>NC_056667.1:12930000-15539166 GCF_018350195.1 Panthera tigris
GCCCCCGGTGTTTCCCTGCTTTTTCCCCTGGCAGAGTCTGGGCCTGTGAAGCAGACAGGGAGGCTCTGAGCAGACAGAGGAAGGGCGACGGGGAGTCCACTGAGACAGGGTTAAGTGCATTTTTCTCTTCTTGCCAGGCCAGTGAGAATTTGGCTTTAAATTTTTAACCTAAATAGAGTTATATTCATTCTCTCTTTCACTAGATGCAAAGCGCTCTTTTGGAGCAATTAAGGAAAAGCATAAATCAGTCCGTTTTTAAAAGCTCAGGCTGACTTTGTGGCTGCCTAAAATTAGTGTCTCCATAAAGGAGGAGGAGGGGGGGGGAGGAGAAAGCTGGATTTGGCTTCAAGACGTCCATTCACTGAGGCTGGGGGTGAAGCCAGGCCTCTGCCCTGCGTCGGCCAGATCACGGGGAGCCTGGGCCTCCAGCCCCGTCTGGCTTCTGCCGACCAGCACACCCTTTCTGCTCCAAACCCTGTCTCGGGTCTTTCCCGCTTCCCGGATACGGTGGAAGGAGAGTGGGTTTGCAGAGCGGCTGGGCTTGAACTCCAGCCCCACCACACACCCGCTGTGTGGCCCTGGGAAAGTCACCTCACCTCTCTGAGCCCCCAGTTTCTGTGGCTGACAAATGCCACCTTCTCATCTTCAGACCTTCCCTCTTCCACCTGACTTTGGATCCACACAGCCCAGAATATGAAGTAACAGCCCTCCTCCCATGACCCCCATCTCACTTTGTACTCACACACGGTCAGGTCAGGGTATTGGCTGTTTGACCACAGCCCACTCCTCTGCTGGGCTGGGAGCCCCTGAAGGGCCTGGTCTGCTTGCTCATCATTGTAGGTGCACAGCCAGGATTTATTTCTTGATGAATGAATTCATAATGACCACACGGACCTGTCCCTTTACCTCTCAGAGCCTCACTTTCCTCACTGTAAAAGGAGAATAAGAATTTCTTTTCTTTGCGGGTGAGTGTTAAGTGTGATAAATCCCATATCTGGGAGACCTTTGTTAAGCTCTTATTACATTCAGGGCTTCGGGGAGAGGGCAGCGAGCGGGACAGGTGTGGTCCATACCTTCCAGCATCTACCAACTAGTGGGAGAGGTTTTAGCACCTAGGACAGCGTCCCGCCAGATGCTCTTTGTTGAATAATGAGCGAATGAGTGAACGAATGAATGACTGATGGAAGGAGATTCCTCTCCCACCTGTGGCACTTCCACTACACATCTTCTGGGGAGTTGCCTTTTATGCTGACAGCCTAGAGACTTGGTTCCACTCTGGGGTACCCGGCCCTCTCTGGGCCTCATTTTCCCATCTGCAAGGTGGGGGATGGGGCACTCATCTCAAACTCCCTTTGACTGGGGAGGAACCCTTTGACTGGTTCCTGTAGATAGGACCTCAGAAGCTTCCAGACCTCCCTTCTGGTCCGGTTCTTCCATAGGTCTGACTCTGACGCCAGCTCGGTTCCCAAGGGGGAGGGTTAATTACTCACGGGCACTATCTGCACATCTCCCGGGCCTCTTATCTGGGACATAAGAGTTTAGGCAAACACATTAGGCCAGGCCGGGCCGGGCACATGGGAACCGGAGCCTTTTGACAAACATCTCTGGGCTTCTCTCGGCCGTGGAGGACGGACGCGGGTGCTGGCCTCCGCTCCTCACTTGCCCCTGACCCCGAAGGCCTCTCCGGCACCCACACCTTCAGGATGGACCCACAGCTCCTGAAACTTCCAGGCACCCGAGTTCGGTCCTCCCCCGGGACCGTGTTCAGCAAGACTGAGCTCTGCACCGGCCCTCTCCCCACCAGCCCGCTCAGCTAGACAGCTCAGCTCCAACGGGGCCTCAGTCCATCACGGCGAGGCAGAGAAATCCTACACAGAGCTCCATGGCCATGCCTGGGAGATTAGGGGATTCTCGGTGATTTAGATTGATCAACCGGTTTTCCTGGAGGAAAGCGGGGCTGTCACTGAACATATGCCGTCCCCCAGGCCTGGGCTCAAACTCTCACGTGCACCAGTCTCACCCATGCTCCCACCAGCCAGTGAACTGGCGTCTCGGGCTGGAGGAGCTGAACCCCAGAGATGCCAAGTGACTGCCTTTCGGGGATCTGGGGAAGGAAGGCCGCGCTGCCCGGGCCCCTTGGGGGCAGACCCTGGGGCAGGTGGCTCCCTTCCCTGTCTTCCCCGTCATGTTCACCTGACCCTAAGAGATGGATGCCATTATTACCCCAGAGGCGGAAACTGAGGCTCTGAGGTGTGAAGGCGGCTGAGGTCCCACGGCGGCTGAGGGGACAGCACCGTATCTCCCACCTGCTGCCGGGGGACTTCAAAGTCCCTTCTCTGTGTTCTGCACTACAAAGCCCGCGGAGGGAAGCCCCTTTGGGGAAATGGAGATAGAAAGAGAATTCATAACTACGAGATATTTGCGTGGATTTCTACCACGTACAAGGGATCTTCACATATTTATCGTCTTGTGATTCCACCACAACTCTTTGGGGTAAACAGTATAGGTGTTTATTTAACAAATATTTACATAGTACGTACCGGGTGCCGGGCATTCTTGTAAACGCCTTATAAATATTAAGGTGTTTAACCTGCATTCAAAAGCCCCTGAGTTAGGCTCTATTATTTTCCCCATTTTGTAAATGAGGGAGCCGAGGCACAGAGGGGGTGAGTCACCGACTTGAAGCCACACAGCGAGTGAGTGACTAGCTCCTGGCTCTTCCCCCTTGTTCTGAGGCTCTCTTGTCCCCATGTTTTCAGGTTGGGGAGGTTTAGCGCAGAGCAGGGAGGGACCTGCTACAGGTAAGTGGCAGGGCTCAGCCTTGAATGAAGCCCCCGGGTCCCCAGCGTGGAAGGGCCTCTTTGTCCCGCAGCGAGGTTGATGCGCTTAGATCTGTTTCGGGGAGGCTTTCCTCTGCCCCAGGGTTGAGGCTGAAGAGAATGGGGCCCTAAGTGACAGGCAGGGCCGAGCCGGGATTAATAGAACTGGAGACTGTGCCTGAGCCCCACATGCCGGCTGCAGAATCAGTGAGCTTTAAGACCCTTATCTCACCACGGAAATATAATAATCCCTCCCAGGACATGTGGCCTCGCTTTCTTCTATTCCTCATCTTTGTCCTGCTGTTTATCGCACTCAATCCCCGAACGGCCTGAGAAGTAAGCAGGAGCAAGGGCGTTATTGCGTGTCGTGCACTTCTCAGGTATTTAGTGCTGGGGGCTGTATCATTTGCTTTGGGGGTTCCCATCAAGGCAGAGCCTGAGGCAAGGATTCGGGTGCAGGTGGTTTATTCGGGAGCGACCTCAGGAAACACCAGCGAGGGAGGAAAGGAGTGAGACAAGAAAAGGAAGGAAGACGGTACAAGATGCAGCCAGGCCGGCCGAGAAGCTGTGCAGCACGTACCTCAGGATCGCCCCCCGCCCCCCGCCCGCCTACAAATGTGGAAGCTGGGGTATTTATCCACCAGTTCCCTTCCCTCATTGAACGAACATCTCTTTGGGGCGTTGTTGCTCTGGTCTACACATGTGGGCCCAGTACGGCCATGGTGGGGTCTCCTCTGCAGTGGGGATGCCCAGGATGCCAGCCCAGCATCCACTTCCTCACCCCATTAGTGTGTTCCTGCTCCTGCCACCGCTGTTAACTGAGCACTTATTATGAGCCAGCCTCCTGCTAAAGGCTTTTTCTGAATTATGGCACCTAAATCCCCTTTCCGTGGACTGTAGGACTGACAGGTGAGGAAACTGAGGCACAGTGAGGGCCCCTCACAGAATCTGCGGGAGGGTAACATTCAGACCCAGACACTTCATTATCAAGCACTTGAGAAGCACCTGTCGTGTGATCGGTCCTGGCTGGGACTACAAAACCCACGTCCACAACCGTTGACCTTGGCACCTCTCTGTGTGGTCCCAGTCTCGTCCCTCCAGGGTACAGAGACTGTATTTTCTAGATTCTCCGGGATGGCCCCAGTTGCAAGTACTTTTCTTTTAATTCTTTTCAATAAAGACAATTTGTGAAATACAGAATCAAATGCATGCTAACGTTTAAACCTTTGTAAGACTTTTTGCATGAATAAATACACTCTTCCTTCTCCACGGGGAAGCCGTGTCTAACAAGAAATTCTAGTTTGGGCTGGGAAAACGTGGCCATCGAACCAAAGGAAAGAAAGCCTAATTCAGCCTCAGAACGTAGGGCTCCAGAGAGCCCCTGTCTGGGCCTCACTGACTGAGGTCATTGGGGTTCCCCAGCCCCTCCCTAGGGCCTGGAACATCTCAGGGCTCCCTAGGCAATGTACCTCACCCCCTCTCCTTCCAGCAGTCTCGGCCTTCGGTGCCTCCTGTCAGGAGGAGGCCGCTCTTGGGCATCGTGGCTCCATGCTTAGGATTGCAGGCCCCGGGTTTGAGCCCCACAGTGTGCTGGCTTGTCATCCGGCCCTGGTTACCTGCATGCTTCCGTGCTGCCGTCTCGTCTCGTCTCTGTGCCTTTGCTCCCTCTGCCTGCTCTGCCTTTCCCTTCCTCCTGACCTGGCTCGTGCCAGGCTGTGCCTCCGGATTCCGTTCAGAGGTGCTTGACCACCCTTTTATTTACGCTTGCCCGGTGAGGGGATTCCCTACTCTGTGCTCCCACAGGCGTCCTCCCTTCCTGGCGTTTACACCCGGGATTATCATCCTCTGCGGACTGTCCCTTCTCGCCATCCATTCTTCGAGGCCAGAGACCACACGTCCTTGCTCCGTGGTCCTTTGGGGAAGGAAGGTGGGCATGTGTGCACGTGTCTTACACACTGTCTGCTCCTGGCAGCCCTTGACACGTGTCTGCACAGACTAGGGACCCAGCAGACACGGAGGGACGGTGGCTTCCAGCCCACACGGGAAGGACTCTGGACCCTCAGCTCCTCTCCCCCTGCTTCCCCCCTCCCCACCACCTCCTGGGGTCACCATGAGGGACAGGATGCTGGGGCAGCGGGACCTCGGAGAAGAGACGAACATCCAGGATGATGAGAACCGGCTTTGGGGAGGAAGGATCAAGGACCTCTGGTGAGGAAGCCGGAGAGAGAGAGACAGGCAGAGAGGGAACCGAAAGCTTTGGGGCCTGCTTTGTTTCATTTCTATTTTGATGATAACAATGGCTATTTAATGAGGGGGATGCTGAGCCAAAGTTTCCCCCATCTGCCCAAGATAAAAAAAAAAAAAAAAAAAGGATACAAGTTGGTTTTAAAGCAAGAGAAATTGCAATCGGACACGAGAAGTAACTTCCCGCTCTCCGGTTGGGTGGGACTGGCCGTCGCCACGTCCTCCGCAGGCAGTCAGCAGAATGGCATACGCAGCGACAAGAGGGCCTGGAACAGGGAACGTGGGGCAGGATGACGGCCTGAGAGGTGCGAGAGAGGCGGCAGGGAGGACGGGGCCCAGAGGGGCAGGGTGGGTGCCGCGGCTCCCCGCCAGCCGCCGTGGCCAGAAAGGGCACGAGAGGGAGGGGCCTGGAGACCGAATGCCCCTTCCTGCTGCCAAGCTGCCGGATGACTTCGGGCAAGTTGCTTCACCTCTCTGGGCCTCAGTGTCTTAATCTGTGAAATGGGGACACGCCCCCCAGCCAGCTTCACGGACAGTTTCCTAAGGCGTCGGGGTAGAACTATGCTTTACGCCCAATTTAAAACACTGTCGAGATCAGAGACGAGCGAAACAAAACCCAGCGGAGTGAGGGGAGGAGAAGCTGGAGATAACCAAGTATATGCTTCTTGTTCTGGTGACAAGGGGATGCCTTTTTTTTTTTTTTTTTTTTTTATTTATTTATTTTTGAGACAGAGAGAGACAGAGCATGAACGGGGGAGGGGCAGAGAGAGAGGGAGACACAGAATCGGAAGCAGGCTCCAGGCTCCGAGCCTTCAGCCCAGAGCCTGACGCGGGGCTCGAACTCACGGACCGCGAGATCGTGACCTGAGCTGAAGTCGGACGCTCAACCGACTGAGCCACCCAGGCGCCCCGACAAGGGGATGCCTTTTAATGAGCAACAATTCTATACCTATAGCACTTCCCCTCCAAGGACTGGCTTTTTTAAATGTTTATTTATTTATTTTGAGAGAGAGTGAGCATGAGCCGGGGAGGGGCAGAGAGAGAGAGAGAGAGAGAGAGAGGGAATCCCCAGCAGGCTCTGCAATGTCAGCGCAGAGCCCGATGTGGGGCTTGAACTCACAAACGGTGAGATCGTGACCCGAGCAGGGATCAAGAGTTAGGTGCTTAACTGACTGAGCCACCCAGGCACCCCTCTAAGGACACTTTTACTCCTCTCAAGGGCCTGGCGGGAGGCATGGCCTCCATTTTACAAATGAAACTGCTGAGGCCCAGAGAGGTCAGTTAACTTAGCCAGAGTTACACAGCAGCAAATGGTATAGAGTGAGGATTAGAACTCAAGCTTCTCCGAGTCAAAGCCTCAGCTTCTTCCCCTTTGCCGTATTTGCAGAGCTGGGATGGTTGCACGTCTCGTGTTCAGTCCCAAGATGGCCTTCTCCCTGTGTCCAAAATAAAAGATAAGAGGCCAAGAGCCTTGGGCCCTCCCTGCCCCTCTCCAGAAGGCCCTGCACAGGCTCATTTGCCCTCTGGAGGGGAGCATCAGGCCCAATCTGGGACTTGATCACCTATCCACCCAGCCGGGCCTCAGCTGAGAAGAAGCCAGGCTCCGAGCCCAACAGATAAGATCCCAGGCACTGTGGCCAACCCTGGTGGCCTGGCCAGGCAGTAGGCAATGCTAATTGCTCTGTGGACGGTGGAGCCTTGTTTGCATATATGCAAATTGGGGGGCTTATTAGCTGTTCTCCCAGATGGGTCAGTTCAGGCCTCGGCCTGACCCCGGTCTGAAGCCTTTACTAACCAGTGGGACGAATGCCCAACCAGATGGAGGGCCCAGCAGGCAGGGGTGGCCCATGGCCTTGGCAGCTGAAGGCTCCAATCAGGACCTGAGGATTTGCATGCGGGAACCAGAGGCTGTGGTCTGATGTTTCTCTGGCTCTCCCAATCTGGGGGACCCTGGGATATCCTTGTCCAGCTGTGAGGGCTCCCACAGACCAATAGGCATCCACAGAGGAGGACCCTGGGCCTGCGTCCTTGAGTCCAGCCAGGCAGCTGTGCAGACGCAGTCATGGAACCTCATCACCCCTCTGTCAGGTGGGGCTCAGGGGGCAGAGCTTCAGGACTTCTGTCCAGCGTCCCCCACCACCAGGCCCTCGGGCCAGTCCCTGAGTCTCCTGCCTCTCTACTCCTCCCCATGCCCTCCTCCTCCTGGCAGCCCAGCTGATCTTTTCAAATCACAAATCTGATCGCTCTCCCCCCTGCTTAAAACTTTCCATGGCTCCCCAGTGCCCAGGCGTCGGGTCCAAACTCCCAACCTGGCCTGTACCCATTACATGGGTGTCCAATCCCTGCTCTCCTTGTTAGTGTCCAGCACCCTCCTCCTCCACACGGCGAATTCCTTGGGGGACAGGGAGCCAGTCTTGTTAGCTGCCATCACCGGGGAGGCTGGAAGAGCCGGGTTGGACTTTCAGGGGCCGGAGAAATCCCCTTCTCAGGGAGGCCTTCCTGGATGCTCTTTGTGCCTTTCCCTCTTTCTGGGTTTTGAGTCCCTCAGGAACTCAGTAAAACAGATACTCCAGCGGGCCTGTGCCCTCATTCTGTGTCTAAAGATCTCTTTTCTGGATAAGGGTCTTCTCTGTTAGATTGGAAGTTCTCAAATGGTAGAGGGACACGTCTCCCCCATCAGACTCAGGACCTCTTCTGGAAGGGCTGTGTCTCCCCGATCAGACACGGGACCTCCCCAGGGGGAGCTGTGTCTCCCCCATCAGACTCGGGACCTCCCAGGGAAGGGTTTTATCTCTCCCATCAGACTCAGGACCTCTTCTGGAAGGGCTCTGTCTCCCCAATCAGACACGGGACCTCCCCAGGGGGAGCTGTGTCTCCCCCATCAGACTCGGGACCTCCCCAGGGAAGGCTGGTGTCTCCCCCATCAGACTCAGGACCTCCCCAGGGAAGGGTGGTGTCTCTCCCATCAGACTCAGGACCTCTTCTGGAAGGGCTCTGTCTCCCCAGTCAGACACGGGACCTCCCCAGGGGGGGGCTGTGTCTCCCCCATCAGACTCGGGACCTCTCCAGGGAGGGCTGTGTCTCCCCCATCAGACTCAGGACCTCCCCAGGGAAGGGTGGTGTCTCCCCCATCAGACTCAGGACCTCCCAGGGAAGGGTTGTGTCTCTCCCATCAGACTCAGGACCTCTTCTGGAAGGGCTCTGTCTCCCCAATCAGACACGGGAACTCCCCAGGGAAGGGTGGTGTCTCCCCCATCAGACTCAGGACCTCCCAGGGAAGGGTTTTATCTCTCCCATCAGACTTAGGACCTCTTCTGGAAGGGCTGTGTCTCCCCGATCAGACACGGGACCTCCCCAGGGGGGGCTGTGTCTCCCCCATCAGACTCGGGACCTCTCCAGGGAGGGCTGTGTCTCCCCCATCAGACTCGGGACCTCCCCAGGGAAGGCTGGTGTCTCCCCCATCAGACTCAGGACCTCCCCAGGGAAGGGTGGTGTCTCCCCCATCAGACACGGGACCTCCCCAGGGAGGGCTGTGTCTCTCCCGTCAGACTCGGGACCCCCCCCCCCCAGGGAGGTCTGTGTCTCCCCCATCAGACTTGGGACCTCCCAGGGAAGGGTTGTATCTCTCCCATCAGACTCAGGACCTCCCCAGGGAGGTCTGTGTCTCCCCAGGGAGGACTGTCTCTCCCCCATCAGACTAAGACTTATGATGTCAGGGGTTCTGTCTCCCCACATCAGAGTGGGAGCCCCCTGAAGGTAGAGTCAGCCCTCCAGCACCTTACCACATTTCAGTCTAAAGAGAACGTGAATGTCCATTCTGTGTCTGGTCCGTGATGTTTTCACATGGCTGTCTCTGGGAGAACGCATGCAGAGGAAGGAGGGCTGGATATGAGGGGGTCTCTGTCCCCCAGCCCAGGTTCTATGTCACACCCCTTCCCTGGGACAGGGCAACATCCCAGGAAGCCTGAATTGACTGGGGAGGACCGGGACCCCCAGGAAGCCTGAATTGACCGGGGGTTCCAGTCCTCCCCTGTCAAGTCACAGACCACACCTCCTCTGGACCCTCCTCCAGCCAGACCCTGCCCAGAGGTGGGGCTGCTCCCCATTTCCTCCCTGCCTAAGCTGCCTGCACTGAAGCAGCTGATTTGGTGCCACTCCCCATCCCTGAGGGCATCTGACCCCCTTTTCCTTCCACACCCAGCCTCTGCCTCTGCTCAAACGTGACCTGGCTTAGCCTGGGTCTGGAACCTTCTGGAAGCATCTAGATCCCATCCCCCATACCCCTGAAGACACCACCAGGTTCTAGGTGACCAGAGTCACGAGTCTGACCAGAGAAACCTCTGCTAAACAGCCTCTCGAACCACCCAGGGAGAATGCCAGGGGCCCTCCAAAGTGAAAGCCCCTCACCCCATCTGAGGATTGCCGGCTGCAACCTCCCGCCCCTGGGCCAACAGGGAGCCTGGACAGAGAAGGGTGAAGGCTGTGCTGGGAGGGGAAGGGTGCTGGTTCCCGTTGGGCCCCTTTTTCTGTGTGACCTTGAGTAAGACGTTTCGATCTCCGTGCCTCGGTTTCCCCATCTTTCAAGCTGGAGAATCGTGTTGCGAACAAAATGAGGTGCCCGAATAGGAGCCCCAGGGATGGGTTATTACTGTGAGTGAATCGTGGGTGCCTCGGAAAACCTTCCTTCCTGCTGCATTGGATTATCTGACTTTTAAAAGCCACTTTTTTCCTCCCATTACAAAAGTAATACCCGAAAGCTGGAAATAATTTGGAGCATTTAGAAAGGCACAGAAAAGAAAATACCAGCACTCAGAGATGACCACCATTAACTCTGGGGTGATTATCCTGCCGGCCATTTCTCTGCCCGGAGGCACGGAATTTGGGGGCGAAAACATAAAGGAATTTATGTGAATTTTTCTTTTAAGTTATCATTGGAATGGTTTTTGTGGCAAGATGCTGCCTCTTTGCCTTTGTTCCTTGACCCTCGTGTGAGTGTCTGAAAGCCGCCCATTACCCTGTTTTTGCCACCAATTTCGTCGATTCATACTCCCTATAAACCACCATGGGGAACTTTATAGACCCACAAAGGCATTCAAAGTTAATGGTAAAACCAACCATGTGAAAAGCCACCATAAACCCCGCCTCCCTCCCTCCCCGGTGCCCTGAGTGCCCCAGCACCACCCCCCCAGTCCCCTTGAGGCTCCGGTTCCCTGCTGCCCCAGCAGGCCCTGGGCCCCAGGACAGGGACTGAGGCAGGGAGAGAGTCCTAGGGGTGACCTTCGCTCCGCCAGGACACAGAGCGCACACACGTTCTTGCCAGCACAACCCAGAAGCAATAAATATTGGGGCTATAATTTATGTAGATGTTTTGGAATCCAAACAGAGGGGTGGGGAGGGCCTAATGAAATGGCATCTCTCATGTCGGCTTCTCAGGGCAGAGAACATAGCACGTTCATAATCTGCAGGGGCACTCGCTAGCCTGAGGACAGAGGTTAGATAAATCCCCCCGCTGGCTGCCCTTGGGCTCCCCTGCCAAGGTCAAGGCTCTGTTGGGGGGTGGGGCGGGTGCAGAAGTGGGAAGGACTTCAGCCACTCCTTTGTTCGTCCCTTCAGTAAATATTTGCAGGTTGTGTTCGGTCTCTTGCCCAAGCCCACCCGGGCAGAAAGATACAGAAGCCCAGCTTGGTCTTTAAGTGCAGATATGTGTGGCTGCTGCTAGGGCTTGGCGCGGAACCTGGCTTTGCTGTGTGACCTTGGGCCATTTCTCGCGTTCTCTGATCCCATTTAGACCCCCATCTAATGGACAGAAGGAGAGTGTTTAAGGATTGGGAGCCATACGGGGCAGAGGGGGCCTGTATGATAAATGATGGTTCCTCCTCACCCTCCATCATTTCCCAGTGGCCGGTAAACGGTGAGGGAAGACAGATCCCAGGTTTGGAGACTGCCCCTCGCTCTTTTTTGGCAAGTGACCTCGGCAGAGTCCCTCCAGAGAGCTTGGCTCCAAGGCAAGGAAGGGCTGTGGCAGCCGTGAAGGGCCAGGCTGCCCCCCCCCCGCCCCCCGTCAGCCCAGCCACACCCCTGCCACCTCCCCGTACCTGCAGGGTAGAAGTCCTGCTTTGGGGCCAGGCCGGAGTGGGTCCTCTAAGCTAGAAGATCATTCCGTTTCAGCCTCCTTTGCTGGGCGAGGGACCTAGAACTGATTTCTGGCCAAAGTCAGAGCCACCGAGGGTCCCAGGTGAGACCGGAATCCGGCCCAACATCCCTGCCCGCCGCCCCCAAGCCCCCTCCTCTGCTTCTCTGTTCAGAGCCTTTGCATCTCTGTGCCTTAATCTTGATTGATCCTCATAGCAAGCCCTGTAAGGGCCCAGATAACATCACCCCCAATTAATAAATGAGCAAGGCAAGGCTCAGAGAGGTTAGGTGACATGCTCGAGATCGCAGAGCGAGTTCATGGCAGGGTCAGAAATAAAATGTGTGTCTCCTAAAAATGTCAAGACAACAACAAAGAAAATGGAGTCAGCCTTGATTCCTCTCTTTCTCTCATTCTCCCAGTCCGGCCAGAGACCAAGTCCCGGCCACGCTTCCCCCGGCGCATCCCGAGTCTCTCTGCTTCTGGGCACTGTGGCTGGTACCCCTGGTCCAGGCCACCATGGGTCTGCACCTGCCGCGGCCTCCCCAGCTGGTCTCCGTGGCTGCCCCCCCTCACCCTCCAGCGCTCAGCTCCTCTGGTGTCCAGAGAGATGTTATTAAAATGTAAATCAGATCAGATTGCTTCCAGGCTTAAAACCCTTCAAGGCCCGTCATTGTACTTGAAGCCAAATCCCACTCCTTACCCTGCCTCCTCCAGCTGTGGCCGCCCTCTCTGACCTCACCTTGTCTCCCTCTCCTGTATGTTGACGTTGTTCAGGCCACTCTGGCCTCCTGCTTTCTTCTCCACGGGCTAGGAGCTGTCCAGCCTGCAGGCCTTTGAACTTGCCCTTCCCTCCGCTTGGATCACTTGTAGCAGGATCTTCTCACGGCTGCTTCCTCCCCTTTCTGCAGGGCTCAATTTCAGTAAAAAAACCTAGGAGATGTCCTTCCTCCCCGGCCACCCCACCAAAATGCTTTCTCTCTCTCTCTCTCTCTCCCTCTGTCCCTCTCTTTCTCTCCCACTTTCTTCCTCTATGAACACATCTAGGCCATCCTTTAGGGTGCTTTTTGCTATCATTAGTGTTTTGCTTGGTCATTTGTCTGTTGTTGATCATCTGATTCCCCGGAGAGTTTGTTATTATTATTGAAAATGTTCTCCCTCCTACGTACCAGGACTGTTCTAGGCATGGATACACATGATTCGTTTTAAATTCACAACAGCTCTGTGAGAGAGGTACTATTAGTATATCCATTTTACAGATGAGGACACTGGAGCCCAGAGAGGTTAAGTAACTTGCCCAAGGCCACATAGCTAGTTAGTGCTCAAAGTGGGATTCGAAGGCAGCCTAGCTCTAGAATCCTGGCTGTGACCACACCTGAGTATAAGCCGCATCAGGGCAGGATTCCCGATCCCCGTTCCCCGCCCTGCGTCCCCGGTGCTTGGCACGAGGTCTGGCACGGAGAAGGTACACAGCACAGCGGTGGTTGGTCGGGTGAAGCTGTGCAGGCCACAGCGAGCAAGAAATCTCATATTCCAGCTTATTTCATTGCTTAGAAGGAACAGGGAAATACACGAAGAAGTAGAGAAAAACAAGCCCGTATCATTTGAAGAATGAACGTTTTATCCTTGAGTGAGTGAGGTGGTTTCTATTCAAGAACAGAGTGGCCCATCTGCCCCCGTGCAAACGAGTTAATGTTTTCTGCCCATTAAAAAAAAAAAGCCAGCGCGTAAACCCAATGCCTGAACTACGTGCCCATGAGCTCTTACGGCAACAGGACACATGCTCAGCATCCCGGGGACCCACGACGGGCCGTGCGCGTGGAGAGGGTTCAGGGGTCTGTGCACTCCCTGAAGCACCCCTGCACCCCACCTCACCTGAGCCCGCAGCCCGGCCAGCTGTGTACCACCCACGGGCACCCGCACCCGTGTGCCCGGTCTATGGCACAGCCCCTGTGCCAGTCGGTGCTGACGACCGGTGAGCCTGTCGGGGAGGTGTGTGGACATAGTGGGGAGCACTTGGGGTTCAGGGGAGACCATGGGGCCTGGGACGGTCCCTAAGGCCTCAGGGCGAGGGACAGACTCGAGCGGGCCTTGCCGGGCAAGGCTGACACGCACAGAGGGAGGGGGTGGGCATTCCGGCACGGTCCGGAGGCTCAGGCTCATTGCTGTGCTAATCATTAGCGTCAATACCGTGAGTGCCCGCGAATCAGGAGCTAATGTTGCTAGTAATAAGGGGCGATATATCCTGCCTCCCCCGCCTTGGCTGGGTGCCCAGGGACGGACCTGCCTCCCAGCGTCACTCACCTAAATAGCTGAGTCCACGCACCGTGGGCTCTCGGTGGCAGGCCAGCCCCCGCAGCTTGCCCTAATGATGTGGGCGGGTCATGGAGATCTTGGGCCTCTTTGTGAGGGTTCTGCCGAGAACCTGGCTTCATTTTCCCATCTCCCCATCCTGGCTGCATCATTTTCTGGCTGTGTGACCCCCCTTCCGTTCCTCATCTGTAAGATGGGAAATGCCCGTGGCGATACGCGTGTCCGTTACTCAGTGGCAAGAATGTAGGCTGTGGACCCAGGTTGATCTGGGGGTAGAGTCCCCCCGCTGCCACTCAGTCTGAACGTGGGCCTCTCTGAGCCTCAGTTTCTTCATCTGGAAAAGGAGGATAATGGCTGCCGCATGGGAGATTGGGAAGATTAGAGGTAGTGCATCTGTAACACCCGGCACCAGGGCGTGGGGGGAAATCTCGAGATACTTACGGTGGCTTAAAGCTGGGTTTCTGCTGGGCACCACCCACTGTGCCCAGCGCCGGAGATAATTGTCCCAGGATTCCGTTTTAGCTCCGGGCGTTGGAGGCAGTGTGGGGACAGGAATGCTGGCCTCCTTGCAGACTTGTGTGGGACGCTGGGTGGGGACAGGTGCACAAGTACCTAGTTCAGGACCAGGCGGTGCACAACCATTTGGGCCTTCCCTTCTCCCTGGATTCCAGAAGGGTCACAGTTGATGTCTCAGCACTTCCCAGGGGGCTGACATCCTTGAGTTCAGAGTCGGCCGGGTGATCTAGTTCATCCCATCAGGGCCAGCAACACCTTCCTGGGACAGGTGTCACTTCCCCATGGTCTCAACACGTGGAGTCACGATGCCAGCACATTCTGGGCCATTCAAAATGGAGAGCGTCTGGTCTGCTGGCTGAGGCAAGAGCGGCCTGCCCTCAAAGCCCCCTCGCAGCTGCGACCACATCAGCCCCTCCACCTTGAACCTGCAGGGGACAAAGCAGGGGCGGTGCCTGTCCCGGTTAATGCCGGCAAAGACAAATTTGTGGGCAGGGTGTATAATCCAAGCAATGTGGCCAGATGGCGAAGGATGAGACTCAGCACTGTGCGTCACTGGGGCTTCTGAGTCCCCAGGGCCTTTGCGCGTGCTATGCAGTCCCTCACTTCCCTGAGATCTCTTTTCCCATGTTCTGTCCTCTGAGAGGCCTTCACTGACGGCTTATAATTGTCAGGGTAATTAATGCCAACTGCTGTAATAAAAAACTTCCAAACTCCAGTGACCTAACTCAGGAAGTGTATTTCTTGCTCAGGCAAAGTCAAGAGCGTTTATACCTACTCAGAGGTTTACTCAGAGGCTCCCCTGAATGACTCACCTCTGAACAGTGGTTCAGGGATCCCAGGCTCTTCTGTTTTGTGTCTCTGTCTCTCCCCGCCCGCCCCGTCACCCCAGGCCTCCTGGGGCTCCCCACCAGATGCTTTGCATTCAGCCAGCTGCAGACTCAGGAGAAAGACTACAGAAAGGACCTGAAGTGACACACGACGCTCAGGACTTCTTTCCGTTGACCACAAATAACCCAGTCACCCGCTCTCCTTGACTGCAGGGCGGCTGGGAAACACTTCTGTCTGGATCCTGGTGGACACGAGCCATTTCTGCCCCACGACCTAATCAAAGATAGCCTGGTAGTGTTTCCTATCACAAGGGTGGCCGTGGAAATTTGTCATCCAGACGGGACAGTGTTAAGGGGAAAGGGGTCACTAATGGTTATCCGCCAGACACAGGTCTTAAACCACAGTCGGCCCAGCTACCCTGGGATGTGTGGCCACCCTGCTCATCACTCCGGTCTCCTTGACCTGCTTTATTGCTCTTTGTCACCTTGTCTCTACGTGACGTTTCCCACCCACGTACCTGTTCGCTGTTATATTATCTGTCTTTCCCCCTAGGGTGTAGGGTCAGGGAGGGCAAGGATTTTTTTGTGTATGCTTCTATCCTCAGTGCCTGGGCCTGGGCCTGGCACATAATAGGTGCTCATCACGTGCTTGTCGAATGAATGAATGAGTGGATTTACTCGATCATCCCACAGATTTGGTTTGAGGACCGGCTCTGCATTCGCCCACAGTGTCCCTGGCCCTCCCAGAGCTGAACTCTACCGGAGCAAACAGACTTTGCATCGGTGGGGGGGTGGGGTGGAGGCAACACTCAGGGGCTCCAGGAGGGGCCACAACAGCTCCGCTGGGGAGGTGATGTTTGAGCAGAGGGTGTCTAGAAAGCAGATGCCACGGACACCGTTCGAAACGGTCTGGAGCTCACAGTCCAGTTTGGCCTTTTAGATGCTGTGTGAGCCTGAGTGAGTTGCTTGGCCTCCCTGGACCTCAGTCTCCACCTTTGGAGAGTGAGGCCGAGCATCTGTAGCTTTGCAGGCTGGAGGTGATGTCTGAAGGCCATCTTGCCCGAATGAGCCAGGCAGGCTGGTTGGGACCCAGCAAAGTGTCGCGAGTCGTCGCCGGTGTTTCTCTGGCGTAGATTTCAGACTTGGCTTCCATCATCGTGTGTTTTGGCTTTGGGCCACGCAGGGGACACGGAGGTGCTGTTCTGCTCGTTAAGCATCCCCTCAAAACCCACCAAGGACAGCTCCCAAGACCCCCGTGCGGGAGCCTTTAATGGGGTCCCCTGCAGTGTCACTCGGCCAGTTAGCGGATGTGTGCACCTGCACAGACCCAAACCGCAATGGGCCCAGCCACCCCAGGATGTGTGTCTTACGGCGCTAAGGCGAGGGTTAAAGAGATCATTCAACGCAAGAACCCAGCACGGCTCCGTCCCATAGCTTCAAGGTAGCACGGGGCAGACGTGCCCCGATAGCTGCGATGTTATCTCCAGCAACATGACAGCGCTGGGTCTGGGGGTCCTGGGTGAGAGCCCCCGGGGGGCATAAGGACCCCCTCCCCCAGAAGTGGCAGTAGTAGGGCCGTGTGGCCCTGGAGGGAGAGCGGCACCACCCCACGCGGTGTCTGTGTAACCCCCCATTTACCCAGGGAGCCAGCGTTTATCCCGTTTCATTGGCTACTGACAGGTTAGCAGCCCTCACATAGCATCAGGCCTGTGTGTTCATCTAACAGATGGGGATACTGAGGCCCAGAGAAGGGGAGGCCCTTCCACCGCCGTGTGGTGAACGAACTGTAGTGCCCGTCGGTTCCTAGGTCCGATGGCTTTCAGGTCACTGTTCCCACCCTCTGAGCACACATTCCCCGTTTCGCCCCAGTCCCCACCACTCCCTAATGCCTCTCCCCTGGCCTGATTCTCTCGGTCATATCTCCTGCCTGATAACCATCTGCTTTTGCCTCCCGGCCTGGGCTCTCCTTCCGGTGGACTTTGATGGCATCCGACCTTGTGCTTTTCTCCCTTACGCTGAGCACACTGTTGCCCTCAAGGCCTGCCAGCCCCAATTTCCACTTTATATCTTTGCTCAAACCTCCCTCTCCCGTAAATACCTTCCCATGCAAAGCCCCCACACCCGCGGCTTCCTCAGATTCTGCTCAGGGATGGAGGAAAGCAGAAGAGAGAAGCTAACGGCCACACAGGCTTCTCTTCTCGGCCCTTAATACCTGGACGGGGGAGGCTAGGGTCAGCCCTGTCACCTCCCTGACTCTGTGCTGGGTCCTGCCCTGAGAGAACGTACATGCATTTCTGACCATGATGCACCAGGAGCTGAGAATGCCTCCCTTCCTAGGGAGAGCTGAGAGAGGGACTTTGTCCCCAGGGAGGGCCAGCTGTGAGGGGCTGGTGGTGGGCAGGGGTTGGGCAGATGCCCCCTGCAGGTCCCAGCTGAGGCTGTTAGAGCCAAGAGATCAGGACTGCTAGATTTACTCTTCCTCCAGGCAGCCCTCCAGGACCTTTGCCGCTAGATTTACCCTTCCTCCAGGCAGCCCTCCAGGACCTTTGCCGCTAGATTTACCCTTCCTCCAGGCAGCCCTCCAGGACCTTTGCAGATTCCAACTGGTCTCGGGAGTCTCCAGGAGTCCCTCCCCTAAGGAAGGGAGAGGACAGAAAAGAAGAGAGGAAAGGGGATGGGAGAAGAAGAAGAGGAGTGAGCACCGGGGAGGGGAGAGGCATTTTCTTTGGGCCTAAGGGGCTGAGCTCGAGTGCTCCTGCCTGGAACGCACCCCACCCTAACCACATCCTTCAAGTTCTAGCCCAGAAGCCGTTGCTCTGACTCCCTCCTCCCTTCCCTCTGCTCCCTGGTCCCACGGCACGTTGCCTGTGCCTGGATTTCATCCCTTATCTTTGTCGTCTGCCTCCTCACGACAGCGGGGCCCCTGGAGGACAGAGCTGACCCAGCACAGGGTTCGGCCCGGAGAGACCCTCACTCGCGCATGGGAGCCGCCCCAGGAGTGATCAGAGTTTCAGTCCCGGCTCTGCCACGTTGGGGTCCTGTGACCTTGGGTGGGCCGTTAGCCCCTCGAGGCCTCTGCTCCTGCATCTCTAAAATGGGGATAACAGTACTTACCGGCTCTGTACGGTTGCCGTGGCAATAAGATCTGGCGTCCATGTGCCATGAGCTTGGCACTTCAGGATTCATGCGGCAGTAACTGTAGCAAAGAGGGAGAAAGCAGACCCGCCCCGGGCCAGCTCTCCCCCCCCCCCAATTCAAGGGCGATTCTTCTGGGCCCCCAAAGGGGGAAGGGCACAGGGCATGTAGGATCCAGGCTCTTCGAAGAGCTGGGGTCCCTCACGGAGGGACTTAGCTCCACCCCAAAAAGCAAGGGATAGGGACACACGGGTCATCGTAGCAACCCTGAAATCAGGAAAGACTGACCGGCCTGGGGGCCGATGAGCAGCCCGGGGTGCAGCCTGGAGTGTGGCGGCGGGGGGGGGGCGGGCCGGAGGGGGGCAAGCCAGGGCCGGGCCGTAACCTTGGGTGAGCCCTGCTCCCAGCCCCCTCCGGGAGGAAAGAGAAGCTAATAACCACAGTCGGTCGGGGAGGCTAGAAGCTTAATTGATTAATGTTGGTTCATGTTTTGACGGGCCCAGATGCCGTGCTGGTGAAAGGTGAAGTATTAATACATATAATATATAATTACGATGTACCACTGGCCTGGCAGCCTGTGTAAATAGTTGCCCAGCTGGGAACTAATCCGGGTAAGTGGGCAGGCCGGCCGCCACCCTGGCGGGAGGGGCCGGGCTCCGTGCACCGCCAGGGACCATTCTGCCTGGGTGGGGAGAAAAGGTGGTTTCTTTCTCACCGACCTTTAAGAGGCGGCAGCCGGGCTGGCAAGAAGAACGGGTGGGCTGAACGCTCACTGCTGGCTAAGCGCTGTTCGCACCTGACCCCGCTTCCTGCTTTCTGCGTCCCGTCCCCTCCTCTCTGCCCAGGAGGAAACACTTTCAGAGAGTGTGAGTAACTTGCTTAAGGATGCACAGCCCATGGTAGGGGGGCGGAGCTGGGATTTAAATCCAGGCCCACCAGGCTCCAAGCCTGAGTGCTGTTTCCTGGGGGAAGACAAGAGCAAGGCCACCCCCGCCCCCGCCCCAGGACCCCCCTGTAATGAAGATGCTGAGGGAGGTCTGCTGCATCCTGGGTCCTTCTCCCTAACGTAATGTGCAAGCTCAGAAACGAGGTGTCAAAGAGGGAGGTTGAAGGCAGACCGCAAGCCGCTCTGGCCTCCCCGACTAGCAGGCTGCACGGTTCTCATCTCCGAGGGGAAGCACAGCATGGCCAGGAGGCCACAGTCATTGGTGTGAGGGACAGCAGGTGTGGGGCTAGGAGGGGCTGGGTGGGCGGGGCTGAGGCCTTGGAGGGGGTGTGCCCAGAACAACATTCAGATTCAAAAGGACCTTCCTGGCTTTCCGGCTGTGCCTTCCTAGCCCGGAACTCCCCAGCCCTCCAGCCTTCTCTGCCCCTCAAGGACTTTCTGGGGTGTGGAAGGTTCTAGCCTGGTCTCGGGAGCTCCGGCACTGCCTGGCTGGCTGTCTCCTGGCCTGGGCTGAGCAGGAACCTGGTCGCGGTGAGTCCTCTGCACAGTGAGTTCGGGCGGTGAGCTCTCGTTGTCCTTCCAGCGCGCCAGGGCCTTGCTGGGCAGCCCCCAAGCCGGGCACTCCGCGGGCAGGCGGACTCACCCCCTGTCCGTGGTCTCCCGTCGTCTTCTGGGCGTGTGTGCGCCCCGGCTTCCTGCCTCTCGGCAGGCCTGGTACTCAACACCGAGGCTCACCTTCAGGGATGCTGCCTGCCGGTCGGGCCCTTCTTCCTCTTCCTCCCCCGGGGGCGCAGCCGAGAATGGGATGCTATGTGCCTATTTTGCAGATGATGCGATTGAAAGAAGTTAAGTAACTTTCCCGGGGTCACGTGTTCGCTTTGTCGGCCTCCACACCCCGTGATTTTCCCACTTGCTCAGGTTGCCTCTTGGATGGATGGATCTTCCAGGGGAGGGATGTTTCCCCCAGCCGACCTAGGCTCCCTGGGGAAAGAGCTGGGTCTCCTCCATAGAACAGGCATTTGCTCGGAGCGGGAACTCCGTCTCTGCCAGTAGATTAGAAGTTTCCTGAGGGCAGAGGCTGTGCCTCTCCAGTCAGCCTGGGACTCTCCAAAGGCAGGACCCTGTCTTCTCTGCCGGACTGGGCATATCCTAGTGTGGGGTCATTGCTTTCTCAGCAGACTGAGATCTTCCTAAGGGTAAGCTGGGTGCCTCCTGCATCCGACTGAGAGCTTCCTGAAGGCAGGGGTATGTCGGAAGTCCCTCAGTGTCTCCGCCTGTGCCCTGTCCCCCACCTCACCCCAGCCCGAGGACCCTCTGCCCGTGACCCGCCCTCGGCCCAAGCAGAAGCTGCCAACGGGCCGCTAAGCCACAGCTCACCCCGGGCATTAAGCATTAATTAGCGTTGCCGCTGGTAAGTGTTTCTTCCCATTTATGCAGATCGGCGAGGTAAGAGGCATATAATGAAGTGTTTGTGGTTTAATACTGTGCAGTAGGAAGGAAGATGAATTTTAATTACTGGCTCCTAATTGGATGGACGGCTTGTTAATATCCTTCTGATGGGATGTCTGAGCCCCGGCTGCCCACCCACCCGGGCCCAGGTGTCTGCCGACCCATCCCAGGGCTGTGCCTCTGGGAGCCTTCCTGCCTTGTCCTTGTGCAGGGGTCATGCCGGCCATCCCTCTGTCTCTGCCTTTGGAATTCTACTGGAGGCTTGTCCTCTCTCCCCCACCCCCCCTCCACGCCCCTTCTGCCTTTTGCAGGGCCCTGGGGCTCAAGCCTCGATCCCCACTGTGCACGTCTTCCCTCTCTGAGCCTTGGCCAAGTGCCGAAGAGTATGGATGAGGGGCAGTGGGAAACCTGCAAGGTGGTGCGGTTAGAAGAGGTTTTTCAGAAGGGTGGAGATCCTGAACCATCAAGAGATGGCAAGGGGACAGCCCGGGTGGAACCTGGAGGAGAGGGAAGTGTGGGGTGTGGGGTGCGTTGGGACATGGGCGCTGCCCGAATTAGGGGGGTGCTGGGGCCTGGTTGAGGGCCCCTGCCCTGGGTTACTGGAGAACTCTTGGGTCTGATGGCCTCTCTGCCTGCCCCCTGCCACCTACATCGTAGTGTCTGTCACGTGGTGCTGTCACTGCACGTTTTGCATCCACCGTCCAGGTGTGAGCTCGGTGGAGTACAGGCTGCTCTGTTTGTTCCCCCCGTGGCCCCGTGTCCAGTGTGGCTCTGGGACCCTCTGCTGGTCCAAGGCAAATTTTGCCCGATGAAAGAATGAGCAGCAAATTGGGCCCGGTTCAGGCTGGATCTGTCTGCTGAGGGTGTCCCAAGGCAGGGTACCCTTGGGAATCTGGAGAGGGCAGGCACTAGGGAGCCATGCAGGACTCTAAACAGGGAGCGGACGAAATACTGTGCTGTGGCATCTCTGTGGGCTCCCTCTGCCTCGTTTCTCACCTCCCTCCGCTTTGAGCATCTGACTCCTGACATGGTCCCAAGTCTCCAGGTGACAAATTCGGAAGCACTTACGGATCCTCTAGGCTGGGCGGAGTGTGAGTGAGAATTGAAAAGGGCAGGGCTCAGCGGGGAGAAGGAATCTCTTCTCACCGGGACTTCTGCTGAACTGGCTTCAGAAGTGTTATCAACAAGGAGAACTGGAGACTAGGTCCCTTGTAAGACAAGGAATAGTCTCCTTGGAAGGAGACGCTGGCATTTGAAACCGGCTTTGAGACCTAGCCAGCTCTGTAGTCTTTCTGAGCCTCAACAGGCTAATCTGTAAAATGGGCTAAACCTACTTTGCGGGCTGTGTTGAAAGAATAAATGACGTGAAGCATTTCCAATCCTCAGGACATAGTAGGTGATCAATAAATGAGAGGTGTTGTGACTAGATCTTGCACAACACAGAGAGAGAGAGACAGACAGACAGACAGAGACAGAGACAGAGAATGCTTACTTAATTCCTGGGAGTCTGGGCTTGCTCTCCTGGGTGCAGCTTCCTGGGGAGAAGCACAGGTGTTCAACTCAGGGCACACCTACCTGGCTCTGTCACGTGCTAGCCCGGTGACCTTGCCTGTTTCCCTCCCCACGTCGTAATGTGTCTGTTGATGAGATGGGAGTCCCGTGGCACATACTCACGGGGTCTGGGGACGCTTAAATAAGGAACTAACTGCCCAGGAAGTGCCTGATGTTCGGTGAGCTCCTGTGGCTTAGAGGGAACGAAGCAAGTCGCTTTCCCGTTGCGAACTCCGGCTCCCTCGTTCTACCCAGGATCAGAGTCCCTGCCTAGACACTTGCACGGAACCCTCGCGAAGACCGCAAAAGCAGTCACCATGCAGTCTCCTAAACTGTAAAGTGCCAGGTGTGTGGTTTACCGGGCTCAGGTGGCCGTTCCTGGCAGCCGACTGTGCTGGCTGGCTGGGAGGTGGCTGTGCCCTCCTGCGCCCCCTCCACCCAGCTGGACACCAGGAAGTGATGGTGGGCGCAGAGCCTCGGGTTCTGGCTCTGCTCCCACCACCTCTGCCCTCCGTTTCCCACCCACAGTCCCCGGGGCCCTCCGAAGCGTCAGGAGGGAGGGACAGCCAACATTCACTGAACACCGTCCGTGGGCAGCAGGCGGTAATCGGCAGATAAGGAAACTGAGGCAGCATGTCTGAGGTGGTACAGTGATGAATCTGGAGCTGGGGTGCCGGCCCGGGCCCGCTGACTCCGGCGCACTGCTCTCTCCTCTGCGCCTGTGGGCGCCTGCTCCGTGGTCCTACCCGAGTCCCCAAGAGCCGTATTCACCTTCGTCGCAGCCCGCCTTCCTGGGGCTTATCAGGCAGAAGCCAAGGCAGCTGCTCGCGTTGCAAACAGTTGTTCCAGATGCCCTGCCGGTGACAGGAGAACAAACGAGGCTGAGCCCCTCAGGAGTCCCCTGGCTGAGAGGCCTGCCAGGGTTTTTAAAGGCTAGAAAAGCCATGAAACGGGCGTTAAAAGAAAACGTTTGTTTGAAAGGAAAGCAGATGCCGGACAGATGTGCTCCCAACCCGCACTACAGCCATCTAATGCGGGGGTGGGAACGGGCTCCGTCCTTGTGCAAAGTGGCCAAAGATTCATTAAACACTCGCGGCCAGAGGCGAAGCGATGCGGCCAAAGGCACAGAGACTTCAGGGCCAAGCAGATGAAGCAGGCGTGGGGTTCAATCCCAGCCTCCCGTCTGAGTGCTGTGTGGCCTTGGGTATGTCACTTAACCTCTCTGAACCTCGATTTTCTCAGCTGTAGAAGGAGAGTCATCAGACCCGTCTTATAGGATTTATTAATATATAATAAGGACCTAGCATAGTACTCGGTAACGCACTCGGTACATGTGTGTTCCCTTCCCTGTATTACAGAGGCTTTAGCGATCTGAGGGTACGACCCTATAGACGAGGCTGATGGAGGGGGGCACGCCCCAGGAATGACGGCGCAAAGTGGGATCCAGGAGGCGGGAGGGCTATGGAGCAGGCTTTGGACTTGGGGTGGCCGAGGCAGTGAAGGTGAGGGCTCGAGAGCACCTCTGATGGTGTCCCGCCGGGGGAGGGGCCTGTCGGCGTGGTAACTGGAAGGTGGGCGTACAGGAAGTGGACGTGGGGAGGCTATCACTCTGGGGTGACTTCTGAGCTGAAGAGGTCCGTCTCCAGGGGGCCGGATGGCATCGCAGCAGAGGCCGGGTGCCGCCTGAGCTCTGAGCTTGCTGGTGACTACCCGCTGACCTTGGACAAGACCGCTCTAGGTCTCCAAGCCTGCTTCCCAAACTGTGAAACGAGGATAGTACGACGAACCTTGTAGGGTTGTTGCAAAAAAATAAAGAAATAAAGGAGGAAAGGAAAGAAAAGTGCTAGGTGGGCGGTAAATGCTCCGAAAATCGTGGCTATTAGCGTGTTGCTGGTGTTGATGGCCCCGGGGGGCGGGGAGGTCTGGCACATGGGCTGGTGGATGATGGGGGATGAGTTTCAAAGGGGATGCATGAGGACGAGGATGTGGGGGGGCGGTGTAGCTGGGTGTGTGGGAGGGTAGATGGGTCTCTGTTAGAGCATCATTTCCTTGGCACTGGAGAGGAGATCCTTTTATGTGAACCCTCGCTCTGGACAAGCCTGCACAGGTCACGCACACTGGCGTCAGTCGCCCCAGCGGGAGGCAAGGCTCCTGAGACCAGCCCCCCTGCTTTCCATCCACTTTGCGTCTGTGTTGAGGGCCGGCACGGTTTTAGTTCCCCTCCAAAACCGCCCGTGCAGCCAGCTTTGCTGTGGGAACTGTGTCCTCACCAGCCACTGCCCCTTTGTGGGGGGGGCGTGGAGAGGGGGAAGGAATCGAAGTGTTCACCAAGGTCTTAATTGACGTCATCACCCGAGGAGAGGCCGGGGGCGCTTCCTGGGGTTAAGCGTGGAGATCATAACTTCCGGACCCCAAATCGGGGCTGGGGATCTCACGAGAAAAGTTTTCTGATTCCTGAAAGTCCATTTATATGGAGAGGGAAGCACAGTGATCGACGTTATTTTTACCAGTTCAGTGTAGTTACGGATTTGGGGAATCACTCTACTGAAAAACAAGCCAAGAAGGTGAAAGGAAGTGCGGAGCCCCGGCACGAATACCCAGTGATGGCACACAGAAGGATCGTGACAGTGACAATGATGGAACCGTACCAGCCCCGTCTGTGTGGAACATACTACCACCGTTCCTTTATAGATGGGGAACTGAGGCGTAGACAGGGTCAGCAACCGCCCAAGGTTAAACCGCGGCAGGGCTGGGATCGAACCCAGATTTGACTGACTCCAGGACCCAAGTTTCTCCCTTCTTTTTCTTTCCTTCCTTCCTTCCCTCCCTTCCTTTCTTCCTTTTCTTTCCTTCATTCTTTCCGTTCAATATTGCCAAGTCGCCATCTACAGGCTTGCACGCTTTGACTCCTGCCAGCCACGTGGGCCAGTCCCTCCTTATCCCCCCACAGTCTTGCCAAAGGGGTGTTAGCAGATCTTTGGAAATCAGGTCCATCTGATAAGAGAAAGATGGCATCTCGCTGCAATTTTAATTCATCATGAATGAGGTTGAGCACCTTTTCGTAGGTTTATGAGCCATTTGTATTTCTTTCTCTTGTGAATACCTGCCATATTCTTTGAACGTTTTTAACATCAGCTTGTTGGTCTTTTTCTTATTGATTTCTAGGAACTCTTTATATATTAAGGCTATTATTCGTAATAGGAGACTGTATTAGTTTGCTTGGGTTGCCATAACAAAATACTGCAGATGAGGCGCCCTCAACCACAGAAATCTATTTTCCCACAATTCTAGGGGCCAGAAGTCCAAGTTCAAGGTGCGGGCAGTTTCGATTTCTTCTGAGGCCTCTCCTTGGCTTGCAGATAGCCACCTTCTCACTGTGCCTTCACAGGGTCTTTCCTCCGCGCACACGCATTCCTGGTATCCCTTGTGTTCCCATTTTCCTTTTCTTCTAAGGACGCCAGTCAGATTGAACTAGGTCCCACCCTAATGGCCCTACATGAACTTAATCACTTCATCTCCAAATTAGTCATACTCTAGAGCACTTGGGGTAAGAGTTTCCCCAAATATGAGTTCTGGGGGGAACAAAATTCAGCCCCTAACAGTCCTCCATTTTTTTTCTGTTTGTCTTTATATATGACCTTGTATCTTTTCCCTTACCGTGTTGTAAAGCCTCCTCAAATTCCTGAATATGAGTGTCTGACATCAGGACTGATCCAGAAAAATGAGCGTTCTCTTTGCCTGTTCCCTTGATCTGCCATCCCAGGGAGCGTGGCCCAGGGAGAAGGGTGTGGCAGATTTGGGAGCCACTCCGACCTGGTCTGAAGTCCTGGCACTTTGCAGGGACAGAGTGACCTTGGGCAAGTCACTTCTGCTGGGTCTCAGGGTCTCACTTGTATAAATGACGCTATTAATCGCCAGCTGGCAGGGCAGGTCTGAGGATAAAATGAGGTGATGTCTATAAAACATGGAGCTCCGTGTCTGGCCCAATAACGGAGGTTCGACATACTGTAGCTGTAGCGACTTCCTTTCTGAGGAACAATCCCTGTTGATGAAGCAGCCAGGACATGCAGGGCACGGGGAAGGGCGCGTCTGGGTGACCGGGGGCTCCTGGTCTGGGAGGGGGCGCGTGGGGAGGGCAGCTGGAATACCTGGGCAGGGCCCCGCTCTTCTCCAAAGCTGAAATGGGGAAGGGAGGCATTCAGGGGTGTGAGGGGTCACATCTGAGTCTTGAAGGTGGGGGAGGGTTTCTGCAGGTGCGAGGGGAAGGGCCCAGGATGCCCACGAGCAGGAAGCAGGAAGGTGGGGATCACCCTTAAGGGGTCGCGTCTCCTTCCACTCTGGGAGGGATCTGGGAAGAAGAATGGGAGTGGGGGCGTCTCTGGGGAAACAGAGCCCCCTCCTCCTGAAGCAAGCCGACCCCACGAGTGTTTGATGCAGTTCGCTTGCTGAGTAAGCAGCCACGTGAGCGAGCAAATGTCTAAGTTGCGCATCAGTGCTCAGCATGTGGGCTCGGCGTCCCGGCTGCGGCTGAGCTAACGCAAGGGAGGGCACAGCCTGGCACCGGCCGCTGAGGACCCGACAAGGGTGTGTCGCCCCCGGAGGAAGGGGTGGCCAAAGTCATGGGCAGGAAGGTCGGAACTGGTCCCAGGGACCACAGAGGAGTGGGGGTGGCTCAGCGACACCATGAGACGGGACCCCAGTGCCTGGCACTTTATCTCCTGTGATTCTTGCTTCCAACCTGCAGAGTGGATGTCACAATGGTCCTGTTGGACCAAGGGGGAAATTGACACAAAGATCAAATAGTTGCCTACCGTCGAATTAGGGGACAGGTAGGGCAGCCCGGCTCAGAGCCCAGGGTGTTTGCGTTCACTCCGTGCACCCCCGTGCCGGTTGCATCGGGGGTCTCAGACAGGGGTGACTGTCAGGAAAGCAGTCCCCATGTCAGGGTCCAGTGCCCCAAACCATAACCATCTGTCGTGCTGAATCCCCTCCTTTCCCACGGAGAGTGGATCTGGTTAAGCAAGTACGGGGTTATGGTGGGCCCCGTTCAGCTCCCTTCTTAGGCGAAAAGGACCCCTTCCTTTCCACCCGGAAGCTCACTTTGTACCTCCACCCTCGTGACCTGATGCGGGGAGCACGTGCTGGGTCCCACCTTTGCCCCCCACCCCTGCTGATACCCAGGAGAGGAAGGGCCCCGCTCCCTCCATTCCCCGTGGCGGGAGGAGCTGGGCGGGGGCACGGGGAACGCTCTCACCGTCCGTGGGGGTCCCGGGTACCACTCAGAATTATTTTGTTTGCCTGCGGACCCCAGGGCCAGGTCTTCTACGTGTCCCTTGCTCTCCCTGCTCCAAGCTGGCCGAACATCTTTATCCCTTGTATTGTAGGGACATCTGCTCTCCTTCTGAAGCTCCCATTCCTGGTGGGAGGCCCACCCGCTCGGCATCGTGGGCCAGAATGTCTCCCAGGGCTGGCGGAGAGCTTGAGAGTCCAGCGGGTCCATCATGCTGCCTTTGGGACGGGGGCGGGGCGGAGATGCCATCCATGCTCTGAACCCCGGTGAGGGTCTCCGGTGCTCCTGCCGGAGCCCCTTCCGTGTCCCTCTGCCCGCCGTGGAAGGGCATCTGGCCGTTAACTTATACATAATAACCCTTAAACACTGCCATTAAGTCACCTCTCATTCTCTTAAACTACCCAGGAAGGGAATTCAGGGTGATATATGGAGGCTTTTATGGCTGGTACTGGGCAGCTTAAGGACTTAGCAGCACGCTGAACACACACATTGTTGCATAAATACGAATCGCTGTGATATCAAAGCATCATTCAACTCTGTGTCAGGGCTTCTTAGCAGCACCGAACCCCTCCCTGTGCTCCGAGTCACTGCCACTTGGGAGGAGCCACACTGAGGACAGAGGGATTGGCCCAGAACTGGACCCCTGGATCCCCATGATGTCGCCATAGCTGGACGCACCAGGAGACCCCGTTCCTCTGTCTCCCCGCTCCTTGTTCTCAATCACCCTGCCTGTTGTGTGACCGGCAGGGGATGGAAGAGAAAAGGCATTGACTGTATCGGAATTAACCTAGTAGATGCCAGGCCCCGTACACGTGTCATCACAGCGGACCCTCACTTTTGCACAGGAGGAGAGCTGTCCAGTAACATGGCCAAGGTCACCCCGCTCGTGAGTGGCAGAGCTGGGATTTGAACCGTGCCTCCGTGCCTTGCCTGGAGGCGGTCTGTAAGAAACACGAGGCTCTTGGGCTTGGGCTGGGGTGGGGACAGGCCCCGGTGGACAGCTCAGGGGCCCCAAGGAGCCCCGTGGGGGTCATAAAGGCAGGACGGGAGGGCGGGAAGGGAGAGTTCAGGGCTTGTCAATGGCTTTGCGGCCGAGAGAACGGCTTGCTCACCCGGCAGGTGCACTCACATACAAGCGAATGGACAGTGTTAATATTTAATGAGCAGCGCTGGCTGTGGGAAGATTGCTGTGTACTCAGCCATCCTCTCTGACCTCCCTCCGCGGAGGGCTCGGGGCCCCACGTGAAGGCGTGTCCGAAGGCAGGCTGAGCACTGGGGGCGCCTGGCCCGGAGTTAGTGCTGGGCGAGGGGGGGGTGGGTGGAGAGCAGAGAGCCGAAGTCCTGTCACCATGCTTGGGGACTTCCGTCTCCGCCCAGGAGCCGCTGAAGACAAAGCCCAGATAACGTTTCTTCCTTCTTGCTTTCCCGTAACCCCCCGCCAGCCCTCTCTCCGACACCACCGGAGACCCCAGCCTTTGTGCGGGGGTCTCCCGCTCTTCCCCACTCACAAAGGCAGCACAGGGGTTCAAGAGCTCATTGCATTTTGTCGTTAAGACCTCAGGGAAACCATCCACCTCCATTGCTATTCCCGCAGTCCTGAGGGCGGTGACGCAGGTGGCCACGGTGGTGAGTGTCTTTGCTTATGGCCGGGAACACCTTTGCCCCGGCCACCGCGGCCCCCAGCCCAGGGGGGAAGGTCTCACAGAGACTTCTAGTTACTTCTGATTGACAATCAGGGAAGACAAGCGTATTGCCAAGGAGTATGTGCTGTGCGTATCTGGTGGGGGGGACCCAGCTTTGCCGACCCCAGAGTACCGGGGGATGGGGAAGGGACTGTAAATGGGGTTCCTGGTGCCGCAGAGTTTTGGGGTGAACAGTGCGGGTGCTTGCTGCTTGTCTCCATAGGCCGTCTGCTGGGTGGCCGGGGGTGTGTGGGCTCTAAGCCAGGAGAGGGGCTGGGTCTCCTTGAGTGGGGCTGGGGAGCACCGTTCTCTGCCGACGGGACCGGGAGAGGTTCAACAGAACAGAGCAGACGTCACGGCCGTGTAAGGCGTCACAGCCATGGCTCGGGGCTCGGGCTTTGGGGCCACACAGCTCTGTGCTCACACCTAGGCTCTGTCACAAGCCTCGGCACTCAGCAAATACCCGCCAACTGATGCTATATGATGCTGTCACAGGAAAGGCACGGTTAGAGGGCCCAGCATGGGCAAAGGCATAACCGAACCTACGTGCCGCGTTTGGGGAATCCTATTCCAGCATGAAAGGATGTGAGAAAAGGGCAGGGGGTGGGGGTGAGGTGGGAGAGAGAGGTTGGGGACCAGATGTCTAGCTGAGGAATGGGGCCTTATGGCCAAAAGGGAGCCAATGACCACTTCTGGGGAGGGGTTCTAGAACAAGACAGAGTGGTGGGTTTCTGACAGCTAACCTTGAGTCCTTGCTGGCCGGCCCCAAACAACCCAGTTGGGACAAGACCTAAAAATACAGAGTGCAGGGTTCAGAGAGTCGGATTCAATCCGTAAAACACCTACTATGTATCAAATGTTTTCTAGTTGGGAGAAGTGGACCCTCTTCTTCCCAGGACAGGGTTGTGTCTGCCGGCGATGGCTGGAGTGGACGCAGCCATCTTGTAGCCATGAGGGGAATTAGGCTAACAGGCAGAGGAGGGCAAGAAAGAAAGGTAATGAGACCTGGGACCTCGCTGAGGGCCTGGGCCACTGAGTTAGTCAGCCCTAGGAGTCCGGTCACTCAGGATTTCTTATGTGAGGTCATCTGTTCGCAACATTGTTTCAGCCAGGTCAAGTTGAGGTTTCCTGTTCCCTGAGCCGGCAGTATCCACCTGACACCCTGTATTAAATAAGCCCAGGGGTGTCCTGGCCAAAGGCACTTATGAACACATAGTTTCATGGTACCCTCACGGTGACACAGCAGGATTGGGTCCCTTAGCCGTAGTTAGCGTGGGCTGCCTTAGCGGAATGCCGCAGACGTTGGTTTCCTCAGGGTCTCCAGTGCAGCCAGTTTCTGGACAGCTGTCATCTAGGCTCACAGATGGCCACCATCTCTCTGTGCAGCCGCCTGCCCCTGCCTCTGCGTACTCTCGGGGCAGAAGTCTCTCCGTGTCCCTACGAGGTCACGAGTCCTGTTGGATTAGGACCCAACCCTACGGCCTCTTTTGCCCTCGATCATTTCATTGCCTGCAGAGGGCCTCTCGCCAGGGACGGTCGCGCTGCTGCTCAGGGCTTTGGCGTCAGTGTTGAGGGGACCCAGTTCAGTCCACAGCAGTACCGTGGGCACAAGAACATCTAGGCACAGGGACGTGACATGACGTGTCCCAAGTCACACAGCTTGCGGGGGGACAGAGCTGGGATTTGAACATAAATCTGTCTGAATCCGAGGTTTGTGTGCCTTCTGTACTAGTCAAGGGCGTGTGGGGTGTGTGCCTTGATTCCCAAGTCATCCCACTCTGAGATACGTTGGGTTTATTTATTTTTCTTATTTCAAGGACTCATTTACCTACAGAAACGTCACCAGCCTGAGCTGCTCAGTGGCAGGACTTTGGACAAGCGTGTGCGTTCGCTTAAACGCCACCACAATCAAGACACAGAAAGAGTCCCTCACTCCCCCACCCCGAAGTCCCCTCATGCCCCTGTGTCCCCACCCCAAGCCCCGCCAGCCTTTCCCTGCTCCCAGTCACTGTGCTGGAACCTCCTGGAAACAGCGCCCGACGGTCTGCATCCTCGGCCACTCGGCATACGGCCGAGAGGTCGCGGTAGGCGGTGACTACCCGCCGTCCTCCCTCTTTACTGCCGAGTCGTTTTCCACGATACGGACGCACCTGCTCTGCGTTTACCCGAACATAAAGAGGGTGCTCGCGCGCGTGGACACTCCAGGAAGCTCAGCCCCGCTTGTCCCGTGGCTTCGTGGGGGGCTCGTTCCCGCAGGGGCCGCCTGTTGCGGGCAGGCAGGCCGGCCGGGGGCGGTGGGGACTGTGCCGCGCCCCTTCCGCGCCCGTGCCCTGAGTCTCATCGGGGCTGGCTCCCCGGTGTCCCCAGGGAGCCCCTGAGGTGCTGGGGGGAAGGGATCCCACCCGTTCCCCAAATCCTCCCAGCCGGTGTGTGAGCATCTTCACCGATGGGCAGGTGTGTTTCTATCCGGTCCCGAACCTCCGTGCTCCGTTACCGTCCTCCCTGCCGCGGGCAGATGGGGGGCTTTGAAGTGAGGGAAGCGTGTGGGTCTGGAGGCTCGAGGGAAGGTGCTGATACGCCGAGCCAGGAGTCCCTCCTCCCGTCCCTGGTGAGGCGGAAACTGCTTAGCGGCCTGACAGGTCCCCCTCTGTCCCCCTCTCTGCTCCCTTCAGGACACGCCGCCCGCTTGGGCCGCCAGCTGGTGCATTTCTCTGCCCGAGGGCTTTCTGTGCCTGGCAGGACCCGCTCTGCCCACGCGGTACCCCACCGCCTTTGCCCCTGGGGCGTGGTGACTCTGAGGCTCCCAGCGTTTGCCGGGGGACTGAGTCCTAGTCACCCACAGCGGCGAGCCGCCTGGTAACACGCTCGTCTGGCTCCCCCAGGGCTCCGATGGTGCTCCCGGGAATTGCCCCTCGAATACACAGCATGCGCTCGAATCCTCATCTCGCTCTGCTCCTGGGGGCCCATCTGGAGCCGAATGGTATCTTCCGCTGAGCCCTTCTGGTCTGTGAGGCTCGGGGCTACATGCTCGTGGCGTGCTCATCACCCACGGAGAAGCCCCTTGAGGTGGGACCCCATCCCACGACGGTCATTTTGCAGATGATGTCACCGAGGCCCAGAGAGGATGATGGACCTGTCCAAAGTCACACAGTCAGCGGCCAAGCCAGGTTTCAAGCCCCCAGCACTCACCCCACCCCTGAAACAGACACTCAGGATGGCTGTGTGCGCCCCCGTCTGGAATTCTGGGTAAGGCGCTCTGTCTTGGGAGTCCAAAAGTCAGAATTCTGTCCCCGGCTCTGCCACACATGTACTGTGTGGCCTTGGACAAGTAAGTCACCTGCCCTTCTGGGGCCGGTCTCCCCATTGCAGTCTGGAGGGATGGGATTGCTTGATGTAGCCAGGCTCTTCTAGCTCTGGCGTTGGGTGAAATCTAAGGTTGGAGAAGGTGATTCCAGGACAGATAATAGGGCCCCCTGTTTCACCCAGTGGGAAGTACTAAGTAGAGTTAGTCCCAGCAGGTGGTAGGGAGGGAGAAGAGAGTCTTGAAGGATGAGGGGAAGTTGACCATGGAGTAAACCAGCGGCCCCTGGAGACACAGCAGGGGTGGGGGTGGGGTGTAGAAGGACAAGGTGAACACAGGAGGGTCAGCCTAGAACCTTTCCACCATCCTCCCCTTGGGCTAGAAGTATCCTGGAGAGACCCCGGGGAAGAGGTCTCTGTTTTCCGTCCGTTCTGTGGGGTCCCTGGAGCAGAGGCTCCAAATCCAAATCCTCCTTCCCAGGGTGGCCCACTCTCTGGGGGGTCCTCTCCTCCCACCACAAAGGAGTGGCGGATGAGGTGGATAGTGCCACGCTCCCTCCACCTCCGAAAGCAAAGAGCAAGGCGGAGGGAAGAGCTGGGTGAATTATGCATGTGCCTCTTAATCATGCCCTGATTAAAATGATTGTGCTAATATTAATTCTCCCAGCCCTCTCGCAGGAGAGGTGCCGGGGGCCCTGGTGGAGGCCATTGCCCACTCCCTGCTCCTGCTGCCAGATCCTGCCCACCAGACCAGTGAATCTGTAGGATGTTGGCTCTCTGTCAGTCCCTGAGCACCCCCTGGGTGTGGGCTCACCCCCCAGGCATGTGTCCCCCACCTTGTGGAGAAGGAAGGATCTGGTGATTGACCTGGCCCAAGGAACCCGCAGAATGAGACTCAGAAACATCAAAGGCCCCGGGTACCTGGGTGGCTCAGTCAGTTAAGTGTGGACTTCGGCTCAGGTCATGATCTCGCGGTCTGTGGGTTCGAGCCCCGCGTTGGGCTCTGTGCTGACACCTCGGAGCCTGGAGCCTGCTTCGGATTCTGTGTCTCCCTCTCTCTCTCTGCCCCTCCCCTGCTCATGCTCTGTCTCTCTCTCTCTCTCTCTCTCTCTCTCTCTCTCTCTCTCAAAGATGAATAAACATTAAATATATATATATATATATATATATATATATATATATATATATATCAAAGACCTAAATGATGGGCACGCAGCAACGGGTTGGTTAGGAAGCAGGCTTCTGCTCCCCAGGCTACGCGCTATGTCTAGAGGAGGGGACAAGGAGGCTTTTCAAGGCAGTGTCTCCCGGGGAGCTGCTCTGGAAAAGAGAATTTTCTTCGTTTGGTCAGACAACTGCAGGAGGAACACGGGGGGACATCCTCAGCTTGCAAATACCTGAGTTGTGAAAACCCAGACGTGTGGGATCCATTTTCAAGAGCGTTAGCTGAGAGCAAGGACTCTGGGAGCCAAACAGACCTGAATTCTAGCCTGGCCTCTACCAGCTCTAAGGGGTAGACACTAACTGACCCTGCTTCCCTGAGCCTTAGTGGTCCCATCTGCAAAACGGGGTAATGATGCCCACCTCCCAGGTATGTCATCGAGATTGAAGCACCTCCTGGCGGATGGTCTGCTAGCATGAATCTCCCAAGGAGAAATTCTTCTCTCCATCCATATGGAGGGTTTACATGTAACTGATGTCTGGGAGTTTCTACCCCACCCCCCACCTTTCTCCCCTGCCCCCAAGGTTCTGGAGGACTATGCCTCCTTTTCCTGGCCAGGGGGGAGGAGTCCCAACAGAGAATTTAGAACACAGCACAATTCCTCCCCAGGACACTGTTTTCAGTCATTGGTGACCACAGGCACCAACAGCACTTTGTCAGCTGCCCTTGGCATTGTGAGGGCTTGGGGGGGGGGGGCATCCTGGGACTCTAAGAGCCATCCACAATGACAGTGGTGCAGCTACAGTGATTCCAGTGGCCGCACCCACGGTTTATTGAGTACTTACTGGGTGCCGGGCACTTGACGTGCATTATGTCGTGTTTTTTTTCCAACCCATTTGAGGTTGGTGGATATTTTTGTTCTCCCCCCTTTTATAGAGGAGGAAGCGGAGTGGTTCAATTATTTGCTGAAGTGTGCCATTCTCAAAGTCTGTGCTTTTTCACCGTGACCTTGTTTATTGCGTCCGCTGACACTGTTTCTCTGGGAAGATGTATTGCTTAATCCAAGAAGCTGACTTGTAAGTCAACCTTGGGAACAGACCCTTCCATAAACTGAGGATTGCATGGGCTCTGGTGGCCCCGAGGATCAAGAACCAGGAGCAGTCCCATCAGTGGGCACTTTCTGAAGGGCCCGGGCCCCAGGGCAGGAGGGTTCTAGGGCTTGAGGTTTTGCCTCTGCCCAGAAAAGTCCAACAGAGCTCTGAGCGTGTACCCAGAGATGGCTGGTAAGAACTGTGGGGGGGGGGGTGTGCGTGTGTGTGTGTGTGCGTTCGTCCATGCACACGCACGTTGGTGCAGATGCATGAATCTGTCTGTACTTGCCTCACATGTGCATCCAACTTGCAAGTTTGCTGGGATGCAGTGTTTTTCCCAGCGGATTACTGCCTTGCCCTGTCCCCTCATCTCTCGTGGGTACATACACTCACGGATGGGGTCTGCGTTCACTCAATTTGCAGAGGTTTGCATAGCGCCCGAGGGCTTATCGTGATGTCTTACTCCCCTCCCCTCACTCCCGCTGGCAGTTCCCTCCGCTTGGAGAGCAATGACCCTTTGCAAGGGAGGGTGGCTGCGTCTTAGAGATTGGACGGGGGGGAGATGGCCCATGTGCTTTGGAAAGCAAGGTTCCATAGGCTGTTGTCTTCAGAATATGTCCTCCAGCAAATCAAGCTTCTTGGTGGGTGGAGAAGACAATGAAAGTCTGGATTTGAACCTGCTGGGTGGGGAGGGGTATTGTGTGGACGGAGGAGCCCCTGAGGTCGGTGAGTTTAGCTGCGAGGGAAGGGGTTATGGTTGAAAAGCCTCCCGGAGAGTCACAGGCCAGGAACTGCAGCTCGGTGACGGGCTGTGAACAGAGCCACGGCCGCCGGACAAGCCTCCTTTGTGTGGCAAGCTCTCATTGGCCAGTTTCGAAGAGATCACTTAGGTTTCAATCAGCGGTAACAGATACAACCTTGAAGTGGCAAGTTTGTTGGGAAAAAGCAAAAGCAGCCGGAAAGGAGAGGGGGACGCCGGCTGGAAAGAGGGAGGGCGAGGCCGTCGCCTGAACCCCTACTATGTGTCCAGCCATTTCCCGGCAGCCTGCTGAGGGCCAGGCCTGCTACCCTCCTCGTAACGCCCTGCACTTTTGCAACGAGGCAGGTAGAAGCTTAGAGAGAGGCCTCTTGGCCACCCAGGGGGAGACTCACGTTTCAACCTCACGTCTGTCTCCCTGGGTTCAAATGCCCGATCCGCCTCTTACTGGAGTGTGATATCAGATGAGTTATCTAACCGGTCCGTCGTTGCCTCAATTTTCTCCCCTGTGAAATGGGGACGATGCTTCGGCACTCCACTGGGGTTGGGTAAGCATTAAATGAGTTAATACATGTGACATGCGTGGAACGGTGCCAGGCACACAGTAAATTCAGTACAAGGATTAGCTATTAGTCTATTATTGTTATTCTATGTGTGTAGTTTGTTCAGCACGGCCCCGAAAGCCCTTTTTCTCTCTTTCTCTCCAACCCCCTTCCCACCAGCGCCCCCTCCCTTGTAGAGGCCAGCCCTGGTGTCACCTTCCCCAGCCCCCCAGTGATGTGGGCGCCCCCCAACTCCCACCCGGGGGCTCAGCCTCAAGGAGGACTGGTCTGTCCATGTTGCCCAGACCCCTCGTGGCAGGCGGAGCCGTGTGGGTGGGGGGTGTACGGGGATGCGGGTCCCCCACCCCTCCTCTCCGAGAATCCCAGGGCATAAGTTAGATAACCGTGACACCTGTTTTAAATTAGCCTTCAGAAGCCTCCGACAGCTGAGAAATTATTTAACAGGGAAAGAATTGAGTACATGAATAAATATTAATATTAAATCACCGCTTCCCTAGATTTAAGGGGAAGGAAGGGGGACTCACTGAGAAATGGAGGCAGCGGCTTTCCCAGAGACACGGCTGCCCGTGGCTCGGAGAAGTGAAACATGAGAGCGGCATTGGGGGCATCAGGCCATCGGTCTCGGGTTCCTGTCGCCAGGCGGGGGCTCCATCTGTCAGGGGGGCCGGGCAGGTGGCAGAGACTCGTGGCATCTCAACAGGTAGCTCATTTGGGCTCCAGCCTTCCTGGTCCGAGGTCCCGGAGGGGAAGAGGGGCGGCCTGGGGGCGGCCAAGTGTGGAGCAGGTGTCCAACCCGCCCCCCCACCCACCGCCCTCAGAGAGGAGCCACATGGGGACTTTCGCAGGCCTGCCTGGAAGTCCTATGGCCGTGGGCACCTTCTTCATAGAAGACATCTTAAAATGTGTATTTTGTGGCCACATTGGCATAAAGGCAAATATGACCCAGGCTGGGTTCGTGATTATATATTCATTATTATTCTGTTCTCTCTCCCCTCTCCCTCGTTGTAAAAGAAATCAAAGCCGGGACATTTTCGTGGGCTCTGGGCACCGCCTGCTGGTCCTGGCCGGGGTGGGGCTGCTGTTTGACCCCCGGGGGGGGGGGACTGGTGAGGAGGGCTCGGCCTGGGGGTGGGGGTCCTCCAGGAAGCCAGAACCAGCTGAGGGTGGTGAGGATTGGGGAGCTCAGACCCTATCTTTCAGGTCCAGATCACATTATATTAAGGGATAGTAATAACTTACTGTGAACAACGAAAGTCATCATAATGATGATTACGAACAACTCATTCTGCATCGGCTGCCCCGACTTCCTTGGTACTCAGGTGCTGACTGCGGGCTCAGAGCCTTGGCATTTGTCTCCGTTGGCCGGGAACCTTCTTTTTCTGCTATCTGCGTTATTCCCGCTTCCCTCACCTCCTGGGGGTCTCTCCTCTAACATTGCTGCCTCCGCGGGGTCCTTTCTGACCCACCCCTTTTCCTCTGTGTCCTCGTACCCTGCTAAATTTTCCCCATAGCCCTTTTCATTCCTTATATCACATTGTGTGACAGGTAGAAACCTAGAATACAAGAGACACCATATATAACACATGTGTTTACGTGGCTGTGGTCCTCCAGACTGTGTATAAGCTCCTTGAGGGCAGAGGCTGTGTTTCATTCAGTCTGTGTCCTAGTATATAGAGCAATGCCTGTTTTCCAGTGTGTGCCCAACAGATGTTTGTTGAGTGACTGAGTGAGTGAATGAATGAATGAGGCATTTCAGGCACAAGTAGGTACCAGACAACAATCATGGCGCCTGGCAGGTTGGAGTGTTAGGTCCTCACGACTCCGTATGTTTCACACCCTTCGGGGAGGCTCCTAGAAAGACCAACAAGGTTGCCCCCAAAGCAACCATGGTTAAGCATCCTTCGATAAAACAAAGTATGGAAAGTCCAAGGTGTGGGAGGTGCATTTAGGGAGGGGTGAGGCATGAGGAGCTGGCTTAGTTCTCCCGCCTCCTCCAGAATCAGCATTTCAGTCCCTGTCTGTTTCAGAGCCTTCCAGGTGCTCTTTTGAAAGTTGGGGATGCCGTGGTGATCAGGAGTCGGGAGCCTTGGTAGAGCGCCTGCCCCATGGAACCTGCCGATCTCCGGTCTCTGGGCCTCACTCCCCACCTGTGACTCCTGCACTGGCCATGGGCTCAGTGCTCCCCTGTCACCAGGAAAGGGACTGTGCCTTCTTCACTTCTTCCCCTTCCTCCTGGTCTGTGCCATGCCAGGCACCCCCATTTACCGTCCTTTCAAACCCTTTTATTTTGGGGCGCCTGGGTGGCTTGGTCGGTTAAGCGTCCGACTTCGGCTCAGGTCATGATCTCACGGTTCGTGGGTTCGAGCCCCACATCAGGCTCTGCGCTGACAGCTCGGAGCCCGGAGCCTGCTTCCGATTCTGTCTCCCTCTCTCTCTGCCCCTCCCCTGCTCACACTCGGTCACTCTGTCTTCCCCTCTCTCTCTCAAAAATAAACAACATGAGAAATGTTCTTAGGGGGACAAAGCCCTGAGCGTCTGGCAGGTCATGCTTCCTTTCTACCAGAAAGTGTCTCTTGAGGGCGACTCATTCCTGCTTCCCCTGGGCTGGTGGCCTGGGTCCTGTCCACCTGCTGCAGGCTGTCACAGGACACCTGTATGTTCCCTCAGAGCAGCCGTCAGAGCTGTGATCAGGTAACTCCAGAGTCTCCCGAGAAAAGACTCCGTATGTCTGTCTTCGTCATTATTGTTGAATGAGTGCATGCCCGCATGAGTGAATGAAACGTGGGGCTCATTCCTGAAATCCTTCCTCTCATCCCCCCACCAAGCTGCCCCCCTCGGTGACGGCCTGGGAGGGGGGTCACCAGTCCAGAGAGGAGGGACCGGGGCCAGTGTGCCGTACGGGGTTGGAGTCCTTTCCATCTGGCAGAATTGCCTGTGGACGCACCGCTGTGCCCATCTGCGTGACCCGTGCTCCCGGCCCCCATGCCCTCATTTCTCGTCCTTCCCATGAATCACATTAGTGCTCGTGATCTTATCCAGCAGACGCACCATCACCCTTCTTCACCCGCTGCCTCCTGGGCCCGTGGCATTGCGGGAAGCTGCCCCGCCCCCTCCTCACCTGGCCTGCGGTCCCCCAGGTAATATCCCTTTTCTAATAGAGTGACCTGAACCCTGTGTGCTGTGTTAAAGGCAGCTCGGAAGCCCCTGAGAGAGGCAGCCAGGTGGTTCCTAAGCTGAGGCGCGATCTTGATCTAACGTGGCTCCCCGTCTGGGCCCCCGCTGGCTGGCTGAAGAGGCTTCCTCCCCTGGCGGTCTGACAGGAGCTGTGGGGGCAGGGCGCTGACCTAGGAGCCAAGCCACCCAGCTCTGAGCTTTGGGGCTCTCCTTTTCCCCCGTTAGATCGCACACTCCGTGAGAACAGGTCATGTCTGTGAATTGGCGAGTTTCACTTTGCGAAAGGTGGGCCTCAATACAGCTGGGAAAAAGTGAAGGCGAGCGAGCAAGACATAGGGCGGTGAAAAGAATGTTATGGGAACCCCGAGAATCTTGAGTACGGTACCAGCGGGCACGAGGTCAGAGATGAGCCCAGGAAGCTGGTGCGAGTCCTGGTCCCCGAAGGCCTGGAGCAGCATTCGACTCTCGGGAGATCCGTAAGAGCTGCCGCTGTGGGATAGCCAGCCCCAGACTTGGGAGGCTTGAAAGCATCAATGCCCACCATCAACTGATCCCGATAACCGTGGATCGATGGCCGGGGGTGGGGGTCGCCTCATCTGGACCGGCTTCTCGGGCGATTCTGTTTAAGCTGCGGGCCCAGCTGGGCTAGGCTCCAGGTTGCACTTGACCTGCCCCACGTGGGTTCATTCTGGGGTCCCCGCTGAGGGGGGCAGTGGCTCCTGGGGACAGCTCTTCCCGTGGGGAAGGCGGACGTGCGAGAGGTTTTGCGGACATCTACCACCCCCCCTGGCCAAAGCAGGTCGCGTGACCGTGCCCCGGCTTCGCGGGTGGGGAGGTATGTTCTGTCCACAGAGCAAGGAACAAGGGATCTGCTGAATAATAGTCCGGGTGATTCCAAGGTAACTCGGAGTAATAGTTAAGAATGAGGCCAGCTCGGGTCCACGTTCTGATACTCATCAGCCGTGTGACTTGGGGCAAGTAACTGTCCGCTTGTCTGTGCCTCAGTTTCCCCCTCCGAAAAGCAGACGCCGGGTGTGCCCATCGAATTACGTAACGGCCATCAAGCTTCCTAGCTCCGGCTTCACGCACAATGAGCACCTACGTCAGCCGTTGTTTCCGAGATGATGAGAGATAGTCTGGTTCCATCGCTGTCATTGTTTCTGGTGCCCTTTGCCCCCACTTCCTTCCTCTGGGCCAGACCATCCTCTCCACTCCCCCTCCCCAGGGTCTCTACTCCGCTCTCTTCAAATATTTGGAAATGTTCCCAAAGTCCCCAATCTCGGTCATGGTTAAGCCAAGCTACACAGATTTAGTTCCTTTAATCTTTCCTTGTAAATTAATCCCTCTGAACCTTTAATCATTTTCCTCGAACGAGATTCAAATGAGACACATCTCGGGGCCCCCACCGTACACAGGCTGCAGCCCGGTGACAGGCTGTCAGCTTCCTTGCTCTGCAGGGAGGGCGCACCAGGCTGCCCCCGAGATAAGAGGATCGGGGCCTCGGGAGCCTTCCCCCGTCCCACGAACCAGCCCAAGGCTTTGCTGGGGTCCTGCCACAGGCCAAAGGGTCATCTGGACCTGTGTGTTCTCTGCGGGGGTGGGCGGGGGGATGCCACCTGCTCCCTCGCCTAGCCCCCCGTGGCAGTCGGCCCCCATTTATCCCTCGCAGGTAATGTGCGTCCTGTCTTGTATTGATCTTCCAGTTTAGCTCTGAAATGGTCAGAAACCATCTCCTTGTCCAGCTCCAAAGCCTGGAGAGGTCCCACCCCCCGGTTACCCTTGGAGAAAGGGAGCAAGGCGTCCCCACAGACTGGACAAATGGGTGGGACTGAGAGGCCCGTCTGGGCCCCGCACCCGGGATCGGGGGCCAGCGGCACGCCACGTACGCGCCCAGTCCCCCGTCCTGTCTTTCCCTGAGCTGCGGCTTTGGAAGCTGGCTGCTTATTTCTACAACCTTCCAGGAAATATTCCCCTGACTGAGCTTCGACGCGGTTTCCAAAAATAAAAGCCAGTGATCGAGGAGAGACACCGACACATGGCTCGCGTCTGCCCCGGGGTTCTTCAGGCCGCAGCAAAACCCACACGGATCTGTGATTCCCAGTGGCCTTTCTCAGGCGTTTAACACACGAGCCGTGTAGCCCACGGGCAGCTGAAGTATTGTTACACAGACACTGGGCAGGTCAAGCTGAGTTCCTCCCTCCTGGTTGTGAGAATGCAGAATACAGATCTCGGGGTGAGACGTCCTGGGTCAGGATCCCAGCTCCTCCGCCACTCGCTGGCTGTGTGACCTCAGGCGAATACCTTTGCCTCTGTGTGCCTCAGTTTCCCCCTCTGAAAATGGGGATTCGTGATAATACCTGTCTCACAGAGTTGCTGTCAGGGTGAATGAACGAAATGTCCAAAAGTGTCTTTATGGCACGAGGCACGGAGCAAGGGCTTGCCGCTGTTATCGTTGTGGCCATTTCGCTGGGTCTCCCCATAGCCTGGCGGGTCATTTCCCATGTCTGAGCCTCAGTGTTTCCATCTATAAAATAGGCATGCCACCACCTGTCTCCGGCGGGGGGCGGGGGGGTGGCTGTCGTGAGAATCAGGTGACATAGAGTATGTGAAAGCTCTTTGCAAAATGGCAAAGCGTTATGCACGTCGAAAGTTTGTTGCAGAGCTGACGGTGTAAATGTGCTGGCAGTGAATTGGGTGATGAGCTGTGATATTTAAATGAGAACTTCTAGGCTCCCCAGAAGCCTTTATTCCCCCGTCCCCAAACACGTATTGTGTTGGAACATCTCGTAGCTTTCTGTTCTCTACCTGGGAGGCTGGTTCTCTGGAAATCTGCAGAGAGGTTCGGGGCAGGGCAGGAGCGAAGGGTTTTGACTCTCTCAGAGCAGGGAGTTGCCGGGCGCTGAGGAGACGGGTTGTAGGATCTTAGTCTCACTGTCTTTACACCCTTCCTGCCTCCGCTCCCATCCTTCCCGAAGCCAGCTGCCTGAAGCCAGCTGCCTGGAGGTCGCTCTACGTACATTTCCCGTAGCCTGTAAAGAGCCTTCCAGAATGTCCCTCGGGGCCGCCCCCCTTATCCCCCTCCTCCGCCACAGAGCCCAGCGTCTCTCCCCTGAATGTTCAGTCGCATCCTAGCGGGGCCCCTTGCTTCCTTTCTGCCCTCCTGGAATCCATTCTCCAAGCAGCGGCTAGCAGGGCCTTTGAAAAATGCTAATCTGATCCTTCCCCAAATCGTCGGGAGGCTTCCCTTTGTTTATAGGAAAGAGTTCAAAATCCTCAGCAGTAGGTACTGTTCTTATCCTGCTTGACCGGTGAGGAAACCGACGCCCAGCCCAGCTGAGTATCGCTGGCCCCAGGCGCCTGAGCTGAGAGGTGTCAGGCCTGGGTCATTGTCCCAGCAGCATGGGTCCGTCTGCCTCTCAAGCCAGTGATCTTCTCCTGTCCCTCGGATCGAACAGGTTCCACCTGACCTCGGAGCCTGTGCGTATGCCTTTCTTACCACCTAGAATTCCCTTCCCTCCTCTCCCGGTCTCCCTGACCCCACCTCATGTCATCTGGTGGATCTGGGTGGTTCCTACGCCTCCCCCACCGGTCGCCATTCCCAGGGCGTGTGCCGAGGTTGGCCTCCCCGGCTGGGTCTGGGGTCCACACGCTCACAGCCTCTCTCTCCGTGTCTTCAGGGCACAGATCCTAATACAGCCATCATCCCACTTGGGACTGTGTGCTGCGCATCTGCCTCTCCCAGTACAGCAGTCTCTGGTGGCAAGGGAGGTGGCCCAGCCAGCTTGGGAGGCTGTGTGTTCTTGAGGCTCCAAGGCCACGGTGCCAGACGATTCAGCTCCTGGTGAGAACCTTCTTCCTGGCTTGCCTTCGGCCACCTTCTCACGGTGTTCTCTCGAGTGACAGAGACAGGGATGGGGGAGGGAGCTCTGGTCTCTCTTCGGTACGAGGACTCTAATCCCATCATGGAAACCCACCTCAGGACCTCATCTAAACCTAATTATCTCACAGAGCCCCCCCCCCCCCGCAAATACTATCGCCGTGGGGGTTAGCATTGCAACATAGGAATTTGGGAGGGAGGGGTCACAAACATGAGCCCAGGCAGGTGGTATATATATCTTGTTCCCTCTGGATCAGTGATTCCAAGCACCCAGCAAGCACTCAGCATTTGTTGAAGGAATGAGTGAATGGATGAATGAAGGAAGGAATTGTAGTGCTGCCTGGACACTGAGGGGTGAGATGGATCCTTCCCAGATGCGAGAGGAACCTGCCAACCCACTTACGTCCCAAGAGGTTTTGGTGACACCAGAGAGGGCCGGACAAATCCCCACTTGGCAAAAAACAAACAAAAAAACAACCTACCGTTTATTAGCAGTGACCTAGCCGTTGGCAAAGTTGGGGCGTGCTAGGATACTTTCCCTTTTCCTGAAACATAAAAATATACATATATTTTAATGTAGCAGGGTAAAAAGTCACGTTGAGCATCTCTGATGCCCCAACCATAAAATATACGCCTGGGATTAGATCCCCGCTAGGAAATATTGCCCCGTGATTAGATCTCAAGCCATGAAATATACCCATGGGTTTAGATCTCCACCTTGGAAATACAGTTTGCTGATTAGATCGCCCCCATGAAATATGGCCTTTGGGTTAGTGCATGCCGGTAAAATATGGCCTTTGATTAGATCACTGCAGGGAAGGCTGGGTCGCTAGCTGGGAGTGGGGAGTTTTGCCACATCCTCACGAAGTAAAATATGAATATACGGGGAGGAAGAGAAAGCAGAGAAGGTAAGTTAATGACCGTGACATTTTGGAACTTGGGCTTTCTTGGAGGTCGTCAGTCAGAGGGGCGGGGATGGGGACCGACTTGGCGTGGAGACCCTCCCCCCCCCCCCCAGTGGCAGCATCCTCAGCCAGGTGACGATGGTGGTGGTCATGGCTGGTGCACGGTGGGGTTCCCACGTGCCAGGCACCGCGCTGAGTGCTTCACGAAGGTTGGCTCCTCCGGTTCTCGAGAGGAAGGTGATGTATTTACGGTTCCCAGTTCTGGGTGGAAACTGAGGCACAGGGCAGGGAAGCCGCTCGCTCAAGGATGCATGCTAGAATGTGTCAGAGCTGAGATTTGAACCTGGGTCATCTGCCCCTCGGGACTTTATCCAGAACCACTGCCCTTTGGTTGGCCAAGCTGATGCCATCCTTGGCCTGTGGTGCTGGGGACATGTGGCCCCCGCAGCCTCTCTGTGCCGTAGGGGTGAGGGGTGGGAGTCCCCACGAGAGTCAGAGATACGCTGGTGCTGCTGTTGGATCACCGCGGTGACCATCGGGACAGAGAACCCTACGATCAGAGCCCAGAGAGGCATGGGGTCCGGCTGGGCTCATCCCCCACCCAATGGCTGCTTGGTGGGACACAAGGGTGCTGTCCTCTTGCCTCAGTTCAGGGTCATCTCAGCTCCGGAGCCCCCAGGGGGCCAGCTGAGGACCACAGCCCACTCCCCTCCGCCTGCCTTCCTTCCCACACTTCCTGCGCTCCCCTGCAAGGCCCCCTGCACGCAGCTCTCGTGGTCTCATGGTCTGTATCCTGGAGCCCAGCAAGGGCTCCCTAGGCTTTGTTGGAGGCAAGCAAGTGATGGCGTGTGGTTCCCGGTGCCCAGTGAGTGAGCGGTGACATTTGCCCAAACCCCCAACGGGCGATCTCAGGGAGGAGCAAACAGCTCCGCCCCTTTCCTCTGGGGGCGGGGCCGGTGCTGGGGGACTGGGGAGGGGGTGCGTGGGGGCCACAGCAGGCTCTCCCCACATGTTAGCTCTGGCTGCATCTTTCTTCCCCGCGTGGGTGCTCAGCGGGCCAAGGGAGGGAGAGGTGGGCATCTCCTTATCTCGCTGGAGCCAGCCGACTGGCCAGCTCTTATCGCGGATTTGTGAGCTTGTAAAACATGGCCGGATATCACGCCATCTCCCCGAAGCAAGGGTGTTCTCAGCTGGCCCTTATCGTGGGGTGATCTTGGCCTGTGATTGAGGGGAGAGCTGGGGTTGTCCTGGGCGGGCAGCGGTCAAATCTGCCGGGGGGGGTGGGAGGTGGCATTAGGCTGGCCCACTGGGGGTGATGCTGTGGCAGGTGGGTGTAGCATGTGTACCAAGCCCCCTTCCTTATTCCCTTCCCCGCAACAGGGTTTCAGGCTGCGGGGTGACCCCGAGAAACTCTAGGAGCCCAGAAGGAGAAAATTCCGAGGGGAAAAGGGAGGGACTGCATCAACCTCAGCGACCCCCTTCATTCTCCCCTTCCTGGCTGAGCACCTGCTGTGCGCCAAGCACTCCTCTCGGCTGGCCAGGGCGCTGGACTGCAAGGGAAGTGTCCAACGTCCTGTCCTGCCTCTCACGGTTTCTAGCTGTGTGGCCTCGGGCCGGTCACTTGCCCTCTCTGGGTCCCATGTGTCCAGTGGGAATAAGCACACATCTGGCCGGGTTATTATCGGGGCCTCGGAGGCAGCGGGTGGGAAAGACCTGCCCTGAGAACTGATGTCCTGTGCCCACGGGAGCCGTGGGATCAAAGGATAAGCTTGCACGTGGATCACACACAGACGGGGATAACGGAAGTCCCGGGAACCAGAGCGGGATTCCATGAGCGGGAGCAGATTGTGCTAGGGTTTGCCAAAGACTCTGGGGTGGAAGAGGGAATAAACAGAGAGGGGCATTCCAGGCAAAGGGAATGCTCTCCACAAAGGCCGGCTGGGCAGGGGACACACGGGGCGGGCCCTTGCCAGTGGTGCCGGAACAGGCGGCCTGAGCCGTGCTGGCCTGTGACAGCCTTGCTGGCTGGGGAGGCCAGGCCCATCTGGCTCTGTTTTTCTCCTATCATTTAGATGCTTTTGTGCTGAGTTCCCCATTTGTCACTGCTTTCCTGTGATTCTCTTTTGAACACAGCATCTGCTGGGGGCTCCATCCGGTCCCCGCCTCCCGTGTCCTGATGCTCAGAGCCGTTTGCATCCTGGGCCTCTGGTCTCAGGACAGTAGGTGGTTCTGGCTCCCTCAGTGGGTCTTGGGGATGGAGGAGGGGATGGGTGGGGCCAGGGCAGAAGGCCTGTGTGGCAGGCGCTGGCCGCGTCCGACCCCGGGCATGCGGCACCTGCCTGTTCTGAGAGTCGGGTGCCACCGTCCCTTCCCCTGCTGCGTCCTGGGCCAACGGGCGTCCCTTTCGCTATCGGTTGTGCATCTGTCTGTCCCTCCCCAGGCTCCAGGCGGCAGAAGAGCCCCCACCATCCAAGTACTTGCTTTGGAGCCGAGCAAGCCTGGGTTTGCCCCTCGGCTCTGTCACTCACCAGCTCAGTGTCCTGGGGCCTGTTTCCTGCCTCTGTGAAATGAGGATGCTGTCACCTGCCCGGGGCTCCTGCAGTGCTGTGGGGTGAGCACAGCCCTGGGCCGGGCCCCTGGAGCTGCATCATGATTCTGCCGGGGCATGTCAGTTAACCTCTCTTTGTGCCTCAGTTTTCTCATCCACGAGATGGGAACGAGAACCGCCTGATAGAGTCGATGGGAGCAGTCGGTGAGGTGACATATCTGTGAAGTCTCTAGAAGAGCCATGTCTGCTGCAGTCACAGTGACCACCCCTGGACCATTGTCCTGTGGCTGCCCTGGGGCCCAGAGAGGACAGAGGCCACAGCCCGGTCCGCAGCGGGGACACTGAGGACCAACAACATTCTGCAACTGGACTAGGGTCATACTGCCCGTTAGGATTTGAATGTGTGTGTGTGTGTGTGTGTGTGTGCACAGGCACACGCAGGGAGGGTATTTGTGAGCATACGGACACGGTGCCGTGGTTTAGAGGACGTTCAGGAACCGGGAGAGAACTCGAGGAGTCAGCCTCTGAGATACTTTTTGACCGGAGACTCCGACTCGATGTAGAAACGATCCTGTGGCTCGTTTTCCGAGTCCCCGGACCGGGAGCGCATGTAAGATGATGGGAAGAATTTAGGAAGAAGCCGGGTGTGCACCGAGCTGCGGCGGGCAGGTCGGCAGGGGAAGGCCAGGAGGCCTCTGCCCCTGGAGGAGGGAGGGAAGGGAGGCGCACCTGTTGGATTAATAAAAAGCAACGAGCACTAACGTGTTGGGGGCGTCCACTCGGTGCAGGCTCCTTGCTAACTGCGCGAACTCCGTATTTTGGCTCTTATACCCCCCTGTCCGTTTTCCGGGGCCGCCCTAACAAATTACCACCACCCGGGTGGCTAAAAACAACAGAAATTTATTCTCTCACGGCCGTGAAGGTGAGACTTTGAAATCAAGGCGTTGGCAGGGCCGAGTTCCCTCCAGCGGCTCCAGAGAAGGATCCTTCCTTAGCCCTGCTGGTCCTCAGTGATTCTTGGCGTCCCGTGGCTTGTGGACACGCCCCTCTCTGTCGCTGCCACACGGCACTCTCCCTGTGGGTCTGTCTCTCCTCTTCTAGTAAGGGCTCTCATTGTAACTGATCACCTCTGCAGAGACCTTACTTCCAGAGAAGACCACATTCTGATGTGCGGGGTGGACGCGAATGTTGGGGGACCCTGATCAACCCAGGACGCCCCCTCTTGAAGGGGGATAATAACGTCACTCCAATCTCAGGGAACCTCCTGAAGGTTAAACGTCCTACTCAAGGTCACATGGGGACAAAGTGGCAGGGCTGGACTCGAACCCAGGAGCATATCCGGCGAGGGCTCGGTCCTGCACAACACCAGACTGTCTCCTGTGGAGGGCCGGGTGCCCCCTGCCTCCAGCGGCACAGCACGAGGAGGCTGGAGGTGGGCGGGGCTCCAAGGATAGATGGGAGGCTCGCAGGGACCCTCCTTTCCCTTCTTTGTTCACCTTCCGGATCCCTCAGCGCCTACCAGGGACCTTCCCTGGGAAGCCCCTCCAGACGCCCTCACTCCGTTAGGACGTGTCAGCCCCTGCGCCAAGCTGCCCCCGCCCTGTTGCCTGTGTCTCTCTGGAACGAATTCTGTTCTCTTTGCACCTTGACGTTCTCTGTTGGTAAGTCGCGTCCACCCTGGTGCTCAGTCTTGACCTCCCCCAGGCAAGGTGCTGGGCTTGGTTCTTCTGTGTTCCCGGTGCCTGACACGGGAAGCAGCACACAGTAGGTGCCCCGTGGATTCTCTCATTCCACACGTAGCTACTGAGCACAATTGTGTGTCAGAAACCGAAAACAGCCTGGGATGAGAGACCGTCTGGAGGGGTGACAGGCACGCAGACGGAGACCGTCCATGGGGGAAGCGCAGGGGACCGTGGGAGCCAGCGGGGAGCCCAGTCCCGAGGCAGAGAAGGCTTCCCACAGAAGGTGACAGGTGAGGCAGTGCGCTGATGCGGAAGGAGAGGGAAGGTCGCCGCACAAGGAATAAGCAGCAGGTGCCAAGCCCTGCCAGCAGCCGTGAGAGCTCAGAGCCTTCCAGAACTGCAGGCACTCGCTGAGGCTGGCAGGTGCGTCCAGAGAGAAGGTGGGCAAGGGGAGCTCAGATGAGGAGGCTAGGGCTTTCTCCTGGGGTGGCCTTCCCCTTGACACAGACACTGGGGTGGGGGAGACTTTGAAGGGGCTTAGTGGGGACCGAAGCTGGCAAGAGCGTTCTGCTCTGCGAGGCTGGAGGCAGGGAGGCAGGAAGGAGGCTGTCCCGTGATCCCAGGGAAAGGTGCCAGCAGGCTGAACAGATGCCGGGGTGGTGGTGGGGGGGGGAGCGAGGGGAGAGGTGTGGGTATTACTAAATGCTCACCGAACCGATTCTATATTGACCTTCGGGATTCGATTTGATCTGCACGCAGGGAGGAGGGACCATGTCTTGGACAGCTCCTGAGTCCCTGCTGAGTGTAGGGGGCATCGTTTCTGCTGTGGGGGTGCGGGTGGTGGCACACAAGGGGAAGAGAGAGAACTGGTCTCTGTTTGCCGTTTCCTGGCCGTGGAGCCCACCCACTGTGCCTGGTGAGGTCCGATTCTCTCCCTTGCCTGCCAGGCCCAGAAGTGTGTTGAGATATACACTGCCTGGCCCAGAGATCGACAGCCAATACACTTAGACGTCAGGAAGAGAGCCTGAGGCCTGTTTTCACAGCCACAGCTTAGCACGGGGCTCCACGGGTCCTAAAGTTGCCGCCCCCCCCCCCCCCGCCCCGCCAAACGATCCAAATCAGAGCTGACATTTATCGATGGCTCACTATTCACCAGACTCTGATGCAGGTGCTCGCGATGCATTATCTTACCTGAGCCGCATAACAGCCCCGTTATTATGCCCATTTGTCAGAGGGAGAAACTGAGGCGTTGGGAGGGGAAGTGACTCGCCCGAGGTCACTCCCCTAGGAAGCGTCAGAGCTGGGACTTGAACTCTTGTTCTCGTGATTCCCAAGCCCAGGCCTGGGCCACCACCCCAGGAAGGCACTGTTTTCCCAGGACGCCGATCTGTCCAGAAGATAACCTTCTGCCCCCGCCGCAGCGCCGAGTGGGAAAGCCGTGCCACGTCCCATCCAAATGAGTGAAGGAAGGCTGACGGGCTGGCTTCCTCTCTTTCCCCAGCTTCCCGGTACCAAGTATATATTTTTTCTAATCGGCCTGGCTGCTGATGGTTATCTGGCTTCGCGAGAGAGCGAAAGAGACTTTGTGTCAAATGCTGAAAAATGACTTTTCAGGCAGCCTCTCTGTCTCCTGAAAGGAGGTGACGTGCTCCAAGCATACAAATCACTCAGTGCTCGGGTGTCTTGATGCGAGGAAGGAGTGTGTTTAGATTGCTAAAACCACTCCTGTCCCTTCCCAAGGTCATGGGCAGGCAACCCAGCCTCGTCAGCACCTGGAGGGCAGCGAGGCCTAGAGAAAAGAGGTGGTGTGGCCCCGGATGGCAAGCCTGGGGGACCGTGGGCTCGGGAGGGATCCCTTGAACGCAGGAGGTGTGAGAGCCCAAGACCTGGGATTCCGGAACCCAAGACCGGAGACTTCGCTGTGGGTCTCCGTCAGCCCACAGTAAGCTGTGTGACCTTGGACAAGTTACTTAACCTTTCTGGACCTTGGGAATCCTCCTGCACCCATAGTCCCCCCACAAACGCTGCCTTCAGCAAGGCCATTCATCCAGCCAGATGTTCTAATGAATGAGCTTGCCTGATGTCAGCTGATGCTCAGAATCCCAGACTGGCTGCAGAATTTCCTGAGAGGCCACTGGGTGTAAGGCAAGAGGGTGGGCTTTGGACCACACCAGGTGGTACTTGAACCCAGGATCTGGATTGGGCAGCCTGCCTGGGTTCCAGTCCTGGCTCTGCCACTCCAGCTGTGTGGCCTTGGGTTTGTGGCTTACCTACTCTGAGCCTGTTTCCTCATCTAGCAAGTGGGGAAATAACCAAGATTATCTCAAAGGGGGGCGCTGTGAGGAAAGCAGAGGGCTTAGAACAATGCCCAGCAGATGAATGTGCTCTTAGTAGGGGTGGGTATTGTTGGGGTGGCTGCTTCTTAGCTGTGCTTCCTGGGCAGACCTGCCCACCTCCCCAAGCCTCAGCTTCTCCATCTGTAAAAGGGGATGAGAATTTAAAAAGTCCAAGTTAAAATACTTGGCGCAGAGGAGGCTCCTGATCCCTTACAGACATTTGCGCAGAGATGGTTTTTAATAAAATTTCAGTTTTTCAGCGTAGATGATGTTTTGCTGTCTTTTGACAATTGATGACGAGGTATCTCAAGATCAACATGGGATTGAGTAGAATGTCCCGTTTTGTGCGTGGGCTACGGTCGGGGTCGACTTCGCGGGGTGGGGAGGGTGTCTGTTTACCAGAGTAAGAGCCCGTGGAGGTCAGGGCTGGGGGAGAGCGCCCAGAGCGGGCTCCGGAGCGTCGCACGTGCCCCAGTCTTGGGTGCCAGCTCCAGTGCCCTGGGGCAGGTGTCTCGCCTACCGTTTTTCTCCTGGACTGCCAATGGGCGGGAGGGTGGCCCCGACCTGTGCAGGGAGGGAGGCGGCTGCCAGAGCGAGACCCAGGAGAGCGCGGGCCAGGTCCGCAGGCTACTGGGGGAGGACATTCCTCATTTGTCTCTCCTTTTTTTATTTTCCTAGCTATAAAACACGGACAAACCACCCCACCAGGGCTTGAAAAATACAGACGGTCTCCAGATGAGTTTGTGATGTTGGATAAGGCGCGTTCCTCATGCTGTAGCAAAACCAGTGGTCCTTCCGGGCCGGGAAAATTTCTAAAATTAGGGAGTGAGGCCAACCGTATAAAATGTAGGGGGTCAAGAGGGAGGGCAGAGTATTGAAGCAAAGGTACCAGGAGGCCTGGGCATCGCATCATAGCTGGGTGACCAGAGGCCGGTCACCCCCCCTCCCGGCCCCACTTAACTCTTGGAGTGTTGCAAGGATCTAAGGAGATCATGGAGGTTAAAGGCTTTGTGGTTTGCAAAGAATTGGCATAAAATGACAGTGGGAAGGCCTCTGCGGTCCCTCTGCCCTCGCCACATACACACACAGGCTCCATGGGACAGGTGGGGGTGCTTCTCTCCCTCTCATCTGCCCAATCCGTCTTGTTGGTGAGTCTGGGACTGAGGCTGGGATGCCCCAGGCATGGGGCCAGATGCAAGCTGGTGGCCTGTGTGGGGGTTAGGGGGGGCAAGGAGGACCCCGAAAGAGGAGCATCTTGGAGAGATCAGGAACGCAATCCAGGTGCAGTACCCAAGGGCTGGACAGAGAGGGAGCAGCGGGCACCAGGAGGTGGCACACAGGGCAGAGGGGCAGACGGGGACAGTAGCCAACAGGGGACCGATGGTCCTGGCATCGAGGAGAGGGGCCCTGCAGCAACTTTCTCGGGGCGCGGGCTGCAGGGAGGGACGAGGCTGCAGGGCGGTGGCTCCAGGGCTCGAGGACTTTACTTGAGGCGCATGAACCAGACCAATGTCCTCCCAGAGCACACAGCTTTACGCAACAACTTTGTGTCAAACAGGTAAAAGGGGACCTGCTCCAGTTAGAGCAGTTTGGGGACTCTGTGTCCCATCGGCGAGGTGCCCCCGAGTTCAAGTGCTGCCCCCGATACTGACTGGCTGGCCAGGTGATGTGTTTACATAACTTGACCTCTCCGAGCCTCTGTTTCATCATCTGTAAAATGGGGATAACGTTAGAAGTCCTCTCACACAGTGAAGATTAGATAAGACAGGCAGGGTGTCCGACCCGAGTAAGACCTCCATGAGTGTCCCTGTCACAGCAGTGACTGCCCCTGGACTCCCTCATGCCCCGGCCCCTCCCAGATCGCTCAGGTCTGCCGAGCGCAGCGTGGGCACCACCCTTCCAAACATCTCCCAGCGGGACAGTCGCATAGAGCGTCCTCTGCCCGTAGAGCCCTCAGCATCCCGGACCCGGCGACTCTGTGGGTCTCTGATTTGGCGACGCTGCCCTTGCCTGACGGGGACTGTGCCTTCTGTTACCTTGCCTGTGGTGGTGGTGACGGAGCCTGAGGGAGCCAGCAGCCACCCCCACCCCCCGCCCCTGGGCGCCCCCACCTCCGGCTCCAACGCTTCACTATCTGTCATCTCTGGCAATCACAGCCACTGAGCTCGCAAAAGCGCTGTTTAATCGCCTGCATTGTCTGCTCCGCGCCCGGTAATCTGGGCTTGGAACACATGTTAACAAACGGGCAAAGTTTTATCGGGAGCTGCGCCCCCCTCCCCGCTTCGTCAGGTGAGGTGGTCCCGCCTCCTGGGCTCATGCTCCTGGGGAGTCAGCCCCCCCCTCCCCGGGCCATCGCACAGCCTGCAGAGGGATGATGGCGGGGGTGGGGGGGTGGGGGGCACCCCTGGGGAACGCCCCCTCAGGGCTTGCGACCCCCCGAGACTCTGTTGGCCATGGGACTGGGGGTGGGGGGGGACCCGTGCAGGGGACCTGGGTTCGAATTCTCCCTCTGCCTCTTCCGGCTTCTGGCGTGGCCGGCAGTCTGCGGCAGTCCTTGGCTTGTCGATGTGTCCCTCCAGTCTCTGCCTCCGTCGCCACATGGCATCCTCGTGGGTCTGTGTCCACATTTCCCAATCCTTATAAAGGCACCAGATATTGGGGCCGGGCCCTCCCTCATCTTGACGGCGTTTGCAAAGACCCTATTTCCAAGAAAGGCCGCATTCACAGGTGCTAAGGGAAAGGCATTCACGTATCTTCTGGGGGACACGTTTCACCCCACCTGCTACCCTTCGGCCAGACCTTCCTCACTCCAATAGTGGGGATCATTAGTGCCCTTGGAGGTGATCTCTGCCACTAAACTGGCCCTGCTCGGAGTGTCGTGGGCCTTATCTACCTTAGCACGGCCCCGTGAAGGGTGTTGCTGAGATGGGGCCCCCATCCCATCCTCAGCTGCTTCATCCTGCTCTAAGCCAGGCATGGGTGTGTAAAGAGATGACAGTCTTTACATGAGACGGGGACCCTGCCAGAGAGACGAGCATTTATGGAAGCAAAGATACAGTGTTCCCCTTACACCAAGGGGAAGTGAAATTAGGAAGGCCCTCAAGGGACCAAATAACGGAGCCCAAAAGGATACTGAAGGACGAGGAGGGCATTCTGGGCAAAGGGAACAGCAAAATGTTGGAGGAAGGGATGTCCTTGAGCGGCCCCGGGTGGCTGGGTCAGGGACTGAGCGTGTACTGGGAGGGGGACAGAGCTCCCTGGAGGAGAGGCTAAGGGGCAGCTGGACTGACATCTGGCAGGGCTGAGGAGTGCAGACTTCAGCCTCCGGGGCACTGGGGAGCCAATGAGGGCTGTGGAGCAGGAGAAATGGTGGCGTCCGGACTGTGGCTCAGAGGACTGATCCAGCAGCAAGAACATTTTAAGGTTGTTGCTGAAGGGAAGGCTTTCCTACCTAGGGACACAATTATCCCTGGAATATTAAAGAGCTAGAGAAATCTTTCGACCAGAAATTTCCCAGCAGGTCTGTAAGCCACACCAACAGACTTCTGGTCCCAGCTCCTTCTGCACATTGGTGATGGACATCAGACCTGATCCGGGATATCCAGGGGCTGGGACCCAGCTATTGTCCCTCCTCAGGGAAATAGTAAGGGGGGCACCTATCCCTGGGGCCTGGCCCCCTTTGCCCCCGACTGGACCATGAGGATCGGCCCTTCTTCACAGGCCTCCCTCCCCCATCCCACTCCCAAGATTTTAAGTTTTACATCCGAGCCTCAGCGTTCTGAGTGGAACCTCCCAGAAGCCAGCGGTAAGAGCTCCAAAGCACCTGGGCCCGTTTCTGTGCCCTGTGCGTAAGTGGAATCATTTATTTCCGTCCTCCAATCTTGATTAAACCCACCTACAAATGAGCCAGATATTAAATCTGTGACCTCAGTCCTCCCTCCCCCTGACCTCCCCTCCCTCTTTCCACCTCAGGAGTGGCCAATTTAGTCCCGGGGAGCACTGAGCGACTGGAACATTCCGTGCCGGGCCTGCCGGGCTCCTTCCGCCCAGCTCCCCTCCCCCCCCCCCCCCCCCCCCCCGCCCCGCGGCCTCCCGCCTGCCCGTTTCACTTTTAACTCCATTCACATCCTCCAAGCATGTCAGATTTCTATCGTGCACTTTCCCAGCGTCAGTTTTCCCACGACGAGAACAAGGCTGTAAACACCCATATTTTCATAAGCCTATTATAGCTCTCCATGTATTCAAAGTAGATTGAGCGATGCTATCTCACACTCCTCGGGCCGGCAGGGGCTGGCGCAGGAAGCTGGCCCACGGCGAACACCAGGAGCCTTTATCATGCCCTCGATGATTGGACGACCACTTTGATTACACTCTGGTGGCCCTTCCTCCCTGCCTAAATCGGCGTATCCGTTTCCGATCGACACCATCAGAACCTGCTGGACGGCGAAGTCAAGGGAAGGGAGAAATGTCAACAATGACACTCAATGAGGGCACAGAGCAGGCATCCGCTAAGCCCTGGCCGCCCCGGGGAGAGGCACCTTGGGCCTGGCCCACTGGCCCCACGCGGGGCCACGTGGTACGTGAGAGACATCACTCCTGATGCTCTCTAGGATTCTAGGGCCCTGGGGAGGAACCGAATATGTCGGGCCAGCGTGCGATGGTGGGATTTGAAATCCCTGAGCTTCTCGGGGTGGGTGGGGAGGGCGGCGGGGGGCTTTCCCTGAAGGTCATAACCTCTCAGCCACCAGAGGAGATTCCTGGTCAATCCAGTTTCAGTAGAGACCCCAGAATCCTTCAGTAGAGACCCCAGAGCTCGGGTATGGCAAGGCTCACCACAGGCGGCCCTAGGTATCAAGTGATGTAACGCTCGTGAGGACAGGCCCGTGGCTGGCTCTGCCTGTGGGCCTTGATAAACAGCCATTGAACGAGTAAATGAGTGAAAGGTGTTTGAATCTCCTTCACATGGGCTGAGGGGGGGGATACGTCTGCTAGAACGAGGACAGCAGGGTCTGTCTGAAAAGGGACACGTTTGGGACTCGGAATGCCACCCCCGGCCTGTAGCCCTTTCTGAGCCTGGGGTTACGCTTTCTGAAAGAGCCAGAGAGGTTTCCAGGCCGAGAGGTAAAATCAAATATGTTACGTGGGTACTTATACAGCCATTTAAAATGCAAACCATTTACAAACCTAAAAATCATTCTGAGCTGGTGGGCCCTACGAAAACAGGCGACGGGCAGGATTTGACCCTGGGAGGGCCTCAGTTTGGCGTGTGCCTCTCTAAGCCTTGTGTCCTTTATCTGCAAGCTGTGACCAGCTCTTGTCTTATCGGTGGTTGTGGAGAGTCCATACAGCAGATATCAAGGTGTCTGACAGGGTTCAGCCCATGATAACAACAGCATCGTAAAAGCTCTGTGGTCTGGAGGGCTAGCCAGGTACCGAGCACTGCTCTGAGAATACGAATTCATGAACTCCTCTGACCCTATGAAGGACTGCTGTGGTCTCCATTTCACAGATTGGGGAACCGAGGCTCAGGGTGGCGCAGTCACTTGCCCAAGGCAGAGCAGGGATTCGAACCCAGCTAGTCGAGCCCCAGGGTACGGGCCCTTAGCCGCCGTGGTCTGCTTCCCGCTGCTGTCGCTTCTCATTCATAACCACCTGAAAGGCATCTAACGTGAGCCAGGACCCGGACGACCTCCAAGCAACGGGTGACACCCAGGTCCCCCCGATCGGGGGGTGGTGTCCACTTGTTAGTATTATGTGGCTGCCAGCTTACCTTCTGAGTGCCAACTGCTTGGTGTGACATCTGGGCTCAGGGACGGAGGGGAGTGAAAGGGAGGAGGTCCCAGGAAGGTCGGGTCTCGGGGAAGAGTCGCTCAGATTTGCAAACATGGAGACAAAGCGGTCCGCGTCCCGTTGCCCTGGGAGCACGAGAATCGGTTTCCCTCGGTCCTGGAAACAAAGACGCAGGGGGGGCAAGAACGGAGAGAAGGGGGAAATCGTAGAGGAATGGGGCTCGCATCCAATTCGTGGCCTGGTTTCAGCCTGGAGGCAGGGGGACGGACAAGTTGACCTCTCAGGCCATATCCTGCCTCCCTGTTGAGCTGGGCAGCGGGGTGGGGGCTGCCGGAGAAACTCCTTCATAGTTGCAAGTGCTCTCCTTACAGTTTAGGTGTTCGAGACCCCCTTTGCGATGTTGTCTGAGACAGCCCGAGGTTGGAAACACAGGATCCGAGAGGACTTACGAGAGCTCCCCTTCTCTGGGCTGGTTGGGAAAAGTTTTAGATTGTGACGGTGTTGCTGTGACGGACTGAATGTGTCCACCCCAAATTCGTATGTTGGGATCTGAACCCCCAAGGTGATGGCATGAGGAGGTGGGGCCTCTGGGAGGTGATAGGTCACGAGGGCGGAGCGCTCACGGATGGGATCGGCGTCCTTATGAAGGAGACCCCAGAGGGTTCCCTCACCCTTCGAGGACACGGAGACAAGAGCCCATCTACGCGGCAAGAAGGGGCCCTCACCAGACCCTCAATGCGTCAGCGCCTTGATCTTAGAATTCCCAGCCTCCAGAACTGTGAGAAGCTCATTTCTGTGGTTTATAAGCCCCTCGGTCTGGGATATTCTGTGAGAGCAGCTCCAATCAGAGTAGAGAGCCAGTTCCGGAAACGCCAGAACCAAGCCAGAAAACTCATCCCCAAGATTCTCTCCCTCTAGACCCCACTCGGGTCTAGGAATCTGTGTGAGTCGGGGCTCTCCAGAGAAACAGAGGCGGAGAAGTCCCACGATCTGCCGTCTGCGTGCTGGAGACCCGGGAGAGCCAGTGATGTGATTCGGTCTGAGTCCAGACGCCTGAGAACCTGAGAGCCAGTAAAGAAGCAAATTCCTCCTCCCTCTGTCTTCCGTTCTCTTCCTGGGCCTCCATGGAGTGGCGGCTGCCCACCCACGCCGGGAAGGATAAGCTACTTTGCGGAGTCCCCTGATTCAAACGCTAATCTCATCCAGAAACACCCTTCCAGACGTGCCCGGCAATAATGTTTAGCCTGGGCCCCCCATGACCCCTTCAAGTTGACACGTGAACTTAACCCTCACGGGGCCACCTGACCTTTGGTTTCAGCTCAGGTCGTGATCTCCCGGTTCTTGGGATTGAGCCCCGAGTTGGGCTCTGCACGGACAGTGTAGAGCCTGCTTGGGATTGTCTCTCTCCCTCTCTCTCTGCCCCTCCCCTACTCGCTTGCATTCTCTCTCTCCCTCTCTCTCTCTCTCTCTCTCTCTCTCTCCAAATAAATAAATAAACTTAAAAAAACCCACCTTAACCCTCATTATTGGGCATGAGACAATTTGGGTTTACATGTCCAATGACACCATGTCACTGAGTCCCACTAAAATGTTGATGGGGGGTGGGGGTGAGGATTCCAAACTATCAGCAATGCCTTTCTCTGTGAGGACAGGGTGTTTTTTTTCTTTACTGTTACTGGTATTATTTATTTTCTGCAATAAACAAATATTCTTGAAGTCACCGATGAGAGAAGTCATTAAAGATAAAAATATTGATAAGAGCAGGCTGGGTCTCTTCTTCCAGAACCCAGTGGGACGTTGCCTTCTCCGTGGAAAAAAAACCATCCCATGCGTCCAGGGGACATTTGTCATCCTTGGTCTTAACCCGACCCCTTCTTATCTTGCCGACGGGGAGAAGGATGGAGAAGGGGGCTGTGGGCAAGCGAAGCTTACAGGAGCATGACTCAAACAACCCATTGTGAAGGGAGCTAACCTCGAGAATCGGCTTTGGAAGTAAAACACGAGGCCGGTCTCGTTTCAGTTTGGGTGTTCAAAACCCCCTTTGCGATGTTGTTTGAGACAGACTGAGGTTGGAAATACAGGATCCGAGAGGACTTAGAAACGCTCCCCCTCTCTGGGCTCGTCGGGAAAGGTGTTAGATTATTACGGTGTCGCTGTTATGGACGGAATGTTTGTGTCCACCCCAAATTCATATGTTGGGATCTGAACCCCACCAGGGGGTGCCTCCCGAGCCTTTTGCCTCCAAATCTGCTGAAACCTTAAGAGTCCCAGCTGTGCCCCCGGGACAGCTGACTCAAGGTGCCCTATGCACAGGATTCTGATCAAAAGGGAGCCCAGAATCAGAGCCAGGGAAAACCCTGGAAGCTGTCAAGGATTCGTGAGCAAGCACAGAATCGTGCCTGTGGGATTTTTCTTTTGGAAGCTTGGTCTGTAGGATAATCTGTCGTAATGTCGAAGGATGGTCGTGTTGACTCGTCGTTTTCCTGAAAGTAGTAAACGGCACCTAATACAGCACCTCGCTCACTATAAGTACTGTATGGTGGTGATGATTCCCAGATGCCGTCCCCGGTGCTGGAGACACTGCAGTGAACAGATAGACAAAGCCTGTCCCCTTGTGGGGCTGACGTTCTGGTCAGCGGGGATAGAAGGGTATCCGTAATTGTGACTAAATCCACATAAGTTAAAACACAGTGTCGGACAGAGACGTAGGGTTATGCAAAGTAAAGCAATTTCAGGGATAGGAGAGAAGTTAGGTGGGCATTTTGGAGAATTTTAGATTGGGCGATCAAGGAAGGCCTCCGGAGCCGGGGGTGGTAGGGGGGGCGGGCGGGACGGTGGGCATGACAATGAGCAGAGATCAAAATGAAATGAGTAAGCAAGCCATGCACATAGGCTGGGAAGATAGCGTTCCAGGAAGAAGAAACAGCAGGTGCAAAGGTCCTGAGGTACAAATGAGCTTGGGGTGTTTACGGAAAAACAAAGAGGCCAGTGTGGCTGGGACGGAGTGAGCCAGAGGGTGTGGTAAGAAGCAAGGGAGCTGTGCTGGCCTTCCGGACCACAAGAAGGCCCTGGTTCTCACTGTCCAGCGAGCTGGGAGCTGCGTGAATCCTTGGAGCAGGGGAGTGGTGCGGTCTGCTTGGCGCTTCAGAAGCCACCGGCTGCCGTGGTCCCAAACAAGCATGTCGTACCGGCGGCTGAAAGCAACAGCCGTCTCTTGGCTCACGTTTCTGTAGGCGAGCAGTCTTCGTGGGCTAGCCTCATTTCCCTGCTCGGGGCCTCACAAGGTGGTGGCCTTCCAGGCTGTCGTCCGGAGATCCTGGGGGAGAATCCACTTCCAATGTCATGCGGCTCGCTGCAGATTTCGGTTCCTTGTGGGTGTAGGACCGAGGTCTGTGTCTGCTCGCTGGCTGGCCGGGGGGACTGCTCTCTGCCCCTGTAGGCTCTCTGCCTATCCCCTCTTCAGCCAGCAAGGGCGTGCCGGGTGCTTCTTGGACCCTGACGTGCTTTGCCCCCCACACACGCGACACCCACTTCTCTTTGGGGGTGAGCAAGCCTCTCTTAACGCAGACTTGGAAATTCAGAATTACACCGTCGGGTCAACAATTCCACCCTCCATCGTGCGCTTCAGAGCATTTATTAGGCGCTTCTGTGTTCCTAAGGCTTGTTGTGGATTATGGAAGGATCGAGGGGGGAGAAAAGCAACCACAGAGAATTTCATCTCACCGGGAGCCGAGACTAATGGTGCAGAAAGCAGGCGGAGGGTTTGGGAGAATACAAGGGCGCCCGGGGCTGAAGGATGCAGAAGGGGAGACAGTCTGCCGAGAGGTGTGCTTCTGCGTTTACGCATCTCCCACCGGCTTAATTCTTGGCTCTTTCCAGGTGCGTGGGCCCAGCAGCTAACAGGGGTTTCATAACTATTTGTCTCATAAGTGAGCAAGTAGATGAATCCGTCGGCTTCAGTTTTCCTCCCTGAAAAATGGGGATATTGGCCCTCCCACAGGCTTGTGTGACGATGAGACACAGAAGGACTTGTCTGCGTGCGACGAGCAAAGGAGTTTCAAACGCAGTGCCATCTATTTGGGGAGGGGTCGGAGATTGGCTTTGATGGGCCCCTAGGAGACCGTGGCGGGAGGAGGGGCGGGAAGAGCCTTTCCCATCAAAGGCAGTTAAGTGGCCAACATTCTCACGGGATATCCCGAGTGCCCCTGAGAGGAAGGGCAAAGGTCCCAGAGGGCTGCGTGGGCATGTTGAAGGCAGCCTTTGTCTTCATTACCCACCCGTGGGCCTCCCCACCAGGACCTGGCTGAAGACAGAGATCAGTTTCCCTGGGAAGAAAGGGGTTGGCCGGTTGTCCCCTTGGGCTAAGATTCATATTTCGGTGACACGATCGGCTTTATTTATAATATGCCCAAACTAGAAACCACCTGAAACATCCCTCAGTGGTAGAATGGGTAAATGGATCGCGGTATCTCATACAACAGAATATTACCCAGGGATCGTATTTTTAAGGCACACACTACTGATAAACGCAACTCATAGATGAATGTCACACGCACCGTGCTGAGACAAAGTGGCCGGACACACAAGGGCGCGTCTTGCGTGATTCTATTTCTGTGAGGGCCAAGAAGCAAAGGTAATCGGTGATGGCGAAGCCAGAACAGAGGGTACCCTTGGGGTGGGGGCAGGGGCCTGGCGAGGAGCGCGAGGGAACTTCCAAGGCTGCTGGGAACGTTCTGTGTTTTGATCCGGGGGGGGCGGGGGGGGTTGCGTGAGCGTGTGATATGAAGACATTCATCGAGCTGCTCACTTGAGATTTGTGCATTTTGCCATAAATTCTGCTTCTAAAAAGGAATAGAATCGTGCCGACCGTGCTAGGGTCAGCCGTGTATTGAGTGATACATTAGCGCTGTGCATGTATTCTGTCCAACCCCGGGAGGTAGGCATCAGGATTCTTGCTCGATGGATTACGAAGACTGGAGCCTCGAATTCCCAGAGCATGGAGTTAGGAACGGAGCAGGATGCCGGCCTGTTTTCACGGTCCGCCTCAAGCCCGTTCCTACCGGAAGGGCTGGCTGGCCCGCTCAATGCCTGCACACAGCAGGCTTGCTGTTCTTGGGTAAGTTGAGCTAAAACTATCATGGGAGTCTCATTCCTGAATTTTATCCGGCCCTGGACGTGGTTCGTGCAACTCTTCCGTCGAGGTCCCATGCCTTTCTGTCCTCCCTGGGAAGCAGGAAGCCTGGAGCCTCGGAGGATGGGAGTAAATATCTCCGGCTCACCCCGCACCGACCCACTTCCTCCCCATCTCACCCCTGCCCCCCACTTCAATCTGTCCCTTGGCCTGAAGCAGGAAGAAGTTAGATGGTGAGCAAATCAGGCCCGAATAGCCTTCGGGTGACAAGAAGGCGCTCTATAACTGAACAGCTGTAATAGGCTGATGTGTATCTTGCACGACGCGTGCGTTTAATAAAGTATTAATATGAGGACCAGATTGCTTCTGCCGAGCAGGAAGAGCAAGATTGGCGAGGAGGGAGGCGCTGAGTGCTCCCCTGGGAGGCAGGAGCCCTGCAGACTCTCCCCTTTGTGAGCTTGGGCTCCTTTGCTTTGCAGAATAAATGCATTTGGCCAAGGGTGACCGTGAAAGAACTTTCTCCTGGGATGCTTGTATCGCACAATCCAAATAGGTTCTGGAGGGCAGGAGAGATGCTCTGATGGAATGAGTTGATCCATTTCGGTGGTAAAGAAGCTCGGGTGAGAGGCGTTGGGCACAGCGGGTGCCGGGGTCGTGTCAAGGGGGAGGTTTTCAAGAATCCACCTTCCCGGCTTCAGACAGCTGGTTCGGATGTGTGCAGGCTCTCTCGGGCTCTCGTGCCTGCAAACTTCTGAGCACACATTCCTACCTTCCAGAAGTTTGCTCTCCTTCGCTGTCGGAGGCACGTTTGGGGCCGGACGGCTCTCGATTGCCGGGCTCCTCCTGTGCCTTAAAGGATGTTTGCACATCCCCGGCCACGACAGGTAGATGCCAGTTGTGACAGCCAAAAAGATCACCAGACCCTGCCAGACGTCCCCTGGGGAATGCAAAAATTGCCCCTGGTTGAGACCACTCTGCTTTATGGGACCATTTTTTTTTTTTTAAGTGTTAGTTTATTTATTTTGAGAGAGAGAGAGAGAAAGAAAGCGTGAAGAGGGGAGGGGCAGAGAGAGAGGGAGAGAGGAATCCCAAGCAGGCTCTGCACTGCCAGCCCAGAGCCCGACGCGGGGCCCCAACCCACGAACCGCAAAATCATGACCCGAGCCGAAACCAGGAGTTGGATGCTTAACCAACTGAGCCACCCGGGCGCCCCCATGGGACCATTTCTAGTGGTTTCTAGAGTGAAGGTTGGAGGTCGCATGGACCGTAAGGCTACCTCCCTAACGACTTGAGTCGCCCTGCTTGAAGAGCCTTAACTCGGGGGCTTTGATTCTGCCAAGTGAGCCCATCCCCTAAATCATCAGTGGGAAACTCTGTCACGTGAGTTTATTTAGCACCCGCGCAGATCCAGTGAGCAAAGCCACACTTCATCGGGACCATCCGAATCACAGATGGGAGGAGACGATGGCTACTGAACGGATTCCCTTTGCAAATTTCCAGATCTGTGGGTGCCGAAGTGAAGGAAGCCTAGTGTAATGCAAGATGCCTTTTTGGGAGAGAAAAATAAAAGATCCAAAAATTAAGGATTCCTTTATCATGCCTTTAGCTTCCGAGTCCAACAATTAATTCTTATAGGCTAAAGGACCTCTGTGTTTCTGAGGCATTATTATTTAATGTGGGCCTATTTTAAATTGTAATTTTTTTCATTAAGTTGCCTCGTTCTACTGATTAAGCCCAGTTTATAACCTAGCTTAGACTATGTTCCTTGAGTAGTAACTATTTTTCTTTTAAAATATTCCTTAATAACGTGTGATCCATATTTTAAAGTTTATTCTAAGTCAGAGAGGCCTCCCAGTGGCTCACGAGTCTGTCCTCGTGCTCTCGAAGGAAGGTGGACACAAGTCAGCCAGGCGCTCTGTGTGCTCCGTAGAGGGTACAAGGTGGGGGAGGACGGTGCCTGTTCAGCCTCTGTGCTCCCAAGGCTTAGCCCCAACGGCCAACCCAAACTGGGCCGTCTGCCCCAAAGCTTTCTAGAAAAGTCCTTTGAGCAGTCTTGCTGGTGCGAGAGGGGAGCCCGTGGGGAAGCCGGGCAGCCAAGGCAGGGGAGTGATGGCCGGGCGGTCCGCACCTGCACCCGCCCCTCGTGAGGGGCACGGCAATCAGTTCCCTGTATCTGCCTTGTCCCCGGCCCTCCCAGCCCTCAGAAATGAGGATAAGTATCCCCATACAAAGAAGGCGTTTTGATGTCACCATTGCCCTGAGCAGTGAGCACCATGAGCCCCTCTTTCAGAGGAGACCACTGAGGCCTTGGGAGGCATGGGGACTTGCCCTGTGTGTCCACGGCAGAACAAGCCAGGGCTTTGGCTTCAAGGTCGGAAGCTGTTTTCCTTTTCTTCCTGCCATGGCCTGTGGCTTCCGCGTTGTCGGCTGCACAGCCAGCCCTGCCCGGGAGGGCCCTGGCCCTGGAGAAGGCCCTGCAAGGTGGCCAGGGCTCGTCGGGCATTTCGTGGGCATCCCGCATCACAGCCTTCTGCCTCCCGGAAGGCCCACCTGTTCTTGGATGCTGGCCTGACCCAGGGATAGAGAAACAGCGGTTCCCCTCACCCGCCCCCAAGGATGCAGAGGAAGCTCCAGAGGGCACGGCAGGCTGTCCGATGAAATACAGCTGGAAAGAAGCCGATGGGCTGGCAGAAAGGGCCCCAGGACTCTGCTTCAGGAGACCTGGGTCCTGGTCTTAAGTTACTTTTCGATTGTTCCTGTGACCTTGGCCACGGCTCTTCCCTTCTCTGGGCTTCAGTTTATCCATTTGTAGAACAGAAGGGCCCCGATTCAAGATCAAGAAGGCCACTCCCGCATGGTAACCTGTGGTTTGGGAGCCCAGCTCAACGACAGTGTAACCAGAACCATTGACTGATCTTGTGGCTTATTTCTTCATCTGCCCGTTCACTTTGTTTTCACGGAGACCCTTCTGAGTACCTACTGTGTGCACGATATTAATGGAATGTATTGGTAGAACCACTGCTGTGACAAAATCTCAGCAGCTGGACACAGTAACGTTTTATTCCTCATTCGTATCCTTGTCCATCGGGGACCGTGGGAGGACGTCATTCAAGTACCCAGGCTCTTTCCGCCTGACGGCTCTGCCCCTCTCCAGGTCCTCGGCGCCCCCTCCGTCCAGGTAGCTGGCACAGAGAGAGGGTGGGGAGGATGGCACAGGCCGTTCCTAGGGCCCAGGCCTGGAAGCCACACTCCACTGCCAGGATTCAGTCATATGGCCCCACCATCCCGCAAGGGAGGCTGGGAAATGAGCCCTCGGGGGAAGAGGGATAGGGTTTGGGGAGCACGCACACACAAAGAGCAGGTGCCGTGTACAAGATAGAGCAAAGACAGCTTCTGCGCCCCGGATGGACTCGGGCGAAGGAGCCTGGGACGAGCAGAGCACGAGGTTCCAGATGGAGACGAGCATCAGCCTCCTGCAGGAACCCAGACCCTTGGCCCTCTTGTCAACTCAGGACATGCTGCCTAATGAAGCTTTTCGCCCCCCTCACCTTCCCTGGTATACAGCTCAGAGGCAAGGCGACTGACTGAACGAATCCCGCCCTTCTCTGTCCTCAGTGTCTCCCATCCACAAAATGGGAAGAAAGACGACCCCCTCCCCGTCTTGGCTCGCCAGGGAATTGGAGCGGCGTCAGGCGTCAGCAAAGGGTCACAGCACAGCCTTCCCCAGCCTTCTTATTAATAGTATAACCACGTCATTATCAATAATGAAACACAAATTAATAATAAATAAACAAACTAATGATAAATAATGCATACGTCATGAATAATACATTAATACTACGAGGCTTTTGAGCGTCTATTGCGTCTGACAGAGGGGAATTTGATTAGCTGGCTGGAGATCACAGAGTGGGAATATTTCACAAGAGCCTGGAGATTGGGGCAGGGATGGATGCCGGGAAGTAGCAGGCACGTCTCCCTGCAAAGGCTGGGGGGGCTCAGAGCTGAGCTGGGGGAGGTGAGAACCAGGAGACTGAGGGTAGGGACCCCCCCCAGGTGTTCTTTCATGGCCTAAATTTAGGGTAGAAACCCATAGCCCATTAAGGCAGAAAAACAAAAACTTTTCAGCCCCAACAAGAATCGGATGTTATGGCCAAGGCTAGGGCAGCTGAAGTTGGCTGTAGAATTTATTTGTTCGGCCATGAATTCATTCGTTCGTTCGTTCGTTCCTTCGTTCATCCATTCAGTAAGTATGCCTTCATGCCAACAGTGTAGCCAGCAGCATGCTAAGCCCTCATGTTGCAGGTCATGAGACATGCTTTTGGCTCTTCAGGAGCTCACAGTCCGCGGTAGCGGGAGACAGATTAGCCAAACGTGTTAGGGCTATGATAGATGGTAGGAGAGGGGTACTTAACTCCGGCTTGGGGTGCTGGGCGCGGGGTAGGTGAGGTTGGGGCTGGTGTCAGGAGAGGCCTCTGGCGTGAGTGATGTCCAAGCTAAGCCCTGAAGGCTCTATCGAAGCCATGAGGGTAAAGTGATGGCAGGTGCATAGACCCAGGAGCCCCACGATGTCTAGTATATATGGGGAGCGCTGAGTGATTCCGATGGCTGAGGCTCAGCCTATGGAAGGCAGAGGGACAAGCGATGAGCTGAGGAAGAGGCAGGCCAGGGGGGGTGAGGGGAAAAGGTTTGGACCTCATCCCAGAGGCAGTGGGGAGACGACGAAGGATTTGGATCCAGAGTGTGACATCAGGACACCGGGCTGCAGCATGATCCTCATGCGTCCAGGGCACCACGGCCACCAAGCACCGTCATATGCCATGTCCGCGCGATGGCTCGTTCACTACCTCCTCTGTGCAGCATGCCGGCTGAACACCCACCACGTGCCAAACGTCAGACAGGAAACCGGACAAGCACATCAGGTCCCCGGCCTTAGGAAGCTCCCAGTCTGACGGCAGAGACATACACAAAGAGCCGTGTGTGACATTACCGTCGGCGTGGACGGCTATGATGGAGACGTTTGCAAGGGTCCGCGAGCTCAGAAGAGGGAACATCAGACTCGGATCAATCAAGGAAGGGGCGACTGTTGCGTTGAACCTGGAAGGGCATGGACAAATTTCCCTAAACGAACTCAGAGAAGGGCATTCCAGGAAGAGGAAGCAACCCAGGCGAAAAGAACAACCTGAGGGGGTGTGGAAGGGGTGGTGGGTGGGTTCCACGGTGGCACAGACGCGGCGTGAGACTGATTGAGTTGGAGACGCTGAGAGAGGCGAGATCATTAGGGACCCGGTTGGCCATGACAGAGTCTGAACTTGATCCTGAATTGGAAGGCAATGGGGTAGGGAAATTGCGTGGCATTAGCCAGGGAGGTGGCGTCGTCATATTTGCATTTTAGAGACATCACTGAGACCCCAGGTGGGGCTGCGTTGGAGGGCCATGGCTGGAGGCTGTGCAGGGTCCTGGGGAGGACTTCTAGGGGCCTAAACCAAGGCAGGACTGGTGCGGGGCAGAGAGTTTGGAGAGCTATTCAGCAGGAAGAATTGATCCATCTTTGAGACAGGTGAGCTGTTAACCTCTCCTCTTCGCTCAGAGGCTTTTCTTTTCTTAAAAGGCCCCCTCCGCCCTCTGCGCCCCCCCTACCCCGGTCCCTGGCTGGGAGCACCTGTTAGCCCAGCACGGAAGGTGTATTTCACGGAACCCTCTGTACCTGCCTGAAAGATCTGGCTGCAGTAATTGTTTTGCTGTAATAATATTTATTATGCTAGTAATTACGCGGCACAGGGAGCCCAGGGAGGCTGTCACCAGTGCCACGCTGTGGTATTTATCTTCATGAGGTGGGGTGACCTCTTTTCTTCGTGAGTGGTGATGCACAGAGCTCCCGCTTTCACATGGAGGTAAATCCCAGCGCCACAGAAAGGGGAGGGCGTCATCAGGAACTGATGTGACCCCGACCCCCATGGTCGACCCCCCAGCAGGGCCTTAAATCCAGCTGGTGAGGCTGTTGCCAGCATCCGACTGTCTGTCTGCTCCGAGTCACGTCTTGGTGAGTCCAGGCTGATTCTCCCCAGGGAGAGGGGTCCTGGAGTCCCTGCCCGCCCACAGGGAGCTCCTAGTCCGATGGGCACTGCTTTTGATTCCTCTCTCGCTACTTTGCCTCAACAAGTGATGACTTCAGTGACACAAAACAGGCACTTCTGGGCCAAGGTGACTGTCCAGAGCTGGGATCGGGGGACCGTATGTCAGGGATGCGATAGAACGAATTCATCCATCTGGCCTCGGGTCTCTTGCCGTCCTGGGAAAGTTATCAGACACATTCCCCTGGCCTTCCTCGCATCCTCTGCTGGCTTTGAACTTGAACGTGGCCTCAGCTACCAGTCATCCTGCTGCCCCTTGTGGAGGTGTTGTGTCCTGCTGACCCAGCCCGGTGTCTGATCCCGCCGGCCTGGAGCAAAGCTTCTTGTGTCCTTCTGGACACCTGCCCCTCCTCCTCACCCCTGCTATCCCCTTGCTTCCCATTGGAGGGCAATGGGCAGGAGGCTCTGCAGGAGGGAGAGCGAAAGAGTAGAGTCAGAGGGCCGGCCTGCCACGCCAGCTTCTGGGTGATCATGAGGAAGTCGTTCTGTATCGCAGAGCCTCTGTCTCCTCACCTGTAAAATGGGGATGCTGTCCCACAGGGTTGCTATGGTGACCAGTGAGATAATAATTACAGATATGCTTTGAAAACTGCCCAGCACCAATCACCTGTTTTTGCTCAGTTTGGGGCTCATTCAACACATATTTATTGAATTCCTATTAAAATGCCAGGAACGGTTCTAGTTTCTAGGGATAAAGTCGTGATTAAACACCACAAAGTCAAGGACTTTGGGCTGAGGCTCCTTTTACCTCCTGCTAACACAACTGTGAGACCTGGACAGAATGGATGGACACCTATTTGAAAAATCTAGCACATAAATCCTTGCAGGCGGTTTGGGGAAGAAGCCTGGAATTTAAAGCACCCCCTGAAAGAATGAGTATAAACACGTCCATAAGCCAGACTCTCGTAAGGTAATCCCGAAAATGTCCAAGATACAAACTAAAGTCACAAAAGGACTGTGAAAGTCTCAATTCACACGAGGCGACAATCAACAGGCCCCACTGATAAGATGGCACCTGGCTTGGAAGGGATCTGACAAGGACTTTAAAGTAGCTATTGTAAAAATGCTGGGACAGGCAATCGCAAATGGTCTTGAAACAAGTATTAAAATAGAAAGTCTCAGCAAAGAAATAGAAGATATAAAGGAGAACCAGGCAGAAACTTTAGAACTGAAAAATACAAGAACTAAAGTTAAAAAAAAAAAAAAAAAGAAACCTCACAGGATAGACTCAGTAGCAGGAATGAGATGACGGAGGAAAGTCTGTGAACTTGAAACAGATCGATAGAAACCATCCAATCTGAACACCAGGAAGAAAAGATTGAAATACACACACACGTGCACACACGAAATCTCTGCTCTCATGAAGCTTCCAACCTGGTTGGGTAAGGGGGTGGGAGAGGGGAAGATCAGTAGACAAACAAATAAATGTGTATCAGGCAGGAATAAATGTTTAAAAAAGAATAAAGCAGGGTAAGGAGCAAGAGAATGGCAGGGATACGATTTTATATTAGATAGCTGGGAAGGGTCTCTCCAAAGAGCAGAATGGAGGGATTGAGCCACGTGGGTGCCTGGGGAAAGATTGTCTGGGGAGGCGGGACCAGCAAGTGCAAAGGCCCTGAGGTGGGGATATGCTTGGAGTATTGAGGGGCGGGCAGAGGTCATTGTGCGGGGGGTGGAGGAATGAGGAAGAGAGTGAGGGGAGATGAAATCAGAGAGGGCAGAGGTGGGAGCAAGGATCCCAGCTGGGAGGCATTGCAGTGGACCAGCAACAAATTATGGTGACTGGGCCCAGGGGGTGGCAGCAGAGGGGTGAGGGAGTTGGATTCTGGATGCATTTTGTAGAGAGTGCAGGCCTTGCCTGAGCCAAGGAAAAGTGGGGGGAAGCATCACTTCCGTTTGGTTCGTTTGAGGTGCCTGCAGACATCCAAGCGTGCGTTAGGCGGTAACGCAGGACCCTAGGTTCGGAGTTCCTAACCCACCTGCTGCAAGGTGCCCGGTCACCTCTGCTGGCAGGAAGGGACACGGGACACCAGCTCAGCACAGTGCCCCCAGGAGGAGTGGGACGCTGTTCAGAATGCACCAGTCACGCTGTCCCCTAACAGTGAGCCTGCTACTTCTGGCCGTCCCCCCCCCTCAAGTGGACACACGCTATTTGATGCTCTGGGGTCCTGCCGGATGGCGGTTCAGCAAGGGCCATTACGCATGGATGCTGCTGCCTCTCCACGGCTCGTGCTGCCTGTGCTCTTTGCTGTACCCACTGTGCGGTCTGCTGACTCGGCTGGTCTGCCTTACATCCTCCCGTGACCGATGGGGTGGCCACTCACCGCCCAGGGCTCATTTCTTCTGTTGGACAGAGTCCTCCTGCCTGACCTCCATGAGAGGCCCCTGGGTACTCTAAGGTGGCACCAGTGCCTGTCCGGGCAAATGTGGCCAGAGAGGCAGGCGCAGAAGGCACCTGAAGCTAGGTGACACAACCTGGCCCAGGCTGTGTCACACAAGGCCACCGGGAAGGGGTGCTGGCTCGAGAGCCCTCCTGGACACAGCACCCACTCTGTGGAACAGTCCAGGGCATGGGCCAGAATTAATCTGTTCCTTCACCCAACAGAGACTCCGACGGAGGCACGTAGGTAACACGGCACCTGGTTACAGCCCATGGCCTCACGTCGTGGTGACCATTCACCAACTACACCGTCACAAGTCCTGTTCCGTGATCTAAGCAATAGGGGACAAGGGGTGTTTTGGGGACTGTGACAGCCTGGGGAGTCAGGAAAAGATTTCCCGAGGAGGTGAGATTTCCATTAATCCTGGAAAGATGGATAGCAATTTCCCAAGCCAAGAGCGAGGGCTCAGGACAGAGGGGACCATCTGTGCTAGGACCCAGCAGTGAGGGACGGGGCTGCTCTTGAGGAAGAACAGAACGCAGAGGGGCCTGGACGGGGATTTTGAACTAGGCGTGTGCCAGATGTCCCCGAGAGGATCCGCAACATTTCCTATGCGCCGATTCGAAGCTCTGAAGGTCCCTAAGAAGGCCAGAGGCGTGCCTTCTAGAGAAAGCAGCCTGGCTGCTGGTGGAGGATGCTAGAAGGGCATGAATGGATGCAGGAAGTCCAAGCCAGACCCCGACCTCACGCTACTCCGTTAACCACCAATGTCTGCTGAACCCGTATGGGGTCGAGCACCAGGGACGAGTTAGCCTTTACTCTGCCAGTCCTCGAGTTGGTCAAGGGAGGTATGGTCGCCCTCGCTGTTGAACTAGGTAGGGAGAGGTTTAAGCGCTGCACCAGGCCAGCCATGGGCCATGGTGGAATTATAACTCACGTGACCACCTTGTTTTGGTTTCCCAGGGACTTTGTGATTTGGTGTTAAAAGCCCTGGTCCCAGGAAAGTTCTCGATCTGGGCAGACTGAAACATCCACATAGGTCACCCTGAGATGACTTCTGTCTCTTTCCACTGCATCAAGGCAGGCCTGCACCCCTTCCAAGGGGCCAGACGTGAGCCGGCCTTCTGGAAGCGTCCCCTCTGAGCTGGGAAAGGGGAGAGGAGGGGCGCTGGGATATCACAAGACGAGTTACCGGACGCAGGAGCTATTCGTCATCACCTTGTTGGGGAGGGCGCCTGGTGCCTACACATGGCCTGTGATTTTGCTAAACGTATCTTAACAGGAGCGGTATAAATGATGTCAGAGATAGAGGGGGAGAGTGATGGCCGCATTCGGGATAATGAACTGCTTCGTTAAGATGAATCTGGCTCCCCTCCTGATCCTGCTTCTTGATACTGTGCTCGGGGGCTCTCACGCAAAGGGCTGATGGGTGGCAAATTTAATGCCGAGAAAGACAGAGCTCCGTCTTTAGCCGGTGGCGGATTAATTGACGGATGCACTTCTCGGTGAAATGGTGTTGAGTTGTACCAGGAACCAAGGTGGCAAGATTTGGGCTCGATTCACATCCGACTTGGGGTTGATTGGAGCCGGAAGGCCTCCAAGATCTAGTTCATCCCTCAGTTTGCAGACGAGGAAACTGAGGTACAGACAGAGGGACAGCCTGCCTGAGGTCGCAGAGCTGGTGGGCAGCACAGTGGAGACCAGAACTCAGGTCTTTTAGGCTCTTTTGACTGTGCTCCCTGCCTCCTGGCTGGTGGATGAGCCTCTCTCCCCTGACCCCTGCCTGCTCAGCCTTCCCTTCCCACCAGCCCGATTTGGGCCGTGGCGGCAGGGGCGAGGTGGGGAGGTGGGGAGGAGGGGTCCTGGCAGCAGGGGGCCTTCGCAGATCTCCTCTCTTTGCTTTTCTGTCCTCCGCCTCGGGAGAAGGGTGCCATGTGGGTCTCCTGGCTCCGGATCGCCGGTCATCTCTAAATCCTTTACTCCTTGACCAACTTCCGGATATCAGACCCCCCTCTTCCCACCTCTATCCGGGACCATCTTTCTTCAGCCAGACAGTGGGAAGTGAGAAGGAATGATGGTCCGGGAGGCCAAGAAGCATGGTGTCACCTCACCCTGTCGGGGGGCACCCGCCCTAGGTGGGCTGTGGCTGGTGAACAAAGCCCTAGAACGCTGTGATGATTCCCATCTCCACATTACATGTGGGGAGACTGAGTCCTGTGGGGGCCACATAACTTGCCCAGGTCACTACTGAGCAGTAGAGCAAGAAACTTGAACTGGATAACTGACTTCAAACTTGTTGGAGGCGTGTGGGCGGGAGAAGCAAGGAAAGTGAGGGAGGAACTTTCAGACAAAGAACCAATGTAAGGCATTCGGAAGGCGATGGAATCTTGTGGAACAGCAAGCGGAGAGATGTTAGCCGGGATCTAAAGGAGATCTTCTGTGCTCTCCTTTTGCCAAAACCTCCTTGACCATGAACCCTCCTGTGTGTGCCTGTGTCTGGGAAGGTGAGTTCTCACCTGTGGTGCAGGTGCTGATCGGCACTGACTCGGTCCGCTCCTGGTACAGGTGTCAGAAAATTGCCTTGTCACCTGGCTCTCCCTCCCTGCCTAGCTAGCGACCCTCCCTCCAGACCTGAGGCTTAGAGCCCACAGTCACCTGAGGGCTCGTCCTGGCCTTGGACAGGAACCATCTGGGAGCCTGCAGCTCGTTATGAGGCTCCGATGGCAAGCCTTGGGGGGAGTGGGCCGTCCCCTCCGCCCAGCTTCCCTGATCCCAAGCCCAGGCCTCCCCGTTCGCAGTTTCCGTCGCTCCACATTGGGTTCCCCGTGTGCCCTTCTGGCCCCTGCACTGGCCGGGACACAGTCAATGGAGTGGCGAATCGGGGCTACCCTCCCCGAAACCCCACGTGACCTCAGCAGGTCACGCGACTCCGCTCCGGGTACCCCAGGAGGCAGGGGTAAGAGACTGGCCTCCAAAGGGGGCAGATCTGGGTCCCAGCTTTTTCTGCTTAGGTGGTGGTGTCACTAGACAAGGCCCTACCCGCCCCCACCCCCGCCCCCGCCCCCACCCCCACCCCCACCCCCGCCCCCGCCCCACCAGCCCCGAACCTCAGTTCCTTCTTTACGACAGAGAAATCCTCCCGGGGCCGTGGCGGGATCGTCCCCACCTGCTCGTAAGAAAGCTCCAAAGGCAGCACTTGTCAGATCTCATTTTAATACTCTACTGATATTAATGGAGCTCGCATTCCAGAAGGAGAGGCAGATGTGCAAACAGACAATTACACTCCAACGTGACACACGCAGCCAGCACGGCATCTTATGTCGCACAGGTTGTTGCTAGAGCTGAATGGGGGCCAGAAAGCGCCACGGGCCCAGGGAGATTGTAGTCCCTGCACGGTGGCCGGAGCCCCCAGTGTGGCTAGGCTCGGCGCTGTCACCCCGCCCCCGCCCTCCGAGCAGGGGGTCCTGGGGAATGGGAGCCACAGTCCCTTCCGCTTCCGGTTAGAGTCCTGTTCCTGGTGTTTGTTGCAAAGGGCTCTAGCAAGGCCAAGGCCAGGAGGAGGGGAGGCAGGCGTGACTCAGGGGCTGCGGAGAAGGAGAGTGAGTGCCTCCCTAGCCATCTGTCTCACTTGTCTCCCCTCGGCCCCTACCCTGGTTCTAGTCTTGCAAGGTGCTGAATCAAAGATGGGCTCCCGGGGATACAACGTTATGAACAGATTTCCTACCCGGGTCCACCTTGAGTGAACACCCTGAGCGCACTCCAGCTTCAGGCCCTTTGCCCACGCGGCGTTCTCCATCCGGAACGCTTTCCCCCTAGAGACCTGCATGGCTCACACTTGCCTTTATTCTGGATCCCATCCGAGAGGCCTCCTGGGGCCACCCTGTCCAGAGGGGCCCCTGCCCCGCTCTCTGTTCCCTGGGGCCGCTTTACCCTGGTTTACCTTGATTTCATGGCATTTATCAGCACCGGCCGTATTTCCTTCCCCTCGTTCGCTTCTTTGTAGCCTCCTTTGCCGTAGCCTCAGCTCCTGGAGGGCAGGGCTTGTCTCTTCTCAGCACTGTATCTCTAGGGCCCGGAGCGGTGCCTGGCACTGAACAGATTCCCAATTTTTTTTCTTTTTCACGAATGAAGGCAAGACGCAAGAAGGGAAAAGAGAAGGGCTCTGAAGGAGAGAAGGGTGCTCCATTTTGTTTAACGCAGTGTCGGGAATAGAAATCCTGTTGCCTGAAACATTTATCAGAAGCTCCCTGTTGTCTACACGCCCTGCGAAATGCTGTCTTAAGGTGTCAGAACCCCCCCCCCCCGGACCCAGGTGCCCCCCTTCGAAATCTCCTCTTCGGGAGTCCCACCCCCCCACCCCCTTCCCCCGCTGCTGTGCAGAGGGCTCTTCCCTGCTCTCACCCTGCACGCCCCTGAGCCCTGTCGCCCCGGACACCGGCTATACCTCGCCGTGTGCCTGTCGCACGACCCCTGGTTAGCCGAGCTTCACGTGTTCCCCTCCATCCCCACCGATTCACACCTGTAATTCCGCCGGGGCTTGCCAGCCAATGGCGACCCTGCAAGCTGGCACCTGTGTCCCGCCCTGGCCTGCCTCACACGCACACACCATCTGCACTCACCACAGGCCGGCTGCGAGATTCACCCATCCGAGAACGTGTCCTTCCCGCCTCCTTGCGGTGGGAGGGGGCCCTTCTCTGCTCTTGAGCTCCCCAGCCATCTGGCTCGTCGTTTCAAAGGTGAGACCCCCACCCCCGCAAGGAGGGCAGCCACGCTGGAAAGGTGAGCCCAGGGCTCGGCCCCGAGCCAGGGAGCGATCAGCGGACAGGATCGGGTCCTGGACTCCTGTCTCGGCCCCCTAGCAGCATCTCCCGCTCCTCCCCTGTGCTGGCCAGGAAGGGTCTGCCGACCCTTTCCTCTCCTTTCTCATCATTAGAGAGGCTGTGTGGATAGCATGGCGGTCAGAATGGAGCAGGCGGTGGGGCTTGAGTCCCAGCTCTGTCGCTTAGAGCTGCGGGATCTCGGTAGGTTACTTTGCCTCTCTGTTTCCCTTCGGAAAGCGGGAGGAATGCGGGCTCTTCTCTCCTGGGAATTCCCTGACAGCCGGTTGAGTGAAGGCGTGTTGTGCACTTAGCCTGGAGCCTGTCTCAGAGTAGGTGCTGTGGAAATGTGACCCGTTATTATTTCCCGCTCGGGATCAGCTTGCCCAGAGTCCTCTCTGTCGTGGGCCTTCCGCCTCCTGAGGGGCAGCCTCCTTGTTTGTCGTGGTTTGGGACCCAGCTGGGCTTGGGGACTTCCCCGATTGTCCAGGCCGGGAAGGCTTCCTTCCCCCTCCTTTCACAGCCCCCACTGTCACCCGCCCACTGAGTGTGACCGTGTTGTGAAACTGTCCCCAAAGTGTGCGCGCCTAGAGGACAGGGCACTGCTAGAACCACCCTGCTTCGTGGATCACGGTCCTGCTCAGAGCAAGTGGGAGCAAACTTTGGGGCTGAATGAATGAGGAAAGGTGGGAGGGGCACTGATCCTTCCAGTTGGTTCCAGTCACTGCTCGCAAGGACCACGCAAGCTCCGTGGGGCTTCCTGGGAGCCTGACCTCCAGCCTGAGGTTGAGGCTACCTAGAGGTGAGCCCCCTGCCTTACTCCTCACCCTGGCCATTGGGACCTGACGCCTGGTGCCACGCAGGTCAATTCTGACTCCAGCTTCCCCATTGATCCTGCGGAGGTCGATTCTTATTTCTTCCCGCCCCCCCCCCGCGCCCCCCCCGGCCCCCCGGGAGTGTTGTAACCATTAAGCTGCAGGCAGGGGTCAGGTCCCTGGGCTCGATCCGCTCAGGTTGCCTGCACAATTGAAATCCCTGAACCCATCCTGGCTAGTTTTCTCATTAAGACAATTGGACTGGATTGATCCATTAGATCAATGGCCGGACATCAGCCGGCGGGAAGCCAATCAGATGGGCCCCGGCGATCGGCCCGAGAATGAGGCCCCCTGGCGAGCTGGAATGGGGCTTGGCCCTTGGGGATGGGGCTCTGCGAGGCAGCGGAGAGGGTCAGAGGCCCCCCCGAGCCGGACTTTGGTGTGGAGACAGGAGTGTTCCCCTGGGTGTGACTACCAGGTTAACAGTCCTAGCTTCTGGGGCTCCAGGGGCAGCTGGTGGGCGAGACGCATCACCTGGTGCTTGCAGAGGATTGGACTCCTTCCCAGAGTGGTCAGCTCATAACCACCCCTCCCCACCATGGCCTCCAGGGGGTACCAACTCTCCCCTCGGATGGCAAAGTGTGTGAGATGGGAGATTTGGCGGGGGGTGGGGGAGATTTGGGGGTTCCGGAAGCAAACAGAAGTTCCTCAGGGAGCTCTTCCCCTTTGGATCCGGGCACCTCGGGCACCATGTCCCAATGTGGGTTCCATGGAACCCTGACTGCACAGGAGGCTGAGGACTTCAGGGATGGCGAAGAGACACGTAGTCAAATAGGTTTGGAAATGCTGGGTTAGGTGCTTCTCGGCGGGCTCGTTTCCCATGAGACTTAACTGGCTAATGCATATCAAGACCCTGCAAAAGGGGGGAAAGAGGTATAGTGGTTGACCGCAGGACCTTTTCTCCGGGCATCTTGTAGAAGTCCGTTGAGGCATGACCTCCAGCTGCCGGCAGGTCCTACTTTCAAGGGAAAATTGATCCCAAGAAGTGTTTCAGGACTAGAGGGATCCACAGGCTCTCAGGACGGAGACACCAATGACAAAGAAGAAGAGAGCAATGACCTCCATTCAGGCCGGGCGGGTACCGATCACACAGGCTCCAGTGTGAACAGCACCCCTGCAGACGGGTCAGCTCCCTCCCCCCCTCCCCGGTCGGCCCAGCCCTTCCACTCCTCCCATGCCCTCACCTCCCCTTTCTTCTTTTTCCTGTAGGCTACCTGACTGTCAACATTGAACCTCTCCCACCCGTGGTGGCTGGTGATGCCGTGACCTTGAAGTGTAACTTCAAGACAGATGGTCGCATGCGTGAGATCGTGTGGTACCGGGTAAGTGATCACAGTTGTCCCCACTATACCACGGCCAGGACTGAAGGTAGAGTCCCCAGAGCCCCTCTGGAGACCCTTGCAGGCTTGGCCATGTCCTCAGTCCTAACGCAGCCCCGTGTCGTCCTGTGCCCTCTGCCAGGCTCCCATCCTCTGCCCGAACCCTCCTGCAAGACCACTTTGTTCAGCCTTCTCTTTTGTCCTCAGGAACTATCTCGTTCTGGTCTCCTTTGTGTCCCTAATTTGCCCCTTTGCTCAGGAGACCCCAGCAGTACCAAGTATGAGTTAGTAAGAACACTGCTGTGTAACAACCAAGAAACATCGGAGGTTGGGATTTCAGGCTGGGGGCTTTGGGTAATCCTCTTGGCGGAGGAACGAGAACAGCAGCGTGGCATCCTGCCCTCTTAAAACGAATTACAGAGATGGTCTGCCTTCTAATTCAATTACGTATGGGACTATCCTGGTGACTGGCACCTGATCTGGGTCTGAGAAGGGGTGCCGTTAGAGACACAGAGAAGCTCACTGGTCCAGGGCCCAGCTGCTGGCAACAGAAGGACCCGCTCTGGGTGTTGGGCACAAGTGTTGTACTTTCCAGCCACCGATAGGAACCTTCTCGTGTCTGGACGGGGCATTCCAGCCCGGTGTCCCTTGGCCACCGGGGAGTCAGGGCTGGCCGGGCTCAGGAGAAGGTCCACTGGGAATTGATGTTCCTGCAGTGCCACACTCAGGATTGCACAGAGCAAAGTACCGCCATCTTGGGAACAGGTTAGGCAGAGAACTCCCCTTCCGTGATCTGAAACAGGCTTTGGCAACACTTTTCGCTGAGGTCCAGATAGTAAATATTTTCCTCTCTGGGGACCGTATGGTCTCTGTCACAACTACTCGGCTCTGCTGTGCTAGTGTGAAAACAGCCACAGACAACGTGGCGATGGAAGGGCATGGCGGGGTTCCAAGAAATCTTTGTGCGTGGACACTCAGACTTGAATTTCATGTAGTTTTTATATGTCACAAAACACTCTTCTTTTTTATTTTTGTCACCCATCAAGAGAGGTAAAAAGAAAAAGAAAAAACCATTCTCGGTTCACGGGCTGTACAGAAACAGGCTGCAGGCTGATTGGGTCCCCCGGCCGTGGTCCACCAACTCCCGATCTAAAGCCACACTTCTTTAACCTCTGTCTGCGGCATTGCCCTTTCCTCAGATGAGACCAGTAGATGACACGGTCAAGTGCACCTGCTCTGGACAGAGCTGATGGGGGGGGGGGGGGGCAGGTGGCACGGGCAGTTTGATAATCACACATCTAGAACTGGTTCCTTTGCCCCTTTACACGGTGCGGTGCTTGGAAACCCTGTGTTCGAGGATCCCACTGGGGCACACTCACCATTCAATGCCCTGACCCAGAACTCCGCTCCTCAATCTCCTTCTTGCTCTCGCGCCAGTCTTTGGCGGGACCCTCCTGTCCTTGCTCTTCCTTCTTGCAGTCTTGGTCTTTGATTCATCACTTGCTGGTCGCTGCTGTTGACTCCGCCTTGGGTTCCTTTTAACCAACATCATTGTTCTCCAGGGTCGCGTTGTAGCCCCTCCCACTTAAAATTGCCCCTAGCCGCACCTCCCCCCCCCCCCCCACTAAGCTCTCCAGGCAGCCTGGGCCCCACAGGTGTGAACCTGATGCTCTCGACACCCCTGGGGGCCCCAGCTTTAGATAAGATTTCCATCCCGGATAGATCAACAGGCCTAGAGAAAGTCAAGGCATATGTTAAATAGTGCCATGAACTGAATCACTAAGAGGCGTATTTACATGATATGGGAGCTGCTTGGCTGACACACACAGCCAGCATCTCATTAGCACCTGGCAGAAGGACTGTGCTAAATTAACTGCAGCTCACTGCTAACGATGGGACTGTCTCTCCCCCAACCATCCGTAGATGGGATCGGAATGAGGGGATGTGAAAGACCCGCCCGGCTGGCAGAGAGAAACGCGGAGACCCAATGGGACCGCTTAAGGGAGGTGAAGGGGGGAGGGAGCTTGCAGACAGGGAAATACCAGTGGACGACACCTCATTGCCTCCCCAGCCCTCGAAACAACCATCCTCACTCGTGTTTGAAATGGAATTTTTCTGCGTCGGTGGTGAAAGTCTGCCTGCAGAGGTGGCTGCCGACGTGGAGACAGCACGAAGGCCAGGGCCAGGTGTAGGAAACCGGGCGCAGGCTTCCACGTGGCTCCGCGCTATGTTCTCTGAAGATGAGGGAGACGCGGGCTTTCCCTTCCTGTCTCTGCACCCCCCCCCCACCGTGCTGGGACTCCCCCGTCGCCACCGCCCCCATCTCTCCCCGCCGCCGCCCGCCCCCCAGACTGCGATCACGTTGATTGCCTTAAGAATCAGTTACATCTCTTACGGTGGCGGACCCTGTGTGCTGGGCTATGGTAGGCTGCACTAATGAATTTATTTTCCTTCATTTCACATCCTTTGACTCGGTGCCTCTGGAGTGGGGAGGGTATATGCAGATGTATGCAAATCACATGCAAATTGCCCACTGGAGCCAACTGTTTGGGCCCTTGTGATTCTGTAGCTGGATTGAGGTAGCAGGCTCAGCTGACTTGGAACTCTCCTTGGGACCAGGGGAGCCCCGCATGCCCTGTCTGTGATGGTGAGGATGGGGGCAGAGGCCGGTGGCAGGGCAAGGGGGTGGGGTGGGGTGGGTGGGGAGAGCTCCAGGGAACTGGCTCCATGCTTCCAGTTCTCTCTGCCTATCGCCACTCTGGCCTTCCCTCACCGATCGCCTCTTTTCCCAGGGAGCCAGCTGAATGGAGAGAGATAAGAGCTTACCAAGATGGGGGCTGCAGAAGCCAAGGCTCCTTATGCGGGGTGGGTGCGACGTGAAAAAAGCAGCAATGGGAGCCCCGCTCTCCTTCTCCAGTCAGAATCCCCCCCCCACACCCGCTCCAGACAAGTCCCTACATCTCTATTCTCCCACCTCCATTTCCCGGCAGCTCCTGCCCCCCACCCCCCACCCCCCACCAAGCAGGGAGCTGCCCAGCGTTGTTTGTTTTCTGTACGTCTGTTTGCTTCCCCGGCTTCCTTCGCCCATCCTCTGTGAATGAGCTTACAGAGCCCGGCTTGGAAGGAAATGAATAGATTACACAGGCCCAGCCAGGGCCGTGTCTCCAATCTCTTTAGAAGGGAAAAGCAGGGCATTGTGATGAGGCCACCACTGCCCGCTCAGCCCAGTGGGCACAAAATGGCCCAAGACCTGTGAAGCCCAGCAGCCTCCCCTCTGGTCCTAAAGACATGATCTTAGCAATGGAATCATCCTGAGCTTTCGGAAATGGAATGAATGGGTTGGATTCTTTGGGTAGATTGGCAGAGCTGATGACGTTGCCTGAAGCAAAAGGGATCACTCCCTCGGGGTTCACAAGATCTCTGGCTGGACATCGGGGAAGATCTTGCCATGTGGGTGTCTTACGCATGGGGTGGGGGCAGGGGATAGGAGGAGGGGGCCAGGGCCTGCAGCTTGGACACTATGCCCCATAATCTTCCCAGTTCATAGCGGGGGGGGGGGGGCGGGGGGGAATGCCGAACATCTGCCGAACTATAGAACAGATTCAGAAAAATATATGTGATCAGATCCCCGGGCTATTCAATATGGCAGCCATGGCTAGTCACATGTGGCTATTCAATCTGAATTGAATTCAATTCAAATCAAATCAAATCAAATTAAAAATTCATTTCCTCATTCAGACTAGCCCTATTTCAAGAGCTCACTAGCCACATGCAGTTGGTGGCTACCATGCTGGACAGAGCAGGTATGGAACATTTCCATCATCACAGGAAGTTCTATTGGATATCCACTATGGCTATTTGCAGTGTTTTCTGAGGCTTCTGGAATATACTGTGCTTTCCCGGCAAGGGAAAAGCCACTGCTCACGGGGCCAGTTTTCCAGGCAAACTTGCTCTAAAGTGAATTTCAGAAAAATGAATTTTATTTGTTCTGTAACCTGCCATCATTAGATTGGGGAGGGATGGTTGGAGGGTTGGAGGGATGGGAAGAGGGACCATCATTCTCAAAAGACCTCTTTGAAAACAAAGAGAAGGTGTCACGAAGGTCATCAGGCACCTGACTGGGTTTCCTAGCTGTCTATAAAAGCCCTGTCCAACTTTAGGGTGCCTCACAGCCCTTCTCCCCATCCCTTCATGCTTTCCCCACTTGTTCATGGCTTCCTCTCCCAGATTTGAGTTTCCCAGGCTCCGTCTATGCGGCTCATGCTTTTTTTCCCTAGAAATATTCAGTGGCTAATAGAGCAGGGGTGCGATTTCATAGTTGGACAGTAGGGGGCTGTCATCTAAAAAGCAAACTACCTTAGTACTAAAGTCAGGACTTGGTTCCAGAAAAAAAATGATTGATAATTTCCTCTACTTAATCATTTCTATCCATTTACATCTATAACTGGGGACTCATTTAGTAATGCTGCTAATTCTAATCTGAGTGGCTTATTAGCCAATAATATTTATTGAGTCTTCACTACGTGCCAGGCACTGCATACGTGACCACACTTCATTTTCACGCTGGCATTGTGAGGTCGGGTCTATTGTTGTGCCTGTTCTTCAGACGAGGAAACTGAAGGCCGTCCACGGAGACCGCGTCTCCGCTCATGTCACCTTCCCTGACTTCTACAGAAAGTTCTAGACGCTCCCTCCTCCATGATTCCGCTTTTCGGATCTACACCCCAGCTCTTATCTCTCTGTGCCAAAGCACCCATCTGTCCACCGGACTGCGAGCATCTCAAGTGCAAAGGCCACGCCTTTTCCCCCCACTGTATCCGTAAATGTTTGTTACGTGCACAAGTGATAGAGCTGTGAATACAAAGGCGTGTGCACGTTTTGATAGACCGTGGCACATGGCCCACTTCTGTTTCAGGTGGGCGTATGTGTGCGGCCGACGGTATCTGTTGGCAGGGGAGTGTGAGTCATTGTATGCTCAGGGGGCTTTGTGGATGTGGGGAAAAAAGGAACATTTCTTATTAAGGAATACTGTCTAAACTCATTTAGTTGGAGGTCAGCTGCCCAGCAGGCAAAGCCAAAGGTCTGTTTATATCATAGAAATCCATTAAACAGCCACAGAGAATCATGGGAGCTTAGCCTTTCACAAGTTTTTATCATCTCTCCTTTGTTTTGTCCCTTTCTGTCACAATCTGTTCCCAAGAGCTGCGCTGGGCCCAGGTTACAAGGCCACAGAAAAGAGAGCCACGGAGCAAGATAGAGAAGGAGATTGGTCAATAGTGATAACGCACCGCTTTCAGGAACCCCGTATCTCACTTCTGTCACCTTGTGGGGAGCGTGTGCCTGGGTGTTTGTTTTGTGGTATGAATGCCTCCTCCATGATGCTACCTGGCTGGGGCGAGCTCCCGCCCTGGGGCCTTGCTCGATGCCTCCGGGGTAGGGGTGTGGCTGCTCTGGACCGTGAGACTGGGAAGGGTAAGGTAGGAAGATAGAGGGCTGGGGCGTCAGGATACGCGCATATGAGTTCGGGGTATGTGTCTGGGCAGTGACCTAACCTTTCTGCATTCTAGAAACCTCATGTGGAATTAGGCATGCAAACCCCTACGTTGCAGGCTTCAATGAGATGATGTCTGCAAGCAAACAAGCCCGGGGCTTGGCTCTGTTGTGGCACCTGTTCAATAAATGGTGGCCGTTGTCCTCCCATGTCTCGTGGTAGCTTAAGGGATAAGGGATCGAGAAAGGAAAGTCATAAAATGAGGGTGGCAGGTCTTTTCAGAAGATCACCAAGGATCATCGGATTCCTTGAATACTATCCTACCACCTACATTCCCCAGGCAGACAGGCAGAGGCAATGTAAATTGGTAGACTCTTCGTTTCTGTGCAGTTATGCTGGCCAACTCACTGGATTTCAGTTCTTGGAAATTGTCATCACACAGCTAAGCCCTTTCAGTGGATCTTAGCTCTTCTCTCCCTGAAGCAAAGAGTTATTTCAAAAGGGTATTACCGGCATTGGCTCTCTCCTAGTGTAAGCCCTGGACGACGTTTTGTTGTCCGAAACCAAAATAGAAAGCGATGATCATAAGGGGACATACCAGTCCAATGATACCAGCAAGGGCAAGAAGGCAGGTGCACTCTTGGTGATGGGTAGAGGCGGACCTAAGTCCTGGAGAAGTGGGCTGGACCACCCCTCGGGCCCCTCTGGCCTGGAGCCAACCTGGGTCTTCCTTGTTCCCGCCCTGGACCCACAACCTGATCTTACAGCTCCTGAATCTGGACGAGGAAGGGAGTAAGAAAAGCAAGACACGTTCTTCACAGAGCCGGAGCCAAGCTGGTCCGAACTGCCTTGTTTAGGCCCCCCTCCCTCGCCCCTGGCCTTCCAGAGGGACAGGCTGTCTCTGATGAAGAATGCCCCATGCCCTATCTCGTCACCCCTGTTGCATAAGTGGAAGGAGGGCCTGCCAAAGGACAGCTGATTATAGAACAACTCTAATCACCCATAAAGAGGAAGTCAGAACACATTTCCAAGTCTAGTCCCATTGCAATCCTTTTATTCCACCCTCAGGAACAGGTTGAATCCATCCCAGACCCTTTTCCCCCAAAGCTCAGGCTTCTGGGGGTGGAGTGATGGAGAAACCGTCAGCTCCCCCTAGAGGTAAGAGTGTGAATTGCAGTTATTGCGGCCCTTAATCCCAGGTCTTCAACGATGGCTTGGCTCTAAAAGGGGCAGGGGTTGCCCACTCCAGCATCTTGTAATGCCCTTGGCCCAGCCAGGGACCATGTCCTGGTGCATGGTAAACTCTGATAGGAGCTAGCTGCCCCATTCAGTCATTCGACACTAATTCAGCATGTAGTTACTAAGCAGGATGGTCTTAGGCACTGGGCGTGCATCAGGGAACAGGGCAGCAAGATCCCGAACGCCTGTGGTTTAGCTTAGAGGCAGGGGGAGGTAAAAAGATAAACGAACAGGAAAAACGGCAGGTAATGATAAGGGCAGTGCATATAATGAAAATAATCTGGCGGGGTAGAATGGGATTGGGTGGTCAGGAAAAGGTTCATTTAAGCTGAGACCTCCAAGGCAACAAGGAACCCGCCTTGCTAAGGGATGGAGGTGGAACATTCCAGGCAGAGAGAAGAGAACATGCGTTGGTGACAAGCTTCGCGTGTTCAAGGGACAGAAAGCGAGTCCACCGAGGGGCTGGAATGCAGCCGGTTGTGGGGAGTTAAGAGGTAAGGTGTGACAGATAGACGGGCAGGACCACTGACGCCAGGCCATGTGCCCCAGGGCGCTGGGTCTGGAGTTAATTCCAAGGGCAGCTTTGGAGGGTTTGGAGCAGGCAAGTAACGGGACCTGATTCACTTTATTGAAAGGTCACTTCTGGGTGGAGGATGGGTTGTAGGGGAGCAAGACTGGAGTCAGAGGGGCCACGCGGAGGTTGTTACAGCTGTAACAGGAAAGAGGTGACAGTGGCTTGGGTGGGGACCGGGATGGCAGCAGTGGAGACGGTGGGAAGGAATGGAGTTCTTCCATAAACTGCAGGTGGAATCTAATGGGCTTGCTAACGTGTTGACGGAGGGAGGCAAGGAGGATTTGGGGTGACTCCCGGCTTTCAGGCTCCAGCAGCTGGGGCAGGGGGAGTGGTGCTATTTCTTGAGGCCAGAAGGATGGGAGGGGAGGAGAAGGCTGGAAGGGATTCTCTGTCACTTGTGTTAAGTTACAAGTGCCCCTAACGTGGGGCTGGAGTTGTTCAAGCAGCCGCTGGGGCTACAAGTCTGGGGTTCTGGACTGAGGTCAGGACTGGAGATTTATACTTGGGGTGGGGGGGGGGGTGGCGTCAGATACGAACGGTGGGCCTGGGTGAGATGACAGGCAGAAGGGGAGGGGGGGCGGGCAAGAGAAGAGCACACAGTGCTGGGTCCTGGGGAGCTCAAAATTTAGAGAAAAGGAGACTAGGGAAGAGGCTGGAAGGAGCAGCCGGCAAGATGTGAAGAAAGCCAGGCGAGTGGATGTCCCAGATCCCAAGGGAGAAGAGCCAGCTGTGTCCCATGCTGCAGCAAGATGACTTAGGACAAGAACAGAGAAATGACCATGGATTTGCAACATGGAGCCCACTGGGAGCCTGGAAAAGAGCAGTCTCCTTGGAGTTAGTGGGGCAGAAGCCTGCCGGGAGTGGGCTGAAGGAAGCACTGAGGCTAGCTGTGGCACGCCTCGAGGTTTCAACCATTCAGGGGATTTGACCTTGACCTTCTGGACAAACCTTTGCAGTAACATAAAGACAATTGCTTCTACCTGGTCCCTCTCCGTCTGTATGTCTTTCATAGGCTACCAGCTACATTATCTATTCCAAACTTGCCGAGCCTTGCAATCCAGACTTGCTCTCCTCCCAGAATGTTTGGGGGATCCTGGAGGAACTCGGCGGTGCGTTTGGCGTTTGGGGGAGAGATCCCGGCTCTACCAACTGATTAACTCAGTGGCCTTGGGGTGAAAGCCGTTCACAAAACCTCCCTGAGTCTCTGCTCCGTGCTGGGCACGATACTCTGGGCTGGAGAGAGAAAGGGTGAGGTGGACCCGCTTCCCCCGAGGGGAGAGCTCCGGGTCCAGCTTCATTAAGTTGTAAAGATCTGTTTCCTCCTCTGCCCAATAGGCTTGCTCGCCTTCCCCCCCCCCCCCAGCATCTCACAGGGATTTGTGTGAAACAAAGGAGATGTCTTGCAGACAAGCCAGTTTCCTTCACCCACGGAGCAGGAAAATAGGGCTGCACTTAGCTTACTAAATCCTCTCTTTCCGCCTGGCCAGGCCTTACTCATTCTTTCCTCTGTGAGGCCTCTGACCTCGCCTACCAGGATAGAATTAAGAGATCCTCCTGCGAAGTTCCATAGCATTTTCTACGCACTTCCATTAGAGAGGTATCACTTGGTATTTTAGTTATTCATCCGGCCTTTGCGTCTGTTGCTGAGTTTTATTTATCTGCTTCTCCAGTAGGCGCTGTGGTGCTGGCCGACTCCGGGCCAGCGTCCTTATGTGGGATCTTTGGATCCCTACGGAGGAGGGAGATAAGCTTCTGGGGCTCCTGCTTGAAACCCCAGAAAGTATGCCTAAAATGTGATGTGCGTTTTGGGTGGGGGGGGGGAGGAAAGGGGTTGAATATTCTCAAAGGGGTCTGTGCCATCCCCCTGTGACCACAGTAGCAGGTGTCTAGGTGCTCGTGAGTGTAAATGAGCAGGGCGTCATTATCTCCACCCTTGGGTCATCAGGGCCGCCACTCAGGGTGGATCTAGGAGACCAAGGGCCTCCAAGGGTGGGTCAAAGAGCCCGTGATCCACGAGCTTTCCGGGGACCTGGCGGGAAGAGGGAGCTGTACGTAGTCAAGCTTACATGGGAAGGGCGTCGGGTGGGTGGGCTCAGCCCAGACGCCACAGGACAGTCAGCCTGGACGTGTGCACAGATGCCCTCGGGTGGGAGAAGGAGATAAGGATGCAAGAAAGGAAAGGCTGGCTTTGGCAATAGATCGCTGTTCTCCCTGGCACAAGGGAAGGTGTTTTGACCGGAGAAATCCATTCTCTTTGGGGGATTAAGATCAGGTTTCTGATACTGGCAACGAGACCGAGTTCTCTGCCTGGAGACTTTCATACAAGACTGATAAGGGCGTTTGGCTCCCAAAGTGTCGAGAGGGACCCCCAGATGACAAGACATTCTACTGGGCCACACTTGGACCCCTCCTCCCCCAGGAATAAACTCTCGCATTGGATGGACATGAAAGATACGGTAGACTGGCAGGTCCAAGGTGAACATTTTGATGACTTAGCTCGGTCTGGGGAGTTTGCCCCTGCTTACCAAGGGCACAGAAGAGAAAAGAGGGGGATTCCGGGACCAAACATCCTGCTGTGTGACCTTGAGAAAACCAGTTTCCCTCTCTGAGCCTCAGGATCTTCAGTAAAATAAAAGGGTCAAAGTGAGATGTGACTAGAATGTGTTACCCCTTCCCCGCCTTGCAACCAGCCTCTCTCCTTCCCCCAGGGGACCCTGGGCTGGGGGAAGAGGCTGGCACTTCTTGCTCGGGGCGCTCTCAAGGTGAGGCTGGGACACTCTTCCTCAGAGGTGGAGAGGCCCCGACCTGCTGTCGGGCCTCTGAGCCTGTGGACGCTGGGTGCTATATTGGGCCCAGAATGTGATTTCCAGCAGGCTTGGCGTGACTTAGCCCTGCTGGGTTTAAGTGACAAGGGGCTGACTTAACTTGTCACAGAAGGATTAAAGGTGAACTTGTGCTCCCGCCCGCCGTTGAAAGAAAGTAATGTGACTGAAATGAGGGATGTTTCCGAGAACACCAGCCCAGGGTCCTCCTCCCCTTCAAGTCCTTCCTGCTCCTCCTCGGCCCATCTCCTAGTTGGATGTGTCAGGCTCGTGTGAAGGGCCACTGTGCCCTCTTACCAGGGGACTCAGAGACACCCGTGGCCAATCAGACAGTCTCTCTGTTGCAGACAGGCACAGCCCGGCACTTTTCTAGAATGCACAGCCGATCACCGATCATACGATCATACGTGACTGCACTCCCACCTCAGACCCCGCCCTTTACGAGAGCGTCCCATCACCTTAAGGATCACGTTCAAGGTCACTGGCCCAGCCTACTAGGTCCTTTGTGATTCAAGCTGTGTTAGCTGATTTCTACAGCACTGCTTCCTACCGAGTTCCCATCGCTCCCATCCTAAGGCCCAGCGCTCCCATCTTAAGGCCCATTTGCAGCTTCTGGAATGTGCGGACGCTCTCTCCCACCGCCGTGCCCACGCACGTGCTGCATTGCCCTCTGCCTGTGCCATCTGGCAAACTCCACTTGCCTTTGAAGGTCAGCTACAAGGTCATTCCCAGCAACCTCCCTCCCCCCAGCCCGTTTTCCCCTTCCAGCTCCTTCCCCATTCATTGAATCACGTGACCAGGCTGAGTTAGAGTCTCGCGATGCTCTCAACATGCCGAGAAGCCTCCCTCGTGACTTAACGCGCTGGGCTCATGTGTTTATCGATGGGGCAGGTATTTCTTGGGCACCTTGTGCCAAGCACTGGGAATAGAGCACCGAGTAAGAACAACATAGCCTTGTCTGTATGGTTGTTGCGGCTAAGCAGGGCAATGGCTAGTACATGAAAGGTCATCAAATAAATGCTTGGACACTAGGTAACTGCCCCCCCAAAGGACTGGCATCTGCTAGCTGAGAGTTCTCAATGGGGTGATTAATTATAATAGTGGAATGCCTTTCTCCCAGAATGGGACCCCTTGTTGGTAAGGATCCAGTGTCCTTTGTCTTTGTGTCTGAGCACATAACCTAGACAATGAATAAATGAGTGAGTGAGTGAATGAATGAAGGAAGGAAGGAAGGAACAGTTTATGTGGCTCTGAGGGACAAAAGGTAAACTCTTAGTGGACGAGCTAACAGATTTTGCCACAATTAAGAGCTTATCAATTTTGGATGGGGTGTCTTGGGGACTGGAGCGTCCCCCAGGCCTGGAAGCGTCTAAGCAAATGTTAGAATGGTCACCGGTCAGAAATGCAATACTAAGGATTTCTGGGCTTCCTGTGGCCCAAGTGAGCACAGAGCAGGGTGATGCCGTTCACTCCAGCTCTGGAATATTCTATGCTGTGTCAGGCCCAGCTGCCCAGCAGTGACATCATGACGAGGTAGGGATGGAGCATCCGCATCAAGTGTGGGACGCCAGCGTTCCAGAAAGTTCTAGATTCCCCAGGAGAGCCGTGGATTGTGGGTGTTCTGAGAATCTCACTCATGTGGGTGCCCCACCCTTAGGTGAACCTTCAAAGGGGACGAAACGGCAGACCCCTAGGAGCCAAGAGGAGGTGAGAACCTGAAGGAAATCGGTAAGATCGGATCCAGAAGGCCACTCTGCAGCCAAAGGCCTTTGAAGACACGCCTGTGTCCGTGTTCCTCTGCTTGAAACACATCAAGGAAGCATCCCTGTTGTTCTCAGGATGGAAACCAGAATCCTTGCTGTCACCGTAAGCTGTGGCCCCTGCGTCCTCTGCGGGCTCACCTTCCTGTGCTGCCGTGAGCGAAGCATCTTGGGGCATTCAGAGACTCAGGGAGCCTTGGGGGAGGGCAGGACAGACCCTGCAGCCCGGACACCATCATTCCCCCTTCGGAGCTGGGGTCCTGACGCTAGGCTGCATAGCAGTTGTGCGACCGAAGAACGGCCGGTCACGCTCCGAACCCGGCCACCTGACTCCAAGAGCAATGCCTTCTGGAAGGCTCCACAGAAGGCAGAAATGCCATACTGCTGGGTGGGAGGGACTTCCCCAGAGTGACAGGTGACCCGAGGGCTGGACCCTCGGAAGGGGTGAACCCCTGTGGCCTGGGGAGCCTGTCTCTCCCCCTTAATCCCCATTGACACCATCCCTGTGGCACAGGGCAAGGCGTGTGAGGGCCGTTCAGAGTCACCTCACTGAATGCCCATAGAAACCACTGGATGCGGATACTGTTGTCCACTTTAGCGCTGAGGACACTGAGGCTCAGGGACGTTAAGTAACTGGCCCCCGGCCTCCCAGACGGTAAGGTGGAGCGGGTTCGTACACCAGCTTGTCCGACTTCCCCTACTGCCCGACCCTCTCAGCGCCAGGGCTGGTCCACGGGACTGATGGGGGCCGTCTGGATCCCCTTTGGGGAAGCTCGGAACCCCCGCCACTCGGAGAGGGCGGGCTGGGTGGGCGCTGTCCGGGTCAGGCTGCCTGGGGCTGTTCTCATGGTGACACAGCCCGGGGCCCGTCTGCAGAGCCGTGCAGTGGCCATCAACCTAAGAGGAGGACCCCAGGGAAAACAGCTTCCACCCGCAGGGTGGGCCACAGCACACTTCCCCCACCCAGACACCAACGCACGGAGCAGACAGGTGGAGGGGACAGGACCTGCCCCCACCCCGGGCTCTTCGCTCACTCAGGGCGGCTGCCCCGGGTCCCTTTGGCAACTGTGGGAAAGCGTTTGGTGGCTCCGTCCAGAAGAAGAGGGGTCTTCTTCGAACCGTGGCGCAGAGCCCTCGGGAACCCTGCTAGTGAGGTTAGATGGGCAGCCCAGAGGAGCAGGAAGTCTGAATTGGAGACTCTAGTTCAGGGGATGAAATCTGAGTTGGATGATTGTGATTATTTTGCAGGCGGTGGAGGGATTCAGATGTGTCTAAACAAGTGTTGAGTAGTGGTTCTTGGGGGACCCGCTTTAATGGCGATAATAATCACTTGAATCGGCACATTAATTATATGTGAGCAGGTGCTTCCAAAATAATTGAGGGTGTTAGAAAGCTGCTTATTTCCTTAAGTGGTTGAAACATCTCCCTTTGACCCTGTTTACTCGATGAATATCCCTTTGTGCGGGACGCGGGCGCCCCGCAGGGGTGAGGTCCCTGGCTCACCCTGTGCTGGGAGAGACAGGATGTCACAGAAGCACAGGCGAGGGGCCCCCACCCTGGTCTGGAGCCATTCTGGAAGGAGGAGGGGACAGAGAGAATGGCGAGCTGAGGAAGGACAGGTGCAAGGCCCAGAGGGCGGCCCACTGGAATCCCATCAGGCACTGGTGAAGGATGGAGGGCTGGAGCAGGGGGAGGGGGCTGGTGGCAGTCAGGGACTCAAGAAGAACGTTCCACATCTGGGGTCCCATGTAATGGAGCTTGGATGATAGCCGCAAGGAACACTTGAAAAATTTTAAGCAAAAAAGCCTCTGGACACTGCCTTACAAATATCGGATGAGCATCTCAGACCTGACAAGGCCGAAGGAAAATTCTGGATTTCTCCTCCAAATCTATTCCCCCCTATTCCTCCTCATCTCAATAGATGACATCTGGTTACTGAGGCCAAAAACCCAGGGGTCTCTCCTGTCTCCTCCCTTCCTTTTCCTCCCCCCCACCCCCATCCTACAGCCCTCTCATTTTTCCATTCAAAAAATTGCCCTGAATGCACGTGTTTCTTCCTATGTCCTGGCCGCCCCTCTCTCCCCAAGCCTCTATCCCCACCAAGAATCGGCAGCCCCTAACTGTACTCCCTGCTTCTAATCTTCCCCCCCTTCTCCCCCACCCCCCGCCCTGCCCCGTCCAGTGTCCGCACAGTGGCCAGAGTGCCCTTTTAGAGACAGAACCAGCTCGAGTCATTCCTTAGCTTTAGAATGAAACTCCCGGGGCCCTGCTTTGGCCCCGCCCCTCCCTGACCTCCTCCCCCCTGCAGGCTTCCACCACCCCAGCCCTATTAGTGTTCCGTAAACACCCCCGCAAGTCCAAGCTGACCCGACTCGATCTCCTGATGTTCAAGACCTTGTGTCTGCTGGTGTGTCAAAGAAGAACAGCCTGTGCCCCCAAGGAGTATGTGGACCAGAGGTGGAGAGGCCGCTGAGCCTGAGGGATGCTGGAGGCAGAGAGATCGGAGGTCAGTCCCAGGCTCCGCCTCTCCCGCTGTCACAACCTCTCAGCCTCCACATCCGCGCTTGCAGAATGGGCTCCGACCTCGTCGAAGAGCAGTGAGAGTTGCCGTGCGCCCCAGTTTGCCTGGAACAGTCCAGGCTGTGCCTGCTATCTGAGGGCGATGGTTAAGAGCATCCCTCTTCCAGTCTCAAAAGTATCCTGGTTTGGGTGATGAGTCGCGCAGTTGCCAATGTGGCATGCGGGAAGTGATTTTCCTATGTTAGCTTGATATGGGCATAGCTTTCCTATGTTCCTACGATGGCCCTCCGCCTTTCCGTGGACACAGGCTATGGGGCAGATTCAAGGACAGCGCTCCATGCACTGCCAAGGGTCGAAGAACGCCCTGGGCATCGGTGGGGAAAAGGGAGGGGGCCTGGCCCGCTGGATTAAGAGCGCTGACTTGGGCTTTCCAGCAGGGACAACAGTGCCCTGTTCCCGCCCGGCTGTCGGGCTGAGACAGGACAGGGACGGCCTCACTGGCTTGAGGGGGTTGTTGCGGGGACCCTAGAGGAGGCCTCCTCTGCATCTAAGAGCACGTGCTGGAGGGGGACCAGCTGGAGGCTGGAGGGAAGTCCTTCAGCGGATCCCTCTGAGAAACCCAGCTGCGTCGCTGACCCAGTTTGCCGTCATTCCAGATGACGGCAGACTCTCTGTTGATTCAGCTTTCAGCAAATAGTTCTTGGGAACCCACCATGTCCCAGGCAGGGTGCTGGGCGCTGCTCTAGACGTTCTTCCCCTGGTGGAATTCAGGAAACTGTGATGTGGACATATTTGCCTTTTATGCAGACGTCTTACTGACTTGTCAGGCTTTTGAAAAAAATTTCAATCTTCGGGATTTTTTTTAAGCTCTGCAATTATATGATCTGCAAATAACAGCAACTTTTCTAACACCCAAGAGACAGTGTCTCGTGATGTATAACAGCACATGTCTGGGGCGCCCGGGTGGCTCAGTCAGTTAAGCATATGACTGTTGATCATGGTCATGATCTCCCAGTTTGTGGGCTCGAGCCCCGTGTTGGACTCTGTGCTGACAGAGGGAAGCCTGCTTGGGACTCAGTCTCTCTCTCTCTCTCTCTCTCTCTCTGCCCTTCCCCCACTCTCTCTTTCTCAAAATAAATAAATAAACAACAACAAAAAAAGCACATATCCTAGGGGTAGCTGGTGGCTCTGTCGGGTAAGCGTCTGACTCTTGATTTCAGCTCAGGTCATGATCTCACAATTGTGAGATCGAGCCCTGTTGTGAGCTGAGAGTGAAGCCTGCTTGGGATTCTCTCTCTCTTGCTCTCTGCTCCTCCCCCACTCATGGGCTCTCTCTCTCTCTCTCTCTCTCTCTCTCTCAATAAAACAAATACACATTAAAAAATTTGGGGGGCACCTGGGTGGCTCAGTCGGTTAAGCGTCCGACTTTAGCTCAGGTCATGATCTCACAGTTCGTGGGTTCGAGCCCCACGTCGGTCTCTAGGCTGACAGCTCAGAGCCTGGAGCCCATTTTGGATTCTGTGTCTCCCTCTCTCTGCCCCTCCCCCGCTTGCTCTGTGTGTGTGTCTCTCTCTCAAAAAAAAAAAAATCAATAAACATTAAAAAAAATTTTTTTTTTAAAGCATATATCCTGGGACCCGATCACTTGGGCTCAGACCCTAACGCTGCCACTTTGAAATGGTGTGACCTTGGGCAAGTGACTAAATCTCTCTGTGCCCCAACGTTGGCACTTTACCTAATAAATTAGGACAGTGCCTGGCATTACTTATAAAACTTATTATAATTTCTTGCCTTATTCTAGTGTCTAAAACCTCCAGAATGCTTGTAAAAATGTTTCCTTCTCTTATTGATGTTTTTCATAGGGCTGCATTTATTTTAACAGTGCAAATGATATTTGCTGCTGGTTTCTGATAAATACTATTACTGTCATATAAAGGAAGTTCACTTCTATTCCAATTTTACCTAGAGTTTTTATAAAGAAAAATTAATTAAATGCTTCTTAAGGATCTATTGAAGTAATCATATGGTTTTTTCTCCTTTAATTTAAGAATGTAATGAATTATGTTGATGGTTTTCCTAATATTGAGTCTCTATTGGGTTTTTATAATTTCTTTACACAAATATCTTGTGTCCCCAATTAAAAGAACTCTTAGTATTTATTTTTTATTATTATAAATAGAATCTTTTTCATCGGATTTTCTGTGGGTTTCTGGGATGTAAGAATGCAGAGCAATTGATTTTTCTGTGGGCTTTATCTTGTATCCTACAAATTAGATGAATTCATTTATTCTCTTTAATAAGCATGTGGTGGCTTTCCTTGTATTGTCTGGGCGTTCAGTCTCCCCACCTGACATTTTTATTTCTTCCTTCCACGTATTTTTCAGACATACTGCATTCATCAGTGAACAGGTACGTGTTAAGTGCCTACTGTGTGCGGGGCACCGAACTAGTCTCCGTCCCCTCGATGCCTCCATGACTCTTGTCACTGTTTGGCAGGATGAGAGGGTCAGGGTACATTCTCCACTGACATGTTGAGAACAGAGACCCGAGGAAGGGAAGAAATCCCTCCAGGTCCCAAAGCCCCTTCGGTTGTGATCGGGATTCAAACCCCATTAACCCTCAGGCCAGGCTGCCTCCTGACTGATGACTCTCCCGTTTCGTGGGGGCAGGAGTAATTAACCTTGACCCCCAAGGGGCAGCCAGACCTGTGAAACGCACTGGTCATTTCTCGCAGATAAAGTGAAGACAGGTGCCCTTACACTAACACCTGGCCTTGAACGGGCCAGCCTGCTGTCCCTCTTTTTACCGTTGGATCTGGGACTGGCCTGGAATAAAAAACTACAGGGTCTCAGTTCTAGTTTTTACTCCCTGCCAGGAGGGGCGTGAGTTGGAGCCGCAGCGTGCCTCGGTCCCAGGCTTTCCCACTGCGCCTGTGGACCATGCTCTGCGCCATCTCCCCCCCCCCTCCCCCGCCGCCCCCTGCTCCTGAATTCATGTCTCTAAGAGACTGTTGGCATCTCGGTCCCCAGCGGGCTGCAGTGCCAGCCCGGCTGGCCTCTTGTGGCCCCAGGCCTCACACTTCCTGCCTGCTGTCTTCTCGCTCTTGTTTCTAAGCTAATTACCCCATCTCATCTTGCACAGATGGCCCCCTTCCCGCTTCCCCGCATCTCACATCCCCAGGAGCACGTACCTCGAAATCTCCCCTCACCTCCACCGGACAACCCCTTCATCCATGCAGAGCCCTGGTCCTGCCCTCAGACTCACCCTCTGCAGTCTGACCCCCCACCCCCCACCCCGGACGTCATGCTGTGGACGCCGTGGACTTGGCCCCACCCATTGCCCCACTGAGAAGGCAAAAGGGCCGACTCAGCATGGGCCCTAATCAGCGAGCCCCATGCTCTGGACACTTACATTAATTCACACCAAACCTCTGTGTGGGTTTGTGACAGCCTGTCTCCCACGTGGCACCGAAGAGCTGTCCTGCCCACACAAGCCACAAGCTTGAGAGCCTCCTGGCGTCCCAGGCAGCCCTTGGGCTCAGTCCCCAACCCCCACCCCGGGCTCTCAGAAGATTCTAGCAAATCCATCAGCTGCCGAGGCTGGCTTTGGAAACTCCTTGGGACTCAAGGAGGAGTCCCCCCTCCTTGAGTCCCCCCTCCTTGAGTCCCCCCTCAAGAAACTCCTTGGTTATTCACGCCGTGCCGGGCCCTAAGCTGAGAGCTGTCTGTGTGCCACCCGAAGCAGAAGCTGTGAGCGGCTCCATTGTACAGAGAGGGAAACTGAGGTTCAAATGTGTGATGTGAGTTCCCCAAAGTGGCAGGGCTGGGCCTCGACCCCAAGTCCTTCTGACTCTGGAGCCAACTCTGTCAGGCTTTGGGAGACGTGAGATTGGCACTCCAGCCTGTGCCTTTCTCCTCATCGAAACCCCGCCTGGCACCCACCGCCGCAGCCCCACCCACTGCCTGTCTTTGTCATCCTGAGTGCGGTGGCAGCGAAAGAGGGCATCGCCTTTGAGAGCGAGCTTCCAGACCGCCTGGTGGAGGTGGGTCCCGGGAGATGACGGGAAGGAGGGAGGGAGTTCACGCGGCTGCTCCCGGGCTCCGGCCCGCGAACTGTCAGCCGGGAGCCAGCCTACGTGGCTGGTGGCAGGTCACCGGCCCCTCCTGGAAAATGAGGGAAAGAATAGCCCCCCTGTGGGGTGTTACGGGGCAAAAAAATGACATGTTTCCGGCGAGCGTTTGCTGAAGTGTGTGGCCAATAGAAAGAGAAAGAGAAGCTAATATTTCCTACAGGCCACTGACTCTAGGCCAGACGCTCAGCGCCTCACACATGTTGGCTCATTCAGTCCTCCTAGCAGCCCTGGGGGTAGGCACCGCCCTTGCCCGGCTTTCTAGAACGGGGACTGAGGCTCAGGAGCAAACACTTGCTCGAGACCACGCAGCTGGTAGGTGACAGAAGTGGGATCGGCCCCTGGCGTCTCAGCTTCGGCGTCCACACTCCTCTTTAGTAAGTACTTTAGGTGCTGGGACCTCCCCACACGCTGCCCGCACAGGCAGATAAGAGTCAGGAGCCGGGAGAAGTAAACCCTCAGATGGAAAAGCCCAAGAATAGAAGTGCCCGCACCGCAGGGAGGCTCGCTCCCCAGCCCTGGAGAGAGATGCCCACATGACACCGCCCGAAGGGGAGGCAGCCAGCTCCCTGGGGTTACGGGGTTCCCGCAAGCTGAGCTGGCGTTTCCTCCCTCGCTCAGTCCCTTCCGTGCTCCCCACACGGGGCCTTGCGCGCACTGGGGTCCCACCGATGCCGGCTAACTTGACTTTGAAGGCGACGCTGCAGCTCATCTCAGGCTCTGGGATAAACCCTTCTGTACATCTCCAAACTTTGCAGGACGTGGACGCGGGGGAGGGTTTGGCAGACGCTCAGAGGCTGACTTCTGCGGGGCTGGTACCGTTCTGCAGCGTGATTTATAGATTGCCTTTAGAGAAAAGCGGTGATGGGAATTTCCATTAGAACAGGGCGGCTTGCTGTTGTGGCTTTCTAGAAGGTCAGAGGGTAAGGGGGCTGAGCAAATGCTACCGAAGCAGACAGACAGCCTCCCCCGTGGGGCCTTGAGAATTCATTTAGGGTGTTCACTTTTGCCTGCCATGGTCCCTGGGACAGGGGTGTTGGTAAGACAAGGTCCGATGATGCCACCTGGTACGTTGTCCCGTGCAAGGTCCTCCGGACAAAAATCATTCACTATTCAACACCCCCAAGTCACTCACTTACTTGACAAATATTTCTGGGTGCCCACGAGGTGCCAGATGCTACGAATAGGATCCCAAACAAGGCAGACAGGTTCTCTCTGCTCCCGAGGAGCTGACACCCTGTTGGGAGATGGAGAAGGCACGGACCAGAATCTCTTGTCAAATGATAGGGACGTAGCACGGACCCCTCCCTCCCCCGCCAACCCCAGCCCAGACTCGAGTGGTCAGGCTGGCTTCCTGGAGGAGGGAAGCATAAGCTAAGGTATGAAGAATGAGGAGAACTTAGCCAAAAGCCTGAGGTGCAGAAGCGTGGCACTCCTGGAAAAAAGCGGGCCGTCTGGGTTGGAGCCAGCCAGGGAGAGGCGAAGCAGAAGGCAGCTGGAGGGGTCAGTGGGGCCTGGGTCAGTTTGTATCTATTTAAGATGCTTGAACTTAACCCCAGGGGCAAAGGGGCATCCCCGCCGTCCTATTTGAATGCCGTCTGCTCTGAGGTCAGTGAATGAGGATTGGGGGAGGCTGGGGCGCCCGGGGCAGGTGAGGGCCCCAGGTTGGAGTAGTAATCCAGGTGAGCGACGATTCGCCAGACAGAGACGGTGAGGGGGATGGAAAGGTGGTCCGGGCAGCCTCTCTGAGCTCAGAGGGCTTGGCCGGCAGAGCTCGATCGCCACTCCAAAGCCCGGGCCCATCTCTCCCCTCCCTGTGCCCCTAAATCTCTCTGGCTGACACCGGGGAATGGGCCCAGAGCCACGTGGCAAGAGAAGAAGTTCCAGCCTTACAAAAGTAAAACCTGCCATCATGTGTCCTCATCGTAGATTTTGCCTCCCCTTCCCCACACTGGGCAACAGAGGAGGGGCTGGGGCAGCCGGTGCCGTGATGGAAACCCGCGGGCGCATGCGTTGGTGACGGTCAGAGCCTACCGCCGGACCCCGGCTCCCGACCACGTTCCCTTTGTGTCTGGAGACTCACTTCTGTTGCCAGGGCGGCCTCGGCAACGTGTGATCCTCTGCAGGCTCGCCCAGGACACGGTCTGCTCTGCCCTCACGGGGGGGAGGGGACACCCCAGTGCTCACAGCGCTCTCTGTCTCTGTCTCTCTCTGTCACCGTTTCTCTGTCCCTCTGGCTGTTTCCCTCCATGTCTCCTTTTCCTGCTCTCTCTCGGTTCAGTCTGTACGGATGAGACTTTTTAGGTGCCCTGTAAATTCGCACGTGCTCTGTCCATCTGTCCATTTACTCTCACCGACATGTTGCTTTGTAAATGCTCTGATGATTCATTCAGGAGCTGGGATGCTGCCTTCAGCCTCAGACTGTGTGTTCTTTCGGGAGAAAAGGACCACGTCTCCCCCATCAGACCGGGAACCCATGAGGGCAAGGACTTAATAAAGAGAAGTTATGGAAGACAGAGTAGACACCCTTCTTTGTGTTGGGTCATAAACTCCACGTAATTAAAATACCTTCGAAAGAAGCAACAATTATGGTGTAGAAAGAGGATGTCCGTGGAGTTAGAGCCAGGTTGAAATCTGAGCTCTGCCGTTTACTGGTGTTAACCTCTCTGGGCCTCAGTTTCCTCCTGGGCTATGCGGGAATAGTAACTCCCATCTCACAGAGCTATAAAAATTAATGTTCCCAGTCCACAAACACTTACAAAGTGTCTACTGGGTGCCAGGAGCTATGCCAGGGACTGGAATATAATGGTGAATAAGACAAATGATATCCCTGCTCTAGGAGGGGTGGGGTGGGGAGACAGACCATTAATTCATCAATTAGCAAGAAAATATCAGACGGTGATAAGTATGGTGTAGGTAATTTCGGATGATGTGACAGAAAGTAACCACGGCTTCTTAGATTGGATAGTCTGAAAAGGTGCCTTTTAGGAAGTGACATTGGAGCCATGCAAAGATCTAAGAGAGGCAGGGAGGACACGTACGGAGGGGATGAGCTCAGGTGCACTGCCCCGAGATCAGACATGTGCCTGGGACATGGAGGGCAGAGGGAAAAGAGAACACGAGTCAGAGAGGAGGCAGCAATATCTTACACAGGGCTTTGTAGATTAAAAAAAAATTTTTTTTTAATTATTTTCTTTGAGAGAGAGAGTGTGAGCAGGGGAAGGGCAGAGAGAGAGGAGAGAGAGAGAGTCCCAAGCAGGCTCCACGCTGTCAGCAAGGAGCATGACGCGAGGCTCGAACCCTCGAATGGTGAAATCATGACCTGAGCTGAAATCAAGAGTCGGACACTTCACCGACTGAGCCACCCAGGCACCCCCTAAATTTCATTTTAATTGAAGTATAGTTGATGTACAATATTATGTTAGTTTCAGGTATATAGCAGAGTGATTTGACACTCTATACGTTACAAGATGCTCAGTAGTTACCCCCGTCACCTTATAAAGTTATTACAGTGTGACTGACTACATTCCCTGTGCTGTACTTTTCATCTCTGGAGATTTACTTATTTTATAACCGGAAGCTTGTACCTCTTATTCCCCTTCACCTGTTTCACCCGTCCCCCCACACCCCTCTCTTTTGACAAGCACCTGTTTGTTCCTCTGAGTTTGAGCCTGTTTCTGTTTTGCTTTACTTGCCCATGTGTTTTGTTTCTTTAGATTCCCCATGTGAGCGAAATCGTATGGTATTTGTCTTTCTCTGTCTGACTTCTCTCACTTAGCCTTATACCTTCTAGGTCCATCCGTGTTGTTGCAGACGGCAAGATCTCATTCTTTTCTGTGGCTGAGTAATTTTCCATTGCACACACACACACACACACCACATTTTCTTTATTTGTTTATTAATGGACACTTAGGTTCCTTCCAGGACTTTGTAGATTTTCTTCATAGTATAATGTGGGACTTGGAGACTTTCAAGTAGGGGAACATGTTTGGGTTTTTTTCATGTTTATTTTATTTTTGAGAGACAGCGCGCACACGCAAGCTGGGGAGGGGCAGACAGAGAGAGGGAGACCCAGAATCCGAAGCAGGCTCCAGGCTCCGAGCTGTCAGCACAGAGCCCGACGCGGGGCTCGAACCCATGAACCGTGAGATCGTGACCTGAGTGAAGTTTGATGCTCAACCGACTGAGCCACCCAGGCACCCCGGGGAGCAACATGTTTTGAAAAGAATCCCAAATTATGTTTTGAAAAGAACCCTCTGGCTATTGCACAGAAACTGGGCTAGAGGAGAGTGTATGCGGCCGGACAGCCTTGGTTATGGTGCATTAACAGAATAACCCCCAGGCTCTGTGGCTAGATGCAGCAAATGTGGATGTGGATGTGGGTTGTGCCTGTCCAGGGCAGCTCTTCTCCGCAAGATGACTCAGGGATCCAGGCTCATTTCATATCATGGTCCTACCCTCTCGTCATGCATGTGATCACCAAAAGGGGGCACACGGGCAATAGAGTCATGCAGTTGCTCTTATGGGCGGGTCTGGGAGTGGCTTAGGTCTTGTCTGCTCTCATTCCACTGGCTGGCACCCAGCCACATGGCTGCTGCTGCAAGAGAGGCTAGAAAAGGTAGCCTTATTGGCTGTGCAGGAAGAGGAGAGCACTACGGGATTTGGCGATCGTCCCCCACTGTCTCTGCTCAGGACACGTGCCAGTAGAGAGAAGGGTCGGGAGGGTCTCACAGCCTCCCAGGGGAGGAAAGGTGGTGGCCTGGACAGGGACGATGGTGACAGGGATGCAGAGAAGTGAACAAACTGTAACACTCTTACAATACCTGGCACTATGCTCGACCCGTAGGCTCCCACTGAGCGATCGCTCTTACTATAATCCCTTACAGTGAAAACATGTAAATGTTCCTTCTCGGGATGGAGTCCGATTCCCCCAAGTGGCCTTTTCTCTGATTCCAAAGGTCCATAGGTTGAGGCACTCTCTGACCGACGCTTTTAAAAGACCTGGTCTTAAGACCCGGAGCCTTAGCCTTGGCATGGCTCTTAGAGTGGTCCAAGCCCGCCCTCCGCGCTTGTCAGGTGGGAAGAGAGGCCCAGAGGAGTCTGTGGACTTGCCCCAGATGTGGAGGAGGTTACTAGCTAAGCAGAGGCCAGGGGTTGGAGCCAGAGCCCGGGTCTGCACACTCCACGTGCCTCTCTATGCAATCACGTGACATCTGCATTTTTTTCTTCCTCGGCAAGTTTAAGAGTGGAGGGGGGGAGGGGGAGGGGATGGGGGGGTGCTGGGGCTTGCTCACCCAGGCCTGCTGCTTCTCTGCTCCCTGTCTCCATGCTCCTGAGAAACAGCGTGTGGGGTGTGAGAAAGGCCACAGGTTCGAATCTACCCTGTGCCACCTTCTCACCATTGTGTCTTCAGCTGGTTACTTAACCTTTGATAGGGAAGGGGGCTAATGAGATCGTGTAGGTTAAAAGGCCTAAGCTCAGAGCTTGGCACCCGGGAGGTAGGTGCTCAATCGATGGGAATAATCACTGAGAGCTTCTGCCCCAACCCCTCATACCCACGACCCTGGGTGCCGACTCTGTAGCATCTTGTCAAAGCTCCTCTGGGATCAGGACAAGTTTAGGGGCCCGCTCTGCCATGGTGAACGCTTTCTCCTTCCCCGAGAAGTAGACAGACTTTCCTGGCATCTTCATCCACTGTACAGGGTCCATGGGGCCTTGCAGCTGAGTATCCCTGCCACCATGTCTGGAGATCAGAGGGACCACAGCGAACCCGAACCGTCCCGAGTCGTCTGAGGGGCTGCACTATTTTCTGGCGGGCAAACATCCTTAAATAGACTTCTGTTGTTTGCCTTGGATCAAATTTAGAAGGTATAGGAGCCTTGTGGCAGGTACAGGGACCCCTTCATCTCTCCTTGGCCCTGACCAGGGAACCTCCAGGCTGGATCCTGCCAGTCCCTGGGATCCAGCATGGGCTCTCAGAGGTAGTTCAATAAGGAGAACTTTAAAGCCTTTTAATGCTTACCAGGAAATCCGTCCTTTGCCAAAGCACCAATTAAAGGTACAGGCCAGTTCAACATGACTTTATTACTAGCATTTTATGTTTGAAGAGAAGTCACGGGGGAGGTGCGGACACTGAAGGATCTGGGGCCGTCATCTCAGCTCCCCTGGACAGGACAGGTGTCTATAGTTACTGGGTGCTTCCCACTGAACACTCTACGGAGAGGCCGAAGGACCCCTTGACTATTCCCGTACCCTCAGGAGCTCACAGAGCATTGGAGAGAAATGACACAGTGGAGTGAGGTTGGTCAAGGAGGGTGTCCTGAAAGATGCAGGCTTTAAACTGGGCTTTGAAGGGTAGGAACAGTTAGGGCAAAATGGAGAGAGGCCCTGCAGGGGGAAAGGCAGGGTTAAGGGGCTAATTGATGACAGCGGGGGACCCTTTCTATGTCCCAGGAGCTGTGCTGTGCACTTCATAAACAATCTCTAATCTCGGCAACAACTTGGTGACGTGAGGTCTGTTATTGTCACCATTTTGTCGATATAGAAACTGAGGCATAGGTACGTCAGCCCAGTTCATGCTTCTGGTAGGTACTGGAACCTGGACTAGATCCAGGCAGATGACCTGTGTTTCTGCTTTTATTTTTTTTTTAAATTTTTTTTTCCAACGTTTTTTATTTATTTTTGGGACAGAGAGAGACAGAGCATGAACGGGGGAGGGGCAGAGAGAGAGGGAGACACAGAATCGGAAACAGGCTCCAGGCTCCGAGCCATCAGCCCAGAGCCTGACGCGGGGCTCGAACTCACGGACCGCGAGATCGTGACCTGGCTGAAGTCGGACGCTTAACCGACTGCGCCACCCAGGCGCCCCTCTGTGTTTCTGCTTTTAACGCCTCAGCTAAGAAGTGGGAGAGAAATGTGTTGGGGTCACGAGTATGGGATTCATGAAGCTGGTAGAGTTTATGTTTATCTGAAGCTCACAGGTCTTCATGTCCCTCTTTCTGAGCCTCCCAAGGACCTCTATCCACCCATTTATTTCTCCATCCACCCATTCACCAGATCTGGATCTACCACCTAAACTGACCTGGCCTGGGCCCCAGCGCCTCTTACCAGCTGTCTAGTTCCCTGCTGTTCTAACAGGTGCCTTTGAAAACTGTGTTACTCCCAAAGGAGTGTGTGTCACATGGTTGTAGCTGATGGCCTTGGAATTTGTCATCAACCACCAAATAGACAGATGCCTACACTACTCCTGGACATAGGTGCCTAAGGCCAGTGGCTCTGTCACACTTTTGCAATCTTCCAAAGGGACTTTGTCCATGCCTAGAGCCCATAAGACTACGGTGATCATTCAGGTGTTTGACCGTCCATTCACCTCATCCATCTGTCTGTCCATCCATCCATCCATTGTTCCATCCATCCATCCACCCACCCATCTACCCACCCATCCATCCATCCACTCACCCATCTATCCAGCACATATTTAGAGCCAGGGACTTTGTCTTCCTCACGCTGGGCCCTTGGCACTGTAGACCAGGACTTTCTAGAAAACGGAGAAGTTAGTTCAGAGCCCATCTGCCTTTAGGCTTTGTCAAGTGATAGATGTTCTGAATCCACAAAGTAAAATATACTGACTCCAGGACAAATGACAAGCTTGGATCTGCTCAGACTGGTCTTTCAGTCTCTAGCCCTTTCTGCTGTAGAGAATGGTTGAACTGTCCCAACACTCAGGTTACAGAGTGAAAAACTAAGGCTTGGAGGAGGGGGCTGAGCAATCAAGAGCCAAACCCCACTCTTGGTCCCCTGGCCATCTGCTCCGTGCCCACCCAGAGTGGTGCCCCTGCTGGGCTTATGGGGGTTCCCTTGTGCATCCAAGCAGAGTAGCTTTTGTCAGGCCCAACATTGCCCACATTTCTGTGCGGTCCTGCTGCGAGGCTGTGATTATGGACAGACGCCGTGGCGGGGTACACGGGTGACGGAATAAAGACTCGAATCCCTAATCCTGATGGTGCTGTCATGCCCCACACTCTCTCCTGACCCTCCCCTTTCCCTGTGCTCCTCACTCTCATTTCCCTGTCCATCTCTGTTCTAAGTCACTCCACCTCTCTTTCTCTGTACCTCCCTCTTGATTCCACCCCGTTTCCCTTTTCTGACTCTCTCTTCTTATTCACGCTCACACACACTGACACTTATCCTTAAGCCCCCTCCTCCTCACTCTCCACACCGTCTACGCCTTGCCGATTCCAATTCTTAAATCTCTCTCCAGTGTGCCCGCTGCCCTCCATCCTGAGGCCCCACCCGCTAGCCCACTCCACCATCACCCTGGTCAGAATGATTGTCACTTCCTGACATGCCCAGTGGTGTGGGCTTGCCTGGCCCCAATCCATGCAGCTAGAGAGAACTTTCAAGATGCAGATCTAAGCATGTCATTTCGTCGCCTAAAGCCCTGAAGCAGCCTGCTGTTGGCCTCAGGATGGAGTCCAGCTCTGTTCCAGGCCACAGAGAGCCCTACGGAGTCTGTCCCCCGCCCACCTCCCCACCTCATCTTCCACCAGCCCCACCAGACCCTCCCACCTGACCTCCAGTCCTAGGGAGCTTCTTTCAATAAGCCATTGCCTCCCTTGCCTCTGGGCCTTTGCCCGTGCTGTTCCTCTCTCTGGAACATATTCACTCTTGTCTCTTACTAGGGTTATTCTGACTCATCCTTTAGTTTGGCAGTCTCTCCTCCCCTCCCAAATCTGGGTTAGATGTTCAGTTCTGCATTTCCACGATCCCCTCCACTTCCTCTAAGTCATCGCACTTATCAAAGCGAATCTGAATTGCCTGTTTAGTTGTCTGCCTCCACCGCTGAAGCCACAAGGGGTTGGGGTACAATAGGCTTCCAGTTTCCCAAAGGAAAGCCTAAGGGCTGATCCCTAAGTCAGGGTCCCAGGTCACCAAGGGAGCCAGGCTCTTAAAGGCATTGCTGGGAGCTGTCCACGGTGCTGCCGGCTCCCATGTTTCATTGAGGAGCGGCCTTCCTCAGACATCACCTTGGAGGTATCCTGTGCTCCCGGATATTTCCCACGGGGGAGGGAAAGGCCTTGGTCTGACCTTCTGAATTCTCAGTCTGCTCCACTGGTGAATTTGGGTCACCTTTATGCAGTAAGCTCAGTGGGAAAGCTTCAGGCCTCCTGATACCACACCTAATTCTTGGCATTCGGCCAGACTTGGGAGAAGGGACCATCCCAGCAACAAATAATTTAATAAAGAGCATCTCCATCCACTAGCTTAAGCCCCATCTCCTTCTCTGAGTATCGGGGAAATGGAGACCAGGTCCCCTTTCCTACACCCCTAGCTCAGAGGCCAGTAAGGGCCCTCTCTCCCATCAGCCTGTTGGCCCCACACCCTGCCAGGAACCAGTTTGCTATCTCTGTAACTCACCCATCTCAGTTGCCTCCCCTTTTCCTCTCAACTCAGCCCTCTTTGTAATATTGGATTAGCCCACTTTCTTGAAAGCTGATTTCTATTTGCATAATCCTCCCCTCTTGGAGTTGCCAGGCCCTCAGTGATAAGCCGATGGGCCGGGGCAGTCAAGCAAATTATACACTTTACTCTGAACAGCTGCTAATAGTAGAGGAAGTTATTTTTTTTTTTAAAAAAAGAAGGCACACTTTATTTTAATCTCCACATTCCTTTGGACCAATAGTTGCCATCCCAGTTTTGGGTGCACTAGCCTACATTTCCTGGAATACATAGATCCTAACTAAACAGGATGGAAGTTAGACCTTAGGAAAGACTTCCTAACAGTGTTAGAGGAGAGAATGCACATGAAAGCTGCTGGGAATGGCCACACATTACATTTTATCTATATAAAGGACATCTAATTTTTCCCCCAGGAGACACTATAGGCACCCAGGACAAGCATCTTTCCCAAGTGACAGTCTAGACTCCTAGACTACGTTGAGAGACCTATGTTGAGGTGGGGATGGAGGAGAAATAGAGAACCCGATCTCAGTTTTCACGATGCCTAATTCATGGAGCTCAATTCCAATCAACAAACACTCACTTCCTGCTCTGCGGCAGAGGCACTGAGCCTACGGGCCAGTGAGCCTTTTATCGAGGGCCTACTGTGTGTCAGTCTGCAAACTAAAGCCCTTGGAGATTCAGGCAGGCCAAGCGGAGGGGAGAAGAGCTGAGAGGAAAGCCCCTGTTATCTCTTTGCCCAGTCCCAGAACAGAGGGCACAGGAGCCCTCTGGACCCTCCCCATGCACCCTTCACCTGTTCGTTTTGAGAGGCAGTCTCCCACTCACTCACAAGTGAATGACACTCTTCATTGAACTGGGGCTGTAGACTGCTGAGTTGTATTTGTACAACTTGTAAATCAGCACGTCTGGCTCTCCTGCAAAACCCAGGGACCTTTTGTGTAGGGAGGCAGCAGCTCAGTTGGTGGTTTCCAGTCTCCCCAGAACAGCCACGCTCCTTGACTTGCCTTGAACCTGCCAGCTTCCTAAGGTAACACATTCGCCAAAGATACAGAAGCAAAGACAGAAGGGATGGAGGGGGAGGGAGCTTCTTTCCTTGCATTGGGCTTTGCTCTCTGCAAAATCCTTTCTAGGGGATGTTTGGGTATTGAAAGGATTTCTCTCCACCACACTCATTGTTCCCTTTCTCTTTCAAGGCTGGCTGATTAAGGAGGAGAATGTGCCAGAGGCGGGAGAAGGGATTTAATGACCCTGAAGGGCCAGGTGGACCCTGTGGTCTTTGGGGTTCCAGATCTTGGCCTGTGGTGCCTTGGGCAGAGGCAGAAAGGATGGCAGAAAGAGCACAAGACTGGCAGCTAGGAAACCTAGCCTTGATCTTTGTCACAGTTTGAGCTTGGGCGTGTCCGAGCCTCAGTTTCCCCACGTGTGAAGTGAAGCCGCTGGTATGGAGCGTGTTCTGCAGGAAGAGCTCAGACCTGCATTCGAGTCCTGGCCATCACGTTTGCTGCTGTGTGAGCTCAGGCAGTTTGTTCCACCTCGCTGAGCCTCAGTTTCCCCATCTATAAAGTAGGGAGATACGTCTTTCCATGTGATTTTGTGAGGACTGGGTATATACTGATATCAGGTTTCTGGTTCAGTGCTTGGCACCTACTAAAGGCTCAGTCGTCCCCGTCTCTCCCCTTCTCATGAATCCGGAGAAGCTTTCTGCAACGAAATCCCACAGAGTGCCCGAACCTAAGTGTTCATCTGAGTTCCATGGTGTATAGAGCCAGGCATGGAGCCTGGCAGAGCCCCTTTCTCCCTCCTTCTCCCTGCAGCCTCTGGTGGGGTCCTTTTGAAAGCAGGTAAAACACTAATAAGTGTTGAAAGAAAGGAAATGGGTCTGGCTGCTGAGTCTCAGGATGAATAAATAAAACATCAAAATGGAAAAGATCGCCCCGGAGTTGGGTATCTGCCAGATCCCCTGGAGGCCGGGATGCACTGCTGAGGCCAAGCTTATGAGAGAAAATGTGGCTTATTGCAAAGACCAGGCACTGTGGGGCCAGGCTAGCTTGAGTTTGCATTCTTGATTCTCCTTTTGGGCATCCCCGGGATGGTGAAGGGGACCGCTCTGAGCCTCGGTCTCTTCATCTGTGAGATGAGAAGATCCATACCTACCTTACAACGGTCAGGATTAGAGAGAAAGTATCTGGCAAAGTTCATGACATCCAGTGGGTGTTCGATACAAGCTGGTATTTCACCATCTCCCAGGAGCCCCCAAGACCACGGAACAAAAGAGAAGCTTTTCATTAATGAAATCATCTGTGTTAACTTTAGGGGACAAAGAGGTGGTCTGAGAAAGGCCAATGGGCTCGGTGCCATGAAGCTCCTGGTGGAGACTCACCCATGAGCTGTCTTCACTGTGTCTTCATCTTCCCAGAACCTTCTAGCTTCCCCCGTGCTGCTGGATAGGGTCTTCTCTTTTGACATTTCATGTTAAAGAATAGGAAGAACAGAGAGTCAGGGTTCAAGGGGGTGTGTGTGTGTGTTCAGGACAGGGAAGCCATCCCCGCGGGCTGGGGAGAAGGAGCCATGGATGGGAGAGTTTGGTGGTGAAGGTGGGAAGGGATTAAGAGACAAGGCCCCAGCACGTGTAGGAAAGGGCGGGCTCAAGCCCTCAAGCGGAGGGGTAGCCACGGGAAGGAATTTGCGTGCACGCGTGGCAGGGAATGATGGCGCTCTGGGCAATGCACACACTCTGGTGACAGACAAACCTGGGTCCAGGGTCCAGCTCTGTCACATGCCACACGTATGGCCTTGGTCAGATCTCTTCATCTTTGAGCCTCCGTATCCTCCCTTCTCCAATAGATATAATAGCTGCCCCCTTATCACTTTGGGGTGGGTTTAAAAGAAGCTTCTAGTATGGTGCTTGGCATTTGGAATGTTCTTAGCAAATGTTAGTTCCGTTTCCTCTCTGGGCTGGAGGAATACAGAGGGGGTGAGGGAAGAATCAGGGAAGGGGCGGGAAGGAGGAATGCTGAAGTGGTCCCAGGAAATAAAAGTCCAATGTGCTTTCCCAAGTGACTCCCTGTCCGTGTCAAGGGAAGGGCCAGTGGCTGGTCCTGGGACCTAAGGCCTGTCACGAACCAAGAGGCCCAGGGACGCTGGCGGGGGCTCTGCCTCATGCTTGGAACTCGCATACACGGGCTGGTCTCGGCTAGCGTGGGCTTTGACCACGCGATGCTCACTGAGGTCACCTGCGTGAGGGAATGTGTGGAGGGTGAAGGGTGAGTATATGGGGCCAAGGTGAAAAGATTGGGGGCCATCCCTTTGCCTTCAGGCCAGAAGCAGCCAGAGGCAACTTCCTGTCGAATCATCGCTTCCTCGTGCCGATTCGAATACGAGGTCAGACTGTCTCGAGTTCCCGGCGGGGGGACCCTAGGCCAGCCAACCTCACTTTGCCTCAGTCCCTTCCTATCAGGTGGCTAATCCCAGCGCCTACTCCAGAGAATTGTTGTCGCAGTTAAATGAGATGATATGTGTCAGAATGGCCCAGAAGAAACGCCCCATAAATGTCAGACATGAAGGAGGAGAAGGGAGAGAAGAAACGTCCATCGGGGGTCTTGGGCCCGGGTATTTGGGGCCAGAACAGGAGGACCTGGCACTTCTCAGAACTCACCCTCCACCCCAGCACCCAGAAGGCCTCTCCTCACCTTTGCCTCTAAGATGCCATAGAAGGAGCTGGGGATCAGGTCTGTCCTCACGAGCCTGAACCGCTGCGCTCCTTCTTCAGCACAAAGATTTGACTCTGACTCCTCTATTCCGGAGGTGACCCAGGAAGCGTTTTCGGAGAGTGGGGACGTGACACGGGGAAGGGAGGCCGGCCGGTAAGGAGGGTGCTATCGAGCAGCTGGGGACCGAGGCTCGACACCCGCCTCCAACCCCAAGGGGCTTCCGGAGACGCTGTAGGGCAGGACCTGCTACAACTTAGGTGTGCGCCAGGATCCCCTGACAGGGTTTTTAAAGGAAACGTCTGGAGCCCCGCCCCCCCCCCCCCCCCCCCCCCCAGAGATGCCGGTTGTCTAGGTCCGGGCCGGGGCGCCGAGTTCACACTTCTAACCACCTCTCAGGTGATGCTGATGCTGCACAGAGCGTGGCCCTTCCCCAGCCAGGGTCGGGGGGAGGGGGGCTCTGGGCACCTGTCTGCCATCACTGAGGACAGCTTCTGGGGTGGGGACACTCTATTATTTGGGCAGCCGAAGACCCGGGCCGGGCAGAGGGTGGTGAACGGGGGCGGCAGATTGGGCACGTGGCCGTGGGTGTGGAGTGGGTGGGCACCTGTACCAAGTCAGAGGGCTCGGGTCTGAAGCTTGGCTCTCTGAAGTCAGCAGGACTCAAGCCAGGTCTGTAATCCCTTTAGTGCCTCCTGCAGAAAGTGGGGCTGGTAATTCCAGTGTCAGTGTCACTATGGGGACTTCATGGGGTCAGTCTAGCATGCGTGTCTGGCACATAGTAGGTGCACAGTTTGTTTGCTGGGTCTGTAGCAGCATGGTTCCCGATTGGACGTGCGCGAGCTTTGGATCCTAGAGCGGGTTGGGGGCCAGAAACCAGTGCAAGTCCCATCGGAGCACTGACGGGCCTCACCGCCTTGAGGACCAAATCGTGTGTTGAGGGAGGGTCTTCTTTTTGGCTGAGAGCCAAGTCCATTCCATCTCAGGAGATCTCTGGCAGAAACCTGGCCTCGTGACCTGTTGTGCTTTCCGGGGCGGGGGGCTCCGGTGGCGAGTCTGTATCCAGAGCGACGGTTGGCAGCTGTAACCACACAGCGAGTGATGCGGCAAGGGGACTAATCAGCCCCCTCCCCTCCCATCCCAGGTCAGCCCACAGCCCTCCTTTCCCCCTCCCTGCCCTCTGCATCTCGAAGACATCAAAGGGAGGGCTCAGCACCCTCGAGACACCAGCAGAGGTGTGGACTGAGGAGGGGGGTAGACAGTACAGAGAACCCAATACCGGCATCCTCTGCGGGACGCTGCTGAGAACCCACCTCGGGAATGGCCCTGATCTGATGCCCAGGATAGGCTGCGCTTTCCCAACTGGGTTCTTGTCCTCACTTGTGACTCTCCTGCTGAGATGAACCCGAGGAAAGAGAAGGAAGGCTTTGGGGTTCTTGCAGTCCCCCTGCTTCCCGTCTAGGCATCATGGTGTCGTGGAACCATTGTGGCCCTGAGCATCCGAGTTCTGGCCCCGTTCAGCCTCTTACTTGCTATGGGACCGTGGAGCTCTGGTTTCTACCCGTGATGTGAATGTATCAGATTATCTCTGAGCCCCGTTTCCTGCTCTGGCAGCTTCCAAATCTTCATCTTCTAGGCGTCTCTCAGAGCCGTACCCAGTCCCAGCCAGGCAGGCTTAAGTAGGGCCCAGAGCCACAGCCCCCAGAGCCCCCGTGAAAAAGTGCAGATTCCCAGGTCCCACCGGGGGCTGCGTTGTCTTTCCCTGCCTGCCCATCCCCCATCCCTGGGACTCTCACACACACTGCAATTTGGGGACTCCTGTCAAAAAGGAAAAGGCAGGAGACCGTCCTCACCCTCCCTCTCTTCTGTAGCCAGTTAAGCAAAGCCACCCAGCCGGGCCAGGTCACCCGACACCAGCGCATGTAATTTCTAAGTGGGAACAACAACTCATCAAACGGAACGGTTTGCAATTGCCTGGGATAAAACTATTTTCTTTTCAATCTTCTCTGGAAAGTGACAGATAATAACCAGCCTGGAGATTGTAATATTATTAGGGCAAAAAATAAAATAAAACCCCTTTAACTGCTTCTTCTTACAGAGTGAAACCAAATATTCCTCAATTCATTTAAATAAAGTGATTGTTTTCCTTGCTCATTTATCTTAACATTGCCAGGAGCCTGCACTGCCCTCCCTCCCTCTGAATAGGGGGCGGTCCTCTCCCCTCTCCCCGCCCCGCCCCGTTGTCTCCTGGGGTCTAATCTCTGATCTGACTCCAGCTTCAAGAGCGTCCCATTCACACCCACCAGCTAGAAGCCAAGCATTTATAAAGCGCCTTTAGCAAACTTGCTTCCAGTCCAGCCCCACAGCTTATATTAAATGAGATAATACGCATAAAGCACACAGAACCAGGCCTGGCATATAATAAGTGCTCAACTAATGCATAAGTGTCATTACTCATAATATCATATGTGGCGCATTCGAATGCCACGATTTTTGTCACGCTAAGACAACACGGGCCCTCAGACAGGACACTGTGCACTGAGCCTCAGTTTCTCCAGCTGTGAAGTGGGGAGAGAAGGTATGGACAGAGCGAGCCCAGAGGAGGGATCAGTCTGCTGGCATCTCTTTCCAGGAGAACATCATGATAGGAAGCCCCCTGGGAAAAGGGTCAGGTGTCCTTAAGGCCTCGTCTTTCTCTTACTCTGTATACAAACAGAAACAGACCACAGGGTGCAAATTCAGCTGATGAGCCATTTAGTTCATACTGAATGAACTTGCTTCCTAAGTACGTCATTCCAGATGATTCTCTGAGTACATCTTGCTTCTTTTATGCCCCTGCCTCCTCTTACCAGGTGTGGTGACTTAGGTGCTCCCATAACCTTGACAACCTTGCCTTTCCCCTTCTCCACCAAATGGAGGAGGCCACGCCCATGATTTAGGGCCATGATGAACATTCCGGCCAGGCTGTGAGCCGGGCTGACCTCCTGGTGGACGACCTCACACATGGACTCAACGGAGGGGCCGCCGAAAACCATGCCTTCATTCTTACTTCGTTCTCACAAATCCACAACGCAACCTCTTACCTGCAACCCAGAAATCGGAAAAGATCTGACAATTGAGATTTTCAAAACAAAAATTTTTTTTTTTTTTTTTTTTTTTTTTTTTTTTGTGATCCATTTGGTGGCCAGACTGGACCCGACTCGAACTGATTTGGTGGCAAAACCCAGCCTGAGCCGATGGGAGGTTATTTATGGTGTTTATTTATCTCACTTAGTGTTTCCGTCCAGACGTTTCGCTGCAGAAATATCGATGTGGGTGATTACGGAGTGATCCCTCAGCCCCTCTGGCGGGTGATGTAACACACTGGGCAAGCACCGTATAACCCTCCCGGAGAGAGTGAGGCCCGGCTTCCAGGTTCCGGACGGGGACTGTGGGGCCGGTGTCACGGCCAGGCCCAGATTCTCTCCCCTGTGTGTCCCTGTGTGCCTCCTGCGAGCCTCCACACCTGGCAAGTCGGGATTCAGACAGCTGTCTTCTCATCTCAGACTCGTGCACGGAAATCCAGCGCAGGGCACGGACCTGAACGGAGCTCCTCGCCACCCCACACGCACACGCACGCGTGCGCGCACATGCACACGCACACGCACACGCGCGCGCGCACACACACGCTCAGCGGCCGCTTCCTCGGGATGCTGAGTCTCCCTTTTACCACGCTGCCTCATCACTATTTCTAGGCCGATGTCCGCGCCCACCAGGCAGCTGGAAGGCGAGTCCTCCGCCCTGCCTGACGTCCACATGCTTGCCTTCCCCCACGCTGCGCTGCTGGCCGAATTCTCTGCTCTTCACGCAGATTTTTTGGCACTGGGTCCACGCGGCCGGGGATCTCACCACCGAAGTGTGCGTTTCCGAGGCAAAGCCTGCTCCTTCCTTAAGCTCCCAGGCGGAGGAGCCAGTGGACGGAAGCCCAACCAATCGGCTCTGTCCAAGGTGCTGGAGCGTCTTCGGCTGGCGTCTTCTCCAGGAGGCTTTTCTCCTGAGCCGCAGAGATTAAGAGCTCGAGGCAGCCACTGAGGAAAGAATCTTTAGTAACTCACTGTAACTCTGGTGGAGCCAGGAGTGGCAGGGGGTGGGAGTCCCTTTCTATCAGACTGTGCAGAAGTGGGAATGGCCCGGAAATGTATCCCTGCAGGTTCTGGTCCAGCTCTGGAACGGCAGTATCGAGTTGGTATTTCTTGACCATCTGCCATGTGTCAGGCTCTATTCTATGCACTTGACACGACCTATCTCATTTAATTCTCTCAACACTTTATGAGGTGAGTTGTATTATTACCTTTCCCTTATAGATGAAAAGACTGAGGGCCAGAGAGGCTAGGTGACTTGCTCCAAGCCACACGGCTAGTATTTGGTGAAGCCAAGAACTGATCCCAGGGAATTGGACTCCAGCGTCCAAGTTTGTAACCATAAATATATCAGCTACCTATTGTGGTGACAGTTCTGTATATAACAAATGGCCAGGAAGTCTCAGTGGTTATAACAGTAAGCACTTTTTGCTCACATATCTGGAGTGATGAGCTAGGCAGATGTCTGTCCTCTTGGCTGTATTTGCTCACATGCTCTGTGTGTTGGCTGATTGTTGGTGGTACGGACACTGCCCTCACCCTCATGGGAACAAGGGCCGAGGTGGGGCACTCATGTAATCAGGAAACAAATGTCACTGTGTGTGGAGGGCCGGCTGATTCAGAGAGATACAAGAAAGACCTGATCCAAGAGACTCAACCTGGGTGGGCATCCTGTAGGAGGTGAGACTTGGCCACAGAGAGGCAGAGGAAGCTCCAGGCTGGGCAAGGGTGAGAGGGTGGAGTCAGGGAATACAGGGGAAGAGGCTGGAGGAGGTAATTTCCCAGCACCTTGGCCTGTTGTGAGCTTCCTACGTACCCTGGCCTGGCCTCCCACTCGGGACCCACTCTCTGAGGGTCTTCTGTATTCCCTCTACCTCCCTCTCTCCACGGCAGCCACTGTGGGAAAGGACATCCCTGGGCTCAAAGGGAGAGTGTATAGGGGGTTGGATAAGGAGGTCCCAAGCCCCTTTGTGAAACTTGGAGAAGGGAGGAGAGGAGGGAGGGGAGGGGAGGGAGCACAGGTCCCGCAGCTGGAAGCTGCTGGCTTTTCAAGGCACGAGCTCTCGCAGGGCTGAGGCTCTGTTCTTTGGGCCGTGTCTGGCTCCATGATTAGAGACAGAAGAGCTAATGTTCCAGGGTGGGTCCCCTGGAACAGGCCTCAGGAATAGATGGAACGTAGGCCAAATATGGCCCACGACCCGCTTTTGTAAAGAATATTTTATTTCAACACGGCCGTGCTCACACATTTTTGTACTGTCTACACTGATCAACAGCAGAAGTGAGTAGTTGTGACAGAGACCATGTGGCCTGTTAAGCTTCCAATAGCTTCAATCCGGCTCTTTACAGAAAACTCTGTGACCCTGCTCTAGAACGTGAGCTCCGCAAACCGGGGGCCGGCGGGGGTGGGGGGGGGGGTGTCTTTGTCTGTTTTGTTCACTGCTCTGTCCCCGGCGCCCAGAAATGCACCTGGCAGGGAGTGGGTGCTTGATCAATGTGTGCTGAACACAGAAATGGCCTCTTGTCTGTCCGCCTTCCCCCACCTGCTGATGATCCCAAACACGCACTGCCCGTGGTGGAAGAAGGAATCCCCTTCCCCTCCCACGAAGCAATTTTGTTCTGGTCCTTGGTTTAATTCTGCCCAGGCTGATCATTTCACAGTTGAGGAAGTAGAACTTGAAGAGGACAAGGTGAACAGCCTTAGTCTTCCAGCCCACCAGCAGCGAGCCGGCACTGAGACCCAAGTCTCCAGGCTCGCATCTCAGGCCTCTTTCTGGAATATATCCTCAAAGCTTCCGAAGCTTCCCTCCCTGCTGCCTGAATGATCCGCTTTGAGGTTTCCTTCTTTGGTGTTTCGTAGAGGGTGCCCAGTGGGTGCACATACTGTGGGGTTGTGGTGGTGGGGGGGGGTGGGATTAGGGACTCCAGGTCCCTAGGGAGTGAAGCAAAAGCAGAGATGGGCTCCCAGCTTGCCTGTGGCTCGTCCAGAACACCGTGTGCACTCAGGTGGGAGGTCCTGAGGCCCGGGCTGTGATTTGTCTCTCCTCCAGCCCTGCTTAGGGCGGCCACCCATATGGCTTGGGAGGAGAGGAAATTACTTGTCACCAACTTGCAAAACAAACAACGAATTAGTTCTTCCCGGAGCTATAAGCAGATGAAAGTCCAGGAGACATCAAGCCTGGAGCTAGCCTCAGTCCTGGGGGACTCGTGCAGAAGGGGCCAGGGGAGCAGCTGGACAACTGTCCCGCAGGTCGCTCTGGGTGGAGGAAAGTCATTTGTCACACCTGGGCCACACGAGGCAGGAATCCCCACCCCCGCCCCCCCTTAGCCCTGTCGATGGCAGATTCTACAGGTTGAAATGCACACAGGTTTGCCTCACGTTGCAATTGCTCTAGGGCCTTGTGTACCCTGAATCCTTCACCTGTGTCAGTTCAGGGCGGTCTCTTTCCTGAGCCGCTCGATTGTTCTTGATGTCCCCAGCCCCCCCTCCCCCGAACCTCCTAGTCCAGGAGCAAATGGGCTGTAAATAAACATGTCAGAGTGTGAGAGAAGCAGCTATTTCTGGCACAGTGAGGCCTGGGCACCCTGCAGAGGGAGGGTCTGGTGGCAGGAGGGTGACTTCAGCTTCTGATGGGCTCTGACATCATTCGCAGGTGGGGGAGGCCGCCTCAGGCTAATGGGACTTGGGGTGATAGGCCAGGGGAACGCCTAGGACAGGTAGGGCACCCCGAGGGACTGCTGGGGCATTGGCCCAGGCTTTGGGGTGACTGTCAGTCCATTCCTGGTGGACAAAGGAGGATCCAGGCCGCCTACATCGTGTGTCGAGGGTGGGATGCAAGTCTTGAGGAGGCCTTCCTGGAAGAGGAGGAGGAAGAGGGGGAGGAGGAGGACGATCACCAAGCTCTCAGGTAGCGTTCACTGCAGGCCTCCTCTCAGCCCGGAAGCTTCCCCGAGTCCAGACTCCGCACCTTTTCACACAGAGCTCTGTCTCCCACATCAGACTGGGAGCTCCATGACAGTCAGAGCTGTGTTTCCCCCATCAGTCTGGCAGTTCCCCAGGACTGGGGAGGACATGTGTGCCATCAGACCAGCAGCCCCCAGAGGGCAGGTGCTGAATCTCCCCGGTCAAGGATGTGTCTCCCCCATCACCCGGCAGCAAGGAGACTCCCTCCTTGCTCTCCGCAGAGGGTCCCAGGCCTTCACCTCCCCACATGGCCCCAGGACCGTTGGGAAAGAGCAGAGGGCTTCCAAGAAGCCAAGGACAGCCACCGAGTTAGCAGCTGTTTGCCGTGTGACCTTAGGCTCGTCCCCTCCCCTCCCTGGAGCTGGGTTTCCCCCCTACGTAAACCAAGAGGCTTCCCAGCGTTTCAGAAGCATATTGCTGGCTCTGTGCGCCTCCGGCCACTCACCTTCCAGAGGGATCCTGCTTCGGCGCTCGCCCGCCACCCTCCCCCTTCGGGCATCTCCCCCCTCCCTCCTCAAGGACTCTGGCTCCGAGGCTGAGGCCGGCTGCACGTCTTGTGCTGGCTGGCGGCAGCTTCGTTGCCCATCTCTGTGTGTGCCAGGCATTCCTGGGGGCTGAATTACCAGCCCTGTAGGGAACCAAAATCAAGAGACTCCGGACCCCTGCCCGGCCACCTCACCTCCTCCCTCCCGCAAAGCTCGGGGAAGTGGCTCCTTTGAAGACCTCAGTTCAATCCAGAGAGAAAACAATTCTGAGAAAGTCCACTCACTCAGCTAGGTCCCCCCGATTTGTTTCTTCCCTGGCTGCAGATATTCTAGGAAGAACGGGAAGAGGACTGGGGGGGGGGGTGGGTCCCCAGATGATTCATGTCCCCCAAGCGTCTCCCAACAGTCGGCACGTGCTTCATTCGTCTCCAGGGAAGCTGGGAGCAAGAGGGGCCACATCAGCAAGGAGCTGGCACCTAGTAGGTGCTTTGCAAAGGCAGGCCCCCTCCCCCGCAGAGAGGGCCTGAACCAGGTCCCCCTTGAGGCTGCTCCGTGCCCGCCACTAACCAGCAACCAGATTTGTGATCATGACCGTGGCGATTACAAGGCCAGGCCAGGTGGAAACTGGGCTTCCCGCCCTCGGGGCAGACTCCACCGCCAGAGGGGGTGCGCTTCCGCCTCCTTCAAATCGGAGTCTATCAGCCATTTTAAAAGGGAAGAAAAAAGAAACCACCCAACTACCCGAACCGGCGCTATTGAAACTGCCAATCACTGCTCCCCACTCTTGGGCTGCGTGTGTAATTTGACGCACTAGTAACGTTTCTGCAAATTACACATCATTCTCCCCACCGAAGCCGCACCTTTGACTGCTGTAATATTTACCTGACCGTGCAAGTAATTTTCAGGCCTCACTTAGTGGGCCGGTGAGGCGTGGAGAGAGGCAGGGATGGAGTCGGGCTTCAGACAGCAGGCCCAAGAGAAGCTCAAATGGCGGGGGGGGGGGGGGGGGGGGGGTGTCCTAACAGTGCCTCTCGGCACAGAGACACGACTTCTCTGCCCGCTTCACAGACACAGGGACGGAGGATGGACTTTCGGGGGCTCTCTACCAAGCATCCTCTAGCTGTTGTTTACATGCCCCCAACGACGGGGAGCTCACTACCCGCTGCACATACTCCATTCCATCTCTGAGTGCCTCCGTCAGTTAGAAAGGGTGGTCTTGACATTAAGGGTATCCGTCACCTGATGACGTCAGCACATTAACTCTCTTTCTGCTTCATGAGTGACGGAGACAGGCGGGCCCTTGCTCGGCGAGTCACTGTGACGGGAGAGGAGGGCCTCCCGAGACACTGGCAGGTGAGGCTGTGAACACACTCCCAGGGTCTGAGTGACAGGTCGGGCAGTGCGGCTGCCCTTCCAGCCTGAGCTCCAAGCCCAGTTCCGCCAGAGCCTTGCTGCATGACCTTGGGCCAGTCACTTCACCTCTTGAGGCCTCAGTTTCCCCATCTGCAAGGTGGGAAGAGTACGAGCCCTACTTAACAGGTCCTGGAGGACCTGCTGAGCAAGTGACTCAGGCACCGAGCACCGTGCCTGGCGCCGAGTAAGCTCGTGGGCCGCAGCGCGTCTCAGCCCTTGTCATTATCGCTGTCATGTCATCGTGACCCTGAGGCTGCTTGGTCCATTGCCCGTGTGACCACGCCAGTGGCTTCTTGCATTTTCTGGTGTTGGAATGTGTGATTCGGAAGAAATTGGATCTCTTGCTGGCGGGGGGCCTGGCTGCCTGGAGTCGGGGAGGGGCCTTCCCGAGCTTCTGAGTCTTGCCAATGGACAAAATAGGCACTTTAATCCCAAGCTACCCCAGGTCCGAAGGTCCTCAGGACCTTCTCCGTTTGGCCTTCAGGTGTACACTGAAACTTCTCAGACGGCAGGAATATGCAGGAAAAAACGACACCACCAAAGGAAGGGATCAAGGGCCTCTGTCCGCTCCCTCCTCAGATGGCACCTGCTATCTGCGTCATGACTGAGGAGGCTCTGGCCAGATCTCCCAGTTCCCCAGACCCCACGGTCCCTTGTCCACCAGCAGCCAGGGGGATCTTCTAAATTTGTAGATCAGGTCAGATTACTCCCCTGCTCAAGGCCCTCCTGTGTCTTCCCATTACAGCAGGAAAACCATTCAACCTCCTCACACCAGCTTGTTAGGTCTTATGTGATCTGGCCTCAGGGAGCTCCCTGAACAGAAGAGGGTCCACCGCTCTCCACCTTACTCACCCCATTTCCACCCTCCAGTTGCCTTTCTCTTCCCTCGTAGAGCAAGCTTGATCCATCTCAGGGCCTTTACATTTGCTCTGACCCCTGCGTGGCATTCTCTTCTCCCTGGCCTCTCCAAGGCTGGCTCCCTCTTATCATTCAGCTTTTAGAGAAGCCGCCTCTGGCCTTTATGGAATCCGCAGGTCACCTTCTGGCCCCTCGCTGTGGCTTGTTTGCTTCGTAGCCACGAGCATCACTCAAAATCATCTTGCTCGTTTGACTTGCTTTTTTTTAAGTTTATTTATTTTGAGAGAGAGAGAGAGAGCACGGGAGGGGGACAAAGACAAGGGGAGCAAGAGAGAATCCCAGGCAGGCTCCCCACCGTCAGTGCAGAGCCCGATACAGGGCTCGAAATCAAGAACCGGGAGATCGTGACCTGAGCTGAAATCAGGACTCGGACGCTTAACTGACTGAGCCACCCGGTCGCCCCCTCCTCTTTTGATTTTCTGGTGTCTGTGGGCATGATCGGTGTCTCAGTACAATGTACGCTCCCTGAGATCAGGGGCCCCGTCTCCTGTATAGGTGCTGGGCACAGCGTGGCAACTATCGATTACATCACCCTTTCTTCCTTGCCTCAATCCTGGGAAAAAGGGAGCAATATCCCCATTTTATAGACAGGAAGACTGAGGCTCACAGCAGTTAATGAATGATCTAAGTTTCTCAGTGACTCTATGGTCAAGCTGGGATTTGGACCCAAGATGGTCTGACTCCAAAGCCCACTTCCTTTTTTGTTTTTTGGTTTTTTCCTCTTTTTAATCACCCGGCCGGTGAAATCCTTGCTCTCTGGGGACCAGAAAACAAAACACAACCAGACCTATAATGAAAAGCAAATGGGATTTTGGGGGGATGTAATAACACCAAGTGTTCATTCAACACCAGGTAAAGATTTTTCTTTTTAATATACTGGGTGATTTTTATTGGACAGTTTCCTTGTAATAAAGACCCAGCACCAGACTTCAATTTTCTTTCCCTCAGAGGAAATAATCCAGCCCTCCTGCTGACCCAGTGGGGAGAGGAATGTCCTTCCTTGAGACCGCAGATAATAGCTGCCCGTGTGGCCCTCCTGGCTCTGTTAGGAAACCAGTGCCTAAGTCCAGCCCCTGACGATGGTTGAAACGGTCCTGACCTAAGAGTCTGAATCCCACCTCTGTCGCTAGCCTGCTGCTGTGTGTCTTGGGGCAAGCTGCTCAACCTCTCTGGTAAAGACATCAACTAGGTCCATCTCAGAGATGATCCAGGGGCTCAAGTGGTCCAACTCAAAGGAAAGAGTTGTAAGCATTTGGCCATGCATTTGGGTATCGGTTCACTCGTGTTGCTAACACATTATTATGCTAAGATTGGAGATGCACGGTATTGAACAAATTGGTCCCAGCCCCGCCCTTCGGCAGGACTCCCCAGGCGTTTACCACAAAGCTCCGTGAAGGCTGAGGCTATGCTTTCTTGCTCACCACGTTGGCCCCCGTGCTTAGCACGGAGCTTGTTTCTTAGCTCAGGCTCAGTAAATAGATATGTACAGGTGCTGGTGGCGGTAGGGGTGGGAGGGATTGCTGAATAATCCCCGAAGACCTTAGGGAAAGCTTTTGAGTGGAGTCATAAAGAATGAGCCAGAATCAGACAGGCAGACAAGGAGAGGAGAGGCTCGCAATCTAGGCCAGGGCTTGGCTACCGATGACCTACAGGCCAAATCCAGCCCATCATCTATCTGTTTTTACAAACAAGGTTTTGTTGGAACATAGCCACGGCCGTTCATCTGTTTATAGATGGTCTGTGGCTGCTTTCCTGCCATAACTGCAGAGTTGATTGGTTGTGACGGAGACTGTATAGCCTGAAAATTCTAGAATATCTACAAGTACGGAAGATTTGTGGAGTCCTGGTCTAGTTTAAGGAATCGGGCCAAGGGAAGGCCCAGAAAACTCTTGCTTGCTTGGACATAGGCTTGACTAGCTAATTGGCATGGCCTGGTACGAAAGGAAGATGTGGGGTCCTTCCCTGAAAAATGGTTACAAATTTCAAATTTCCGGGAGGCAACAGCAGAGCATGAAACCGAGCACGAGGCCGTCTAAGACAGGGCCCTGTGTGGGCACACGGACGGCACACGGTGGGGCTGACCCCACGGTGGGCGGCCTCTCCCATGGAAAACCGGAAGACTATCCTGGGGGCGGTTATGGGGAGAAATGTCCACCCGGGGCTCTGCTTTGGGGCTCAGAGTCTCCAAGTCCCAAGCCAAGGGAGTGGAGAGCCAGCCTTCCTTTCTCAGCTCCCCTGCCTCCCCACCTCACAGGGCCCGGCTGTGATGCAAAAGCGGGGAAGGGCCCAGCCCCGTCTTTCCGCTGGGTGCAGCTCGGTGATCAGACGTGAGGCAGCCGTGAGAAGAAACGTGACAGTCTATGGGAATCTCTCTGACAGTGCTGTTTTCCGTGTGTTCATCAGCAGCCGTCCAATGAGGGGGGCGGAGGGGGCGGGGACCCCGCTCTACCCGGCTGGGAGAGAGCCAGATAAGGTGCAGCATCTCATGGAAACCCCCAAGCGAGGCAGCCACTCAGGCTCAGCCTGCTGGATCCCTAGACTGACGTCCATGCCTTCTGTCCCTCTGTGAACATCTTCCCTGACTCACCTCATCTTTTTCCATCCTTCTTTGTGCCCAGAGGCACAAAGGACCAGTGGCATCACTAGGCTTCCTTGCCCGCCGGCTTCCGTTGCGTTTTGGGCTAAGAGGAAGCACCTTCCAGGGTCTTTGTTGCACCGGGTCCTGTTCATCCTGACGTTCTGTGCCTGCTTAGAGTTTTCAGAGCCCCAGACCCCTGCCCAGGCTGGGGTCACTGACACTTAGTAGGTTCTCGTGGCGGGGAGCGGGGGGCTAACACATAGTAGGTTCTCAGGCAACGCTTGTTGAATCAAATTGACCCTTTGGCCAACAAAGCAGTAGCAGGTGAAATAAACGCATAGGTCCATTAGGTCCAAGAGACCACAAATGGGGGTGTCTTCTTCCAGCGGAATACTACTTGTGATAAAAAGGAACGGACTGTGGGGCGCCTGGGTGGCTCAGTCGGTTAAGCATCTTATTCCGGCTCAGGTCACGATCTCGCGGTTTGTGAGTTCGAGCCTGGAGCCCGCTTCGGATTCTGTGTCTCCCTCCTTCTGCCCCTTCCCGGTCTCTCTCTCTCTCTCTCTCTCTCTCTCTCTCTCTCTCAAAAATAAACATTAAAAATTTTTAAAACAAGGAAAAAGGAACGGACTATGAGTGCACGCAGTAACATGACTCGATCTCAGAAATATGCCGGGAACCAAGAGCTTTCGCCAAAAACCGCGTGCCGTAATCCCATTCTATGAAATACTAGAACAGGGATAAATGGGGTGAGAAATCTCGGAATCACGGTCGCCCTCTAGGGGAGAGGACTGACGGGGCAGGGGAAGAAGGAACTTTCTGGAATGATGGTGGCGTTCGACATCGTGAGAGGGGTTTGCGTTACCTAGATGTATGCCGCTTATCGTTGAGGTTTGTGCGTTTCGTTGCACGCAAGTTCGAAACCTCCAAAGAGAGAACCGTAAGTAAACATTGAACTCTTAACGATGTGTGTACCGGAGCACTTAGGGGTAGAGAGCACTGATGTCCGCGACGTTCAGATGCCCGGCAGGAACACAGGCAGGTGGATGGGGAGGGAGGAGGAGAAGGAGCAGCGTGTGATGCACTGGTGTGGCCAGACGGCCCTTGTGGAAGCTAGGTAGCGGGTGTATGGCTCTTGGTTTTGAAATTCTTTATGCTCCTCTGTATGTTTGAAAATGTTCACGATCCAACACTAGACGGAATAAGACATGAAGCCCTAGGACCAAGCCAGGGAGTGGGACACCAGCGATCTGTATAAGGTCACTCAGCCTTTTGCAAACATTAAGACTGGTTTTGAGGGAGCCCGGGTGGCTCAATCGGTTAAGCATCCGACTCTTGGTCTCGGCTCAGGTCGTGACCTCACGGTTTGCAGGGTCGAGGGATGGAGCCCCACGTCGGGCTCTACGCCGACAGTGCGGAGCCTGCTTGGGATGCTCTCTCTCTCCCTCTCTCTCTCTGCCCCTCCCTAACTTGCGTGCACACACGCTCACACTCTCTATCTCTCCAAATAAATAAACTTAAAACAAAAAAAAAAAAAGACTGGTCTTCGGGAAAGCGAAAATCGGTTGTGAAGACACAATAAAACGAGGGTTGTAGATGCCGGGCTGGGTCTGGACTGAGGGCGCGCCAGCGAATCCATTCACCTCTCTGAGACCTGTACCCCCATCTGTAAAATGCAGGCAGCACTGCCCAGAGGGGTGTCGTAGGGATTAAAGGAGAAGCCAGAAGCTTGAACAAACAGGACTTCACAGGGAGCAGGTGGGAAGCAAGACCGACCCTGCCTCCTCATTGCAGTGGCAGCTGAAATGTGGCCTCCTGAAACGGGCCGCCCCAGCCACCTAATCTGCCGTGGCCCCCACTCCTTCCATCCGTCACTCTCCCTGCATTGTCTGCACGACACATATCCCAATCTGATAACATGTCTTCGATCTCCCTTCATTTGATTTGTTATCCGTCTCCTTCTACTGGAGTGTGGATTCCAGCAGAAGAGGGACTTGGTGTCGTTCGCGGCCTTATCCCCTGCACCTAAAACAGCCTCCGGCACATGGCGGGGACACGGCGAGTCTTTACTGAAGGAAGGAATAAATGAACGCCACTGGATCGGCTCTGGTGTGACCGCTCAAGTGCAGAATTCTGCCACCCAGCATTTGCCCGCTGCCAGCCCCACCTGCACGGAATACCGGGAAGCGAGCTTAGAGATCGGCCATTCTCCACCCCATTTAACAGATGGGGAACCTGAGGCTCGGAGACAGAATGCAAATTTCCCAGCATCCACTGCCCGTGAGTGGCTGAGCAGGGACGGGGTCCAGGCCTCCTGGCTCCCCGCTCAGTGCTCTTTCTCTCTAGCAGGCTGCTGGGGCTGACGGGGCTGCTGCAGACGGACGGAAGGACGGGCTCCACCGGGGCTGGGCTGCCCGCAAGGCCACGTGCGAATGGCAGTGGGCAGGATTCGCCAGCCTAGTAATATTCACTGGCACACTCCGCCCTTGTTTAGCAGGTGGGCGGGCTGGCACAGGCAGCGGATGGGCCACGTCCACGTCCTCGGGCAGCTGATGGTGTGCTCGCTGACGGGCAGCCCCGGGGGTGGTGGGAGCACCGAGTGCCGAGCGTGGCCCCTGAGGGACATCACAAGGGTGTCACAGGCGGGGTGGGGGGGGGCCACAGCCTCCCACACAGATACACAGACACCGGAGTCAGACAGGACATGCCGGCCCCACTGGCTTGTGGGACCCGAAAGCCTAGTTGTAACCCTGAAAAGGGGCCTGGGGGGAAATGGTCGCTTCTCTTCGGGCTCAAGGCCTCTTCCCAAGTCCAGACCCGCTGGCCCCTGGATCTGTCGTCCACCCTGCAGCCAGAGGGGCTTTCTGACCCTGATGGGAACTTCCCCTCCCCTGCCTGAAGCCTTCAGTGGCTCCCTGTCTCCCTCCCACGAAATCATAGCAAAAACAAGATCTACTATGTACAATATACCATGCTAAGCATTTTGCCGCTGATAAGCTAACGCACAATTATACCGTTTACTGTCCGTCAGCCACTCTTCGGGCACTTTCCCCGGAGACGTCAGTTCGTCCTCCAGCCACCAACAGGGTGGCGCTACTGTTTATCCTCATTTTATAAAGAGAAAACTGAGGCAGGGAGACGTGAAATGACTTGGATGAGATTCAGACCGAGGGGCTCGACTACCGAACCCAGATTCCGTCGGTGTGAAGCACGACCCTCCACAATCCTGCTTCCGCCCCCACCCCCACCAGGGTGCTCCCTGCACCCCCACCGCACCCCACGGATCCCAGGTCGCATCCTTGGTCACTCTTGTCTGCTCTGGTGCCTTTGCCTGGCCGTCTCCAGGGCTAGACTGTTCCGCCTCTCGTCTGGCCCGCAGACTCTCCCCATCCTCCAAGGCACCGCTCAGCGCGCCCTCTTGTGCGGGGCCCGCCCTGAGCCCTCCCCTCACCCCTGCGCTCCAGGCTGCTGTGGCCGAGGCCGGGTGAGCACAGGTTGCCTGTGTTTCTCTCTGCGATGCCCCTGCCCCGCCCTTTCTGTGAGCTCTTGAGGACCAGGACCCTGTCTGATGCCACGATCTGGCCACAGGCCCGACCCCCACGAAGCGCCGAATGAACCAACGAGGAAATAGACCAATGAGAAGCTGAGGTCACTTGAGCTGAAGGAATGAACACTAATGGCAGGAAGTGAGGAGTGACCTTCGGGGAGAGAGAGATGGGACAATCCCTCCTCCCTCCTCCGTCCCAGCACCATCTCTAATGCTGGGGCTCATCGTCAGGAGGCAGGGAGCAGGATACGACACCCCGATTGACAAGAATGTCCCTGGTGCCACAGCTATACGGCACTCAGTGGGGACGCGTGGTTTCTGGGGTCTGGATTGCAAGCATCAGAGGTGTGCAGGGCCAAGAGGGGGTTCTTCAAAGCCAAGGACCTGGTTCCCCCCACCCCGGCCCTGCCACCTCCTCCCTGTGTGACCCTGGGCATGTCCCTCTCCTGGTTGGACCTCAGGTTAGCCTTCTGTAGAGAAAGGGTCTAGAGGGGCAGTCAGGGGTCCCTCCTGCTGCCAGGGCCTCCCAGGACATCCAGGGTCTGGTAGTTGACAGCCACCTGGGAAAGCTGCAGAGAGGCCCTATTTGGGGGCGGGGGGGGGGTGCCAGGGGCTTAGGGCAGAGTCTCCCTCTTGTGGTCCCCAACCCCTGCATCCAACCGACCCAATGGGGCTTGTTAAAAAAATGCAAAACCCAGGTCCTGCCCAGGACTCACTGAATTTGAACCTCTGGGGTGGGGCTTTCAAAGAAATTGACATTTTTAAAACCCTCCTCCCACCTGGCCAGGTGATTCTGCTGTGCGCAGAAGTTTGAGCATCTAGCATCTGTATGCGTCCTCCCGGTCTCCCCAGCTTCTTGGCCACTAGCCCCGCAGTGTGGGTTTGGGGGTACACAGGATTAGAAGAGGGAGGTCTGAGAGCAGCCCGCGCCTGGTGGAGTCTGAAGGGCTCAGGTGGTTGGGCCCTGACCTATGGTTTTGCATCTGACTGGCGGGGCTGGGAGATTGCCCAGGGCCCGGGCTGGCGTGATGGTGCCTCCCAGGCTGGCATTTCTCAGAAACATATGGGCCGGGGGCGCCTGGGTGGCTTAGTCAGCAAAGCGTCCAACTTCGTCTCAGGTGGTGATCTCACCGTCCATGAGTTCGAGCCCCGCGTCGGGCTCTGTGCTGACAGCTCGGAGCCTGGAGCCCGTTTCGGATTCTGGGTCTCCCTCTCTCTCTGCCCCTCCCTCCCTCTCTCTCTCTTAAAAATAAACATTAAAAAATTTTTTAAAAAAAGAAAGAAAGGTACAGGCCGCACACGCACGCCCTAGCTGACATCCCCTATCCCCGTGGCCCAGGGCAGGGAACAGGGTGTATAAACTCTCACGCTGTGGGTGCAGGCATCATTCGTGCACACGCTCCACGAACCCACAGACCGACACACACAACCCTGAACGCACACACACACACTCTTACACACCCACAGACCCTCGCATTTGCACACACAGGACACACACGCACATGCCCGCACAGGCGCCCGTCCTTACATGCGGCCCCAGAGCGCACAGATTTGCACACTCAGCCCTGCCGACGCGCACCCGCACCCCCACCCCCAAACCACAGGTTTCCTCATTTGCACCGGGGCTCACCCTCGTGAACCGGCCCTGGGCTCACGCCAGTGGCACACACACGTCCTCACGCTTGCACGAGCACCTGCCCACGAGTGCGGAGCCCACGAAGCCAGCAGCCGCGCTCCTGCCTGCCATTCTCACCAGCCCCCCGGGCCCTCGGCCCGCCCCACTCCCCATCCCTGAGCTGCTGTCTGCCATCCCACAGTAAGCAGATGAGACAGAGCAATTTATGACACCAGCTGTCTCTGTCAAAACCGGATCTGCCACCCACACACGGGGGAAGCCAATTACCCCGAGCCCGTCCCTGCCGGAAGCCTGGACTCACAAGGGAGACAGAGCAGGGGTGGAATCAGGCCATCCGGGGAGGTAGGTGGCGCCTGGCTCGAGGATGTCCCCCCCCCCCACGTCTGTCCTTGGGAATCCAGCATTTTCCTCCCCCAGGCCCTCCCTGGGGTGGCTCTGGCCCGGCTCTCAGGCCCAGGAGCTTCAAGAGCAGACCCACGGTGGAGAGCAGGTGGGCAGGGGTCATCTAGGGGAAGATGACCGACCCCAGTCACCATGGCAACCAAGAAGCTGGGAGCCCTGTGCCCCTGCCCTCAGCAGCAGGCCATGGGGAGGCTGCCTCACCGGCCCTTCTGCCTCTTGCTTTCTTTTTCTCCCTCCTCCCTGAGCAGATGGCCTCTTGCCCTGCGCCCCTGCCCAACTTACCCTCTGCCTAGATGCCCCCTGCCTTCCATGCCCCCTGCCCGACACTTCATCCGACCCCGCTGCCTGGATCACTTCCTATCTGGACCTTGGAACCAGACCCGGGTTTGAATCTGCGCTCGTCCGCTTACCGGCTGGGGAGCCTGGGCGAGTGGCAGCCCTTCCCTGGACCCCATTTCCGCACCCGCAAACAGGGTGTTCATTTCTAGAAACATATGGACCGAGAGTCCACTCTGCACCAGACTCTGCTCTGGGAGCTGGGGAACAGCACCGAACGAGATGATGAAACCCCAGCCTCCTGAGCTCGCCTTCTGCTGGTGGAGGGGTTAGAAAACACCCGCCGCAGAAATGTAAGTGAGGCGGTTGCGTTTCTTCACCGTTGCGCGGGCTGTGTTCCCAGCTGTGCTCCCGAATCAGGCGCGGCTCACAGAAAAGCTCAGTCGGTAAAGGAAAGCGCGACGGCTTGAGCTCTGCTCTGGGGCTGGCTCGATCTAAAGTAAGCCCGTTAGGAACGCTAGTGGGTCTGCTGTCCTCTTTGCACGTGGGGCTGCGTGAGGCGGGAAGGGGCTTCTCGGTCGTGGCTTCACGGCAGAAGTTTCTAGAATGCTCATCGCCTGTCACAGTACGAGGAACAGAGCAGTAAATTCACATCTATTCTTCCCTTTCTTTGAGTACTTCTGACAACTCTGGGGCATGGGTTCAGCTACTGTCTTTCTTTCGTTTTACAGATGAGGAAACTGAGGCTCAGAGCCAGGCAGGGACAGCGACCACGGCAGACCCGAGACCCGAGGAGGCTCAGGGTGGGCACGGCACTCCGCCCACCTGCGCTGTCCGACTAAATGCCCCTTTCCCCCCAACAAGAGCCTTTCGGGGCTGGCATGGCTCTTGCCCGTTGGACACCAAGGGCTCTGCCTGGAAGCTGCCTGGGCTGGGATTCGAACCCGGGTCGCCCATCTCGAGAGCCCAGGCGCCGTCCGTCTTCCACGTCTAATCAGTTCATTAAAACCTTCCTTGCAACAACACCCGCCCCCCCTCGCTGCCCAGCCCCAGAGACCTTAGCTGCTCCATTTCCAGGAGAGCAAATTCCTTCCCGGCTGGAGAGGAGCCGGGATAATGTAGGCAGGCAATTTAAACAGCTCCGGCAAAATATACCAGCAGTTTTCGCTCTCTGCCACTATTACACTTTCCAGCCGCGGCGGGATTGGCCCATAAGTGGGATATCAAGTTTATTACAGCTATTTCCAACCTGTAATTGGTTTTGTGGAACACAAAGAGAAGGGGGGGGAGGTGAGTTTTTTCCCCCCTTTCTTTCTTTCTTTTTTTTTTTCTCTCTCTCTTCCGGATGATGGCACCCGGGGACGTGGGTGAGGAGGTATACTTGGAGGCATTAGTTTCTCAAATGAAAAATCCCAGCCGGCCGGCCGTGCGACTGGCTGGACTGAGCCCGTCTGCCACGCTTTGGTGGCTTCGCTTGAAAATCAACCCAACCTAGCTGAAGCCAGATTTGCCGGATTTGGGGGACGGCCAGCGCCCTGGGACAGGGTCTGCTGCCTCGGGGCCTGTGGGCGGCTGCCAAGCCCTGGAGGGCAAGGCTAGAGCAGGAGTGGCTGTGGTCTCCAGGGCGGGCTGTTCTAGCACCAGAGCATTTGGGCGTTCAGAGCAGCAGTGGTCCTCAGAAGTCACCCTGCACACATCCTCGTTGAGCACTTAAGGAAACTGACGCCCAGAGAGGGGAGCAGTGCAGAGGCCAGCCTGTGGGAGGCAGAACCCGGGTCTCTGCCTCCTACGTCCCTTCCGAGCAGTACAGCCAGGCCGGGTACATGCCAGTTCGGACTCGGATTCTTTTGCAGAAGTGTGTGCGCAGCCTCCTCTCTGCGGTCCAAGTGGGCCCTTTGCACAAGGAGGATGCTTTCCTGTAGCAGGTGGACGTCTGAGAAACCACAGCTCAGGTTCCTGCTGATCCCCCTTGGATCACTGCCTCGTGGTCGGTCCGAGGCCACTTCCTGGCTGGACCAGCCCGTTCCCACCAGGCAGCCGCGGTCGGATCGGGGTGTGGACACAGCGGGCCATCCTGGGGCAAGGAGTGTTCTCCTTGTTCTTCGTGGTACCCCAGTGCCTGGCACGTGGTAAGGACTCAATTCCATTCATTCATTCATCCAACAAATATTTATTGAGCGAGTACCATGTTCCGGGCTCTGGGGACAGAGCAACGAACGGGACAGATAAAGGCCTGGCCCTCGTAGGGTTTATGTTCTAGGAGTAGCTCACACGCAAAGACCTATTTACTGATTCGGTGAAAATCTGTCGCAGGAGTGAATGAACACTCAAGCATTTCATCCTCCAGGGAGGGGACACGCACACATTGCTTGGGCCTTGGCCTTCCAGGACAGCACCTCGTCTGCTCCCACCAGCCTTGCCTTCCTCTGCCTGCCATGATCTCACGGTCCCAAGCCGCGATGGCACCAGAGGAGCGTGTCAGAGCCCCAGGGACCAGCCTGCCTCCAGGTGCTTGCTCGGAGTGTCCTTCATTTTCTCTCTGGGCTGATCTCATGAGTGCGGACAAGTCTCTGGGCCCCGGCTCTACGCGCCCACCTGCCCACCGGGTCTCCAGTCCGTGGTTGCCAGGCGGGCCCCCTTCTGTCACATACTGACATTCTACATCCTCGGACTTTCCAGTAAGAACTGTTCTGCCTTCCAGCCCTAGCTCTGGATGGTGGGAAGGGACCCAGAAGCAGGGATGACCCGGAAAAGTGTTAGCATGCGTAAAAATTACCGTCTGTACGGACGCTTACCACACACCAGGTGCTGTTACAAATGTCATCTCATTTAATCCTCCTGAGAGGGACAGAGGTAGGTTGCATTATCCCATTTTATAGATGAGGAAGCTGAGGCTTGAAGAGGCGAGGCGCAGAAAGTTAGTAACAGAAATCAAGAATTTGACTGGGGGTGGAGAAAATCAGCCTTGCTTCTTGCCCGAAAGCCTCCCACAGGCCGGGAGCACCAGGCTGGGACTAAGCACCCTTTGAAGAGGCCCACCTCCACCTGGAAGCCTTCTGTGATCACCCCTCCTCCCAGAAGAATCCTTGGCCCCTCCATGGGTGTCAGGTCACAGTTGGCAAATATCTCTGCTACAGCCTCGCCTTCCCTGGCTCTGCTGTCTCAGGTCCTTGTGGGCTGTGTATCCCCACCAGACGGACTGCGGCCACATCTGAAATGTGGTTCGTCCTCTCCCCCGGGGCCTGGAACAGTGCCTGAAAGTCTTAGGCCTGGAACATGTTTCCAGAATTAAAGAGAAGGTGTCACTCATCACACCAGCTGCCCACCCATGGCCTGTGATAACCCCTCTCCCCCTACCCAGCCTCACCTCAGGGACTGCTGTCACCAAGAACCACAGAATATCCTCCTCGCAAATAGCCACTGGCCCATGGCCTGGGGCCTGACGGTGCGTTCCAAGGTGCGTTCCAAGGCAGTCCCTTTCCAGAGCCTTCCCTGAGCCCCAGGGAAGGGACATCACAAGCCTCGGGCTCTGGCTGTCCCAGGCTGCTTTAATGGGAAGCAGTTATTTCCTCCTAGGCTGACAGGAAGGCCCCAGACTTGGCACCAGGAAAGAAAAAAAAAAAAAAAGATGTAAATAAAACCAAAGGAAAACTAGGTGCGTCCTTGAAACTCCCCTGTCCCTCGGCCTGAAACAGTGATTTACGACTCAGATAATTCTTCCGTGCTTTATCCGGGGTGTGTGGGAATGTGTGGACGTGTGGGGTGCAGGTGTATTTTCCTAGTAATAAAACCCTCAGTCCCGGCGAATAAATTTGTGGAGACAGTTTTACCGACAGGTTTTTTTTCTCCTTTGTATAATAAAAAAAATGGAGTGAATTTCGAGATTGGGACGATAAGGGCTGCCGCATTTTAGGAGGAGATAAAAAGCAGTACCTGAGAGAAGAGGCAAGGCTGCAAGTCAAATGGGCAGGACGCCTTCCACTTTTATGACTTCGGGAGAAAATTCCTCAAACCTCCGCTGGGCTCCAGGCATCCTCCTGCTGACAGCGGAGGGTCGTGGGGACTGGGGGGGGGGGGGGGGGTTGGGAGGCTGGTTTGTCCTCAGCCCCTGGGGGCCCGCCCCGTGGGAGCCAGAGCCCTGCCAGGGGCCCCGCGTGGGACCGTGGCTAAATCTCCTTTCCTCTCCAAGCCACAGTTTCTTCATCTGCAAAACGGGCCACCTGTTGTCTCTGCCGTTCCCTCCGCAGGACCCTGTGTGCCAGCAGGAAGCAAAGGCTTAAGGCACATTTCTCATGGGGGGGCCAGATCACCTTTGGGGCCGTCCTGCACATTGTGGGCTGGTTACAGCATCCGCGCTCTCTGCCGCTAGATGCCAGTACGAAACCAGCGCCCCCGCCGGGTTGTGATGACCAAAGATGGTTCCACCCGTGGCCAACTGTCCCCTGGGGGTTGGGCAATATCATACCCGCTCCCTCCTCTTCCTCCCTGGTCCTTCAGTCTCGGCCATCCCTCTCTGGGAAGCCAGGCCCAGTGCTGCGGAAGAGGCCAGCGGGGAGCACACAGCCTCAGAGGGGAGCACACAGCCCCCAGAGGGGAGCACACAGCCCCCAGAGGGGAAGATAAGTGAAAAGTATGAGCTGAAGGAAGATAAGCCCAGAGGAGAGTCAGAGAGACCTGAGCTTGGCAAGGGGTAAGCAGAAACCCTGCAGAGGGGAGTCCCAACGCTGATCCTGCACCCCGGGTTCCGGAAGCTTATCATCACTCTGACCCTGCCTATGGGGCTCCCTGGGGGTCCCGGGACTGTCAGGGGCCTCCTGACTCCTCATGAGCTCGCAGACCGTGGCGGGGGTGGGGGTGACACGCACTGATGTGACCCGTGCCTGGCACACAGCTGGCGCCCCGTAAATGCTAGCCAGCTTGTGCCTTGAACCTGTGTCCCCTAAGCCAGTAACGACACCAGCTGGGCCAGACAGATGTGGTCCAAGCCAGATGTGCCCAGAGGGGCCCAGCTGCACCCAGGCCGGGGCTCCCAGGAAGGCTACAGATCCAAGCGGCTTCCAGGGTGCCCCCCAGCCCAGCCCCTTGGAGAAAGCCCTCCCAGCCGGCCCCCCCCCCCTGCCTCCAGCATGCAGAGCCGCGGGGAGTTAATTCCACTTCTCCAGGCCCAGGCATGAGGCCTCCCTGGTCGCAGGCTGTTAGCGCGGAGCCCAGCTGAGCAGCGAGAGGCTGCAAGCTCCCGGTCTATAATAGAGTTGCTGACGCAGGCGGAAAACTGTAGGGAAGACTGCAGCCGAGTAAACAGATAAATAATTGAAACAGTGACAACACATACCTTGCTGCTTTGTGGAGTAACACTTTCATTAGCTGGAGGCAGCGCAGGCGGGAGGATGTGCCGGGCGGCGAGCTGGAGCGCGGGACACTTGGGTCCGGCCTTCAATCAGCCGCGAACAGCTGGGCACCGGAACAGCCTTTGTTTTCCACTATAGGCTTTCTTGTCACCTCCGGAGGTCCCCTGACTTCTCTGGGCCTCCGTGTGCTTGGGGAGGTGGGGGCCTCGTGACCTCCCTCCCGTCCCGAGGGCAGCTGGAGGAGAGGGAGCCCCCAAGCTGTCCTCTTCCCTCCGCCCCGTGACAGCAGAGTGGGTTCTCCCCAGCCTTCTTAAGAGCCCCCTGCCCCCAGACAGGCCCCTCCAACCATCGTCACCCTACGGCCTGAAGGAACCTGTAAATGGAATCCAAGGTGACCCCCTCCACGTTGCCTGCAGGGACAGTTGAGTTCCCTTGCCTACCGGGCACGCTGAACACAATCCTCTTTCCCTGAGCATACCTGCTCTTTCCTACCACGGGGCCTTTGCTCCTGCTGTCTCCTCTGCTTACAGAGCTCTCCCACCTTTTGCCAGGCTGCCTGTCTCCTGTTCTCCCTTCAGAAGGCAACTTAGACATCCCTTCCTCTAGGAAGCCCTCTGTGACTACCCTGTCCCCAGACGGGGGCTGCCTGGGCTCCCCTGCCATTCTGTGCCTGCCCCTTACAGAATTTACCAGAAATGATTGCCAGAGAGGAGAGCCAGCTGTGCTCCTTCCCGGCGTGGGACCTTGGGAAGTCACTTTGCTCCAGAGCCTCGGCTTACACATCAGCGGAGTGGGGATGACCTGGGAGCGTTCTGGTGATGGCAGTGTCTCCTGGCGGCCTCGCCCAGGGCCCCTGGGGGCCGGGCGTCCTGGCTCTGCATCTCCAGCGTCCCTGCGTCCGCGCTCTGTCTGGGGGAAAGGGGCGAGGCCGGCCGAGCGCTCCCCTGTAGCTGCCTCTGTGCTGCCTTGCAGGTGACGGACGGCGGCACCATCAAGCAAAAGATCTTCACCTTCGACGCCATGTTCTCCACCAACTACTCGTACATGGAGAACTACCGCAAGAGGGAGGACCTGGTGTACCAGTCCACCGTGAGGTGAGGGGCCGGGGGCCGGGGGCCGGGGGCCGGGGGCTGAGGGTCGAGGCTGGGGGCCGGAGGTTGGGGGTCGAGGCTGGGGGCCGGGGGCCGGGGGCTGGGGATCAAGGCTGGGGGCCGGGGGCTGGGGGCTGGGGGCTGGGGGCCGGGGACCACGGGCTAGGGATCGAGGCCGGGGGCCGGGGGCTGGGGATCGAGGCTGGGGGCCAGGGGCTAGGGGCTGGGGGCCAGGGGCCGGGGTCTGGGGACTGGGGGCCGGGGCTAAGGATTGAGGCCGGGGGCCGGGGGCTGGGGGTTAAAGGTTGAGGCTGGGGGCCGGGGGCCAGGGGCCGGGGGCTGGGAGCTGGGTGCCAGGAGCCAGGGGCTAGGGGTCGAGGCCGGGGCCTGGGGGCCACTTCCCCAGCCCTTTCCTATCTGCCCTGCGATGCTCTTGCCGGTTCTCTGGATCACCTTCCATGGGCTTGGAAGGCAGGGCTGGGGGCTGTGCTGCAGAAGGGAACCCGGTGCCTAGAGGGACGTGCCCTGGAAGGAAGAGCAGGAAAGCGGTCACGTCCCCACCCTGCCGCGTGCCCCTCGACGTCAGCCTCCCCAGCCAGCTCCTCCCAGCAGTCCCGCAAAGTGGGTTTTCCAAACCCAGTTTCCAGGTGGGACACTGAAGTCCAGAGAGGGTGAGCCACATTCCCCAAAGTCCCGCAGCCGGGAAGGACAGACCTGGGATGTGAGCCAGTTCTGCCTGGTCCTGAAGCCCGTGCCATACGCTCTCCCAGTCCCCACAGGCCCCTGCCCGGCAAGCAAAACCGACCCCAAACAACTGGACCCCAGGTCGGAAGCGGCAGCAGGTTGGGGAGGAAGAGCCCCCGGGGACAGAGACACTTAATATTTCTACCCCTACCCTCTTTCCGGAAGGAAGCAGATCGCAGCCCATGCGCTGCCGTGTTCTAGGTGTGTGGGTGCCACGCCCCCACACGCTTCTCGTGCACTTTCCAAAGGCCCCGGTCCTGTTTTACATCTCGGACCCTTAACGGTCACTTCCCAGTGTGCCTCTCCCTCTGGCGACCTGGTAAACTCCCCACCAGGCTTCAGGACCCACTCAAGCAGACGCCTTCCTTCAGGACACCTTGTTCGGACGACCCCCCCCCCCACCGCCGTAGCAGAGTGAATCTCCCCCAAAGCCGACGGCTCCGCGAGAGGGGTGGGAGTCCCGCTGCATTGATGAAAAGCTAAAGACTGGCACTGAACGGGCATAGTCTTGCACACACACACACACACACACACACACACGTGTATGTGTGTTTTTCCACACAACACAGGCAAATGCATTGCCCAGTGCCCAGGCAAGAAGGCAGCAGTGTGCAGGGCTGGCACGTAGTAGGTGCACAGTGAAATCTGCACCTTGGCTAGGTGACCCTGCGTATGCTCCTCGTCCCTTTGAGCCTCAGTCTCCCCGCGGGTAAGATAAGAAAACGGGACGGGAAGGTTGCCCAGGGCTCACCCAGCCCGGCACGGGGATTCTGGCAGGTGATCATCTGCTGCGCACTTTGTAAGCTGGAAGGTGGGACCTTTCTGGGTCCCCCTCCTCTCCGGGCTCTGTGCCAGGAGCTGAGAACCAGCCAGCCCTTGCGGGGGGAGGTCTGGTGAGCACGTGGGCGCGAAGGGACACGGAGGCGGAGGGCAAATGGCCGCACAGATGCCTTTATTGACGTTTATGATTTCCCCTGGACCTGCTTCCAAAAAGGATTTGGGGCACCTTAAGGTATTAAGGCACACCTAAGACAAGCCAGTTACAGTCCGGATGAAAAACTCATTTTGGACAAGAAAACAACTATTTTGGGAACCACAGATGATGCTGGGGCAAGTGCACATTCAGATCACCCCCACGCTTCCCAGACCCCCACCCCCTCTGCGCCCTCCCCACGTGCTTACCATCACCCCTCCCCCACAGCCTGTCCCATCATTTCCAACCCCCCCTCCATCTCATTCCTACGCCCAGAAGGAAGCCCGGGACCACCAGAGCAGCCCTGACCCCCCCACCCTCTCCCAGAACACAGCTCAGCCACTCCCGACTGAGTGACCTTGGACGAGGGCCTTCACCCCTCTCTGTGTCAGTCTCCTCACCTGTCAACAGACTTCGTAGGATCTGCTTCGTACAATCCTCGTGGGGTTTAAGGGAGAGTTCTGTCCCACGGCCTGAGTTTCCAATCCTTACCCCTCCGCCCACTTTGCATTAGTGTCACCCGGGCTTGGGGACTCTGCCTGAGTTTCCCCAGTCTCTAGAAGGCAATGACAACAGTAAGAAGCTCGCTCCAGCCTTGGGAGGGTCCCCGCGTTAATTCACATAAAGCGCTGCCTCAGTCGCTGAGCGATGGCTGTGTGTTGCTGTTCTTGCCCAGAAAAAACCCTCCTTCTTCCACCATCAAAAAAAAAAAAACAAAAAAAACCCACCTTTCCTCACATCTCATAAAGGCGCCTTATACGCCCTGAATCTCTGCTAATCCCCGCGAACAACCCTGTACATGCAGGCAGATTTGCTAGCAGTTTTCTCTAGCCCTGGTTTACAGACGGGGTCGAAGTTGGGCGAGGCCCAGGGTTCCCTGCTGGAACGACACAGACCCCATCGGATCCCAAGCCACCTCATCCTGTGCCCACACCTTGCTGCCCTGCCCATTTCACGCCTGACGGAAACGGAAGCCCAGAGAGGGAGGTGGCTTTTGCCCGAGGTCACACAGCAGTGCTGACTCGTGGCCAGTGTTCTTTCCTTCCCCAGCCTCGGTTCCGGCGGTGGCCTCCCAGGTGGAGCTCACCGAGGAGCCTGGGGGAAGCGAAAGCAGAAGGGAAGGAAAGAGTCTAATCGGATCACGGAGAGCAGCCGTGCGGAAGGAGGCTGCGTCTCCAGGCTGCGGGGCCCCATTAGGGCTGGCGGAGGGGCGCGGGGACTCCGCATTTACATATAAATGAAGATATTTACAAATTAATGCATTTCAACTAGAGAGAGTCCCAGCTCCACAGCTGTCTGAGTTGCTTGCTCTTCAGCTTTTGGGAAAAGTAGGGGGAGAAGGAAGCCTGGATGACCAAGAATTGGCAGAGAGCAATTCTCAGGCAGTGGAAGGAGCCCCAGGGACTCCCAGAGCGTCTCCGCCTGCTGGTGGGGTTCCCGGAGGGGCGGGCATCCGGTGGGGGTGACGGGGCTTCTGCCGCCTGGGGTAGCACCCCGGTTCATGACCTTGGACAAGTCACTGCCCCTCCCAGTGCCCCTGTCTATCACATGTCTGTCGAATGAGCCTCAGAATCCAGAACTTCCCAGCTTGGAATTGGCAGTAATTCATTCCTTCCGAGGACGTTTTAATTGAGCACCTACTAGGAGCCTGGCATGGTAGAAGGTGTCTTGGGGAATCCAGCGGGGAATTAAACTTTCGTGGGGGGGAAGATAGTAAACAAGGGGGGGGGGGTGAGACGTAAGTGAATGGTTCAGCCCACATTCCACAAAGGTGTGAATTTGAATGAGGGGCGAGCGGGGTGCAGACCCGGGAAGGACCCTCGTGCTGGGGTGCCATCCAAATGGTTGGCCAAGGCCTGAGGGATGGGAAGGAGCCATCCCAGTAGGGACAAGGGCGATGTGGCAGGTGTCCGCACCCACTCACACCCTTGACCCCTCGACAGCCTTCTCAGGCAGCCGTAGCCCCACTCAGCTTGCTCAAGGAGTGGGGGCGGGTGTGCCAGAGAACTAGCATCCCCAGAGCAGCCTCGGCCGACGGGAGATATTGGATGGATCTCCTGGCCCCCCTGCCCCTTGGCTGGGACCACTCAGACAGGTGCTCGCTGTCCCCTCGAGCTCCCCAGCAGGACTGAGGCTGAGAGGCTGCCCACAATACCCTCCGGGATGCACCTGTATCGGCTTCTTCCCTCCCGTCCTGGCTTCCTGGGACACCCTCCCACATAGGCCACTGGCTCCGGAATCCCTGGTCACAGGGTCTGCTTCTCAGGGGCCGCCCTGAGTGGGTGACAGTCCCACCAGCTGGCCTCCTGCACATGGCCATCCTCCACACCTGCCCTCTCAGGCCCTGCCTCGGCCCCCGTTCACCCGTTCACCCGTCCCACCAGACCAAGAACAGCTGGACCAAATGGATGGATCCCCCCACCGAGGGGAAGACCGCGTGGGCAAAGCTCACTAATCCCTGCAGAACGCGCCCACCCATGCCCCAGCGTCCGCTGCTTCCCCTGTCCCATTCCGTCTGCTCAGGATGCCGTGAGGAGCGCCAAGCAGCCTTCGCTGTCTAGGAAATCTAGACTCAAGGGGTTGAGTGTGCTCCTGCCCCTCCCGCACCTCGCCCACCTCCCTTTGCCAAGGCCCTGAGCATCCTTTCGGGTCCCGCTTAAACCCCACCTCCTCCAGGAAGCCAGTCTTGACCGCCCAGACTGGGTCGGATACCCTAGGGTGCTCCCCCCCCCATACAGTCCCGGCCCTGACAACTAGGAGTTCAAAGTCTGCTTCTGCCACTAGACTCGAAGCCCTGTGGACAGGGCTTGGGTCTGTGGCCTTCCCCACTGTCTCCCCAGCCCAGCGCCCCCACCCCCACCCACCCCCACCCCACTGAAGACAGTTTGTAGACGCTCGTGGAGTGGGTGAGTTCTTCTGGCGTTCTTCCACCGCAGCTGTCCCTGCTGCGAGATGAACGTAGGAGGGAGCAGTTCAGGCCCCCGTGCCTTCTCTAATGTTTTCGCCCTTCATTCATCACCAAGGAATTGAGCAATTGCTGTATGTCAGGGACAGTGTTGGGGATAAAATGGTGAGCAAGACATAATCAGACCTGCTCTTGTGAGGTTTACGGTGTAGGGGGTGAGGAGAGACAGACCATAAAAATACGTTTAAAAGAAAGAGGGAAAATATTGACAGCTGGCGATGAGTGTGTGAAGGAAATCAGGTAACGTGATAGAGGAGGACGGGAACAGTCTACGGCTATACCACCCTGAACGTGCCCGATCTCGTCTGATCTCGGAAGCTAAGCAGGGTCGGGCCTGGTTAGTACTTGGATGGGAGAAGGACGAGAATAACGGACTATGTGGAGGCGGGGCTACAAGGTGTCTCATAGGAGGTGACATCGAAACAGCGATCTGCAGGACAAAAAGAAGGCACTGGCAGGGTTGGGGTGGCAGGGGGAGCATTCCAGGCAGAGGGCACAGCAAGTGCAAAGGTCCTGAGGTGAGGAAGCATGACATGATCTCGGGGCTACTGGACGGCGGGGTGACCGGAGTTAGGGGGCAAGCTGGCATTCATTCTCAGTGTCCTGGAAGCCGCTGAAGCGACCAGAGGTCATGGTCTGATGTGATATGTATCTTGTAAAGCTCACCCCCATTGCCAAGTGGAAGGCAGGTTGGAGATGTCCGGGAAGGAAGACAAAGCCCTCCCCAGATGAGCCTCTGCTCAGGACTAAGTTCCCAAGTCTGAGTGAGCTGGGAGAGGGCATGGGACTGGCAGGGGCCAGGAGGCAAAGGGGTGCCAGAGAGCCAGCTCTCCTTCCAAGGGTTGCTTACCATTCCCGTGAACCCGTGCGCCTTCCCCTGGAGCCACAACAGGAGGCGGAGAACAGCTGGGTGGGTGGGGAGGAGCCTGGGGGCTTCGTGGAGAGCGCGAGTACACAGTTATATCTCCCTGATTCATATTTATCAGAGGGGGGAGATGTGGGAGAAATCAAGTGAATGCTAGAAGACCCCGGAGGAGAAAGGACGCGGGAAGAAATGCCACTTCCTTTACGACTTCGAGACAGCGCGTATTGAACATTTGCTGCATCCAAGGCACAGAGCTGGGGCATGGCGCCCAGAGGCGGTCAGAATGCGGCCCCAGCCTCCTCGGAGCTTAAAGCCTGCCCCCTGCCCCCACCCCCACTTGCCCAGAAGCTCCCCCAAGGCTCCGCTCTGTCTTTTCCACCTCAGTAACCCCAGACCCCCACCCGGCCTTTAGAGAGGAACAATAAATATTTGTGGAGTGAAGGGAGAGAAAGGGGAGATAAAACATGGAGATAAATAGCTAACAATTCGCGTAATAAAGTGATGGCTGTCATAGGAAAGATTCCGATATAATGCGGTGATGAATCAGAGCTGGAGAGACCGGGGAAATCACAGAGAAGGTGGCGTTTGAAGTGGCCCTAGAAGCAGAAGTAGGTTTTAGACAAAGAGGAGCGGGGAACAGACACTCCAGGCGGAGAGCACTGCCTGGGCAAAAGCGTGGGGGTAGGGGAGGCGTTGGACCTAAGGACTGGACCACTCGAAGCAGGCAGGCAGAGACCGCAGAGGAGAAGAGGCCCCCGGGATCTGTTCGACGGAACACCGTGCTGGTTTTTAGACACATGCACGGTTTGATCCAAAGAGCAGAGGGGCTTGCTTCCCTTTGGGAAGGTAACTGGCCCTTCTGCAGACTCATCTCGAAGGGGCAGGGCAAGATCCTCCTTCACTCTCCGTACAGAGAAAAGGGCCGTCGGACCCTGGTTGATCTGAGAGTCTGAGTTCCGTCCTTGTCCTTTTCTGCATGTTATCATGAGCCGTGCATCTTTTTTCGCCAGGATTCACATAGCACACGAAACGGCGGTTCATTTGTTCGCTCATCTGACCACTCGGCAGATACACGCCGAGTACCTCACGTGCCGGGCTTGTGCTAGGTCTCGCCCCGTTCTTGACCCACTGGAAACCCTCTCCCCTCTCCTACCCAGTGAGCCTCTAGGAATGCAAAAGAGCCAGAGTGACATTGTGAGGATAACCTTGAGCCCTTTTCTTCAGTTTTTTTCAGAACAGATCATGCCTCTTATCCGCATCTGGATTGAACAGCCCAAGCGGGAGCCGGGTCCCCATCTGAAACCCAGGGGTTCTCCTCCCGACCACTGGGGGCGTTTCCAGCCGCGAGCCCCGCGCTAGGAGCCTGGGCTGCAAGGTTCCCTCTCCCCCCCCCCCCCCCCCCCGCTCCTCACCCCCCACCCCCACTCGTCCCCAGCAGCAAGCTGCTCCCCCCCCCCCAGACCACCTGCATTAGGATCGCCTTGGGAGTTGCTTAAAAATACCAATTCCTGGGTCCACCAAGACAGAATTTGATTCAAGGCCTCTGGAGCGGGGCCCGGGGAATCCGTCTTTTTAAAAGTCTTCCGGATAAAGTTTCTGGCAGCATCTGTTCCACACACCTTCCACCTGCTCCGATATGCAGACTGGGGCCAGAGGACTCAGGGGGAAGAGGCAAGGCACAGACACCTCTAGGTCCTGCTGATAGCCGGTGGCCAGCAAACGGTTGTCCTAAGGCCCCCGGGGGCCAGGCTCGTTCAGGTCGAAGGTGACAAAATAGTCGACCAGCCAGTGACCTCACAGGCACCGACCAGTTCCCGAGCCCGGGTCACACCTCCATGCCCAGCTGGCACAGTCACCAGGGGAACGAAAACAGCTGGTGTGTGCGTGGCCCTGTGCTAATCTTCTCAGAAAACGGGGCCTTGGCTAGGGAACAAGGGGGCCCAGGAGCAAGGTGCCCTCCCTATAGTCCCCTGGCACTTTCCCCAAAGGAGCTCTACTGACCCAACCCCAGGCCTCTTGCCCCCAGTGTACCAGTCAGAGTAGGAGTTATTGGACCCGTGTCTGTGTCAGACCCACAGGCAGGGCCCTCAGCCTTCCCTCCCGGGCCTTTCTCTCAGGGCGGGCACCCTCCCTAGTTCATCTCTAGGTCCTCAGTGCCTGGCACAAGGCCTATGAGGGGGACCCAGGGCCTTGGTAAAGGTTTGTCGAATCAAGAGACTGACAGCTTATCCAAATGTGGAATTATCGTTTCAAACAGCGAAACTTTTTTCCAACCCAGCATCTGGTTTAACTCTAACAACCATCCCGGGGAGTACAGATCTCAGACTCATGGAATCCTGTTGTAGTCGGTGGTGGCACAGAAGAACAGAGAGGTGTGGTCACTTGTCCAAGGTCACACAGCATACACATGGTGAAGTCTGGGTTCACACACCAGGCCAGACTGGGTCTCTGGGCCGTCGGGGGCAGGCTCGTTCAACACAGTCACGGAGTGCCTACCCACTCAGGACCAGCACCAGGCATTCCAGACTGAGGAACTTAGGAAGGACATGCAACCTTGTGTGTCCATCCCCCCGTGCACATGGTGAACATGCACACACACACACACACACACACACACACACACACTGGATCTGTGGCCCAAGATTCTTGGTGCCTCCAGGTAGCAAGCTGCCAGAGTCAGTCTCCACTTTAAAAATAGCTGCTGCCTGGCAGTTCCAGGCCCCTGGATGCCCCTGCCAAGGACACCAAGTGATGCCCAGTCCCGGCTCCAAAAGTGGGTCTCCAGGAGCCGCCCGTCTGCTCAGCTGTTGGTGTCAATCCCACTGACTGGCAGAGAGATCCGCTTAACCTGCGTGTTTCCACGGCCCAAGCGGGACACGCCTCCTGCCCCCCTCGCCCCCCCAGGTCCCTCCCCCTGCCCTGTGGCCTTCCTCCCAACACCCGCCCCGGCCCCCACCGCCCCTCCTCCTGGGCGTCACGCAGCTCCCCACTTCCCTCCTTTCCCAGCCCTGGCCAGTCCTGCTCTGGCCTCTGGGAGCCAGGCTCCTGAGGCCTCGCACAGTCCTCCCGGCACCGCCCCGAGCCCCTTCCCTCCGGCAGAAGTGCCCTGCCAGTGGCAGTGCTCCCGGAGCACGCTGGGTGGCGCATCGCCGCTCTTCCCGCGCCAGGGGGCCCTGGGCGGCTCACACAGATGCCCCCGCCACCCAGGCCCCGAGGCCCTCTCGCCACAGACGCGTCCTCAGCTCAAGCCTCCCCAGGATCCTCTCTTCCGGCCTGGAGGGCCCACCCTCTTTTTTCTTGTTCCCTGACAAGGGCAGGAGCACTTCTCCACGTTGGGTGTGGGGTTGGTGGAGAGTTGATGCGGGGGACCGAGATGTGCCCTGCCGAGCGGGCAGCTAGCACTGGGCAGCCTCCTCCACCCGCTGCCCCCACTCTGTGTTTGCGCCCAGACCCGTGAGGAGGCCCCTGGGGCTCCCAGGACGCGCCCTTCTCTCAGAGGTCGGTCCCCCTGGGGAGGGAAATGCTTGCAAAGCTGTCTGCTGCCCTCTGGTGATGCACTGGGGTATTGCAATAGGGGGTGCCCCGCCTGTGGCCCCTCCAATCACCCAGGATGGGTCTTGTCCCTTAAGAATAGGGAACATTCCTTTCTTCATCTCTAGAGCGTCAGTGCCCAGCACGGGATGTCAGTAGAGATTTGTTAAATTAACGATCTGACAGGTTATCCAAATGTGGAGTTATTATTTCAAACGGTCAGCAAAACTCTTTCCCATTCATCATTTGCCTAAACCCTAATGACAACCTATAGAGTGCAGATCTCAGACCCTATTTATGGGGATTAAGCTCAGCCCAGAGAGGGGGGGTGACTAGCCCAAGAGCTGGGAGAGCTTCCCCGTCAAGCAGAAATTTCCTCCCCTAGGGGCTTCCCCAGTGAATGGGGCTGAGCCCCTGTGCCGGTGGAATGAGGGCCTCTGGGGTAACCCTCCCCTCTTCCGGGAACAAGCCGTCCTTACCAAGGGCCTTCCAGAGTCAGTGCCACCACCCACAATCAACCACAAGGAGCTGCAGACCCCCCACATCACACAGACCCTGGGGCCGGAGGCAGGGGATAGTTCCAATGACGTGTCCCACGCACCACGATAACGTTTCAACCACCTCGGGTACGGCTCGCCCTAATTATTCGTTTGCCATTTGAAAAGTGTTTCTTTGTGACCCGTGGACATCAGGAGACAGAGGTGAACAAGGGAGGTAAGGTCCCTGTGCCCATGGAGCCAACATTCCCGGGGCTGTGACACAGGGGGGGGCTGGGGGAGAGGTCTCTCTGGGATCCGGAAGAGAGAGGAAGCCACCACACGAAGGTCAGGGAATGAGCATTCTGGCAGAGGAGGAGAGCAAGGCCCTGAGCTGGGAGCCAGCTTGATGTGTCATTGAAGAGGAGAGAGAAGCCGAGTGGCTGGGGTGCCAAAGGACTCTGCAGGGAGTGTGGGAGATGAGGCCACATCTCACGGAGCAGGCCTCTTGAACTTGACTGCGCACAGGCCCTGCTTGGTCAAATTCAGTGGAGGGGCGGGGTATGGGGAGCCCTGCCATGCTGTGTTTCTGGTCATCTCCCAGGTGACCCCAGTACTGCAGTCTGCAGCCCCCATTACAAACACCCAGGGAGCTTTGCACACTCCTGACCCCAGGCCAAGCCCCAGCGGTTGAATCAGAACCTTGAGGGCAAGAGGGTGGGGACACAGACATCAGGTTTTCAAAGTTCCCCAAGGGGATTCCCATAGTCAGGCAAGTTTAAGAACTGTCGTAGAACATTCTGGGTCATTAGCATTTGAATTGTATTCCGGAAGTGAGGAGGAGTCATTGAGATTGATCCCTTTTCTACTTTTGGGCTGTGGGAAGATCTGCCCGGGCTGCTGGGGAGGATGCTGGAGTGGAGGCAGGGAGCTGAGGAAGTGAGGGGCTGGGCTGGCCAGGCCGAGGGGGCGGAAGTGATGGGGGAAGGGCTTGGAAACCCAATGGACTGGAAATGGAGGCCCTCAGAGGGACAGGAGCTTGAGCGTGGCCTCCAGGACCATGGCCAGAGCACGTAGGTGGAGGGGCTCCTTCCCGAGACGGGGAGACCAGCAAGGACCGGCTAGGGCTGGGGACGGGTACAGGATTCCCGAGTTCTGTTTGGGCCAGGTGAGGCATGTCTGCGAGACCCCTGAGCAAAGACGGCAAGTAGGTGGATGGAAGCACAAGGCGGGGGAGAGGTTTCGGTCAAGAGGTACAACTATAGGAGCCACAGATGCCATTGAAAGTCACCGTCCCCACCCAGACTCCGGGCAGATCTGCCAGGAGCCTTCGGGCATCACCCAGCCCAACCCCTTCATTCTCCAGGTGGGAAAACCAAAAGACCAGAGACGGTGGATGACTTCCCTGAGGTCACACAGCTTTGGGCAACCAAAGCTCATCTTCTGACGCCTAGACAACCGTGTCCACAGAGCTCAGCGCAGCTTTCCCCGACCCCAGCCCATGGGGCAGAGTTGCTGAGATAGCAAATCATTTCTATATCTGCAGTCAGACAACCAGGGCTGTTAGAAATTATCTACACACACACACACACACACACACACACACACTATCCTTTTCCTTCTAAGTAAAAAATCAGTAACTGGGCTGTCAGCTTTATTACTAATTATGCAACTACTTTATTACTGGTATTAAAAAAAATTGAAGGCTAAAAATGTCCAGGAAAGACTTAATTTAGTAAACGGTTCAGAACAAAGTATTTGTCGCCGCGGTATTTCTTCACATTAGACTTTGCTCTGGGTGATTCAGACCTCCTCTTTAATATATTATTGCAGCCCTAATAAAGTTCCCAGGTTCTGGGAGAATCTCCTTTGCCTCGGAAGGTAATTTTGTTTCAGGAGGTGAGGACTGGGGGGGATTGACGGTGAGTGGAAGGTCTGGTGAGCCTAAGGGTCCTGGAAGTTCAGTCAGGCAAGGAGAGGGCAGGAGACGTGTGCGCGCTGCTGAGCTCGCAGCAGGCTTGAAGTGATGGCAGGTGCCGGAATGAATGGAGGGATGAATGAGTGAGTGAGCGAAGGAAGGAAGGAGGGAAGGAAGGGAGGGAGGGAGGGAGGAAGGAGGGAAGGAAGGGAGGGAGGGAGGGAGAGAATGAGTGAACGGAGGAAGCGTGCCCAGCTGGCTCCCTGGGTGGCTGTAGACTGAGGGAGAAGGCGTCACCCAACACCTGCCAGGGAGAGAACTAAGTGAGAAGACAGCGGGGGCGGGGGGGCCTTGGCCTTTAGTAGGAAATAGACACGTGTCTATTTGCAGGTAACACCGACCACAGCCGAGATGAAGGAGTAGCACCAACAAGGCCGCGGGCCAGGGAGGTCTTTCTCATTTCAGAAAAAGCCAAAGAGACAACCAGAGAGGTTGAGTGACTTCTTCCAGGTCACACAGTCCAGTAGCAATGAAGGAGCCAGGACCCAGGCTTCCTGGCGTCCAGTCGAGTGCTAGCTTCTTCTTCCCGGCTCCCGACAGCTTGCGTCCCTTCTCTGCGCCTCTGGACCCCTCACTGCCCAGGTGCCTTCTACCCCCAGCAGCCAGAGGGAGCTTTCAGATCACGGCACCTGCTACGTGAAGCCCCCGCAGGGGCTTTCCAACTCGCTTGGGAGAGGATCCTGGCTTCTTGTCGCTTCAGGACTGCAAGATCCCAGGTGATCCCAGCCACATGGCCAGCCTCATGGCCCACCCCTCTTGCTCCCTGGCCATCCTCTGGTCACCTCGGCCTTTCCTACCTCAGGACATTTGCTCAGGCTTTTCCTCTGCCAAGCACACTCTTTTCCCATGCCAGGTCTCAGATCAGATGTCACCTCTGCATAGATGTCTCCCTGATCCCCCATCTGAAGGGCTCCCCCCATCCAGTCCTTTGTTGCCCTTTGTTTGCTCTTTGCTCTTCATGGCTTTGACTACTCTCCAGTGCAACTCTCTCTTTTATGTATCTGCATACGTGGTTTCGCTTTTGCTTGGTCTTTCCAGCTCTCCTCTGTTCCCGCGGTGTCCAGTCGATGCCAGGCATCTGTGTAGTCAGCGACCAATAAATAACTTCTTATACAGAGACGTGAACTCCCGGTCAGAGGGTCGGGTTATTAGACCACAGCCCGGCACTGAGACAAGAGCCCAGGAGCCTAGTCGCGCCTCTGCCGTGGCCAGGGTCTCGGCTTCTCTGAGCCCCAACGTCCTTTTTCCAGCGCACAAATGGGAGGGAGCACTAGGTGATGGGCATCCCTCCCAGCTCTATCCCTACCTGCCGCTTCCTTGCTGTACTCTCGGTGGGAACAGGAGGGGGACCCAGTCCGCAGGGTGACTGGTCTCCGTGCACAGCCAAGGCTGGGGCCCGGGAGACAGGAAGCCCAGAGTCCTGAGAGGTGCCGGGATCCCTCCTCGGCACCCAATGGGTCCTGCGTTTTCTCGTCCGGATTCACAGGGGAGCGACGGGCCCTTGCAATGGCAGTTTCCTTGTGAGCTGGGCTGACAGTCCTAATTATTATTTGGAGAGGTTTGGGGAGGCTCGGTTAATTGATTACATATTTCCTTCCTTGACAGGGCATTTGTTTGGTCGTGTGTGCGTGTGTGTGTGTGTGTGTGTGTGTGTGTGTGTGTTTTCTTTTTTCTATTTCCCCTGCTAGGTTAATGTTCCTGGGCATGTTGAGTGTTTTGTGGGGACCATGGGACCAAAGCCAGTCATAACTCTTCCCCCCCACCCCCACTCGCCAACCCTGCCAGGGGCTTTCGAGCACTTTAATTTAACTTCCCTGGACCTTTGCTTCCCCCACGAGAGTGATGATACCGCCAGAGCCCTGCGATCTGAGGACTAATAGTGAAGCTAAGGCCAGTGTTTGTCAAGCTCTGACTGCTGTAAGCACTTCACACACGTTGACTTGCAAATCCTCAGTTTGGCAGGGGGGGGGGGGGCTATTACTATCCCCATTTGTAGGTGAAAGGATGAGGCTCAGAGAGGTTAAGTGACTTGACCAAGGTCACACAGCAGGTGAGTACCCTGCCACATGAGAGAGGAGAAGCAGGCCACTGGGCTCTCAGCCAGTGCTCTGTAAATGCCCCAGGAGGCTTGGCATATGGGGATACAGGACCCCATCACCCTTGGCAGTGGGGAGGGTTGTAGGAATTCTCTTTTTTTTTTTTTTTTTTTTTTTTTTTGAGAGAGAGAGAGAGAGAGAAAACATCAACAGGGGAGGGACAGAGAGAGAGAATCTCAGCAAGGCTCCATGCCTGACACAGGGCTTGATCCCCCAACCCTGGGATCATGACCTGAGCCGAAACCCAAAGTCAGATGCTCAACCAACTAAGCCACCCAGATGCCCAGGTTGTAGGAATTTTTTATTTGTTTGTTTGTTTATTTATTTTGAGAGAGAGAGAGAGAGAGTGAATAGTCTACATGGATTTTCTCATTCCAGCCTCACATCACCCCGGGAGACAGGCCGTGTGCCTCATGCCCCATTTTACAGATGAGAAGACTGAGGCCCAGGCAGACATGAAAAGAGACCATTCCAGTACCGCGTGTGGGGCCCTGGGATGGGCAGGAGGCCCGAGGCATGCAGGCGGGGGCTCTCCATGCCCAGGCTGCCCATATGCCAGGGTTGCAGAGCGAGCGTACGAGAGCTGCCTGGGTCTGGAGGCAGTGGGAGGGGAGGGGTCAGAGGCCCAGCCCCTGGAGCCTCCACCTGGGTGCTTGCTCTCTGCCTGGAGGGTGCTGTCTCCTCTACACCCACAGCCCCAGCTCCCCCCTTCCCACCTTGCCTGGGGGCCCTCCTCTGGAGATTCTGACAAGGGGCAGAAAAAGCCCGCTTTTCTGGCTTGACATGAGTGCGGTGAGAAGGCAGGGGGATGGCCGATATGACCCTCTGAGATCTGTGGACCCAGCAGAGCCCAGATCCACACCCGGGACCCATGCAGCCTGCAGGGACCGCCCAGAATTTGAAGCAGGTGTCAGGCTGGGCCAGGGCAGCCGCGAATGGCTGGAGCTCAGGCTTAGGGTTCCCCTTGGTGCCAGATAGCGACGACACCCCGCATTCACGCGGCCACATTGCAGCTAGGCTGTGTCTGGGCTCTGCCTCAGGGCCCCGCCAGCATGGGGAGGGGCCCCTCTCTCTGCTGTGACCCCTGAGCCGCCACCCTCCCCCACCCTCACCCAACCCTGCTCCCACCCCCAGCTTCTCCCCCTCATGAGACTTTGAGAAAGAAGAGATGCCCACAGACTCTGTCTGTGGGTCTGAGGTCCTCAAAGGGCTCCCAAGCAGAAAGGTGACTTTTGTGGCCTTCGTCTCTGTAGCCACCACACTAATTACGACAGCAAGCACTTGGCTGGGGCCGCCTGGGTGCCAAGCCCATGCACGTTATTGGTAAAAACTCACAGCTTTGGAGAAAATGTCGCCACTGGTCCCATTTCCCAGATAGGATAACCGAGGGGCCGAGAGCGCTCAAATATTTTGCCCCAGGTTAAGTACGTGCCGGGATTTGAACCCAGGCAGTCCACAGGTGTCCTTCCGAACGAGACCGCACCACCACTGGCCTGTGAGTTCATTCACTCATCTGAGCGCAGCCTCTGGGGAGGGGCCGGGCTCTGGGGTGAGGCTGGCCGGAATGGGGGGCACAGAGCTGCCTGCCCCTTCAGGGCCGTGGGCTGTGGGGCTGTGGGGCCAAGCACTTGCCACCCGTCCCGTGACAGGATGCTCAGCCCCACGCGGGGTGGTGTTCCATCCCCTGCCTCTAGCCAGCTGCCGAAGGCCTTTTTGCCCGTGGAGGAGGCTCGTGACAAAGGCTGGGTCCCAGAGCAGCCGGCGGGCGGGTGCAGAGGTCTGACGGCAAACCCAGGGCGCCCTGGGAGGGAGGGAGCTGATGAGCACCGAGCGGGGCACAGCGGCGAGCTGATAAGGAGAGGCTGGCAGGGGAGGGAGAGAGCCCGGGCTGTCTCTGCATCATTACCTCTCTCTGCTCTGTTTCTCCCCTGCTCGCCCAGGCTGTGATGCCAGTGGGGCGGGGACAGGCGCATAGAGGCCCTGCCGGCTGCTCCAGCTGATTCTGGGCCAAGTCGGAGGGGGGGGGGGGCCTGGACGCATCAATCCTCTCTGGATGCCACTAAATGCCCCCAGTCCTGCCCACGGCTGCCTGCACCTCGCCCTCTGCTCAGCATCCCTCTATCCCCAGCCTCTTGGAGACCAGCAAAACCAACTCCAGAGGCCTCTGTAAAACTTTTGAGGCCTTACCCTGGGGATCCCCATCGCTTTCTTTCCCTTTTACCTGAAGACATACACACAGTAAAGTGCTTCCTGTAGAGGGTCCAGCTCAGGGAATCACACACATGTACCCCGCCGCCCCGCCCCCGGCACAGATCAGGACGCAGCACATTTCCAGCGTCCCACCGGTATTCTTCCAAGAGGGAAACAGGACTCGAACTCTCGAATGAGCTTCGGCTAGTTTCTCCCGCCCTTGCTTCGCACGTAAATAGAATGACACCTGCGGCGTCCGGCTCCTTTCGCTCGGCGTGACGTCTGGGAGGTTCGTCTGCGTGGCTGCGCGCGTCGGCGGGTGACCCTTTCTCGCTGCTGCGTAGCGCTCCGTGGCGCCGATCGATTACCGTCTCTTGGTCCGTCCTTCCGCGCAGGGACGTTGGGGTTGTTGCTTCTAGGTTTGGCAAGGGCAGTCGCTTTGAACGTGAGAGTTGGGTTTCTCTCGGACGCGTCCCCAGGAGAGGAGATTCGGGAAGGTCGGGAAGGCAGGTGTTCGATTTCAGCGGAAGCAGCCTGTGTCAATTTGCTGGGGCCGCGGTAACAAAATACCACAAGCTGGGTGGCCGAGGACAGTAGAAATTAGGGCCCACGCTGATTAGGGCGGGTTCCGGTGGGCCCTAACCCGGTATGACTTCATCTTACTTTGGTTACGTCCACAAAAGACCCTATTTCCAAATACCAACTCATTCACGGGTACCAGGAGTTATAATGTGGACCTATATTTCGGAGAGACGCAGTTCAGCCTACAACACTGCCCCTTTTACAGCCCCACCAGCAGGGAAGGAAAGTTCTAGATGCTCTACATCCTGTGTGTTCCTGCCCTTGGTCCAGCCACAGGGGTGACTCCATTTCTTAAAGCAGCCACCGTGCCTCTCCCTCACCTGACTTCGCAGAAACGGCACCCACCACCCCTGCCTGTCACATCCCCCACAGTCCTTCCAGGCCAAACTCACCCATTTCTGCCCCCTGGGAACCTGCCCAGGCCAAATTCAGTAGGCCCTCCCTGGTCTTCAAACCCAGGGGAGCCACTGCGATCAGTTTCTTTGCCTAGAACGTTCCAGACGTCCACGTGGCTCCCTCCTCCGGTCCATCCGAGATTCTGCTCAGCTGTCACCTCTGCAGAGAGGCCTTCCCTGACCACCTTGCCTAACACAGCATCCCCATCACCACCTCTACTCTGCCTTTTTCTTCCCCCCATAGAATATATCTATGTAACTGCCCGGTGCTGTGATACATACTTCTAGGTTTGCCTGGTTATTGTCTCCCTCGTCCTCTAGAAATCACGGTTCCTCTGCTCTCTTGCTCACCCTCTCCATCCCCGGCACCTGGAAGGTTCCTGGGCAATCGATAAACACCTGTTAAGTAAACGAGTCAACTGAATCTATAGAATGGGGTGAGCAGCCGCTTACCCCCGGGAGGGTGGCCGCTGGGAAATGCAACGAGATCTCTCGCTTGGTCGGGTTTTAACGCAATAGCAACTAACTCCATCCATGTGGCTGTTACACTCCTTTCCTACCGTCTCTGCCACAAATCACCATAAACCCAGGGGCTTCAAATGCCACAAATTTAGGATCTTACAATTCCGGGGCTCAGAAGTCTGGAATGGGTCTCACCGGGCTAAGATCGGGGGTCAGTTCCTACTGGAAGCTCCGGGGAAGAACCTGTTTCTTTGCCTTTTGAAGTTTCTCGAAGGGCCCACGTGCCTGGGCTTACGGTCCCCCTGTGGCAGTAACGTGGCTCCCACCTGCTCGTCTGTTATCACCTCTCCTTCCCTGAGCCTGACCGTCCTGCCCCTCTCTGATAAGGACTCGTGATTTCATAGTCCAGGAGAACCTCCCCATCTCAGGATACTCAACCCCATCCGTGAAGCCCCTTAGACCGTATGTAAGATGCAGGGACCATCCCTTCCCGTTCTGTATCTCCAGTTCCCTCTTCAGGGTCTGGCGCACAGTAGGTGCTCAGGAACTTGGGCATGGGCTCCTTGAGAGCAAGAAGCTTTGCTGTCCATCCCCATGCCCCCCCTCCCCACACTGTCCTGGGCTGGCCCAGCAGGCTGAGCGACTCAAAGGCGTTTGCTGAACTGAGTGGACCTACTGGGTGCTGGGTGGGGCCGGCGCAGAGACTGCCTGGGTAGAGAAGTGGGGGCCTGGGGAGGAGTTCGGAGGGAGAGAGGAAGCAGAAAGCATGGCAGCTGGAGAGGGAAGAGGCGGCCAGCTCAGGCGGGGTTTGGGCTCCAAATGAAAGGGTTCGAGTTCGACACCCCCAGGGTGTCATGGAACTGAGCCTTTGTTAGAAATAATCAAGCCAAAACATAAGGAACCCTGAAGACAGGAGATGGCATGACAGGGTCACCCTAGAGGTAGGCTCCTGGCGTCTGAATCCCAGCCCTGCCACCCTGGCTATGGGACCCTAGACAGTGCCTCAGTTTCCCCCCTCTAACGATAATAACAGTACCTACCTTGTAAGAATGCTTCCAAGGCTTAAATGAGCTCAGAAAGCTCTTAGAACTGGCACAAAGCACCTGAAGCAGGAGTGGGGTGACGATTGTGGGTTAAGCACCTTACACGGACGTCAGCCATTGCCACACTCACCCAGCAACCTCTACTGAATGCCTGTGATGACCACGCATGGTGCTGGGCTCTAGGGAGACAGTGGTGACCACCCCCACATAGGCCCTGCTTACACAGGGCTCTCCGTTACCATTCAGGTCGGAATCACTATTGGTCCCATTTCAGAGGTGGGAAAACTGAGACCCACGCATCCCAAGTGCTTGAGGTCACGTGACTGGAGAGCCGAGGCGCTGGCATTTAAAAACCAGATGGTCTGCGCTCTGCCTGGACCCGGGTCCTCTGTCGCTTCCTGATTTGCATCCTTAGTACCCAGAGGCCTGGAACTCTGCCCTGCATCTTTCCGGAACACTTGGAAATGGTTCCGAAGCAGGGGTCTCTTGCCTTATTACAGCCATCTCGGGAAGACGTGAAAATTTGGCTCTGATCAAATTAGACCCGTGTTGTGGTCTAACTTTCTACGTTCACCATAAAGCTAATAAACTAATAAATTAGACAGAATGAAAATATCATCGGGCAGGACTGCACTAAAGTGTTGCCGTAATTACTCTCGCGGCCGGGGCCAATTTCTCAAATTTCGCCTTGGCCAAGTTTCCTCAGCTCACCGTGTCCCTAATAAGGCATAACTCACTCTATACACATTAAATTGACTTATTTATTTTAAATTACAGTGGAACTGAAAACCACCTTGATAAACCTATTCTCATGCATGTGCCTTCCCGTGAACGTAGCCCGATTTTTTTTATTTTGTATTTTTTATTTTTTTTAACAAAGACATTGTCTAGTCAGCCTCAGCCCGCCTGTTCCTCCTCCTCCAGCCCAGCCTGGATGCTGTCTCTTGCCACGTTCCACCTTTAGAGGCTTGACTCATTCTCTGGAGGGTAGCAGGTCATCCGTCTGTCAGGGACAAAGATGATTTACACCTAATTAATAGTGATAACGATACTAACATTTATTGAGTGCGTGTGACCGTGACTGTGGGCTGGGCCCTCTGCTCCGGGTGGAAGCCCCATAATACGCACGTGAGGGTCATCCTTCATGGACCCCACGTTGCAGACGAGCAAATGGGGGATCCAAGAAGGCAAGTGCCTTGCCTGAGGCCACACAGAGAATGACTTCTGGCAGAGCCATGACCAGCCGGGGCGATCTGAGGCCAAAGCCTTGGTCCTCACCCTCTGCCGCCCTATCTCTCTGCAAGCTTTTGCACAGACGCCAGTGATGCATCAGGCCCGGGAGAGCGGCTTGGAATTCCGGCTGCAATGAGACACATTTCTTGAACTGTGGGAGGCACTCATAGCCTGGTGGGGACCCTGGGAGTCCCCAAGCAACCACCTGGCCTGGCTGACAGAGGCGCAGGAGGGGGAGGGGCTTGGGCGGTTTATCAGAGGCCATGCTTGGTGGGAAATGGCCAAAGAAACAGGAGGAAGGCTTTCCAGTTGGGGGGCACAGTAGGGGCAAAAGCCAGGCGGGCATCCAGTGGCTGGAGTGAAGGCAGGGGAGTGTGAAGCACCGTGTGAGAGGGACCTCAGTGGTGGGGGATGTTTGCTCTGGTCCGTCCACACCCTAGGCTGACACAAGCTGGCTCACCTGGAACCACCTGGAACCAAGGAATGAGGGAAACTCTGCCTCCAGCCAGCAAGCCTGGCCACACTTGAATCCAGGGTTTGATAATGTTGTTCTCGCCAGAGATGAGCTTGGATAGACCCAGCAGCAAGGCACATTATATAACTTCCCTGAGGCCTCTCCTCACGTGTACAATGGGAGTGCTAGTGCCCACATCAAGGGCATTGAGTGACACATGGTAGACACTTAGTGTAGACTTGTTAGATGGATGGGTGGATGGATGGATGAGTGGAGAGGTGGGAGGATGGATGGATGGGTGGATGGATGGATGGAGAGGTGGGAGGATGGATGGATGCATGGATGCATGGAGAGGTGGGTGGATGGATGCATGGATGGATGGAGAGGTGTGTGGTTGGATGGATGGATGGATGGATGGATGGATGGATGGAGAGGTGGCTGGATGGATGGATGCATGCATGCATGGATGGATGGAGAGATGTGTGGTTGGATGGATGGATGGATGCATGGATGGATGGATGGAGAGGTGGGTGCATGGATGGATGGATGGATGGATGGATGGATGGATGGAAAGGTGGGTGGATGGATGCATGGATGGATGGAGAGATGTGTGGTTGGATGGATGGATGGAAAGGTGGGTGGATGGATGCATGGATGGATGGAGAGGTGTGTGGATGGATGGATGGATGGAGAGGTGGGTGGGTGGATGGATGGATGGAAAGGTGGGTGGATGGATGCATGGATGGATGGAGAGATGTGTAGTTGGATGGATGGATGGATGGATGGATGGATGGATGGAGAGGTGGGTGGTTGGATGGATGGATGGATGGAAAGGTGGGTGGATGGATGCATGGATGGATGGAGAGATGTGTGGTTGGATGGATGGATGGATGGATGGATGGATGGATGGATGAGTGGAGAGGTGGGTGGACGGATGCATGGATGGATGGAGAGGTGGGTGGATGGATGGATGGATGGATGGATGGATGGATGGAGAGGTGGGTGGGTGGATGGATGGATGGATGAATGGATGGATGGATGGATGGATGGATGGATGGATGGAAAGGTGGGTGGATGGATGCATGGATGGATGGAGAGATGTGTGGTTGGATGGATGGATGGATGGATGGATGGATGGATGGATGAGTGGAGAGGTAGGTGTATGGATGGATGGATGGATGGAGAGGTGGGTGGATGGATGGATGGATGGATGGATGGATGGATGGATGGATGGAGAGGTGTGTGGATAGATGGATGGAGGGATGGATGAGTGGAGATGTAGGTGTATGGATGGATGGATGGGTGGATGGATAAATGGACAGACAAACGGATGGAAGGATGGACTGGTGAAGGGATAGATAGATGCACCGAAGATTTAATAAGATCCTATGTAGAAGCCCCCAGCATAGTGCCTGGAACAGAAAAGTCTTTCAGTATTTCTGTGGTTGGAAACACAAAGTCTGGCCACGCTGCTGCCGGCCTCTCGGCTCACTTTCTGGAAGTCAGAGTCCCTGATCAGAAACCGAGACCCAGAGTCAGCCCGAGACAGAAGTATGACAGGAGCCAGTTGGGGTCCGCAGCCTGTGCCAGTCACCAGGCCTGGGCTCTGCCAAGCAATGATGCAGAGCAGTGGGGGTGGGATGCCCTGGAGACCGTGGGCCCTGTCAGAGCAGAGCTGTCATTGTCCCCTCCTCCTCAGAGCCAGAGACTGAGTTTCGGTGGGATCTTTGGCATGTTGCTTAACCCCTCTGTGCCTCAGTTTTCTCAGCTGTGGAACGGAGATGGTAAACGTGCATCCTGTAGTAACTGCATAGTCACAGCCACAGGGTTGTTAGAAGATTCGAGGAGCCACTGGGCGGAAGTATTTGGCACGCTAAGCGCTGTGTGTTCTGCGTTATTATTCAACAAATAGACATTGAACACCGATACGTGCCTAGCAGAGTGCTAGATGCTGGGGACACAGGTGGACAGATTGGCTCATGGAGTTAACATCAACGGGCAGCGCCCACCCCTCGTTCCGCTTTGCAGGACTGATGACGTGTCTACCTGAGGCAGGTCCTGTAACCCAGAGCCCCCGGTTTCCCATGTGTACAGTGCCCGCCCCTCCGGGTCTCGGTGAGGATTAAGCGGTAGAACGAGTGTGGTGCTTAGACCCAGTACCTCCTCAGTAAATGGTGGTTAGTCTTATTCATGCCAACTTTTTCCAGGACTGGCACCCACCCCTCTACTCCAGGGTCTAAGAACAGGGAGAGAACATTCCATCCTTCCCAGCCCTATTATCGCACTCCTCGCCACGGTCCCTGACAAGGCAGACACGCACTTTCACAGATCAGGAGGCATAAGCATAGAGTCAGCAACCTGCCCAAGGTCACGGTGCTTCCAGGTGACAGAGCTGAGAGGTGACCACAGGTGACCTCTCTCAGAGGCCCCCGCCTGTGCTTTTGGCCACTAAGCCACTCCTTAGCTCCGAGAATCAGGACCACCAGAGTCGCGCCAGGACAAAGCCTCGAACATCCACACTCATTGGAAAAAGTGAATTCTCACTGTTTGGTCTTGAATGGGGTCAAGGGCGGCCCCCTCCCCCCCACATTCTCTCTGTGCACACCCTGGCGGCTCCAGGACCCCCTGGTCCTTTTCCTTCCCCCACACAGGCCCTGGGTGCGAGTCCACATCCCTCCCCAGGCCCCTCAAGGGACAGCAGAGGACAGCTGGGTGACTTCCAGGCAGTGTGAACAGCAGTGCTAATGACGGTGGTAAAAATGAACAGGCAGCTTCGGGGCAGGCAGTGCGCTCCGTGCTGTCCGCGTATTATCTCACTTAGTCCTTCCAAAAGCCCAAAAGCCCAGAGGGAAGGTATTGTTATGGTCCCAGATTTGAAGGTGAGGAAACAGATGCGCAGAGTGGTGTGGTAAGTTGCTCAAGGTCACATAGTCCGTCAATAGAGGAGTTGGAGTTCAGAGCCTGCTGCTCTAAGCACTGCCGTATTTTTTTTTAAGATGGAATTTATTGTCAAATTGGTTTCCATACAACAGCCAGTGCTCATCCCAGCAGGTGCCCTCCTCAGTGCCCATCACCCACCCTCCCTTCCCTCCCACCCCCCATCAACCCCTTAAAACCCCAGTTTTTAAGAGTCTCTTATGGTTTGCCTCTCTCCCTAACTTTTTTTTTCCTTCCCCTCCCCCATGGGTCCCTGTTAAGTTTCTCGGGATCCACATAAGAGTGAAAACATATGGTATCTGTCTTTCTCTGTATGGTTTATTTCACTTAGCATCACACTCTCCAGTTCCAGCCACGTTGTGACAAAAGGCCATATTTCATTCTTTCTCATTGTCACGTAGCATTCCACCGTGTATATGAACCACAATTTCTTTATCCATTCATCAGTTGATGGACATTTAGGCTCTTTCCAGAATTTGGCTATTGTTGAGAGTGCTGCTATCAACATTGGGATCCAAGTGCCCCTGTGCATCAGCCCTCCTGTATCCCTTGGGTAAATTCCTAGCAGTGCTATTGCTGGGTCATAAGGTAGACCTATTTTTAATTTTTTGAGGAACCTCCACACTGTTTTCCAGAGTGGCTGCACTCCTATTTAATGCTAATGCTTATTTATTTTGAGAGAGAGAGAGAGAGCAAGAGAGAGCACACAAATGGGGGAGGGGCAGAGAGAGAGGGGGACAGAGGATCCGAAGCGGGCTCTGTGCAGACAGCAGAGAGCCTGATGTGGGGCTTGAACTCAAGAACCGTGTGATCATCACCTGAGCTGAAGTCCGATGCTCAACCGACTGAGCCACCCAGGTGCCCATTTTTTTAAATGTTGTGTTTATTTCTGAGAGAGAAAGAGAGCACAAGTAGGGAAGGGGCAGAGAGGAGAGGGGGACAGAGGATCCGAAATGGGTTCCAAGCTGACAACAGCAAGCCCAATGCAGGGCTCGAACTCATGAACCATGAGATCATGACCTGAGCCGAAGTCATACGCTCAGCTGACTGAGCCACCCAGGCGCCCCCTGAACTCTACTATCTTTGGTGTGCACGGTGTCCACACAGACATGAGCTGTGGGTCTGGAGAACGCCCAGGACAGGCCACCTGTAAAATGAAAGGCCTTCCCCAGAGCCGGGGGGTGGACGTGTTGACTCTAGATGGCTTTTCCCAGGCCGGGATTGGGGACCACCCCACACCCCACTGCCGGCACTGTCCCGGGTCGAGGCAAGCGTTACGTGACGTTGCTGTGGGCATAAGGGAGAGCCCCTGCCCCCTCCCCTCACGCTCACAGGCGGGTGGACAGTTACTCCATTCCTCATTCTCACTTTCCAACACCACCACCAAGAGCACATCTCCTCCTTACCCTGGCAGTTAGCAGAAGGGGCAGATAGTGGAGCCTTTGGTTGAGAGGGACGTGTCCCTTCAAACGCACCAGCCGGCCAAGACAGTGCTCACTTCTGGGGCTTTGTGTCCACTGAGAAGGGGTGTGTGTGTGTGTGTGTGTGTGTGTGTGTGTGTGCTTGGCTGAGCAGAACTGTTTCTGTCTGGCCTTGGTGGGGATCCCTGGTGCCCACTCCAGGACTCCAATTCAGCAAGGCTCATGGACGCTGCCCACGCAGGTGACAGCCACCTTAACTCTTCCACGGTAGGCTCCAGCAAGCACCTGGCGGTCCCAGCTCTGCCACTCGCTTGCCCGTTAGGTTTCTCCTGTAAGTCCTTCCTCCCATGGGGTCTCGCTCACAAACTGGGGGCACACAGTAAAAGGCAGTAAAAACCAGCCAGTAAACAAGTTGTTTGACCAGCACTGAGGGGGTTTGTGAATTAAAAAAAAAAAAAAAAAGTTTTAATTACATCAATGGGAAACTTTTGAAAACCAAGAGATCGCACATCCGTATCCTCATTTTCGACTTTTCTTTAAAAAGCTGAAGATGTGAGGCGCCTGGGTGGTTCCGTCGGTTAAGCATCCGACTTCGGCTCAGGTCATGATCTCATGGTTCGTGAGTTTGAGCCCCGTGTCGGGTTCTGTGCTGACAGCTCAGAGCCTGGAGCCTGCTTCGGGTTCTGTGTCTTGCTCTCTCTCTGCCCCTTCCCTGCTCGTGCTCTGTCTCTGTCTCTCAATAGCAAATAAACGTTAAAAAACTTTATTAAAAAAAAAGAAGCTTATGATGTGGCCTTTTGACCAGTTATTTCCAAATTGTAGAAATCTACTGCCATCAGTAGTGGCTGGATTTAAACAAGGGCATCCTGTCTTCATTCCCCACCATCCACCCACTTTCTGTTGTCTGAAACTGAATCAGTTAATATTTGTTTGGGCTACATGCAACCAAAACCCAAAGTAGATGCTTCTTAAACTAGATCAAAGGTTATTCTTCTTTTTCCTGAGAGGCCGTGTAGCCTGTCCAGAGCATGGGGGGTGTTCCGTGGTGTCAGGGGCTCAGGCTGCTTCACTCCTGAAGCTCCCCTGTGACTGGCTTCCATTCTCAAGGTCGCCTCCAAATCCAAAAAGGCTGCTCCAGCTCCAGCTCTTGGGAGCACATTCCAGCCAGGAGGACCAGGAAGGGGAAAGAGAAGGACACGCCCCCTCTCGAGGATCCTTCAGGAAGTTGTAGGTAGTACCTCTATTTGCATTTAAAGCCCATTGGCCAGAATGGAGTCACGTGGCCAGCTGAGCCACTGCTTCAGGGGTGGCTGGGAAATGTAGTCTTTATTTCAGGCAGCCATGCGTTCAGCTGTCAGGGGTTCTCTTACCATGAAAAGCGAGTAGCTGTTAACTTCCTTACACGGAAGGTAAGCCCGTGAAGAGGACACTTTGTCTTTGACTTTGTCTCTGAGCTTCTGTTACTTCATTGGTAATTTGCATACTGTCCTTCATCTTGTAAAGTCCGTCCAAGGAAGTCACAAGGAGATGATGGATGGAGCCGTGCCTAGCAAAATTTGTGGCGCTGGGTGTCAGTGCAGTGATTTCCAATCACATTCGTTCTTCCCCCCAGATGCCCACACGGCTCACTCACTCCCGTCCTTTGGTCTCTGCTCAAGTGTCCCCTCCCCCCGACCACCCTGCAGTTGAACACTTAAAACGTAAGCTCCAACCTCCGCTCCCAGCACTCTTTCTCGCTGCCCGTCTATTTCACGCACATATCACCACCCACATGCTGCCTCTTTAATGGCTTTGTCTGTGGCCGTCTCCCTCATCTGGGACTGGCCGGTCTCCCTCATCTGGGACGTCAGTACCACAAAGACAGTGGTTTTCGTCTGCATCGTCCACAGCTGCATCCCAGCACCTCCGTCAGGCCCTGACACGTACTAGGTCCTCAGTAAAAGCACATCGAGCGAGTGTACCAATGAACGGATACTTCTAGAATGTCCTCTGGGTGGGAGACACGGCGCTGGGGTGAGAGACCGAGCAGGGAACAAGATCCCTTCCAGTTTCCACATCCCCATGGCATCGAGCCTAAAGCCGCACACACTAAGATAAATACCTATTACCTTGGATGGGATCTCGGTGCCAGCAAGAGTCCGGGCGTTTTAATTTTGTTTTGACAAAGAGGCTGATGGGAGAGGCTGGCTGGCTCCACCGGCTCCCATCTGCCGGCAGCCCCAGGCGCCCTGGCCTGACCTTCCCCGCACTCAGCCCCACATGCTCAGGACAGTAAAACATAATTGGCCTGCCCTACTTTTTAAGAGAACCCAGATTGAAGGATTGGGTTTTTTGGTGGGCTGACCTGTTTAAGAGCCTTAAGAGGAGGCTGGGAGTTTCAATTTCCCCCCCGCCAAAGCAAGGCTGTTTTCAGCTCAGCTTTGATGAAACAGCAGGAATCGGGTTCGGCCCCAGGTCGCCCGTCAGCTGACCTGGATGGGCCAGGCCTCCTGCAAGGCCCCAGGCCTGGCTGCAGGTTTGCGGGGAAAGTTAAGGCTTTCTTCACTCAACCGGAGTAATTGGTCCTGCTCTGAAGCGACCCCCGGGGCCATCCCGGAGGAGAAGGGGAGCTGCAGGCCACTGTCTCGCGTTTCATCCTCCTGATGGACACTTGGGGCCCCACACACCTGCAGTTCCGCCCCAGCTCTTACAGACATTAGCCGCACACCTTAGACAAGTTGCTTGGCCTCTCTGGGCCTCAGTGTCCTGATCCGCTAAGCGGTTCGTCATTTGATCGCGCGGGGCGGCTGCAGGGACTAAATGAAAGAATTTCGGCTGGCTGCTGTGTCCATCTCAGACCCCGGAGAATATGTCCCCCAGTCATCTCCCTGTAGGAGGCTGGGCTGCTTGATGGTCGCCCTGGAGGGTCGACGAGGCTTCTGTGAATTGCAGGGCTTTGGTGCGCCGCCCGCCTGCCCGTCTAGGGGTCAACAACCATGTCTTTGAGCCTCTTTTCTGATCCCTTGTTCAAACTGTGGTTGAAGAGATCGGCCTCGGGGCCACTCCGGTCCCGTATTGGAGGGGGTCTGCGCAGGTTTGTCTCCGCGCCCCCCACCCCCGGCCCTGACCTTGCAGAAGCCTATATCACTCTCACCTCGAACAGCGATGAGCGTGGGGGTTCAGGGCCTCACCTCTGGGGCCCAGCTGCCGGGGCACGGGCCCCGTCTCTGACATCGTCTGGCCGAGTGGGCACCAACACGTTCCAAACAGCATCCCCATGCCTTGGTTTCCTCGTCTGTGAAATCGGCATGATGGCACGAATACCCGCCTCGTGGGATTGTTGTGAGGATTGGGTTTTACAGATGGGGAAACCGAGGCACAGACAATGACTTGTCCCGGGTCACTCAACTCAATGAACCACTGGTGTGCAGGGACGAGGCGTGCACCGTTCCCTAGAACCCTTGGTCCAGCGGTCCAGTCCTGCCCCTGCACACAGCGGGGGTCGGCTGTGTTCACCGAACAAGACCAGAGTGATCACTGGTGCCAGGAAGTGTGGGGAGCCCGAGAAAGGCTGCGTCCCACGCCTTCCTGCTCCTGCTGAAGGCAAGCTCGATCCTAAGGGGCTTGGGGGTCTCACCACCGCCCAGCAGGGAGGCAGAAATTTCTGTTAAAAAGCAAAGCATTCACGGGGCGCCTGGGGGGCTCGGTCGGTTGAGCATCCGACTTCGGCTCAGGTCATGATCTCGCGGTCCGTGGGTTCGAGCCCCGCATCAGGCTCTGGGCTGATGGCTCAGAGCCTGGAGCCGGCTTCGGATTCTGTGTCTCCCTCTCTCTCTGACCCTCCCCCGTTCATGCTATGTCTCTCTCTGTCTCAGAAATAAATAAACATTAAAAAAAAAAAAGAAAGCAAAGCATTCACAGGGACAGAAAGGGGGCAGCGGGCACAGACATGTGGCACCAGCCTTTCCGCCTCCCATCTAGCTGCTCACCACCCAGTTTCCTTTGTCTGGGTTCCCTTTGGCCCACTGCCTGCTTTCTGATTCCCCACCGTCCAATGTCTTTCCAGGCGGCACCTACCCCACACCCTGTGCCTGCCGGGCCTGGGGTGGGGCACGGGGTGAGGCGGACAGAAGCATCGCCCTGAACCTTTGGCCCCTCCCGCCCTTGCCTGCCTCCCCACCCAGACCCTGAGCTGAGCGCTGACCGTGAGAAATGGATCAATCAGGACTTGGAGGAGGAAGAGGTTTCCATGGCAGCAGCTAGAGGCTGGGGATGAGAGGCCAGGAGAGGAAGGGGAGGGGGAGGAGAGAGGGAGGGTCAGAAGGGGAGGCCCGGGGAGGGGGAGGTGGCAGACCAGAGAGTCAGGACAATGGGGTCCACAGAGCGGGAGTAGGGGTGGGAGTGGGCTGAACGGGGTGGGAGAGGCCGGGATGGATGGCGCAGCGACCCCCACCTTCCACCGACCGGGGGTCAAGGAGGCCAGAGCAGCAACGGCCAGTGAGCCCCCATCTGTCATCATCCAGGGTCCCAGGTACTCACTTCCCAGGGTCTGGGTAGTCTAAGGATCCCAGGCGAGGCTCTGCGGTTTTTCCTTTGCGAATGCATCGTGGGAGGATAAAATCTGATTTCTGAGAGGTGTTTTCGCACCTCGGAAACAGGTCACTTGCCGTGTGGCACCTGGGAAGTCACAGCGGCCATCCTTGGAGCACTCTTCTGGGCAAGGGTGAGGGGCCTTCCCCAGAGACCTCATATGAGCCTCAGAACAAAGGCTCCCCCGGATCCAGAAGAGGGTAGTGACCTGTCTGAGGTCATGCGCCCCTAGGAGCTTGAGCCAGATTGGCATGAGCGCCCAGCACCTTCCAGTCCAGGAGGAAAGGGAATGAAAGGCTAGAATGTAGGGGGGGGTGCAGCTCAGGGGGAGGGCAGAGGAAGATTAACAATGGAGGGGCCGCCTGGGGCCTCACCTGGGGGCTCACCCTCCACCGCCCACTGCCTGGCCAGACCCCTGCAGCGCTGGGGCCCCAGTTAAACCTCCTTAACTGCTCAGGGGCCGGGATTGCCAACCCACAAAGTCTGGGGCCAGGCAGGGCCTGAGGTGGGTCCTCCAGGCTCCTTGGACTGGGGAGGCGAGCTGGGGGCAGGGCTGAAGGGGGCTGGCATGTTCTGGAACTCCTCCTCCCCCACCCTTTGCCCTGCTTCCCCATTATCCCTCCCTCCCAGCCAGCAATTTGATTGGGAGCCACAGATGTTTTGCACCCACTGAGCAGTTTTATGATGGAAACCATTTTCGGATTGAAAGGGGGATAGAAATCGCTAATGGCTTTTCAAAGGCCCCAGAAAGAAAAAAAAAAAAAAAAGGAGTTCAGGCAGTTTCTGGAAAGAAAGGGGAAAACACACAAGGAAGAAGGTAATGAAACTCTCAGTGCTGAGGGAGGGGCTTGGCCCTTAGCGAAGGGGCTTTTCCGGCAGTCCCAACCCCCCCCTCCTCTCCCCCCCCCCCCCGCCCCCCGCTGCCTCCGTCTCCTTCCCCCACCCCTGCCCCCTGGTCCCTGGGTCTCCCCCATTCAAGACAGCCTGTTCGCCCCTAATTGGTGCCCGGCCCTAATGTTCTCAGGTAAGCCCACCACGTTGAGGCTGGACAAAGCCTTGACTGGCTCCCCAGCTGGGGAATGGCCGGAAGGTGGGGGCGGGGTGCTGTGGGCTTCCAGCCCCCAAACAGCAATTCTGACTCTTGTCCTTCTCCTGCTTGCTTGGGGGCAGGAGAAGTTGGCCCCAAACTCTCCAGCTTTGTGGTACGAAAAGAGCCCCGGGTATTTCAGGCTCGTTGAGCCCCCGACTCACTGAGGCTTCTGGCTGGGAGCGGCCGTGGCTCCAGAGCCCTTCCTCTGGGCCCATGCCAGGGGTCTGTAACGCTCTCACAATCCTCAAGGCACGCTGCAGAGGGGCCACCTGTGGCCCGTCTCCCTCCCGGGTCCCTCTTGGATCAGCAGGCACAGGCAGCCTGGCCTCTCCATCCTTGATCAGCTGCTGACTGCTGTCTGGCCCGGGGCGGGTGTCTCGTCTGTCTTTAGTTTTCTCGTGTATCAAATATAAGGCGACCAGCAGCCTGATTTGCCTGGACTGCTGGGACGTGGGTATTTCCGTGCTAAAAGGGGAGAGTCTTAGATGTAGCAGGGCTAGCTGGTCGCCCTACCAGGATGCACTGGGAAATCTGGAGCAAAAGTCCCAGGCTCCTCCTCGTATACCCTGTGCCCACGGGACACGTCCCACCGCGTAAGGGAGGAGAGTCTCCTTCCTCCACCGGCGCCTCTGCCGGTGAAGTCCCTGTGGCTCCACACCTGCCCAGGGCAAACGTCTCCCCAGTCCGCTCCTCTCGAGGGCTCGCTGGAGGAGAAACTCCAGGAATGGACCAAAAGGAGGCGAGGGAGTGGTTTCTGGGTTTCAGAATGTTCCATTCCCATCCCACTGGGGCTGAAACGTCTCTCTCCACGGGCAGCTTCCCCGGGGAATGTATTCATGACAGGTGGCTCGGGTCTTACCACTTTAGGTGACATTAGCCGAGTTCCCACTGAGTGGAAGGAGACACAACTTGGCCTTGATGTCAGCCTACGGTCTGGGTTCCACTTTCCAGGGTGAGCTTGAGTTTAGACTCCCCTGCAGGGGGCCAGGAAAGCTTGAGAATTTGTCATCTCAGAAGCGGGAGGACAGGGAGCAGGTGCAGGATGTGGTCCGGGAGGGCAGAATGAGGGGGACAGAGGCCATGCTCTGTGTGTGGCCAGCTTTGTGGCAGCCCCCATGGGTTGTTTTTTTTTTAAGTTTATTTGTATTTTAGAGCAGAGAGAGTGTGCAAGGTGGGGGGGGGGGGCAGAGAGAGAGAGAGAGAGAGAGAGAGAGAGAATCCCAAGCGGGCTCAGCACTGTCAGCACAGAACCCAACGAGGGGCTTAAACTCACGACCATGACATCATGATCTGGGCCAAAATCAAGAGCCGGATGCTTAACCAACTGAGCCACCCAGGTGCCCCTTGGTGGTTTAAAGGACCCACGTAGAGGGGCAAAATCTCTCCTCAAATAATGTCTACTCAACAGTACTCACTACAGACACACAGGTGTGCGTCTGGCCTTCCAAACTCTAGGTTCTGGCATTTGGGGTTTGGTGGAACCGATGGAAGGGACCACCCAGTGTGTCTGGTGGGGGAGGGTAAGATCAAACAGACGGATGGACCTACTGGGGTTGGAGAAGGACCGAGAACCTGAGACTTGGGGTTTGCTGGCCAGTAGCAACAGGGTCCCCTAAGAGCTTGTTGGAAATTCTGAGGCCCGGCGCACACCTACCAGAATCTGCATTTGAGCCAGACCCCCGGGGAGTCTTGAGTACGTTCGAGTTTGAGGCCTGTGCCCCCGCACCCTCCCAGAGTCTCCGTAGAGGATCCCATCTCAAGACAAGGCGCTTTCTCGCCTGTCCCTGGCCGCTTTCCCGGGTCTGCCGGTTTCCTCAAACGCTACCCCACCCGCTGGTAGCCAGTCCATTTCCTCGCACTGAGGGGTTCACGCAGCCACCCGGGGTGGCGAAGGAAAATCCAGAAGCAGCAAAAGCAGCTGGGAAGGGGGAGCAGCTGGGGCTGGGGCTGAGCAGGTGCTCACCTGGGCCACTGGGCCAAACCGACGGACCTGAGCTGCCCTCGGGCTCCCAGCCAGGCTCTGCAAATTGCACAGGTGCGAGGGAGGGGGCCTGGGCCCATCCCTGCTCTCCCCCACCGCCCCTGCCCTTTTCCAGAGAGCAGCAAACCTTTTCCGAGTGTCTTACTAGCAAACATCCCAATATAGCCCCCATGGCTGCCAGAGACTTTATGGCCATTTTTATTAGTCCTGCCTCAAGGCTCCACAGAGACGCAGTGGGCATTCTACAACAGTTGCCCCAGCATTGCAGGGGCACGGCCCTGAACTTGGAGAGTAAGCAGGTGTCTGAGGGAGGGAGAGAAAAGGTCTGGACCTCAGGGGCTGTGCAGCCAATGGGGGAAGCGTGGCAGATGTGCGAACAGTGAAACTTTATTACTTCCCACTTGAGATCTTTCCAGCAGGGGTGACAGGGAGCAGCGCTGAGGCAGGCGCTAGGCTAATCAGATTGCAGGGGGGGTGTTTAACCTACTTGCAAGAAGGAAGTATCTCCCGGCTCCTCAGAAGCTCCGTTTCCATGCAAACAATGGCTACACAAATGAAAAGGTTCTCTCCTCTCTTCATTAAAGCAAAGCCTCAAAGGACCAATCGCTACCTGAATCTGCTCCATTAGCCCAGAATGAGGCACTGTGTATATAAATGAAGACATCTGAATTACAAAATGCTTTTTAAATAGGGTGGATTATAAAAGTTTGGTCCTGACAAGTCTTCTTATTTAATTGGGGAGTTTTGGCGAGGGACGAGAGGCCACACACTCCTTTCCCTCCCTCCCCCCAACTCCCTCCCGTCCCTCCTTCCTCTCTGGGTCCAGATCAGGGAGGGTGTCAGTGTCACTGAGTTTGGACTTGATGCTCCAGTGGATGGAAGCCAGGGGAAAGTTCGAAGTTGGAAAAGGACCCGCCAGAGCTCGCTGTGTGATAAGGTCACTCTGGCAGCAGGGTAGGGAGGGGATGGCCTGGAGAAGCCTCGGGCAGCGAGAGCTGGCAGAAGCGTGGACAGGTGGAAAGGTTCCGGGCAGAGCAGCACCGGCAGAATGGAGAGAAGGAAACGACCAGGTGTCTGTGACCTGCCCTGTAACCACCCCCCCTCGCCTGAGAGATTAGAGCAAGAGAGGGCCAGAAGCACCTGCACAAATGCCATGCATACTTTTCTCAGAGAAAACCAATTGACCAGAAATCCTAGGAAATGTGAGTTACAGTAACAGCTCATCGGTGGTTGCCTGGGGCTGGGCAGCTGGGGGGTTACGCACGGACACAGGGAGACTTTGGGGGGTGCTAGAGCTGTTCCTTATCTTGATTGTGCGAGTGCTTTCAATGGTGTCCACATAGGTCAAAACCCATCGAATATGTAGCCTTTGTGCAACTTATTGTTTGTCAATTATACCACAAATCTTTTCTTTAATTTCTTTAATGTTTATTTATTTTTGAGAGAGAGAGAGAGAGCACGTGAGCAGGGGAGGGGCAGAGAGAGAGGGAGACACAGAATCCGAAGCCGGCTCCGGGCTCTGAGCCGTCAGCACAGAGCCCGACACGGGGCTCGAACCCACGGACCGTGAGATCATGACCTGAGCTGAAGTCGGACACTTAAACGACTGAGCCACCCCGGGCGCCCCTAAACCACAATGAATCTATAAATGAAAACAAATATTTTTTAAGAGGCACAGATCCCAGGAACCTGTAGTACAGGGACAACCTAACCTGACACGCTGCTCTACCCCTAGGACGTGGCGAGATGAGACTGATGTTTCTCATGATGACCTTGATCCTAGGGCAGCTGCATGAATGTCCAGCGCTCTTCTTCCAAGAAGCTGGGAGGCATAGGTGCAGGCTGGATGGAAAGGATGTTGTTACAGTGTTGCTGTTGAAAACGGTGGCCGTGTATGCCCTGCTTCGTACTCGACACCGCAAACCGTGCCTGGGATCTGGGAGGCACTTAATAATTTGTTTAAAAATTTAATCATTTGGGGCACCCGCGTGGCTCAGTTGGTTAAGCATCTGACGCTTGATCTCCGCCACGGTTCGTGAGTTTGGGCCCTGCATCGGGCTCTGTGCTGACAGTGCAGAGCCTGCCTGGGACTCTCTCCCTCTCCCTCTCTCTCTGCCCCTCCCCTGCTCGTTCCCTCTCTCCCTCAAGATAAATAAATACACTTTAAAAATGTAATCATTTAACGGTGGAGGGGGAAGAATCTGACAAGCGCCTGCCACCCACCAGGCTCTGCTCTAAGTATACTTGGGTCCAGCTCATTCATTCAGGCTTCCTTTTGCTGTCAGCCAAAGTCCCTCGCCCGACCACATGATTCCCCAGCGATACAGGACGGGGAAACTCGGAGATGCATTCGGATTGCTCCCAGTCCTGCCCCCTGTTCCACGTCCACCACCTCCATTCTGTGAGAATCTGGGATTCTTCCCAGTGGAGAGACAAAGCGCGCAAAGGAGAGGCGAGCGGAGGCTGTGAAGTCGGGTCAGGTGTGGAGAATGTGAGCACAACTTGTTCAGGGAGCCGCCGTCAGGGGAATTAAGGGGCCCACTGGAAGCTGGAGGGAGGGAATTTAGGAAAATAAAAGGCCATCCTGTTCCTCCCAGCAGGGAGGAAGCAGATGGTTCTCATTACCTGGAGAGTGGTAGGGCCCAGAATAGAAACGCACTGAAGAGCCGTGGAGGCGAATCCTGGCAACCAGGGAGCCTGGATTCACCTGCCAGTTGGTAAAGGAAGATCCGAGGAGCAGCCAGGGATGGGGCGATGGGGCCCGAAGACCAGTCTTCAGCTCTTGCTTCCAAATCATGGCACCCACCTGCTTACTCTCTGGCCTCGGTCCTGTTACCTCTTGGGTGGGTGCCTCAGTTTCCTCATCTGTACAAGGTAGGGATGATAAGATGATGATTGCTCTCTAGTATATTTGGGCATACTTTGTGTACTGCGTGACAGCAAGGTCCCGTCGAGGATTCGGTAAGATGCGGAAAAAGGCTTAGCATAACTCCTCTCGGGAGAAAATTACCCTGTGATCCCACAAGACCGGTATGATCACACCCATTTATCAGATGGAGAAATCCAAGCTCAGAGAAGCCAAACGAGCTTGTCCAACCTCACACAGCTAGTTGGGTGCAGAGCCCAGACTAGTCCGAGGGCACCCACCTCCTGGCCTAGACTGCTTCCGCCGCCTTCATCCGTACGGTGGCTCTTCCCTGAGCACCCACCGCGTGGCCAGGCTCACGTTCAAGGAGCTTCTATGCTTCCCTGGGAGGGAGGACAGACAGGCAACAATGTAGCGTGTTGTGGACAGGTAGGTGCCCCCAGGCATGCAGCCTTGGCACAGGGAGTAGGCAGTCAGGGCAGCCTGCCTGGAAGAGGTGGCATTCGATGTAGAACCTGAGGATTGCGGTACGTAGTGATTCTAGTCCATTGGTCTCTCGCGCCGTGTCAGCTCTGAGCTAAACCCAACTCTCTGATGGGGTGAGATCACAGGTGGGGAAAGTCAGACCCAGCTGCTGGGCTTTGAAAGATGGCTAGAGGCTTGCCATGTGGCCAAGAGAGGAAGACGGGTCCAAGCAGAGGGAACAGCCCAGGCAAAGGCGGGGGAGCAGGAACCAAGTCCTTGGCATCTCTGCATCGGCCGCTCGGCCCCTAGGCTCGGCACGAGGCATGACACACAGTAGGTGCACATACTCGTGCTAGCCCTCGGCCTGACCCAGGGACCAGCCCTTGCATGGCCTAACCCGAACTCCGGCGGCCCCCGGGGACAGCCAGCGGGGCCCCCACTATCTGGGTCTCCAGTTTCTCAAAAACAAAATTACATGGCTTTCGAAGCTGCTGTCAGTGTTGGTAAACTCCAGCCGCTAAACTGCATTACACTGATTTTGCCAGAAACCTTTGCAGTTATTAATAGTTTATTGATCGGAGCCCAACGCTGATGAGAGTTGGTGTTCTTACCCCAGCCCCCTCGGGGCCCCGCTATCTGTGCAAGGCCTTTTATGCAGCATGCAGATCAATGCCGCTCAAATCTGGGGAGAGGGCATCTCTGGGCTGCTTAATCCACTTTAGAAGGACGGCACTGAGCGCACAAGCTCGGATGAGGCGTTGGGTCCAAATCAAAGCAGCTCCCTGGAAGCCCTGGGGTCCGCAGGTAAGAATTAGACTCCGTGCCTGCTCTCCAGCACAGGGGGAGACGGGGTTCTCCGTGCTCGCCCCAGGCCACCCATTTACTGAATGTTGACTGAGTACCTACCATGATGGCAAGTGCCCCACGAGGCCGTGGGACATGCCGGCGACCCAGACAGGGGCACACCCTACCTTCACAGAGCTTACCGTGCGTGGCAGGGGAGGAGGGTGATCGAGAGTCACAGAGGAAAGTCATCAAGTTACAGTTTGGACCAGTACTGCTGTATCAGTCAGCTGTTGCCACATAACAAGCCATCCCAAGCCTGGATGGACGTCAAGCGACAACCATGAATGATTGCTCATGAGTCGGGGCTGGCTAGGCTCACTGTTGAGTGTGACCTTGGCTGGAAAGGCTGGGCCAGCTGGGGTCTCTTTCCGTGTCTCCATGCGCTCTTGTCCACATCAGAGGCTTGTTCTCAGGAAGAAGCAGGGAAAGGGAGAGAGAGTGAGAGGGGGAGGTGGGGCTACAGAGAGAGAGAGAGAGAGAGAGTTCTTTTGAGACTTAGGCTTGGGATTTGTACACCATCACTTCCGACCTTATGACCCGCAAGTCATAAGGCCAAGGATAGGGAAAGAGACTCCACTCCTAGGTAGGAGAAACTATCGAGGCTGTTTGCAAGAGGCATGGATGCAGGGAGGCTATTAATCAGGGCCACCAATGCCACCAATTCCCCACACCCACCTGGTCCGGGTGGTGGCTAAGAAAGCGACCGTTCCTTTGTAATCGGAAGGATGCAGCCAGGGAAAGAAAATGAAGCAGCCCCAGGAAGAGAGAACATTGCAAGCGAAAGCACTGAATCAAACAAGGCACTGGGCTAAATGCACCTGTAAGGGTCACCTCTGAGGGGTCCTGGATAGGAACCTGGAACGGAAAAAGGACATTAGTGGAAAAACTGGGGAAATCCGGAAGGAGTCTGGGCTTGAGGTAACAGTGATGTATCAGTGTTGGTTTCTTAGTCTGACAGCTGTACCGTGGTCTTGGAACAGGTTAACCATGGGGGAAATCGGGTGAGGGATGGGCGAGAATGCTCTATTGTCTGGGCAACTTTTGTGTAAATCTAAAACGATTCCAAAATTAAGTCTATTTTTTAAGAAGGCACTTGGCGCATGAGAGGAATGGAAAGACAGAAAGCCATCGTAGCTAGAGGAGGACGAGGCTAAGAGGTCGCTGGAGATGTGGCAGGAAGCAGCCACGCTGGCCTGGTTGGCCAAGATAAGGATTCCCGTCTTCATCTGAAGAGCCCAGAGAAGTCTCCCAAGGACTTTAGGCAGGGGAGTGCCATTAATTCCGTTTGCATTTGCAAAGATCTGGGTTCTACCTGCAGAACGGATCTGAGGAAGATTAGCAAAACCAGTTGGCCATCCGGCCCTCCTTCTAGGTGAACAAAGATGGTGGCCGTGGGGCTGGAGGGAGGTGGATACAATCCAGGATGCATTTAGGAGATAGAGCAGGACCAGGACGTGCTCAAGTCCCTGAGTGGTGGCGGAGGTGGACGGTGGTGCCCAGCAGCAGGACCGGGACCCGCTGGGAGAGCTAAGGAGCCCCGTGAAGGACCACACGAGTCTGTAGAAACAGTCCCAAGTGGGAAGCCGCTTTCTTCACAAGGCGCCAGTCCAGGCGTCACGTCTTCGACCACCTGTGCTGTGTCATCTACATGAGTCGCCCACACACACCGCTTATGTTCCTGTCACCTGAGCGTGCCATCAGCGGAGCAATGGCCTAAACATGTCACCTGTGCTGCTGTCACATAAACGCATCTGCGTGTGTCCCCCACATGGCGGTTACCTGCGCGTCTCCACCTGCGTGCCCGCCATGTCACTGTTACCTTCTTACATCACCTGGGCGCCTGCCAGCTACGCGCGTCTCCTGAGCCTGTGTCTTTATGGGGCTGTCCCCTGAGCGTGTTGCCTGCACACAAGTCACTCAAGCAGGTCGGCCCTATAACTGATCCCTATGAGTGTCACCTAAATATGTCACTCCAGGCGACTGTGGCTCAGCACCAGTGCCTGTAGAGGGGCTGATTTTCCAGTCTAGCCGGGTTACAAACAAAGGAAATCGCTCCCAAGGGAAGACAGGCCCCTGCTGTTCCCATCCACGTGGTGCCCCCCTGAGCACGGAAGGGAGGGAAGGAGGGCAGCCTTCTCCCCGCAAAGTTTCCCTGGTGAGAAGCTCCTGTTCTCTCTGAGTCCTTTTATGACAGTCGGTAGACCAGATGTCAACCTCTGCGCATTCTATGTAAATGAAGGTGTTTGTTTATGCTAATGCGTGCTGGCTCAGAGCAGAGCCAGCAGCAGGAACCCAGGCTGAGAGCCCAGGTGTGGGGGGCAAGGTGCAGGGAGGTGGGGGACACTGAGTCAGGAGGGAACCGGAGCTCGGAGGCAAAGCTGGGGGGGGGGGTGGTGGCAGCTGACATAAGGGAAGAAAGGGAATCTGAGGTTAGACTGCCCAGCAGAAGCAGATCGCAGCAGGCGGCTTCGCTGAGTGGGGTGGAAATGTGTCCACGAGGGGGTGGGAACAAAGAGTTGGATTGAAGGAACCCCCTTCTGGGGTGGGGGGGGAGGGGGGGGCGGGGCGGGACCCACACCCAGAGCTTGTGCTCTTAGCCACCGCCCTCACCTTCCCCGGCCGGGGCCTCTCTGATCAGACCGAGGGGCCAATTTGGTGGGTAGGGTGCCACGCTGGCCCTTTACTACGGCTGCCGTGACCGTGACCTTGACCGTGAGCGTCTTCCTGTGTCGTGCTGTGGTGCAAGGACCTCTGAGACGGAGACCCCGCTTCTTCTGAGGTGTGGCCAGAAGAGGCTGTCCTTCGGCCGCATGATTAGGCCCAGAGAAGGTTGGCACTTGCCAGAGAACCCCCCAGGTTTCCCTGACCCAGCAGCGGGCGGCCTCCAGGTCAAGGCTCCCTCCTGACGACCTCAGGCAGGACCAGCTGCTCCCTGCTGTGTGCTCAGAGAGGCCCCCCCTTTTCCACATGCCTGGCAGTGCGGCTGCCTCCCTGCCTCCTTGTCCCCCAGGACAGGGGCTCCTTGGAGATGAGAAGTTGGCTGTGTTTCTTCTCAAGCCCCCAAGACTGGGCGTGAAGGGACAGCAAAGGCAGTGTGGGAAGAGGAATTCAAATTCCCATCCTGGCTCTTATGAGCCATATTGCTGGGGTGGGGGGGAGCTACCCGTGCCCCCTCTGGAGCCTCAGTTTCCATGCTTATGAGACGGGAATGGCGATCCTCTGTGGAGGGCTGAGTGATGTGATGCCCTAGGGCAGTGTTGAGCCTGTACCACACGCCGGTCCTACTCGGGGCCCTCTAGGTGTGGGCACTGTTACCATCCGCCGTTCATGGAAGCACAGGTGTAACTCCGGCTGAACACAGCCCCCCACCCCCTTCACCTCCTGAAGAATAGAACACAGGGACTGGCATACAGTCGGTGCTCCATAAATGTTGCTGCTCCCCCCAGCATAGCGCATGAGCACCTGATCGATCCAGAAGCGTTTGTTGATCCGAGGCTGAACAGTGGGGTTTGGGGGTTGTTTTGGGGGGCTGTGCCTTCCAGCCCCGGACGATGAGGCCTCATCCTGTCCCTCTGCCTTCCCCCAGGCTGCCTGAAGTCCGCATCTCAGACAACGGTCCCTATGAGTGCCACGTGGGCATCTACGACCGCGCCACGAGAGAGAAGGTGGTCCTGGCATCAGGCAACATCTTCCTCAACGTCATGGGTGAGCACAGGGGCCCTGGCCCCGGGGTCCCAGCGAGGAGCTTTGCTCATGTGCGTGTGCACAGGGGGGCTGTCCTAGGAACGCTCTTCTTTCCCACTCCTGCCTCCGAGGGGAGAGGAGAGTGGCCTTGCCGAGGTGTGACAGGTGTGGCCTTACCACCCAAAGGTTTCCTCTCAGGAACCCCTTCTCCGACCTGCACTGATATACCCTGACCTCATGGACGCAGGGCTGTGGCTCGTCCCCAGATCCTCGTGGCCTGGGCACTTTGGAGGGGCACAACTGACACGTTGACTGGGACAATTGAGGGACTGAAGGAGGAATGAGGGCTTCCCGAGGGGCAGCAGACCCCAGCGTCCACTTCTGTAAGGCAGGGGTGGGATGCAGGCCTGATGGGTCATTCATGGACCCCCAGCTCTGGGCCCTGGGACCCCATGAGGACACGGGGAGGAAGAAGCTGGACACTGTGGGGGCACCTGTGGGAGTACCTTTCCAGGAGGAAGACAAGAGCCACGTTCATAGAAGTGCCTGTGGGGACGGTGCAGGGGGGCGAGCCCCACCCCCACCCCCCTGCCCCAGGGACAGGACAATCTGGGAGCCTCCCTGGGGGAGGTGATACACACCTGCTATGGAGAGTGATTCTGACGCTGGACCTCCTACGGCCTTTCCCAGGACATTGAAGCATCAAGTGACCAGTGAGAAAGTGGGTGTCGGGGCTGGGTTTCGGGGTGTCCCGCCTTCTGACCCTGTGTCTGCCTCCATCTGCAACACGCGGATAGTAATGCCAGCGCCCGTCTCTGGGTGGCGCTGTCCACCACCCCAGCCTCGGTTTCTCCCCTTGTAAATCAAGGGCCTGGCTCCAAGCGGTCTCAGGAGCCCCTGCCAGTGCTGACGTTCTCGTCAGCCACACTCTCCGATTCTGCTGCCAGAATTCTAGGGACTCGGCCCTGACGCCGGGCCCCAGGGTTCTCTGATTTTCTTATCAAATGATATTTACCAGGGAAACAAAGCTTGTCGTACTCAGGCAATCAGTGAGAGCATAAAGGCCCCGTGGAAAGCCACAGCTTCTGGGGAAATGGAAAACCTCCAAAGGCCAGACCTCCAGAGGGAATTGATTCCCGCAGCGGCGGCACGTGGGGTGTTCTGGCTTCCTGGGGGATGGGCCGCGGTGGGGACGCGGCGACTCCCTGAAGGAGACGTCTTGGTGCTCAGCCCAGGGCTGGTCGCCCCGGGGAATCTGGTGAAGAACAAAACTCAGTTTGCACCGTCAAGGGGCCCCAGTCCGATGAGGGACATGCACGTGACCATTTACTTATCGGATGTTTATTGAGCACCTACTACGCGCTAGGTAATGGACACGCTCCTTCAATAGGACGAGGTCCTTGGGGAGCTGTATCCAGTGCGCGATGCAAACATAAAACGTGCATAGGTGCACACACAGGTGTGGAGGCACAGAGAGGGCAAACCACTTGCCTGAGGTCACCCAGCCAGGATCACAAAATCTTCCTGTGATAGCAGCTCGGTGCTGGGGCCAGAAGCCAGGCATCTGGACTCCCACACCCCTTTTGCGCCCCTGAAAACAGGTGTAGATGCTCCAGGTGAGGCTTCTCTCTATGTGAGCAAGGACAGCATCCTCAAAAGCCACCTCCTCCAGGAGGCCTACGCTCCCTCCTTCGTTCACCAGAGCTCCTTATGCAGGTGTACTCTCCCTCTATGGCCTCAGTTTCCCTCTCCTTATGGTGAGGGGGTGTAACCAGACGGTCCTCAGCGTCCTCCTAGCTCTGACATCCGTGAGTCTGTTACCCCGTCCGCTAAGCAAGCACCTGAGGCACAGAGAGACCTCGTGGGGCCGACCAGAACCGCACGGCGGGCCTGATGGTCCTGGCTGAGCAAGGCGGTATACTCCTGGCCAGCATGAGCCAGCTGAGAATCTTCTCCTCCGGTCTCACTGTCCGGGCAGCAGGGAATGGTGAACCTCTGGGGTCCTCTCGATGCAAGGTGGCAGCCATCTGGGATGGGACAGACAGATGATGTGATCCCAGTTACTGAACAGGAGGCTGAAGGCTGGCAGGGGTGGGGGTGGGGTGGGGGAGTGGGGACCCGGGAGGGGCAGGACCACGCAGTGGCTCCCAACCCAGGGAAAGGCTCTGACCCCTGGAAATTCAGGGTGTTCCCCGGGCGGGGTTCTTCCCGAAATAGCACTCACCCATCTTGGTCAGTCCTCTGACTGACCCACTGCTCAGAGGTCATTGTGCTTGTCAGCGGTCGCCCCTGCCCCGTTGTCCCCCGGATGCGGCAGGTACCCCCGTGCTCGCTAAGCCTGCAGCTGAACTGATAACACAGCTACTGCCCATCCCTGGCCTGTGCCTGACAGGGCGTGAGCTCCTGGCTTCATGCACATTGTCTCACGGAATCCCGGCCACAGCCCTGGGAGCCAGGAGATCTTATAATCCCTTTATACAAGTTTAGGACACGCAGGTTTCGGGCTGAATCCCAGATCGGTCATTGCATTCGTTAGCCTCCCCGGGCCTCAGTTTCCCATCTGTGAAATAAGGATAAGGGTGGCTACCCTCCAGAGTGGCTGTGAGGTTTTTTTTCTTATTGAAATAAAGTTTGCAAAGCACCAAACCCAGACGAGGCAGCCACAAGGTTCATCAGGTTAGACCTCAGCATCTTTAGGGTCATTGTCGCGGGCCCTGCCCCCTCTTGGGCACAGCGGTGGCTGCTTCCTTCTTGCCCCTGGAAGTCTCGTCGACGATTCATGACTCCAAGGAGCTTCAAGCCAGTCTGAGAACGGAGTGTTCACAGCTTCGTGCGCCGAGTCCCTGCAAAGGGACCCAGGTCTGCCCTGGTTCTGGGAGTGGCAGGACAGCGGGCCTCTGCGACCCGTCCTCCTGGCCTCTTCCCAAAGGCCTAGGGGAGGAGCCAGCACATACTCGGACCTTGATAACGACAGCCTCACCTCCCACTCAGCCAGCTCTGCCAATTGTAAAGTGCTCTCAATGGAGGGGTTTGCCTGATCTTGACAAGAGCCCCTCGGGATCAGGATGAGACTGGGGCTGGGGAAAGGGAAAGGATTTGCCCGGGGCCCGCGGGGCTGTGGCTGTCCCCGTCCCAGAGCAGCATGCCTTCCTTGGCTCACCAAGGTCGGGAAGGTCCTGGGCGGGCTGGGAGAGACAGGGGGCTGAGTGTGAGGCTGTCCCCCCCGGGGGCAGCTCCGGGGCTCCAGCAGCTGCGCGGGCCTGTGAGGCAGAAACTACACTGCATCCGTTGCCCAGACCCAGGCTCAGAGAAGGCAGTGGCTTGGCCAAGGTCGGGCCATTCAGTGAGATGATCCCCAGAACAGAGTGTTCGGAGCCCAGCACCTGGCACGTTCCAAGTGCTCAGTAAATAGCGCCTCTCACGACAGATAGGCCTCATGTCATTTACACGTCAGGCACAATAAGGGACGCCTGGGTGGCTCAGTCGGTGAAGCAGTTCGGATCTCGCCGTTCGTGGGTTCGAGCCCCATGTCTGCTGTGTGCGGGCAGCTCAGGGCCTGGAGCCTGCTTCGGATTCTGTGTCTCCCTCTCTCTGCCCCTCCCCTGTTCACACTCTGTCTCTCTGGGCCTCTCAAAAATAAACGAAAACATTGAAACAAATTTTTTAAACATTAGGCACAATTAGAAAGACTTGAAAATTGTGTGACTCCCCCCTCCTCCTCCTTGACCCTCCCCTTTCAATATGTTTCAGGGAAGTTTCTTTTTTTTTTTTTAATTTTTTTTTTCAACGTTTTTTATTTATTTTTGGGACAGAGAGAGACAGAGCATGAACGGGGGAGGGGCAGAGAGAGAGGGAGACACAGAATCGGAAACAGGCTCCAGGCTCCGAGCCATCAGCCCAGAGCCTGACGCGGGGCTCGAACTCACGGACCGCGAGATCGTGACCTGGCTGAAGTCGGATGCTTAACCGACTGCGCCACCCAGGCACCCCTGTTTCAGGGAAGTTTCGAACACTACGATCTGCTCACTGTTCTGGCCCATCTGTGACATACCTTAGACCCTTTCTGGTCACACATGTGCACACACACACACACACACACACACGCACCAAGACCCTCCAAGTGAGTGGAGGCCTTTGAAAGCCGGGGTCTCCTTTATGCACCAAGGGACCCTAAGGACTGCGGCGGCCAATGGTGGGGCGAGACAGCCCCCTCCGCAATTTGGGGGTCAAAGGGAAGCTTCCTAGGACAGCAGGGGGGGGAGGGAAGGGAGATGAGGCGCAGGGCACGTTGCACGGCCCCACGTGCATCAAAAGCACGGAGCAGTTGTGCTGGAGAGCCCGCACCCAGGCTGCCTCTGCATCTAGCACATTCTAACGCGCCGTTTCCACAGGCCTCGGGGTGCAGATGAAAATGCGAGAGCGGCTGTAATTTCACGCCTATAACATCCCCGCTATGTGGTGGGAAAAGACATTTGGGAGCCCCGTGGGTGACACCGAGGGTTCATGCCGCACACAGTCATTAAAATGTTTTTATCCGAGCTGCAGATAAATTGTAAGCCAATTTGAAAGTCGCGTGCTGGGCCCCAGGAACGCATTATACACAGTCACGGAAGGATTGCCGCGGCTCTTCTCGGGGGTGCAGGTGATGCAGGGGAGCATGTTAAGGGTGCGATGTTACAATCAATTAAATGTGAGCCCGGACACCCCACCCCCACCCGCACCAAAGCCGAAACACGCTACTCTCCTGTTCCCACCGGAAGAGCGGGAGGCCAGTTTTCTCTGCCACCCCTTGGACCCACGGCTAATGATCAAGGCCGCTTCCCGTCAAGCATGGAATGTGTGGCTGTGTGCTGAGTGTCCAACCCAATCGTGTGACCTTCACGAGGGCCCTCCAAGGCGGGCCCGGTCACCCCCCCTGCTTCACAGACGAGGGAACGAGCCTCTGAAAGTTTAAGGGGCTCACCCATGGGAGCGAGAGAGCCGGGGGTCCCGCCAGGCTGCCTGAGATCAGAGCTGGAGAGCCTGACAGCCACTCTGAGCCCCCAAGGGACACGTCCCCGCTTTGACACAAAGGCTATTAGTAACGCAGATGTCAAGAGAGTGCGGCGGGGTGCAGAGCTGAGGCGGTGGGGGCTCCAGGACACTGAGAGACTATCTTCTCTCCTAGTTCTGGAGGCCAGAAATCAAGGCATTGGCGAGGCTGCGCTTCCTCTGAAAGTTCTAGGGAAGAATCCTTCCCTGCCTCTTCCAGCTCCTGCTGGTGACTGGCAATGCCCGGCCCTCCCTGACTTGTAGATGCGTCCCTCCATTCTCTGCCTGTGTCCTCACGGGGCGTCCTCCTCCATGGGTGGTGTCTCGGTGTCCGTGTTCCCCTTTTATAAGGACACCAGGCATTGGATCAAGGCCCACCCTGAGGCAGTATGACCTCGCCTGACCTTAGTTACATCGACAAAGACCCTGTTTCCAAGTAAGGTCCCATCCACAGGCACTGGGGGTTAGGATCTCAACACATCTTTTGCGGAGACGATTTGACCCACAAAAGTAACTGAGCCAGGAGGGGGCAGGGTGGAGGAGTCGCCATCGGACTTTGAAGGCGACACTCTCCTCCCGACCACCTAGGTCACCCTTCACTGAGGATTTACTGCCACGCCAAGCACTGTGCTGAGGTCTTCATAGACTAACATCAGATCATCTGAAAAGCTCCGTAAGATGGGTACTGCCCTTTCTCCGCCAGGTGAGGAAACGGATAGGTACATCGCTTGCCCAGCACACCCAGCTAGCCAGCGGCCAAGCAAGGGTAAGGGCATCCCACGTGCTTAACCACTCCGCTCTACCAGAAGTCACGACATATTAATAAGCATTCGTAAAACGTTCTACCTCGGGATCCCTGTCTGTCTTCCGTAGGCTTCCAAATGAGGTCAGCAGATAAAGGTAGAATTTTGGCACCCAAGACCACAGTGGCACCAGACCACACCAGATGCTTTCCAAACGTGGGGCCAGGGGACACAGGTCCCATCCCGGGGAACAGTTGCTAATGAACTTTGCATAGCTTGCTTGCTATTTATTTGTTTGTTTGTTTGTTTAGGTATGTTTTGCTGAATTTTTAGAACCAAATTTTTAATGTTCATTTTTGAGAGAGAGAAAGAGACAGAGCACAAGTGGAAGAGGGTCAGAGAGAGAGGGAGACACGAAATCCGCAGCAGGCTCCAGACTCTGAGCCATCAGCAGAGAGCCCGATGCAGGGCTCGAACCCACAGACCGGGAGATCATGACCTGAGCTGAAGCTGGACACTTAACTGAGCCACCCAGGCGCCCCTTCACTAAATTTTTATTACGTGCATTCGGTGTGCTTTTTTCTAAAAGTTATGTTGTTGAGCTGTCATTCGTATGACGTACAATTCACTCGTTTAAAGGATACAACTTAATGGGTTTTACCATCGTCACCAAGTTCTGCAAACACGTTTAGTCGTGTAACCAATTTCAGAAGATGCTCACTGCCCCCGAGAGAAACCCCGTACCCTTCCTGCACCCCTCGCCCGGTCTTAGGCAATCACTCATCTGCTTGGTCTCTCTGTGGATTGGTCTGGACACTTTCTAGAAATGCGGTCATACAAAACGTGGTCTTTTGTCATTCTTGGGACTTCTTACACTTAGTGTAAGGTTTTCAAGGTTCATCCACATTGGAGCACGTATTGGGACCCCGTTCCTCGTCGTGGCTGGATGATATTCCATTGCACGATGCCTGACATTCCGTTTGTACATTCACCGGTTGATGGACATTTCCACCTTCCAGCTGTTACGAATGGTGCTCCTGTGAACGTTTATGTGCAGGCTTTTGGTGTGAACGGATAGTTTCCAGATCTCTGGGGGGGGGCGGGGGGGTGCAGACCCAAGCATAGAATTACTGGATCGAGTGAGAACTCTGTGCATGGCCGTTTGAGGGCGGGCAGGCAGCTGTGCCCTTTGACTTTTCCTCCAGCGGCATAGGGTCCCCGTCTCTCCAGATCCTCACCTGCACCTGCTGCCTGTCTGTCTGATGGCGACCGTCCTAGCGCACGGGAAGCGGTTCTCATTGCGATGCGATTTGCGCTGCTCTGATGGCTAATGGTGTTGATGGTCTTTTCGGGGGCTTTGCAGCCCTTCGGAGATCTGCTTTGCAGAAATACCGTCAGATCGTTTGCTCGTTTCAACCAGGTGATTTGGCTTTTCATCATCACGCTCTAAGAGTCCTCTATTTCAGATGTGAGGGCCGTATCGCGTGTCACATTTGTGTACATTTTCCCCTTTGGTGTGTTACCTTTCCCCTTTCTTGCTGGCGTCCTGTGAAGGACGGAGGGTGTTCGTCCGGGTAAGGTTCACTCCATCTACTCGTTTTCTGTTGCTTGTGTTCTGGGTCTCCCAGCTGAGGAGGCTCTGCCCAACCCAAGGTCACAGTTCACTCCTGCTTTTCTTCTAAGAGTTTTAATAGTTTAAACTCTTACGTCTAGGTGTACGATCCATCTTGAGGGAGTTTTTGTGCGTGCTGTGGAGGAGAGGTCGGCCTCCCTCAATTGCACGTGGGTGACCAGTTGTCCCAGCACCATTTTGGAACACATTCTTCCTTCCCCACTGAATTGTGTTGGCCTCCTGGCCAAGAATCAATTGACTATAAATGTGAGGGTTTATTTCTGGACTCTCCCTCCTATTCCATTGACCTCTACGTCTGTCCTTACATACTTCTGATGCTTTGTAAAGCCATCTGGCCATCTCCAGTCTGGCTCTGTTGCTCCCCTGCTGTGTGACTTGGGGTGGGGGGGGTCCCCAGGAAGTCCTCCTGGGGCCAGTTGCTCGAGCTTCCCTGTGACAAGAAGCTCACCCTGGGCTGGCCGGTGCTCTCAGAGGAAAGGAGACTGTGGCACGCTGTGGGTGATGGAGCTGAGCTCACTTCCACGAGGCCAGGCCAGAACCTAGGATTTCTAGAGGCCTGGAGCTCTGCTTTCTGGGACCAGATGCTTGAACTCTGTTCTCTGGACATCCAGCCCAGTGCTCCTCTCTGGAAGAAGCAGCACATTCCCAGGGCCAATAATTGGAGTGTCAAGGACCTCTCCTGACCTGGGAAGGAGAAATGTCCACGGCTCCAAAAGTGATGGGGGATCTGAGCCTGCACCCCTCAAAGGCCTGGTGTGGCCGCCATAGGCCTGAGCAAAAAGGAGAAACACAGCTCTTTCTCTCTGAAGGACGCGAGCGGAAAAGCAGGCGGCGGTCTGCAGACCCCGTCTCGGGAAGCCTGCCTGCGTGCAGGACAGCCGTGGGGAGATGTGTATCTCCCAGGCAGATCCAGCTCCTGCTCAGAGTATATGGCGGTCCAGGGGACAGCTTAGGTCAATGAAGGGAGGCCGCTGGTCTGAGAATCCCTGGGGGACCCCAAGCAGGGTAGCTGGAAGGCGAGACTCAGAGCTGCCGCGCAGCCCCCTCCATAGCCCACGATGCCTGCCGGGTGGGAAATGATCGGCTCCTTCCTTGCCTTGGAGCCTGAGCGGATAAGCTGCCTGCTGGGCTTACGCTAATTACATGAACTGGCCCCAGGCGATTGCAGTGGCCACAGGCTCCAGGGAGCAAGGCTGCTATGAGGAGGGGGAGGGGGAGGGGGAGGGGGAGGGGGAGAGGGAGGGGGAGGAGACGTGGCGGGTTGGGATCCAAGCCAGAGCCGCAGAGGAGTTTGGGGTGCTGACGGGTTGCAAACGCAAACCCCCACGTCCCACTCCCGAAGCCCCCAGGGTCCTGAGGACCAGGCCTGGGCACTCTCGTCTCCCAAGCCAATGTCCATCCAGGCAGGCCCCCCTCCAAGCCCCCTCCCCTCCCCCACCCCTTCCCCCCCCCCCCCCCCCCCGGCCACACTCTGGAGAAGTGACAGTGAGTGACCAAAGTCCTCCAAATTGAAACCAGGAGAAGGCTGGGAGGTCCCCAGTGAAGAATGAGCCCTCTATCCAAGTAGGTTGATGAGAAACAGTGTTTACTCCCTTAGAGAGCTGGGGAGTATTTAAGGGGATGAACCTGAGATTCAGGCAAGAGGTTTTAAACCCAGTTCTGCAACTCCCGATAATAAAAGCAGCAAATGTTTATTGAGCATTTGCTGTATGCCAGGCACAGTTCTGCCCCGCACCTGCTAACTCATTTAATTGTCCTAACAGCCCTCTAAGGAGGCCCCACTATTATCTTTCGCAGTTGACAAGTGTGAAAGCCGAAACCCTAACAAATGGGCCCGAGGGCACGGGCCAACTAACAGCTGAGCTTGATCCAGACCCGAGCAGGCTGGCTCCAGAGCCCTCAGCTGAGCCACCATACTACGCTGGCAGGTGGTTTATTTCCCCGCCTGAGCCTCAGTTTCCCTGTCTGCTAAATGGGGTTACCGTAGCACCTCCCCTCTTGGGCCCGTGTCCCAAGCTCCTAGTGAGCACCCCTAAACAGGACCGTTGTCGTTTTTACCTTCCACCCATGGTGTCCTGACCTCCCCCCTGTAAGTGTCAGTGAGGCCAGGGAATGGAGTCAGAGCCGCAGGAAGACACCAGGCAGAGACTACCATGGCGTCCCACACTCGCACTCGTAGAGGAGGGCAGGAAAGAGCGGGGTCACAGCTGTGGTCCCGTCCCACCCGCTCCCCAGTCTCGCTGTGACTTGTCCTCTCCAAGCCTCTTTTACGTCTTCTGGAAACTGGGGCAGTGAAGGTCACTACTCCCACAGGGCTGTTGTGAGGGGTAAACGAGATGACGAATACGGACGGCACCCGGCCTGGGTCGGAGGGCAGGGCGGGCAGCCGCAGCGGGTGGGACGGCACCAGTCAGCTCGGGCCTTGGGTTTCCGAACAGAAGCCAGAGGACTTGGGGACCCATTGGAAAGCTGGGAGCAGATGTGGAGGAGACGGCAGGACCCGGCACCGGATGGAGATGGTCCCTGAGAAGTCACCAAGGAGACCTGCGGTCCCGCTTAGCAGACGGTGACCTCAGGAAACGGGCTGAGGGGTGGAGAAGCCGGGGCCGCGATCTGAAGGCTGTCTGCAGGCCTCCGTCCCGATTGCTGGAGCTTCCGAGGGGACAGCTCGAGAGGCAGCAGGGGCCTGAGACAGCTGGCCGGGCTCGGCTGCTGGAGTGGGGCTGCGGCCCAGAGGGCCGGGGCCAGCGCGGCCAGGGTCTTCCAAGATGGACCGCGGAGCATGTTGGGAGACTGCGCACGGCCGTCTTGAGCGCCTCAGCCTGGCCAGGGACCTGGAGGAAGGATGCTTGCCCTGGCCACCCGCCCACCCACAGGCCTGCAGCTAACTCAGGTCACCGGCCGAGAGCCTGTTCAGAGAGGGGCCAGACAGATGGGTTTGCGGCTCAGAGGAGCACTTTGGAGCTAACTGGGTCATCTACCAAGGACGGTCGCTTCCCAGTGTCAGCCCCAAAGGCCCGAGCAGGCTGACCGCCTCCTGGACAGGCTTCTAGAACCCTCCGTCCCTCCCTCACTGAACACAGCCCTGCAAAGGAGGCACGCCCTTGACCAAAGCTCACTGTGTACTCGGCAACGGGCCCAGCACGTTCTGTTACCCACTGCCCCACCTCTGGTCTCCCCGCCCCGGATGGGACCTATGCTGCCTCAGTTACAGTGGGTACTACATGCCCTACACAGAGAGGGCAGGGAAGCTTCCCAACGTCGCACAGCAGTGAGTGAGATGGGATTTGAGCTCAGATCTGCAGGAAGGAGGAGCCCCCCCTTTTCCCCGCTACACGAGGCTGCCAGGAAGACGGAGGGACGCCTCTCCTCTCCGAGTGTGGGGCCATGGGGCTGCCACAGGGGCCTGGGCCACATAGCCTCTCAACAGAGACAGCAGGGAATACCTGGGCTGCATCATCGGCCGCTCCTCCAGCCGTCTGGGAAGTCAGCAAGATCAGTGTCCCCATTTCACAGAAGAGAAAACAGAGCCTGCTGATAAAGGGAAGCCTAGAGTAAGAACCCAAATGTTGTCTGACTTCTTCCTCTGGGGGGGTGCCCGGAGCCCTGGGCTGGGGTGGAGGCAAGGCCTCTGAAGTGCACGCTGGGTGTGATTTGGAAAGCTGCGTGACCTCTCTGATCCGCAGACGAGGCTGGAAGGAGCAGACGGCTTAGCCAAGCGTCCTGTGCTGCTTTGCCCGTCTTGTCCGTAGGGCCGTGGAGCTGACGTGACCGGCCTCTCCCTGACGGAAACGGACCGTTTGCCCATTGATTCCTTATGCACACACGTCCCGCTTCACCCAATATCATAAGCCCCCACCATGTGCCTGCCTTGGGGGAGCGACTGAGAGAGATTCGTGTTCACGTAGGTCGGCCAGATCATACTAGAATGAAGGTGAATTTTGCAGCCGCCATATGCCACACTTTTTCCAGTATGTTAAGTATGTTAATTCCTCTACTCTTCACTACTTTGGAGGTAGGGACTTGTAGCATTTCCATTTTGATAATGAGGAAACAGGCCCAGAGAGGTTAAGTAACCTGCCCAAGGTCACCCAGCAAGCGAGCGGCAGACCTTGTTATTCAAACCCAGACCGCCTGGCGAAGGAGCCTGTCTGCAGCCTCTCACAGAATGGCCCTCTGTGCCCTCTTGAGCCAAGCGGTAGAGAGTCACCTGCTCCCTGAACCGGCCAGGCAGGTGGCTGCCGCCTCCCGAGACTCTCACCAGCTCCCTGGACTTCCTGTGTCTCGCAGACCAGGAGGCTCAGTTCTTGTTCTGGGGTCGTCTCTCCCCACCTACTGCCTGCCCCTCTTGGCCGCCCCCCCCAGGTCCCGCCAGAGCAGGCCCGCAGGCGCATCATTAAACCTTGACAGGTGTTAGGTCAGTGCGATGCCTTATCCCCTCCACCACCGGGAGCTGGATTTAGTGTCTCCGGCAGAAGGTAAACTTCGCGTCCCTGGGACAGGCCCCTTAATTACAAGTGATATGTGGCCGTTGAAGCTGCGGTGCCTCGGGCCCAGTGATTTAAGGAGCAGGCATGAGTCTGAGGGTACAGGAGTTAACAGAGCTGTATCAGAGCTGGGAAAGAGGGCAGGGGCGCCGAGGGAGGCAGTGAGCTGGCTCCTGGAGCGGGGTCTGCTTCCTGTGGACAGACGCTCCTGGGAGGGACCTAATCCCTCCCTGTACAGAAGGGGACACTGAGATCAACTCCGCAGGTTGCTTTGCCCTGGGAGTCAGCGGTCCTGTCTCTGCCGCCAGCTTGCAGGGCGCCCCTGGACTCAGTCTCCCCATCTGTTACCTGAGGAGGCAGGAATACCTCACGCGCGCTCTAGGAGTGATCATCTTAAAAGCAAATAAGTCCTAATAATCACAATAACCTTCACAGCAGAAACTAGCACCGACCGAGGGCTTATTACATGCCAGGCGCTGCCCCGGGTCCTTTACGAACACTCTCGTGGTTGATTCTCACCGGTGCCGGGGGGAGAGCGGTTGTACGTATCCCCATTTCAAAGACGAGGAGCCCGAGGCTCCGGGGGAGGAAGCAACTTTCCCCGAGATCCCGCGGCTAGCAAGTGATGAACGGAGACTCTCAGCCCCTGTCTCTGCGTCCAGAGCAGAGTCCCTGCAGGATAGGGGAGTCCCTGAAGGAGTCACCGAAAGACAGGGGAGACAGAGAAGAGTGCAGATTTCCAGAACCGAGCAGAAGGCAAGTGAAGGTAAGGGGAGGGCTAGGTTGCAAGCTGTGGGCGTGCCCAGGGAGAGGGTCTCCTCCAGGAGGAGGCATCAGGAAGACTTCATGGAGGAGGTGGCATACAGCTGGGCCTCGTAGGCCGGGTTGGGGGCAGACAGGACAGGGACATTTCAGGTAGAAGGAGCCCTGTAGGCGGGGCTGTAGGAGCAGGGAAAGCTTGGCAAGTGGAGAGCACTGCTGTGTGGCAGGACCCCAAGGCCCGGGTAAGGAGGGGACAGTCATGACAATGGCTGACCTCTATTCAGTGCCTGCAGGTGCCATGCCAGGGCCTAAATACCTTACAGAAGAACCTGTCACATAGATACGATGATCCCCACGCTACAGATGAGGAAACAGGCACGGTGGGGGGAAGTGACTTGCCAAGGTCACCCAGCTCGAAGGTGGTAGGGCCAGGATACAGCAGCTTGGTCCCCGAGCCCGTATGAGGCCAGCCACTGTGCCCGGTCCTGGCATGTCAGGCTACCGCGGGCCCTGCCTGCCCTCCGTCCACCAGGCCTGGCCCCGGGCAGAGAGGAAAGGTGAGGCCAGAACAGGGCCCCGAATCCAGGGACGTGTGTCCAGGGACGACATGGGAGCCGGATGGGCCTGGGGTTTGAGAGCAGGAGTTTGGGTAGAGAAGGTTTTTGCTGGGAATGATGGCCCCCGCCACACCCTCCCAGCTGACTCTCCTGTGGACCCCGGGCCCATCAGAGGACAGGCCCCAACTCCTGAGGGCCGCCGTCAGGGAGGGGCCGGCCCTGCTCTGCTGACCAGTCCCACCGCCTCACATAGCTGCTCAGGACCGTCTCCCCCTCTCTAATCTCCAGCCCTCCTGCTGTAGCTTCTGCCCAGATCTGAGCCGTAGACCTCAGCAGTGACCCAGCCCAGCCCCGTTACTGCCTCACCAGTGAGTGGAGATGTTGGTCAAGTGCTCTCCCCACCCCTCACCCCCACCCACTGTGTGCCTGGGGACCCCGCGGGCCCTCAACTCTGGGTGCAGGGGGATGCTCACTGAGCAAAGCCTCCTCCCAGTCACCCCTGCAAACATCAACTCATCGCATGCTCGCTGAGGGCTGCCCTGTGCCCCCCACGCCCGGGGCCCCCGGTCAGCAGGATGAACAAGTGTCCCCAGCGTGAGGGCCTCTCAGGCCAGTGGCCAGAGTGAGTGGTGTAGGCAAAGGCCAGCCACTGGCCCAGGCCAGCGATAGAGGCTGCTGTTCACACATATGATGGCCGGTGGGGGTATGGTCTCACCAGTACCAGGCATCCTGCAAAGCACGAGCTCGGTTCACCCTCACGATGGCCCCGTGACGCCCAGGTACTGTGACAAGGTACCAACACCTGTGACTAGGTACTATGGCAGTCCCCACTTTACAGATGAGAGAACCAAGGTGGGAAGGAACCTGGGGAGGGACGAGGTTAGAGGGGTCAGAGATGAATAAGTGGCCCTGGCCCCGCCCATGGGGCCCTGGTGAGGCTGCACGTGCTGCCCCCCCACCAAAATCGAGCCCCTCCACCCCAGCCAAGAGTTGGTCCCGTTGGGAATGAAGCATGGCTCTGCCTCACCCAGCTCTTTAAAAAGACACAATCCTTGGGGCGCCCGGGTGGCTCAGTCGGTTAAGCGTCCGACTTCAGCTCAGGTCATGATCTTGTGGCTTGTGAGTTCGAGCCCCACACCGGGCTCTGTGCTGACAGCTCAGAGCCTGGGGCCGGGGTGCAGAGTTGGGGCCCTGCTGGGAGCTTGGCTGGGGTGGCACCTGCTATGTTCTTCAGTCCCCACGAGCACCCCGCATGGGCCAGTGACTCCAGAGTCACCCTCGCTCTATGGGTGAGGCCAGGAAACTAGCAAGTGCCTAAGGAGGGCGGTGGCTTCAGGCCAAGTGCCCCAGGCCTGGGTGGGGAAGGCCAAGGGTGAGCCCTGTTCTGAGCCCCCGAACACAAAGGCCCCGGTTCTTGGGGGTTCAGTTCTGCTGGAAAGGACAGAGGTTTCTGGGGGGAAACGGGGGGGGGGGCTTCCTCCAAACTTGTTCTCTAAGCTCTAGCCCACTGCTCTCTGGTGGGCGTGGGGGTGGGGGAGAAAAGTAGAGAGCAGGCTGAACTTGAACTTGAGCAGAAAGAACTTGAGCTGGATGCCACTGCCCCTGGCCAGATCTCGAACGTGCTTCCCCACCAGCCAGGGCCTCCCCAGGCTTCTGCAAGCTTCCACAGGCGTTTTTCATATAGCTGCAAATATGGCACCTGGTGAAATCGCCCATGTGTGTAATATATACCTCTGGGATACATTGAAAACATCCTCCGAATAGCCAGCCTTGCTGCTATTTAAAACGGATTCATGTCACACCCCATAGATTTCGTCTCTGCAGAAATGGCACCTATCATGGGCCTGAACACATTTGCTCTATTGCCACATAAACTACAACGGCGTGGCTGCAGACAGGCTGCTGGGCAGAGGCTGCCTCCAGCCAGGAGACCCCAGGCAGGGGGAGGGTCCACACGGGACTGGTGGCCTAGGAAGCCAATCAAAAAAAAAAACGGGGAACATTGCCAAGCAGCCAATCAAGGCATGAGCCTGAAGTGGAACTGCTTGTGGGGTGGGACTTGGGGGTTTTGAGGCCCTTTGACTCAGGACAGAGAGTTCTACCCTTGCCCTGTCTGCTGGGTCCGGGAAAAGCCGAATAGAGGTTCTCTAACTCTGCCTGAATCTTGCTGTCCCAGCCAGCAATAATTTTCTCTGTTCACCGAGCACCTATTGTGGCCCAAGTCTTTGGTGCCCCTAACATCACCACCCAGTGAGTCTTAGTACCCCTAACTTAGAGATGAGCAGACCGGGGCTCACAAGAGTCAAAGAGTGGTTCTCACACTGAGCTCGCATTAGAATCTCCTGGAAGGCTTCTTAAAACCCAGAAGCCCGGATCCCACCCCGCCCCCGGGGGTTCTGTTTCGGCCCGTCTGGAAGGGGGCTCGGGAGTTTGCAGTTTATAAGTTCTAGGTAAGGCTGATGCTGCTGGTCCGGGGACCACACTGTGACAGCGACCAGGTTAAGCGCGTCGTGTACGATTCTGCACCTGGCCTCCCCGCCGCCCCTTCGAGTGTGTCGGAGCGTGTGCGTGTGCGTGCGTGCGTGTGCGCGTGCGCGCGCGTGCATGCGGGCTTTTATTTCTCCGTAAGCAGTAACCCGAGTTGGGTCCTGCTTGTCCCAGCCCCACCGATTCTCCGCCTCACAGGCTGCGCCCCCCCCCCTCCTCCGGCACCCCCCCCCCCCCTGCTCTCCCAGAGCAGTCAGCCAGAGCCTCCAGTTGGGGTTGTTAATTTTATCTTCCGCCACTGCGAAAGCACAACAGCTGGCAGGGGAGGGCCGAGGCAGGTGAACCGATGCTGCCAGCCAGCTCCCGCGGAGGGGGGAGGCCTGGGGGCAGGGGGACGGATTATGCCCGCGGCTACTAGAAGTCCCCTGGTGACCCCATCCGCTCAGAAAGGCCCCCACCCCGGGGCAGGAAGGGTCCCGGGCAGGGCCCACCCACACTGGCAACGCCCTAGACCCAGGTCCCCATCCGTCGATGGCATCGGCGCGTGGGTTTCTACCCAATGTCAAGCTGGAGGGGGTGGTGGGTTCGGCTGAACAGCTGTCGCGTGACCGAGCCCCCTCCTGCCGCCCCTAGAAGCACAGACGCGGCGTTTGTCTGGCTCCATTCGGGGGCTTTTTGTCAGGCCTTTTTTTCCCTGGGCTGCTATTACTCCTCAGTTCGATATTTAATCTTCCCATAAACCAAAGAGTTGTGCTTTTCTCCTCTCTTTTCCTGCTGGAGGCCCCTGCCCACTGGTGGGGGTCTCCCTCCTTCTTGGGTTCCTGCTAGGAGGGAGGGCCTTGGGCGGGGCCAGAGATTTCAGCCCTTCCAAATGGGGCAGGGATGGGGGAGGCACGACCCTTGGGTCCCTCCCCCCGACTCATTCGTTTGACCAATAACTACTGAACAAATCCTTGTGTGTCCGGCCCTCGGGATGTGACCATAGATAAGCGTCCCTGCCCTCATGGTGCTTGCATTCTAGTGGGGGTGTCAGATGCAGAGGCCTTGGGGTTAGAAGGAGCTTAGGGTGTTCACGGTACCTCCCCCAAAATTCTCAGTGTGTCAGAGCATGGCGTTGGGGAAGGTGGCCTTGGTCAAAGCAAGGCAGGGCCCACAGCATTCCAGGGTCTCGAGGGATCCCTTCCACAAACGGGCTGTGTGCTTGCCTGGGCCGGGAGAAATGAAGGAAGGAGGGAAGGAACAAACAAAACAAGAATTGAACTTGAACTCCTGTGCGGCAGGCCTGTGCCAGCTCTGAGGTTAGGTGGGCAAAAGACGAAGCTCCAGACGTCCGGGAGCACAGTCTCCTGGAGAAACAGATGTGGACCCGGGACAGGATGACGGGCACCTGTGAGAATGACAGGTGTGCAATGCTCCAGGAACCCAGAGGATAAGCCCTGACCGAGTCTGGCAGGGTCCTAGAAGGCTGCCGAGGGAGGCAGTCCCTAAGGCCAGCCCTAAAGGATGAGGCAGAGTTAACCAGCAGAAGGATCGCTTTGTGCAGGGCACGGAGGAGGCGAGCTGCAGAAGGAACCTTGGGCAGCTCAGTGTGGAGCAGGGTGGCTGCCTGGAGGAGGTGCTCCTTCGAGCAGCGTCTTGTAGAAGCCGGAGAGACCGGTGGAGAGGATGGAAAGACACTGTGATGGGAGACCCCCCCTCCCAAAAAAGGAAGAAATTAAAAAATAGGGAACGTGGAGGGACATTTGTATTCACGCATGGACACTTTTATATATTAAGAGGGTGGCTTTCTTTTTCCTTGAAATTCGGGATAATGACTGGTTGCTGATTGAAGGGAAGGCAGTCAATAGAGCAGGCATGCTGAGAGAAAAGAATGGATTTTTTGCAAATAATACAATTTTGAACTTGTCTTCCCCCCCCCCCGCCCCTCCCCACGTCTAATTGATTACCACCCCGTGATAAATGACATTCAGAGCAGGAATGTGCCCAGCACCGTCACACAGCGGTACCCAGAGAACGACGGATTATCCCTCCCTCAGACAAGGGCCACTCCTGGAAGAGAAAGAAATTCCCTCAGCCCAGGAAGGGGCGTGGTCAGTCAAAGGGGTAATATAAATAGTCCCTTTCTGTTCCTGCAGCTTATAGAAGGTTTGTGTCCATTTTCTCGTTTGCTCCTCCTCTCAAAAATCCTGGAAGCAGACACGTTGGCAAGGTGTGTTTTATTGAACCCATTTTATAGATGGGAAGACTGACATCCGGTGGGTCAGCTGACTTGCCCGTGGTCCCACGTGATGTTGGTAGCAAGCAGGGCCTGCACCGGAACCTCGGTGTGGCTCTCTCGGAGCCGGGACCCCGGCAGGCGCTGGAGAGGACCCCACGGATGGGGAGAGAACCCGACTCTAGGAGATGCAATTAGACACAGGCCTGCTGGGGTTTGTATGAGGACAGGTTTGTGTTCCCGAATTTCAAAGGCCACCAGACGGTTTACAGAGCAGCGAACGATCGCATTATCTTCAAAGTGAGTTACGATGACCAAAACAAAGTTCTGCTTTCAAGATAAAGACAGGCAATATTTCAGAGTTAATTTCATAAAACTGATCACCCGACCGTTACCTCACTGTGTCGATGTTAACTGTGAAGGAGAAAATAACGGCATCCCTGGATGGCCGTGGGACAGAGGCAGCAGAAGTTGTTCTGTGGCGGCCGCTGAGACGGACGGGCAGGCACACTTTGCCTGTCCCGATGCTGGAGAAAATGGGTCCAAGAAACTTCCAGCAGCAACCCTCTCTGCTTAAGACAAAGAAGTCAGACAAAACTGAGACGTTGACCGGCTGGACTTGGGGACAGGGGATCCGGGGGAGTTTGGTGGTGGCGGTCTTTGTGTTGACCATGGACGTGTAGAGCCAGGCGGGGTTGGGGGGCGGGGTCTTCCTACAGCCCAGGGCCGGCTGTGCGCTAACGTGTCCGGAAGTGGCTTGTAAACCCTGAAGCTCCGCCCATATCCGGGCTCTTACTGCTGTGGCCGCAGCCATGCGTCCGATCCAAACACACCTGCTCGGTGTCTGTTCACCTGAGGACGGTCCTTTCAGGTAAACGGTGCAGGTGGGTGCTCCCCGCCCCCCGGGAGAGCCCTGCCTCGGCACAGACACCTCTGAAGACGCACCCTCAGATCCACAGGAATGAGACACTCCTGGTGGGTGCACGGGACCCTGGCCCGGAAGAGTCGGGGGAGAGACTGCTGAGCCAGGGGTCTTGGTGGATTCTTTGCCATTCTATGCCACGTGGGTCACAGGCAGGTGGCCTGCTTTATCGTGCTGATTCCAGAGCCCAGCTTGGACCTCGGGATTGTTCCTGTCCAGGAAGCTGCATGGAAGTTATGCTTGGGCCGCCGCTGGCCATCTGCCTTGGGCTGGACAAGTGCTCCCGGGGCCGCGGGGCCAATCCCAGGGGGCGCATTGGGGGCTGCTTGCTTTGACCTCGGCCAGAGATTGTAAGAGGGACAGGTGTGGGGATGAGCGTGGGGACGGCGTTGGGGTCTGGGAAGGGATGGAGGCAGAAATGAGCGTCCACAGTTATTACAGCTCTACTGTGTCATCGGCCGTACAACCGAAATCTGTTATTGTCTTAGGAGCTTGATTAACTGTACACATTGCTAACACCTGCTCGGAAACATAACGAGGGACAGGGACACGTCTCCCAATCAGGGTCTGTGTGGGCAGCGTGCGTGACGCGGGTGCAGATCTCCGGAATGGGGATGTGGGCACGCACGAAGGTGCGTGTGTGTGGGCGCGCGTGCGTGTGACTGGGGACAGGGGCGCCCATGCTCTGCAGAGAACCCTGGCCAGGCTTTGGAAGTGCTGGGTGCCAGTCTGGGCTCTGCCAACGGACCTACAGTGTGACTGTAGGCAAATTTCCCCCTCTCTGACCTCAGTTTGCTTACCTGTAAAATGGAAGGTGTCGACCAGTGTTGTCCAACAGAGACCCCATGCAAGTCCCGTATGTAATTATAAGTTTTCCAATCACCACATTGAGAAAAGTGTTGCAAGGTGAATTAATTTTAATAATATATGAAGTCCAGTAGAGCCCAAATATAGCTTCAGCAGATAACCACTATAAAATATTAGCGATACCTTTGACATTCTTTTTAAAATGGCTTTCGAACTCCAGTGGGTATTTTACGCTGACAGCACACAGGAAGTCAAAAACGCCTTTCGAGTGCACAACAGCCACATGGGGTGAGTGACTCCTGCTTTGGAAGGTGCCCCGTGGCACCTTCTGGGCTTCTCACTTACCTGTGAATGCCCCCGAAGGCAGAGACCTTTCATTCTCCTGCCCAGTAGCAGGGAGCCTCCAGAAAGAACGTTAGTAATGAATCCTGCTAATAAGTGCCGATGACACGTACAGGATGCACTTTCAAAACACCTTTCAGGTACTATGTCACTGAATCATCACAGGTACCCTGTAATCCCCTTTTGTGGAGGTGGAAATTGAGGTTCAGAGAGGTTAGGTAACTGGCCCAAGGTCACACAGCCTGTAAGTGGGACAGCTGGTCTTTGAGCTCTAGGTAGGCTGATTCACAGCCCACACTTTTAACCACTGTCCTGTCCTACCTCCTGATAATAGCGATGCAAATAATAATGAAAACTGCTAGACTTCCCCCCCCACCCACCCCAGGCATCTTGTAAGAATCATCTCTGCTCCCCAGAGCAGTCCAATCAAGGAAGGTTCTAAGGGTCTCAATGAAAGTGAGAAAGGATGAGAGATATCAAAGGTGCCTCGTGTCATTTCTGAGCCTGTCGGATTCTTGGAGGGTATACTTACATCCGTGCACACGACCACGAGAGGTGCCCGAGTTTTACGCCAAAGCTCTGATTGGCGTGGTCCCTTCATCTCCGGGGTAGCCGAGTTAAGTAGAGCCACCCACAGGAGAGCTCCCGAGGGATCTGGGTCACGAGGCGTCCGTGAGGGTTCCCCGTGGCTCAAACGTGCCCACGTGGGGCTAAAGGCACCCACAGAAACGAGCTCTTTTCTTCTTTCCAAAGACCACGGAGGCGCAGCCTCTTGTCAGAGCTGGGGCTCTGGAGTCGGGGCGCTCAGGTACAGATCCTGACTCTGTGAACCCGGGGACGGCCTCCCGCACCTCTTCAGTTTCCCGTCTGTAAAATGGGAGTAAACACACCCACCTCGTAGACTGATGGGGAGGATTGCATGCGTTCACCCAGGCTAAGGGCTCAGCACAGCTCCTGGCTGCATCGTGGGTTCTTGCTGTGGGGCCCCAGGTGTTTCACTGGAGTCTTAGAGTGAGTTCGATGGCAGAACCTGGGACTTCTGGGTAATTGAAGCGCTCCCTGTATGTTTCCCCTCGCGGAATTCCTACCCCACTTACCACCTGCCTTATACAATCTTACACTTAATTACAATTCTGCATCTGTTGTTTTCCCATTGTTTCCTGTTCATGCCGCTTCCCTTGCCAATTGCACAGCGCGTGGTGGCTGCGCGAATGAATGAATGGCTCATACCTGGCTTCCTTTCACCAGACCTCAAAATAGAGTGGCCAGGCGGCTGTCACCCCCACCCCCCAGCCTGTGAGCTTCTCTGTTTTATCACCGGGCGCCTACAGCGGGCGCCTGGCACCATGCCCGGCACCTAGTAGGTGTCAGGAAATGTTCGTTGAGCTTAATTAAACTTACCTGGAGTGAAAACCCCCTGCAGGAAGGAAAGGCCCCGGCTCTTCATCCTCTCCGTTTCCCCCCGCCGCGCTTGACCCCAGGCTGGGTAAGCCAAAATGGACAGCCCTTCCCAAGTGAAGTCCTCAGATCCTGGCTCCTGTCCTCCTGAATGCAAGGGGACTGCGGAAATAATAGTGTGAATCCGAAGAATAGCAGATTCCTGGGGCGCCTGGGTGGTTCGGTCGGTTAAGCGTCCTCTTTCGGCTCAGGACGAGAATGTGGTTCATGAGTTCGAGCCCCACGTAGGGCTCTGTGCTGACAGCTCAGAGCCTGGAGCCTGCTTTGGGTTCTGTGTCTCCCTCTCTCTCTACCCCTCCCCTGCTCTCTCCCTTTCTCTCTCTCTCTCTCTCTCTCTCTCTCTCTCTCTCTCTCTCAAAAATAAATATTTAAAAAAATTAAAAAGAATAAAAAAGAATAGCAGCTTCCTACCATGTGCTAAGCCCTTTCACACCTAGGAGCTGGCCCCTCCTTCACATCCATCTGCCAAGTTTTACTCCCATTTAGCAGATTGGGGAACTGAGGCTCAGAGCTTTGGTAACTTGCCCCAGGACGTGGAGGTTTGGCGACCTGGCTGAGATTTGGATCCAGAGGTTCCCAAAGGCTCCACGGGTGTCCTCTCCACTACCCCACAGTGCCCACCCAGGAGCCCTGGCTTTGTCACACCAGCCAGTGATTGCTGAGCAGAGTGAGCCAGTGGGAGGCGGGACCGGCCAAAATACACCAACTTCCAGAAAGAAAGGAAAGAGGCAGCTCTTGGCCCTAAATGCCTCTCAAAGTCACCTCCTCTCTGTTGCCCTCACCCTGCTCTAAACGGACAGCCCGTCTAGCCTGAGTCACACTGTGTGTTTTCAGCGTCCAAAATGCAATTCCGATCGTGGCGCTGCCCTTGCTTAAAACTTTCAATGGCTCCCCACTGCTCTCAAGACAAAGAAGAAAACACATGACCAGTGGTGTGCTGGGAAACCCCCTCTCGGGGGGCTGGGGCAGAGAAGAGAACACACAAAAAGCCTTGATTTGTGGTGGTGGCCAGTTTCCGTGGCGTAAAGCTGCCTACTGTGGCCGATCTCAGGCTACCAGAGCAGTCCTGGAAATGGCACATGTGGGTCTCAGGCGCTGCTAGGAACCGGCCCTAGCGCACCACTGCACGCGGTAACCTACGGTCAGCGGCTCTGCTTTGCACCCCGCACGCTTCCCAGGGCCCCCCCCCCGCCCCCATCCCCAGCTCCTTGCCCTCCCCCTGCCGCCTGCCCCGGGCTGACATGCTCCAGACCTCCGCATATGCTGTTCCCTCCAACTGCCACACTTGTCCTTTACCTTGGGTTGCTTCCTCGAGTCACAGAACTTGCTCAGACCTGGGCAGGGGCCCCTTGCCTCCTGTTACACCTCCCGGCACCTGATGCGCTTCCCACGTTTAACTGTATGGTCCCTTGATTCGTGCCCTTCTTCCCAGCAGGCTGTAGGCCCCTTGAGGCCGAGCCCTTGTCCGTGTGCCCGGCAGGGACATCGTCCCGACTGCAGTTGGCGCCAGTAACACCACCTGGAGTCACGCAACCCTCCTCCCCTTCCTGCTCCCCGCACCCAGCACGGGACCTGGCCCATCTCAGGGGATCTCCTCCTGAATCTTCCACTAAACCTTTGTTTCGCTGTCCTTCCCTCTTGGGTAGCTCCCCCCACCTCCATCGAAGTGATGGCCGCAGACATGCCCGCCCCCTTCAGCCGCTACCAAGCCCAGAACTTCACGCTCGTCTGCATTGTGTCCGGAGGGAAACCAGCGCCCATGGTGAGTACCTCTCCTCCGTCCCTGCCGGGCCACCCTGCTCTGTGACTTGTCCAGGTGCAGAGGTCACCGTGGCCTCCACTTGCAGAATAAAGGGGAGAGGGTGGGAGCCCCTGCCTTGAGCCACCTGCCTTGGTCTGACCCCATCTACTCATCTGACCCACCGAGGTGTCTGCTTTGCTCCCAAGATCCCAGCACAGAACCCCACTTTTCCTGGACCCTGGGGTCCCAGAACTGCACAGTGGGTCCTTAGGGAAGCCCAGCATCAAGCAGAGCCCTGCCCCACTTATCGGACAGAATGGGGACAAATGAGGCCCAGAGAGGGGAAGGGACGTGTTCGGAGTCACCTACAATGTTCTTGACGGACGTGGGACTCAAGTTCATGCCCTCCAGCTCCAATTCCACTGTGGAGGGAGGGAAGGGAGGAAGGCCGGAAGGAAGGTAAGAGAGAGAATTCCTGTTTGGACCAACTCCGACCCACCCTAACTGCTTTGAGGTCCGCCAGCCCAGCTCATGCATTATCGTCACGGCCACTTCAAGCGGTGGGGGCGCTAACATAGAGAACTGGGTTCTAGCCCCTGCCCTGCCTTAAGCAGAAAGATTCCCCTCTGCTTCCCAGTTTCTGCAAAGAGGCTTAGGGAGTGGACAACATTAACATTTTCAGCTTTGTTTTAGCAGCACCAGGACCTCTTTGGTCCAAATGAAATACACGAAGCCCCACGTGTAAAACATGTAAGAGTGAAGGAAGGTCAGGTTGCCCTTATGGAGCCCCGAAGCACCTGCGTGGAACCCTTGATTCCCTGAACCCATATTGAGAATCCACGCGCTGCGTGCTGTGAAGGCTCCCTCCACGAGAATTGTATAATACACTTGACACTGTGAGTCTCAGGTATCACTAGGATTAGTGAGGGGCTGGGCTCGAGCGGAGGATAGGTAGGGTTAGAGTTCAAGGTGGGAGACAATGAATTCCAGACTCTGTCTCATAGGCGTGATGCAGTGGGGTTACCTGGGGACCCAGGCCAGTCTCACCCCAGGATCTAGACCTAGACAGACCCAGCTTCTCAGGGCAGGGCAGTAAACAGGTGCAGAGAAACCCAATACAGGGCAGTGGCCAGGTGCACACAGGCGCAGGTGGGGCCGTAAGCAAGGTTGCATAGGTACAAGTGGGGCAGTAAGCAGGTGTGCAGAGACACAGGTGGGGCAGTGGACAGGGGTGCTTAAATAAGGCTTTGGTAAGGCCCATCTCCCTGCACCCATACCTCATGGTCCCAAGGAGACAGATAGATAAAAAGGCAACTTCAACCCCAGCGATTGGTGAGAGCAGGAAATGGTCCCCAAGTTTCCCCCTTTGGAGCCCATAAAGAGGTCTGGCCTCTCTAAAATCAGACAAGCTGGTCTTTTTCTCCAAAGAACAACTTCTTTCCCAGAGGACACAAAGAAAGTCTCCCCACGGCCCTGGGGCTGCAGGAAGACTCCCCACCCCCAACCCCTGCCTGCTCCTGCCATTTAAGATATGGCAATAAAATATTCAATATTCATATACACATATATATACTTGCACATAGATGTAAAAGACATTTCTCTCTCTCTCTACACACACACACACACACACACACACACAAGATCCTTAATTCCCCGCATTCCAGGCATCTTACGTTTGCCTGGGACATCAGAACTTAAAAGAATTCTTTGGTATAAATTACAAACCTGCTTTTGAAGCACTTTTCAAAAGAAAACGAAAGAAAGAAAGAAAAACCCAAAGCAGGCTATTATGTGCATATGAGATCCTTCGCTGGAGCTATAAACTCTGACAGATTCTCCAGGTCCCACATTTCATCCCCCCCCTTCCCCTCTCCCGCAGCCCCCCTCCTCTCCTCCCCCACATCCTCCTCCCTCCCCTCACCTGCACCAGCATCCTGAGAAAGCTGCTTCCTGCCCTCCTCTCTCCCTGTCTCCCATCGATTTATTTACCTGATTTATTAAAAAATACACCCAATCCCCACAGGCCTCTGGGCACACGTACCAACATAAAAGACAGCAAATTAAATTAAATGCCGCCTCTCAAAACTTGGGTTCCCCATTAGAGAAAGCGAGAAGATGTTTGCTTTCACCCCATCCCCACACCTCGCTGTCTCCCACACATGCAGCTGTTTCCTTCCTTCTGGTTGCAAACCTCCAAAACGCGCCCACGGAGATCCTTTCCTCTTCATTCTTCTTCGGATGGCTCACTTCCTCTCAGGCGCCTTCCTACCTTCTCCCTCGTCCAAATGCTGTCCCCAGGTGGGCACAGACCTCTCCCCCGCAGCCCAGGTGGCTGCTGGGGCTGCGCCCTGGCCCCCTGTTTCAGTACATTGTTTCATTGAAGCATCCGACAGCCCCCGGGGCAGCTGTCCTTACTCCCCTTTACAGGTAAGGAAACTGGGGCTCCAAGAGGCTCACCTGCTGGTAAAGACGGAGGTGGGCTTGGCCTCTGCCACTAGGAGCTGTGTGTGTCTCCCTCGACCTGAGCTGGCTCAGAGTACTTGGGGTGCTGGAGGGAAAGGAATGAGGGAGAGTCCATCCGGAAGGAGGAGGCGGCCTTGGAAGAACTGGCATTCTGTGGCCAGGTCCTCTGAGGTCCCACCGTCGGTCATGAAATCCTTCCCGCACCCTCCTTGTAATTTCAGGTTTATTTCAAACGCGATGGCGAACCCATCGATGCCGTGCCCCTGACGGAGCCGCTGGAGGCAAGCTCTGGCCCCTTCCAGGACAGCAGGCCTTTCCGCAGCCTCCTGCACCGTGACCTAGATGACACCAAGATGCAGAGGTCGCTGTCTCTGCTGGACGCCGAGAACCGGGGCGGGCGCCCCTACACAGAGCGCCCCGCCCGCAGCCTGACCCCGGACCCCGGCGTCCTCCTCCAGCCGACCACCGAGAACGTCCCAGAGACGGTGGTGAGCCGCGAGTTCCCGCGCTGGGTCCACAGCGCCGAGCCCATCTACTTCCTGCGCCACAGCCACACCCCGGGCAGTGACGGCACCGTGGAGGTCCGTGCCTTGCTCACCTGGACGCTCAACCCACAGATCGACAATGAGGCCCTCTTCAGCTGTGAGGTCAAGCACCCAGCGCTGTCGATGCCCATGCAGGCAGAGGTCACGCTGGGTAAGACTTGGTGGGTGCCGCTCTGCGGGGACCCTGCAGAGCTGGGGGGCGGGGAGCCTTGGGTCCTTGGGTCACCGGCCACCATGGACGTGGGGAGGGGTGGGGCAAGGAGGCGTCCGGGGCAGGCCCAGAGATCAGGGCTGGGGTTCTTAAGGAGGTTTGCTGAGCTGGACTGGGGAACGTGGGTGGTCACAGGGAGGTCAGGAGAGCTTGCTGGACAGGGTCAGGAACACTCGAAATCAGGGGAATTTGGTCCGTCAGTATCGCGAATATGTGAGTCGGAGAAGTTTGCTGAGTGAGTAATTAAGCAGAGGAGGGTTCAAAGGTGGACACTATGGCCCCAGAGCCTCGCTCTTAGCCTCTCACTGTGCCACATCCGTGGTCTCGGGCAGCTGCCCCCGAGCACTTTCGCGTGTCATTCCTTGGAGACCTCACGAACTCCCCCTACTGCCCGGCCCTGTGCTAGGCCCTGGGACCTCATCAACCCGCAGCCTGCCCCTACCACCCTCTCCGGACCCCCGCGCTTTCCACTGTCCTTTGGCGAATGTGAACCTCAGGATGCCATCTGCTCCGGGCTGGGAGGCAGAGCAGCCTCACCCCTTCGCTTTTCCCCCAGGAAAGCCGTCCCCTGCCCCTCTTGCCCAAGCAAAGCTCGGCTTCCCTGGGATGGTGCCCTGCCCCACCCCCACCGACACGGGGAAAGGACGCGTCAGACAAGGACTTGAGAGCAGCTGGAAAAGTGAGTGTGCAGCTCACAGCTCAAATTGCAGTGATGAGGGCGTGCTGCCCCTGGCCTGCCCCACCCCCTTGCCCTCCCGCACCCCAACCCAGATTAAGGACTCGCCTGCCCGCTCCCTGATCGCAGCAGGTTCCCTTGACCGGAGCCGTGCTGGCGTGCACCCCACCGCCCCCCCATCGGAGCCAGGGCAAGGCCCCTTCGCAGGCAGTGGGCATGCGCGGTCATGTGTGTGCACCCCCGGGGGAAGCGGGGAGCGGGGGACACTGCAAGGCTGCCAAGACGCAGGTGCCAGATCGGGGGGATGACACAGACCCCCGGGCTGGCTTCCCATCCAACCTTGGCTGCCGTCTGTTGGTGGGATCTCAGGCCTCAGGTCCCCGAGCCTCAGTTTTCTGACCTGTTGAATGGAGAGAATAATTGTAAGCTCATAAATATCAGGAGCCAGGCTCCCTGCAGGATGATTTGCCTACAAGTTCTCCTGGCACAGGTGCCGTGAGCTTATGGGGCAGGGAGAGACGCTGTCATTATTCCCGTTTCACAAGTGAGGGGAGCCAGCCAGGCTTGGAGTAACTCTCCTTAGGTCAGCCAGCCAGGTCCGACCCCAGGCCCACATTCTTCACCACTGTGCCATCTGCTGGGGCTGTGGCCAGGGGAGCGTGCTGTGAGCTGGGGGGCGGGGCGAGGGAGAGTGGAGGACACCCCGCCCTCTGGCCACGGCGGGGAGACAGTAGGATGGGCAGGTGACCTCGGGACACAGAATCCAATCATCTGATCAGGACTTTGAAGGTCAGGCCAGGGCGGACCAGAGCCTCCCCGCGATCTCTGCTGTTCCCTCTGCCGGGATGTCCTCCCCCAGCTCAGACACTGCTCCCCACAAGAAGACGGATGCCTGGTGGTCCCAGAACCCATCTCAGTAGATGGCGACTCCGTTCTTCCCATTGGCGGAGCCTGAACCCTCAGAGTCGCTTGCTTTTCCCGCTCTTTTCCCACGCGTCTAAGCCTCAAGAACCTGCCCCCACACCTGCTGCTTCTGGTGGTTTCCTCTCCGACCACCCAGTTCCCACCTGGATTTCGCAGCCGCCAGGCTGGTCTTTCCGCTCCCACCCTCGTCCATTCTGCTCTTCGTGCTGATTGATCGGCTTAAGATATAAATCAGATCTTGACACACATACACACCCACCCCAGCCCCTCCAATGGTAGACGAACAGATGCACAAAACAGCATAGAATTCAGAAACAGACCCAGAGAGAGAGAGAGAGAGTCCATCTTGATTTTTGATGAAGGCCCCAAGGCTGTTGAATGGGGAAGGAGAAGTTGTTTTAACAGACAGCCTTGAACAACCAGAGACGCTTAAGGGCAAAATGACCCCAGTCCCCTATCTCACGCACACACAAGAATTAATTTGAGATGAATCACAGGCCTAAACGTGAAATCCAACATCATAAAGCCTCTAAAGCGACGCATAGGAATCTGGCTTTGTGACGTCGAGGTAGACCAGGAGTTCTTCTAAAGGTCACAAAAGGCACCAAATGAAAAATTGAACACTGTTAAATGAGACTAAGTCAAAATCCAAAGCTTCTGCTCATAAGAAGGCACCTTCAGGAATATATATAGAGGCTGAGAAGAAATACTCTCCCTACAGATTTATGACAAAGGATTTGTATCTAGAATATATAAAGAACTACTACAGATCATGAATGGTAAGACAACTCCATTAAAAAAAAGAAAGAAAGAAAGAATACGTCCGAATGGCCCATAAGCATATGAAAAGGTTTATAATATCATTAGTCAGCGGGAAAATGAAGATTAGGACCTCGGTGGGGTACCGCGGCACAAGCAATAGAATGGCTAACGTGGAAAGAACGGGTAATGTCAAATGCCAACAAGGACGTGGAACCATCAGAACCTTCGTGCGTCGCCGGTGCGAGCATAAAACCGTGCCACCATGTTGGACGATTAGCACTTGCTTTCCCAGATGAAAACACCCTTACTTTATGACCCAGTAATTTCACTCCTAAGTGTTTACCCAAGACAAATGGAAACATTATGTCCACAAACGTTTGGAGGTGAATGTTCACAACAACGACAATAAAAACTGTAAGGAACCCGAATGTCCGCAATTGGGAAGGGGGGAGAACAAAACCGTGCTATTGTCCTACGATGAGCTACTTCTCATCAATACAAATGAACTCCTGTTAGTCGCAAACACGTGGACAGAGCTCAGAAAACATTATACCGTGTGCAACACGCCAGACGGCACAGAGTGCACACTGCAGGATTCCGTTTATACGGTAAACTTCTAGAACATTTACCAAAACTCTCCAGTGAGAGAAGTCAGAACAGTGTGTACCTATGGGGGGTGGGGGTGGGGTGGAAGGAGGCATAAAGGAACCTTCCGGAGGGATGGGGGTGTTCTAGAGTTTGATTGGGACGGTGGCTACACAGGTGTTCGCATTAGGATTCGCTAAGTCGTGTTCAGAAGAGCGCATTTCCCTGCACAACTGCCATTATATTTAAAACCAAATCCCAGCGATGTCCGTACATTACCCCCCTCTGCTCTGTCCGCTCCAGCCACGGGGTCCTCTTAACTCTTCCGTGAATGCACCCAGCTCGGGCCCACCACGGACTTTGCACTGGCTTTCCTTTCTGCCTAGAATAATCTTGCCCCAGATATTCTTAAGCCCTCTGTCCCTAAGGCCCCTGTTCAGATCTTCTACTCGGAAAGTCCTTCCTTGAACACCGTATCTCAGACAGCCTCTTCCTCCTGGCCCCATCAGCTGCTTATCTCACTTTATTCTCTGGCATCACTTTTCGCTCAACCTGCAGGTATATTACGTGTTTCCTTATTCCCTGGATCTCCCACTGGAATTTAAATTCCGTGTGGGCAGGGTCTCTACCTGCCTTGTTCACACGGTACAAGGCTCAGAATGATCCCTAACATATTACTCAGTAAGCACCTGTCTAAGAATTAAGTCATACTTTTCTGGGTTGTTGTGAAGATTAAATAAGGCAGTACATATCCAGTGCTTAGCATAGTGACAGACAGAGTAAGCACTCAGTAAATATCAGCTACTGTTATATTCATTGTTACAGCCCCAGCATTGCCCTGAACAGTAATCAGCACAGTTTAGGTGAACCACAAATAACTAGATGTATAGAGCAGATGAATGAGTGGGTGGGTGGGTGGGTGGGTGGGTGGATGGATGGATGGATGGATGAGTGGGCAGGTGGGTGGATGGATGGATGCATGGGTGAGTGGGTGGATGGATGGATGGGTGGGTGGAAGGAAGAACAGATGGATAGATGGACAGAAGGGTGGATGGAGGGATGGATGGTTGGATGGATGGATGGATGGATGGATGGATGGAAGAACAGGTGGAAGACGGACAGAAAGGTGAACAGATGGATGGGTGGGTGGGTAGGTGGATGGATGGATGGATGCATGGATGGATGCATGGGTGAGTGGGTGGATGGATGGATGCATGGATGGATGGATGGATGGATGGATGGATGGATAGATGGATGGATGGATGGATGGAAAAACAGGTGGATAGATGGACAGAAGGGTGGATGGGTGGATGGATGGAAGGATGGATGGAAGGATGGATGATGGATGGATGGATGGATGGATGGATGGATGGATGGAAGAACAGGTGGATAGATGGACAGAAGGCTGGATGGATGGATGGATGGATGGATGGATGGATGGATGGACGGATGGATGGATGGATGGATGGATGAATGGATGGATGGAAGAACAGGTGGATAGATGGACAGAAAGGTGAACAGATGGATGGGTGGGTGGATGGATGGATGGATGGATGGATGGACGGATGGGTGGGTGGATGGGTGGGTGGATGGATGGATGGATGGATGGATGAATGGATGGATAGATGGATGAATGGATGGATGGGTGGATGGATGGATGGATGGATGGAAGAACAGGTGGAAGACAGACAGAAAGGTGAACAGATGGATGGGTGGGTGGGTAGGTGGATGGATGGATGGATGCATGGATGGATGCATGAGTGAGTGGGTGGATGGATGGATGCATGGATGGATGCATGGGTGAGTGGGTGGATGGATGGATGGATGGATGGATGGATGGATAGATGGATGGATGGATGGATGGACGGACGGACGGATGGATGGATGGATGGATGGATGGAAGGATAGGTGGATAGATGGACAGAAAGGTGAACAGATGGATGGGTGGGTGGGTGGATGGATGGATGGATGGATGGATGGGTGGATGGGTGGATGGATGGATGGATGGATGGATGGATAGATAGATGGATGAATGGATGGATAGATGGATGAATGGATGGATGGGTGGATGGATGGGCAGATGGATGGATGGTTTTAGTGAACACCCAGAATTCCTGGGGGAAACCTAGAGAAGCTTTTCCATGAGATTTCACAAGGCTGTTCTTGCAGTGGAATCTTCAGGAGAGATAAGGAGGGCAGCTTATATCATCAGGATCGTTTATACTCCCCTAGACAGATGCACACCACTTTCCATTTCACGTTATATCCTCCCATCTGTCCTCCATTATCATTTTCAGAGTAACTCCTCAAAAAGTGTACTAACCTATTGTCCCCCACTTACAGGTAAGGAGACTGAGGCCCAACAAAGTTGAACTGATACATCCAAGTCATGCTGTCAGAGAGCAGAAGGCTAGGCCCCAATCCTGGGTCTCTGGACCCCCACTCTTTCTGTGTATCCAGGGGTGGAGGGCAGGGAAAGCCCAGGGGCTCAGAACATTCCTTTTGGAGACTCTCAGTGCTGTGTTCTAGGCAGGTGGGGGTTGGGGAGGCAGCGTTTGACTGCCAGGAGCTGCTGGTGGCTGTCGGTAGGGGTGTGAGTGGGGAGGGTGACAGCAGCTGGCCTGGCTTGTGGAAGCAGCATCGGAAGCAGCAGTGACAGGGGCGGGGGTGGGATCTTCCGCCAAGGTGCTGGTTGGTCAGCAGCTGCCAGGATGGAGCTCAGAGTGAGGGCAGGACAGACCCCTCACCTGCCCCCCTTCGTCCCCCAGGGTCAGCTCCACACAGGAGCCTCTGGGAACCTGCAGCTCAGGCAGCCACGGAGAGAGTCTGGCTGCCCGAGTGAAAGACAGCACCCCTCCCTCCCCACCAGCCCTGGCCTCGGGGCCTCCCTCGGAAGACCCACCGAGCCCTGTTCCCATCACTTCCTTGCTGTGCGGCCTCTGGCAAGCTGCAGCCCTCCAGAGGGCCAGGTGTATGGCCTGCAAAATGGGTTTCATGCAACCCTGCCTCATAAGCACCCTGAGGATGGGGCGATAGGCCTAACAGGGAGTCTAGAGCATGTGAGGTTTCCTCCCACCTCACTCGCTAGGCCCAGGCCTCCGCTGGAAGGGGCGGCCGCTAGCACTGGCGGGGGGGGGGGGGGATGGCAGGGGGCCCGGCAGGCCGAGCTGTTCTCATTGTTCCCATCATGCACCTGGGGAAAGCCCCGTGCAGTGACCCAACCAAGGCCACGCACGCTAGACCGGAATCCGCCCCAGCCTCCCTCCCTTCTGGCGCTGGCTGGCGGAGGCGGCCCCGGAAGCCCTCCCTGCGCCCCCACTCCTCCCACCCGTGCGTCCTTCAGCCCCACGTGGCACTTCAGACGCCTGGCTCGTGGTTTAATTAATAGTCCTTTCATTTCCTTCTCAGAGAATGAACTTCGCAGTGCCAGGGAGACCACCCGCATCTGCGGGCTGCTCTGATTTCCACTTGGAGAGCTGAGCGGGAAGGAGAGGCTGGGGAGGAGGCAGGGGTGGGTCGGGGAGAGCCCAGGCCAGCCCCAGGGCCTGGGACACACAGCTTTTCTCCTGCCGTCACCCCTGGAAGATGTTCGCAGAGAAGGCACGGGGTGTGGTGCTCTAACCAAAGCCTTGAGGCCTCCCTCCAGCTGGGGAGGCCTCTCCCCCATGACCCCTGACCTTCGGCCTCAGTGCCCACGGGACCTGGCTCCTCCTTCCCCCCCGGAACCCTCCTCAGCAGTTTCGTGTCTCAACTGAAATGTCACCTTCCTTGGAGGAGACTCTGGCCGGCACTCACCCTCCGCGTGAGCAGAGCATCCGCATACTGGTTTCCCGTCTGTGCACTTGCTTGTGCGTGGAACGTGTGCCCGACTCGAGTGTGAGCTCCCAGCCGGCAGGCCCCTGGCTTGCCCACACTGCGTGCCCCCCGCACCGCCCAGAGCCTGGCACGGGAGTGGCTCGCTAATCGCCTGTTGAATGACTGAATGAGTCTGGGGGAAAGAGCCCCAGGAAACATGGGAAATTAACCGCGTGGGTGACCTTGGATAAGCCCCTTTGTTACTCGTGCACCTCGGTTTCCCAATCTGATCCTGAGGGGACGGGCTCAGAGGTCCCGGTGGCTCTCCCAGCCCTGACATTCTCTTGTGCGCAGGACGGCAAGGCCCCGGGCGTCTTGTCCCCCAAGCTCACGATATAAAGGGCCTTGAAAGAAGTGATACAGGAGGTGAGGAAAGAGGCAGGGAGGACAAGGGCCGATGGGAGGAGATGGTTTCCCCACACACACACCTGTCTACCCCCCCGTACCTCCAATCTAGGGATTCCAGAAAAACCCCACTGGGCAGATTACCTAGTAGAAGGAGCATCGGGTCAGAAGGGAGACAGCTGAGTCTGGTCCTGGCTCCTACTCACTGCGTGACCTTCGGCAAGTCCCTTGCCCTCTCTGGGCCTGGTTAACCCAGCCGTGCAGGGGGTGATAACGGCAGAGTCCCGCCTCATGAGGATTTAGTGTGGGTGGCAGTTTGGGGTGCTTCAAGCCGTCGCAGCTGCTGGGACAGGCTTCCTGCCACTAACAGCCGAGTCGTTTGTGGGGTAGACTTCTCTTGGGCGTCCCCACCTCCACCGTCCCCTGGGCTTCTCTGACCTGACCCTGATCAGGCTTGTGCTTGTCTTTCATCCACACCGAGAGTGAACCCCACAAGGCCAGGGGTCGCGTTCTGAGCACCACCACTGAATCCCAGGTCTCAGGGTCGGACTGATTGCAGGGGCTCGGGGACTGAGTGTGCGCAAGAAGGCAGGCGTGGATGGATGAATGGGCATCGTCAGAGCTCCTGGCTCAGTGGCGGCTCCCCCCAAGGATGCTCGCTGCTGGACTGGAACTTTCTCTCCCACTTTCCCCGTGCCTCCTTTTCCTCGCTCAGTCTCCCCTTCTCCATATATACGCATACCTCTCTGACCTGGCCTTCCTCTCCCTACAGTTGCCCCGAAAGGACCCAAAATCATGATGACACCCAGCAGAGCCCGGGTCGGGGACACAGTGAGGATTCTGGTCCACGGATTTCAGGTCGGCCTGACTCCGAGCATCTGGAAGGGTGGTGGGAGGTGACAGGGACACCACTGGTCACCGGTATCCCTCTAAGACACTTCCCTTGACCTCAGTCCCCCAGCCGGTGAGGCGGAATGGCCTCTGGTGAGGAACGGCAAGGTTTTGCTCTCCATCCAGAGCCCAGCGCAGACCCAGCTCACGGACTTCGCATCCTTTCCGGCCCCGGAGTCCTTGTCTTGCTGGGGTTCCGGGCAGCCACTCCTGCCCCGTCGGATGGCAGGCAGCGTGTGTCCAGCCCCGGCCAGGCCATGCCTCTGACCCCTTCCTGCTCTGGCAGAATGGTTCCCCCTGTGACCCAACTCTCCCCCCACCCCGACCCATAGAACGAAGTCTTCCCGGAGCCCATGTTCACCTGGACGCGGGTCGGAAGCCGCCTCTTGGATGGCAGCACTGAGTTTGACGGGAAGGAGCTGGTGCTGGAGCGGGTTCCTGCCGAGCTCAACGGCTCCATGTACCGTTGCACAGCCCAGAACCCCCTGGGCTCCACCGACACACACACCCGGCTCATCGTGTTTGGTACGCTGCCCTGAGCGGGGGTTGGGAGGGCGACCAGGGGTGGCGCCCTGGCTGGAGCCGTCCCAAGGACGAGGGAGTGGCCGGGGCCCGGGGCCCCTAAGTTTGCCCGCGAGGATGCCCCACACACAGGCACCGGAGTTCGGTGCTTGGAGCCAGATCTCTGGGTTCGGATCCCGGACGCATCACTTCACAGCCGGGCAACCTGGGGCAAGCCGCTCGACCTCCCCCATTTCTCCGTCTGTGAAGCAGACCTAATGCCACGTCCGCACAGGGGCTTTGGGCTGCCCCGAGAGGGCGCCCGCGATACCACACGGCAGGTGCCGCAAACGGGAGGGTTCCTTTGCGGAGCTCTGACTGTCACCCCAAGCCGGTTCTCTTTCCGTCCTTTCCAACAGAAAACCCAAATATTCCAAGAGGAACGGAAGACTCCAATGGTACGTGCTCACCCTCAGAGCTTCTCGCTAAAACCCAAGGGATCTGCAAGGGTCCGGGCAGCCCCGGTCTCCCCAGCGGCCCGTTCGTGTACCCTTGCCTTTGCCTCAAGCCTCAGGCGGGCGGCTGTCCTCTGGTTCAACAGAGTCTGGGTCAAGGGTGGTCAGGAATGGGTGCTGAGGCACTACGGGGGACTCAGCACCCCGAAATCAGCCAGTGGGGGTTTCCAGGGACCTAGCGTGTCCCCTCGCCACCATCCACAATGACTCTAGCTCGCTCAGCTCAGAGAACTTAGCTGCCCTGGCCCTAAGAGGATGTGTCGCCATTGACCATGGGCTTGTGCCCCCGGGCTCGGGACCACTCCACAGGGCAGCGGGGAGCACATTCAGGTGCCTCGGCTGGAGACTCTTATACACCCCCTCCCTGAGCTCCTGCCCAACCTGAGCACCGGTCCACGGGACCCAAACACCGCTCCCTGGCCCACCAGCCCTTTCCTCCCCACACTGGGCTGATCTCACATTTCACAATGGAGGCCCCCACACCCGGTCCCCACTGGATGGTCCCAGTGGCCACCAGGGAGCCTGAGCTCAGTCCAGCAAGCCCGGGGCAGGGAAGGGGTCACGCCCAGTTTGGTGGGACAGGTGGCAGAGGTTGGATTTGAACCCAGGGCATCCCGTGGCTGAATCCAGACTCTGCTGGGGCCCTTTGAAGCTCTGCCATCCGGGATCCATTCCTGCCCCGCCCATCAGGGTCCGCGGCCCTGACCCTGACCCCGCTCCCTGCCGCCCTGACACAGGTTCCGCTTCTGGCCCTGCTGGCGTCCGGCTCACCTTGGTGCTCGCCCTGACAGTGGTCCTGGAGCTGACGTGAAGGCCCGGCCGCCACTCCCGCCACTCCACCCCGCGCTGACTTCGCCGCGATCGGTTTTCTTTTCTTTTCTAAACTATTTCCAGTCTGTTCTTCGTCTCTTTCTGTCTATGTCTTGGCTTCTTCAATCAGTTTAATTAAAACGAAACAATTTTCCCCACCTTAGTCTGTGGCTCTGAATTCGTCTTTTGTTCTGTGGCAGCGACTGGCACTCCCTGGCACCCAGTGTCAGGACAGGCCCTGGGGAGGGGGTGACAGAGGGGACGGAAGGCACGCTCCTTCCGGGAAGAGGAGCAGAGGTGCGGCTTACTGTCTCGGTCCAAGCGACCAGATGCGAGAAGTGGCCGGAGACTCTCAGGAAATGCGAGGCTCTTCGGGGCCGAGTGTAACAGTCAGCTGTTGCCACAGTACTGCTGCGTAACAAACCAACCCAACCTCAATTTACGCAACAACACGCATTTATTAGTATGCTCGTGTTCACGATGAAGCCGTTCCGCTGGTCTAGTCCGAGCTCAGTTGGGCAGCTTTGCTTCAGGCGACAGGTCGACTGGGCTGGACTCTTGGCTATGGTCGGGTTCAGGTCTCCACCACAGGTGTTTGCTCTAGGCCCAGGCTACAGGGGCAGTGGCTCTCCGACATTTGATGCTCTTACGGCGGCTCACCAAAGCTCAAGGAGCAACCCAAACCCCACAGCCAAGGGCAAGGCATCTGCCTGTCGTGTCTATGAATGCTTCTTTAGCCAAAACAAGTCACCCGGCCAGAGCCAACATCACGATCACGCAAAAGCCAGTGGCAGAGGTTCCAGAACTTTCTACCTGACCATGAGAAGATTCCCCATGCCATTCAGCTATTCGCTCAGAGGGAAGGACTGAGAGACCCTGGGGAGGGTTGGGGTTGGCCCCTCTGAGCTGTAGCCAAGACTGAGGGTCATCGGGGGGACCCCACAGAGGACTGTATTAGTTTGGATAGGGCAGGCCATGTTGCAGTAACACAGTAACCCCAGAGTCTCACTGGCTTAGCCTAATAACAATTTATTTGGGGTTCATGCAGGTCGGGCAGCCTCTTGCATGTTGTAGCTACACTAACCAGAACACGGGGCCTCTGGAATCTCCAGGGTGGGGGAGGGGAGGGCCGGAGGCTCGCCGCGGCAGGCAGGACGATGGTCCCCCAAAGATGTCCACACCCTAATCCCCGGAACCCATGTATATGTTACTTCACACGACATACGTCATTTTGCTGATATGATTAATTTAAGGATCTTGAGGTGGGAAGATTCGCCTGGGTTATTCCAGGTGGGTCCCACGTGATCCCAAGGGTCCTTCGAGAGTGAGGCGAGAGGGTCAATGTCCACAGCAGGAGATGTGACAACCGCAGCAAGGGACTGGAGTGAGAGGCCAGGAGCCTACCCGTGCAGGTGGCCCTGGAAGCCAGGAGGGCACCGAAGCAGATTTTCCCCGAGAGCCTCCCGAAGGAGCTGGCCCTCTGCGGTCACTCACGTGCCAAAACACTCTTCCGGACTTCCGATCTACGGGAATAAATGTGCCTTGTTTGGAGCCACGAAGCTTGTGGTAATGTGTTACAGCAGCCGCGGGGAACCCATCCGATCACACAGGGTGTTTTGAGGGGCCAGGCCTGGTGGTGCCACGGGCCACCTGTGCCCACTTCCCATCGGCCAGACGTACTTCCGTGGCCCCAGCTAACTGCAAAGAGGCTGGGAAATGGGTCTCCTGTGTACCCTGGGAGAGGAAATGCAGCGGAGAGCACAGAGCATTGTGTCTGCCACGGAGAAGCACAGGACGGGGGCGCGGGGGAGGAGGCCCTGTCCCCAGGAGTGGCCCCCACCTCTGCCCCATGACGTCAGTGAGCTCTTTGTGCCTCTCCCAGGAACTGTGCTGGGGAATTGGGCGGGGGGGGGGCATCCCTACCAAATCTCCAGACCCCAGACATGCCAGGCTGGGAATAAAGCCGTGGCTTTGCCCCCCTTGCTGTCTTCACGGCCCCTTTGCCTCTGGCCAAGTCAGGACCTGGATGGCCAATTCTATTCATTTCCATATTGCCTCCCAAATCTCTACCCCCCTAACTTCCCTGCAATTCCAGACTCAGAGAGCCAATTGGCTACAATTGGCCCCTCCCCGCATGGGTGTCTAACATGCCCCTCCCTCTCCCTGGGGGCCGAAACTCAGCTCTGGATTTGCCTTCCCGTACATGCTCCTCCTCCAGACTTGCCCTTCTCAGAAAATGGTCCCCATCCACCCGGTTGACCTGGTGAAACATTTGGCTTTTATCCGTCCACCTCTTGCCTTCGTCTCTCCACGTCCGACCCGACGGCCTGTTGGGTTGACTCTCAACTCTCATCCCGAATTCACTGCCCTCCTTCTCCACTGCCAGCCCTCTACGCAAAGCCACCTCTTGCCTGGGACACTACCTTGGGTTTCTCATCCGGTCTTCAGCTTCCCCTCTTGCCCAGCCCCCCACCCACAGCAGCCAGAGGATGCTTTTAAACAGAAATCACCCCACGGCACCCTCCAAGTCAGAACCCTCCAATGGTTTACTAGAAACCGCAGTTTCCAGTAACTGCACAGACTGAATGTCTCTGCTTTCCCCAAATTTATGTGTTGGTACTTAATGCCCAACGGGATAGTATTAGGAGGTGCTGAGTTCATGAGGGTAGAGGCCTCATACATAGGAGCAGTGCCCTTAGAAAGAGACCCCCAAGAGCTAGCTTGCTTTTTCCACTGTGTGAGGACACGGCGAGAGGTCAGCAGTCCGCCTCCGGAAAATGCGGCCTCACCAGAACCCCTGATCGTGGATGCCCAACCTCCAGAACCGTGAGCGATAAATTTCTGTTGGTTCGTAAGCCACCCAGTCTGTGGTATTTTGTTATCGCAGCCCCACTGGACTAAGGCACCCCCATGCAGGAGATAAATCCAAAGCCTTTACAAGCCACATGGGACGCAGCCCCGCCTGGTGACCCGGTCTCATTCACACACATCCCCTTCCGTTCACGCTCATCTTTCCGTTCCTCAAACTGTTCAAGCCCACTTCTGCCTCAGGGCCTTTGCCCTACCCTTGGCCAGAATGGCAGCCTTTGAGCGTGGGAGCCACGTCTGTATCATTCACTTTTGTGTCCTCAGTGCTTGGACCAGAGCCTCACACATGGCAGGTGCTTAACAACTCTTGAGCCAGTGAATGAATGAATGAATGAATGAATGAATCAGCACCTCTCCAAGACCTGCTATGGACCGGGTCCTGTCCTAGGCATCCAGGCTGCGGAGATGAGCAAGATGTTCTCTCTACCCTGAGGGAGCTCATGGTCTAGAGAGGGGAGGACATTTACCCGACTAACCAAGGTGACTCAGTGGGATGAGTGTTCAGCACCTCCCCAGAGCTCTGGCGCACTGAGGTGGGAGAGATCCATTCTGCCGGGGTGGGAGAGATGGGTCAGAGGAAACCAAAGAGAACGGACGCCAGAAGGAAAGAGAGAGGCTGACCAGGCAGAGAATATTCTAGACAGAGAGAACAGAATGAACAAAAGCTTAGAGGTAGGACAATTCACTATGCACTGAGGGGAGAGGCAAGTAGTTACACCAGCACTTCCAAAAGTACATCAACTTGTTCAACAAATGTTTATGAAGTCCTCACCATGGGTCAAGGAGCACGAGGGCTGCAGATTCAGTAGGAACACCGTCGTGCGGCTCTTGTATCAGTTATCGATCGCCACAATGCTGCTGCGTAACAAACATCCCCAAACCGTCAACATCAACCACCATTCGATATTTTCGTCATGCTGCTGAGCTGAGCCAGGCTTAGCTGATGGAGACTGGGCTCCCTTTTGTATCTGCAGTCAGCCGGGGGCTGCCTGGTCGAGGGTCACCTTCACTGAGATGACCCAGCTCTGTCCCGTCTGTCATCCTCCAGCAGGCCAGCCCACGGAGGGCCGAGGAGCAAGACGGAGAGCCAAAGCACACAGGCCTCTTGTGATCCCGCGGAACCCGCACTCCGTCACCTGTACCACATTTCACTCACCAGTGCAAGTCACAAGGCCAGCCCAGCTTCAGGGGGCAGAGAAACAGACTGGACTTTTTGTTGAGAAGAGCTGCTAAGTCCCATTGCATACTGTGTGGACACGGGGCAAGAGGCAGACGTAGGGCGATTTTTTGCCACCTACGCGATCCGTTCCTTCAGTGAATATTTGCCTACCTGCATTTGGCAGGTTGACAGCAACACTGAAGCACATGACTTTCAAGGGTTGGGGCTGTCAGATGTTCATCGGGATAAACATCCAGGCCGGATCAGCAGGCCACAACCACACAGTGCCACCGGCCTCCTCACCCTACTTCCTTCCTCCTCGAGGCTCTGTTCTGTCTCACATGAGCCAACCTGCCCCCTCTGCTGCCTGCCAGCCATCTCACCTAAGCCTCTGTCACACGACGCCTTTGCCTGTTTTCTGGAAAGAATAAAAAAAAAAAAAAAGATTTGTTCCCACTCTTTGCCTTAATAGAGGGAAGCCCATGTAGGCATGAAATTGGAATTGCTTTGCCCTATTAGCAGCACGGCTGTTGGCCTCCACTGACCCCTGAAGCGCATTAATATCTCAGCAGCAAGTGGATGGACTGCATAAAGTGGCAGGGGACACGCCCGAAGAAAGCCAGCTGAGTGCCACGAGGGATGGGGGCGGCCGCCCGCTCTGGGCTCTGAACTTGAGGACTTCCTGGCCCGAGCAGACTGGAAATGGTGGTTTCTCCAAGCTGGGGTCAAAGGGAAGGAAGGCGGGATGGGTAGGGCGGAGCCCAGCCGCAGAGGGCAGGTGGATTCTTCATTTCTTTGCTTGTCTAGTCACTCCGCTGACGGACACTGAGCTTCCCCCTGGCCCAGGCCGTGCCATCAGAGGGCTCCCGTGATGCCCGCTGATCGTGGTGCCTGGCTAGCCAGGCAGGTGCAGAGGCCCCTTGAGGCCACTCCCATCCCCCCCCCCCAGCCCATCGGCCAGGCTGGCAGCCCACCTCCTCCTGGTCCGTGGGGCTCTCCGAGTTGGGCTTGTCAACGGCAAGTGCTCCCGGCTGCCACTCGCAGTCTCTTGCGGTGGCTCCGAGACGGGACCACCCTTCTGTGGCCTGGGTTCTCAAGCTGTGGACACCGGGGGTGCCCCCATCACTCAGGTCACAGGAAGTGGGAGAGGCACATAACATTCACCCCGCTGCTGCCCCTTCTGGGGAGGAGGGCCGGGGCCGGCTCTGCTGGCAGTCCCTTGTCACCATCTGCTCTTTTCCCATGGGGACCCTGGGGGGGGGGGTCACATGGCTCCTCTGCCCTGTGCCTCCGTAGACTGGAGACGGTCCCCCTCCTGCTTCTGCCCTGGCTGAGCCATTGGCCAAGCAGGAGCGGATCTGGAGACCCGCCTACACCGCCGGCCTCTCTTCCCAGGCTCACAGCCTTCTTGTCCACGGGGAGATGCGGACAGCCCCTCCTCAGGGCTCTGGTGTCACACCAAGACAGGAACCCAGCCTTTCAGAGTCGCTGTCCTGAAAAGCTGTAGGATTTAGGGAATGTACAAGTATACACACAGCTGGGGAAACAAAACCAAAAATAAGGGCCCTGGGCGGGGGGGTCTCTGCCCCTGCGAGGGTGCTGACAGCCCCAGATGGTCCCTCAAGCTGGATGCTCACCCATCCTTCTCCAGGGCAGCACGGATGGGTGGCCAGCGTCAGGGAGACTCGGCCAGGAGCCCTGACTCCTGGCAAAAAGGAAAGCTGGGGCGGGGAGGGGGGTGTGGAGGAGGGAGGGCTGGTGACCGAGGAAGCCTGCTTGGGACACTGTGGTCAGGTTCACCCTGGGATCAGAGATCTTGGGGAGACAGGAGGCTCCACAGAGGGACTTGCAGATGACGGATGGAGGGGGCAGTGACGGGGGTCACTCGGAGGAGACTCTGGAAGAGGACCCTCCCGTCCAGTTGGGCTCTTGCAAAACAGAAAGAGACCAACGCCGGGACTGAATGAAGTAAGGAGAAAGCTGAAGAGTCAGGAGCGGATGGAAATGAGACGAGATAGACGACAGACACGGAGACAGATAGATAGAGAGGAGGAGGGGGCGGGGAGGACACAGAGACAAAGAGGGAGAGACAATAAGGAGAATGAGAGAGAGAGAGAGACAGACAGGGACAGAGATGGAACAAAAGAACCTGACCCTGCAGCCCAGCCAGGAAAGTAGAGCCACAGACCAGAGCGGGGAGTAGAGTTTTCCAGAAAGCACTTAAGTTGTTATGTCAGCAATTACGCCCTTGGCCTCCTCCGGGAGCGACAGCCCTAAGTGATAGGTGGAAGGAAACAGATGCGCGAAACACATGCATTTTTGTCAAACGGGCTCAATTGTCAGCGACAGGCCGAAATGTCAGCACACACAGCGGAATCCCCGGCTGCCAGCTGCACTGACCTTGGGGCGGAGCTTCCCTGGCCACCGCCCGGACTCTGCCCCCCGATCTTCTCCCTCTCCCCACCCGGGCCCACATTCCCCCCTCCGCCTCGAATCCCACTGACCCTGGAGTCCCCAAGGCCACAGAGAGAAAGCATTTTGGAGGAGTCCTTTCCTAAGCTGATGCCCACACTCCACTTCCTGCAGGAACTTCCTTCTCCGACCCAAGGGAAAGTCCCTTAAATCCCAGACAGGGGGGATGCGACGCCATAATAGGGGCCCCCAGAGCGGCCAAGCGCACAGACCGGGCCTGGGCCCGACGTCCAGTTCCGTCGCTATCGCTGTGACACGGGCCCTCGACTTACCCTCTCTGTGTCTCCATTTCCTCTTCTGTAAAATGGGCCTGCCAGGGTTCACAGCATTCATCCCAGAGAGTCAGATGAAAGACTGGGGAGCTCTTACTTAGGATGAGGCCTGGCATGGCCGAAGTACTCCGTGAACGTTAGCTACTGGTATCCTCACAAGGCACTAGGGAGCCAGCGAAACTTTCGAGCCACGGGTGAGAGCATCAGAATCATGGAAGATGCTCAGAAGCAGACAGGAGAGTACTGCCGGGGGAGAGTCCTAGATCCTCGCTCCTCGGCGTGGTCTCTGCACCAGCAGCATCGGCGTCCCCTGGGAACTTGACAGACGTGCAGAGCCTTGGGCCCCACCCCCCGCCCCCAGACCCGCTGAATCCGAGGCGCTATTTTAACAAGATCCCACATGCTCGTGGGCCTAGTCAAGTTTGAGACGCCTGCTCTTGGCACAGGGAAGCCAGTCAGGTGCTTACTTAAGTAGCTCCCGGGATGGGTTCCGTGAAGGTCAGCGGTGCCGGCTGGAGGGGAAGGGTGTGCGAAGCCTTGATTCTGTACCACGCGCTGGGCTGGAGGCTTTAGCCCTTGAAACAATGCTGTCTGTCCCCCACTTTCCAAACGCAGGGACAAAGCTCAGAGGCGCCGTGGGACTCGCCCAGGCACCAACACGCCTTGGGCAGCAGCACCGAGGAGGCGGCCTGGGCGATCCCAGGGGCGGGGCCAGGCAGTGGGGCTGGGGGAGGGCAGGAGCCTCAGGAGGGGCCCCCAGACCTCCGGGAAGGGTGGGGAGGGAGGGCGAGGGAGCCGTGATCACGAGCCAGAGGTCCTTTGGTCCGCACAGCCAGAGACGGAATAAAGGGTCCGGAATGAGAACGCAGGGGGACGGTGGTTAAGTTTGACGCTGGACACCCTGAGTGCGCGGAAGGAGGGCCGTGCTCCGGGTGACTTCCGGCAGGTCTGGGGCTCAAGCGGGGTGCCGACGTGGCCTCATGTGTCCGGAGAACAGCAAACAGGCGTTAAGCACGGACCGTCTGCCAGGCGCTCCGGCGCGCTGGCCCTGTGGACAGGTGTCCCCCTATCTTACAGAGGAGCAGGTAGAGGCTCAGAGGGTGAGTCGTTTGCTTAAGGTCACACAGCCCACGGGCACAGCCCTGAGATCCGAGGCCACGTCTGCCGGGATAAAGCACTCGTGCCAAACCACGGATAACCCACGCTGGAAGTTTGGGGGGAGGGGCTTAATTTAGCCCTTCGCCCCAAGGCCTAACGGACCCGTTCCCGACCCCGAGGCAACCCAAGCCCAGGCCCGCGGAGAGCTACCAGGCGGGGCTGGAATGTGAACGTCACCCAGAAAGGGGCTTCGTTGTGAGGAAGATGTCCTCGGGGTTGGATGGCACAGGGCGGGGGCGGGAATGTTCTGGAGCCGGGCGGGAAGAAGCCCGGGAGCTGCCCCGTCCAAGCTCACCCCATCCACAGTGAGGGCCAGGGATGCAACGACCTTGGGGGTAGAAAGCGTTGCGGGTTCAAACTGCAGGCCTTGCCGGGGCGCCTGGGTGGCTCAGTCGGTCAAGCGTCCAACTCTGGGCTTGGACTCGGGTCATGGGCTCACGGTTCGTGAGTTCAAGCCCCACGTCGAGCTCTACGCTGAGAGGACAGAGCCTGCTTGGGATTCTCTCTCTCCCCCCCCCCCCCGCCCCTCCCCTGTGCTCTCCATCTCTCAACATAAATCAACAAACATTTTTTAAAAATAACTGTAGCTTTGCCGTATTCCCACCGCGGGATCTCGGGCCAACTGCTCAACCTCTCTTAAAGTCTGTTTTTCCAACTGTGAAATGGACCGAGGCAGATGGTTCCCCTAAATATTCTAATGATCGCAAGCTGGCCGGTGAAAGGGGCAGTACCGTGCGGTGGTTAGGAAGGTTAGCTTTGCAGCCCAACTCTGCGGGGTTCACCTTCTGGCTTGGCTTTTGACTAGCTGTGCGACCTCAGGCCACTCACATACCCTCTCTGTGCTTTAGTGGCCTGTCTGTATAATGAGGGTAATAACCGTACCTGCCCTTAGGGCCGAAAGGCAGAGGTTATAGAAAGTACTTAGAACGCTGCCTGGCGTGTAGTACGTGCTCAATAAATATTACCTGTCATTTCTCACAGATGATAACATCGGTCTCCAGGTTTTAGTGCTAGACAAAAGGGACCTCGTGGGGTTCCTTCCCCTTCCCCCAAGGTCATGCTGTGCCCTCAGATCATCCCAGCATAAGGGGAAGGGGATGGAGAAGGAAAAGGGATAAAGGAGAGAGAAACGCCCATCTACCAGCTGGCATTGTTTCAGTCAGTCCACGCAACAGCCGCACAAGGTGAGCACGACTGTGCTCGTGTCATAAGTAGACCAAGAAGGGAGGGCCAAGGGGGAGAGGGGACTTGCCCGGCATCACAAGCTATGGGTAAGAAGTGACTCTCTCTCCCCCATTTCCTGCTTCCCCTCGGTGGGGTGACGTGGCCGCCCTGACACCCGCCCTCTGCGGGCACAAGCCAGAAACCCCTGCCAGCGGGAGATGAATGCCACCCTCTCCTGTGGCCAGGGGCGGCCCAAAAGAAACAGGAGAGAACATTCTCCACGGATGCCCCGGGGCAGACCCTCTGCCTGCTACAATAGGGCCCGCCCCCTCACCCCAACACCAGAGAAAAGGCATCTTCCTGACAGCTGAAACAGAGAGGGATGTCGAGTTTCAACCCATGTTACAGCCGGGAAAACTGAGGTCGCGGGCAGCTCCCCAGGGGTTACCGCAGGTAAGCAACAAAGTGCAGACGGGAAGCGGGGTGGGCTCACCACCCCCCCATCCCTTTTTCTGGAATTACACCCAACTGAGCTATTTCTGCCTGGTAAAGAAAATAGTAACTTGGCTCCTTTGTAGGGGGGGGGGCGGATCTTGGAATCCGTGCCAGGAAAGACCTGCAGGGCGGACCAATCTGGTTGGGGGAGGAGCTTGTGCAGCCAAGGCGGGCCTCCCCAGTGACAGGGTCCAGCAGGGGGCTGAGGCCTGAGCCTGGTGGCCCCTTCCTGGGGCTGGGCACAGTCTGTCGGACAACAGCCTTGACTTTGCAACACCACGCCCAGCCTTCAGCTGCTCCGAGGGTCCCGGGTTCTAACACCTCCGAAGACTTTTACTGGGGTCTCTGGCTGAGGTCCCGAGAAGAGTCCAGGTCTGAGATAAGTCTGCCTCACCGCGAGCCTGCTTCCACCTTGTTCTTTTTTTCTCAATTTCCCCTAAAATATATGCCTGTGTGTGTGTGTGCGCGCACGCTGAGGTTGTTCCTGGGGGACTATTAACTAAGAATAATTTATCCAAGAAATTTGTTATGTTAGAATTACCAATTAGATATGATTATAACTTACCATGGCTAACGCCGCACTACTGTTGGAAATCTGAATGCCATTAAAATCGAATTAGCATATATTAAGTCGAAGGCGGTCTTACCGCAGTGCGCCAGCACGTTCGAGCCGCGCCAGGCTGGGCCCGGGGCTTTGCTGCCCGCTTCGGCATGCGGGCCACGTTGCCCACGGCGCCCAGGTGCGTGCCAGGCAGCCTCCGGGCAGCTTTTCTGATCCTAAGCCGGGACCAGATGGTCCGTGCCCACAGAAGGGGGCAGATTTGAAAGTGGAGGTGACATTCAAGGCTCTGTCCCTGAACGGGTGGCGAGAACCCATGGAAAGGCATCTTTGTGGCGGCCACAGTCAAGGCACCCTAGGTCCGTGCTCTGGGATAAGAGGACAGGAAGCGGTTCGGGCAGTCCCGGGAGCCAGTTAGCTCGGTGGCTGAATGCCAGCATCACAGGACTTACCTGGAAGGACATGGTGGGTCCCAGTGTGGGGGCGTGTGACTGCTGTACCCTCATACCTACCAAAAGCCTACTGGGCTCCTACAATTCGACTAAGGGCTTTACTTTCTTGTGCAAACTTCATCCTCACAAGACCAAAAGTTCTCGGGGCGCTCGGGTGGCTCAGTCGGTTGAGCATCCGACTTTGGCTCAGGTCATGATCTCACGGTTCCTGGGTTCGAGCCCCGCGTGGGGCTCTGTGCGGACAGCTGGGAGCCTGGAGCCTGCTTCGGATTCTGTGTCTCCCCCTTTCTCGCCCCCCCCCCCCCCGCTTGCGCTCTGTCTCTCTCTCAAAAAATAAATAACATTAAAAGTAAAACTTAAAAAACGCTTAAAGTTCCACTGTCAGGGGCGCCTGGGTGGCTCAGTCGGTTAAGCGTCCGACTTCGGCTCAGGTCACGATCTCGCGGTTCGCGAGTTCGAGCCCCGTGTCGGGCTCTGTGCTGATGGTGCGGCGCCTGCTTGGGATTCTCTCTCTCTCCCTCTCTCTCTCTGCCCCTTCCCCACTCGCACTCTCTCTCTCTCTCTCTTAAAATAAATAAACTTTTTAAAAATATTTTTAAAGTTTATAGAATGTACAGATGAGATTATTGGGCAAAAAACATTCTCTCCCTGCCCGTCTCCTCCAAGGTGATGCGCACTTCCCTTTCTGCGACCTGTCGGTGTCCAACATGGCCACGTGACTTGCTTTGGCCAGAGGGATGCTGGTGACCACGCCATGAGCACCTTCGAATGTGCCTGCCCACGAGGCTTTCCCACTGGCCCTGCTGCCATCACGGGGACAACACGCCTTGGGTAGCCGCGTCCAAAGAGAGCGAGAGGGACGCATGGGGCAGACCGGGGCCCGGCCCTCAGGGGGAGGCCAAGATCTGCCGGGTCCAGCCTCGATCTTGCTGAAGCCCGATGGGCCGTGAGTAAGAAACCAATGCTTCTTGTTCGGTGCCGCCAAGGTTCCGGGTGGTTTGTCGCACGGCCACAGCTGACCGATGTACCGTGGGACGCCCGTCTGTGAAAGAGACGAAAAGCAAGCTGTCCTGAGCACGTGTAGGAGAGGGGACAAAGCCCCGCCGTCAATCACCACCAGCCTTACTTCTAATGAACATCTTCATCACACGCTTTCCTTCCCGCCCACGCCACATCCCACAACACACACGCACAAACGCGGTAGGGACCTGGGACCCACCGTCCGCCTCAGTCACCTCCTCTCCGAGGCCTCCGGCTTCAACCCTCCGCGGCGTTGAGGCTCCCCTCCACCTCCTGCCAGCCTGCAGGTCAGGGGGTGAGTAGGGGAGGGCCAGACCCCTCTGCACCCAGCACCCTCCTCCTGCCACCTCGTGTGGGTCACGCCTGGGTCCCCGGAGGCCCTCCACATCTTCCTCCAACAGCGGGGCAGCCTCCCTGCCCCAGCCCTAATCCCACAGGAGGAAGGGGAAGCCCAGGGAGCCGCACAGAAAGCCAGAGGCGTGCATTTCCCCCGGCGTCCTAGGGCTGCCTTTGCTTGAGACAGTGAGATGACCCGAGGGTCAGGGCACAGGACAGGAGCCTGGTGGGGTCAGGAGAAGCTGGAGGAAGGAGCATGGTGGGCAGGGCGAGCCAGAGTGAGAGAACGAGGGACCAGCCCCAGGGGACCCTCCAGAGGCCGAAGCAGGGTGGCCCTGACGTCGTGTGGGGTTGAGGGAACAGACCGGGTGACACTCTCTGGCCCCTGTGCTGAGCTGAGACTTTAGATACAATCGCTGCTTCCCCTTCCACTGGGGCCTATAGACGCAAGGCCTGGGGACGGCGGGGAGGCCCCATGCCCCTGTCATCTATGAGCACCAGCCCAGGGGCTCGAGAAGATGGCCAGAGAGTGGACGCCCGGCCAGTGTGCTCGGGGCTGTCACGACACAGCGTCACAGACACTCAGGTCCTCACCGTCTGGAGGCGGGAAGTCCGGGGTGCCCGCGGGGGGGTGCAGGCCTCTCTCCTTGGCTAGTAGGCGGCCACCTTCTCCCTGAGTGTCTCCGGGGGTGTCTGTGCCCTAGTCTCTTCTTATAAGGACACCAGTCACACTGCCTCAGGGTCCCTCCTAATGAGCTCATTTTAACTTAATTGTCTCTTTAAAGACTGTCTCCAAATACAGTCACCTTCTGAGGCACTGGGGGTTAGGACTTGAACGCGAATTTGGGGAACCGGGAATACAGTTCAGCCCACACCGCCACCCGTTGGAGGAGAGGCCATCTGGCCAGCTTCTCTGGACCCAGGCGGCAAAGGACCTTGCTAAGGACGGGGGGCAGGGCTCTGTCCCACAGTCACGCAGGGTTGTCCCCTTTTCTTTTCTAAAGTTTATTTATCCATTTTGAGAGACAGACAGAGAGAGAGAGAGAGTAGGGGAGGAGCAGAGAGAGAGAAAGGGAGAGAGAGAATCCCAAGCAGGCCCCTCACCGTCCACGCAGAGCCCGACACAGGGCTAGAACTCACGGACCGTGAGGTCACGACTTGAGCTGAAATCGAGTCCCACGCTTAACCAACCGAGCCACCCAGGAGCCCCACCCCTTTCTAAAACTCTGCCGGCACAGCAGCGGGAACGAGGCAGCTCCGAGCACCCGCCACAGGGGGAGCGGAGCCCCTGGACGGGAAGGTGAGCAGGAGTTGTACACGGGAACACGGGCACAGAAAGTTCAAAGGCCTGCAAAGCGAATCTACGCTATAGGAAGGGAGGACCCACCGAGGTTACCCTGGAGGAGGGGGCAGGGGACTGGAGGACGCCTGGAGGGGCACTTCCGGGAGGGGGCAGGGACGGGAAGAAGCACAGGGGGCACTTCCGGGAGGAGCCAGGGACTGGAGGAGGCAGGGTGGGCACTTCCGGGAAAGGGCAGGGACTGGAGGATGCGTGGGGGCACTTCCGGGAGAGGGTAGGGGACTAGAGGAGGCACAGGGGTGCACTTCCGGGAGGGGGCAGGGACTGGAGGAGGTACAGCGGCACTTCCGGGGTGCTGGTCATGTTCATGTTCTTAGTCTGGAGGCTGGTATCAGGGCCGTGAAAGCCCACTGAGCTGTCCACGTAAGACCCACGCACTTTTTATTTTAGTTGATAATATTGTACCAACATCGACTCCCTAGCTTCACAGTGTCCCGTGGTTTTGTAAGCTGTCGTCGGGGAAAAGCTGGGTAAAGGGGAACCCGGTCCTATTTCTGCAACTCCTTGTGAGTCTTATTTCAAAGCAAATTTTAATGCCATCCAGGAAATCATTGGAGGCTTATTTTAAGGTTTTACATTTTCAGACCCAGAAGAGTTGAAATAAATCTTAAATTAAAAAACAAAAGAGATTTATGCACTTTGCCGCGTGCATGTTATACTTCAATTAAAAGTTAAAAGAGGAAAAAAACGAGCCTCTGCCGGTCTCAGCGCCGACCCAAAGGACAAGGAGAGAAACGGCGTCCACGGAGCACCTGCTGTGTGCCAGGGATACGTAGGCGCTCTGCCCAAGTCGTCCCACTCATGACTCAGAGAGAGAGCTGACTGTCTCCGTTTGCAGATGAAGAAACAGGCTCAGAGAGGCCAAGGGCCTGCCCAATGACACACAGCTCATTCGGGGCTCGGGCAAGGCTCGAACCCAGTGCTGTCTGCCTCAGAAGCCCTGCTCTTGTCCCTGCCCGTGCTTAGGTCCCTCGGAAGGACACCTCTCCCCACCTCTGCTGCCCCGGACCGCCTGGCTCAGCCTCAAGATGAGGCGCCAAGGCCTCCAGTCAGCCCCTCTCCCAGCTCCCCCTGGCAAAGCTGCCGATGTGGGCTTTTCCAAGGCTTTTCCACCTGTCAAGCTCCCTGGCTGGGACTGACCCCTGCACCATTATTACCGCCACTCATTGCAGGGCTGAGTATGCAGCCCCCCTTTGTCGGCTCCCAGGAGACCCCAGAGCACATTCCATGCCGTGCCCCCCCCCCCCACACACACACATATATACACCCTCAGCACCAAAGTTCTCGAGAGGCTTGGAGCTTGGACAAAATTAACTCATTTATCCAAGCAACCCACTGGGGAGCATGCCTGCTTGTTGCCACGGCCCTAAAATGAACCTGGTTCATCATGTCTTTTGAATTTTGGCTCAGGCAGCACTTTCCGGGACTTTCAGGCATCTGGGAACAAAAAACTTGCTAGAGGTTGGAGCTGAGACCGTGAGGCCGGCCTCAAGGTCACCTCCCAAGGGGGACCGAGGCCAAGGGCAAGGATGGCCTGCCACCGACCTGGGAAGGCTGTGTCTGGTGGACGTAACTGGGATTCATCTTGTTCGAGTCCTCCTCGCCTAGCAACCCCCAAGAGAATGCCATGGACTGTTCTGTAGGGTGCCCGTGGGGGTTCTGACCAAAGGAGTTCCCTGAGCATAAAAACTTGAGACAGTGTCCTTCCTGCAGGACTTGTCAGAGCCCTTATGACGCTAATGTGCCCCCACAAGGGTCCAAGAATGGCCCTTCCAAGACTATTTTCCACTCTCCTTTGGAATGTTCCTCAAAGAGATGCTGGTCCACATCCTTGAACACAGATGTGTCTCTGGCAGTTCTGGAACAAGATGAAAAAAGGAAAGAACCGGTTAGCCTGGGTGGCTCAGTTGATTAGGCATCTGACTCTTGGTTTCTGCTCTGGTCATGATCTCACTGTGTGTGAGTTCAAGCCCCACATCAGGCTCCGCGCTGACAGTGAGGAGACTGCTTGGGTTTCTCTCTCTCTCTCTCTCTCTCTCTGCCTCTCCTGACTTCTCTCTCTCTGTCTCTCAAAATAAATAAATGAACTTTAAAAAAAAAAGAAAGGAAAAGGAAAGAACTTACAATGCTGATAAGGTGATGGCAGGGTATTACTGTTCCCATTTTGCAGATGAGGAAAACTGAGGTCCAGAGAGAGAGACAGACAGACAGACTTTCCAGGTCAGCAGGAAAATTTGTGACAGAGCCAGTCCTAAATGTCAACAAAGGGTTCTTTCCTCTGCTTAAGGCTGAGGTCAGGAGGGTGAAAATCTGCTCATAGATAATTTCCAGGGGTTATAAAGCTCTTTCAAAACCATGCTTTGTCATTTTTTCACAAAGCTGTCATTGTCGTTTTTAATCTTCACAATCTTCCCTTAGATTTTGGGCATCAGAGCCCCATTTTTAAAAAGAGGCAACCGGGCTTCAACAAGGTGACGTGATTTGTCTAACGTCTCAGGTCCCACCGATGCCTGAGCAGGGGTCCCTCCTGGTGTCCCAAGATCCTGATCCCTGGCCAGGGCCCCACCCATCCTCAAGGACGGCACCTGGTCTTGCTCAGTTCGGTGGCCCTGTCACCCGCACCTGAGTGCCCAAGCCATGCAGAGGGGAGCCTGGTCTCTGGGTGCCGGGTCTCCCCCCAGGGAGGGCACTAGAGGGGTGATTGGGGATCCACATCCTCATATATCTGAAGAATCGCCCCCTTCCTGCCGCTGCTTCTGCTCTTCTCCTTCTCTCCATGCCTCCGGGGTCAAGTTCTGCTCCAGCAGCCTAGGTACGGCAGGACCCCTTAAAGGAGGGCTCTCCTCCCTTCTGCTCACTTCTGGAAGAGGTTACCTGGGATTTGGATTTAAGCTCCTGGGGAGGAAATATATCCTCTCTGGTACAAATCAGGACATCAGGTTCAGGATGCTCAAGCAGCTTATCATGAGTCGCGCAGTAACCAGAAATAGAGTTGTTGACCCAGCTTTATCCACCAGACCAGTGACTCTCAAACTTGGATGTGTGTTAAGAATCCCTCGGGAGGAAGCGGGTGGGGCAGACAGGTGTTTGCGAAGCCGGCTGAGACTGCTGTCCCTGCCAGCCTGGCCCTGGGCAAACAACGTGTCCTGCCTGCTTGTCTTCTGGGAGTCTGGAATTTTGGAGCGAGCCCGAAAGAAGGCGCTTGCACGACGAGACCCCAGCCAGAACCCTGGGCACCGGGTCTACGACGAGCTTCCACGGGTGTAGCCAAAACGCGTTGCCGGAGGAATTAAGCACGTGGTGAGTGACTCCCCAGGGCGAGGGCTCTTGGAAGCCGGCGTTTGGTTTTCTCCGGACTTCCCCGTGGGCCTTTTCCCTCTGCCGATTTTACTCTCTGTCCTTCCGCTGTCGGTCGCGACCACAAGTGTGGCGGCGACCTGAGGGTCCTCCTGATGAATCAACCAGCTGGAGATGGTCTTGCCCCCCGCCCCCCACCGACACAAGGAGGTATTGCGACACACAGTCTGGGTCACCTGCCCCACGAACTGCCATCCAGGGGGTCTGGAGGAGGCTCAGGAATCTGCGTTTGCACCCGTTCTGGGTGGTTCTAGGAGGGGGGCCGGCCCGCTTTGTTTTGAGAAACACCATGGACTCGTTCCCTGGCGCGGAGACTTCGCCCAAGAAAGGGTTGTCCGGGGAGCCGCCTCCTCTGAAAACCTCCGCGCGGCCACCTGCGGGGGACCAGGGGGGCAGGGGAATGGACCAGAAAATGTTGTGGAGGTGTGCTCGTGGCACCACATCACCACGTTCCACCTTGTTCCCCTTCTGAATGAGAGCCCCGCGCCCGGGCCTGAAGCTCTTATTTCTTTATTTTTTTTTTTAATGTTTATTTATTTTTGAGAGTGAGAGAGAGAGAGCTCGAGCACTAGTCGGGGAGGGGCAGAGAGAGGGAGACACAGAATCCGAAGCCGGCTCCAGGCTCTGAGCTGGAACACGCGGCGCTTGAACTCATGAACCACGAGATCGTGACCTGAGCTGAAGTCGGACGCTTAGCGGGCTTTATCCCAGATTCCGGAACCAAGGCAGGGAACGGGGAGGGGCTTGTCAAGGTCCCCTGGCCGCTTCGTGACAAAGGCCGGGCTGGAACTCAGGGCTCTGAGCCTGGTTAGGCACCCTCCCTTCTACCCTCTGCTCCGGCCAGGGCTGGGTGGGGGCTGATTGCACCTGACCCCCACACTTCCCAGAAAAGTTCCCGGCTTCGCAGCCCCTACCTCCAAGCCCCTGCCAAGGAGGGAGGTTAGAGAGGATAAGGACCCCTGGTCTTTGGCTTACCAGCTCCATCTGAGGCCGTGGCAAGTTTCGCAGATGGGGAAACTACTCTGTTGCAAGAAAGACATGAAGTCATGGAGAAAGCAACAGAGTGGGATGTGCTCTATAATTACAGTATTTTTTTTTTAAGGACAATAATGATGCCTCAACAGACTCTAGACCTCTTGAGGGCCACCCCGACCTTTTCAAACTCCATAACTACCTCGAGCAACTGACCGGTCCAGCCAGGTGCGCATCCTTCCGGTTGGGACGAGCACAGTTCCCCCAGCCCCGCCCCCGAGCGGGGAGACGCTCGGGGGGCACATTCAGAGAGCAAGTCCATGCCAAGCTGGGGGACGATGACAAGGAGTCATGAGAGAGGTCAGAGGAAGGGGACAGGATGTACCCGCAGGGCCGACATGGGGAGAGCAGGAAGGCTTTTCAATTGGAAGGAGCGGCCGGGTCTCCGCCCCGACTGGTGACTGTAGAACAGTCTCCTGGAATTATTCTGAAGATTACAGGAAGTAATGGATACAAAGCGCCCCGTGCAGGAAATGGTCAGCAAATGGTAGCTAATATATTAAGAGCATTAATAATCGGGGTCGTGACCACGACATCTGCTGGCGTGCGTCTCCCCCTCCAGGCTGGAGATCCTCAGGGCTCTGTCTTATATCTTCTCATCACTCCCGGCTTCCAGCATTGGGCTCGACAGAGGGCGGGCGTTTAGTGAGTGAACGAACGAACGCATTAATGAATGTAAGCGGTTGGGGAGGTCAGGGAAGGCTTCCCAGAGGAGGTAAATGCCGACCCAGGCTGGGGAGGACTTGGAGAATGTGGGCGGTGTGTCGGTGAACTCTGGCCTCGCTTATGCTGTGTAACAAAGAAGCACCCAGTCTCAGTGATGTACACCAAAGAGCACCCATCCAGCCCCCTCGTCTGCAGGCCGGGCTGGGAGCTGTGCAACGGGCTGGGTTCCAGGGCGTGGTGGTGGCCGTTGCGGAGCAGCTCTGCCCCCACCTGGCCGTCATCCTCCTTCTGGGGTCGGCGGGCTCGCTCAGCCATGTGTTTCTTGAGACTTTGGTAGAGGACCAAGGGGCGATCAGAACCGGAGACCCAGACTCAGAGTAAGGCTCCCTGTCCATTCTGCCTCGTTTTAGCCACCAAGCAAGTCGTATCGCCCCATTCAAGGCCGGAGGGGAGGCGGTATCCCCTGCCTTTTAACGGGACAAGCTGCAAGGTCCCACGGCGAAGGGCACAGATGCGGGGAGGGCCGAAGAAGCGGGATTAAATCCCAGTCTTCCACAGATGGGCCCTGGGAAGGGGGCAGGGGCTGCTCCTTGGGGCGGGAGGCCAGAGGAAGCAGGAGACAATGAAGTCCAGTCCGGGATGCTCCCTATGGCACTGGAGGGTCCTGGAGGGATGGGTCACAGTGATCCCTCGTGCTCTTGGGACTGTTGGAGCACCGTTCATGCATTCGTCCGTTCGTTGGTCAATGAATGAACAAGCTTCACGGGTGGGGGCACCAGGGATACAATGTGAGTAAAACGACACAGGGTTCGGAATTTCAGGATGGAGAGGAGGCTCCCCTGCTGTCTCTGGCTCTTCGGCCCCCTTGCTCCGTGACCTTGGGAAAATCACCTCCCTTCTCGGGGCATGCCAGCCACCGCTAATATAATACCTTCACATTTGTTGAACACTTTTAACTTTATCCAATCGTCCTCACCCAACACTCTCGGCGAAGCATCGGAGACCGCTTTTATAACATCCCTGATCTGACAAGTGAAACCCTAATGGATATGAAATGCACAGCTCCTTGGAAGTGCTCTCCAGAGAGGACTCGGGGGGCAAACCCCTTATAACAAACCCTAGGATTCTCTCTACAACAAAGCGGGTCCCTGGATGGCGGCAACGGTTGTTTCAAACAATGTTTGTGTGGCCATGCAATTCCTGTGTGACCCAGGGACTGGGACAGCGTCCTTTATCTTTCCTTTTATTTTAAAAAGCCACCGATCTGAACATTTCAAAGATTCCCGTAGAACTTTTTCAATTTAATTTAAAAATTAAAAAAAAAAAAAAGCAAAACAAAGGACTGTCTTCTCCTAACTGGCTTCACAAACGAAAGAGGGAAAGTGGGACGCAAGCCAGGCCAGGAGGACAGCTGGTTCAGCCCAGCTCCTCATTTGAGAAGGGGCACCTCCATCACCCGGGGACACCAGGCTGCGTGAGTTCCAAGAAGAGGCGAAAGGCTGCCTCCTCCCCATCCTCTCGCTAGGACTAAAGCAGACTTATCCTGCTGGACATCTACCGGGTGCTACATACGCTGTGCCCTCTCCTTATGCTGGTCCTGTAAGGTGCACATACCGTCCTACGGGGGGGAAACTGAGGCTCAGGCTGACAGGAAGTCACAGCTGGTAAAGCAGCTGAGCTGGGTCCAAACTCATAATCTTCTGGCCCCAAATACTGTTTTCTGTCCCCTCTCCCACGCCACCTCTTTGCTGGGGGTGGGAGGGTGATATTGACGGGGAGCTGGGTGCCAGGTTCAGTGAATGCAGAGGAAAGAAGGAAAGGAGAGAAGGAGGGAGGAAGGGAAGGAAGGGAGGGAGGGAGGGGGGAAGGAAGGAAGGAAGGGAGGGAAAGAGGAAGGAAGGAAGGGAGGAAGGGGGTGGGAAGGAGGGAGGAAGGAAAGGGGGAAGGAAGGAAGGAAGGAAGGAAGGAAGGAAGGAAGGAAGGAAGGAAAGGGAGGGAAGGAAGGAAGGAAGGGGGCTGGAAGGAAGGGGGGGAAGGAGGGCAGGAAAGGAGAGGAACAGAGCGAACAAAGGAAGGAAACTCCAGCTGTGTAGCTGACGTGAGCCCAGCACTATCACAAGCGGACCATATTGTGTGATGCACAATCACAGGGAATAACGTCCCTGGGGACCCAGAGTGGCCGGCGCCTGGGGTGGGCGTTGGTAAAGGCTTCCCGGCGAGAAGCTATTGAAGACGAATCGGGACGAAGGGCAGGCAGGGACAAGGAGGGGCGGCAGCTCCCGAGCAAACCTTCGTCAAGCTCCTACTGCTTTGATCGAGGCCCGAAAAATAGCGAATGTGATAAAGCCCCCCTCCAGGGAGCCACCTGGGGTTTCCGAGGTCCCGCCTGGTCTCCGAGGTCTCACCTACCCCGCTCTCCACCTCGACTCCGGCCGCACCGGCCCCGGCAGGTGTCCTTCTTCCTGCCTGGAGATCTCCCCCTCTTCACCTGGCTGATCTCTACTCGATTTCAACTCCGCCGACCCTTCCTTCCTTCCTTCTTCCAGCAGGTGTTTATGGGACTCCTTGGAGCTGTTCGAGGTGACGGGAACACAGTGCCCTTGCCGGATGGGAACCGGCCGAAGCGTCGGCGTGGATGAGGCCTCTGCCAGGCTGAACACAGGGAGGCAAGAGTCGTGCGGGGTGGCGTCGATGAGCTGCCTACCCCCGTGGACAAGCAGGCCAGCTTCCTCGACCTGGAGCGGGACAATTCTAAGGCACGTTCTGTGCGGCTCTCAGGGGGTCTCCAGAGAGTTTGAGCCCAACTGCCCTCAGCTACGACCCACCGCTTGACGCGTCTTTGGTAGACTTTTCTCTCTTCCCGGGCTCCCCTCCGCACTGCCTCGCTGAGCCTCCTGAAACCCCCTCCCAGACAAGTCCCTGTCTCCAGGTCAGCTTTGGGGAAACGTAAAGGGGACCATGGCACACCCAGGAGTTGGGATCCCAAGCGTGCGTTCTATTCTGCTGTGCTGGCCTCTTGGAAGGACTCGGGGCGGGGGGAGGACAGAATGAGGTGGGAACATGGTACCGCGGTACTGGGGAGCCACTGAAAGCCGTATGCAGAGAGGGGGGTGATCAGCAGACAGCTGCAGCCCCTCTGAGCCTTGGCCTGGCCCTTGGGGACGGACCAAGCCGGGTCAGAGATGGAGGAGACCCGTCCTGCCCAGTAGGGACAGGAAGACAAGACCCTGCAAAGGGATCTCCCGCCCACCCAGCAACCCTCCCAGGTCCATCAGGGGCCCCCCCCCAGAGCTGTGCTCCCAATTTGCCGGCCTGACACCCACACCCCCTCCCCCCCTTTTCCCAGTTCCATTTCTACTGATTATGCAAATCTCCGGGCCCAGCCTAAGCAAAGCAGGGCAGCTCCACAGGGTAAGGTGGGCAAACAACAGATTACGGCCGCCTTCTCTGGGAAACACAAGTTTAACTGCTTTTTCAGAGGGGCGAGGGGGAGGGGCAGGCACAGAAATAAAACAGACCCCCAGCCAGCAGTCAGGGCCGCCACGAAGAGCACAACCCAAGGCTGGGAGCACGGAGCTGGGGGCGGGGGGGGGGGCAGTGGGTTCTGACCCGGGGAGGGGGAGGAGGCAGGTGGCGGAGGGGAGCCACGGGGTGCCCCCCTCCGCAGGGGAAGGCAGAGGCAAGGGCAGAGCCTCTTGGAGGGCAGAGTCCTAGCGGAGGCTTGCCGTGGGCCGGGCAGCGGCCCGAGTGCTCTGCGTGAATTCACTATCTGATTGGCACAAGGACCCCACGGTAACACCACCATCTTCGTGTTTCAGATGAGAAAATGGAAGGTTTATTAAATTCGCTGAAGACACGGGGGGGGGGGGGAGTGTTTGCCCTTCCACTCCGAGACCAAGGGCCTGTTGATTCAACGAACCCCCATTTTTACTGAGCTCTTGCCCTGTCACCTGCTTCAAACACAGTGGATTATGGCAACCCTGTGTAGCCGGCAGAGTCCTGCCCCTTACCTCCCGGATGAGGGAACCGGGCGGAGAGTTAAAGGACTGATGATGCTCGTATAAGTAATAAAGGGTAAGACTGGGATTCAAACCCAGGTCTGATGACTGTGCCTTTAACCGCTAAGCTAGACAACGTCCCTGAATACTGCTGCACACGGCCAAGCAACGACTCAAGTTTGTTGGGCGCTTAGTCTGTGCCAGGCCCCCAGGCCAGGCTAGGGATGAGAGAGGGTCCCTGTCCTTGAGAATCCCGTGACCTGTACGTAAGACACTGGTGATAAGGGCTAGAAAAGGCGAACAGAGAAGGGCGGGAACGCAGGCAGCACCTAATTCTGCCTGCGGAGGTTAAGGCAGGCCAAACAGAAGGGGCCACATTCGAGTTGAGGAGTCCCTCTCTCTCTGCCCCTCCCCCACTCATGCTCTGTCTCTCTCTCTCTCTCTCTCAAAAAATAAACATTAAAAAAATTTTGGGGGGGGGGGCGCCTGGGTGGCTCAGTCAGTTGAACGTCCGACTTCGGCTCAGGTCATGATCTTGCGGTCCGTGAGTTCGAGCCCCGTGTCGGGCTCTGTGCTGACAGCTCGGAGCCTGGAGCCTGTTTCGGATTCTGTGTCTCCCTCTCTCTCTGCCCTTCCCCCACTTGTGCTCTGTCTCTCTCTCTCAAAAACGAACATTAAAAAAATTGTTTTAAATCGTACTGCTGACAAGCGCCACTGAGTGCTTGGGGGGGACAAGGGCTGGCTGGGCTCTGTGCTAAGCGCCCTGCGGGTGGCGTCTCACCGAATCTTCATACTATCATTCTTCCCATTTTGCAGATGCGGAAACCAAGGCGTGGAGGAGAAGCGGAAACTTGCCCGTGATCTCTCAATTGGGGGCGGGGGAGGAGCCAGGATTCCAACCTCAGTCGGCAGGACCCCGGGGTCCTGCCGCCCCTTAGCTCTGGTCTATGGTGAGGGCGCGGCCTTACTTGGGGAAGAGGGGACACAGGGGTATTTCCTTCTTATTCAGGAAAACTTCTCCAGGCGCCAGCTCCTCTGAGTGGGTTCCGCCCTTCCCGGGGGGCTGTGTCGTTTCTGAAATAGTGGAACCAAGTCGATCTAGCTCGGCAAACACTTCCAATCGGTGGCCGAGCACAGGGGGCTGCCGAGGGTGGGAGAGAGGGGAGTCAGGCCCCCGCTGCCGGGAACCCACCCCACCTGGAGGTCCTGACCACACAATTCCTGCACAGAGGGGACATGGGGAACCACACAGTCCCCCAAACTGGGATTTAGAGAAAAGCCACACAAGGGGCCCTTGGGTGGTTCAATCGGTGGGCATCCAAATCTTAGTTTTGGCTCAGGTCATGATCCCAGGGTCGTGGGATCGAGCCCCACGTCGGGCTCCACTCAGAGCATGGAACCTGCTTGAGATTTTCTCTCTCTCTCTCTCTCTCTCCCCCACACAGATCCACACACACATCTGCCCACGGATGTTTATGGCAGCTTTACTCGTAATTGCCAAAATCTGAAGCAGCCAAGAAGCCTGTCAGTGGATAAATGGATAAACAAGCTGTGGTTCATCCAGACCCCAGAATATTATTCAGCGTGAAAGAGAAATGAGCTCTCAAGCCCCGAAAGGTCAGGAAGGAAACTTAAATGCATATTACTGTGTGGAAGAAGCCAGTCGGAGAAGTTGTACGATTCTAACCGTATGACTTTCCAGAGAAGGCAAACTATGGAGACAGTAGAGAGATCAGTGGTTGGCAGGGGTTGGGGGGTCAGGATGAAGATGTTTAGGGCAGGGAAACTTCTGGATGAGACTGTAGCAGCGGGTGTGGGTGGGTGTCGTTTTACATTTGTCAAAACTCACAGAGTGGAGGGGCTCCTGGGGGGCTCAGTCGGTTAAGCATCCCACTCGGGCTCAGGTCATGATCTCGTGGTTCGTGAGTTCGAGCCCCGCGTCGGGCTCTGTGCTGACGGCTCAGAGCCTGGGGTCTGCTTCCGGTTCTGTGTCTCCCTTTCTCTCTGCCCCTCCCCTGTTCACACCCTGTCTCCCAATAATAAATAAACGTTAAAAAAAAAAAAAAGTTGGGTCACCAAGCCCTGTTGCAGCCAGATCTCATTTTTGTCGAAAGACAAAAAGGAAAAAGAAAAAGGTATGTTTGCTTACAAAACACACAGAGTCTGAACACCACCGTAGGTACGTCAGTCGTTACGGATGGTGGGGTCACCGGTGATGTTGACTTCCTTTCTGCTAATCTAGATTTATTAATGTTTGCTCACTAAAGAAGCGTGGTTTTTCTAATAAGAGAAAAAATGTTTTCTTTTAAAAAAAAACAATCTCCTAGGGTTGCAGTGGGTTCCCCGAGGGTTCCTACGAGGTGAGGTGTTGGTGAATTGCAGAGGGCTGGCGCGGACCGGCCCCTGGCCCAGGCGGGTCTTGGATGATTTCAACCTTGAGCGTCTGCTTCCTGCTTCCCAGACTTAAAAAGCTGCGACAGGTGCCTTGTGGACACCCGGCGGCTCTCTCATCTGCAGCGGGGAAAACGACCGGTTCCAGGCTGTGTTTCTGCCCCCCCTCAAATTCGCAGGTTGAAGCCCTACTCCCAGTGTGGCGGTATTAGGAGACGGGGCCCTGGGAGATACTTAGCTGTTAGTTGAGGTCTTGAGAGTAGGTCTATCGTGATGGGATTAGTGCCCTGAAGAGGAGAGGGGCGCCTGGGTGGCTCAGCCTGTTAAGCGTCCGACTTCGGCTCAGGTCATGATCTCAATAGTTTGTGAGCTCAAGTCCCTTGTTGGGTTCCGTGCTGACAGCTCGGAGCCTGGAGCCTGCTTCGGATTCTGTGTCTGCCTCTCTCTCTGCCCCTTCCCCGCTCATGCTCTGTCTCTCTCTGTCTCTCAAAAATGAATAAACGTTTTAAAAAAAACCCACAGAGTGGACAACACGAGTGAACTAAATGGTGCACTTCGCAATGATGTGTCCGTGCACGTTCAGTAATCATGACAAACGTGCCTCTCCGGTGGACAAGCCTGTGCCTGTGTCGGGACAGGGAGCATCGAGGCAACCCGGGTACCGTCTCCTCAACTTTGCTGTGAATCTAGAACTATTGTAAAAAAAAAAAAAAGAAGGGAGGAAGGGAGGGAGGAAGGAAGGAGGGTATGGAGACAGGAAAGGAGGGAGGAAGGGAGAGAGGAGGGAGGGAGGAAGGAAGGAAGGAAGGAAGGAAGGAAGGAAGGAGAGAGGAGAAGGGAAGGAAGGAAGGAGGGAGGGAAGAAGGAGGGAGGGAGGGAGGAAGGAAGGAAAGAAGGAGGGAGGGAGGGAGAGAGGAGGGAGGAAGGAAGGAAGGAAGGAAGGGAAGGAGGGAGGGAGAGAGGAGAAGGGAAGGAAGGAAGGAGGGAGGGAGGAAGGAGGGAGGGAAGAAGGAAAGAAGGAGGGAGGGAGGGAGAGAGGAGGGAGGAAGGAAGGAGAGAGGAGGGAGGGAGGGAGGAAGGAAGGAATGAAAGGAAGGAAAAGAAGGTATGGAGAGAGGAAGGAAGGGAAGGGAAGGGCGGGAAAAAGACACTGATGCCAAATCCCCAAATGTAGGGCAGACGGAAGCAGAACTGTCTGCTTGGACAGGGGGTGGGAGCCCTGGAGCCCACCTGCCGAGCCTTCCCTCACTGCACCCCCCCTCCCCGAATGTTCCAGGCAGGAGCTGCAGACATAGGTACAAAAAGAGCACGAGGAAGTCACAAGTCACAGGAGAAAGAAATGAATTTTGGAGGCGAAAGCTCCTTCAAAGAGGAGCTCCGGGCAAGGAGGCACAGGACCCAGGACGCAGCCCTGGAGGCAGGGTAGACCCATCCGGCTTGAGTTCGTCTCCCCAGCTGTGTGACCTCGGGAAAGTGGCTCTCCGTCTCTGAGCCCCCGTCTTCATCCCCGAAGAAGGGATAGTGGCCCATGTAGAGCGGGGGTTCTGGCAGGCCGTCGCTAGATGGTGCGTGTGGCTGTGTCGTGTTAAAGGTACGGGCTTCATACGTCGTCCGGGGCCTCAGAAGCGTCAGGCGCTGTTCTGATCACAGAGAACGCAGGCCCTCAGCAGGGACACAAGGTGCCACTCGAAATCCGGGACAAGCGGGACAAGTCATTGCGGCTGGTGCCCGTGGCCAAGACGTCGAGCAGTCCCCCAAAGGCCAACCCTTCTCAAGGTGAAGGGCAATTTGGAGTTACACTGACCACTGTGTGAAAAGCCCCTACTGTGTGCCAGGTGCTTTACATACACGATTTGGAGGTACGCCCCCCCCTCAGGTTCCAGATAGGAACGGGGGTGCCCAGAACGGGTGAGCGCCCTGCCCACAGCCACGGATCCCCCCCCCCCGCCGGGGGCCTGGTCCGGCTTCCATTCCAGGTCCCTCTGAAGCCACATCTCAGCCACGGGTTCTCCTCTTTGCAAGGTAGAGGGAAGGCTGTGGGAATTGGGGGCGACGGCTCCTTCTGCGCAATCCCGGAGGCCTTCCTGGAAGGGGCGGGGTCAGGGTCTACCCAGGCCAGAGGAGAGAACCACCACCATCCCCCCGCCCCCCACTCCGCCCCCCACTGGCGGTGAAGAAGAACCGGCTGCCCCGAATGCCCCTCATTTGATCTGTCTCTGCGCTTAAGGATTTAAGAGGCACCAATCCCCAGTGCTCCGGGGGTTCATCTAAACATGATTAAACAACCATTAGGCCTCGGCGGTAGGGAAATGGAGATTTACAGACTTGCAAACCTCCATTTAAATGCAAATGCAGGGTCCTCGCCCGGAACCAAAGGTCTGAACGGCATTAAAGCCATCACGTCCGGTAGCTCCCGCTAGGCTGGGCCCCCCGGGGTGGGGGTGGGGGGCATTTAATCCGAAGGGGACAGGGCCCACCACGGGCCGCACTCCTCCGTCCTCACTGCCCCTTCTGGCCACAGTGGGTGTGCAGATGTTAGCCTCCGGCCCGAGGAGGCAGCGCGACCTTGTCAAGGTCACACACACCCCTCTGGAAAACCTGGAGCCAGGACACGATCCCCAGCCTTAGGAAGGCCAGACTCCTGTCGGTCTCCCCAGCCCAGGGCCTAGAAACAGCCATTGAGTTGAGTTGGCTTGGGCCCCAGGAAACAGTCATTGAATGGAAAGCCAGTGAGTAGCCACCACTCAAGCCAAGCTAACGGCCGGAGGGACCGTTTTCGTGAGCACCTACTTTGTGCCCGGCAGAGGATAAACCTGTTCCATCCAACGCGCTGTGAAGTAGGTCTGAGGATCCTTCTCTCTTTTTTTTTTTTTAATTTTATTTTTTAATGTTTATTTTTGAGACAGAGAGAGACAGAGCATGAGCAGGGGAGGGGCAGAGGGAGAGGGAGACACAGAATCCGAAGCGGGCTCCAGGCTCCGAGCTGTCGGCACAGAGCCCGATGCGGGGCTCGAACTCACGGACCGCGAGATCACGACCTGAGCCGGACGCTCGACCGACTGAGCCACCCAGGTGCCCCTGAGGATCCTTATTTCTAAAGGGGAAACTGAGCCTCGGCGGGGGGGGGGGTTGGCGAACAGCCCTCAAAGGTCGTTCCTGGGGAAGGTCCTAGAGGTGGGAACGGAACTCCAGTTTGCCGGGCTCCAGATCCACACCCCGAAGGACTTCTCCTGGCTCTCCCACTCAGCTCCTGTGTGACCTTCGGCCCCTGACTTGCCCTCTCTGGGCTTCTGCCTCTGCATCTAAACTGGGTATAATAATCTCACCCACCTCATAGGGTCTCGGATCCAGGGACTAACGGAGTTAACATAAGTCAAAGAACTGAGAGTGACGCACAGAAAGAACTTGACAGATATCAGCGATAGTTAGTAGTAGTTACGCTTAGTTACATTCAGAAACTGCCCGGGGGCGCCTGGTGACTCAGCCGGTTAAGCGGTGAAGCGTCCAACTTCAGCTCAGGTCATGATCTCACGCGTCGGGCTCTGTGCCGACAGCTCAGAGCCTGGAACCTGCTTCAGATTCTGTGTCTCCCTCTCCCTCTGCCCCTCCCCTGCTCACCCTCCGTGTCTCTCTCTCTTTATCAAAAATAAATAAACATTAAAAAAGAAAGTGCCAGTGCCCCGAGAGGTAGGAACTACACAGTGGCTGGGGGGTTGCGGGGTTGGGGGGGCTGGGTAGGAGTGGATTCAAGGGGACTCAGATGTCACCCCCTGGTGATTAAATCTAGGACGGCTTCTTGGAAGAGGCAGCCCTAGTCCTGGGCCTTGAGGGGTGGGCAGGGAGGGAGTCAGGAGAGGAAACAGCTGGAGAGTGTGAGACACAGACAGGGAACAGGCAGTTGCCCTTTGAGGTCCCTGCTGGTGGCAGTTACAGGAGAAGCGTTGGAGGGGGAGGAGGCGGAGGGGGCGGGGAACAAAGTTCGCTGTCCAGGCTGTAAAGGCCTTGAATGCCAAACTAGGACAACGGGGGTTGTATTTTGCAGGCAGTGGAAACTCTGGTGAGTGTGGCAGGATCTGGCAACAGAGGACGTGATGAGGGGGGTGTCAGGGACCACTGTCACGGGAGTGACCGTTCACAGAGCGCTTGCTGCGTGCCAGGTGCTGTGCTGAGTCATACACCCTCTCCCTCCTTCCTCCGAGCAATCTTGTTTGGTTTTTATTACTCTTACTCATGTTTCAGATGAGTCAACTGTGGCTCGGAAGCCAGGAGAGGCGGAGCGAGCGGCCAGCACAGGGAACGCGCTGTCCAGCCCTGTCTGCTTCTCTCTGACGCTGACGTTTCCAGTCAGCGCCTGGAAGAAAGGGGACACTCGGGTGGCCAAGTCACCCTGGTTTGCTCTGGACTTTCCCGATTTGAAAACCAAGTCCGGCGTCCCTAGACGCTCTCTGGTCTTGAGCAACCCCGGACAACTGGTCACCCTGGTGGTGACCCGGAAAGGCGACAAGGGGACAGGGGGGTGGGGAGCCGGGGGAGTGATGGACAAACTCTTGGACATGTCGACTTGGGTCCCCAAGGAGCAGGCCTGGCCACTGCTTTGGCACGAGGTCAGGCCCGAGGCCCAGATTCGGGGTGCGCTCGTAGGGGACGGAGGGGCCCTTGGGATCTGCTCAGTCGCGGGAGCCACAGGAAGGGGTCTTTCCCAGGACAGACACATGACACAAGAGAGCCCGCCTCCTGAGTGGGGGTCCGGGACGACGCTTCTCTTCTCTGGAAAACACGTTAGCTACTGGTCCTCGCGGGGCATTTGCTCAGGGCCTAGAGGCAAGAAATCCGGTTCCCATGGGGGGAGTTTCAGGCTCCCCCTGGTTTCTGGAATCTCTCCAACAGGCCAGCGTGCGCAGTCCTGTTCAATGGCGCCAAAGACGAGAAAGGGCAAGTGATTTCTGTTTCTAACTCCGCGATCTCTTCACTTCCTGCCACCTCAGTCTCCAGCCGCTGTTTGCTTCTGAACTTTGTCCTCGGAGATGGACCACACAGGTGACAGAGGCCAGGGCACGCTGAGCGGCACGTCCCCCGGGGAGAGGCCTGAGCCGGGGTGGGTGGGGAAGGAAAAGGCAGATTCCTCTTAAGCATCCGAGGATAGACACGGTCGGTATTGGGGAAGGGATGGGGGGTGGCCCGTCCACTCCTTTGGCCCAAGGTTTAGGGGGACAGAGGGAGCACCGATCTGGGAGACCCCCCGAACTGTAGGTCTGGCTCTCACTGCCCCTGATTTGCTCTGTGACCTTCATTAAGCAAGTTGCTTCTCTTTGGGCCTCAGCGTACTCATCTGTCAAACGGGACCTTGGCTGTGAGGCCAAAGGCCGAAGCCTGGGCGTGCAGTGGTGTCCCGGCCAGGAAGAAAGGAGGGGTGGGGAGGGCAGGGGCCTTGAGAGTATGGATGAGGTGGCCCCAGGCGGGGGGCCAGCTGGGCAGAAAGGGGGATCCGGAGGCAGAGAGAGCACGGTGAAAGGGGGAGCCAGCTGTGGGCCCCTGGATCAGTTTTTATACCCCCTGCCCGCCCCCCTCCGCCCCACCCAGCCCTCCCCGCACCCGGGCCTAATTATGAAGGCCACCGATTAAGGGGACCCCGCCCTTCCCCTTCTTTGTTGGAAGCCCTCCTGGTGAATTATGCAGGAGGCTGCGGGAAGCGCGGGAGCTGGGATCGCTTCATTATTGATGAGAGATGACGGGTCCTCTGCTGACAGCCTGCCTAAGAGATATGATTAGCTTGTAAAAAATTAATCACCGTTCTCGGGGAGGACACAGATTAAAACCCCAAGGAGCGGCGTTATCGATGTTCCCTAATTTCAGGGGACTTTGAAAGGGTTTTAGCGCAACTTGGAGGAGACAATTAAACTCAATTAGAATCACAAGTGCTGGAATGTCCCTCCCTCCTGGGAGGCGGGCGGGGGAGGAAGGGGCCGCCGGGGGGCGGGGGGGGGGGGGGCGGGGAGGGAAAGGCTGCGGGCGGCGGTGAGAGGCTGGCGGGGGGGAGGGGAAGGAGGTGGACGCGGCCCGGAGGCTCCTCCCGCCCCGTCCTCTCTCCAGGTGATCTCACGCTTCCCGGTGGCTTCGCCGGGCCTCCGATGACTCACGCATGGATGGCTCCGGCCGGGACCTCTCCCCGGAGCCCCCCGTCCCTCTAGTCAGCCTCCTTCTCAACACCTTCTCCGGGATGTCGCAAAGGCACCTCCAGCGTGACCTCCCGGCCGCCCCCCGCCCTCCCGGCGTCCCTACGCGGTGCTCCCCACCCCGCGATCCGGGCAGCACCCTTACCCAGCTCCATCACCGCGACCCGTTGACTCCCCTCCTGGGCATTTTGAGATCCGTCACTTTCCTCCACGACCCCCCGCAGCCACCACCCGCCCCCCCAATCCCCACCTTTCCCCTCCTCTGATTTCACCTTTTGGAGTGGAGGGCGGGCGCCTGCGGGGTTCGAATCACTGCACCCTGATGTGTGCTCCAGAAGTGTCTTTCCCGTCGGTCCCGGGCACCTCTCACCCTGGGGTGTCTGGGTTCGTGCCCAGCACCCCCGAGGGGCGGATGGGCAGTTCTGGAATGCCTTGGGTTCCCTTCTCAGGAAGATGGAGCCCCTGTGGCCTACAGCAGCACCCCAGCAATGGCTGTCCTGTCCCCCTGGTTGGTCACTCCTGTTCCGAGGGGGCGGGAAGGGGGAGGGGCCGCTCCCAGATAAACTCCCTGCCCCCCCCAGTCCTGGTCTCAGCTCTGCTTTTGAGTGGTTCCAAGCTTCCGGTCCGGCTTCCTCCACTCTGTTCCCCTCACTGGATGAATGATCTTCACAGACACGCGTCTGGTCACGTCTTTGTCCCGCTTAAACCCTCTGAGATTTCCCCGTACTCTCCAGATAAAAGCAAAACCCAAAAGTGGCCTCCAAGAGCCCGAAGCCTCTGCCTCCTGCGGCCCCATCTCCTGTGACGCGCCCCGCCCCCCAGCCCGGGTGTTCCCATGACCGGCCCGGCCACAGGGCCTTTGCCCATGCTGTGCCTGCTACCGGGTGTCCTTTTCCCAGCCTCCCTTGCTCTGGGTCTCATGTTCCTCCTCCGGATCTGGCCCCGTGGCCGCATCTGCCAGAGGTGTTCCCTGACCCCCTTCTCTTATTGCTAATCAGACTTGCAATTTCACAAAGTTCACATTTCTTTGAGGGATTATTTGATTAGCGTCTCCCTCCCCGATTAGGCGTGAGCCTCACGAAGACAGACTGTGGCTGGTGACCCCGGGGCTGGCACGCGAAATTTCGGGAAGGAAGGAGGGAAGGAAGGCAGGGAGGGAGGGCTGATTGCAAATCTACTCCAAACGCTTCTCTGCTTTCCCAACGCAGACAGAGAGAAATCAAGGCTACGGCTTTTAAGGCCCTCCACTGAACCTCAGCTTCTCCCCACATTATTCCCTCTACGCCCCCCCCCCATGCACCCCTGGGCTCCAGCCCGTCCAAAATGTTGGCCCTTCTCCATTTGGTCCTCATTGCCGGACGCCCATTAGAATGTAGGGTCTGGGAGCCAGCATGGCTCGGCCACACCGCATATAAGCTTATTGAGGGAACAAAAGACGTCCCCCACCGGCCCCTCTGACGATCCTGTTGCTGAAAAATTGTCATCTTTGGGCCAGACGCTCTGGGGAGCTGTTCTCGATGCTCCTTGAGACCCTTTCTATTTTCCAGATGAGGGAAGTAGGGGCTCAGAGATGTAAAGCCATCTTCCCCAAGGTCACACAGCTTGAAAGCAGCAGCCTGTGGATATCAACCCAGGCTCCCGCACGGAGACTACTGCCCAGGGTCCCCGCTTCTCATCACCCCCCGTGTCCAGATTCTCCCCATTCCCAGACATCCAGTTTAAACGTCGCCTCCTCCGGGGAGCCTTCCACGATCACTATCTCCCCGGTCGGAACAAGTGCCTCCCGTTCTGAAAGGCCACCAGAGCCTTTGTTTATGGGTCTGGGTTTGCTTTTCTTTTCGGAGCCTTACCGATTCACCCGTTCCAAGTGAAAGACTCAAAGATCAAGCCTTTGTTTTTGTACCCCGCCCTGACAGGTACCCACGTCTAGCTGTAGGTATTACAACCCTCGCCTCCCCGCCGTGGGCGGGACCCAGCAGGACTTGCGCCTTCGGGTGCTGGACAGGCGAGTGAGTCCCTATGACACGTCATCTCCCCTGCGGGAAGGAGGGCTTGAAAGATAACGGGGGCTGGGGTTTCATGGCAGCTGCTGGACGCCAGACCCCGTTCCAACTGTCCTCCGTGCGTGGCTTAGCCAACACACCAGGACCTCCCCTGGGAGCGGGGCCTTACCTCATCTTGCAGATGAGGACGCTGAAACACAGAAAAGGTGACTGACTCGTCCAAGTCACGTGGGCAGCAAGCAGCAGAGGTGGGACTCAAACCCGGGGAGTTCGGGCTTCTGAGCTGTGCTTTCACCCAACACGCTCCGAGGTTAGGGGGACCGACTGACTGTCTGGTTGGCCTGGGCCACAGGACCTTCAATAAAAGCAGGGAAGTCCCAGGCAAACCGGGGCAAGCCGGTCACACCCGTATCACGTTCACGTTTATACGGGAGACTTTGGCTGCTCTGGGGCTGTAAGGGGCTCTTTAGGTCGCTGCGTCCCCCGCCACCCCACTCCCTGACCTCTGCGGCCGCTGTCCGGGGCCCCCTGTTTTCTCCCTGTGTCTGCGTCAGGCTCTTGGGGCGTCACTCGCGCCTCCCCTGGACCCCCGGGGATGTTGTGAGTGGAGATGCTGGGAAAGGGCCGAGGAGAGCCGGGTAGCCGGGGCTAACCCCGCAGTCAGGGCTTCCACGGGACTCACCGGGACTATGGAGGCGGGGGGAGCAGCTTGGGGACAGAGGCGGTGACTCTTCTGCTCATTGTCAGCCTGCTGAGTGGCCTCTGCCATGAGACACATCCCCTTGTTCACGTGCTCGGTGGGTCCCTGCTCCTTACCCTCATCCCGAGGGGCTTGCCGGTTTGCTAAGCGAGTCTGGATCCGCTGTGTGATGGGGGCCAGGGAAGATGATCCCCATCCCCCACCCCCCACCACCAGGGCTCAGAGAGGCACACGGCTGAAAGGAGTGTCAGGGCAGAGGTTCACGCTGAAGCCATCACACTCTGCGACTTTTTTTTTTTTTTTAAATGTTTATTGATTTTGAGAGAGAGAGAAGGCATGAGCAGGGGAGGGACAGAGAGACGGAGAGAGAGGGAAAGAGAGAGAGAGAGCATCCCAAGCAGGCTCCGTGCTGTCAGGGCAGAGCCAGACGTGGGGCTCGAACTCTCCCACCGTGAGGCCGTGACCCGAGCCGAAATCAAGAGCCGGACGCTTCACCGACTGAGCCGCATGGACTCCCTGCTCTGGGCTCTTCATCGCTCGGCTCTGTGCGAAGGGCGGGGGGCCCAGGCTGGGAGGAGGGCGGGGGGTGCCGAGGAGCAGTCAGTCTTGCTGGAGATTTAAGATGGTCAAACCACTTTGAGGCCAGCCATCTGGTTGCCCAAGTGAGGTGAGGCCCCAAGAGAAGCGGGGGCCTGCCTGGCCGCGTAGCTGCCCGGCCGTCCACATTCAAGTTTCCCGATGAACTGAAAAGCTAGATTTACAGGGAGAGAGGGTCCCCTCCTCCCGCGAGCTCCTGTCCTCTGCATTTCCAGGCCTTCTCTAGCCTCATCGTGGCTTTTGTCTGGATCCTAGAGCCCAGATCCCTGCTCCGTTTTCCTCCAGGCCTCCACACACCAGAAAGTTCCCTTCCTTCTGGAAGGGAAGGACCAGGTGGGAGCCGAGAAACCCAGGCAGAAATCCACACCCTTTCCCTTTCACAGCTGGGGACACTGAGGTTTAGAGGGGATAAGGACCTGTCCAGGGTCACCCAGCTCAGGAGCCGCAGAGCTGAGACTCAGATACCCAGTCCAGGCTCCCGCGGGACTGAGTAACACGGACACGTAGTGCCTACCGCGGCCACTGTCAGGAACCTGGGTTCTCCAGCTGGGAATCGGTGCCGTCCACACCCCAGCAGCAGGCTGAGGCCAGGGTCCCAGCGCCCCATCCCTGGGCCAGGGAGGCCCAAGACAAACGACTAACGTCCATATCCGAGAGTTGTCCGCCGAGAGGCAGGTTCATTTGCTGGAATTGGAGCGGGGGCCCCATCCACCTGCTTGAGGGGTTGCTAATAATGGTTCGGTTTTAATTAATAGCAATGGTGCTACAGACCTGAGGGTGCTATTAGCCAGGAGTGGTTCCCAGGGCGTCTTTGCCTCAGGGCGGAAGGGGACAGGCACCCAGCGGGGAGCGATCTGAAGGCAGTCACTGGGCACGAGGACCTTCAGGCTAAAGGAAGCCGCAACCCAGCCCTTGACCTTGAGTCCCTTTGCCTCCCTCGTGCGAACTTGGGGCGTCTGACAATGACAGCAATGGCGGCCACCATAATGGCTGCCACTTCCTGAGCTCTTAGGCTCTGAGCGCCTCCCACGGATTAACTAATTAATCGAATCCCCACAACAACCCTGTGCGGTAATTACTTGCAGCCGTTGTAAAGCTTGACTGCAGATTTTGTAACATCAAGAGCCCTGGTCTGTGTCCCCTGCCCCTCCTTGAGTCGGCCGGGCTTATAACCACTCCAACCAATAGAAAGGGACGCCGTGTGACTTTCAAAGCTCCGTCAGCCCAAGAAAAGCAGCTTCTGCCTCGGCGGTGGGAACGGTGGCTCCTGGGGCGCCGGGTCCCGGCGTATGAAGCGCGGCTCTCCCGAGGCCGCCATGCTGCGAGGAAGCTCAAGCGACACGGAGAGACCAAATTGGGGTGCCCCCCCCAACCGGAGCACCCCTGCTGGGGTCAGCCTCCAGCCATTCACGCCTCCCCAACCAAGATCTCAGAGGCAAGCCATCCCCTCCCTGCCCTCTCCAAAGCCCTGACCCATAAGCACAATAAAATGGTGGGAATTGTGTGCCACAGAATCGTGGGGTGATTTGCTTTGCAGGTAACCAGACCGGTGGTATTGTCATTCCTGGTTGCGAAACCGAGGCATCCCGGGGGCTGAGCCCAAGGCGGTCTGGTCCCAGGGTCTCTGGGCTCAAAAACCCTCGATAAATGGGGGTGGTTCTAATTACTAGGGCTCCAGTGCTGCCCCTGTTACCTCTGTGGCTCAATCCCGGAGCCGCGTTGAATTGCCAAAACTCGCGTTAGCCGCCAGAGGTAATTAAAAGTAAGTATATTGCTTACTGGAGTCTCTCAAGGTACATTCGAGGTCGCCCCAAAGTTTAGTCCCCAAGCTTCTGAACGTCCCTTTTCCTCTCCCTCCTTACTCTCTCACGGCCCACTCTGGCTAGGGCCCCTCAAGTCTCCCCCCCCCACCCCGCCCCCGTGAAGTCCTTCAGCCCCTCCGCACCCCACTTCCAGGCAAAGAAGAATTCCTTCTCTTTCCAAGAGGGGCCCCCGGGGGCCCCCCCGGCTGACAGTCGGGGTTCTCGGCTGCGAGCAGGCTACTGTGCAGCCTGGTAATGCTCTCACCTCCCACTTGGGCCGCTTTTGGATCATTTCAGGAGTTCTGATGTATATCAAAAGATTCCCAGAAGCCTCTGGGGGGCTGAAGACGCCCCAGGGTTCCAGGAAGGCACTGGCTTTCCAGAGCCCGCATCTCCACCGCCCGGGTGCTCCCCGTAGTTCAATGTCCCACACTGAGGTCCCTCCCACCTCCCACCCACCTCGCCCCGCCCTGCCCCCAGATCTCACCTCCATCCAAAGGGCGCTTCTGGGCCCTGGCAGAGAGGCTGGCAGCAGATTCCCTCCAGGGGCCGCTCTCTTTCTTGCCGCCTTGTCCAAGCAAATGCTCCTTGGATTCTCCACCCCCACCCCCCGCACCCCCAACTCATCTCTCCCGTCCTCCCCAATGCCCTGTGCCCTCCGCCCCAGCTCTCCTTCTCCCATGAACCCAGGCGTCTTCCTTCTCTCCTTCCACACCCGACGCCTCTTAGAGCCCTCTCTTTCCAGCCCTTTCTCTCCGTTCCCGCCGCCCTCACCGTCCAGGCCCTCACCCGCGCCGGCCGGCCTCCCCGCCTCCAGTCTCTCCCCTCCAGCTCACCCCGGCGAGGGGCAGGAGGAAGAGGGTCTTCCTTCAGGGCCACTGGAAAGGTAAGCGCCCTGCGGCAGGGATCCTGTCTGTTCACCATCATCTTCCTGGCACCTGTCCATACATGGAGCTGTCACTGCTCCCAGCTCGGGTCCCCACTCCGAGCCCACTGTCTCAGCAGCGCTGTCGTGGGGGGGCCCGCAGTCCCTTCCCTGGAGCAGCCACATCTCCTTGACCAACCTCAGGATGCAGAAGGACTGGGCCCCAGCGTCACCCTGGGTCCTGGACATTGGAATCTTCACCCGGACCCCACCCTGGCTGCCGGGCAGAGACCTTCCCGCTTTGGGAGGCCCATGTGCACCCCTCTGCCCCAGCCCCAACCTTCTGAGCCCCTCCACCCAAAGGCCCAGCCTGCACCCCTCTGCCCCAGCCCCACCCCCCTGAGCCCCTCCACCCCAACGGCCCAGCCTGCACCCCTCTGCCCCAGCCCCACCCCCTTGAGCCCCCCTGGCCCAGCCCGGCTGCAGCCCACTATGCCCAACCAGAGCCAAACCGGGTGCCTTCCTCACCTCCCCAGGAGGGACCCCATGTCTCCTCTCCACTTGCTTAGCGACGCAATCCCTCTGTTGGCAGAGAATCAGAGAACCATTGTTTACAGAGCACTTTTGCTTGCTTGCTTGCTTTTTTTTTCAAGAGAACATTTGTTGAAGCTCTTATGTGCCAGGCGCCGGGCATTGTGTCTCCCGTCTCTCCTAAATCCCCACCGTTCCCTGGCCAGCTGGGCATTCTGATCCTCATTTTCTGATGAGAGCTCAGAGGCTCTGGAAGGTTCTACATTAACAAGGACTCGAGGAGCATGAATAGGCAATTGACTGGCCCGTGCTTCCGATCCCACTCTGGGAGGGTGCAGGGGAGGGGGTGCTGAGAGCGGTTCCTGCGGGGGAGGGGGTCCCGCTGGTGGGAGAGGCCAGGGCATCACCCAAGGAGCCTTTAAAGAGGAAAGAGCGGTCCAAAGACACCGGCTTTGGGTGACTGAGGGACAGTAGCCCCTTAAATTACTTCTACTAGGGCAACACTAATTGTAAAGTGTCGGCAGGATAACAGTAAAGTTAGTTCCCATGTACGGAATGTTCGTTCTGCGCCTGGTTGAATGTGTCACCAAATTGGATTCTCACCACCACCCCGCCCCCCTACCCTGTCCCATGGTGCCACCATGAATATCCAAATCAGTGACGGCCATCTGCACGGCTAATGATGACAGCCACCAACATACGTGTGGGGCCACCGTGGGCTTTGCATCCCATAGACGCATAAAATGTCTTATGCGTGTTAACTTTGCATTACAACCACCTGTATGACTGATGCTGTCGTTATCCCCTTCTTACAGGTGAGGGAATCGAGGCACAGAGAGGTTTAGCAACTCGCTCAAGGTCACCAAGCTAATAAGCGGTGGATGTTAAGAATTGAACCCAGGCGGTCTGGACCAGATTCCAGAACCACGACCCCAGTGCCGACCTGAATGTGAAGTTCGGGGTGCGTAAGTTGCTAGCCCGGGGCACACGGTGAGTGGCTGGCAAAGCTGTGATCCAGCGGAACCAGCAGCCTCGGGTCGCTTGTGCCTCTGTTTCCCTGGCCGCCTCCCTCCCCTCCCAGCAGCGCTCAGCCTAATTAATGCTCGGAGCTGCTAAGCGCCTCGTTTGACAGGTGTTTCTAGAGCGCAAACATTTCTCCTCTTTCCTTCCCAAACTCTCCAAACAAGCAAGCGCTTCCCAGCTCAGAAACGAGCATCAACTATGTTTTATTACTTCCTCCAGTTTCCCTCGTTTCTTGATGCTTTGACGCCCTGGGGGCCTTGCCGACAGCAGAGAGGCAGGTCCCCACAGGGCTAGCGGATTCCTAGACGGAGCAAACAAGTCCCCTTCCTCGTGTGCCTTTCATACGTGCGCCAACCGAGCCAGAGCCATACCCCCACCCCCTCCTCCATGGGGCTCTCACACGTCACCCCTGCCCCAATCCCCCTGGGCCAGGTGCCAGGCAAGCATTCCTTACACCCCAGAGTCTGCTGGAATGATTCCCACTGGCCAGTCCTAAACCTGCTTGGCCTGCCTCGCCCATCCCTTCCTGCGAAAACCATGATAAAGCATCTGGCCCGTGTTTTCCCCTTGTCTGGCTGCCCTCTGACCGACCTGGGGCTTCCTCCTGTGGCCTGGGGGGCGCGCCCCTCCTCTGGGGATCTGTGACTGTCTTCCAGCAGAGGCCACCCCCTGATCTGGTGACCTCACCATTACTGTCCCTGAATAGTAGTAAATCGTACATTTAAAACAAAACGCCCCAGCCTGTCTTCGGGAGGGCCCCGTCCCTGGGGACCCCATCCCTGATCACCTCCAACGTCCCCTGCTGCCTGGCATAGGCCGTCCCTCTCAGCTCTCCTTCTCTCTGCCTCAGGGAGAGAAACCTCACGCGATAGTTGCTGGGAGTGTGCGTTCAAGGCCCAGCCATGCCACTCTCAGGCTGTGCACCGCTGGGCCAGTCAACCTCTCTCTGCCTCAGTTTCCCCAACTGTAAAATGGGAAAATAATCCCAGCCTCCCGGGTTTCTTGATTGCTGCTGTGCACCCCTGGGCCAGTCAATTAACCTCTCTCTACCTCGGTTTCCTCAACTGTAAAATGGGAAAATAATCCCAGCCTCCCGGGTTTCGTGATTGCTGCCGTGCACCCCTGGGCCAATTAACCTCTCTCTGCCTCGGTTTCCCCAATTGTAAAATGGGAAAATAATCCCAGCCTCCCGGGTTTCTTGATTGCTGCCGTGCACCCCTGGGCCAGTCAATTAACCTCTCTCTGCCTCGGTTTCCCCAATTGTAAAATGGGAAAATAATCCCAGCCTCCCGGGTTTCTTGATTGTGGCCATGCACCATGGACCAGTCAATTAACCTCTCTCTGCCTCGGTTTCCCCAACTGTAAAATGGGAAAATAATCCCAGCCTCCCGGGTTTCGTGATTGTGGCCATGCACCCGTGGACCAATTAAACTCTCTCTGCCTCAGTTTCCCCAACTGTAAAATGGGAAAATAATCTCAGCCTCCCGGGTTTCTTGATTGCTGCCATGCACCCCTGGGCCAGTCGATTAACCTCTCTCTGCCTCGGTTTCCCCAACTGTAAAATGGGAACATAATCCCAGCCTCCCGGGTTTCTCGATTGCTGCCTGGGCCGTCCCATTAGTTAGAAACTATTACAAGGGCCCTAAGAGGTAGGCATCAGCACCCGACTTGCAGACAGAGAAACCAAAGTTCAGAGAGACGTGTGTCTTCCCCAGGTCAGCTGGCGAGACACTTGTAGGGCTGCAGTGGGGGCCTATTTCCCTGTGCCTCTCTCCTCCGGGGGCAGGGCGGGGACGGGGGTGGGGCACATGAGGCATCCGGCATACAGACCCAGGGAGGTACTCACTCTCGGGTTCGGGGCCCGAGAGTGGGCGCCTGCTTCCGTTTTAGAGCCTACATGCGTCACTTGCCCTCGCTAGTCCCAGCTCTGCCCCTCAGACACACGCCCAGGCTGCCTCCCTCTCCCAGCCCCGCCCTCCACCTTGATCTGAGGTCCCCATCTTTTTGTCTGTTTGTTTGTTTTAAATGTGTGTTTCTTTTTGAGAGCGCGCAAGCGGGGGAGGGGCGGAGAGAGGGGGCCAGAGGATCCGAGGTGAGCTCTGCACTGACAGCATCGAGCCCGGTGTGGGGCTTGAACTCATGAACCACGAGATCACGGCCTGAACCAAAGGTGGACGCTCAACCAACCGACCGAGCCACTCAGGGGCGCCTAAGGTCCTCATCCTAATTGACCTGCAGGGAGAGAAATGGTCTCCTGGGGACAACCTCTTCCTATACAGGGAAAGCTAAGGCTTTGGGGTGTGTGTGTGTGTGTGTGTGTGTGTGTCAGAGGGGGACAACGTTTCCCGGGAGCAGGGGGAGGTCAGGGTGTTGCACGACTGGATGGACTCCCCTTCAGAGTCAGCCCAGAACTGCACCCACCACCAAGGATCGGGAGGTGTGGGCTCCGGGGGTGTTTGCTCCACGCTCCCCCCCCCCCATTTCGAGTTTGGGAAGAGTCTCTATAGTGATATCAGTCACCCCTTGGGCCCGGCTTACGCCTGTAACCCTAATAAAATACCAGCCGCCGCGGTCCAGTCTCACGCCAAGGCCAAGACCAAAGGAACCCAGCCCGGCAACCAAAAGGTCCTTTCAAAAGAATTCAAATCCTTTGCGTGTCTCCAGCAGCAGGACATGTGGATGGACCACAGCAGCCACTCTTAACTTCACCGTCCTCACCGCCCCCCCCCCCCCCCGGAGGATTCCTGGTATGGCTTTTCTCCCCAAGTCCCTCCCCCTGAGCTGCTGGCTTTTCTTCCTCTTTCTTCTCCTTCCAGGTCGTCGTCGCAAAAGCCCAACACTTGGGTCTGGCCCCTGTGGAGCCCACCTTGGAGGCGGAGCCTAAAATCCCCTGCTGGGCACAGCCCGGCAGAGTGTAGACATTTCTGTTGTGTCACCCAGGTACGGCCTCTTGGTATTCCTTCTGCCACATCCTCACCTCCACCTGCTGCTCGGACCCAAACCCCGAGGACTCAGTTCATCCCTTCTCCTACCTCCTACCTTCAGCCCACCAGGAAATGCGGTGTTTATGCCTCCAAATACACCCCGATGTTTTTGTCCGCCTTTGTCTCCTCTGCGGCCGCTGTCCGTGACTTCCCTGCCTCTGTCGTTCCCCTCGGGTTGTGTCCCATCTCCCCGCGGCAGCCAGAGTGATCGCTTACAAATGCACCCCGGAGCACGCCGTCCCTCTGTTCGGAATGTTCCAAGGCCTTCCCGTGTCCCCAGAACAAATCCAAACCTCTCACGGTGACCTACAAGCCTTTCCATGACTGGGTTTCTGTTGGCTCCTTCTTACTCAACATTGAAAGCGGCTTCCTCTGAGACGCTGCTCTGGTAATTGTCTCTGATGGTGGTGGGGCCCCTGCCTCAATGCCCCTCCCAGCCAGAGAGGAAGCCCCATGCGGGACGCTGCCTTCCCAGTGGCTGGTGCGTTGTCTGGTTCTTAGTAGGTGCTCAATAAACACTCGCTGACTGAATAAATGAAAACACAAATGAACAACCTGGAGAAATGCCCCTGCGTTCTTTTTTGGCTGCAATAACAGAAGACAGACTCCAGCCTGGCTTAAACAATGAGGACTTTTCTATTTCACATAATGGGGTCAGGAGGTTGGGTGGGTTCCAGGTACAGGGCGACCAGGGCGCTGGCTCAGTTTGTCTGTGGATGCCTCAGCCCGGCCCTTTTCCAAGCGTGGGACTTATTCTTAGACCGGCTTCTCTCAAAGGTGTGCAATGACTGCCCACAGCACTGGGAGCAAGAGGGTTGGTTCCCTGTTCCCACCCAGGAGACAGAGAAATAGAGAGTCTCTACCCGCCGCTCCCCACCCCCAAATGTTTCCTCCGGTCTTCCAGGACCACCCATTGGGGTGCTCATCAGCTTAAGCGCAGACTCCTAACCAATTACTGGAAACCATGACTGTCTGATGACTCTAATAGGGTCATATATGCCTAGTCTTGGGGATAGGGTCTGTTCCCCTCTAGAAACGGGCTTCATCATCAAGGAGCGATCAATCCCTGAACAAAGCAGGAGTGTCCTTAAGAAGAAGAAAGGGGGCAGTGGATTTGGGGAAGGCAGCCAACGAGATCTACCACAGCATTATCATCCCCGTGTCACAGACGTTCTAGAGTCTGCTCAGAGAACTTCGGTTATGTGCCCAAGATCATAGAGCTCATGTGCGGGGAAACCTGGCTTGGACCCCAGACCTCTCGAACTCCAGGGCTCTTGGTGACCAGGCTGGGAGCCTTCCCTGTCTGCTTAGATCCCAGGACTGGATCCCAGGATCCAGCGTTTTCCCTTCTTGGGGACACAGCAAAGCGGCAGGCCCCTTCTAAGTGATACAACAATACTGGGAGCCGTGCCTGCCCCTGCTTTGGGGGGATGGAGTTTTCCCTCAACCTCTCCCCTTCCCTGGGGCTCTCCCTTTCCCTGGAGGTCTAAGCTAGGTCCCCAGCTTCCGGGAGAATTCACAGCCAGCTGGGGCCCGGGGAGTTTCCACCTGTGTTCCTAGCCTGCTGTCCTCCCAGAGTATAATTCAGCTCTGGGGTTCTTCCCCCTTGCCCCTCCCAGACTGTCCTCCTCCCTTCAAGGTAGGAATCGGGGATCTGCCCCAGCCTCTCTGCTCCCCATACTGTGCCCTTGCATTCTCTGTCCCCTCTCACCTCCACGGCTCCGCATAAGCCACTCCCTCCTGCTAGCAGCACCCCTCTCCCCCCAGCCTTCAGCCTTCCTTCAGCATCCCTCACTTCCCAGTTTGTAACCCTGGCAAACTGCCTCCCTCTGCCTGGGTTTTCTTGTCTGAGAAGCAGAGGTAACAATAGACTTGTTTTGGAAGTTAAATGAGAAAATGTATGCAGGGTGCTTGGAACGCTGTTTGGCACAGAGGAAATGCTCATACCTCTCCGCTCCCCCTGAGCCACCAGTAGATTCGCCACGGCGGTGGCCAGGAGTTCCTTCTGCTTGGAGAAGTTCCTGTCCCTTCACCTGCCCCCTGATGAGCACCAGCCCGGAGTTCAGCATCCACGGCCTGATTAGACTTTCTCTTCTCCCCAACCTGCCTTTCCGAACAGATGCCTCTTCCTTCCAATCAGTCCCTCTCTGCTGCTGCACCTGGAGTTCCATCAAAGGACCCTGATTTCCCTCCCATCGCCCGAGCCCATCAGACAGAATCTGGCTGCCAACAGAGGTTGACCTGCCTCACCCGCTGGGCCCTGCGCTGGCAAGGAAGCCGAGCCTGGTGTCACAGCCCCACCCTCCCCAGACCTTCCAGGAACCATCCATTCACACAGACACGGATAATCCATGCAGGCAGATGGGAATCCAGGCAAGGATAATCCAAAAACAGGAGAGGACCCAAAAGCCATTTTTATTTGGCTTTGAAATGCATTCGATGAACTTAATTTTTGCCCCCCCCCCCCCCACCACCACAGATTTCACTTTTGAATCCTCTCCAACGTCAGCTAATACTGAAATGAGTTTGCCTGCCCTGGGCACCCACTGGGGGCGTGACCCCCGGGTGCATCTAACAGTTTGAAATTGGCCGACACAAAGAGCCAGCCCCTGTTGGGATCCAGGGGCCCAGAGGGCACAGCAACCCCAGATATAGACACTGAAAAGGTCTGCAGCGGTCCTCCGGTCAGCTAGACCCCTGCCCTGCCCCGCCATCTGCCATCGGGCCCGCTCTGGCAGGGCAGCTCTGTCTCCGGAGAAACAAAGAACAGCTTCTCCCCGCCACCACGATCACACATGGGTGTACCTGCACACGTGCACACACACACACACACACACACACACACACACACACACACTGGCCCAGCTTTTCCCAGGAAAGAACCAAAATCACTTCTCACACCTGCAGGAACTTCTCAGAACCCTGGTGGGGGGCAGAATTCCTAGCATTTCCAAGAGAAGTGGGAACTCCCACTCACTCCTCCTAAACTTTTCTCTGGACCCTGGGAATGCTCACGCCTTCTGGGTTGAGGAAGAAACGGATGTGGAGGCACATTTGTATCTGTTAGGAGCTGGTTCACCTGAAGTACGTTACTCAACCTCTCTGAGCCTTAATGTTCTCTGAACGACGGGTGGCAGTCCCCACCACCACCATTACGGTAGTTAACGTTAGTTGAACATTTCCTACCTATCAGCCTCAATTTGCAGAGCTGTCCCTATATTAACTCGCTGAATTCTTAACCCTCGAAAGCAAGTATTACGGTTCCCATTCTCTTTCTACAAACGCAGACATGAAGCCTTACTAAGCAGCCCCCTATCTTCCAGAGCCAGGACTCAAACCCAGCGGGGTCCTGGCCTACAGGGGAAAACGGCCATCCCCATAGGCCCACGGTGCGGTAGGGACACAGGGACACGGAGAGGGGGACGAAGGGCCATCCCCTAGCAAGGAAGCCAGTCCCGTCCTTTGGAAATGACAGCAGCCAGCCACTTAGGACAGCTGGGTGACGCAGTAGGGAGCGAACACAGTGGCCCTCACCTCCTCTCGATTCCCACGTCCATCCGTCTTGAATGTTCCTTCAGTCTTTCCGCACACTTCCACCGGAGCCCCACTGCACGCCAGGCTCCGAGGTAGGCCCTCGTGCTGTCAGGCTCCCCTGCCCCCCACCCCATTACTACAACCCAGAAAGCCCCACCCACCTAGGCAATGCTCCCGGAGGGGCCGGTTGGACCTCCGGACCCAGCCGTCAGGCCTGGGCAAAGCCAGAGGTGTTTGAGGGACGTGGGCATCGTGGCCTGCGGTGGGGAGCCCCTCACCGCCACTCGGCAAAGTCCTTCTAGGAGGGAACCTGCAGCAGGCCGGGTGCAAGGGTGACTTGTAGAATGCAGCCGGCGGGGAGGCTCCCCGAGTGTGGGGCGTTCAGGGCACAGAGGCCCGAAGAGTAAACAGAGGAGCAAACAGGAAGAGGGACCACCTGGGTCGGCTCATGTCATGATCTTGCGGTCTGTGAGTTCGGGCCCCGCGTCGGGCTCTGTGCTGACAGCTGGGAGCCTGGAGCCTGCTTCGGATTCTGTCTCCTTCTCTCTCTGCCCCTTCCCCGCTCATGCTCTGTCTCTCGATCAAAAATAAATAAATGTAAAAAAAAAAAATCTTTTAAACAAGGAACAGAGCCTCTTTTTCCAGCAGGTGCTTCCCTTGTCCTGAAAACTGTTCCCTTCAAATCCCTTCTCAGACAGGATACTGAAGGGCTTTGTGGCGAGAGAGTCAGAAGACGTGTGTTTAACCCTTGAACGTGTCACCTCTCAGTTAGCTGTGTGACCTTGAGCAAAGTCCTCCTGGGGCCTCAATTTCCTCTCTGGTGAAACGCATCAGCAATGGTCCACTTCTCCACCGCTGTGTCCCTGGCAGACATTGCTAAAAGATCATTCATTCCTTCACAAAACGTATTTATCATCACAGGGTACCGCCCACGCCGTAGGTGGGGTCCTAGACACTGACTGGGGACACAATTTACAAGACAGAGCCGTCCTCTGCTCTTATTGGAGAGCTCGTATTCACTTCACTCACCGTGCCTCGATGTGGTCTCAGAATCCTTCTCAACACAGCCTTCGAGGCAGCCACTACCAATCAGACCAGCTTGAGAGACGAACTCCGTATTGGCCAGGGTTCCCTAGAGACACGGAAAAATAAGATACAGCTACGGATGTAGCTACAGACATAGATTTATAGAGATTTATTTTCAGGAATAAGCTCGTGCGATTGCAGAGGCTAGCGCGTGTAAAATTTGTAGGGCAGGGTCAGCAGGCCAAAAGCCCAGGCAGGGTTTCAGCGTGATGACCTCGAGGCAGAGCACTTCTCCGAGTTTTTGGCTCTTAGGACCTTTGATTGCTTGGTAACCGCTTGCAATTGCCCCATCATTGAAAGTAATCTCTTTTACTTAAAGATAACCGACCAGAGATGTTAATCCCACCTATCAAGTACCTTCACAGCAACATCTCGACTGGTATTTGGCCAAGAAACTGGGCACAGTAGCCCCGCCAAGTTGACACGTACCCGTCGCAAACCCCATGTCCCCCGCCAGGAATTATCTCAGAGCAAACGTTCGGCACTGACTCTGGGATTCAAAGCCTTTGATTTTGATTCTCTGTCATTCTCAGGATAGCATTTTCGGCTGGCAGTGGACGAAGTAATGAGGCCACTTAAGTCCCCACAAGGGAAGTGAGGAAGGAGCATTTCTGGTAGGACCGTTTAGACAATCATGTCCACAGAACCCTCTCGGGGTGTTGTGTGAAAATGATCTGTTATTTGCTATCAACCAAGAGCAATTTCTTCTTGTTTAACCCAGAACTTGGGAGGGTACAGCCCTTGCGGTTTTCAGAAGGCTCTGTCTTAAGGCAACAGGTTTTTGCCCATGTTGGTGAGATCTTTCTCCCCGATACCTGCCCTTTCTAGTCGCATGTGGTTTGTGCCTATCTGAGCCAGGAAGGGGACAAGGAAAAAAAATCCGAGCACGGCCGGGGGCCGGGTCCTAAGGTAGGGATGTGACAATCAGGCATAGTGTAAGCTCTGCTACAGTAGTAAATATCCCTGGACTCTCAGGGACTCAACACCACAAAGGTTTCTTTCTCTCTGAGGTTATGTGTCCAGAGTCACTCAGGAGCCCAGACTGATGGCGGTGCCACCACTTGGTGACGCTGCCATCCCAACATGTGGCTTCCAACGTCTCCATGGTAAGGCAAGAGTGTGGAGAAGTCACCCACGCTTTTAAATGCCTTGGCCTGCAAGTGACATAGCTGCTTATATTCAATTGGCTAGGACTAGTCATGTGACCCTGTCTGACTGCCAAGGACGCTGGGAATTGTAGTCTTCTATACGCCCAGGAAAGAGAGGGAAAACCAGATCCGCTGAAGGTCTCTCTTCTGATCCAGATGCAGGAATTTTCGTGTGGGGATTTTCAAGGGCTATTGTCCACAGCTCCAAAATCTTTTGTAATGCCCTTCCTGGCTCTCAATCTGGGGCCTGGGACACACCCACCAGCAGGAGTCCCCAAGCTCTTAGCTATTAACAAGAGGCAGGGCGTAAACATTTGTAAGTTAATTGCTCCGCTAAAGAATATATGAATTTGGGGCGCCTGGGTGGCTCAGTTGGTTGAGTGTTGACTCTTGACTTCAACTCAGGTCATGATCCCGGGGTCGTGAGATCGAGCCCTGCGTCGGGCTCCGTGCTGAGTGTAGAGCCTGCTTGGGATTTCCTCTCTCCCTCCCTCTGCCCCTCTCCCTCTCTTGTGCTCTCTCTCTCTCTCTCTCTCTCAAATAAAAAAAGAAAAGAATACATGCATTAAAGTAAGTTCAAGGTTAACTCTACAATGGCAACAATGTCTGGGAGAGTGTGAACAGGATGGGCGTTAGAATAGGAACAAACCCCCGTGAGAGTGTTTCTTCCCTGGGGATTTGAATCACCCCAAACAGGCTGGAAACCACTGCTCTTTCCAGTCGCCTGTCCCCTGCAAAGCAACAGCATTTTGTGACCATTTGCAAGGCAACCCTCACGTCAACCAGTAGAACTGTGGTCCTCGTGGGGCAACGAAGGGCAGAGACAGGTGCAGAGGCCTGAGAGTCAGGCCCGTCTTAGAATCCTGGCTCTGCTCAGCTCTAAGACTGTAGCCAAGCCCCTCAACGTCCTGAGCCTCGGTTTCCCCCGCTGTAAAATGGGGAGAAGAATGTCTACCTTCCACAACTGTTGAGCGGGCAAAACAGGGACATGCCGGGGAAGCTCCTCACCTGTGCGTGGCTGTCCCTTCCCCCCTTCCCTCCCCTGTCTGACGGCCACTTGGCATGAGACAGATGTGTTGCTGTGTGTCCTCAGAAACCCGGAGGGCGCTGACACAGAGGGGTGTTTGAAACGCTGTATCGGGAGAAAAAACGGAAATGAGTTAAATATCCAAGTACAGGAGATTGGTTAAGTAAACTCATTCAGGTTGATGAAGACACCGCTACCAAATGTTTCAGGGAAGCTGAAGTAGCAAAGGAAACATTTACAATACAATTTTGAGAAGGAAAACTCAGGGCGCAATATGGTATATGTGAGATAGCGTCGACTCCGCAAACACAGGAGTTCTGTGCCCTCCCCACCCCCCACGGAAAAAACGTGCTATGGGTCTTCGATGAGTCACGATCCTTTTCTTTACATTGTGTTTCGTTTCGGGTTTATTCTGTGTTGCAATTTCAATTTCTCATGTATTTAATTTCATATTTTCAGACATAACAAATTATAATGAGCAAAGTGTCCCTTTCTTTAAAAATGTGAATGCGGAGGGGCGCCTGGGCAGCTCAGTGGTTTAAGCGTCCACCTGCCGCTCAGGTCATGATCTCACGGTTCATGAGTTCGAGCTCTGCAGTCAGCACAGAGCCTGCTTCAGATCCTCTGTCTCCTTCTCTCTCTGCCCCTCCCCTGCTGGCTCTCTCTCTCTCTCTCCTCTCCCCAAAATAATAAACATTTTCTAAAAATGTGAATGTGGCGTTTCCACCGGTGCGGGTTGCACCAGTGTGTGTCCGAGATGCGGCCGTTAGAGGCTGGATGGCGGTGGGCGAGCAAGGCACCACGGGAAAGGCGCAGCTGAACTTGACCCCTTCCCGACCCTTTTCTAGCTGTGTGGCCTTGGGCTAGTCATTTAAATTCTCGGATCTCTGGGGTGCTCGTGGGTCAAATGGAGATAAGAATGCCTACCCGCCCCCCAAGGACCTACATAAGCCACCTAGCAAAATATTTGGCTAAAGGGGATGCTTAGTTTACAAAGACCGCTCCGGCAAGAGCTTGCACAGCCACAGACAGTGACGTGCAGTCAGCACGGAGCCTGTTTTGGAGGGAAACTCGACGGGACCTGCTGAGATGAGCTACATGTGGACTATGCAGAAGCAAACCAAGGGTGACTCCCATTTTTCCAACCGAGCATTTATTCTCAATTGCAATTCTCTTGCAATTCTCTTGCAATATTCTCTCGGGCACTACAGAATCCAAAATATCATGCCCCTCTTCCGCCCCAAACCAGCCGAGCTATTCCCGTCGCATAGAACAATCCCAGCCCCGTACGATGTGCCCGGTCCGCCCACCAGCTCCTCAGAACCATCCTCCGGGGCAGGTGCTGCTCCCCACCGTGTTTTAGGTGAAAAGACCAAGCTGGGGGGGTGAAGTGGTACCCGAAGTAGCACGCCCTGTGACGGCAGATTCAGGACTTGGGGCTGACTTGTGGCTCCAGCTCAGACTTACTAAGCCAAGCTCGGTGGGGGCCCGTCCCCCGCGAGGCTGGGCAGGTGTTGCTGGAATCGCGCTGCTGTCTACTCTGGCCCTGGTTTTGCAGCGTCCCTCCAGCTTCTGCCTCCACACACGCACACGGACACACACACACCTTTGTGCACACGTGTGTGCACACGCGCGCATGCACACGGACGCACAGAGACCTACACAAACTCGTGTGCACGCACGTGTTGCACACGCTCCGTGCACGTGCACACGTGCACACACAGACACCTACACACCTCCGTGCACACACGCACACGTGCACAGACACATGCACGCTGCCGTGCGCACACACACAAGACACGTATGAGCCTTTGCCCGCACGCATGTGCTGCAAACACATACATATAGGCACACACACAGACGCATTCACAACTTCATGCGTGCACACATGCACGCCCACGTGTGACGCGCATCCACGCTTACATACACACACATGCACACAAGCGCGCACACACCAACCTCGGGCGCCTTACACTCTGAGCGCCGCAGGGGGTTCGGCACGCCAGGCCGAAATGGCCACAACTCCTCCCGTGTCTTCAAACCTCGTGGTGCTTGTCTGTTAGTGGCGCCCGGACCTCCGGAACTGCTTCTGCAGAAGGTTTTCTCTGAGCCCTCCGCCGGGGCCGCGGTGTTCCCAAGACCCCGCGGGTGGGGTCTGGGGCATCACTGGGGTCCTTCCCAAGGCTCCTTGCGTGGCACCTTGCCGCGGCGACGTACGAAGAATGCAGCGGGGGGCGCCACGGACCTCTCCCGGGCTGCCCCCTTGGCCTGGTGCTCTCCCTGCCTGGCAGCTAAGGGTGAGGGCCCTCGACCCACACTGCCCAGGTTCGATCCTGACAAACCCTCCCTCCACCTCCACGCAAACCAGACAAAATAATTCTCAGTCGGTGTCACTGTCTCCTCTCTCCTGGATCCATTGTTCTGCTTTAAAGCTTATCACAACCAGGGCGCCCGGGTGGCTCAGTCAGTTAATTGTCTGACTTCGGCTCAGGTCATGATCTCGCAGTTTGTGAACTCGACCCCCGTGTCAGGCTCTGTGCTGACGGCTCGGAGCCTGGAGCCTGCTTCAATTCTGTGTCTCCCTCTCTCTCTGACCCTCCCCTGCTCGCGCTCTGTCTCTCTCCCTCTCAAAAATAAATAAACATTAAAAAAAAATTTTTAAGCTCATCACAACCTATTCAATGTTTGTTTTGCCTTCAGTCCTCAGCTTTAACCCCACTTCTTTCTTTCTACCCTCCAGCCACTCTGGCGTTCCCGCCTGCATAAGTTATACTGCTTCCTCAGGACCTTGGCACATCCCTCTAAGTCAGAAACTCCGTGTCCAAGAATAAGACATCTCAAGTGAGAGGGTGGTTCTCAAGTGGTTCCAGTCTACGGAGTGGGAAACAGAGAACAGAGAGAGGTCAAGTTGCTTGTCCAAGAGTAGAAGAGAAATCCATCAGCCTTGAGTGGCTGCTGGTGGGAGGGGGGCTGGGAGGCGCCACTGTGGTCCCTCCCTCCCTCTGCACAGAGCTGCCTGGGCTCCCCAGCCTCTGTTCCAGAGCGCACGACGGGCTATGGGGTGCACGGCACCCCGAGAGCAGCCCCGAGGAAGAACACTGCTCCCCGGACATTCCTGGGCACCAAAGCCCGTTTCTGTTTGCGACAACCAGCAAATCCCAGAGCGTGCAGGGGTAAATCCCGTGCTTGGGCAGGAATTTGGAGCAGCCGAGAGGGCAGGAGGAGGGCTCTCTGGGAAGCCTAGGTGGCAGGTCATGATCTTTCCTCATGGGGATGCCAAGTCCCACAGAGCTCCCCACCCTGGGTGGATTTACAGGCCCAGGTGGTGAGGGACGAGGGCCGGTAGCCCAGTTTCCAGAATCTAAGCGGGTTCAGGACAATCTACCTTTGCTGCCGGATGGGGCGGGGCCGGGCCACGCAGGGACCGCGCGGGTACGAAGACAGGAGTTGGCATGGGCAAGCTGAGTGTCTCTTTCACTAGAGAAAATGAGCCTGGGACAAAGGGACACAGAAAACGGGGACAAACAAAACGTGAGCAGCTTTGCCCGGAGGCTCCCTTGACTCTCAGACCCCCCACGACTCCCTTCCACCTTCGGTGCCAGGCAGAGCGGGTGCCACGCAAGGTCGGGTGCCTTTGAGAGGTGGGGGCTGCTTGCAGAGAGACAGGGGCCCCAGGCCTCCCGCACTTGACATTTCTCTGCACCTCCCGCCTTCACGTCCTCACGCTGCTGTCCCGAACCACGGAGGACAAAGTGGCTTTGACAACACGAATGTATGATCCTACAGTCCTGGAGGTCAGCGGGCCGACACGAGTCTCACGGGGCCAAAGTCAAGATGTCAGCGGGGGCACCAGGGAGGATCTGCTTTCTTGCGTTTTTCTAGATTTGAGACGCCGCCCACACTGCTTGGCTGGTGGCCCCTTCCTCCATGTGCAGAGCTCACAGTGGCCAGCCGGGTCTCTCTCGAGCCTCGTTATTGTGACACTGACCTTCCCGCCTCCCTCGTCCGCTTCTAAGGGCCCTTGCCAGCACCTTGAGCCCCACCCCCCAGAAAATCCCAGGTAATCTCTCTACTTGAAGGTGAGCCGGTCCACAATTTGTATTGCATGATCTGCAGACCTAACCTAAAGGTCACAAGTTCCAGGGTTTAGGATGGGGACGTCTTTGGGGGGCCCTTACTCTGCTAGCACACCTGTCACCCAGAGGCAGCCACTACCTGGGGGGCACCTCCTGGGTGGCGGGCAGCTTCACACAGTCATTTCCTTCCTTCCTCCCAACAGCCCCTGGAGGACAGGGGTATCACCCCTCTTTCCCGAGGAAGCGACCGTGGGAGAGCCAGGCCACCTGTGACTGGTGGGGGCCTGGGGCACTTCTGCCTTCTTTCATTAAAAAAAGCTTTAAGGGGCGCCTGGGTGGCTCAGCCGGTTAAGTGTCCGACTCCTGATTTCTGCTCAGGTCATGATCTCCCGGTTCATGAGTTCGAGCCCATCGGGCTCTGCACGGATGGTGCGGAGCCTGTTTGGGATTCTCTCTCTCTCCCTCTTTCCGCCCCTCCCCTGCTCATGCTCTCTCTCTCTCTCTCTCTCAAAATAAATAAATGAAATTTAAAAAAAAAAAAAAAGCTTTAAAAGCCTATGTTTTATGGCTGTACTGGTATAGGCATCATAGGCATGAATATAACCAGGATGGATTATATTCTTCTCTTATTTCTGATTTAAAAAAGAAATGAGGGGCGCCTGGGCGGCTCAGTCGGTTAAGCTTCTGGCTTCGGCTCAGGTCATGATCTCGTGGTCTGTGGGATCGAGCCCCGTGTCGGGCTCTGTGCTGACAGCTCGGAGCCTGGAGCCTGCTTCGGATTCTGCGTCTCCCTCTCTCTCTGCCCCTCCCCTGTTCATGCTCTGTCTCTCTCTGTCTCAAAAATAAATAAACGTTAAAAAAAAAATTAAAAAAAAAAAAAAGAAATGAAAACATTTCATGCGCCCCTAAAAGTGCCGTGGGCTCTCAGCACTGTGTCCACGGTGCCAGATGGAGAATTAAACTTTGGAGACTGGCAAAGGGATGCCCACGGGCACATGGCCAGGAGGCGGCAGAGGCAGGGGTCACGCCTGGGGCTCCCCTGACTCCAAGACAGGGCTCACTTCTCCAATTAGCCCACCACTCCATTAGTATCCAAACGACTCTGAGACATCGGACTCAGAGCCACACGAACACTTAAGATTATTTGGCCAGAGGCTCTCATTTTATGGAGATCCGTGTGCCCAGAGAGGGATTACAACGTTCTCAGGGACACACAGCCAGTCAGTGCTGGAGCCAGGATGAGGTCCTGGTCTCCCGCCTGTCCACCAGGGGCTCGTCCCTATCCCTCTCTTTCTTCCGTGTGCCAACCGCTCTGACCTGAGAAGGAGCCCAGCTCCTCCCCAACCCTACACGCACACACTCATACACATAAGCACAGCCCTGTCTCTGTGGTCACGCACGCAATGCCAGTGTAAACCTTGGCCACTGCTGTGTCGACTGCTCTTTATGTTGTGACCTGGTTAGGAACCGCCCAAGGTACTCATGTCACACATGGGGAAACTGAGGCCGGACCAGGAGGGGTCTGACCCAAAGCCACTCTGCAGGTTACCAGGAGCGCCAGCACTCTAGCCCAGTTCCCCAATCCCGTGCTCTCTGCCCTGCGGCCACCTCGCCCACACATATTCTCTGCAGTTTATCACAGATGTCAGGCTCCAGCCTGAGGGCCCCCCTCTGCCCTCACCCAGCCCACAGGGGCAACAGAAGATCGTGAGACCAGAAGGTTCTGCAAAAGCAGTTGCCAAGTCCTCAGCGTCCAGACTTGGCGCAGGGGCTGCCTCCGGCTCAGACCCAGAACAAGAAAAACCAGTTCCAGGAGGCCACCTTCCTGCCCTGACTTTGACGTCTGCAGTGGTTGGTTGCCCAGGCTGGGGGCACTGGGCTGAGCCTGGGGTTCAGGCTTCACGCTGCAGGGTGGCAGTGCCCCCGGCCAGAGACCTCTGGTTTCCCGCTGCACGTCATTGGTCCCCTCTGAGCCTCAGTTTCCCCACCTAGGCATGACATTCTGTACCTGCCTCTCAGGGTTGCTGTTGCCCTGGATGGGTGCGTGGCACTTGGTGAAAGCAAGGTCAATGTCATGACTTTCATTGTAAGCATTAATGACAGTTATTGTGATATATGAAGGAGCCAGTGCTTAAGCTGGATCCTGAAGGCTGGGCGGTACGGTGGGGCTGGCAAAGGACCAGCACAGCTCCCCAGGGCAGGGCCAGAAGCCAAGGCCAGAGAGGAAGCAAAGACTGGGGCCCCAACTAGAGACCCCTGGCGGCCCCCAGCATCTCAGACCTTTCACCTGCTGTCTCCGCAGGTTCCCGCTGGGAGAATGTACCTTCAAGATCTTGGTCACAGGGGAGAATTTCCAACTTCCCACCCATGTTACAGATGGGAAAACTGAGACCCAGAGAACAGGAGTTACCTCCCCAAGGACACACGACTATTTTACAATGCCAGGACTCGTACCGGGTGCCACCTGACTTTTGAAGGAAATGATTGATCACAATCCTTCCACTCGGCTCTCCTAGGAACGGTTTTTTTTCTTGTCTTCTGTTTTACTTCCAAGCCTTATCTGACATCTAACTCAACACAATTGCCTTGTCCCTGTAGCCCCGAGAATAGCTCAGGGACAGCACGGATTGCGGGTCTCAGAGATGGCAGCCAGCTCCAGTCCCCTGTGTCACTCCTGTCACCCTGGCGTAGCCCCAGCTCTGGCCACGATCATCCCAGCCCAGCTGCTCATTCCTACCTCAGAGCCTTTGCACACCCTCCACCCTCCACCCCCCAGAATGCCTTCCTTGGGCAATTACTTTGCGAAGCCACATCCCCCCCTTCCAGATTCAGCCCCTTCCGGCCTTCCCTGATGGTTCTTGGCCCTGAAGACACCAGCTCATCGCCCCTCGGCATTTAAATAAATTAAAGGCTCAATCTGCTGTATTCATTTGCTCTTGTCCACACGGTGACTTCTCTCTTCTCATTTATTCATTTGTGTATTCAACAGGTGTTTATGGAGGACCGACTATGAGCCAGACATTCCCCACACGCAGAGCCTGCCCTCCAGATGTGAACCCTCTCGTGGAGAGGGAGTCCCACGGGACCTCACTGCCCTTGTTAGGTGCTGAGCGTCGCTGGGGGTTGAGCAGGGGCCTTTGTCTTTGGGGGCCTTCCCAGCCAGGCACCTTGCCAGCTAGGAAAGGGTCTCTCCCATCGCTGCCAGTCCTGCTTAGACACAAGGATGCTGGAGGTCCCTGAGCCATCTTGCACCCCCCGGGTGGCCACCGGGTTCGGTGGACCGCAATCCCAGCTCTGCCACCTTTGAGCTGAGAGATTTGGACAGGGTCCCCTCCCTTGGGGGCCTCAGTTCCTCTTTTGTGAAATAGCTCTAGGGGCTCCTAGCTCACCGGTTTGCTGTGGGATGGGGGCAACATCCTGCGAGCGCCCGGGGCGGGGGAGGGACAGTTGCAAGGGGCGGGGTCCCTGAGCTCACCTCGGTGCGAAAGCCATGGCACTGGTGCATGGGTCCCCTCTGCGTGGATTTGGGGGTGTCACCTCCCTTTGTGCGGTCTCTGTGTAGCACGAGAGGGTCTGATCGTGGGCATCCAAGGTCCCTTTCAGCTCTGGGAGGCTCTGATGACCGGCAAAGCGAGCCTGCTGCGTAGAAACCGTGGGCTTCGAGGCTCTGCCCTGAGAGATTTGTGCTTCGTCTGTCCCCCCTGGGCTCTCGGGCAGCACTGGACATGGAAACAACGCCTCTGAAGAGGGAGAATGAAAGAAGCAGCCTTCGCCTGTCGCCAGGCTAGAGGAACACGAAGCGAAACCATTCGGCAAACAGCCCCACCGCCTTGCATCACGGAGCCCGGGGTACAGGGCTGGGACACAGTCTTTAAATTATAGCACCTGGGAAATTAGAACTTAGAACAGAAAAGAACCGTGCCCCTGGGAAGCAGGGGAGGGAGGGACAGAAATAAGGGGGTCACACGCGGGGGACGTGAACAAGGAGACACGATTTACGCTCTCCCTTCTCCAAACTGGAAATATCCCCTCTCCTCCTCCCGGTTCCTAATGACTGCTGATGCAGGGGACCCCACACCCTGCATTATTTGGAATCTTCTAGTCAAGGGACGTCCTTCTTTGGTTCAGTCTTTTTTTCTTTTTTTTTTAACGTTTATTCATTTTTGAGACAGAGAGAGACAGAGCATGAATGGGGGAGGGGCAGAGAGAGAGGGAGACACAGAATCCGAAGCAGGCTCCAGGCTCCGAGCTGTCGGCACAGAGCCCGATGCAGGGCTCGAACTCACAGACCGTGAGATCATGACCTGAGCCGAAGTCGGACGCTTAACCGACCGAGCCACCCAGGCGCCCCATTCTTTGGTTCAGTCTATCTTGTCTTAAGTTCCAGAACTCATGTGCTCGCCAAGTCATTCCCGCCCAGATGGAGACTAACGCTGGCCACTTCCACATCCCGTGTGCTTTCAAGCTCTTAGAACAATTCCTCCACCTCGTGCTATTTATTACGGCCCCCGGCCTCAGGGCCTTTGCACTGTGGGTCCTCTGCTTCAACTGTCCTTTCCCTACCTTGCTTACCTGTCAAATCCCTCAAGACTCAAGCTCTGGGAAGCCCTCCTCCCCCAAAGCCCTGGCTCTTTCCTCCTTGTTTCCATAGTAGCTGAGCATTTGCTCTGCTGTGATCCTTCCCCACTAGTGTGTTTCTGGAGGGCCCGGCTGGGCCTAAAAGGGCAGAGGGCAGGATATGTGTAGGTGTGAGGCTGCGTGTGCCAGGTGGGTAGGTTCGAGCCTCTTTGGTGGAACACGGGGGCTGCCTCTGCCACAGGGCTGTGCAAAGACTCAATGATGGAGAATATGGCTGGCACATAGTAGGTGCTCAGTGAAGCGGTTTGTCATCCATTTGTCTCTCCCTCCCCAGAGCCAGGCCCGGGTCTGGCCCCTAGCACCCTATGGACGCTTGGGACATGGCCTCCAGCCCCTGGCTCTGGTTTTCCTGGCTGCTTGCGCTGCATTCTCCCCTCCCCCCTCCCTCTGGGGCTTGGCTGGGAACCTCTCTCCACCTTCTGCACCAGGGCGGCTCTTTTCAGAGCATTGATTTGCAATCAGCCCCAACAGCTCTAATGGGCCAGCGAGGCCCCTGGCTGCGCTGAGTTAGCTCCATTTAGAGGCTCAGAGCTGTGGAACACAAACCTGTCCTGCCTCTCGAGGTCTGGCATCAGCTCTCTGGTGTCTGGGAGAGACGTGAGTCAGCTGGGGACCCAGGGCTGCCTCGGCTCCTCTCCCACAGCCCCTCCCTGCCAACTCAGGGCTCAGCCATGCCCCTGCCAGGCCCCCAGCCCCTCCAACCCCACTCTCTGCTGGACCTGTATGGGCTGGAGGGGGTCTCTGCTTCTCTCCTTCCTGGTGCTCTCTTGAGAAGAGCACAGGATGTTGGGGCCCAAAGAAAAGCTGGTCCTCAGTGCACTTGAACTCACTGATCACCGTGACAATGTATATAGTAGCAGGTTTTATTGGTCCCATTTTACAAATAAAGAAATTGAGCTCAGAGGTCACACAGCAGTGCTTTCTAAACTTATCTGACCAGGAAGAAGCCTTTCTTTCTTTTTCTTTCTTTCTTTCTTTCTTTCTTTCTTTCTTTCTTTCTTTCTTTCTTTCTTTCTTTCTCTTTCCTTCTTTCCTTCTCTCTTTCTCTGTTTCTTACTTATTTTCTTTCTTCTTTCTTTCTTTCTTTCTTTCTTTCTTTCTTCTTTCTCTCTCTTTTTCTCCTTCTTTCTTCCTTTTCATGGAATAACCCAAAGCACACATTTCAAAACATACCATCTTGAGCTGGCTTATTTCTGACCCCAAAAACCAATCCAATGTATCCTTTTTAAAGCTCAGTATGCGTCTTCCCCTAATGCAGGGATTTCTTAACAAGGACTCCAAGGGCAGACGTTCCAGAATTTGCATGTGAAATAGTATGTGTATATGCATTTTTCTAACAGGGTCTCTAACTTCCAGGGGATCCTCAGAGGGACCCGGGAGACCCAGAAAGAGTAAAGAACCACGCCCTGGCTGGAGTCCCTGTAGAGAAGGCCCACTTTTGATCTGGGGTTTTGTGGAAGTGAACAGAACAGCAGAGATGTGGGAAAGAAGGCCGTGAGTGGGGGAAATGGCCCGTGCGACAGCAGGGACGAGGGGACAGTAAACGGATGAGCTTGGCTGGAGCAGAACGGGTGTTTGGGAACAGTGACAAATGAGGTTGGGCCGTCAAAGGGACCTTGGAGAACTGGCCAAGGCATTTAGATTTGATAGGGGAGGCCATGGGGAGCCACAGGACATCCTGGAGCCTGCAGGTGGCAGCACAGGAAGGGGGGCTGCAGAAGAGGTGGCAGAGAGTTGGGGGGGCAGTGGGAGCCACGAGCTGCTAGGATGGGGCTCCAGGGACAGCCTGACCCAGGGAGCTCGCCGTTCCGGGAAGGGCACGCAGGGCTGGCGACTGTCAGGAGTACCACGGGAGGAGGAGGGGCAGGAGAGCAAGGCAAGACAGTCCGGCTGGAAGCAAGGCCTTAGACATAAAGCTTCCTGGTTGGGTCCTCAGGTCCGTCATTTCCTAGCTGTGTGGCTCTGGGCAAGTAACCTAACCCTTCTGAGTCTCCTCGTCAAAAGGGATAACTCCACCTGCTCGGTAAGGTTGTGGAAATTGACTTAGATGAGAAACTGTCTCTGGAGCATTTCAGGCAAGACACGCTTCCAGCCCTCGACCATGATGGGTTCTCTTCTGACCCATCAATATAGTCTATAAACACTTACCAACCCCTGCCACGCACCTGCACCAGGTGCCCTCCTAGGCGTCCTCAGGTGTTTCTGACAATAACCCCACAGGCAGAGGGCATCACGCCCATTTGAGAGAAAAGAAAACTGAGGCACAGAGATTTCGACAATCAGAGTCCGCGGTGATGTCTATTAAGGTTATTGTGAGAACTCAGAGGTCAGAGGGTCCGTGACAAAGGTGTGACCTGTCTCTGACACAGGGTGGGAGAAGCCACACTCCCTTGAGGGGATTCAAGGTCATACAGCTGGGATTGTGGGTGGGCGGGGTACTATCCAAGCATTTACAGCCGTAGGGATCTGGCTCACAGGAGGATTCTGACTTTTTGAGGCTGGGGCGGGGCCTGCTACCCTGTTCCATAACAAGGGTTTCTGGAAAACGGCTTTGGGGTAAAACAGATGTAGCCTCAGGCAAGACACTGAGCCTCAGTTTCCTCACCTCTAGGATGGGTCTTGTCCCCCACTGCAGGGCTGGTGCAAAATGGAAGGAGATGGGGCCCGCAACCTCGGCAGAGCCCAGGGCCTGTCACAGAGTGGGTGCCCCCAAATAACGGCTATTATTACTTCTGTGAAAGTTCTACCCTGAATGCAGGCGGCGGGTACGCCTCATACTTAACCCTCAGGACGCTCCCTCTGCCTCCACTCACCCCACCCCAGAGCAAGAATCAGGATGCACTCTGCCATCTCAAACGGCACCCAGGAATTGTTTCACGTTCAATTTCCCCATCAAATTCACAGGCACGTATCACATGCCATTATTCTACTTCCTAATGGTCTATGCAGTGGAATCGTAAGTAGGACATTTCTTCATGCCCTTGGCATTCCCGACTCTTTGAAACTCCCTTTCCAGGCCTGATCTCCTTTCTGGTGACTGCAGCACGACACATGATCGCCAAAATCCGGGCAGCACCCAGCCCCGGCCTCTGCTGGTCCCAGAACGTAAAGGAACAACAGTGACGCATCTCCTTGGAAAGCAGTGTTAGCCTCCCTTGGGTTTCTGTGGGGGTCAATCGTGGCAGTAGACAGCAGGGGAGGCTGGATGGGTGCAGGGCCAAGGTCAAAGACAAGAGTGACCTGAGTCCCGTCTCTGTACTGCTCACAAGCTATGGGGCCTGGGGGCAAGATCACCTCCCCTCTTGGGAGCTTCAGTGCCCTCAACTATAGAAAAAGGTGATGGGGGCGGGGGGGGGGGTGGGACTTGGTCGGTTGAGCATCTGACTCTTGATTTTAGCTCAGGTCATGATCTCAGGGTCCTGGGATCGAGTCCCACATCAGGCTCCACACTGAGCATGCAGCCTGCTTAAGATTCTCTCTCTGTCAAATAAAAAATAAAATAAAATAAAATAAAATAAAATAAAATAAAATAAAATAAAATAAAATAAAAATGACAATACCAGCCACACAGGATGGCAGAATCAGAAGTGTCGGTCACAGACTGTGCCTGTAACACCCATGACAACTATTTGTCGAGGTCATGTGGGTAAAAGGCTTGACAGAAGGTGCTGGAAGGGTGAGCTGGCACTTGAGGCTCAGCAGGTGGTATTCACTTCGATGGGTCCACCAGGGTCCCTGTTTGGCCTCGCCTTTGCTGTCTCAGATTCCTGACGGGGGTGGTGTCCCCAGTCCCGTAACGTGCCAGGATCACCCTCCACGGAGCCGAACAGGGGCCCAGGGGGTGGCAGGGCCCCGGGGAATATTCAATATTTTACTGCCTGGGAAGGTGCAGCAGCGCCTTAGCAGAGTGGGGCGAGATTGGCAGACTGTTGCAATACTCAGCATTAACTTCTAGTTCATAAACGGCAGAGAGGACAGAGGGGGTCCTGGGGGGGGTGGCAGGCAGGCTGGTGGGGCTGGGGAAGTTCCTGTTCCCCGATGAGAATGGAAATATTTCAGCATTGAACAACCAGCGTGGACGTGGTGACGCACAGCGGCTGAGGGCACAGCGTGGGGACTCTGAGCGTGACGGAGCCCATCGGAGGTCAAGGAGAGTTTGTCGAGGAAAGGCCCCCGGGGGAAGCGTAAGGAACAACCACCGGACCACCAGATTCTTACTGCGCACCCTCGGGATGAGTGGGAATTTGTCCTGGGCCTCCTCATCCACAGCCCAGGCTCAGTCAGATGCCCCGTGTTCTAGCCCCCGCTAGACAGATGGGCCCTTGTTAGGCCTTGGCCTCCTCACCAGTCAGACCAGGATCCTTTTTTTTTTTTTTTTAATTTTTTTGACATTTATTTATTTTTTAGAGACAGAGAGAGATAGAGCATGAGTGGGGAAGAGCAGAGAGAGAGAGAGGGAGACACAGAATCTGTAGCAGGCTCCAGGCTCTGAGCTGTCAGCACAGAGCCCGACGTGGGGCTCGAACTCACGGACCATAAGATCATGACCTGAGCTGAGGTCAGAAGCTCAACCGACTGAGCCACCCAGGCGCCCCCAGACCAGGATCCTTTTATCGCTGCCACTTCTGGACTCAAAAGTCTACCCTCTCCCTCACGTGCGTGTGCAGGTGCATTTGCATGCATGTACGTGCACATAGGCACCTGTGGGTGTGTGCCGGCGCGGGGGTGCGTGTGGAAAGGGCCACACCCCTCCCCGTCTCCCGAGGTGCCTGCACCCACCTCCTCCCAGCCTGGGGCCCCCCCTCAGGGCCTCACCTACCGCACCCCTCCCTGGAGTCAGCCTCCACCTCGGAAAACACAGACCAGGGGAGGCGCCGGCAGCAGGGAGGTCAAAGCCAGTCACTGGAAGATGGGCCTGTTTATTTGCACGGCACGCGTTTACCTCTGACTGTTCCACCCACCCCCCGAGCGAACCCCAGAGTTGTCAGTTGGTCCTGCCGTCGCGAGAGGCCAGATTGGCGGTGCGCACATTCACAGAAGCCCAATATAGACTTCCAATTATCTTTTAATTTCCCTCCTGTCTTCATTTGTTCCTTTCACTTTTCTCCAAACAGACTCGGTGCGGGGAGGGGAGAGAGAGCTGTAATTGATGGGAGTTTGAAGCCAGCTCGCGGGAGCGCGGTGTTCGCCCGCAGGGTGCGATGAGACCTCAGGACAAAGCGGACCGCTCTCTCGCCACCGCCCTGCAGGGCCTCTTAGAGGCCCCAAGCCCTTGTTCTTCTGTCTTCCGGTCTTCTGACTCTCTGCAATAACTATATCCTCTTATTTTCTGTAGTCCTGCAGCTGAGGCCCTGCTGAGCGGAGGGTGAACTCCTAGAGGCGGCAAAGGACTCCTGGAGGCACCTTTCGTATGCAAACGAACCGGTCCGGAACTCAGCCACAACACCTCCTTTATCAGACTCTTGCCAGGCTCGGGCGCACCGGGGGCCATACCCCCCTGTCCCGGTTACCCCAGGGCCAGGTACGAGACAAATAAAGACGGCCCGCGGCCCCCTGACATTATTCACGCTGTCTTGTCCACTCCTTCCCTTGAAAACCACAGTGATGCTCCTCTACTGCTCTCTTGCTCCTCCTGCCTCCTTCCTGAGCCTGGTGCCTCCCCACGTGGCCCTGCATGGTGTGGGCTGGGGGACCCTCTTGGGGACCGTGAGTAGCAAGTGTCTTTTCTGTGGCACGTGTCTCCCGGAATGGACAGCAGGAAGCCTCATTTACCGCACCGAGGCTCCTCTGTGCTCTGCTGTTGCACGGGTCTTACTTCTGCCCTCAAACAGGGGACAGTCGCAGGAAATGCCACGCCAGGAGTCAAAGCAGTGCCACCTGACACCCCGCCCATGCACACACGGCCTGCACCTGCCCGACACCCCAGCCTGGAAGTCTCTGTGCACCATCACGGCTGTCGTAACGCTGTACCCTCAGACCTGCTACTTCCTTCTCTCCCCTCGGCCTTCCCTGTTCTGGCCACCTCCAGGCTCTAGGCCATCCTGGCGCGCTCTCCCACGGAAATGCTGGCGACGAGCATCGTCACACCCCACTCTCTCCCTGTTCAGCATCTTCTTCCCGAGCCAGCAGTCCGCCAAGGCTCCCCGGGGCCAAGGGTGTCTCTGTAACCTATGTCACTGCACCAGCTCGAAGCCTGGTACACGGTGAGCGCCTGGTGACACCCCCCCCCCGCCTCCTTTATCAATACTCAAGGCTAGATACCTTTTTCTGGAATACTTTTTTTTTTAATGTGTATTATTTTTGAGAGAGAGAGAGCAGGGGAGGGGCAGAGAGAGAGAGGGAGACACAGAATCGGAAGCAGGCTCCAGGCTCTGAGCTGTCAGCACAGAGCCCGACGCGGGGCTTGAACCCACAAACTGCAGGATCATGACCTGAGCCGAAGTAGGCGGCTTAACCGACTGAGCCACCCAGGCGCCCCTCTGGAATACTCTTTGGACCTCTATTCTGATGCCCCTGGCTCCAGCCTCCCTGGCTGTCCCCTGGCCCATTGTACTTTGTCAACGAGTCGCCTCATTAATTTTCCTCCATGATATGCTGTGGCTTAATCATACCTCAGGTACACATTCCATCTCACAGGTAAGGATAGAAGTCCTCTCAGGGCGGGGACTGTGTCTCCTGCTCCCAGCGGCTCCCCAGCTATCCTCCTGCCACCCTGGAGGACTGCTTTGACCACCCCCAGTTCCCAGGAGCAAGTTTCCAAAGGGAGAGAGTGGTTGTCTGACTCCAAGGGTTTAAGCTGAAGCCACACAGAGAGTGCTCCCGTGTGGTGGAGACTTTATCGCGTGGGAGGCAGCATGCCAAAGGGGCCGACACCCAGCTCACTCAGTGGCATCTGAGAGGACAATGCCAGGTCACAGTATTGTCACCAAAGGGGCAGGCCATCAGTGGTCCCTTCTCCAACGGGAGGAGAGCCCCAAGGCTGCCCCTGCTACTGCAATGGCAGCTGGGCCAGCAGGGGACCCCAAAGTCCTGGATTCACCGCCGGACAAATCACTTTTATTACCCTTTGTACCTGGTCCTTCCCTTCCCGGAGGGAGACGAATGAACCGTGCAGCTAGACAGACCCAGTTTTAACTCAAGACCCTGCCGCTCGCAATCCACGTGACATGGGCACATCCCTCTGAGGCTCAGTTTCCTCACCTGTAGAACGAGGGTGATGATTGCACTTTCCCGTCCAGATTCCCCGGGGGAGACGAAATGGTTTTGCTTCTGTCACTCACCCTGATGAAACAAGTTGCTCACGCAAAGAAGAATTCTCTGCAGCCAAGCGGCAAAGCTGAGTGCCTTTCCACTCCTAGCCCCGCGGAGGCCTCCTGAGATGATTGCCAAAACCGGGGACTTCCTGGGAGGTCCCCCCAACCTGCCAAGTCAGAAAGTCTGGGGAGTATAGCTTGGAAATGTGCATTTCTGAATTTTTTTGATGCTTATTTATTTTTGAGAGACAGAGAGAGAGAGAGAGAGAGAGCGTGAGCACGGGAGGGGCAGAGAGAGAGGGAGACACGGAATCCGAAGCAGGCTCCAGGCTCCGAGCTGTCAGCACAGAGCCCGACGCGGGGCTCGAACTCACAAACCATGAGATCATGACCTGAGCCGAAGTCAGACGCTTAACTGACTGAGCCACCCAGGCGCCCCCAGAAAAGTGCATTCCTGACGAGCACCCCAGTGGCTCCCATGCCTGTGACGTTCAGAATCACGATTTTGACCGCGAGGGAGAGAAAGCGGGGACCCTGCTGCTGGTCACCGGCGGAACCGCCCACGGAGCCTGACTTCTGGGGAACCACACCTGGTGGGTGAACTCAGGTAGGTAAAACTCTGGACTCTGGAAACAGGGATACAAGTCTCTACTTACAAGCCAATTGACATGATCTTAGAGCTGCCATAAAATGGGGGGGTGGGGCGGGGGACAAGTGCATCTCTCCCAAAAGTGTGGGCATCGGAGGAGACTCTTCCTGACTGCCCACCTCCGGTCTCTCCGTGGCACGCTGGCAGGTGTCCACAACTGTGCCCGGCCCGTACGGGACAGCGGAACAGGGTGCACTTTGACCCACGGCCTGTGTGATAAAGGCCAAAGGAGACACGCAGAAGAACAAGAGACCTAAAGAAAGGAAAGACGACCTCAGAGCAAGGCATGTGAGGCACGGCCTTGGACCCGACTCCGAAGGGCTGGAGGGGTGAGGACCCGCGAGGATGAAGGAGGCCGTCCTGAGCCCCAGCCAGGAGCCTGGCGCTCGAGGCAGCGGACAGATGAGCTTGAAGGGTAAGTTTATTTACCTATTTTGAGGGAGACTGAGACAGCACAAGTGGGGCAGGAGCGGAGAGCGATGGAGACAAAGAGGATCTCAAGCAGGCTCCGCACCGTCAGCATGGAGCCCGACTCAGGGCTCGAACTCCCAAAACCGTGAGATCACGACCTGAGCTGAAACCAAGAGCCGGACGCTTAACGGACCGAGCCGCCCAGGCGCCGCTTTTCTCATCTGTTAGACTGGGACCCGCAGCACTGGTGAGGACCTCGGCCCCTCACCTGTTTTCAAGCGCAAGGATGTGCCCTTGATCGTTAGATCAAGGTTACTTGCCTCCATCTGCCTCGATCTAACTAACACCCTGTACCTTCCCCATCTGCTCTCAGGAAGGCCCAGACGGAGGGCGGAGGCATTCAAAGCCAGATCAGGTGGCTTGGCCGCAGTCCCTGGCCCAGCCTTCTCTGCCGCTAACTGCGGGCCTCCCCGCGGGGACAAGCAGACCCCAACGGGAAGGAAACCAGCAGGGAGGATCTCGTGCCACACCTGCCGTGGCTGCACCTGTCTCACAACCCACCACACCCAACACTCCTAGCCCTACATACAATAACCAACCCCGGGCGCTTCCGGGCATCAGGTGACTGGTCAAGAGCTTCCTCCCTATTTGTGTACCTGCCGGACACTCCTAACATCTTCCAGCGGCTGCTGGCTCGGGTGGCCGATCACAAGCTCAGGCCCCCGGGGCACAACCCCCACCCCCGCCCCCAGGGAAAGCGTCGAAGGATCCGCCAGCCCCGAGCCCCAGTGCTTGCTCCCACTCCTCCAGTGGCCGGCCGGAGCCAGCCCAGAGCCCCCTCCGGGTCAGCCCAGCTCCCGCAGGAACCAGGACAATCATTAATTGGATTCTTGACATTCTTTGGCCCCAGGTCGGCTTGGGAAGCATGCTCCCCGGAAGAGGAGGAGCAGAGTCCCAGGACTGGCATTTGGACATGCAGCTGGCAGGCAAGGTGGTGCTGTCGGCCGCCGCGCTGCTCCTGGTGACCGCAGCCTACAGGCTGTACAGGTTGAGGCCCGCCCGGGCCCCGCTGGGGGACAGGAACTCCAAGGCCGAGGAGAAGGCCGAGGGCTCCGGGCAGCCGGCGGACCCGGGGGCCGTTCCTGGGGCACCACACCAGGCTCTGAGACGCCGGAGGGGAAGCAAGGGGGCCGGAGCGCCGCTGGGCTGTGGCTGGGAAAGTCAGGGGGGCTCCCGAGTCCCGGCAACAGGACGCTCTCCCGAAGACGCAGAAGCCCAAGAGGTTCGGGAGCGCGAGAAGAAGGGCGCTGGTGTGGAAGGGGGTGGGCAGGGCCTTGTCTCTGAGCTGGCACCTCCTCGCTGCAGTGGCCAGGAAGCCGGAACAGCTGTTGGTGGTAAGCCCGAGCCGCCCCACCACCCCACGGTGGGCGATGAATTCCAAAGCTCCCCACTTGGCCTCACTGCGGCAGAGGGGAGCAGGGTGGGCAGGGCGCCTACTCCATGGCGGGACGGCGGACCCCCAGGACAGCCAGGGCTCGGGGAGCAGGAGTCCCCCGCCACGAGCCTGATGGCCCACACGGAAGGCGAGAGTGACATGAACAGGAGCTGGGTCTTTCCTCGCAACAGGGGGGTCCACGGGGAAGAGGCCGGGGCCCTCCAGGCGGCCGTGGACATGGGCCTGACCCTGCACCAGCGGGAGGGAGCCGCCAGTGCCTCCTATACCTACTCGTCTGTGTCCCGGGTTCGCGTGGAGGAGAACTTCATTCCTGAGAAGGTGCAGGGGATGGGGCCCAGGCTGAAGGGCAAGGTGTACGATTACTATGTCGAGTCCACTTCCTGGGCCACCTCCAAGGTCCGGCTGGCCCCCAGGACAGCCGCCCCGGCTGAGGCTCCACTCCCCGGGCCCCTGCCAGGCGCCCCGGGAACAGAGGCCGCTTCAGGAGGCCGGGAAGGTGAAGCCGAAACGCCCACCTCCTCCCAGCCGGGGCCGTCGCCCCCCACGCAAGGCTTCGGCAGGAAGGACAGCCTCGTCCGGATCATGGAGAACCCGGAGCTCCAGCTCCAGCTCGAGGGCTTTGGGGCCCCCGCTCCGTCCTGCCCAGACCAGAGCGCCCCGCCTGGCCACCCCCTTCCCCAGGCTTCTCTTGGGTCCAGCTCGGCCGGAAGCAGCCGGGAGGCCCACGTGCAGCTCGTGGCGGGGACCAACTTCTTCCACCTCCCGCTGGCCCCCGGCTCAGCGCCAGACGTGCACCTGGATCTGGGCAACTGCTACCAGGTGCTGACCTTGGCCAAGAAGCAGAAGCTGGAGGCGCTGAAGGAGGCGGCCTACAAGGTGATGAGCGACAACTACCTCCAGGTCCTGCGCAGCCCGGACATCTACGGGTGCCTGAGCGGGACAGAGCGGGAGCTGATCCTCCGGCGCCGCCTGCGGGGCCGCGAGCGCCTGGTGGTGGCGGACGTGTGCCCCCAGGAGGGCTCGGGCCGTCTCTGCTGCTACGACGAGGCGCAGGACGCCTGGCACCCGCTGGCCCGCCTGCCCCCCGAGGCGGTGTCCCGAGGCTGTGCCCTCTGCAGCCTCTTCAATTACCTCTTCGTGGCGTCCGGTTGCCGGGGGCCCGGGCACGAGCCCTCCAACCGCGTCTTCTGCTACAACCCGCTGACCGACATCTGGAGCGAGGTGTGCCCGCTGAACCAGGCCCGGCCGCACTGCCGGCTGGTGGCCCTGGACGGCCACCTGTACGCCATCGGCGGCGAGTGCCTGAACACGGTGGAACGCTATGACCCGCGCCTGGACCGCTGGACCTTTGCGCCGCCGCTCCCCGGCGACTCCTTCGCCCTGGCGCACACGGCCACGGCGTGTGCGGGCGACGTCTACGTCACGGGCGGCACCCTGCGCTACCTGCTGCTCCGCTTCTCGGCCCGGGAGCAGCGCTGGCGGGCCGGCCCCACGGGGGGCGGCAAGGACCGCACGGCCGAGATGGTGGCCGTCAACGGCTTCCTCTACCGTTTTGATCTCGACCGCCGCCTGGGCATCAGCGTCCACCGCTGCAGCGCCAGCGCCCACCTCTGGTACGAGTGCGCCACCTACCGCACCCCGTACCCGGACGCCTTCCAGTGCGCCCCGGTGGGCGACCTCATCTACTGCGTGGGGCGCTGGCGCTCGCTCTGCTTCCTGGCCGACCACATCTCGCCCAGGTTTGTGCCCAAGGAGCCACGGAGCTTCCCCTCCCCGCGGGGCACCCTCCTGCCCGCCGTCCTGACCCTGCCGGTCCCCGACGCTCCTCAGACCAGGGTCTAGCTACCCCTCCCCTCTCCCCCCCGCTGGACATCTGCTGCCAAACTGGGAAGCAAAAAGCACCCTTGCCCGCCACTCCGTGAGCCATCTCTGGGCAAGCAGGCAGCTTGGGAATTCCGCCCGCGCGAGGTGAATGCTAACCCTACCCCCTCCGCTGGCCGGGGCCTCGGATGCGTCTTTGCTGTCCCCGGGGTGCGCAGGCGCCTTGTGAAAATAGAACCAGGGCCCGGCGTTGCTGAGGGCGGCACCGTGTGCGGGGATGAGTGTCACCTTGCTTCAAATCTGAATTCTTGGGGGAAGGGGTATCAGGACCCCGCCAAAGTCCAGGGGCACAGCCTTACTGCAACCACAGTTCAGGTGCCAGCGGACCCCCATAGGGTGGAGGTGGGCCAGCCCTCCTAAGCCACTAGGCTCCCCTCCTAAACAGAGCCCCTACCTCTAGGGTTCCCAGAAGCACCTGGAACGCTCAAGGAAGGTGTTTCTGGCTGTGCCGGGAGCCCCGGGGAGCCCCAAGGGGCCCAGCCAGAAGAGAGATGGTTGGAGAAGTACGACAGCTATAGTTGGAGCTGACCGTGAACTCTTGCCCGCAAAGCAAATTGACCATTGCCCACTTCTCATTACCTAGGATTCTGGTGTACTCAAAGGAGGAGAAACCTCCAGTTAGCAGCCACTTGAAAACCTACCCCTTGTACTGGTCTGCTAAGAACACCAGTGATTGCCACATATGGGGTCTCAGAAGAGGGAGGAGAAGATGTGATCTGAGGGCCACCGTCCTCCTGGGCCCCTGCTTCGGCCCGTCGCTGGCTGGCCGCTGACTCCCTCCCCAGATCTCAGAGCCTGCACAAGACTTCATCCAATCAACACAGCCCTGACATCAGGGGTGGGGGGCGAGAGAAGTCACTCCCAGGCACCCCCGCAGGGCTGGGGAGGGACAATGGCACAATTTGCTCTCCCTGTGCCATGTGATCACCTGGTGTGCCTGGTTAGATAGGAGACCCGGGAGGGGCCGGTCCGTGATGGAGCTGAGGAACCAGAAAATGCTAGTGGGGCATCAGGACACTGGGATCTCCTCCCACATCAGGGGTGGTAAATTTGAAAAGAGCAGAGTCCCTCCAACCTCAGGATATTGCCCGTTCCTCCTGGAGGGAAGAGAGAGAGACTGGTCCAATCTATTGCCACAGCCCTGTTCCCTGGATGAGGATGATGCATGCCCAGGCAGAGGCGGGTGATGCTCTCCGTGCCATCCGGGAGCCAGGGCAGCTGGGACCACTTCTAAAGTGACAAGCAGCCTGGAGGAAAGAGGTAGAGATGGGGTGCCCCAGGGCAGGCCTGACAAGCAGGGAGCTAAGGAATGCTTTGGACTTCAGTGTTCCTACCTTGAAAATAGGAAGGACCAGCCATGGCCTTCTCTGGCCAGAGAAACGAGAACACTTAGAGAAAGTTCTCCCCAAGGCCCCCTGGGGGTCTGGGCAGCAGCTTGTGTTCACCGCAGCTGCTGGGCTAAGCTGGGGTCTTCCTGGAAAATGCAGGGTTAGAGCAAGGAGTAACAGGGAGGTTGGCATGGAGATGAGAACTTTTATTGGGCCACTCGAAGCCATCCTCCCCGTTCCAGGGCCTGGAAGGCGAGGCTGCCTGGTATTTATTCCTAAGTTGGAGGCGGGGAGAGGAAAGTGAGTCGGGGCTATGGCTGGAGCCTGGTGACCCCCCCACCCCCCCGCCGAGGCCTTGCTCAAGCTCAGAGCTGACACTCAGGCATGAGCCTCCAAGAGACCCTTGGTGGGGAAGCAGGGGTAAAGTCAGCAACACGACTACTGACAGCAGCATTGGCATCACGATGCCAGGCTGTGGTTTGCTTGGGAGGTGGACGGGCTCTGTCAGCTGAGGGTGGGTGGAACCAGATCCAGCCCCCAAGGGCAGGCCTCCAGCGAGGAGCCAGCTGATGACTAGACCACAACCAAGCAGGGGGACTGTTGGGGGAGGCTTCAAGCTGAGGGGGAGCTCAGGATCCCTCCGGAACCTTTCAGAGCCCCACTGCATACACATGGCTGGGACTAGGGAGTCCCATCCAGAGACAGGGCAGGAGAGTTTGTTCCAGGCCCAGGGATGGTGGGTGTGGTCTTCATGATGAGTGCAGCGCTGAGATCCCATCTGCCTCCCTGTGGTCCCTTGCAGACATCACTAATCGACTGCCTTATCTTTTCCCATTGAGCCTCAGAGCCGGTTCAACCCAGGGCCCTCAGCCGTCATCGCTGATAGACTAGAGCCGGTGTGTTCCTCGTGGCTGGCCTGGGCTCCAGAACTGGCTTTAGGGAAGTGAGTGGTCAGGGCCATTATGGGAGACAAGGTAGTTCAGGTAGACCACAGAGACCACCTGGGGCCATGGCAGGCAGGATTCACCGACAGAACGTTCAGGCTGCGCACTGCTCCAGGCACTGTGCTGGGGATGCAGCAGATCCCTGCCCTAACTGAGCCCGCTTTCTGGTGAAGGAAAACAGGCTGTTTTTAAAAATAAATGTGTAGGGGCGCTTGCGTGGCTCAGTCGGTTAAGCACCCGGCTCTTGGTTTCGGCTCAGGTCATGATCTCGAGGTTCATGGGTTTGAGCCTGGCACTGGGTTCTGTGCTGACACTGCAGAGCCTGCTTAGGATTCTCTCTCTCTCTCTCTCTCTCTCTCTCTCTCTCTCTCTCCCTCCCTCCCTCTTTCTCTGCCCCTCCCCCCTCTTTTGCAAAATAAGTAAACTTAAAAAATAAAAAAAGTAATTTGAAAAAAATTAGTACGCAAACAAATGACAAGCACCCATGCTGCTCATGTGCTGGGAAGGCAGAGAAGGCAGCGAATAGTGTGATCAAGTCTCCCTGATAAGGAGACAGGGAGCGGAGCCCTGGATGGAAATCTGAGACGTGCACTGACCAGGGCTGGCTCAGGGCACCGGAAGGCTGGCCCTGCTACCGGGGAGGGAGGGGGTGGCGGGGGGGGGGGGGGGAGGGGGGCGGCTGGTCACCAGCCAGGGAGGGCAGGACTGCCTCCAGGGAGCACCGCCCCGGGGCGTGAAGAGAGCGCGTGTCCAGCTGTTGGGCTGTAACCATTCACACGAGGGAGACGATCCTGTGTGGCCAAGGTTGACGAAAGAGGCTCTTTGCGCGTGGTAAGCTACGTCCCCAGGAGAGAAGCGGGGTTCACACATTTCAGAGTCCAGATCACACAGCGATGCCCTGTCTGGGCGTGTGGCTGGGTGTCAGCCCGCCTGTCATACTCCGTGGGGTCAGAGTCTAGGAATTCCACTTGACCTTCTTTAATAGCCTCGTCTGTCGACCTCTGGCCCTCAGCCTCACAGGGACCTGTGTGTCACTTGGCTACTCCCTGGGTCATCAGTCCTGCCCTCCCATGAAGGGTTTCTTCTTGAAGACAAAACAAAAAAACAACCCCTTGAAGTTGGGGTTACATTCTTCATTAGGCCACCCACGGCATTATAGGAAAGAAACTTGGAAGACAGACAAAGGACGAAAAAGATCTCACCAGTTTCCACACCCGGAGACAACCCCCCGCTCTGGTGCGCGTCCCTCCGGCCTGTCTCTTCGGAGCAGAATTTCCGTTTGGCTTGATTGTCGCCTAGGTGTGATTCTGCTGAATGTGCAATTCAGCTGCTTCGGTTTTCCACTTAGCTTTTTAGAATACGCATTTCCCGTGTTGCTACAAACCCTCGGTAAACGCCGTTTCAGTAGCCGCCCAGTGCCCCATGGAGTGGCTGTACCACACTTTAAACAGTCCCCCCTCCTATCGGGCCCATAGATTTTTTTCCCCCCTGTTGGTTTCTTTTTCCATCGTAAATAAACGGTCCTTTGTTTTCTCGTTCCTCTCTGTCTGGGGCCTCCGTCAATATTTACAAGAGGAGCTCAGTCTAGGGCTCAGTCTGGAAAACACAGTTGCTGAAGCGAGTGGAGGCCACGGCATTTGCCTAGGGCTGTAGGGCTCTGACTATAGGGCCCCGGGGCTGCCTCTGGAAACGACCCCCTCCCGGGAAGGCAAGGCTGTCTGGAGGGGCCACCCCAGGTGCCTTCTGGCATTCCTGGAGCCGAAGAGGTAAGGTAGGGGCCATATTTATAGAGCCCCGCTCTGAGCATACCAGGCACTGGACTAGACGCTTTGTGCACATCACTTCGTTGATCCTGACAACAAGCCCGTTTTTACAGGGGAGGAGACTGAGGCTCACGGAGTTGAAGGAAACTCACCTTCGTGGCAAAGTTCAAAGACCCTCAGTTTCCTTCAAAGTACACTTGAACCTGGCCGCCTCACTCTCTGCACAATGCTCTTTCCATTCCCCTTATCTTGGGGCACGAGGGGTGGGGGGCGGACTTGGCTTCAGCCAATCCCCCTGGGCTTCCTCCGACCCCTCCCCCACGCACACCCGACACGCATGCTCTATCCTCAAACTTTCAACTCAAAGACGTTATGCTTAAACTCTGGGATCCTCGATGTCTCTATCCGGAAAACGGGTCTGCCGCCGCCAGCCTCGAGACGATGTCGTGCGAACTAGCAAGAGAAGGTATGTAAAGCACCGGGCCCAGGGACTGCTCCAGAGTAGGTCTGGGAAGGACCATCGCCTTCTGCAGGGGCCGCTCAGAGGAGGAGACCCACTCCCCTTTGAGCCTCCTGGCCCCAGGGGAAGGTTGTCTGACATTTAAGCTGCAGGAGCCCCGTCTGGTTTGACAAGAATTGGCGGGTTGGGGGAGGGGTGGGACGGGGTCCAGTTATTCATATTGTACACCATCCAGGGTTCTGAGAATCTGAGCCTGTGCTGTCCTCCACAGTAAGTGGCTTGCTGATTTGGGTGTCCCCGGGCTCAAAGCATTAAGCGTTTTCCCAGTGCATTGCACGGCGCAGAGGAGTTTCACGAGCCGAGCCGCTCAGAGCTCTCCGGAAACCTCGAGAAGGTGCAACGGGGAGGGGGCTCCTTTCTTTTACAGATGGGGGTGAGAGACCCTCGGAACCACCGGACCGCTCTGCGCTGCGTCTGGCCTGCAGATATTTAGGGGGGCTGACAGGTGCCCCTCACTTCCCCCCTTTGTCATCCTTACCTGGAAGAGCCTTATGGCCCCAGGGCTGCCCTGAAGTCCTCTGAAGCTGTGGCTGCTGCCAGGAGGGGCCTCCGAGGCGAATGTGAGGCTCGGGTGGAGGCAGGGGATGGAACTCGAGGGCGGAGGTGCCTGCAGGGGGAGATTAGGAGCGAGGCTCAAGAAAGGACAGCTGGAGGGCCATCTCTACAAACAGCTCTCTGGAAAGTGGGATGTGGGTCCAAATAAAACAGCCATCAAGTCCGGGGTTGCCTTTTGGCGCATGGGGAGGAAGTGAAGGCACGGATCTTATACGGATGACAGTAACGGTGTCCCCACGCCAGGCTCTGTGAAACAATGCACCGTCCTTCCCGCCCTCGTGGAATCCGCATGGGGACACCGCTGCCTGAAAGTGATCATCTTCATGACATGGGGGAGGAGACAAAGACAAGGCATTTCACAAAAAACTAAAAGTCACCAAAAGAAAGCAAGAAAGTGAGAAAGAAAGGAAAAAAGAAAACTAAAAGAGATCGCGGGCACCTGGCTGGCTCAGTCAGTAGAGCATGCAATCTTGATCGCGGGGTTGTGAGTTCAAGCCCTCACGTTGGGTGTAGAACTTACTTAAAACAGAAGAGAGAAATCTAATCTCTGTCAATACGTTTAGTGAACCCACAATGCACTGTGCTTGCACGATCTCGTTTTACACTCAAAACAACCTGGTAGATGGTAAAAGTGGTCAAATTCTCCCCGTCTATCAATTCCTCCACCCCTTGAATCTGGCCATGGGACTGTCTCCAGATAGCTCGGGCACGAGGTTTGCACTCTTGTGGCTCCTAGAAACCCTGAGGCCGTCGCCACGCGAGCAAGCCCAGGTTAATCAGCTGGATGATGAGCCCTGTGGCCCAGTTACCAGCTCCCTCAGTCAGTGGCACAACAAACGCCCAAGAGACTGGCCCCCAGCTGACCCCAGATGCCTGCCTGAACCCAGCCCCAAATGCCAATCTGCTGACTCAGGAGGGAAATAGAAGGTTGTGGTTTTAAGTCGCTACATTTCGGGGTTTGCAACTCAGCAAGAGGTGAGTGACCCATCAGCCCTGTGCTGTGCTGTAGGCACGATTACCACCATTTTAGGCTCAAGGAAGCTAGGATTCGAGAAAATAAAATAACTTCCCCAGGATCGTGCAGCTACATGGTGGAGAGGCTGGCATGCCACCCCAGGTCTGCCTGACTCCAAATCCTGCACCCCTCATTCAGCCACACGGTCTGTGCTCTGTTCTAGTCAAACCCGGGGCACTGGGATTCCTCCCGGGGGCCTGGCCACGGGGCTTGGTCACCACCAGGACCCAGGACCCAAGGTCTGTAGGGGACGTCTCCGAACAATCAGATCAGCTCCTTGAACAATCAGATAAGCTCCTGAGGGCCAGGACCTGCTCTAAGCACCTGACTGCCAGTAATTCTTTAATTCTAAAGACAACCCTGGGCGTTAGATACTTCACCGTTGCACAGGTGAGGAAACTGAGGCATAGAGAGTTTAAGTAACCTGCCCACGGTTGCATAGCCAGGATGTGATAGAGCTCACGAACCCCAGGGAAACTCCAGTGCTGTCGGGAGATGAATCAGCTATGAACAAGGGAGAGCTCTGCTTCCCGCCCTCCCGTAACACCCCCCACCCCCCACCCCCGACCAGAACTCTAGCATCAGCGGCCTTGCTCACTGGTCTTGTTCGTACAGATAGCGGGAGCTTAGTGACGCTTTCCCAAAGAAAGAATAAGGCAGGCAAGGACCCGTCCATGAAGCTACCTGCTTCCAGGCTGCTTGGACCCCTTCTCCATCTCCAGGGATCTAACCCCCTGCTGATTACTTTGTGGAGCATCCTGGCACAAGTTGGGTCCCTGGGGGCAAGGGTTGGAAATCTAAAATCCTGAAGCCACCTGCCGAGAGCCATGAGCCTTCTCGTTGCCTTATCCCACGCTTGCACTCACTGAGTTTCTACAGAGATTTCAACTCTTTCGTCATCCCATTTCACAGATGACATAAGGGAGGCCCAGAGAGATCTTGCAGCCGTGATGTCGATGCTCATCCTTCAAGGTCTTGGAAGTATGGTGTCGGCTTCCCACCGCCGACAACCCCCACTCGTCCATCAGGGCACCGCGCGCTTCGCGCATAACCCCCACATCGCCCTCCTCTGCCTGCAGGTCTCCTGGGCCCTGGGAGCTCTCGGTGGGCAGCAAGGAGGTCTTGCCTGCCTCTGTCATCAGTGCCAGCACAGAGCAGCCACACAGCATGGCTCAGAGGAAGCTACAGCTCAGCTATGTGCTTATTCAAAACACCTCGTCAAGTACTGTGATGGGGTACTTGGGACTGCCCGGCTGGGTTGCCCTCGTGTCTCCCAGGAGGACTGTTTTATACCTTCTGTCCTTTCCCGAAACACCCCCCCCCCCACGCTGGACACAGTATCAGGGTACAGAGAGCCCCTCGGTCCTTACAGGGCAGGGCACACCTGCTCCGTGGCAATTATCGGCACCTATGTGCTGCCCAGGAGTCCTCCGGTGCCCCTGCTCCAGGTTGGCTGGCACTTCCCAGGGAGGTATCGCCCCCTGGAGGAGCCCAGCTGCCAGGAGCTGGTGTATCAATACCCCAGCTCCCTCCACCCTGGGTGGATAGAGGCCTCATGCTCCACACTGGCTCCCTTGATGATGTGGCTTTAACAGAGTCACTCCAGTTCTCCCTGCCTACCCTCCCGCCTGCCCCTCCTTCCTCCGAGACACTGTTAGAGGACACACACCCTCTCCCCCTCGAACGCATCCTTTCTTAGGACTTCTTTAGGGCCAGGGATAGCCCTGCTCTGACACCAACAACCTCCCCCCATCTCCTGCGTTGTTCCAGGCAGCCTTCCAATGATTTGCCCGAGAGTGCGATAAATAGAAACCACGAATACACTTTCGAAGGTTAAAAACACCACGCACATAGGATGCATCTTTATTTGTAATGAGTGTCAAAGAGATGTGGTGTCTCTGTGTTCCTGAAAACAACGTATCCTCTAAAGATCTGTGATTGTTTTTCCTGCAATGGTGTTTATGCTATCACAGTCAACAATCTTTGCTTTGTAGAAAATATGAGGGTTAGCTTTAACTTGGCCTCAATTTGAATCATAATAAATTCTGACTGAACTCTTAAAAAAAAAAAAAGCTTCCTGTTACAGAATGTTTCTCATCTGATCTGAAGGAGCCAAAATCGGGGATTGTACCTGGAAACGTTTAAACCTGTGCCTGCTATATTTTAGCAGGTGGATTTGACCTCCCAAGCCTGGTCTCTCTCCCCTGGACCACACAGTGGGGCCGGACTGGGGGGATGATGGCAAATCAGGGCAGCATCAGCCCCCAAAAACCCCAGGAAGGTAATGTCTTTCGTACAGCTTGTCCTTGGCTTTTTTTTTTTAAGTTTTATTTTTATTTAATTTTGAAAAAGATACAAAGAGCCAGTGGAGGAGGAGCAGAGAGAGAAGGAGAGAGAATCCCAAGCTGACTCTGTGCTATCAGCACAGAGCCCGACGCAGGGCTTGAACTCATGCACTGAACCGTGAGATCATGAGCAGAGATGAAATTGAGTTGGATGCTTAACCAACTGAGCCACCCAGGTGCCCTGTCCTTGCCTTTTTAAACTCATTTTGTAAATGGTTATTTTATTTTTGAAAGAGAGAGAGAGACAGATGGGGAGGGAAGGAAGGGGGAGACAGAGGATCCGAAATGGGCTTTGCACTGGCAGCAGAGAGCCCGACACGGGGCTCAAACTCATGAACCTTGCGATCACGACCTGAGCCGAAGTTGGGCGCTCAACTGACTGAACCACCCCAGCCGCCCCTTAAAATGTTTGTTTTATTTTTTAAACACATTTTTGTGTGTTAAAAATGCACACAACACAAAATTGGCTATCATAGCCACTTTAAATGCTTTTTTGTTTTTATTTTGTTTTATTTTATTTTATTTTATTTTATTTTATTTTATTTTATTTTATTTTATTTTATTTTATTTTATTTTATTTTATTTTATTTTATTTTTTGAGAGAGAAAGACACAGAGTGTGAGAGGGGTAGGGGCAGAGAGAGAGAGAGAGAGAGAGGGAGACACAGAATCTGAAGCAGGTTCCAGGCTCTGAGCTGTCAGCACAGAGCCCGATGTGGGACTTGAACTCATGAACGGGGAGATCATCACCTGAGCCTAAGTCGGATGCTTAACCGACGGAGCCCCCCAGGTGCCCCTATCACAGCCGTTTTAAAGTGCACAGCTCAGTGGCATTAAGTACATTCACCATGCTGTGTGCTCACGGTTCATCTGATTGCAGAAGACATACAAACAGTTATTGTAGAACATACAACTGGAAAAATACAGAGAAGCCCCAGAGAAGACAGTAGAAATCACTCCCACTCAGAAATAATCAATTGTTATTTTGACTTTTTTAGTTCCAGCCTCTTGTTTATTATCCATAATTTTAAAATTAAAGTTGGGGCACCTGGTGGCTCAGTCGGTTGGGCATCTGACTTCGGCTCAGGTCACGATCTCGCGGTCCGTGAGTTCGAGCCCCGCGTCGGGCTCTGTGTTGACTACTCAGAGCCTGGAGCCTGCTTCCGATTCTGTGTGTCTCCCTCTCTCTCTGTCCCTCCCCCGTTCATGCTCTGTGTCTCTCTGTCTCAAAAATAAATAAAACGTTAAAAAAATTTTTTTAATTAAAGAAAAAAAAAGGGATCTTACTCAGTACATGCTGTGTAACCGACTTTTTTCTCCTATCGGAAGTTGTGACTACTTTTGAGTAAAATATATCACTGGGTTTCTTTTTGTTGCGGGAAGGGATGCGCAACATAAAACGTGTCATTTTGGGGGCACCTGGGTGCCTCGGTCGGTTGAGCGTCCGACTTCAGCTCAGGTCATGATCTCACAGCTTGTGAGTTCGAGCCCCGCGTCGGGCTCTATGCTGACAGCTCGGAGCCTGGAGCCCGCTTCGGATCCTGTGTCTCCCTCTCTCTCTGCCCCAACCCACTCGCATTCTGTCTCGGTCTCTCTCAAGAATGGATAAAGATTAAAACAAATTAAAAAAAAACAACCTTGTCATTTTAACCGATCTCTGCTCCACCAGCACAGACCATTGGGAACGTGCCTTACGCACAAAAACACACTGGTTTTCATTCATTCCAGAGAATCCAGCAACCGACACAGAGCCCAGCTCAGCGGGATGCTTCGGGGCTAAAGACTCAGTAGCGTCTTTCTCAAAACCCAGCATTCTCTTCCTCGTCACCTCGGGGGAAAGACTAGGGGGAGAACGTTCTCTCTGCTGTCTGCAAGCTTCTTCCATCCTTACGCTAAAGTAATTCCTTCTGGTGCTTTCACAAAAATATAGTTTGGAAAAGGCCAAGGTATAAAACACGTTAATGATTGTGCTACATTATGGGTTCTAATTAGGCAATTATGGGCACTTACAGTGATGTGGGCGCAAGTCGTCATAGATTCATAGGGGTGATCGCTACAGGATGTGTACATCCAGGACAGGGGCCGTGTTTAAGGGGCCTGGGGCTGCAGGGACACAGGGCATGAGGAGGAGGAGGGTGCAAGGTTGGGAGACCCGGGCTGGTGGAATGAAAAAGAAAGTCTCCTTTCCAGGAGGCAGGGAGATCAGGCTAGCAAGTCAGCACGGTTTGACAGACGTGAGTTCTGTCCTTCTCTCATCAGGTGTTTATTAAACTCGACTCCCTGCGAGGCGCGAGGGTTACGGCTGTGACCGGTTGGGCACATTGTCCTGGGGAAGCCAGGAGTACACAGGTGAACAGCTACGTGAGCTAATGGCAGATTGGCATAAGCTCAGTGCAGGAAATAAGTGTAGTGATGGAGAGAGATGGGGGGTGCATAGTCCTCAAGGTGTTTTCTTGGAGGACTTGACATTTAAGCTATGATAGGATAGATGAGAAGGACTTGACTGGAGGAAGGACAGGGAAAGAGAGGGAGGGAGGGACGGAGAAAGAGCACGCTCACAAGAGGAAGAACATTCTGGGAAGAGGGGCCCAGGAGCAAAGGCCCTGTGTCCTTGCCCAAGAGAGAGCCACAATGGCCAGAAAGGTGGTTGGAGTGGGGACCAGCCAGGTCATAGAGGGAAACGTCAATTTCCGCTAGGATGGCTTGGATTTGAATCTCAGCCCAATGAGAAGCCCTCGGAGGATTTTGTTTTGTTTTGTTTGCTAATAAACCTTTTCTTTCAGAAGAGTTTTTGATGCACAGAAGAGTTGCCAAGATGACAGAGTCCCCATAGACCACACACCCAGTGTCCCCGTTGGTAACATCTAATGTCAGGATGGTACATTGGTCACGACTAAGGAACCAACACAGACACATTGTCCTTAACTAAAGTCCATACTTTACTCAGGTTTCCTCAACTTTTACCTGATGTCCTTTTTCCGTTCCAGGATTTCACCCAAGATACCACATTACTTTCCGAGGTCATATCTCCCGAGGCTCCTCTTGGTGGTGACAGTCTCCTAGACTTTTCTTGTTTTTGGTGACCTTGACAGTTTTGAAGGGGACGGGTCAGGTGCTTTGCAGACCATCCTTCAGCTCGATTTGGGCTGATGGGTTTCTCGTGGGTTATGAGTCACTTAACCGGGATTCTGGGATAAAGACCACAGAGGTACAGTGCCGCTCTCATGACGTCATACCAAGGGGACACGACTTACACCGTTGGCTTTGACCTCGATCGTCCGGCTGACGTAGCGTTTGTCAGGCTCTCTGCTGGAACGTTACCCTCTCTTCCCTCCTCCTGTGGTCTACCCTTCAGAAGGGGTCTCCACGAAGTAGCTCCATAAATTATTTGGAATTCTTCTATATGGATTTGTCTCTTCTTCCCTCATTTATCTGCAGAATTATCCGGAAAAATTATCTGTTTATGTCAGTAGAGACTCAGAGACATTGACTTTGTACTTTGGGTTAATGGCCCAATACTCCGATGTTTCTTTTGTTGCCTAAGTTATGCCAGCTTCAGCCACTAGGACCTCTCTCAAATGATTCCCGTGTCCCTTTTATTTATTTACTTAATTATTATTTTTTAATTTTTTTTAACTTTATTCATTTTTGAGAGACAGAGACAGCGCATGAGCGGGGAAGGGGCAGAGAGAGAGAGGGAGACACAGAATCTGAAGCAGGCTTCAGGCTCTGAGCTGTCAGCGGGGCTCGAACTCATGACCTGCAAGATCATGACCTGAGTCGAAGTTGGACTCTCAACCGACTGAACCGCCCAGGGGCCCCATTTTTAGTTAGTTGATTTTTAAAAGAGGAGAGTGGAAGGGCAGAAAGAAAGAAGAAAGAATCTCAAGCATGCTGAGCATAGAGCCTAACGCAGAACTCGATCCCACACCCCTCCGGGATCATGACCTGAGCCGAACAACTCAACTGACTGAGCCACCCAGATGCCCCTCCTGTGTCCTATTTAGACATACCCCCATCATTTTGACGCTCGGGTGCTTCTTTATTTTCTGGCAATGCAAGGTGCTCCGGGCTCGTCCCATACTTTCCCTGCCCAGCCCTGGAACCCATCATTTCTCTAAGGAGCCCTAGCTCCCTTTATTAGAGAACAGTATTCGAAACCAAGATCTGGGCATTGGGTCTTCAGAGGTTTTGAAGGACAAGCGGGGGCGTTATCTGTTTTCAGTTTTAGATACGTCCGCCTGGCTGCTGTGGGGAGAACGTACGGAAGTCGGAGAGGCAACAGCGATCCCAGCTGGAGGTTACCGTGGTTTTTCAGGTGAGAGGTGTGCGTGCCCACTTGGACCTTCAGAGTTACTATGAAGCCTATTTTCCATTGAAGACATCTGAGATTAACAGACGCCGAAAGAAACCTTCTTGGTGCTTTCTTTATCTCACTAAAAGCAGAAACTTTGGGGAGTGAAACTATCATCAATTCCATCCTCTGGGGGAGTTTTCTGGCCATGAAAAAGATGGAAAAGACCACTCACACCTGCATAAGCAAACATTATCACAAATTTCCTTATCTCCTGTTGGTTCCCTTAGAAACCCATTTGTTGTTGTTGGTTGGGTTTTGTTTTTTTTTTTTTTCCCCATAGAAGTCTCTTCTCTCCCTTCTCTTTCCAAAACTTCAGCCACTTAGCGAGCTATTTTTTCTGGAAGCTCCCGTACTCCTTACGAATACATTTTAGGGGTTTTTCTCTTGTTCATCCCCTTTTTGTCAGTTTAATTTGGAGGCTCCCAGAGGCGGAGACTACGAGGTTTGAGGTTTTTCTACCCTGACCGAGGCAACGGCCCGAGCCGGCACAAGGACACAAGGTCAGCTGGAGAGGAGTCTTTGTGATGGCCATCAACCCTCCCGAGGATTCCTCTGCCCAGCCCTCCTCAGCGCCCTGCTCAGCCTACCTCTACCCCTTGACCCCTCCGCTGCAGTCCCCCTCTCTCCACTTACCCCGCATTGATTTCTGCGGCTTCCAACTGGGAATCCTAATCGATACCATTGAGCGACCTCGCCTTTGACTTCTATGGTGCAGTCCTGGAAGACAGGGCGTCGCGCGGATTCATTTCCCCTCCCCCTCCCCAGCACACGCTCAGGAAATGCTTGTTGAGCGGGATTTGCGCTATTCAGGGAACAGAACAGTTGGCTGTGTGACGGAGCGCCATCAAGCTGGCTACGGGGGGCACCTTGGTAACCCACTTAAGAAAATAAACTGTTAGCAAGTTCTTTCCCCACGTTCATTTGCATGGAAACAATTAGTGCGCTAATTAAAAGGGAGTCTTATCTGTTTGTTAAAGGAAGCCCAGCAGGACCTCCAGTTGGCAAGATTTTGTTGGCAGAAAGTCCCACGTTCTCCGGTCGTGGAAAGGAAACCACCCTTATTTCTCACCGAATACTCAATAGTCACGTGGCCGTCGAATTTGGCTGACCCTCCCTTCAATGGGCCCGCCTTAGTGAGGTCAGCAGGCACGTGTCGATGGACACCCATACACCAATACCAATGAGTGAAAATTTGTGATCCTGCTTCCAGCCCAGACTGGCTGGGGTTGCCTCGCACCATAAAGGCAGAGTGTGTTGCCCAAATTAATAGTATAAACAAGATTTCAGAAGGGAATGTTTAACCTACTTGAGAAAACGCACTATTTTCAAGCAATTAGGACCGTCTGCACACAATGAATGAGCTAATTGTAGATAAGCCTTATTTCTGCTTTGAAGAAGGATCCGGCAGGACCCGTACTTGGCAACACTTCGCCAACGGTTAGTTAGCATTAGCATCGCCACATGTTCTTGAAAGGAATAATGTCGCAATTCACTGAAAGCAATCCCCTATATTCAGATTTCTAAGTAATTCTCGATAATTCTCACTAGGCCTTAATGCCAGCATCTAGAAAATGGGGGTAATACCCATCTCATAGGGCTGTTGAGAGGAGTTAATGAGTGCGTTTACGCCCATAAATGGCAGCTAAATTCACTCTGGCCTCCCCCCAAATTTGGTCAAATGAGGAGACAGATTCTGGGCTCGACTGCTGATGGGGGCCACCAGGCATCCTACTGACATTGATCCAGCAGCCGCGTTTTCCGTGGCGTGAGAACAGCTCCAGCCTTCACGTGGGCTCTGCTCCCGACCAGGAAGCCACCCTTCTCTCCTTCAAGCAAACGAGCTGGGTGACTTAGCTGTGTGGTTTGAAACTCTTCTTAAAAACAAATTTCTGGGGCCCCTGGGTGGCTCAGTCGGTTCAGCGTCTGACTTCGGCTCAGCTCATGATCTCACGGTTTGTGGGTTCGAGCCCCGCGTCGGGCTCTGTGCTGACAGCTCAGAGCCTGAAGCCTGCTTCGGATTCTGTGTCTCCCCCTCTCTCTGCCCCTCCCCCACTCGCACTCTGTCTCTCTCTCTCAAAAATAAACATTTTTTTTAAAGGTATTAAAAAATAAAATAAGATAAAAATAAATTTCTTCGCTAGCTTCTATTCTGTGGGGAAGAAAAACTTTTCCCCTCCCTTCTTAGGGGTTTGTCGGGGGCCCTGTGAATTAAACTAACAAAAGACATATTTAGCAGGAGAAAAGGAACGTAATTGTTACTGATAACATGGCCAGGAGTTCACAGAACAGAACAGAAAATCAAAGAAGCCGACTTACATACTCTTTTAACAAAGGAAAAAGGGGCTTGGGCTTTAAGGGACAATAAACTGTGGGTAAGTAACTAGGAAATATACATCAAGAGCTAACACAAGATAAAGGCTAACTAAGGTCTGTTTTTGCAAATTAATCTCAGTGTCCATTCTGGGTCTTCGACGATAAGAGTTGCTGTTCTCTCCCTGGTACTTGTGGTGGGAGGCAGAGGGCGGGGGACACCTTCCTCATAGAGAAATTTCGGCTCTGCTTTTAGGCAGATAAGGGAAGGGCAGAAAACTCTTCCTGCCTCTGTTGATTCTCAGTTGCCTTCAGCTCAAAATAATCCTTATGCAAAGTGGCACATTTAGAGGTGACACGTGTCCGGATCCTCTCCAAGGCCAAGGAACAACCATAGGTGTGGCCCAGAGCTTTAGGACTTGAGAAGATCGAGTCTGGAGAGTCCCCCAGCTGAGCCTCTCTCCTGACCGTGGTGTGAGACGCGAAGCAATGCCCCCTGGGAACCCAGATGGAAAACATTCCTCTCCTCCGTCTTCACTCCTTACATACCTGTTGAGCACCCCACCCCCGCCACTGTTTTAGGCAGCACAGGAAACAAATAAATAAGTAAATAGAGAGGATGATTTCAGATGATGCTATGAAGCCAATAAAATAAGCTGATATGAGAAAGAGGGTCCTCGTTTGCATTTCCAAGGTGCAGACTCTGAGAAAAGGATGTGAGTACAAATGGTCCATGAAGGCACTGATTCCGGGAAACCTGGACAGGGAAAGTGTGAGGGGGCGCAAGGAAGTGAAGAAAATCAGTATTTTCTTTTCTCCTTTCCTTTTGAAGTAATTTCAAATTTACAGAAGAATTGCAAGAACAGTACAAAAACCTTTCTTTTCCTGAACAATTTTTTTTTTTGGGGGGGGGAGTAGATTGGTGACGGGATGCTTCATCACTCCCCAAATCTTTAGTGCTTATTTATTCCCTGCAAACAAGGACACTCTCCCACAGAACCACAATACAACCATCGGAATCAGGAAATGAATATTGCTGGATTACAACCTTTCCACCCACAGAGCCTCCGTTGTCTCGACAATGTCCTTCCTTCCTGGCAAAGTGATCCATCCACTCAGGACCACACACGACTCACATCACATGTGGTTTCCCTGGTCTCTTCCAGTCTGAGACAGTCCCTCAAACTTTCAGGACCTCGACACTTTTGACAATTTCACGTCAGTTGTTTCATACAATGTCCCTCAATGGGGGTCCAGTCGATGTTTCTTTATAGTTAGGTTCAAGTAATGCATTTTGGCAGGCATATCCCCAAAGTGCCACGGGGTTCCTCTTGCACCCGGATTTGTCCCATTACTGGCGATTTGATCACTCGTTCAAGGTGGTGGCCACCCGGGATTTCCAGGCAAAGTTACTTTTTTTCCCTTTGTAATTAATAAGTACATTGTGGTGAAATGCTTTGAGACTGGGTAAGGATCTTGTTCCTCACCAAACTTCCACCCCTCAATTTTAGCATCCATCGATATTCTTGGCAGAATTAGTTACTAGGATGAGGGTTCTAATTCCATTGTCACTTCTGCATTTGTTGGTTGACTTTCGACTATAAGGCCTTTCTCTTTTGCCCAGTTATTTATTCACTCATTTATTTTTATCAGTATAGACTCAGAGGTTCTTATTTTATTCAATGGATTTTAATCTGCTACGAACCTTTTTTTTGATACTCAAAATGTCTCAGATGTGGCCAGTGTAGGGGGGGGGGAAGGGAGGAGGGGCGGGGAGGTGCTTCAAGCTGCCTTCTGGGTCCATTTGACATTTTCTCCTCATATTTTGAGCATGTCCTTACTCTCTAGCACAAAAAGATGTTTTAGCTCATCTTGAGCAATCTTTGCCCCACCTTATTCCTTTGAGTGAAGAAAGGCATTTAGAAACCAAGAACTGGGTGCTAGGGTGCTCACTGCTTTTGGGGTGCCGGTGTTTCCAAGCCCTCGGTGACTCTGGGCATCTAATTCTATATTTATTTATCGCCACGTGTTGAAAACGTGAGTTACACTGATACCTCCAATTCCAATCCAAAAGCGCAGAGTTTATTCTAGCCTTTCTCTCTTTCCATATTTATAACCCCTCAGACAACGAGAAATCACCCACTACCCTCAATATAATTACTGGGTCGATTCCCCCACGTGTAACAATCTTCCGTAACCTCTGGCGCTCCCTTATGCCGTCACTCTCATCATCCTGCCAGGGCACTGTTACCCCAAGTCAAGCCCCCATGCCTTCCTCCCCCACGCAAACACCTTCTTCTCTGCTCAGGCTCCAACACCTCCCACCCGCCAGCTACCTGCCCATGAGCCCGTTTCCCCCTTGCAGACATCTACCAAGTTTGTGCCAACCTGATGGCTTTTGGACAGCATCAGTCACGAAGGCAGAGAGGAAAGAAGGAAGCTATGAACTATATTCTAATTCTGACAATGCACTCTGCCCTGGGTTGGATTCTCTAGCAGCACTGCCTGCAAGCAGGATGCATGTGTGTGTGAGTTATTGAGGAAGTGTCTCAGGAGAAATTAGCAAGAGGGTAAGAGAAGTAGGAGGGAGGAAAGACAAGGAGCCACACAAGGGAAGAGAAAACTACAGTTAGATCCACTCACCGAAGCAGCATAGGACCTGGGGTGGGCAACCTAATCGTAAAAGGGATACCAGGGGATCTGGGTGGGGCACTAACAGCCCCTGCTACACATCCATTTCCTCTCATTCTGAAGAGAACAAAGATTTCCATTCTGACGCGCCAGGACTGTGTGCCAAGGCTTAACAGAGTTTTGTCTAAAGGGCCAGATCATAAACATTTTAGGCTTTGAAGGCCACATGGTCTCATTCACAACTACTCAGCTCTGTTCTTTTAGTTCTCAGGTGGGCACAGACAACGTGTAGACGAATGGGTGTGATTGTTCCTACAAAACCGGATCTACAGGGGGGTCTGGGTGGCTCGGTCGGGTAAGCGTCTGACTCTTGATTTCTGCCCAGGTCATGATTTCATGGTTCGTGAGACTGAGTCCTGCACTGGGGCTTGGGATTCTCTCTCTCAATCACTCTCTCTCTCTCTCTCTCTCTCTCTCTCTCTCTCTCGGGATTCTTTCCCTCTCCCTCTCTCTCCCCCTTTCCCTCTCAGGCACATGGGAGCGCACTCTCTCTCTCTCTTTCAAAATAAATAAAGTTAAAAAAACCCTGCATATACAAAAACAGACAGAGGCCAATATTTGGCCCATGGGACATAATTTATGGATCTCTACAGCCTCTCCTGCCAGGCTGTGAGTCCAAACAAATCCAGGTACTTTGTGGGGATCAGTTGATGAATGCTCCCTCTAAACCACCAAGGTTAACCTGGAAATTCCAGCCTTCTCAATGTTTTTCAAGACCTAAGCAGAGAGAGCAACAAACAGGAAGTGATTTGGAGGAATGAAATCAGGAGTTCTAAGTTTTCTCCCAGTTTGGGATCTGGAACTGGATTGAGGGGCAAATCGGTCGGCCAAGGGCCCAAACTCTTGCAAGGGGCTGAACTTACTGGAATAGTAAGATGATGGAGAAAATTTAACCGAGGGGCTCACAAAGTTGGCAACATCGTACGCAAAAGAACACGGTGGACCCCTGCTTCACACCATAAACAAAATCTGACTTGAAAGGGGTCAAAGGGGGCGCCTGGGTGGCTCAGTCAGTTAAGCGTCTGACTTCGGCTCGGGTCACGATCTCACGGTCCGTGAGTTCGAGCCCGGCGTCGGGCTCTGTGTTGACAGCTCGGAGCCTGGAGCCTGCTTCGGATTCTGTGTCTCCCTCTCTCTCTGTCCCTCCCCTGCTCATGCTCTGTCTCTCTCTGTCCTCAATAATAAAAAAAAAACGTTTAAAAAAAGAAGAAAAAAAAAGAAAACATAGGTGTGAAACTTTGTGACCTTGGAGTAAGCAATGGTTTCTTATACCTAAATCACTAGCATTCAAAGAAAAACATTGATGAATTGTACTTCATAAAAATTTCATACTTTTGTGTGTTAAGTGAGTGACACTTTAATGGTTCACTTGATGTGTCAATATGGCTAGGCCATAGTATCCAGTTACCTAAGCAAACACTGGCCCAGATGTTATTGTGAAGGCATTTTGTAGAAGTCCTTAACACCTATAATCGGTTGACTTTAGGTAAAGGACATTACCTTCCGCAGGGTGGGTGAGCCACATCCAATCTGTTGAAAGCCATAGAGCAAAACCTGAGGTTTCTGGGAAAGAAGACTTTCTCTCCCAAGAATATGGCATCAATTCTGTCTGAGCTTCCAGCCTGCAGACCCACTGTATGAATGTCAGACGTGACACCCCCCACATTTGTGTGAGCCAGTTTCTTAAAATACATCTCTTTTTTATTGCTTGGATTGCCTGTGCTTCTCTGGAGAACCCTGACTGACACAGACACTCTCAGGACAGTGAAAAGACAATCCGTAGAATGGGACCAAATCATGTATCTGATAAGGGTCTAGTATCCAGAATATGTAAAGAGCTCTTATTACTCAATAAGAAAAAAGGCAACCCAATTTAAAAACGGGCAAGGGGGTTTGGATAGACATTTCTCCAAAGTTGGGCAAATGGCGAATAAGCGCATGAAAAGACGCTCGGCATCATTAGTCATCAAGGGAATGTGTATTCTTTTGGGGAAAGTTCATCGAGCTTCTTGGATCTGTGGGTTTCTATTTCTCATCAAACTTGAAAGCATTTTGGCTGTATTTCTTTAAGTTTCTTGCACGTCTTCCCCTCCTTCTGGGTCTCATATGTTAAATCACTTGTCCCATAGGTCACTAACGCTCGACTTTTTCCTCTTAGTCTTTTCCTCTGTGTACTCTGTCGTAAATAGTTTCTTTTATTTTAATTTCTTTATTAAATTTTTAAAAAATGTTTATTTATTTTGAAGAGAGAGAGACAGAGTGCGAGCAGGGGAGGGGCAGAGAGAAAGGGAGACACAGAATCCGAAGGAAGTTCCAGGCTCCAAGCTGTCAGCACAGAGCCCGATGCGGGGCTCGAACTCACGAACCGCGAGATCATGACCCGAGGTGAAGTCGGACGCTTAACCGACTGAGCCACCCAGGCGCCCCATAAATAGTTTCAATTGCTACATCTTCATGTTCACTGATCTTTTCTTCTGTCATCTAATATGCTTTTAACCTCATCTAGTATTATTTTTCATTTCAGATATTGTTATACCACCTCACTAATCTCCTTTCTCTTGGGATAATCTGTGCTGCATGTTCCCAGTATCTGAAAAACATCGCTGCATGTGTTTTGTCTGATTTGCTAGATGTTTTGGATGGGAAGGGTAACTCTGGTTCTCATTTCTTTGTTATGGCCAGAAGTGGAATTCAAACATGCTTTAAAACCACCCGGTAAGCCGTTTAGGTTGGCAAATAAGGAGCCAGGAAGCCTATGCTGGCAAATGAGCTGGCCGCTAACCACCTTCAAGAGAGCGGACTCTGCTCACCGTGAGAGTTCTGCTTTGTCGAACGGGGTGTGCAAATTTGAGGCCCTGAGCAGACCGCTCAGAACCAGGAATCTTCCTCGGTCCTGGTTCCAGAGTTCAGAACCTGAATCCAGAGTTCAGATTCCCTTTGAAAGAAAGGTTGGACAGTTATGGAAATAACTGCCTTTGAAGGGTCACCAAGCTATTAGCTTGCTCAAGACATACCTGTGTCTCTGTCTGACCCGTGAGAACAGCAGGATCACGGGAAAGCCTGGTCTCCAGGTAATTGGAAATGACAGTTCTCACTGGGTAGCCGTCTTTCCTGCACGTCGATCTGATCATGCCACTGGTAACTGTGGCCATTCTCCGGGTACCGTTCAAGCTTCCGCATGGCCTCCAGAGAACGCCCTTGGAGATCTGGCAACACCTTTGGTTCCAGCCACACCAAGCCTCCCGTGCCCTCTCACCTACCTCCAGTTCTGTTTGAGCAGTGTTCGCCCGCGTGACTTTTCCCCCATTCAGAGAAATTCCCCCTTTTTATAGCGGCCCCAAATGAAAGTAACAACACCTACTTCCGCGTCGTTAAAACGAGGGGGGGTTAGGGACGGGCGATCAGATTTAGCAATAGGGATGCTGTTACAAGAGCGACCGAGGGCATTCACAGCCAAGGCGTTCTGGATCCAGTGGCTTGGCTTCCTGGGGCTTGCCCTCTGCCATCGCCCTGGGTTGAGCCAGGCTGTTTGGATCCTTGACCCCAAAATCCTACCAGAAGATAGATCAGTAGTTAAGTCTCAGCTGGATAAGAATAATATGAGCCTTGGTCTTTCAAACACTTAACTCCTAAAATAATCAGTACAGTACAGGTGGAGTCAGAGAAAACCTAGATTCAAATGCTGACTTCCCCACTCCCCAGCTTTGTGACTCCAGATAAGTTTCCCCTCCCCCCCCCCGCCCCCCTCTCTTTCTCTCCCTCTCTCTGCCTTGGAGATTTGCCTTGGACATAAATGAAGATGACCTCAGCCCCCTCCCACGGTTGTCATAAGATTAAATGAGACAGTGGGTGTGAAGCACTCTGCCCAGCGTCTGGCACACGAAAACCACTTAGTGAATATTAGCTGTTGTAGAAATGGGAACAGCCAGTCCACAGCGGTCACGAGGCTGTGGACTTTATTGCTGATGTGTCCAAGAGCCTGTCGTCAGATAAGACCTCCGCGGGACCTCTGCCTTTAGCCTCTCGGCACAGTTTATATAAAAGGACAAACCAATTCAAGTGTCTCTTTGGCACCGGGCACATGAATTAGCTCCTACACGTACTCTGCAACATGGAACACTTTTCTGTGATTGAATAAAGGCGGGGAAACCCATCTGGCTGACTGGTTGGCTGGCTCTTTCCCGCAAGTAACTCTCGCAAACAAGGAAAGGGGAAAATCTATATCTGAACTGACTTCTGTGCAATGCAGCCAGCCGGGACCCTGGCCAAATTTCCTGGGCTAGAAATAAAAAAAGGGATTTTTTTTTTTTCTCTCTTGCCTGTAGGCACCAGTCTGCCTTCAGGTGTGTGTATTTCGCCAGGGACAGCACTGGATCCCATACTTCGTCGGTTTGGGGGCATCTCGATCCTAATTCCAAATCTTTTCCTCAACACGAACACACTGTCTCGTGTGAATGAAGATTTCTTTTATGGCTCCCTGTTGAGACGAGCATTTCCGACGACAATGGCCCCTCCCTACTGGCTAGTCTGCATTTGTGATATGTCCCTCCTTCCCTAAAAGGCTGACTGGCAAGAAGGGAAATGGGTACTGGTGGTTTCACAATGCCTGGCAAAATAAAAAAAAATTAAAAAAAAAAGGCAGACTGTTTGCAGCTGGTTTCTCCTTGTCCTTGGTTGCACCAAGCATAAAAAAGATTTGGGGAAGTTAGAGATGGAAGAATGAAGAGTGATTACTCTCCGTTCTCCCGTGGGCCAGGACACATCCTGGATGACCGAGGGGCTGGCGCGCACCCACGCCTCTCTGCTATCTCTTCAGTCAGGTGCCCACCTGGCTGATTCAGGGCTGGGATCAGGACGCCTGCTGACTGAGGTACGGATGCACCTGGCCAAGGGCAAAGGCTTATCTGCTCAGAAGTGGAGTCACGAGGTCCAGAAAATGATGTCACCCTTGTTTCTGTAGACACCGTGTGGAGTTTTTCATCTCATAAAAGGCTACACGTTTCCCCACTCTAAGAGTTTAGTGAGCGAGACCCCTCTCAAAATCATAGTTGCCAAGTCCAGTTAGCATGGCTCCTGGGCTTGGAGCACAGCTTTAGCGTGGCATTGAAGAATTTGCGAATGGTTTGTTTCCCAGGAGATCAGCCACCATGTCCCTGCCTTTGGTCCAGACCACTGGTGCATAAAAGGCTCAAATTCACTTCCACATACACTACCTAATAGCCTCCCTACCTAGGGCTAGGAGGGGAGTGTGTGTGTGTGTGTGTGTGTGTGTGTGTGTGTGTGTCTGGTAGGGATAATCAATAAAATGTAGAGACTACCCTCCAAAACTGATCTCTGGAGACCACGCATTGCCTTTAAGGTCCTTAAGGCTGAGCCAACTAACAAATCGATACCAGCTTCTTCCCTGGCACCCCCAGGGGGCTTGGTGCCATCTTATGGAAGCATAGGAGACATGGGGGAAAGAAGACACTTCGTTTGGGGGCCCTGTTTGCGATGTCACCCACACCTTCTGCCCCCACCCCCCCTACTGCTTTCCTATGTCACCAGGGTAACCAACACATCACCCACAACCCCCAAAGGTACAGCAGCCAGTCAGCCGGAAGGTCGACACTAATGAAAGATGCTATCTGGAAAACCAATGCCAAGCCAAGTTGACATCATTAACTGTGTTTGTGGGCCTCGAGGTTTGGAAAGTGAGGGCGGGGTGAGAGGAGAGCTGGGGAGGGGGGCATCCTCTTCCGAAGCTTCCGGAACAAAGAGAGCCATTTGGATGACTTCCCGTTAGCGACAGCATCTTTGGGAGTGGCTATCTAATTAGTGCCTGACCAGCTTCCGAGAGACGGCTGCACGTGGCAAATAAGCAGGGACGCCTGGCTTCTCTCTGCTCCAGTCCGTGAACTTGCAGGGTGTCGACAGCTTCAGATTCATTCAGGCTTCATTGCCGTTATTCCAACGCCGGAGGGTGTTTTCCCCCCAAAAAAGGGCCATTTGCATCATGGCATTTGGAGTGCAGTTTAAGAATGTTGCTGACATCCCAGATACCCCCGGAGCCACTTAAGAAGAGTCATTATCAGTTCTCTGAGGTTGATGGGGAAAGGAGAAACACGTACGCGCCAACAAATGTCCTTTTTATCCGGTTTTTAACTTTCCAGTGAGCCAAGTTTACTTCTGTATGGCCTTGAGCAAGGAGAATGACTTGGACTAACCTTGATTTCCAGGAGCGTTAATCACACACACATCCTGAAGGATCCTTGCGAGAATATATGGCAGAGGTGTGGCTCAGTAGGTGATCAAGAAACAGTATGTGATGATGGTGACGTTAACAATGACGCGGCTGCTGGAGGTGATGAAGAGGACAGTGGTGGTGACGAAGAGGACGATCTCGATGATATTTACTTCCCCTTCAGTGATCTTATCTCCCAGCCTGGGAAGAACTCAACCACCTAATGTAAGGAGGGGCTGTTGACTGACGCGCCCGTATGCGTTGGCGTTCATTGTACGGTGAGGCATAATAATGATAATTACCACGTGTAAAGAATACGTTTTCAAAGTACTTTTATGAGTACTATCTTGCTTGTACCATTCCTGTGCTCAGTGAGGAAGTTGTTATTCTTGCCCTCAGTTTACAGACAAAAAAAAAAAAAATAAATGTGGCTCCAAAGATTAAGAACTTTGTCTACGGTCGCACGTTTGGTGAGTAAAGTTGCCAGGTCTTGAACGTAAGCCTTGAAGCCACCAATCTGATATCCTTCCCGTGACACACATGTTGCCTCTCAAGCATTTCAGGAGCACAGGGAGAGAAGCTTAGGACGTTGACTGAGGTTCCAGCACTTGGACTTTACCAGTAAAGGAGTTCAAGAGACAGAGACCTGTGATGGACTGAGCTTCAATGGCCAATGACGTCGGCCACCGAGGAGCTGATACGAATGCAGCGGAAAGCCAGAATTCCAAAATACATTTAAGGAAATTGTCTGTTATCCCTGGCTACATAAAAAGCCACCGCCAAATTTAGTGGCTCACAATAACCACCATTTTATATCGTCTCACAATTCTGGAAGCTGAGTGGCCGTAGGTAATTCCACTCTATGCAGTGTCAACTAGGTTGCGGTCACTGGGGGTAGACTAAACAGAAACACATAAAATGGTGCACTCCACACTGGCAGTTGATGATGCCCATTGGCCGAGGTCTCAGATGGGGAGCCTTAGTGCTCCTCCCGGTGGCTTGGGCTTGTCACAGCTGGGCTGGCTTCTGAAAGCAAGGACCTCAAGGGCAAACATTACAAAAGAAAGGCAAGAGAAGCTGCCAGAGTTCTTAAGACCTGGGCTCAGAAGTCCCAGCACATCACGTCTCCCGCAGTCTACTGATCAAAGCAGTCACAGGGCCAGCCCCCCTTCAAAGAGGAAGGAAACGAGCCCCACCTCTTGAGGTGAGAGAAGGCTTGCGTGTCTGAGGAGGGGAGGAATTCATGACAGCCGTCTCTGAGACCAGGAGCCAAGTCATATCCTTTTCAGGCATAAATCATACTGAACTTGGGGTTGCACAGTGTTACCTCATTAGAGTAATGGAAACAATGGTAGCTGATTATCGAGTGAAAGCTAGGCACGGGCGGGTTTCATGTGTCATGTCTATTCTCACCACAGGTAGGGATTGTAGAGATTAAGTGATTTGTCCAAGGCATCACACACAGACACAACATTCGGAGGAAGGAAAAGGGCCGTCTCTGCCCGGGTGCCCTTTCTAGAAGAGAGAAGGCTTTCGCTGGCAACCCCCTCCCGTCCCCAGAAGATTTCCTGTCACTCTTCCTTGGCCAAGATTGAACTGTATGTCAAGCCTTAATCAAGTGACTAGCGAGGGGATTGCCATTATTATGGGTGCTGTAAACAGGTGCTTCCCCACACCAAAGCTGATCATTTGTGCACCTCTCTGGGGGTGGCTATCCCGGGAGTTCTGACTACCTCACCACACACCTAGCCATCTTGGGGGCTGATGGGGCTCATCTCTCAGCTTAGAAAATCACTGGACACTGGAGAGTCAACCACAAGTTGCCGTGGCTAGAAAAGGGCAAGACTAGAACTAAACCCCCATCTCTTTCATCCCCAGGCCCACGTCCCTTCCATACTCTCTGCACCATCTCAGAACAGATGTGTTGAGAGAGGCAGCTCCAGGCTCCTACCTCTGCTGTCCATGCTGATGATTTGACCGTCCCCTGTCAGGCACTTGAGTGGTATGCGCTCCTGTGCCTTTGTCTCCAAAGCTCCCCTGTGCCATGGTGGGCAATTGAGAGGCAGACTCGGAGCACAGCCTCCTGGGAGGCTAGGAGAAACTACTCTCCTGCTGGCCCGGGCCTTGTGTGGGGATGGACCACACATATAAGTGGACTCTGCTGAGCATCCGGAGCCCTGAATCCCTCTGTCCAGCCATCAGAATCCAGCCAATCCACAGCTTTTCTCTGCAGCGTCTGAGCGATGGTACCTATCTTATGTAAGGACGTACTTCGTGCCTCCATCAAACCAAACCCAGACCCCCAAATTGTAGCCCTTGGGAAGGAAGTCTCGGGATTGGGGCAGAGGCAGTGGATAACCAAAAAGTCCAGCAGGGTGAGCTGTAACATCCAAGCTGGCCTCTTCAGGCACATGTGTGGTGTCATGCTTCTCAGCGTGACTTCTTCCTCCAGCCAGGTTGGTTGCAGGCCTTCCATGGCTGCTGGGGGCTCACAAGAATACGGAACTGGAAGTTTCCTGCCCTTCACTTCTGCTCCATTCTACTGGCTGAAGCGAGTCCCTGGGCTGACCCCAGTCCAATTTGGGGATGAGATTATACGGGGGTGTGAGGGCCCAGAATGGTGGTCCATGGTACCCAACTTCAAAGAACCTGGACCGCAAGAAAACAGGAAGAACTTCCAGTTGTCCAGACTAACACACTGCATCCAGATTCCCTGGTAAGTTCACCCTGATGCATCTATCCAGAGTGAAGTCAGAAATGTGATTTAAAATTACAGGAAGGTGGTCGGGAAGAAGCCTGGCTTCTCCCGGTAAGGTGGAGGTCATTATAGGATTTCCAAATGAGGCAGGATTCACTGACAGAGGATGCTCAGCAAATTTCAGGATGGACGGTTCTTCAGTCATCAAAAGCCACCAAAAATTGAATTCCAAGACTCAGATTCCTATTCTTCTAACGCATGCCCTACCTCTCGCTTAAGAGACCTACTGAGGCTCTGCCTTCAACTTACATTGTAGTTCAGCAACCTATAGTTTCAAGTAAGGTAGCTGATTTTTCAGCCATTACACCTGTAGTCAACAGAGGTTGACTTTAATGAATAAAGAGAAATCATTTTTAAGGCAGCCATAGAAGTTCCCTGGCCCTCTTACCAGACTTGGAGACACGAATGCAGAATCCTGAGCTCATCGTTCTCTTTCTTTAAACTCTAAGGTACAGTTAGAAAAAGTAACAAGCTCCACAGGGCTTATATTTCTCATTCTTGCACTAATAGATCATCACAGAAGATGACTGGCCCGCCATGACTTGCCTTCAGTAGACCGTTCGCACTAGGTTCTACCGTCTCTGCTAACTGGATCCTCACTGCCCTCAAAAACAACCAGGCCAGATGACCAACCGTGGATTTCCATTTCTTTGAAAGTCTTAGTCTATAGCCTATTGGGAATCAGTTACAGATAGTAGGCAGATGTTAGGCAGAAGGGGATCTATCATCGAGTAGTAGGAGGCTTGTGGACCATTGGAAAATCAAGAGAAGCAGGCTTTGGGCTGAGCTCAGAGGGACAGTCTCCAGTCTCCAGAATCCTTCTGTCTTTGCTGTGACCAGAAAGTTCTCTTGGCCTAAGAAAGCAATAATGCGGGAAGCTGTTCAGCCATACTGTCTCTTCATGACCCACACCAGCAAACCTGGGATGCCTCATGCTTCACCTCTTTGCCTTACCAGCTCAGTTCCAAATCTTGCGTGGGGGATTTTGGCTGGTGTGCTGGCTGCAAGGGCAACTGGGAAACTAATTTTTATTTTTGCAGCCTCCGCAGTACAGGAAGGTACGCTAGAAGGAGGTCGGAATAGATGGTGAACGAGTGCATTCACGGCATCCACTGCATAGCCAATTTCTTCAGATCTAAATAATTCTTTTCCTGAAAGCCTCGCTCAGAAATAGGCTTTCAACTCACTGAGGGAATTTTGAGGCCCCTCTTTGTTCAGTTCCACCAAGTGCTTAGAGAGAACCTGTTCAGTGCCAGGCCCCATGCTAGGAGCTTCAGGCACGGAGATTAATAAAGCCAGCCGTCTCAGAGTTCAGTCTAAAGAGCTGTACAAAGAAACAGAAGATAGGCTAGGGAAGGCATTTGGGCAGAGGCAGGAGGAATAAAGTTGACTCTACGCCATGCATTGTATGACATGCTACAGTTCTTATGTCTTTATAAATCACACAGGCCTTTTCATGTCTCGACTCTGCTGGGCGAGCAGGAAATACTATCTCAACCATTACTGCGACTCCCCTGTTTGTCCCCAAGGGTTGAATCAAGGTCCCAGGGTCTTAGATGCCCAGAATATTGGGGAACGCAATCAACTGCATACGCATACTCCTGTCTAAGCCCATAATGTCCTTTGCAGTCAGTCAGCTGCCCTGTTTCCAAGCCCAACCTGGATATGGTGGCTTTGGGGCAGCAGGTGAGACTGATACGCCCTCCATGTGGTCATTCTCTACATGTTTCCATCTTGCCGGAGTGACTGCCAGAGCTTAGCGCTTTGCTAGTCGCTACGTGGGATTCCGTGACGACCTCGGTGCCATTCCCAGCCCCGAGGGAGGTTTCCAAACCTTCTCCCTCTAGGTCACTCCCACTTCTTCTAGGGTCCATCCATTGTGTTTCCTGTAATAACATCCCCACAACGGGGCATTAGGAATATAGTGCACCCAACTCGGTTTTCTGAGTCCAGAATAACCCTGACCCCAAAACTGGACAAGGACAGTAAAAGATAGAAATTTTAAACCAATATCACATTTGTGATCATGGATACAAAAATTCTAAGTAAAACATGGGCAAATGTAATCTAGCAGTATATTTAAAATAGCAATACACCATGACTAAGCAGGTTTATCCCTGGAATAGAGAGACAATAATAACAGCTGACCTTCATCAAAGGTTCACTACGTGCCAGACACTGTCCTACATTTCTTTCTAATACCCAGAATCAATGAGACTGTAACCCGAACTTCTCAATTTTGAAAATGAGGAAATTAAAGTACAGAGAAGTTAAGTAACTTACCCTAGGAACTCAGCTAGGCTCTTCGACATCAGAAAATCTATCAAGGGATCTATCGCAGTAACTGCTTAAGATGAATAATCATTTTTCCAGGGCGCCCGGGTGGCTCAGTCGGTTGAGTGTCCGACTTTGGCTCGGGTCGCGATCTCGCAGTTTGTGAGTTCGAGCCCCGCGTCGGGCTCCGTGCTGACGGCTCGGAGCCTGGAGCCTGCTTCGGATTCTGTGTCTCCCTCTCTCTCTCTGCCCCTCCCCCACTTGTGCTCTGTCTCTCTCTGTCTCTAAAAAAATGAATAAGTGTAAAAAGAAAAATTTTTTAAAAAAGATAAGTAAATTTCCTATTCCAAAAGATGCAGACCAAAACTTTAAAACATTTAAATTCCATTCACGATGGTTTAGAAAGCTATAGTTCTGACTTCTGAGGACCTATCACTCCACAAAAACAATGAGAACACCTGGCAATGTGTTGTGATCAACTTTTTCAGAACTGTAACCAATGGCTAAAGAAATCCAAAGAGCATTTGTCAAGAAAATAGAGCCGAGTCTGGGGAAGATCGGTGAGGTTCGTGGTATTTTAACTTTCTCTTTTCCCGTTCATTTTTTCTTAGCTCCATGTCCTTGAGGACCAACAGCCACAGAGCCACGGCAGCTGCGAAAAACAGTCACTGGAGGGGACAGATTGGGTTTGGAGCCCCTCAAACAGCTGCGTCCCCAGAGAAGTAGCACTATTTGACTTGTGGCAGCTCCCTAGAAAAGCCTTATTTGCAAGGTTTGTCATTATTAGACTCAGAGCTTGCTCAGTGGAAAAAGCCTCAAGCCAGAGCATTTGTCCAAAGGGGGAAAAAAAAAATTAGTGGCAACTGTTCAACATCACAGCCACCTGGGGTGGTGAGACCAATCAGAGTGAATAAGAGCCTGGCCAAAAGCCTTAGAAGAAAATTCTAGGGAAGGAGATGCCACAAGGAGCTTTGAAAACCGACAACATATTCCAGGGACTCTAGAAGACCACCCATATGTATGTGGCTGTGCACATGCCCGAAAAGGACCAGAGAAGATTCTGGTATCTCACCTGTGGATAATCTTGAGACCCTGGACAAGCAGAAAGTGAAATCTAAAGCAGAAGTGGAAATTGTCAGAGCACCGAATGTACACACCGAGTCCCTTGGCAAAATGTAGCCAATTTATTGGTTCAAGGTATTTAAGAAAATATCTGTCGGATAAGTTAAAGAAAATAGCTGACCATGAGGTTAAATAAGCAGAGACTTCAGTGGCTATATATGACAGGGAACGTTTTACATAATTAGCCCAGAAAAGTTGCTAAACAAACAAATACTGGGGGTGAAGGGTCAGAGGGACAACAACAATAAATTCTGGGGGGGGAGGAAGAATCTGATTTCCAGAGTTGCCACTTTTTACTATTAAAAATGTCCAATATTCAACGAGCCATTTCAAAACACGCAAAGAAAACAGAGAAGTATGGCCTCTACACAGGAAGAAAGTCAATAGAAGTTTTCCCTGAAGATGCATAGATGTTGGAGTTATCAAGAAAAGAAAAGCCCTCAAATCAGCTTTTATAAATATGTTCAAATAATTAAATAAAATCGTGTCTAAAAAATTAAAGGAAAGTGTGAGAACTGTTTCCTGAACCACAAAATATATTTTAAAAAGAGATAGAAATTTAAAACAGAACAAAATAGAGGGGCACCTGGGTGGTTCAGTCAGTTGAGTATCCAACTCTTGATTTGGGCTCAGGTCATGATCCCAAGGTTCATGGGTTTGAGCCCCATGTTGGGCTCTAGGCTGACAGTGCAGAGCCTGCTTGGGATATTCTCTCTCTCTCTCTCTCTCTCTCTCTCTGTCAATAAATAAGTAAACTTTTATAAAAAAAAAAAAAGAACTAAATAGAAATTCTGGAGTTGAGAATTTAGAATTAACTGAAAGGAAGAATTAAGCTGAGGGCTCCATAGCAGATCTGTATTGACAGAAGAAAGAATCAGCAAACTTGAAGATCAGTCAATGGAACATATCCTGGTTATGGAACAGAAAGGAAAAAGGGTACAGATAGGTGAGCAGAGCATCAGAGCCCCATGAGACACCATTAAGCACACCAACACATGAAGAATGGGAGTCCAGAAAGAGACAGGAGAGAAAAGAACAGAAAGAATGTTTACAGAAATAATTGTAGAAAACTTCCCAAATTCAATTAAAAAAAAATTAAAACCACAGTTACCCACACGTCTAACAAGCTCAGCAGTTGCAAGCAGGATAAACTCAGAGATCCACACCCAGATACCATGTGGTGAAACTATTGAAAGACAAAGACTAAGAGTCTTGAAAGCAGGGAGAAGGGACTTTGCAGACAAGAGAGCCTTAGTAAGATTAACAGCTGACTTCTCACCAGAAACCATGGAGGACAGAAGGCAGCGGGATGATGTATTCAGAAAAGGATACTAGGAGCACCTGGCTGGCTCAGTTGGTGGAGTGTATGACTTTTGAACTCAAGGTCGTGAGTTCAAGCCCCATGCTGGGTGTAAAGATTACTTAAAAATAGAATCTGTTCAAAAAAATCAGCCAAAGCAATCTTGATAAAGAACAAAGTTGGAAGACTCACACTTTCCAATCTCAACACTTACTACAAAGCTACAGTCATAAGACAGGGGGTGACTGGCATAAGAACAGACATATAGATCAACAGAAAAGAATTGGGAGTCCAGAAATAAATATGTAAAATCAGTTGATTTTCTATGAGGATGCCAAGACGATTCCATGGGGAATAACAGTCTTTTCAACAAATGGTGCTGGGATAAGTGGACAGACACATACAAAAAGATGAATTTGGACTCACACCATATACAAAATTCATTCAAAATTAATCAAACGCCTAAATGTAAAATTTATGCAACTCTTAGGAGGAAACGGGTGTCAGACTTTATGACCTTGGATTAGCCAATGGTTTCTTATATATTCTTATATATTCTTATATTCTTATATATATTACACCTAAAGCACTTGGAAAAAAAAAAGATAAACTGTACCTTATCAAAATTAAAACTTTTGTACATCAAAGGACACCATCAAGAAAATGAAAAGATAATCCTCAGAATAAGAGATAATATTTACAAGTCATGCGTCTAACAAGGGACTTATATCCAGACTACATAAAGAACACTTACTACTCAAACTTAAAAAGACAAATGATCAGGGTTGTTTTTTTTTTTTTTTTTTAATGGGAAAAGGATGTGAACAGGCATTTCTCCTAAACAGATATAGATGTGGCCAAAAAGCACACGAAAAGATGCTTCAACCTCAGTGGTCATCAGGGAAATGCAAATGAGATATCTACCACATCCCGCCCATTAGGATGGCTGTAATTTTTTTTTTTTTAAAGACAACAACAAGCTTCGGCAAGGATGCGGAGACATTGGAGCCCTCGTGCACTGCGGGCGAGGATGTAAAATGGGGTGGTCGTTTTGGAAGACAGTTCAGCAGTTCCTCAGAAGGTTAACATAGAAAGCATGGGTTTACACTAAAGCCTGTACACAATTATTCATGGCAGCATTATTCACAACAGCCAGAAAGTGGAAACAACCCAAATGTCCATCAACAGGTGAACGGATAAACCAAAAGCGATCTGTCCATGTGATGCAATATGACTAAGCAATAAAAAGGGATGAAGTATTGGGGCACCTGGGTCGCTCAGTCGGTTAAGCTTCCGACTTCAGCTCAGGTCATGATCTCGCAGTTCGATGGTTCGAGCCCTGCGTCAGGCTCTGTGCTGACAGCTTGGAGCCTGGAGCCTGCTTAGGATCCTCTGTCTCCCTCTTTCTCTGCCCCTCCCCCACTCATGCTATCTCTGTCTCTCTCAAAATAAATAAATAAACTTTAAAAAAAACATTATGAGGGCACCTGGGTGGCTCAGTCAGTTAAGCATCCAACTTCGGCTCAGGTCATGATCTCACAGTTGGTGAGCTGGAGGCCTGCATCGGGCTCTGTGTTGACAGCTTGGAGCCTAGAGCCTCCTATGGATTCTGTGTCTCCCTCTCTCCCTGCCCCTCCCCCGCTTATGTGCACGCGCACACGCACTCTCTCTCTCTCTGTCTCTCTCTCTGTCTCACAAATAAAAATTGGAAAAAAAAAAACATTATGGAAATTGAAAGAAGCCAGTCACAAAAGACAAAAAAACATACCGGATGATTCCATTTAAATGAAATGTCCAGAAGCAACAACTCCATAAAGTCAGAAAATTAGTGGTTGCCAGGGGTTGGAGAGAGGGTATGCATGGGATTTCCTTTGGGAGTAATGAAAATGTTCTAAGACTAGATAGTGGTGTTGGTTATACAATTCTGTGGGTGCATTAAAAACCACTGAATTGCATTCTCTAGAATGGTGGATTTTAGGGGCCCCTCCCTGGCTCAGTCAGAGAAGCATGTGACTCTTGATCTCAGGGTCATAGGTTCGAGTCTCATGTTGGGCATAGAGATTAGGAAGGAAGGAAGGAAGGAAAGAAGGAAGGGAGGGAGAGAGGGAGTGAGGGAGGGAGGGAGGGAGGAAGGAAGGAAGGAAGGAAGGAAGGAAGGAAGGAAGGAACTTTTTTTTAAAAACAAAGTTATTTAGGGGCGCCTGGGTGGCTCAGTCGGTTAAGCGTCTGACTTCGGCTCAGGTCATGATCTCACGGTCCGTGAGTTCAAGCCCCGCGTCGGGCTCTGTGGTGACAGCTCAGAGCCTGGGGCCTGTTTCCAATTCTGTGTCTCCCTCTCTCTCTCTGACCCTCCCCCGTTCATGCTCTGTCTCTCTCTGTCTTAAAAATAAATAAACATTAAAAAAAAATTTTTAAAGACAAAGTTATTTAAAAAAATAAATTAAATTAAATGGTGGATTTTAAGTATATGAATTTTATCACAGTAAAACTGTTCTTTAAAAATAGTAAACTAGAAATAGGAAATTTTCTTACCTTGATAAAGTGGATCTACCTATAGTCTATGACATTTAAACTAAAGTAAACATCATGTGTAATGGCAAAACCGTAAAGATATTAGAAGTAAAAAATCAAATAAGTACGCTTGCTATACCTATTTAAAGAGCAATGTACTAGAGATCCTAGCTAGCAATATAAAGCAAGAAAAAATCAGGTAGGGAATAAGAAGGAAGGGAGGAAGGAAGGAAGGAAGGGAAGAAGGAAGGAAGGAAAGAAGGAAGGAAGGGGAGGGGGGAAGGAAGGAAGGAAGGAAGGAAGGAAGGAAGGAAGGAAGGAAGGAAGGAAAGAGGAGGAGGAAGGAAGGAATCGTTATTGGTGGGTGGTATTATTGTTTAAGTAGGAAATCCAAGATTTCTAACACATAAGTTAGAACCAGCAGAATAGTCAGCAGAAGTTTCTGGATACAAAACCCCATAGTATTCTTATAAGCCCACAACAATCAATTAGAAAATGTAACTGAAAAAAAGTTCCCAGTCATAAAAGCAAGAAAAACTCTGCTATACTTGAGAATAAATCTAACAAAAGATGGGAGAGACCTTTATGGAGAAAATTATAAAAAGTTACTGAAGGACGTAAGAGAAGACCCACAAAAAATGGAGAAATATAACACGTTCATGCATGGGAAGGTTCGGTATTATACAGATGTCAGTTCTCCCCAAAATTAATCAATAAATTCATTGCAAATCCAATCCAAATCCCAGTGGACCTTTTCACAGAGCTTGACAAACTGATTCTAACATTAATCTGAAATGGCCCAGGGCAAAGGAGAGCCCAGATAAAAGAACATGGAGAAGGATCTTTCCCAACTAGATATAAAAGACTAACCATAAAGCCATGTGAAATTAAAATAGCGGGAGAGGGATGCAGGATGGACAAATCCATCACTGGAACAGACCAGAGGGCTCAGATGTAACCCCATGTATTTATGAACACTTGGTATATGTCAGAGGTGGCTTACAGGGCATCAGCAAGGAAAGGAAGCTTATTCGACAGAGGGCGTCGGGTAATTGGTACCTCTGTGGGCGATATTTTTTACTGGATCCCTGCCCCACACCACACGTAAACACAGATACCAGGTGAATCAAAAATAAAACTTGAAAACTATTATAAGGAAATATAGTTGAAAAGCCTTATGATACAGTTAGGGAAAGATTTCCTAAGCGCCTAGCAAAACATACAAATTGTCATAGAAAAAATTGATATTTGACCACATCAGATACTCAAATTTCTGTATGCTAAAACCATCCCAGAGCAAAGTTAAAGAACCAATAACAGGGGCGCCTGGGTGGCTCGGTCGGTTAAGCATCCGACTTCGGCTCAGGTCATGATCTCGCGGTTCATGAGTTCGAGCCCCGCGTCGGGCTCTGTGCTGACAGCTCAGAGCCTGGAGCCTGTTTCGGATTCTGTGTCTCCCTCTCTCTCTGCCCCTCCCCTGTTCATGCTCTGTCTCTCTGTGTCTCAAAAATAAATAAACGTTAAAATTAAAAAAAAAAAAAAAAAAAAGAACCAATAACACATTTGGAAAAGGTAGTCGCGACACTGTGGAAATGGTATTCAGGATACCTAATACAAGGAAAAAGCCAACGACCGATTTTCAAAACGGAATAAAAGAAGTTACAAAAGAAATACAAGAAGGAAATACAAAAAGGAAACTCAAAGGGCTGACACAAATGTGTCAAGAATGCAACTTCGTTACTAATCTGGAAAGTAATATTTAAAACAAAAGACTGAGTCCTAATGCGTACAGATCACATTGGCCAAGAAAAATCAAGTCCCACCGTCCTTGTCCAGGCAGAATGTCTCATGCTATCGGGACGGTGGTGAGGGCAATCACCCCAGCAAGCCGTTCTGTGGTGTCTCAGAAAGTTAAACATGGAGTTCTTCTATGACCCAGAACTTGCACTGCTGGGCGTGTTTAGACCTGGCAAAACCCATGCAGAACACTGACTGTAATTAGAAAGGAAACAACCTGAATGATCTTCAACCGGGGAGCATTTTTTAACAAATGTGTTATATCCATATGATGGACGACTAAAAGGAATGAACCAGACCTGTCTCTGCATAGATAAGAGCTCTCACCCGTGGTACTGGGCGAATTAAGCCAACTGCAGGAGGTTAAACACAATGCATCATTTATGCGAAGTGTTTAAACAGTCAAAAGTCACTATGTAGCATTTCTAAGTACAGATGCACAGAGTAAGAATGTAAAATCATGAGCAGCAAGGACTAAAAAAATTTGTGATCAAGGTGGCCTGTGAGGAATCAGGAAGGAAATTGGGGCTAGGAGTGGACGAAGGAACTCAGCTGTAGTAGTCCTGTTTAAATTTTCTTATTTTGCAAAAGGATGTGAATCGGGTAGGACAATGTTGACGTTCATGAACTTGGAGTGGTAGGTAGATGGGAGTCTCTTCCCTCCCTCCCTGCCTTCTATGTTTCCTTTCTAATAATAAGTAAATATACTGGCTTATCCTTTTTTGAGGTGTGCGGGGGGGGGGGGGGGGGCGGAGAATGAAAAGCTAAAACGAATCTATTTCTTCTGAACCCCTCCTCTTTTACATACCTTGGAATAAGGATGATGAGACTCCAGAAAGCCTTCAATGATGAGGTAATACTTTAATGGGGTTTTGACGGATGAATACAAGTTCCCCTATGTGGATCAGAGAGAAAGCTAGAGGAAGACGTTCCAGGCAGGGAGAAAGGTATGTGCGGAAGCTCAGAAATCTGAAGAAGACTGCATATCCAGGGATGATAAGCGAAACGGGCAAGGAGCGGGGGACGGGAGGAAGCAGGAGATGCCAGGACCAGATCATAGAGACACTGGCAAGACAGGCTAAGGGTCTCAGGCTGGGGACTTGGGGTTAAAGTGTCCTGTAAGTCAGGGCCCCTCAGCCTCTGCCTGCCACATACCAATGTTTAGAACAGATTCTGCATCCTTTGGCATGGGTTAAGGTGGGTCTGCTATTCCAGTGGAGGGACCCTCTGTCTTATCAGTCTCCTTTCTTGAAGTGCCAGCTTCAGAGCAACCATATCAGTGAGGGATACAACTGACCACTTGGTGACCAGATATTGTGGGCAGACAGCAGTATGCAGGGGTTTCCTGGGAATACCAACTGTCCAATGACTTGGAGACCTCAGTGTCCAGGGGGGTGTTTCAGCCCCTCTACCGAGGAGGAGAAAGCCCCTAGTCCTACGGGAAGCTGAGCTTGGATGCAGACCTCCAGTGGGGAGGGCGTGGGTGGGAGGTATTTAGTCCCCTCTGGCTTACTGTCTAGCCAGCCCACAATCTGTAGCCAGGGTCACTGTGGGTCATTCTATTCATCACATCATAAGCAGCAAAGGGACATGGCCAGGCTTGGATTTTTAAAACATTTTTTTAAACGTTTATTTATTTTGAGAGAGAGAGAGAGAGAGAGAGAGAGTGAGCACGCAGGGAGGGTCAGGGAGAGAAGGAAAGAGTGAGAATCCCAAGCAGGCTCTACACTGTCAGCACAGAGCCCAATGCGGGGCTCAAACTTTGAACCATGACATCATGACCTGAGCCAAAATCAAGAGCCGGATGTTCAAATGAGTGAGCCACCTAGGTGTCCCCAGGCTTGGATTTTTAAAGCCTAACACCAAGTGAAAGACAGATTGGTGGAAGGAGGCAGGGCCACATTATGTCTTCATGGGCTCCTTCCTCTATAAAAGATATTAAAAATGCTGTTTCATATTATACATGAAACTATTTTCTGTGACCTAAATTTTGTAGTTTTGTTCCGAATTTTGAAAGAAATTAAAGTATTGGGAGCCCTAGGCACTGTGCCTGATGTTCCTGATGGAGAAGTCAGCCCTGGGGGCAAGACACAAGGAGACCATGCAGGAGGCATCACAACAGTCACTGGGGTGGGGACTGATGCAGTCACCATGGCGATGGAGTGCTAGGGGAGGTGAGAAAGATGTTGGGAACAGCCAGGACTGGAGTGAGCACAGAGGATCCTCATGGAAGGATAAGGACAGAGGGGAGGTGGGGAAGGAGCAGAGGCCCAGCAACCAGAGAAGTGCCTCTGCTCACTCTTCGTGCTTCTGTCCGCCTCCTGCACCTCATGCAATATAAATGAAGACAAAGAGAAGGACGCTAATTGGAGCCGTTTTCAGCCTAAACGGAGCTGCTTCCTCATCCCTCCAATGGGACCTCCCCACTCGGGAACTGACATCCAGAACGGTTAGATTTAGGAGCTTGCTCCGTTCCAAGCACATGGTTGCTAAATGAGTTCCCGGGAGAGCTCCCCATGCCAGAGCAGAGACACAAGGCATTCCTGAACCCCGGAGCCAGGCAGGGGGCAGGGAGCCGGCCCCCAATCACGATGTTCCTTGCAGCTTCATCCATCAGTGGGCAGCCCGCCCGGCTGGCATCGAAGCCCCGCGTAGAGCCCACGCCTCAAGCGGAGGGGGGACACGGTCCGGACGCTGCCTGCCTGTCAGCGTGTCACTTCCACTGAGCTGAGCCAGCAGCTGGGGAGAATGAGAAATGGGTCCTAATTAGGGGCTGCCTCAAGCTGTGCCAGGATGTCAGCGGGTCTCTCCAACTACTCCACACACACAGACACACACACACACACACACACACACACACACACACACACAGAGTCTCTCTTTTCTCCTACTCTTTCTTAGAAAGCTGCAACAGCATTCACTGCCTCGCATTCTATCCCCAAACCCTGGGCTCAATTCCCTACACAGCAGAAAGACAACAGGGTTGCAGGCTTCCTGTGCTCCCATTCTACAAAATAACTTACTACCCTCTATAGACATCCTGCGGTGACTTCCTTAAGTCTCTCTCTGCTCCCGCCCGCAGCAGAGGCCAGGCACTTGGCCAAGGGGGCCTTTGGGGACCTACCCACGTATCGATCACAGCCTAAGTCTTGAACCAACCTAGCTGGGCTCAAATCTCATCCTGCATCAGAATCACCTGGAGGGCCTGTTAAGAAAAAAAAAAAAAAAAGATTGCAGATCGCAGGGCCCATCTTCGGGGTTTAGTGACTCAGTAGGTCTGGGTGGGGCTGGAGAGCCCCCATTCCTGGCAAGTCCTCAGGTGATACCTCTGTTGCTGGTGCTAAGCCCACATTTTGAGAACCACTGCCTTTATGCATCTTCCAACCTTGCTCTGTTCTGCTTCTGACCTTTTTTTTAAAGTTTTTTTTTAATGTTTATTTATATTTGAGAGAGACAGACAGAGCATGAGCCAGGGAAGGGGCAGAGAGCGAGGGAGATACAGAATCGGAAGCAGGCTCCAGGCTCCGAGCTGTCAGCAGAGAGCCCGACGTGGGGCTCGAACTCACAAACCATGAGATCATGACCTGAGCTGAAGTCGGAAGCTTCACCGACTGAGCCCCCCGGGCGCCCCTGCTTCTGACCTTCTTGTCTGTCCTCCAGCTTCTGCTCTCTTACGTTTCTCCTGACTTTGTCTTCCCACCCAAGCCCTTGTCTCCTCGAAGCTCCAGTGAAGTCAAACCACCTGCAACCCTCTGGCTAAAAATTCTCCTGCCCCAGCACCGCCCCAGGGGCAACAGCCCCACCTCTGGTGCTTTTTTTTTTTTTTTTTTAATGTTCATTTATTTTTGAGACAGAGAGAGACAGAGCATGTACGAGAGAGGGTCAGAGAGAGAGGGAGACACAGAATCTGAAGCAGGCTCCAGTCTCTGAGCTGTCAGCACAGAGCCCGACGCGGGGCTTGAACTCACGGACTGTGAGATCATGACCTGAGCCGAAGTCGGCCGCTTAACCGACTGAGCCACCCAGGCGTCCCTCTGGTGCTTTTTAAAAGCACCTTCACAGGCCTCACCTTACACCCTTGGGGGCCCTTTGTCCACACTAGGTGCTTGTCAGAGCACAACCAGAGGGCATTTCTCCCGTGTCTAGCCAGGGGGCACTGTAGCGTCACGGCAAACCTGACTTTACGTATCAGGAAACCGACAGGCACGTCCCTTAAGTAACTGGTCCAGATGCTGGGCTACGTGACAGAGTTATGCGTGCAGCCACGTCCTCTGGTAGCAAATTCCCTGCCCTTCCCACTTGGACTTAGCTTCTGTATCTGTTGGGAATGCTTTTGGCTGCAAGGATCAGAATACCCAACTAACAGTGGCTGAAACATTTCTCGTGGGTTCTCATATTTTCCCAGAAGTCAGGAGGTGGGGTATCGTGGGATTGGGCCGGGGGGGCTACTGATGATCAAGGCACAGGGAGCGTCGGCAATTCCTTGACCTCGCTCTCGGGATCACGAGGTGGCGGACACAGTGCAGCTGTGAGACCGTCCCCACCCCACCCAGGACCCTGTTGAAGGCAGCACGGGGGGGAGGGGCAGGTAGGGAGCAGAGCTTTCCCCGGCTTGTTCTCTCCTGTCAAAGAGGAAGCCCCCTCCCCCAGCAGCTTCCCCCTTCCGCGTCTCTAGCCAGGACCAGACAAGCAGGGACGTTCTGCTACCAAAGGAAGACGGCAGTGATAGCTTTGAGGCAAGCAACCGCGACCGAGTGCCGTCTCCAGACTCTGGAAAGCATCTGAATGGCCAAGGCATTCAAACCCGCTGGACTGTAAGACCCTGATCCACAGCCTCTCCCCTCTTCCTATTCTCGGTGTCTAACACAGTAAATCCGTTCGTTCGACACACATCTATTCTTCTCCAAGGGCCTGCTGTGTGTGCCACACGCCATGGCAGGCCACGAGCCAGCGTGGCCTGGCGGAAACAGTGTGGGCTTTGGAGCCGGGCCAAAGGGTCTCTGAGCGCCACCATTTTCAAGCTGTGTGACCCCAGGCAAGTCGCTTCCCCTCTCCGCACTTCCCTTTTGTCATTGTAGGGTGGTCACGAAGACTGACTAAGATAACGCATAATAGGCACAGGACACATAGCCATTCAATGGACGGGGACGGATGATAATGGCATGAAGGCAGCACGAGGACGGCGTGCGGAGGGGGTGGCTAATGCGCCTACGTGCTCATCAGCCGCTTTTCCGTGTGGCATCGCACCAAATGGCTCGGCGCTCCCTGCTGGGGAGAGAGGGCCAAGGGCGTCATGGCCACTCAGAGCTCTGATTCCTTCTGGAGGCCGCCATCAAAAAACAGACAATGATAACAATGGCCACCATCGGTTGAATGATTCCTGCGCCCCTGGCACTGTGCCGGAGCTTTACAAGTATTGACTCCTGGAAATCCCAGCAGATAGGAACCACTATGAACTATTTCTCCATTGAGGAAACTGAGGCCCAGGGAGGTTACAGACTTAAGCCCCCAGCCCCTGGTTCTGGAGCCCAAGCTCTCACGACCACTCCGCTGCCTCTCTAGACTAGATTCTAAACGTCTTTCCTGCCCACGTCCCTCCATACGGCAGATGCTCCTTGCTCACCTGGAGGGCATCCAGACGAAATTGCATTTGGAAGTATTTCCACCAAGAGGAGCAGCTGGCAAAGCATCGTCACACCCCCGCCCCCGACCTGCCCCCTCAGAGGAGGGACACTCCATTACGCACCTCCAGGGGGCTGGGGGCACAACAGCACGGGCCCGAGTGATGCCACGGTACCCTCAGCTCTTCGCAGTATGGCTTCTTGGTGGTCGTCGGCGTCCCGCACCCCCAGACGGTGCTGCGGGACCTCGCATCCCTTCCCGGCACCTTGTTATACTGGGCTCTGGGCCGTGCGCACACAGAGACTCAACCTCAGCCCCTGAAGGGCTCAAGGTCCACGGGAGAACACAGAAACAGCCAACAAAGACAACCCGAGGGAGGTCTCTTACCCAGCCCTGGGGAAGGGGGCGGTCAGGGAAGGCTTCCGAGGGACGCCGAGCGCTTGCGGGAGGATAGAGACCGGCCAGATGGTGGCAGGGTTAAGAACAAGAGTAGCGAATACCGTGGCACTTTTCTACATTCGACCGAAGGCCACTCACCAGGACTCAAAAACGACCCAACCAGGCAGGTACACCTGTCAACCCCATGTTACAGAGAGGAAACTGAGGCACAAAGAGGCTAAAGAACTTCGCCCCAGATCGTGGAAGATAGATGTTGGAGCCGGGCTCTGGGTCTGGCTTCTGGGCTCTCTGCCTCTCTACTGTGCTGCAGAGGGCTCCCTGCTACAGGCAGCATGTGCAAAGGCCCGGGTGCCCCATAGCGGGGTCCACCTAGGGACAGCCTGTCTTGGTGAGGTGGGTGGGATCAGCAGAGAGAGCATTTGCTCACCGCGGCAACTCTTGGACAGGGCGGCAGGAGCCCGATCATGCAGCGGGGGTAAAAGCACGGTCAGCTCTCTCCAAATCCTGGCTGACAGCTGGACCCTTAGGCCCAAGCCCCAAAGACCCAGCCCTGAGGCCAATCCTCGCCTTAACCCCAGCCCCAGCTTCTGCAAATCTTTCCCCCACAAATTAGGAGAGCGGAGACCGTCCGACCCGGCAGGCAAGATTCCCTGCCTGCTCCTCACTCAGAGCTCTGACCCCCGCCTGGTCTGGTATCCATAACGCATTTGTCCTTTATGGGATCTTTTAATGCATGTCCTCAAACCACATCTGGCTGGTTTGCTCAGCCCTGGACCAAAATCCAGACTCACTCAGCAGATAAATTAAGGGACAACTATTTCCCTTGCAGGAGGATTAACCACAAAACTCTCCAAACAGCAAACTCCTTTTTGGTGCCAGTGCAATACAGAAACATTTTATTTTAAAATCAATCCCCAAATGCTTGTCCTATTGATTTTGTTGATTTGTTTACATATACCATCTCATTCCACCAAAAAAAAAAAAAAAGGCTTGAGGCTATTTTCAAAATACATGTAACCAGATACAATAGATGTAGAGGCAGGACAAAGGAAAAGTGGGAGTAGGATATAAAATTTAAAAAGGAGTTTTATAAAGTTACAAGATGCCATGTCCTGTACGGTCTGCTTGAGTTGGGTTCCTAGATTTGAGCTTCCTAGTGGCCAAAGCAAGAAGGACAAACGTATTCATCCGCTAGATTTCCAGGGCTCATGAAGGAAACACAAAACAGTTGCTCAAAGAAAGAGGAGGAAAAAGAAGGGGGGCGGGGAGAAGGAGGGAAATGTGGAGAGGAAGGAGGAGGAGGAAGAACAAGAGGAAAAGGTCTTAGGGGGTACAGGGGGAAGCCCAAGCTCAACCTGATCTGGCCCAAGCATAATGCCCATGGGACACGCCCAGCTGGATAATGTCCACCCAAAGATCAGGGTCCGATGCTGCTGGAAAGACCCATCTAGGCTGGCCCTGCCCCAGGACACCTTTCCTGAGTGGGCAGGACCAGCAAAAGGGATGGGCATCTGCTACAAACCCAGCCTTTCCCCTGAGCATCTCTTTCCTCTTGAGCTCCAGTGGAGTCCCACCTGAGCCCGCTTAGTTGAGTCTCCGTCCTCACCAGTGGAGGTGGGAGTCTGCACTCCCACGGCCGTCCTGCTGGTCTCTGAGCATGGATAGACAATGGCCCCCAAGGCCCCGACGGGCCACATCCTGACCAGCAATGTACCTTTCTCTGCGCTCCTCGAAGTTCTTACTCTTAAGAAGGAGGGGGCTACTCTCTCTTGAAGCCCTCCTGGCTGTCGGGCATTGTGCAAAACACTCTGCATCCATCGCGTCCGATTCTCCCTCTGTGAGGTTCGCATCTCCAGCTGCAACATCCCCTTGGAGCCTGGACTCTTCCAGAAGCTCTTAGGTACTTGGGTGTCTCAAAGACACTTCAAGCTCAGTGTTTTCAAGATGGCGCTCGGTGCGGCCTCCTCCATCGCCCATCCAATCCCCTCCCTTGTGTTTCCTGTCTCGGGGATTGACTGCACCCTCCCGTGGCTCTGACCGGAACCTAATGGGTCACCCTCATCCCACTGCCCCAGCCTCGTGCCCGGGTGAGCCCACCACTCATTTCTCCGCACCCCATCTTCACCTCCTCTTGTGTGAACCACCCCTGGAACTTCCCATCCCAGCTCCTAATGGCCGGCTTCTCCAGCCCGTCCTTCGCTCTGTAGCCACAACGACTGCATCGAGACACAAAACACGCCAGATGACGTCAATCCCACTGGCTCCCCCTTGCTCCCAAGATGGAGACCACGCTCCTCAGGGCAGAGAGCGAGGCTTGCCCCTGCCTACCTCCCACCTCCCCCGCTGCCCCTTGAGTCCCACCCTACCCAGCTCCTCTGCACCCTCATGGGCCACCTCTCCACCCGGCCGGGCTGTCCCCTCTGCCCAGGGCCCTCATCCCACCACTCTGCCCAGTCAACTCTTACTCATCCTCAAGCTGTCCCCACAATCACCGCCTCCAGGGAGCCTTCCCTGACCTCCCCCACTAGTCAAATCTTGCCCAAGTTTTCCCAGCATCCATCCCTCCCCTTTGAGGTCTGTATCTCAGTTGGGAGGATGGGAGCTCAGCAGGTGGGACTTGGAGCCTGCACTTGAACCCCTGAGACTGTCGAATATTGTGGAATGATGGTTTGTAGGCTTACGGTGGCTGAATAAAGGCTCCCAAGGATATCAGACCTAAATCCCTGGAACCTGTGAGTGTTACATTATTTGGAAAAGGATCTCTGCAGATGTGATTAAGTTAAGGGCCTTGAGGTGGGGAGATTATCCCGGATTATCCGGGTAGGCCCTAAATGCCATCACATGTGTCCTTACAAGAGCAAGGCAGAGGGAGGTCTGACACACAGAGGGAAGGCGTTGTGCGAAAGGGACACAGATTTGCAGGTGCTGGCCTTGGGACGGGAGCCATGTGGCCACAAGCCAAGGAGTGCCGTGCCAGCAGCGCCCCCCCCTCCCCCCTCCACCGAGCTGGAAGATTCTCCGCTGGAGCCTCTGGAGGCAACACAGCCCTGTTGACCCCTTGATTTCAGCCCCGGGGGCACTGATTTTGGAATTCTGCCCCCAAACTGTGGGAGAATAAAGGTACACTTTTACTAAGCCATGGGGTCTGTGCTGATTTGCTACAGCAGCTGCAGGGACCTAACGCGAGGTTCACAGGAGATGAAACGGAAGCTCAGAGAAGCTTAGTAATTTACCCAAGTCCACACAGCTTGCCCATCCCTGTATCCCTGTCCTCAACCTTCTCTCGGGAGAGAAAGTTGACCCCCTCCTACCCCCCCCCCCCAGAATGCAAGGCCCAGTGCAGCTGAGGTCATTTGGGAGCAATGAGAGTCCAGAGCTGGGGAGAGGAGAACAGCCCCTCTCGGCCACATGGAGCACGTCGCCTGCCTGGCCTGCCTGCACCTATTCTCTGAGGCCACAGCAGATCCGGGCCCATCCCCCCACCCCCAACTCCAGGAGGGGACCCTACGCACACCTTGATTCTCCCTAGCACAGCCTCCTGAGAAATCAAGCAAGGGACCAGAAAGCCCCCTGCTGCATCACCGCAGTGCTCCTGAGCCAGGCAGCCTGCTAACCGATGTCTCTGTTCAGGAAGCTCCAGGCCCCTGCCTCTTGTCCCCTCCTTCCCTTCCTGCTGCTCCCGCAGGAGGCTTGCGAAGAGGGACAGTCCTGCGGCCACGCAGAGGACGAAGCCAGGAGAGCAGTGCTACAGCCCTGTCACACACCAGGCACGCCACGGTCGTGTGGGACGTCACGCCAGGCCCCACAACATCCCTGCAAGAGACCCGGGCTCGTTCCCGTTTTTGCCGTCGGGGGAACTGAGGCTCAGAGAGGCAGAGGGCTTGGTTCAAGCTCGGCCGGCTGGGAAGCGGCCTGGTCTGCTGCGGGCAAGTCTAGTGCTGTCCCCACCCGGCCCCTGACCCTCAGTTCGAGTCCCGCTCGTCCCCAGAATAGGGAAGACACCCAGGTGACCGACCTCCGCAGCCTGTCCCGCCTCTTCCCTATGCCACCCCCACCAAGCTTTCTGTCGTGACTGGGCACTTATCTATCCAAAAGCTGAGGAGGCCACCGAATGAGCCCAAGCCCTCTCAGAGCGTACCCTCGCAGGTCACACAGAAGCGCGGACGGGAAATTGTTTTCCAAGTGAAAGTGTGGAGCCTGGGATTATTATGGTAAATACTGTACCCTCAGCTCTTGATTTGCACGCTCACAGAGCGAGTCATGGAGCAGATAATTAACAACGCATTTATATTTGGCTCCAGAATAGGTTTTTGTTCTCATGTTTGGCTGCTGGAGGGTCTGATGTTCTGGGAATTCCATGTGACTTCGTGGTCCTGTGAGAGAGAGAGGGGACAACTACAAACACCTGCCTTGAGGGAAGCCAGAAAGCCAACCCCATGCTCGGCCCCAGCCTGTCACCCTGTCTCTGCTGAAGATGAAAACAATGTCACCTCCAGGGTGGACAGCAAGGCTGCAGAATGAATGATTTTTATTGTTTGAAGCCACTCCACTTGGGGACGGCATGTTACACAGCAGTAGGTGACTGATACACGCTTGTTGCACATTCCCGGGAGGTCCGCGACCTCGCCAGGATTTGTGTGAATCCCAGTTCACTTTGGAGACCAGCCTCTTGCTTTATCCCATCCTTCCTTCTGCCCCCACCCCCCATCTCTCCTCCACACCGTTCCCCTCCCAGACCTGAAAGCCGTCTCTTTCCCCCAGTCCCTACTCCAACCACAAGGCTTGTGCGACGTGACAGACTGTGACGAAAGACTACAGGAGGTACAGGGGGGTTTTCGTGTCACGGGATCTCCAATGACTTATGTTTAGATGCCAGAAATGTCTGTTCTTAAAAATATATGTGGTCACCCCGCTGACAAGCTTTCTTCCTCAGCTTGAACCTCCTGCCACGTCCCCTCCCCTTCTGCCTCTTCCTCTTCTCTTCCCCACGTCCCCCCACCTCCGAGCTCCCATGGGGGTCATCGGCTGCTAGTCCAGACACTTCATGCTCTCTGAGTCGTATCTCCCACCCTCAGAAGATCGTCAAAGTCCTTTCCCAAAGCAAAGATCACTTTTTTCCCCTAAGGGGTCTCTGATGCCAGATGTCAGGCTAATAGTCGCACTGTCTAATTCCACCGTTTGAATGAGGGAGGACACTTCTGGCTGTCTATCCAATATCCATTCTGTTCTTCCCTCTTCCCCTGCCCAGAGCACTAATTCTATTCAGGACAGTTACTTCTCCAGCCTTCTTTGCAGGCCAGAGTGGACATGAGACACAATTATGGCTCTTGAGATGCAAACAGAAGGCGGCTGGGGATTTACGGGAATGCTTCTCCTCTCCTGATGTAGGCACTGCCCGTCCTGTTTCTCCCTGCCTAGGATGTGGATGCGATATCTGGCAGCGCAGCAGCCACCTTGCAGCCGAGAAGACGCAAGTCACCTGGACGGAACGAGGTTGCAGGCTTGACCATCTCCTTCAGCTGCACTTGGGCTGCTTAATTCTGGACTCCGCATCTGTTGTGAAAAATAAACCCTTGTTTGTTGGCTTTTCTGTCTCTTGCCTCTGAATGCAATCCTACCCGATTCAGTAAGTAATTACATTTTGATTTCAAAAGCCTTTCCTTCAGTGGCTGCTGTTTCAGGGGAAGGATGTTCACCACAGACTAGGTATTGAACAAACTTGGGAATGATGTCAATTAAAAGTGCTTAAGTCGGGGCGCCTGGGCGGCTCAGTCGGTCGAGCGTCCGACTTCGGCTCAGGTCACGATCTCGCAGTCCGTGAGTTCGAGCCCCGCGTCGGGCTCTGGGCTGACGGCTCAGAGCCTGGAGCCTGCTTCACATTCTGTGTCTCCCTCTCTCTCTGCCCCTCCCCCATTCATGCTCTGTCTCTCTCTGTCTCAAAAATAAATAAACGTTAAAAAAATAAAATTTAAAAAAAGTGCTTAAGTCACACCAACTGTGGTGATCAAAAATTGTCCTTATGTGGAAAAGAACAGCTGGGAACCCCAAGTTCATCTCAGAAGAGTCCTCCCTGGGCCCTCCTGAGGGCAGAGGCGGTGCCCCTATTCAGGTGAGTCTCCCCTAAGACACAGCTGGCACAGAGGGGACCCCAGTGCCCCCTAGCGGGATGGGTGTGCCGCGACTGGGCAAGGTGTCCCAGAGAGAGCAGAGAGCAGGCTCAGAACATTCTGAGCCAGCTGTTCAGTTTGGGGGGTGGGGTGGGGGCAGGGCGAGGTGGCTCATCTGGACACTTGACGGACAGGCAGGGCCCACGGAAAGCGGCTTGGCAAAGGCTGCTCCTCGCACCTGCCTCTCGTCCCAGCTCAGCCGCTGAGGCGGCGAATAACCTTGGGGTGGGGGCCCAATGCTTCCTGGACCAGCCTCAGCTTTCCCCTTTGCAAGATGATATTCTGTGCCTCCGGCACAGCCATGAGCCGTTTCCTACGACAGAGCACAGGGCAATTCCTGCCCGCTCACAGGAAGCGCTCAATAAATGCTCACTTTACTGCGATTACCCACAGGTGGTCGTTTCAGTGCGGGAAGCAGTGAGGACACAGGGACTAAAGACACACGGACTAAAGGCATCATGGTCGCGCGGGGGAAAGAGCCCCCCCGGGCTCTGGGGTGAAATGGGGCGGCAGCAGGGAAGGGGGGCAGTGGGGCCCTGCTTGGAGCCCGGCGCACTCTGCCGGCCTCAGGTGGCCCTGACCTCTGCCCAGACCCTCCTCGTCACCCCCGTGTGTCGGGATTGGTCTGCACCAGCACCTCCTCACCCGACTGGAGCTTATCTCTGTAGCTCCAGGGTCTGGCGCATAGTAGGTGTCCATAAATACTCACTGAAGGAGGACTGGACAGACAGCCATGAAGGTGAACCAGAGCTGCTCCCTGAGAGCTGGGCGCCCAACAAGCTGCTGGGGTGTGGAGAGGGGTCACGTCATGGGAGGACAGAGGCAGACACATGTGGCAGAGGAACAACGACCAGGCCCAGCAATTTGGAGGGCGTTCGAAGCCAGAGATGACTGAGACCGGCAGCAAGATAGACTCCCATCTGCAGAATGGGTCTGATCGTCCCTGGGGAAGGGCCGCCCGGACCAGGGAGGGAGCCCAGGGTGCAGACCTGGAGCCTGGGCTTGTGTTGCGTCTGCTGCTGGCCACACTCTGCAGGTTGGGCAGCCCCGGGCCCGGGACGGGCCTCAGCGTCTTCATCTGTAGGACGGGTGATGGGGAAGGACGACCTCTGACCCCTGGGATCTGGGAACGGGCTGCACTTCGGGGCCGGACAGACGCTCCTGCCAGAACCCAGGCCCCGGCCCCTCACTCCCCGAGGACCACTCTGGCCTTGAGGGTGCCCTTCCCGGACCCCCAGATTCCATTCCAAGAGGCCGTGAACGGAAAATCCCCAAGGCGTCGGCAACGAGAGAAAGAAAATATCGATGAACGATCTGTAAACTTCCTGTTCTTCCGAAGTTCGGAGCTAGCAAGGGCCTTGGCTTCCTCCCTCCTTCATCCTTCACTCCTTCACTCATTCATTCACTGTTAGGCAGGTACACCTGACGCTGAGTCAGGTCTCGAGGGGGCCCCTGGTTGTGCCGCCCACAGCGTGACGCTGAACCAACACTGAAACAAAGAATTCGAATCTGGAGCAGGGAGGGCTGCAAGGGGGCTTGCGGCGGTGGGGGGGGGGGTGCCTTCTGGGGAGGCAGCATGAGGGGAGATGATCCCTGTGGAGCCAGAGTTTTTAGCCTGGCTTTGGAATTGTGCTGGGAACCCCAGTCCTGGGCAGACCGGGACGGCCATCACTGCAGGGTGCGTCTACACCTTCACGCTTGTAACGAGTCGGGGGAGCCTGGGTGGTTCCGTCGGTTAAGCGTCCGACTTCGGCTCGGGTCATGATCTCCCAGTTCGTGGGTTCGAGCCCCACACCAGGCTCTGTGCTGACAACTCGGAGCCTGGAGCCTGTTTTGGATTCTGTGTCTCCCTCTCTCTCTGCCCCTCCCCTGCTCATACTCTGTCTCTGTCTCTCAAAAATGAGTAAATGTGTAAAAAAAAAAAAAAAAAAAAAAAAAAGCTTGTAACGAGGAAGAGGGCAAGGCAGGGGTGAGCTGAGAAGGGGGATCCTAGGGAGGGTGGAGATGGGATGGGGTGGTCATTTCTCCCCTCCATCTGCCGGGGAGGGTTCTCTCGAGCCCAGCAGGACCACGAGCTCCCACGCCAACGGGAGACTGTGGTTCAGCCATTCTTAACATCTTCATCACCTAAGAGTGCAGTGATGCTGGGCACACGCTGGCCTCACTGCCCCATCCCGGCCTTTCCTGGCATTGATTCCCAGGGCAAGGGGGTCTCTAGACCCAGAAGACCCCTGGTTGCTGCCGCTCTGGGCACAGCTGCTCTCGCGGGGGCGCCCCTTGGCTTCGACAGCCCCAGAACCTTCTCTTCCCTTGGGGGAGAGTGCCCCACACCGGCCTCCCTCTGCCAACCGGGCTCCTGCTGTACTTTGATATATTGGCCTAATATTCCCGGAGTTATTTTTTGCTCTGTGTTTTGTTTTCTTGAACAGCCCCTGAGAGGCCTCATTATCTGGCTCTGAGCATGGGGCGCTGTTATGAAGTCACCCCTAATAAGTGCAGCAGGGCCGGGCTGACACCAAGCAGGGCCCCAGGAAGATTCGCAGCGTGGCACTCAGCAGCCGAGAAGGCGCTAGGCTGGGGCTCTCGGAAGCGTCGCCCGTCCAGGGAGCCCAGAGCCCATCAGCCCCTCGGTCTTTGTCCCTTTTCCGGAGAGGCCAGCCGAGGGGAGGGGCCTGGAAACCTCCCCTGCGGGGCCAGCCCTCCTCCTGACTTGACTTCCCTCTTTCTGTTTGCAGGGTCTCTAGCGTCCTCCTCCTTACGACGCCCCCGGTCTCTGCCGTGGTGCCACACAGCCCCGGTCGAGGCTCTGGTTTTTCAGGATCTCACTTTCCTGCTCTTCAAAACGAGGGTGCAGGGGCACCTGGGTGGCTCAGTCAGTTAAGCGTCCAGCTTCAGCTCAGGTCACGATCTCGGGGTTCCTGAGGTCGGGCCCCTACATCGGGCTCTCTGCTGTCAGTGCAGAGCCCGCTTCAGATCCTCTGTCCCCCCCTCTCTCTGCCTCTCCCCCCTCTCAAAAATAAATATTTAAAGAAATGAGGGTGCAATCTTCTGCCTTCTCATTTCTTAGGTGCTCAATATTTCATGAGCAGCTACTACGTGCAAGGTACGATGCCAGGCTCCCATGCCACTCGGCTGCGTAAGAGGCTAACAGCAGCCTTAATGTAACCAACCCACGTGTGCTGACCCAGCGCTAAACATCCAACCCCTCCCCTCCTCCACCCCTTCATCATCCACAGCAGGCAAGAGGGGCCCAGGCCAGGGCTCTGAGACAGGGTAATGGGGCTCCGCACGGGCAACGGCCTCCTGGGGAGGAAAACACCAGAGCCTGTGGACCTTCGACCTCCCGGGCAGCTGCCAGACCGGGCCCTGGGCTGCTAAGGGGTGTGAGGAGAACAGTCACACTGCGGGATGTGCCCAGGGGAGGGGCCCCAGCCCTGGAGGCCTGGCAGGAGCCCCAAGCCAGCAGCGAGGCCTCCTCCAGAAGAAAGTGTGCTGAGTGGTCAAGGTTCAGATGGCCTCCTGTGGGGGCTGACACGGCTGGTTCGAGCCTCAGCCACCACCTCCCTAACCGGGTGACCCTGGAGAGTCGTGCCCCACGCTGTGACTCCCGTACTATGCGGTTAAGTCACCTCACTCTTCTCCTTTTCTTCCTTTCTTCCTCCCTCCCTTCCTTCCTCCCTCCCTTCCTTCCTTCCTCCCTCCCTTCCTTCTTTCCTTCTTTCCTCCCTTCCTTCCTTCTTTCCTTCTTTCCCCCCTTCCTTCTTTCCTTCCTCCCTCCCTCCCTTCCTTCCTTCCAAGAGGGAGAGAGGGAGAGAGAGTGAGCGGGGGGTGGGGTGGGGGGGGGGGTGGGCAGAGGAAGAGAGAGAATCCCAAGCAGGCTCAATGCTCAGCATGGAGCCCAACGTGGGGCTCCATCCCACGACTCTAGGATCGTGACCTGAGCAGATACCAAGAGTCAGAGGCTCAACCTACTGAGCCACTCAGGCGCCCTGCTCTGCTCCTCTTTAAAGCAAGAGTACAATTCCTCATCTTTCTTTATCGATTCGACACACACATTTGGCACTGACCACGTGCCGGGCTGTGTGCTGCGTCTTCGGCGGATGTGGGCACCAACAGACGACAGCAACAATAACTACAATGGCCCGCCCACTCTGTGCCAAAACACAGTCGCCTCCCGAGCGAAGCGTGTGTAAGAGGGTAAGATCCAGGCCCGGGTGTGACACGCTCTCTGCTGCCTCCCTGTGTGAGCTCGGGCAGCTTGCTTACCCTTTCTGTGCCTCCAGTTCCCCGTTATAAAATGGGGATGACAGTAATCCCTCTCCAGTCCGGTCTGGTGGGGAAGAGGTGGGATGGTTCAGGCCAGACTCCCTCCCGGCAGGGCGGCTGGTTCATCGCGAGCATTCAGTGCACGGCGGCCACTGCTATTGGGATGGCTCTTGTCTGAGCCCCACAAAACAGGGTCTGGGTGGCACTCAGGACGTGGGAAAGGAGCTGCGTTGACTTGCTTCTCCCCCTTTCCCGTCCTCCCCACTAGGGCCCTGACCCGGGCGTCATCATCTCAGCCTGCTAAGAGCCGCCTCCCTCTGGCCTCACTCCGTCCGTTTCGGGCTGGGATGTGTCCCCCCAGATTCACATGTTGTAGTCCTAACCACCAGTACCTCGGAATGTGACTGCGTTTGGAGATGGGGTCTTTGAAGAGGGCGACTGAGTTCGAACGAGGCCATTAGGGCGGGCACTAATCCAACAGCATCGTCGTCTTCTTAACAAGAGGGGGTGAGGACACAGACAGGCACAGAAGGAAGACCGGGCGAGGACACGGGGAGAAGATGGCCGTCCAGACGCCAAGAAGAAAGGCCTCAGGAGAAACCAGTCTGCTGCGATCTCGGACTCCCCGCCCTCCAGACTGTGAGAAATGACATTTCGGTCTGTTGCGGCAGCCCGGGAACCCAAAGATAGCCTCTGACCCACCGGCAACACGGACACCGGGTTCATTCACCCCAAACCAACCACTGTCTCAGGATCGTGTCATTTCCGAGGCAAGACCTCTCCGGAGAGGCCCCGCGTCTCAGCCTGCGCTCTGGACGCTCGGGGCTGATGGAGGCTTCCTTGTCGGCTCCGGCTGCTTCTGGTTCCCGCCACCGCAAGGCCTAGCTCGCTGCTGGGCCTCTAGAAAGACGAAGAAGCCCCTCCACTGTCTCTGGGGACAAGGAGCAGCTAGTTGGGCGTGGGGGAGTCCTGGGGCGTGGGGTTACCCCAGGACGGGGCTCCTCACGGAAAACGGCAGCTCCTCCCTGGCTTTCTGAAAGGTCGGCAGTCCCCGGCCCTCCGTGACTTGTGCCTGCGTCGCCCACATCTGTCCCCTGTCTCACGTGGCCTTCTTCCCTGTGTGTCTTCACCCAGAGCTCTCATCAAGACACCAGCCATGGGGGCGTCCGGGTGGCTCAGCCAGGTAAGCGTCCGACTTCGGCTCAGGTCATGATCTCGCGGTTCGTGAGTTCGAGACCCATGTCGGGCTCTGGGCTGGCGGCTCGGAGCCTGGAGCCCGCTTCGGATTCTGTCTCCATCTCTCTGCCTGCTCATCCTCTCTCTCTCTCTCTCTCTCAAATGTAAGATTAAAACATTAAAAAAACCCACAAAAGACAAAACACCAGCCCTGGATTTAGGGCCCACCCTAATCCGGTGTGACTTCATCTTCACTCGACTCCAAATACATTATTTCCAAATAAAATCACATCCTGAGGTTCCAGGTGGACATGAATTTTGTGGAGACACCACGCTACCGAATACAGCAGATTTTACACCCCCGTTTCACAGAAGAGGAAACTAGGGCGCAGAGAGTGACCTGCTGGAGGTCATAGGCTGTGCAAGTGACAGGTCCAAGCTCTACCCCCAGGTCTGCCTGATGACAAGACCCGCCCCACCCTCCCCTCCTGAAGACAAGATCCGCCCCACCCTCCCCCTTGATGACAAGACCCGCCCCCCTTGATGACAAGACCCGCCCCACCCTCCCCCTTGATGACAAGACCCGCCCCCCCTTGATGACAAGACCCGCCCCACCCTCCCCTCCTGATGACAAGACCCACCCCACCCTCCCCCCACTGCCACCCCAAGGACTGTGAGCATACCCATCACTTACTGTGGTGCCATCTATACCTGTCATTTCATTTAACCCTCACACCAGCCTCCTAGGGCTGTGGGCATCATACTCATCTTACGGATGAGGGCGTTAAGGCCTAGAGAGGCTCAGTGATTTGCCAAGGCCACACAGCAAGTCAGTGAAAGAACCAGGATCAGAAAGTCAGTCTGGGGCGCCTGGGTGGCTCAGTCGGTTAAGTGCCCGACTTCGGCTCAGGTCACGGCCTCACAGTTTGTGGTTTTGAGCCCCACATCGGGCTCGCTGCTGTCGGCACAGAGCCTGCTTTGGATCCTCTGTCGCCCCTCCCTCTGCCCCTCCCCTGCTCGCTCTCTGTCTCTCAAAAGCAAATAAACATAAAAAAAAAAAAAAACAACAAAAAAAGAAAGTCAGTCTGACTTCTCCATATGCTTAACCACTATCTTCGAATGCCTCTACTGGTGCATTTCATGACAATTTAAATCTGGAGAAGTCACAAATCGCCGTCACTGTACCTGCACACCTTTTGCACAGCCAGAGACCCTCCCAATCCGATCCGTGCCGGGAGGGGGGGGGCCTCCCTCCCCACCCCTAGGGACCTGGGGGTGGGCAGCAGAGCGGAGAAGCCGGGGACCCTCCACAGACACACATGTGCACACTCACACACAGGGACACTCACACACTTGCGCTCACCCACACAGATAAACACACAGGGACAGACACACCCCTCCGCCAGCCAGCCAGCCATCTACCCGGAGCCAATTAGCGCCACCGGGGCGGGGGGGGGGGGGGTCTCGGGGGAGCCCCACGAGGTGATAGACTTTATTGATCAGCTCGAGTGGCGGAGTGTCAAGCAGGAGAGAGGAGTTATTTAAGTGGCGCTCTCCTTTTTCCGAATGCGGCAGGCACTCTGGGAGCGGAGAGTAAGTTGTATTTACTCTGACGGTAATTGAAAGGCAGCGCCAGCCACCCCACACTGTCCCCGCCAATACCTAATTGCTGGACCAAAAACTGCCGGAGAGCCGGGGCTGGGGGGTGAGGGGGAAAAAGTGAATCTGGCCCAGAATCAATAGCGAAAGCTCTCACAGTGTCAGGCACAGTAAATGGAGCAGAGAAACTGGAAGCTGCAGAAAATTAGCCTCCGGGCTGACCCGCTTTGAAAGCTGAAATCTGGTAAATACGGAAACAGAAGGTGGTTCTCGGCCACCCCCTCTGTCCACGTGGGCGAGTGGAGGCCCAGCACCGGCTCAGAGTACGCAGGCTTGGCTAGACTGGGTCAGACAGATCGTCATTGGCCCCCCTGCAAAGGGCTCGGGCCACGGTAGCCCGTGACCTTGGGCCATCCAGGACAGCTCACTGAGCTTCTGTTCACTCCTCTGCAGATTATGTACCTGCTCCTGGAGGGCAGCGTGGTGTCGGGGAGAGAACACAAAGACCGGGGTTTGATCCCGGGGCATGCCACGTCCTCGCTGTGGGACACTGAACAGATGAGCTAAGTTCATCTGGAAAAGGGCGATTCTGGTCCCGGCTATGGGAGGCTGAGACAGGCACCCCCTTAAAGATCTCCACGTCCCAATCCCTGGAACCTGTGAATGCTGCCTTAGGTGGCAAAACAGAAAAGGATCTCTGCAGATGTGGGCAAGTCAAGGGCTCTGAGCCGGGCAGATTATCCTGGATTCCCCGGGTGGGTCCTAAATGCCATCACACATGTCCTCCGAAAAGCAAGGCCGGAGGGAGGGGCGGTTGGAGCAGAGATGGGGAGGCGCTGGCCTTGGGCCTGGACCCACGCGGTCACAAGCCACCGAGTGTGGGAGCGGTTTCCTCCTGGAGCCTCGGGATGCAGCATGGCCCTGGCCGGCCCCCCGATTTTGGCCCAACGACACCGATTTCACACCTCAGCCTCCATAACTGTGCGAGATTAATTGCTACTGTTTATGCCACCAAGGTGTGGTGATTCAGCCACAGGAAACCAAGGCATCGGCTTTGCGGAGTTGGAAAGGCGAGAAATAGTTATCAAAACGCCTGGCACACGTCAGACTTCAGAGTTCAGATGTCACAAGCCTCAAACACCCAGCAGTTGCCACGTTAGAGCCCCGAGCCCCACCTGAAGGGAAGGAAGGTCTCGTGTGTCTATGTGAAGCATCGGAAATTTCTCCAACAGATTAGCTGCGTGAATTACGCACTTCCATTTCCAGTCCGTGGTGGCTGGTTTCTTCGCTTGGTTCACTGATGCATCTCAGGTGCCTAGAGCGGTGCCTGGCACACAGTAAGTGCTCAATAAACATTTGCAGGATAATAATGATAATCAAAGAAGAACAACAAAGAAAACCCTGGGCACATAGGGGGTGCTTTAAGGATAGCAGTGGTGATACTGGTAACACAAGGCTCTTGACTGGTATCTTCCCTCTCCGATTCCTAAGCTGGGGAATGATGACAACCAGCATAGAGCCGTTCCCGGGGACTGGCCAGACAGTAAACATCCGGTGAGGGAGGGGAGAGAGCTCTGCAAATGAAAGTGCTGTCCAGAGATCCTGACAAGCCACCCTGACCCCACGTGAGACTCATCACTCAAGCCCCTCCCCCCTCAGGCCCCAGGACCCTGAGCGTGCCCTTTGGTGGCTTTTGGAGTCCAAGAATCCCCTATCCATTTGTGCACTGGTACACATCTCTGGCTAAATGTTCTATCATGTTTAGATTCTCGAAGCAGGTCTGTAACTTTAAAAAAAAAAAAAAAATTAATCATCTCTGGAACAATCCACCTCCCACAGTTGCAGCCAGCCCCAGAGGCCACCATTGGCTGTGGCCCATGACAAGATGCTCTGGGAGATGTGGTCCAAAGGCTGGCTTTCATGAGCCATGAGTGTGGGGCTGGTTGCAGGAGAAGGAAAAGGGAGGGGCGGGTGGGGTGGTGCTCTGAGCACCAGAAGGCCAGGGGCGAGCCTAGGGGTGTGTGGAGATGGTCTACACGTGGAGATGGTCTACACCTGCTCCCAAGAGCCGATGGTGTCCATCTACCCCAGTTCCATAGCCGCTCAAGAGCGTTCTTGGTGGATATTTACGCAACACAGGTGTCCCCATGCTGGAGGCCTATGTCTGACATTCGTTCTGTGAATGTTTACCAGGACTCCGCTCAGACAGCTCTGACACCTGCTGGGCCCAGAACAGAGATGTCCCACTGCCCCAGCGTCTTTCCCGAGGGGCCTCAGCCACAACCCTGACATCGGCAGAGGGTCAGTGGGACCCTTCAGGTACCAGGGGGCCCAGGTGGGGCAGGTCCGCCCAGCATGCAGCATCCAGGGTATGTGGGCCAGCCCCGCTCCATCCGTCCGTCCATGGAGCCAGCACTCACTTCCCTCAGCAGCTCCAGGCACGGGTCCCAGCCCCAAAATTCGTCAGATCGGCAACTGACATTAATTGCCGGCTCGAGAGCAAGGAAGGGCGGCCCGGGGGTGGACGCTCGGCCCCAGCCTCAGCCGACGTGCACGGTGGCGTGGCCTCGCCGGGTACAGGTGGCGAGGGCAGCCACTGCCGCTCTGCGGGCTGACTGGTCCCGCACCTGCCCTCTGACTCGCTAATTGGCACTTCCTCATTAGAGCCGTTTCAGGAGATGAAAAATGTATGTGTGTGTGTGAGTGGTAGGGATCTGCCGGGAAGGCTGAAATATCAAATTAGTGGTGCTCTCCTCCGGAGAGCTGCGAAGATGGAAACAGAGATGGGGGGCGGGGAGGGGAGATGCTGGGGTCTCCTCAGGATTTGGTCTGGGCAGGCGTATCCCCTCCAGCTTGCAGATGGGTCTGAGTGAGAAATTCACAGAACTAACAACAGCGATGTTGCTGATGCAGCAGGTGCCCGCAGCACCCACAGAGCCTTAGCTCAAGGGGACGCAGGCCAGCGAGACAAAATGCATGATGTCCTCTTGGGGGCCCAGCGGCCTATGTCACCCAGGCCCTGCACTGACTCTGAGGGGCTTCCAGGAGCCCGGGTCAGCTCCTGACTTCTGACTATATACAGGCAGAAGCAGGTTCTGGCTTGTTCTCTGAGACAAGTGGGGACGCTTGGCTTTGGCCATCTAAGCAGTTCAGCATCCAGACACCAAGAGGGAGAAAAGAGAGTAGGTACCACCCACCCACCCACCCACCCATCCATCCACTCAGTAAGCGCCGACATTTTCTCTCCTCAAGACCCTTGCAATACTGTTCCCACTGGCTGGAACACTTTTCCCTCCATGGACCCACATGGAGGGCTCCTCTCATCATTCAGATCACAGCTCAAATGCTACCTCTCTAAAGAGATCTTTCCCGACAATCGATTTTGAGCAGCTCCCCTTCTGCACTTCCAGGTTTAATGGTCTTCTTAGCCTTTGCTTTCTACCTAAAATCGCCTCGTGTATTCGTTCTATTCCTTGTTTATTGTGGAATCCTCCTTCTGCCCGTAGAAAGCAAGCATCATATTTATAGTTGCATGCCCAATGCCTCGAACACCGTGGGGTGCAAAAGCGGGGGCCGGAGCGGGTGGGTGAGTGAGAGAATCATTGGCTGAGCACCACTGTATGCCAGGCTCTGGGCCAAGAATCCCTAGAAAAAGCAGAATGTCATAGTCCCTGCTTCTACTAGCTCACAGGCCAGTGGTACCGGTCAGCCGGGCCCCTAGTTTTAAGTGTTGTAACAGAAGCATGAACGCGACACTTAGAGAGCCTGGGGACATCAGAGAAGGCTTTCCCTAGGAATTGGCGTTTGAGCCGTGTTTTGAAGGAGAAATAAGCATTTTCCAGGAAGCCAGGAGATAAAGGGGCTCTGGGAAAGGGAAGAGTTGATGGGGAGTGCTTGGAGAACTGCAAGTTGTTTGGTGAGTTTTGAGTGCAGAAGGGAACGATGTGTCCAAACTGCCTTTCAGGAAGACTTCCCGGAAGAGGCAGCAAGGGAGTGCGTGGATGGGAGCGGGGTTGGCAATGACTGGCAGAGAGAACAGGTAGGACGCAGCCGTTGCAGGAGGCACGGAGAGAGGAGGGATGGATATGAGAGATATTAGGGGTAGAAGGGAAGGGATTTGGGGTGGAGAAAGTGGAGGGGACCAGGCCGGCAGCCATCTCCTCTTCTGGGCACCTGGATGGGTTCTGGGGCCCCACTGAGCTTGGGAAGCCAGAGGCAAGGGCCAGGGGGAGGAGGGATTCTGTTCTGGTCTGCTGAGCTCGAAATGGCTGTGGACCCACCCCCGCCCCAGCCTCTGAGTGCTGCCCCATTGCAGGAAGGGCAGAACCTATTGGCTTGGAGAGGGCGTGGAAGTTCCAGAACGAGATGGGGGCCCCTAGGTGGGTGAGGACAATCCCCCACCCTTGATTCCTCCTTGGGATGGAGGGACCCTGGAGGAGATCAACCGTCCAGCCCAACCTCTCGTCTTTCAGATAAGGAAACTGAGGTCCAGGGACAGGAAGCAATTCTCTGCATCAGGCAGGAAAAGCTATCTTTGCTGCGTTAACAAACAACCCCCAAATGGCAGTGGATTCAAGCCACCATGCTCATTTCTATTTAATTTGTTGGTGGCGGTCCCTGGGGGTCTGCCCTTTGTCCCCCTCCTCTTCCAAACCCCAGGCTGCCCGAGTTGCCATAGCAAAGGGGGGACAACCCCTGGGAGCCTCTCCTAGGGGCAATCCATACCGAGGTCGCTCCCCAGCTCATTAGCTAGATGCAGTCCACTACTCCACCCCACCCCCGTGGGCTGGACGTGCGGTCCTGTACGTCCCCCGGGGGGAGGAGCTGGGAGTGTTTCGGGACAGCACTGATGAGCCTGCAGCCCAGGACCCTCCTAACCGAGCTGACCTGGTGCCTGACGGCACGCTGCTGCTTCCCGAGCACCGTCCGCTGGATCCTCACACCCTGCAAATAAAGCACCACCCTGGACCCAGCAGATGGGTAAAGGGCATCGTGGCTCGGGGCGGCGAGGTGTCTTGGCCGAGACCACACACTGGTGAGAGGCGGAGCTGGGGTTTGAACCCAGGGTTTCCCTCCTCTGGAAGACCAGCAAAGAGGCTGGATCACCCAGAGGAGGAATTCAAGGAACAGCCTTACTCGGCAGCCGTAAGCACACACGTTTTTTTTTTTTTTCCTGAGTGCTGCAGCCAGCCCCATCCTTGGTTCGCGAGGGAGTAGATGGTGAAATCCGATCTTAAAATCTGTCAAGCCATGTGTGTGGTGCGAAGAAAGGTGCCATACACTTTCCAGGTGTTTTTATTGGAAGAGAAACGTGCCAAGTCCAGAATCACGCTGTCCTCCTAAGTGGGACGAGGCCAGCCAGCTGGAGAAACGACAGCTTCAACCCCAGCTCTCAGTGTTAATTGCATCGAGGCCGATACCCCCCGCTGGAGAAACACAGAGCCAATTAGCACGGAGTCCGCGACCCCCAGGTGCCTGATCTGTCATCACATTTGTCCGGTGGAATTAACACGACCCCACGGCTACCACGCCTCACAGGATGGACTCCCACCCTCTTAAAAAGACAAACTTGTGTCGCTTTCAGGGGAACAGACGCTGTATTAAGCTTTGTGTGTGTCGGCCTGGTTACCTGCCTGGATACCTGTCACCTCTGTTGTGCTCACCTTGAACCCGGGAGCACCTGCCAGAGTGCGGGCCACAGAGCGGGTGCTCAATAAATGTCTGGGGGTGAATGAGCCATGTGACCCCAGCCTTCCGGCTTTGTGGAGTCCCCTGTACTTTCATATTCAAATCAAGTGCCTCCAGGCACGGGCAGGAGCTTACTTCCTCTTGCTCAGTCCCCAAGCCTGGAAAGTGTCCACCTCACTCAAGCGTCCTCCCTCCTCCCCTGTGGTCCTTCTCTCCTCCCTGCCTGGTGCCAGCCCAAATATGGGACAGGGTGGCTGCTTTGCCTTGGCTCTTCCTCGGCTCCCCGGGGACAAGACACATATGGGTATCCGATCTGCTGAAGGTTTCGGCAGGTGGTAACGGAGGAAAATCGCACTGCCCTAAAATAGAAAATGAGGCATCTCTGTTGTGAAATCCTTCCGCAGGACCACAGAGGGAAGCTCTCCCTGACACCCCTCCCGCCGGCCCTCCCCCTGCCCCCCTACCCCTCTCACCAGCTTCTGGGCCTCCTCCCCCTCCTCCCCCCTTCTGGCTCACTGGCCTCCAACCCCCAGGAGCCACCTGCTCCAGTCCCTTTCCAGCCCTTCCCAGAATTCCCTCAGGCCTGCATTTGCATATCCAAAATCTCATTCAAGTGCTCTGCTAAACACCGCCCCTCCACCACCCGTCTTCACCCTTAGCAGCCCAGAGCCCCGGAGAATCTCTGAAATTGTTGTTTCTTCTTGGACTTAGAATTCTTGGCTTGGCTCTTGGCCTACAGGCTCTGTAAGAACAAGTCCTCAGTGCGGAGATTTATTCTCCCCCAGACGCGCACTGTGCCCCCTCCTTCCCTGGACGATGCAGAGGTAGCTGCTGCTGGCTTCGGGGGTTGTAAAAGCCTCCATTTGCTTCCCAGCCGGCGCATGGACGCATCGGATCCTCACAAGGACCTTCTGAGGTGGTGCTGAGACGGGGAGACTGAAGGACCACCTGCCTTTTGCTCCTTTTCCCGCTTCTGGTCTTGCCAGGGCCCGAACCCCCCACTTTACACACGCTTCAGAATGCAAATATGCATGTCCTCCTAGTAGGGGACCAGGGGCTAGTGATCCCTCTAGAAGAGGAGACCTCTCGGGAAGGAACAGGTGAGAATGACCCGAGGAAGCCATCGCGCGTGTATCGCAGGCCCCAAGCGCTCGACAGCTCCACGTCAAGGCCCCCCGGCCCCAGGGAATAACGCGGCTCCCCCGTCTTTGTTCTAACCGGTTCCTGGAGGCCTGAGTGCACTCGTATGGCAGACCGTGAAACCCCAGACCCTGGAGTCTCCTGGACACGTGCCTGGACCTGCCCTTCCCATATGCCTTCAACAAACCCTGCTTTCGTCTCCTGCTGGCTTGCGTTAGATTTCTTTCCTGCACACGGCCAGGGACCCTCTTGACTGGTCCTGCAGGGCCCCCTCTGGGTCCTCGACCCGGCCTGTCGGCATCACTACTATGATTCTTGCCATTTTACACGAGGAAAACGAGGCCCAGAGGAAGGAGGTGGCTTGTCCCAGGTCACCAGGAAAGTAAGTGAGAAAACCGGGATTTAAGGACGGTTCTTTGTGAGTCTGAGGTCCACGCAGGTGCCCTGTCACCCCGTCCGAAATCCACACCCCGTTAACAAGAAAGAAAACACAAAAAGCACAAGAAACGTAGGCAAACGAGACACACACAGAGGCCTGAAGGGGCAGGGATGCCCTTGGGATTTCGAATAGGACCAAGGGACTAAAGCCAGAAGACTAGACTTCACGGGGCACCTGCCCCCCGTGTACGAGGCAGCGACTGGGTACTTTACTCACAGCATCATAGTAACCTTAATCCTTTTTACGCCCATTTTGCAGATGGGAACTGAGGCTCACAGGAGCTCACATAGCTTGTAAACAGTCAAGCTGAGAACCAAAGTCCGTTGGGCTCCAAAACCCGTGCCCCACGTCTCCACCACAGCATGGTCGCCAAGAGGCACCCATCTTGGGGCACGCCTGGGTGGAGAGGGGCCGTCGCATCCCTATCACGACCAAGGCAGCTGATGGGCTCTCATCATGGCCCTGTTCTCACACAACACTCTGTGGAGGGGGGAGTGTGGTGGACAGACAACGCCAGGCGACTGGTCTACCCACCCTGTCTCCAGGACTGCAGGCGGCCAACGTGGGGCTGTTGCCCACCTGTGCACATCCACGCTTGGTGCCCGTTCCCATCCATCTGTCCCAACAGAAAGCTCTGGCACCAACTCCATGGGCCAAAGACTGCAACCCTTGGTCTCCTCTACCTGGCCCGGGATTCAGAATCAGACAAGGTTAAATCCTGGTTCGAAAAGCAGCCTAAGATAGTGAATGAGTGACCACCAAGTAGAGAACCAAACACAATGCTGTGGAACCTCATAAAATTGTACAAGTTTGAGCAGGGTTCACACACACACACACAGAAATGGCATGTGGTCCAGGCTTCTGTCTCCACTCGGATAATAGGATCCCCACTTCACAGACAAGGAAATCAAGGCCCGGAGCTGTGCCCCAGCACACGGTAGGCTCCTACACCAGTGGGCTTCAAACCAGGTAGGTCCAAAGGAGCCCCAGACCTCACAGGGGTGCTGCGGGGTCACCCCCAGGGAGGGGGTGAAGGCTGGCGGGCAGATTCCATCATTTGGAACAGTTCCACTTTTTTTTAATGTTTATTTACGTTTGAGAGAGAGAGAGAGACAGAGTGCGAGCAGGGGAGGGGCAGAGAGAGAGGGAGACACAGAATCTGAAGAAGCTCCAGGCTCCGAGCTGTCAGCACAGAGCCCAGCGTGGGGCTCGAACCCACGAACTGTGAGATCGTGACCTGAGCTGGAGTCAGATGTTTACCCGACTGAGCCCCCCAGGCGCCCCTGAACTGTTCTACTTTTATCAGCATATATGTTGAGGCTCCACAGCAGGTTTTATTTAAAGTTCAAATAAAAGGTTTGCTGCTTAAGGAAAACTCTGAAAGCCAAGGCACCGCGGCTCCGGGCACAGGCCAGGGGGAGGTCTCAGCAGGATGAGAAGGTCAACGTGACAGTGGACGTGCCTCAGGAAAACAACTACCCCCAAAGCGTGCGCCTTATTTGATCTACAAAGTGCCTCCTTCCCCAAGACCCTTCGTATGTTCTGTCCTTCATCGTCGGCTCAGCACGCTCTCCCTGCCTGCTGCCCCTTAAGCCTCAGAGAATTAGAAGCATCAGATCCAAACTCCACACCTCCCTTCCACTGGGCCTCCTCTGGCCCCAGGCCATCTCCCTGCTCAGGTCCCTCTTGCAGAAGAGAAGGCACCCCCCACACCTACACACACACACACACACACACACACACACACACACACACACACACACACACGCTACCCGCCAGTCTCTCACTTGCACCCTGGGACCCCCAGGGACCCCCTCTGTGTGGCACCCGTGTCTCTCCCACATCTCACATCTCTGTCTTTCCCAGATCCTTCCTGTTCGCATTCAGAAATGTTCTGTTCTTGGGGCGCCTGGGTGGCTCGGTTGGTTAAACATCCAACTTTGGCTCGGATCATGATCTCGCAGTTTGTGAGTTCGAGCCCCACATCATTGTGAGTTCGAGCCCCTCTGTGCTGACAGCTCAAAACCTGCTTGGGATTCTCTCTCTTCCCCATCCCACTCTCTCTCTCTCTCTTTCTCTCTCTCTCTCTCTCCCTCTCTCAAAACAAATAAACTTTAAAAAAGAAAGAAAGAAATGTTCTGCTCTGTGTCAACAAAACACCTGCCCGGGTTGCCTGGGGCCCTTCTTTCCATCCCTCCTGTCATCAGCTCTTGTCTTCTACTCCGATCATCCCAACAAGCAGCTCCTGTCACATCCAAGTGGGCCCCATGTTGCCAAATCCAGTAGGCTCCCTTAGATGTGCATTGTCTCCAACACAGTCCAGGGCTCCCTTCTCCTGAGACACTCTTTCCTGGGCTTTTGTGACATGAGAGTCCTCTGCCCCCTCCATCCCGGGCTCCTCCCCCGGCTCCAATGGGGAGGCCTTCAGGACCAGGTCATGAACATCTCTTCCCGAGCTACATTTTCTTCTTAAGCGATTTCCCCCACACGTGTGGCTTTATGCCACCTGGTTACTGATGGCTCCAGGCTCTGTCCCTGCCTCGTGCCTCTTCCGAACCACACACTCCATGCCCACAAATTTCTTCACTGCCTTGCACGCCATGGAGCTGCAGACTGGCACACAGGGTCTTCTCCTCCCCCAGCCTCAGCCTCCCCACTTTGAGGGTGCCTTCTGTCCAGGGCTCTGTCCAGAAACCTGGGGGTTATGCTCGATGCCCTCGTGTCCTTTGAAAGCCCTGCCCAAGCCCCCAGCTAGTCACTCTCCCACTTGCTGTCTGTGCATGGAACTCCCTTCAGCCAGGTTTTCTTTTGCCTCAGGGCCTTTGCACATGCTACTCCTCAATGCTGCCCCCAGCTCCTCTCACTGTCTCACTGCCACTGATCCTGGGCCAGGGGTGGGGCTGGGGGTATGTCACAGCTCCAGACTAAGTTCAACGGGCCTGTCTTGCAGTTTCTTCAAGGTCATTTCCCCCCCCCATCCCCCACCCCCCCCCCCCCCGGAACTAATCCAAGTAATGCCTGCCTTCCTCCCTGGACTGAGAACTCCCTGAGGTCAAGGGCTCCATCTGTCTTCTCAACCTGGTACCCAGCACCCAGCACTGTGCCCAACACCAAGCACACAGTGAGCACCCAACAAGTCCTTGCTGGGTGAATGATCGAGTTCGATCAACCCTCAGAGCTCTGGGGTAACCTACACAGCCATGTGAGGAAACTGGGGAAACCGAGGCTCAGAGAGGAGCAGTAACTCGCCCTGGGGGACTCAGCTAGCAGGGAGCAGGCCCAGACTCGCCCTAGGTGCAGCCCAGGGCAGACAATATCCTAGTACCTGCCTCCTACCTGACTTTGATAACAGGCTCCAACTACGGTGGCATCACAAGCAGTGATGGATCCCCAATTGGTTATAGATTTAATTAAGCAAACCGTGTCCCAAACCATCTACTGTGTAACTGGCCGCATAAGACACATTTTCCTTTCTGTTCAAGCTACAACTTAATCTGCCAGGTCAGCAGTTCTTACCACGGGCGGCAGCCTGGCTCTGAATACCAACCGCTTCTCCCCGACCATGCAACGGGCAGAGTCCACTGGCACTTCCCAGGGGCGGGCGCTCGACAGAGAAGGAAACTGAGGACCAAGAGGGGGTGGGACTTGCCCCAGACCGCACAGCCAACAGGCACTCGGCTGGAACCGGACCCCAGCACCTGACCATATGACCTCACACCCCCAAGCCTCCCCCGACCACCCCACACTCCACACAGCTGCTTGTTTGCTTGGCGTTGGTTTTGTTGTGTTTTTCAAGAAACCTGAAAAGCTTCTCTGAAACTTACCACTTCCCTCCACCCCGGATCCAGAATAGAAGACCCTCTCTTCCCCCTTTTTTTCTTTTATTTATTTACTTTGAGAGCAAGAGGGCGTGTGCCCACCAGTAGGGGAGGAGCAGAGAGAGAGAGAATCCCAAGCAAGTTCCACACTGTCCGCCCAGAGCCCGTCACAGGCCTCGAACTTCACAGTGAGATCATGAGCTGAGTCGAAATCAAGAGTCAGACACTTAACCCACTGAGCCACCCAGGTGCCCCTAAGCTTCTCCTTATACATAAGGAGGTGCCAGAGCTTACTCAAGGGTGTTCAGAGTTTTTTGTATCTCTTCCCGCTCCCTGCTCCTGCACACCCCGCCTCCCAGCATGGGCTCCTGCGGGGTCAGGGGCTGCGTTTATCCTGGTGTGGAAGGTTCTCTGCCTGAGCCCGGACCAGAGGAAGCCAGTCATCCACAAGCACTTCCTGGATGGAGTTGCTACGCTATGAGCAGGCACCTTGTGTATTATTAATAGTGTTAGCGGTGAAATATTTATGAATGAATAATGTGATGCCTGAGATTTGCTTTAAATTAATGAAGGATGGGGGTGGATGGGGGTGTGGGTGGAGCAGGACCGGTCAGGCGTTGGTGGTTGGTGGGGCTGGGGGGCTGGGTCCACGGAAGTTCCTTAGGCATCCTGTTCATTCCCGTGAAAGTTCAAAATTCTCGATAATCAAAACAAAAATTTTTTAAATTAAATATCCTTCCCCAAATAAGACTAATTAAGGTAAGGGTAGCAGCTAAAAGCGAAGGTAAAAAAAAAAAAAAAAAAAAAAAGACAATTTAATGATCACTTACTATGCGCCAGGCACGTGCCAATGGCTTTGCACATCACCTCATTCCACCCTCACGCTACCCTGATGAAATATCGTGTGTACTTGACACCCAGGGAGCAGAGGTTCAGAGACAGATCTAGAGACGTGAACCCAGAGCTGTCAGGGACCGGTGTCCGGGGTCCTGTGTCATAGTGGTGTTGGCAGAGCCTGGGACAGCCTAGCCTGTATTTTAGGAGAGGCCCCAGGAGCTGGCACCTTGTTCCTTTGGGGCCCCATAGCCTCATCCTCCAGGAAGAGTAACACTAATTTTCAGAGCCATCCAAGTGTCGCTTGGAGCTAAAATCTCGTGGCCCCGGAGGGCTCGTGAGCTGGGGACAGCTGCTTCCTGTCGGACCGAGCTGCAGCTCCCGGCCTTCCCCGGCGCCCGGGCTCCCGCCAGCTTCCTCCTTACCAGTTCTGACGTTTGCCCCGTCCCCTGGGCCCCTGTTCCCACCTCGGTTCGGGCCTCGGCCTCACTCACCCGCGTTCCCCTCCTCCCTGGCCCACCTGCCTCCCACCTGCCCCCAGTCTCATTTGACCTCTCGACAGTCACCAGCCTAGACCCCAGGCCTGACGGACCCCCTCCCTTACCACCGGCTTCTCAAGCCCCGGCGGATGAAGCCCAAATTCCACAGCATGGCACTGAGTGATCCCCCTGCTCCCCACCCCCTCAATCCTGACCCCTACGCCCCCCCCAGACTCATTTCTCTTGCACTCCCCAACCCCTACTCCATGTATTCTCCTCCCCACCCCGGCCAGAGGGAACAATGCTCGGGCAAACGAAAGCCCCACATTCTCATATCTAGATGGCTTCGCACGACCCATTGCTCTGTGTAGCTGGGACAGCACATCACTCCCCAGCCGCTACCTCCCCAAGCTGACAAACCCCCGTTCATCACGGAACGCTCAGCCTGTGCGTCACCTCCTCCAGGAAGACTTCGCTGATGCCCCAGGCTGGGCTGTGTGTTCCCAGGGTGCACTATGCAAATCTCCAGCCCTGCACACAGCCCCCTGGGTTGTACACGTCTACAATCTCCCCCACCAGCCGGGAAGCTTCCCCAAGGCAGGGGCCCATCTCTGTGCTCCAGAGCCTAATACACAGTGGTTGCTAAATAGACCCTGGATGTTTGATCACAGGCTGGTCCTCTAGTTTCCTCATCTGTGAAATGGGGCTCATCACGCCAACCAGATACGGGTGCTCACTCTTTCAACAAATACGTATTGAGCCTCTATTTTGTGCTAGACCCACATCTAGCCCTGGGTTTAGAGCTGAGAACAAAGTCAGCAAAACTCTCGTGGAACTAATGTGCCCGCGGGAGGAGACAGACAAGACACAAAGTTAAGTAAGCACAGTGTAGAGGGTGTCGTAGAGTCATGATGAAGAGAAAACAGGGAAGGTCCCTAGAGAATGGGGGCAGGGGCGAGGCAAAGCAGCAATTTTACGTAGTTGGGCCCGAAAAAGCCTTCCCTGCAAAGGCGACAGCTGAGTGGAGTCCTGACGGAGGTGAGGGGATGAACCAGGGAGGTGTCCTGGGGGAACTGCAGTTCTGGGCAGTGGGAAGAGCGTTATGCAAAGGCCCTGAGGTGGGAACATGCGGGCGGGGGTGAGGAGGTGGGGGGAGGAAATGTAGGAAGACGACGCTGGGTCTTTTTCTCAAGAGATCGATGGGAAACCGGCACGACCCGATGGCCAAGCTGATGCCCAAGTTGATGCCCGTGGCGCAGGCGCGGAAGCCCACAGCACGGTGCCCGCCGCGCAGAAATCACGCCAGAGCGTCGGCCGCGGCTGCTCCTACCGTGCAGAGCGCCGTTATCGCCGCTGTCGCGATTCCCAAGGCCCGGATGTTGGGTGGTTCTGACGGCAGAGTCCAGAAACGTTCTGCACGCTGGAGCTCCTCTTGAAAGAACCCTCAGCCCGCAGAGGGGCCTTCTCTGGAGGACGACCGTGTTTCCAAGGCACGGCTGCGCAGCACCTCGTGGGAACTGCACAAAAGTCTCTTTGTCTTGCACAAAGGCTCAGCCGGGGCCCGGGGCGCCCTGCCTGGGAGGTGCTTACCGGCCGGCTGGGACGGGACAGTGGAAACAGTGGCTGCACCAAACGGGAATCCAGAGGCCCTGGGGGTGTCATCACGCGCTCCCCGCAGGTGGAATGGGGGGGCCAGGGCAGGGGGCCCCAAGGGGCCACAGCAACTGGGGCGGATTTCACCAAAGGCGAGTGGGGTTCCACCTGTGCCTGGAAGGTATGGATGGGGCAGAGGGAAGGGGATGGACAAGGACAGCCAGGGGCCACCGCCTGGCCTTCCTGTGCAGACGGGCTACAGAGGCTTATGCCAAGCCGACGGCTGGACCCCCACGTGCCCAGGGCTGACCTTCACTCAGGACAGCAGGGAAGGGCTCCCAGAAGGAGGACTGAGAAAAGGGGGGAAAGAAAAAGGAAGATGAGAAGGGAAGGGAAAGAAGGAAGGAGCTCCTTCTAGAGCAAGAGACATCTGGTAGTCTGATGGAGGAGACATAGCCCTAAACTAGGGAGTCTCCAGCCTGATGGAGGAGGCACAGCCCTGCCCAGAAGCGCTCCCAGTCTGGTGGGGGGGGCACAGCCCTGCCCAGAAGCGCTCCCAGTCTGATGGGGGAGGCACAGCCCTGCCCAGAAGCGCTCCCAGTCTGATGGGGGAGGCACAGCCCTGCCCAGAAGCGCTCCCAGTCTGATGGGGGAGGCACAGCCCTGCCCAGAAGCACTCCCAGTCTGATGGGGGAGGCACAGCCCTGCCCAGAAGTGCTCCAAGTCTGACGTCGGAGGCACAGCCCTACGCAGAAGCGCTCCCAGTCTGATGGGGGAGGCACAGCCCTGCCCAGAAGCTCTCCCAGTCTGATGGGGGAGGCACAGCCCTGCCCAGAAGCGCTCCCAGTCTGATGGGGGAGGCACAGCCCTGCCCAGAAGCTCTCCCAGTCTGATGGGGGAGGCACAGCCCTGCCCTGAATGCTCCCAGTCTGATGGGGGAGGCACAGCCCTGCCCAGAAGTGCTCCAAGTCTGACGTCAGAGACATACCCACTCACCTGCCTCTGCCCTCCTTCCTGAGTATATCCCAGGAGACCTCCAGAGTGGGGAGAGCCTCCCAAAATGAACTGCCAAAATGAAATATCTTCTTTCAGAAATCGAGGCCAAGAAGGGAAGCAAAAGTGGAAGGTAGCAGCTGGTTGCTGACTTCTACAGAAGTTTCTCCTAAGGGGGTGATCTGGGTTTGTTTATACATTTTAAGGAGAAGAATGAGAGCAGAAGTAGAATGAGCCTCAGCCAAACCCAGAGTGAGGTGGGTCAGCCTTGCGGCCAAGCTGTGTCCGCCTAAGGTTTGGGATTCTTCCTAATTACGGAAATAAGACCCCCGCCTCCCAAAGTCCAAAAACTAGATGATGAAGAAAGGGGGAAGAATCCTGAGACCTTTCGTACTTTTAATTGCTGTCTTCGTTCTCTGCATTTCAACCTGGTTGAGCCACGCTGTGCAAACTTCCACTTATTCATTCATCAGCGACCAAGTAAGGTCGGCTGTGCCAGGTACTGGTCTGGGGACAGGCTGCCGCGGTGAACAAAACTACTGAGCCTCTGCCCTCACGGAGCTGAGGGTCTGTTGGGGAAGACTGGCCAGATACAAACAATCACATACATAAAGTATTCCCAGTGGGCGGCAAATGCCATGAAGAAAATCAGGGCGCCTGGGTGGCTCAGTCGGTTAAGCGTCCGACTTTGGCTCAGGTCATGATCTCGCGGTTTGTGAGTTCAAACCCCACGTCGGGCTGTGTGCTAACAGCTTGGGGCCTGGAGTCTCCTTCAGATTCTGTGTCTCCTCCTCTCTCTGCCCCTCCCCCACTCATGCTCTGTCTCTCTCTCTCTCTCTTTCTCTCAAAAATAAATAAACATTAAAAATAAATAAATACACAGGGGTGCCTCGTTGGTTCAGTTGATGAAGCGTCCGAGTTCGGCTCAGCAGGGTTCGTGAGTTCGAGCCCCGCATCAGGCTCTGTGCTGACAGCTCAGGGCCTAGAGCCTGCTTTGGGTTTTGCGTCTCCCTTTCTCTCTTGCGTCTCCCCGCCCCTGCTTGTAGTCTGTCTCTCTCTGTGTCTCAAAAATGAATAAGCACTAAAAAAAAATTTTTTTAATAAATAGATAAATAAATAAATGAAACAGGAGGACAGTGGAGCGACTGGGGCGTGCAGGGTAACTACAGACCAAGTGACCGGTGATGGCCCCATCAGAGAATATTTGAGGGGAGCCCAGCCACAGAAGGGCCAAACTGAGGTGTTGCAGGGAGAGAACGTGGCACTGACACGCACCTGGCATTTTCAAGGAACAGAAAGAACCCGCAGTGGCCAGAGGCAGGCCCCTGTGTTATTCAGATCTGAGGAGGAACTTCTCCGACCCCAAAGGGCTGCAAGCCCGGACTGAGGGCTGAGGCTTTTGTCCTTGAACAACCGGAGGAGACACGGCTCAGAAACTGCTTGCTCTCCAGATTCTCACGTCGAGGGCTCACCGCTGCGTGCTGGGGCCATTTGACCAGCTGCTGCTAGAAGCCGACTCCACGCCAGGCACCGTCTTGAAGATCTGGCCCCACCACGGCCCCATGAGGGAGGTACTGCTATTCTCCCATTTCACAGATGGGGAAACCGAGGCTCGCAGCAGAGAAATACCTCGTCCGAGGAGACACAGCGTTGAGAGGCAGGCCGTGTGGTTCCCGTAGTCCCCGCGGAACTGCCGGCCGCGGCCACCCTCTGACAGAGCCAGAGTATAAAAAATGACACTTCTTCCCGGAGCTTCCATTTTGCTTGATGATTTGGGGAAAAGGTGCTAAGTCATTTCACCGATAACTTCTCCGATACATTATTATAGCGACACAAACATGGACTGATGACAGAGTGCAAGGCAAACTGTGCATGACTTTTTAAGAGAAAATGCAAGACTTTAAAAAATTGGGGGCCTTTTCTGAGTGTCTGAGAGCTGCCTGCCATTTTATAGATGAGCACACTGAGGCCCAGAGAGCAGAGGAGACTTGTCCCCATGGCCCTCTCCCAAGGCAAGAGGCTGGACCCTGAGAGACCCCGAGACCCCGTGATCCAAGGATGGGCTGACCTGAGAAGGTGAGGGAAGCCTGAAGGAAGATGGTGGACCCCACCAGCCAGGTGTGGACGGCCTGTTTGTTGACTCCCAGAGTGCACCTGGGACAGGCCCAGAGAGGCCAAAATCAGCTTCACTGGGCCAGCACTGTGTGCCGTCTGCTCAACCGGACCTCACCCAGAAGCAGGGGCTCGGAACCTCTGGTAGTAAGGTCAAGTGCACGGCCCCTCCCGGAAGAGAAGAGGCAGGCCCTGAGCCCAGCGTCCCCACCCCTCCCTACATAGGCGGAAAGGGAGAAGCAGCGGATAAGACAGACCTAGGTTTGAGGAGACAGACGGGACAGACAGAGAGCAAATGGGTGAACTTCAAATGAGAAGCTAGACATTATATTTATCAGAGACCTACCAGAGCTCCAACAGAGAGAAGGAATAGCTTATATGCCCTTACAAATATATTTATTTATATATCACATACATCAGTATATTTTCGAGACAGACAGTTTCAGGCAGGTGGATAAACACTGTGGCAGTGTGGAGCCAGCTGACAGTAGCCAGAAGGAGCCAATTATGTGCATTTCTCCCTAATTCTGTGTTCACAATTACTTGAAACTGTGTTTCTGGTTACTTGAAACCAGCATCAGGGGGAATATCTACGCCATGTAAATACACACTAAGTATCAGATGTTATTTTTTTTTTCAGAGAGCTAGTTTACCAGCACCTACTTGCTTTTGTTTTTTTTTAATATGTATTTATTTTGAGAGAGAGAGAGAGAGCGAGCGAGCAAGGGAGGGGCAGAGAGAGAGGGAGACATAGGATCTCAAGCGGGCTCTGCACCGACAGTTCAGAGCCCAACACGGGGCTTGATCTCACGAAGTGTGAGGTTATGGCCTGAGCCGAAATCAAGAGCTGGATGCCTGACGGACTGAGCCTCCCAGAGCTCCTACCAGCATACTACTTGTAATGCATGGTATAGGACAACTTGGCTAGCTGCTTATAACCTCTGGTAGGTTTCATACACATTATATATGCATAAATGATACATACACATATATAAATATATAAGTACCTATATATTTATATGCCCACATAAAACGCATTTATATGCACATACATAAGAGGATTACATACGCAAGGTAGATGAATTATGTTTATTTAATAGATAAACATAAATATATATTTATGTGCATTTATAATTTATATTTAGCTAAACCTTATGAAATCGCTGTTATTCAATTGCTTTTGGTTCACCAAGAGAAGGCAATTTCATATGGTTAATCTGATAGATACGTTATAAAAGCATGTGTGTGTGTGTGTGTGTGTGTGCGTGTGTGTGTGTGTGCGCGTCCGTGTGTAATCATTAGAAAGTACCCCAGATTAAGAGTCAGAGAGCAGACAGAGAGACCCAGGCTCCAGGAACAAGACCCTCACTTACAGGCTGTGTGACCCCAGGCAAATGACTTGCCGTCTCTGAGCCTCTGTTCCTTGCTAGAAACATGAGGGCACCGGGACATGCCTCTAGGGCTGCTGAAGGGACTGCTGGAGGGGCAGCCGGAGCCAAGCCAAGGTAAGGCCTCCCAGGAGCCTCTCCGACCGTGTCAGCCCCACCAGCACATCCCATTTCCGGACAGCCCTGGGCATCTCTGTGGCCCCACTGGGTCTCCAGAGAACGTTGCCCGCAGAAACAGACTCTTGCACGGGGGAAGAATCACCTCTTCTGATCCTGACCCCTACCCCATGCCTCCTGGTCTGAAGGTGATGTGGCACCAGCGGACAGATGTCCCGGCCCCGGCGCCGTGCTGAGTCTGGCTGTGGAATTGACCTTCCTCAGCCATCAATCAACAGAGCAGTGACCAGCGCTCATCCCCAGAGAGAATCCATCATCGGGTACGGAAGGGAGCCTCTCTGCACGACGGAGAACGCGTTGGTCACTGGAAGGGGCCGTGGCTTTCAGTCCCGCCAGTGTCCTTGGGCAGGTCCACTCCTCCTCTGGGCCTGGGCTTCTCTTCTGTACATTTAGCAGCCTCCAGGTGTTAAAAAATCAACTAAAAAAGAAAAGGAAAGAAAACCTGCCGGCCAAAGAAATCTGCCTCTGGGTGGATCCAGCCGCGGGAGGAGAGTTTGCTGCTCTGCCCTTTATAGAAACCAGCGGTCGGGATTCTGATCTTAGTCGCTGATGTCAAGGAGCAAATACAGATTCAAACTCCAGCCCTATGACTTCCTAGCTGTGTGACTATAGTCAAGCTACTGAACTTCTCTTAACCCCAGTTTACTTATTAATAAAAGGGGGGTAATGAACCCTGCTCCTCAGGGTTCTCGTGAGAATTAAAAACAATTTTTTTTAACATTTATTTACTGTTGAGAGACAGAGCATGAGCAGGGGAGGGGCAGAGAGAGAGGGAGACACAGAATCCGAAGCAGGCTTCAGGCTCTGAGCTGTCAGCACAGAGCCCGATGCGGGGCTCCAACTCACGAACCGCGAGATCATGGCCTGAGCCGAAGTTCGACACTCAACCGACTGAGCCACCCAGGCGCCCCGTGAGAACTTTAAAACACATATAAAAATGACATCTGCCAGTTTTAGAGTACTGCCACGTGCAAGCTCTGTGCACGAACTTTCTATATTCTCTTACTTCTTTCTGCAATAATGCTGTGAAGGAGGTACCATTATTCTGCCCACTTTACAGAGGCAGAAACTGAGGCCCTAGGAGGTGAAGTGATTTATCCAAGGCACACAGCTGGCAAGCAGCAAAGTCAGGGTTTGAACCCAGGCAGTCAGGACTCAGAGGCTTTGGGCTCACCCGCCGTGCCACACCAACGGTAGCCGTGAGATCCCTGACATACAGCAGATGCTCTGTCCATACCCATTAGTGGGGTAATCATCATTAACTTTCCAAAAGAAGTCTAATGTTTATTTATTTTTTGAGAGAGACAGAGACAGAGCATGAGTGGGGGAGGGGCAGGGAGAGAGGGAGACACAGAATGCGAAGCGGGCTCCAGGCCATCAGCCCAGAGCCCGATGTGGGGCTCGAACCCACCAACTGCGAGATCGTGTCGTGAGCGGAAGTCAGATGCTTAACCGACTGAGCCACCCAGGTGCCCCTATCATTGTTAATTTTTAATCCTTTCCTTCCTTGGCTAAAGGACCTTCTGAACTGGGACATTTCCTCCAGGACTATGCCTTGGGGCTTTGGATCAAAACTGCGAAGGGAAAGCAGCTCACCTACCTCTCTGTTGAAGCACATCAAAGCCTGAATCAGAGACAGTCTTGCTATCCTTCTGACCCTCTTGCCCTGAAGCAAGTATAGGTTAACGCCCCTCACTGTGCTGGGGACATTTCAGGCTGTGGGGAGACACAGGGAAGGAAGCCGGCGTGGGAAAACGACAGGTGATCCTGGCATGCGTACCCTCGCCCTGGCGCCCTGAGCACCTACCGAGGGGACAGCAGGGGCAGTGTGGGGAAGTCGCCATCAAAGAGAACTGGGATCAAATCTGGGCTCTCCATTGGGCCAGCTGTGTGACCTTGGACAGGTGAGCTGACCTCTCTGGGCTGCCGCATCCCCAGTAAAATGGGGATTGATGTCCACCTTGCAAGGCTGCAACGCAGCCTGGCACTTGACACGCGCTCCATAAACAATAGCTGTCATAATGTATTACTTTATTTAGGCAAGCCACTGTTTCTGAGCTAATTACAGTCAGTTTGTCTCAAACCCAGCTGCTGTTGTGGCCAAAATCTGGCTGGCTGGATTCATTATGCCCAGGGGTTTGAATTCAAAGGCTTCGGGGGAGGGTTGGTTGAGTTTCACTGCTGGTTATTTGCAAAATGTCCAGAGGCTCGAACTCAGCCCAAGTGGCTAGGTTCTTCCCGGGAGCAGTCTCTGGACGGAAGGGTGCAGGCTGTGTGCAGGAAAGCCGGCTGGTCCTTGCATACCTGCAGAGCAACCAGGTGAAGAGCGGAATTTTTCAGGACAAGGGTCTGTGGCCGCAGATGAAAACCAAGCCTGCCTCAGCCACAGAGGCCGCTAGAATAGCACTCAGCCTGTAATGCAGAACGGGCAGGTGGGTACTGATGGCCCAGGGCTCTGCTCCAAGCCTGACCCTGTAAAAGAGCCGTCAGTGGCCTACATGCCTACGTGCTGTAGAATGTTCCGGTGGGGGTGACTGGGTGTGGAATGCTGCCAGACTCTGTAACCAGTATTGGAATCATCCTCAAGAGGTAGGCAGGGCATCATGGAACACAGCCAGAGAAGGGCCAATCCTCTGCTCCAAGCAGACCCCAACCCCGCCGGGGTGAGCCCCAACTCCTGGCCATCGGCTGAAAAGCAAAGATGAAGGCCCAGAACTTGGAGAGGAGACGAAGAGGAGAGCGAGGAGGCCAGAGTGCCCGGGGCTTTAGCGTGTGGCTGGGCGAGGGAAGAAGCGGCATAGGTTTTCTTTCCACCTCTGCTGTGTGATCTCAGGTACTCTGTTTGCCCTCTCTGGGCCTGTTCTGCCTCATCCGAGAAAGTGAGAGAGTTGGCTTCACGGTAAGCTGCATCAGATGACAACCAGGTTTTCTCACTGCTGTACCCCCAGCACCTGGCTCAGTGCCCAGCACAGTAGGCCCCCCCTGTCAATAATTACTGAATGGAGATGCTCCCTTCCCCCCCCCCCGGCCCCGCCCCGCCCCATTCCTTCTCCATGTACTTTTCCCAAAAGCAAGCTCTTGATTAGAGAATCGTTCTGTGTCGGTACAGACTGTTCCTGATGCAGGAAACAGGCACTATGTATCTGCTTTTAAAAAGCATTGATCCAGCCTGTTTGGATCCTAATGAGGCAGAGACGGGGAGAGGAGGCTTCATTCCTACCTCTCTCTCTCTGAAACTGTTCTCCCGCCGTGGCGGAGCTGACAGCTACAGAAACCCATTACCCAGCCTCAGGCCCCAAAGCCAGGATAGCAAACACCTCCAAGACGGGACAGGTAACAGGACTGAGCGGGGCCAGGCGAGGTCAGGGTGAACTGGGCAGCGTCCTGCCCACCTATCAGCTCCCATCAATCACTGCTGAAGAAAATGCAAGCCCAGTACAGCCAGCCCTTACCATTTGTTTAAAGATGAAAGTCTAGGTTTTTTTTTTTTTTTTCATGTGAAATCACCTGATTTTTAAGTGTTGACCACGAGTTCAACAATTAAAAAGAAAAAAATACTGGCTGAGGCAGAACGTTCTGGACGCTGGATTCAGCCAGGCCCCTGAGTCTAATGGGTCTTGAATAGGAACCTATTTAAAGGGAGAAACTCAGCCCTGGCCCCAGGGGACCTGTCAGCCCGATGGCAGAGACCGAGCTCTGGAAATCCCTCGGCTCTGGTGGAAGCCAAAGAGAGAGACAAGCTGGCCAGATGCTTCCAGCACAGATGTATTTCATGTAGACAAAGACCACAGTCGCTAGGAGCCACAGGATGGAGGGGCAGCCTGGATGAGTTTAGGGTAAACTGGGGCAGTATCTCTCCTACTTTCCTGCAGCCTCTTGCGGGAAAGGCCAGATGCGGGGTGATAGGGGAGGTGGTCCCTGTGACCCACCTGGAGACCATGCAGAAACCCGGAGATCAGGCAGAGCAAGATGACGGGATGGGAGACAGGAAAACCTGGCAGCTGAGCCTGGTAGAGACACAGCCTTGGAAATTCTGAGCCAGAAGGGCTCCTAGGGATCACTTGGCCCCATGGCTCCAATACACAGATAGGAAAACAGAGGTTTAAGGAGGGGAGAAACCTGCCCAAGGCCATGCGGTGAGCTGGCGACACAGACAGGACAGGAATGAAGTCACAGAAGACCAGGCTAGGGACGAGAAGGGGGCCACAGAGAGCACCTATAGGATGGCCACTCAGAATTTACATGGACGAAGAGCCTCCCCCACCCCCTCACCCCACTCCCTTCCTGATCTCTGAGCTGGAGCCAGGTGGAAGGCATCATCTCCAGCCACGGCTGCCCTTTGAATTAACCTTTAGACCGTGCGGATTAATAGTTCCATCCATCTCCTACCCAACAGGCTCCAGAGGTCTGGCGAGTGTGGTCCTGAAGGGGCCGCCTGCCAGAGCTCAGGCCGGGAGAGAAGCTGTGCTGAGCAGCCCCCATGACCAGCCAGGTTCTCCCGGGCCAGTAGTTTCATGAGCATTATGTCCCGGACTCTTACCGGCACCCGTGGGAGGCCAGGACTCTGGAGATCCGTTTCACAGATGAGGAAACAGGCACTTGCCCCAGGCCAGTCCCAGGATCCGGCGGCTCTGGGATTCTGCACTTCCAAAAAGGGAAACCCCTGCCTGAAGCCTTTCCATGAGCCCTGCCCAGCGCCCCTGCCTCATCTCCCCTCGCTCCTGCCCCCACGCTGGCCCCCCACCCTCTCCTCACTCAGGGCCTTCGCACTTGCTGTTTCCTCCTTCTGGAACACTCTCCCACCATCTTCCACGCAGCTGGAGACATTCATGCAGCCGCAGGAACCGGAAAAGACAATGGGGGCTGGGTCTGGAGGGGCCTCACGTGCCAGCCGAGCTACCTGGACAAGTGGGAGCCAGCCAAGGACCTCTTCCCTCTGCGTTCATGACGTCCGATCCTGTGTCACAGCCTTTAAAAATGTCTTTAATTGAAGTATAAAATGCACACGCCTTAAGGGAACACTGGATAAGCTGCTCACTGAGCCACATCCACGTAAGGTCCACTCATATCCAGGCACAGGTCATTTCCGGCATCCGGAAGGTTCCCATGTGTCCCTTTCCGGTCAACGCTACCTTCCCAAAGAGGTAACACTACTCCGACTTCCGTCGCTGTCAATTACTTTTGCCTTTTCTTGACTTTCAGTGGGATCACAGGGATATGCTGCCTGGGGCGGATCACGTTTTCCAGACAAGGATGCAAAAATCTCTCCCATCCCTCATGCCCTTCTCGCCAGGTGACTTTGACGCTCCTCCCATAGAGCAGTGGGGGTGTGTGTCCCCTCCCCTGGAATCTGGGTGGACCGTTGTGACAGCCTTGATGAACAGAGTACAATGTAAGTGACGCTGAGTGATTTCACGGTCGATCACAGAGGTTCCATGCACTCACCATGCTTTCTGGGGACACTTGCTCCTGGATCCCAGCGAGACAGAAGCAGCCTGAGGAGAGGCTCCAACGCAAAGAATCCAGGGCCTTCCCGCCAGATCCTGAAAGCGGATTCTTGGTCCCCAGCTGAGCCACCTGCTGATGCCCTGCTGAGCACAGACGAGCCACCGCCCCCCTCCGGTCCCCTGCACATCCTGCCTAAGGAGCGTCTTGTGAGCAAATCAAATGATTATTTTGTTTTATGCCACTCAGCTTATAGTGGCTTGTTATATACGAACAGATAACTGAAACGTGGTCCATAAAAAGATTTTAAGCAGAACAGTGGTGTGGAAGTAAGTGCCTCACCCTCGTATATGACGAAAGGCTGAAAACACAAACTGGCTTAAGGAAAAGAAGAAAGAAAAAGGACATATCGGTTCTCGTAACTAATACATTCAAAAGGGGTCTTGTGTTGGTTTGCTCAGGCTGCTATAACAAAGTACCCCAGGCTGGGGTTGGGGGGAGCTCAAAACACCAGAAATGTGTTGTTCGGCTATTCTGGGGACTGGAAGTCCCAGATCAACGTGCTGGTGAGGTCAGCTCCTTCCGAGGCCATGAGGGAGAATCTGGTCCAGGCCCCTCCCCTTGGCTCACAGAAGGACATTTCCCCGTGTCTTCATGGATCTTCCCTCTGCGTGTCCCTATCTCCCAATGCCCCCTTTTTGTTAAAGATTTTTTTTTATTTTTAAGTAATCTCTACACCCAATGTGGGAGTCGAACTCACAATCCCAAGATCAGGAGTCACACAATCTACCACCTGAGCCCCTTGCAATGAATGTCCCTTTTTTATAAAGACCCCAGTCTATGGGATTAAGGATCCACCCCTACTGTAGGACGACCTCAAGTAATCACATCTGCAACAACCCTGCTTCCAAATGAGGTCAGATTCTGAGGTTCTGGGACTTAGGGCTTCAACTGAGGAATGGGGGAGGGACACATTTGAACCCATGACACCTCTGAGCTGTGTTTGCCCATGTTTGGGTCATCCTCTGGCTCCATGTGGTGGCCTGATGCTCTAGCCTTCAGCTCTGGGTCTTAAGTGCCAGCCGGAAAGAGAGTGGCCTCTCTGCACGGACCAGTCCCCTCCCATCTCGTTGCCTCCGATTGGGCCCTGGAGCCACACTGAGGCCACTAACCGCAGCCGAGGAACGCCCTGCTTTCAGTGGCCAGCCCGAGTCCCTTAGTGTTTATTCATTTATTTTTGAGAAAGAGAGAGAGAGAGAGAATGAGAGAGACAATGCACACACACACAAGTGGGGGAGGGGCAGAGAGAGAGAGAGAAACAGAATCCGAACTGTCAGCACAGAGCCTGACGCGGGGCTCGAACTCATGGACCTTGAGATCATGACCTGACACTTAACCGACTGAGCCACCCGGGCGCCCCGAGAAAGGGACGTTTTGAACACATGGCTCTGGCTGCTGAGCAGAAAAGAGCAGGAGAACATTGAGGGCTCCGTGCCGATGTCCCCACAGCCAGCGACACGCACGCAGGATCGGGGCCTGCCATCCCCTGTCTCCCGTGTCACATTCCCATTCAAAGAACAGCATGCTCGAAACCCAGCCCTGAAATTATGAGAAAAAATAATATTTAAAAGCACTTATTAAAGATACTCAGAAGGCCCTTCGAATGTCAAACAGCTGTGAGCAAACCCTAATTTGATGATCTACGTGTTAATGAATCCCAGACATGCAGATTAAATTCTCTTTAAATCGCACGTGGTTTTAAAATGCATTTCTCTCCGGCGTGTCTGGTTCGAAACAAGGTTAGCAAAACACCTGTAAGGCAGGTCCGCTGATGTGGGGACAGATCCAGCAGGAGCCGAAAACCGCCCCGGCTCAGGCTTCAGGGAGAGCCTGCAAGCCGGATGGAGGCAAAGACACGGGGAGACACACGTTAGCGCCAGCCAGGCCATGCCGGGAGGGCAGCGTGCCGCGCACGGTTCGTTCGCTTCGCAAATATTTACCGAGGCCTTACAGTGTGCCGGGCGCTGCCCAGAGCACGGGGGGTGCCGTGGCGAAGAGCGAGCCACAGACCCCACCTCCCTAAAACATTCAGATGAAGGGGACAGGCTGTAGACAGGGAGGCAGGCTGCCAATCAAGGTGATTTCATAATACGGCGGTGGGAGTAAGGGAAGAAACACAGCAATGTGATTTGAGAAGCAGCTTGGGATCAGAGAGACCAGGGAGAGGAGGTCGTCCGAGAAACGGAACGAGACCCGGAAAGGCTGGGGCAACAGCAGGTGCAAAGGGCCTGGGGGTCGGGACCGGCCCGATCCATTCAGGAACCGGAGCAGGCCAAGAGGGAGTGGGGGCGCGTGGCAGACGTGCCCAGCGGAAGACCCCGAGGCTAGGGCGTGCCATCTGAACAGCAACACACTGTGCCTTACACACTCAGTGCCGGGAGACAGAAAGGTGAGAGTCAGAAAGAGAGATCTAACTCAGACACCGCTGGGAAATCAAAAGCACACACACATCCTGGGAGGCGGCATGGCACGGCAGGGCCGCGGTGGGGCGGGGCATGCTCTGTTCCTCCATTGGGGGGGGGGGGGCTGGTTATTTTAGTGAGTCCATTACAGGACAAGTCCTCAAGCCCCATGCACAGGATCTGGGCACCTTTCTGTAGGTACATCATTCCTCAATAAGACAGCCACCGAAATTAAAAGCTTATGTGTGCAGGAAACAGTGATGCACTTTTTTGCAAAAACACGTACCAATCAACCCACGGCCCTTACTCCATCACAGTGATTGTCTGGGAGGGATGGCGATGAGCGAATTTGTAACAAATCTTCCTGAAGCGCCCGGACACTGTTGCGAGTCTCTTAGGTGTATTAACTCACTTATCTTACCTTCCCGACAACCCTACGATCTTGGTGAAGCCCGTGAGCCCACGAGGCCGGCCCTGTGATCCCTCTGGACCTGATGAGTTCACTGAGCTCTAATAGTGAGGGAACCAGCGACTGAGTGAGTGAGCGAGCGAGCGAGGGGATAGCAAGCAGACCCTGGTGACCGAGTAACTCTTGCCGCACCGTCAGAGGCAGGTGCTGGCGGAAGCTTCAAAGGCCAGTGCCGTGTGTTTTCTAGACCCCGCAGGTAGGACCCCCTCCCGGATGCCCCAGCCCACCTCTGGTCAAGGTGGGAGCCGGCCCGTCACTTGCACAACCTGCACGCGGCCAGGGACAGCCAGCCGCCACCACAGCCTGGTGACAGCATGACAGTTCAGGAGCTCAGCGAAGTCAGCCGCGGGAATGACACAGGAAGGGGATGAGGACTCTCCCTGTCTCCCATCTATTTTCATTTCTCTCTGAACCTTGAAAGACAAGGGTTCTGGCAAGTGGCTCCTGCCCGCGGATACTGACTTGAAGCGTCCTCAGTTTGCTTCTCGATGTCCAGGCCCTGAGTTAGAGACAGAGAGGTGAGCCACTGGACGGTGGCGGGAGAGGCCTGAGGGGGGAGGAGCTCTTGCAGGGGTGCAGGGGAGCGGGGAGGGAAGGCGCGCCAGGCCACCCATGTGTGGGCTCCCTTAAACATAAAATAGGCGAGGCCTCCCTGCACGCGCGCCACTGGGATTCGGGGAGGACTGGCTACACATAATGTCTGGCCCACCACCCAATCTGATACCCCGAGATGGAGTTGCTCCCGGTGGGTCCTCACGGGACCTCAGCACTGTCACTCCCTGGCCTCCTGAAGTCACCAGGGTCCCCACTGCGTCAAGGGCAGACTCTCCACGTTTGGGATAAGGCCGGGCCAGAGCTAAATCCCAGCACATCCATGCTCCAGCTGCATGTTTGGACAGGTCATTTCTCCCCTCTGGGCCTCAGTTTCCTCCTCTGTGCAATGGGGACAGGAGTGCCCCATTGCTGGGCATCTCTGGTGGGGGGCTGATGGCACACCCCGCAATCCACGGTTACCTTCCTGAAAGATTGGATGCCTTGTTAATTGCCTATCTCCCCCCAGCACGTAAGCCCTGTGAGTGCAGGGCCAGGAGCCGACGAGGACCCACAACCGCCTTGAGGAGGAAGCTCAAGAAACATCTGCCGAATGAGAGGGTCCCTCCGCAAAGGATGTAGAGGTTCTTTCCATTTGCTGGCAAGGCCGCAGAAGCTCAGAGGAAGAGCATTTGAACCCAGGATTGGGCTGCAAGGATGCAAATGACATGCAAATGACAATGCAAATATCCCTGGGGCTGGCTGACACATTGCCCTGGCCTCTGGGGGAACTCTGCGGCCCATGAGCCCCTCAGGAGACAGCAGAGTGGGGGGTGAAGGTGGGAGACCCCTACAGGCTGGGTGATGACCCTGGCCCTGACCCCAGTCGGCTCCTGTGGGCTGAGGTCTCTGGGGTGGTGCTCACTGTCCAGCCGGCTCAGTGCCCCCCCGCCCCCCGCCCCTTGCATTCTGGAGAGAAACCAAAGCGCGCAGTTGAGGACAGGTGGGGGGGAGGGGGCAGAGCCGGCATGAGGACCCCTGAGGTGAAGTGCATCAGAGTTTTCACACTGGCACTGGGCTTTACGCACAGCATCCCATTCGGTCCTGACACAACCTGAAACAAGGGAGATTTGTGTGCCCATTTTACAGATGAGAAAACAGAGGCTCAGTGAGGTTAAAGAACTTGCTTGAGGGGCGCCTGGGTGGCTCAGTCGGTTGGGTGTCTGACTTCAGCTCAGGTCACGATCTCATGATTCGAGCCCCACGTCGGGCTCTGTGCTGACAGCTCAGAGCCTGGAGGCTGCTTCGGATTCTGTGTCTCCTTCTCTCTCTGCCCCTCCCCTGCTCGTGCTCCATCTCTCTCTCTCTCTCAAAAATAAACATTTAAAAAAAATTGAAAAGAAAAAGAACTTGCTTGAGCAAAGAACTAGTAAGTGACCAGGACAGACGGGCGCATCTGCCACCAGCACTGCCCACCCAACCCCAGCCGGCTCTGCCCGCTCATCGCTTCCTCTCCCTCCCTCCCCTGCTCACGCCCGTGTGGTCCCTTGTGCTCCAAGCCCTCGCCATCCTCCAGCCTCGTGCAAGCCCTCCCCCTCCAGGGAGCCCTCCTTCAGTCTCCCTCCTTGGGAGGAAGCCCTGCAGCAGGGAGAGGCTGGGCCCACAAACCCTTCATTCCGCTTCCTCTAGTCCACCTATGCCCTGTGTCCAGCCCTTGTCAGACTCTGAGGCCCCAGGCTGTGGGACCCGGTGGTTCATGCACCTTCCAGTCCCCGGGAAATGGTAAAATGACTAAGCTTGTGGGCCTGGTTCCAATCTGCCTCTGCCACCTAGTAAAAGTGTGACCCTCAGCGATTTGCCTAGTTTTCTGGGCCTCAGTCCACCCACCTGCAAATGGGACAAGAAAGGATCTGTGGCTGGGAGGAGAAGGACTTAAGACTGAGAGCAACAAACGTCCCCGCCTGGTACGGATGTGAGCGAAGGTGGCCATTTTCAGCCCCCGGTGAGGTCCACGCTGTGCCCTGGGGGACAGAGAGAACCCACCCTGTACTCGTAGGACACTCCCTCGTACAACAGAACACCAGGCCGTGTGGCAAGCGTCACCAGGGACGGAAGTGCAGGGCCTCAAACCCACCCTGAGGGCCGGAACAGGGTCCCAGACTGATGAAGCAGGGTCCCATCTCCCTGCTCACTTCCCACCTCATTTTCCTTCCTGGAAAAGAATCTTTCCTGAGGAGCTGGAGCCCGAGTGGGGGGAGGGCCTGACATTCTTGGCTCGGCCCCTCCCTGCTGGTGTTCCCCAGGGGCTCTGAGACCTCCTCCGGGGGAGGCAGCAGCCTGCCCTCCCCTGTCTGCAGAAGGCCTGGGGTCTCTGCAGAGAGCAGGAGGGGTTTGTGGGCCACAGGAAGGAGAGAAGGGAGAGGCCTCTGCTGAAATTCGGGGCCTCTGTCCTATCAGGGGGCACATGGGACCTCCCAAGCATGGATGGCTGCGGAGGGCTTCAGCTTTACAGGGACAGGGCTGCCGGGGGCCTGAGGGGGCTTGTTCGGCCTCAGAAGCAGCGGTCAGCACCCTGCCTTCTCTCAGCAGCCTCTGAGACCAACACAGGTCAGAAACGAATCAACCCATCACCTCCCAGCACCAATGGGGAAACTGAGCTCTGGGAGCCCTGGGGAGGGGCAACTCACCTCGGGGACACCGAGGACACCCCATAATAGCGGGGAGCAGCATCCAGCTCTGCAAAAATGCTGGGAGTGCGCGTCTGGCTAACACAGGGCCGGCCCTGCGGGACGGGTGCTCGGAGCCTGGAGACCCAGCTGAGCCCAGGCCTTTGGCTCTGCTGCCCCCTGGTGGTCACTGACTTGCATCTCCAGCTCAGGTCCCGGACAGGGCTGTGGCTGGTCCTGGGCCAAGAGAACAACCAGAATGGGGGGCGGGGGAGGAGAATGAGGGGCCCGGAAAGGCGAAGACGGCGAGAGGGAGGTGACGAGAGGGGTGACAGGGAGAGACAGTGGCTTGGCTTTCTCCCTCTGTCCTGCCCCCTCCAGCCAGAAAGATTCTGGCAGGGAGAGGCGAAGCCAGTCAGCGTGGGGGGTCAGGAGAACATAGGACTCCAGTCCCGGCTGGGGTGGGCTGTAAATGGCAGAACATCTTTGGCACTCCCGCCACCCAGAAGTGCGGTCCGTTTCTTTGCCCTTAACTAGCTATCCCGGGCTTGTTCTGACCAATAAACTGCAGCGGAAATAACCCCACGAATGGCCCCAGGCTGGGCAGTACGAGGTCCGCCGCTTTGCCCGTCTTTCCTAGAACACTCCTGGGAACACAGCTGCCGAGGTACCTGGCAAAGAGGCCACGTGGGAGGAAAGCGAGGCATTCCAGCAGACAGCCGAGCCGCGTCCCGAGCCAAAATCCGACACCGACGGCTGCCACGCGAGGACGCCGTCCCGGCCACGCCCACCCCAGCACACAGGTGCCACGTGACTACAGCGCTGGCCAACCCCACGTGGGGCAGAAGCACCCGTCTGAGCCCAATCAACCCACGATCACGAGAGGTAACGAATGATGGCGGGCGTCTGAAACCACCGTATTTTGTTATCTTGCTACGCGGAAATAGATGCCCAAGACAGAGCTTCACCCTCGGCAGCCGTGTGGGCTTGGTCTTGTCACTTGGCCCCTCATAGCTTCGGTTTCTGCACGGAGTAGCAACGCCCGGAACAGGGTGGGATCACACGGATGGCGAGTGCAAAGCACTGAGTACCCGGAACCCGTTCATAAGTGACAGGTACTGAGCGCTTCCCATGGGCCAGTCCGCATGCTCGCCCTTGGTGCACATCATCTCATTAAACCCCATGGCAGCCATCTGAAGTACTGAATTTTACAGATGAGGAAGCAGGCTTTCCAAATAAATGCTCCCAATTCACAATAAGGAAATTAAGGTGTGGAGAGATAAGTAACTTGTCCAGAGTCTTCATTTGGTGAACAGAGCCAGGATTCAAACCCACATAGCAAGCACGAAATAAAAGAACCATCATCATCACCAGCATCAACTCCATCATCATCCCCATCACGATTATCATCCTCAACATCATCTCCCTCATCACCATCATCTTCATCATCAGCTCTATCACCGTCATCATCATCATCATCACCATCATCATCATCACCATCATTTCCATCACCGTCATCATTATCATCACCATCACCATCATCATGATCATCATCATCATCATCATCGTCTTCATCATGTCCTTCACTGTCACCATCATCACCATCATCTCCATCATCATCTCCATCATCATCTCCATCATCACCATCACCTCCATCACCGTCATCACCATCACCTCCATCACCAACATCACCATCATCTTCATCATCATCTCCATCATCATCTCCATCATCATCATCACCATCACCTCCATCACCGTCATCACCATCATCTCCATCACCGTCATCACCATCATCACCATCCTCCTTCCCATCATAATCACCATCGGCCTCTTTATCATCATCCCCATCATTATTGTCATCATCTCCATCATCATCACCACCGTCATCACCCTCTTCCTTTTACCGTCATAATCACCATCGGCATCTTCACCATTATCTCCATCATTGTCATCGTCAGCATCACCAGCCTCAGCCTCACCAGCGGCATCACCATCATTGCTATCAGCAGCAGTATTATGCTGTGTGTCCGCAGGAAACTGGCAGGACCTCTCAGAGCCGGGAAAAGCCGTGCCTCCTGAAGTGGGCTGGGCGTCCAACTGAGGGGACGGGGCGCACGGAGCTATCCTCCCCCTCACCCTATCTCCCTTCACGAGGGCCAGCACAGATGTGTGAGTCTTCGTCCAACACACACTTCACTTCTCGGCAAAGGTCCCTGAACAGCTGGGGACAGAAGCCAGGTTTCTGTCTCCTGGGCTTCCTCTCCCACCTCTGAGCTACCCAGAGCCCATGGGCCTCCGAAAGGTGCCTCTGGCCCCTTGGCCTCACCTGTCTCCCTCATGGGTCCTGGACAAAAAGAAGGCACATGTGACCACCCGACATTCCCCAATTATTGGTCCTTCACACGTATTTCAGGAACCCCCCCCCCCCGCCCCGGGGCCCTGTACTGTGCTGATTCCCACACTTACACAAACAGGCAGGTGAGAACAACCTTAAGAATCAGACGAGCCCAGGGGCGCCTGGGTGGCGCAGTTGGTTAAGCGTCTGACTTCAGCCAGGTCACGATCTCGCGGTCCATGAGTTCGAGCCCCGCGTCAGGCTCTGGGCTGATGGCTCGGAGCCTGGAGCCTGTTTCCGATTCTGTGTCTCCCTCTCTCTCTGCCCCTCCCCCGTTCATGCTCTGTCTCTCTCTGTCCCAAAAATAAATAAAAAACGTTGAAAAAAAAAATTAAAAAAAAAAGAATCAGACGAGCCCAGACCAGAGCAGACCCCTCTAATTCCCAGGCATGTGACTAGGGGCAAATCACCTAGCCCTTCTGGGCCCCATATAACAGTTGTATCCCCAAGTGTATCCGGCCCCTTCCAAGGCACTTCCTCTGCACCCCTGGGCACCAGCATCCACGGCTGAGTCTGGTGCGGACTGAACAGGGGGGCTGGTCCCAGGACGCTGTGAACTCAGGCGGCCCGCCCTCCAGCTCCACCGCGGATAGGCTGGGGATGATGCCCTCAGCCGCAAAGCTCCCAGACTCTCAGGACCTTGCTTTCCCCTGTTTCCAGCTCTGAGCTGCTTCCAGGCTACAGAGAAGGGATGGCCTGTCGTTCAGGGATCACTGGGAAAACGGACCTGTCTTTTGATCACTGGGAAGTAGCTTTTGTTCGTCATTGTCGCCTTTGTCTGACGGCCACCTGCACAGGCCATTTAAATGACATAGGCACCTGTCATCATGAGCACACAACTTCAGAGAATCGGGCTCTACGGCTTCACTCAAAAATCGTCTCGTTGCTCGGGATTCAAAATGACAGCTGCTACCACTATGTCTCAGGCACAGCACTGAGGACTTTCCATTTGTGCAGTCGGTCAGTGTTTCTTGAGCACCTACTATGTGCAGAGCACTTTGCTGAACACTTGGGAGAGAGCAATGACAAAAACAAAGATCCTGCCCCTTGTGGAGCTGATTTTCAAAGAAGAAAATTAAAATAATAAGAATATATTAGTAAATAATAAAATAATAATGATACATAAGTAAATTATATAGTAGGTGATAAGTGCTATGGAAAAAGAAAAACCAAATGGGGAAACGGGATAGATGTTGTTCAGAAAATTTCCATGTTTTTAAAGTTTATTTATTTATTTTGAGAGAGTGTGCCAGCAGGGGAGGGGCAGAAAGAGAGCGAGAGCAAGAGTGAGAGAGAGAGAGAGAGAGAGACAGAATCCCAAGCAGGCCGCATGCTGTCAGCACAGAGCCCAATGCAGGGTTTGAACTCATGAACCCATGAGATCATGACCTGAGCTGAAACCAAGAGTCGACGTTTAGTTGACTAAGCCACCCAGACGCCCCAAGAATTTCCATTTTTAATAAAGTGGTCAGGATGGGCCTTACTGAAAGGTAACATCTAGCAAAGACTTAGAGGAGGTGAGGGGATGAGCAAAGCAGGTATATGGAGAAGGTATGGCCCGTGCAAAAGTCCTGAGGCAGGAAGGAGCCGCCATGTTCCCGAACAGCAAAAAAGCTGGAGTGCCTAGAACAGGAAGTAGGGAGACAGGGCCTTGTATGGACTTTGGCTCTATGCTGGGCCACTGCAAGGTTTTGAGCGGAGCTGTACCAGGATGTGACTCACATTTTTAAAAGCTCCTTGTGGCTGCTGCGTGGAGAGTAGATTTGCAGGGTGAAAGCAGGGAATGCAGGCAGCAAGACGATGGTGGCAGAGAACAGGGCGGTCTCAGCGGAGATGAGGAGAAGTCGTCAGAAGCTGCGGATGTTTGGAAAGTAGGGCACTGACCCGACTCCCTGGCAGTTTGAGTATTGCTGTATTTCAGCTTCGCTGCCCCTCTGAAAGGTGGGCACGATCACTCCCATTTTAGAGTTGACTCAACTGAGGCTGAAAACAAGTTCTCTCGCTCCCCACTCACTCAGGGACATGGCGGCCCAGTGTAGGTCTGCGGTCAGCGGCGCTGCTGGTGTCCAGACACCAGGAGAGATGAGCACGGGGCCTCGGGCAGAGGGTAGTTAAGGGGGCCGACACCTGGCCGCCCAGCGCCCCATAAAGCGAGCTGGAGCATGAATTGATGGCCCATTAATGGCCCAGAGCTCTGAGCAGCCATGTCCTCAGCAGTTTATAAACTCATAAAGACGCCGTGGTCACGGCCACACATCCCTGCCTCCTTTAGCCGAGAATGAATGGCTTTCCTGCGGAAGAGGCAACAGGCTGCCGGGGGCGTGGCGAGCTGGGGCGGGACTGGACTCCTGTGACTCCGCCCTCTTCCCCTGCGGCCACGCCCCCACGGCCCTTCCCCGCCTCCTGTACCCTTCCTCACTCCCCAAGGAAGCCCCAGATGGAGGGGGGGGGCGAGGAGGGAAGGACCGGGAGAGGAAGTTTACAGGTGCCAGCGCCCCCCCCCCCCCCCCGTGATCACCGCAGCATCACAGGTTAATATCACAGCCTCCACGTGACCCTGACAGGTGGACAAAGTAAAGATCAGAGCACTGAAGGGCCTCCCCCAAGGCACCCAAGGCACCAAGGGGTGTCCCCACATCTGCCCTGGGAGCCACACGTGGTCCCCAGTCCCGGCTGCGCCCACGGATAAACAGCATCACGTGGCTCCGCCGTGTGTGTGCCAGCGCGCCGCCCGGATGTCATCCTGCCCTGACCCTGGCACGCGAGTTACAGGGACTCACCGCAGGTGGGACCGCAACCCAGATGGCACCGCGCCACCTGCCGTCCCTTCAGCGTCACCCTCCACACATGGTTCAGCAGGGGTGCCTCGTGCACCCGAGGCCGCCCGTCCCGAGCTCCTATCCGATCCATTTCATCTGCCCATTTTACGTGTGCTGTATGCTTTCCCCTGACTTACGGGTGAGGAAACCGAGGCACAGAAAGGTTGGGTAACTTGCCCTACGTCACACAGCAGGCAAGTGGCGGAGTCAGACTTTGAACTCCTGTTTTTTTAACCACAGCCCTTTCTGCTCAGAGCCCTTGCCGGGTCAGGGCTGCTCAGCCCCCAGCGCCCCCAAGCTTGCTTGCCCCCAAGCACGGGACTCTCACCCCAGGCCCCTGCGGAGGGGCGATAGGGAGTGCCTGCAATGCTGGAGAAAAGGCGGCTGGGGCAGTCCCCACCCTTACCGCCAGGGTCGGGTAAGGCTCTGCTTCCTCCCCAGGTGACCCAAGCAGAGCAGTGAGGCCCCCTCCCCTGGAGTGACTTCCTGAGCCGCTCCGCCATCCAGGGCCCAAGAAGGCAAGATTCAGCCCACACCTGCCACAGGTGGGGTCTTAGCGCCACCTCGTGTCCTTTCGCAGCCCTGAAGTGGCCACACGAGCAGGGCTGGGCTTTTAAACCCAGACTCCGTTCCTGCCGCGTCCCCTTCGGTTTTTGCTACATCTGCCTCCACCCCAACTAGTATTCACTCCAGGTACTGTTCCTAACATCAACTCGCCCTCTCACTGAGATTCAGTCTTGGCAATAACTCCTGTGAAATCCCAGGTCTGATGTGCCACCGTGTTTTCTCATAATACACTTTAAAATAAATACTAAATACACAATTTCAAAAACTCGTGTGCCTTGTAACATTGCCTCCCCACTTGCATTTTAGGCAACACTGCTCATTCAAGAACTGACCCTCTCCTTCGCTCGGTCAGTCGATGAGCATGGTTCTGCCACCCGTGGGCCAACGTAGTTATTAAATTATAACACGGGCTTGCTATGAGGAAGTAGAACACACTAGAGATACTAGAAAGCCCACAATAAGAGGACCTGACCTGGTTGGGGAAGTCAGGGAGGGCTTCCTGGAGGAGGTGGTGATTGAGCTGAGCTCTGAAGGAAGAGCAAAAGTTAACTAGGGGAAGAGGGAAGGAAAGAGGATTCTGGGCAGAATGACCAGCATTTGCAAGATCCCTGACCTTTCCCATGAGCCCTGAGTCTGCACCTTGGAACTTGAACTTGGCTCACTGCTCATGGCCTGAGTGGGAATTCTGCCTGTCTAGACTCCTTCCTTTGCCTTCCTTGCCTCCAGCTCAGGCCTCTCTTTCACCCACATCCCTGCACTTTCAGGGCATGTGGTGTATCTGGTTTTCTTCCTCGTAACCCTCCAGTTCTGTTCTCAGGACCCCCATCTCCAAATCAGAGAAATAATTTCAGAAACGTCAAGTTGCTGTCCCAAAGTCACGTGGCTTGGCAAAGCCAGGATTTGCACCTGGACCCAGAGGCTGTGCGCTCTTTCTACATCAGGCTGCTCCTCAACAGTCTCCCATCCCTCACCGCTCCAATCAGGAGACCCGACTTGCTCAGTATGGGCAGGTGACGGCTCCTCTCTGAACCTCAGTCTCCTCATCTGTGAAATAAGAATTGCATTCGGGGCGTCTGGGTGGCTCAGTCGGTTAAGCGTCCGACTTCAGCTCAGGTCACGATCTCGTGGTCCGTGAGTTCGAGCCCCGCGTCGGGCTCTGGGCTGATGGCTCAGAGCCTGGAGCCTGCTTCCGATTCTGTGTCTCCCTCTCTCTCTGCCCCTCCCCCGTTCATGCTCTGTCTCTCTCTGTCTCAAAAATAAATAAAACGTTAAAAAAAATTAAAAAAAAAAAAAAAGGAATTGCATTCAATGATGGTAATTACCATGCATTACTCCTCACATCAACTCTAAAATCACCGCTCGTGTTATTCCCATGTTATAGATGAGGAAACAAGCTCAGAGAGGTTTAGTGACTTGTCCAAAGTCACACAGCGTGTAAGGAGCAGAACATCTTGGAACTATCTCTGAGATCCTTTCCCATAATAATGTCCTCAGCCTGACTTTCCCAAGGAATCCCGGCTTGTCCCTGGAATGTCAACCCACATCTGGCCCCTAATCCAGTGCTGCCTGCTTTAGTCCACTCCTTGCTGTCTGTGGGCAGGTCGTTTCTCTCTCCACAGAGGCAGAGGCCCGGGATGCTGCCTGCCCCCACGCCGCCAGGTCCACGGTGAGCCAAGTAGGGGTCCTGGGGTTTTGGAGAAGGCCGTCGCCGCTTCCCAGGCCACCCATGCAGCCTCCCTCCAGGCCTGCCTCCCAGAGACGTATTGACCCACTTAGAGACTCTGGGGACAGTGTTTGCTCTTTCGGAGAGATCTCATTCTTCTGGCCTCCAGTCAATACAGGGTTTGTTCCTGGCATCAGAAAACATTTAATTGCTGCCTCTGTGGCCTTCTGTCAAAGCTGCATTCACCCCCCCAAGGCTCGACCTGGGCCCCTTCGGGAGCCCCGAGACATCTGGGCTGAGCTTCTCTGGCCGACGGCAGAGCCAAAACAGGAGTGCATCTCCAGCAGCAGTCTCCTCTGGGCCCTGAGGGCATGGACACAGCACAGGCTCTGAGAAATGCCATCAAGAAGAGAGTATGTACACCCTTCGGCCAACACACTGGGAACTGGCCAAGGCCAAGTATGCTGGCATGGCCTCTCTCCTATGAGAGCCCCCAGCCTGACGGAAAGGAGCAAGCCTCTGCCTTCAGGGAGCCCTTATTCGATGCTTCTGCATTTGCTAGCCTCAGCCTCGAAAGAGGCAAGACACCAGGATGAAAATTGCCTTAAAACAAAGCTACAGATAGACAAAGTCAGACAAATGCCCGAGAAATGGAGTCTGGGCCACGTGAGCTCAGGGTTGGACAAGGGTTTCGGGTTAATCAGGGCTGGCTCCATGGGGGAGGCGAACATCACACTGTATTTTGAAAAAGGGAAGCTATGGATTGGCCAGAAGTATAAGGGGGGGCATCTCGAGGAGGAACACCCTTATAAAAGCTCAAGCTTGGGATGAACTAGACACCATGCAAAGGCGGGAGCTGAGTGGTTGGGGGTCAATCTTAGAATGCCACGGAAGAGCTGAGTCTTACTGAGCACTTACTACGTGCCAGCTCTTTTCTAAGGGCTCCATGTGTATCATTTCACATGGGCCTCGCAGCAACCCTGTGAGCCAGGTGCTACTGTGTCATCACCCCCTTGTTTCGATGAAAACACGCACGCACAGAGAGGTTAGGTAATTTGCCCAAGGTCACAGCTGGTAAGTGGTGAAGCTAGGAAGATTCCAAGGAATGACTCAATGTAGCCTATCCGTACAAGTGCCACCTAAGGCCCAGAGAGGGACAGCAAAATGTTCAGTGTCACATAGACAGAGTGTCTGAGAGGTAGAGACAGAATGTGAGCAAAAGTTAAAGCTTCCTGGGACACAAGGCTAGAAAGAAAGAACAGGAACATGGAAATCAACCTGATCTCTGCCCGGATTGGTCCACGGAGCAGGTGGAGGCGGGGTGGGTTGGCAAGAGCGATGTGGAAGGCTCGTGGCCAGGAGGGAGACAGGTGACAGCCTTGATGTGGAAGGCTTAGACCTGCGGCAGCCATCTGTCTGAGGTCAAAAATAGCATAGGATTAAGTTTTCAACACAGGCAAAAAGATGGAAACAGACACTTCGCCAAAGAAGATATTCAGATGGCAAATAAACCCATGGAAAGATGCTCAACCTCTGGAGTCATTTGAGAAACACCAACAATAACCATTGGAGAGATGCCACTGGGCACCTATTCAAATGAGGACAATTAAAAAGACTGAGCACATCCAAGGAGCCACACACCTGGGTGGCTTAGTCGGTCAAGCATCCGACTTCGGCTCAGGTCATGATCTGACGGTTCTTGAGTTTGAGCCCCGCATTGGGCTCTGTGCTGACAGCTCAGAGCCTGCTTCAGATCCTCTGTCCTGCTCCCCTGCTTGCTCTCTCTCTCTCTCAAAAATAAATAAGCACTAAAAAAAAAAAAAAAAAAGGACAGAGCATGCCCAGTGCTGGGGAGGGGTGGGGGGGGAGCACTTGGCCCCCTCATGCACTGTTGGTGGGAGTTGGACCAGACCCTTCATAAAGGTTTGTCAGTTTCTTTAAATTTACAACTACTATACGATCCAGCCCTTCCATTCCTAGATATTTACCCAAGAGACGAAAGCCGATGTCCACACAAACACTTGTGTGTGCATGTGCGCGGAAGCTTTATTTAATTAGCCCCAAACTGGAAACAACCCAAATGCCCATCACCAGGTGAACGGAAGACGGAAATCGTAGCACATCCATCAAACAGCAGCAAAGAGTAGTCGGCAACAAAAAAGAACAAATCATTAATATACATGAGAACACGGATTTCAAAATAATTATGCTACAGAAGGAAGCTAGACAAAATGAGCACCTACCATATGATCCCATTTACATAACATTCTAGAAAACGCAAACCCGTCTATAGTGACAGAAAGCAGATCAGTGGTTGCCTCGGGGACAGCTGGGGGAGGAGGGGTGACAAGGGGGCACAGGGAAACTGTTAGGGGTGATGGATGTGACTTGGGGCATGGTTTCAACAATGCACACGTGTCTCAGAACTTATCGAATGGTCCCCTTTAAATATGTGCAGCATATTGTGTATCAGTTGTAGCCCAATAAAACACTTTAAAAAAATAGTCTGGGACCAAGCAGCCCAGAGGTACAGAGAGATGTCCCTGAACCAGAGAAGCCTGAGGGGGGGGCACCTATAGACCCTCAGGGACTCGCCAAACCCCATATGACCCCAACCTCCACCGCAAAGCCTGGGATTTCAGAGGGGGGCTTATACGTTCACACTCTGCATGAACAAGAGGGCATCTTTTTCCCAGCATCCCTAGCCCAGGTGAATGTGTTACCGTCGTCCAGTGGGTGGCTATTACCTAAACAGGTGCAGGTAGGAGATGTCCACATCCCACAGGAACTAAAACAAAGGGCAACGTTCTGGGGATCCAGGCAGGGAAAGGAGATGGAGAGAGGCAAGAGAGGGGAGGGGGAGGAAGGGAGCAGCCAGAACTGACCACACAGCCAGATCTCTGGTTAATCCAAGAAGGATCCTTGGAACTGACCGAGGTTGACAATTTGTGGGAAGACAGGAGCTGAGCCAGACAGAAACCGCTCTCAGGGTTTGGATTCTTCAACGCGTCAGAGAGGATGCGTTTGAGAACAGAGACTAGTGTATGAAGCACAATGTGCATCCTTGGGCAGTTTTATTGTAGATTTCATTTCATTTTTAATTTTTGAATCGCTGATACATTCGCATGTGTCAAAACCCAAAAGACGGGGAGGGAACCAAGATGGCGGAAGAGCACGGAAGTTTTTTGTGGGTCTCGTGTCCATGAAATGCAGCCAGACCAACACTAAACCAACCTACACAGCTAGAAAACTGACTGGAGGATTAACACAACCATCTGCACAGCCTGAACCACAGAACTCAGCAGGTACACGGCACGGAGAAGTGGACTTGGGGAGCGAGAAGCCACGGTGGGCAGGGAGGTGCTTTTGCAAGGGGAGAGAGGACGGAGTCAAGGGTTGGGGGTAGAATACGGGAAAAGCACCCCTCCCCAAAAGCAGCTGGAGAGAAAGTGGAAAATTGGAAACAGCCGCAGGGACTGAACTAAAAAGGGAGAAAGGAGAGGGTTTAAATTCCATTAAGACTGTAATAAACAAGGGGAGCGCAAAGGCTGCAACTCCCCAGCTCGATACCTGGCGGTGGGTGCTCTGGTGGGAAGGGCGAATCCCCAGGAGCAGAGCGGGGTCCGGGAGGTTCTCGGGCCACAGGGGAGAAGCGGTTCCACTGCCGGAAGGGCGTTCGGTAGAGGCTGTGAGGCGACCTGGACCCAGCAGACCCCAGAGAACGGCCCCGATCGCTGGTGCTGGAACAAGGTCCTTAAGGGTGAAGCCTGGTGCCAGATGCGTGTTGCGATTTTCCATAATCCCTGAAAGGCTGCTGCTGCGCTAGCTCGCGAACTTTTTCTGGGGCGGCTGGCACCCCGGCCGCAGTCTCTGGGCTTCGGCAGCAGCAGGTTTGGCGAACTTTCCTGGGTGCGGCCGGCGTTCGGCCCTTGCTCGGGGAGACCCTCCCGCAGAGGGCGGAAGGGGCCGAAGCCGCAGCCCTTCGGAAGTAAGGGGCCGGGGAAAACAGCCGCGTCTGAGACAAAACTCGGGAGAGAGTGACTGCCTGGGGCCTGGTCACGGAGACGGAAGAAGCGGGGAGCAGACGAGAGCTGAAGACAGAGGACGGGTGCGCGACTGCTGATCGGGGAGAACAGACCGGGTAGCTGGGTGGCGCCATTGCACCACTCGCGCGCATGCGCATACGCACCTAGGAGCGCCACAAGAACCCACCCCAGGAGGCTGGCAGCGCCATCTAGTGGAGAGCGGAGCCGTTACACTGAGCCCCGCCCAACCGGGTCAACCTCGCTCTTGAAGAACACACGTCTCACCGCCGGCTGAGTTTATGGACCATAAAGCACTTCCTAGTCTGACTTCTAGGGGAAAACGAAGCAATTTCAGTCCTACTTCAATCTGTTAGCAGGTTCATCTATTCAATTTTCTTTCTTTCTTTTTTTTTCTTTTTTCTCTTTTTCATTTCTTTTTCTTGAATACAGAAAGAGAAAAAAATCATTTTTATTTCCAATTATTAAAAATATTTTTCTTTAATTTTTTACTATATTTTTGACTTTTGTGTAAATTTTTCAAATTCTATTTTACTTCCATCATTTTAGTCTATGTCAGAAAAAAATCATTTTTATTTCCAATTATTAAAAATATTTTTCTTTAATTTTTTACTATATTTTTGACTTTTGTGTAAATTTTTCAAATTCTATTTTACTTCCATCATTTTAGTCTATGTCAGTGTATTCATTTTTTCAGATTTTCTAACGATTTTCTTTTTTCTTTTTCGTTTCTTTACGTTTTTCTTGAATACAGAAAGAGAAAAAATTCATTTTTATTTTTTTAATTTTTATTTAAAATATTTTTCTTTAATTTTTTTGACTACATTTTTTGCTTTTGTGTAAATTTTTTCAAATTCTAGTTTACTTCCATCATTTCATTTTAGTCTACTTCAGTGTATTCATCTTTTCAAATTTTCAAACGATTTCCTTTTTTATTCTTCTTTCCCCTTTTTTCTCTAATCTAGCAAGCCACTTTCAACACCCAGACCAAAACACACCTAGGATCTAGCATCATTTATTCGATTTTGTATGTGTGTGTGTGTAATTTTTTAATTTTTATATATTTTAATTTTAATTTTTTTACCTCATTAATTCCTTTTCTCCCTTCCAAATGATGAAATGAAGGAATTCACCCCAAAAGAAAGAGCAGGAAGAAAGGACAGACGGGGACTTAACCAACACAGATACACGCAAGATGTCTGAACCAGAATTTAGAATCACAATAATGAGAATACTAGCTGGAGTCGAAAATAGATTAGAATCCCTTTCTGCGGAGATAAAAGAAGTAAAAAACTAGTCAGAATGAAATAAAAATGCTATAACTGAGCTGCAATCACGAATGGATGCTGTGGCAGCAAGGATGGATGAGGCAGAACAGAGAATCAGTGATATAGAGGACAAACTTACAGAGAATAATGAAGCAGAAAAAAAGAGGGAGATCAAGGCAAAAGAGCACGATTTAAGAATTAGAGAAATCAGTGACTCATTAAAAAGGAACAACATCAGAATCACAGGGGTCCCAGAAGAGGAAGAGAGAGAAATAGGGGTAGAAGGGTTATGTCAGCAAATCATAGCAGAAAACTTTCCTAACCTGGGGAAAGACACAGACATCAAAATCCAGGAAGCACAGAGGACCCCCATTAGATTCAACAAAAACCGACCGTCAATGAGGCATATCATAGTCAAATTCACAAAATACTCAGGCAAGGAGAGAATCATGAAAGCAGCAAGGGAAAAAAAGTCCCTAACCTACAAGGGAAGACAGATCAGGTTTGCAGCAGACCTATCCACAGAAACTTGGCAGGTCAGAAAGGAGTGGCAGGATATATTCAGTGTGCTGAATCAGAAAAATATGCAGCCAAGAATTCTTTATCCAGCAAGGCTGTCATTCAAAATAGAAGGAGAGATAAAGTTTCCCAGACAAACAAAAAGGAGTTTGTGACCACTAAGCCAGCCCTGCAAGAAATTTTAAGGGGGACTCTCTGAGGGGAGAAAAGATGGAAAAATAAATAAATAAATAAATAAATAAATAGCAAAAGCAACAAAGATTAGAAAGGACCAGAGAACACCACCAGAAACTCCAACTCTACAAGAAACATAATGACAATAAATTCATATCTTTCAGTACTCACTCTAAACATCAATGGACTCAATGCTCCAATCAAAAGACATAGGGTAACAGAATGGATAAGAAAACTAGATCCATCTATATGCTGTTTACGACCCACCTTAGACCTAAAGACACCTTCAGATTGAGAATAAGGGGATGGAGAACCATCTATCATGCTAATGGTCAACCAAAGCAAGCTGAAGTAGCCATACTTATATCAGACAATCTAGACTTTAAAATAAAGACTGTATCAAGAGATGCATTATATCATAATCAAGGGGTCTATCAACCAAGAAGACCTAACAATTGTAAACATTTATGCCCCAAATGTGCAAGCACCCAAATATGTAAATCAATTAATCACAAACATAAAGAAACTCATCGATAGTAATACCATAATAGTAGGAGACTTCAACACCCCACCCACAGCAATGGACAGATCATCTAAGCAGAAAATCAACAAGGAAACAATGGCTTTGAATGATGCACTGGACCAGATGGACTTAACAGATATATTCAAAACATTTCATCCTGAAGCAGCAGAATATGCATTCTTGTCCAGTGCACATGGAACGTTCTCCAGAATAGACCATATACTGGGACACAAATCAGCCCTAAGTAAGTACAAAAAGATCGTGATCATACCGTGCATATTTTCAGACCACAACACTATGAAACTCGAAATCAACCACAAGAAAAAATTTGGAAAGGTAACAAAAACTTGGAGACTAAAGAACATCCTACTAAAGAATGAATGGGCTAACCAAGAAGTTAAAGAGGAAATTAAAAAGTGTATGGACGTCAGTGAAAATGATAACACCACAACCCAAAACCTCTGGGACGCAGCAAAGGCGGTCATAAGAGGAAAGTATATAGCAATCCAGGCCTTCCTAAAGAAGGAAGAAAGATCTCAGATATACAACCTAACCTTATGCCTTAAAGAGCTGGAAAAAGAACAGCAAATAAAACCCAAAACCAGCAGAAAATAGGAAATAATAAAGATTAGAGCAGAAATTAATGCTATCGAAACCAAAAACACAGTAGAACAGATCAATGAAACCAGAAGCTGGTTCTTTGAAAGAATTAGCAAAATTGATAAACCACTAGCCAGTTTGATCAAAAGGAAAAAAGAAAGGACCCAAATAGATAAAATCAAGAATCAAAGAGGAGATCACAACCAACACAGCAGAAATAAAAACAATAATAAGAGAATATTATGAGCAATTATATGCCAATAAAATGGGCAATCTGGAAGAAATGGACAAACTCCTAGAAACATATACACTACCAAAATTGAAACAGGAAGAAATAGAAAATTTGAATAGACCCATAACCAGTAAGGAGATTGAATTAGTAATCAAAAATCTCCCAAAAAACAAGAGTCCAGGGCCAGATGGCTTTCCAGGGGAATTCTACCAAACATTTAAGGAAGAGTTAACACCTATTCTCTTGAAGCTGTTCCAAAAAAAATAGAAATGTAAGGAAAACTTCCAAACTCATTCTATGAAGCCAGCATTACCTTGATTCCAAAACCAGACAGAGACCCCACTAAAAAGGAGAACTATAGACCAATTTCCCTGATGAACATGGATGCAAAAATCCTCAACAAGATATTAGCCAACCGGCTCCAACAGTACATTAAAAAAATTATTCACCATGACCAAGTGGGATTTATACCTGGGATGCAGGGCTGGTTCAATATCCGCAAAACAATTAATGTGATTCGTCACATCAATAAAAGAAAGGACAAGAACCATATGATCCTCTCAATAGATGCAGAGAAAACATTTGACAAAATACAGCATCCTTTCTTGATAAAAACCCCCAAGAAACTAGGGATAGAAGGATCATACCTTGAGATCATAAAAGCCATATATGAACCACCCAACATTAATATCATCCTCAATGGGGAAAACCTGAGAGCTTTCCCCCTAGGCCAGGAACAAGACAGGGATGTCCACTCTCACCACTGTTATTCAACATAGTATTGAAGTCTTAGCCTTTGCAATCAGACAACACAAAGAAATAAAAGGCATCCAAATCGGCCAGGAGGAGGTCAAACTTTCACTCTTGGCAGATGACATGATACTCTATATGGAAAACCCAAAAGATTCCACCAAAAAACTGCTAGAACTGATCCATGAATTCAGCAAAGTTGCAGGATATAAAATCAATGCACAGAAATCGGTTGCATTCCTATACACCAACAGTGAGGTGACTGAAAGAGAAATCAAGGAATCGATCCCATTTATAGTTGCACCAAAAACCATAAAATACCTAGGAATAAGTCTAACCAAAGAGGTGAAAAATCTATACACTGAAAACTATAGAAAGCTTTTGAAAGAAATTCAAGAAACACACACACACAAAAATGGAAAGAGATTCCATGCTCCTGGATAGGAAGAACAAATATTGTTAAAATGTCAATACTACCCAAAGCAATCTGCGTATTCAGTGCAATCCCTATCACAATAACAGCAGCATTCTTCACAGAGCTAGAACAAATAATCCTAAAATTTGTATGGAACCAGAAAAGACCCCGAATAGCCAAAGCAATCTTGAAAAAGAAAACCAAAGCTGGAGGGATCACAATTTCGGACTTCAAGCTATACTACAAAGCTGTAATCATCAAGACAGTGTGGTACTGGCATAAGAACAGACACTCAGATCAATGGAACAGAATAGAGAACCCACAAATGGGCCCACAGACGTATGGCCAACTAATCTTTGACAAAGCAGGAAAGAATATCCAATGGAATAAAGGCAGTCTCTTCAGCAAATGGTGCTGGGAAAACTGGACAGCAACATGCAGAAGAATGAACCTGGACCACTTTCTTACACCAGACACAAAAATAAACTCAAAATGGATGAAAGACCTAAACATAAGACAGGAAGCCATCAAAATCCACGAGGAGAAAGCAGGCAAAAACCTCTTTGATCTGGGCCGCAGCAACTTCTTACTCAACACGTCTCCGGAGGCAAGGGAAACAAAAGCAAAGATGAACTACTGGGACCTCATCAAAATAAAAATCTTCTGCACAGCGAAGGAAACAATCAGCAAAGCTAAAAGGCAACCACAGAATGGGAGAAGATATTTGCAAGTGACATATCAGATAAAGGGTTAGCATCCAAAATCTGTAAAGAACTTATCAAACTCAACACCCAAAAAACAAATAATCCAGTGAAGAAATGGGCAAAAGTCATGAATAGACACTTCTCCAAAGAAGACATCCAGATGGCCAACCGACACATGAAAAAACGCTCAACATCACTCATCATCAGGGAAATACAAATCAAAACCACAATGAGATACCACCTTACACCTGTCAGAATGGCTAACATGAACAACCCAGGCAACAACAGATGTTGGCGAGGATGTGGAGAAAGAGGATCTCTTTTGCATTGTTGGTGGCAATGCAAGCTGGTGCAGCCACTCTGGAAAACAGTCTGGAGGTTTCTCGAAAAACTAAAAAGAGAACTACCCTACGACCCAGCAATTGCACTGCTAGGCATTTATCCACGGGATACAGGTGTGCTGTTTCGAAGGGACACATGCACCCCCACGTTTGTAGCAGCACTATCGACAATAGCCAAAGTATGGAAAGAGCCCAAATGTCCATCGACGGGTGAATGGATAAAGAAGATGTGGGATATACATACAATGGAGTATTACTCGGCAGTCAAAAAGAATGAAATCTTGCCATTTGCAACTACGTGGATGGAACTGGAGGCTATTATGCTAAGTGAAATTAGTCAGAGACAGACAAAAATCATATGACTTCACTCCTATGAGGACTTTAAGAGACAAAACAGATGAACATAAGGGAAGGGAAACAAAAATAATATAAAAACAGGGAGGGGGACAAAACAGAAAAGACTCATAAATATGGAGAACAAACTGAGGGATACTGGAGGGGTTGTGGGAGGGGGGATGGGCTAAATGGGGAAGGGGTGTTAAGGAATCTGCTCCTGAGATCATTGGTGCACTATATGCTAACTAATTAGGATGTAAATTTAAAAAAATAAAATTAAAAAAAGACATAAAAATGCACACAGTGCGGGGCACCTGGGTGGCTCAGTCAGTTGGGTGTCCAACTTCGGCTCAGGGCTCAATCTTGTGGTTCGTGAGTTCGAGCCCCGCGTCGGACTCTGTGCTGACAGCTCAGAGCCTGGAGCCTGCTTCAGATTCTGTGTCTCCCTCTCTCCCTCCCCCCCCCCCTCCATCTCTCTCTCTCTCTGTCAAAAATAAAGTAAACATTAAAAAAAAGTTTTAAAAAAATGCACACAGTGCAAAGTTCTCCCCGCATCCCCCCCCCCATCTTTCATCTGCCAATTCTCAGCACCCCTTCCCCTGCAGGTGACCAGTGTTCAGTTTCTCGAGCAGGTCTCCCGCATTTCTTCTGCATACCCACGCAAATAAGAATATAGACTTTGGCCATCCCCCTTTTGACCCAAAATGTAAAATATTGAACACACTGTCTTTCCTCTTAATTTTTTCTCCTGACCACGGCATTCCATTGTATGAATGGACCACAGTTTAATGAATCAGACTCTTGGCTGCTTCTAACCATTTGCTATTATAAACAACACTGTAGCAAATAACCTTGTATACAGTTGGCATTTCATGTGTGTGCAGGTAATTCTACAGGATAAATTCCCAAGAGATAATTGCTGAGTTAGAGCATGCATTTGAATTTTTTTTATTTTATTTATTTTATTTTTTTTTACACTTAATTATTTTTTGAGAGACATAGAGAGACATAGCACAAGTTGGGGAGGGGCAGAGAGAGAAGGAGACACAGAACCCGAAGCAGGCTCCAGGCTCCGAGCCGTCAGCACAGAGCACGACGCGGGGCTCGAACTCACGAACCACGAGATCATGACCTGAGCCGAAGGTGAATGCTCAACCAAATGAGCCACTCAGGTGTCCCTGCATTTGAAAATTTGATGGACCCTCTGCTGTCCCAGGGCCCAGACACTCTCAGACATGATCCCACCAGCAAAGCACGAGGGCATCTGTTTCTTCCAGAGTCACCAACACAACCTGCCAACTTCCTTTCAGATCTTTGCCACTTTGATGAGGGAAAGGGACGTGTGGCTGTCATTTCAAGGGGCATTGATCTTACTGTGAGCGAGACGAACTTTCTTTTCATAAGAGGTTGTATTTGGACTTCCTTGGCTGTAAACTGTCTGTCCATACCTTTGGCCCTCTGTCATGTGGGGCTCCTTGACTCTGTCATCCATTTTTATTGGACCTTTGGGAAGGAGATCAGCCCTTTGCTTCTGATACGAATGACAAATACTTTCCCCCTGTTCGTCATTTGTCTTTTGACTTTGCTCACGTGGGATTTATTTTCAGCACGAAGAATGTTTTCTATCTTCATTTTTATGCAAGTAAATGAATCAAGCTTTTTAACGGCTTCTAGATTTTTGAGTTACAATTGGAAAGTCTCCACACTTGAAGTCATGAAGGACTCCTTCTAAAACATTTAGGGCTTCATTTTCACATTCCTTTGTAATTCATTTTACTATAAAGTAGGAATCCAGAATTTTTTTTTTTCCAGGTGGCTATATCCACATCATATCTGTATTCAGGTCTCTTTCTGATTCTTCCATTTTATATCACTGATCCATTTGAGAATTCATGGGTCAAAACCACATTGTCTTGATGACTGAAGCTTCATGATACGATTAATCCTTTCGATAAGTCCTCTTTTTCTAGAATTTTCCTCACTATGCTTACTGATTAATGTTTCATAGGAACGTTAGGATAAACATACCTGTTTCAACAAAAACTGTTGATATTTTCCCCAGAATTAAAGGATGAATTTCCCAGAATTAAAGGGAGAATTACAAGTTCATGGGGTTGATTCCCCTTCCTGAAAGACGATGTGTCTTTCCACTTGTACAAATCCTTTTGTCTTTTAGTTTTGTTAATTAAAATACTTATTGAAAGAGACCACGTCACAAGTCGTTAAGGGGACGGCTCGATGACTTTTCACAAAGCGAGCCGCCCCGTGAAATTGCCACCCAGACTGAGAAATAAAAAATGGAGCGCCTGGGTGGCTCAGTCGGTTGAGCGTCCGACTTCAGCTCAGGCCATGATCTCACGGTTCGTAGGTTCAAGCCCTGAGTCAGGCTCTGTGCTGACAGCTGGGAGCCCAGAGCCTGCTTCGGATTCTGTGTCTCCCTCTCTCTGCCCCTCTCCTGCTCGTGCTCTGTCTCTTTCTCTCTCAAAAATAAATAAACATTTTTCTAAAAAGTTAGGGGTGCCTAGGTGGTTCAGTTGACTGAGCGTCCGACTTTGGCTCAGGACATGATCTCACGGTTTGTGGGCTCGAGCCCCACGTCGGGCTCTGTGCTGACAGCTCGGAGCCTGGAGCCTGCTTCGGATTCTGTGTCTCCCTCGCTCTCTGCCCCTCCCTCTTGTTCTCTCTCTCTCTCTCAAAAATAAACATTAAAAAAATTTTTTTAATGACCGGTGCCCCAGGAGCTCCCCTCCTGTCCCCTCCTCCACACCCACTACTTTCCCGGCTTGGGCCATCACGGGCATTTCCGGGTTTCGAACGTCCTAACTGAAATCACACTGCATAGACCCCTGGCTGTCTGGCTTCTGCTGAGAACATGAGCTCATTTCCGTTGGGCCCCTCCTGGGAGCAACACGGCTGGGTCATGGGGTATTTGTGTCCAAACTGTGGCAAATACTAACGCATGGCTTCTAAAATGCTGGTGCTCATTCCCACTCCCCCCAGCCGTCTGCTCAAATCCGTTCTCCCCCCTCCCCCCCCCAGCGCAGGGCGTGATGACGTCTCCCAGCCCCCCTTGCAGTCAGACTAGGCCACGGCATCCAGTGACCATGGAAACCCACGTGCTGTTCTACCTGCTTCACTTCCCCCTGCCCTTCTCTGGAAGCCACAGCGACCCAGGTCAACCATGCAAACAATGGCCGTGCCCTACGGGAGGGCAGAGAACCGTGTTGGCAGGGATCTGGCTTCCAGAAGCCTTCTGGAGCAGAGCTACCCCACCCACGAAGCAGTTCACCTCACAATGTCTACAGGTGAGACCGGTAGACTCCCCCCCCCCCTTTTTTTTTCATGTCTATGCATTTATTTGGAGAGACAGAGAGACGAGAGAGAGAGAGAACCCCAAGCAGGCTCTGTGATGTGAGCGCAGAGCCCAACGCGGAGCTCGATCTCACACACTGGGAGATCACGACCTGAGCGGCAATCAAGAGTCGGCCGCTGAACCGACCGAGCCACCCAGGCGCCCTGAGACAAGGTCGACTTCTGTGCCCTCCGAGCCAGTGTCTGTTGGGGCCTTTTTTGCCAGGAGTTGGGTGTTTTAGCCTCCACCATACTGAATTTCTGGTTACCAGTACGTGACGCTGTCTCCCCCGGGAGGCAGTGGAGGAGGGACTGATGGTGCTACAAAGATTCTCTGTATCTCTTATCGATCGCGTAACCAGGGAAGAGGATTGAGGCGTGGTTTCCTCGTCTGTCACGTATCTTCCCCGTTACGGACACCCCTCCTGGGTCATCCACGGCGTGCATCACTGTCCGTGCCTCCCGCCCCCTCCACTGTGGCTAACTAACCCGCTCGTGGACTGCCAAGTGCCTTCCCTTGTCGCATTAAATGCTTTTCTGGACCGAACCCCAAGTTGTCTAATATGACACGGCCACGTTTTCATCTGAGTTGGCCCACGACGCCTCTGCTCAGCTTTCACCTGAATTAACCTCGGTTTAGGGGAGCCCCTTCCACGGGGCACGGAGTTGCATTTGGTTGAGGAATCCAATGTTATTGCGTTTCTTGCACCAGGCAAATAAACCCACCCACGCGTATTGATAGTTCCGACATCTGTGTTCTATCACACTGTTCCACGTATTGTTTTGTGTTTTTATGGAGTTATTTTTTCCTTTTAAATCTTTGATCGGGGGACCTGAGCGGCTCAGTCAGGTGAGCATCAGGCTCTTGATTTCGGCTCAGGTCACGAGCTCACCCTCGTCGGGCTCTGCGCGGACAGCGTGGAAGCTGCTTGGGATTCTCTCTCTCCCCCTCTCGTTCTCTGCCCCTCCCCTGCTCGTGCTTGCTCGCTCAAATTAAATAAATAAAAATGTTTTTAAAAAGAAAGCATTTTTTAAAAATCTTTGATTATGTGGTTTGTTCTCTTTGCTTTTTTTTTTTCTGTGTGTGTGTTTATTTTTGAGAGAGAGAGAGAGAGAGAGAGAGAGAGAGAGAGAGAGAGAGACAGTGAGAGCAGGGGAGGGGCAGAGAGAGAGAGGGAGGCACAGAATCCGAAGCAGGTTCCGGGCTCTGAGCTGTCAGCACAGAGCCAGACATGGGGCTCGAACTCATGAACCGTGAGATCATGACCTGAGCTGAAGCTGGACGCTTAACTGACTGAGCCACCCAGGCGCCCCTAACATTATAACTTTATGTAATATTCTTGGCCCACCACTTCTTCCTCCACCGTCAGTTTGTGTGTGTGTGTGTGTGTGTGTGTGTGTGTGTGTGTGTTTAAGTAAATTCTAAGCCCGATGTGGGTCTCAAGCTCACGACCCCGAGATCAAGAGCTGCACTCCCTCCCGCCTGAGCCAGCCACGCACCCCTGATGACTTGGTTCCCCCATCATCGAGACAACCGTCTTTGACGTTGTCCAGACACCTCCCTCTCTGTCCCTCCCCCCCCCCCACTGTCGTGTTAGCCTCCGTTGCAAACTTAACCGCAGTCGGTGCGCCCCCGTCCTCTGCCAGGCACGTGTCGGCGGCCGAAGCTCATCTTGACCATGAGTTTGCTACAGACAGACTCCGTGGGACCCACCCTGGCTGGGCTCTGCGATGGTCACAATTGGTGCTGGGGCGCCCTGAGCCTTGAAGGCCCGCTCAGCTCAGCGTCAAATCCTGCGTCCCACCGTCTTCCCTCGGTTAGACCTTGTAGGCAGGCTCTCTCGTCTTCCAATCCCTTAAAATCGTGGACATCCGGGTTCTTCTCCACGGCAGACTGGGTACCCAACTCCTTCGGCTCTTGTGGGATCCAAGAGATAGAGATGTCATCGCGTCAGGGCGAGCCCCGCGCTGACAGGAAGCGTGTTTTCGCTCATGTTTTCTGAGGCCTCCGGTGCTTGAAAGATCTTGCCATCTATATCCTCTTGCATAGTTTCCGCGACCCTTCTCCCCATGTGGCTTGTATACCAATCGTAGCTGCTGTGGGCAGCCGTGGTGCATTATTTTTGAATCTGCAACTCCTGAATTCTAGTCGTGCTGAAGACAGCGTTTGTGGGGACCTTTACGTCACCTCTTGCGCGATACCCAGTAGGGAAGACATGAAAATGGCGGTCTCGTGCTGACAGGTTCACATCAGCCTTCTGTTGAGCCATTTCAGCAAGCCTCCCATCCCTGTAAGCTACACTCCGGGTGCCATGTACAGGGGTCACAGCTCCCACCTCCGGCAAGGTGTCCCCGCCTCCTGTCTGAGTAGGAGACCCCCCCCCCCCCAGGGCAGAAGCTCTTTCCCATCAGACTAGGAATTCGTAAAAGACCCAAGCGATGTCTCCCTCTTCAGACCAGGTAGAAGCCACCTCTTCTCCCACTGTCCCACATAAGCATACGAGCTTACAATATGTTGTGAGTCCTAGGGAGAAAGTAGGGTAGGAAGGGGGGAAGAAGAAAAATGGAAGCTGCTAGTGGGGTGAGGGCAGACGTCTCTGAGCAGATGATATTTACACAGAGAGCAGAGTAACATGAGGGGCAGGCCACGTGGATATCTGGGGGAAGAGCATGCCCTGCGGAGAGAATAGCAAAGGCCCTGGGGCAGGAGAAGCCTGACTGTTTAATGACTGGCAAGGAGGCCGGTCAGTGTGGCTGGGGTGGAACGTGCAGGGGGCAGGCGAGGTCGGAGACGCGGGTCATTGTGGGGCCGTGACGCTGGCTTTGGCTTTACTCTGAGTGAAGTGGGAGCCACCGTGGGATTCTGAGCAGAGCAGTGACCGAATCTGACTTCCTTTTAAAAGGGCCACTCTGGTAAACAAACTTTTAAAAAGGGCAGGGGGGGCGGGGAGGCGCCTGGGTGGCTCAGTGGGTTAAGCCTCGAATTTCAGCTCAGGTCACGATCTCACCGTTCACGGGCTCGAGCAGTGACAGCTTGCTTGGGATTCTCTCTCTCTCTCTCTCTCTCTCTCAAAATAAATAAGTCAACTTTAAAAAAAATAAAAAATAAAAGGATCACTCTGGAAAGTAGGTAAAGAATAAACTGCGGGAAAGACAGGAAGTAGAAACAGGGCTGGGCTCACACGGCTGAGCGCCTTGCCTGTGACACTGACCGGTGTTCAGCAGCTGAGGTCGTGCCCATGCCGGCTCCGGCCTCCGCTCGGCCAGGCCAAATCCAATGGCAGGAGACAAGGGGCTCGAGGAGCAGGGCTCTTGCATCCTCTCAATACTTGCCGTCCGGTGACCAGATACGGAAGCCCTGACCATCGGGAGCCTGGCGGGTGCCCTTTGGAAGCCACAGTCGGGCTCAGCCCGGCTTCGCGCCGAGAAAGGGGAAGGACGACCACTAGGTGGCAGCGTTGCTCCGCTGAGAAGGCGGCGCGGCTCCGGGAGGGGGACCTTTCCGTCCCGGACAAAAGGGAGCCCACCTGCCCTCTGCCGCTGGGCTGCTTGGGGCCCTCCTCCGCTGTGGATGATGGCGGCGAGCGTGGTGATTATTCCAGGGGCTTCCAAAACAATAACCACCCTTCAACCGCCCCGTGTGACCCTCACAGCAAATTCTGGGAGATCGCCCTCCCTCCTGGGACCTAGTGGTCCATTTTCCGGCCGGGACCAGGGGCCTGAAGAGGGGACTGAGGCTGGCCCACATCCTCCAGTGTCAGAGCCCGTCCCTCCCTGGATCTGGGGAGCGCAGCGGAGGGGGAGGTGGGGGGGCAGGAGCAGCCTTCACCTGCGCTGGTTTAGGGCTCCCAGAGGATGAGGCACCTGATCGAGGGTGCATACAGCCTGGAGAGGGGGGGGACTCTTTCAGGGGCCACCGGAACCCCATCACATCAGCTGGTGGAGGGGTATCTAACGTCAACCCACCTAAAATAAAAATCGGATCAAAAGTGATGGCAAAGGAGGGGCGCCTGGGGGGGCTCAGTCGCTTAAGCCTCTGACTTCGGCTCAGGTCATGATCTCACAGTCCGTGAGTTCGAGCCCCGCGTCGGGCTCCGTGCTGACAGCTCGGAGCCTGGAGCCTGCTTCGGGTTCTGTGTCTCCCTCTCTCTCTGCCCCTCCCCCGTTCATGCTCTGTCTCTCTCTGTCTCCAAAATCAATAAACATTAAAAAAATTTTTTTAAAAGTGATGGCAAAGGAGAAGGACTTGTTCGGAACTGCCTGTCTATAAACACTTAGTTAATGGTACTATTATTGTTCGTTATCACTCAAAAAAGAGGGAGTGGCTCCCATACCAGTCGCACCCCATACTACAAGGCACCGGGTACCTCTCCTTTGGCCTGGATCTTAAGATCTAAGAGAAGATCTTAAGTAACGACTAGATTACTATCTCTGGCCTTCCCCAGACTGTTAGCTCCAAGAAGGACAGGCGCGGGTCTCCGGATAGAAGGTGCTCAGGGAAGGGGACTGAACGCATGCAGGAATGTCTTGACCTAATCCCGTGGCCTCCACGGGGGCCCTCCTGCCCCCGAGCTCTGCAAAGCCCACACAGGAGAGCAGTCTTGCATTTCAGTAACTGAACTTCATTTCAGTAACTGCATTTCATGGATCCAGAAATGAAGGTGGTTCTCTGTCAAAGCTTCCCCAGCTGGGTGTGGGCCTGTCCCTCCCCCCTGCCACCCCCCACTGGGGGGCAGACAGAGCAGAATGTGAGGGGACCCTGGGAAGCCAGCCCTGACCCCACTCCTGTCCCTCTCCTCCCTCCCACCAGCTCCTTTCCACTTCCACGGCTGCGTGTCCTGCCCAGGCTGCAGGATGGAGAGGCCGAGGGAGCCTTGCCCATAAATTACGTTGCAGACGGTCCACCGGGAAGATTAGGATCGCACGGGCTTGGAGCCAGGCTTCCCAGCGTCTCCCTGCAGGAAAAGTGGTTCAGGGATAAACAGACTCAGCAGTGTGAGGGAAGAAGGGAAGGAAGGGACAGGAAGGGGGGGCGGTGGGAAGGGGAGAAGGGTGGGCGGCAAGAGGGAAGACAGGGAGAGAGAGCAAGGCGGAGAGACAAAAGGCAGACAGAGACCAGTAGAGGCACATGGGCGGAAGCAAACCCAACGGCCTCTCACCCCTGCGTTCTGGATCCCAGGTATCGAAATGTCTTTCTCTGGAAGACGAGACTGACGGCCTTAATGGTCCTGAGTCCCAGGGAGGTGGGGGGGGGGGATTCCTCCCAACCAAGGCCGACTCTGGGGAAGAGACAGCAAACCTTGGGGCAGGTCTAGGGACTTGAGGACAGGACACCCGAGCGGATGGTCAATGCCATTCTCGGGGTCCCCTTTTCGGAAGTGGGGAAGCTACTTAACCCCAAGGACGGGGGGTGCGGGGCTCCCACAGCCCCACCCTTCCTCTGCCTGTGTTTGCTGTATGCAACCTGTTTCTCCCCCACCCCGGGACCCCTCACCATTTCCCCCCGGGGTTGCAATGCCTCACACCGAATGAACTTTTGCCTCCAGAGAGAAACGTTCAAATTCAATTTCAAGCCCTCACGTTGTGGAGGGGAAAGCCTCTAGGACTGAGATTCAGGACACCTGGCCTTTGACCCCTGTCAGCGAGGAACTCGCTGTGTGGCCTTGGGGTAGCCACGGGGCATCTCTGGGCCTCATTTTCCAAGGCGAAAGAGGAGCCTGGAGTAGCGGTCCCCCAAAGAGTCTTCCAGCGCGGAGATTCCACAGCAGCCCGCATTCCTCTTTGGAGGAAATCCCGAGCGAGCGAGCACTGGACAGGGAGTCGGGCAGCCCCGGCCGCAGCCGACTGAGCCTACATTTCACCTGGCAGGCTTGTTCGGAGCCAGCACCACTGGTTAAAACACCAGCATGTCTCCCCTTCACTACAGCACCTGAACTTCCCAGCACCCCTGTGGGTCACGCTTTAGGATCGTGCCCATCATACAGAGAGAAAACTGAGGATTAGATCGTGCCCATGATACAGAGAGAAAACTGAGGGTAGGATCGTGCCCATGATACAGAGAGAAAACTGAGGGTAGGATCGTGCCCATGATACAGAGAGAAAACTGAAGGTTGGATCGTGCCCATTATACAGAGAGAAAACTGAGGGTAGGATCGTGCCCATGATACAGAGAGAAAACTGAGGGTTGGATCATGCCCATTATACAGAGAGAAAACTGAGGGTTGGCCAAAAGCAACTCGGCTTAGACATAGCAGAGCAGGAGTCAGATGGATGCCAGCCCAGCTCGCCCCCCACCCCACCCCACCCACAGCGCGACGCCTGAACCGGGAGAGGGACACCTCGGAGAGGACAAACGGACGACAAGGGTCACGTGCACCCCAAGGCATCCCCGGCTCGTCCCCCTGTATTTAGACGCAGGAGATTCCAGGGAACGGCTCGGTCCTAATCTCTGTTACGAGAAAGGATTTCTTGGACAGACGGGGACACCGAGGCCCAGAGGAGCTTCCACGGCTCTGATCGCCAGATAAAATACAGGACAATGTTCGGGACACATGCATGCTACAAAAAAAAAAAAAAAAAGAGACGATTGTTAATCTGAAATTCAAGCGTCACTGGGCAACCTGAGTTTTTATTTGTTAAGTCTGGCTGCCCTCAATGGGATACACCCCACTCCCCACCATCCTGGGGGGGCCACGAACCCAGAATCTGTGTCCTTCCCTTCCCAGCACGAGCTACACCCACCCCCAATCCTGGGCCCTGCAATGAACACACATTTGAACGAACACTGGGGAAACAATCGCTTCCCGCAAACCCTTGAAGCCCCAGCCATCTCTAAAGTGCCCCCGGCTCTCTGGGGGCATCGAAGGAGGGAGGCAAAAGGCTCCCTCCAAGCCCCCCTGCGCCTCTGGCCTCTGTGTCGCGGCAGCCAGTGGCATCAGAAACAGACACTTCCCGAATCCCTCCTCTGGGCCTCAGTTTCCACATCTGCGAAATGGGAGCCCGGTGCCCTTTCCCTGCAGCCCTGGCCCGAAGAGACTGTGAAAGCATCGTCACGGCCCCAGCACTGTGCCTCCAGGGGCCCGGGCTCTGGGCGCTGATGAACACTTCGTGCCCCTCCTTCCGGGGCAGGACGTGGGAAGGCGGACCAGCCACCAGGAAATGCTGCTTCTGCCGGTCACACTGACCGAGCACCATGCACGCCCGGCTGTGTATGTCACACGTCCCCAGCCCCGAGGTAGTGCCCAGCACATCAGAGTCCCCTTTGACGCTAAGCCCACGGTGTCCTGTGCCGTGCCCCGCGTGCAGTGACCCGTGTGGATTATCTGGTCTAATCCCTCAAAACACCTCACACCCCCACGCGCGCGTTCATCGCCTGGTGGTCCTAGATTTGCCTGATGTGTGTCGTCTGCCTTCCCGACCGGGTCACACGGGCTCTGCAGCCAAGGGCCCCGTCGGCCTTGTCCCCGGCTGCATCCCGGGCTGGGGAGCCGTGCGGGGCTCAGAACAGGTGGACCAAATGAATGAGTGCTGTTCTCGGCCCCTCGTACAGATGAGGACGCCGAGGCTGGGAGAGACGATGTTGCCCACGGGCCGAGGGAGGGTAGTTTGAGCCCAGGCAGCCCGACTCGGAGCCTCTCCTGTCACCCTCCACCATTCGGTGGGCACACAAAAAATTATCGGCGAATACACAAAGGAGTTCGCCACCCTCCTCCCCTCGCCCACACCCTCCGGGGCCGGCAAAGCAACCCCTTCGAAATCTGGAAGCAATCGCTAAACCTGAGAGCTTGACTCTTCTTCTTCTTTTTTAAAGATTATTTATTTATTTTGAGAGAGAGAGAGAGAGAATGCAGACAGGGGAGGGGCAGAAAGAGAGGGAGAGAGAGAATCCCGAGCAGGTTCCACGCGGTCAGTGCAGAGCCCGACGTGGGGCTCGAACCCACGAACCGTGAGATCATGACCTGACCCGAAACCGAGAGTCAGACGCTCAACCGACTGAGCCACCCAGGCGCCACGAGCACTTGACTCTTCAACCTAAAGCATCAGCTCAGATGCTGCTCAGAGGATCCTGCTCAGAGACGGGGAGCCACCGCCCTGAGCCACACAGCACCTTGGTAGGAGCCCAGCTGCCCCGTCCCGTAGGCCCAGGCCCCGGACCCCCTCTCTGCTCCCCTCTGTACTGGCGACAGAGCAGCAGCCTTGCTCCCTCCTCGCTGTGTGACCTTCCCTGAGTCACGGTGCCTCTCTGAGTCTCTCCCGCCCTAAACTGGGAATACGGCTCCCGACCCCGCAGAGCTGTTCCGAAAATTGGGAAGTGAAACCGTGGACGACCAGCCCAGCTGGAGAGAACGTGGCCCTCCCCGCTCAGCAGACCCCACCAGCCCCCTCCCGGCCTCTTGGCCTCCACCCGGCAAGCACTAACCGGGGCCTGACAACCCCCAGAGCCAACCTGACAACCCTGTGAAGTCTGAATCAGAGGAAAATAATTGAGGTTAATTCCTCAGCGTCTCCAACATACCACCCACCTCTCCTCCCAGCAGGCCGGGAGGATTTAGGAGTTAATGGCAGCATTGTCATGTAAAGGGCTTTGAGATCCTGGGAGAGAGCCCCGGGGACGTGGCAAGTATGAAATGGGCATAATAATATTCGCACCCAATTACTCCAGGATGGTCCCTCAGGCTTCCCCCACCCCCAAGCCATAACAGAAGAGCCGCCCTTTCCCTCCCCCCGCCCCCCGCCCCCCACCACCCCCTCCCCAAGCCCCTGCTAGCAGGTGCCACGGGCTGGGACCTGAGTCCTTCCAGCTTGCTGTGTGGTCTTAGGAAGTTCACACACCCTCTCTGAATAGCTTGCCTCCTTCGTGTGCTGAGGGTCCCTGCAAATCAATAGACAGGTAAAGCACCCACCGTGCCTGCCCCTCCACCACCCCCCCCCCCCCGTGTGGCCCCGCAGTTCTACGTCAAGGGACCCGGGCGCCCTGCGTGGGTATCCACCCAGGGAGAAAGCCAGGGATCCAGCTCCCAGCCCGAGCTGCTTCCCTGTCCTCTTGTCTTAGCCAAGCACTGAGGCCCCAGTCGGTGGGTATGAGACCCTGTGATAAGAGTAGCCCTCACTTTGCCTACTGCGGTGGAGTGACTTCCTGAACGCTCACTGGAGCTCCAGCCCCAATCTGCAGATGGGGAAACTGAGGCCAGAGGGCAAGCCCTTGCCCCGGGTCCCACGGCCAGGAAGCAGGTGAGCCAGGCTTCCCATCCGGGAGCTCAGACTCCACTCATTCCCCCTTTGTGCTCAATAGAAGCCTGGAGGGGGGCACCTGGATAGCCCGGTCGAGCGTCTGACTCGTGATTTGGGCTCCGACCTCGATCCCAGGGTCGTGGGATCGAGCCCCACGTCGGGCTCCGCACTAATTGTGGAGCCTGCTTAAGATTCACCCCCCCCCTTTCTCTCTCTCCCTCCCTCTCTCTCTCCTTCTGCATCTTTCCCCCACTCGTGCATGCTCTCTCTCTAAAATAAAAAAAAACAGGGGCACCTGGGTGGCTCAGTCTGTTAAGCGTCCTACTCTTGATTTCAGCTCAGGTCATGATCTCACAGTTCGGGAGTTCGAGCCCTGCGTTGGACAGAGCTTGCTTGGGATTCTCTCTCTCCCCGTCTCTCTCTCCCCTGTTTGTGCTCTCACTCTTTCTCAAAATAAATAAATAAATAAACAAACTTTTAAACAATAAAATAAAATGCAAAAAGAAAGAAAGAAACTTGGAGGAAATACCCCAGTCTCCTTCTCTGTGTCCTGAGAACGTCCAACGGGGACATCTGCCAGCTTTCTGTGCCCCCGCCCCCCACCCCGGGCCAGTTGATAGAGCCTGAACAAAGCTTTATTGAGCATTTACTATGTACCAGGCTCTGCGCTGAGTGCTATCGCTTTACATCTAACTCACCTCCTGGGAAATGTGGTGTTTCCATCCCATTTTACAGGGAGAGAACCCGAGGCGTGGGGCTAAACGGTGGCCACTCTACGGAGTAGGCACCGCCTGGTTCCCTCCGCACGGGGCCGGGAGGCTCACACTTTAGAGGCAGCCTGAGAGAGGCCCGGATGGGGTGCAGGCTGCTCGCGGGAGAATCAGCAAAGGCATGGAGCCAAAAGCTCCGTCCGGCCCAAAGCCGCATGATTTCTGGGACAGACACGCAGCCCAGCCCGTCTGGCACAACTGGTGGCCAGAGAGAAAACTCAGATCCCCTCTCTCAGGCAGCTGGGGGTCTCTAGGGTCCCGAAGCCCCTGCTGTCGGCCATTCGGTGCCCCGCTGCCCCTCGGATGCTGACGGCCCACCTGTCTTTCCCATCCCTTCTGGATAAATCCGAGGCAGCCCCCTCCTTCCTCGGATGCTACCCACGATCTCCTGGTCTTTCCGGCCTCCTCATTTTCCTCCTCCTGCTCCCCCCGCCTCTCCCCTGCCTCCCCCACCCATCAGAAGTTAATTCCTCAGAAACTTTCCTTGGGAGCAATTTCCACTTCTTATTATGCCCGCTGCGCCGGCCGGGCTCGGTGCTATCTGGCTCCCTACAGCAGGGAAGACGTCTGACACTTGCCTGGAATAGCAGAGGTGACAGAGTGGGGGGGGGGGGCGACTCCTGGGATTACGATAAGGGCTCGCAGGCCGTTTGGTATGCCAGCCCAGGCCACACGCTTTACCTTCCGTATTGGGGTGATAAAGATGATTCTCCATGCTGGTCCCTATCTCCTATCAAGACCAAACATTCAAATGCAGCCCTTCGTTTCCAGCCCCCTCCCCCTGCAAGATCCTACCTCCTCCAAAGGAAATTGAACCTTATGATTTGAACGGGGAAAAAAAAATTAATTGAAGTAGGCCAGGTCATTCCCTCCCTAGGACTCTCTCGGATTTAATGAAAAAAATGGAGATGGTTTTGAAGACAGGTGTACTTGTGGGGTGCAGAGAAAGAAGGGGCTGGAAGGTATTTCTTTGGTGGGCTCTGAGAGGAGGCCCCAGTCCATCAGGAGGGCTCCAGCCAGGGGTGCCCAGTCCCACCCCACCGGCCGGGTGCTCTGACCACAAAGTTGTCACATCAGAGATGAGTCGGCGGCACGGGGGCGGGGGGGGGGCAGATTCTGACCCAAAAGAGAGGTACTGAGGGTGGGGGGGGGCGCAGGGAGGAAGCATGACTTCACTTCTCATCTTAATAAAATTTTACCAAAGGAGAACGAGGCTTCGGGAAGGTTTGGGTTCCTTTTCTTCATTATGATTATTTTTTAGGGTTTCGGAATTGTTTCCTGGGTTCGGAGCCTGTCAGCAGAATATTTATTGTACTTTATGGTGCATTAGTAACGAGATTGTCTTTCCTCTCCACAGCCGGCTTCAAACCCCCCCCCCCCCCCCCCCCCCCCCCCCCCGTCTATCTGGAAGGAGAGTATATTAAGCAGGAGGATTTCTTTTTTGCCAAAGTCAGCAGCCGTGGCAAAGACTCCTCAAGTCCCGGAACTCCGGCTTTGGTGGCATCGCCCACGGGGCCTCGGGGAGCGGGGAGGTGCCCCGGCTGGGCCTGGCCTCATTCCACTGGCCGCTGCCCACCCCCCCCCCCCGGCACCCCCACTGAGCACCTCCCAAATTCTTCAGAGAGCCACCGGGAACCCCTGCCCTTCCCCTCGGCAGCTCCCCGCACCCCTGGAAGGGCACCACACCCCACGATGGACTCACAGCCACAAATTACAGCCCAGACAAGTGTGGATTACTGGCCGGCAGGAAAGGGCACCGGAGGCAGAGGCCAGAGGCGGGGAGGAGCCTGGATGGGGTTGGGGGGGGGCATCCAACCCCCTCCCGCAGGAGCAAAGACACAAAGAGGCCGGAACAGAGAGGCTGGCCGCCCAGCCAGCTGCCCCGGGGCCCACAGCGGCTTCCCATACAGGTTTTACAGGTCTGCCTGGAGGCGGAGAGAAACTGGCCACAAGCCATTAATTACAAATTGGTTCAGGGAGGGAAAGGCTGGGGAGGACATTTTGGCTCCGGCCCCCCGGGGGTGGGGGGGATTCCTGCTCTGTCCGGGATGGGCCCCAGAGCCAGCACTGGGCTGCCCCCCCGCCCCGGGGCCCGGGGCTGCCCAGCATTCGCGCTGGGGACACCGCTGGGACGGCTGCCTCTCTGGGCCTCACTTTGCCCATCTGTCAGCCCAGGGGTGGGATCGGGTCATCTCCAGGGAGATGATTCCGCTCATCGCCACGACAGCCACGCCCGGCTGTCACACAGGCCACCTCACCGAATCGCCCCAGCAACCCCGAGGCCGGGGTACTGTTATCCTCGTGGCGTGGTGAGGGGCCAGAGAAGGCGCGGGGAGCGCAGGCGCCCGGGAGGGCTGGGGTCACCAGGCCGTCCTGCCGGGCTCCAGCTCCCTTCTGGTGACTCCACACCACCCCCTCGGACAGTTCTGCAGGCCTCGGGTCCCACGGTCACCTTCCGACGTGTCCTCCTCAACTAAAAAGACAGCAACGCGTCCGGAACCTTAAAGGCTTCTGGAGAAGCTCCCACGCCTGTGCAGACCCCGGCTGAGACGGGGGGGAAGCCAGGTCTGGGTCTTTATTCCAGGAGGAGAGGGTCTACCAAGTCCACGGAGTGGAGGCACCACCCCCGGCCCTATGAGGGCACTCACCGTCGTTCCTCTTCCGCCAGGACCCCTATCCCTCTGCTGGTCCTACGGAGCCCCCCAACCCCGGGCCGGGCTTCCCAGGCTCAGCACTGACACGGTGCACTGACAGCTGTGGGGTGGGGCCCTCCCGTGCACTTCCGGGCGATTGACGGCAAACTTGGCCTCTGCCCACTAGATGCCAGTAGCTCCCCACCCCCACCCCAGTGGTGGTGACAACCACATGTGTCTCCAGGTTGGGTTCGCTGAGCTAGCAGTTAAAGGCACAGGGTGCCCTGGTCCATCGCCCCCTCTGCCACTCAGTGGTATCATCGGCACGCCGCTTGACCTTGGAAAGTTCAGCCTCGCCACCTGCAAAATGCGGGTGATAATGATATGCAGAGGCCTGATCTGAGGGTTGCATGAGATAAAGCCTGTGAGGTGCACCTGGGGGGCTTAGCCCAGCATCTGGCAAACGTGTGTAACCAAAGGAACTGGTCATGAGTGGGGGCCGGGGGGGAACAGAGAGTGTCACCCAGAGAAGATTAACACCAACGATGAAGTCACTGGGGCTGGGGCTGGGGCTCATGTCTTCATGAGCTGGGCCCATCCGGCTCATGAAATTCATCTTTGGGCTTTGAGATCTAATCCTGAAGACCCTGGTGGTCACACTGTCCAGTCCTTTCTCTGAAGACCCTGGATCAAGATTTGTGTCCTTAAAAAAGGGGGGGGGGCATCTGGGTGGCTTGTTTGGTTAAGCATTTGAGTTTGTGAGTTTGAGCCCCGCAGCAGGCTCTGTGCTGACAGCTCAGAGCCCGGAGCCTACTTTGGATTCTGTGTCTCCCTCTCTGCCCCTCCCCGACTGGCACTCTGTCTCTCTTTCTCTCAAAAATAAATAAACATTTTTTAAAAATTAAAAAAAAAAAAGGGTTTGTGTCCTTTCATTAGATCGTCAGTGCTCAACCATGGGACAATTTTCACCCCAGGGGACATTTGGTGATGTCTGGAGACATCTTTGATTATCACAGCTGGGCAGAGGGCAGGTACCCCGGGTCAGGCTAAGTTTCCTACAGTGCACAGGACGGCCCCCCGCCACAGAGAATTACCCAGCCCAACATGTCAATGGCACCTAGATCAAGAGACCCTGCATCAGGCTGATCAAACCTACTTGCTTTCCCTTTTTGCCTTGGCCCCTAGGAAGCTCAGAGCAATGTTTTATTTTCAACTGCCACAGCTTCTCTCAGCCAAGGTTTCTGATTCAACTTTCACCCCTACTCCCATCCTCAACTACTCTGTATCTTCTTTCACCCGCCCTGAAATAGGCCCATAGAATCTTTGTCTCCTTTTAATCGTGTTTTACTGTTCTAGGGAGAAGTGGGCCCATAAACCAAAGCAAAGCTAATCCCTGTCGGTTTCTTTTTAAGTGATTTTCATAAAGAGGTTTATGGCTTGTGGTTTCACTTGTAAGTTAGACCGTCCTCTCAACGGCCAGAGAAGGCAAGCAGGAGGGAAAAGGGCTCAGCCACAGGTGGCTCTGTGTGTAAACGACGGTGGGGACATACGTGGGAATTAAATGAAACGTCAGAGACCGAATGAATCCTGCTGATGCGCTTCCATGGGGAAGGGTAGGAACTCTCAGTGCATTAACCACTTAATCCCCCCGGCAACTCTTTCAAAAATGACACGATTTCCTTTTTAAAGGCGAGAAACCTGACGTTCCCCGCCAGTGTGGATGACCCGCTTATCATCCTTATCCTAAAGCCACTTTGGTTCATTCCGTGGCCTGCGCGCAGGTTAAGTTACCCAGACGGTCGGCACGCGTGGGGCTGACCGCTCACTGTCAGCCAGCCCCCTCACCCCAGCGCCCGCCGCCTTCCGCCGCACCTGCCTGATGGAGCATCAAACTCAAAACAGCAAAAAGGGGTGCGTCCGTGGAGTGGACTGTTATTCAGCCATAAAAAGGAGCCAAGTCCTGAGTCCCAGGAGGCACCGAAGGACACACAGCCTAGGATTCCATTTACAGGAAACACTCAGAATAGGCGGGTCTACAGAGACAGGAAGGAAATCAGTGGTTGCTTAGGGCGGGGTCAAGGGGGGAGAGTAGGGAGTGGTTGCTGCTGGGCGCTGCTCTCCTTCTGGAGGGCAAGAACGTGCTGAAGTGGATAGTGGTGACGAGTGCACAACGTTGTGAACGCACTCGATGTCACTGTGTTGTGCACGGTAAGACGGTGAAAACGTGGTATATTTTGTGTATGTGACTTTTTCCACAATTTTTAAAAAATGTATAAAGATAAATGAAAGAATGTAAGGAAGGAGGGAGGGAGAGGGGAAGGAAGGAAGGAAGGAAGGAAGGAAGGAAGGAAGGAAGGAAGGAAGAAGTGAAGGAAGAAAGGAGGGAAAGGGAAGGAAGGAAGAGAAGGAGTGAGGAGGAAGGGAGGGGGGAGGAAGGAGAGAAGAAAGGAAGGAGGAGGGAAGGAAGGAGTGAGGAGGAAGAAGGAGGGAAGGAAAGAAAGAAGGAAGGAAGGAAGGAAGGAAGGAAGGAAAGAAGAAAGAAAGAAGGAAGGAAGGAAGGAGAAAGGAAGGAAAGAGGGAGGAAGGGAAGGAAGGAAGGAAAGAAGGAGGGAAGGAAAGAGGGAGGAAGTGAAGGAAGAAAGGAGGGAAAGGGAAGGAAGGAAGAGAAAGAGTGAGGAGGAAGGGAGGGAGGGAGGGAGGAAGGAGAGAAGGAAGGAAGGAGGAGGGATTGAAGGAAGGAGTGAGGAGGAAGGAGGGAAGGAAAGAAAGAAGGAAGGAAGGAAGGAAAGAAGAAAGAAAGAAGGAAGGGGGAAGGAAAGAGGGAGGAAGTAAAGGAAGAAAGGGGGGAAAGGGAAGGAAGGAAGAGAAGGAGTGAGGAGGAAGGGAGGGAGGGAGGAAGGAGAGAAGGAAGGAAGGAGGAGGGAAGGAAGGAAGGAGTGAGGAGGAAGGAGGAGGGAAGGAAGGAAGGAAAGAAGAAAGAAAGGAAGGAAGGAAGGAAACAAGGAGGGAGGAAGGGAGGAAGGAAGGAGAAAGGAAGAGGAGGGAAGGAAGGAGTGAGGAGGAAGGAGGAGGGAAAGAAGAAAGGAAGGAAAGAAGAAAGAAAGAGAAAGAAAGAAAGAAAGAAGGAAGGAAGGAAGGAGGGAAGGGGGGAAGGGGAGGGAAGGAACAGGGAAGGGCAGAATGAGTCTGACTCCTCTGGGCTGGAGTGTGTGAACATCTTTTTTCCCTTTTCTTCTCATCTCTAATACTGGAATATTGTTTGCACAATAAAGCAACCAAAGAAAACAAAACAAAACCCAAAACAAAACAAGAAGAAAACAAACAAAGCCCAGGCCCCTGGAACAGCTGAGTCTCTCCGACGTTGTGGAGAAACAACAGGTCAAAACGGTGATCCGATCGGTCTGTCAGAGGGTTATTTTGTCTACACAACACGGCACAGCTGGTTCGAAGTTTGGGCTTTTTGTTTTCTTTTCCCTCACTTTGACTGGCTGCTTTAACCCGGCGAATAAGCAATTTGAGAATGACTGGGGAAAAATAATATTTTAACTCAAGCCTGGGTTTCCAAATCGCCCAATTAATGGAAGGGGGAGGGTCCTTTCTTTGAAGGGTCTGGCCTCCGGCATTCGGAGCCCAAGTGAGTTTTGGGCCCACACCAAGCTGTGGGAAGATGGTTCCGGGAGATCTGCTCGACCTCACTCCTGCCTGGGGCTTTTCTCTTACAGGTGCGCTGGGGCTCATCCCAGCATTATTTGGCCTGGGGAAGGGGACAGCAACCCACCGAGTCTCAACTGAGAGTCTTAAAGAAACTACACTCTGGGGGCGCCTGGGTGGCTCAGTCAGGCGTCCGACTTCGGCTCAGATCGTGATGTCACAGCTTGTGAGTTCAAGCCCCACCTGGGGCTCTGTGCTGACAGCTCGGAGCCTGGAGCCTGCTTGGGATTCTGGGTCTCCCTCTCTCTCTGTCCCTCCCCTGCTCGCATCCTCGATTTCGTGATGGGCAGTCTTGACTTAGTTCTCTACACTCGGCCAAGAGCGCGTGTTGCTTTTATAATCCCCAAACTTTTTTTTTTTTCCCTTCAAGGATTTGCAGGGACTATCAAGGACCAGCGTTCCCTTGGAAATGGCTTCCAGCTCGCAAATGGTCTAAACTCGTCTTTGCTCTCCGGCTGTCACTGAAGCTGCAGTGAGGGAAATTCAGATCACACGCGAAGAAGCCTCTGGGCTCCACGCGGCCTCTGGCCACCGCCCAAAGATGCAGCCTCGGCACGGAGCGATAGAGAATCCCAGGCCGAGAGAGGCGATGGGGCGTTGGGGGACACGAAACCTCTCTCCAGGAATGTTCTCCGTCCCGCTTCCTCCCGTGACGGACTTCTTTCTCAGAGGGAGTTGGGACATCCTCTTAGATCTGAGCGCAGACCGTGGGCTCCCTGAATCTTCCTTCCGCTCTCGCTCCTGCCATTTAACCTGGTTGTGCGTCCTTGGGCAATTCATTGGACTCACTCACCGGTAAAAAGAGGCGGTTGTTCCCATGAGGTTCGAATCAGCAAGTCCTCAGGGCTCTGAGCCTGCCTCCGATGTTAACCCTGTGTTCAGGCCCCTCTGGTCTGATGAGTCGCCTGTTTGGACAACCCACCCCCCCCCCACCCCCAAAGCCGTGTCAACTCTACCGATGAGGAAACGGGCTGCCCAAAGTCACAAGGCTGGAGAACGGAGAGCCAGGATTCGAACCCGGATCCCTGGCCCCAGGGTCCAGGCTCTTTTGAATGGGTTTCTCATTTTTGTGTCCATGGTGTCCCTCTGCGAGCACTGGCAGCACATCGGGTTCGGTAAACGCTTGTGAAGGCTCTGACTACGTCCGCTTACTTAATTGTGCGACCACAAACGGTCAGCCGCCGCGCTAAGTGCGTTTCATGCATTACCTCATTTAATCTTTCAGCAGTACCTAAGGCGTAGGTGTTGTTCGTAGCCCCGTTTTACAGATGAGGAGATAAAGGCACTGAGAGGTAAACACACAGCTGGCACATCCAGGGGATCTAACCCCAAGAGTGTCTCCCGGGTTGAAGATGAAGATTATTGGCTCTGTGGCTTGGGAATCACAAGCTACAGGACCAGGCATAATGGATTCCAAACGAACTGCTCGCCCTGGGTAGGCTGAGCCAGTAGGGTTGCTAGAAATCCTGATCCCTGGCTCCGGCTTACAGCTGGGTGCCCCCCTCCCCCCCACACACACACACCCCTGCACTCCCACCTCAGCTGTGGCGCACAAAGCGGGAGGCTTTGTTCAGGAGGATCCCCCACCGCCCTCTCCCATCGTCACCCTCTAGGCTTTACGTTTCGCCTGAAGGAAGAATAAAGCATTTGCTTCTACGGGGTTTTGGAAGGACCCCCATCTCCTTCCAAGGAAGCTCAGCTTCCATGCAAAACCATTGGTGTCCATGAGGAACTGAAAGCATGTTTGACTTCACAACGGGCACATTCGAATGGCCCGCACTTTACAATCCGTGGCGACCCAGTGATAGTCAACACTTGTCTGTTAACGGTGTCTTTCGGGGAATGAAGGAAATCGAGGTCTGCTCTTTCGATCTGCATGGTAAGCACCTTCCTTCCTACGGACTTCAGCCCACGTCAGTGTTTCGGGCACAGACACGTACACATGTGCACGTACCTGTCCACCCACTCTACAACTCCATGGGTCTCTTCCCAGAAATTAATCGATGCGTGAGACATACTTCCACGAACCTTCTCCACCATGCCCGGCTCTGGAAATTCAGGACAGAAGAAAATGTCCAGGTTTCAAAACATGGATGCGAGTGCAGGAACCATCTGGCCCCATAATTAAACAGAGGAGCTCACTGAGACCCTGAGGGGAAGAACGACTCACCCAAGGTCATACCGCGAATCTGTGCTGAGCCCAACTGGGTACCCAGGCCCCCTGGCTCCCGGCCCAGCACTGCCCAGAGAGGTACGAGAATAGAGGTCATTGTCTAAATTAAAAGGAAACAAATGCCACCTCTCCATCCCTGAGGAGAGCCAATGGAGGGAGTCTTTGCAGACACAATTGCCACAAAAAGTTTTCAAAGCCTTCCCTAACCTAATATATGTAAAGAAATCTTTGGAGAGTTATTCCCCATTAATCAGCTGTCAGCAGCATTTGGAGGGAGGGGAGGGGAAAGGGGAACGGAGGAGACGAACTCATTTTCCAGAGCCTGTCTCCAGGATTTCAAAAACGAGTTTAGCAGAGCCAGTCACTTTGGGGGCATCTGAGAAAATGAGAAACGGCTCTCACACCCTCAAACGCTCTAACCCTGCACGATGATCCCTCTGATTTAGTGGCTTACACTTTCGCACGGATCGGAATCGTCTGGAAGGCTGGGTAAAAGCACGGATGGCTGCCCCCCCACCCATTCAGACGCAGCAGGTCTGGGGTGGGGTCTCAGAAGTCGCATTTCCAACCAGCCTCCCGGGGATGCCCAGGCTGCTGGTCCAGGGACCACCCTGAGAGTCAGCGCCCTGGGCCATCGGAGCTATTTGAAGGGTGAAAAAGCAACTTTATTCATCCGGGGGCAGAATAACGTGGCGGTCAGGCCAAGACTCGAAGTCAGGCAGAGGCACTGGCACCCCCCAGCTCTGCCGCACCAGCCCCGGGGGCAGGGCCTTGTTGGCTGTTGCCCATCGGTGCCCGGCCCCGGGGCTGGGACATCACGACGCCAGACAAACGTGTGCTTCTGTTGCTGAGGGGAGGCAGTTCTCACCGGTGCCGGCCCACTGCCCAAGCAGAAAGGAAGGGAGAGGTGACCCAGGGTCCAGGGGAACGTCAATAGCGGGACGCCTCGGTGGCTCAGCAGCTTACGCGTCCGACTTCGGCTCAGGTCACGATCTTGGCGTTCGCAAGTTCGAGCCCCGCGTTGGGGGAGCTGTTGTCAGCACAGAGCCTGCTGGGAATTCTCTGTTCCCCTCTCTCTCTGCCCCTCCCCTGCATCTGCTGTCTCTCTGTCTCTCAAAAATAAACATTAAAAGAAATAGCGGGGCACCTGGGTGGCTCAATCGGTTCAGCGTCTGCCTTCGGCTCAGGTCGTGATCTCGTAGCTCATGGGTATAAGCCCCGCATCGGGCTCTGTGCTGACAGGGCGGAGCCCGCTTCGGATCATCTGTCTCCCTCTCTCTGTGCCCCTCCCCTGCTCTCTCTTTCTCTCTCAAAAATAAGATAAACATTTAAAACCAAGTTTATTAAAAAAACTAACTAAATAAATGAACTTATCAAAAAAGAAAAAAAAAGAGTGACCCGTTAGTCGCATTTCTTTGCCTTGATAGCGGGTTGGGGGTGAGTAGGTGCCAAGGCCTGAACCTGGCCCCAGAGTCCATTTGTTTTCGTCATAATAACTTCCATGTGGATGCCTCCATTTTTTAAAAAATTTGTAGCTTTTATTTATTATTGAGAGACAGAGCATGAGCAGGGGGAGGGGCAGAGAGAGAGGGAGACACAGGATCCGAAGCAGACTCCAGGCTCCGAGCTGTCAGCACAGAGCCCGATGCGGGGCTCGAACTCACAAGCTGTGAGATCATGACCTGAGCTGAAGTCGGACGCCCAATCGACTGAGCCACCCAGGCGCCCCTGGATGCCTTCATTTTTTAAAGGTACAACCCCCATTATGAAAAATTTAGAAAATGCCTGGAAGCAAAAAGAAGAACATCAGTATCGCCTGTGATCTCGCCCTGTAGTAAAGCTCATCTTTTGGGTATACATTCTTCTGGGTTCTTTTTCTACACATCGGCATCATTTTTTGCTTAAAGTAGGATCATGCTGTTTTGGAAGCGGGGTTTTTTTCCACTCCATTTTCATGAACACTTGGCATTAAAAATTCTGAGAGGTGGTACAGTTCACCCCAATTTCTACCCAGCACGACATTCTGCAGAGACAAAAACAGGGCCATGTGAGATCCAGCTACCTCTTTCCAGAATCATCTATTCACTCTATTAATTTACTTACTTACTTTCTTACTTATTTATTTATAGAGGTCAGGAGCACACAAGGGAGGAACAGAAGGAGGGAGAGAGAATCCCAAGCAGGCAACATGCTCAGTGCATAGCCCGATCAACCCCCGGATCGTGACCTGAGCTAAAATCAAGAGTCAGATGCTCAAATGACTGAACCACCCAGGTGCCCCATCTCTTCGCTCAGGGACCAAGGTCACACCACTTGACCTCTCGGTGGCTCACTTTCTCAGCCAGTACCATAGGGGTGATGTGAGTACAGGCCTCCAAACAGTTGTTGTAAGGATTAAATGAGCTAACGGTGTCCAAGAAACATTATATCAGTGTTACCTCTTACTATGTGTCCTTGTGATCGTTCCAGAGTATTCCATTATATGGATGTTTCATAAACTATTTGTCAGTATTATATTGTTTGAAATTGCCTCCCCAGTTTTCCCTATTATAAAAAGAAAATAGTGTGATGAACATACTTATGTCTTTGCACATGTGCGTGACAGGTTCCCAGAAGCTCCAAGCGGTAGCCCAAGGATAGTTCTAAACGTTTCTGGAACTTTCAAAGCATGCTTTCCAAGTCGCCCTTCAGAGAGCTGGTGCCAATTTACTCCACCACAAACAGTGTAGTTGAGCCCCAGCTCCCAGCATCCTCAGCAACCTTGGATAGTATCACTTTTCCCCCTCACAACTGCCCCTTTCATGAGTAAGCGTAGCATCCCGTCATAATATGCTTTGCTTGGGAATCTGGTGAGATGGACAGTTTTTCATACGCTCCCAGTCCTCATGTATTAACGACAGAGGTCTTCAATAAATTGCCTGTCCGTGTCTTTTCGCCTCAAGATGGTGCATCATCCTTATTGACTTCCAAGAGCTCTTTATATAGCAAAGACATTTACCCTTTGCAGCAGAGGTATCGAAAGGACTTTCTCCGGTTTGTCATTCACTTCTCAGTTTCATTCTGGGTGGGTTTCTTTCCTTGTGTATTACTTCGTTCCCCCCCTCCGCCCAAGAGCCACTTGTTAACCAGCCAGAGGTACCATTGCTCTCCCCCCATCAGTATCTTCCTTGCCGGGTTCCATCAGCCTGGGGCCCTTTTAAGTTTGTAGCCTGGGGCAGTCCCTTTGATTTACTGCCCCCTACATAATGAAAAACCCAATTGGAAAGTGGTCTATCAGGTCTTTCCAGAAGTCCTAGACGACCCCAAATCGGCTGGGCTCCTACCCCTGCTGGCAGCCCAGGTCACAGGTCATCACGCCCCAATGACCCCCGAAAAGGGATAAATCAAGCCCCCAGGTGGTGCTAACAGTTGGTGCCAGCCAACTGGTTCGGCTGCTTGCTTCCCTGAATTTCCCTGAAAATTTTTGGGAGAATGTAAGTTATAGCCCAGAACGACAAGAGGAAAAATACGCAACTGAGGACGAGCCACAAAGCCGGCCCCTTCCTGAGCCCTGCGAAGCGCCAGCCGCTGTGCACACACACGACCTCTCCGGCGATCCTCCACAAGCTGGGCGTTCCTGTGCCCGTTTGCTACATGAGGAAATGGAAGTTCAGAGAGGTTAGGTCACTTGCCCCCAGAAAACCCAGCTCATGAGGATGGAAACCAAGATCAAAAGGGATCTCACCAGGTTTCAAAGGTTGCGCCCTATCTCGGAGCCCCACTCACTGGACCCACCTGGGTTTTAACCCCAGCTGTGCCCCCGGCTGGCTTTGACACCAGGAAGACCCCGGTCCCATTTTCCTTCACCTGGGGATGCTCACGACCCGCCCCTGTGCCACACAGTATGGAGTCGAGAATCAAATTTTTAACGTGGACAACCTTGTGAACCGTAAAAGCGTTCGGCAAAGCTTACCCTTTGTGCCAACTTGTATCAACTTGTAGCAATCATGCAAAGCCAGACAGCTTACAGGAGATCACCAGCCCCTTTCCCACTCTGACCACCACACTCTTCCATTCGTTCAACAACACGGAATCCTGAGTTCACCGGAACCCCGGGCCCCACGCCTCCCTCCTGCTCCAATGAGCCCCGACACATGGAATGCTGTGTACGCGGAGTCCCCATACCTGGGGATGCAGAGAAGGCTAGTGGCCCTGCCCGTTTAGGACACGGCAGCCAGAGGCACCCCAGCCTCTCTATCGGGCAGAGCATTCTACGAGGCTAAAGGAGGCCAGGCGAGATCCAGCTGTAGCTTCCCCACAAATTAATTCTTTTTTTTTCCCCCCGCCTCTAACCCAACACTACTGATATCAACACAGATAAATCTCAGAAACATCGTGTGACGTTTCAGAACGGTGCTCACGGCATATCAATACATGAACTGTTAAGGCAATAGGTTTTAAGGTAAATATGGAATCAACTCCTAAAAGCACGTGTGTTCATTTCCTGGGGCGGCCGTAACAAACGACCTCAAACTTGGTGACTTAAAACAGCAGAAACGTAATCTCTCCCGGTTCTGGAGTCCCAAATCACTGTAACCCTTGGCCAGAATCAAGGTGTCACAGGGCCCGCCCTTGCAGGAGGCTCTGTGGACGATCCGTTCCTTCTCCCAGCCTCTGGTGGATGCCAGCGTTCCGTGGTTCACGGCCACATCCCTCCCATCTCTGCCTCCTCGGCCGCAGCACCTTCTCCTCCTCTGTGTCCAGTCTCTCTTTTCTTCTCTCTTATAAGGACACGTGTCGGGCATCTCGGGCCACCCAGAATAATCCAAGATAATCTCTCCATCTCAGAGTCCTTAACTGGGTCCCCTTTACATCGTGAGGTAACATTTACAGGCTCCAGGGATTAGGACTCTGGAAGAACCCATTCTATTATAATATAAGTGAAATATTTAATAAGTTTTTTTTTTTTTAACTTAAGCCCTGCCAGCTCCTTGCTGTGTGGCCCTGGGCAATTTATTTCACATCTATGGACTTTTGTCTCCTCATCTATATTATGAAGTTACTGGCATCCATCTCAGGGGTGTGTACGAGAATTCAATAATACACCGTATGCAAAGTGCCTAGCGAGTGTCTGGCTCATCATAAGTACAGACTTGCCATTATTGTGGCCATTGCTATGGTCGCCGTCTTCCCGAAACCCAGGAGCATTTTCTACAGTACATCCATGCATACGCACACACACATGTATGTGTGCACACACACACACACACACACACACACCCTCCTGAGCGAGAGAAATAACTTTTTCTGCTTCCAGCCCTGGTTTCTGAAACTCAGCTTTGGCAGGGGGTGGGGAGAAGAGGGGAGCTAAAAACTACCATGGTAGACGCAGGGGCGGGGGGGGGGGGGAGCCCCTTTGCAAAGGCACTTTTTGATCTGCTCTAACTGCCACTATAGAGAATTAGATGGAATTCATTTTTATGATGAAGGAATTAATGGTTATGGAGAGAATCGGGTTCAGGTGGAGGACTTGAATCCAAAGAAGGGAATAAAGCCTTGAAATTCAAATGAAAAATTATTATACGAGCATAAAGGAAACCTATTTTACACCTGTAAGACTAAATGTATAAATATGAACCAACTGCTCCCTCTGGGAGATGGGGATTGTGCTTTTAATTCACCTAGACAAATGTGCAGGCCCTTCCCTTCTACCTACACATTTCAATGAGGACCTGGGGCACCCCCAGACTGGCCACCTCCTCCCTCGAGCTATAGGCACTTTCTAGCCAGGGGTAAAAGCCCCTCTGGCCTCCCCAGAGCTTGCAGGAGGGAGGTGGGCTCCTGAAGCAGAAAAGTCCTTGGACAAGGTCATCTCAAAGTCTCCCTCATAGAGCTACAATTTTCTGGTCCTCCAGTCTCCCATCCCCCCCTCCATGGACTCCCGAGGCAGGACCCTACGGTCACCAGAATGTGTCAGCTTCATTCGTTCATTCCACGGCACCTCTGAGCACCTGCCGTGCTCCAGTCTTTGCGCTCAGTGCTGGGGATCATCTGGTTTGCAAAAGGGGAAACTGAGGCAGCAAGAGACTAAACGGGAGCAAGAGAGAGACCGGACTTTGGAGTCAAGGAAGCCTGAGTTAAAAATCCCTTCCTTGCCACCCGCAACTCTTTGACCTTGGACCACTCTCAGTTGGACCTTGGACATCCCCAAGTCTCAGTTCCCCCCCCCCACCCCCACCTCTGTAAAACAGAGAGGCTGAGATCCGCCACCTACGGGGGCCTTGAGATTAAACACGCTTGCTGTTCAATCCATACCCGGCACAGGCGAGGCATTCAAAAACCCTGGTTATTAATATCGGTGCCCAAGAGCAAAAAGTAATATGATCGTTCAACTTAGCTCTTTGTCAAGCACCCTCTGTGCTCCTTTCCACACGGAGCTCACCCTAGAATTGCAGAGCTGGATATGAAAAGGTCCCAGCGACGGAGTACAGAGGAAGCGGGAAGGGAGGAAGCCAGTGTGTACTGAGTGCCCACTGCAGCCTGAGAGGCTCACCCAGTTCTCATCACTGCTCCCTAAGACGGTGCAGACTGACCGTGCCCGAGTTCCATGCGAGCATCTCCTACCATGTGCTTATGGCTGGTCACCCTCCCAATGCCCCGAGGGATCCAGGAAATCCCAGCACGCAGAAGGCACACGAAGGTCCAATACCACTGTGGATCGCCATCCCCACAAGATTCAAGCCCAGGTCTCCCCACCTTTCCCCAAGTGTACATATCCTGCTTGTACTAGAACCATTCATTCATTCATTCATTCACCCAACGAGTCCTCTGAGCACCTCCTAAGGAACGTAGGCTACAACAGTGAAGGCACAGAATGAATGATCCTGCACCCAGGAAAGGACAGACCCCTCCCAGAGTGGGCCATGATGGAGGAGGGGCCTTCCCAAGGACACAAGGCAGGAGGAGCCCTGGGGACCAAAGGAGCAGCATCCCATCGGCCTCCCCTGAGCAAAGAGCCATCTGAGGTGGGAACCAGGCAGCGTTTGATCTTTTCTTCCTCAGTCTCATCCCACCCCGCCCCCAAAAGCCCGGGGGCCTGCAGGGAAAGTTAGTCTGGGCTTGTGGGCTTCCCCTGGAACTCGTGGCCAGCCAGGAGCTCCAGGCAAGCTGGAGCCGGGCGCCAGCACCTCCCCCCTTTGATTTGTTCAATGAAAATGCCGTGCCGGTTCCATAGATGCTCGGTTGCGATAAGCTAATTGTGCAAGGGCGCAGTCTACAACCCATTAACGCTGGACTCCTGCAAATTGAACTTGGAGTAGTGATCTAAAGGGGCCAGCGCAGGCAGCCCAGAGCCATCGGGCACTTGGTCTTTTGTTCGGGCAGCTGGGAGCTTGGGAGGAGACCTCCGTCCTCGGGCTGTGCAGCGGTTGCAGGGAACAGAAATCCCGGCTGCTCACACACCTCCAGCCCCGCCTGTCTGCAGGTACGCGGTGCACTCCCGCGGGCACACCTGCGGACACGCACACTCACCTGCTCTCCTCGGCTCTCGCACAGGTACACACAGGCTCTCAGCCTCACCTACGGCCGCACGCGCACTCACGCGCACGGTCCCCTCCGTCTCACGCCGTCCCCGGGAGGCCACCCCAAAAAGAAACCTTCTCTCCGTCCCACGGAGGCCCCTTTGCCCCACACCAGGAGTGCAAAGGAGAGAGGGGTTGCTGGGCAGAGGGGAGGCTTCTACACATGTCGGGGAACACGCTGCAAAGATGGCCTTGGTTGCCTTTCTGGAAGGCAGTGGAAAGCAGTTAGCAAGAGGCAGAGGCCCAGAGGAGAAAAGAAAAGGAAGTGGAAAAGGAGGCAAAGAGAGGAGGTGGAGAGGGGAGGGGAGAGGGTGGAGGAAGGCCAGGAAAAAGGATCACTGAGATCCTATGTAGGGGTCTGCCTGAGAGAAGTCTGACTGTTACCATTACTGCTGTTATTTACCTCGGGAACTGGAATCCAACCACACTCTTTTCTTTCGCTCGGAAAAGAGAAAACGCCAAGCAGGAAGATATCCTAGTTTCCCTCTCCTTCCTATCCCGGTTGGAGCAGCTATCTCAAGGTCGCTCTTCTAAGAGTGCTACTACTACTTATGAGAGAAAAATAGTAGCAGAAGGTTGGGGGAGTGGGGGGAAAAGGTGTTCTTTTTCAAGGGTGCCCCTTCACAAGCTGCACTGAGGAATTCTGGCATCCGGAACCGGAGCGAGCCTCCAGAAGGTCCTTTGTTCATGGATATTCTATTTCTCTCCCCACCCCCACGCCCACCCCCCTCCTCTCTCATTATCAAACATTTGAAGACTGAATAATTCCATTTGTTGACGTCTTTGGCCAGAGCTTCTGAAAATGCAAAAGGCCCCCCCGAAATCAGGACCCCTGGTTTTCAAGGTGGATTTATCCCCCTTTAAAGGAAGATTCCTTGGGTAATCGCTTTCAGAAAGTGCTCATCACACAGGGATCTGAAATAAAAAGAGTGTCCTCTCCTTTGCGCTGGTGGGGGGAGGGATCCCTGGCCACTGCCGGCAGCGAAAAGGAAGCCTCAGTTGTGGCCCTAAGTCTCGCATGCGTCGGACCCATCAATTCACAGTCTGGGGCTGAAGCAGCCAGAGAAAGGCCAGCTTCCCCAGGCCGATGACACATTGAGGTCTTGCTCCAAAGCCTTAGGCCTCTTTCCCACTTGGAGGGCTCATCTGGGGAAATTGGGAGGAGGAATTCCATGTGCCTTGTGGTCGCTCTTAGAAGGGAGGTGCTGGGGGCAAAGCGGGGGTGGGGGGCAGGTCGGAACTCAGACCGGACAGGGAGAAGATGGGGGTGGGGGACAGTTACTTACCCAAGCCATAGAGCACCAGGACCCAAGGAATTTCTAGAGGGAGGGGGTGCCGGAATCATGTTGGGCTGAGCCTGGAGATGCCCCTTTTGAGACAGCCTGAGGTAGATGCAGAGCAGAGGAGGGACCCTTCTGGAAGGTCTTTGCCCAACCCCACGTGGACCAAAGGGGTCCCCCAGGGATTCAGGTCTGAGTTATAGCCTGGTGCACAGTGGAGGCCCCTACGTACTTGAGCACACCATGGAGATGGGGGAGGCAGGGACGGGATGAACAGATTGAGAGAGGAAACCCACTGGGGAGAAGTCAGAAAGGCAAGGAGGAAAGGAGGTGGTGACAAAAGAGAGATAGAGGGGGCCCATGAGACAGAAAAGTCTGTGTGTGTGTGTGTGTGTGTGTGTGTGTGTGTGTGTGTAAGAGACAGGGAGAGGCAGAGAGAGACAGGCAGATCAAGACCAAGAGAGAAGAAGAGGGAGGGAGAAAGGAGCAGGGAGAGAGACAGATTAGGGTGAGGGGTTGGACGGGAACTTTCCAGGCCAAGAGTCCAGCCTGACACACACAATGGAGACCTGAGCCCCCCAGCGCTGGAAGCAGCAGAATGGTTGGCGGTCTTTGCAGTTGATTAATGTCTGTGTGGGGAGTGAATTTGGGCAAGGGGGTTAGCCAGGGGAACTGAGAGGAGAGGGAAAGATCCCCCCCCCCCGCCACCTCCAGCTGCAGCCGCCAGCCCCAGTTCCCAGGTGAACCCCCCTTTCCCCTGCTGGATGTGAAATTGCCATTTCACCCCGCCACACTTCTTAATTGTTGCAAAAATCATTTGTGAAATTGGTCTCCAACAGGCGAGAACGGCCACGCTCATTCCGACAGACACCCCCCTTCCTCCCCCTCCGCCTGCCCCGCGGGAGCCCACGGAATCCCCAAGCTGCGAATACTCAGGGTTGGTGCCGCTAGCACGGGGTTTCGGGGAGCCTGCTCGGGGCCTCCCTCGCGACTGGGCCCGCAGCTCAGTCCTCTGCATGGCACGGTGGGGACCGTGCCAAAGGTTAGGTGGCCCCCCCATGGAGCACCCCGAGTTCGCTGTCCCCAGCCACAGCTGGTGGGCCCTGACCCCAGGAGATGATGCACGCGCGCGCGGCCCGGCGGTAAAGTCAGCAAGGAGGGACCTACTCTTCCAGCCTCCACGCCAGCGCGCCCCAGAGGCCTCTCCTCGCCCAGGGAACTGACCCAAACACACATTCACACCTTCCTGACAGCTGAGACAGCATGGAAGCGACTCTAAAACATAAACACAGAGACCTTCACTTAGAAGCACTCGCGTACTCAGACTGGCCCGCAAGCCTACAAGGAGCCTTACACACAAGCCGACCTCCACCTAGAGACACACAGCGGCTTAAATTCACACACAAACACACCCCTCGGTCCACCCACAGACGGAGAGAACCGGTGCCTTAAACCCTTCCTCGCCAGGATGGAAATTACTGATGAATGAATGAATGAACGTACATTATATTATCTCTACGAAGGAGTGTATATTGTGTGCATATCTGTATGTGTATATCCATACACACATGCATACGTGCGTACACATAAAATATACAGCCACTTCTGCAGGTCCCGGGCCAGACCCCCCAGCAAGACAAGATGTAAAGGGACCCCAAGTGTACCTGGACTTCCCCAGACACATACACGGTGGCCTCAAACTTCATCTCTCAGTCCCTCTCCTCAGGGGCAATGGATATAGCAGGGTAGCACCTCTAACGAAGAAAAGAGCCCAGAAAACCTTGTCGGGCCCCTAAAACTCAGGCCAGCCTGGTACCCGGGCCTGGGCAAGTGCAACCTGAATTCCCCCTTTCCAATTCTAAAGCTACCTGGCCTCCCCCTCCTCAATTCTGGAGCCGCTGGAAGGTGTGGGTTTAACAGGTTTTCTGTAGGCCCCCATTCCCAGAGTGCCTCCCCACCAAGAGCCTGATGAGCCCTCCCCACACCGCCCCCCCCCCAAGGGCTGGGACAGACGGGAGAGGAGGGAGTCTGTCACATGCTGAGAGGGGCAAAGGTCACAGGTGAGGAAAAGGGGAGGGGAAGGGGGCACACTAGGGCCAGCCCGAGGAGAGCCCCCCAGGCCAAGACGAGGCTGACCCCGGGACCCCGAGAGGGCGGGCAGGGGGCGGGCTGCGGGGCGGGGGCCGAGTTGGAGGGCTGGGTTTATTTTATTGTATTTTGCCTCCAGCGCTGGGCCGGAGACACTCTTTCCCGAGGGAGACAAAAGGCCTGCTGTCCTGGCGTCCTGCCCCGCTGGGAGGGCGGTTCGCCCCCAGGACTCGTGTCCCGGGGCAGGGGCGTCTGGCCACTCTGGCCGGGGATGGGGGGGGGAATCACCACCCCCACTGCTGACCCTTTAATTGGGGCACTTCCCCCCTGTAAATTCAGAGGGTGGGGGGAGCTCAGAATTGACGGGCTCCCCGTGGCACCGAGACTCTCCCCCCCAGATCCGGGGCACCACGCTCGCTGTCAGCCTCCGGGCACCAGACTGCCCTCGGAAAAGAGGTTCTGGGTTGTGGCCAGGGTGCCTGAAGAGGAAGGCAAGTTTAAACCCGGCTGCAGCTGGGGGAAGGGAAGGGGGAGACGAGGGGAGAAGACGCAGTCCCTAATATTTGGCACGCCCAGTTTTCTAAGCACTCTGGCCGGCTGGGAGCCGCGGAAGGCTGGGTGAGGACCCGCCACTGGGGCGCGGACGTTATTTCACAGAGAAAGTCATCAACCCTCCTCCTGAAGTCACCCTAGGCCGCTCGCCCAAGTGGCCCCGCTGGCGGAGATTTCAGAACGTGTGAGAGACATGAAGGAGATCCGCAATCAGCCCACTCTGGCCCTGGGAGGCCAGAGAAAAGGCGAGAATTCAGCGGAGCCGCCAACCCTGCAGCAGACATTCCCAAGCAGCCGGGACGCCGAGAGGGGCCGTGGGCGACCAGGGGGCTGGGCGCTCGGCCGCTGTGGCCCATTCGTCAAAAGTAGACACTTGCACAAAGTTGGCCCCCTCCCCTTCCCTTCTGCCCCCTTCCCCCAGCCCCGGGGCCTCGCTCCCTCTGTGTTAACGGGCGGTTCAAATTCTCCCCCAAAAACCAGGTCGAGCCGGGGATTAGAAAAGAGAAAAAAAAAAAAATATTCGTTGGCGATTTCTTTTCGTTATTGGTCCTCGCCTCCCTTCCGCCCTGGCCCCCTTTTCCATCTCATGAATAAAAGAAAAGTCCGAACCTATCAGATCTCGTTCGCTGCCTCCCCCCCCCCCGCCGCCGCCACCCCCGTCCCCCCCACTCCTCCTCGTACTCCAGCTGAGCACTTTTGCACAACTTACCCGGCGGATCGCTCGCCCCCTCGCTTCCCCTCTTGCCTTCCCAACCCCGTCACCCCCAGTCGCCTCCCCTCCAGCCCCGAAACTCCGACAGAGCCACCTCGTCCCCTCCCCGAGCCTTGTGGGGGGCGGGGGGCGAAAGCCGGTGCGCGAGGGGGACGTGAGTGTGGTCTGCAGCGAGGCGTGGAGGGGCGCGCAGGGAGGGAGCGGGCGAGCGCGGGAGTAAATATATAACTAAATACGGGCGAGAACCCACTCGGCAGCCTCTCGGCTCAGAAACTTTGGCCCGGAGCGCGCGAGCGCGCACGGCCGCCCGTCTGAGGCCGGGCCCTGCCTCCGGCCGCGGCTCCCCCCTCCCTACCCCAGCCCCGCTCCGCCGTCGGCCTCGCCTCCCGGTTCCGCCCGGCGCATCCGCCCGCACAACTTCTGGCCGAGCCGAGCGGGCACAGGCGGACTTGGGGTTGGCGTGTTTGTTTGTTTGAACTTCCCTGTCGCCACCTTCCCCCCCCCCCTCCCGACCGCCCCCCTCCACCAACCTCCGCCCCCCACCTCGCCCCCCTCCCCAGCTTCTGGACGCGAACGGCTGCAGCCGGGGGTGGGGGTGGGGGCAGGGAGCGCGTGCGGAGAGGGGAGGAGGGGGAAGAGGTTAAAAAAAGCGAAGTAGCAGAAGAAGGAAAGAAAGAGAGCGCAGCGGGGGTGAAGGGAGCGGACGGGCAGCGATTTGTGCCGACTCTGGACTCGTCCCCGGCGTGCGCAAGAATGGCGGCCCTTCCCGGCACGGTCCCCAGGATGATGCGGCCGGCGCCCGGGCAGAACTACCCGCGCACCGGCTTTCCTCTGGAAGGTAAGAGCGCCTCCGCGCCTCCGCCGGGAGCCCGGGGTCCGCGGAGACGCGGCCATCTCCAGGGGTGGCGGCGGCGCCAGCGGCAGCAGGGCGGGAGGAGGGGGGCGCGCTCCCCGTCTCGTCTGGGACGGAGTCCGGGCGCTGGACCCCGGAAGTTTCCGGGGCCGACACTTGTCCGTTTCTGCGCGGCTTTCGGTGGCCGGCGGCCCGGCCTCACAGGTCGCGCGGGCCCTGGCCTTGCTCCGCCGGGCGGAACCCGGGGCAGATTTCGGCCCCTGGGAAACGCCAGCTCTTCGTGAATTTCAGCTCGTTCCACTATTTTCAGATACTTCCCTCCCCCCCCCCCCCCATAGTTTCTCGCAGCTCTCCTGCGTTCGCCCCTGCAAACGCTTCCTACTCCTCGTCCCGAATTGTTCTTTTTTGTGTGTTTGTTTTCCCCACTGCTGGGATGGTCTTCCCAAACCCCTTTTATTTCGAAATGCCGACAGCATGTGGACAGCGTGTGTCCAAACCAGGAAGGTTCTCCGCTTCTTCCAAAGCAACAGTCAGAAACTCCTGCTCTTGGGGTCTGGAAACAAACTAATGCGAAATAATCGATAGCAACGATTTCCCCCGGCCCCACCCCCACAACTTTTCACTTGGGCTTCGGAACTCGGGAACTCTCCTGGGAGAGGACCCCGGGACGGGGAAAGTGCGCGATTCTGTAATGCGTCCTCCCTAAAGAAATATGCAGCGCCGGGGCGAGCAGGGAAGGACGCACCGTGGACGGTTCCCGGCTCCAGAAAAGGGTGCGAGCGGGCTGCCGAGACCCTTTCCTGCGGGTTGTTGTTTTTTTTTTTTTTTTTTGGCTTCGTTTTGTGTTGTGTTGCTTTCTTTCTAAACGGATGGAAGGCCTTCAACCTGTCAACCGAGGGATCACTGGGCTCCTGGGGGCAGGTAGCCACGGTGTGACACGGGACACCGCTTTCATTTTGTAATTACTCTTCTGGTAATTGTATGAGCCCCCTTGTGCGCGAGGAAGGGGAAAGGAGGCGGGGAGGGGATGGACGGGCAGGCAGCCTGCGATCTGGGGAGGGAGGGGTCCCTCCGGCAGCGGGCCGGGCGCGGGTCCCTGCATTAGACAGAGGCGAAGAGAGTGGCTCCGTGATCAAGTGCGCGCGAGCAGCCACGCAGGCGGGAGGGCGCACAAGCCCGGGGATTTGCCGTAACACTCTCCTGTAGCGAATGCAAGTGAAACAGGCGGCCGAGGACGCGCAGCGGATTAGAACAATATTTGCCCAACATGACGGAGAATACTGAGGAGAGCCGAGCGCCGGTCGCTAAAGAGGCTCTTGAATATAAAGTTGGGCGCTCGAGAGCTCTCCAGTGCTAATGGCATATCCCGCCACGGAGACCGAGTGACTCTGACTTGGCGACGCACGATTTCTGATTAAATCCGAGGGTGGCTTCAGACTCCTACTTTTGCAAAGAGAGGTGGGGGGGGGGGGCCGGGAGCGCGAGGAAGGAGGCGGTAGGAACAGCCGAGACTCTTCTCGCCTCCTCCCTTCCAATTATACCGGCAGCTCCCTCCACTCGGGCGGCTGTGAAATCGTTCTAATCTGCCAGATCTCCGCAGCCGCCGAGTCCCCAAATTGGGGGGATCGAGGCCGGATTAGTGCACCGGGTGTCCCCCAACCTTCTGGGAGGAAATTGTGTAGACTTTGCATTAAGGCTTCTGAGGAGCTCTCCCCTCCCCAGCATACAGCAGGGGCTGACCGCGGGGGATGTCTGTCTCCCAGGTTCCCAAAGTCACCCACACCCCGGGGGGGACTCTGGCCCATCTGTGTACCAGCCTCTCAGAGCCCGCAGGGACAGTTCATGGATTTCTGAAGCCAACTAGTATTTGATTTGGAAGCTTGGAGCATCTCCCCAGATCTCCCCAAAACGAAATTAGAGCTTTGAGAGGGGTTGGAAGCAAGGAGAGTCCCTCAAGGGACAGCCAGGTGACCCCAGAGGCAGGGACCAACGGCGTCATGTCACCAGTCCCTCGACTGTTCAGTTAGAAGTTGGACGGCTCTGCCAGCCCAGGCCAGAGCACTAAACACTGGTAATTAACCAGCACCTTCTGGCCCGCTCCAAAATGGATCAGTCTTGACCACCTAGGGCACGGAGCGGACCAGAGGGGCCACATCTCACCCGCTAGTGGCCTCTCTAAGAGGCAGGCAGACCTGTGGCCCAAACTGCATCCTGGGGGACATTGGTCCCAGAGACTCCAAGACTCCATCAGCCTCTTGGCTCTGTCCCCTCCCTCCCGTCCTCAGAAGCATCAGATCCGGCGTCCTCATTCCCCATGGTGTGACAGGAGCAAGGGCACTCGGCGTCTGGGGGACTGTAGCAGCCAGCCGTGACTCCCCCCTCCATCCTTGCAGGACCTTCTCTGAGCTTTATGACGGTTTTCGCCTGACCTCTGTACTGCCTGGGCTCCAAATGTGTGTGTGTGTGTGGGGGGGGGGGTTCAGGGATCCTCTGTCAGGGGTCTTGGGGCTCAAATGAGACCAGCCAGGGAGGTGTGCTCAGTGTCTCCTCCCCATCCTTACCCTGTGCCTCTCTCCTTCCCCATCTGCCCTCCCTTCTCCAGTGTCCACACCACTTGGCCAAGGCCGGGTCAATCAGCTTGGCGGGGTCTTCATCAACGGGCGACCCCTGCCTAACCACATCCGCCACAAGATAGTGGAGATGGCCCACCATGGCATCCGGCCCTGTGTCATCTCCCGCCAGCTGCGTGTCTCCCATGGCTGTGTCTCCAAGATTCTCTGCCGCTACCAGGAGACCGGGTCCATCCGGCCTGGGGCCATCGGAGGCAGCAAGCCCAGAGTGAGTGTCTTTGCTGCGAGCCGACAGTCGTCCTTCCCACGGTTGGGGGATCCTGGCCGTAGCCCCTCTCAATGCCCTCCATCATCCAGTATCACTGGGGGTTCCGTAAGCTTCCTGTGAAAGTACAGGAGGAGAGTGTCCTCACCCCCGGATAGCTCCCTCCTTACTTGAATTTCTAGTGGATGGAGATAACTGAGGTTCCAGGTTGCCCAAGACTTGGAGGCCCATGAGTCATCCCTGGGCCGTCCCTATGTCTGCCCCATCCCCTATCATCATCCCAGACCAGGGAAAAATCTCCCCTCTGTCTTGCCTGAAATAGTGAAAGGGAGATCCTAGGAGTCCTAATTAGCTTTTTATTTTATTACCTATCACTTCCCTGGGCCCTCAGTCAGCTGCCTTCCTGGGAACCAGGCTCAGGTTTTGTGAAGGGATAAAGCCAATCTCAGAAGGGGGCGGTGGTGGTGGTGGGGGGGGATGGGAACCAGAGACACCAGCCTGGCCTGGGGCTCTTGGGAGGTTGATATTAAAAGTATCTCCCTCCCCCCACCCCATCTTTCCACTCCTGCTCTCCCACCTCCACCTCTGAAGCAGGTGGCGACTCCGGATGTGGAGAAAAAGATCGAGGAGTACAAGAGGGAAAACCCAGGCATGTTCAGCTGGGAGATCCGAGACCGGCTGCTAAAGGATGGGCACTGTGACCGCAGCACGGTGCCCTCAGGTGAGAAGGCAGCTGAGCCGGCGGAGTCTGGTTCAGGCTTGGGGTTCGGGGCTGGGGGTGGAAGAAAGAGGACAGGAGGTGCTGAATGACGCGGAGCTTGAAGGAAAGTTGGGGGGAGCAAGGGGGACAGGAGCGTGGAGAGAGTTGGGGCACAGGAGGGACTCAAAACCGAAAGGAAGATGAAGCCAGGGAAGAAGGAAGGAGAAGCAAGTTCAGAAAGAGAGAAGAGGAGGAGGAAGGAGAGAAGGAGGGATGGATGGACAGAACGGAAGGAGGGACGAAAGGGGCAAAAAGTTAATCCTATAAGGCTGGGTGATAACAGGAGCTCCCTGGGCACTTTCTCCGGGAAGTGGCCTAGAGAGATGGGTCCATCCTAGGAGGGTTGACCTCCGGTGGGCTCCCTGGACCCCTTTCCCCAAGTCACAATTTCTGTTTCGTTAGTGCCACCAGCCAGCAATGGGTCCCAAATGTGGGGGCCTTCCAGCATCCTGCCTTGTGAGACAGAAAGCGGCCTGGGATGTCCCTGTGCAGGCGCACGTGTGTGGGGGGGCGGCCAGGCACGCAGGGCTGGGCCGCACACCTGAGTGTGGAGACCGCAGCACAGGGGCTGGAGGGCCGCTGGGAAGGCCCTGGGGGAGTGGGTATGGGTGTGAGTGTATCTAGGGGATGCGCGGGTGTAAGGCCCAAGTGTGTGCAGGGATGCGTATAGGAAAGCCACCGTGAGATGCCCCAGGTGGGTCAGCTTCCCTAGCGAGTGACTGTCCTTAGGTAGAGACGCTTAACCGGGGAGGGGGGCAGCGGGTGTGAATCTCATTGCGGCGTGTTGGGGGCGGGGGGGGGGGGGTGCTGCGCGGCTTTCTCCCAGGGGCCCAGGTCGCGCCGGGCTCCGCTGCCCCAACGACTTATACTTGGTCTTTTGCCTTTGAATTTCTGAGGTTTAGTGAGTTCGATTAGCCGCGTGCTCAGAATCAAGTTCGGGAAGAAAGAGGAGGAGGATGAAGCGGACAAGAAGGAGGAGGACGGCGAGAAGAAAGCCAAGCACAGCATCGACGGCATCCTGGGAGACAAAGGTAGGGAGCCTCCCCGGGGACGCCACGGCGGAGCCGCGCGTCCCCACCCGCCCGCGTGCGGGCCGGTGCTGCGCTTCCGCCGCCCAAGGCTGGCGACTTCAGCGGGAGCGACTTCAGCGGGAGGACTCACAGCCTCCGGGGGTGGGGGCGGGAGGGGGGGCAGCCGGGAGCCCCCTCGAGGCTTTGCCGAGAGCGCCCCCTCGGCGCGCCCGGGGCCAGGGCAGGGCGCGGAGCCGGGGCGCAGACGGACCCCGCCTCCCCGGGGAGCCGGCGGCAGGTTGGTGCACTGCGCGCCGCCGAGTGCGCGAGCCCCGCGCGCAGGGCCTCGCCGAGCCCTCCGGCGCGTGTGTCCTCCGGCGCTGGCGTTTTGGCGGCTGGTCCCGGCGTGGATCTATTATTTATAGGAAACTTGGGCAAGGGCGGGGGGGGGGGGGGCGAGGAAGGAGGAGCCGGCCCGCGGCTCCCTAAATGAATTTGTTAACCAGACCCGCACACGCTCTCTAAACGGTCCCTTGAAACCCTGCCTGACAGTTGACTGACCGCTGCAATCAATAAAAATTAGCGAGGGCCGCGTGGGCCGCCGCCGAACCCTCAGCCTCGCGTTGTCAGGGCGCGCGGACCGAGGCAGCGCCGAGTGGGTGCAGACGGGCGCACGAGGCAGGGGCTTGCCCCCGTGGGGCCAGGAGTCGAGGCCAAGTTCCCAGAGGCCCGGGGTGGGGAGGTCTCGGGCGAGGAGAAAGATTGGGACGCTCCTCGCACTCTCCCCACTTTTCAGCGCGGCTGGGCCGCTGCCGGGAGTCTGAGCCTGGCGCCCGGCTTTTTCCCCGGATCTGCTAGGGAAGGCATTTATCTTTCAAGCGCCTGCACGCCCCGGGAAAGGGGGGGGAGTGCTTTTGTTTATTGACGGGGGGTGGGGGGGGGAAGTTTCAGGAGAAGGGGAAGTCTTTCTCATTACCCCCTCCCCTCGGAGTTCTCTCTGAGACTGGGTCTTCCGTGGGGGCATGGAGGAGAGACAGACAGACAAGAGCCAGAGCCGGGGAGGCTGGCTGGGGAGAAGAAGCAAGCCCCCCAGCAGGCATGCGGGCCGGGGCAGGGGTGGGGGGCTGCAGGCAGGCAGACAGCAAAGACAGTGCTCCTGTGAACCAGCAAAACAGTAGCTTTGTGGAAAGTGGGGAAGCGCCCCGAACCTGGGAACTTGGAAGGAGCACATTTGGCTGGAATTTCTTTGCAGAGGTTTCTCGAGGTACCTCCCTCCTTGCTTCCTGCGAACTCCCAGCCCGGGTCTCTCCCCAGTTTTCAGCAGGCTCTCCCAACCTTGAAGATGAACTTCAGAGACAAAGCCCGCTTCCAAAGACAACACCCAGGGAGGCCCAGCCCCCACTGGCCTGGTGGAGGGGGAAGGTGGGAGGAGGGGCAGGGGCAGCCCCTTTGAGAGCAGCCTAGAGCTGGGGAAGGGGCGGGCTATTGACATTCAGGGCCCCAAGTGGAGCCCAGTCCCGCCAGGGACAAAAGGGCGAGGGAAGAAAGGGAGGGAGCCGCGCCTGGCACCCCGCTGCGCCGGGCCTGTCGCACAGCCTCAGGTCTGCAGTGGGAAGGGGTCCTGTGCCGCTAAGGAGCGCCTCTGGCTTGGCCCAGGCGGCCCTGAGCCCTGCGACCCCCTATGGGGGGACCCAGTCCTTACTTCAGTTTGTAGCAGAAAGGGGCTTAGGGGCACTTCCTTTTTTTGTGGGGTGGGGCACATTGAACTTGAAGGGCTCTTTTCTGGTGCCTTACCACACGGCAGACGCCGTTTCTGGGAGGTAACCGGGGGAGAGGCGGAAGGAGGTTTGGTTTTATTTGGAGAGACTTTAGGTGTGCGTGTGTGTGGCTGGGGTTTGTCCAGTTCCATCTGTGAGGACGCAGCATAGAGAAATCTGTCCTGAGAAAGAAGGAAGGGAAGGGGATAGAAAGGGTGGGCTTTGGGGAGCCCTCCGCCTCCAGGGAGGTCCTGCGCTTCTGGTGTTGGTCAGGGCTTACGAAACCAGCTAACAGGCAACTTCGCTGCAGAGAGGATTTCTGTGCAGCACAACCAGGAAGCTCCAATTCTCCAGAGGTTTGCGGGGAGGAGGCAGAGAGCACAGGAGCTGAGTCTGGAGAGGAGTTGCAGAAATGAAATGGCACCCGTGGGTCTGGTATCCAGAAACCCCAGCAGTTTTCTGAGTGACAGTGGGCATGTCGGGCGCCGGGACTGTGGGCTGGGTGGCTGTGTCAGCGCATGTGACTCTCCGTGTGGCTCTTGGCCCGTGGCCCTCTGGATCGTGGTGCCGTGGGGCTGTATTCTGTGCAACCGCGGTTCTGTGTGGCTCTGCAGGGTGGTTGTACGTGGGTGTGAACGGGCAGAGCGACCGTGGGGATGAGTGAGGGTTGCCTGTCCATCTGGTGACAAGTCACATCAGCCCCCTGAGTACCTGGGCAGGCATCCCAGGCGACCCCCCCCCCCCTCCAAGTGGGAACCTCTCCTCTCCCTCCTAGGCCCCGGCCATCAGCTTCACGGCCAAGTTAGAGGTGAAAAGACCCCTTAACCTCCACCCAAGCCGGCCAGGTGGGGAGAGGCAGAGACCCCTCAAAGCGCAGAGCAAAGGGAGGGGTGCGCGCCCACAAACTTTGTTTTGGTTTCTTGCTCTCGACAAACGCTTTCTCCGGGGGTTGCCCCTCTCGTGGCGGGGAGCCTTGGAAGAAGGGGTTTAAGAGCTCTCCTCTTTAAGCGCTAAAGAGAGATCCCTCCCTGAGTCCGTTTTCCCCTATCGTCCGCTTGGCATTTAATAATGTTAAGACTTATTAGAGCTGGTAATGAAAACTGGGACTCCTGAATAGGAAACTGTGTTGGAGAGGGGTGTAATAGCTTCCAGGCATGGTAAGAAACTATTTATCCGCAATCAGTCCTCACTCTCAGAGTTTGAAGCACAAACGTTAAGTTGAAGGGTTTTAAAGCAGATTAAATTGAGCTTTTATTTCTGTGCACTTTCATCTCTGAACAGCTCACTCCTGCTCCCCTTGGGCTGATATTCATGAGGCTGTTCATATTTTTTTTTTCTCTTATCCTTGTTAAGACTGAGTTATTAGGATTGTTGGTGGTGAGAATTTCAGACCGCTGCGGAGAGGGGCTCCGGCCATGCTCTGCTCACCTGGAGAGGGAAATGGACAGTTCTTGCCCTCATCCACTTGGACCCTCTTCCCCTCAGCCCTGCTCCGAGGATCAGGGGAGACACAGGCCGGAGACCCAAGTGGGAAAGGATTGGAGGAGGGACGGAGAAGAAAAAGATTTGCCTAGCCTGAGCCCAGAGAGACTCCACTGGGAAATTTGATAGGGGTTTGCAAAAAGTCAAGCCATCTCTCTGGGGGAACTAAGGGGGCCAGTGTAAAGAAATGGGGGGGGCAGCAATATCAATAGTAATCAGCACCCCGAAACCTCATGCCTCTGACGTTGCACAAACGTAGGCTGACACTGACCAGATCAGACGTGGGGCTCCATCTGGGCCTTGGGGTCCGGCGCCCAGAGAGGTCACGATTAATACGAAATAAGGAGGGAGAGGGGGGACTCACAAACTAAAACGAAGAGGGTGCATTTGCCTCTGTGGGGAAGAGTGCCATGGTCACCGCCGGGCGGAGACTTTGCTGACTTCCCCGGGTAGGAAAGACCGTCCGAGGTGGGGGCCGAGGGGGGTGCTGGGTAAGGCAGATCTGTGTTTCTTTCCCTCTTTCCTTGATGCATTTTTAAAGCCGCGAACGTACAGGTGTGGAGTGGCAAATGACGAAAGAGGATCGGAAGGGAGAGGAGAGCCCCGAAGTGTCGGCTTTAGACACTTGTAAAAGGAGGTGGGAAACAATTTAATTTGGCAGCGCGGATAGCTGCTAATGCGGTTTTCGGTCGTTCGCTACACTGGAGGAAGCTGTTTTGATTGTGTGTACAAGGACCTGCTAAATTTAATTAGGCTCCGGGGGAGCGCATGAATAGGGGAAGGGGGGGGCTCGGCTCCCCTCAGCCCACACCGTTTTTTGTTTTTTTCTTTTTTTTCTTTTTTCCCTTCCCCCGGCTTCACACCTGGAAGGGGCATTGTTTACCGGATAGGCGAGAGCGGCCGAGGCAAAGGGAGGCGGCGCGGAGGGAGCGGGGCCTTGGGAGCGGGAGCCGGGGAGGGGACGGAGATAGTCCATTTATCAAGAAACAATCTGCATTGATTTAAACCAACAAGTTCCCTCCTCTGTAAATGTGTGTTTAGAGAAAGGTAATTGACACTCTACCAAATCAAAGGATTACCCCGGGTTGGCAATCTAATCAAACAGAGTCCAGGCGGGATTTGAGGCTGTTCAGAGTGGGGATCAGCTTCGCATAATGGGGGCTCGGAGGAAGATGGGAGGGTGTCAGGCAATTCCCCGGCTTTAGGCTGAGCTCGGTGGTGGATATTCAGTGAGACCAGAGGGAGAGAGGGAGGGGGGCGAGGCCTCCGCCGCGCCCGGGTGGTGGGGGGATGGGGTGAGCGGAGAGGGGGCGTGCGGGGCGGGGGTGGGGGAACATCCCGCAGGAGGGGGGCTCCCGGCGAGGGGGCGAGCCCACACTGGGCTGACAAGACTCCCCCTTTCTTCCCTCCATCCCCCCCCAACCGAAGCCGCGAGAGGGGAAGGAGGGAGCGGAGACTAACGGAGAACAACAATGAGATATAACTATTACAAAGGCAAACACTGGCGCTCGCGCGCGCGCTCGCAGCCCCGGAACCCGCGGTAAATAAACAAAGTCGGCAAACTGTTTGCCAGATAAACTCGTGCCTAAATCGAGTGTGACGGGCAAGGAGAGTCGAGACAGAAGGAGATAAGGTTGGAGGGGGAATGAACGAGCATAATCTAATAGAAGACATTCAGCAAACAAACTTGAAACAAGAACAGGGGAGCGGAGGGTAATTATCCGCCCCAGAGAGCGAGGGAAGCCTTCGGAGGGCTGGGGGTGCGGGGGTGCGGGGGTGGGGCGGGGGGGGGGCCCGGAGCCGCGGGGGTGGGGCGTGTTGGGGAGACCGGGAGGCGAGAGGCCTTCGGGACTCCACGGGGAACCGGGCCAGGGTCCCCAGGGCGCGCAGGGGGAAGGCCTTTGGGACTCCACGGGGAACCGGGCCAGGGTCCCCAGGGCGCGCAGGGGGAAGGCCTTCGGGACTCCACGGGGAACCGGGCCAGGGTCCCCAGGGCGCGCAGGGGAAGGCCTTTGGGACTCCACGGGGAACCGGGCCAGGGTCCCCAGGGCGCGCAGGGGAAGGGCTCGGCTCCCAGATTGAGGTTCCCGCGCGGCTCCAGCCTCCCGGACGCATTTCTACACGGGGTGGGGGTCCCCCGCCGCGGAGGCGTGCGGGTTTTATGTTCACCTCCGGGCACGCACCGCCACACACACCGGCTGTTTCGAGGCGTTTGTACCTAAAAGACTCGTGTGCGCGGCGCAGCCGTGAAAGGAATTAGATATTTACCAGTTTGAAATAAGCCTGGCTAAGAAGAAGAGAGAAGAGAGAGAGAGAGACATTGAAAAGACGAGGCTGGCTGGGGGAAGACTTCAAACGAATTCATCACTTGGAATGGTGGAGGGGAGATTTACCAGACAGTATTGGGAAGTTATTTAGATATTAATAACACATTTTCCTGAGGCGCGACCACGGCAGCCATCTGCGCGGCTCTTGGAGCTATTTGGCTGGGTGAAATATGGGCGTCTCAAATGTTGGGAAGAGATAACGCAATCAGGCCGTAACCCTGGTCCTAAGACGGCATCGCAGCGTTAAACCCGGATTAACCTCCCCCCACCCCCCGCCGCCCCCTCCCCTTTCACAGCTTTCCAAATTTTTCACTGGAATTTACATGGAAGGATTTAAAAGCACATATAACAGTAGCCTTAAAGCAGTAAGGTGATTATTTGGGCTTTTTTTTTTTTTTTTTAAAGAATGCCTTTCTGAAAATGATAGTTGTCACACATTACATCTTATGTAAATAATACGATATAAAAACATATATATTTTTTATACATAGAGAGAGAGAGTTGAGCAAAGGAGATCTCCTTCCAGGTTGCCTCTTGGGACTTTCTGTTTGTCATCATCAGCAACGTTGATGAGGCCTCGTTCCTAATGGGAACCTAAAGAAACATGAAATGTACAATCAGCTAAAGCCAGACAGAGTTCACACCACAGAAGGGGCACAGAAGTGCCTGGTGAGGAGAAGCCTTCCAACTGTTAAGAGCACAGAAGAGAAACCCCAAAGGGGAGATTCTCCAGGGGCTTTGGGGCCTTGAAGGCCATGACTAAGGGGGGGGGGCACATTCCAGGAATTCCAGGAAAAATAGCTCGTCTCCTTCTCCCATCCCAGACTAATGAGGTAATTAGGAAACCCGGTTGGGGATGGGGATAAGAGGAGATTGGAAGGTGGGGATGCCCCCCTCAGTTTTTACTGTCCTAGGCCTTCCCTCTTCCCCCCCCTCCCCCCAACTCTGCCTGAAAGAGGAAAAGGTGGAAATGGGGTCAGCGCTTTCTGACCCGCTCTGGAGCGATTGGCCCCGGCTGGGGTCGGGCAGGGGGAGGGAGGGAACTTGCCTTCCCAAATCGAATCAAGGCAGAACGGTGACCTAAGGGGGAAACGTCGCCATTAGTAGATAGATCTCTCCAAAACTTCAAACAAAGTGGGGTGGGGGTGGGGGGAAGGGAACGGTGAAGCTGGGTAGGCAGAGGCCAGGCGGGGAAGGGGTCCGCAGGCAGCTCAGGGGGGACCGGGAGCCTGCGAAGGGGAGGGGCCCGGAGGAGGAAGAGAAAGGGTCGAGGGCAGAGGGGAGGTGGGGGCCAAAGGAAGGGGTGTAGGAAAGGGGATATGATATGCCAGAGGGGGGTCGGCTGCACTTGGAACTTCAGCCCCCCCCCGGGAGAGGCAAGGCTTCGCGGCGCTGCAGCCTGGGGAGGGATGGGGGGGGGTTGTGTGCGCCCCAAGCCGTGCTTCCATGAGGCCCCTAGGGCATCCCAAGGCGCCTGGGCGCTCCAGCCTGGCCCTCAGTTGGGCACCTCCAGGAGCCGCAGAGCCCCGCAAGCTCCGCACGGCTTCTCCGAGACTGCGGGTCAGCTAAATCGTCCAAGATTTGGTCGCCCGGGCCCTGGCTGTGCGCTGGGCCTGCGCCCAGGTCGAGCCCAAGGGAGGGGTGAGCAGAGACCGGGGAGACACAGAGGCACAGAGGGGGTACGAGAGAGAGGCAGACGGAGGAGAACAGCAACAGGGGGAGGGGAAGAGAGGGAGAACGCTGCGTGCTGGAAAACTGGAGCGAGAAAGACCGAGCGCGGGGGGTAGAGAACCTGCCCGGAGCGTTGGAGGGCGCCGAGAAATGCGGAGGGGCCGCGGGAGGCGCGGAGCGGCAGGAAGGAAGACAAAGGGACGCCGAGTCCCCGAAAGGCTGGCCGGGGACGGGCGGGTCGGGAGAAGCCGTAGGCCCCCGAGGCAGCCCGCGGGAGAGCGCGGGCGGAGAGGGCGAGCGCGCGGAGCCGGGCGAGCCGCTGTCGTCCTTTTGATCCTCCGCGGCTTCCCCTTATCAGAAGCGCTTTCGGTGACACTGGCACAAAGGCAGTTCATCATATTACAGCGCGGCCCGGCGGCTCGCTGCGATCCCGCCGCTTAATTAGAGGCGAGCGAGTCGCGGCCGGCGGAGCGGGAGGGAGGCCGAGCCCGAGGCGGGGGCCTGGGCGCCGCGCTCCGACCCGGGGCGCTGAGCAGGGGCCGGCCCGAGAGCCTGGTCCAGCCGGGACCGGGAACAAGGGCGGGGGGTGGGGGTGGGGCTCTCATTCGGAGCGCTGCTCCTTAGACGGGCCTGTCGGGGTTTCACTGCCACGAGAGTGAGGCTCTCTGCCTTCGGGATGTTCGCAGCCGCCCCTTCTAAGTTCTCGGCTTTGGGGAAGAAATGGCGCAGGCCGGCATCCCCACTCCCTGGCTTCCCACGCCGCAGACTGGAGGGTGAGAGGGTGAGTAAGGGTGATGTTACAAGGCTGGAGAGCTGAAGGCTTCATGCTGCTCTGGGCCCAGTTCACACCCACAGGTTACCAGCGGCCAGAGGGTCAGATTCCCCCCTCCTGCGGCTTGCCCTGTCCCCAAACGATCCCAGCTGCGCCAGGCAGGAGGAATCAGGAGGGGCAGAGGGCATCGTGGTGGGCCTGGGAAGGAAGGGTGCCAGTGTCGGTCCTGTCCCCCAACTCACTAGAGTGTAATCTTGGACAACTTGCTCAGTGTCTCTGGCTCTCGGTCTCCTCCTATGAAAGCCAGAGCCCTGGACTAAGTCAAAAATTCTTGTCCTCCTTGGGGGGACCTTAGACCCCTTTGGGAATTGGATAAAACCCAACAAACTGGCCAACCACACAAGTTCGTACAGACAGAATTTCGGGGAGCGTATAAAGGGGTCTCTGGGCCTCTGGAGGCCATGCCCCATTGGGAACTTCATACAGGCAGTTTTCCTGGTGACTCCAATATTCTCGAGGGAGTGTCTCTTCAGACACTCCTGGATGAGAGAGCCCGGGATGAGGATCTGGAATTGGAGGAGCGATGTTGAGGCTGGAAGCCTGCCCTCTATCTGGCCCTTGCTGCTTCCACCCCTTTCCAATGCATGCAGCAGTATCCACCCAGTCACCCCCATTTGGTTGTTGGAAGGGTCCTTTCTGAGGTTGAAATAAGCACAAATGTGGCGTTCCCCTTTTTGGTCAAAGAAAGAAAGACGGGGGGAGGGAGAGAGAGAGAGGAACGAAGGGGGGAAGGGAAGGGAAAGAAGGAAGGAAAAGAAGAGAAAAAAGAAAGAAAGAGAAGAGAGAAAGGGAGGAAGGAAGGAAAGAAAAGAAAGACTTGTTTCAGAGAGTGAATTTCTTCAACCTGTAAAATTTTGTTGAGCACCTACTATGCATTGTGCCAGGCATTGTGATAAGTGCCCAGGAGCACCTGAGACACCAAGAAGGTCTCTGCCTTCAGAGACTTTTGAGCCGGGTGGTTGAGACAGAAAATAAACAAGCCTACGATGAAGAGATGTGCCCCAGCGCATGTGCTTGTGCGCGTGTTTACCTGGATCTCTGAGTGCGCCTCGCCCCCTTGCCAGGCTGCCTGTGTGTTTTGGTGTTTGTGGGTGTTGTCTGTATGTCTGTGTGCGCATGACTGCACGCAACAACAGGATGTGTTTGGGGCCCGGGCTGGATTTGGCAGGCAGCCCCCAACCTGACTTGGGGGGGTCACAGGCCTGGAAGACAGGGCATGGGGAAGCGCCCAGGGTTCCAGCTAAGAGGAGGAGGGAGGGGCGGCCTGGGGCCTGGGCTCCCAAGCGCCTTCCCTGTGCTCTTTGCCACTGAAAAAAAAGATCAAACAGCCCCTAGGACGGGACAGAAAAAGGCGTGGGGCGTCCTCCAGAGAAGCAGCTTGGAAAACTCCAGCCTGAACTTTTCTGGGGTCTTTTCACGGGACCCAGACCCAGCGGGGCCCCAGTGGAATGGGCAGCTGCCTTTCTGCAGGATCCTCCCCCGGTCCCCAGCCTCTGTGGGGTAACAGGTGGAGAGGGTCCACTCTTGGACGCGGGTTCAAATTACAGTTGTGGGTCTGTAGGTGCCTGGGGAAAGTGGAGAGAAGGTAACATTTGGGGAGGTTTCGTGGGATGTCCTGTGTTGTGTATACTTTTGCGCAGAGATTGTGTGTCTGGAATCAAACGCGCTCCAGTTCTCTGGAAACTTGTCCTACGGTCTGCATCAGATTTAACTGGGCTGCACACAAATCAGGTTCAGAGTTCATCTCCAGAGCATCAACTTTGGGGTTGGTAGGGGTCAGGGGGAGTTCTAAGGAACCTTCTGGAACTCTGTCATTCCCAGCGGAAGCCTGCAGAAGACCTCCTGTCTCCTGCAGTCTCTTGTAACCACAGAACCAACCCAACTGCTGGTCCAGCGGCAGAAGGAGGAACCCAGGACTTTCGGGACTGATTTTGTACTAATCCCCTCCCCACCCCCACCCCCCGTTCCTCCTCTTTGCAAGTTTTTCTCCACACCTGGTCTTCTGGGTCTTAGATTCACTCTCGGGAGAATGAGAAGTCCGACAGAAAAAAAGAAATTCCAGTGTGTGTGTGTGTGTGTATGTGTGTGTGCACGTGCATGCCCCCGCGAGAAAAAGCTAGGAGATGCCCGTCTGCTTTCTTCTACTGCTTTTTGCCCCCTCCGTTCTCTTCTTCTATTATGGTCCCTCCAGCCGCCTGCAAATGCCGCCCCTCCCATCTTGGGTGATGGGGAAGGTTCTGAATTATTGCGTTGGCATTTTTAGGATTTACTGGAGGTGCTGGGAGTGAACCCTAAGCAAAGAGGCTCTGGAACCTCCTTTCCTCCCTTGAGGGTCGGACGGTTTCTGGATTGGGACTTTCCCTTCCATAGCTGGTACAGCTGACACCACGGAGGTGTAGCTGGTGCCCTCAGGGCTGAGCGCCGCAGGGGCGATTACCCCCCTAATTGCACCCTTGCGTCTCCCTGCCAAACACACACACACACACACACACACACACACACACACCCTTCTCCCCTCCTGGCTGGTGGTAGGTTTGAATGCTGGTAGCTCTTCTGTTGCGGAGCCCTGCCTCAGTGACTTGCAGTGGCCAGCCTCAGTTTCCCCATCTGATTAGTGGGCTTGTCAGCCCGTCTCCACCTCCTGGGGCAGGAGGAAATAAGGGCCGGGAAAAGCGCCTCAGAAACTGGTCAGCGGGTCCGAGGAGGGGGAGGGGCAGGCTCCAGGGGTTTCTCCTTCCCCGGGCTGACCGCCCGCCCCCCCCCCCCACTCGGCGCAGTCCCCGCTCGCGCCTCAATGGCCACTTTAGAAATACAAACAACTTTAGAAATAAAGTAACCAAACCCCCGAAAGGGGCTTTGAAGGGGCGAATGCCTGGTGGCGCTTTACTATGGTGTGGGCCGAGGCCCCGGCCTAATCCCGCTTTCATTTTCACCGACGGCCGCGGGGGAAGCGCTCCGGGCCTCCCGGCCCCTCAGGAGGCTGATTAGGCCACAAAGAGCCCCCATTATCCCGAGAAGAAAACCGGGGGCGGCGCGGGGCGGGGGGAGCTGGGGGAGCGGGCTGCCCGCGCCCGGGCTATTGACTTAGTGGATGAAGTCAAGAGCGGGCACGCTGGGAGCCCTGGGGGGGAGGGGGAGGGGGAGGGGGGGAGGGGAGCGAGGGGATCGGCCCCGCGCAGGGGAAGGGGCGGGGAGACGGAACAAAACAGGACGCACAAAACCCCACAACAAAAACTAAGCTTTGGGCGAGGGAAGCTGGCGGTGGAGGGCTTGGTCCCTGGGCTTCTGCTGGGTCAGCTGCCCCGGGCGGGCGACCCACGGAGCGGGGTGCGGGGCATAGGAGTTAAGGCCCGGCTGCGGCTGCGAGGCAGTCGGTGGCTTTCTTGGGAGGGGATGCTGGCGGAGAGGAGAAAGTTCCCCCCCGCGAGGCTGGTGTGTCTGTCGCTAAGGGCTGCGGTGGCTTGGGTTCCAGGCTCTGGCTCACAGCCCTTCCGTTGCTCCACGAACCTGGGGAGCTGGGTCCAGAGGTCTCCAAAAGTCGTCCCCTGCTGTGGCCACCTGTGGTTCTGTGATCAGGGACATCTGGTGGGCAGAGGCCACTCCTGAGATGCTCTAGGAAAGGTGCCTGAGCTGGGGCCTCAGCGAGGAGGGGGATGAAGGACAAAGAAAAGCCCGGTCCCCTGACCGAAAGATCTGGGTAACTTTGAGTGAGGTGCCCCTGGAGCCTCAGAGTCCCCATCTGCAAAACTGTCCCATGGATGTCAACTGCAGAAGAGTCGGTGATATAATTACAGAGACTGCAGGGCAGATTAGGAGACCAGATGAACAGTACTCTCCAGTCCCTTCCACCTCCTCCTGTGCTCCAAGGCCACTCCCCTATGACTCGAGAAAGAATAGGGACTGTAAATCTGTAAGTGATCACCGCGTTTGACCGGGCTGGGGTCGGGGCAGGTGCTGAGCCATGTGCAAATGAGTGGCATCCTCCCTGATCTAGAAGAAATAAGTGGGGCTTGGAGGCAGCTCATTCAACAGAAGGCGGGGGGGGTGGGGGTTGAAGAAGGCAGAAACAAACAAACCGGGACCTCCCAGCTTTGGTGGGCAGGGTTGGGAGAGTCAAGGTGAGCCCTATTTGGTGACTGAAGGAGATAGTAGAAACATCCTCCCGGCAGGCGGCAGGCGTAGAGGAAGCAGGTGAGGGTATATGACTCAGTCCCCCAATCACACCTTCTCCCCGAGAATAGCTGCCCCCCCCCCAGTTCTCTTGAAATACGTGAGGTCTGTACACTGACTTGGAAGTGACCCGAAGGCATCTAGACTCTTCATCCATTCATCACAACGGTCTGTTAAGCCTTACTTCCTGTGGGCTGGCCTGGGGGGTTATACCCCCCCAGCCCAGCCCAGGTGGTGGGGCTTCTCCAGGCTGAGCTAAGAAGCTGGGACTTGTTCCAAGAGCAGTGGGGAGCCAAGGAAGGGACTTCAGCAGGGAGTGCTGAGCCTGTGGCTGGCTCCCAGGACAATGACAGGGAGCGGGCTGGGATCCCAAAGGGTGAGCCGGAGTTGAACAGGCCTTAGAGCTCATCTGGTCATTTTCTAGATGGAAAAGCTGAGGTCCAGAGAGTGTGGCATGAGTTGAGGCCAAAGGAGGGGAAGGGAACGCTTGTTTTCTGGCAGCTTCACCCGCAGAACAGCCAAAGAAGCGGGTTGAAGTCTTGCTTCCAGGAAGGCCAGGGGTGAGGGCCTGGGGAATCTGGCCCTTTTCCATCCCTGCAGTTCGTCACCCTTTGTGTTTATTTTTTATTTATTTTAATTTTTTTTTTTATTTTTGAGACAGGGAGAGACAGAGCACGAACGGGGGAGGGTCAGAGAAAGAGGGAGACACAGAATCTGAAACAGGCTCCAGGCGCTGAGCTGTCAGCACAGAGCCCGACGCGGGGCTCGAACTCACGGACTGCGAGATCGCGACCTGAGCCGAAGTCGAACGCTTAACCGACTGAGCCACCCAGGCGCCCCTATGTGTTTAATGTGTGATACTGTTTTTTTTTTTAAGCTCCATTTCACAGAGGGAGACACTGAGGCTCCGAGAGATTAGCTCAAGGAAGGAGGGAAAGGAAGACCGTTCTCCTAGTACGGTCTATAGGACCTTGAGACCGTTACCTCCAGACGCCTGAAGGGCACAAGTCTGGCTACTCTTGTCCCATTGGGATAATTGCAAGCCCCCCAGCCCCTCCCTTCCATTCTTCAGGAGCCCGGCCCAGGGGAGGCTGGCCCAGGGGAGACTATGGCTCCAGCCAGTACCCCCCACCACCCCTCACAGTCCCAGCACCCATGAGCACCTACTGGGATCTTGAGACTTGACAGATGTCACAGACTTGGCCATCTTCCTTGGGAAGAGTCCCTTGATTAGCAAGGACAAATAAATGACTTGGAGAAAGAAAGTAACTGCAATATGGCGGCTAGGGTTGGAACTCAGATCCCATGTGAATGGCCCCCACGGACAAGCCCGGGCTTTGGCACTAACTGCCACGTAACCCTGAAGGAGCCACTTAATTTCTCTGGTCCTTCCCCCTTTGTCTGAACAATGGCAAGGCAGGATCAGCCTAGTGGTTTTCAAAGTGAGTTCCGTGGAGACTTGGGGTTCTTAGCAAGAGCTTCAGGGGTGACTCTTTGAGCTCTGATACTCTGAGCACATAGGCACTGGAGGGGAGGAAGTAAAAAACCAGTGTGTTCCTCATTGAAGGAGGAAACTCTGATGAGGCAGGGCTTTGTCCCAGGGCGGGGAGCGGGGGCCCACCTCCAATGGAGGCTACTCTGGAGGAGGGGGAGGGCGAGAGAAGCTGTGTTTACGCCTGGAATCAGAGCCTGGGGCTGTGGTTATTGGTCTTCAGAGATAAGCTGATATTGCTTATCTGGTGACAAATGATTTCACTCCTCTTCTATTCCCTTGATTAGGGAACTTTCTCTCCTGGCCGGGAGGTCTCTTTGGGAGAACAGGCATGGCCGGTCTCCAGACACGGGGGTCTACCTTTTGAGTGCTTGCCCAGCTTGCTGTGTGACCAGGGGGGGCAGTTGCCCTCTCTGTGCTTCACTGGGGAGGGGTACCCGTGGCGGGGCCAGACTGCAGTGCTGTCCTGGCGTGGCCCTGGAGGGAGGATTCAGTGCAGAGTGTGGGAGACAGAAAGATCCGATGAGGCAGGAAGGCGGAGGGCTGTGTGGCAGAGCCACCCCGGGGCTTTTGCAAAGTGTGCACACAGGGGCACTTCCTTGGTTTAGGACATCCGAGGGGCGTGGCTTTTTGGATAAGGGGCTCTGGTCGGTCTGCTGGCCACCCCAGTTGAGAGTCACTGGTCTGCTGCCGCACTGTGTTTTATAGATGGAGAAACTGAGGCCCAGGGAGGGGAAGACACCTGTTCCTTGTTGCACAGCAAATCAGGAACAGAATCAGAACAGGGACCCCGATCTCCAGGCTTTCAAACCAGGCACCATGAATGGAACATTCATCCAAAGCCGCTGGGTCCCTCACTTTTTATTACTGTCACCCGCCCCTGCTGAGGGTCTTGATCGGTAAGGGCACCAGGCTAGGAAGAAGGGGACTGTCAGGACAAGCCCCCTGCCTGTCCTGCTGTGCCGCCCTCCTGCCCACACCTCGAGCGTGAGCGTGGCCCCCCCTTCATCTCAGCCCCCCCCCCCACCCCGCGGGTCCCCTGGATGAGATGCTCACATCTCTGAGCCTTGGTCTTCTCACCCGTCCGGTGGGGCTAGAAACCACAACAGGAGCGCAGGTTGAAACACAGAAAACGTGGCCAGCACATAGGGAGTGTGTGTTCCAATGAGGTGGAAAACCTGAAAGCGATTCATGCAGGACAGATGACCCGTGGAGATTTCTCGGATAAGAATTTCCCAAGTCAAATGCGGGTTGTTTTATGGGGAGGGGAAGGCTCTAAAATACATGTGCGTATTTTTTCATAAAGATTTATTACAAAAGTAGTATGTACTTGCCCAATTTCAAATGATGGAAAAAGAAGATACAATTAAAACGGAGAATCCTTTTCCTCCTCTGGAGATGGTCTTGTTGAGTTTGGGGGTATAGCTGTCGGGATTTACGTCTCTACATCTGTATCTGTGTCTATGCCTCCGTCCGTCCATCTAGACCTAGATATATATAGTTAAAATGGCATCGTAGCAACTTAAGCTGGGGACTGTTAGAGGCTTTGGAGGTGAGCGTGAGACCCTAGAATTGAATCCCAGTTGTGGGTACGTGTACGTTTCCCCAGTGAGGGATCCTTCGTTTTCCTGGGTCTCTAGGGCTCGGGGTCCCCAAAAGGTTAAGCGTCTTGAGGTAGGAGATTTGCAGGTGTCTGTCCTCTTTAAGGAGGGGCAGCAGAAGTCCCCCCCCACACCGCTCCCCTTGGCCCCCTCAGTGCCTCTCGCCTCCTCCTTCCTCTTGTGCACCTGCCCTGGCTTCCGGCCTCCTCTGCTTCAAAGCAGAGCTCCAGGCAGGCTAGGCTTTACCTGCCTCATCTCTGAAAGGGGAAGTGGCATTTCAGGCACTTAATTAGACCCAGGACAAGAATAGAGGCTGGCTGTCTGGTCAGGCCAGAGGGGATTGCTGGGGGAGATTAACACCCAGGTAAACCCATCAAGGCTCACCGGGCCCCTTGGCAGGAGGCAGCAAGGGAATCCCGCCCGCAGTGGAAAGGCTGGGCCAGCAGCTGGGAATCACATTCCCAAGGGAGGCGACAGACAGAGTGTGTGTGTGTGTGTGTGTGTGTGTGTGTGTGTGTGTGTGCGCTCGCACAGGGAGGGCAGGGAGTGGGAGGAGACGGGAGGCCCCCTCCACCATCTTTCCCCCCCCACCCCTAGTGCCCCGGGAAGGTGGAGATACAACACCGTTTATTCCCACAGCAGCAACGTGCCCACTACGTGCCAGGCACCAGGCGCTGTTCTAGGGGCTGGAAGTACAGCCTCGAGATGCACAAGGTCCTGGAGCTTTCGCCCTGGGGGCAGGGAGGCAATGAACAGGTCCACGAATCGGGGAAGACTTTGGGAAGGTGGACAGGGACTTGGAGAATATAAAGCAGAGCAGTAGGAAGTGGCTGCCTGGGGAGGTGATGGGTGATCACGGAGCCCCGCCCCAGGGAGGTGATATTTGATGGGAGACCTGGTGGGCCGGAAAGCAACAGCCGTTTATTGAACATCTACTACTTAGGAGAATAGTCCGGCCGGCCGCTGACTGTGTGCCACGCCCTGGGTTAGGCACCTTTGTGCATTCGTGATATCCTGCCAAGAGTACCTTAAGGAAGGGCTTATTTATTAAGATGCCCATTTATAGACAGAAGGAGGTGCCTAGGCTCCGTGAGCCCAGATGGGCGGGTGCATCTCACTGGTAGCCTGCGCTCTCAACCTGCTCACCTCCTGCTACTATAGGTCAAGAGCCCGGCCAGGCCCTCTGTTCCCCTCCTGTCACTGCCCGCCTCAACCCCAGCCCTGCCCCACAGGGACCTAGTATCCCAATTTTGCCGATGAAAGTAAGAATTCAGAGAGGTTTGCCCAGTTCCCTAGGGTCGGCAAGTGGCAGAACCAGGCCCTGAATTAGGGTGCCACAAACGCTTCCTGCTGTCACACCCCAGCTTCTTGGCAGGCATCTGACCTTGGGCTGCCCTCCACTAATTCACAGCATCCTGTGTCCCTGGGAAGTGGCTTCCCTATCTCTGGAGCAGAGGGCTTGTCATTAACAGAAGATTCAGCAGGAGGGCTTGCTGACGCGTTTTCGCTCGCGAGGGCCCTGCCCACATACATGACTTGTGTTTGGGATTCTGAACTGAGAAATCCCAGTTGGCCTTGGGGGTGGATGTGTCGGAAGGTAAACGCTGGGACTCTGTTGAGGGAGTGTTCTTGCCTGTGTGTGTATTTTGTTGTTTACTGTATATGCATGGCTGCTGGTGGGCACTATTTTAGGAGTCGGGAAGGAAGAGAGTGGGTCTTGGATAGATGGGGTCGGGGCGGGGGGGGGCTTTGTCTTCATTTGATGGCGCGTGTGGGTAGGTCCTTGTGACTTGAAGTGTGATGGCTGGGGGGTGACCGTGTTCAGGGGTGTGTGGTTTGCGTCGATACGGGTGTGCCTCTGTCGGTGCTGTGCGGTGGAATGTCCCCGGGGCTGTCACTGGAAACTAAAGAATCGGTGTTCTCGTGGGGCTGTGTCGGTTCCACCAGGAACAGGTGCAGGTCAGTGTGTTTTCAATGCATCTGCCCCCATTTTGCGGATGGGAAACTGAGGCTTGGGGAAGGCAGAAGTCGCCAGCCAGTAAGTGTCTGAGCCAGGAAGGGACACCAAGACTGCCTTCTCAGTCCAGCCTTTTTCCGCTGCTCCCCAGGAGAGGTTTAAGTGGCAGACAAAAAGGTTTAAATGCCAGGGTGAGCCGGGCGGACGCATGGGTAGTCACACGCACGTCCCCCTCCTCCTTCTGGTGTCTCTCAGCCTCTGCCTGTTCCCCGGGCCCCCAGCCCAGCCCTGTCGCACGCGGGCCTTTCTTTCCTGGGATTGCAAATACGTCAAAGATTAACACTGCAGCTGGCTGCAGCCTTGAACAATGGCGAGAGCCAGGAAGTGGAGAAATAGCCGGAGAGGCACGACAGCCCTGTCCAGAGGGGCGGCTCACAGGGTCTGCCCACTTGACTTGGAGTGACCCCTCGCCCCACCCCAGCCCCGTGCGCCCAGCTGCAAAGGGAAGACAGAGTCTGTAAAGAAATTCGTCCTGGAAAGATCACTTCTTACAGGTCCACCACCTCGGACCAGAGGTTAGGGGAAACTTAAAGAAGGAGAGGGGTGCCCGATCCCAGGGGGAAATAGCCAATAAACAGTCACACGTGTGTGTGCGTGAGAGAGAGCGAGAGAGCTGGAGGGGGTGCAGCTGGAATCCTACTCGGACGCCGCGACCCAGCCTGAGATGCGTCGCCTCCGACTCTGTTCTCCTGAACGGATGACACGACACGACCAAATAAGTAAAACCAAGGCACGGGGACGCGGTGCCTTTTTCCTTCCCGAGTCTCCACTCACCTGCTTCCTCCTGGTGAGTGGCAAGGCGCCTGAGAACGTCACTGGCTTCTCCAGGCTAGCGGAGGGGGGAAAACACTAGCCAACATCGGGGGGGGGGGCTCATTTGCAAGGCTGTGATCATTAGAGATGAAGAGATCGCGCTCACTTTCAGCTGGGAGGCAGCTCTGGAAAGCCACCTCGGGATTGTGGAGGACTTACCGTGGGAGGAGCACGTCCCCTGTAAGCCCCACAGTCACAGATCTTGCTAATCCCATTTTACAGATGAGGGAACTGAGGCTCAGGGTTCCCAAGGTCGGGACTGGAGAAAGAGGCAGAAGGAGTTTGAACCGGGCCCCTCCTGCTTTGGGTCCAGGACTCACAGCAGCCCCCGGGGGGCTCAGGAGGGGCCAGTCAAGGTGAGAACTCATCTAGCTTTGCAGGTGCCTACCGTGCCAAAGCGCCATCAGCTCCTAGGCCAGAAGCGCATAGGTATCCCTTTAGCTTTGGCATAACTTGTGTGATTTAATTTTCACTCCGCTATTTCGTCGGGAGCTGGTCGGGTGTGTGCAAACGCCCCCGTAGTTCATCTCTCTGCAAAAACCAAATACTGTGTTAAACAAAGACGACGTACTCCCTTCCTGCGGCCAGAAGCTGGTCTCCCTGGATTCCGGTTTCCACGGTTAGAGGCAAGGGCTGCGGCCGGTCCCAGCCCAAGCCTGGGAAGCTTAGAAATGCAGGTGGCGCATCCCCTCCGCAGATGAAGCCACTTAATTACCACGCAATCAATATGCAAACAAGTGCCAAACTGGGTTTGAATCAAATTTCTCATTGGGGACCCAGGGGGGGAGGAGAGTCCAGCAGATGGGGGGGGCCCATCAGGGGTGGGCTGGCAGGGGAGGGGGCTGCAGGATGAGGAGCTGGGCTTCGGCTGGGACCTGGGCACCCGAGGGCCGCTCAGAGGCCCCCGGAGCCCCCGGTATCTGGCGTGGGGCCCGGCTCCCAGCGAGGGGAGCCAGGGTCCGTGGCCCAAGGCTGCTATCGGCGGGAGGGTTTCCAGACCTGTCAGCTGAAGTCTGGCGGTCTCCACTAATTCATTTGACTCGGAAATCTCAAATTGACCAGGTTCCCCCTCCCCTCTTTAAAACAAACTCATTAAACTTGTCAACACTCATTAAGCCTGTAAAACATTGAACTAGAGCCGCTGGGGAGACTTGCAGAGGGTGTGTGTGTGTGTGTGTGTGTGTGAGTGAGTGTGTGAGCGCCTGAGAGCACGCACTGCAAAGCCGAACTGGGCCCTGGGAGACCCACCTCCGAGGCTTGGCAGGGGCAGAAGTCATTCATTTGTTCATCCACTTCCTTCCTCCCGCGGGTTCCTTTCATCCAAGACGGAACGGTGTGGGGGTCAAGGCACGGTTCCAGACTCAGCCTGGAGTCGGTTGGGATCTGCCTTGGCCCCTCCTGCCTGTCCGACGTGGGCCAGTCCCTTATCCTCTGTGCCTCAGTGTCCCCCTTCTGGAAAATGGGCGTTTTAATTAGGCCCCACCTCACGGGGCTCGTAGCAATGTCTGGCACCTGCTAGGAGCACTCCCGTTGGTGGCTGTTATTATTGGTAGTAGTCGCAGCAGTCTTTTTAGCTATTGTTACTAAGAATCCCTTCAAATGTAAGGGATCGCTGAGGAAAAGGTGTGTTAGAACATGCGCTTATGGTGACAAGTGACATCCAGAGTCAGAGCTAGTGCGGTGCCTGGCATTGTAGGGATGTGAGGGACGCCCTTCCTTCCCTGGGGTAGGGACTCCCCCCCCCCCCCCGTTCACCCCACATGCCCCGCCCCCTCCCATGCAGCGAAGAATGTGGGGGGCATTCCAGAGCTCCCTCCTTTGGTGAGGACCATGGGAGCACTTTCCTATCACCCAAAGCAAAGCCGGGGTGTGTGTGGGGCCGGGGGGGGGGGGCGTGGCGGGAGGAGATACAGGCTTCCAGGAGAGGCCAGGGATGTAAGCCCACCCCACCTGAGGGTAGAGGTCCCCGTGGCCTTAGAAGCAGAAGCAAAAACCACACCCACCTTGCCCTCAATAAAGAAAAACACCACCGGTTAAAACAAACAAACAAAAAAACCTGATGGGAAGGCAACCAGGTGACCCCAGATCTAAAGCAGAAGCTGGAGGGCAGGCTCCTGCCTGCTGCTGGTTCTAATACACACTTTCCTTCTAAGAAATTCCTTCTGTCTCCCGCTCCCTACAGCTGGGACTGAGTCTTCCCCACCTCTGCCGAGGGGACGGGGCTCCAGAGGGCCCAGAGATTGTTGCTCGGCCGGCCGGAGGCCTGCTCCAGGGCCCCGATGAATAGCGGTTTTGTCTGGGCCCCCATTTAGGATTTGTGGCTGTACTTGTGATGTGTTCTTTTTGCCTTTAAAGTGGGGTGTCCACAGGCTTTCTCCCTTTCTCTCTCCCATTCACCTTCTTATTGAGAATGCCTCCTTAAAAAAAGAGAAAAGAAAAAGAAAAAGAAAAAAAGAAAAAAAAAAAAACCCACGCCGGCCTTCTGCTATTTTCCTTCTCTCTCTGAAAATGAGAACATCAGCTATTGAAGCGGATTGATGAACTCTTCCCAAAAGTTTATTAAGGGAAGGTTAGACAAAAGCCCCAAGGCCTGCCGGCAACTGAACAGTCAGTATATATACTGGGCCCTTTTGTCCCCCCAGGGCCGACGCATGAATACCTCTCAATGGCCCTCTTTAGAGTGACAAGATCAAGCCAGACAAGGGCTTGTTAAAAGGAACTTCGAGCTGTTTCTCTCTCCCCAGCCCAGAGCTCCGTCCCCCACTCCTCCTGCATTAATGTACATCTGCAGCAGCGGGAGGAATAATCGGCTGGAATTCTGTCGGTTTTGTGTGGGTTTTTCTTTTTTCCTAAATACACCCTTCCTCCTCCTCTTCCCTGCCCCCACCTGCCCCTCCCTCCCCCCCTTCCCGCCCCGCCCCCTCACCCAGAGGCCCTGCAGCCATATGTTGTGAGCGCAGCCTGCTGTGTCTTTGAGGGACCCCAGGGTGGGTGTTTCTGGAGAAGAGCAGAGAATGGGGTTCTCGAGCCTCTGGCCCTTCCCGTCTGTCCTCTTAGTAAGAAGCACGCTTACTGAGCACTCACTGTGTCCCGGGGCTGGAGGAGGGCCATATGTGTGTCATCGCCCATGTGGGCTTTTCCAGCAAGGTGGGTGTGATTTCCCAGCAAGTTATGATGGGACAGCAAGGTGGGGCGAGCGTGCCTGAGTTGGGGAGTGACGATGGGCTCAACTCACTCTTGAGGCCTCCCCCTGTGCGTCAGCGGCTCCGTTCAGAACAGGTTGAGGCAGGACATATGTGTCAGCCCTGGTTGTATGGAGGCTTCCGGACGGGCTGGCTGTGGCTCAGTGGGCTCAGGGAGGATCCACGCGTTCCGTTCCGAGAGGGAGGTTGTCCGGGAGGGGCCTGGCCCCCAGCATGCTGAGCGCGTGAGGTCAAGAGAGATCTGAAGTGTCCCTGGGACGGTCCTTTCTTGTCGATCACAGCTGAAGGAGAAGGCACGCGCTGTGACTCCAGTAAGCCCCCGTGCCTGCCTTCTAACTGAGATGGAGAGTGTGCGTGCCCCTGTGTGTGAGTGTGTGCGTGCAAATGTGTGCAAGCGTGTGTAAATGTGTGTGCATGTATGTGTGCCTGCATGCGAGCACATACATATGTGTGCGAGCATTTGTGAATGCGCGTAGAGAGTAGGTTGTGATGTGTGTGCACGTATGTGTGCGTGCACGTGAGTGTGCGTGCACGTGTGGGCATTTGTGAATGCACGTAGAGAGTAGGTGTGTAGTGTGTGCACGTGCGTGTGCACGTGTGTGCAAGCACGTGTGAGTGTGTGTATAGGTGTCTAGTGTGCGTGTGTGTGCACGCCCGTGAGTGTGTGCACCTGTGTTTGCAAGCACGTGTGAAAGTGTGTGTAGAGTAGATGAGCAATGTATGTGTGTGCATGCACATGTGTGCCCGTGAGTGTGTGCCCGTGAGTGTGTGCCCGTGAGTGTGTGCACCTGTGTTTGCAAGCACGTGTGAATGTGTGCATAGAGTAGGTGCGCGTGTGTGTGTGCGCGTGCACGGCAGGTGCCCTGTCCCAGCGAGGTTAGCTCGGTGCTTGCATCTCGAGTGGCAGACTGGAATGTTCTTTGGGGGCGTTCTGCCCGGCATGATACCGTAAGCAGAGAAGGTGCTCCGTGAGCACTCCGTAAATCCAGAACTTTCCTGAGACACATGAGCAGCGGAGGGGACAGGGACAACCAGGCCTCTGTGAGGCGTGAGGCCTAGCCCCTCCCTCGCCTCCCCTTCCCCTCCCCCCCCCCACCCCCACACCTGTCTGAATTTGCGCTTGGAGGAGGCCTGAAAAGGGAGTGTCCCTAATGACCTCTGTTGGAGAACTGGATGCCCTACTTGCCTTCATTTACCTTTACCTTCTGAACAGCTTGCCTCACAGCAATGCCCAGAGGGTGTTTTTGCAGCCGTCCTCCCGGTGGCTTCTCCCTGGGGAAAGGGATGGAGAGAAAACGGAGGGGGCTCAGGCAAGTAGCAGGTAGAAGGAAAATCCGCTTCTGCCCCAGAGGTGGGAGCCTGGCCTTGGCCGCTCCAGCGGGGTGGCCCAGTGTCCCCGCCTACCTGGGACTGTCCCGGTTTTAGCACTGAGAGTGCCGTGTCCTGGGATCCCCTCGGTCCTGGGCAAACTGGGTGGTTGATCATTCTCTGCTCTGGTGTGCGAAGACAGGCCCTTTGACCTCGAGGCTCAGGTCTGTCACCTCCGAGTTGGGGGCATCCCAGCCTCGTCCCAGCTTTGTTAAAAGGCTGGGTGGGCAGGGAGAAGGGCCGGCAGAGGGACTTTGAGAAGCAGGGGGGGTGCCGGGTGCTTGGAGGGTTTCTCTCGAGGAGGGAAGCCTTGTACTGGGCAGCCGGGGTGGCTGCGGGGTGGGGGTGGGGGGTCCTGTGTGGCTGGAGCCCAGGGGAGCCTGGCAGGGGAAGGGCAGAGGGAGCTTGGCTAACCGAGCTCCAGGTTTGCATCTGCCACTTGCTGGCCAGGCAGTTTAGGCACAGTTGTTCCCTGGCCTGGGACAGGAAAGTGATGCCACCCAGATCTGGCTCTGCTCGGGACCAAGTGGGTCTCTAGCAGATACTACACCCCTCCCTTCGCTCCTACTCTGCTCATCCCCCAGACCCCTTATTTTTTTCTGGCTTGTGGACAGAATTAGAGGGAAGGAAACGGGAAATCCAGATGCCGAATCTATCCAGAGAGACCAAAGCGGGGCGGGGGGGGGGGTGTGAGTGAGGCATGGGTGGGGGGAGGCTGCTTAAGAATCACCATAATTTAAGAAATCTGCCTCTCCTCCCCTCCCCCAGATAAGAGTTGCTGTTTCATGGATGATTCAAGTCGAACTTCCCCCAAGGAAGGGCTATGACCCCTGACCCCTGTAACCTGTATTTAGCACGTTCAAAAGCCCCTACTAGCCCCAGAGAGCTGACCTGAGCTGGGACCAAGGCAACCAGGCAGGCAGGGCTATAAACAAGTGGGGCTCCTTGGGCTCAGGAATCCTGAGCGAAAAACCAGAAGGGAGCCAGAGATGGGGCCTGGCCTGGCCTGTGCACATGGCCGAGGAGGGGGTGGGCGCGGGCGGGAGGACGATCAGGGAGGTGGAAGGGGTTGGGGGAGAAGGGGCAGCCTACCCCCCAGATAGGGGTGGGTTTCCTCTCTCTGACCCTGTTTTCTCACCTGTAAAATGGAACCAGAGAGACTGTCCCCATAGGGTTTTTGCAAGGATTTGGTGAATTGATGTGGGTGACCGCCACTCCCCTAAAGCCCGGAGCGTGCCAGGGGCTCAGCAGTGCCGGGGGGGAAAGGTGACAGGAAAAATGTGATCAGCGGGGGCCACACCCTAGGGGGGCACTTGAGGATTTCGGTAGGTTGAGATTAGTCCGTCTTTTTTGAGCACTAACTACATGCCAAGCGCTGGCCGAGGTGGGCAGCGGCCTGGGAACGTCCTTGCCCTTGGGGGCCCCCCGTTTGGTGGGGGAAGCAGACAGGAAATATATAGCCCCCCCCATATTCATTGTGAGGGGAGCTTAGGGTGGGGCCCAGAGGCCGTGGGAGATTCGGGCTTTGGGGTTCATGGGATGAAAATGCATCTGTCTTTATTTCTTCAAGCTCACGTTTCCTGTGCATCTTTCCAGAAACTTTCTGACCTCTGCTCCCACCTACCGCTCTTGCCCACCCCAAACCTGGAGTGATGTGTGCACATCTCCTGGCGAGCCTGTCGTTCTCGCCCAGTCTTCCTGATGGGAAGGCAGGGGCTGGGGAAGGGTCATGGTCGGTCCCGGCTCTCCCACGTGGGCCTGGGTTCCATGTCCACTGAGCTCCTGCCCTTGCTCTGTAATTCGGGCAAAAGAGACGACCCCTCTGAGCCTCGCTCTCCTCGTCCGGAAAACAGGGCGAATGACACTCAGCTCAGTGCTGGAAAAAACCAAGCGCCTGATGCCGGGTCCGCACACAGTAGGTCCTCAGAGCATGGGTGCGGGTGCCAGAGGTGGGCCTGGAGCCCAGGCTGGCTTCTGGCTGCAACACGGGAACCAGGGCTCCAGCTCCTGCTGCCGGGCCTGGCCTTTGAAGCTTAGTACAGCTCCTTATTACCGCAATTAATTACCCCGGGACAATGGTGCTCAGCCCTGCCCTCTGTCCTCGCCTTCGAGTGGCAGGGGGTGGGCCGGGGTGGGCGGAGGGCACCGGGAGGAGGGAGGTTAAGCGGCTGCCTGTTTGTTTATGGGCCCAGGAAGCTTTATTGGTTTTACACTCCAGCCTGTTTTGAAATCAAAGAACGTTTCCAAGGAGGGGGTGGAAGCCAGCCTCCTGGAGCCCAGAGAGCAGAGGTGTTATTTATTTTTTGGTCCCTGGTTGAGCACAGACTGGTCCTCACAGGTCTGCTCCGGGGCTGGACAACAGGGGTTGGCGCTTTGCCAGGGACAGGGCCGGCGTTCAGGGGCCGGGGTGGGGGTGGGGGTGGGGGGGAGGACTGGCCTTCCATGAGCTTCTGGCAGGCGGGTGGGGAGGACTCTGAATTGGGGCGGGGGGGAGGGGACTCTGGCTTCCCAAGGCACGAAGCCTGTGACCGGGCCCCGGCCAAGTCACGGCTCGCCTCCTCTCTCTGAGCGTCGGTGATCTTGTCTTCCAGAGGGGCCCGAGGATGATGACCTCTGCCCCACAACCTCGAGGGATGTGCTAAGTGACGTCCAGTGCTGTGGTAACACTGGGTAACCTCTGGGAAGCCGTGGCATTTGCTCCTTTGTTCCTTCTTTAGTTCGTTCGTTCGTTCATTCATTCATTCATTCACGCGATCGCTTAGGCTCTTGCCCTGTGAGAGAGACCGCAGCTTCGGGTCAGGCTTCTGCTCGGAATTCGAAAAAAAGAAAGCTGGTTTCTAACATTCGTTCTTTACTATACAAGAAGGGCGTGCTTATCGTGGGGAAAAAAAGTCAAATGCTGGAAGGGTATAGAGAGCAAAAAGTTTGTCAAGCCCCCCACCGCCCCCCACCCTGCCCCCAGTGTTAAATATTGTGAATCATTTAGGAATCTGATCGTCTAGGTATTTCTCCGCGGGGAAATGCACGCGCGCACGCGCATTGTTTATTTTGGCAAAACGGGCTTTGCAACACACACTCTTCTGGACCCACATGGTTGACGACACGTCAGGGACGTTGTTTTCCGGAGGCTGGGGCAAGAGGCGGCCTCTTCCTGATGCCTCACTGGCAATGGGTTTTATCAGTTGTTTTAGTCGCTGTCAGTCTGACACGTGAGGACAGGTGTGGCTGACTTGTGCCTGTCAGGTTCACCTGTTAATTCAAGGAGCCGTTGCTGTCCTGTTTTTTTTAATGCTATTTTTAAAAAATGTTTATTTATTTATTTTGAGACAGATAGAGACAGGGCGAGCAGGGGAGGGGCAGAGAGAAAGGGAGGAAGAGAGACAATTCAAAGCTGGCCCCGAGCTGTCAGCACAGAGCCCGACGCGGGACTCAATCTCTCGAACCATGAGATCGTGACCTGAGCCGACACCAAGAGTCGGGTGCTTAACCCATAAGTCACCCAGGCGCCCCGTTGTCCCTGTTTTATAGAGGATGAGACTGAGGCTCAGGGGATTGGAATGGTCACCTCAGGCCTCCTGCTAGAACATAGCTGAGCTGGAAGTTGAATCTGAGTTAGAATTCTGATTCTAACTCTGGAATATTCTGGGGAGTGTGGAGGAGTTGGCTCTATCCTAAGATACAACCACAGAGGACGGACTTCGGGTAAGATCGGCAGCCTGGCCTTGAGGTGAGAAATTAGCAGCACTGACATTCTCCTGACAGGCCAGGAGCCATTAAGCAGGTGGCTTTCACGTGAACTTGAAGCGCAGGCCAGCGGTTACCAGCCCATCCGGGACGGGACCCTCCCCCCACCCCGACTCCCGAGAGAGAACAGAGAGACAGGGAGACTTGGAAAGCCTGCGCCTCACCCACGGGCAGCAAGAACACGGGGTGTAATTCTCTCTCCTGATCTGGGGGTCTGGAAACTCATAGCTCCCCCCAGTCGCTGTACGAGGGCTGGGATTTGGAGCAGAAAAAAAACTCCTCCTTCATCAGAGCCTCCTCTAGTGTCAGCTCTCCTCTCGCTTTCACAGAGGGAGGGGCAGGGGCCCCAGAAAGGTTAAGTGACTTGCCCAAGGTCACACAGCTAATCAGTGGCAGGGCCTAGACAGATTCCATCCTGCTGGAAAGATGATCTTATTCCTCTGAGGCAGCGGTGACCTCTCTTCTGGCCCCCACGCTGCCTATAGCCACATCTGGGTTTTTCCTTCCCAACTGTTGAGAATCTTCTGAACCCGGAGGAGGCCAGGAGGCATAACAAATGGGGAGCTGGTGACCTGGTAGAAGGAAGACAAAGCCTGGGATGGGGTGAGGGGGGCGGCTCTGGGCAGGGGAGAGGGGCTGCCCCGGGGGTGAGGTTGAGGCAGCCGGGCTGGAAGTCCGTTCACAAAGTTATCACAGCCGTCCCGCTTGGCCAGCACCCTACAGCTTACGAAGCCCTCCCAAGACTGTGATCCCCACAGTGTCTCTGCAAAGTAGCCTTGTCACTCCCGTTTGAGTCATGGGGAAACTGAGGCCCAAAGGGTGACACCAGTAGCTCAGAGGCACACAGAGTGTCAGACCTGGAGGAGGGGAGAGCTCTGGACTGTCTAGTTCGACGCCCCCATTGTACAGATGAGGAAGGCGAGGCCCAGAGGAGGGGGGAGCCAAGGACTCCCTATTCTGGGATCTGTTCCCCCGACACATGCTGTCCCCGTAGACACATGTCTGGTGAACCCCTGCTCCTGTGGAGAAGCAGGATAATGCAGTCCCTTTCCCAGGGAGCATTTGATGAGGCCTGGCCAGAGACACCACCCTCTGGTTCTAGTGTCTAAACACAGCAGGGCAGGAAGGCAGCTAAGCTCCCAGGTGCCCGAGTCAGCTAGACCCGGACCCCCATCCTGACTCTGCTGTGTGTCCCCGGGAAAACCACCTCCCCTCTCTGGGCCTCGGCTTCCTCAGGTGCAAATGGGGCTCCATACAGAGTGGCTGTGAGACGACAGAACGACAGCCTCGTTACCATGGGTGCTCGATAAACGTGGAGGCTTATCGTGTTTGCGGTCAGGGCAGACTGAGAGGGGTTGAGACTGACCCGGCTCTCGACCCCGGTGGCCTTGACAACACCCTGTACCCTGCGTCCTTCATTGTCTCCGGCCGAGGAACGAGACGATGCCAAGTCAACTCATCCTATTTCAAAATAACTCGGTGTGTGTGGGGGGGGGGGGGGGGGAAGCACCCAGCTCTGCACCCCAAACCTCAAGCCTCTCCCCACCCCCCTTCTGTGCACAGTGGCCCAGTTGGGATCTAGGGGAGACCCTGAGTGCTCTGGCCTGTGGGGACCTCATGGGCTCTCCAGGGAAGAAGCTGTTGGGGGGCAGAAGAAGGGGGGGGGGCTTGCTCTGTGCCTCAAGCCCCAGAAGTGGCCCAGGTGAACGTACCTGCCCGTACCGCATTCTCTCTAATAGCCGCCCAGTAAGAGCCCCCAGCGCCAGCCGGTGACTGTGGGACAGGCTGTGGGATGGGGGAAGGGGTCGGTGGGAGCAGAGGTGACTGAAGGTGCCTGGCCACTCCTGGAGCCCAGACACCTCCCCATTCACTCCCCGGCCAGGTCCTCGGGGGTTCAGCCCTTCGCCCAGGTGCTGTGTGGCTGCGTTCCACCTGAAGACAGGCTTTGAAAGTCAATTATTTGAAACCAGGGAAGCCAAGGCCTCACGGGCCTCTCAGAGCAAACAAGCTTTTGGCACGTTTGAAGAAAAGGAAACAGGATTGAATTTCCCTTCCCACTCACCTGGGGAAAAATTCAGACTGCTTGGTGGTGGGGGCATCTGGGAGCTTGACTCTAGCAGCCACTTAAGGGGGCAGGGGTCCTCTGGGGTCATCGGGAGAGGCCCCTGAGACATCCTGTGGCTTCCCCCAAGCAGCTGGCTCTAGGGCTCAGACACCTGAGGGCGAGCAGTCCTTCCTTTAATCTGACTTCCTTCCCTCCTGCTGCTGGTCGGAAGATGGTGTGACCTCAGCGGCTTGCCCCTGGCCGGGTTCGAGGAGGCGCCGGGTTCGAGGCCTGACCCTCCCACGGCTAGGTGTGCGTGCCGTCGGGCCAGCCGCTTTACCGCCGTATGCCTGTTCCCCATCTGTAAAATGGGGAGGTTAATAACATTCTGAGGTTCTTGGTCAAGTGTGAAATCCTACAGAGAGGGAAAGCGTCGGGGGGGGGGGTAGTTTGTCCTGTGGCTGGGCTTTGCCTACATCCTTCAGAGAGCCGCAGGGGGAGGAGGGATGCTTCAGTCCGCACACAGCCCTGGCTTTGCAACAGCCCCGTAAAGGGAGACCTTGTCCCAAGAAGCCACATCCTCCCACGACGAGGCCGCACAAGGCAGACGAACCCCAGCAGATGTGTTCTGGAAGATGTGCAGTCGTCTGAGGGTAGATTTAAGGAAATACGTACCTATAGTCTCCGCGAGTCATGAGTCACGGAGTGAGGGGGGAGATCGGCAGTGGCGGGGGGCAGGGGTGGAATTTGCTCTAAGAATATGGTAGAAGCCGGGGCGCCTGGGTGGCTCAGTCGGTTGAACGTCTGTCTCTTGATTTCGGCTCAGGTCGTGATCTCTCGGTTCGTGGGATCGAGCCCCGTGTCCGGCTCTGTGCCGACAGCTCGGAGCCTGCTTTGGATTCTCTGTCTCCCTCTCTCTCTGCCCCTCCTCCGCTCGTGCTCTGTCTCTCAAAAATGAATAAACATTAAAAAAAAGTTTTTTTAAAAATATTCCAGTGCCCAAGCTGCACCCCAGACCATTATTCCGTGATTCCAATGAGCAGCCCTGGTTGAGAACCCCTCGCCCAGAGTCAGAGCTGTGGGTGTTGCAGCCACGGGGATCCCTGAGGCACACCCTCCCAGCTTCGATGTCCTCACCTACAAACACCAAGAACCACAGAACCCTCTCAGAGAGCAGTGAGGCGGATAGAAGGGCCACCGTGTGTGAGAAAGCACCTGGTACCTAGTAGGTGCTCATTAAATGCTTGTTAGAGTAAATAACGGTTGCCATTCTGGGGGCACCTGCTCCACGCCGGGTATGTTGCATTCATTTACATCAGCTTGCCTCCCTGTTGATTCCTGGCTTGGCAAGTCTTTCCCCAGAAGGAGGGTTGCTTCTGCCCTGGTTTTGGGCAGGCTGGTGTGTCTGGAGGCCCTGGAGGAGGACCCTGGCTGGTTCGTGTGTGGACACATCTTGGGTAACCTTCGGCAAACAGTGACTCAGCCTCAGCCAAGTCCCTTCCCAGGCCAGGCCCGTCTTCAGGTTTCTTCCTGCAGCAGGTCAGGGCCCACGAGGATACAGCAAGTAACCGTGCCGGTTTTCTTTGGGGCCCTTGGGAGGGATCAGGGGCCACAGGATAGGGGCCTCTCTTTTGCCTTCCCTTCTTCAGATACTTGATTTACCCGAGCACCCTCCCGCCTCCTAGATGCTTAGGGTTCAGAGAGGCTAAGTGTCCAGCTTGAGGTCACCCAGGATTCAGACTCCCCCCACCCAGTGCTTGGCCTCCAAAGCCCCACTGTGCCGCTGGCAGCCGAGAGTTCCCCTTCGGGAGCAAAGGAATGATGTTTCTGGATCCCCAGCCTGGCCGGACGTGACTCAGTTCCTAGCACTTGGCCTCACTCTGCCTTCTCCTTGGTTCTCCTCTCAGGTCTGGAGCCACCCCAGACTGGGGCTGGCAGTTCATGGCATTGCTTCCGGCCTGGCAGGGGAGGCCAGGAGGAATCCAGAACCTGTTTAGAGCTCCAGAGCCTGTCCTGAGTCAGTGGCCCCAGGACTTGGCAAAACGGAGTTATCGGCACCCCTAGATGGGGCAGCCTGCTGCCGGCCACCCCTCCGCCCTTTGCTGACATACCCTGAGAGTGTCTGTGGGTCTCTGGGACGAGAGAGGTGGCCTCACACCTGACAGCAGTATGAGCTCTTTCACTGACCTGCTGTGTGACCTCTGGCAAGTCGCATGCCCTCTCTGGACTCAGTTTTCTCATCTGTAGGACAATGAGTTGGGGCTGAAGTACCTTTCAGGTTGCTTCTAGTTTGAGCCTCTGGACTCTGCTGACATAGAAAGGAGGTCTCGAACACTAGAGACCAAGTCCGTCCGGAGAAGGCATCCTGAACAGGGAGGCGGGTGCCTCCGCACCCGACCTGAGATCAACCTCGCCCTCTCCCTCTCTGAGCCTCGGATTCCTGATCTGTAAATGGAACAAGAGCACATAGGACGTGCTTCCTGTGAGCTATGGTGAGCCCTGGTGATGAGGTCTGCACTCCAGAGCCCTTGTGGGGACGCTGTTGCCAGGATTCAATGAGCTCCTAAGTGCCCCAGGGCCTTGGTGCCTGGCAGATGATCCCCGTTACTGTTGCCTTGTTGTTTGCATGGGTGTGGCTGGATCTTTCTCCTACTTCCAGCTGTCATCCTGGGACCAGAGGCAGCAGAAGCCGGGAAGCGGGCAGAAGTGGCGGCAGGGTGGGTGGCTTTGGGTGGGACATGTTTGGCGTCCCTCCCAGGCTCCAGCCCGTGGCTGTGGCCGCTCTGGCCCCGGCCTCGTTCTCCAGCAAGCACCCTCGTCACCCTCTTGCTTCCCCTCGGGGGCTCTCAGATCCGTTTCGTGAACCCTAACTAACTTACGTCCCAGATCCACAGTCCCCGCCCCGGCATGTCCGTCCCTCTGTCCATCCGGCTGCCCGTCTCACGTCACTCACTGGTCTGGCCCCAGGGCCCGGGGAGTGGGTGCCAGGCGGCCGGCAGGGGCTGCAGGGTGTGGGGACAAGCCCCGCCTGCGTGCCACCCTCCACCTGGCTCCTTGCCCCATCAGGCACCACTTAAGGGGATGTACCCTTAAATGTGGAGGGCGAAGGCAGGGCTGGAGATGCCCTCAGAAATGGAAATGGGACCCATTTGTTTATAATTTACTCCCTGACACTTAACGGGAACCCGATGGGACCAATGAAGGCCCCTCATCACCCAGCTCCTCCCTGAAAAGTGCTGGAGCCAGTTCAGTTCTCTGAAGGCAAATGCATCCCGCAGTGGAGCCGACCCCTCTGCACCCCCCCCCCCCACCGCAGGCCTCCCTCCCCCCCACCCCCGGCCCCTCTCTCAACTTTTGAAAGAGTCTTTGCTGTTCCCAAGATCAGTTGGGCCTGCCAGCCTTTCCAGGCTGTGGGGCAGGAAGGCAGGGGGCCTTGCTTTCGAGGTAGAGAGGGGCCAAGGACTAGAACAGTCTGGGCGGGGGGGGGGGGGGGGGGGGGGCGGCGGTGATGCCGGAGAAATCCAGTTTTCAATTTTCCTTAAGAGAAAAATGAGTGCATGAGAGACAGAATAATTTTCCAGTGTGCAGGCTGTAAGTAAAACCTCCTTGAGACATTGCGAGTTATTAAGAGAAGGAAAGAAAAGAAATTGTGAAATCAGTTTGCCTTTAGCGGAACTGTACAATGCACTCTTATTTCCAGGGGAATCTAATTAGCGGGCAGGCAGCCGAGCCTGAGAGCGCTAGAAGCTGGAGGTTGGGCCGGGGGGCCCCCGTGGCTGCGTGGGAGGGGGCTGGGAGGGCAAACCCTGGGCTTGGGGGGGGCATGTCCCCTCCCCGCCTCACGGGAGGTTCCGCTGGCTTGGGTTCGAATCCTGCGTCTCCGCTCTGCTGTGTGCCTTCGAGTTGGTGGCCTAACGGGAGGCTCTGCTTCTGAATTTTAGAACGGGAAGAATGTGACTCCTTCACGCTGCCGTCGTCGGGGGGGGGGGGGGCGGGAACGAGGGAGTGTATAAATAGGGCCCGACACACACTGGGCGCTCGGCATTTGCTTGTTCCTGTCCTGCGGCCGCCACAATGGTTACCACCCTCCACGCTTCCAACATGAACCCCTCCCTCATCCCCAGGCCCCCTTCAGCATTCCCCTGGCTCAGAATCTCCCCCTCTTTCAGCCCCGACCCTCCGAATCTAGTCACCGGGTCCCCTAGCCTCGTATCGCACATCTGGTGCAGCCTGTGAGATCATCCACCCCCCCCCCCCACCGCACCCCACCCCACCCGGCCTCTTGCGGGATCCAGAGGATTCTTCCAATGAGCGATACTATTTTGTCGTCGTCGCCGTCGTTCCGAAATCTATAACAGAAGGCAGAAGTGCCGGGAATCGGAAGCACGTGTGCACACGCGCGTGCACACAACAGGACCACGGCTGACCGTAGACCTGTGTCCTTCCGCGTGCATTCGCGAAAGCGCCGGACCCCGCACCCTCCCGTGATGACCACGTCCGTATCTCAAATGCTGCGTCGTCTCCCAGCACATGCAGCCCCGGGCGGGAGGGTGCCGGTCTTTCCAGCTGTCCCGATCGGGGGGCGGGATGGCACTCGGCGAGAAGGGAGGGACGCAAGGGACGGTCGGAGAGAAGCGTTGGAGTGGGGATGTTCTCCGGTTCCCAAGGCCTCTTCACTGCCCTCACTCAGAGAAATGAAAGGCAGGGGGTCTGCGCATGACCTCAGCCTCCTGATGGACCTGAATTCCAGTCCTGACGTGGCCGCATACAGCCGTGTGGCCTTGGGTGAATCATCGCCCTTCTCTGAGGCTTCTCCGTGGAACTGCTCTGATAATCAGTGCCCGGGGCTGAGTGTTGTGGGGTGATGCCACTTATGTGTGCCAAGCGCAGTACCTGGCACCGGGTGAGAGCATCATGGACGCCCTTTATCCCTGTTTTAGCCCTGTGGGGTGGACCTCTCTCATTCTTCAGAACCGGGGAGCCCCATCCCTCACCCCTCTTGCCCCCGCTGAGAACCAGATCGTTTGCAGATTAACCAGATCGTTGCAGGTTAACGTAACTAACCTATGGCCGGCCCCATTTTGGAAAAAAAATAACATCATTTATTCTATCAAGATTCAGCAAACGGGGCCCGAGGCGATAATTGCCCCAGGGTGCGAGTAACAGATTTTATTTTTATTGATCAAAAGAAAAAAAATGTTTTTTTTATCAAAAACACATCAAGCTAGAAAAGGCGTAAGCAGCGGGATCAAATTGGATTTTAACTCCTCTAAAAACTGGCTCACCTGCTTCCAGAGCCGTCTGACTCTGCAGCGAGATGCTTGAGGTCCAGAGTGGCTGGGGGATCATTCCCACGGCAGTGGGGGCTGTTTTGCAGCCTTCGTTAAGGTGCCACATTTGCATCTGGGCCACCTCTGAGTGGACCAAACATCTGGGTGTGGATGGGGGGGCGGGGAATCCAGCGGGGTACCCGTGTGTTGGTTTACAGAGCGTCAATCCCCCAGACCTCTTGGAACGGTTCAGCTGGCTAGCTGGGGCTCTCAGCGTGGGGCCAGGTGTCTGATGTTGCATAAATACATCTCTAATGAGACGGTTGTGCAGGGTGACCCCAACATACTCACCGGTAATCACGTTAGCTTGAAGAGCAAACTGTCACAGGCGTCTGTGGGAACATTGCAAGTTATTGCATGGATCTGGGCATATAGGAGGAGGCCATGCATTCATTCCCCCTCTCACTCATTCGTTCATCCGTTCGACAAACGTGTGTTGAGCCCTCTCCGTGGGCCAGGCCCTCTCCTGGGCGCTGGGAATAAAGCAATGAACAAAACAGATTAAAAGAGAAAAAGCATCATCCTTCCAGAGCAGAAATATTGCCCCTGCCAACCGTTCAAACTAGAAGGCTGGAAGGTGGGTCACAGAGGAAGCAGGGGTCAGGTGTAGTCCCTGAGGTGAGCCTTGTAAAGCTCGGTCCCCTGATGCTGTGACAACTCTTTCCCCTTGTTAATACAAGTGACGGAATCTGATTGGTAGACATGGTGGGGGAAGGGAAAAGAGGACCTAAGTATGGAACCAGGGCGGAGAGAAGGGGTGGAAACAGGTGCATCCGGAGGCTGAGGTGGGCTGGGACAGGCTCGGCCCTGGTTAGGGCTTCAGGCACCCCGGGCTGTGGCCTGTCAAGAATCTGATAACCCAGACGCCATGGCAAGTGGCAGAAGCAGGGACCACAGAGAAGAAAGTCCACCTGCCAAGTGTGCCCCCTGGGCTGGGCTCACCTTGCGCCGAGTGTCTCCTCCCCACCAACGCCATGCGTGAAGAACGTGCGGGCTTCGGGGGCCGGGGGAGAGGCAGGCTGTTTCGGTGCCTCCATTTCCATTCCGATAATAGATAGGTAAGAAGTCACATGGTTCTCCCTTTGCCCAGAGCAGCATGGTTTGGGTTTGTTTGCTATTTTTCTCTGAATTTCTGGAGAACGGTGCTTCTCAGAGCACGGCCCCCACCAGCAGCATGAGCGCCACGGAAAAAGTCGGTGGAAATCTATCTTCGGCTTCATCTGCTGAATCAGAAACTCCCACCAAGGGCCCAGCAGAGTCTGGGTTCCAACGAGCCCTCCAGGGGGTCCTGATGCCCCGAGCTTGGGAATGGTTGGTTTAGAAGATGCTAGGGAGGCGGCTTGATTTCCTTGAAAATGTATTTGGTGACTCTGGGCACCCATCTGGGTCGAAAGGAGGCTTTACCACTTCGCATCTGAGAAAGTCTCCACCCCTTCCGGAAGGGTTTACCCAGGAGCGCTGGCCCCTGAGATGGCCGAGAGGATTCCATGAGAGGACGTAACGCACGCTGAGCTCCTGGCACACAGGACCCCCTCGGTAAACCGTAACCCCCTTGATCCTTGTGTGCGTTACTGGACAGGGGTGAACCAGTAAGAGAAAAACATTCCGTGGGGCAGGTGCTGGTTGCCTTTGAAAATTCAGCCTCAGCAACTCTGAGATCAAGAGAATCATAGCATCTTGGCATCACGACCCAAAAGGGGGTGATTTGGTTCCACCCCTTTGTTTACAGGTGAAGAAACAGAGGGCACGTGTCACAGCCGCCCTCCTCCCCACCCCGGCCCCCTTCTGACCACCCGGCCCGTCTCCTTCCACCTTCTGTCCCGTCCCGAGTTATCTTGCGCAGACTCACAGCGAAGAGTCCCAGATGAGCCCCTGGCTGCTTTTTGCAACTATCTTTGGAAGCCAGACTCTGTGCCATTATCAGCCGCAACCTGCACGTGCCCAGCACCTAGGTTGAAGTGGACCGATTAACATCTGGAGGCGGGAACCTGGGCAGGGAGAGAGGGCAGCAGGCCCAGGGGGCCCCCTGCTCTCGGTGGGTGCCTCCCATCAGCCTGCCATCAGTCCAGCACTGGGACCTGACTCTGAGCTGGTGTCCGCTCCGGGACCAAGTTTTCCAGGGTTGGGGTATCTGCCTGACATAATACGTAACAGTAATTAAGAAATAAGCCGCCTTGCCCAGCCTCACAGCGATCATTTGGCTAAGTAACTACCATGGTCCAGTGCCTCAAAAATCACCATTAGAGTACGCTCCTTATGGCCATAAAATTTCTCGTTTTCTGCCTTTCATCAGCCTCCCCCTGCAATCTTCGCCTTGCTTTATTTATACATTCGTCCTCAAACAATGGCAATAAACTCTTTCCCAGAGTGTTGCAAATCAGAAATTTGTCCACATTTTTCCACCACCTTCCACTGTGGACCTGCTCCGCCTGGGAACAGCCCAGCCAGGCCAGCTGGAGAGGCTGGGCTGCCGCAGATTGATGGGAGCATGACAGGGTGGGGTTGCTGGGGAGAGAGGGTGGGGAGGGGCAGCCGGGAATGCGAGAATGCGCCATGAAAGGCCTCTGGCTGCCCAGCGACCAGCCCAGCCTGAGACACAAGGGGCCCAGGACTGGCCTGGGGAGGGGAGGGGAGGGGAGGGGAGGGATAAACCTTCCCTAACCCCTTCCCCTAAGAGAAGAAGAAGGGCCTGAGGACTATTGAGAAACAGAATATAAGGGTCATGAAATCTGTCCTTCCCTGCCCCCACAAGAATCAGAGGATCTCAGGGTGTCCTGTACCCCACTCTGCACCCCCAACTTAGAACCCCAGTCCCTCTGGACCTCGCCCCTACCGCCATCGATTGATCATTCTTTATCCAGCGACAGGCATTTACTGAAAGCCCTACTGTGCACCAGCAACTGTATTAAGCTCTGGGAGTAGAAAGTGGTGAATAAATCAGATAGACCCCACGTCCCCTTCTCAAGGCTGTTCTTAAAGATCCAGGAGGACCTCTGGTTTTTAGGGATAGGGCAAATGGTGCTCAGAGAGGGGTTTAGACTTGCCAGAGGCCACACAGGAAGTTGAAGGCAAAGCCAGGAACAAACTTCAGGGCTGCAATCCAGAGCCCCCAGTCTCTCCAGCCAGCCCATGGCCTCCCTGGGGAGCCGTCTCTGGGCCAGGTGATCGTTGCCTCATCTGGCCGGGGCACTGGGTGCCTGTGGCTGGGGTGGAGGGCACTTTTGCGTGAACATTTTGCATCCGAACCTGGCATTTCTGGTGGAGAAGTAACTCAGGCTGATGGCTTTCCTGTTGGGCCACAGAGGGGAAGTCTGTTCTATTAGGGGAGCCTCCCAGGTGAAGCTTTTCCTTTCTAAGGAGTGAGGCTGGCCTCCCTTAGAGTGACTCGCCCCAGTGACCCCGCAGTCCTGGCTTGCATTTCCAGTGACCCCGTTCTTCCTTCATATTTGTGTTCTAGGCTCAGCCCACGCCACTGCCCACCTTTAAGAGAGTGGTTCTCTCTCTAAAAGCAGGGTTCCGACATGTCTGCTGGTTTCCGTTGTGGTGAACATTCACTGCTGTCGCTTTTATCAGTGTGGGTCTGTGGGGCACCCAGGAGGGGACTGATAAATACCTGCTGGGCCCACGCTCCTCTGTGCTCCTTGACGTACAACAGAACATTGGGTTTTATAGAATTTTCTGGGAGGCCTATTTAAAGAAAGGTGGAGGTGGGAAGAGTCGGGAGTTGGGTGGATAGAAATGACTCAGCACAGGGTCCTGAGAGAGAATCTGTGACTCTGGGGAAGCTTGAATCACAGCTTCCGATTGTGCCTGGGATGACAAGGCGCATGGTTTCTTGGCTGCAGTTCCTACCAAAGACTGTCATTAAGAACATTCTAGAAAATTAAAAAAGAACACTCTAGAATGATGGGGCGCCTGGGTGGCTCAGTCGGTTAAGCATCCGACTCTTGACTTCAGCTCAGGTCATGATCTCACGGGTTCGTGGGATTGAGCCCCACGTCAGGGTCTCTGCTATCAGCTTGGGATTCTCTGTCTCTCTCTGTCTCCCTGCCCCTCCCCCCTCTCAAAATAGATAAATACACTTAAAAAAAAAAAAAGAACATTCTAGAATGATAGGAACCACAGGGCAGGGTAACACCCAGTTACAACAGAGAAACAGAGTTCCTACCCTCAAGATACTCCTAACGAAGGCCCAGTCTCTCTGAGGGTGTCCCCAGTTTGATGGGGGGAGGCCCAGCTGTCACACTCAAGAAGTTCAGATAACCCTCTTACAAGCCCTTTGATATGGTGTATCTGGTAAACAGAACATGTGCATTACAAGTTAATGGTTGGTCTCTGGCAGAAGTCGATGCCAGGTGCCGGGAGGGTGGCGTGGGCAGTAGATAGCACGGGCATTCAGGGAGAGCCGACTGGGTGTAGCGGTCACGGAGAGCTTCGTGGTCTAGGGGGACTTCGGGTGCGGCTTTGCAGGATGGGGGGACTAGGAAGTGGTTTAGAGCATCATCCCGGGCGGCAGCGAAGTACAAAGGTCTGGAAGGAGCCCACAGGGCAAGGCGTGCCCAGGTCAGGGCAAGGACCTCGGATGCCAGGCTCCGATGGGCCTCCGGGGCCAGCTGCCTGGGTTTCACTGTCGCTGTGCCATGGGCTGGTCTACCCTGTTTGAGCCTCATTTTCCTCGCCTATAAAACGGGGCTGATGACAGCCCTTACCCTGTGATTCGAGGCGCTAAAGGCACATAGTGTGTCCGAAACACATCAGCCACGTGTAGGTTAATTCTCCTGCCTCCTTCGTCCCCAGTCCTGTGGCAGGAGACTTTGTGTGACCACAGAGCCCCGTCTTAGGGTCCAGCGAGCTCCAGGTTGAAGCCCTTCCTCACGGCTGAATCTGGAGGCGGGCGGGGGGTGGTTCGATGGATGAAGGGGGGCAGGGGCCGGGGGTCCTGAGCCATTTACCATCTCTGCCTCCTTTGATGACTTCGCAACTGTCTGCAACCCCTCTGTGCCTCCCAGAGTTCCAGCAGTGAGGAGGGGTGAGGGGGTGGCGGGGAGAGAAGGCTGGTGGGGCAGGCTTGACTTCTCAGGCATATGGCCCTTTCACAGCGGCTTTGTGGGGCGCCGACGGGTGGCCTGCCTGCCTTTTCCTCGCCGTGGCCCCAGCTGCTGTTTCCTCTTCGCTGACCTTGAGCCCTCGAGCCGGGCCTCCCCGGGCCCAGCTTTCTGAGGGCCTGTCTCCTTCGCTGGCCCTTCGTGCCTGCCAGCCCTTGTATCCGAGCCCGCTGCACCCCTCTCCTCTGCGGGCACCACTGGCATCTGGGACGGCCTCCCCTGGGGAAAGAGGGTGCGGGCGGTCTGTGGGCGTGCTGGGGTTTGTGCGGAGCGCTCGCCATAGGAGAACAAGGAAGGGAACAAGGGAGGGACCGCCGTTCACGCAGTCGTTGGTTCATACACGCATTCCTTCCTTGCCTTTGTGTTTCGTGCCACGCAAACGTGCTTGCCTCTGGAGGGTACGGAGGTAGATGAAGTTCTCGTCGTTTGCAGACACCCGTGGTGACAGCCGCGATAGCGACAATAATAGCTCACGTACATTGAGCGCTTACTGTATACCTGGCACCGTTTTAAACCCTTGTCTTGGGGCAAGTCATGTAACCTTCACGCCCGATGCCTCTGTTCCTACTTTCCTCGCTTTACAGATGAGGAAACTGGCCCAGAGGAGGGGGCGTGGCCTTCCTGACTTGATCCTTGGGACAAAGGCACCGTGTGGTATGTTTTGAGGCTCCCACGCGGGCAGCCGCACCAGCACCCTGAGGAGCAGAGGCGCACGGAGTTCTTATTCCCGGGGCTGGACGGGGAGATGGAGATTCCAAGGGGACACGTGACATGCTCAGGGTCACACAGCAGGTCAAGGCGTGAGTCTGGAGGGCCAGGCCCACCCCCACCCCACCCCCCCGTCCCCGGGCCCCCGGCTCTCCGAATGAGAGGAGAGACCGGGCCTGGAGGTACAGCTGCTCAGACGGGTGCCCTTGCATCCCACCACTGTCGCATTTTAGCAATGATGAAAGTGAGGCTCCGATGTTCAACAACGCGCCCAGCACCTGTAGCTTGTTGGAGGCAGACCCCGAACGCAAGCTCAGGCCCATCCGACCTCCCAGCTTCTGTCCCGGCTGCCTGCCAGTGTCTGCCCGTGGCTGCCTGGCCACACTCTGTAAGATGGGACCCAGTTGGGGCTCCTGGGTGGCTCATTCGGTTGAGCGTCCGACTTTGGCCCAGGTCATGATCTCTCGGTTTGTGAGTGCGAGCCCCTCGTCGGGCTCTGTGCTAGCAGCTCGGAGCCTGGAGCCTGCTTCGGATTCTGTGTCTCCCTCTCTCTACCCCTCTCCCACTCATGCTCTCTCTCTGTGTCTCTCTCTCTCAAAAATGAATAAACATTTAAAAAAAAAAAAGATGGGACCCAGTTGTTAGGCTTCCTTTAAGGTTCCGACCTAGTGAGCTCTGTTCTCTGCTCAGCACCAAACATTGCTTTTCCTGGCCTTACAGGAGGCTGGTGAGTAAACGACAGAAATAGCCCAGCAAAGAGATACAGGAAAACTGTGATTATTTTCAAGATTGTCTTCAAATCCCAGGAAGAGAGTTAAAGGGGATGGTGAGCTGAGACCCTCCTAAGTGTCTTTTTTTTTTTTTTTAATTTTTTTTTTTGACGCTTTATTTACTTTTGAGACAGGGAGAGGCAGAGCATGAACAGGGGAGGGTCAGAGAGAGGGAGACACAGAATCTGAAACAGGCTCCAGGCTCTGAGCTGTCAGCACAGAGCCCGACGCGGGGCTCGAACTCACGGACCGCGAGATCATGACCTGAGCCGAAGTCGGCCGCTTAACCGACTGAGCCACCCAGGCGCCCCCCTCCTAAGTGTCTTAAAATGTCCTGCCTTCTCCCCTCCCCTACTCCACAGCTGCTGTCCCCTTCCAGAACTCCCCATTTGCTTCATATGACGCCAACAGGTTAAAGAGACCGAGTTGGAAGGACCCTTGTGACGTCGTTAGTTTCAACCTCCTGCCTTAACAGGGACACCTTAGTTTTGAATTCTCTGCACCCAGATAGTTGCAGCCCTCCAGAAACCCACCCTTCTCTCTCACATGTGACTTGTGCTTGGTTCACGGTTCCATGCAGAAAGAGTTGTGGTTGCATCATGAGAAAATGTGGCTCTGAATTCTGGCAGTTTAACTACACAGTACCGTTTCAAACAGTTACTATTTCCTTTTTCCTTGATAGGCCCCTTCTTAGCAGGGATGTATAAAGAGTGCCCTCTAGTGCCTGAGAACAGTACCAGGCCGTTAGCAGAGAAGCGGTGATCAGAGAACACCCCACGGGGGCCCCACATTTTGTAATGCAAATTATATACCTGCAGTTTCAAGTTAAAAAAAAAAAAGCAGCCTGATGGGGTCGGATAGGGACGCTCCTGGAGAAAGAAAGGTTTTGTCAGGTTTAGGTGGTGAATCTAAACTCTCACTAATACAGTGAGAGTTGGGAGAGTGAAGTTGGGCCCGTTGACTCGTTGGTGAGAAATAGCGTAGGACGTGGAGTCAGACGGAAACCCCCCCACCTCTCCAGTGCCTCCCAGCCCCCCCCCCCCCACCGAGGGGGCCTCCCAGAAAGCAGGACTGAAGCGTGGACGGTTTTGCTGAGCCCCAGCAATGAGCGCACAGAGATGGCTGTGTCAGAGCCAGATGGCGGAGAGCGAGCTCGGAAGGCTTTCCAAGCTGATCAGAAAGGCCGAGGAGCAGTGAAAGCTAGCATTGGCTGAGCGCTGCTGTCCCTGACACGGTTTCCTGTGCCTTCGTATGCTCATTTATTTACTCGTTCGTTCGTTCATGCAACAGATATTTGGGTGGCCACTTTGTGCCAAGCACTGGGTATTTATCACTGAACAAAAAAAGATGAAACCACCCAGCCTCATGGAGCTCTAATTACGGCCAGGACAATGCGGGGAGGGCCATAAAATAGAAGAGTTAGCCTATCTAATTGTGATAGGTGTGGTGGAAAAATACAAAGCAAGGAAGGGGGGAGGGCGTCCCTAACATCATCCTTATTTTACATGTGCAGAATCCACAGAATCCGGGCAAACTGCATCAGGAGCCTGTGCTCTTAAATAGCCCGCTCTACATTGGCCTGGTCACCTGCTCACTGCAGGGGGGGCATGGGGAGGGTGCTGCAAGCAGAGGGCACAGCCTATGCAAAGGCCTGTGGTTGCTGGAGTCCAGGGAATGAGGAAGAGGGCATACAGGGGCGGGGCAGGGTGGGTTCGGAGCCAACAGGGATTCTGATGGCCCTGGCCCTGGCGCTGGGCTGGTTGCATGGGAGGCGTTGCCGACAGAGGAAGAGGGTGTGGAGGAAGAGGGCCAGGCCTTCGATCCGGACACCTGGGTGGCAGTGCTGGATGGGCACCTAAGACAAGTTGGGGCACTCGTGGTGGACAGGAGGGGCTCACTTCCGGGGAGCTTTCACGCGGGGTCCGAGCGAGCCCTGCCCCTCGGCCCAGCCGGGTTGCCCGGCCCTTGTGTGCGGCCGGGCTCCCGCAGACGTTCCCAGCCTCACGCACCGCACGGCACGCCGGTTACAGCTGAGCGGTTCTGCGGAGGGGCCTGGAGGGCTCCCACCATGGCCCTGGCTCGCCGGGCCCCCAGCTGAGCTGTAAATGACTTTTCCATTTTCCGAGACCTGCGCCCAGGCCTGTTTGGTATTCAGGGACGCCGGGCCCACACTCGCCAGCTCTCGGCTCTGCCCGAATTACTTGATTAAAACGCATATCAACTATTATGTGATTCGTTTCTCTGCCGCAGCTCGAGCCGGGCCTATGTTAAAACTGTAATAAAGGCTGAGTTTGGAGGCAGCGGGGGGGGGGGCGAAGGAGCAGGGGTGGGAGGGCGTCTCTGGGTCGGGGGAGGGGGTCGGGGGGAGCTGAGAGAAGGACCCCCGACCTCAAGGCCACTGCTGGCTTCCTCGAATCTAGATGACAGGGACCTGCAGACGGTCAGCTCCCCTCCTGCCTCCTGAGAAAGTCGGTAGTGTAGCAGTTGTGACCATCTCATTTCCCGTCTTTTCCTCTGGCAGAAGGGACAGCAGGGAATGTTTGGGGGTGAGGGCAGAGAGCAAGCCGCGTTGGCTTTCACGCCCAGAAATGGAATTCTCCATCGCCTGGGAGTTCTCTGTTGCAAAGCTGGCTCTCGCTAGGCTGTGAGTCCCGAGTCCTGGGTTTTCTTCGCAGCCTCCCTGCCCCTGGGCTCCGCTGACCATCTGAAAGTGGGGCTGATGCTGCCTGCTGGGCCCTCCACGGTTATTGGGAGAGTCTGGAGTGGGGACAGTGACAGAGCTTGGAAACCGTAGGGTGTGGCACACACGCGTAGGGTGGTGACCGCTGCCGTGTGTCGGGGGCCAAAGGAACTTTGTAATTGTACTGCCAGGCCCTGTTCGTCTAAGACGCCCTTATTGAGCACCTGCTGTGTCCCAGGCGTAGGCTCTGCTCCGTGCAGGGATCTCCCAGTCCAGTCGGACCGAGAGACCCATAGACAGGCAGGTTGGGTGTCCCCCGATGAGCTTTGAGAGCCCAAGAGTGGGCGTGCAGACCGGCCTGGACATGCTCAGGGAGCGGGGAGAGGCTACCCATGAATTGCGTTGTGCTGGGTAAGCAGGAGCGAGCCCAGTGGAAGGGGGTGTGGTGTTCCAGGTAGCGGAAGCTCACGGTCAAAGTCAAAGGCATGGAGGTCTGAGACAGCCCCGGCTTGGCCGTTTAAGGGTGCCAAGAGCTGGCCAGGGAACCTCGTGGAGTGACAGGGTGGGCCTGAGCACGTGGGCAGGGCTGACAGTGGGGGGATTGGGGGGGGGGCCTCACTGGCCTTGCTGAGGCTTCCGGAGTCATCCGCTGTGGGAGATGGCAAGCTTGGAAGGAGAGGCAGAGGCTGAAGGAGAAGCCGTGGAAGATGCTCCCCGGTGACTCTCTACCCACGTCCATCCACCTCGCCTAGGCTGGCCTCTGTCCTGAGCGGACCTCAGTCCTGCCCACCCTTAAGCTTTGGCAAACCAGATGGCTCCTGTCACCCTTCCTGTCCCTCATTCATTCTGTTCTCAGGGGGCTCTGAGACTCTTTCAAGTTCTGTCGCTGTCTTATGTTCTGTGCCTGTCCTGGCCCCAGTTCCTAAGGAAGCAGGGTTTCCTTCAGTAGACTGGGAAATTCCCAGAATGGGGATGGTACCTCCTCCATCAGATTGGGAGCTTCCTAAGACAGAGGCTGTTTTTCCCCCAGAAGATTGGGAGGTGGGGCTGTTTCTTCCCTGCTCAGGATTGGACTCCCCACGTCCCTGAGCAGAAACCAGGAACCCAGAGAGAAGGTCCGTCGCCATATCCCTCTGTCTTGGGGCTATCCCCACACCTGTACCGGCTCTGTCCCACCCCCTTCGGGACCTTTCCATCTCACAGCTGTGTGGGGGGAGGGCAGGAGCTGCTGCTGGCCAGGAGGCTGCCCCCCCACCCCCACCCCAAATCCAGCCTGTGTCTAATGAACATGCTTCACGTCCACTCTGCCCACGTGGCCCCCTTCCCCGTGCCCCTCTGGGTTATGCAGTGCATTTCGGGATTGAATCCCTGGGACTGGGTGTATTTGGCTCTGAGCCCCAGCTGTGCTGGGGAAGGTGCCCCAGGATGCCTACTGTGCCCCCACAGCCTCCTCTCAGTGACAGGAGGCTGGGCAGCCGGGAAAGGAGAGAGGAAGGGGTTAGATCTGACCCCAGGTCTCTGCCTTTAGGGATGAGTAATGAAGGGAGGCCTTCCCTGCCACTGGTTCCCTTGTCCTGTGGCATCACGATCAAAGGCAACCTGGCAGTGACCAATCAAAAGCACAGACGACTGCCCAATGGCCAAGAGAGCAGGATGGAGGGGAGGGGACCTGGGGCAGAGGAGCGTTGCTCAAGACCGGATGCCGTCCCAGCTGTGGATGGAGCCCCATGACAACGTTGCCCATCGTGCACTTTGCCGTGCCAGGCTTTTGTACGTGCTCTTCCCGCAGCCTGGGATGCCTGTCCCCTCACCTAACATCTAAGAGGCCATATGCGGTGTTTGGGGGAAGGAGGGTGTCCCTTGTGGGCGAGGCCTACCCCATTCAGATAACAGACGTTTAAAGCAGTTGAGCAAGGACAGCGTGGGGGCAGGCAACAGGAGAGCAGGAGGCCGGTGTGCCCCTTTCCTGAGAGACTCTGGGCAGGTCACGCTGCTTCTCGGTGACTCAGTTTCCCCCATCTGCAGTGGGCTCACATGATCTCTGAGGCTCTTCCTGCCTGACTGCGGCCGAACGCCATGAGCACAGTGTCCGCAGCCCGGGCTCAGCACTGTCGCTCTGGTGACCGCGTGGACGACGAACCATGAAGTGCTTCCAGAAATTCCCAAAATGGGATGCTAGGCGAGGGGGAGGGAGAACTGAAGGCAAAAGAGGAAAGAGAGAGAAAGCAGGAGTGGGAGGAAGGTCACCACTGACCGCCTACTTCCTCTTTCCCTCTCCCTTCCTTGGTCTCCTCTTCTCCCGGCCCTCCTCTGTGCTCCCCATAGTCCCCCAGGGTCCACGGAGGGTGCAGCTCCAGAGCCCCGGCCAGGCCACTCCTTGCTGGCATTCCCTCTGCTGGACCAAGATGGGTAAGAGGCACAGGACTGATGGAGTCGGGAAGCCAATTCAGTCGCCAGGGTGTCTTCAGCTCAGAGGCCAAGGAGCTCGACCAAGCCCTTCCTGCAACCTCTCTAGCCTGGACCTGGGGTAGGCAGATTGCTGGCCTGATAGCCCCGTCCAGGGATGAGAAGTAAGCTGGCCGCAGACTCCTGGGCTCTCTCTGCACAGGAAGCAAAGGCTTTTCTCCATCCCCAGGCTCCTGGGTGGAAATCAGTGGGGACTCTCAGGTAGAGGCCATGGTCACAACCAAGGTCATCAGGTAAGGTCTCTTCCAGCCTGAAGGGTTACTCAGAGATCCTGAAGCAACCCAGGAAGGGCCTGTGTACAGAAGTCACATAGTCCAAACGCTTCATGTTATAAATGGGGGAAACTGAAGCCCAAGGAGGGAAGGTAGCCTTCTTAGGGTCACGGTTCTGGGCGTTTAGGGGCAGAACCAGGTATTAAATCTAAGCTTCCTGACTGCCAGCCCTAAGCACGTGCATTTGCTCTGTCTCCCTCCCTCCCTTTCTCCTGGCCCTCCTCCTTTCGTTTTTGCTGTATTTTCCTTGAAAACAATAGCATTGCTGCTTAAATGGTCATTATTTTATTTTATTTATTTATTTATTTATTTATTTATTTATTTATTTATTTATTTAGATTTTATTTATTTTTGAGAGAGACAGAGACAGAATGCGAATGGGTTAGGGGCAGAGAGAGGGAGCCACAGAATCCGAAGCAGGCTCCAGGCTCCGAGCCGTCAGCCCAGAGCCCGACGAGGGGCTCGAACTCACGAGCTGTGAGATAGTGACCTGAGCCGAAGTCGGACGCTCCACCGACGGAGCCACTCGGGCGCCCCTAAATGGTCATCATGTTAAAAATACTAACTATAAACAAGTGTAAAGAAAAAAAACAGACAAACAAACAAAAGCTCTGTCACCCTGAAGGTTAACGTTTGTTAATCTTTTGAGCACGGTGTTCCGGAATGTGTCGTGCGTGCTTTTTCCGAAAGCGGGATCCGTCTTTGCGCGCCGGTTGGTGCCTCGCCTTTTTCTTAGAGTCAGGTGTATGGAGGTATCGCTAATGCGCAGCCAACTTCTCCCATTTTGGAGAATATCGTTCTAGGAATTTCAGCAAAGGTATTTCGTCACGAAACTACCCTGAGTCTTTGGTCATAGACATCCTTCTCTGTCAGTGGAACTAACCTAAAAACCCAACGGTAGGGGATTAAAAAAAAAAAAAAAAATTTAGTTGTGCCAGGAAGTGTTTAACCAATCCCCTCGGGTTGGGCACGGAGGTTGCTTCCCCCGCTTCACCGTGATGAGCAGAGCTGTGGGGAACATACTTGCCCTCGTACTCAGGAGGGGTCTGGCTGTCCGCGCGGCAGGGGTCGGAAGGCGGGCATGTGGCGCTACTCCGTCTCCCTAGGCCCTCACCCTCTCCCTCCCTCTCGCCTGCCTGCAGGGAACCGGCTGGACGAGGGCTCGGACGTGGAGTCGGAACCCGACCTCCCTCTGAAGCGCAAGCAGCGTCGAAGTCGGACCACATTCACGGCCGAGCAGCTCGAAGAGCTGGAGAAGGCCTTCGAGAGGACTCACTACCCGGACATCTACACCCGCGAGGAGCTGGCGCAGAGGACCAAGCTGACGGAGGCGCGTGTCCAGGTGAGGCGGCGCCTCGGGTGTTGGCGGGCATATCGAAGAGGCGGGAATGGAGGGGGTTGGAGGTGTGGCCGGGGTCCCAGGGTTTAGGGGGCCCCCAGGGGGTTCTGCAGCAGGTGGTCCGGGGACCTTGTAGATGAGGAATGCCCCTGGCGCTTGATGCAGACTAAGCAGGCAGCAAGCGTCGGTTGACCGGCTGGGCCAGCGGTGGGCAGCCCTGGGCGGCCAGGAGCTGCAGGGAGGTCCTGCTGGAGAGCAGTCATCCCTTCCGAGATGAGCCAGAGGACAGGGCTCAGGAAGCACAAAAGTCTCCAAATCTCCGATGAGGGGAGGAAGTGATTAGGAGGAAATTTTCTGAAGGGCCCGGCTTCTTAGGACAGGTAATGAGTTTCCCATCACAGGAAGCATGTGAGCACACTGGGCAGGCTTGTTCCTGATGGGTTGGAAGCATCAGAGGAAGGATGGGCAGACCTCGGATGCCCCCATCCACACCCTCAAGGGAGTGGGTCCTCATCGGCGGGGCTGGGGGAAGGGAGGGCGGCGAAAGCAGGACCTGCCTGGGCTCGCAGGCCCTCACCTGCCACCTGGCCCCAGCGGGGGAGGGAACGGCCTCCTCTCCCCAGGTCGGGGAGGAAGTGAGAGAGGGTCATGATGGCTAGCTCCTGGCGGAATGAATGCGTTCCCGGCCTGTCTTCCTCATAAACGGGGGAGGCGGGTCTGCGGGAGGGGCCCCCCCAGACTGCTCACTGGGCACTTCCAGCGGGGAACCCGGCTTTGCTAGGCGCCCACCTTGCCCCAGCCCTCCTCACGCGTGGCCCGGTGGAACGTCAGGCCACCTTGTCAGGCAGGTCACCTCCAGGCAGGCCGCAGGTGCAGAAGCAACAGGCCTAGAGAAGCGGCAGAGCTCGGCTGGGGCTGAGCTGGGCCGGAACTCGGGCCTGGCAGGTACCAAAGCCAAGGTCTTTCCATGCGGAAGGAAGAAGCTGCCTCAGAGCCGGGGACCTGAAAGCCGTGGCAACTGGCACTTAAACGCTCCAGGAACCGGTGTACCTCCCTCCGCCCTCCCCACCCCCACTGCTGGAGCGGGGGGTCCTTGGCTGCCTTTGAGGGAGACCCCGAGGGGAAGGGGGCAGGCGGCAGCAGCCAGCTTGTCTCATTCTCTCCCCTCCTCTCCAGGGTGATATCTGAGCCTGGCCTGGGCTCCGGGCCTCCCTCCCCGCCGCTCTGATCGTCCTGCAGCTGTTCTCCTGGGCACATTCCTGGGTGCTTTCTCATTCCCACGTCTGGCGGCCGCGGCTGCTTCCCATCACCTTGAAGCCTGACCGCTCCTTGTAAAATTTCCTGGCTGTCAGGGCAGTGCTTTTATTGGCCCAGGGGACCCAGAAACAGGTGTCACTCAAGGTCCAAGGAGGGAGGGGGGCTGGGAACAGGGGGAGCAGCCAGAGGCCGGGCAGACCCACAGTGTGGGGGCCCAGGCAGCCTCCTGCACGTGCTGACTCCCGTAACATCCTGTGGGCTCCTCCAGGGCGGTGAGGGTGCCCAACCTTGGCCTGAGAACTTAGCGTGATCCCAGCAGAGGAGGGATCGATTATACGTTGGGTTTTTAACAAATGACCAAAGCTGACCAAAGACATCAAGACCAGGATGATAGAACATTTGGCCCGGAGAAGCGATTTGGAGGACGGGGCTGCTCTAAGAGGCCCCGGAGGATGGGACCAGGGCCAGTCGGGGAACGTCCCCAGGCCTACATAAAGGTCTGCAGGGACTGGGAACCGCAGGCCTAGGTTTCCCTTGGTCTCTGTATCACCTTCAATAGATCTGTTTCCTTTCTTGAGACTTAGTTTCTCATCTATAAGTAAAGGAATGGAACTAAATGGTCACTGCGGCTCCTTAAAGTTCTAGGATCGCGCTTATTTTTTTTTTCATTTTCTTTTGATGTTTTGTTAATTTTTGAGAGAGAGCGAGAGAGACAGGGTGCAGGCGGGAGGAGCAGAGACAGAGGGAGACACAGATTCCGAAGCAGGCTCCAGGCTCCGAGCTGTCAGCACACGGGGCTTGAACTCACGAACCGTGAGGTCGTGACTTCAGCCGAAGTCGGACCCTTGACCGACTGAGCCACCCAGGCGCCCCTAGGAATTTTGTTTATTGACAATCAGAGCTGCCTTGTGAGGTGATGAGATCCCCATTCCTGGAAGTGTGTAAGGCAAAATACAGTGTGCCATCAACCAGAAACCCTAGTTTCTGCTAGGGTTCCTGCTGTGGACGGTAGGGCAGAGACCTCCAAGCCTCCCGAGCACCGCTGAGACTCTATGGATCTGAGGTCTCGGGTGTCGGATTCTAAAAGTCTGTGATTCTGGGATTCCGCAGTCCTGAGACGTCTCGTGTCAGTGGCCCGGGGAGATGGTGAAGGGGTCCCGAGTGGGCTCAGAGCCAGACGCTGAGGTGTGAATCCCAGCCCCAGCACTTACACCTGCAGCCTCAGTTTCCTTATCTGCAAAGTGGAGGGGACAGGAAGAGTCTACCTTGTTCTGAGGACAAATGCTTACCTGTAAAAAACCACACGCTCCGCATTAGGAGGTGCCTGGCACACAGGACCTCCAGAAGTAGGGTACATTCTTAGTAAAACTCCACCTGCTTTTTCCAATCCTGGCCACCCTGGAAACCCCCAGTTCGTTCAGCTGGCACTCATTTATTGAGCACCTACTGTGTGCCGACGCTGTTGCGGGCCCCGGGGAGTCAGCAGACAGAAACCGCTGTCACGGAGCTGACACGCGCATGAACAAGGACACAGGTAAACGTGTCAGGCGGGGTTCCAGTAACTCAAATGCGTTGCCTCCCTCTGGCTCTGCTCCAGCCCTGCTTTTGAAGCCTGCAGGGTGATACTTGGCATCCCTAGTGTCCGGGGGAGACACCGTGTCTCAGCTGGCGGAAAGCCACCAGGAAGGGTGGGAGAGGGGGCATCAGGCAGGAGGACGCGTGCCTGGGGACCAGTAACCTTTCTCTGGAGGAGCCTTCACTCCTGAATAGCGAGGGGCCAAGCCCGACCTTGTATCCGTCTTCCTTGGAGGTGGACAGATCCGCTGTGTCCCAAGTAGCGAGATCTCCGAGCCTGTGTGTTTCCCCCAGAAGCAGAAGCCTCCCTGAGAGGAATCCCATTTGAGAAGCAGTGGAGGGACTCATCACTAATTAACAACTCGGACTGGACCTTTCCCTCACAGTAGATAACGCTTACGGGACACTTCTCATTTGCGGGGCACGATGCTCAGTGTTCCACATACACGGTCACCGTCATCCTCCCCATGACCTTAGGAGGCAGGTATGATCAGTCTCTCCATTTCCAGCTGAGAAAACCTGAGGGAAGAAATTTCCTAAAGACAGTTAATCAGCAGTGCCGGGACTTGAACCCAAGTCTGCCCGTCATGTTCTTTTCTTCTGTGCTCCGTGGAGAGAAGGACCAGATGGAATGTTCAGCCCCATAAACAGCTGCTTCCTATGGCATCGTGTTCCCAGTGCTGGGTGTTGTGGGAAGGATCAAAAGTGGATAATAAAACTCAGCGTCTGCTTTCAAAGAACTCAGCCCTGATCAGGGGTTCTGGTGCAGGGGTATGTCTGTGTGTGGGGGGGGGGAGGGCGGAGGGGGTGATGGGGCTTACCCCTGTCCCTCCTGGAGCCTCCAGGCCCCCCTCTGTGAATGGGCAGCTTACAGTGGATGCCAGCTAAGAGCTCGGCCATCAGAGAGTCCCCACCAGAACGATGGTTGTAGATGTTGTTCTAAGCGCTTGGCCTGTGTTAAGTCACTTGAGGTCCCGGGAGGCAGTGGTTCTCTGCCTTGTCTGTTGTGTGCCCGGGGCACAGGGCAGCTTGAGGGCTAGGACAGTCCCGTCCATCTCTCTATCCTTCACATCTCGCTTGGCGTAGAGCACAGTCCCAGTAAAGGTTCGTGATGAGAAGGAGGGAAGTAAGGAAGGAGGGAAAGAGAAGGAAAGGATAGGGAAGGACGGAAGGGGAAGAACTTTTCCAACTCTCTTTGGTATTCTTTTTTTTTTTTTAATTTTTAACGTTTCTTTATTTTTGAGACGGAGAGAGACAGAGCATGAACGGGGGAGGGTCAGAGAGAGGGAGACACAGAATCGGAAGCAGGCTCCAGGCTCTGAGCTGTCAGCACAGAGCCCGACGCGGGGCTCGAACCCACGAACTACGAGATCATGACCTGAGCGGAAGTCGGACGCTTAACTGACTGAGCCACCCCGGCGCCCCCAAATCAATATATTTGAAAATAAAAGTGTCTCTCACTGTCACATAAGGCAGGCAGCTGGAAACACACATCAGGGAAGACTAAACAACATTGATGGGGGACTTGCTGGAAAACATCAGCTGCGGAAGCGCTTTTCTGTGTGTTCAAGAGGAAGCTCAGCACGGGTGTCAGTGAGGCACCAAGGATAAGTTAGCACCAAGCCCGGACCTTGTCTTCCACACGCCCAGAAGGCCCGGAGGAGGAGTGGAGGGGCTCAGGGTTACTGAATGTCTGTGTCACTGCCATCTGGGATGTCCCTCCCTTGTAGAAGGAGGAAACGTTGAATGGGAACAAAAATGTGCCCCACGCCCTCTCCCAGAAGCGGGGAGCGAGGAAACACTGCCCATTCCCCGCCAGTTCAGAAGCCCCTCAGTCAGGACGCCCCTGGGGAAGCCCTCTGTGCCCTGGGGAGTGGGGAGAAGCGGGGGCCACAATTTCATTCCAGAGCCAGTTGTCGCTCCTGACCGGACTGCCTCGTCTCCTTGCTCTGTGCACCCTAAACGAGTCAGAGCCGGCTGCGCTGTTCGTCCAGCTCAGAAAGCTAAATGCGGCTTCTCTCCTCCAGAAGGATCTGGAAGACAAAAGACACCAGGGGCACAGAAGCACCCCTCCACTCAGCGGAGGCTGGACAGGTGGGGGGAGGGTCTTAAGTGATCCTGTGCTGCTGAAGGTTGGAGGGGACCCCACCAGGAGGGGCTCCCATCTGAGCTTTGTCGCATCGGCCCTGGCAAAGATACACCAGAGCAAGCTCTGTATTTCCTTGTTCTCTCGTTCATCCGTTCATTCCTTCCTTCCTTCCTTCATTCATTCAACAAGTATTCCGTGTAGATGCAGGAGTTGGCTGCGGGAAGAGGTCTGGCTTAGAGGGAACGGCATATGCAAAGCCCATATGCTTTCCCATAAGCCTTTTCCTCCTTTTCTGGACCAGAGTTCGTTGCAAAATCCAGACAAGTGACTTCTAGAAAGTCAGACTGATTGAAGTTTGAACCTCAGATTCGTTTCAGCTATAGCTGTGTGGCCTCGGGCAAGTTCTTTGACCTCTGTGAGCCTCAGTTTCCCCTTCTGTGAAATGGGAATAGGAGTACACGTCTCCTGGGTCTACTGGGCTGACGTGAGGCACCAGCATGGGGTGGGGGGGGGCCTGGCGCAGAGGGTGGGAGGGAGCGTGTGTTAAGACAAGGATGGTCGCCCCCCGAGCAGCTGCGGTGGAGAGAACGTTGCACGGAGTCGCCCAGACGTGGCTGTGTCTCCGACCCGCCCCGTTACGTGGACAGGTCACTCACTACCTCTGCCCCTCAGTTTGCTCATCCGTAAAATGGGGAGAACAATAATAATCCCATAATAATCCCTTCGCTGGGTGGTGGTGAGGCCACGATGGGCTCACACCCACGCAAGTGCGCTGCACTCCGTCCCCGGCCGCGGGAAGGCGGGGATTGGACACGGGCTGGACACAGGGTGACGGCTCGGGGACCAGTGGTAGCCGTGCCTCAGCTCTCCGCCAGGAGCCAGGCTGAGGGATCCCCGCTCTCTGCTCTCCACCCGCCCAGGTCTGGTTCAGTAATCGCCGCGCCCGTTGGCGGAAGCAGGCAGGAGCCAACCAGCTGGCAGCGTTCAACCACCTTCTGCCAGGGGGCTTCCCGCCCACCGGCATGCCCACGCTGCCCCCCTACCAGCTGCCGGACTCCACCTACCCCACCACCACCATCTCCCAAGGTGAGCGCACGAGATTGTCCTGGCACCTCAGCCGCGCCCTGCCCCCCATTCCTCCCTTCCTTAACTTAGAAGGAACAATAAGGGCTATTTATTTCTCTAACGTTTATTTATCGTCGAGAACAAGCACAAGCAGGGGAGGGACAGGGAGGGAGGGGGACGCAGGATCTGAAGCGGGCTCCCCGAGCTGTCAGCACAGAGCCCGACGCGGGGCTCGAACTCACGGACCGTGAGATCATGACCTGAGCCGAAGTCGGATGCTCAGCCGACCGAGCCACCCAGCCGCCCCCAAGGGCCATTTTCTTTTTAATGGCCATTTGTTTGCACGTGGACAGACGATTACCACGGGAACAGTGAGTTCCTGCCTTTGAACTTCTTGGTTTTGCCAACAGGCCACAGAGCATCCAGGTGAGGGTTAACAGGTAGCCTTCCCGCACACATTTAGAACGGAGCTTCTCAAACTGTGAAGTCACATGCATCTGCTGCGGTCTTATTAAAACGCAGAAGTGACAGACAAGGCTACTATCCCTCCCTGGACCCCTCCCTCCATCCTGTCTTCCCCCTCCTCTCTCCCCCCCCCCCCCCCCCCGCCCCGGGGCACACATTGGAAGCCCCACTACCTGACATCTGACTCATGATGCCCCTGGGGCTCCCTCTTAAAGGGCCGGCAGGCTGGAGTTCTGGAAACTGAGGAGAGAGGCAGGGGATCCTCCCTATGATTCTTTTTCTCCCCTCCCTATAATTCTTGATGAGAAATTGACGATGATGGTCTCATCCCCCGGAAGGCTGCGTGGAGGGGCCCTGACAGAGCAGAACAGCAGCCCAGCAGCCAGGAAGAGAAATGGCAGCTCGGACCCTGGCCCCATCACTCAGTGGCCTTTTCGCCTTGCACAAGTGCCCGGCCCCTCCGAGCCTCGGTTTCCTCATCTGTAAAATGGGAATCCTGTGCCCGCTTCACACCCTTAGACAGTATTTGCAGAAGCACCTGGCCGGTGGTCGGTGCCCCCCAAATGCTGTCGGGGCAGGCCTGGGTAGATTAAGAGAGTCCCCAGTGAGGTCTGACTTTCAGTCTAGAAGACTTTGAGCACCGTGTGCCAAACGCTGTGCGGTGTGGCCGGTGCAGATGCCTGGAGGTTGTCTGGAACGTCGGTTAGCTGTCAGTCGAGCCTTGGCTAGTCCCCGGCGTCCTGTCCAGAAGCCAGCTGGTCCCATCCTGAGTAGCGAGGGGAGGTCCCCTCCGTCCGCTGGATGGCGACGAGGAGGAAGAGGCTCGTGGCTCGCCTTCCACGCGGACGGTTCTTTCCCTGCCCTGGGATGCCCGCCATCTGGGCCGGGGCCACTGGCTCAGGCCCTCTCCTGGGTCTCTCTGCAGACGGGGGCAGCACCGTGCACCGGCCCCAGCCCCTCCCGCCGTCCACCATGCACCAGGGGGGGCTGGCCGCCGCGGCCGCCGACACCGGTTCTGCCTACGGAGCCCGCCACAGCTTCTCCAGCTACTCAGACAGCTTCATGAACCCGGCGGCGTCCTCCAACCACATGAACCCCGTCAGCAACGGCCTGTCTCCCCAGGTAGGTGGCCTCACCAGTCTGGTCCCTGGGAAGCCGCGGGCTCCGGGGCACCGAGAGAGAGAGAGAGAGAGAGAGAGAGAGAGAGAGAGAGAGAGAGTTAAAGTGGGAAGCCGGGATGCCCCCGCCACCCTTGCTGGTCAGGACCCTGGGATCCTTTGCCTGGGCTTTATCTCCGAGCCGCAGGCCCGGGTGACCCTGCGGGCAGGTACGGAGAATGGGTTTCCCTGCTCCTGGCCACCAGAAACAAAAAGCTGTTCCTGGCCCCCCAGAGCTTGTGAGTCCGGCCCCCCGCCCACCTCATGGCTGTTCGGTTCACGGAAGTCAGGCATTTTCAGGCAGCGTGTTGGCAGAAGCCTTGTACCGTTTCCTGTGGGATGCTGACTGTGGTTTTGGGGCTTGGTTCTCGAACCAGGAGTCCTTCCTGGATTCCATCCTGTGCTCCACCCATCTCTTGCCTTTCCCCAGGCGTGACCACCGAATGAGAGGCAGGACCGCCTCCTGTTGGTAGAGAGAAACGCGGCTGGGGTTCTAGACTGGGGGCTCTGCTCCCATTGGGTCTTGGAGCTCGTTCCCTCGTGTGTGATCGGTTGCTGGCTGCGTCACTCGTTGCCGGGGCTGTTGGAAGTCGTTGGGGCCACCCTGCCATCCAGTGCACAAGGCATCGCTGAGGCTGATGGTGCTGGCTGGTGGTTTGGGGAGCAGGACGCGGGGATGCTGGCAGTCCTGGTGGCTTTGAGGAGCTGATGGGCTCCCTTCTGTAGCCACAGCGGGTTCTCAAATATCCACGGAGGAAAGGCGGAAATCCAAGGCTGGTTTTGCCCTGCCTCCCACCTTCTGAGTGTGACGCAAGCTTTCCTGAACGGCTCTGGTTCGGTAGGGAGGGTGAAGGCAGGAAGAGGGTTACACCCCAGCTCCGCGGCTCAGGGCGTCGGGGAAGTTAGCATCTCTGAGCCCCGCTTTAGCCCGCGTTGAACTAAAAAGTGATTAAACCGGGTGCTGCTAACCTCCTAAGAAGGGTGTTTGTGCTCAGCTTGCTAACTGGCCGAAACCTTAGCGCAGAGGCTGGCGCAACATAGGGGCCGAATAAACGTTAGTCCTCGTGTCAACCCCCCGCCCCCCACAATTGCCAGGACGATACAATCAGTATGAGAACCCTGTTACTTGAAGAAAAAAGGGGGCCAAAGGGAAGGTCCACTACAGCCCCCAGGCCACATCCATCTAGCTTCCTGCTGTTGTCAATAAAGCTTTATTGGAACATAGCCACGCCCGCTTCTTTACAGATGTCTGGCTGCTTTGGGGCTGTAACGCCAGAGCTGAGAAGTTTCAAAACAGATCACGTGGCCCACAAAGTGAAAAATATTTGCTACGTGGCCCTTATAGGGAAAAAAAAAAAATTGCCAACCCCTGGTCTAAAACCTTCCCGAGGTTTTAATTTTCTGCATGGTTTTGGGTCCGTCGCCGTGTGCCTTCATTAAGTGAGTGTGGTGGAGAGCTAAGTGCATTTTAGTCTCCTCATTTACTTATGGGTAAGATCCCTTCCCCTCTCTGTGCCTCGATTTTCCCCATCCGTGAAATGGGGATGGTACTAAGCCTCTGTCTGGTAGGGTTGTTGAGGATGGGATGAGCTGACGTGCACCAAGTCTTCCCCAGTCCGGGGCAGAGTTGAGCGAGCCGCTGAATGCAGAGCTCCTAACAGTGATGCCCGAGGCCCTCTTGGGGCCCACATTAGGGGCCGGGGCGATGCAGCCCGCAGACCAGAATGCTTTCCCGGTGGAAGCTCGTGGGCCTCTTTGGCGCTCAAGGCCATGACTTCCATGCCATTAGTGCGGAGGACGAAGCGGCTGAGCTGACCTTCCAGAGTCAAGAGGCAGACAGGATCCCAGAGCTGGCTGGGCGGCCGTGGCTGCAGAGACCCGAGGTCTGAGGATGTGGTCCAGGCCTGGCCTCGCGGTATGAAACAGTCTGGAGGAGCCTGGCTTGGAAATCTGAAGAGGGATGTTGAGATTATGCAGGCCAGTCTTCTCGATTCATCTCAACAGGGCCCGGGAGGCGTTGGCCGGGCCAGGGCCCGGAGTCCGGGGCTGACCACTGCTCCTTGCGGCCCACGGGGCTGAAGTTTCTCCCCAAAGTGGCAGTTTTGTCACAGGGCAGACGAGAGACAAGCAAATAGGGGGCGCTTGGCTTCTGGAGCACGATTCAGCGATGAGAGGGATACAGAGCAAGGATGTTTCATGCACCGTTTGGGCCCAGAGACCAGCCTCGGGGAGGGAGCGAAGATGAGAAAAAAAACCCAGCCATTACTGTAAGCAGCCAGTAGCCCACCCTTCTCCCTGCCCGAGCTGGACGCTCACCTCTCCTCCCAGAGACCCTCGGGAGGCTTTCCTCCACTCCTCAGGCGGAGAGGCTGTCAGGATGTGATGGATTGGGCTGACTCCAGAGACTTGCCCAGAGGTTCCCACCAAAGGTGTGAAGACAGATGGAGGGTCTGACAGGGGCAGAGGGGACCAGGAGGTGAACAGCTGCTGGCAGGGGAGAGGGGGCCGTGCGCAGGGTGGGTGGGAGGGCAGTCTGGGTGCGCTTCTGTCCGTGTGAGCTGCCGGGGTTAAGCTTCGAACACGTCCTGCGGAAGGGGACAGCCAGGGCGGGTGTCTGGGTCTGTACCAAAGCTGCTGGTATTTGTGACTCCCCGTAAGCTCCCTCCGCCCTCTGGGCAGGCCAACCACACACCTCCGTGGTCTTGGGAGGGGTGGGGGGGGTACACGCCCCACCAGGACAGACCCGCTTCCCAGGCCCTGCCTCCCCACCGGCAGGGAGGTTCTCCGGAGCTCCCCTGGGTGAGAGGGATGGGATGGGGTCTGTCTGGGCTGGGGACGTCACCCCTCACCCGAGACTGCAGGTCCTTACCACGCCCCCCCCAGTAGCCTTGGCCTTTGTTCTCACAAAAGCCCAAGGCGATTATTGTGTTGTGGGGGTGGGGGTGAAGTTGGGGCTCTGCGGAGCACCTGCTCCTTGCACTGGTCAGTTTGCTGCTGGCTGGAGAAGTGCCCCCTCCCGGGGCCTGAGCCGGGTCCTTGTCTCCGAGCCATCCCGGGAAGGGGGGCTTGTCAAGGCTCAGAGACTCCACGGAGAGACTGCCTAGCCGAAATCCCCTGGGAAATCCATCTATGCAGCTGGCTCTCAGGCTAACAGATACTTACAGAGGGCCTACTACGTGCCAGGCACCGTTCTAGGCACTGCGGATGAATCAGTGAGCGTCAAGGATGTCACCGTGCGGAGGTGACAGTGTAACAGGACAGACAGACAATACATAATAGAACGGCAGGCCATGCGGTGTATCTGATACGCTGTTGACAAGGGCAGCTTAACTTGCCAGCCCCTGTGACTCAGACTCTGTCCTGAGAGTTTTTTATATGGTAAATACTTGGTAGCAAAGCCAGGCTTCAGCCCTCATCTCTAGAGCCTGAGAACATAACTAACACTGCCCTCTGCCTCAGAGATGCCCTCTCTCTCTCTCTCTCTCTCTCTCTCTCTCTCTCTCTTTTATTTTTTTGGAGATTGGCTGGCAGTAAAAAAAAAAAATCCTGTCCCCTTTAGCTCCGCAGAGGGGAAAGCTCATTTAGCCCATGTCATGGATGAGAAAACTGAGGCCAGGACCTCAGGTTAGGGGCCAGTGGGCAGAGTTGAGTCACACGGGCAGAGGCCTCCTGAGAGGTTTAGACAATTATGAGCCCAGCGCCTCAGCCATGTGCAAAGCTCAGCTTTGCAAGATCGGGGGCTCAGCACTCGGTAAGATACCCCCAGCTTTGTGCACGGGGTCCCCGTGAAGAGGTACCAGGAGAACAAATACAGTTTGACCCTTCGACCATGTGAGGATTAGGGGTGCTGAGCCCCCCCCACCCCACGATTGAAAACTCACATATAACTTTTGACTCCCCCTAAAATGTTACTAACAGCCTACTTCCTGTTGATCCAAAGCCTTACTGAGAACATACGCAGTCCATTAACTGCTTATTTTATACGTTCTGTTTCTTTGACGCTGTGTCCTTACAATAAAGCAAGCTAGAGGAAAGGAAACGTTATGAAGAAAAGCCTATGGAAGAGAAAATACATTTGCAGTGCTGTGCTATATTTATTGAAAACCTCCATGTATAACTGGACCCACGCCGTTCAAACCTGTGCTCTTCAAGGGTCAGTGTACTGCCCGTGCGATCTCGTCCCTGATGGCTTGTTGGGGACTTGTTGCAGACCCTCCCTCCCAGCCCGCTCTCGCCCCTTTAGCCCAGGCTGAGGTCCTTGGACACAGCTCTTAGAAAACAACTCAGGACAGCTTAGGACAAGAGGAACCTTTCGTGGTTATGAATTACAGTGAGTAATCTGATGCCCGCCGTGGCTAGGAGTCGCACACAGGGCACGCTGGGAGGCAGGGGTAGTGGGCAGGGAGATAAAGGGGACACCTATATGTAGGTCCCTTAGGATGCCTGCCCTTATAGGATGCTTGCCCTTAAGAATTCCCCAGTCTGATGGGGGAGACGCAGCCACTGCCTTGAGAGGCTCCTGGTCTGGCCGAGGAAGAACTTCGCCCATCCTGAGGAGCCCACAGTCAGACAGAAGAGGAAAACCCCCGTCCTTAGATGCCCTGGTGTGATGGCAGAAGCCAGCGCTGTCCCCGGGAGCTCCCGGTGTGAGGGGAGACAGGCTCAGAAAGTCGCTCATGGCCACTGAGCAGTCTGAAGTCCTGAGCCAAGAATCAGGAACACAGTCCCGTCTGGCCAAAGGCTCCGGGCAGGGCATCTGGTGCTGGCAGCTTCTTTAGGGCCCTTGTGGGCGTGTCCCTGGGGTGGGGGTGGGGCGCCCTGGGCCTGAGCTTCCTTCTCCCCCAAACTTTTTCAGTGCAGATTCTAGCAGAGCTGGAAGTGGAAACTTCTGGAAAGCCCAGACAGGGGAGAAAATTGCCCCAAACCGTAGTTAGCTTAGCAGCAGGGCCAGCCCCCAGAGCCCCAGACCCCCAGCGGAGGGCTCCTGCCACAGCTTCACAGGAAGGGGGTGTTTCTTTTTTGCCACCGTGGCTCGTTTTGCTCCTTCGTAATGTCCCACATTCATTGTGTCCTTTGCTCCTCGCTGGAGCTTAACAGGAAGGAACCTGTAAAAGGGATTTACATATTTACGATTTCCCCCAACTGAGCTAATGAAAAATATTCTCTGAGTGTGCGGTTCATCACACGGCCGCAGTCACAGTAAAACAAGCCTTTTTGTCCTTTTGGGCTCCTTGATGTTCTCTTTTCCTTTCCCTCTTTGGCCCGTTAAGAATCACCTGTGACGGCCAAGGTGGGGTGGATGCTTCCGGAGGGCCGGCACGGACGGGGCCAAATGCTTCGGCTGCTTTCACTCACCGAACCCTGGCCATTATCTTGTGACCTTCGTTTCACAGATGAGGAAACTGACTTGTCCAGGGTCAACTACCTCTCCATCCATCCGTGTGCCTGCCATGTGCCAGGCTCTGCGATAGGTTCTGGAAAGTGGCAGAGCTGGGATTGGAACGGTCTGCCTCCAGAGCCCTCTGTGCTATTCTGTGGTCTCTGGCTGCCCCCCGCCCCCACCCCAGCCCCACCCCCAAGGTCCGTCCTGTGGTCCATCTGGTGAAGCTGAAGTTTGCAGCCACGGGGCATAGTCAGGCTCAGGGTCCAAATCATCCAATGCGAAGCGTCCCCTTCCTCCTAAAATCGGCAGGAATAAATCTCAAGGCTTTTATTTAATTTCTTGATGAAAAGGGGTCTCCTGAGTGATTTGCCACAGCAGACTTCGCTCCTGGCATCACTTGAGGGCCTCAGGGGACCCAACCCAGCAAGGAAAGGCACTCCATCCGCTGAATACCTGCCGAGGGCCAGATCCCACGGAAGCGTGTGGGCTCTGTGAAGTCATTCAAGCGTCGCAGAAACGCTCTACTTGGGGAAACACGCTCAGAGAGGTTAAGTGACTTGCTGAAGGCCACAGAGCAGCTGAGCGGCCGAGATGGGACACTGACACCGATCTGCCTGACCCACGAGCCGTGCCTCGCGGTGCCCCTCAGCAGGATCAGTCCGCTGTGCCCCTCGTGCGACGAGCCCTGGAAACTCCGTGTGCTGCTTTCTCCTCTCACTTCCTCCTTGTGTTTTTTTTTTTCTCTTTATTGGCGACACTGCGTTTATAATAAGCATTTAAAATGAGTCTTGCTGGACCAGGGACGAGGAAGGAGGAGGGAGTGGGAGATTTGTAGGCAGGAAGACGGGGAGGGGGATGGCGGGGTGTTAAATAGCCCAGAATTTTTTAAAAACTGATGCAAATCACTGGTAGGAGAGAAAATTATGTGCAATTACGTCCTGATATTGGAAGGTTTTGCCTAGCCCAGGCAACAAGATCTCATTAACAAGCAGAAAATAAGATTGAAATGGTGTGTAAAAGAGCTGAAAAATGAATTTGAATGCTGCGTTTGTCCACAATTACCCCCTCCTTCACACGTATTTTATTGCAATTTTTTTATTATTCTTAATCTCTCCATTCCTCAAAGCAGATTGGGGACATCCTGGCATTACCGGGGCATCGGGAGGAGTGCGGAGGATTTCTTGCTCCCCTGAAAGGAGACCCTTCTCTCGCACATTTTCCAAGGTTGGGTTTTGGAGGGATCAGAATTCATTTCTCCGGCTTAGTGGGTTGTAGGAACACGGGGGCTTTAACCCCAGCCCCCAGCCGAGTGAGCGCGCTCCTCTGTGCCCCGCCCAGCCCTTCCTTCTTCTCCTTTCTGGGCGCCTCTTCTGCCTCCGGCTTCCTTCCCTTTGCCTTCTCAGGATCTCCTCCAGGCTTTCGCTCTCCCAGGGGTCTCTGCCACAAGCCCCCGCACCCCACCCCACCCCCGAGTAGGAGGAAGCTCAGGGGCTAGAGAAACAGCTCGGGGCTGGAGTTCTGGTTCTGCCATTTACTGAGCTGCTGTGTGGCCCTGGGGCAGCTTGCTTAACCTCTCTGGGCTTCATTTTTTCTCATCTGAAAACGGGAAGTGATAATCTCTGCCTCTCCGGGGGCGCTGTGAGGATAAAGCGAGAATTCGAGGAAAGTGCCTGGCACATAATAGGTGCTTAATAAATTCTAATCCATTCTTTACTTCTCTGCCTCCCTCTGCCCTGCATCCACGCCCTGGCCTCCTGCTCTGCCTTACCCCCTTCCCCTCCCTCCCCTCTCGCCTACCCTCCCTTCCATTGGTTGGAAAATGCCCGAGTTGGGCTCCAGTCCAGGACCACATGGTGTGTGTGTTCCCCTGAGCCCAGTCCTGGGGGGGAAAGAATGCCGGGTGCGGGAAGCACCCTTTTCTGCTGAACACACAGGATGCTCTCCCCGCTCCGCTCGGGCCTTGGAAAAGGATGAGCAAGGACAGAACAAGTGACCGGCTCAGGTTGGAAGGACACGGCTCTGATCCTGAGTGGTTTTCCCCAGGGTTAGGGAAGAGCTGAGTCACCCCACCCACCCACGTACCCATTTCTCACCGTGACCAACGATGATGGGGGGGGTCAGGGGTCAGCTGGTGGGAAGGGCCACAGTCTGTGGCCAGATTTTCTCGGCCCCGAAGCCAAAGGCCATGTGGCAGCATCTGGCCTCCCCGGCTGGCTTCCTCCATACCCAGGACAGCCCAGCTCCCAGAGACCCTCTGCCACAAGCCACGTCTGCCCGCCTCCGTCAGGCGTACCAGGCGGGGGGCCGCGGGTACTGTCTTCTCAGTTCATCAGGCAACCCCACGCCCCAAGTGCCCTCTCCCCCTGACTCCTGGCCAGCCCAGCCCTGGGGCAGGGACGAGCTACCAGGCTCAGAGAATCGGCCACGGGGCCCCGGGCATCTGCGAGCCCCGCCATCCCCTGGAGGGACGCACGCTGCCAAGATCCCGCCTCACATCCAGCTTTGCCTTTGTCCACAGTGAACCTACCTCAGTGGGAAAAGCTGAGCTATTTCCCCCCTGGAAGGGCCAAACAAAACCACCTGCTCCCGTCAGTCAAGGGCTCAGCTCCAGCCCACAGGGAGAGGCCTGGACAGAGCCCCGCCTCCTGTGAACACAGACCCTTGTTTATTTCTCTGCCTTTCTCACCCCCTTTTCCTGGGTGGAGGGGCCAGGGCTGGGCCGGGCATGTGGGAAGGCAAGACTGGCATCAGGAACTTTCCAGATTGCTGTTGAGAGAGGCAGGTCATGCCTGTGTACAGGAACTAGGGTGGGGGGGGGGTGCGGTTTATTGCTTCTGGGTGACTTTAGGCTCTTTTTTTTATCTTCGAGAGAGAGAAGTAGGAGGGTGACGCTGACCCGTTCTCCTTTCTTAGAGGACTAGGTAGGATTCTGGGAAGATAGCATCTTAAGTCCACATCCCTGAGTCTGGACAAGAGACGTGGGCCGCTCTGGGACTTTTTTTGCCCACCACCAAATCGTGTGCAGGAATCTGGACGGCACACCTTGAAGAGGTGTGGGCGGGAGCTTCCCATGGGGCAGAGTAAGGTGGGGAGGGGGGCCCGGATGCTCCATGCACCCCCGCGCTCCTCAGTGGGACCACAGGCAGTACCCAGGGCCTGATGACTCGTGTTGGTACCACACGGAACCCGGCGTCTGGCACGCAGTAGGCCATCAGCCACGGGTGGTGAGCCCCCTGCGTTTGCAGCGACGCTCTGTTCCCAACAGGTGTTGGAGGCAGCCGATCGTTCAGTCTGTATTTGAATGTCATTACCTACAATGCCCTCCATTTACCTAACTTCTGTTATTCACACAGCGTCTAGGGAGACTCGAAAAAGAAATGTACTTGGCTGTCCCTCTCTAACCTCCCATATTTCAGGGGCCGCCTCCCCACCAAAAGTGTCGTGGACAATTTAGTGGGATTTCCGGCCGGCGAGGATAGGAAGGGCAGAGGGGTCTGGGGAAGGAAGGGGATGGTCACGGAAGGCTCCCTGGAGGAGTCTCAGCGGGGAGGTGGGGTTTGCTCAGGGGACAATCAGGGAAGGGCTAGGAGGTTGGTGCACACAGGACAGCAGCAAATCATCAAGCGAATACTAAAACGGTGTCTAATGCAGATACATCAGGGACAAGTGGAATGATCATACGGACGGGAGTTCGGATACTGGGTTCTCTACTTACTTGCTGTGTGGTCACAGGCCAGTCACATGAGCTCTCTGAGCCTCAGTTTCCTCAGCTGGAAGACGGGACCGATACTACTCGTCGTGCAGAATTATGACAAATAATGAGACTTTGTTCATGTGAAACACGTAGTACCAGGCTGGGCATATAGCAAGCGCTTAATAAGTGACAGTCTTCCGGTCTCTGCTTCTCCTTGCCCTGATTAGAAATTGAATGAGTGATGTCCTTTCTCTGGCCATTTCCTTTTTGGGACTGGAGGTCTGGCTTAGCCCAGGCCATGCCTGGTCACCGACTGGAAAGGCAGGACATCTGAGCTCCCTCTCCGCTCCGCTTCTCACCCTCTGTGTGACCTTGGTAGATGCCTCCCCCTGGGCCTCAGTTTCCCTATCTGTGCAATGAAAGAGATGAATCAGTCTGTTCGTAAGGCACCTTCCTGCTCAGAGTCTGAGATTTCTGTGGGTTCTTTGTACAAGCACATGAGTCACAGCCTCTAGATCTGTGGGCAGGGACTGGCCCTCCTCTCCAGCCTGCCCCCCCCACCCCCCTCCTCAGGCTCGTGGGCCCCAGCCTGGGCCTTCTGGGCTTCCCAGCAGGCCAGGGGTTTAGCCTTCCAGAGCTGCCTGGTTTGGTGGGAAAGAATGCAAATAGCGGATTTGTCCTTCTTTCTGATTAGTACGGGGGCTTGGAATGAGACCGTCCCGGCAGATAGAGGGGAAGAAAATGAGGGAGATTAGCAATTAATACGGCGGGCAGACTCGGAGCGGCACAGGCTGGTCCCTGGGGTCCCCCGCGGGAGGGAGGCCGCCGGGATGGCCAGCCACAGGACCTGGGAGGCCGGTGGCACCCCGGGTAGGAGAGGGAGGGTGACTTTGAGGGACCCCAAAGAGTCACGCTCTTCCCTGCCTCCAAGGTGTTGTGCCTGCTACTCTCTCTGCTGGGACTCCTTCTCCGCCACCCTGTCCCCATCTCAAAACCACTCCTGCTTACTCCTTAGGACTTGGCCGCCTTCCGGGAAGCCTTCGCTCACCCCCTCCTGGTGGGTTAGTTGTGCTTTCCCTGTGCGTTTATCACATCGTATCAGTGTGTTAAAAGTACTTGTATTACTAGGCAGATATTACCTAAGAATAACGTTCTCTTTTTTTGAGCACTTATCACAGGCCAGATGCTGTGCTAAGCCCATCACATGGATGATCTCATTTAATCTTCACACGATCCCCTTTGGAAGGGGAGGACCTCAATTATTTCTGTCTCGCAAATGGGGGGACAGAGGAACCGAGCAGTGTACATAATTGGCCTGAGATAAATCGCTAACAAGTGGCCGGCCCTGGACTTGAGCAGCCTGCCTGCTCCCAGAGCCCATGCTCTCACCCAGCATCTGTCGCGAGAATGGTCTGTGGCCCACTTGCTGGTAGGATGTGGGGGGCCCCACACGTGACTCTGATCTCGGCTACTCCCAGTGCCCTCAGGGGCAACAGAGCAAGGGGTACCAAGATGTGGGCTCCGGGGTCCCTGCGCCTGGTTCCAATCACCAGTACTGTCACGTCCTGCCTGTGCGATTCCAGAGAGGTTCTTCTCTGCCTCAGTTTACCCCTCCGTAAAGTGGGGCTAGCAATAGGTTCCGTCTCCTAGAGTAAGCTGAGGAACAAGCGTGTTGAGATACGCGAGGCATGTTGGCCTCCGGCACACTTCAGGGGAGCTGTTTGCAGACAGGGGCTCCAAGGCCACACGTGAGTTGGGGGCAGGGCCAGGCCCCAGACCTCCTGTTGCAGAATTAATTTTCCCCAGGGTCCCTGAGTTCCCCTGCTCCTTCCCGCCTCCTGGTCTAGGTGTCTGCCCTGCCCCCGCCTCAGCCCCGGGGCTGTCCTCTCTCCAGCCCCTCCTCTCTCCTGGCCCTCTCCCCAGCTGTGAACGTTTCTGCAACACCTTTGGGAGTGGGGACAGGTGTTCTGAGCCACCCCAGGGAGTGCCGCTGCAGGATAACAGCTGATGGGGAGGAAACAGGCAGAGGACCTTCCTCCCCGTGTCTCCAGGGCCGTTGTTCTGGAAGGTCAGGCCTGAGGGCCTCCCCCGCTCCCGTGTGGCCTTGGCCAGTCACTTCCACCCGGCACCTGTTTCCTCCAGAGTGATGAAGGCCAGCACTTTCTTCAGAGGGAGGACAGACTCTCTGGCACCCCCCAGCCCAGCCAGGCATGCCCCCCACCTTCCTTCTCCTCCGGCCTGCCTTGCCTCCATGTCCTGTCCCTCAGCCCAGAACTTTCTCTGGGTCCCAGCTGTGATTTCTTCCCCGCACCCTCCTCTGCTTCCCGCTTCTCTCCTTAACCCACGCCCTCCCCTCCAAGTGCCCCAGTTCTCCCCGCCCCTTGTCCCTCACCCCATTTGCACCCAATCTGCTCTCAGACCCCTTTCCGCCCTCCCTCCTTCTCTCCTCCCTCCTTCTCTCCACAAACCCAGCCCTCCTCCCCACTCTCTTTCCCCTAATCTCTCATTCTTCTCCACTCCTTCTCTCATTTACCGATTTCTCCAGCCCCCCGCCCCCCTCCGTCCCCCCCCCCTCGCAATCTGCCCACTCTCAGGGCGGGGGCTGGGCGCGGTTCTGGGTGGGGGGTGGGAGAGCTGGGTCGGGGCGGGGGCGGGGGTGGCGTGGGGGGGAGGGGACCGGATCCCCACTCCCGCCCCTCCCTGCGCTCCTCCGCGCGCCTTTGATCCATGGCCCGAGGCCGCCTGACAGTGGAAAATGCGGGGAGACAAAACCACTCAGTCAAAGTGATTCCCAACAACTGTCTCCCCGAGATAAGGACGCGCTCGGGCTCGGCGGCCTGCTTAATTCCTGCTGCCCGGGCCCGGGATCGGGGAGCAGCGCGAGCCCGGCGGCCCCCGGAACACGCTGCCCGCCCTGCCCGCCCTGCCAGCCCAGCCGGTGCACGCAAGGTGGTGGCCTGGTGGCGGGGCGGATGGGACCAGGGCGAGCCATCCGGCCAGGCTGGGAAGCCGGCGGGAACTCACTTCCGGGGCAGTGTCAGGGCTCCACCCCCACTCCCCTTCATCCCCTCCCCCTCCACCAATGCACATGCCCATCCCTGAGCCTGAAACATTGGCGTCCTCCCTCTCTTCACTTAGCCAAGCCCCATTCATCTCCCTGGTGTCAGCTCAGAGGCCACTTCCTCCGAGAAGCCTTCCCAGACCAACCGTCCAGTCTGGGTGGGCACACTGCCTCCCAGGGTAGCAGTTGGGGCTCTGAATTCTAACTTTCTGGATACCGCTGTCTCCCCCTAAAGCAAGGGCTAGGTTGCCCTAGTGGCCCATGACTCCGCTGCAAAGCCTAGCACACAGTAGGGAGCCAGTAAACTGCCGTGGGCACAGCTGGACACCGTGAACATTCATTCTCTGCCCAGCCCCGTGCACCTGCCTTCGAGGACCTTCCTTCCAGTTAGTTCCGTCAGAGACAAGCAAGCAAACCAGGAGCCAAAAGCCTCCAGAGAAGAGGCGATATCCCAGACAAGGGGAGGGATGGGGGCAGGGGGGTACCCGTGACCCCCAGAATCCTCCTATGAGGAAGGAAACACCTTCCCTGGGGCTGGCCTGGCTGGGCTGGACTGACCACTGGGAAGTCCCACTGTACGTGGTAACCATCTCCCTTGGCAAGCAATACTGCGATTTGGGGGTTCGGGAGGTCAGATATTATAAAGTAAGGTCAAAAGGACACCTTCGCAATCCCCCCAGAAACCTCAGAGCTGTCTGTCGGGGGCACAGAGACCGCCAGGGTGGTCCCATTGGAGGCAGGGTGTGGCAGTCACGGGGAGGCGGCAGAATTCAGCTCAGGACGTGAAGGGGAAGGGCTGTCCACGTCCAGGCCGTCTGTACAGGGAAGGGGTGGCCTTGTAAAGCACTAAGCATCTTGTTTCGGCGGGGGGGGGGGGGGGGGGGGGTGGGGCATGCAAGCAGAATCTGGTTTTGTCAGGACTGTTGGAGAGTGGGTTCTTTGCAGTGTGGAGGCTTCAGGAGAGACTGTGGCTCCCAAACCTATGCATCAGAATGATCTGGAATGCCTATTAAAGATCTAAATCCCAGGCTCCACCCTGACTGGCCGGTCCCCTAGGTCTGCATCGGGACCAGGAGAATCCATATTTTAAAGAAGACGCCCGTGTGAGGCGACCTGGGATTATCAAAGCGCTGGATTAGCAAGCTTTCACCTTGTCAGCCTCACATGAGCACCTTGACCTCCGCTTTCTTTAGGAAGTGACCTCAGGGGAGGCCTCAGAGGAGGGTCTGTTTGAATTGAACTGAGATCCCTTTTCCAGCAATGTCCAAGCCAGAAATAGTTCATCCTAGGAATAGTTCATTTAACCCATTGCCTCCTTTTGCTAAGAAAGACACCCACAATGGCCCTGCATGCTTTCCACCGCCGAGAAGGACTCCGGGATTAGCAGGGCTTTGCCGAGGGCACGAGTGGGTATGGCAGCGGCCTTTACCTTCATCTCTGCCTCTGCCCGCAGTGGTGTGGGCAGTCCCCGCTTTGCCAGCAAAGCCCCTGGGAATCTTGTCAAGCATCCAGCAGAAGAGGGGGCCCCGGATGGAATGTATGAGGAAGCCCCACCCCTGCCCCTGTCCCTGGCACCCTGCTGGTCTCTTGCCTCCCCTCTCCCCCCCTGCAGGATTAAGGTCCTGTGGGGGCCCTGTCAGGTGTCTTACACAAAGGGCACACCCAGCCTGAACCTGGGAGGTGATGCCCAGGGTAGAAGTTCCTGAGCCTCCCACGGGGCCTGCCTTCCTTTCCCCACCACAGAGAATGCACCCCCCCCACCCCCCAGCTCCCCATGTTCTTCCCCGAGCCCCCTGGGTGCTGACCTCAACCGCAGCTGATTCCATGTTGCCCCCGTGAGGAGGAAGCAGCTGTCCCAGCTGGGGTCCTGCCCTGCTTCAGCCCCCGAAGGAACAGGAGTAAAGGAAAAGGAGCAGAGTTGTTCCTTGAGCACCGATACTGTCCATAATAATGGCAGTGACCTCCTTGATTTGTTTAGAACGTGGGGGTCCATGAGGCACTTTTGCCCTGTTCACGATCTGATCGTCGCCACGTCCTGAGGGCCTAGGATCGTCATGCCCCTTTTGCAGACTCAGAGGCAAAGCTCAAGGTCAGCGGCAAGGGACAGTGTCGGAATCCAAAACCCAGGTCTGCCCGCTGGCAGAGATTCAACTCTCCTCCGTGCTGGGCTGCCAGATCAGACAGAGGCTGGCCTGGACCTTGGCGGCTCCGGGTCTGGTCTGCACTTGAAGTTCCCAGGGGATTCACGTGTTCGGGAGAGTCTGAGAAGCACTGGGTGAGGGGTCCTTTCTGACCTCCCAGTTTTCAGATGCCCCCGAAGCTCCCTGCAGTGACTCGGTGGACCACCCTTGAAGGCAGAGGGCGGAGAACGGAAGGGGCCTTGGAGGGAAGGCCCAGAGGGGGAGCAGGGGAGGTAGGCTGAGGGTTACCCCGGTCCTGCGGTCCCATGCTATGGTGGCCCCCAGCTGGACCAGGGCGTGAGCCTGGCACCCGGCCTGGCGGGCTCAGCTCTGGTGCGAGAAGGTCCAGAGTGATTCCAGAGGCGCCTCCTGCTGGAGGTATGCAGGAGTGATGGGCAGAAAGGCGGGGAAGTGCCCGGACAGACGGACAGACCGTAGAGAGAAACAGGGTGTTAAGATGCCGGCGGAGAGAAGGTCAGGGAGAGGAAGCAGCAGGGGCAGGGGGAGAGAGGGAGAGAGACAGGGGGAGAGAAGGAGAGTCTGGGGGGCAAAGCACTCGGAGGGATAGAAACAGGAAGAGAGAGAAGGAAGGAACGAGAGACAGTGAGACAGAGAGGGGTGCACAGGCAGGGACGGGGACAGGAAGGGGAAGACAAAGGGCAAACACAGGAGGCCAGCAGGGATCAAGGCGTGCTGGGGACTCAGGGACGTGAACTTATAGAAATGAGGCGGGGACAGGGGGCTGAGACAGGAGGGCGGCCCCAAAGCTGGAGAGGGCAGGGGCTCTGCGGCCAGCCGTGAATCCCAGTCCCACCCCTCCCCCGGCTCCTGCCCTTGGTTCCTTCCCTCTGCTACTCCCTGCTCCTTCCTCCCACCTACGGTCCAGGTGTCCGTGGAGGGCCTTTTCCCAAGCCAAGGGGGCTGCCCGGGCCTGAACCCCAGATGCCCTGCTCCCAGCCATGGCCTCCTGGAGGGGCAGTGGTTAGTCTCAGAGACCCGGGAGCCCGGGGTGAGAAGTGCTGCCCTTCTGACGAGTGTTTCCCTTTAGTTCCAGATGCCACCCTGACAGGTGCTCCCTGTGATTAATGTCCCCACCCCCGAGGCCTGAGACCAGCCCCTCCTTCCCAAGCCAAGCTGGTGGCCGTGTGGGCAGCACAGGGACCGAGCCTTCCAGAATCCCCTCCTGGTCCCTCCCTCTTCCTCAGAACCACCCTCCGGATGAGCCGGTTGACTCTGGCTGAGTTTTTATTCCAGTCTGTGTCTTCCCATCTGTGTGATGGCATTAATAGCCCTGCCGCCATGATCAGGACAAGGTGTCGGCCAGGTGCCCGGAGCCCTTTGGGGTAAAATAGGGAGACCTCTGGGCTCTGCAAGGAGGACGCCCCCCAGCCCTGATACCACAGCCCCTAATGGTGGAGGTGGGGCACAGGAGAATAACTTTGGCTCTGACAGGAGCACCGGAAGGTGTGAACTTGACAGTCGTGAGATTGTGGAGGGGGCGTACAGGCTTCGGCAACCTGAAGGCTCTGTGCGGTGGCAGAGGAGGGGCCGCGAGTAGTGGGGGGTAGAGCAGGGGGCTGGGGGACTGCTGTCAGGGCTGGGGACCGTGGTTGGAGACGCAGGTGGAGTTTGAATCGGCCAGGGTTGAACGGGAGAGTTGTCGATAATAACCCTCCAGTTGGGGGCAGTGACTACCGGCTGTGAGATCTTCAGCAAGTGACTCGACCTCTCTGTTCCTATAACCCGTGGATGACAGCGGTGGCTAGTTCACAGGGTTGTCATGAGCAGCAGACGAGTTTGCTTGGAACGCTGCCTGGCACGGAGCAAGCACTGAAGGATGCTGAATGTCGTGGATGAACGCGTGGAGGTGTCACAGGCACAGGGCTGTGGAGCTGGGTCGTGACGGGAGCCAGGGACCCGGGCTGGCGTTGGGGTGCGTGCCGTGTGGGATGAGGCAGGGACTCCTTTCCGGCTCCTTTCCCCACCTTGCCCAACCCCCTTCCCCGAATAACCCCCGGCATCGCCTTCCCGGCCCTCAGCGCCAGTGAGAGAGCTGCTGTATCTCTTCCCGAATCTCTCGGGGGCCCCGGGGACTAGAGAGAGACAACATCTCTCCGCAGCCGTCCCCAGCCTCTTGTTTGTTTGGTACGCGGGAGCCGTGGGCACATTTTTGCTAATTTTGTGACTGCCTTTATCAAATGGGGATTCACAGGCGCTTTATCCTCGATAAGTGGATTAGTCGGTGAACTAAATAAGACGGTGTGGGACGCGGGGGCTGCTCTGGAGAAGATATTTGTTTCGCGAAGAATGGAGTCTGCGTTCCCTGCCCTGTGCAGGCAAGGCAGGCCGGGCAGCGAAGTAGCTAGAGGGCCCTCCACACTCCTCCTGGGGCAGCGGAGCCCCGACTCGTGGGAACTCTGCACCGTGCAGACAGGAAGTGGGAGGGAGGCTGGGTCCCCGGAAGACAGGGCCCCTGGGTCCCTCTGGGCAGAGGGGAATGAACGGAGCCTTGGATTCAATCCAGCCACTTCAGGACACCTGGGCCCATTTGAAGACTCTCGCCTGCCTGGACAGCAGCTGCCTTCTCCCCGCCTCCTCCTTCCCTACACCTTCCCCTTCCTTCCTCCTCTCTCCTTCTAACCTTCCGCTGCCTTTTCCTCTCTTCCTCCCTCAAACACCCCCAGAGGCCTTTTGCCTAAGTCCTGTGAATCCAGACGTGGGCAGGACATGGTCCTCCCTCTTGCAGACAGAAAACAAAAGCAAACCCATGGGCCCCCCGAACATGTAGCAAGAGGGGACTCTGGTTGCACACTGGGCCTCTCAAACTTTTCCCCACAAACACGCACGCACATTTTGTATTCTTGGGCACGGTGCAGCCGTATTTGTCGCTCACGGTAACACAATCGAGGAGCCTTGTGTCAGGTTGGCTCCCCGGGAAGTTGCGCCACGTTCGGCCGGCGACTCTGCCCCAGCACGTGATGTTGCACGGCACTGTGGGTGTTGGGACCCAATCGGGGGGGGAGAGGTGAAGATGACCGGGCTGCCCGGAGCCTGGGTGACTGAGAGGATGCTGGCCCGGCCACCTGGATCAGGGGGTGGCCGTGCGGACGGAGGTCAAGGCCAGGAGGCAGCCGGGAGGGTGCCCAGGATGGAGGGCAGGGCCGAGATGTGGGTTTCTAAGACCCGCAGGTGGAATATTACGCTCAGGGAGGGAGGAGACAGAGGCGGGCGGATGCTCGTTCCAGCTGTTGCCCCACAGCTGGATGAGAGCGGGGGGGGGGGGGGTACCCAAATGTTTTCGTCTTCCCTCCCACGTTTACCATGAGCGGCCGGAAGCTCGAGGTCCCTGTCCTGTGCAGCAAGAAGAATCTGGTTGAGGGCGAGGGGGGAGCAGAGACTCTAAGAAGGAAAGAAAAGGATGGAGCGAAGCATTTGGGTCCCCAGCTGGTCCTTAGCAGCGTCCGTCCTCCCCAAGCTGCCTCCAGCTGAGTGTGATTTTGCTATTTATTTACATGTAATTATTGCTATGAGGTGCAGATATTAACGCTGTCAAGAGCAATTTGCTCTGACATTTTTCACTCGCTCGGTGCCCCCGCCGCTCTCGATGGAGCCCAGGGCTCTCCCTGCTCGGGCCGCTGAGCGCTCGGTGGCCCGGCCGGGAACCACCCAGCCGGCAAGGAGTAGCGTCAGCGAGCTCACCCGGCTCCTGTGCAAACTCATTAAGCTTTGAAATTGAATTTGGTCCAGGAGAGGGCTGGCTGGGCCCTGCTCCACCGGGCCTAGGCTGGCTCCAGGCCTCCCTGCCCCGCCTCCCTCGGAGAAAACCGGGCAGGGGCCGGGGCAGGGGCCGGCAGAGGGCAGCTGGTGAAGACGATGGACGGGCACTGTCGGAGAGGCGGGTGTGCACACGCCCCAAGGCGGCCAGGGCGCAAAGGTTGGGCATCGCTGTTGCCCACCCTCTCGCTTCTGCTACCTGATTATCCTACGGGAAAACCAGGCCGCTCTGACTTCACAGGACATCGCTGTCCTTTGCGGGACAGCTGTCCCCACCTAACAAAGAGGCTTTCCTCTCTGGAGTCAGTCAAGCGTCTTACCCGGGATGGCAGGGCATGGCACCCTGGGGGCAGGAAAGGTGCTGAGCTGGCCCTGCAGTGGGTCCCTTAGGTAAATGCTGGAGGGAGAATCGTCTCTGGGATTAGACCTTCTGAGTTCAGATCCCAGCCCCCGCTTACTGTGTAGACTGGGGCAAATCACTTAGCTTCCCCGAGCCTCAGTTTCCCGACCTGTAACGTGGAACAGCCAATACCCATATTTCCTCGAATCTAAGACGGTTTGATGCTGGCCCACCCTTGACCTTACCGGAAGAGGTCAACAAAAGCACCACACACGGCTCTGTCACCACTGCTGCCCGACTTTGATGCTATCTGGCCGCAGCCGCAGCCGCAGCCAGGCGTCATGGATGACGGTAAAATGCGTTCCGATCTCGGGGAGACTAAAGCACCCACCCTTCGGACCGCCGTTCTAAGGCGTGAAGGGCAGTGCTGCCTGCCCATAGTAGGTCCTTGGCATGCACAGTAGGTGCTTAATAATGACACCTTTGATCACTTTTCCTTTTGAGACTCTCCATAACCGAGGGCCATTTTCTAGGAAAGGAAACTGAGGCCCAGTCATTCCTTCACGCATTCTGCCTGCTTGAGGGACTCGGCTGCTTAGAGAGGGGAAGCGGGCCTGAGCTATCATGGCTGTGAGCCCTTAACGCATTGTGATATGAGCCAGCTTGTCTGCCCAGGTACTAACGAGGCCTCCCTGCCCCCACTCACTCCCTGTCACTGCCATTCTGCGTCCTCGTCTCCGGCAATTACCGAGGGGGAGCACCCCCCACGCCAGGGAGGCTGAGAGCCTAGGCCTCCCCACCCTCCTGTTCTCCCAACCTGGGCCCAAAGTCCAGGAGGCCCCCCTCCGCCCCCCTCTCAGCCCTCCCACCCCTTCCCTCCCCTCAGCTCAGCCAATTAGGCCCCTGACACCTGGAGCCACTGACAAACTGTTTCTGTCACTTGCTCTCTGTCTTTCATTAGGGCCGCAGAGGAGGGGGAGCGGGAGGGGAGGGGGAGGAGATGGGATCTTTCATGCTTAGTAAGGCCAGATACATTAATTACAAAACGGCCATTTGCCGCGTGAAAGTGTGCTAATTAAATTTATGCAATCATTATCTTTAAATAGTCATATCTTTCCCGGCGATCGGCCCCTTCCTTCTCCAACCCAGCCGCCGCTCAGATCGCTCGCTCTAATCCCCCTCTGCCATTATCGCGCCATCAGAGATGGTCCCTGAATCCCACCGCACCCCGCTAGCTCCAGCCCCTCACGGGGGCCGGGAGTCCTGGGGCTTGTCCTGGCCTGGACACCATCGAACCCGGGAACCACCCAGGGAGGGGACGCCAAGGCCAGCCCCCCTCCGGTGCTTCCAGATATTTCTAGATGTTTCTGGATTTTGGAGCCTGGCATCTCACGGAGCAAACATTGGAAATGGGTGTGTGCGCGCGTGTGTGTGTGTGTGTGTGTGTGTGTGTGTGTTTGTGAGAGAGAGAGAATATCTTTGACTTCTTAGACAACCAGTGGGGAGTCATTCTGTCCAGCTCCCCCACTCCCCCGGGCCGTCTTTAGCTAGGCCTCCAAGGACCCCCGGGGTGGGGAGGGGGCTCTGTTGAGTTGAGGGGCTGGTGTGAGTATGCCACAGACCCCTCCGTTTATTCTTTTCATTCACCCTCCCCTATGCCAGGCCCTGTGCTGGGGATAACAGATAAATTCATTCATTCATTCATTCATTCATTCATTCACTCAACTAATATTTGTTGGACACCTGCTATGTGCCAGGCACTGGGAATAGGACAGCAAGCCTGCCCCCAGCAGCTCCTGGCCAAATCCAGGGTCAGGGTCAGGCTGTGCCCAGGGCAGAAGGCAGGGCCACAGAAAGGCTGAAAGCGTCCTCTGGGTGAGGCCCGAGCCCAAGGCCTCATTGCGGCTTAGCCTTCCCGAGTCTTCTTCCCCATCTAGGCTGAAGCCGTTCTCTGCAGAAATTATCCTGCCTGCCTTCCTCCCCAACCGGACAGAGCCTGCCCCCCTGAGTCTTTTGAGGTCTGCTGTGTTGGACGTGGAAGGGAGAGAAAATCCGAAGGAGTCTGGGGATGGCGAATCCCCCTCCGGTCAGAGAGAGCAGTCAGTGACCAGATGGCCCCCCGGCCCCAGGGTGTGCCCTTGGGGAGGTCAGCTAGAGGGGCAGACGGGACACGGACCCACACATAAGCCACACTGGCACGTGCATGCAGACTCACGAACGTGCACACACATGCAGTATTCCCACGTGTGGTCCTCCCACCTGCACCCACACATTACGCACGCCCGCACACATCAACCTGAGAATGACCCAGGGCCGTATATGGTACACGAAGACCACAGTCAGGGGCAGGACAAGCGTATTGGACTAGGAGTCGGGGGTAGAGGATTGCCACTCATTCGCCAGGTGACTCTGGGTGAGCCCCTAAGCCTGTGCCTCATCTGGAAAGTGGGGTGACTGCTTTGTAGAAGAGGTGTGAGGCTTGAAGGGAAATGCTGTGGAAACCGTCTGGGGTTGTGCTGGGCAAGCAGCCGGGCTTAGAAAAGGATCGGAGAGGGGCTGGGGGCTGGGGGGGGGGGGGGGGGCGGAGGAGGGAGGGGACCTTGCCGGCCAGGCTGAGCACCGGCTCTCCTGGTTGAGATGTGGAGGGTGAGGCCCGTGAGCAGAGAGATGGATGGCGAAGGAGGGGGTGGGGGGGGCAGGGACAGGGAGACGTGCAGGAAATCTTGTTTGGAACCTCAAAGTCAGCACCCGAAGCCCATTACCGCTGTCCACAGGGGGCAGGGAGAGGGGAGGGGGCCCCGATCCTCTTAGCAAGACGCGAGCAGGAGAGAGGGGGAGCGGGGGGTGCTCGGCTGCCTGGGTGGGTGATTTCTCGCTTGCGGTAATCCCAGTGTGCAGCTGGGGGACAGGCAGTGGGACGGGCGGGGGGCGGGGGGCGGGGGGCGGGGGGGGGGGTGTTTGCGTGAAGTGTGTCTGCGTATCCGTCGGGAGCCGGCGACCGTGGGGTTGTGAGACTGCGGTGTCCGTGACTGTGTACGCGTGTCTGCCTGCGTGTGCATCCGCGAAGCGTGTGACGGCGCGCGGCCTGGCCGCGTGCGTATGTGCACTTTTCCGTGCGTATCATTCTGTGCGTGTTCGCGTTGGCCTGTCTGCATAACGCCGCGTGCAGTCAGCACGCGCGTCGGCGTGTTTTGCGTGCGTGCCCACGTGTCCATCCGCGTGGGTGCGGATTGGCGCCGGTTATTACGCGCGGGTAGAACAACGGCAGTGACTTGGGCGCCGCGGTTTGCCAACTTGGCCGCACGTTAGAGTCACCGGGGGAGCGGGCTTTAAACCCTCCTGATGCCCAGAGCCTCAGACCGACTCCTGGGAGCCTGCGGGGGTGTGAGATCCTGGGACCAGCATTTCACGAGACTCCCCCGCTGATTCCAGTGGGCGACCAAGGCGGAGACACAGAGCTGAGCAGACAGACCCCAGTGGAGCAGCCTTGACCCTCAGCCGGGCATGCCCCCAGGAGCTCCATCTGGACCCGGTGAGGGACTCCAGGCCCCAGACCCTTAGGGACCAGGGCAAGTCATGAGCGGGGCTGCCCCCGGTAGTCCCTCAGTCCCCAGAGACAGATGTCACAAAGTTCAAGCATTGTGTTCCATACCCTTGCCTTCTCTCCTGACAGTGGGCAGTCGGCAGCCCTCCCCCCAAAACGTGCCCCCCTCACCTCTTCTGGGAGTCGGGAGAATGAATTAGTGAGACGGGGGACCAGGGCTGTCGTGGGAGATAAAAGGGTTCAGTGGGCCCCACCAGCCGGTCCTTTTGGAGCCAAACCCAAGGCTGAGGGTAGGCGGGAGCGGCCGTAAGCCCAGGGATGGGCTATACTCCCATCAGTTTGTGGTGCCACTCTCCTGGAGTGGAAGTCACTGTCCCCTTTGGGCCTCAGTTTCCCCACCTGTGAACACGTGGCAGTCTCCCGGGTTTGTATGTATTTACGTGGGCTTCCCTGTAAGCGGGCGTGGGGGCAAGTGTCCCGGAAGCTATTGGGTGATCCAGACAGAGGCTTTGGGGGCCGCCTCGCCTCCCTGGACTCAGGTGGGATGTCCTCGTGAAGGTGTGCCTTGGCCCGCTGACTCACACCCGGCTCCCTTGTCAGGGTGCAGGCCCCAGCTTCTGTGGGGTGGGGGCGGGGGGGGAGCAGAGATTCTCCACTCAGAAAGCGCCCACTGTGTGCCAGGCCCCATGGGGAGGAGGGGGTGAAAAAGACACAGGGAGGAGCTCCCTGAGTCCTTCCTTAAGGGTGGCTTTCAAGCTCAGTCCCTTCTGATCCAGGTGGAAGGGGTGGGGCAGCTAGCGTGCGCGCGGAGAACAGACCGTGTGCCTGGCACTGTCTTAAGCATTCAGCGTGCATGGACCGTTTAATTCTTAAAGGGACCCTATCGGTAGCTACAGTTATTGCCGTTCCCATTATACAGATGAGAAAACTGAGACATAGAAGGCTAAAGAAACTGCCCAGGGTCACAGCTCACCCCGGGCTGAGCATGAATGTTAGTGCAGATATTCTGGTCCCCGGTGCTGCAGGGAAGCTCCTGGGAGCCCTGGATGGCCGAGTGGGGTGTGTGTGTGTGTGTGTGTGTGTGTGTGTGTGTGTGTGAAACGGCTGTCCCTCCGGGGGCTCGGGGTCCCCTCTGTCAGTGCCAGGGTGGGGCTCCCTGACCCGCCCACGGGTCCAGGTGGTCCTTGGCCTCCTTCCAGCCCCGGTCCCATCTCCGGGTCCCACTGCCTTGACCTCTCCAGGCTTGATCCCGCCCCCCCCCCCGTGTGTCCCTCCGCGGCCCCCTCCGCCCACCCCGCACCCTGCCACGGAGCCCGAGTGATGGCGATCCCTTTCTAATTGCAGCCTCGCTCCCGAAGCGCGCTCGGTTATCACAGAGGGTGCAGATCCCACCGCTCTGCCTCCTCGGTCCCAGGCCCTGGGGCCAGCTCAGGAGCGGAGGGAATTAATTACATTTTTCCCATCCCCTTCTTTTAAAGGACCGGAGCGCGCCACCGCATCCCGGGGGGTGGGGGGGTGGGGGGGGTGGCGAGCGGAGGATGTGGAAGGAGGGCTGGCGCGGGGCTCCCGCAGCCCCCACCCCCAAACCGGCGAGCCAGCCTCTCCCCAGCGGGCGGAAGGGGGCTGAGGCTGCCCCTTATTGATTTAGTCTGGTGGAGGCTGGGACTGATTTAGAGCTGAGGGAGAGGAAGGGGCTGGGGGCGGGCGGGGGCCACGGCGGGTGGGGGCAGAGGAAGGGATGGCTGTCACTCAGCCTGACGGACAGCCCGGAGCTTTGCCTTCAGATAAAACCTTACAGATGTGGAGGTCGGTATTGATTTTGAGTTAGTAACGGTAACGTACCAAGAAGTAATACATTAGCGAAAGCAAGGTCACCGGGAAAAAAGTAAAACCCACCGGGGGAGAGGCCTTAGCATTCTTGAGGGGGGTGGATTACCGCATCAGACTGGGACTTCCTCAAGTTCAAAAGTTTGCAGGCCCCAGACCTCTCAGCTGGGCCCCTAACCCTGGGCAAACGCTTCCTGCTTCTGCGGGCCCTGCTTCTGCTCCCAGGGGTCCCCGGGCCAACTGGGGGGCATGGAGGGCCACTTGGGTCCACAGGACCCGCTCGTCAGGGTCGCCAGGGGCCTCTCCTCCCCCACGGTCTCCAGCACAGCCTGTTGGGAAGGAACACAGCTAGAGGGCAGGGAGACCCGGGTTCAAATCACAGCGCTGCCACTTACTGGCTGTGTGATCTCTGTGATTTCGCCTCTCTGTGCCTCAGTTTCCCCATCCGCAAAATAGGGGAGATAATAGCTTGGAAACTGCCATGCCTAGAGTCAGGGGGTTAGAGGAAATGGAGAGGGGCCGCCAAGGACTCTGGGAGAGAGTAAGCACATCCCTATTCACACCTATCCCAGATGTGGATTTGATTTGATGTTCCAGGGCAAATCCCATTGAACAAATCCCATTACGGGAAAATCTCCCTGGGCCTGAGCTGATTCTGAGCTGTCTGTTAATGGCCCAGGGTCCAAGGCCTCCCAAGCCACTGGGCACCACGCAAGCCCTTTCTGACAGAGGCCCCAGGAGGCCTTGCAACTCTCGGGATTTCACTCAGCATTGACCTCCTTGCTCTTTCTTAAACCTGCTGGGTGTGTTCCCACCTCAGGGCCTTTGCACTTGCTGACTGGTCTGCCCGGAAGGCTCTTCTGCTATACCCTCCCATGGCTGGCCCTTTTAGGTCTTGCTGGATATCACCTCTTTGGGGAGGTCTTGCCTGCCTATTCCACATCCCCCCTTTATTTTTCCTCTATAGCACTTCTCGGTATCAGGAGTTTATATAATTTGTTGTCTGTCTCCTTCATTAGACTGGTGGCCCCAGGAGGGCATTGAGTCGCTGATGCTCGGGTCCCAGCTCAGTGTCTGGCTCACTAAGTATTTGTTAAGTGATATCCATGAATTCAACAGGGTTTTTCTAGTATGTAGCAGGCACAATGTAGGTGCTGGGGCTGCAAAGGTAGATGAGCCATGGTTCTATCCTGTCCTCAAAGAGCTCACAGCCCAGCCCTCTTTGCGGCCTGGCACCTGGTAGCACTCTGTGATGTTTGCTGAATGAATAAATGAATGAACGGCGGATGTCTTTGGGAGACACCGGATTATTTGGTGTATCGGGGATATGACGTGTCAGGCAGGAAGAGGGGGAGAAGCTGGGACAGGCAGGCAGCGGTCTGATCACAAGAAGACTTTGTCCTGTTTATCTGGGAGGTAATGGGGAGCCACTGATAATTCTTGAGTGCTGTGGTCAGACTCGTGGTAGTTCTCTGCCGGTCTCTGTCTTGCAGGATGAGTACTGTCTGTGTGCGTGGCTCCCGGCCCATCCCAAAACATGCCTGTCCTCTTCCTAACCCCTCCCCCTTTCCCTCCCCTCCCCCATTCCTCCCCTCGCCCAGCCCTCCCCTCCCCCAGTCCATTGTCTCTTGTGAGCTTGGCATCTTGGTGGTGTGCGGGAGGGGAGGATTAAACCGGGGTCTCACCAGAGCTGACAAACCCTCCCGAGAGTCTCCCCGCCCCCTACAATTATCCTCCTGAAGGAAGGGAAACGAGGCCTGTGTGTTTTCCCTGAGCCCCTGAGTCTATTCTCGGAGTCCAGGCCTCCTTGGAAGGGATAGCGAGGCTAATGTTTATATGGGGGCGATGGGATGGGTGGCGAGTTTCCTAATTTTCTTAGATGGAAGGTAAGGTCTCGAGTGGGAACCTGATAGGCAACCTGAAGAGAATCGGGTCTCCTAATTCCCTGGCGGGTCCCAGATGCCCTGCGATCCACAACCTCCTTGACCCTGGAGAACCTGTCTCCACAGTCAGAAAGCAACAAACACGGTCCAATGGTGTCAGCTGTCCTCACACACCACCCCCTTCACGGGGTCCCTCTTGCCATCACCCCTGTACCCTATGTGGACCCTCCCCTGAAAGAGGGTGAGTTTGGGAGAGTCCACGGGCACCCGCCTAGACTCCCCCCTTCTCCCGCTCCCGTCCCCGTGTGTTCGCCAGGTCGATGGGGCTGATGAACCATTAAGTCCCATCTGAGCCCTGCCGGCTGCGGAGAAGGCCAAGACCCGCCCCCGAGGCCCAGTGCCCTTGACTCGGGCTCAGGGGGTGGGCAGCGAAAAGACTGAGGAGAGTGAGCCCAGGGTGAGGGGATTGTGTTGGGAGCATGGAGGGAAGGGTCACGGAGAGGCTGTGCTCATGCCCTAGCCCCTGGGACCCCAGCCCCACTCGCCCCCACCAGAGGCTGCCAGCCCCTGGGGTGAGGACCTATCTCTGAAGAGGTCAGACGCCCACTCTCATCCTTGACAGTCCTGACCCTGTCGGGCGGGTGGGTTCTGGCCTCTGGACTCCGAGCTGCTCTCCAAAGAGTTGCCATGAGGTCTGAAGAAGCCACAGGCTTTTGAAGGCCTCGGTTACTTCGTCTGGGGAAGGGGCCTCATAGCTCGCCTTACACATCTCTGCAGGGCTCTGGATTGGGAGGGTCACCTGAGTTCATGCCAGGAGGAAGGAAAAGAAGGAGAAAGGGAAGACGAGGCTTAGGGGAGCCGGGGTCCTGATTCTGGAGTGCTGGGCGGGTGCAAAGCCCTCTGCACACAGACCCCACCTTATCCCCCCTGCCACCCTCCACCAGCAAGGCTCCCCTCCTGGCCCGGCGGCCTCATTCCTATAAGGGGTGTCACCACCAGGGGCCTGGGCCCTGCAGGTCAGCTCACAAGGACCTGCCTTGCCATCGTCTCCCTGGACTGAGCGGGACACCCGTGCCCCCATGCCCCCACCCAGCTGTCTGCCCTGCCTTTCCCCACTCTTCTCTCCTGGAGAGCCGGACAGCCACTGTCACCTCCCCCAGAAGCTTTCCTGGACTACCACACTGGCTGAGTCCCCTCCCCTGGGCTCCCAGAGCCCCCTGAGAGCTGCCTCTGTCATGCCCCTCACCACGTCATAGCAGAGATGCTGTGCTCTCAGCTGCCTCCCCCCACCAGCCCCAGACACTCTCCTGCCGAGGACAGGGACCATGGCTCTTCCTCCTCTGAAATCCTGGGGCCGCAGTCACCATCCATGCATGTTTGTTGAATGAGTAAGTGGACACACCAGGGAGCCAGCACCAAGTTCTTTAAGCTGAGTTTACAGAGATGAGCCTCACCCCTGCCTGTCTGGGTTGCCAGCACCGATGGTGACTTCCCGTTTGCTGTATGGGCCAAGCAGGGAAGGGGGGATGGTCACAGACAGCTGAGAGCTACCAGAATCAAAGAAGGTTGCCTGCGACGCTATCTGGAAGCATTGGCCATGGGTGTTGGTGTCGTAGGATCTCCAAGGGTCTCCAAGTCAGGAGCATAGCAGGCCTGCCATGGGGAAGCCGGACAGACCCAGAGTCCTTCTCTAACCTTTGTGTCAGAAGATGGGGGCATCCCCATCTGATGGGATGCGCACTTTCCCGTCCGAGGGAAGCCCCCGTCGGATGGGAGAGACATAGCTAGTTCGTTCATTCATTCGTTCGTTCATTCGTTCGTTCGTTCATTCATTCATTCATTCATCGGACAGGCACAAGGTGTCCCTTAGAGCCAGGCCATGGGGATATCCCAGAGGCAAACGAAGCCCTGCCCAGCTGCCTGGAGCTCTCAGCCAGGGGAGATCCCGTAGGTCAGAACCTAACCAGGAGAAATCACCAACCGTCTTACCCACAAGGGCAAGCAGACCGAGTAAACTGAAGATCTTGGTGCCTTGCGGGGATCTTAAGGGAGCAAAGGCCTGTCTGGGGCCCGCCTGGCATCGTCCCCCCCCCCCGCCCCCCCCCCCCACACAGACACACGCGTCTGCGGGGTCCGTCCTCCGAGCAACCCCCCCACCCGCCACGCCTGCTGCTCGGGCCGCACTGATGGTCTCTCCCTGCAGGTGATGAGCATTCTGAGCAACCCCAGCGCCGTGCCACCGCAGCCGCAGGCCGACTTCTCCATCTCCCCGCTGCACGGCGGTCTGGACTCGGCCACCTCCATCTCGGCCAGCTGCAGCCAGCGGGCCGACTCTATCAAGCCGGGAGACAGCCTGCCCACCTCCCAGTCCTACTGCCCGCCCACCTACAGCACCACCGGCTACAGCGTGGACCCCGTGGCTGGCTACCAGTACGGCCAGTACGGCCAGAGTGAGTGCCCGGCGCCCTAGACCTCCTCTTCCCCCTCCCTGCCCCGCTCCGAGGCCGTTCTGTTTATTTGCAGAGAGCTGCAAGGTGGTGTTGGGGTGGGGGCGCCCATTCCACGGGCGAGGAAATTGAGGTCCGGACGGGATGGACCGTTGTCCTCAGGTGACGCTGAGCCAGGCCCCTGCACTCACGCGACTTTCGTGGCCTTCGAGCAGTGTCCCCCCGTAGAAACGTTAATAGGAGCCACACGTGGCGTTTAAAATTTCCCAGTAGCCGCAGATTAAAACGTCAGAAGAAACGAGCGCGGCTGTTCCTCTCGGCATATTTTGTCTGACCCAGCACATCTGAAGTGATGACCATTTTGCCACATAAGCCGTACAGAGTTATGAATGGGATGTTTCACGTTCTTTTTCTTCACGCTGCGTCTTTGAAATCCAGCCCGTGTGAATTCAGACACCAAGTTTTCATTGGAAAACTGTTTGGTCTGTCTTTAAATTTCATAAAATCACAACGGAGAAGCAGATTGTTCCAAGTATGCTATAAAGTTTCCCAACCACGAGGCTAAATCACATTGCAGTTTTAACGTTTACGTTAGATCAAATTAAATTACGGTGGAAAATTCGGTCCCTCAGTTGCCTGTGGCCACATTTCAGGGGCTCGATGGCCACACGAAGCTGGTGTGATGCTAGAGACCCTGCCCCTTTCTGCCCCCTGGGTAGGGGGGACAGCTGTATTTTGATCTGTCTCCTGTACCCCCCACCCCGTCCTCAGCCCCGACTGCCCCCCTACTCGGAGCTGGTCTCACATGCCCGCCCCAGCCACCGTCCCCCCCGCCGGCATCTTGCCCGGAGGCGGTGGGCACCAGACCTTCGGACCGAAGGCTGCAGAAGGCAGGCCCGGTCGCCGCCCCCAGCTGCCAGATGGGGCAGTGGCAGGGCAAGCGGAGAGGACAGAGAGCCGAGGTCACCGGGCTCCCCTCCTGCCCCCCTCCCGGCCAAGGCCTCACCTGCTGGTGTCAAACTAATCAGAAGGGCGTGTGGTGAGAGGCTGAGGTCCCAGCCCGAGGGCACCCCCGCCCGGCCTCACTGACCTCTGCTTCCTCCCCACACGGCCTTGGCCTCCACAGCTAAATGAGGGCCAGCTGTGCCCGTCTCCACCTCCTGGCTGTGTTCAGGGCCCCTGCCCCACGTACGTGTGTGTTCGATATGTGTATGTGCATGTATGTATGCGTGTGAGCGTGAAAACACGCCTCATAGATACGTGTGATGTGTGCGTGTGTGTATCATGTATTTCAGCATACGTGTGTTCGTGCAGGCATCTTTTTGTGTGTAGATGTGCGTTTGTGTGTGTGAATGTGTGAGTGTATGTATACGTGACTATTCGCATATCTGAATTTTTTTTAAATTTTTTTTAATGTTTATTTTTGAGACAGAGAGAGACAGAGCATGAACGGGGGAGGGTCAGAGAGAGAGGGAGACACAGAATCCGAAACAGGCTCCAGGCTCTGAGCGGTCAGCACGGAGCCCGACGCGGGGCTCGAACCCACGAACTGTGAGATCATGACCTAAGTTGAAGTTGGACTCTCAGCCCACTGAGCCACTGAGGCGCCCCGATGGCTCAACTTTTAATGTTTATTTTTTGAGATAGAGAGAGAGAGAAAGAGAGCAAGTCGGGGCAGGGCAGATAGAGAAGGAGACACAGAATCCAAAGCAGGCTCCAGGCTCCAAGCTGTCAGCACAGAGCCCGATGTGGGGCTCGAACTCACGAGCTGTGAGATCATGACCTGAGCAGAAGCCAGGTGCTTAACCGACTAAGCACCCAGGCGCCCCCCTGCTTTTTTTTTTTTCAACGTTTTTTATTTATTTTTGAGACAGAGAGAGACAGAGCATGAACGGGGGAGGGGCAGAGAGAGAGGGAGACACAGAATCGGAAACAGGCTCCAGGCTCCGAGCCATCAGCCCAGAGCCTGACGCGGGGCTCGAACTCACGGACCGTGAGATCGTGACCTGGCTGAAGTCGGACGCTTAACCGACTGCGCCACCCAGGCGCCCCCCCCTGCTTTTTAAATAAAAATTGTTTAATGTTTATTTTTCTTTAAAAAAAATTTTTTTTAACATTTATTCATTTTTGAGAGTGAGAGAGACAGAGCATGAGCAGGGGAGGGGCAGAGAGAGAAGGAGACACAGAATCTGAAGCAGGCTCCAGGCTCTGAGCTGTCAGCACAGAGCCCGACGCGGGGCTCGAACTCACGGACCGTGAGATCGTGACCTGAGCTGAAGTCGGACGCCCAACCAACCGAGCCACCAGGCGCCCCTCGCATATCTGACTTTCAGTGAGCATATTGTGTCCGCTCGGTGTGCATGTGACTTTGCGTGTGAGTGCACAGGTGCACACATTTGGTCACGTAGGTATGTGTGTCCGTAAGACGCACACATGGGTTTCAGTGCACATTCAGGTGTGTCCATGTGACCGAGCGTCCACATGTCTGTCTGTGTATTTGCACATGTGATGCTGTGTCACCTCATGGCATGTGCACCAAACAGGTGTGCACGTGTATAGACATGTGCGAGAGTGTGCAGGGGTGTGTGGTTATCCGTGCGTGCAACGCGTGTGCATCCAGACGTGCACGGAGGCTTGAATGTGTCCATGGGTGTGTATATATTTGGAGCACGGACATGTACGCTGTGTGTGCAGTGTGTAAACACGGGTGCGTGCACGCTAAGGTGTGGCTGTGTGTCCCTGTGCATCCGGGCGGGTACGCGTGTGGCCTGCGTGTGCAGCTGCGCCCGTGTGGGTTTGTGTGCACGAGGAGGGAGTGCGAGAGGGGGTGGAACCCGTGCGCAGGGACGGCGAAGAGCGGGGCGCGCACATGCGTGCGAGTGTTTCCAGAGGGGCCCGAGGCGAGCCCCGGCCCCGGCCCGCGTTCCCAGGCAGAGCGGACACACATGCTCTTGATAAAGAGTTTAGAGCCGCTCCGCGGAGGCAGCAGCCCCGGCCTGGGGCAGGCGTTAGTCACCCCCGGAGCCCCGTGCCCTGCTGCAGGGGGCCTGCCCAAGTCGGAAATAAAATTAACCCCAGAGTCAGCATGGGGGCCACCGGGGAGGGGGGATCAAAAGGGAAAGGGCCCAGGAGGCGAGAAGGGAAGAGGCCGGCCAGAGCGATTTCCCCTCCCCTCCACTCTCCCCACTCGCCCCATCTAGCTCCAGCCCCTGCCCCCCTCCCCTCCCAACCCCAGATCCTCCCGAGCCGTATTTTCCAACCCTACCCAGAGGGAATCCCAGGGCAGACCCCACCCCACCCCACCAAGATTCCAGGTCTGGGCTGGGAGGGGCCTGAGGGAGTGTTGGCCCCACCATCACTAAGTCTGCCACCAAGTCACCCTGCCTCTCTGAGACTCAGTTTTGCCATCCGGGAAATGGGAGTCCAGGGATTAGACCCCCAACGTTTTTCCATTGTGCCGTCTTCCTCACCTTTGACATTCTGGGACAGTCAGGGACAGGGACCCGTCGTGTTCCCACTGACCGCCTGCCCCGTGTTTACGGGTGACTGAATACGCCTATGGCGGGGCTCCCAGTCCACGTGCAAGAGTGTGCACGTCCCAAACAGCCCCTGTGTATGCCCAGGTCCACCTGTCACCTGCTCACATCTGTCCCATGCAGGAGTTTAGCCCACCAGGCACTGGGCAGATCGCGTATTCATTTCCTGCCGTGTTCAAAACCCTACCCAGAGTAGGTGTTATGTGTCCTCAGGCTATAGACGCAAGAGCCAAGGACTTTCCCAAGGTCACACAGTAGGTGAATGGCGAACTCCAGGTCCCCTGAACTTCCAACCCGGTTCTCTTTTGGCCAGACTGCAAACTTGTGTTATCAGTAGTGACACCACCCCTCGACCCGCCTTTGTGTAGATTCACGTTCGTGACTTTATATGTGCCTGGCTTCGAGGTATAATTACGCAAAATAGACGCGTGTAAAGGAAGGATAGATAACCCTTTAGTGAGCATCTACTATGGGGTCTGGCACTCACGGCTGCTTTGTATGGCGTGCAGACAGGCGAGGAAATGGATCCCAGAGAGGGTATTTGCCTGAGATCCGGCATCGATGCGAACACCGCCACACCTACGGCCCTGACCTCAGAGAGCCTCCCTTGCAGGTGTAGGTGTGCGTGGAGGGTGCACGTGGCTAAACTCTTCAGCCAGAGAGTCCACTCCTCTCCCTGGGCCTCTTGTCTTCCCAGGGACACCTCCACACTTTTTCTCGTTCCCAGCCATTATCTGTCCATCTGTCTGTCTCTCCTGTCCCTGGAGGGGGTGGGGGCAGGGGGCAGGGACGGGGCACACGGCAGATTAATATGGCCCTGGTGTTCCCAGAGGCCAGGGCCGTACTAATGATGGGGCTGATAGGACGCAGAAGTGTGAAAAGAATTTTAATAGATCTGACAAGTCTAATAAGAATTTGTGTCTAGAAGGGTCCTCCTCTGGGGCCGCGGGCTGACGAGGCGCTGACGGCTGAGATTTGTTTACTGGTTGGCATCTCCTGCCAACTCCCGATTAATCTAATTTGAGACGTTTAGAGCCCAGGCGCGGGCACAAGGCAGAGGAGAGGGGACGCGGAGAGACAGAGGGACAGGGAGGGCCGCTGACAGAGGCTGTAATGAGAAATGTCACAGCCCTGCCCTCGCCGGCCCCTCGCTCGACCCCAGGGAGAGGCGGGCTCTGCGCACGGAGGGTGCCCTTGAAGTTGGCTGGTCATGAGTAAAGTTGGGCTTCTTGGGGTCAAATCGCCCACCTTGGCAGGGCCTGGGGAAAGTCCTGTGGGCTGAACCCTGGCTGGCAGCCAGGAGAGGCGAAAAAGGAGGACACAGAGTGACCAGAGGCACAAGCAGGACAAATTCGGGTTCCTCCGTCTCACATGCCGTGCCTGACCGTGAGTCAGCAATCTTTCTGTGCCTCAGTCTCCACCTTTGTAAAATGGGAACAGCTGTGCCTAAACCATGGGGCTGGTGAGAAATTAAAGGACACCGTGTCCGCCTCGCCCCGTGGTAAGCGTTCCGTATGTGAGGGATCGAGCATTGTTGTTCTGACTGTTCTCCAGAGCCGGGCCTTCCCACCCCACCCCCCGGGGACAGCCGCACCGGCTGGCACAGAGTGTGACATCAGGTGGAATAAGGGGGAACAGGCAGAGGCGTTCGGTGAGTCAGGAGAGGTCGCCTGACTCGGCCGTGTGCCCTGGGAAGCCACCCACACTTCCTGGAGTCGAAACTGGGGCCCACGCAGGATTTGGGGTGTCGAGTGCTCCGTACCCTCTAAAGCGCACACACCCAGGACGCTGCGGGCGAAGCGCGTGGGGGTGGCTCAGAGCTGGCAACAGACCACCTGGGTCCACAGCCTGAGGGCCATGTGACCTTCTCAGTTACACAGTCTCTTAGGGCAGGGCCTTGGCTCCACCGCCTGTAAAATGGGACAGCGGAACTAGCAGCCTGGCAGTGGTGAGCATTAAGCGAGATCGCGCATGCGTGAGGGGCATAGAGCACGGTGGGCAGAGAATGAGCTCGGTCGGTGGGTAGCTCCTCCCTCTCTTCCTGTAGCTCCTCCCCCTCTTCCTGCTGTGGCTCTACAGACGAGCTTCCTCAAGGTCAGTCAGGCCCTGGGGCCCAGATAAGACTTGCTCCAAGGAGCAGAGACGAGATGCCTGAGTTGCAGGCTGCCCCTGAGGCCAGAGATCCAGAGATTGAAGTTTCTTCCACCTGCCCCTCGCCCCCACCGTGGAGTGAGGGGTAAGACAGGCTACCACCCCTTCTGTGTTACCAGCTGGGAGCCTGGAGGCTGAGTGATGTCAGGGACAGCACCCAGGGCCTCAGTTCAGGCCCTAGAGCCTGGAAGCTAAGGAACACAGAGCCCAGACACTCCAGAAACCCCAGGACATTTGCATATCCTTTAGGAATCGGTACAGTCCCTGAGCCTTCTGTGCCCAGCATCTCAAAGCACATCATCTCAATTGATCTTCATAACAGCCCTTGAGGAGGCTGGGATCTGCTCCCCCCATTTTACAGACCGCGAGACAGGCCTGGAGAGGCAACATGATTTGCCCAAAGCCACATGCACCGGAGATAGTTGGGACTCCAGATTGCCCCATTCACTGTTCCTTTCCTTCTTGCCTCTATCAAAGGTCACACCTGCTCCCTAAATCCCAGTCCTGTGAGAGCCCAAGGCCTCTGAGCTCACCATGTACCAGGCACAGTGCTAACCTCTTTGTATGCATTTTCTCACTTTCTCCCCACAATTCTTCCACCAAGGCGCTGTCGTTATCCCCATCTTTACAGACAAGGAAACTGAGGCTTGTATAGGTGAGATGGTTGGTACGCCCCAGATCACACACTAAAAGTTGGCAGGTGCAGGATTTGAACCCCTAAAGAATATGGTCTCAGTTATTGATACTTTCCAACTCACCTCCCTGGGCCTTGTCTCTGGCTGTGCCCACACCTGGCTCTACCCACCTGCCGTAGGCAGGGACCCTCGACTTTGGGGAGGCATGTGGAGCACTATAGGGCCCCTCAGCGGGCAGGTGACAAGGAGAGTATCGGGTCAGGCCTCGTGAGTCCAGGGCAGTAGTCGTTACATTTCCTCTCGCCTTGGCCTCGGCCATGGATTCCAGGTTGGGAGGTAGCATCTCTGTGCCTCAAGAGGCCTCGGTCCCATGCCAGTCACATCATTTGGTCAGAGCTGATCTCTGCTGTAGCCTCAGGCGGACACAGCAGCGTCGAGACAGAACGCGTGCACACACAGACCTAGCAGTCACGCCTGTGCACACACGTACACTGACACGTGTACCTGGCTTAGGTGCAACTCACCTGGACACGGTTACCTGGGCATGCGTGGGCATTCCCCCTGCTCTACTCACACAGGTACATACAGCTCATCCACATCTGTCCACATGTACATGCGTGAGCATTGTTCATGGGTGAACATTCATGTTAGTGCCTGTTAATATGCAGAGATCGTTGTTTCCGCTGTTCACACACACACACAAGCACACCCCCTCTGACACTCATCCCTCTGGGTGGCTAGAACTTCAAGGCTAAAGGTCTCAGATGCCAGCATATCAAGGTTCTGGCTTCTTGTTCTGCATGGATCTCTTGGCTCAACTTTGAGTAAGGGATGTAAGGGATGTTGCTGTGTCTCACCCATGAGCTGGGCTCAGGCTCCAGAGAAAAAAGAAGGATCTTTTCCTCATTACTACCCAGGCTCCGTGGGATTCACCGGACATCCCCCATAGCAGGCATATGTACAGGTGTATTGGAAAGGGAACTAATTCTTCTCTCAACAATGTGGAATCTTTTGTACTTTCCTACAGAACCTGTGAGAGAACTGGGCAAATAAAAGTGTTAAGTAAATATTTGCTTAATGGTTAGAGAGGAGGTAAGAGAATGAGCTTCATGAAGAGATGGATGGATGGGTAGAAGGATGGATGGATGGATGGATGGATGGATGGATGGATGGATGGAAGAACAGGTGGATAGATGGACAGAAGGATGGATGGATGGATGGATGGATGGATGGATGGATGGATGAGCAGGTGTATAGATGGACAGAAGGGTGGACAGATGGATGGATGGGTGGATGGATGGATGGATGGATGGATGGATGGAAGAACAGGTGGATAGATGGACAGAAGGGTGGGTGGATGGATGGATGGATGGATGGAAGGATGGATGGATGGATGGAAAAACAGGTGGATAGATGGACAGAAGGGTGGATGGGTGGATGATGGAAGGATTGATGGAAGAATGGATGGATGGATGGATGGATGGATGGATGGATGGATGGAAAAACAGGTGGATAGATGGACAGAAGGGTGGATGGGTGGATGGATGGAAGGATAGATGGAAGAATGGATGGATGGATGGATGGATGGATGGATGGATGGATGGACAGGTGGATAGATGGATAGATGGACAGAAGGCTGAACAGATGGATGGATGGATGGATGGATGGATGGATGGATGGATGGACAGGTGGATAGATGGACAGAAGGCTGAATGGATGGATGGATGGATGGATGGATGGATGGATGGATGGAAGAACAGGTGGATAGATGGACAGAAGGATGGATGGATGGATGGATGGATGGATGGATGGATGGATGGATGAAAAGGTGGATAAATGGACAGAAAGGTGGACAGATGGATGGATGGTTGGATGGATGGATGGATGATGGATGGATGGAAGAACAGGTGGATAGATGGACAGAAGGGTGGACAGATGGATGGATGGGTGAATGGATGAATGGATGGATGGATGGATGGATGGATGGATGGATGGAAGGATGGATGGAAAAACAGGTGGATAGATGGACAGAAGGGTAGATGGGTGGATGATAGAAGGATGGATGGATGGATGGATGGATGGATAGATGGATGGATGGAAGAACAGGTGGATAGATGGACAGAAGGATGGATGGATGGATGGATGGATGGATGGATGGATGGATGGATGAGCAGGTGTATAGATGGACAGAAGGGTGGACAGATGGATGGATGGGTGGATGGATGGATGGATGGATGGATGGATGGATGGAAGAACAGGTGGATAGATGGACAGAAGGGTGGGTGGATGGATGGATGGAAGGATGGATGGAAAAACAGGTGGATAGATGGACAGAAGGGTAGATGGGTGGATGATAGAAGGATGGATGGATGGATGGATGGATGGATGGATGGAAGAACAGGTGGATAGATGGACAGAAGGGTGGATGGATGGATGGATGGATGGATGGATGGATAGATGGATGGATGGATGGAAGAACAGGTGGATAGATGGACAGAAGGGTGGATGGGTGGATGGATGGAAGGATGGATGATGGATGGATGGATGGATGGATGGATGGATGGAAGAACAGGTGGATAGATGGACAGAAGTGTGGTTGGATGGATGGATGGATGGATGGATGGTTGGTTGGAAGAACAGGTGGATAGATGGACAGAAGTGTGGATGGATGGATGGATGGATGATGGATATGGGGCAGATGGAAGAATAGGCAAAAGGACCTTAATTTCTAGGAGCTTCTCTTTTTTTTTCCAGCTGCTGTTGATTACCTGGCCAAAAACGTGAGCCTCTCCACACAGCGTCGCATGAAGCTTGGGGAACATTCTGCTGTGCTGGGACTCCTGCCTGTGGAAACTGGCCAGGCCTACTAGGGACCCTGGGGCGACTTGCCCCAGACCAAGTCCCAGCCCAATCCTTACTGATCCCTGAGCCTCCCAGCCTCAGCCCTTTCATTACCCTGGGGTCTCAGGAGGCCAGGAAAGGAGCCCATTCCCTTCTCATAGCCAGCCCTCTGGAGATGTGCAGCCAGTCTACCATTCACCTATGTTTAGGAACCCAGAGCAACCCCCTTGGAGTCTGCCCCTCCACTCTCTCTCCAGGAGGGTTTCTGTCAGCCTGCAACCATTCCCCCAGTCAAATCCTGTCGTGGCCTCTGTGCTATCTCAGGCACAGAGGTGGAAGCTCACCCTGAATAGAGCAACCTGGGCACCCAAAGGAGGATGGTATCTGGGATGAGGTGCTGGAGCCCTTTGGACCCGACTCCAGTGAGTACCCCGGCCAGAGGTGGGGGTGGAGCTCACAGGGTCCCTCCCAGCTGGAAGTGCTGGGAGCCAGCCCTCTCCTCCCAGGTGGATCTCTGGCCCAGGGCCCGAGCCACAGCCCATTCCTCCTCTGGATGCTGGGACGCCAGCAGAGAGGGGACCCTAGTCCTGGGGTCTTCCCAGGGGAATCACCCAGGAATTCTGAGGACTTCAGGACCCTCCCCACACACCTCTGCTGGGTGTAGGGGGTGGGAATCTAGCCCAGGTAGGGGCTCCAGAAGGACCAGGCAGAGGCTTACCCAGGGAGAGGGGCTCATCAGCAGTGGGCGGCCAGCAGCCAAAGACCCAACCCAGGCACCCCAAGGCAGCAGGCTCCTAGACGGAAGTCCGGGTTCCAGCCTTTCTCACCCCGTGCAGGGCCTAGGGAGCCCACGGGCTCTTCAGTTTCCCATTCTCTGAATCAGGCGGGAGGGGGAAGGGAGCAAGTCGTGTGTCGAGAGGCAGAGGGCAGAGGGCAGGCTCAGAAGGGCGTTGCTTAGCTGGGGTTCCTATGCTTGTGGACAGCAGCCCTTTGTTGCCAGAGGCTTTAGTGCTGTGCCTTCAAGCCCACGACCCCTGGAGCTGCAATTTCTCACAGAGCCTCCCTTGGAGACCTGAGCCTGTCCCCTCCATGCCTGACCCTCTGGTAAGGGCACCTTCATCTGCCCTTTAAGCTGCTGGGGAGCAGAGGGCTTCCCTTGGAGCTCTGGAGGAGGGTTATGGGACCAGCAGGGACTGCTTGTCCACAGGAAAAACCACAGACTCCCCTTAACATTTGGTGGCGGGGGGCGGGGGGGGGGACAGTGGAGGGGGCATGTCATTGGCCCACTGACAGTGGCACCTTTCAGTGTTGATCCACTCTAGGTCGAGAGGGCCCTGTCTACTCATCCAGCACAACTAGGTGGGGGCAGATGTGGCCAGTGTTCAGGCCACCGCTCCTAGACAGGTGGGGGATGCCCAAGGTTCCAGAGACTAGGGGAAAGGCGCCTTCCTTGGCCACGCCAGTGGCTTCTTCATATCCCTTCTCTTTAAAAGTTGAAATCTTTGGAGAATGGTTCAAGCCCCTCACTTTGCCTCCCTTGGAACTTTTTACTACCTTCACCTATTTATCAAAATTATATTCGTCTCCACCGTCACCATTGTTATCATCTATACTTGGATCACCTTTATCAAGTGCTGCTAGGTTAGAGGCACTTGTGACAGCTGGGCACATGAGGCCACCTCTTTGCTCAACCCATGCCGCTTGCTCTCAGCCAACAAGACATTCCCGGAGGGAAGGGCTGCTGCTTTGGGATTCACTGAACCCGAGTACCTCCCTCCTGGGGAACTGGGCTGGCAAGATGCTAGGACACTTTCCTGCGTGGATGCCGCTTCTGTGACAAATGCTCACCTGTTTTCTCGTCTTTAGACTTGGTAACATCAAGCCTGTCCTGGACCACGGCCAGGGTGGCTCGTATCTCTGGTTTAGAGGAACCTATGGATACACGGAGACAAACAGACTCTTTGGTAGCAGCAGATACCTGGACATGTGTGGCCCATGGAGATCAGCCCAGTTTTCAACTGGGGCATCTACTGCGGGAGACTTTTGGTTCTTCAAGCTCTGGACAGAAAGGAAGACTGTGTTGTCCCTTGGTGACCCAGTCCCCGTGTTTGTAACCATCACAGCCAGGAAGCAGCTCTTAAGGTCAACCACAGTCTTCATCCACATTCCTTGAATGGTCAGTCCTCCCCCTTGGAGGCCTGGCTCAGAAATCATCTTGAGTCCCCTTACATACCCAGAAGCAGAGCTCTCAGGCAGGTGACATCAAAACCACCCAGCCTCACTCCCAGGAGGTGACATTCCCATGCTAGGACCAATCTCAAATCTCCCCCCCCCCCCACCGTGATGAAATGGGAATAAACCAAGTGATTTCTCTTTATGTCCAATTTCTCTGGAGTTCTCCCAAGCCACCATCTTGGTAGAAAATGGGACTTATTCTCCCTGGAGCCCCACCACCACCTGGCAAAATTTCCCTAAAATCCTGTGTATTAATGTGTCTAGCCAACTCAGTCCATAAAACTCCATCTTGGGCTGGCAGCTTACAACCTCACCGGAGAGATGATGTGGGACAAGAGGTACAAGGCTTCAAACTCTTGAGGGTTGACCACAGCCTAAGAAAGAAGGCCTGAATCCCCGTGGCCAGGTCAGCCCAGAAGCAATCCCCATCCATTCCTGTAAATAGAATCCATAGCCAAATAAGAGATGTTTCCTCCAACTTACCACAAGTAGCTGTTGGTCCTACCTATGGGGGGGGAGGTCCCTCTTCTGAGCGCATTGTACATTAGTTGGAAATGTGGTGATGTGCTGTTCGTTTATAGGAAGTCGACTTTTATATAAATATATATATATATATACTAAAAAAGGAAAGAAAACCCCCACAGTGTGTGTTGTGCTAGTGGGCAGAGACCATCTGTAGGGATATATTTGCATATTGTGTGTTTCAAATTACACATTCCAGGCTCTGTTGGGTTCTTTCATTTTTATTGCTTTGTTTTTTTCATTTGCTGTTTCTCTCTTGCTATGAAAAAAGAAAGAAGTGATGTGTAAGAACCAAGCTATGCTTCATACTCTTGTTTTTTACTTGATTTACCTTTGCCATTCTTTTGCCAGAAGAACATGAAGAAGAGAGATAGAGGAATGAGACAGAAGGAAAGAAGGATGAAGAGGGGGGTTTGCCCAGAAGACAAATGAGAAGGTCAGATTTCCAATCTGACTATGGCTTGAGAGCAGAGCAGGTCCGAGACTTGGCCCCGACTCCACGGAGATCCAACGTTGTTTCAGATGGGGCTGGTGAAGCATGCTGAGATTTGGATCCTGGAACTTGGTGAAATTCCATGATTGCCCGAAAAAGACATTCTCTGGGGCCTCTCTCAGGTTGATGTTCTCGCCCAGCTCCCGATGTTCCCTTCACTACTAGATGCTTCTTGAGGTTGTCCGCTCTCTCCTGCAAAGGCACCGAACCGAGACCAAAATGGGGGTACTCCGGCCGCCATCTTGAAATGCTCAGAGGCAGCTGTGTACTGGGGACTCTTTCTGTCAGCTCTAACACGGCCAATCCCCCACCTGGGACGTATCCACATAGCACTCTAGATCATTCCTTCTTCCTAGTAATTGCAACTCGGTTGCTTTCGTGTTTGACTCACAGCCATATGCCTCCATGTGGAAGTGAGTATGTGTGCATGAGAGTGTGAGTGGGGCGTGTGAGTGGGCTTGTGGGTGCAAGGGTGTGTGTTTAAATATAATCGCACCATAATTTATTCAGCTATATGGAGTAGTAGATTAGAAAGAGAAACTGGCATTTGCTTTAACTACCTGCTTGTGAGCGCTTCCTCTGTAACTCAGGCGTAACTGTTATACATTAAAAGAAATTAAAGCATTTCCAAGGTTCTGTGTCCTTAATTGACTGTCATTAGGCAGCTGCCCTAAAAGGGACCGAGGGGTGACTGAGAAGCTCTTTGACCTAATTTAGAGGGTCAGAATAGGGCCACCGGGCCCCTCAATGCCAAGCAGCTGTTAGACAGGTAGTGGATGCTTAATCAGTATTTGACCAATGGAATGCTGTTGTTTCAGCATCTCTCTGATGAAATTTCAGTTCTCTTCACCAGGACAGACTTCCTGCTGCTAAGCTTAGAGCCCTCAGTGTCCCTTTCCTAGGACATAGAATTTGGAAGGTAGGAGAGAGCTCAGAAGCTTCCATGTTTCCTTAAGGAGCAGAACCTGATATAGGGATTCATGGGCAGGTGGATTTATGGAGGGGGAGCCCTCAAGAGAAATGCATAAACGAGTGAAGGAAGCAACACAGGACAGGGAGGGAGCTAAGCAGATGGAGCTTTTAACCGGAGTCTAGTTTCAACCTGACAGTGCCAGGGACTCTCGAGCACGAGTAGCACAGAGCTAGTCTCATCTTGAGACTAGAAGACTGGCCTCTTGTGCTAAACTGTCATTCATTGGCTGCTGGCTGTTCTTGGGGAATGTGGGTATGTGGATATGTGGGTAAAGGCTAATGTACCCAAACAACTCTGGCCCAAGTGCGTCCTGTGGGCTGGGGGCAGTTCTCCAGAGAAAGGTGCAAGGATGCACCCATAGCAGCGACAACACGTCCGTTAGGGTACAGGGGCACTGGCTCAGTGAAAGGGATCTGGGCAAGGAACAGCAGCTTCTACTCCACATATGTTCCCCTGGCTCTAAATTGGGTTACCTGTGTCATTCCAGTGTATGGGTTTACTGGGATGATCTGCACAGGAGGGGGGCGAAATGAAGGGGTTGCTGGGAGATATTGTATATGGAGGATCGGTAAGGTGTTTTATGGACCTGAGCCCATCTAACCCAGCCAAGTGTTCCAGGTTAGGACTACAGGAGATTGGATCTTCCCTCCCCCGCTTAGTGTTCAGTAAGTCAGGAAGACATGGGGGAGAATGAAGAACTGGTCAAGTTCTGCTCTTAGCTTCGCATGTGACTCTATGTGGGTCCTGAGATAATTTTCTTCCCTTCTCAGACCCTATTTCTATATATTCTTTAAAAAGCAGCCTAGATAGTCCCTAAGAATCTTCTAGGTTACTCTGACAATAAACTGAGCCAGTAGCTCTTCTGGAAGGTGGCCCAGAGAGTGCCCCGATGGCTCAGAGCTGTCCGCTACCAGTGCCGAGAAAGCAACACTCAGTGCTGGGTGCTGAGTGAGGCCAAGCTGCTCCCAGACACAGATCTGCCCTTGGGGGCCCTCAGAGAGCTCTCTGACCCCCTCTAAGGGAGCTTTCCTAAGAGTCCCATCCAACAATCTTTGTTTACAGACCAAGGAAAGCTGAGAAATTTAATCTTCTGCCCAGGCACACTACTGCCCAGAATGAAACCAGGTTTCTGTCTAAAGGAAAAAGGAAGAATGGCTATTGGATGGAAGAGTGTATCAGTCAGCTTTTGCCACCATAATGCTTTGTAACATAGTAGCCTCTTTTTCTGGTTTCATTGCTCATGCACATCTCATATGAATAAGTTTCACAATCTTTCCTGGAGTAAAATTTACTAGTGAAGGAAAGAAGACACAAGAGCCCCGAGATGGGGAGGGACACACAGGACAGAGAGATGAGGCTTCTGTATAATTTCATCTGTTGTGGAGTTGAGTCTATGAATACCTGGTCCTCCTGAGAGCACAGTTTCTAGAACCCCACTCCTTCCCTTCCCCAGATTGCCACTGACTTTCTCTGAGCAGAGAATTCATTCTCCTGGCTCTAATGATGTAAATACCTGTTGCAAGGATCAGGGACTCACTTCTCAGAGGCACCAGGGAGGGTACGTTCAGGGCTCCAGGCACCTCTGCTCTCTCCCCTGGAAAGAATCAAAATGCTCCCTCATGTCAAGCCTTGTATTTGGTCCCAGGTACCCTCTGTGTGACTGTAGAAAAGCCACTTCCCCCAATCCTTCAAATGAGAATAAAGTCTGTCCCATTATATCAGGCTGGAAAACAATAACCAACAACTTCAAATCTCCTGGCTTAAAACACGAAAGGTTTAATGTTTTTCTTGCTCATATTTGTGACTGCGGCCCACCATGGTCATCTTGATAGAGAATGGGCATCATCTTGAGCACTGCTGGCCGCTGGTACCAGAAGGAAAGAGAGATGTAAATTGTACACTGGTTCTTAAAGCATCCACCTGAAGTGGCTGGTGTGGGACATTTCTGCTCAGGTTCCATTGGCCAAAGCAATTCATATGGCCACACTGACCTTCAAAGGAAACATAATCCATCTTGTGCCTGGGAGATGGGAGGCTGGGCTATCGGGAACAGCACTTGGGGCTGCCACACCCACCTATGCAAGGGAATTTCATGAGGACCAAGTGAGAAAAACTGATGTGAAAGCAAGCATCTCTTTAAGGACCTGCTCTATGCTCCCTGCCATGGTGGGCCCTGCCGTGGGAGGTGAGGCTGGGCAGGGAGTGACACTAAAAGAACCACAAAGATGGTCTCTTCTCTGAGGGAAAGGCAACACTACGAGGCTCCTGCAATGTGCCCATGCGTGCACTTTTTGTCTTATGCGCATAACAACATTGTGAGGTGGTAATTTCACCATCAATATATAGGAAAGGAAGCCAAGAGTCAGAAAGTTAGAGTCACTTGCCCGCTCTCACACGGCTAGTTACTGATAGGGACTGAGATCTTCAAAAGAAGACTTCCTTGGGGCGCCTGGGTGGCTCAGTCGGTTAAGCATCCGACTTCAGCTCAGGTCGCGATCTCGCGGTCCGCGAGTTCGAGCCCCGCGTCGGGCTCTGGGCTGACGGCTCGGAGCCTGGAGCCTGCTTCCGATTCTGTGTCTCCCTCTCTCTCTGCCCCTCCCCTGTTCATGCTCTGTCTGTCTCTGTCTCAAAAATAAATAAACGTTAAAAAAAATTTTTTTTTTAAAAAAGAAGACTTCAGTGTCACGTTCCAATATTGGAGCGCCAGAGACGTGGAGGAGGGGCCTTGTCTGAGGGTGGATGCCGATGGTCTCTACCCCATAGAGACCAAGCATGGCTGTCTTCCACAGTCTGGCTCAGGGGCAGAGAGCCCTATAGGTCACTGCCATCATCTGATGAGGAGATACCATCAGATAGTCCACAGATATCAGTACTGCAGTGACCTCTCCCAGAATTCGTACCACATTCATTCTTGGAAGACAAGAGCATGTTGGATAGAAATATGAGCTTTAGACAGAATAGACCCTAGCATGTATGCTTCCTACTATGTGCCAGGTGATCCCCATCCATTGTTTTAGTTAACGCTCCCAACATCTGCATATGGCAAGCATTGCAGGCCCTCGTATACAGATGAGGAAATGGACCCAGAGAAGTGAGGCAGCTGGTTCCAGGCCCCCAACCACAAGGTGGAGGAGTAGAGATTCAAACCCATGACTCGTCCCAGTGTCCTGTCCATCATAGCAGGCTGCTCCCTAAGTGCAGATAGGACATTGCGTGAACTAGGAGGACAATGCGTTTTGGAGTGTATCAGTCAGTTGTTGCCAGAGTAATGCTGCATAATAAGCCACATGAAAGCTCTGGCTTACAACAAATATGAATTCTCACTTAACCAGGTTTGTAGGTCACCCATGGTTTCTCTGGTTTGGCTAATCTAGGCTTGGGTTAAAGTATGGTAGGCAGACCACCTGTAGGATGGCCCCAAGATGTATACCTGGTATACCAGGCCACCTGGTATACATGTTCTTGAGTGTGGGAGGGGTCTGTGAATATGGTGGGATGGTCACAACCTCAACATGGTTACACTGTCTGGCAAAGGTGGGAATACAGTCACTCTTGTGATTACATTACATTACACAAGGCTCCATCACAGCAGACTGGAGTGAGGTTCTCCTGTGGTTTTTAAGAAGTCAGCTGCTATGTCATGAGAAGGCTATTGCTAGGAGATTAGGGCACCCTTCGGGAGCTGAGAATAATCTATGCAACAGCCAGCAAAAAAGTGGAGACTTCAGTCCTACCCAAGGAACTGAATTCTACCAACACTCTAAATGGGTTTGGGAATAGATTCTTCCACAGTTGAGCCTTCTGATGAGATCACAGCCCTTGCTGACACCTTGATTTCAGCCTGATGAAATCCTGAGCAGAAGGCTCAGTTATGCTGTGTCCAGACTCTTGACCTACAGAAACTGTGAGATAATAAAGGGAGGGGGGTTGTGTTAAGCCACCAAGTTTGTAGTAAATGGTTATGCAGCAATAGAAAACTAATACAGATGGGCAGGAAGACTTCAGTCTCTAGGTCTGATGATATTTATTCCGGGGGGTGGGGGGGGGTCTATGAAGAAGGCAGCTACAGGACCATGAGTACAGATCACCAGTGTTCAAAGGGCATTTTCCATTTCAAGCCCCATTTCAAGTTTCTTGTCTTGTCAGATCCACTAACATCCCATTGGCCAAGGCAAGTCTCATGGTCAAGCCCAAGATCAAGGTATAAGGAAGTCCATTCCACCCACCTTGAAGCATGGAAAAATTTTGGATGTCTGTTACAGGGGAGTTTAAGAATTAGGATACATTACTCAGGAAATTTAGCAAAAAACAAACAAACCTCCATCTGGTTCTACCTCCCTCCATGCCCATCAGTACACAGCTGACCAATAAGCATTTACCTCCATGGTATATTTGAAGTCCATGAAACCCCCTTCCCTAGCCCTGTCAAATTGATCCATAGAGAGTAGGCTTCTAAGAGAGGAAAGTGGGAACCAGAAGTCAGGGTGAAGAGCAGGTACCACTGTGAGGTTTGTGGGTTACAGGAGGAGCTTTCAGTAAAACTGACATGAACAGGACCACTCCCAGGCAGATGGGCTTAGGTAAGCATTGTGGTATGGGTAGCAGGATTCCTTGATTCTTTGAGCTGGATCACACCCACCTGACCCTACAGAACTCCATCTGCTTGTGAAGCTAGCCATTAAGGCCAGCCCATTAGCTGCCCATGTCATAGGGATGCACACGTCCTTGGTGCCAAGTATTTTATGACTTGTCTATGGTCTTAAGAGAGCATATTGAAGTCAAACAGCCTATGTTCCAATCCTAACACCACTACTAGCTAACCTTGGGCAAGTAGTCTCTGAGGACCCAGTTTTCTCATCATCTATAAAACTGGCATAATGATAGTACCAACCTCCAAGGCAATTGTGAAGATTGCATGAGATCACATAATAAAGAAACCAATGTCACTTTCTTTAGCCCTGTTTCACAAACTTATGTGACTATTGGATTTTTTTAAGCAGGGAATAATTTGGGGGAGTGGGAGCTATTTTTTTTTTAATTTTTTTAAGTTTATTTGTTTTGAGAGAGAGAGAGGGAGAGAGAGAATCTCAAGCAGGCTCCATGCTATCAGCACAAAGCCCTATGCAGGGCTCAATCCCATGAATCATGAGATCATGACCAAAGCCTAAATCAAGAGTTGGACACTTAACTGACATAGCCACCTAGGTGCCCTAGGTCTTTTGTTGTAAGAATCCTTATTAACATTATAGAGAGATGCCTGGAGTTTCCTAGCAGCCAATGGAAAATAAGAAAACCAATGAGTTACCGAGTACTTATGTCAATGAGAAAATAAGAAACTTGCTAAAGGATGGTTCTCCCTGGTGTCTTCCTGAATAGGACCATATGATGTAATATATACAAACTCAAGAATAAACTCCTGAAATATATAAAGATGTGCTGCAAGAGATAATTCTTATAAAGTTCTTCAATACAGGTTGTTAGTAATTCAGTAAAAATAACCCTGGTGGGAGGTGGGGAGAGATAAGAACAGGATATGATCTAGATACTAGGTTCCCTGATGACTGCACTTGATCCAAGGATCATTTTTGGAATATCTAAAGAGGAAGAGTAAGCCTATCAAAAAAAAAATCACACTTCACATGACTTTTTTCCCAATGGAACTTTTGATAAATATTAAATGGAAAATAACTGGGCAATAAACATCCTGGAGAATTTTCAGAGTATGATTATATAGATGCTGAATCATGTTTCTTATAGATGGCATTGTGAGAGTCTGACAATCTCTGTCCTTAAGATCTATGTTTAGACCTTTTACATTTAATATAATGATTGATGTAATTGGATTTAGGTCTACTGTATCATTATTTCTTTGTAACCTCCTTTTTAAATTTCTCTTTTCTTTCTTGTTGCCTTCTTTTGGATTGTTTTAATCTATTTCATTTTAGTTTATCTGTTGGCCTTTTGGCATATATTTTTATATTATTTTTCTGTGATTGGTCTAGAGATTATTATATACCTACCTTTCTACTTAAGTTAATATTTTACACTTTCAAATAAAATATAGAAGGCTTAAAAACCTTGATATTATAGCTGACATATGTATACATGTACATACATTGAACACTCCCAAATAATATTATATTTTTTCCTTTGAACAATCATATATTTTAAAGATCTTAAGGGGAGAAAAATCGTCTATTATATTTTCCCAGATATCTCTCACTTCTGTTGCCTTTTGTCTATTCCTGAAGTTCCCAAGTTGCCTCTGGTATCAGTTCAGAGCTGATACCTTCAGCCAGAACTTCGTTTACCCTTTCTTTTAGAGATGTCTGCTGGTTAAGAATTCTCTTAGCCTTCCAAAGGATTTTTTTTTTTTTTTTGCTAGGTATGGAATTCTGAGTCTATGGTTTATTTTCTTCCACAAGAGACGTTTTCGGTGTCTTCTGGCCCCAAAGGTTGCTGATGAAACGTCCACAGTTACTTGAACTGTTGCTCTCTTTTGTGTACATGTAGTTTCGATCTGACTGCTTTAAAGCCTTTTCTTTATCTTTTATTTGCAGAAGTTTGATTAGATTACGTTTAGGCATAGTTTTCTTTGAGCTTATCCTCTTTGGGACTCACTGACCTCTTGAATCTGTTCATTTATGGTTTTCTTCACTTACATGTGGGACATCTTCAGCCATCATTTTTTATTTAATGTTTTTTTCTTGTATCTATCTCTTACTCCCCTTATTCAGGGATTTCAATGATAGAAATGTTAGATCTTTTATTATTGTCCCACAGTCTCTGAAGCTCTGTTCATGTGTTTTCAATCTTTTTTTTCCTCTGTTCTTCAAATTGAATAATTTTTATTGCTCTGTTCTCAAATTCAATGACTATTTTCTCTGTTATCCCCATCTTGCTATTAAACACACCCATGATGTTTATAATTTTTCCGATACTGTATGCTTCACTTATAAAATGTTCATTTAGTTCTTTTTTGTAGTTTCTATTTCACTGTCGTGAATGTCTATAATTCCATTTATTTCAAGGCTGTTCAACCTACCTCATGGAGTCTAGTTCTAAAAGCCACATTAAAATCTTTAGTAATTCCAATACAGGGGTCATTTCAGGGTTAGCATCTATTGATCGCTTTTTCCCTTGAGAATTGGTTGAGTTTGCTGGTTCTCGATACACCAAGTAACTTGGGGCTTTTAAAACATCATGTTGTTAGACTCTGGATCCTGTTAAAATCCTTTGGAGAATGGGGGTTTTGTTTATTCTGCTGTTGTTTAAATTTAGCAGACAATCAACCCATTTGAGTTCAGATCTCAAGGTCTGTCTTGCCTTCGGGAACAAGAATTTCAACTTTAGTTCAGTTTTCAAAGACTTTGCTCTGGTGTTTGGGTCTGTGGCACTCATCTGCCACTTAAGTGTTGGTCTGGGACTCGGGCAGTGGTTTAGAGTATCTTTCAGCCCTCAAAACCTTTGCTACGTCTTATTCTGTGTTTTAATGTGTGTTCTGTGCCTCGCAGGCTGAAGATAAGTACTTGTGTCCATTCAAAGAAAGAATTAGGGATTCCTCTTCTCCCTCTCTTTCCTCTTGGAGATTTCCCCTATATTCCCTAGCTCCCAGGAGCCCCTGCTTCTGGTCCTTCTGGCCAGAAAGACAAGGTTGTATTAGTGTTTAGGTTCTCAGACTGTCACAGATGCATGTGACTGGACCCGCCTTCAGGGAGAAGACATAGGAAATAAATATTTAAAAAAAAAAAAAAACAACTGTGGAACTTCTTCCACACTCTTCAAAGCATGGGGTCCCTTCTTCTATCCAGATGGACAGGTTTTTTCTCTGGTTCCTAGATGCCCGGTGACCACCAGTGCCATCATCTCAGTGCAGCTCCACCGTAGTGGTTGGTCTCGGGGGGCAGGGCAGAGGTTAAAAAAGCAATTTTTAAAATCCCAGAGATTTCCAACACTCTCTGGCTCACAGGAACCTTTCCCCCTGATCCTGTGGCCAGAAAGACAAGGTTTTGGATCTGTCCCACCGGCAGGTAAATGGGCTCCATATGACCACTGGCTCTTGGAGTTACCCATAAACTCTCTGCCTACTGGCCCCAAGCTTCTGTGACTTCTTGGGCCCCTGGTTCTGCAGGTGGCCTTAATGCTTAGAGGTGTCTAACATCACCCAAAGCAAATGCTAAGAATAGTTTTCTATTAATGATACATCTTATGGGTGCCAGGCAGTGCACTAAGCATTCTGCATATACAATCTCTCTCCACTCTCAAGTCAGCCCATTTTATGACAAGCAGTTGGTATCCTGCTCTGGATCTCATGCCAGGGGAATAGTAGATTAGCACCAAGCCCAGGCCCAAATGACCCCAGAGCCTGTCCTTAGTTGCTGAGCTTCCTGCCTCAAACCCATGGGCTCCAAAGCAGTGAGCCCACTGGGAAGGGGTGATCCCAGCTGTTTAAAACTTTAAAAATTAAAAAAAAGACCATGTTTTCCTCTGTGAGAGTTCTAGGATCTAGGTAGGAATTAGGGGCTGAACCGAGGAGCAGCTAAAAAACATCCTATGATTGCAGCACCAGGCTCAACAGAATAAGACGTGAGTGACTCATCTGTTTGAACAGTTTGAAGCCACTTCATCTCAAAGAAACATTCTCTTGAGAGGCCAGTATGTGCCAAGTCCTGTTCGAGGTATTTTAGAAAGAACTGAGTCGGGGAGAGTCAGGCGGATGATGTCAGTGGCACGTGAGCAGGCTCGGACAGAGGGAAGCTTGCACGAGGGACATCCGCCCCAGTGGTTCCCATCCATGGGCACAATCCGGGGCCACTTAAAAGGCCAACGCCAGACCCCACCCCGGCTGACTGAACCAGCATCATGGCGCAGAGGGTGTGGGTAATCTTTTAAGCATCCCAAGTGATTGTAAGCTGCAATGAGGGCTGAGACTCCTGGGCTCTCTGGAAGGAGGCGTCAAGATCTATCTGCCCATCCGCCTGGGCTTGTGGGGTACTGAAGGCAGGTGGGAGACATGAGGCACAAGAAACAAAAGGAAGTTCATCAAAATCAATGCTGGCAGGTAAACTGTCTCCAAGTGAAGGCCAGAAAAGGGGACAGCACGAGGCAAAGGCCTCCCAAAAGAGACAAGACAAGGGGGCCCCAGTTCTGGAGTAATTTTATAATCTCTGATGCCCTCCCGCAGCTCTGTAACCTCTAATAAAATGCAATTGTCATGGTCTTACTTTGTGTATCATCTTTATCTATTAGCATCCTCTATGTTGAATGTACATCCTCAGATTCCTGAAAAATACCTCTGTGCGCGTGATGAATTTCCATAAAAATCTTGGTGCTGTAGATTTGCTTCTGCTCCTTCTCGTGTTCAGGTGGCGCCGAACTTCCTCCATGTGACTATATTTGAGCATCACCTCTGTGCGCTCTGTACCATTCCATCAGATGTCGCCTCTGTCTCCACTCCCATAACGGGCGGGACATCGGTGAGGGCATCAGGCCCTGGTGGATGACACCGTGCTCCCGAGGGGTGACCTCCATCACCACTTTCCTCATCTGTGATTGTGTCCCCAGAAGACAGACTGGCCCGTGAATCACATCTCCGGGGTACACAGGTCCATTTGCCTGGTGCCACATTTGGGTATAGTTCTTTGATGACAGAAGAAGGCAAAGGCAGTGTGACGTCGGGGTGGGGGGAGGGGCAGTCCCCAAGACTACCCTCAGGTCTGTTGCTTTGCTAGAAGGACTCACAGAGCTCACTGAAAGCTGTCATACCCAGGGCAATGGTTTAGGGCAGCACAAAGAGGCAGAAGGAAATCCACCCCGGGAAGACATGTATGGCAGAATCTTGGGAGGCTCCAAACACAGAGCTCCTGGCCCTGTGGCGTCAAAGCCAGCGATAACTCCTGTTGGCAACGAGGTGTGCCAATGCACACAGAATATCACTAGCCAGAGAAGCTCATCTGAACCTCGGTGTGCACAGATTTTATTGGGGAGACATGTCCAGTTGTCCACGTGGCTCACTTTTAGTCTCTGGAGGTGGGGCTGACCCCTTTAAATTTTTTTTAATATTTATTTATTTTTGAAAGAGAGAGAGAGAGAGAGAGAGAGAGAGAGGCAGGCTGCAAGCAGGGGGAAGGGCAGAGAGAGAGAGGAAGACACAGAATCGGAATCAGGCTCCAGTCTCTGAGCTGTCAGCACAGGGCCCGATGTTGGGCTTGAAACCACGAACTGTGAGATCGTGACCTGAGCTGAAGTTGGACGCTCAACAGACTGACCCACCCAGGTGCCCCTGACGCTGACCCTTTTAAAGGCCCTGTTGTGTTAGTCAGGTGAGGTTTGGCTCCACTGCAGAGACAGACAAACCCCGAATCTCGGTGGGCTGGCACAGTAAAGGTTTGGTTTCTCCTTTGTGCTCCTACACGATTTGGAATGCATGGCTGGGGAAGAGAAAGGTGGCTGGGGCACACTGGTCTTAGCTGCCTGGGCTCAGAAGTCACAAGGTCATTTCCGGGGCACCTGGGTGACTCCATTGGTTAAGCATCCCACTCTTGATTTCGGCTCAGGTCATAATCTTGGATTTCACGAGATCGAGCCCCGCATCAGGCTCTGCGCTGACAGTGCAGAGCCTGCTTGGGATTCTCTCTCTCCTCTCTCTTATCCCCTCCCTTGCTCCCTCTCTCTCACAAATAAATAAATAAGCTTTTTTAAATAAATAAAAAGTTTTCTAAAATTAAAAAATAGGGGCGCCTGAGTGGTTCAGTCGGTTAAGCGTCCAACTCTTGATTTCGGCTCAGGTCACGATCTCACAGTTGGTGGGTTTGAGCCCCACATCGACTCCACGCTGACAGCAAGAGGCTGCTCTGGATTCTCTCGCTCCTCTCTCTCTGCCTCTCCCCACATCTCTCAAAATAAATAAATAAACACTTAAAAAAAAAGACACTTAAAAAAACCAGAGGTTGCACTGTCATTTTCTCGCACGGAATTGGCCACAGGGCTCCAACTTACTAGTGCAAGGCCTTCTGGGAAACGTAAGGCAATTCATGGAATACTTGCTGGGTGAGGGCCTCGTTTCCCAAGCAGCAGCGCCACAAGCATGGGCCGGCCGCAGGGGAGGCAGGCGGGCCCCGAGGGGAGCAATTCACGTGGTGTGCCTGCCCGTGCCCCAGCCCCCGGTGCTCCATGCCAACTCCAGAGAGTCTGGGAACACAGGGATAATCCAGGCAGCCCAGAGAGCTGTCAAGGGAAGGAGGCCAGCCCCCAGGGAGGACAGAGGAAGCAAGGCAGAGGCCTGGATGGATGCGAGGGTGACACCTGGGCCCACCAAGAATTCCAGATGAGGCTTCCTCGTGCTGGGACCAAAGGAGACGGACTTACACAGAGTCAGCGTTCTTCAAGGGGATTAGGAGCTTTGTCTTTGCCTCACTCTCTGGGTAACTCTAGGGGTACGGTCCTTCCAGGGCCATCACAGAGCTTGGGGCTTCCCTGGTGACCCAGGCTGGCGGGGGGACAAGGACACCACTAGGATGAGCTCTGTGATGGGACTGGCTCTCCACTGTCCCCTTGAAGACAGTGAGTGGGGGGCTCCCAGGGATCCCTGCTATTGACTAGGTCCCTGCTCAAGGCAGAAGCTGGCAGGCAGGCTCTGTGTTACCTCGTGGGTTTGGGTTTTTTTTAATGTTTATTTATTTAGAGCGTGATCTGGGGAGGGGAAGAGAGAGAGAGGGAGAGAGAGAACCCCAAGCAGGTTCCATGCTGTCAGCATGGAGCCCAACTCAGGGCTCGATCCCATGAACTGTGAGATCATGACCTGAGCCGAAATCAAGAGTCAGATGCTTAACCAACTGAGCCACCCGGGCACCCCTGTGTTACCTCATTTAAAATCCTCACCAAGACCCTGCAAGCCCCAAATTATTGTCCCCTCGCTTCACAGGTGAGGAAACCGAGGTCTTGAGAGGCAAAAAGAATTACCCAAGATTATCCCATAGGTAGTGAGACTGGGATTTGAACCCAAAGAAGGAATCAGCGTCCACACTGCCAAAGGCATTATATGATGGAAAATTCCATGAGAGCAGATCACAAGACACGGCCATCCCCCACTGCAGTAATCATCAGCTCCCCGCCCAGCTCATTTCATCCATACCCTCGGCAACCTCCCCAGCACATCCTGGGCTACTTTGGAGAAAATTCCAGATCCACATCATTTCATCCTTAGCAATTTCAGCACGTGTCTCTAAAGGATAAGGAAGAACCCACATTCTTAGCCACCGGGCCTGGTGTGGAGTCAATGTCAATACACGTTGAGGGGCGTCTGGCTGGCTCAGTCCAGTGAGTGTCCGACTCTTGATTTCAGCTCAGGTCACGATCTCACGGTTCGTGGGTTCAAGCCCCGCGTTGGACTCTGTGCGGACAGCAGAGAGCCTTCTTGGGATTCTCTCTCTCCCACTCTCTCTCTCCCCCTCCCTCCGTCATGCTCGCGCTCTTTCTCCCTCTCTCGAAATAAATAAATAAGCTTTTTTAAAAAGGAACAAATAAGTATCTGTTGAATAAATGAACGATCTCCCAGCGCCTGTCAAGCTGGAAACATGTTTAGGAGTCTAGAAGGCAGCCAGGAGCCGTGGGAAGACAGTGGGCTTTACCATAAGGTTGGGGGCCAAGCTCCGACTCAGCCAAATGCCATGGCTGTGGGGCGCCAGGTGAGCTCGTGGGGCGCAGCCACACGACCTGTGGTTTTCTCCTCTGGAATTTGAGCGACAGAAACACCGTGAGTCGCCAGGACGCCAGGATGGAGCGAGAACGTGGTTGTGGGCCCCCGCCGTCTGCAGGATCAGAGCTCGGTCGGTGACTCGGCCAGTGTCTCTGTGCCTACGGCTCTTCATCTGTAAAATGGGATCATATTAGCATTTACCCCAGAGGGCTGCCGTGAGGGGTAAGTGAGTTCGTCTGTGTTGGTGTTTCACGCCTGGCACTGAGCAGGGGCTCGATATGAGTCACTCAGCGTGAGATGCCTGCCGCGTGGCAAAGTACCAGCCAGGATAACGGGTACTATCCTGCAAGCCGGCACAGAGACGGGCCAGGCTACGTCTAAGATTAGAGTGGTGTTTCCCTACCAGGGGAGGTTTGGTGCCCCAGGAGGTTTGGCAGGCTGGCGATCGCTGTGGTTGTCACAACTGGATGAGTGGCTGGCTCCGGGCACCTAGTGAGTAGGGGCCAGGGATGCTGCTAAACTCCTACAGTGCACAGGGCCGCCCCCGACGAAGAGGTATCTGACCCGAAATGTCAACAGTGCCGAGGTCGAGAGACTCTGGGTTGGAAAATAATCAGGAGGGCTCAGCTCCGTTGCACAGAGGCCTCGGCCAGCCTCCGCTGCTTCCAGACTCGCCAAGTTAGCAGAACTTTCCTCACCTTCACCAGAGTCGCAGTTGAGCTGGTCTTTCCAGAAGACAGCTGGATGTGGTTTATGAAGTGTCCTCTCCACGCCTGTGCAGCAGGCCTGGGAGTGGCCAGGTCCTGGGGGATGCACGGTTGTGCCCAGTGAGGGGCTCCCCTGCCCAGGCAGAATGCAGGGCCAGCAGCAGCAGGACGTGGCTCTGGCCCCAACCTGGAGACAAGGGGAGGAGTCTGCCGGGGGCGGGGGGGCGATGATGGACACAATCAGCAGAGGCACAGCGGGAGGCGTGTGGGCTTTGGAACCACAGGGACCCATGTTCCAATCCTACCCCTCTTAGTTACCAGCGGGTGACCGTGGCGTGGGACTGAACCCCTCCAAGACCCCTCTTTTCCATCTATGAAATGGGTGTAACAGACCCCACTTCGCAGAATTTATTGCAACAAATATTGAGAGCGAGGCCCAGAGAGGACAGGGGGAACTGTCCAAAGTTCCAGAAGGAACCCGTGGCTTGTGTTCATGCCTCTCAGTGCTCGGCCCAGGTTCTTCTCAGGATATTCATTCATCCGTTTGCTCATTCAGGCAGCCAATCAGTCATTCATTTGGGGTAGGAGATGGGGAGGCTGGGGGGGGAGCCAGTCAAGGGCAGGGCAGGGGTTCTGCAGGTGTGTTCAGCCATGTGGGAGCTGAGAACTGCCTCGGGGCCCCGTGTGGAGACTGCACCGCCTGGAGACCGAGGAGCATGGAGGAGAGGACCACTTAGGGAGCAAGTGAGGTAGAGACAGAAGAAAAAAAGCAAGCCAGGACTGGGCCACGCGGGCACTCCGGGCTTCAGAGTTTAAAGGGAACCCAGTGAAGGAACATGCAAAGGAGTGGAGGGGACGAGAGGAAAGCAGGGAACATGGCACCGGAAGTCAGGAGGGAACAAGCACCAGCCTTCAACTCAACTGGGTTCCTTCTTCTCCAGTGTGGCCTTGGGCAAGCACTGGAAGCCAGGAAGAGGGAGCGACTGGGGGTGGTGGTGTGGGGGCTGGTGGGACAGTGAGGGGACAGAAGCAAGCGTCTAGAACATAGTAGGTCCACGGAAAGTGGTAAATGTCACTATGAAGGCTGAACCGTGCCTGGAAGGTTGCCAGGAAAGTTCCCCACCTGCAGACTGTTCTGGAACAGTGCAAATGCTCCTAGGGAAGACCTGTAAACTCGGGGCCCCGGGGGTTCCAGCTCCCCAGCCCCAGGATCCATTCCGGCTGAATGAGCCCCATGTTCTCAGACTCTCTCCGGAGCTGACGTAGAACTTTGGGAGCCCTGCAGGAATTCTGGCTGGGGATGAGGCAGGGGCGGACACGCCATGTGAACCCTTCCCGTCCGCTACCCTTGGGCTCACAGGCAGGGCTGGGATGGCCTCAGGCTCACGGGACTAAACACACTGAGGTCCAGACCCCTCCCAGAACCGTAGAGGAGAACATCTGAGAAGGGCATCAGGCATGTTTATTGTCACATTATTTTAGCTCCCCGGTTGATTCTGTCGCACAACTAGTATTGACAACCAGTGGGGAAACTGAGGCCCCAGAGCCTCATTCCTGACTGTCTCCTACCCCAGATTCCTCCGGGGTACCACGAGGCTGGCATTCTCTTCCCTTCATAAAATACATCCAGGGAGGGAATAGACGGGTGGCTAAGAACCTGGGCATCTTAGTCGGCTTGGGCTCTGTAACAGATTTTACCTTAAAGCATAAATGATTCTGTCTCCCAGTCCTGGAGGCTGGAAGGCCGAGATCGGGGTGCCAGCCCGCTGGGGTTCTGGTGCAAACACCTTGGCCTGGCTTGCAGATGATGGCTATTTCCTGCTCTGTGCTCACGTGGCCTTTCCCTGGAGTGTGTGCATGGAGAGAGCCAGAGGACTTGGCGTGTCTTTTCACTTCTTATAAGGGCACTAATCCCATCACGAGGGACCCACCCTTAACAACCCCATCTAACCCCGATTACCTCCCAAAGTCTCCATCTCCAAATACCATCACAGTGGGGTTAGGGCTTCAACATAAGAACTGGGGGGGGGGGTGCTGGGCAGGACATAAACGATCTGTAACACCAAGCACTGGCCTTCAACTCAACTGGGTTCCTTCTTCTCCAGTGTGGCCTTGGGCAAGTCATCCCCGACCTGATTCCTGGGGAAGGTAAATCATTAACAACTGCATGGCTCTCTATGGCTTCCGAGGCATTTTGACTGACACCCTCTCTGAACACTCCCCCATAACCCTGTGACGGAGAGGGCAACTACTTTCTGACTGGGGAAACGAGGCTCAGAGATGAAGTCACTCACCAAATGACACCCAGCTTGTGTTTAAAGGCAGATTTCCTTTTTCCTTTGCCCTAGGGAGCCTGCAATTGAGAGCGAGAGAGATGGATGGATGGATGGATGGACGGACTAAAACATGTGTAGTCAGTGCTCCTGAACAGGGTCCTGCAGGGACTATGGAATCTACCCCAGTGAAAGGAGAGGAAGAAACGAATCATCCAGGCAGCTACCATAAGCCAAGAACACGCTAGGCCTTTACATCTGGCGTGAGTCGCTTAGAGCTGGCCCTTTCGCTGGAAGGGACCCATTTTACAGGGAAGAAACTAAGCCCGAGAGTAGGTGGATGGATAGAGTATCTAACTGTTGGTCCAGAACCCCTTCTGACACCCCAGGGTTTAAGAAAAGCCATAGAGGGGCACCTGGGTGGCTCAGTCGGTTAAGTGTCTGACTCGGCTCAGGTCACGATCTCGCGGTCCGTGAGTTCGAGCCCCGCGTCGGGCTCTGTGCTGACAGCTCAGAACCTGGAGCCCGCTTCGGATTCTGGGTCTCCCCCTCTCTCTGCCCCTCCCCTGCTCACGCTCTGTCTCTCTCAAAAATTAATAAACGTTAAAAAAATAAAAATTTTAAAAAGTCATCGAGGTTTTGAGAAAACTCTGGATGAAATTCCTCTGCGAAAGCAAGGTCGCCATTTCTAGTTTTTGCCGTAAGGAGAAACTCTGTATGTGTGACCAGCACATAACAGGTATAAGCTGGGCAGGTGGTAGCTGTTGCCGCACAAACCCTCCTTGGATGCTTTTCTTCTGGATGCTCCAATGTCCCGAAGTGCCCCCGCCTGCAGCGACTGCTAAAGAGGATGAAGGTCTATGGCACGCCAGACACTGGGCTAAGCGCTTACGTTGTTTCGAGAATGGGCAAACTTTGTCTATAAAGACACATTTTTTGCTTTGCGGGCCATAGGGTCTCTGCCACAACTACTCAGCTCTGATGTGGTGTGAGAGCAGACACGTATACAGACATGAGCTTGTCTCTTCCACTAAAACTTTATTTGTAAACACTGAAATTTGAATTTCATGTGATTTCATATAATTTCTTTTTTCTTTAACGTTTATTCATTTTTTGAGAGACAGAGAGAGACAGAGCATGAACGCGGGACGGTCAGAGAGAGGGAGACACAGAATCCGAAACAGGATCCAGGCTCCGAGCTGTCAGCACAGAGCCCGACGCGGGGCTCGAACCCACAAACCGCGAGGTCACGACCTGAGCCAAAGTCGGCCGCTCAACCGACGGAGCCTCCCAGGCGCCCCTCATACAATTTCTTTTGATTTATATTTCAACCATTAAAAAACGTAAAAGGCACTCTCAGCCGGCAGACTGTTTAGATAGTGGCAGGTGGATTTGGCCCGCCGGCCGTGGCTTGCTGACGATAACCAGAAGTGGATTGTGTCGCTACCCCATTTTAAAGATGAAGAAATCAAGTCCCAGAGCAGTTTAGGGATCTGTGTAAGGTCCCACAGCTAGGCAGGGGCAGAACCAGGATTCAGAGTCGAGCAGTAGCGATGGAGGCGGCGAGCTGTCCACGAAAGGACACCCAGCAAGGGGGAGGCACGGCCCTGCCCGGACCCCAGACCCCGGACCCAGGACCCAGGACCCAGGACCCCGGACCCCAGACCCCAGACCCAGAACCCCAGACCCAGGACCCAGGACCCTGGACCCCGGACCCCGGACCCAGGACCCAGGACCCCGGACCCCGGACCCCGGACCCTGGACCCAGAACCCTGGACCCAGGACCCAGGACCCCGGACCCCGGACCCAGGACCCCGGACCCCAGACCCAGAACCCCGGACCCAGGACCCTGGACCCCGGACCCCGGACCCAGGACCCAGGACCCCGGACCCCGGACCTCGGACCCTGGACCCAGAACCCCGGACCCAGGACCCAGGACCCCGGACCCCGGACCCAGGACCCCGGACCCCAGACCCAGAACCCCGGACCCAGGACCCCGGACCCCGGACCCAGTCCGGGGCTTCCTCTTCCACACTGTACAGCTTCCTCATTTCTTCCAACTAATTATCATTTGTTAAGTACGTCTGGAACGCTGACATGAGAGTCAGAGGCGGGGGGCGGCAGGCGGGAGTAAGAGGGGGTCACCGCATCCACACGCACGCACACGCACGCACACACAACGGCTTCCATTTCCTGAGATGTCCACCTGCTTTTATGAATATAAGTGGATTTGTAACAAGCATTGCAGCTGCATATAAGGCATTCAGACATGGAGACAATTTTACTAGATAATAGACTATCATGCAGGATACAATTTAAATTAAAAAATGCAATTTTCACCTTGAAATGAACAAATGATTACAATTTCTATACAAATTAAGGCATTCAGCCTCTCTTTCAGTAGTGGCACCAGCCCATGAAATATGACATAATTACCATGAAATACATTTTCAAATATTTTGATTTTTGTCCGCCGCTTTTTAAAAAACATAGGCCGCCTTCTAGGTCTCCGAGTGTGTGTTGGCATTTCCCACCTTCTGGGAAAAACACATTAAAAAGAAAAGCCAAAGTCTCCGAAGATGAAGTTGGCCCCCCTCCCTGCCCTCCCCTCCTCCCATCTCCTCACCCCTAGGAGCTCCCTGCCCTCCCCCACCCCCTCCCTTGGCTCAGAGATAAAATTGAAAAAAGGCAGACGGAGGAGAGGGACGCAGGCGACCAGCTCCAAAGCCCGAGATTTATCTAAATTGCTACGCTTATCTGAAGAATCACATCTGTTGGTTATCTCAACGGCAGCCACTCCAACCCTCCACCCGTCTCTTCTCTGGAAATCGCTTCCCCAGCCCCCAGCTCTCCCCCTACCAACACGCGCCCCCCCCCACCTCCACTCTTATTTTTTAATTATTTTTCCATTCTGTTGTCTCTTTATGGCTGGAGATGGAAGGATGAGCAGGCGTTGCCTGGGGCCCGCTCCGGCCCCGTGGGCTGGATAAGAAACTTTGAGGTTCGGCAGGAGTGGACTGGGGAGGCGGCCAGCGGGTCTCAGCTCCCGGGGCGGGGCTCTCTGCCCACTGCCCGAGCTGGGTGACTTTGATGAAGGTCATTTCTAGACTAATCCGTCTCTTCCCTGGGTCTGTAAGCCCGCCACCATGAATGACCCGTCCCTTTGCTCTGAGCTTTGGGTGGACCTCTTGAGCCATTAAATCTACATCCAGACCACCTAAAAGCAGCTTTGACCTCCCTCTTGGTTCTTGGTCTTGATTCTGAGCTTCCTGGGCGGGAGAGAAGTCACCTCTCCCGGCCCCTACCCCACGCCGTCCCCAACTGCCACCCTTGGGACTTGGTTCCACTCTGTTGTGTGGTCCCACTTCTCTCCCTCAGCCCGGCCTGGGTTAGCTGAGAGGTCCCTGTTCCGTTCGGCAGGATCACCCTCCCAACTCTCTTTCTGAGATGTTCCCAAGCCTAAGGAGAAAATATATGATAAGAAGCAGAGTGCAGAGCCCCTTGCTTTATACTTTGCCCGTGGGCTTTTGGGTTGAAGCATTCCCACCTGCTTTGGCTCAGTCCCATCTTGCTGCTGCCTTGAGCGGAGGACCTCCCTCACCAGGGAGAATCTCAACATTCTACAGAGGAAGTGACCAGATATTCCAGACCAACGCAAGGCATCATCATAGCAATTCCAGACCCAGCGGAAGGTGCTTCACAGGCCTTTGTGGACTTGAACCACTCCTACCCTATGCGCTACCCTCCCACCCCCTTCCTGACCGCAGGGCCAGGTGAAGACTGGGTCATTCTTCAGCTCAGAAAGCAAAACAGGATGCATTGGTGGAAAGAGAATGGGTTTTAAGATCAACCATTTGGTGTTGCAGAATCTCATCTCCGCCCTTTTTGTTCTCTGACCTTGGCCAATCTGATTGGACTCTGCCTTCATTTCTCATCTGGAAGATGGAAATACGGATGCTTCTTCATGGAAGCCGTGAGAGTTAACTTTGAGAGCACAGGGCAGGCCTTCAGCAGCTATGAACTTCCCCCTCTTGTGCTGTGGCTCCAACTTACTAAGGGATTTTGAGATATTAAAAAAAAAAAATCTTTCTAGTTCATCAAGAAAATCCAAGCTCCAAAATGTCTACCACTTAGGAAATCGTTGCGGGGGGCCTGGGTGGCTCAGTTGGTTAAGCGTCTGACTCTTTTTTTTTTTTAATTAAAAAAATTTTTTTTCTACGTTTATTTTTGAGAGACAGAGAGAGACAGAGCACAAGTTGGCGGAGGGGCAGAGAGAGAAGGAGACACAGAATCCAAAGCAGGCTCCAGGCTCTGAGCCATCAGCACAGACCCTGACGTGGGTCTCGAACCCACAAACCGTGAGATCAGGACCTGAGCCAAAGTCGGACGCTTAACTGACTGAGCCACCCAGGTGCCCCAATGCCTGGCTTGTGATTTTGGCTCAGGTCCTGATCTCAAAGTTTGTGAGTTTGAGCCCACATCAGGCTCTGTGCTGACAGTATGGAGCCTGCTTGGGTTTCTTTTTTCCCCCTCTCTCTCTCTCTTTTTCAAAAATAAATGAATAAACGTTAAAAAAAAAAAAAAGAAGGAAAAAAGAAAATTGTTGGTACTTGGGGGTGAGTCAAGTTTTGTGCCTGGCATAGACCCCAGGGTATTGAAAGATTCGTGCGTGAGGAACCAGGGAGAGAGTGGAGTGGAGGCAGGAAGGAGAGTTTATTGCTACAGAGTAAGTACTCTTGTAAACATGTTGCTGAGCACCTACTCAGTTACAGGCATTGTGCTAAGGGTCTTTATCTCATGTAATCTCCACAACAATATAACGAGGTTACTATTAACCCCCCTTAACAAATGGAAGAACCCAGTCACAGAGAAGTTATGTCATTGGCCCAAGATCACACAGCTGGGATTTGAACCCAAGCTTCTTGGCCCTTAAAAACTGTGCTAAGTGTCCAAGGCAGACCAGAGGACCACCTTTTCCTAAGTATTTCTTTTCTTTTCTTTTTTAATGTTTATTTATTTTGGGGAGAGAGTGGGCAGGGGAGGAACAGAGAGAAGGAGGCGACAGAGGATCCAAAGTGGGCTCCGTGCTAACAGCAGGGAGCCTGAGTCGGGGCTTGAACTCAGGAACCGTGAGATCATGGCCTGAGCTGAAGTCAGATGCTCAACCGACTGAGCCACTCGGTTGCCCCCAACTATTTATTTTCTCAGTGAAAAGACATAAATAAGCTAGAACCTTGGAACCAAAGGCGTGTCAATGGCTAATGGGTTGAGTATGATGTGCACACAATTAGCTTTACTCCCAAACAGAACTCACTGATGGATTCTAGTGGGAGAGGGGATGGGGAAGGCATAGTCAGGAGGTCTGATCCCACTCATGGTTCCGCAACGCCCCCCACGTGGCTTGGTTAGATCACTTGCTGTCCCCGGCCTGAGCATCTTCACCTATCGAATGAAGGGACTTATCTGAAATCAGAAGTCTGCACATGTTTCCACGAGGCTCCCAAGGAAGGACAAAGGGGCCTGTGAGAGCCGATGCCCAGGGGCTCTCGGGGTGGGCAAATGACCCCAAATGGCCCACCCCAAACCAACATTCGTTGAAACTGTCAGACTTTTGTCGTCTTCTCTCCAAAATGCGTCCTAAATTTACATTCTGCTCCCAAGTGCATGCTATCCTATAAAAACCATAATTACATAATATATACCTATTTACATATCTGTAACATATTTATAGATTTATAAAAATGGTGCCAGCTCGGCTCTGAATCTTCCCTCTTAGAATCCTATCGAAAACCACCATCCCCAACCCCCAGGAATGTTCTACTACGTTTTTGTTCCTGTGGCCTTGCACGCCTGCCAATTCAGCACAAGACCACATCCTCTTTAATTGCCCTCCCAAAGCCAAAGTTCTTCTGGTATCACATTCTATTATTATAATAGCCACACATTCCAGCACCGAATCATTTTAACATCGTAACGGTATGACATCGTCACTCTTGATTACGACATTATCCTAACGCTTGGGCACTGCCTCGCTCCAACATTCGAGGACCACGAGTGTTCGGTTCATCCGTTCCCGCTGTCTGGTTCTGAGTCATGGGCAGAAAGGTGCTCAGACCCCGGTGGCCTCCTTGCCCCTGGGAGCGCAAGTGGGCCCCGTGAAACTTCCTGCAGGCACGCAGATCAGCCTGTCCCCTACCTTCATAGCCGTTGCAATTTAATGCAATGAGCGCATTTGGTCATCCTGGTAGTGGGGGCAAAATGATCCTCTTAGAAGTCGTATGTAATGTGGGGCGCCTGGGGGGCTCAGTCGGTTAAGCATCCAACTCGGGCTCAGGTCATGATCTCGTGGTTCGTGGGTCAGAGCCCCGTGTTGGGGCGGGGGGGGGTCTGTGCTGACAGCTCGGAGCCTGGAGCCTGCTTCCGATTCTGTGTCTCCCTCTCTCTCTGCCCCTCCCCTGCTTGCACTGTGACTCTCTCACTCTTAAAAATAAATAAAGATTAAAAACAATTTAAAAAAATAAAGACGTTGTAGGTAATGGAATTATTATTACAGCTAACATTTGCTGAGTGCTTACTAAGTATTCTACGTGCAGCATGTGGTTCAAGCTTCACAAAGCACCTTATGGGCTGCTGTTTGTGTTCCTAAACTACAGAAGAGAAAACAGAGGCTCAGATAGATGTGCTGACATCCCCAAGGGACGTGCCCAGTTCCCACTGCTCGTGACTGAGAGAGGCAGGGCTCTAGCCCATGACTGTCTGGCCCCAGCTCTTCGCTCTGTTGCACCAGTGAGTATGGATGGAACCACAGAGAGGGAAGAATCGGACCCAGAGCCGGACACTGTGTTAATTAAATGCTTATTGTAAACGAGGGAGTGAATGGATAGTCTACTGTCCCAGGCTTCGGAAACCATCAGCCAACATTCAGATGAGTGCAGGGTTAGCCCTATTTTTAAAGCTCACCGATGCTCAGAGCACCTAAGATATTCTGAAAGGTCACAGAGCTACAAAGCGACAGGGACAGAGTGGTGGATGGGAACGGCTGAGAGCAGGTCTGTGGCACGTGGCAGGGTTCTCCGGGCTCCGCGGTGCCGTTTCAACAGCCTCGCAGGGCCACCCTGGATGCCTTGGAAAGTCGCTCGTTCCAGGTCCTGATGGCCTTGGTTTCAGGAACCTCAGAGATGCTTTGGGGGGTGGGGAGGGGAATGTGAAATTTGTGTCAGGGGCGCTTGGGTGGCACAGTCGGTTGAGCAGCCGACTTCGGCTCGGGTCACGATCTCATGGTTTGTGAGTTCGAGCCCCACGTCAGACTCTGTGCTGACACCTCAGAGCCTGGAGCCTGCTTCGGATTCTGTGTCTCCCTCTCTCTCTCCGCCCCTCCCCTGCTCATGCTCTGTCTCTCTCTGTCTCTCAGGACTGAATAAATGTTAAAAAAAATTTTTTTTTTTAATGAAATTGTGTCAGAACGCTGTCAGAAGGGGGAGATTTGCTAAGCCACATATTAAAACAAAGCTGAGTGGAGGTGATGGGGGCAGGTGGCGGGGATAGAGATCCTTAAACATCTTCTTCATAGTTGTTGGCCAAGGCTCTCTAGTCCGGGGAATCCAAGCCTCAGGGGAAAAGCCTCTGACGGGGGCAGAGCTCTCTCCACGAGGATGCCCAGAGAGTGAGATAAAATGAGAACAAGTCAAAGTCCAACGACAGAGGGATGGTCAAGGAGAACATATTATCTCCACTTGATAAGCTGCTTTGCAGCCGTTTTAATGGACATTTACAACATCTTTCAGTACCTAGGGGAAGGCTGATACTCCAGTGATGACCCGAATAACTTAGGACGGAAAACTGACTTTGTGATATGATCTCAAGCGCGTTAGCATTCCCAGAAGGTAGACGGGAAGGGGCAGGGTGAACGTTCAAGGGCCCACCATTGAGAAGGGCGTTGTCCCGACTCTCCTTTAAGGCTCCAAGAGGACCCTCTATTACTCTGATAAGTAGCCATTCATAAAACCAACACAGGCAGTAGAGGCAGACAAGGAATAAGCATGAGCAGGAAGACGAGACGGAAAATGGCCTGGGCTGGCCGTCACCTCTATTAATGACGGCTGTCCAAGGAAAGCGGAAATGGCCCCAGGCCAGAGAAAGGAAAGGGACGCGAGGAATTTAACAAAATCCCCAAAGCTTCAAGCCTGAGTGCGCCCAGTGACTAAGAGCTAGTGACTCACACAGCAGAGGAAAGCTCTCCCTGCGTCTGTCCCCACGGTGCGCAGGGAGGGTGCATGGGCTCATTCGGCGACCCCCGCCTCCCCTACCCCTCTCTGCACAAACGTGCCAAGCCCACCATTGACGAGCCATCACTACCGCTAATTCTAAACAGAGGGTCCAGTGTCAACGGGACATTTAGCGTCATAGCCTCCCACAACCCTCACCTGGCTGAGCCATAGGGACTGAGCGATAATGCCTATTTTTATCATTTATAATACTCGCCATGGCGGCCACCATTTATCGAGCGCCTCATATGTAAAGAGCTGAGACTCCTACATGCGTCACGTTATTTAACCCTGGCGACAGCTCACGAGGCAGGGGCTGGGACTGTCCCCCTTTGGAGGCGTGCACTCTGAGGTTCTTCCGGTTAAGTGGCTCCCTCAGGGGCCAGTGCGGAACCGGGGATCCAAGCCTGGGTTTCTCTGACCTTCACCACCACCAAGGACAGCTCACTAGGCACTCCACGGAAGAAAGCACGGAAAGAAAGCATGGAAAGATCTCCAAGATATCCAGGGAGGTGACACAAATAGCAATAAAGTGCAGAACTGTGGGCATGGTGGGCCACATTTGTGTATTAAAGAGGAAAAGATACACGCCGTGCATTTGCTTGTCCAGGCATGAAAAACCTTTGCAGACTGTATGAGAAGCCGGTTACATTGGTTACCTCCGGAGAGCGGGGCAGAGAGAGCTGCCTTTGTCCTTGGAATTCTGAATCACATGGATTATGATGTTAAATAAATAAAACTTTGCATCTTTTGAAATGTAAGGGAAAGCAAAGAACACACTGCTCTTGAAAGCATGCGCAGGCAGGCGGCCATCCCCAGCCACGAGCTCCGAGCCACCTCTCCTGAGTAGCTTTTGGGTTTCACAGGGTTTGACTTGCATTTCTTGTCTGTCGTTGTCTGAGAAGCTCTTTTGCACCATCAGACAATTCTTTTAAGGGAGCCTGGGTTAGGGAGAGCTACAGGGTTCCAAGGGCAGGGGTGTATTTGATGGCTAAGATCTAAACTACAGGAGAGCCCCGGGGGCTCGGTCGGTTGAACGTCCGACTTCGGCTCAGGTCATGATCTCACGGTCTGGGAGTTCGAGCCCCGCGTCGGGCTCTGTGCTGACGGCTGGGAGCCTGGAGCCTGCTTCCGATCCTGTGTCTCCCTCTCTCTCTCTGTTTCTCCCCTGCTCGTGCTCTCTCTCTCTCTCTCAAAAAATAAATAAACATTAAAAAAAATTTTTTTTAAGATTTAAACTAGAGAAGCTAAAGAGAGAAAGAGAGAGAGAGAAGCTCAGGAACACTGGGCCAAAAAAGAACAAGGAAAAAAGGCTGTTAAATAGGAATTTATTCATTCAACAAATATTACATGAGCACTTACTGATCCCGGAGCTGTGTTGGGCACTGGGGTGCAGCAGGGAACCACATGGCCACAGTTCCTGACCTCAGAGTGCTCTCACTCTGGGAAGGGGAGACAGAGCAAGCAACTGAACAAAGAAAGACTGAAAATAATAAGGCAGTTGGGCTAAGCAGGAGTGAGGCTCTGCCACGGGGTGATGGCGCTGAAGTTAGGTGCCTCCGGGAGGCTATCTTGACGTAGAAACCTGAACGGTGCGGAGGAAGCAGCCACCTAGAAGCTGGGGAATTCTGTGCACTCGGACACGGAGAACAGTCAGTGCAAAGGCCCTGTGGTGGACACACACTTTCTATGTGAGTCTGGAGAAGGGAGGAAAGGGTTCCACATCAAACCTTTAACAGGAGGCGAGAACCATTTTACTTGTTTTAACACACAGCTAACGCTTCGATTCACTCTCTTTGTAAGAATTCAACGAGGTGACAGGGCTGTCCTCAGCTACCACTGAAATTAGTCTCCCCACCCAAGACCATGCCTGCTAGCACTTTGCCATTTACACGTCCAGACTCCTTTCCACGTGTTCAACACGTATACAGAGATGCAGTTTACGGGAGGTGAGTACCTGGGACCATACCGTGTGTATTTTTCCTGCCATTTCGAAGCTTTACTCACTGTATCTAGATGTTTGTCAGCCCCTGTCACTTTAATTCCTTTGTTTTTTATAATCCACTCCTCATTTCAACTCTGTGAACCTTTACTAAGCACCCACCAAAAGCCAGACCCAAGATACGGAGATAAGAGTCAGACCCTGCTTTCAGGGAGCTTACACCCTCGGAGAGGAGGCAGACGTCCAACCGGGCATTTGAGCACCCCGAGACTGAAGGCTTGGGGGACGGATCGGAGTATTTGTGTGCAGAACAGAATTATTATCTCTGTGCTAAAGATGAGAAACAGGCACAGAGAGGTTAAGAAACGTATCTGAGGGCACACAGCCAGGAAGTAGAAGACTCAGGACTCGAACCCAGGCTATCAGTGCTTGAAGTCACCTCATTTCGCCCGGTCACTAAGTAGAGGGTGGCACGGGACAGTGTCCTGGATGGCTGCCAGGCGCTCCTCCACTTACGAAGGAGCTGGGCTGGCACCTGACGCGTCACAGGGACTGGGGTCCACGTGGCCCGGTGACGAGCTAGGGGACAGGCAGGCATCACAGGTGTTTGGCAGAAAGCTGCTGCTTCCAGACCAGGGAAGGGGACACTGGGAAGCGGCGGGGGGTGGGGGTGGGGAGCCCCCTGGGGCCCGTGGGGGAGGGGAAGGGACCCACTCAGGGCCCGTCTCCGGCGGCCTGGGGTCAAGAGGATGAGGATCTGTGGTTCTCACGCTCGAGTTCCCAACATCACCAGGAGGGCTGGCCACGCAGACCCTGGACCCAGACCCCAGAGTTTCGGCTTCAGCAGGGCCCGGATGGAGCAGGATAATTTGCATTTCTAACAAGCTGCCGCCCGGGACCGCTTTGAGATTCCCTGATGGGGTTAAGGGAGGAAACCTGTAGTAAAGACCCGTGAAGCTTCCAGCACTTGGTAGCTACTCAGCCTATTTCCAGGGAGGAATTTAAGACGCAGAGAGGCTGGGTGACTTTTTGAGACCCCCACCACACCAAGGCTCACCATCTTCCACTGTGTCCCCAGCGACACCTGCAGGGCCCGCAGGAGGCCAGGCGGCTCTTTTGGGGCCTCCCTCCTGCCATCACCTTGTCCTCAGTCCCTCCTCTGCCGAGTGTCGGCACTGAAGGGGGTGCCTGTGAGAGAAGGAGTCAGCCCAAGGGGCCCTCCGCCATCTGGGGTGGGGGGAGGAGCACCAGGGGAGGAGCAAGGGGAAGGAGGAGGCCAGTGAAGTGGAAGGGAGGAAGGAAGAAGACGGTGGCAGGAGGGGGGGTGGCTCTCTGAGTGTCATTTAGCAGGTATTTATTGAGCATCCACTGTGTTTCGGGTTGGAAGAGATTTACGTTTCAGACTGAAACCTGGTGCCCAGCAGCAGAAGGGACTGGCCTAGATGTGCACCCGGTGTCTGTCCTGAGTTCCCCAGGGGCTGAGGGGCTCCCCGAGCCAGTCCAGGCCTTCCAAAGCACGCTCCGTCCGGGAGGCTCATCACCCCTCCTTCGGCCACATAAGTGCAGGCAGAGACGCTGGAAGGCAGGAGAAAAGCACCTGCCAGGAGTTGAACTCCTACTATGTGCCCCTTCTCCCTGAAACCCTGAAAGGTAGGCTCTCCTATCCCCATTTGGTCGGTCCAGGGGATGGGATGACTCATCCAAGACTCTTTGGTGAACTCCTACTATGTGCCGGGCTCCTGTGCCAAATCGGCCCTTCACCTACGTGGCCTTGGAGCAAATGCCAGGGGGTTATAGCTGATTCAGCAGGGGGAGGAAGATGAGCACAGAGAGGCCCGCAGTCCACCCAAGGTCACACAGCCAGCAAGCCCGGGAACTGCCACCCTCACCTGGGGAGACTCTCTGGGGGAGGGTGGAGCTGCCAGGACAGGGAAGCCCGCCCCGGAGCGTGTTCGGGCGTCCCTCCACTGACCCTGGACGCCGGGCCTCGTGCCCCTTCCCCGTCCTCTACCCCCACAGTGCCTGTAGCTCTTTTGCTCCCTCTGGCCCCCCAACTGTCACGGATTATCCCAGGGCGCCTGGGGACAAGGGACGGAACATCTGGATGCTGTTACACGGCCTAGCTGGGGGTCTGGGGGCGGGGGGTGCCGAGGCAGCCCAGCACAGGGCCTAAATGAGTTTCAGAGCCTCAGCAGGGCCCTGGCGTGGGGGGGGGGGGGGGGGGGTGAGGGGCCGAGGGGCTGCAGGTCCCCGCTCAGCAGGAAGGTGGGATCAGAGCAGGCCTGAGAACCCTTCCTGAGCCGCCGGGGGGCCAGGCAGGAGGCGGGATTAGGGAATTAGTTCAGGAGGCAGCGCTGGCCAGGGGTTGGCGAAGGTGGCCCCAGGCGGTGGCCCAGCCAGGCTCCGTCCCCTCGTCTCAGGGGGATACTGGGCACTGAGGGCTCGGCGGGGAATATGGTTTGGTTTAGGGGCCAGCCCCGCGGAACAGGTCAAATCAAATTCAGCTTGAAATTCCAGGCCGGTCACGGCAGCCCAGGTGAGGGCCGAGTGCCAAATTCAACAGCGAGGCCGGTGGGGTTGTGCAGGGCATGGGTGGGGGTTCTCCGCACGGGGACGTCACTGCCGGCAGACCCTGCTGTGTGCCGGGGCATTGGGGGAGGGCCGGGCCGAGAGCAGAGATCCCATGGTGACCCCCGTAAGTGCTCGGAGAACATTCTTTTCTCCTGGAGGCTCCACAAAGCTGACACAGTGAATGTCCACTAAACAGATGAGGAAACGGAGGCTCAGAGAGGGAAGACAAAGGGCCCGCTTCCTGGAGGAGACAAAATTCACACTAGAAGACAAGTGAGGCTGAGAAAGCTCGAGAGGGCACTCCAGGCAGGGGAGAAGCAAGGGCAAACCCAGCAGGCAGGCCCACCCTCGTGTGGGCGTGGGGGCCTGCAGGGGAGCGGAGGGTTTGCAGGGAGGGCCACGGACCAACCAGACCGCACAGGGAGGTTGAGGACTGTTTGTGAAGGGCTTCGAATGCCAGGGCAAGTGGTTCGGTCTTTGTCTGGGAGGCAGTAGGGAGCTATTGAAGGTCCCTGGGGATAGCATTGACACGATCAGAGATGTGCCATCAGAGGAAACGTCGGGGCGGCTCTCATCAAACGGGCTAGAGAGACAAAAGGGCACACACAGCGAGGCAGGCAGCAAGGACGATATTGGCAGGGCCCAGAGGGAATGGACTACAGGACCGACAACGGCGTGAGGAGAAGGGAATGCCATCAGCCTTATTAGACTTCCAGCTTGATGCTTCCTGAGAACTTTCCAGGGTCCGGCACGGTTTTGAGCACGGGAAACAGCATTATTACGCCCTTTTTACAAACGAGGAAACCGAGTCGCAGAAGGTCGCAGAGCTAATAAGCGGCCGAGCGGGGGCTGGGATCAGGGCCTTTTTGTTCCCTCAAGGGTGCACTTTCCCTGGATCACGCCTCTTCCCCCAAAGCACGCAGTGCAGACTGCAAAGCCAGGGGTGGTGAGTTCTAGGCCAAGGGTGCTGGCGCCTCAGGGGGCGGGGCTGGACACGGAGGCACTGACACTCAGCTCCCACCCGCCCTCCAGGCACGCAGCTCCAAGGCACACCCCCGAGAGGGGTTGGCTCTGGATAAGCCTTGCACCTCGTCTATGTAAGACAGGCCTTGGACCACAAACCACTGGACAAGGAACATTCATTCCTCCTCTGTCCTTCAATCTCGGAAGGCTTCCTGGCTGCAGTGGAAGTCCAGAAACAGGAGGCAGTGGTGGGCGGGTGGAGGGAAGGCAGGGGTTAAGATCATGGGCTTTGGGGTCAGACAGACCCAGGTTTGGGTCCAGGCTCTCCTCCTACCTGCTGTGTGACCTTGGACAAATTACTTATCTTCTCTGGGCCCCAGTTTCCTCGTCTATATTATCAGGACTAATGAGGCCTTCCTCTCAGGGTTTTTGCAAGCATTACATGAGGCAATAAATGCAAAGTACTTAGCCCCGGGACTTGGCACATGGTAGGTGTTCAATAATCATCAGGTTAGCGCCTGGGGACTGACCCCACTGAGCATGTAACTCTGTGGGTGACCCCAGCCAGCCTGAGTCCCGCACAGCTCGACATTCCTGGTGGCATGGAGTGGGGTCGGCACATCCGAGGCAGGCATGGGCCATGGCCTTGGCCAGATGGGGCTGTAGGTATTCCAGGCCCCTGCATCGGGTCCCAGGTCTATGCTTCCTGGGGACTGGACAGAGAATACAATGATGGGGGTGGGGGTGACCTTGAGGGTGGTGCAGGTGAGGACAGTGTGGGGGGTAAGAGGTGATGAAAGGTGATGATGAGGCCATGGCGGAGCCCTAACCTGAGTCCCACCCCCAGCCCCATCATGCTTTTTAAAACTTTTTTTTAAACATTTTTATTTATTTTTGAGAGAGAGAGAGAGAGACAGAGCATGAACGGGGGAGGGTCAGAGAGAGAGGGAGACACAGAATCCGAAGCAGGCTCCAGGCTCCGAGCTGCCAGCACAGAGCCCGACTCGGGGCTCAAACTCACGGACCGTGAGATCGTGACCTGAGCCGAAGTCGGCCGCTTAACCAACTGAGCCACCGAGGCACCCCTAACGTTTAAATGTTTAAATGTTTTAGTGTGCTTATAGTGTTGCCCAGAGAAGGGCAAGGCACACAATAGGGACATCCTGGGCTTGGTCCCAGCATCAGAGTGGCCTTCAAATACCAGGACCTTGGCTCTGGAAGGCAGGTGCCACCCGGCTGAGGCAGACCCCTCGGAGAGTCGAGACCCGGGCCATCAGCAAAGGGGCTGTCATCCCAGTGTCTGAACTCATCCGCACTCCTCCCACCAGGAAACTTCTTCGTCATTCCATACCTGCTTGCCAACCACCCGCCTCATCCCTGGCCCTGGAGATCCAGCCGAGAACAAAGTCCCTGCTCTGACAGAGCTCACCTCCCAGGCGGACGGTTGACAACTGTAACATGACGTGAGATATAATCGAGGCCGGGAGGACCCAGCAGGAACCTAAAGAAAAATAAAGAGGGTCAAAAGGGCGAGGAGGAAGGAGGGAAGTTTTTGCAAAAAGAAGGTGGCAGACATCTAGGAAAGCAATTTGTAAAAACTCACCCCTCTGTGGGGCGCCTGGGTGGCTCAGTCGGTGAAGCGTCCGACTTCGGCTGAGGTCACGATCTCGCGGTTCATGGGTTCGAGCCCCGCGTCGGGCTCTGGGCTGATGGCTCGGAGTCTGGAGCCTGCTTCGGATTCTGGATCTCCCTCTCTCTCTTCCCCTCCCCTGCTCACGGTCTGTCTCTCCCTGTCTCTCGATAATAAATAAACATTAAAAAAAATTAAAACAAACAAACTCACCCCTCCGTTCTTCCACTAAGCATTTGCTCAGTAAAACAATAGAGGCACACAGATTCACAGTGAAGGTAGAAACAGAATTCTCCAGAGGAAACATTTTGTAAAGCCAAGAACCACTTGAAAAATGCCCTTCCTGGCCGCCTCCCGAGGCGCCGGCCAGCCGGGGAGGAGCTGGGTTCTGCCTCGGCCTGCCTTTCTGAGCCCGAGATGAAGCCCCCACACGTCTGGGCCCCAGTCTCTTCTGCTGTAAAATGGGGTCACCGCCTCACAATCCCACCTGATGGAGGGGCCGGCCAGACTCAGCGAGGTAGTCTCGGAGAGCCTTCACACAGCCCTCCCCCCGCCAGGCCGTCACCGTTCGCCAAGCTGCATTGCTGAGCGCCCGAGTCGGGATCTGGGGAGCCCTTCACGTCCTGGGTCTCAGTGGTGCCCGACCCCCGGCCGGCAGCCACGGCCGGCCCAAATCCCCAGGCAGGAAAGGGCAGGCGGCTCCTTTAAGGCAGGCCCCAGCTGGGTCGCCTGGATATCGGAGCAGGACGAGATTAGGTGGCAGGAGGCTCGGGCCCCGGCCAGATGCGCCTGAGCGGGGCCTTGTTATGTATTCATGAGCTGTGAGGAAAGAAATAAGAGGGTTCATTATCGCCCAAACTGTTACTAATGACATGTACCTGGAGCCTGAGCACCTCTGGAAATCTAATGCGACACACTCCGAGAGAAAATGTATTCCCGGGCTCTGCCACGAGGCCGATGGAAAATGTCCCCTCCCCGCCCGTCCTCATTGCCATTCACTCAGGGCGACATTTACAATTCTTCTGCCATTATGTCCGACCAGGGCCTCTGAGCCTCTGTCACGACCCGCACATTAGCTGAAAATTGGAAATTCCACAGCGTGGCCGTGGCCATGGCCACGGCCATGGTGGGCTGGGACGCAGCAGGGCGCGGGAACCAGAGGCGCACTGGACTGGATGAGAGGGGTACCGAGGGGCAGGGTATGGGGACAGGAGAAGGGACAGGGCTGCCGGCCTTCAGGGTCTCCCTGGCCCTCATCTGCCCCCAGCCCGGTCACAGCCTCCACACCAAGCCCAACCCGGGTGCCAACCCCCTTGGGTGGCCAGGGCGACGACCAGCCCCGTTCACGGCTCTGCCTTTGCTCTCCCTCCCACCCCCTTCCTCCTGTGGGTCTGCTGCTTCGTGCATACCAATCCCCAATCCTTTGTTCCCTTCCAAGGCTCGATAAAAACAGTGAAAACCGACCCAGCCAGAGACATCAGTCCAGATCTTAGTTTGCAAGGAGCACCGGGTCAAGCCGTCTGCACGACCACACCGTGAGGTGGGCTCTGTTTGGATCCCCATTTGACAGATCAGAAAACCCAGGCTTGCAGAGGTGATGGGATTTGCCCAGGATCGCGCAGCCGGGAAGGAACAGACCCGGGATTTGAACCAGGACTGGGGGGGATTCCGGGACTTGGGCCTTGCCCTGGCACCACATGGAAACCCCAAGTTCAAGGCTCAGCTCCTCCAGGAAGCCTTCTCGGCCACTGCGACCAGACCTCCAGGACGGGCACCTCTAGGCTGCCCTCGGTCCAGCTGTCCTCATGACAAACCGCGACAGACCGCGAGCCTCTGTCTGCTGCACCTCCGTGGGGAAGATGCAGGTGCCTGTCCCGGCTGCCACGGCCCCGGGAACAAGCACCGCATCCCCCGCAGACGTGTGCAGCATTGGCACGCACTAGGTGCACAGTTAAGTCTTGCGGGCTGACCATGTGTCCCCTGCGCCTGAGGAGGCCGTGGGAGGACATAGTGGGAGATCCGGGGAAGGCTAGCTTAGGCAAGCCCCCAAGGAAGTTTTGAATAAGGGTGATGGATAAAATATAGTATTTCAGGGGTGCCTGGGTGGCTTAGTCAGTTAAGCGTCCGACTTCAGCTCAGGTCACGATCTCGCGGTTCATGAGTCTGAGTCCCTGACGGCTCAGAGCCTGAAGCCTGCTTCCGATTCTGTGTCTCCCTCTCTCTCTCTGCCCCTCCCCAACTCACACTGTGTCTCTCTCCTTCAAAAATACACGTTTTAAAAAAATGTTTTTTAAATATAGTATTTCAAATAAACAATAAATATCTTTTTAGCATAAATACGTCCCAATTATTGTTGCTTATCTGAAATTCTAATTGACTGGAGGGCCTGTATCTTCATTTGCTAAATCTGGCAGTCGTAGCCTCGAGATACCCCAACCTACCTCACAAGGGGCCTGGCTCACCTGGAGGATGAGGAGTCAGTGCCCCAAACCCCTAGTTCCCAAGTTCTTAAAAAAAAAAACAAAACACAGCTAGAGACTCTATTTCCCAGACCCTCTTGGGGCTAGGTGTAGTCATGCAAGTAAGTTCTGGTCAGAGAAGTCCAAGGAAAAGTGATAACTGGACACTTTGGAGGCATGCCTTAGAAGGAAAGACAGATACTTCCCTTACCCTTTCCTACTTCCTGCTTTGCTGGGTTGCAGATGAGATGGCAGGAGCTGCATCAGCCAGATTGGACCCAGAGGTAGAAGCCACATATTGAAGTTGGCAGAGTTGCCCTCGGAGGGGCTGAACTGCTTACTCTGGGAATGTTGCTCAAGGTAAATTAATTGATTAATTAATTAATTAAATTTAGTAAATAAATAAATAAAACAAAAAAAATTTTTAACTTGTTTAAGTCACCGTATGGTGAGGTTTACACGTCCTAGTAGCTTAGCCTGGACCCCAGGTAGTACACTCTGTCACCAAAATGCCAACCCTGTGAAGCAGGTACATAGTCTCATTCACTGTTATAACACAAGCGTGTGTCCCCAAGTACGTCTTCAATAAATATTTGGAGAATAGATAAATGAGTGAATGATCTAGATACAATCATTAGCACCTAATGAAAGTTTACCAAGGTGTTTTCTATATATTAACTCCCTTGATCCTACCCTGCGAGCAGCGTTCTTACCCTAGGAGGTGGGAACCATTCACACCCCGATTATCCACATGAAAAAAACCAAGGCTGCTTGTCCTCTTTCAGAGAGTGGGCGAAGGGGTGGAATCGGGATGCAGTCTGGCTTTGGGGTCATCCTGACTCCCAGTACAGAGCCAGCGAGTGAAACGGCAACACTACAAGTTTAGTCATACGTTTATTTTATTTTTTTAAAGCAGGATCCACGCCCAGAGTGGGGCTCGAACCCATGACGCTGAGATCAAGAGTCGCGTGCTCCACCAACTGAGCCAGCCAGGCGCCCCTTATCCATGCTCGCATTCATCAGATCTGTTGCCAGCTACGTGCCAGGCACTGTTCTCGAAGCTAGGAATTCAGCAATGAGCAAGACACACAAAAATCTGTGCCCACAGTGCTTATATTGCAGCTGGGCAGACAGACAATAACGATAAATGAGTAAAATATATGGTGTTACACTGTCAGGTTCCATTTATATAAAGCCCAAGAACGGGTAAAACTATGGTGATAGAGGCTGCCCCCGGAGGAAGGATTGGCTGGAAGAGGCACGAGGGGGCTTTCTGGGGTGATGGAAACGTACGTCTTAATCGGGGAGGTGGTAACATGTGTATCCGACTGTCAAAACTCATCAAACTATACATGTAAAGTCTGTTCATGTTACTGTATATAAGTTAAGCCTTAGCAAAGAATAAATAAAATGTCTATGTATGAGAGAAATATACAGTGTTGGATAGCTCTCAATGCTGAGGATAAAATGAAGAAGGAAACCCAGGGTGGGCGATTGGGATCTTACATAGTGTGTCCGTGGATGGAAGGAAGGGGGGGAAGGAAGGAAGGAAGGAAGGAAGGAAGGAAGGAAGGAAGGGAAGGAAGGAAGGAAGGAAGGAAGGAAGAAGGGAGGGAGGGAGGAAGGAAGGAAGGGAAGGAAGGAAGGAAGGAAGGAAGGAAGGAAGGAAGGAAAGAAGGAAGGAAAGAAGGAAGGAAAGAAGGAAGGAAGGAAGGAAGGAAGGAAGGAAAGAAGGAAGGAAGGAAAGAAGGAAGGAAGGAAGGAAGAAGGGAGGGAGGGAGGAAGGAAGGAAGGGAAGGAAGGAAGGAAGGAAGGAAGGAAGGAAGGAAAGAAGGAAGGAAAGAAGGAAGGAAAGAAGGAAGGAAGGAAGGAAGGAAGGAAGGAAGGAAGGAAGGAAAGAAGGAAGGAAAGAAGGAAGGAAGGAAGGAAGAAAGGAAGGAAGGAAGGAAGGAAAGAAGGAAGGAAGGAAGGAAGGAAGGAAGGAAGGAAGGAAGGAAGAAGGGAGGGAGGGAGGAAGGAAGGAAGGGAAGGAAGGAAGGAAGGAAGGAAGGAAAGAAGGAAGGAAGGAAGGAAGGAAGGAAGGAAGGAAGAAGGGAGGGAGGGAGGAAGGAAGGAAGGGAAGGAAGGAAGGAAGGAAGGAATGAAGGAAGGAAGGAAGGAAGGAAGGAAAGAAGGAAGGAAGGAAGGAAGGAAGGAAGGAAGGAAGGAAGGAAAGAAGGAAGAAGGGAGGGAGGGAGGAAGGAAGGAAGGAAGGGAAGGAAGGAAGGAAGGAAGGAAGGAAGGAAAGAAGGATGGAAGGAAGGAAAGAAGGAAGGAAGGAAAGAAGGAAGGAAGGAAGGAAGGAAGGAAGGAAGGAAGGAAGGAAGAAGGGAGGGAGGGAGGAAGGAAGGAAGGGAAGGAAGGAAGGAAGGAAGGAAGGGAGTTTGGGAGGGGAGGGGAGAGGAAGGGAAAGGAGGGGAGGAGAGGAAAGTATAAAAGGAAGGAGGGAGAAATGGGTAAATAAATAAGTGAAGAAATGAGTGAACAAGTAGTAAAAACCATATCTTGTCCAGAAAGGGGCATTTAACGCAGTACGAATTCATTCACGCAGAGCTTCAGGGTCTCGGGCAATCAGGCTTCTCCAACAATGGAGTGGCAGTGGCAGTTTCTATTTGAGAACAGACTCCTGCATGGGGCTCTGATAAGGAGTAAAGACAGACCCTGCATCCCAAGGTTTGGAGACAGAAATCATGCCGCAGACAGACCAAGGTGACGGCCCTGCTAACTGGGGAAAGGGAGATGCCCCCCCACCCTGCTCGTCCTGTTCCCCCCAGCCCCATGTCTCCATGAGCACATCCCCCCCACACACACACACACACCATCCTCCCCAGCTAGAATCAAATGGCCCTGGGACAACTGGAAATCCGCACGGAAAAAATGAATCTTGGACCCTTCCTCACACCGTAGACAGTCAATTCCAGATGGACTGCAGCCCTAAATGTAGAAGGTAAAATAATAAAACTTTTACAAGAAAACAGGAGAGCCTCTTTGTGACCTGGAGGTAGGCTAAAATCTCTCCATCGGGTCACAAACTAGTGCTAAACACAAGAGGAAGCAATTATAAACTAGGCTGTATTACAACTGGGAACGTCTATTCATCAAAAAGGCAGCCCTTGGAGAGGGAAGGTATTTGCATGCGTTTGACAAAGGACTCCTCTCCAGAACACGGGAAAATCTTTTTTTCTACAAATAAATAAGAAACTCCTAGAAAAATGATCAAGAGACTTGAACAGACATTTCACAAAAGAAAACATCCAAGTGCCCGATAGTCACGCAAATGGGCTGGATTTCATTCATCCCTTGTGCCCTCCTGCCAGGGGTATGAGCCAGCGTGACCCCTTTGGAAAACCGGCTGCGTCTATAAAGCTGAACACGGGCCTCTCTGATGATCGAGCAATTCCACTCCCACGTGTGCGTCCAACAGGAGTGTGATGTTCACCAAAAGCCATTGACTGTCACGCCCACAACAGTGCTTTTCACAGTAGCCCCAAACTGGTAACCATCCAGACGTCCATCAACAGTAGAATGAGTCAGGGGCACCTGGGTGGCTCCGTTGGTTGAGCATCCAACTTCTGCTCAAGTCATGATCTCGCGGTTCGTGGGTTCGAGCCCCGCGTCGGGCTCTGGGCTGATGCCTCGGAGCCTGGAGCCTGCTTCGGATTCTGTGTCTCCCTCTCTCTCTGCCCCTCCCCTGCTCACACTCTGTCTCTCTCTCTCTCTCTCTCTCTCTCTGCCCCTCCCCTGCTCGTGCGCTGTCTCTGTCTCAAAAATAAATAAATCTTAAAAAACAAATTAAAAAAAAAAAACAGTAGAACGAGTCAGGAAGTTGGGATACATCCTCGCAGTGATGGGATGCCCAGCGGCAATGAGAATGAAAGAGCCTGGTACGACCACACACGTAGCGGTCAAGTAGAACGCGAAGGCGCCTCACACCGAGGATGTGTGCCTTTCGGGCCGGGGACCGTGAAGGGGCTCCCCGGGAGCAGGATGGCGATGTTCTTGTTCTGTTTCTTTTTTTTTAATTTAATTTTCAGAAAGACCACTGTCAGCCCAGAGCCCCGCGTGGGGCTCAAACTCACAAACCACGAGATCGCGACCTGAGCCGAAATCGAGCGTCACCAACCGATGCTTCCCCAACCCACTGAGCCACCCGGGTGCCCCCATGTTGTTTCTTGATCAGGGTACCGGCTGCACAGGTGTGTTTACCTGTGGGCAAGCTTGTCAGCTGTGTGCTTACCATTTGTGTTCTTTTCTGTATTTATGTCACAGTGGTGTGGTTTTGGGGTTTTTTGTTGTTGTTGTTTAACTTTGAAGTCAAAATTTGGCCCCGTAGAGCCGGGGCCCGCCTCACGAGCTCCTGGCACCTTGAAGCGATATCTATTTACTCAAACATGCGGAAGCTAAGCTTCTAGTGAGAACCGGCTTTCTTTGTAGTTGGGGGTACATTTTTCCAAGGGTGGCTCTTCCCTTTTTCCTGGGGTGTGTGTGTGTGTGTGTGTGTGAGAGAGAGAGAGAGAGAGAGAGAGAGAGGGAGGGAGGCTCCATCAGAAGTACTTTGTGAAGCCAGGTAGTGACTTCTATAATATCGGCCCCAAATGCCAGGAGGCTTGTGGACGCCTCTGGCCAAGGGGTGGGGTAAGTGGGGTTCTCCGTACCCCGCTCTTTGGAAATCACCGATCTGATGACGTTTTCCAGCCAGTGTTGCTTATCCTCCATCCTGGAAACCCACCTCAGTAGCGAGCACGCAGAAGTGCTCCGGAGGCAAACACGTACATCGAAAAATAAGCGAATGAGGGACAAGCTGGGTGGCTCAGTCAGTTACGTATCTGACTCGTGATCCCGGCTCAGGTCGTGATCTCACGGTTCGTGGGATCGAGCCCAGCATCGGGCTTTGTGCTGACAGTGTGGAGCAACTCACCCCTTCTGGAGGGAGCCTGACCCTGGAGAGCTCCAGTTGTTAGAAGGCTGTTCTTGGACGGAGCCCACCCCCCACCCCCCCATCCGCCTCCTCCCGTATCCTCAACCCCCTTCCAGAATAAACTTCCCCCAGGGACCTGGGTCCCGGCCCCCCCCCTCCCCCACAGACGCGCCACCTGTCAGAGCCGGGGATGGGGAGGCTTGCTCGGGCCCGTGGGAGGGAGAAGGAAGGCAGAAGTGGTTGGGACGCCACACGGTGCATCGGGCACTCGCTCGTGCAATCCTCTGGGCTCCCATTGTTGTGTCGACTCTGAGGGAGGCATTAAGAACAGGGATGAGTGAGAAACTGCTTTTGCCCCCAGTTCAGTAGGGATCAGGCTGGCAGGCAAGGGTACCTGACCTGGGCTGTACTGAGGGCCAGGGGTGGCTCAAGGGGAGGGGTGGGGCCCGGAAATGACAGTCTAGAGGGGAGAGAGATCCCTCAGCAAACCACCCCCATCCACCCTGAGGCTTGTCGGGGTGGCGGTATGATAACAGCGCTGGTAATATTAATATATTATATTATTTATATTCATTACCTTCCATTTTACAGATGAGGAAGCCTCGCGATGAAATCACTTTGCCCAGAAGATACCCTGCTGAGGAGAGGGAGCCACGGGATTCGAACCCATAACAGTCTGAATTAAGAGCCACGACACCTCCGTGAAGAGTGGCGGAATATGCGGGCACGGAAGAAGGGCACCTGTGCTGATCTTGGGGGAATCTGGGAAGGCTTCCTGGAGGAGGCGACCTTTGCTCTTGTTCCCGCGGGCTGCTGAGAGACTGACTATACACAGGGACAATTGCCAGGCCTTACGTGACGGTCGAACGTTGACCCTCAGCCTGCAGCCGCCCTGCGCAGGAAATCAACCCCTCATCTACAGACCGGCCAGGAAGTCAGCCTGCTACAAGTCAGACTTGCTTGGCAGCCAGATGGCCATCTCCAGTGACAGCCCGCAAAGCTAAACCATGACTTGGTCACAGTCAGCATCAGATGGCTCGGACTTGATTAATAACCAGCAGCTCCCCGATTGTCCCCACCTCCAGTTTAGGGCCAACCACAGAGCGTCAAAGACGCATCCCTAACCAGTCAACGTGGGACCCCCCTGCTTCCGGTCAGCCCACCTGCAGCTGCCCCGTGCTGGTGGCTTCCAATCAGGACACACTTGAAGCCTTCCCTGTCTCCCCACTCTAAACCTCTCCCACCTCTCTGCCTGCCCGTGAGTCTCTGAAACACGAGTGACGGTGCCTGACCCCCTTGCTACAGTAAGCGCAGAATGAAAACCTTGGCTTTCCTCATTTGGCTGCTCTCATTTATTTTTGTAGGAAGGGGTTTGCCAGGTGGCCCCGCAGGGGAGGAAGAAGGCGAGGAGGTGTGAGTCAGCCAGCCACGGGGTGGTGGGGAGGTGGCAAGACGGGCGGGCGGTGGGAGTGAGCCAGGAAAACTCCTACTCGACTCACAACACCCGGCTCGAGAGGTCTCCTCCACACACATGGAATAAGGGCTACTTCTGGGGTCTGCAGAGACCGAGGGCGCCTGCTCAGCCAGCGCTCCGCCGGGAGCCCCTAGAGCCGTAAGCGTCACCAGGCGAGGGGAGCTGGTGGGGGGAGCCTCTGTCCAGGGGGGGAGCCCCTGTTCCTGCCCCCTTGAGACTGCCCAGCCCCCTCTGCCTGGCCCTGCACCCCGGCCCTGGCGTCCCTTTCCCCTCACGTGTCAGCCGCCTCTTCCCCACTTGAGCTGCCCCCTCCCTGGCCGTGCTAACAGGTACAGACCGGCAGAACGTTCTGATTTAATCAAGGCTGCAGACAGGTCCCCCCGCTGCCGCTGCTTGTACTGCCCGAGGCCCAGGACGCTCAGATTAATTCGCAGGATGTCACACACACTGTTCTGCCGTGCTCGTCATTTTCCCCAGCCAGGTGTGAGGTTTCCCAGGGCCCTGGACACAAGGCCTCCGAGTCCGGGCCCGGGGTCCCCACACCCCGCCCCCGCCCCCACCGCCTTCACACAAATCACCCCCAGCTCAGAAGAGGGGCCCCAGCAATGTCCGGATCTGGGACGGGCCGTGTGGTGGGGGGAGAGAGATGCTGGACCGGGGACGCTGCAGCGAATAAGACGCTGTCCGGCTCTCAGGCAAAGTTCTCTGGGCCTCAGTTTCCTCACCCGCAGAATGGGGCGCCCACGTCTCCCTGGGCCGCTTCACAGGGCAATTGAGAGGATGCTGGGAAGTTGTTAATGTGGCCATAGCGGGGCCTCCGTGGAAAGAAGACCCAAAACTGAGTCAGGGGGTCTGGGTTCAAGTCCTAGGCAGCCACCAGCTAGCTGAGGGGCTTCGGGCAAGTCACTGCCCCTCCCGGAACCTGTCTGCTACAGAAGAATCAAGCTAAGAGCTATTTGTCAAGCACTTTCTACGTGCCAGGCACTGTTCCAAGCTCTTTACAGGTATGATTTGAATTTAATTTAAGCCCCACCGCCTCCCATTTTCCAGACGAAAGAAGCTAAAACACAGGTCGGATATCATGTTCAAGGTCACACAGTGTGGGTACCTGCAGGGCCAGGTACAAAGCCAGGCAGTCTGGCTCTGAGCCCGCTCTCTTAACCCCTCCTGCCCGACAGCCTCTCTCCACGGGTCAGGCGGATGAGCAACTCGGCCTGAGCGAGCACCTGCCGCACTCGTGGAAAACCAAAGCGGCTGCGGTGCTCCCTTGGGGTCCTCAGCAACCAGGTCTCATTTCTTCCATAAATTTCTTGGTATGTGTTTTTACGTTTGTTGGTTTAAAATCAGACCAAGAACCGTCCCAGGGTTAAGTGCCCCACCTCTCCCATCAGACACTGTGTGCTATGTCTCCTCCATCAGACAGAGAGTTCCCCCAAACAGGGGCTGTCTCTCCCCACCATTCTGGAAGTTCCCGGGGCGAGGACAGGAGGGGAGCATCGGGTCTCACCGCCGGTTCGCACCTGCCTGTCCTTATCTCCCCTCTGAGGGCCAGCCATTCCTGGAGACATCTGGTCTACCTCCCAAGGGCTCCCACCCTGTCCGCCTGGGAGAAATGAAATACCCTTTCCTAAATTACTGCGAAAGTTGGCTGAATGTGAGAAACCTAGAGCTGGGGCCTTGGCTGCTAATGTGCTAAGAGTTAATTTAATTAGCCGGGGCGTGTGAGGCTCAGACGTCAAGCCTGCCTGCAGCCAGAGCCCAGAAGGCTTCCGGCTGGACTTCCCACACCTCAGCCAGAGCCACCCAGCTCCCAGCTTCCCCTTCCGCCGCCCCGCTTTGTGACCCTCAGAGCTTTCACAAAAGCTAAGGCTTGAACCAACCCCGTCAGGATAGCGATGGCCTTACCCAAGGCCTCTCAGCATGTCGTGGCAGAGTCTGGCTTTGAACCCAAGACTCTGGCTCCAAGTTCTGCCTTTGCAGTTGCTGTTCTCTCTGCCCAGAATGCTCTTCCCTCACATCTTTGCTTGGCTCCCTTTCTCAATCCTTAAGGTCTCAGCTCAAATGTCACCTTTCCTCAAGCACAATACCACCCCCCCCAAGAAGTTTCCATCCCCTTGCCTGCTGTATTTTCCAAGTGCACTTGTCCCAGCCAACATCATCTCCTTTGCCAGTTACCATCGGACTCTGCTTCTAGACTGTCGGCCCCCTGAAGGCAGGACACAGTTGTCTGCAACACGTCCTTGTATCATTGCCACCTGGCAGGTTGGTACCCCCATATGTCTTTGTGGAATGAATGGATGAAGGTCCACAAAGACCCTACAGCCTGGGACTTGGATTTCTTCCGTGGCGGTGGCGGGAGGGATAACAGGGGGACCAGCACTGCGGGCGGCACCCTTCCCTCAACCCAGCTGTGGCTGCAGCCACCTCTGGTTAGGCCCCGATTGACAGAGAGGCCTTTCAGCCATCAGCTTCCATTAGTCACTGAGATTTCAGCTATGAAGTCTGGCTAATGGCCAAGAAGGTGGCCTCCAGAGAGGCCAGTCAGGGAGGAAGTTTGGGAGGTCTCAGCGGTATGTGGGGAGGGGTACAGAGCGAGGGGCGGGGCTAGGTGGGGTCACCACCCCGGGGTGTTACCTCGGTCTTCTGTCACAGGGCCAGGAGCTCACTCAGGAAGTCTTTTTAATTCCCGCCATTGTACATAGGAGGGCAAAGAGAAGTTAAGTGACTTACCCAAGGTCACCCAGCAAGTGGATGGCAGAGCCGGGATTTAACCACCAAAAGCCTGGCCCCAGGGAAGGATCTCCTTTTGAGAATGGCACATGCTCCTCTGTGCTCTGAAACAGTTGCTGCAAAAGAGGTTACAGGAGAACCGGGGCGGGTTGTGTGAAGAAACCTCCCAAAGGACACCTCGGGGATGCGTAGCAAAGCCTTGAAAATAGTCCACACTCTTTGACCCAGCCATTCCACTTCTAGAAGTCCGCTCTAGGAGAGTGACATGGCACGGGGACCATGATTTATGCAGTGATGTTCATCACGGCATTGTTTATAACAGGGAAAATAGGAGAACAGTGAGATCGAATCTGATGAAGCGGCTATGCAGTCACCACGAATGACGTTTTCGGAGTTTGCGGTAACACAGGCAGGGCTAACTAACGTCGGGTAAACCATCAGGATTCAGGACGGCAAGCAAGCACACGAGAAGATGTTCAAGATCGCCGGTCGCTGGGGAAGTGGGAATGGAGACCGCAGGGAGCTCTCTGGGCGTGCCTGTTAGAACAGCTAAAGCGAAAATTAGCGACAATACCAAATGCTGGTGAAGATGAGGGGAAACCAGATCTCTCGTCCACGGCTGGTGGGACAGTTTGGCAGTCTCTTAAGAAACTAAATATACTCTTACCATACAACCCAGCAATTACCACCCTGGGCATTCATCCCGGAGATATGAAAATTGACAGCCACACAAAAACCTGCGAACGCATGTTCAGAGCAGCTTCATTTGCGAGAGTCAAAGGTTTAAAACAACTGAAGGGTCCTTCCGCACGTGAACGGTCAGTGGTCCATCCATACTCCTCGGGGATAAAAAGGAAAGAAGTTTCGATACGCGCAACAATACGGATGAATCTCTAGAGAATTATCCTGACGTGGAAAAAAAAAAGAAAGCCAAACTCAAAAGGTCACATATGGTAAGATACCACTTCTATAACATTTTTGAAACGACCCAAAATTATAGACATGGAGAAGAGATGAGTGGTTGCCAGGGGGTTAGGGCTGGTGGGTGAGAGGGAGGTGCCCGTAGCACAAGGGAGACCCTTGTGTTCTGTGCCTTGATTGCCGTGGTGGTTACACAAACCCACACACGTGATAAAGCGGCTGAGAACCACAGCGCACAGCGCGTCGATGTGAGTTTCCTGGGTTGGCGATTCCACCACACCATGCAGGATGTAACCATTGCAGGAAACGGCTGCAGAAGGGAACACAGAACCTCTCTGTCCTGTCTTGGCAAGGTCTGGCGGATCCGTAAGTATTTCAAAACGAATGTATTTTTATTTTTTTAATTTTTTAAGTCATCTCTACATCCACCACGGGGCTCCAACTCACTACCCTGAGATCAGGAGTCACACGCACTACCCACTAAGCCAGCCAAGTGCCCCCAAGAAGTTTTTTGGTTTTATGTATTTATCTTTTAATTTTTAAATGTTTATTTTTGACAGCAGGGGGAGGGGGTTGAGGAGCAGAGAGAGAGAGAGAGAGAGACACGCACAGAATGGGAAGCAGGGTCCAGGCTCTGAGCTGTCAGCACAGAGCCCAACGCAGGACTCGAACTCACGAGCTATGAGATCATGACCCTAGTTGCACGCTTAACCCAATGAGCCGCCTCAGCGCCCCCGACCCAAGAAGTTTTTTAAAAGCAGGATTCAAAAGTATATACAGCATGATCTTTGTGATGGGATATGGTTGGGGGGGAAGGAGCCCCCTTTCTGTAGTGACGCCCTAGGAAACAGAGCTCCGATCACGTGCCCTATGGAAGGTGCTTTCCAGTCATCTCGTTCCCCGATCTTCCCATGAGGTTGAAAGGGGTTATTATGGCCATTTTACGGAAGAGGAAACTGAGTCGCAGGGAATTTGAGTGCCTGTCCCAGGAGCAGAACAAAGATATGAACCCAGACTATCTGGCTCTCAATGGCTCCCAACTGCCTTCTGTCTAGCGGTATGCATCACTGGGTGGTGGTGTTTATTTTCTTCTTTCTAAGTCTCTCTCTTTCCTCTAATAAGCATGTCTTACTGCGATAATCAGAAGAAAAAACAAGCAAACACTGGAAAGTGTTCCTTGGTGGGTTGCCTGTTTGTTCTGGAACCCGCGGCACGATCTACGGTTTCTGTCTCAAAGACACTCTATCCTGACTGCTGGCATCATCGGACCCACGTCCAGGGGGCTCTGGCCTGCGTCCCACCCACGTCCGCCCTGTAGACAGTGAGGTCTGCGGTGAGAGCCCCGGCTCTGCTCCACACCAGCGAGGAGCCCTGGGGCAAGACTGTAACCTGGGACCTCAGTGTCCTCACCTACAAAATGGGAATCGGTCACACTTGGCACTGCTCGGGGTTGTTCCAAAGACTGACGGAGTACGATGCTGTATCCCACCTAAGCGCCGGCTTACTGCACACCTACTGTGTGGGAACACTCCATCGCTCGCCAAATGGGACACCGACGTAACGGGCCGGCTCACATCCCGCCTGGAGCACAGCAGGGCAGAAGTGGCCACATAGACAACATCACTATTGTGATCTCGCCGTTGTGTTATTGTCTCTGGCTGGCTGGCTGCAGCCTCGCCGTCCCTCCAGACGGGCGCGGTGCCTTGGGAAGTGGGGTGGAGGCCCCGGGTGGAACTGAGCCGCCCTGGGAATGGCAGCCCCAGAGGACCGAGGGGAACGCACCACAGCCCACAAGCTCCAAAGAGCCCGGAAGACCCCGCTTCACCCGCTGGCCGGCCACACTAAGAATCGATTTTGAAGGGTGTTTCCCAGAAGTGGTCTGGCCTCTCCGGTGTTGTTATTCATCCTTCCCTGGCTGTCCGCCGCCTCCCAGCCCAACCCTCTCCACCCTCACCGCCTCTCGAGTTTGGGGCTGAGACGGGAGGGCAGCTGGGGCAGGAAGCTGGTTCCCGTAAATACCCCCCACCATGGGTCTGGGCGCCAGCACCCCGCCCACCCACCCGCCCCATCTCCCAGCCTTCACCAGCTGAGCCCCTTGGCAAGGCTGGGTCCGGAATGTCACGCCGGGGCCAGGGCAGTGTTTCCCAGGCTGGGGCTTAGATGAGAGGGGTCCAGGCCAAGTGGCCAGAGCTGGGGCTAGGGCGGACTTCCTGCCCCCAAGGGGGAGATGCGACCACTGCCAGCTTCCCATGCCCATCCCAGCTTGCAGATGTTCCTGGGAGTGTTCAGGAAGTGCAGGGATTAAGGCAGGAATGGGGAGCTGTGCCCAGGGCAGACGGGGGAAGGGTCCTGGGGAGGTCACAGGAAACGGGGGAAAGGCATGGGGCCGAGGACACAGGCTACCTCTGTCATTGGCCTGCTGTGCTACAGGACATGTCCCTCTCAGGGCCTCACTCCGCAGTGTTCACTGAGCAACCCGCCCCCCCAACCCGTGTTTGGGTCTCTGGGCCGCCCCTGGGTGGTGGGGAGGGAAGCAGCAAAGGAGAGAGGCCTTCTCCCGCCCCCTGGGAGCTGAGGGTCTTTGGGGAGGGCAGACCTCAAAGGATTTCAGTAAGAAAGGGGGGACCGAGCAATGAGCGGACCCCCCCACCCCGCACCCGAGTGGCAGGTCTAGGTGCTGTGGTTGTGAATGACGGGAGGCAGGGCCTCCCTGGGGAACCACGGTGGGCTTCCCTAGACGAGCAGGGCCCAAAGGAGGGAGCAGGGCAGGTGGGACAGGGCATGACTCCTTTGAGGACACAGAGGACACCATGAGCCCGGGGCAGGGGGGTGCAGCTGGCATGGGGTGAGGATCAAAAGCTCCCTGGGAGGCTGGCCTGATACATCCCTGCAGGCAGCCTGAGGATTTTGATCTCTATCTTTAAAACAGCCAGCAGCCATTGACGGTAAAGACAGGATAAGGTCTGCGTCTTGAAAAGTTCCCACCCAGAAGCCACACGGATAAAGCAGACAACAAAGGTGCTGCTGTGCCCGAGGCTGGAGATACCTCGGAGGGAACCCCGGGGCCCTCAGGAACCCAGTTTGGAAACCACTGGGCCGATGACCACACCCGCCCCCCCTCCGACCCCACCCCTTCGGTGCCCTCCCAGCACTGACATCCTAGGCTCTGTGAGGGTTTTAGGACATCCCCAAGCGGCACAGTGGCCCACGCTAACGCCCACGAGGCTTTGGCCGAGCCCTCAACCCCACCCCACCTCCCAGGAGGGCAGCTCCCCGCTCCTCCGGCCCAAGACCTCCACCCGCAGTCTCGGGAAGGGGGAGGCGGAGGAGCGAGAGCGGGTGGCTCCAGGGGAAGGTTGCTCCTTTACCACGGGGCGCTTCTCATTTTGCGCGTCCTTGCTTGCCCCCCCACCCACTCCCGCACAACCACCGCCTCTCAGGGAGGTTTCCCCAGAGCCCCTAGGAGGCTCCATCCCTCCCTCACGTTCCCGGAGTCCCGAGTCAGACTCCCACTGCACCACCCCCCCCCAGTCATCTTGGCGGTCTGTGCACTCCCTGAGAAAAGGGACTTCGTCTGTGGGTTCATTCATTCATTCATTCCTTCATTCTTCAACAGGTGCTGGGAATACGGTGACCAACAAGGTAGCCGGCCCCTGCCCCCGCCACACGACTTCCCCTCTCCCTGTGACCTTGCAGGCGCCAGGAGCCCCCTCCAGAACCCGACTCGGTTGTGGGCAAATGCTCTTTCAACCCGGGCTGGAGTTTTTCAAAAGGAAAACAAGGGAAGGAAAAGAAGGCCAGATGCCGGAGCACAGAGACTTGGTTGCAGGGCACCCTCTTCACAGAAAGTCTGGACGGAGTAGCTGAAGAGTCGCCGGCCACTGGGCATTGGCTCAGCCCAGTTGGGCCCAGAAAGCAGCAGCATCTCCCAAACCACCACCCCCAGCCACAGTGTGGATGGACACCAACATCATCACGTTGGCATCGCCAGCCGGCCACTCCTGCCGCATCAACCTGCCACCACCAGCCTCTACGCTAACAGAAAACCCAACAGCACATTAGTGTCAACAGCTCACACCCCCTGCCCACGCGCCACGACCACCGTGGCACTGCACCCTACGCAGGATTGCAACGAACGCTCAGCCCGACTCCACACGGCACCTGGAGAGTTACCTCCGCTTTACCCAAGAGAAGACGGGGCCTCAGGGAGGTTAGACAGAGCGTGTTACAACAAGAGTGCCCACTCCTGACTCCCAGTCCGGTGCTCTTCCCACCGTACCCTCGCCCACCTCCTTGACCCGGAAGTGGTCCCTGAGCGTGTTCCTGGCCCTCTGTGAGGTGGGCCTGAAATCTCGTCCCCCTGGGACTCACTGGCAACAAGGCCTTAGGTGAGCCTCTACGTATCTCAGGGTCTCTCCTTCCTCACCTGTCGAAATGGGACAGTAAACCATTACATTCCGGAGCGCTGGGCAGAGTCCCAAGGTAGAGTAAGTCACCAGGCAGGGCACCCGGCACTCAGAAGGCACGTTGTGGGTAGCAGCTGTCATTGTTATTAGAGTTGGCAAGAAAAGAAGAATGTTCTCATTCCCCAAAGGATGCACAAGCTGTTGGTAGCAACAATCATCATAATGGCCCCTAGGGCTTACGGAGGACTCGATGCGTCGCCGGGCAGTGTCTTAAGGGTGGCGCGTGAGGAAATCGAGGCTCGGGGATGGTCATTAATTAACGCGCAGGAAGTGGCAGAGGTGGGATTTGAAGCCAGGCAGCTCGTCTGGGCCTGTGTTCCTAGTCACTACCTATCCCCCCTCCGGGAACATCGTGATCAGCCGTGAGCACCTACTACGTGCTGGTGCTTCCCATAGAGCATCTCCAGTCTTCACAACCTTGCAAAGCAGATGATACTGACCCGGAGATGAACTTGAACTTGGGCTCCCCACTTTGGTTGGCTCCAAAGTGGGGCTCTCACGGAGCCTCAGGGCCCTCCGCCTCCCTGTGGCACCCTGGCTAACCAGGAGAAACCTCAGCACCTTGGGGCAACGCCCTCAGTCCGCCACGAAGGGCGGGTCTACACCAAGGGCCGTTCAGGCACAAACTCCAAGCCTGCCCTCCTGGCTTCTGGGGCTGTTGGGGCTCCAAGAGGCCCCCCCCAACCCTGACACAGCCCCAGGGGAGCCCCAGGGGCCTGGCCTCTTGGGTTCTTGGCATCCTCGTGTGCAGCTGCCCGGGCAGAAAGGTTTCATCTTTCCAGACTGGACGGGGGAATCCTGCCCCCCTCCCAACTTCTTGTTCCCAGCAAAAGACCTTGGCAAGACCCCTGATCCTCTCTCCTTCCCTGGGACGGATGGCTTCCAGCTGCCTGCCGCCCCAGCCTGGGAAAATTCCTAGGAGCTCTGCAGGTCCCAGGTCATCTGAAACCTGAGTGGTTCCTGCAGAACCCCGGGCCTTCTGGCTCCGCCCCACCCAGGGCTCCCACCAGCAGCGGCACCGTTTTCCTTCAATGCTCCCCTCGCTTCCCCAGCAGGCCCCCCTGAAAGCAATCACAAAAAGAGTCATTGCAACCTGGGCGGGGCTTAAGCAGAGGAACTCTCCAGTCGCTGATCACCTAGCACATGCCGGCTAATGTGGGTCACCTTACAAACGGCCAGTGCATGCTCCCCACACCCACGCTGCAAAGAGGGCCGCGTGCTCAGAGACGTAGGCTGCTCGTCCCCACTGCCGGCAAAGCGCACAGCTGCGGAGTGCCTTGGGCTGCTCTAAGGTCCTCACACCTTGCCTGTCCGACGCCCTCGTTCCAAAGGTGGGGAAACTGAGGCTTGAGCGGAGGTGGCTTGCCAAGGGGAGGCTGCCAGGGGTATGGGGGCTGGGCACGAGCCCAGGTGTGCCTGACCCTGGAGACGGCTCTCGGTCCGCTCCGCGCCCCCGCCTTCGAGTCGGGATGCGTTTCTGACTTCATCCACACTGCATCCGGCTCTGCCTCACGGGCTGGCCTCAACCCCTCCTCCCCCCTCCCCGCCTCCCGCCCCCCACGACGGCACAGAGGTTCCTTGTGGAATGCAGGCCCGCTTCAGGACCCGCGGTGACTCCCATCGCCTTCAGGACCAGTCCGAGTGTGTGGCCCGTGTCTGTGATCTCGTCGCCGTGCCCTGCCTCCCCGGCCTCACGCCCCACACACGGTTCCCCAGACACATCCAGCCACACTGTGCTGTGGGACACTGTTCCTTCAGCCCGGCTCGCTCTACCCCTCCCTGCCGGGGCTCCGCACCGCATGGTGACGGCCTCCCCTACCAGGCCCCGGCCGGCTCCGTCCCCGTCTGGGGACCCTGGGGGACCCGCCACCTCTCCTGGAAAGAAAGCACAAGAACACAGCGGCCAGAAGACCCAGGCCTTGGACAGACCCTCACTCTCATCACAGCCTTGCCACCCTGGGCCATGTCACTGGTGCCCAGACAGCCCCTCAGGGCCTCCCCCCCGCCCCGCCCCCATCACAGCCTCCACCGGGGACTAGAACAACCAGCTTAGGAAGAGTGAGAGCAACAGGTGTCCCCGCCCACCCCCTCCACAGCGGGGCCTTTCCCACACGCGGCCGCCAGCTGGGAAAGATGGATGGGCCCTCCCCGGCCAGGGCCTCGGAACAGAGGGCTCATGTCACAGGAGGCTTCACATCCTCGGCTGGAAAGGGCCATAAAACGTTCTGGAGCCAGACACGGGATTCAGGCCATTTTTCCAAGTCATGGGAGATTGGTTGTTTGTTGGAGGTTTTTTTTTTTTTGTTTTTTGTTTTTTTAGAAAGGAAAGAAGAAAAAGAGAGGGAGAAGGAGGAAAGACCTTCCGTCGCACCGTCCCCGACTCCGGCTGCCTGTCGTGGGCACAGCCCAGGAGACACCAGCCAGCTCCCGAGGTGACTTCTGGCTCAGGTTTCGTTGACCTGCCCTGCCTCCACCGGCCCGTCTAGCGGAGCGAGCGGGGCCCAGGCCCTGGCGCTCCAGGCCTCACTCGCCCTGCCCGGCGGACAAGACGGGCCACAGACCTTGACGACAGGCCCCGTCCAGCTCTGCTTCCTGCCAGCCTGGGTTTATCAGAAGCAGGGGCGGGGTTCTGGTGGGTTTGTCAACAGCCTAGTCGAAGGCAGAGAAAGGAGGCACAGTGGCCACCTGCCCTGACACCCCCACCCCCGGGTGCAACTTAGTGGGGCACTCAACTCTGTATTTCTACTTCTTTATTTATTTTGAGAGAGCGTGAGCGAGCGCAACGGGGGGGAGGAGCAGAGAGAGAGAGAGGGAGGGGGAGAGACTCCCAAGCACGCTCTTTGCTGTCAGAGCAGAGCCGGGCGCGGGGCTCAAACTCACAAACTGTCAGATTGTGACCCGCGCCGAAGTCCTACGCTTAACCGACTGAGCCACCCGGGCGCCCCGCCCAATTCAATATGAGATAAATGCAGGGCCTCTCCCTGGGACTCACTGTTCCCTGCTGAGATATGGGTATGAATATTCTTTTGATGGTGGAGAAAGACAGGACTGAGGTGAGTGCCGACTCTGTACAGGCAGACATAAGACGTGCCAAATGTTTACCTGTGGCACCCCACCCCCACCCCCGCAGGGTCACAGAGGGGGCGTGAAAGGATTAAGAGCTTGCCCCAGGGTCACCCAGCAAGTGATCTGAACCTGAACCTCATCCCATGGCCTCAAGCAAATACTAAAAGCTCTAAATGAAAGCGGGAGCCTGCTTCCGGAACAGACCCTCCTCAGACCCTCCTCGCTCCTGCCAAGCCCTGGGCCAGAGGCAGAGATCCGCCCCTGCCCTCCTCCTCCACCCCCCTTCGTCCCCTCGCCCCTGATCCCACTCTGTGCCCCAGGCCACCTCCCTCCTTCTCCCTTCCCGGACTTTTGCTCACTGCTCAGAATTAAAGTACTTTGGGACCACTCCCCCACCCCCATCAGACTTTAGCTCCTTGGGGACAGAAGCTCATTATGGCTTTACCAGGCAGAGGGCCCACCATCAATTCATGCACGCAGCAAGCATTTACTGAAGACCTACTATGCGCCAGCCATTGTGTAGGCCCTGGAGATACCACAGGGCCTCCCCGCCCACAGCCCCTGCCCCCCTGGGCTGCCCTTCTCATGGGAGGGACGGGCACCGAGGGGGTCGCTGGGGACGGCACTGAGCGCCAGGAAGGCGAGCAGATGGCTATGCAGAGTGAAGCAGTGGACAGCACGCGACCGGGTGGTTGGAGGGGAGAGGCGGCTCTGAAATGTTGAAAAGGAGACCCGAGGCACTAGGAGGAGTGAGCCTGGGGCAGTGAGAGAAACGTAGTTTCCCGACTTCCCCTACTTACAGAGAGGGAAACTGAGTCCTAGAATTGGGATAAGGCACCAGATGTCTCGACACCTGCCCAAGGCTTGGGCGCTTATCTTCCCCCCGGGAGCCCAGGAAGGGGTCAGGGGAGGTGTCTCCAAGTCTGAGGCACAGCCAGGGGAAGAGGCAGGGAGGGGTGACAGGGCTCTGGAACCGTAAGGGGGCGGGGGGCTGCACTCCACCTGCTGGGCACAGACCCCCCTCCCCATGCTGGCCTGAGGCTCCCCAAGGCTGCTTGCCCACCCCCCGACCGGGCTTCAGAAAATTGATTTTCTAACAGCCATCCATCAACCCGGCACGTCCAGCTGCTGGTGGGACACAGGGTCCCCAGAGCCTCATCCACCTGAGGAAACTGCCGCTGAATGACCTCTGTGATTCCAGAAGCTGGTAACCGGAGACCAGAAAAGCACCTCTCTCCCCACCCTCCACCCACCCCACCCCCAGCAGCCCTGAAAGGGGCCTTCAGGGTCGCTTAGCCTCCCCCCCTCCCCCAAGATGCCTCTCTGGCCTCACAATCACTGGTCTGCTTGAATGCCCCTCAGAGACGGGGGCTCAGCCCTTACTGGGGCAGCCGTGGTGATAACTCTGGGAGGGGGGTGTCATTATTTTACTCAAACCTCTAGACAGGTAAGTTCAACAGATGACAAAAGTGGGTTAGCTCTCCAAGGCTACACGGCCAAGTTTCCACCCGAGGACTGGCCCACCCCAAAGCGGGGATATCAGTCTTGGTGCACCAGCCCCCCTGCATGCTACCAACAAGTTCCTTCACCCACCAAAGCTTCTCTCCCCAGCCGTGGGTGGCCTCATGACTTGGGGCACCTTCCCACTGAACACCTGTCTCTTCTCCTTGGCAATCCAGGCCCCGGGATGGCCCGTCTACAAGGAGAGAAGGAAGGGAGAAGGGAAGAGGGGTCTAGTCCTGGGCTGGACAGCAGAAAACCAGAGCTCCAGCCCGATTCCCGCTGATGCCCGGGGTCATGGACCTCAGTTTCCCTGTCTGCAACATGGAAACCCCAGTGCCTAGGAGAGGTTATAGATACACTGTTTCCAGTGGGGAAGGGCCAGTTCTAGAGCCAGAGGGACCCAAAGCCAAGAATCAAATTCCGCCCTCGTGGAAGGTAATAGGACAACCCCTAGGAAGATAAGCAGGGTGCTGTTAGGATTCCAGGGTTGGAGCTGAGGAGTGGAGCCCAGAGAGTGGATGCAACCTGCCTGAGGTCACGCAGCCACAGTGGGTAGACCTTGAGTCCAGAGCCCAGGTTTCCCGAGTGTTGGGCCAGAACCATGCTCTGATCCACAGGCCTCCTTGCAGGTCCCCGGCAGCTGGTCAAGACATCAGAACAGCTACCCTCCTCCCCGTGAGTCCCTCCATCACCCCTGAGGGGCTCAGTTTGGCAGGGCTTGTGGGGCAGACGAGCCAGGCCCACAGCTGGTAGGAGCAGGGTCACAAAGAGTTAAGGCTTTTCCGAGTCTGCCTTGATCCTCCTAAGCAGGCAGGAGCCCAGGCAGAATGGGGGGCTTGGGTTTCACGCCACCCCCCACCCCGGCCTGGCTATAAAATACGATCGCGTCTCACCGCTGATTGATGGTCCGGGGAGAACCTTGGGGAGGTGGGCTGGGGCGAGATCAGATTTTCAAGGGCTCAGCCACTGATATTCTATCCGAGGCCTTCTGGAACCCACCACAGGCCCATCTCCACGGACCCTGGAGGAGGCTGGGTAGTGGAGAGGCCAGAGGGATCGCCACAAAGCAGAGGGTTGGTTGCCGGGCCCAGTACCTGCCCTGAGAACGGCCCTCAGCGTCCCCTCCGGGACTCCCGGGAACCTTGGCCTGGGTGGCCGCTTGTCCACTCATTCATCATCCGTTCGTGTCCCGGGCACCTCCTATGTGCCAGGTAAAGATGCTGCAGAAAGGAACGGTGCCAGGCACAGTGCCCGGTTCCATGGAGTTTTCAATCTAGCAGGCCCCCAAAAGAACGAGTCTAGAATTTCCTTCCCACCGTGGGGTACAGGACTGAGGACGAGGTCAAGGGTGAAGCACGGCCTGGGGCTTGCGCTCTGCCTCCAGGCTGGCCTGAGCTCGAACTTAGGACTGCCACCCTGCCCCTTAGGACTGACCTCTCCATGCCTTATCTGTGCAGTGGGCATGAGAACAGTGCCCACCGTCCGCCGTGCCGGGGTGGGGCAAAAGAGGTCACGAATATAGAACTCTCAACACGGGGCCTGGCATTGGGTAATTAATGCTGCCCGTTAGGACTCAGATCCTGGAAGATGGCCTGGCCCCGTGTGTGAAGGAAGGAAGGAAGGAAGGAAGGAAGGAAGGAAGGAAGGAGTAATGAAGCCAGTATGCAGGGCTTTATTAGGTGCTTTCGCTGTGATAGGCCATTTGGCTCCCGCCATGATGGTGTGGTATGGGGAAACTGAGGCTCGGGAAGCAGCCCTCCCTTCCTCCTGCCAGCCTCCATCACCGCTTGCACCACTGACGTCCCAGCCTGATAAAGAGGGTCGGCGAGGGTCGGCAGCCCGAGGGCCTTTGCTGGAGGCAGAGCTCAAGGAGGAAGTCTTGGCAGACCGGTGCGTACCTCCCTCTTCTTGTCCCCGGTCAGCCCTGGATGCGCAGAACCCAGCATGGGGCCATCTTGGGAACTGGCCCAACTCCTCAGAAATCCCTGGTCAGGTCAGCCTCCGGGGAACCGAGCTGGGAGACAGCCCTTCGGACACAAACCAGACCCCACCGAAGACCCCTCAGGGCCCACGACGCCCGCAGGCTCTCACGGGAAGCTCCTTCCAGACCCCACTGACGGGAGCCCGGGCCACGCCCCTTTGGTGTCCATCACTCTCGTGTTGTGCCCCCAGTGTTGGTCCATCTGACTGCTCAGGAGTTAAGTGTGCAGGTTTGAGCGCCTGGCTACCCAGATTCAAATCCCACCACCGGCTAACAGCCATGTGTCCTTGGGCCAGTCATCTCCTCTCCCCAGGCCTTAGTTTCCCCCTCTGTTTCTGGGGATAGTAGTGGTGAGACAGAGCAGACTGTTGCTTTCCTGTTTACCCCTGGCACATAGAAGGTGCTCAGTTAGCATACAGGCCCAGTCTGGTCTCACAAATGGGCTCTGAAGGGAGAAGAACGCCCAGCTGACAGCTGGCCCTCAGCCCTGCCCCAGCCTCGCCGCCTCTCAGCACCCCCAATCCCCTGGCCCCGGGGACCCTAATCCACCCCCGATCGGCAGGCAGCAAGTGCCCCATCCCAGCGCCCGCCTGCCGCGAGGGGCTGGGGATCACGCAGGCCAAGAGAAACCTAAGCCCCTAGACCCAGAGGAATGTCAACAGCAGATTAGACCTCATGCTGTTCCCAGGATCCAGAGTTCTCCCCCAGCTTCTGCTCCAGGCCAGAGCCTCGGGCCCCACCCACCCCCAAAGCCTGGAAAGCCAGGACTGGGGGGAGAGGCTCAGAGAGGGCGAGGGGCTTGCCCAGAGTCACACAGCAGCCTTGTCCTGAGCCAAGGCCAGATCCCCAGCTGTCCACTCCCAGGCCTCGCTGCTTCCAGTGACTTGTGCTGACTGTGACCTTGACCTGGTCAGCCAAGTTTTTCTCCCTCATTAACTTGTCAGCTAACACACTCACTGCCTCAAACCCCTCCTCACGCCCCCCACCCCAACCTCAGAAGGTCCTCCCCAATTTCTTCAGCCAGGCACTCGGCAGAGGGTTTGCAAACTGGCAGGCTTGGGGCCCACGGGCATTTTATTTGGAGAGGAGGGGGATTCTCGTACCACAGCTGGGGAAGATGTCACATTAAAATCCCTATTTCTAGCCTCTCGTGAAAACAGTGGCAAGGCTGTGTCATTCCCCATAGCCCCTTACAGGATCAGCCTGGCGTCCTTGGGCAATTCAGTCTGCGGACCCTGAAGGCCGGACTTCCCCTGGGGTACAAAAGGGGGTCACAGAAACATGGAAACGAATCTTTACTGAGTGGGTGATGCTGGGCCGGCCGCTGTTCTGGGTGCACGACACACAGTAAGACTTCAGTTCTCTTGGGGCACCTGGGGGGCTCAGTCAGTTAAGCAGCTGACTTCGGCTCAGGTCACGATCTCATGGTTTGTGAGATCGAGCCCCGCGTTGGGCTTTGCACTGACAGCACAGAGCCTGCTTGGGATTTTCTCTCTCCCTGTCTCTGTTCTTCCCCTTCTTTCTCTCTCTCTCTCTCTCTCAAAAATAAATACATATAAAATTTTTTTTAACGTTTATTTATTTTTGAGACACAGAGAGACAGAGCATGAATGAGGGAGGGGCAGAGAGAGGGAGACACAGAATCTGAAACAGGCTCCAGGCTCTGAGCCATCAGCCCAGAGCCCCACGCGGGGCTCGAACTCACGGACTGCGAGATCGTGACCTGAGTTGAAGTCGGACGCTTAACCGACTGAGCCACCCAGGCGCCCCAAAAATAAATATATATAAACTAAAAAAAAAAAAAAAAAAAAAAAAAAAAAGACTTCAGTCTTCTAAATGATGGGAATTCCTGTTATCCTACTGATGAAGCATCCGGACTCAGAGACACATCTGCCTTACGAAGTTCACAGCCCAGAACACAGCGTTGGAGCTCAGACCTGGGTCCGACAAGCCCCAAACCCAGAGCTCCTGCCACTGTGCATTCAAAGCAGAGGGCCCGGCCCTGCACCCAAGTCTCAACATTCAATTCTCTCCAACTCACGTCATTTGCTTGTTGGGCTCTCCCTTCCCCCCCTGCTCCCCCCAAAACCCCTCAGAGAGGCTCCCTCCCCGCCGCAGTGGTTAGTCCTCTGGATCTACGGGCTGGGAACTCTCCAGGGTTCAACTTCAACCCCGCATTTCCCTTTGTTGCCCCTCAGTGTCGTCATGATGCTAAAACAAATAACGAGGGGCTGGCCCAGCCCGGGCTACCTTTCTCCCTCGGTTCCCTCCCTCCTTCCTCACGCTGCCCTGTGTCCCCCAGGGAAAACCAAGCCACTTCCTGATCCCGTGACCACCCCCCTTCCCTGCCTCCCTACCTTACCTCCCTGCCTCGCTGCCTGAGCTCAGCGTACCCCTGCCAGGAATTCACCCCCCCCACCCCTCTCTCTCCACCCCCCCAAACCTTTCCCTACTTCTAGACTCAGCTCAGTCGTGTCCTCCGCCCCTCCATCCCCCCGCCCCCGCCCCTTACCGGGCAAACACGACCTCCTGCTGTCTCGTGCGCATGGATTCCAGAGTCAGACAGATCTGGATTTGAACCCAGCTCTGCCCCTCATGAACTGGGCGTGTTTGGGCAAGTCACTGTCCTCTGCGCGCCTTACCTTCCCCGTCTGTAGAATGGAGGTGACGGTCCCCCACCGGGCTGGGACTGTGTGAGGATTTATCCCGTCTTCCACCAAACAGCTATGGAGTCCGTGAGGAGTCAAGGTAACAATGTTTGCAAAGCACCCACCCCATAGTATCTGCTCAATCAATGCTTCCGAGCTGGTATTAGAACGCTCTGTCTCTCTGATCTTAGCACCCTGAAGGCAAGAACTTACTTTCGTTCATCTCTGTTTACTTCTGGGCTTGGAGGGTCACCCAGCACATAGTAAGGGGTCCCTGATTCGAACATCAAATGAAGCAGCTGGGGTCCCAGTGCACTAGGGTTTGGGCCCAGAGCGTCCTGTGACCTCTGACAGCAGCAGGGAAACAGGGAGAGGGGCCACAGTCTGGGGGTCAGTGTCACACGGCAGGTAGGTTGGCAGAGAGGAAACACGCTACATCTGAGCTCGCAACAACCTTGGCCATGCAGTCCGCCCGTTGGCACTGGTATGTTGAGCACCTACTGTGCGCTGGTTTGTTCTAGAAGCGGGGTGACAGCAGGGAAGAGAGCAGATGAAGCCCCTGCACCCGGAACGTCTGCATCTTAGCGGGGAGAGACAGATCACAAACTCAGAAACCAAAGAGAGAAGCAAGACGATGTCACATGCCAGAGAGCGCTAGGGAGAAGAAGGTCAAGCCCGGTGAAGGAACAGCAGAGACCAGCTTTAGCCAGAGCGATGAGCACACGTCAGCTGAGCTGGCAAAGAGACAGCTGTGCACCGACGTGGGGCAAAGCACTCCAGGCAGGAGCAGGGACATCATGTGCAAAGGCCCTGAGGTGGAAACAAGCTTAGTGGGTTCGAACAAGAGGGAGGAGGACCCTCGTGTCTGAAGCACCGAGACAGTGATGACGGGGAGGAGAGAACCACGGGACATGAGATCGAGGCAGCGGGGGGCAGGGCCGTGGCGGGACCTTTGGGCTGTCTGGGAAACCTGGAGCTTCTTCCAGGAGGGTGGGAGCCACTGAAGGGTTGCAAAGGGGCGAGTGATGCGCTTCCCACCTTGGGAAGCTGCTGGCTGCTTTGTGGAGAACGGGCAGGGGCGAGGGGGCAGGAACAGAGGCAGAGATCAGCGAGGGGGGCTTCGGGGGCCGTCTAGCCTCCAGAGCACGGCAGTCACTTCCAGCACGGCCCCGGTGGCGACGGGGCCAAGGTTTGGGGAACGAGTGAGCTGTGGGGTGCGGGAAGGAAGGCCCGGAGGCGGACCGCGTGGCTGGCAGGGGCCCCTGCGTCCCCGGAAGAGTTCGCGGTCCGCAGCCTGTATTCAGTATGTGCCCGTAGAGGCTTCCTGCTGTTCCCACTCTGGGCGTGACTAAGTCATTCCAGTTCCCTGAGCCTCGGCGTCCACGTCTGTGGAATGGGAGCCAGAACATCGGCTCACGCAGAGTGCGGTGAGGACCAGATGAGGCGAAGGGTACAGAGAGCCCGGGAAGCCGTAAAACACCACAAACCATAAAGCCGAAAGCTCCACCGTCTCCTCAGCGCCGTCACGACTGCGGTTTCGGGTGGAGGCTCCCGGTGGTGGGCGGGCACACGGCGACGGAGGCGCCTCGGTGCCACCAAGACGAACTGCCAGCTTCTGCACCCGCCGCCCGGTGGGAGCCACGGGATGGAGGCACGGGGGGCAGCCCGGGCGGTCTGCTCCCAGCTCGGTCGCTGACCCCTGCGTGAGCGTGAGCTGGCGGCTGCCCCCTCTCCGGGCCTCGGTTTCCCCGTCTGTAAGGCAAGGGGATTGGGCCCGCTGACCCCGCCGCCGTGGGCCTTCCAGCTGTGACCCCGTGAAAGGCCTGTTCTTCCTCCTTCGAGAGGCTCCGAAGTGAAGTCTCCCGAGCCTCTCTGGGAGGGCCAGATGGCCGCACCTGGGGCGGGCCCCCCAACGGGCCCGTCTCACCCCCAGCCTTCCTCTCCCACCTCCCGGCTCCGGCCCTGCCAGGGTTAATCAGCCAGCGGCCCCCACCTTTGCGGGAGAAACAGAGAAGGCGGGGGGTCCGGGTTCCTGGAACCTCCTTCCACCCTGCCCCCCAGCATACCCTGTGCAGCTGTCTCCCACATCCCCGCCCCGGGATTCCCAGGCTCCCGGGGGCCCAGGAGGAAGTGGGTCGCATTCTTGAGGGCCTGTGTCAGGCTCCTGGCTTCCCGCTCTCCTCCCAGACCCCCCACCTGGACCAGTGCTCCACGTCCCCTCGTGCACGTCCCCCTGCCAAGGCAGCTTAGTGGGCATGGGGCCGGCCCGGGCTGGCACGACTCCCGAGCCTTCTCTGAGCCTCAGCTTCCTCATCTGCAAAATGGGGACAATCCCTACCTCCAGGGGGACATTGGAGAGGCAAGTCCGTATGTAGGATGGGCAGGACACGGAATACTGGACACGAACACCCCTGTCCTAGGGGCTCTGTACGGACTTACTTAATCCTCAGTAGAAGCCTGGGGGAGGGAGGGAGGTCCTACCATTTTCTCCATTGTATAGACAAGGCAGCCAACACGCAGAGAGGTTGAGTGGACGGCCGGAGGTCACACAGCTGGCCTTTCTGGCTCCAAAGTCCACTAAAGGGTTAGTTCTGTTCGTCCCTAATTCTCTAGACCTCACTTGCTCTCCACCCTCGTAGTCAGTTCTGTACGAGGAGCCCTGGGGAATCCAGGGCCTACTTGGAGGGAAAACACCCGTCCGGGGTCACGCGGACGGCCGGGCAGTGTGGCAGGGCTGGGACCGGAGCCAGGGCTCCAGATCGGAGACCGGGGTTCCTCATGTGGCACCAGATGCCTCATGGGGACACAAGGGACCGTCACCCTTCACACCTGGCCACGGCTCTCGTCTCTCTGAGCCTGTCTCTCTTCCTCCCTCTCCAGGGCTCCTCCTCCCTGCCTCCCCCGGGCCTTCGAGCACCCGCCGTATGTGTGTTCACGCCTGTCCTGGGATGTCCAGCCCCGGAGCCACCTCCGCCGGGCTGCCCGCCCTGATCCTCTAGCCCCTGCATCTCCTCTGATGCAGAACGTCTACCGACATCCGGTCACCTGCCACTTCGCGTGTGTGCGCGTGTGCGTGAACTTGCTATTCTACCCATGATTCCTAAAGATGGAAAGATATATTTATTTTTGCACAAAAATGTGCGGCCCCAAAGCCGTGCTGGTTGTTTAGCCGACAGACTTGCGTCAGTAAATTATAACCCTGACCTGCTCCTAATCCGCGACCTGCCCCGGCCCCTGTGGGGCGAGTCCTCTTACCTGCTGTACCCATTTTACAGATAAGGAAACTGAGACACCGAAGGGTTTCTTTCTCCCCCCTCCCCCCCGCTTTCTGTTGATTCGTTTGTTTTGTTTTCTAGAGTTCACGTATGAGTGAACTCGTATGGTGTTTTTCTTTCTCTGACTGATCTCACCTAGCACCCTGCCCGCGAGGACCGTCCGTGCCGTCACAAATGGCACGATCTCATCCTTTTTTAAGGCCGCGTCATACCCCGTCGTGCGTGTATATGTATAGCCAGCACCTCGTCCTTATCCACTCGTCTGCCGATGGACACCGAGGTTGCTTCCCTGAAGGGTTTCTTGAATCCTTAAAGTGAGGGAGACAGGAGAGGAGCCCGGGCTTGTCTGACTCCCGTTCATCTCCTGAAATGCTTTACTCCCTCACCCAAAACCACAGCAAAACCGCCGTCATTTTCACCATCACATAGGCCACCAACCTCCAGGGGTAGCAGCTGCCATCATCAGCCCCACAGCCATCCCTGCCGAGCCCTCTGGCCACTAACCTCCCGGTCGTCACCTCCGTCACCGCCCCCAGCTGCATCACCATTCTTCAGAGCCTGCTCAGAGACGTCAGCCCAAGTCAGAGGAGCAAGCCTGGGCCCTGGCCTGGGGGAGCGCCTGCCACCGGAGCCACCCCTCCCGCCCCAGGGTAGCCACCTCTATACACAGGGTGCCCTGGAAGGAAATTTTCCTGGCCAAAAAGGTCGGGCCTTTGTTTGAATGACTGCATTCGGTAAGCATTCATGCAATTCAATCGGCATTTATGGAGCACCACTGTATGAGCCAAAGGGACGCAGAAGCAAACAAAAAAGGAACGGGGCCTCCTCAAGTAAATCATTCTGGAAGGGACAGAGCACCAAAGAGAGGGGCGGGATGTAAAATCCAGTGGAATGGAATAACCTAATTCAGTCTGGGAAATCCAAGGGAACTGCGTGGAGGAAGTCACGGTTAGGCTGAGACATGAATGTCAAGTGCGAGTGAGCTTAGGCAAAAAGGAGAGTATGTTGGGACTACCGGGCAGGAGTGCTTGGTGGCGGACACAGGATGTGCAAAGGCCCTGAGGTGGGAAAGGTACCTGGTCTTAGAAGATCTGAAGGGAACATAAGGTCATGCTACAAGAGGACGGAGGGCAAGCTGGGAGCGCCCAGAAATTGAGGATGCCCTACCAACCTCGTGGAGAGTGGAGGGTGGATGGTGGTGCGGACAGGGGGTGCTTCTTTCTGACATTTGGAAAGAGAGTGCCCGGTCCAAGAAGAGAGGGGCCGGGCAACCCAGCGTGAGGCCCAGAGGAAGCAGCCGGAAGGGCCGACGGGGCTGAGGAAACGTTATGGATGGTGCTTAGCGATTATGCAGGGAGAATCAATTGCTCAGGCTGATGCCTGCCTGGCACAGAGACACAAACACCGAAATGTCAGGCCTGTGATCTCAAAGCATCGCCCAGCAGCCGGCGAGGGAGGGCACAGCCCCACGGGTGCAGAAAAAGACGGGGAAATGGAAAGAAACCCCGGCGCCCCCCAACAGGAATGGGGCATCCCAGATGGCGCTGGCGTGAAAGGGCCGGGCGGACGTGCTTTCCTGGGCTCTTGTGCACGCAGATAGCTCAGCTCCCAGAGACTCGGGCAGGGAGAGAGGGAGGCCGGGCCAGAGACGCAAGATGCGCCTGCAGATACGTTTTAAACATGCAAATCGGGAGAAGGGAAGAGACTCGAGAAACTGCCAACCGCCTACTCCCTGGGGCGCACTGGAGGGTGGAGAAGGAGGCCGCAGGGGAGGGCAGGTGGAGGGAGAGCCCGAGGGAGGCAGAGGGGGGCCTGCGGGCCCCTCCCTCGCCCCAGCACCCCGGCCACACCCCTGGCCCCCACCAAAGCCACCTCCCTGCAGAGCTCTCCTGGTGCCCGCCTCCCAAAGACAGCAGCCCAAAACCACACCTTCTGAGCACCTACTCTGTGCCATGAACTTCCCCACCTCCCCCGAGCGGGGGTCACCTGCAGGGGAAGAAACAGCAGTCGCACACAGGCCATCCGGGTAACGAACTGAGAAATCACCGCCAGAGCAACACGAATGCTTACGGGCCCTGGCCACGGGCCTGGCACTCCCGGGAGCCCTCTGCGGGCTCATGCCATCTGGGGCTCTGAGAGGCGTCCCCCGTCCCCACTCTACAGGCAGGGGAACTGAGGCTCTCAGAGAAGTAACTTGGCCAAAGTCACCCTGCCGATAAGAGACGAGCTGGGAGTTGAACTCCATGCGGGGATAGAGGGCCTACACCAGGAGCCCTCACCCCCAGGATCCACAGCGGCCAAGGAAACACGCCAGGCGTAGGAAAACTTCTGGCTCCGGGAAAGAGCCGGAAGTCCCAGGACACAGGGCACGGAGGGGAAGGAAGAGACCAGGCGGAAGGCTTGCCCTGGACCGGAAGTGCTGTGTGCAGCTTCCCAGGCCCTGGCGGGTTTTCTCAGAGCCCCTGACTTTGGAATTTTCTTCTTGTGTCCGGGTGTCCGAACTTTGCCTGCTTAGACCTTCCTGTGGCTTCCCCGGTGACCTGGGAATAAAATCCCCAGAGCTTGGTGTGGCCTGGGAGGCCCTGCCCTGTCCACTGCTACCCCTACCCCTCAGCCCTCCAGGCACCTGCTGCTTCCCCTGCCCCACTCCCCTTCCTCCCTTGGGGCTCATTGCCCCGTGAGACACCCTCCCTGACCCAGCCACCCAGCCACTGGCACATTCCTCCCAGCCTTTACCCCAGTCTGATCGGTCTCATTCGTGCTTTCTCTGTCCTCTTCAGTGTCCCTCTCGTGTACAATGCAGGGAGCTCGTGCTGCCTGCTGTGCCTCCAGCATCTAGAACCATGCCCGGCACATAGTAGGTGCTCAATAAACATTTGTGGACACGTGGGGATGGGCAGTGCCCAGCCAAGTTTCCTGCATAAGGTCAGGGCTCTCAGCACACAGGGCAACTGAGGCTCCCAGAGGCTGCCCCACGGCTGAGGGCAGGGGCTCTGTGGTGGTCTTGCCAGAGCTGGGATTTTTTCACTGCCTCACGGGCCTGTTCCCAGCCCTACACAACCGTCTCATCCTCCTGGATCCGGGCCGGCGTCTCGGGGCCCCGCGTCCGCCCGCCTCCGCCCCCACTCTCCCAACACAGAGGCTGATCAATCCTTCCAGCCTGTCTGTCCACACGCCCTCCGTTCCGCAAACCCCATGTCCTTCCTTCTGCCACCCGTCCGTCAGCCCAGCCTGGAGGCCGCGACGCCCACACGAGCACACGTGTGCCCAGATGCGTGTGTGGGCAGCCGTGGACACACACGTCCTCGTACACACAGTGAATAGCTGTGCCCAGAGGGACACAGTGCTGGAGCGCGCACACACACACACACACACACACACACACGACGCCCTCTCACGTGTCCACATGCACGTACACGGACCCCAGATGCGAACATCTATGCACACACAGGACCCCACAGCCACGGCCCTCCATTTAGGCCTTCTCTGCCTCACGCCCCCCCCCCCAAGCCTGGCACACCCTCGTGCCACGTCGGTTACGTGGTAACGCACGTGTGATCCGTGAACACAGCCGGGTTGGGCCCTTGCACATCACAGATGAGGGTGAACAGCCTGAGTGTTCTCTGTGCGTCTCCATGGGCACGTGTCTACACAGCCACGCGCCCCCCCTCGGCTGGGTCTCCCCCCCGGGGCCTTTCCCCAGGGCGAGTGATGGGCCACAGAAGGTGTGGCTCTGAAGACAGGGGACCCCAAGTGCTGCCAAGCCAGACTACCAGACCGCCAGCAGCCCCAGAGACCAGCGGCCAGCAGCCGTGGCTCCAGGCCCACCCCTTGCCCAGGACTGGGGTCAGCAGCACCATCTGCTGTCGGCTTCTGGAACTATCCTGCAGAAGGCCTCTGCCTGGCCCTCCACTGGTTCTCCCGGAGGACCTGGGCCCGGGGGCGGGGGGGTGGTCAGGATCCTAAAAACAAGCTGGGTTTGAGGGGGCGCCCCAGCACCAAGGTCTAGAACAAGGCTCATCACCGGAACCTCTCAGGAAGGCTCGTACCCAAGTTGGGCCCCACTCTCCTTTTACGAATGGGGAAACTGAGGCCCCAAGTCAGGGGGTGACAAGAGGACTGGTTGTCCCAGGAAGAAGCGAAATTTCACACATGGAGTGTTTTCTCAAATTTCTCTTTTTGTTTCACATCTGACGACTGGGCTCCAAAGAGTCCTCTGGGCGAGCCGTGTGGTGGCATTGACGGGCGGGGGGCGGGGGGGGGGTGGTGGGAAGCGACAGGAGGCCCATGGCGGCCTCACCCACACGGGTGCACATGCACTTACCCTGTGAAAGGTGGGGGGCCCAGGCGGGGAACCGCAAAGGGACGAGGGATGCAAGGAAGGCCAGGCCAAAGTCCCATGTCGCGGGACTCCGGCCCAATGCAGGCGGGAACATGGTCCTCCCTTCTCCAGGTGGGGAGCCTGAGACCCAGGGCGAGGAGTGGTCCCCGAGGTCACAGAAGCCGATGGCTGGCTAGAAATCGGTGCAGGTCCTCTGACTCCCAGCCCCGAGCTCTTGCCTTCCACATGGCCGGCCCCCTCCTTCCCTCAGGTTCAGAATTACCCTTTCCGGGGGGGTGGGGGTCTCTTTTCACACCCTGGCGGGCCTCCCTCCTGGACCGGAGGGCTCTGACGAATCTGATGGTACAGGAAACCCAGGGACAAGGTGGCTTCAAACAGGTTCCCAAGCCCAGCCCCAGGCCAACCCATATCCCTGTCCCTGGCAACGTCCTATGAAGTCAAAAATATCATAGACTCTCAGGGGTTAAGGGATTCTTTTTTTTAATGATTTTTTAAATTTTATTTTTTTAAAATTTACGTCGAAATGAGTTAGCATATAGTGCAGCAATGATTTCGGGAGTAGACTCCTTAGTGCCCCTTCCCCATTCAGCCCATCCCCCCTCCCACACCCCCTCCAGGAACCCTCTGTTTGTTCTGCATATTTATGAGTCTCTTATGCTTTGTCCCCCCTCCCTGTTTGTATATTATTTTTGTTTCCCTTCCCTTATGTTCATCCGTTTTGTCTCTTAAAGTCCTCATATGAGTGAAGTCATATGATTTTTGTTTCTCTGACTAATTTCGCTTAGCATAATACCCTCCAGTTCCATCCACGTAGCTGCAAATGGCAAGATTTCATTCTTTTTGATTGCCGAGTAATACTCCATTGTGTATGTGTGTGTATACACACACACACACACATATATCCCACATCTTCTTTATCCATTCATCCATCGATGGACATTCGGGCTCTTTCGAGACTTAGGCTATTGTCGATAGTGCTGCTATAAACATGGGGGTGCCTGTGTCCCTTCGAAACAACACACCTGTATCCCGTGGATAAATACCTACTAGGGGTTAAGGGATTCCCAACAGCAGTGGTCAGATCACAGTAGCTACTGGTTATTAGGGAGTGTGGGGCCATCTACCCGCAGGCGGATTCTTCTCATCCCACTTGCGGACGAGGACCGCGAGCCAAGTGGCTGTACCAGGACTCGCCGTTGGGACCCTGGCCCTAAGCCCAAGCCCCTCTCCCCAGCCCCCTCTGCCAGACACAGGCCAGGGCACGGTTGGCATCTTTGAATCCATTCAGCAGCGTTGGTGCCCCACTGCCGCAGGGGTACACAAACACAGAAGTTCATTGGCAAGTGTTTATTAAGCACCTGCTGTGTGCCCAGCACGGTCCTAAGTGCGGAGGATACAGCAGAGAATTAAACGGACAAGGCTCCCTTCAACTGGGAGACAGACAGACAAGCTGAAAGGGCAAAAAACATGCCCTGCTGTGTTGTGATGGGGGCGGTGGAGAAAAGCAGAGCATGGAGGCGGGATAGGGGGTGTGTAAGGGGTGCAGGTTGTGACCGTAAACAGGACGAGGCTGAGGAAGGTGCAGTTGAGGAGGGAATGTTTGAGCAGGGACCTGAAGGAGGTCCCGCCAGGTCCTCCAGGACCGGATGAGCCTTGCAGGTTGAGGAAATAGCATGTGCAAAGGCCCTGAGGGGGGGGTGGGGTGGGGGGGGTGGAGCACGTGTGGTGAGTGTGCTCGAGAAACAACAAGGGGGCCAGTGTGGCTGGAGCAGAGAAAGCAGAGGGGAGAACAGGAGGTCAGAGGGGGATCAGGCAGTCTTGTGGGCCCCTCTCACGACTCTGGCTTCCACTCTGATGGATGGGAGCCATTTTGAGCAGGGAAAGTGACAAGATCTAACGGAAGCTTCAAAGGGCACTTTGGACATTGTGCGGTTAACAGACTACAGAGAGGGCACAGTCCGAAGCCGGGAGACTGGTGAGGGGCTGCCCAGAAATCTAGGTGTGACCTGAGGGGGGGGGGCCAGGCTGGAAGAGGTCGCATTTGTGACCTGTTCTGAAGGTAGTCACGTGCGCGATCATAGGTGAAGCCATGAGCGAACCCGCCCTCAGCTGTCTGGGGGCCAGTCACACCACCCCGCTCACTTTCTCCCGCGTGGTCCTCGGGTCGTCGAACCGCACGCGGGGCAGACGCCCAGCCGGGCAAGCTGACGACGAGCCCAGGCAGGGCCAGCAGGGGACCGCGGTGTGGAATTCCCACCCCACTGCTGCCCCAGAGGCAGTCTCGTGCCCCTGCGAGAAGCAGCTTAACCCCCAGCTCTTGTCCGGTCCCCTCATTATGCAGGTGGGGACACTGCCGCACAGAACCGCAAAGGGATTTGCCATTCGGGGAGTCGGAACCAGTCTCCCGGGACACAGTCTCCCGGCTCCGTGTCCCGTGCTCGCTCGCTCTCTCTCTCATGCTGCAAGCCCAAGGTCTGCCCCGCAGGACTGTGGTGACAGAGGTCAGGGGCTTGGTCAGGCCTGCCCACCCTTTTCCAAAGAAGGGGGTCGCGGTGGGGGCTGGGAAGGAGCACAGCTTCGTCCAGCAGACTTCATCACCACACTATTCCACCCGTGGTCTGCTTCTTAACCACCCGGGTCTGCGTAAGAGTGAAGTCTACACCCTGCTAGCGTACGAAAAGACAAAACAGGTGATCTTGGCCCTTGGCCCCCGAAGCGGAGGCTCAGTGGAGGCGTTCAGCCAGAAAGAAAAGGATTGGCATTAACAGGCCCTTCGCCGCCCTTTCCACCATCGCTGTCGAGAGGACCTAGGTTGGGTTGCACCGGGGAGCCCCCCGCAGCTGACGCTGAGCCCAGACATGTAGCTGTGGAGAGTGAGAGGGCTGGGTGTCAGCCCCCAGGGAGGGCCACGCGGCTCGACTAGCGGGCGGGGACGCGCATCTGGGAGGACTGGAGGGGCCTAGGGCTGGAACCGGCGAGCAGAAGCGGCGGACGGGGCCCCTCCAGGGCGGGCGTCAGGCTGACCACGAGGAGGGGGGACCGGGAGTCTGAGCAGCTAGAAAGCAGGTGACGGCGGTTTAGGTGGGGAGAGAGAGGAGCAGCCCCACGGGAGCCTGCTCGCGAGGCGAGGGCTCGGGGGGAGCGGCTCCCCGGCTGGGATTCGACGGGTAGGGGAGCCTCTACCCCAGGGGAGCGGATACCCACCTTGCTCCGCCGTGGCCTCCTGCTCCTCTCGCCACCGTGCTTCGCCACGACTAGTGACAGCCTCCCGGTTACCCCGCCATGGCGGCGGCCTCCTGGGGCAGGCCGCTGCCGGCCCTCCGTACCCCCTTCTCCCTTCTTCCCTTGAGGGCACGCTCCCTCGTGCACGTGATGGATGCCCACGAAGGTTGGGGTCCCAGGGAGCAGAGGCCGAGATGGACACAGCAGGGGGCAGGTTTGCTGGGGACACCTGTCCACGAGAAGGGGAAGAAGTTGGGGTGGGCCCAGGGAGAGGCTGGGCTGCGATGCGGGCACGACAAAGGTCTCGGCCGACCCCACGAGGCCCTCCCCGCAGCTGTCCTGCATCGCGCCCGAGAAACTCGGCCTTGATGTTCCTTGGTATCCCTGCAGCATCCAATCCCGGGGGGGCAAGCCATTCTGGAAGCGTCTGAGAACAATGAGCCAGCAGCCCTCCCAGCGGCTGCAGAAAAAAGTCCTTCAGTCCTAAAGGGGGAGCCGGGGGGTGCATTACCACGTCCACCACAGATGCCCCCTACATACTATGTTCCCACCTTCCCTCGCAGCCCGGCGTGGCAGGGGGATTAAATTCTGGCCAATGGCACGTGAGAGGAAGTTACGCGTGCCACTTGCGGGTTGTGCCTGGTGTCCTGCCCTTCCGACTCTCCTGCCACCAGCTGGGATGCAGCTGTGAAGATGGGAGCCAGAGCAGCCACTTTGGGTCCAGAGTTGGATGCTCCATGCGGAGGGTAGCAGAGTTGCCCACCGTTTCTCAACCGCACCCCTCCAGAATGTTACGTGCGAGAGACTTCAGTTCTGTTGTGTTTAAGCATTTGGAGGCCCCTTTGTTACAGCCTACCGTCCTTTACCCTGTTTGAGCAGCCACCACCTCCGTCACCGTCCTGACCACAGTGTGACCAGAGTGTTACAAGGTTGCCATCAGGACGAGACAAAACAGTGTACGTATGACAGGAGCAACAAGGTTTGCCCGCCTCCACACGGCCGCACCCTGTCGTCCACTGTCTCCTTGACGGTGACCGTTGTTGTGGGGACCTTATTATGTCACCTGTTGCCACAGCATCTCCATGAAGCCTACTCCATGGGCCTCCCCGCCCTAGTGACTGGAAGGGTCGCTGCCGTTTTCACTTACAATCCTAGCTGGATCCATGACCGAACGGGGCCCCGGGACTCCCCTGAGCCTCAGCTCTCTCACCTGTCAAGTGGGGATAACAACAACCCCCCAGCAGGTGGCTGCGGGGATTAGACGGGAGGACGTGTGGGAGAGGCTGACCGCAGCACCTGCTCATGGGAAACACTCATAAATGGCCCCCACCGGCACCGTCCCGGTCGCCCTTTCCCTTCGCAAAACACCTTCATCCACCAGAAAGCCATGGGCCAGGGGAGGTGGGAGACCCGGCACCCCATGGCAAGCACCCAGTCCTTTGTGCCACGTGACCCTCCCAGCAGGTCCCGTGGGAGGTGAGCCCGAGGTCCCTCCCACTCTGAGCATCCCTGTGACTCCTGGCTGCCCCCGCCCCAACCACTGTCGGGAAGCCACCCGCCCGCCAGAGGGCTCCCTCCTCAACGTCCGAGCTCGCGTGGGGAGCGCCGGGCCCCTCCTCGGTGCGGGGGGCACAGGCCGAGCCGCATCCGCCCGGGCGCCTCAAAGCTCTTTGACACTTGTTAATGTCTTCCCGCTTCCGTGCGAGCGGGTCTGGTTCACATTAGCACCCAGGCCCCGCGGTGGTCAGACGCAGGGCTTGGGCTCCGTCCAGAACGTGTCAGACTCCGCTGGGGTTCTTCTGACTACTTATCTAACGTGGAACATCGAGTGGTTTGATCTGCCAATTAGGCTCACCCAGAGCCGCTAACTGGAAGCAGATGGGCCGATACGTTATCGTACGGGGACCGCACACTTCCCTCTTCCCGACAGAAGGGGAAGGCGGTGCCCTGCGCGTCTCCCCTGGCCCACCCTGGACACCCCTGCGGCGGCAGCGGGTCCGAGGGCCTCCCCCCGGGGGGTCCCGGATGGGAGGCTTGACCCGGGGGAGTCGGCCTCGTCTCCCCTTCCCCGAGAGCTGGAGGAGACTGCCGAAGCTGGATATGCAGTGAGCCGGGGTGAGAACCCACCCACGTGGCCCCAGAGTCCCAGGGCGTCTGCAAGCTGCTGCCGGTTCCCTCCATCTAGGGCTCCTGGGCCGGCCCCGGGGGGCCTTTATGCAGCAGCTCGACACCCGCCACTGGGCTGGGCCCAGGCTGCACAGAGGCAGGGGTGCTGTGAATGAAACGGTCCCTCTGGGGTCCCCTCCGACTCCTAGGTGGCCCCAAGCCCACCCACAGACAGCTTCTCCGACCAGTCCCACCCAAACCAGGATCCCTCCCCTCACTCCAGGGCCAGCCTGTCCCCAAGGAGCGTTGATGCCCCGACTCCACGGCACCACTGGTCCGGGACATCATCCGCACTCACCTGCTGGCTGACACCCCAAGGGCCTCCCGCCTCCTCCCTCAGACCCGCGCACCTGTCTCCCTTCCGAAAGCTCTCCGAGCGTCTCTCTTAGGACAAAGGCCAAGTTCCTGATAAAGATCGTGGCTAAGCCTTGGCAGTTGCTGTGTCCTAGGCATCCTGTAAGTGTTCGCGCGGGACGGCACACGTACGTCCCTGGGGGGTGGGCGCTGTGACCTTCGCCCCATTCTATGGAGGACACAGAACTGCAGCCTGGGGCGGGGAGGGGCGTAAGTGAACATCCCCAGAGTCAAGCAGCGGGACGCCTCTCCTTCCCTCCTCTGTCCTTGTCTCCCCCTCCCTCTCTCTCCCCTCTTCAAGACCTCCTTCCTTCTCCCTCCCTCTCTCCTTCTCTCTCTCCCTCTATACCCCTTCCCCCTCCCCCCCTCCCTCTCTCTCCCTTCATCTCCCCCTTTGGGGGTCCTGAGTCCTACACCAGAACATGAGCTGCCTGGACGCAGGGACCGTCCTCTCGGGCCATCCCCGATCCTCGGTGCTGCGGGGACCTGACCTTCGTAGGGCTTACTATTGTTAGTGAATGAATGCCAACTTCCCACGCCCTTCCCTTGCTCAGGGACCTGAACGGCTCACCCTAACCGTGACCTTCCACCCCTAGAGATCTGCGCCTGGTTCTCCCGGCTTCTAGCCACATGATCCGTTTATAATCCTGCCTCATCCATTGACTCAGCCACTCAGCCGGTATTTGTTGAGAGCCTGCTCTGTGCCAGGCACTTTTCTAGGTGCTTGGGCTGATGCATCAGTGAACAAAGCAGACAAAGCTCCCTGCCCTCACGGGGCTGACGGTTTATTGTGGGATAAAAACAACACTCAAGCCAAAGAGGTAAAATGTATGGTGTGTCAGTGGTACGTGTGAAGGCGAAAAGCTAAGCAGGCAGGAAAAATAAACGAGGAAACAAAGGAACCACCCGGGTGACAAGCTGAGGAAGAGCATTTCAAGAAGAGGGAACAGCCAGTGCAAAGGCCCTGGGGCACACACGTGGCACGTTTGGGGATGGAGAGGAAGCCCAGTGTGGCTGCAAGGAGCGTAGAGGGTGGGGTGTCCACAGCAAGGTAGGAGAGGTGGTGGGGAGCCCTGGGGGTCTCACGCCGGCATAAGGACCATGGCTCTTCATCAGAGAGAGAGGGGGAGCCCCGGGACTGAGCAGAGGAGGGATAGGAAGTGACCTACTGCAGTGGGCAGGGCAGAAGCAGGGAGAGCACCTGGGAGGCTGTCGCTGGAACCCAGGGTCACCCCAGGTTTGGGATCTATTCAGTGTTGCTGACAGATCGGATGCAGGGTGAGAGAGAGGAGTCAGGGGTGACAAGATCGGGGACGTCGTCACTGATTCTACTGCCAACCTGTCCTTGCCTGTGAGGCCAAGGTCCAGCTTTCTGCCTTCCCTCTGTCACCCTCTCCACACCCCTGCAGCCCAGCCACCACGGAAGGTAGCCCATTCAGCCTGGCCTGGCCCCAGGGCCCCAGACCACACCCAGGTCCCACCAGGTCCCAGCAGGTGGGGGCCAGCCCCTGCAAAAGGCCCCCCACCCTGCGTTTCACTGCCCAGGCAACAAATGCCCAGCGCCTCGAGCAGCCAATGCATTGGAGGTGACTCCACAGGCGAGAGGAAGGCCACACAGAGACTGGCCTGCCTCTGACTCAAGGGCTCACAGACCGAAAAGGCAGCAGCCGGTCACAGGCCGGGACCAAGGAGGGTTAAACTCAAGCAGCTCTGGACGTGCAAAGGACCTCCTCTGCCCCAAGGCAGGGAGGCCTTCCCCAGGGACTGAAGTGTCTCAACTGGGCCTCAAGGGATGAATGCAAGTCCCGCAGGGATAAGAGAGAAGGGACAGCTTGAGCACAGATGCGAAGCCAGACCTGTTTGGGGAATCGCCAGGATCCCACGGGAGCCGCTGGGGGGGTGAGGCTGGAGAGGCGAGCGGGAGCCAGATTCTGAAGCACAAAGCACCTGCCTCTTCCACGAAGGAGGCCAGGCCTTGGGGAGCCACAGAAGGGGTCTGAGCTGCGGAGGCCTGCGACCGACACTGGGTCAAGGGGGCGTCACTCAGCTGGACTGGTATGGGAAGGGGTCAGGGTTCCAAGAGGGGGAAGCTTGAGAGATGCCCTACGAGGTCAGAGAGAGTGTGTCCAAAGGAGAGGACGACGGTGGCATTCAAAATCCGGTCCCCAGAGCGGACAAACCTCTAGACAAAAAAAGGGATGATCTGAGATCACAAGAGCCGGACCCCACCCCCAATTCTCCAAGTCCCAGCTCCCCGACCTGTAAGCTGGTTGGCCCCGAGCAAGTTAATCAGCCTCTCTGAGCTTCGGTTTCCTCTTGGGTAAGACACAGATGTGTTGGGCTGCAAGTGAGAGAAAACCCAACTCAAACTACCGGAGGTGATTAATGGACTCGCAGGAGGTTTCGGAGGAAGGGCCGCCTCCAAGTAAGATCCATGGGCTCAAACGGCTCCAAGGACCCAGTTTTTCCATCTTTGCACTTGGCCTTCTGCAAAGTCCAGCTTTCCTCTAAGGCTCACTTGCCCTGCGGTCCCACAAGCGTTGCCCCGAGCTGCTGTGTCTCAGCCTTGTCAGTTTCTACAGGAAGAACCTTTGTCCCAGGAAAAATCCCGGGAGTCCCTCTGCCTGGACCAACCTTCGGCCAAGGTCACCTGCCTCCATTCCCTGGGGCCAGGACAGAGTCAGCTCCCCTAGAACAGCAGAGATCTCTCCTAGGAGCATGGGGGCTTCCAGGTAGGGTGGGAGAGAAAGGGATGCCAGGGGGGTCACTGGTACCCATGGGGCAGTCATTGTGGGGATTAGAGATCCCACGTGTGGCACCCTCCTCGAGAGGCCACTATTCTTTTTTTTTTTAATAAAAAAAATTTTTTAATGATTATCTTTATTTTTGAGACATAGAGCAGGAGCAGGGGAGGGGCAGAGAGAGAAGGAGACACAGAATCGGAAGCAGGCTCCAGGCTCTGAGCTGTCAGCACAGAGCCTGACGCGGGGCTCAAACTCACAAACTATGAGATCATGACCTGAGCTGAAGTCAGACGCTCAACCGACTGAGCCACCCAGGAGCCCCCCCCCTTTTTTTTTTAAATTTTTTTAGTGTTATTTACTTTTGAGAGACAGAGACATGGCACGAGTGGGGGAAGGGCAGAAAGAGAGGGAGACCCAGAATCCAAAGCAGGTTCCAGGCTCTGAGCTGTCAGCACAGAGCCCGACGCGGAGCTCGAACTCACGGACTGCGAGATCATGATCTGAGCTGAAGCCAGACGCTCAGCCAGCTGAGCCACTCAGGCGCCCCTAGAGGCCACTATTCTTTTTGTCATTGGGTATAAAAGACCATCGTGAGCAAGAAAAATGAGGTTTAATGTGCCGTCCCCAAAGATGAAACGGATGTCCGTAAACGGAAATCCCCAAGGGTCGGGTTTGAGTCAATCTAAGAAAAATTTCTAACAGCTGGCGTTGTCTTCCATGGGCCTCCTGTCACTGGAGGGGAACAAGAGAGGACCAACATCTCAGCTCAGGGCAGCTGTAGGGGGAGGTGTGGAGCGGATGCCTCCGAGGGCAGTGGGGTTCCAGGATTCCCTCTCTAATGGGGGTCCACGAGGCAGAAGCAGGAAAAGGAGGTCATTATCTCTTAAAAAAAAAAAAAAAAAGTTGTAAACCAAGGCGTCAGAAGCATGGAAGGAAAGAGAATTAAGCGCTTAAAACTCCCTGAGCTTGGCAATCTGGTCCCGAGGGTGAGGGGGATGGGACATGGGCACATCGAGGAACAGACGGGGCACAGAGCTGCTCCCTGGAAGCTGGGGACTGGGCGGGGTCTCCCCTGGGAGGCAAGAGCAGGGGACAGAGAAGGGGTGCAATCGTTCTCCCCTGGGGGCTTCCCGGGCAGTCTCCAGCTGTCGGGGCCAGGCCAGCGCTCAGGACCGTAGGAATAGGACCAGAAGCAAGGGGTGGCCAGGAGCCCCTCAGGGGACCCCGGAGGGAGCGAGGCAGCGTGCGCACGGGTGCCGGAAGCGGGTACCAGGTGGGCAAGGTCAGGGTCCGCCCCGTCTAGCCCCGGCCCTCTTTCCAAGCCCGCTTCTCACACCGGCCACCCCACTCGGGCCGCCCCCCGGGTCTCCTCGCACCCACCTTAGCTCCTGCCGCCCCCACCTTCTGTCTTCACACTCAGACTTCCCGGTTGCTCTTTCCAAACGCCAGCCTCCCCCCGCCCACCGCCCCAGAGTCCTTCCCAAGTGGAGAGACTGTGCCCCTCCCTCCATGACTGGGTTGCCCGCACCAGCTCCCTGGGTGAGGCGTCGGGGCCCGGCTGTGAGGGGCTGGGGAAGCTCCCCCCACCCGTAAGACAAGGACGGGATAGTGGATAATGCAGTAAAGCCTTCGGGGAGGGTAATTCGTGTTAGCTGCCTCCTCATCGATGGTGAGCGCAGGTGTTTGTCTTACATTTCTTTTATTTATTTGTTTATTTGTTTATTGTTTTATTTGTTTATTTTAGAGACAGAGCAGGGGGAGGGGCAGAGAGAGAGAGAGTAAGAGAATCTTTTAAGTTTTTTTGTTTTTTTTTAATCTCCTTAATGTTTATTCATTTTCAAGACACAGAGTGCAAGCAGGGGTGGGGCAGAGAGAGAGGGAGACACAGAATCCGCAGCAGGCTCCAGGCTCCGAGCCGTCAGCACAGAGCCCGACGCGGGGCTCAAACTCACAGACCATGAGATCATGACCTGAGCTGAAGTTGGATGCTCAACTGACTGAGCCACCCGGGCGCCCTCGAGAGAAAGAAAATCTTCAGCAGGCCCCACGCTCAGCCCAATGCGGGGATCCAACCCACAATCCTCGGATCATGACCCGAGCTGAAATCAAGAGTCGGACTCTCAGCCGACGAGCCACCCAGGCACCCCTGTCTTGTATTTCTAGATGCTTCTCAGGGTCCAGCACGCAAGGCCACGGGGCATGAATGGGATTCATGATGCAGTGGCCTGAGGGAACAGTAGTGGAGGAGAAGGGGAGACGAGCACCGTGACTCAGCTGTCCGGTCGATATTCGTGGAGCACCTGCTGTGGGCCGGCTCTGGAAAGACGCTCAGGAAAGGGAAACGGGGACCGTCCCTGCCATTGCTGTTATGGAGAAGCAGCTCCCAAAATACGAAGGCTGTTTTCCCAAACTCCAGGTGATTCAAAGCGAGATCCCATCACCCGCCACCTTGAAGCATGAAGGACAGAGACTCAGGACCAGAGGGAGATAGTCCTGCCTTCCGTGCCGCACATGAAGCTTCCGGAAAGTTGCTCCTGCCAGGGCCGGTGTTGGGCCAATCCAGGAATCACTCCCAGGGGAGTCCTGACACAGTCACGAGGTCACCCCAGTCACTGATTCCTGAGCCCGTCGCTCAGCCTCTCCAGGCTGCAGCTCGGAGGCGTCGGCAGGGAAGTTGGGGCTCCCTGGTGAGCTGTGACAGGCCGGCTCTGACCCCTGGACGGCGAAGTCAGGGCTCCTCCCGCCATCGAGGGTGATGGGCACGGGCACAGCTAAACTCAGCATGGCAGTGTCTTCCAGGTTCAGCGGTGCCGGGGCGGCTCCGAGCACATGGGGGGCCCAAGCACCGCAAGACGACGCCCAGAATTTGCTGGGGGCAAAGCCAGTTGCCACAAGAGGCTGGTACCACGGACTCGAACATATACCATGGACATATGGGTGTAAAAAGGAGACACAACCTCCTTTTGAAGCCTGATGGTTCAAGGGAACATGTGAACTTGCAAAATGGTTGCATTTATTGACTACCTACTGTATGCACTTCACGCCCATTCTCTCTGATCCTCCGACGTCCCGGCGAAGTAGGTATTGTTCCTATTTTATCTGATTTATTTTTAATCTTTTTAAATATAATTTGTCGTCAAATTGGCTAATACACAGTGTGTCAAGGGTGCCCTTGGTTTATTGTTCCTATTTTAGAGAAGGGGCCGTGTAGGCTCTGAAACAGTAAATAGAATTGGCCCAGAGTACACGGCTCAGAAGTGGCAACGCGGAAATGGAAGCTGAGGTCTCTGATCCCAGTCTTCTTTCTTGGGGCGGGGTGGGGGGAGGGGGGAACCTCTGGAAACAAGAAGGAAACGCCTTCGTTTCACCCAAGGGAGGTTTATTCATAAGCATTTTATGAAGCAGCCCCTATGCGCAGCCATGACTCAGAGAAGCTGGGTCCCAAGCTGGGTTCCAAGCTGGGGGGCGGGGGAGTCTGGGAGGTGAGGCGCAGACACGTGGGCAGGGAGTGAATGATGCCGGGCAGATGTCCCCCAACACCAGCCCCAGCCCAGCCTTCCAGCATGGCTGCCCCGAGCCGGAACCTGCGGACACCCGCTGTGACCACCAGATGGCGACTGTGGGCTGCTCCGATCCACCTCTGTCTTGGAGACCAATAGGGAGGTCACCCCGGATCCTTTTCCTAGCATGGGTGGCGGTGCCTGGCAAGCCAAACAGCTGCAGGGAAAGCGTGAGTATTTTTAGGCATCCACCAGCGGGTGGGTAAAAACGGCCAGGGTGCAGAGAACCTGGAGGGGGAGGCCAAATCAGAGAGTAGGGCGGGGTGGCGTCCCTGCTCCCAGCAGGGGCTGAACGAGTCACCACCACCCCTACCCCCACCCCGGGTCTCCATCTCCCAGGGTGGAGCCCTCTGGCCCCCTGGGCAGCCAGGGGGCAGTGCTAGTCCTTCCCGTGCTGTAGCCCTGAATCATGCTGCTGAAGTAGACGGGCGTGTTGCGATCCGGTTAGAAGAGGACCACGCAGCACTTGGGGCCGAAGTAGCCCAGGGGCCAAAGCGCCCAGAAGGTTGAGCACTGCGACCACGAGGTGCAGGATGGTGACCAGGACCCCCTCGTAGACAGACATGAAGGTACGGAGGGAGATGGAAGAGGTAGTAGAAGGTCATGCGGAAGGTGATGAACTTGGCCTCGTTGTGGGTGGTGGGCAGCTCCTTGCCCACGTAGGCGAAGCTGAAGCCGCCACGGACAGGAGCGGGTCCAGGCTGGTGTTGAACAGCAGCACTTTGTGGTAGTTGCAGGCGAGAACCGCGATCTTGGGGTCATCGGGGCCGGGGCGGGCGACGGGCTCGGCGGTCGTGGCCAGCACGTTGCCCGCCACGAAGACACAGGGCCCGTGGTAGCGGACCCAGTAGCCGTGGGCACGCGGGAGGCGCCTGGCCATCTTGAAGACGCGGACGATCTGGAAAGAGCGCACGGTGACACAGGAGATACAGACGGTGAAGCAGAGGGCGAAGAGGGTCTGGCGGCCGAGGCACATGAAAAACGCGGGCTGCCCGACGTACATGGGGACCGTCACCTATGCCAGCGGCAGTGGCATCGGCATCGGGAACCACCTGGGGCCCCCGGCCGAGCGAACCATGGGCGCGTGGCGGTGCCTCCAGAAGATCACCAAGATGGCCAGGGTGCGGAGGGAGCCCAGGATGGACAGCACGGCCACAGCGACGGCGGGTGCCTCTCGCCATTCAAGGGAGGCCAGCCGCCGCTTGAAGCAGGAGGCGTCGTTCCTCCGGGACCACCCGCAACTCGGGCAGGGCCGGCAGCCAAACTCGTCTGCGAGAGCCCACAGCAGTTCCCGTCAGATATACCCACCTTCCCAGCACCCACATCCTCTGCACCTGCACCCGGCCAGGCTGTAGGGGCAGGGAGGGGGCGAGCCAAGGGCGATGCCTGCGGTCGTAGCCACCTCTCACTGCGTCCCTCGTATCCACCGGCCCATCAGATCCTCACTGCCACCCCATTTCACAGATGTGGCATCTGAGGCTCCTCCAGGCAGTTACAAAACCAGACAGTTACAGAGGCAGGATGTGGTCCAAGGTCCCCTTGACTCAGAGCCTGGCGACCGTAATGCCTCCCTTCCAAGACCGTACCCTCTGGTGAGATGGACATTCGACTGTTTATTCAAGTTTCTTCTTGAGCGCCATCCACTGTGATAGGCATCTGAGATGGGAGAGCACAGACGTGGATAAAACCGAGCCCCCAGACTTCCGGCTACCGACCAATTGCAAACAAACTTTTGTTGAGCACCTACTCTGTGCCCTGGGCTCTGCTGGGCACGTCGTAAGTACTCGGATCGGTAGATGTACAGACCGCTTAGTTACTAATCTGTGAGGTCATGAAAAAAAAATAATTCGGCCCCAACGGTGAACTGTGCTAAACACTGGAGGGATGACATTGTCCCCCCCCTTCCTGGAGTTTCTGATCTATAGGGGGAGATGTCAATTCTTCTCATCAAGGATGTCACTCAATAAACATTCACCGAGCAAACATTATATGCTCCGAACTACACGAGGCACTTGGGAGGCCACAGAGAGAAATCAGATCCTAGCCCTGTCTGCCTGAAACATTTCTTCTACGGACAGAGACATTCATTCATTTGTGTGTTTGTTTGTTCGTTCATTCATTCATTCATTCATCCAGTGGACATTCTCTGGCCTGACCCCCCTGGGCCCTCAGCTACATGTGTGTGCAGAAGGGATCAGTTACAGCCCCGCCTGCTTGAGGGCTGTTCCTTCTCCCACCCCCACGCCCTCACAGCATTGAAGATTTTTCTTACACCAGCGGTTAGGGAGATACAAGCGGAATCAGACATGGTCCGTGGCCTTTGGACACCTGTGTCCCCTGGATGAGACTCCAGAGACCCTGCCAAAGATGAAGGGCCCTGAGAGCCCCAGGGCGGGGCAGGGGTGTGGGTCTGCGAGTCCCACATGCAGTTTGGTTGAGGAAGGTGCCTGGAAGGCAGTCGAGACACTCGAAGCAGCAGGGATGCATACCGGCAGGCTTCTTCCTCAGGCTGGCCGTCCTTGGAACACATGGACACAGGGATCTGGAGGGAGGAAGGCAAGAGATCCTGAGCCCAACCAGCAGGATGCTCAGGAAACGGAGCCTGGCCCCTGTCCGGGATGGGGAAGGAGTAGGGACTGCCACTAGAACGGGACCTTTGTAGGGACCCCCCCCCCCCCGCGTTTGGCCTGCCTGAGACCTGGTCCACCTTCTTCAGGTAACAGCGCGCGACTGTCGAGACGGAGACTTTCTGAGATTGCCGGGCAGATAAGATGTGGCTCTGGGGCTGCCAGCAGCCACCGTGTCTCCATAGAGGGAGGACATTCCAAGGAAGGACCTGAGATCTGGAGGGAATGAGACCCTGGATCTATCCGTGCCTGGAGTCTCAAGGTCCACTCCTGGAGTTTTCGGTGATGGGAGGGAACAACTTCACTTTGTAGAGTGGGGCAAAACGCATCCTAAAATTCAGATGGCATCTCAAGGGACCCTGAGTTCCCAACGCAATCTTGAAAAAGAACAAACTGGGGATGCATATTTCCTGACTTCAACACTGAACTGCGAAGCTACAGTAACCCAAGCGCTGTGGTGCTGGCATAAAAACACACATACAGGGCGCCTGGGGGGCTCAGTCGGTGGAGCGTCCGACTTTGGCTCAGGTCACGATCTCGCTGTTTGTGGGTTCGAGCCCCGCGTCGGGCTCGGTGCTGACAGCTCAGAGCCTGGAGCCTGTTTCGGATTCTGTGTCTCCCTCTCTCTCTGTCCCTCCCCTGCTCACACCCTGTCTCTCTCTCAAGAATAAAGAAAGATTTAAAAAAAGAGTTTTGTATTTGTTTTTTTTAAAGACACACATACAGACCAATAAAATAGAACAGAGAGTCCAGACACAAACCCTCACACATACGGTCAAATGATTTTTGACGGGTGTTCCAAGACCATTCAGTGGGGGAAAGATCGTTTTTCCAATGAATGGTGCTGGGAACGCTGGATATCCACGTACAAAAGAATAAAGTTGGACCTAATGCCACGTGCGGGTACCTCAAAATGGATCCATGACTCACAGGGAGACCTAAAATCATAAAAACCGCTACAAGAAAACACCGGGCACAAGTTTCAGGACACTGGATCTGGCAATGACCTTCCTGGATAGGACTTCGTGAAAATGGAAAACGTTTGTCCACCAAACGACAGAGAGTAATGTATGGAGAGCGTAAAAAGGCATCCCACAGAATGGGAGACAATATCTGCATGTTGTTCATCTACCAAGGGATTAATATCCAGCATATACAAAGAACTCCTAAAACATGATAACTCAGAAATGGACAAAGGACCTGAATAGAGATTTCTCCAAAGAAGATACACACATGGCGAATCAGTACTTGAAAAGCTGCTCAATCAGTAATCATGAGGGAAAGACAAATCAAAGCTACAGTGAGAGACCAGCCTACGCCCATTGGGATGGTTGCTATCAAAAAAACGGGTCATAACCCGGGCTGGCAAGGATGCAGAGGAACCGGGACCTCCTCATTCACCGCCGGGAGTGTAGACGGGGATGGTGGTGGTGGAAAACGGTATGGCAATTCCTCAAAAAATTAAAAACAGAATTAACACACGATCCGGCTTCCACTTCTGGGTGTCTACTCAAAAGAATTGAAAGCAGAGATTCAAAGACACATTTGTACACCCATGTTTAATGCAGCGTTATTCACGATAGCTTAAACGAAGAAGCGACCCAAGTGTCCATTGATGGATGAACGGATAAGCGAGATGTGATATATACCTGTAATGAATTATTCAGTCTAAAGAGGGAAGAAAATTCTGACACACGCCACAAAACGGATGAACCGTAAGAACATGATGTTGAGTGAAATTAGCCAGTCACGGAAGACAAATGCTGTGTGGTTCCGTTTATAGGAGATTCTGAGTCCAATTCATAGGACCACAAAATAGAAGGGTGGCTTCCGGGGCGGGAAGGAGGGGAGAGTGGGGAGTTAGTGTTTGAGAAGTATAAAGTTTCAGGGAGCCTGGGTGGCTCAGTCGGTTAAGCATCCGACCTCGGCTCAAGGTCATGATCTCACGGCTTGTGGGTTCGAGCCCCGCGTCGGGCTCTGTGCTGACAGCTCGGAGCCTGGAGCCTGCTTCCGATTCTGTGTCTTCTTCTCTCTCTGCCCCTCCCCAGCTCATGCTCTGCCTCTGTCTCTCTCTCTCTCTCTCAAAAATAAACATTAAAAAATTATTTTACATTAATATATACCCAAACTTATAGAAGGCAGTGAACGCAGTACTTAGAGGGGATTGTGCAGCTCTAAATGCCTGATTAAAAGAAGAGAAAGCTCTCAAATCACTACCATTTGCTGTCTTATTGCAGTTAAGTTTACTCTTGTACTGTTCTCTGTCCACATGGCACTGGATCGCTCTGACATTCGGCAGAACATCATGCGGGTCCACTTTATTCATGGCATCGTACCGACGGGATCTGGTGAGTAGGAAGCAGGAAGCACCCTTCATGCCCACGCGAGACACAAATACTTAGGTACGAGGGTATATGATAAGGGCTCTGACACACCGGCGATGCTTTCAGGGCTCCTGTGGTCTGGGAAAGGCCAGGACATCCTGTCTACGCGACAGAGCGACTTGTGACATCTTCTGCCTTCTGCCGTTAGAGACGTATGGCACTTGGCGAACCTCTCGAGATCGGGGGCGACCGCATAAATCGCTCTTGGAAAGACTGCTGCAACCCGCATTTATCAGGTGGCTCGGACGACGTCCGGTTTCCAGGCAAACGATGACAAGCCCGGAGGAGGACTCTGAAGCAGGCTCTGGCTGTAGGACGTGCTGTCCTTGCCACTCGGGCCATGTGGCCAAGCAGATTTGCTGATGCCAGCGTCACCTGCAGGGGACAAGAGGGTCCAGCCCCAGTATGAGAGGTTGCAAAACGTAGCTGTAACATACCTTCCACCAGAGTACGACTCTCTACTTGAAAATCAGCTCCTGGTGTCCTGCCGGGCCTTCGTGGAGAACAAGCACGTGGCCTCAGGACATCAAGTGACTCTCAGAGGCACGGAGCTGCGTGGTCAGGCAGGAAGAGTGGCACATGTCCACGCAACGGAAATGGCACATTTGGGATCAGGCCAAAGCAGGCCCCGGGGGCAGCGGGGAGGGGGCACAGACATGTATGTGTCTTAGGTCAGTGATTCACAGGTAATCTATCCCCAGCTTGATATATTAACGTGAGCTCAAAACGGACCGTTGCCACACTAGGCTCCTCTCGGGGACGCCCCCGAAGGGCGGTCCCCAGGGGGTAGAGTTGAGAGCACAGCACGTGTTTGTTCACTTGGTGTGGACGGAGAAAGGCCCTGGAGAGCGGATATTCCTGGACGGCTGGGCAGCGACGAATGGCTTGGCCGGCTGCTCGGTGGGCCTGGAAAGAACAAGACCAGAAGAGTGGAGAGGACATCGTCTGGGCGGAAGGGTGTGTGCGTGGATGTACGAGAGTGAGCGCAAAGCCTGATGATCTTTGTGTCTCGGGCCCATGCCCGTCGAGAACCCAGGGAGCGATGAAGAACCAGATGGACAGGATGAAGCTTCCAGTACGGGTCAGCCGCCCCGGGGCTTGCACGGAGTGCCCGCGGTGGCGAGGATGGGGGCTGTGGGCGGGAGCTCAGCGGCGTGGGCTTCCTCTCCGTGGTCGGCACCGCTGAACACCTAACCTTCCAGCCCGGAACCCACACTGAGCCCTTGATTTGGTACCATTCTACATGGATGCCGGCCCATCTATCAACCGCAGGTGCCTTCTTCCCTGGAGGGAGCACTGACTCATCCGTGTAAGAACGTGCCTCCCTGTCTGCCACGCAGCACCCCCATCCCAGGGCGTACAGAGTGAACGAGTTACTGTCATGGGGCCCCCCACAAAGTCACCCCAGACAAGAGACCCATTGTGCGGCAAAGGGGGTGTGATGTGGGCACATGACCACAGGATCCACTGATACCAACACATTCCACACCACCATCGAGAAGTATCCCGTCTGATAAAACGACGGTATGGTGTATTAAGCGTTCAGGTAAGGTACCAGCTGGGGGACAGACAACACCTTGAGGGTAGGGACACTGCCCTTCAGGGTGAGGTATAAGCATTGAATGAAAGGCGGGTATGTAGCACTGTGGCCCCAACAGCTAGAACACGTGGGTCCAGCCACCACGGGGCGGAAGAAGGCTCGGCCACGCTCACCATTGTTCTCGGGGGCTCATTGTAGAACCGGTGCTTTTTGTCCCCACAGGCTGGACTCTTCTGGAATCCAGGGTCTGGCCTCCAAAGAGGGAACATGTCTACATATCCCCAGACAAAATGGGTGCTAGGTTACCTCCTGGCTTTTCAGGGGCCGCACGTCAGGGAACGAGAAGGCCAAGAAAGGAGGAGGTAGTTAACCTGGATTAGCAGGAGGGGCCAGGTCCCCACCACACAAGAGGGTAGGAAGGAGTAGGTCTGGAGTCCAGAAGATTCAGCGCAGTGGCCGGGTCATTACTGGACACCTGCCACAACCACGGGCCGGCACGGACAAGGCGACTGCGGGCTCAGACACCCGGGGACAAATGTCCGGAACACCCCACCAGCCAGGTGGCCAAGGGCGAAGGACTCCGGAATGGATGGCGGAAGGGAGGGATGAGGAACAGCGGCTCCACCTGGCCCCCACTGCAGCTGCAGGGCCTGTGATGGTGTCCACTCGAGTCCCCGTGAAGACGCCGGGCTGGCTGCTGCCCCAAACGTGCCAGCCCACCAAGCTGTGGGGAGGACGTGAGCACAGCGACGGGTGGCCATCCATCTCTGTGGCTTCTCTCACGTTTTCTCAGCCCACCTTCTAGTCCTGCCCCTGCCATAGCAACCAATCCACGCAGGGGTTACCTGTCAGCACCTCCCCTAAGCTGCACTCGGTCTCTTTCGCTCTCTGCCCGGGGGCTGTCGTGTGAGATGCTCGTGGGGAGCTGCTGGGCACCCACACATGTGTGACCTGGAAGCACAAGGGAGTTAATGCCCCGTGCGGCGACCTTGGGCCACAGCGGGGAGGGGGGTGGTACAGACCAGTGGATCCATTCCATCCTCTTCCTTCCCTTGGGGACAATTCCAAAGTGGTCCCTCGGAAGGTTCCAGTAAGATCGAGCTCACAGTCGGTGTCCAGCTTAAGAACATTCCCTGCTACTGACTTTCTCTCTATCCCTAATGGACTCTCCCCCATCACCCACTCCTGCTCCCATGGAGCATATCCTGGAATAAACTGCACATAAACCCTTGCCTCAGGCTCTGCTTCCCAGGAAAAACCCCAGGCAAAGACACTGTTATTTGTTGACTTGCATCCCCTCGAAGTTCACTGAAGTCTGAAACCCCAGGACCTAAAAATGTGAATTTACTTGGAACTAGGATCATTTCAGAGGTAATCAGTTAAGACGAGGTCATCCTGGAGTAGGGCGGGCCCCCACTCCAATATGACCCATGTCTTTATAAAAGGGGAGATTTGGAGACAGATACCCCCACAGGGAGAGTGCCCGTGGAGGTGACCACAGAGGTCGGGTGAGAAAACCCCAAGCCAAGGAAAGCCAGCGATGGCCAGCTAACCACCAGAAGTTGGGAGAGAGGCCTGGAACATCCTCCCTCTGGAGAGGGTTCCAGAAGGAACCAACCCTACTGACGGCTTGAGTTGGACTTCCAACCCCCAGACTGTGGCCCTTTGTGACAGCAGCCCTAGCAAACCATTAAAGACACCAACCCAACTGACTCCATAAAAACCCCCACGAAGCATAGGAACTAGAGGCACCCGGGACCACAGAAACTGTGGATAAAGTGTGCAGTCCATCGGGAGGACTGGTGAAGGCAGGCGGAGCTTTTTTTTATTATTATTTTTAAGTAGGCTGCACGCCCAGCACGGAGCCCAACACAGGGGTCTAAACTCACGACCCTGAGATCAAGACCTGCGCTGAGATCCAGAGTCGGATGCTTAACCGACTGAGCCACCCAGGTGCCCTGGCTCTTTGAACTTTTAGATCCCCCCACCTCCCCCGCTCCCCACGAGGCTGGGTCTCTACCCTTCCCCACATCGCGGCCATTCTGACAGCTTGTAACCTAAGAGGGTAAAACAAAGGAGCTTTCAGACTGACAGATGTCAGACACAGGTGAAGGCACAGCTACTGTCCCCAAAACGCGAGTACTAATCGATGGGATGTAGACTGAATGCTGCGTATAGAGACGTGCGAAAGCTGTGTGGCCTTTTATGGGTCACGCGACCCCCTCTGTGCCTCCAGTTTTCCAACGCCAAAGACAGGAGGAACAGTACTCTCTATTTCCCAGGGTTGACATGAGAATTGAAGTCCTTAGCACACACGTGTCCCCCTAACGTTCACTTTGCGCAGCCCCCTGAGCCCCTGGGTCCTGAGGATCCAGAAAGCTCTAGACTTCCACAGTGCTTAGTCAATGGGAGGAGGGACACCCACAAATAGGGACGCCATCATTGCTCGATAATGGATCTCAGGTCCACAGGGCCCTTGCCACCCCTGCACGAGCCAGTGCCCAGACCCAGGTCCCAGCCCCCCACCAGCCCTCCGAGAGCTGACCGTGTTGTTGGCCGTGTGCCAGGAGACGTCACGGATGGCCCTCAGCCGTCGTAGCACCGGGCAGTAGGAGGCGATGCTCCGGAAAGGTCCTGGCTCAGGTCCCACCGCCACTGGATGATCTCCAGGCGCATGAGTAGGTCCCCTCGCTGGTCAAAAAAGATCCGGTGGCCCAGGAGGGTGAAGCTGACCTTCCAGATTTCCTGAAGCAGCTGGAGAGGCCACAGGGAAAGGAAGCGAAGCTGGCGTCAGAAGTCGGGCCCGATCTGGGGGGGAGTGACTACCCCACGAGACTGGGCGTCCACATCCCTACAAGGGGGCAATGAGACCGCAGATGTGGCCACCCGGGAGGCAGCGGCTGGGAGCCCCGGCTCTGTCGTCGGACACACCTGGGTTCAGGCACCAGCTCTGCCACCTGCTCTGAGCCTTGGGCCTGTCGCCCAACCTCCGTGAGCTCCAGTCTCCTCTTCCGCAAAGTAGGACAACAAAAACCCTGTCTCCCGGGCTCTGAAGCAACACGTGAGTTTCCCAATGTTGGGAGCTTAGCACAGGGCCTGCAAACTAGGAAGTGCTCCCCTCCGGCCGAGGTGTCGACATTGTTCCTGCTCCCCGGAAGTCACCTCGGCCATGCCGCGGGGACCCAACACCTGGGCTCCAGAGTCCACCGCCTCTCTCACTTGCAAGGGTCAGCTGCCCCCACCCCTGCCCCCTGGGTGCTTCCGGCTTCCCCACAGTTGCAGGCGACCCTCCGGTCTCTCCCCCGTGCCATCCCCCGTCACTCTGTGAATGCGGAAGCTGTACAAACTGGAACACGCTTTGGACTGGGCATCCTTTGGCCTGAATCCCAATCTGAGCTCCTTCCTCAATTTGCTGTGTGACTTTGGCCAAGTCACTGAACCTCTCTGGGCAGACCACCCCCCCACCCCCCGCCCTCGAAAGAGCTTCCAACTTAGATACCCCATCAATCTGACTCCTCGGCTTTCCCTCCATAAATGAGAGAGTCTATTGGGCTATGTCTTGGGGGTCCAGAGCTCACCTCGCCTCGGGGACCGACAGACAGACAGCCAAGTGCTTCGGGCCCTAGCCTTCTTCCTGCTCTGCCCAGGGAGTGAGGTCTCCAGAAGCCTCTTTGGAATTTGCACATGTTGCTGGGACCGAGGGCAGTGGTCTTGGGAGCTGAGAGGAGGAAACTCCTCCCCGGTGGCGGCCTCTGGATGGGGATCCGGATGCCGTGAAGGGCCCACAGGGAACCAGGTCCTGGTGTCGGATTCCAGGGCTCGAAGGCAGGGGGTCAGAAAGTATTGGCCCTGCAACCCTCCTGAGCGGAGGACTATTGTCCAGAAATGAATGAGGAGAAAGAGAAGGACATTCGGCTTCTACTCGGCAGCAGGTAACGTGCACGCATCACTGCTAATCCTCACAAAAGCTCAGCAGGGTGCGTATTATCCTTTCCAGCCAGCACAGGAGGAACCTGGGGCTCAGAGATATTAATTAACTTGCCCCAGGCTGCACCGCTAATGGGGCCAAGCTGGACTCAAACCCAGGTCTGCCTGAGGACAAAGCTCTCTGCCTCCCAACGGACGGACAGATGGGCCACAGCTGAGACGCTGGGGTGGACAGAGGCGGAGAGAAGGACGCAGTGAAGAGCCAGTGAGGGTGGTGAGCAGGTGGCCTGTGGTCCCGGCCGGCTGGTCACTGTTAGAGCCCCAAGGGCCCCAGTCCCAACCCCATTAAGTAAAAGGATGGGACCCCAAGACTCTGAGAACACCTTGCAACTCCAACGCTCTATGATTCCACGACCTGCTGAAGATCTTCCCTTGGACTCCCGAAGCCCCCTCTCATTTGCCAGCCTGGATTTTCCCCAGCCTCCCCCTAATCGCCCCCTCCCCATCATCACGGGCGGAGCGCCCTCCTGGCCTCTATCTCCAAGTCTCCCCTTCACCCGGGCCTCCCCCTCCTCCCCGCCTCTCCGAGGGGCGCCCTCCTCTCCATCCCCACTGCCCCTGTCCTGGAGCATCACCACCCCCTGGCCACTCCCTAGCTGGGCGACCGTCACTCCTCTGAACCTCCATCTCCCCTCTGTATGGGCAGCAGCCATCGAGTAACAGTGGTTAGTCACAGGGTGTCTGGGGATAGATGATAATTCACACAGAGGGGTTAGCACAGTGCCGGGACATAGTAGGGGCTCATTCATTCATTCATTCATTCAAGAAATATCCACTGAGAGTCAACTCTGAGCCAGATCCGGTTCTAGCAGCACAGAACAGGACGGTAGGATTGAAAGGTCCCTGCTCTCCCCGGCCTACGTCTGGGAGGAGGAGGGTGGTGGGGAAGAGCCGATAAACAAGAAGGCAAGTAAATAAACACAACAAAGACACTTCGGGGTAAGAGTTATGAGAAAAATCCTCAGGCTGGCGTGGCATGACCCAGCATTGGGGGGAGGGGGCCCTGCACAAGTGGGGCCTTTGGGGTAACGGAGAGGGACAGCTGGAGCTCAGCTCGTCCCCTCACCGGGCCGTGTGCCCGCGGTAGGGTGGCATCTACCCCCGGGCAGAGGGCATCGTGGTCTAACGCGTCTGCACAAAAGGGCATCATTTCCACTGTTCACGCCAGTGGAGACCCTGGGAGACGTTGCCATAGGATGATGGGCTGGGGTCCCTACTTCCTGTCCCTGTCACCCCTCCACCTCCACCCCAAACTGGCTTGTTGGATTGTCTTCAAAACAGCAATTTCGGTGCTTGCCTTGGAACTCACTGTGGGCTCCTACTGCGTCTAGAGCAAAGCCCCAGCTCCTTCATCCGGCACTTAATGCCCTCCAATGTCACCTGCAGCTCCCCTTGTCCCCCATCCTTTGGTCACAGTGGCCTGATCACACGACCCAGACCACCATTCTCCTCCTGAGATGTCCAGTGCCTCCCTGGCCCTTCTCACTCCCAGCGATGCCGCCTCGCGCACACACACACACACACACACACACACACACACATTGCACCTCTGACTTCCTGCAGCACTCAGCAGAGACAGATCTTCCCGACTGTCCTTGTCCTTCCCAGGGTGAGGATCCGGGGCACCCGCAGGGCCCAGCCTGGGCCTGGCACGTTGCAGGTGCTCAGGAAATGAGTTGCCATGATTGGTGCTCTCTGGTCTCCACTGTTGGGAGAGGAAAGAAGTCAACTGGTCCTTCATCACAGCCGTTGCCACAGTTGTCTAGGAAACCTGAACAGTACGGTGGGAAAATCGGCGGGTTCAAAGGGCCGACCTGGGTTCAAAGCCACGAACCACTGCTCACCACTAAAACCACCACAGACAGGTCACTTTGACTCCCTGTCTCAGCCTTCCTATCTGTGGATTATCGACCTCGTAGGATGGCCACGATTTAGGGTGATGTATTCCAGGCACTCATGGCCCACTGGATGCTCAAAAGACAGTAAAGCACCCATAATAATTATGTATATTATTAATGTAGCAGGGCACACAGTAAAATATAATATTCTGCTGGCTGAGGCTAGAATTCCTTTAAAGAATCATTGTAGTTTTAGAAAAAAATAAGCACTTAAGGTTGCAAGGTTAGGCTCTGAGATTATGGGGTAGAGAGGTTACAAATAAATAGATTAAGGGAAAGGGGGAGTTTTTGAAAGAGCTAACTCAATGGCTCTGTGGAGGAAGCAGACAAGCATTTGGGGAGGGGGGATCGAGAAGAGGGGAGGAAGGCGAGAATAAAGACAAAATATAGACAGCGTTAGGGGAGTACCTAAGCCCCAAACTTTAAAGCAAACAAACGAACAAGGAAGCATTCAAGCACAGTGTGCGTCTCTGATGAAATTCCCCTCTGGTCCTCCAGATCCTCAGTAAAATCTTCTACCCACATAAACTTCGTGGTTAGGTGTGTGTGTGTGTGTGTGTGTGTGTGTGTGTGCGCGCGCACGCAGATCAGAAAAATACAGATTTAAATTCCAGGTCTGAATCCAGGCGACTCCTTGCCTCCTTACTCCTCTGAATCATCCAGACCTGGGACGACAGAAGATGCATAAACCCAAGGCAGAGCCTCAGAGAGCTGAACACAGAAGTCCTCCCCCAAGGCCGCCACCCTGGAGAAACGGCAGGGGGCCCGGGGTGCCCACTGCCTGCCAGGCCTCCTTCCAGGGAACTTCACCCAAATCTCCTGCCGGGACAGGCTATCTTGGATGGCGAGGACTACATTAATGTAAAAAAAAGGAGTTTTGTCACCATGAAGCACTTCTGGTTTTATGTGTCTGGGGACAGGGTACGTCCCCTGGCCTCTCCTGCCAGTTTGCCCAGGACCCGGCCAGAGAGGGGGACGCTAGAGCAGGGCAGTGGTCTCCGTGGCAACCACTCAGGGCTGTGGCGGCTGCGCTGTGTGGCCCCGACTCTCCGTGGGCGGGGCCTCACCTGCCAGGGATAAACGACCCGCTAGGAGCGGCTGGTCTGGGTGCAGCCCAGGAGCCTGTGCAGCGCGTGGGCCTGTCGTGCAGGACCGGGTCGATGGCCCAGGACTCGAAGGCGATCCGCACGATGCCCGTGAGGTTCTGGCGGAGCACCTCGCGGAAGAAGTTGTGCAGGACCAGCTCTGGCGACAACAGGACCACGACGCGCGCAGAGCTCTGCCGCTGCTCGTCCACGATGGCCTTCAGGCGCCGGCGCTCCCACTGCGTCACCGCCTGGTTCGGCTGGGGCATGGGCAGCGTCACCCGGAAGGCGATGCAGATGTCGCCGCCGGCCGGGCGATCGCTGAGCAGCTGGCTGTTGTCGCGGCCGTAGTCGCCGCTGCTCACCAGCGCGATGATCCAGTTCCGGCGGAAGTACAACATCAGCTGCACCATGGCCTCGGTCTGGTGATCGGCGCCCGGCGCTGTGCGCAGAAGGGCCGGGAAGCGCTGCTTGTCCCGTAGCTCGTCACTGATGGCGCTGTAGGTGATCTGCCCGAGAGCGGAGGGCCGCCAGCGTGAGCTAGGGCCTCACCAGGCCGCCATCACCCCCCCACCCCGGGGTCACCACAGCATCCCCCCACCCTTCCCCTTGGCTGTCTCTGCTGCTGTTCGTGGCAGCCGGTGGCCTCTGCGACCACTTGTCCGTCACCTTACTCCTCAGCTCAAAACTCCCCAACAGCTCCTAATGTCACTCGAGGACAGCCAGAGTCCTTCCGTGGCCCCCAAGGGGCTCCACCACTGACCCCGGCCCTCGCCTCTCTGGCTTCGTCTTCTCCTACTGTCCTGCCTGGTCCCGGGGCTGCTCACCGGTTCGGCCAACGCACCAGGCTCCTGCCGGCCTCTGCATTCGCTGCCCCCTCTTCCGGAGCGCTCTTCTCCTAGGCACCCACATAGCTCCCTCACCCCTTCCCCTCCCTCAGGTGGTTGTCCAGTTGTCAGAAAGAGCCTCCTGGCCACCCCGCTTGAAACTGAGGTCTCCCCCTACCCGCCTGCCCACCGACCTGTCCAGCCTCCCTCGCCCTGCTGGCCTTTTCATTCTGTCCGGTGCACATCTCACTTTCCAACAGCCTATATCACAGTGTTTACGGACATGGCCTGGCTCTCCCGCCAGGAGATGAGCTCTAGGTGTTGTTCCCTGCCGTATCCCCAGCCCTACAACAGCACCTGCTCCATAAATATTTGTTAAACATAAGAAAGAATGAGTTTAGTCCTGGACGAGATGCCTCATGTAAGCGTATTAATGTTTACTAAGCACCTGCTACGTGTCAGACCCCTGGCACTTTACATAACAAAAATGACAGCAAACAGTGTAACTACCTACTATGTGCCGAGCCTCGTGCTAGCTGCCTTTTTAGGGCATGAAAACTTTTTTTTTTTTTTAATGCATAAAAACCTTATGCCAGTTCTGGTCGAGGCACCTTTAATCATGACGATGACAACACTTACAATGACAGTAGTCATACCAATGGCACTTTTTTGAGGACCTCTTATGCGTCAGGCCTTGTGCCGGGCAACCGTACAAGATAGTGTCGAGCACTTCCTGAGTTTTCATCTTTGTGCAAGATGCTTTACGTACCATTACATAAGCGACTAGCTTCTGTGTCCTACAAACTCCCGCATAGCTTAAAGCCTTTAACGTTCAGACAGCCCTAGGATGGAACTCTTATCATCCCATTTTATAGGTGGGGAAGATGAGGCTCAGAGAGTTAAGAGGTTTGCTCAAGACCTCACAATGGCCAAGACGCAGAGCCAAGATGCACACCCAGGTGTGTCTGCCTCCAAAGCCTGAGCTCTTAACCACGCGGCTGGGCTGCCTTCCTAGGATTGGGGTTGACATTCTGACCCGACTTCCCGCCTCCTCCTACCCCCAGGACCGGTGGGGGGAAGTGAGCCCCCTGGATAACCACTCCTCTGCCCCCCAGCTCCTTACCCCAGGACCCAGGGGCCTCCCCTGTGGAAGGAGCAAGAGGGAGAGGAAGCGGGCCACCGTCACAGTGGACTCAGAGTTGCCAGGGCCGAGGACAGCCACCGCACGGGGCACCCAGTGGCTGTAGTCCTCCTGGATGGGCAAGGAACAGTCCTCCTTTGCCGGGAAGTGGAGCACGGGCTGGACGTCGTTGGAGGTGCGGCCGACAGCCACCATCTCGTAGCCCAGCAGCACGCCAGGCAGCAGGCTGCTCTGGCTGTTGATCTCCTCCCCTGCAAAGCGCATGGCCTGCATGAGATCGTAGCCCAACACCCTTATTTCATACCTGGGGGAGCCACGTGGGGTGGGGTGAGAGGCAGGTCCAGAGTGAGAGGGGGAAGGGATGGGAGAGCCGGGGAGTCCCCTCTGCCTGCCATAGGAAAGCCGAGGAGTGGCCCGAGAAGGAGCCACTCCAGAAGATTCCGGCATTTTTATCTCATCGTTGTCACCTACCACCATCACCACCACCGCCATTCTCACCATAGTCTTCACTCTTTGCATTATCACCATTATTACTGCTCTCAATCTTATCGGCATCACCACCATCACTGAACTCCCCTCTGTCGTCACCGGCGTCAGCACATTCGCTCGCCAATGTGCCGTCACTGGTAACCACCACACTGGTCATTCCCGAGCCAGCGTGTGATCTTCCCCGACGTCACATAAAGGGGGCACTTCTTGCAGTCAGCTTTTACACACTCTTTTTTCTCTCCCTCTCTCACAGGACGCCTTCACCCTCTCTGCACCAAGTCGCTATCTCATCATCCCACGCTGGGTCCGCTATCCCAGCCTTCGTGCTTGCGCGAAGGTGTCTCACCCAACCTTGAGTGATGCAGCCACCCCCGGGGCTCACAGGGGACAAGGTGAGTGGAGGAAATCCCTTCTGGTCCTGGAAGGGAAGCACCCCTTCCCACCTAACCGCAGCCCTAGAGAAATGCAAACCTTCCCCTCCAGTCTGAGAACCTGCGACCGAAAAACCACATTTCCGCCTTCCAAAGGCATAACCCCTGGTTTCTAGACTTGGACTTGACATGGGCTCAGTGGGAGTTCCCCACTTGACAAAGTAGGTGGGGGTGGTCTCGACAACCCCTCCAGGCTCAAATACCCTGTAACTCTTTATTTATTAAGACACGCGGCGGGACAACCAGCTCTCCATATTTCAGAATACAATTGCCAAAGACTTTGGTAACATGAACCGCACGGGGTCTCCCTGCAGGCCGGTGGGGATAATGTGGGATGAGAGGCTGGCAATGAATGAGGAAGAGCATTTTGAGCCCTTGGTCCTGGCGTGGTCCCCTGAGGAGCACAGGACCAGCCCAGGCTTCCCACTCCGCCCCCGTCGCCACCTCCAGCCCCACACTGGCGACTCACCCCTTGCACTGGGGCACCTGCAGGAGGTTGAGGTGGACGATGCCCTTCACGTTGGCATGGAGGGTGAAGAGGCCGCCGAGGAGGTAATCCCCAGCCAAGTAGAAGTCTGAGTTCTCAGCCGGCTCAGCCAGGAGCCGCGGCAGGATGATGAGGGAGCAGACTTCCCTGGCCCGGGGTCCCATGGCTGGGAAGTGAGGGGTCCCCGGAGGTGGCCCTGCCTCGACACCAGGGGATTTGCACAGACATTTACATAGTGACGGTCTTGCCATGGCCGAAGGGGTGGGGAAACACCTGGACAGGTGGAGAAGCCTGAGAACTCTGGGGGGGAAGAAGAGGCTAGAATTAGGATGATCCCTTCCTAGGGCATGGTGGGCCCTGGGGGGTCTGGGAGAACGCCCTGCGGAGGTAGAGAAAGCATGTCCTGCTATCTCGGACACAAACTTAACCTTCTGCCACTCGGTTAAGGACAGGTCCCATGCCCCTGACATTTCCAACATCTGGGAGTAAAGGGCACAGATACTCACCCAGGAGACAGAGTAGAACCGGATCAAGTTGATCCTGGCAGATAGTACTTTATGTACGGCCCCTGACCCAGGACAGGTGTTCCAGTAAGAACCAGGCATCATGCTGTGTGCTCGCCATTCACCATCTCGCTCGATGATCACATTAACGGGGACTATGACCGGCCCCATTCCGCAGATGAGAAAACTGAGGCACAGAGAAGCTTACGAAGCTCACCCTGGGTTGCACAACCAGCAAAAGTGGGGGCTCAAAGCACACAGTCAGATGCTAGGACCTGGTTCTCAATCTCCACGACGTATAACATCATGAGGTCACGGCCTTTGCTAAAAAGCAGCGTTTCAGCAGCTAAGAGAATGGGAGCGGCGAGGGAGGCGGTTAATACCCGTTAGCCCGACAACGCAGCAGTCAGCGCTGCTGGGTGAGCCCCGCTCTGGGTGCCCCCTTCGTACCCAGCACCAAGGGGCGGGGTTACTGTCAGAAAAGAGAGCTGAAAATTTCCAAAAGGAGATGGTTCCAGCAAACAGGGCACCCATCGGAATCTGAGACCCTGTCCGCGTTATGTCGTTGTGGTCCTTTGGTGGCCCGGAGGGAGCCTGGGGACACCTACTGTGGAATGCTCGACACAGACGAGTCTGTTACAGCTGGGGCCCATTAAGGCCTCTGGGATCCGGGGTTGTGGGGAGAGGGGGTTCCCAGGCACAGAAAGCTGGCCGAAAACCTCATGCTCTCCCCCTGTCCCACCTCAGCCAAGCCCGGCTCCTTCTTCGAGGGCTAGTCGGTGCCTTGCCCCCTCCAGGAAACCATCCCTGGCCCCAGTTCACAGGAACCACCCCTGCTCTGAGCTGCAGAGGCACAGCGGCTGCACGCGTCACTTCTAAGGAGGGAGAATAAAGCGGTTGCTGGGAGGTCCCGGGACGTTCTGGAGACTCCCAGCAAAGTCAGGCTCTCTAACCAAGCTCGGGGGGTAAGCAGATGGCAGAGAAAAGAAAGCATCTAAATTAACCGGAGCCCCGGGGTGTGGCCCCAGCCCCAGGGTGCACGATGGCGGAGAGAGCCACGAACCCAGCAGGCGCTGACTAGCTCACGGTGCGGCAGGGCTGGGCGGGGTTCGAGGGACACAGACAGGACACCCGGGGGACGTGGCCCGGAGCCTCAGAGACTGTGAGCTCCGCGGGGGAGGCAGGGTCGAAGCCTTGAGGCCTGCCGGGATGGTGGTGATGATGCGCACAGGTCACTTCCGTCGCTAACGTGTTCTGAGGGCTCGCAGCATGCCAGGTACCGCGTGGAGCCCTCTCCATCTCTGTTATCCCACTTTTTTCTCACTACCTTCCTTTTTTTTTTTTTAAGTTTATTTATTTGTTTTGAGAGAGAGAGAGAGAGCAAAAGCAGGTGAGGGGCAGAGAGAAGGGAAGACAGAATCCCAAGCAGGCTCTGTGCTGTCAGCACACAGCCTGATGCGGGGCTTGAACTCACGAACCGGGAGATCATGACCTGAGCCGCGATCCAGAATCGGATGCTTAACCGACTGAGCCTCCCAGGCGCCCCTATTCTCGCGACCTTCTGATGTGCTCTTGGTATGTCTCCTCTTTGCAGATGAGGACGCTGAGGTTCAGAGAGGGACAGTCACTTATCCAGAGCCACACAGCGAGTAGTGGACTGGAGGAATCGGAGACCCGAATGTGGGCTGCAGAAAGTGGTGGGGACTGAGGGGCTCCCAGGGGAAAGGAATAAGGGTCCCCCTTGACAGGGATGATCTCTCTGAAGGCCAAAATCTGAGGAAGGAGCACTAGACGGGGAGCCAGGAGCCTTGGTTTCCGGGCCAGCTGTGCAGCCACTACCCTCGGGCAAGTCACTGCCATTCTCTGGGCTGCGGCCTCCCTACGCGTAAAATGGAATCAATGCTCTTAACATTTCGAGGATGAGGATCCTTTTGAGATTCTGATGAAAGCCCTGAACGCTGACGCACACACACCCAGTGACTCAAACCCCAGGGTGCGCGAGGCTCGGTGCACGAGGCTCTGCGTGAGCCCTGGGCTTCGGTGCCCCGGACTGGATCATCTCCGCAGCCCCCGTGGCCTTGACATCATCTGGGAGGGGCACGTGGGTGAGGCTGGGGTGCGGGCCGCTCCGAGGACAAGCGCCCGGGAACCCCGTGGTGCCGTGACTCTCGTTCAGGGTTGCACACACAGCACGCGCCCCAGGGTGGCCTGGGCCTGACACAACCATCACCCGCGTGGCCCAGTGCGGGCCCAACGTCCCCGCGTTCACCTCTGTGTGGCCACTGGCGGCCGAGGTGATGGAGAGCCATGATAGGCTTACGCAAAGTACGCGGGGGGGAGGCGACAAGAAAACGGGGGCCAGGAAAGGCCGTGAATTTGCCTTAGATCTGCCGCCCCCGTGTTCACGGAGAGGAACTAGCTCCATTTGCTTCGGGCTGGAAGGGGCCGCCCTGAACCTCCCTCCTCCCCTTGCCAAGATGGTTGGAGGGGGGATGGCGTGCAGGGGGCACCCCCAAGTGAGGCCTTGCCCCAGGGATGGAGGGGGCACAGCAGCTCCTCTCCCCCACCCGACCCTCCAATCTGTCCTCTGACTTGCACGTCCTTCCGTCTGCTACCCTGCACCCCACTCCCCATTTCCCCTCTTTCTTTCCAGCCCGTGCTGCCTCCTCCGGGACAAAAGTGGGGGGCTGGAAACCCAGCTCCGGTCTGGCTTACGGTGGGGCCAGGGGCAGGTGGGCAGGACCTCCTTCCCTGGGAAGGTGTGACGGACAGGCAACCTCAGCCAGCCTGGCTCAGAGATCCTCAAAGGAGGGTCACCGGGGAGGCCTCAGGGCCAGTTTCCAGAGACCCTAACCTCATCAGTCACCCCGCTGAGAGAAGTTTAGACGTCAGAAGTGAAGCGGACGGGGTGGCCCCTGCAGGAGGCCACGGCGTGGATAAAGAACCAGAAACCGTGTCCCACAGGGAGGTGAAGAAAAGGGGTGCTGCTCCTGGAGAAGAAGACTCAGGGAGCTCTCAACGGGAGTGCAGGGGCCTAGGGTGGGGGGCGAGGTGGTCCCGTTCCTGGGCCCTAAGGGCTCAGCCCAGTGGACAGGGGCCAGGCAGGGGTTCTGAGTCCCCTCTGCCTCTTCACCCATAAAGTGGCCCAAACCACCCTCAGTGGGAGCGAGTAAATGGGAGGGATGCACCCTACACTCCAGCGTCCGTGGCTTTGTCCCTGGCACGGCACTCTCGACCTTCACCCCCATAAAAGGCCGGGGTCCCTGACTCTCTACGGCTCTTCTTTCTAAGGCTCAGATCTGCCCAACCTGGGTGCCGATCCTGGCTCTGCCGCTTACTGGCCGCGTGACCTCGCCCAGGCACGTCCCTCCCTGAGCCCCGCTCCGCTCCCAATGCCTGCCTGGACTCATGTCATGGCGCAGGTGTCTGAGCATCCGCTGCCTCGATCCGCCCTGGCCCCTGGGCGCCAAACGCTCCGGGGCTGAGGGAGACTGCCTGGGCGCCTGGGGCCTGGAGGGAGGACACAGCAGAGCCCCGGGGCAGCGTTGTGATGTACCTTGGGCACCTGAGGGTCGTGAGGCACCTGCTCCACCATTGGAGTGGCTGCCAACATCCTGAGAGGGTCAAGACTGGCTGCTTGTGTTTGGAGCCACAGCGACAGGCGTGCCTCATCCTGCCGGCTCACGGCGCGGCTCCCGCCCAGAAGCTGCTGTGTTCCTGCCAGGGAGCAGGGCGGAGGGGGTGCTGGTACGGCCACCAGGAAAAATCCCGTCCCTGCCCCTTACTGAGCGGGCCTTCTTTCCCTAAGCCTCAGCTTCCTCATCTGTGAAATGGGGCTGAGATGATCCCGCCTCCCTCACAGGCCGGTCCTATCCAAGAAAACGACTGGGAGCAGCTGTGCCAGAAACAGGTGCTCAGTGAGGCCCGGCTTCTCCTCCTTCCTGGGCACAGGTATCCAGGGTGAAGGTGTGAGGGAGGGGTTGAAAATAAGAAGGTCTCAGGGGCGCCCGGGGGGCTCAGTCGGTTGGGCGTCCGACTTTGGCTCAGGTCACGAGCTCACTCACGGCTTGTGAGTTCGAGCCCTGCATCTGTCTCTCTGCACGGAGCCTGGCAGCTTCGGATCCTCTGTCCCCCTCTCTCTGCCCCTCCCCTGCTCATGCTCGCTCTCCCTCCCTCTCTCAAAAGAAAGTGTCTCTTTGGGGCACTGAAGCGGGGCTCACGCGCAAAAGCCTGGCAGGCAGAGACGGGGACCATCTCCCGCCGGTTTACTAGTTACTGCACCCACCCGTGCCTCAGTCTCCCCACCTGCAAAGCGGGAGTAACAGAAGCGCCTTCGGGGTTGCAGTGAGGACCTGAGGACTCAGCACGGCGCCTGGCGCACCGGCTGCATCCTGGCAACGTGGCTCCTGCTCTATTACCACGCTGGTCCCCGACAGACCGCACGCGGAGGGACTGTGGCGACGCGCCTGGCGGTGAATTAATGACAAGGAAGGCACAACTCTGTGAAGAGGGTGGGTCTCCACCCTGCCTCTTCCTCGAGCTCCCCAGGAGCTCCGGGTCAGCCTGGAGGCCAGGAACCGGCACAGGTGGCCCCTCATTTCCCTAGAGCGCATGCCTGACTGGCAGCCCACGGGGACAGCGGTGGCGGGGACGTCTGGCCTCGGGCAAATGGTTCACACTCTGAGCCCGGACTTGTGGCTGGGCCCGTGACCACAGCAGGGAAATGAAGAGGCTCCTTCGGTCACCGGGGACACGGGCACTTGCTGTGGCGGTCGTGCGGAGGGCGGGCCCCGGGCCCTCGGGAGCCACCTGCCCCACAGTGGGGCACGAGAGCAGTGGAACAGAGAGGGCAGCGGCTTTGGACCCCTCCAATGCCCTAGTTAAACGGTGGCGAAGGCACCAGGTGGGGGGGAGGGCAGTGGAAGAGGACCAGCTGGAAATGGGGGACCCGACGGAGCAGGTGGCAAGGGGCATGGGCTGTGGGGGCCCACACCTGCATTCAAACCCCAGAGCTCCTACTAAGCAGCCCTTCCACAGAAGGCAGAGAACAGCGACCCAGTAAGGTCAGTGTCAGGCTGGGTGAGACTAGGGGGACAAAGCCAACTCTGCTCCCATCTCAGGGTGTGACCTTGAGCAAGTCGCTCCATTTGCTCAAGGTCATTAACAGGCCTACGCATCCCACAGGCAGCCACCACCTTGCCCCCCTGGGAGCTCCGGCCTGGGCCTCCGGGGCCCACGCTCTGTCCCTGAGCGAAGCCCCTGGGGTGAGCCAGGTGGGGGCCCCGCCAAGGGGCGGAGTCTCCATCCCCTGCCCACAGCTCCAATACCCCGCACGCCAAGACCTCCGATCAACGGCCCCGGGACAGGGAGGGGTCACGTGGCCAGCAGCGGGTTCCTTGTACATCCTTTGAATGGAGACAGACCGGCACACGGCTTCCCCCCGCCCCAAGTCCGCTGGCCCGTGTGGACTGAGACCCACAGATTCTGGGCTCATGCTAACTGGGCCACGGTTGCTCTCCTCCACATCACGTGGCCAGTCGAGGTCTTTCCAAGGCACGTCAGTGCCATGTATGGGCATCTGGGAGTCAGCACAGAGAATGGGTTTGGGAATCAGACGTACTTGGCTTTACATCCCAATGATATGCTGCACCCATGGCCACGTCCCTTCCCCGGTTTCCTCTCTGCAAAATGGGAGCATGGAGCCTGTACTTCAGGCTGTTGGGACACAAAGTCCTCCAGAGGCTCAGAACCAACCGCATATACAGAGATACTTAGCATAAGGACACTGCTCGCGCATTCCTGTTGGCTTGGTGAAACGCAAACTCTGCAGAGTACAAGACCCAGGGAAGAGTCACGGCTGAGTCCAAGGGCTGTCTACTGGCAGGAATTCTTTCTTGCTTGAGGGAGGTCAGTCTGTGTTCTAGTAAGGCTTCGACTGATTGGATGAGGCCCACCGCATCGTGGAGAACAATCAGCTTTACCTGGAGGCCACTGATTTAAATGTCAATCTTACCCGAAAACCGCAATCACAGAAACATCGAGAATACTGTTTAACTAAATACCACAGCCCAGTCAAGTTGACGCATAAACTTAACCACCACCACAGCAGTTAACAGTGGCTGTTAGAACGTATAAATGGTTAACGTGGTTGAACCATTAATTCTGTGTCTGGCGTCGTTCTAAACAATTACATGGAATAACTCATTGTATTCTGTGTGTGTGTGTGTGTGTGTGTGTGTGTGGGTGGGTGTTATTATCCCCAGGTTGCATAACTTTTTGAAGATCATCAGCTGGGAGGCCGAGAGCCGGGATTTGAACCCAGGTTTGAACCCACCTGACTCCAGAGTGCCCGCACCTCCAGCACATAGCCCCAGACATCAGTGCCCACCCGCCCTCTTGTCACACGAGGGCCCTGCACGCCTGTCCCGAAGGACGTATGAACACCACCATCAGCCTTTGGTGAAGTTGGCCGGTCCCCCCCCGCCCCCGCCAGAGAGACCACCAACTTAAGTAACAAGCATTTATTGGGTGGCATCAGAACGAATCTCATTGCCCCCTCACAGTGTAGAATCGGTGGAACCGGGAACATCTCCAGCACCTCTCCCCAGCAGACTGCCCTGGCCTCTCCAGGGAACAACGCGGAACTTAGAAGGAAACAGCAACGTGGAAGGACGCCTGGGTAGCATCATACCCTGACCGTGGGCCAGTGTAGAACCATGGTGCTTGGGGCCAGCCCCATGGGGGACTCCAGGCCGGCTGTCCTTGAGGGAGGGCCAGCACTCTTAGGGTCCCCTGGGAACTGTCCTCCAAAGTCACCCCTTACTAATCCCCGGCCACCTGCAATGCAACTAGCAGGTTTTGGTGAATGTCCACCTACTGGCTGCATCAAAGAAGGGGCCACTAGGGCCCAGTCCACATGGAGCCACTTCTGTGCGAAGGAAGGAAGGTTCTACAGGCAATCCCCAGCCCAGGCTGGACGGGAACTCAAGGCTGGCTCTCGGGTCAGAAGAAGGTGGCAGCAAAGTCTCCCTGGGCCTGTTCTACCTCGGCCAGTGGAGACTGAGTTCCTGAGGGGGAACCCTAGGCCCACCACATAGAGACTGCCAGGAATCGCATGGCCTCCAAAGAACACAGGGACCCTGGAGAAAGGCACACGGGTGTCTAAGGCATATGGTCAGGCAGAAGTACCCGCTGGCTAGGACACCTAGTGAGGACGGTGGGCGGCCCAGACCCAAGAGGGCAAGGCCAGCTGGTGTCCTCTGTGCCCTGCAGGCCACCCTGGGTCACACCGAATCCTGGAGAGCCGGAGGAGCTGAGGCCAAGGCCAGGAGTCCCTGTGGATGCTGAGGCTTGCCAAGGGTCCCAGAGCTGCCTCCTTTTCCCCCAGAGGATCCCGGGAGCTCCGTTACTGCCGTTCCCCAGGTCCCTGAGCCAGCGGGCTGGAAAAGAGAGGCAAAGAACTGACAGGGCACCAGGTCAGACCTACCAGACAGAAGTTCTAGCACAGCCGGTGAGACGGGGGAGTGGCCCTGTTCCTCCCCAGCATGGTCTCAAACTAGAGCCCGCAGCTGCCCCTGCAGGGTGGGACAGGCCAGGATGTGGGCCGGTGTGGGGTGGGGGTGGGGGGACAGGCCTTGGCCCTGGGAAGGGGGCCGTCCTACGGGGAGCGAGTTGAAGGGGCTGGAGTGGGGCCGGTGTGCACCGATCAGCCGTCTGGACGGACAGGTGGACGGCAAAGGTGCGAAGCGGGGCTCATTGCATGTATGAGTAGCGCCAATCCCCCAGAGGCTCGTGGGTCTCCTTGATGACCTGGGGCGACGTCCACCGCAGGACGTAGTGGGGCCCTCCCGGCTTGTCATTGGTTCCTGTGGAACAGATAGCTCCGTTGTTCTCTGAAAAGACACAGCAGCTCCAGGCGGAAGGGAAAGGGGGCGGGGAAGAGTTGACGGAACAACGGGGACACCGGCACAGGCAACAAGCAGCTGAACTAAAACGAAACGTGTTCACAGGGCCAAGGTTTCCCGAGCGCATCTGTGCAGCACACAGAGCCGGAGGTCAGGGGAGGCCGGAACCAGTGAGCACAGGAGGCCCACGCTCCCCGGGTCTGTGTGCCCCACCTGCAAGGAGTGTCTGGGAGCACTGTGGAGAGAGCACCGCGCTGGGAGCCAGGAGCCCCGGGGCCTGGCCTGGGCTGTGCCACAGGGCGGCTGGGACCTGGGGCAAGTGCCAGCCCACGCTGAGTCTCGGTTTCCCCAACTGCAACACGAGGACGCTGAAGTGACCGGAGCATGGTGGTGAGAGGTGTGGGTGTTGGAACCAAAATGCCAGCTCCACCACCTCCCAGCCATGTGCCCTCGAACAAGTCACTTCCCCTCCCTGTGCCTCAATTTACTCCTCTGTAAAATGGGAAGAAGACAGCCCAGCGCCTCACCCACAATGCTTCCTATTACTCTGAACACCCTTGAGATGAGGCGATCGAGGTCTCCTGCCAGGAACTCGCCTCCCCTCTGGAAAGGGGGACCCACTCACCAGAGGCTCGGGCCCCCCCAAAGGGCTGCTGGCCCACCACCGAGCCAGTGGACTTGTCGTTGATGTAGAAGTTGCCGGCGGCGTTCCTCAGCATTGTGGTGGCCTCCTGGACAACATCCCTACAAGGCAGGACAGTGATAAAAGGGCAGCCGGCTCCCCTCCCGCCAGCCCCAGGTCCGACCTCCTCCACCATGCAGCCCAGCCCACACCGGCTGCCCAGCTGAAGCACTAGGCCGAGCTCGGGCCCGTGACACGGGCCAGCCACAGGCAGCGTCTTAGAGCCTCTGAGCCGCTTCTGGAAAGTGGTTAGCATGGCCTCCCTCACGGGGCTGCTGCACGAGCTGACCAGGAGGTCAGGCTCGTGCGAGCGGCCCATCCTGGTCCAGTTTTCCTGCCTCCCCCCCTCCCCCACCGGGAGCTTGGGGAACCTCCAGACCGCCACCCTGATCCCAGCTTCCAATCCCAACTCCACGCTCTTAGAGACAGGCAGGGCGGCAGCTGGCGCCACGGAGGAAGGAAAAGCCAAGACTCAGGCTTGGCACCTTGACCCCCGGGCTCCAACATGGCCTCTGCGAGATAAGGCAGTATGCTCCTGGCCCCTGAGCCCAATTCTTCTGCTCTGCAGCCTGAGGCAAGGACCCTCAGTGGGGCCCCATCAGACCCAGAGGAGCCGGTCAAAAGCATGGATTCCCCAGCCACGCCCCCAATAAGGGGACCCCAGAATCTACATTTCAGAAAAGAGTCTTGTACCCCTGCTGGGGAGGCCTGCCTGCCGGTCAGGGCTGAGGTGAGGGGAAGGGGCGGCGTTATTTCAAGGATCCAAGTCCAGGAGGGCGCTCGTGGGGTGGCGGGGGCAGGACACCAGGCCAAGAGCAGAAGGGCGGCCGCCACTCACTTATCCTGGGCGAACACTGCCCCCGTGAGGCCGTAGCTGCTGGTGCTGTCGACCAGCCGCAGCGTCTCCTTGTACTTGTCGTCCGGGTAGACGTACACGGTCAGCACGGGCCCGAAGATCTCCTGAGACGGAAGGAAGCCCCGGGGTCAGACACCCCCCCACCCCCCGCCGGCCCCAGACCAGAGCCCCAAGGCCTCCCTGTCCCCCTGCTCTGGCCTCTGCCTCTCCCCAGTCCCCGGGGCTCGGCCCACAGCTCCGCACCTGCACGAAGAGCCAGGCGTCTGCCGCTGGGCTCCCTCAGGAGACGGCAACACTCTGCCCTGCCCTGCCCGCCCCACCCTGACCTGGCAAAGGACCCGAGGGAGCTTGCTGGCCCTCCTGGCCAGCCACCCCTGTCCCCTCCACCACCCCTGCGCTGCCATCCTGGGCGAGTGCCTTGACTTCTCCGCCTCCGTCGGTCATCTGTAACACGGGAATGGGAACGGCCCCTCCTCTCAGACAGGTGCCCAGAGTTAAGAGTCTGTAAGTGTTCGCCGTTAAGGTCACGACAGCAGCTCGGTGGCCGCGAACGGCAGAAGTGCTATGACACCAGCAGGGTCAGCGGTGTCAAGGACAGAGCACCGGATCTGGGGTCAGTGGGCCTGGCCCCGCTCTCCCGGGGACTGAGACACTCCCTTTCCGGGACCTACCTCACATTCCTGTCTGTGAAATGGGATAATATCGCGAGAAGAAACCCACGTGCAAGGGCCCCACGTGCGCTGTGCTCGGGTGGGAGACTGTTCTCTACGCCCCAGTCACCTCCTTCATGATGGGCTCCCGCGGGTCCTTGCTCTCAATGATGCAGGGTTCCACAAAGTAGCCCACGGAGTCGTCGCACTTGCCCCCGGCCAGGACGGTGAGGCTGGGCGAGGAGCGGGCGTGCTCCAGCCACTTCTTGATGCGGCCGAAGGACTGGGGTTGGGGATGGGGGGGGAGGAGGGGGTGTCACAGACCGGCCGGAGGTGATGACAAGCAGCAGTGTCCCCAACACACCCCAAAGGGCCCGAATTCTGAAACCGGAGGGGGGAGACGGGAAGAAGGCAAAAGCCAGGATCCGGCGGAGTCACGGCAGAGACAAGGGCAGACGTGCACACGCGTGTGAGAGCGTTTGTGAGAATGTGTGTGTGGTAGAGCCACAACTACACCTACAGAAACACAACGCGCACAGTAACATACGCACACACCTACGCGAGGTCGCGCGTCTTCACGTTTAGGTACGTGCGTAAATACACCTGCCCGTGACGTGTACATTTACGAATGCAGATTGACGTGCACCTGCGCACGTGTGAACACACGCACGAACACGCACGCGTGCACACAGGTGTATCTGTTTCTGTTGGAGATACGTGCACACCTTCGTGCACGTGGACGTGGATGTCTATGTGGGTGACGTGCACGCACGCCTGCACACCAAGATCACGAACGTGCTCGCAGACAGGCACGTACGAATGCACGTGTGTTTGGGCTCATGCACGAGTCGAACCAGGGGGCGACTCGTCGAGCCTGGTTGTGGGGTGTGTGGGAAGCAAGTTCTCCGGTGGCGGACATTTCTGCCTTTTTCAAGCTCAGGGCGGGCGTGTCTGCGGGGCTGTCGGACCGTGGGCCTTGCCTGGAGCAGTGAGGCCAGGTCGCCCCCCCCCCCCCCCCCCCCGTCAAGAGCCCTGCGTCTCCTCCCTCTCCCACCCAGGCCAGGGCTCAGCCCCCCCGGGAACGCCTGCTCCGTGCCCGTACCTTGGCATCGATCACTGCAGAGAAGAAGGTCCCAAAATCCTCTGCTGGCTGGAGGCAAGGGAGGCACCGGAAGACAGAGTCACCGAGTCACTGCAGGCCGGAGACAAAGGGAGCCCCCTCCCCGCGCATCCCAGGCCTGCCACCGCCAAAGCCACAGCGCGGGAGCCTCCAATCCCATCAGCCACCCGCTGGGCCGCGGCGGGGATGAAGCGCCACTCACGTCGCCCACTTTGATCCTGCCGTGCTCCTCCAGCAGCCGCCCTTTGATCTGCGGCCACAGCGACTGAGGCACGTAGAGGCGGGAGCAGGCGGAGCACTTCTGGCCGCCATACTCGAAGGCCGAGCGCAGGGTCCCGCTCACCACGCTGTCCACGTCGGCCGAGCGGTGCACGAAGTGGAAGTTCTTCCCGCCACACTCTGCAGGGGGGAGGGGGCGCGGGTGGAGCGCAGGCCTCTCGGCAGCAGGGCACCCGCCGCGGCGCCTGCACCTGTCCGCAGGTGCGCCCAGCCCCAACCCCCAGCGGACGGGCTCGGGAGAAGGCAGGGCCGCGGCCGGACATCATCCCGGAAGCCGGCGAGCCAGGCCCGTCCCGCTCCGCGGCTGAGGAAACAGGCTGGGGCAGGGGTGCCGCCCACCATCGAGGCAGAAACAGAACCGGAATCCCAGGCTCCCAGGAGCCAATCTACTCCCAGAAGTGGGCACGGCTTGCTTTGCACCTTGCCAACCCCCCAGCCCAGCGAGAGGAGAGGGGTCCGCTCCACGTCGGCCCCGAGGGCTGGCCCCTCTTCCCTACCCACGGCGGCGACACCCTTCCCCAGGCTCCTCGGCCTCCAGGCCCCGGCTTCCTCCCACATCAGCTAACAGCAGCTCCCGTCACAAGGCACTAAGCACCCACCAGGCTCTGCTCAAAGCACTTTCTGCTCTGTCTCACTAAAGCCTCACAACAGCCCCCCTACCCCCACCGTTATCGTTCCCATTTTAAAGACAGGAAAACTGAAGACGCGTCTGGCTGGCTTGGCGGATAGCACCTGAGACTCTTGATCTCTGGGTCGTGAGCTCCAGTCAGAGCCTGTCTCTCCCTCAGGGCACAGTGGGAAGGAGGCAGAGAAGAGAAAACCGTGGACAGCTCCCTGCTCCCCACCTTATAAAGGGCGGCACTGGGGTGCAGATGCCACAGCCGGCTGAGGGTGCACCTTCTCTGACCGCCCCCCCCCCGCCCCCATCGGAGCTCGGACCAGCTCAGGAGCAAGAATGCTGAACCACCAGCCCCCGCGCTGCCTTGGACGGCCCCGGGGCCTCCGCACACCCCCTCTTTCCCTCCTCGAATTCTGCGCTGCTCTCGTCACAGCCCAGCATCACCATCTGCGCGTCCACTATCTGCCTCCATTCCCGGAACACGAGTTCCTGAGGGCTGGGTCTGTGTCTCTTGCCATCACGCGTCCCTGGTCTCCAGAAATGCCTACGTAGATGCTAAACATTTTATTTGCTGAATGACGAATGAATGAAGGAATGGATGGATGGATGGATGGATGGATGGATGGATGGAAAAATGCTCATTCGGAGGCCAAAGTCCTTGGTGCGACCCCCTGGATCTAGCACAGCTGAGGCTCCGCCCCTAAGCCCCTCACTTCTCAGCTTCCACAGGGCTGCCCCACCTATGGGGGCCTCACCTCTGCCTCTTCCTCTTCCTCCTTCATGACGGCCAGGGGAGGGTCCCTGGGGCCACAGGGGAGGGTGCCAGGAGAGGGGCCCTTACCTCCAGCCAGGCGTGGGAAGGTGCGGAACCGGTCCAGGTTCTGGGCCACCTGCTTCCACAGGTGTTTGAAGGTGCTGAAACCAGAGGGGAGCGCAAGGCTGAGGAAGCCAGCTGAGGTCACTGAGACAGCGAGGGCCTTGGCGGGTGGGGAGTAGGCACCACCACAGGAAGAGACCCAAAAGCCTGGCGGGTGGGGGCAGGGGTCCCAGCGAGGGGGGCAGGGAACTGAGTAGGCGGGGGCAGGTGAGACACCCACGGGGAGGCAGCAACGGCAGGCCTGGCGGCAAGAAGACGCAGAGAAGGTTGCGCGGGGGTCCTGCCTCAGACGCTCATGGCCACGTGACCTGACACTCATTACTCGACCTCTCTGAGCCTCAAACCGTGCACCCCGCCCGGGCACGGGAGCGAACAACCCACCCGGCAGAGCTGTTCCGTGGCAGCTCTAATGTGGGTCAAGTGCTCAGGTCAGCGCAGCCGCGCTTCAGGTGCCCGGTGGGGGGCCAGACGCCACCATGGTCCGGGAGAGGCGCCCCCAGCCCAGCGCCCGGGGCTCTAGAGGCCAAACCAAGGAGCGCCCTGGGAGAGAGAGCTCAGGCCCCCACCTCCTCCCCAAGATCCAAGTGTGACCAACCTCAGCACCACAAAACAATAAAAATGCTAATCACCAGGGAGCCTGCGACACAGTAGCTAATACTAATTTATGACTTTCCTACCTTTAAGCCCGCTGCTCGTCAGAGCATGGCAAATGGGGGCCAGGCCCGCTCCGCCCGCTAATAGGCAGGGACCCGTAGGGCCCGCACTGGCAGAGCGGGTCTTTTCGGAAAACGGTCCTCCTCAGCAATTCTCACGCCGCCACCACACCTGGCAAACCCTAGCCGGAAGGGGGGTAGGGGAGCCTGAGGCCGGGGAAGGGAGACTGGAAGCCACCGCAGGTGTCCCCAGGGACACCTGGAAGGACCCCAGTGCCGACCCCGACATCTCCACTCAGATGACCCTCGGGCACCTCGAACTCCAAGCGACCGGCATGCGATTCGTCACTTTCACCCAAGCCCTCCAGGCGCCCACCTCGGTGCCCTCTGGGCCCCCTCTGCCAGAGCCCGGACGTTCCCACACACAGCCCTCCTCCGCCGATCCGAGTCCTCGGACAAGTGACCGCATCTCCCTGCCACTTGCTCTCTGGGATCCATTCCTCCCGTCTCTACTCTGGCCAGGCGTCTGCTGTCCCTCCCTAGATGCGGACACGCGGACAGCCTCCTCACTGGTCTCCCGCTTCTGGCCGCCAGCGACTTGCGCACAGGGCAGTCGAAGCAATCATCTAGGACGGAGGCTGCGAACGCAGGGGCCCAGCAGGGCCAGGCTGGGAACGGATGACCAAGTATGCAGACAGCCGGGGCCTGGTGAGGGTGACAGGGACCACAGAGCACCCGGACCCCACCTCCAGCCAGGGGGTGCCACGGGGGACACGGAGGCCCAGAGGGCTCAGGTTCCCAAAAGAAGCTTGAAATCTCAACTGGATTTTTGCATGAAACTGCCCCAACTGTGCCAGGATGATCCATCTTGATAAGGAGTCAAAGAGAACAGAGCCACTTCCCATGTCCAGCTGGAGAACTACCATTTGCAATCTTTGCTGGAAACCAAGCTGCTTAATGCACACCCCCGTGTGTAAAGCTTCCTGTGGCTCCCGTCACCTTCGGGATGAAGTGCGGACACCCCGGCGGGCTCCCAGGGCCTCACAGTCACGGGACTAAACGTCCCGAAAGGCAGGACTTGTCCATCCACCTGTTCGCTGGACAGACACCTGCCGGTGAGTAAGTGAGGTGTCACGATCGAACCACTTCCTGTCTGCACTCGCTCACCTCGGCCCCGGAACTCTAAGCTCCAAGCCACAGGGAACCACCACCTCCCAAGGCGCAGGGGCTCTGGCCTGGAGGCCCGGCATGTGCTGCTCCCTCTCCTACAACACTCTCCCTCCCCGCTCTCTGCTCAGCCGTCTCCTCTGCTTAGGTGCCACCTCCTCCGAGAAGCCTTCCTGACTCTCCTCCTCCAATTCATTCCAAGCTCCCTGTGCCCCTCCCAGTGACAGCAGTGGCATCAAACTCAGCGTCACCAAACATCCGTAGGCTGCATCCTGCCTGTGAAGCTCTTCCTCTTTGCTAACTCACCGGACCCTCACGATGACTCTACAAGGTAGGGACCATCGTTCCTGGTGAACAGGTCAAGAAATGGAGGCTCAGAGAGGTGACGTGGGCCACCGGTGGCCACACAGCAAGTCAGTGGGTATGGTCAGTGCCCGACCGCCAGCTCCCGCACTGAGGTCGTGAGGCGGCCGCTTGGCAAACGTCCCCACGCCACCCGGCCCGCCCCGACCCGGGGACTTACGGCACGCTGCCTGTGAAGTTGATGCCGCAGAGGTGCTCTGAGCTGGTGACAGTGTCCCCAAACGTGGGCCCGTCAGCCGGCACAAACTGGATGATATTGGGGGGCAGGCCAGCCTCCCGGAGGATGCGGTAGACAGCAGAGCTGGCCAGCATGGCCGTGTCACTGGGCTTCCACAGGACCACGTTGCCCTGCCCGGGAGACACGGTGACGAGTCACAAGGCCAGGGGTCACCAGCCCGACTCCCATCCCATCCCGAAGCACGGCCATCCCTCACCTGGAACCGCCAGGCCCCCGGGCAGGCCAGCACGTCCCCTACAGGACCCCACTCCTCCTCCAGGGGTCGGACACGGTGCTCTAAAAGCCCTAAGTCAGTGAGACCACACCCCGCCCTGCCCGCCCCCCGCACTCTGGCCAAGGCCACTCTTCCTCTGGAAGCCTGTACAGACTGGTCCTGCCAGCACCCCTCAGGCAGGTCTGTTCTGGGTGTTTCCATGACACTGGGCACTCACTGGGTGTGGCCGGGCAAGCACTCACAGGGCTGTCTCTACACGTGTCCTGGGCGAAGACACGTGGGCGCCTGGGCGTGTGCGTGTCTGTCTGGGTGCGGATGCACAAGGACAGCCTGGGGCAGGACCATCCTCAAGATCAGCCAGCCGCCCCACGTGGGGCCCAGGCCCCGCCAGTGTCAGCCCTCCCTCGAGCCACCTCCAAAGGCAGGGGGGCATCAGCCCCATTCAGCAGGAGCTCATGAGGGTGACGGCTGCCTCCACCCTGGCAAGGGCAGGGGAGCCAGGGACTTTGAATCCTCATCTGCGTCACCGTTTCCTAGATCTGACAGATAAATCAGAGAGTACACAGCAGGCGCTCAAAAGCGATGTGTCCTCACCATCAACGTTCTCCACACACGGAGCCCGCACCAGGCCAGACGTGACCCGCGTGCGGCTTCGCTCGCTCATCACAACCCTATTATACGTGGGCTTTCCTAGATCTCCACTTGGAGGAGGAGGAAACTGCCTCAGAGAAGTTCAGGGGCCTGGCCTGGGGTCCCCCGGAGCAGGGCAAAGCTGGGGTCCAAACCAGTCTCTGGCCCCAAAGTCTTTCCACGGGCCCACACTGCCTCTGCCTTCTGGGCATCTCCCACGACCAGGGCTGGGCCCCTTTCGTCGGCTGAGATGGGATGGAGAGCCAGCAGCCCCGTGCCCGCCCGCTGCCCACATCTCACTCACCATCAAGGCTGGCGCCCCCGCCAGGTTGCCGCCGATCGCCGTGAAGTTAAAGGGAGAGATGGCCGCCACGAAGCCCTGGGGTGGGGGGGGCGGTGCGGTGAGGCCAGGCTCAAGGCTTCCAGCAGGCTCCCGCCCGCCCCGCCACCCGAGGGTACCTCCAGCCCCCGGTACACGACGCTGTTGGTGCTGGGCGGCACGCTGAGGGGCTGCTGACCCTCCAGCTCCACGGCAAACTTGGCATTGAACCGGAAGAAGTCGATGAGCTCAGCCGCCGCGTCGATCTCCGCCTGAATCACCGTCTTACCCTGCGTGCAGGACGGCCGGGGGGTCAGCGGCCGCAGACGTGCCTCCCGACGGCCCCTTTCCAAGACCGACCGTGTGCCCACGGTGACGTCATGCCCACAGTGCTGGCGGCTCCTTCCCCCCGGGGTGAGGATGTGCCCCCGTCAGGGGCATCTGGACCAAGAAGCGGGAGGCAAACGTCTGCTTATGCTGCCCGTTCCTCCTGATGGCAAACGTCCCAGGGGTGGGGGAGGGCCTCATGGGCTGCAACATGGGGCTCTTCCGGATCAGGGCAGCCCCTCCTTGGCACACACGGTCACTGGCAGCTGTCATCCTGCTTGGGACCTGGAGCTACAGAAGCCACGGTGCACTGGCCCTGGCTCTATGAGGCGGCCACGCTTCCTACAAGCGCCAGAGTTCTTAGTCAAATAAAGCACCTTCATCTGGTGGCAGACTGTGTGCGCCTCTCCCTGCCCAAGCGTGGCTCATCCGGGACGCTGGGGAGCCCACGATGCCACCCCCCCCCCCCCCCCCCCCCCCAGGGGCTGCTGAGAATCCGGAGACACTTTGCTGGTGAGGAGTGGTCATACCACCTCCGTGCAGCAGAGGGCGCTCTCGCCACAGGACAGTGAGCGGGCATGGGGGCAGTGGGGTGGCCGCCCCAAATGCCTAAGGCTTGCTGCTGGGGAGGGTGACATTAACCCTTCTCCCTCGGCTCCCTTCCCAACTTTGAGCTGTTGATGCTACTCTGGCTCAACGTGCACTCAACCGAAGAACGCCTATCAGGAGCTTCTGTGACTCCAGAGAGATGCTGTGTGTAGCCCAGGAAGACGGAGAACAGTTAACCGGGACCGCTGTCTCCAAAAGGCTTGTAAAGGGGTGACAAACACACAACTCATTACACCCAGTGCGATCTGAGCCGTACTGATGCACACACAGCATGCTACAGGACCACAGAGGCGGGGCTCATCTTTCTGGACAGAGAAGAGTCTGGAAGCCCCACGGAGGAGGTGGCTTCTGGGCAGGATCTCAACAGGAAGAGTCCACAGGGCACAGAAGAGTGGGCATTCCAGGCAGGACAGCGGGCAGAGGCAGGGAGACGGGATGCCTGCAGGGCCCAGGGATCTCGCTAAGTCCAGGCTGGCGGCCTCCTGGGCAGGATGGCCTGGCGGGGAAGGGCAGAGCGGCCAGGGAGCTGGACAGAGGCCGGAAACAAGGGGCCCTGAGTGCCGTGCGCAGGACTTGGGACATGACGGTTGGTGACAGAGAGACCCTCGTGGTGTGGAAGGCTGGAGGGACCGCCTGGAGGTGTCAGAGAGACCACTCCGAGCGCCGCGGAGGTCTGACTGAGGCTGGAGGGCTGGACGGGACCTCAAGGACATCTTCTGGCTCCAGCAGGCACAGCACGTCCTGGTACCCAGAAGCTGCTTGACTGACGTGTGCTGCATCGGAGGGAGTATGACCGCCTCCCACACCCCACCCCGGCTGTGCCCATGGGCACCTCACCTGTCCCACCATGGTCTTGGCCAGGACCTCAGCCCTGCGAGGCCCGCTCAGCATATCTGCGGCCTTCAGGAAGATCTGGGCCCGGTCTGCAACAGGCTTCAGGTCCCACTCTTTCCTGGCAGCCAAAGCGGCCTCGATGGCTCTGTTGAGTAGGGCCTAACGAAAGGGAAAAGGTTGGGAGCTGCCTCCTAGAACAGGAAGGGCCCCAGGGGAATGGGCGAGAGAGGAGATTGGGGATCATTCATTCTCCAAGGACCTGTGGCTTCCTTGGCCCTCAGTGCTGCCCACCACAACTCCCCCCCACCCCCACCAGCTGCAGACATGGTGTCCCATCACCTGCTGGCCCAGCCAAGGCTCAGAGCCAGTCCTGCCACCATCTGCAGGTCTGAGGGACCTCCCAGGTAGGTCAGCACCAAGTCCCTCCATGGTCAAACCTGTTCCACTTTCTCTTGTGGTCTCATCAGGGCCTCCCCTTATTCCAGGGGCCCCCAAACCCACCAGCTAGTCTCCAGCCCTCAAGGTCAGGTGCCTGGCCTTGCCTTTGCTCGGCCAGAACCCCAGCCTGAGATATTCACTTGCTACCGGCATCCCTGATGGCAATTGTCCCCGTTGCCGCCTGAACGCTGGCTCCTAGACCCCCTGCCACAGGGCACCTCAGCCCTTCTCGCCGGCCCTCCATGATGCCGAGCCTCTGTCTGGCTTTCCATCCAGGGCGTCTCCAATTTCTCTGACTCAGCCTTGAAGACTCTACTCTCCCTCAAAAGCCAGGCTGCCTCACGGCCACAGGCATGTGAGGGGACATCAGCCTTGGCCCACACAGCTCTCCTCTGGCTCAAGTTAACCACAGCGGGCCTGGCCTTGTGAAAGACTCCGCCCCCCATGGCCAGAGAGGGAAGCAGCGACGGACAGCATGTCAGCAGCCAGCAGGGCAACACGGGGACAGTCCCCCACCCAGACTCACCTTGTCTGCATAGCAGAACTTGGCCACCTTGTGTCCATGGTTGAAGGGCTGAAAGATGAGAGAAGAGTGAGGTCCCTGCCCAGGAGGAAGGTGCCAGGACGGGTGGGGACATGGCCGGGCTCAGAGCTCGCTTTCTAGGCAACAGCCGTCAGCACACTCACTCTCTCCCCTCCAATCCCCTCCAATCCCCACACTGATCTCTCTCACTTGGGGGTTACGGAGCACCTGCTGTTCGGTGAGGGAGATGGTTCCCACTCCAGAAGGTTCATGGTCCCGAGAAAGGCAGGGACTGCACAGCCTCAGGGAAAGCGTGAACTTCGTGGTCAGACAGACACGGGATCGCATCCCAGCTCTGCCACCCGCTAGCTGGGGGCCATATGTAAACTGAGTCCCCCTTTCCAGGTCTCCCCATGTGGGAAAGGGGGACCCCCCGCCTCATGGCATGGGGAGGGGGGGCCAAATGAGCTCACAGGTGAAAATGCTTCCGGAGCAGGCATGGCACGCGGCTGCGGCTCAGGAAGGGGTGATGCCACCATGGGAGGCCCCCAAACGAGACACGGGAGTTGAGAATCGCTCAGGATTTCTGCTGTGCCCCAAGTGCCCAGGGGACAGAGCAACCGCTTCTCCAGCCCCTTGCACGGGACCCAGAGACACTCATCTCGAAGGGAAGACCCTCAACAAATATTTACACACGGAACCCGGCAGGGCCGCGTGCGAGCATAAGCAATGCATCAGGGAGACGTTTCACTTCTTTACGCCACAATTATCAACACTTCTGCCACCCACCCGTCGCCCGATGGGCCCTTTGGGGCTTTCCTGTCTAATGTGGCAGCCACCAGCCGCATGTGCATGCTGACGTTTCAACTCAGCCACTCTCGGCTGGCACCTGGCACAGCCCTGAGGGGCCGGGCAAACTGACCGATCCCAAGTTGTGCTCCCAGGGCTCCAGGTATCACGCCCTCTGGCCGCTGATCCAGCAGTGGGGGCTCCGGACGCCTCCTGTGGGCGACTCCCGCCCCGAGCCATCCTCGGAACCCTCAAAGCGGGGGCCTAGGGTCTCCACCCTCACTCCTGCACAGCCTGCTCAGGATTCCATCTGGACAGAGCCACAACATGCCTCCCTCCCCCATCTGCGAAAGGGTACAGCCCTTTACTCTCCCCCAAATTACAGATCTAGGAGTTTCCTGGTCCATCCAAAGTATACGCCAGTTCCTGGCTCTATAAACCCCAAGCGGGTGTCATCACGGGGCTTAGCCCACAGTTAGCCCCTAAGCCTCGCTCTGGAGAAATCCACCAGGGATAACGGAAGATGCTGTGTGGACGCCTCGGGATCTTTCTTGCCTGTGGCCAGGACTCAGTCGCGGGCTGGGCACAGCGTGGCCGTCCGGGCACATGTGACATGACACAAAGCCCACACTACACCTGCGTGAGGACCAGGGCTGGTCAGGGGGAAGCCTCTGCACATCAGGTGAAGGATTCCCAAGCCTGCCCCTGGGGCCCTTTTTTTTTTTCTCTCTTTTTTGACAAACTAGCTACAGGTTCCGCTTAAGGGACAGGGAGAGGCGCCGTTACAGCTGACGTGGCCTCCTGCACGCGGGTGCCGGGCACTTGACAATGACCCTACATGGAACCCCCATTTTACACACAAGAAGACTGAGGCGCGGGGAGGTCAAGACCCGACTGGCCCAGCTGGGGTCAGGTGCCCCCTTCAGCAGCCTCAAGGAGTGGGGCCACACGGTTTCAAAGGTGGCCACCAGCCAGCACCGTGGGGGCAGGCGAGGAGCTCCCGGGTCTGGGCACAGACCCTCCACGGAGGCAGGCACCACACTGGTCCGCCTGGGGCTGGCGTCCCCGGGGCTTGGTTCCCGGCTCTCTGACAGCTTCCTCCATCCTGGCTCAACCCCAGCTGTCTACTCGCCTTCCCACCACAAACTCCCCAGCCGCCCGTGAGCCCTGGACACGCGTGGGCCTACGTCCAGCCTCACACCTTCTGCCAAGCCCTCGCTTTTTCACTCTGCTGCCCCGAAACTAGAAAGCATACTCTTGTGACAAGCGACAGGGCTCTTCTGGAAAGTCTCGCCCTCCTTAACCCCCCTCCAGGGACTCCCCAGCACTCCCGGAATAGGTTCCTTCACCACAGCCGACAAGAACCTCAAAGTCACTGCCAACGACCTCTCCTTCTCTCAGTGGGGCCCTGTGTCCCCCGCCCCCCTGGCTTCCTCTCTGTGGCGCACTGGGCCTGTCCCCACCTGCGGGACTCTGCCCGAGGACCCCTCTGCCCGGCAACCTCATCCTTGGGGTTCGACTCAGCGGCCACCACTCCAAAGAGGCCTCCGACCGCCCAGCCCCACGTGGCCCCCGCGTCGCCGGCGTGGCACCTGTGCCTCCCACGGTCCCTCACCAGCTGGAACTCGCGTCTCTTTCCTCGTTGACCCATGTGCCATCCTGCTGTCCCCCAGGGTGGCTCCGAGAGGGCGGAGCCATCTGCCCAGGGCCTGGGCCCCAGGAGGCGTGGGTGGCTGGCGGGATTTTATTACCACGACTTACAAGTGCTCTGCTAGAAAGAAGGGCTGAGGCAGATTTCTGGCTAATTTGGCCACAGAGAAAGCCGCCTCGTTTGCATTCCAAGGCCCTCATGTTGCAACTGGTTGGACTGCACGAAGCTAGAAGCCCCACGTATGCCTGTTTGCGCAGAGTTTCAAAACACGTATCTGTGTATACACACACATGCACACACACACTTTTTTTTTTTTTTTTCCATAGCTGAGGTGGGTATTTGCTTTAAGCCTTTCTGAGTTACAAAGGGTCATGGCCACACAAGGCATAAGAAGGGATGGGGCGGGTCCTCTGCCAGGGGCTCGCCCTCAGGCTCCCTCATGGGGATGTGCTGCAAACTCCCAATCCTGGCCAAGACCCCCAACGGTCACAAAAGCAGGTCACTCCTACCTTTGGCCCGACAGACAGGTGGGGCACAGGCGCAGGGGACACTTCTCAGCCCTCAGCACAGACCACAGGCCTCTGGCACTTCTTAGGAAGAGCAGGCTGCCTTACGGCTATCCCGCGTCTCGCAAAAGCTCCGCTGAGGGAAGCACTCAGGCAGGTGCCTGAGGGACCAGCAGGCCGGCCGGCCGGCCTCCCGCTGGGGCCAGAGACACAAAAGCGGTGAGTGGAGAGGGCTGGCATCGTGCGTGGGAGTGGAGACTGGGGGGTGGGGGGTTGGGGGGGGGGAACAGGGCCCCCAGAGAGCCGCCCACTGCCGCGTTCTAGCACTGTGGTGCCCGGCAGGAATGCCAGCCTTGTGCGGCCACATCTTCCCACCCCCCAGAGAAGCCGGACATGGGCGTCTGTACCCAAAATCTCCCCCCATCGTGAGGAGATGGGGAAAAAAGCCACAGGTGTCAGTTTGCACCCTGAGCCCCAGATGGAAAAGCTCCCCCAGCAGCAGACACGGGCCTGCAGGGCGGCCCCTTGGCACCCCCAGGCACTGGGCCGTGAGGATGTCCTCAGCCGGCACCAAGGGACAGGGCGCAAGACGGCGGCCCCGTGAAACACCGCGCATGCGATGGGAGACTCCCGTGGGGACCCTGCTTCTCACATCACCATGTCCTCCCGCCACCCTCGGGAGAAATTCTCTCCGGCCCCGTATCGGGAATGGCTTCTCCCATCGTGCAGGTGGATTTCAAGAACACCCTGACTAGTGTGAGTGATGTTCTCTTCCTGGGGTCACTGGAAGGCCTCAAGGCAAGCCTGGGCCGTCTGCCACACCTAGGGCGCCACGGTTCTCACTTTGCGGCCAGGAGGTCACAGTGAGATTATCCTACCGCACTGTATGTGAGTCAATACACTGCCTCCAACTCTTCCCTAGAAATAGGGTGTGAGGGTGCCTTGGTGGCTGCCGGCTGAGAGTCCGACTTCGGCTCAGGTCATGATCTCAAGCCTCGTGAGTTCAAGCCCCGCATCAGGCTCGCTGCTGTCGGCACAGAGCCCGGTTCGGATCCTCTGTCCCTCTCTCTCTCTCTCTCTCTCAATCTCTCCTCCTCCCCCGCTTGTGCGCTCTCTCTCTCAAAAACAAATAGACATTAAAAAAAAAAAAAAAAAAAAACACAGAAAAGGAAAGAAAGAAATAGGGTGTGAATGAATCTATCATGTGGAGACACGACAGGGCCTCTCAGATGCGCCTCTAGAGGGAGCCTGGCTCCAGCAGGAGGGCTTCTAGGAGGCGGCGACACGTGGCCAGGCCCCGGGTGCTCACCTCAGATGAGCTCGTCTTCTGCTAGAGCAGCAGGTTCCAAAACAGAGGCCAGGGCCTGGGTGACTGTCCCTTCTTTGGAGGGATCACCTCAGTTCTGACGTTCTGTCCTTCCTTCCTACTCTCTAGGTGGTTGACTTTTCTAAAGAAGACGGCGAAGCGGGTGGCAGTCACGGGTTTCACTCCATCTCGGCGGGCATGAAGTTGGCACCTTTTATGACTATACTTCCAAGGCGGCTTTGGGCAGTGAGCTATCGGGGCACGGAATTCAAAATCTGGGAGTGGACCAGACAGCCCTTTGCAGGCAGCGACCCTGTGTCGAGCTGGTGTATTGCCTGAGAGCCAGACCCCAGACTCGGGGAGACGCCCCACCCGCGCGCCAGACTCACCGACACCTGGTACCGTACGTCCGAGGTCCACACCTCTTCGTCCCCCACCACACACGGGATGGCTTCCGTCCGGCCCTTCAGGTCCTTCAAGGCCTGGGGAGAGGACGACACAGCGGATGGGCACCCACCTCCCCTCCCTGCCCCACCCACGAGCCCGGCACGGAGTCCGCAGACACAGCTGCCCGGCCGGAACGGGTATGAGAAGGGGCCCGGGTCTGAGGGCAGAGAGCGTCTGCTCCCCTCGGGGGACAGCAGGACTCAGCCCCTGGCCACTGTCCCCTGCTGTCCTGAGGGAAGGGGAGGCCAGTGTTGACGGTCTTCCCGTTATAAAAAGATCAGAAAACCATATCTGAAATGTATGGGAAATCTCACCATTTTTAAAATCCTGGCAATTAGTGGGAGAATGTCTTTAAGCATACAACACCTGTGGGCTTACAACCCCCGACCTGGACTGAGCCCCCAGGTGGCCCCGGGCCACACCCTGCTGCTCCCAGCCTCTCCGGTCCTCCAGTCGCACGGCTGTCCCAGACCTGGTCTCCTTCCCAGGCTGGGGGCAGGTGCAGAAGGGGGTGGTGACTGGAGGCACGGAAAGGCATCCTGGGGGGCTGCCCGAGGCTGTCCCCGCTCCCTCCCTACCCCCACTGGGTGTCCCCACCCACCCCTTACCTTCTCCAGCGCATCTCTCTCAGGGCTGCCCTGCGTGAATGCCAGGACGGGTTCATTGGCCACCGTCAGGGAGGGGGTGTGCCTCCACCGCAGCCTGGGGTGCAAGAGCAGGGGACAGAGGCAGACGGGTCAGTGGTGGCCACTGCCAGACCCAGCCCCTCGACCTCCAACAGCGGGGAGGGGCATCCTGGGCTGGCCCAGAATCCCAAAATCCAGAGCGAGTACAGAGCCAGGGGAGGGGGGGAGAACTGGCCCTGGGGTCCAAAATCCAAGCTCTCGTCCCGGACCTGCCAGTGTGTGCCCCTGGGCACGTGACCCGCCTCCTCCGGGCCGGTCTCCACATCCGCTGAGAACAACCATACAAACTCACACGGCTGTCTGAGGTGTAATCGACGCAAAACCCCTTCTCAGCGTTTTGCACCCACGGGGAGGGCTGACTCTCCCTGGACTTCCCCACGATGCAGCCCCTTTCCCAAACGGCCCCGGGTTACTGCTTTCCCCAGCCCGAGAAGGCAGCCCGGCCCAGAGCGCAGTCTCATCAGAATGCGACCCAGCTGGGATTCTCTTGGCACGAGGCGCTGAGCTCCGGGTGGGCGAGAACATCCAAGATGTGGGTCGTGCCCTTGCAGGAGCGCCCCGAGCTCAGCTCGCAGCCACAGGGAGGGCTGGTTGGGGGGCTCAGGGTCTGAGTCCAGGGTGCCGAGTTTCAAAACTTCCTTGGCCTGGAGACCCTACTGAGCCTTGAACCTTATGACCCCACAGACGGGTGACCACTAGTGACGACCCCCCCTAACGTGTCTGGGACTGGAAGGGTGGGGGACAGATGGGGAAGAGCCAGGACTTGAGGTCATTCATTCCAGAGCTGGAGCACCAGCTGGGGGACTCCTCCAGGCCACAGGGGCCCTCGGCCTGTGAGTGCTGGGGGCACTTTCATCCATCCTTTCTCCCTGGGAAGGGTCTGGCTCAAGGACCAGTCTGGAAGACCCAGAGGAAGGACACAAAGCCAGGGGCCACGCGGGCCAGCCCTTCCTTCACTCCACAAGGTTCCGGGGCACCTGCTGTGTCCCTGACACTGCTCCAAACACTGGAGATAGAGCGGTGGCCTAGACAGCAAGGCCTCGGGCTACACGCAGCTGACCTTCAGTGAGGGCCACGGACGAGCGACACTGTGATGACAGAGGGGATGTGAGAACGAGCAAGGAGAAGGGCAGGGCGGCCCTAGCCAGGGTGGTCAGGGAGGGCCTCTCCAAGGAGGTGTCCTTCTGAGGGCCATCTGGGCTCTGAGAAGGGCTGGGAAGAACATTCCAGGCCCAGGGGAAAGCAAGTACAAAGGCCAGGAGCAGGAAGCACGACAGGAAGAGCTGAGAGGGGCCTGTGCCGTCCGGGAGGAAGGAGGGCAGGGCCCGGTTGCCCAAGATTTTGCCTAACGGCAAAGTGAGCTCAGGCCTCCTCCCTCCTCCCCCCCCCCCCCCCCCCCCCCCGGCAGCACCCCCCACACCCAAGGAGGCGTGTCACGTTCCTCAGGCCCCACCCCGCCCCTAACCAGAGGCAGAAACCTCCCACCACCCCCTGGGGTTACGATGGAGAGCTCGGGAGACAGTAACTACAGATGTGCTGGATGAGAAGTCAGAGTCCACACAGACCCCCTCCGCCTGCTGTGGGGGGTGGAGAACGGAGAGGCTGGAAAATGGCGGCAGCCACGAGCCTCAACACCAGTCGGGAAAGCGGGGGGCAGCGTGTGCGTCTGGGGCCCTCTGGAAGGTTCCAGCAGCATCTCTCCGGGGCCTCGGAAGCAGCAACCACCACCACCGATCAGCCAATCAGATCCCGCCACCTCCTCTGGCAGCCAGGGTGCCGCCAGGAGGAGTGTGGGCTGGGGGCCTGGAGGTGCGCGCCCCAACCCCAGCCTGGACCCCAGCTCCCGGGGGGTGCCAAAAAGCGCAGCTCTGGAAGCAGACAAATCTGGGACCGCAACCCAGACGCGCTTCGCGACATCAGCCTGTTATTCCAAACTCGGCAGGCCTTGGACTCCCCGCCTGAGAAATGGGGTCGAGGCCACGTGCCCCGCAGGGTCAGCGTGAGGTTGAAAAGTGCTGGCCTCTCCTCACCCTCCTGCTTTGTAGCTCTAAGAAAACCGCCTTCTAAAACCGTTTTTAATGTCTATTTTTGAGAGAGAGCAACAGAGCAAGCAGGGGAGGGGCGGGGAGAGAGGGAGACACGGAATCCGAAGCAGGCTCCGATCTCCGAGCCGTCAGCACACAGCCCGACGCGGGGCGCGAACCCATGAACCAGGAGATCATGACCTGAGCCGAAGTCAGACGCTCAACTGACTGAGCCACCCAGGCGCCCCAGAAAATTGTCTTCTAGAACGTTACTGCACCAGGAGAGCCTGGCGGGCTCAGTCGGTAGGGCACATGACACTTGATCATAAATTAAAGTTCCGTTTAAAAAGTATATATGTATTTTACTATGTTTTATATAGTAACATAGTCTATGTGTATTTTTTGCTATGTTATATATAGTAACTTATTCTATGTATTTTTTTTACTATGTTATATATAGTGACATACTCTCTCTGTATATTATTTTACTATGTTATATATAGTAGCACATTCTATATATGTTACTGCACCAGGCCAGGTGTTCAAAGGCAAATTGGTTGTCAAACACCCCCAAGGTCACCACAATCAGGGGCTAACCCTGGGGGTTCTCAGTAAGTACTGCTGCAATAAATTTAACACCACATTCCATCCAGCTTAAAATGCAGAATGCAGTAGCTACCAGCCTTCCGGCACCTGTTCCCTCCCAGGCCTCTCTCTACCTTCCCCAGGGCAGAGGCCCACTGTGACCACAGGATCACTTTCTCCAGGGCTTCCTCTATGCCTGGCAAGTCTCCAGGCCGTGGCCCAGCTGCCCATCAGTCCGAATGTGGGGAACAGAACTGAAAGATCAGCCTGAGTCCACGAGAGCCAGAAATAACCCAAAGACACCTGACAAAACCACCCCACCCCTTTGATTTTGGCTCCTGGGCCAGTTGGGATGAACAGGAGTACCCTTCCTGGGCTCCAGGGAAGGCAAAGAAGAATCACTCACAGGGCCTGGAGCCTCTGGTGAGGATCTTCGAGGCCCTTCGAGGCCGTAGGAGGCAGGACTGCATTCCTTAGTCACAAGCAAGGGCCAAGAGACAACTCAGATAAGGGCAACAAAACTTGCCTATTTACTCATCATGCATTTTCTGAGCACTTACCAGGTGCCTGGCTCTGGGATGCAAAGGTGAAGCCAGCCTGCCTTTGTCAGAGCAGCTCTCGGCCCTGCCACTTAGTCTGAACTTGACTCAGGGACCCCTAACAACCTGGGTGCCGGTTCTGCTCATGACCTGGGCCTCTGAGCTCAAGCTGCCCCTCTCCACCCTCTGCAAGTACCAGGATCTGAGCTAAAAAGGTCACAACACTGGGGCACCTGGGTGGCTTGGTCGGTTAAGCATTTGACTCTTGGTTTTGGCTCAGGTCACGATCTCACAATTCCTGGGTTCCAGCCCCACGTGCTGACAGCACGGAGCCTGTTTGGGATTCTCTCTCTCTCTCCCTCTCTCTGCCCCTCCCCTGCTCATGCGCGCACTCTCTCTCTCTCTCAAAACAAATAAACTCTTTTAAAAAATTAAAAAAAAAAAAAAAGGTCACACCACCAACACATGGTCTGCAACAGAACTGGACAGAGCTTTGGGCCAGCCAGTGCAACCCCAGAACTTTACAGAGGGGAACACTGAGGTTCGGAAGTGTAGGGCCCAAGCTCCCAGGTCACCCTTGGCCTCCACCCTGGTCCCAGGGCACCCTCGGACCTGGACTGCATGCGTGCAATGGCCAAGCTGCTCCACTGTCCCCAAGCAACTCTCCAACACAGGCCAGAGTTAGTTTTAACATGAAAACTTGATCACACACAGAGAGAGCAAGCACTCCGCCCAAAACCACTCCATGGCTTCTCGTTTCTTCCACAACAAAAAAATCAGAATCCTTACTGAGGCCTCCAGACTCACTTCCCATCAGGCCTCCAGACTCACTTCCCATCACCACCCGACCCCCCCCCCCCCCGCCCACTTCGCGGGCCACCCAGGTCTTCTCTGGAGTCCCCTCTGCTTGGGAGGCTACCCTCACAGCGCCGGGACGGGGCCCTGTCGGGCCATCTCAAAGCCCCCACGCTCTTCCCAGGGCACCACTGACGGTGTCGGCTCCCCCAGGCCGGCCTGCACCCACTTGGCTCACCACCGGCCACACTGCCTGGGACGCAAAGGACACACTGGTAAACCTTTTGTCAGACTCATCAAGCAGAAAAGAGGGAGGAAAACAACAACAATGAACACCCAGGTGTTGTCAGAAGGACACCAGGCCCCCAGGACAACACCAGACCCCCAGGACAGGACTCCCATCCCAGTTAGCTCTTCTGCTAACGCCTGGGGGCTGGATGCAGGTCCCCAGTGACTAGGGCCAGGGGTGACCAAGGCCCAGGAGAGGAGCAGAAAGGAAACTAGCGTTGCTTCATTCAGCTTCCAGACTTTCCCGGCTGGTATCTGGGACCTGATAAGGCCAATCCTCCTTATCGCCAAGATGAGGGGCCTGGAGCAGAGAGGTAAGCAGAGAGAAAGTGCGGGGGCCCCAGGGCAGGTCCAGAAGGGAGCGGCATCAGGCCCAGGCTGAGCTGTTTCCACTTTATTGCCCAGGAACATCAAGGAATATTTATTAAGCACTTACAGCTCGCCTGGCACTATGCTCAGTGATGATGTCCCGAGTCCAAGCTGCGAGAGCACGAAGAAGGCACCATGATCATCCCCATCATTATCATCACAGAGGAGCAGACTGACCTTCTGAGATTACTGTGCGGTGCATGGCTCTGGTCACAACTCCCTGACCCTGAGCCTGTCAGAGGCCCCTGAGCAGTGGGGCCGAGGGGACAGGTGCGTCCTCCTCCCGCCCAGCACTTCCCACCTGAGGAGAGAGGCAGGCGGTGGCTTGCTGTCCATGGACGCGGACAGCTCAGCCCAGGGCCGTCCGCTCCATGACATGTCTACCAGGAAAGGAAGGGTCTGGGGGGGGGGGGTAAGACACCCCCCCAAGATGGGCAGGTGTCTGCCCCTTCCCCTGGGGTGAGCAGGGTCAGTCCCAACAGAACGGGTTTTGCCTCAGGGTAATGAATGAGCATAAAGGGAAGGCTCACTCCGCCCCCTACCATCCTCGTGGTGCTGGGACCCCCTTGTCTGAATGTCCCTGATCAAAGACGACCACTCAGACGACCCCACTGGTGGGGCAGGCGATCAAAAATAATACTTAAAGCAATGTTCTCTAGGAGCAGACACTCTCCAGAGTGGTTTTTGTGTATGAATTCATTTCATCTCCAGGGCAATCCTATGAGGTGGCTCCTATTATTTACCTTTATTTACCACTTGGGGACACGAGGCGGCACAGAGAGGCTGAACAACCCGCCCAGGACCACAGAGCTACTGAGAGGTGAAGTCAGAATCTGCCCCATGCCGTCCTCTGGTCCATCCCAAGAGCAAGTGCTCCGCACCGACCGAATGCCAGGCCGGGTGCTGGGTACCAGAAGCAAGTGCTCAAGGTTTGCCTGTGATGACAGCCCGGGTGGGGACTTTTAACAACCTCTGAAGCAAGTATTAGGATCACTGCAGGCTCTATTTATTCCTTCACTAAGTCACTTACGTCAGGGGTACCAGACCCCAGCAATCTACCTGTCACATCGCGTCCAATCCTTCTGCTACACGGCTGATAGGATTATCCCCATTTTACAGACAGGGCACTGAGGGGCCAAAGGAGAGCTGCCTTGCCAAGGGCGCGAAGTGCTGGGTGAGTGTGGGTTCACCATGGGGGCTGGGGGGGGGGACATTCCAGGCAAGAGGTGCTGCCTGGCCTCTGCTTAGGGGACTGAGAGAGCAGAGTACGTCCAGGGGACGGTGGGATGTGCCGGCCTGTGCCCGTCCTGGGGGGCAGGCAGGCGGGACAAACATTGGGGAGGCTTGAAATTCTGAAAATTAAACAGGCAGGTGGGCTGAGAGGAGTCCAAAGTGACCCAGGACTCCGGCAGGGAACAGGACTGTGGCCAATTCCAGCCCACCCATCCCTGCTGGGGAGCAGGGGGGTCATCTCTGCACCCTTCGCACCCAGCAAGGTCTGGTACAAGAGTAATGGACAAAATAACATTCGTTGTAAGCCTGCTATGCGCCCAAGATAGTTCTTTTGTTTATTAAATTTGTATATAAACATAAACATGTATCTTGACTCTTTCCAACAAGAATTTGCAAAGACATCACCGAGGACATCCCCCCTAGAGTCAATGAAGTAGAGAAAAAAAGCAGGAGGTCAGGGCCAAAGGAGACAGGAGGCAGTCAACCGGGGGGTCTGGTGTACTAGCTTAAGGCCTTAGACAAATCTTCCTTAATTTCCAAGGGCCTCAGTTGTTTAATCCGTGAAATGGGAATAGTGACGCCTACATCATAGGCTCCCGATGAGCTCAGTAAAATAATCCACACAGAAGGCCAATGGCAGCTATTGCCGTTAGTGGCTATCCCTGGGCCATCCCTGGCTCAAGTCCAGTTGTAGTAAGTACCTACTGGCAAGAAGGGCTGTGAACATCATTTCTTCACCAAATGTTTGCTCGGGGCTTCCCAGGTGCCAGACACACTATGAGGCCCTGGGGACGGTAAGGTAGACAAGTCCATGAAATAAAAAAGTCAACTACAAAAATGGATTTGCAGGTGAGCCCACGTGTATACTGTGGGTTTTCTTCTTTTTTAAAAAATATATATTCACGGAAACTTCAAAGGATATTAGGGGCGCCTGGGTGGCTCAGTACATTGAGGTCCGACTCTTGGCTTTCAGCTCAGGCCATGATCTCACAGTTCGTGAGTTCGAGCCCTGCCATCGGGCTCCGTGCAGACAGTGCAGAGCCTGCTTGGGATGCTCTCTCTCTGCCCCTCCCCCGTTCTCTCTCTCAAAATAAATAAATAAAATTTTTTTAAAGGGTATTAAAATGATGACAGTGGTTACCTCTGTGTGGTGACATTCCAAGTGACGTGTGTACCCTTTTCTGCTTTATCTGCACGTTTTACAACGGACACGTGTTAGCTAAATAGTCACTGAATAAATGACAAAGTGGCCAAACATCAAACCTGTTTTTCCAAAGTAATGGCTCTCCGCTGGGTGCACTTCTGCCCTAGGTGACAATCAGCGATGTCTGACATGTTTCTACTGTCACAACCGCGGGGTGCTAATGGTGTCCAGTGAGTAGAAGCCAGGAACGCTGCACAGCCCCCGCAACCCAGGATTACCCAGCTCGAAATGTGAATGGTGCCAAGGTTGAGAAACCCTAGGGTCTAGGGCACCGGGCCAGCTGCTCTACCGAGAGAGGTTAACCTAACTCTTCAGATCTGATTGCAAAATGCTTTTCCTCCATTCTGGAAGCTCTGTAATTAGGAGCATGAATCTGGAGTCTGACTGCGAATTTGGTCTTCCATTCGCCTCAACTGGAAAATAAGTTTCCCTTCTGTAAAAACGGGGATAATACAGTGCTTATTAGCGACAGCACCATAGGTCTGTGGCACTCGATCGCTTGAGAAATATTACTATTATAAGCTTTTTTTTTTAAAGAATATAGATTGCTTTCTACCAGATATTAGAGCTTTTTATGGCTAAGCCCTCCTCCCGCCACCCCCCAACCCCGCCGTTAAACTGAAAAGTCCACATGCAAATCTCAGGGGTACCCTTCTCTTCCAGTGTTTAGCACAACATCCGCACATGATGGGTACTCGGTAAATACAGGAACATATGGAGCTTCCGTGTAAGGTCTGCGGGGAGGGGAGTGGGTGTCAGAGCGCAGGGAGAAGCCCACAAAGGGGCAAGTGTGACAAGTGCAGCCCCCAATCTTGGCTTGGGAGAGGAATGTGCCTTTCCTGTGCCCTTCCTTACCTATCGAGCCCCCACCCACAAAGGACACACAGCTGTGTTGAAACTGACCCATGTCCAGGGCACCCCCGTGCCATCCCTTGGGACACTGATTAACTCAGAAAGGGCATAGCTCAGCAGAGGAGACATGGCTGGTCACAGTCCTAGGGGTCAGGCAAACAAAACTCAAATTGGGGGTGGGGGCTACCCAGCTCTGAAAGGGAGGCCCAGAGAAACACCCGTCCATCAGACTGGGCCCCTCTGGGACAGGGTCTGTGTCCTACCTATCCCTCCCCACCCCCCACCCCCAATACACACACACCCTGTCTAGCCCAGAAGAGGAAGGGGCTCTAAGAACATCTGTCATTCGTTGAGTGGGCACGGGTCCAAGAATCCAACTCCACAGCCTGGAAGTTTCCAGGGCTGATCCACCTTGAAACTACACGTGGGTTTCTTCACCTGTAATCTGGAATATCTACCGCACAGTTTTAAATGAGAGTAATAAACGACGATCATGACTAATAAGAACTGGGCACTAAGTGCCAGGCACCGTTCGGGCACTTTGCATGTATGGTCTTCCTTAGTCAGCGTCTGATACATTATACGAACTCCGTAAGGATTACTATTCCACCTATCAGAAGGAAGAGTCCCTTTCACTCCCGGTAATTAACTTGAAAAGGGGGAGGGCCGGGAAAGAGAGTAGACGTCCCAGTGGAAAGGACAGAGGAGACTCAGGGAATCCCAGAGGTGGATCCTGAATGTGAGACCAAGGGTGGGGAGCTGAGAAGCGCTGTGCGAAAAATCGAGGCGCACTTCGGCGGTGGGTCCAGCATTAGGAGAAAGACGAGCGCGAAGGAGGCGACTTTCCGAGCAGAGCGTGGGAGCCAGGAGGGAGTCCCCCCTCGCGGAAGGCAAGAGACGGTGGGGGTCGCAGCGGGAGGAAGGCCTGGGTGCGGGGCGGGGCGCCAGAGGAAGCGACCCCCAGCCGGGGGACCCGCGGGACCGTGGCGGGGGTCCGGCAGGGAGGTGAGCACTCACCCGGGCCCCCTCCAGGGGCGGGCCTGCAGGGCGCGGCGGAGCGCGGGGCACAGCGGCAGCATCTCGAGCGCGCGGCGCGGCTGTCCGCTCACGGCGCGCCCCGGGCGCGGCCAGAAGGTGGAGCCCCGCCCGGAGCGCACCACCTCGACAGGCGGGGGGATCTGATCACGCTACCGTCCTCCGAAGTCAAGGTCAGCAGAAATGTTTCCGTGTGTGACTTCTGTCAACACAATAGCTCTTGCTTTGAGGGCACTGTAGGGACCAGTATGCGACACAGGACAAGGTAGCCCAAAAAAGAAGTCTCGACATATACACGTTTTCCCCTCCTTTTTATGGTATGACTCAACAGCCCTCCAGGGGGCCGAGGGAGAAGGGGCGTGAGCCTCATTGGCCAATCAGAATGACACACCGAAGCTTATGGGCCAATCCGATGGACGGTCTTGTTGCAGCCGTCTTGGCCAGGGGGCTGAAGAGCCAATGAGAGAGCCGGAGCAGGACACGTGCGCGGAGCAGCGGAAGGACTGCGGTTTGGTGCGTCAGGTGTCTCGAGCGTCCCGGGCTGACTGCTCGGGCTGCCCTTGGTCAGATGGCATCAGGTTCTTTGACCCCGCGGGTCCACACCGCGGCCAGCCCCTTGCCTCCACGCGGAGACTGCAGCCCCTGGGATGAGCCTGCAAACCCTGCCTCCAGCCTCCTCCTGCTGGGCGCCCAGCCGCCTCCACCTCCCAGCGTCGTGCCGGCCCTAAAGCTTGCGTGAGCCTGACGCTGAGATAAATCCGCCTGCTTGCTGGCAGATTACGATCAAGAAGAGAGAAAACCCAGCCAGTCCATGCTTCGCTTTTCCCTCAAAGCTTCTGACCTCGGAACCAGTTGTCCCTGACCTCCATTCCACCCCTGCCAGCTCACCCCACCCCAAACTTTTGGTTTCCTCTTGAAGTTGTTTGCTTGAACGCTTTATTTACAATTAGGATTCTGAAACCTTTCCGATGGCGGGGTCCTAGGGATTCGTTCTATTCCTAAATACTCTTCCAGTTTGCCTGTTTATATTTCCTCCAGCGTGAACCGAGAACCTGCTTAGGAGTCAGTCCCGATGCGTGATTGTGGTTCCAACTTAGGACGTTAGCAAAATACATCACTTCCCTGGGTCTCAGTTTCCAGGTCTATATTAGAGGGGCAATAATACCCACCCTAGAATGTTCCCATTATTTCATGCTACTCCTCTTTCTCCAGGTCACACCCTTTAAGACACTTCGGAGGAATTTAAAGAGCAGGAAGCGAGAAAAGGAAGCTACATTAAGCACAAGTCTTAAAGATGGTAGAAATAGATTGGAATTGGTGGCTCTATTAAAAAAATTTTTAAGTTTATTGATTTATTTTGAGAGAAAGACCACGAGTGGGGGAGGGCAGAGAGAGAATCCTAAGCAGGTTCTGTGCTGTCAGCACAGAGCTCAAGGCAGGAATTGAAGTCACAAACCACAAGGTCATGACCTGAGCAGGGCTCGAGTCAGACGCTTAACTGACTGAGCCACCCAGGCATTCCTGTCTCTCTTAATCCATACAGAAAACTCTAGTGTGTGTGTGTGGGGGGGGGGGCAATGTCTCCCCAGATTTGGCCATTAACAAGAAGACACTAGAACACTGGAAAATGTCAAATTCAGAGTCCCAGAAGGTGGCCTCTCATGGGCTCAGTAAAAGGTTGGTTCAAGAAACGGCGGGCTTTATGATTAACAGGAAGGACCTCAACTGCAAGGCAGTCTATGCTGGTTACTCAGCCTGTGATACCTGTGGCTCGCTCTTCCCCTTCCTGCTTTATCGACTTCCAAAGATTTTACTGGGAGATGAAGCTATGGCAGGTGATGTGAAATTTCCCTATTTTGTCACAAATCGGCCAGTTACTTGGTTTGGTGTTTACGTGGCCCTCAGTCCTCTTGCCCCTCCCCCATCACTACTTTATCCCCCCCCCCAAAAAAAAAAACGCCATCAATTCTAAGACATTTCACTTTATTTAAAAGAAGCCAATATACAGGATATAAAGGGCATGATATTTACAACAGTACAGTAAACAGGTTGGTTTCTGGTAGGATCAGTAGTCTTTCAATGAGTATAAACCTCCCCCCGCCCCCTTCCCCTTGACACTAGACCCAACTGGCAGACAGACAGCAACAGTGGGGTGGGATGGGGCTGTGGGATACAAAGTCTCCCTGGATGGGGCTAAAAATCAGGTAGATGCTAAAATGTCCACCGAAGGGGTCTTGCTAGGGGTGGGGATGGTGCCTTCGCCTCATTTCTTTGAGGGCCTGGCGGCAGGAACGGTGGGGGATTTGCCCAAGACCAACACACGGCCCACCTTGAGCCTAGAAATCCTCCACGCGTGGAAAATTGCCTTTCAGAGAGGGTTTGCCCTCCCCCCCTACCCACCCGGCTGCCCCCAGACTCCACACTCTAGGAGCGTGCCCTTCTAGAACCAGAGCTCGGTGTCTCCGGGTGGTGAACCCAGGTCTGAGCAGGACCCAGCACGCAGCACCCTAGTCCTCTCCCAGGCCCCAGAGGAGCACATCAAGGACCACAGCCCAGGCCTCGGCCCGGAGTCCGCACAGCTGGGGCTGGGAGGGAGGCATCCCCTGGCATTTCCATCCCTGCTCCAGCTGCCTGACGACCTGGGACCCAGTAGGGCCCAGGCCCCAAGGAAGCCGAATGCTCCCTGAACCAACAGTCCCATGGCTGCCCACAGCCTGCTGGTTCTCAGCCTCTCCCAAACACAGCTGACTTGGAAATGGGTCTTGGCAGATCGGAGTGTAACTACTCAGAGCCCACCCTCCGAGGCAGAGCTGGGCCCCTACCTGGTGCCCCCTTCCGCCTCCCCCCACCCACCTCAATTCTGAATTCCCCACTGCCCACCCACTCCCACAAGTGCCCCCCCCCAAACACTTCCAAGGACCGAGGAGCTGGGGGAGGGGTTAAGGAACAGGGAAATGGGGTGAAGCGGGACGTAGGCTCTGCTGAAGCCGCTCATGGGTGCAGGTGAGTAGGCGGTGAGGCCGGGGAGATGGGGCGAGGGGCACTGGTTATATTCAGCAGCAGCAACATGCATCTTGTTCACAGAAGAACACGGGGCTGCCATAACTGCCTACCCTAGATTTAAAAACCCTTTCCTTTCATAAAAATAGATGAGAATCTCTTGCTTTATAAATAGATTACATTTAGCTTAAGTGACACCTTCTATTACCCCTTACCCCGCACCCTCTCCCCGATTCCAAGCCAAAGTGGTTTGCTTCTCTGTAGGTCAGAGCCAAGTCTGTGACAGACTGGGCCTTCAGAGACCTCAAGATATATTGCTACAAGAAAACAAAGTGTGTTTACTTGCCAATGATCTTTTTTTTTTATCCCCTGTTTGGAGTCTCAGAGGAGTGTGTGTGTGTGCGTGCGTGAGTGCGTGCGCGCGTGTAGATTCCACAACCAGGGAGCCCAAAGGAAAGCTACTCTCCCTGCTCCTCCCCGATCCTCTCTTTTTATAAAACCCCCAAAAATAGGAGAGTGAGAGAGGGCAGCACAGGAGAACCCATCTGAGAACAACCCTAAAATACCAATGTCAATATGACACTGGGCTTAGAAATAGAAATTTGACTATTTACAGCTTTACAAAGGACGGACCAGTTCGTCCCGACCGGACCTAGTGCTGCCCCAGCGAGCGTTGGGGTCTTTCTTGGCAAGCTGTGGGCTCGTGGCGAGGGGACAAGCAGGGCCCACTGGCAACGAACTCAAAAAAACAAAACAAAAAAACCCAGAACTTGGTGGGGAGAAAGGTAGCCAGACCAAGACCCAGGCCCCCTGCCAAGGAGGCGGGTCGGCCACCCGCTTGCTGTCCCCCACCCCCATCGTCCTGCCCCAAATCCTTGCTCCCCAGAGGAGAGCAGCTATGGAAAATCAGCAAGAAGGAACTTTCTGGCCAGCATCTATCTCTGGCTCCTGCCATTTCCATACTCCCTGGACAAACTTAGAGCACGCTAGTCCCAGAGACGAACGTCCTATGTACACAAAATGGGAAGCATAAATAACACCACCGGACACCGATTGCCCCGGTCACCTTAGTTACCCCCAAATGCTTACACTGTTGCCTTACGTCTTAACACTAAAGCTAGGTCTGTCACCCTCCCGCCACCTTGAGGAACAACCCGGGGCTGGCTTTCACTCTGCCTCCCGAACCACGTCCTTCCAGGCCTCCCCCCAGCCCCGGACAGAGGAGGCCCGAGGGGTCCTCCCGGAAACGGAAAATCTTTTCAGCAGCTGAGGTCCAAGGCCAACTGGCTCTGATAACCTTTGGTTAAAATGAAACTGAAACTAAAACAACAATAACACTAAGGACCATAATAATCAGGTATGTTTGAACCCTGTAACCTTTAGAACAAGGGTCAGTGAGGAGGAGGGAAAGGGGCTGTCTCTCCTCTGAAACCATCAATCCCTCCACGTACCTACCCAGGGACCGTTCGGCTGGGGATGGAAGCCTCTCAGCCAGACCACTAGCAGGCTCCCTCAGCGACAACAACAACAACGGAAAGAACTCACGATGAAGGCCACCAAGTTCTGATAAATAAAAATTACATACAGTCACTAACATACACTCTCTCTCTCCATATATATATATATATTATATGAATATTATGTACAATGGTTTTAAGACTGCAAAACTGGTGGGGGAAACGGAAGAGAGAGAAGGCCCTAACAGGTCGCTGGTACCCTGAGGAAGAAAGACAGGGGGCTGCAATCCGTTTTAAAGCCAGAGCCCCTCCTCTGCCTCCACACAGGAGCAGTAGGCGAGAAGTTCTGGTCCTGGGGCACATTTTGCTTCTTTGACCTCCAGGGGGAGCTCCTGGGCCAATTAAAAAAAAAAAAAAAATCGGCGATCCCACCCACAGGAGTGGGTCCAAAAAGAAATTTTTCTTAAAAAGCGAAACCTGCTCGCCTGGTTCCAAGCTGAGATTTGGCAGCGTGGCCTCAACGTGGTGCCTTTTGACACGGCCCACTCAAGTCTTGGGGAGACACTGGCTCAGATTAACTCCCCGCCAGTCGGTCAATCAAGTGAAGAATAGAAATAGGCTTGCGGGTGTCCATGAGCAGAACAAGGATGGCTCTCATCCAGAGATGAGCTCCGCTCCTGCCACCACCTCTGATCTGCCAGCAGCCCTCGATGCCTCCCTCCCCTTCCCTTTCCAGTGTCAGCCAGTGGCCAAGAAGTGGACAACTGGGGGCAGTGGAGAACCAAGATGGCGGCAGGAGGTAGGAACCCAGCTCCACTATGGAGGGGGTAGATACCAGACCTAGCCCCCTTCAGACTTTCTCACAGAGAAATTACAGACCTATAGCCCCTTATCATTGGCTGGGAAGGGAGAGAAAAACATCAAGAAAACAAAATGTGTTTACTTGCCAATGACCAGGGCAATAGGAGACCCCTCCCACCCCACAGAGGTCCCAAGAGAGCAAGCAGTCAGGTGGGCCAAGGGCCTTGCAGGACCCAGGCCTCACTACCAACCGTGACAGAACCCCCGTCCCAAGTCAGTGCTCACCCGAGGAGGTTGCGAGAGAGCTCGCCCTAGCTTCAGCCTCCCTCCGAGCTCCGGGGGAAAACCAGGAGTCAGGGCGGGAGCCTACCTTCCACAATGATATAAGGCAAGCTGCTTTTTTTGTTTGTTTGTTTGTTTTTTGCATAGTAGTTTAAACACAGTGAGACTCCACTCCACCCCCCCCCCCACAGTGCCTTGTCCCTCCACTTTGCCACTCGATCCAAAAAAAAAAAAAAAAAGAAAATTTTGTCTCCCCTCCTTCCTTCCATCTTTTCAAGTTAAAGCACTTGAGAGGCCCCCACCCAGGCCTAGAAAGGTTGCAAAGGCAAACAGCTCCTTCCTGGGGGGGGGTGGGGAGGGGAGGAGGTGGACCACCCCAAGGCCAACTCAGGTCTGCACTGGCCAGGCAGAGGAGGGAAGGGCATAGCTCACGGCCAATCAGAGGAGCAGGTGGGAGGGTAGAAATCCATATTATACCATGCCAGGGGCCCCGCCCTCACCTTAGAGTTTTGTATAAAAACACCTGCTAGGAATAATTCTTTGGAGCTCAAAGTGGCTCAGCTTAGGGGAAAAGGCACAGTTAACTCTGCATCGTCCGGACAGAAGTCTGCATTTGTGATGTGGAGAACAATAGAAATCGACAGCACCATTCCTTGGGTGGGTGGATGGAGAAGGGGCACTGGTTGGTGGTGGGCTGGAAGGAAGGAAGCAGCGGTCCCTCGGGGCCTCCGGAGACGGGAGGGCAGAGGGAGTCGGTGTGGTGAGGACTGGAGCCCCGCTCTGAGGAGCCTTCCCGGCCCCACGGGGAGCGGGGGCAGAGGCCCCGTCACCGAGACCACCAGGCACAGGGGGGCCTCAGTCATCAGCTGACCATGGGCTCCACATCCGCCTCCCGCTCAAACTCATCCTGGATCTCGTCTGTACTTCCTGAGTCGCTGCTGGCCACGGAGCTGGGGGACGGTGAATTCCTGGAAGGCACAAGAGAATGGGGTCATTCAGAGGGCAATCTGCGGACCCCTGAAGGGATCCAAGGAGCAGAAAAGACTGAGCTGCCACTTGTGTATAATCTAACCCCAGAGGGGTGTCCTGCCCTGAGACCCCTGGCCTTGCTCTGCTTTCTCTAGAATCTTCTAAGCTCACGAGTTGACTGTGGCCCTCAAGACCTCTTGGGAACCACCCCCCGCCCCCAATGCCTCTAATTGCTGGGTGCTGAGAGCTCCCTGGCAGCAGGAACTATGGGTCGAGCTTGGTTCCTATTCTCCAATCACCTAATGCAGGGCTGGGCACGTGGTAGGTGCTCAGTAAACCCCAGTTAACTCAGAGGGAGGCCATACAGGAAAGTGGCCAATGGTACTGGGTTCGAATTCTGGCCCTATCGCTGAAGAGCCGGGGGGCCTCGGGCAAGCTATTTAACAAGCCTAAGCCTACACTCCTCCATCTGAACAACGGAGATAATGACAGGGGGCTCTGGGGGGGAAACAGTGAGCTAAAGGTGTGGCATGCTAAGCCCAGGGCCCCCCACGCAGCTTCCCACTGAGCTGTCTCTCCCTCTTACAGCCTGAACCATGGCCCGCGGGAATACAGTCATAATAAGAGAAACAATTACAATTAACACATGTGTGCTTCGTGCCAAGCATTTTACATGTATTATCTCATTTTATTATTAGCATATGTCTCCCCCAAAAGGCTGCGTGTTCCTCGAAGGCAGGGGCTCTTTGTTTTGGTGTTCCCTGGCAGATACAAGGGGCCTGATGCACATCAGTCTCCTGGGGCCAGACCCAGGTGGCCCTTGGATGGAAGATGGACAAGGACAAGTATGAGCCCCATCGGCAGTGGTGGAGGAGTGCCCTCCCTACCTCCTCCACCCACTGGCAATTCGGCAGAAAGTGGGGCATGAGCCCCTAGAGGCAGGGGCTGTGGCTGTTCTGTTCATCACTGTCTCCGCAGCCTGGCACAGAGCAGGCCTTTGACGTGACAAGTAGCTGTGGAATCAGTGGGGACAGGGCTGTCACGGGAGTTACGTGAGATCAGACTACATAAGTCATCCAGCACACAGCAAGCGGCTAATACTCATTGGATGGATGGATGGATGGATGGATGGATGGATGGATGGATGGAGGAAGGGAGGGAGGGATGGATGGAGGGACGGATGGATGGAGGGAGAGATGGATGGATGGGGGGAGGGAGGGAGGGATGGATGGAGGGATGGATGGATGGAGGGAGGGAGGGATGGATGGAGGGATGGATGGATGGATGGATGGAGGGATGGATGGAGGAAGGGAGGGAGGGATGGATGGATGAATGGATGGAGGGATGGATGGATGAATGGATGGATGGATGGATGGATGGATGGATGGAGGAAGGGAGGGAGGGATGGATGGAGGGATGGATGGATGGATGGATGGAGGGATGGATGGATGGATGGAGAGATGGATGGATGGACAGATGAATGGATGGATGGAGGGAGGGAGGGATGGACGGATGGACGGATGGACAGATGGATGGAGGGAGGGAGGGAGGGAGGGATGGACGGATGGAAAGATGGATAGATGGACGGATGGAAGGATGGATGGAGGGAGGGATGAATGGAGGGAGGGATGAATGGAGGGAGGGATGGACGGATGGATGGAGGGATGGATGGATGGAAGGACAGACAGGAGGATGGACAGAAGGGCTGAACAGACGAAATGGGCCAGGCTGTAAACTGCAGCCCCACAAATGCTCACCACCCCCCCCAAAGGACGCAGTCACTGAATCCCCAGGGAGGACCGGGCTGGGTACCTGTCAGCGGAGCCTTTGATGAGCCGGCGGCAGGTCTCCATCTGCACGTCCAGGCCACGTTTCATGCTGCACATCTCCATGTACTCGTGCAAGTGCCGGTTCATGTCACTCTTGGCTGTGGCCAGCTCCAGCTGCCGGGACCCGATGTGGGGATAAAGGTGAGGCCAAGTCACCCACCCCGGCCCCCATCCCCTCTGGGCCTCCCTCCATTCTCTGTGTGGTGGTCCGTGGCCTCCAGAACGGCTTCCAGTGAAAGGGGAACGGTTGCTTAGCAACCATGGGGGGGGAGGGCAGCCTTCCTGGTTCCACTGACTCTGCCCAGCCCAGCATCCCTGCGCTCCTCTCCCTGGACTTGATTAGGAAAGTTCTCAGGTCCCTGTTACGTTTCTGGCCCTTCTCCTCTACCAGATGCTATATCCCCCAGGGAAGGAGCCGGCCTGCTCTTTCGCCAGCATTCACCCTCAGTGAAAGACGTGGCCAGGTGTGCAGGCTCTAGAGCGGAGACAGGAGGCTTGAAGGCTGCTTCTTGGCTGGATGCCCTGGGCAAGCCACATGGGCTTTTTTCCACCTCACTTCCTCCTCTGTAAAACGGGGTGCACAGGATCCACTGCACGGGGGGAGGATCTCCTCCCCCCAAAACAGGGTGCACGGTACCCACTACGCGGGGTGGAGGCACCTCACGACCTCTCGGCACAGAGAGGGTATGTGGGTACCAGGGAGGTTGTCCTCGTAAGGGCTTACTCGGTGCCTGGCATCACTCAATGCCACTCAGACGTCATCCCTACTTATTTGGGATCACGATCTCAGTTGAAGAACTTAGGAGAAAAAAAGTTCTCCGGGACAGGCAGGGATGACCACCCCCATTTTATGTGTTTTACACATTGGAAAACAGAGGCCTTAAGGTGGGGTAGGACCCACCCTGGGGCAGACAGGAAACCGCAGGCCTCCAACTCCCGACCCCTGGTCCACAGGCACACTCGTCACGGGGTCTCCACTGTGACGGACACCTCGCTTCACAGGGGCGTCTCTAGGGGGTCCCAGAGCCCGATATCTCACCTCGATCTGGCCGATCGTTTCCTGGTACTCCTTGTCTCTTGTCTTGAAGAAGGATTCTGTCTCATGGATCAAGTTGCCCAAATTCTCCTCTTGCTGGGGACACAGAGCAAAGGGGGCCAAGTGAGACGGGTGGCATGGGCTGCCGGGGCACAGCAGGGGCAGGGGATAGCTGGGAGGCCTGTGCGAGGCCAGGCCCCGGGCTCACCTCGCCCTGCAGGTCAATGGTCGGGTTGCAGTTGGTGAAGTCCTCCCAGAGCAGCAGCGTGTCCTCGTTCTCTTCCCACGTCAGGCTGTCACAGTCGTCGTCAAAGTCAAAGGTCTCGCGCCTGTAGGAGGACACCGGAGGGCAGGGCTGAGCAGAGGCCAGCTCCAGAGGCCGGGGTCTGGGAGAGACAGGGGTGCTGCCCCAATGGGTATGCTCCTGCAAGGTGGCCCCCCCCAAACAGAGAGGGGCACTGGCCAAAGGGGACACGCACCTTACCGTGGGGGTTCAACTCTTTTAAAATGCAGAAAGTACTTACATATTACTTACACGACTTAAAATGTATATACATATATATTTTTTAATTTTAATGTTTATTTTTTTATTTTTATTTTTTTACACTTATTATTTTTGAGAGACAGAGAGAGACAGAGCACAAGTGGGGAAGGGGCAGAAAGAGAGGGAGACACAGAATCCGAAGCAGGCTCCAGGCTCCCAGCCGTCAGCACAGAGCCCGACGCGGGGCTCGAACTCCCGAACCGTGAGATCGTGACCTGAGCCGAAGTCAGATGCTTAACTGAGTGAGCCACCCAGGCGCCCCTTTATTTTTGAGAGAGAGAGAGAGAGAGAGAGAGAGAGAGAGAGAGAGCAGGCAAAGGGCAGAGAAAGAGGGAGAGGGAGCGGACAAAGGGCAGAGAGAGAGGGAGACACAGAATCTGAAACAGGCTCCAGGCTCTGAGCTGTCAGCACAGAGCCTGACACACAGCTCGAACCCATGAACAGCGAGATCATGACCTGAGCCTAAGTCAGACACTTAACCGACTGAGCCACGCAGGCATCCCTTGTGACTATTTTCACTCAGATACCAGCTCATTTCTTGAGACCCTACTTTGCAAGAGTGTATCGCAACACATACTCCACTGCTGACTTGACTTCCTTTCTAGCGATTTATATCCTCTTCTGCACAACTAGGAAAAGGTTGCTATTGTTCCCAATTTACAGATGAGGAAACTGCAGCTCAGAAAGAAAACCACACTTGTCCAAAGTCACACTGCTTGCTTGTAACAGACACTGGGGTTAAAAACCAGATGTTTCCCACAGCGTTTTCCTCCCCAGGAAAACACACCGAGCACCCATAGGTGCCGGGCACGGAACGGGCCGCTACGCCTCTATTAAACTGCATTTCATTCCATCCTCATGACGTTCCTATGAAGCAAGCATAATTATTACTCCCATTTTACAGATGAGGACACTGAAGGCTGCAGGGATTAGGTAGACTTCTGGACCAACACACACTGGAAATCGGGTTTGCATTCAAAGCCCAAGTAATTTCAGAGCCTCCCTATGCACCGGGACTAGAAGTAGTAACAGACCATACAGGCTGGCCTGGGACGGAGGGGTTTCTGGAGATGCCCGGGCTCCCCCTGCTGGAGGGGACCTCAAAAATCAGATGGGAAGGCTGAGGTCTGTGGGGGTTAAATCATTTGATCCGTCGAATCAGCCACAGAAGAGAACTGTGAGTCCCGGGGCTCTCCTTCAACTCCTCCCTGGATTCTCCGGGACACTGCTCCCTATTTTCCCAAAGGATCAGGCTGGGGGCCACCAGGCTGGGCCCCAGAAGAACTTCCGGTTAAAAACTACCTAGAGCCCCCCCCTGGAGCCAGGTTCCCCACCAAAATGCAGTTCCTGCCGGATCCTGTAGGTGGCTCCGTGGGTCCAGGGACCTGGGACCAGGGACCAGAGCCGGGACCAGGGCTGTGTCGGAAGGCAGTGCTGGCCTGGACTAGCTCCAAACGAGCCCCTGGGGTCCACCGGCACCGCAACACATACTCGACTGCTGACTTCACTTCCTTTCTAGCGTCTGGAATCTAAAGGAAACCCTGGCTGAGTAATGGGGAGCCAGAAAGGATGGGAAGATGGGCAAGAGAGGAGGGTCAGACGATCGAGAAGGCGGAGCCAAGGAGCTGGCCCCGGTGCAGGGAAAGTAGCAAATTCCTCCCCTTCTCCTTGGTCTGAAGCCCAAGCAACAGATTTTGATCAAAACAAAACAGCCCTGACACGGGCGCATTATTCAAAGACATCAGTGGAACCGGCCGGGGGGCAGCCTCTGGCTTGGGTCTCTGCCCAGTCCATAGCGAGGGGACACGGACATGTCAGTGGGAGGGGCCGGGGCCCTGCCGAGGGTGGGGTCAGCATGGCCTCGGCCAGGACTGCAAGGGTGGAGAGGGATCAGAGGATTTTTTTTTTTTAATCTAGGCAACTGTACAACTGATAAATCTAATTAGATACTGAACCTAGTTCAGACCTGTCAACACCAGGCACCCGTTTTTGCATTGGAACCTCCTTTGTATACACAGTACTGCTTCCGGTGGAGCCCCCAGACCCAGCTCTTGGGACTGTCCCTTTCAGCTCACCCCATTCCTGGGCGGCCTAACTATCCCCTGGTGACTTTCTGAAAACGGGGACAAAGCCCCTGAATCCATGCGAATGAACCCAGCCTGGGCCTGGGGGGCGGACAATGCCCAGCCTAACATTCAGAACAACCGGATCCAACCAAGAGTTCTCTTCCAAAGCCTCTCTTGTCACCAAAAGATGAGAGTATGACATTTGGAGGGGACGTCAGAAGATGATATCAAGAGTCCAGGAGACTGTCACCCTCAAACAGCAAACCCCCAAAACACAGCCCACCTCAGTTCTGTGTCAAGAGAATGACAAGTACAAGGAAGTGGCAGGCAAACCCATCCCTGCTCGGTTCTGACTCCCGTCTCCCTGAGAGTCACCTGGCTCGGCCACAAAGGGACCAGGGCAGGGAGGATGTTGCAAGGAGGGCAGAGGGAGACATCTCTCTGAGCACAAAGACAGCCAGTTGGGGACAAAGCACTCGACCGAGAGTCAGGGACCGCGCTCTGTTCCAACTCCTGGCAGGCCCCTCTCTTATCCTCGGTTTCCCCATCTGTACGTGAAGGGCTGGGCTGAGTGACCCTCGGACTCTGTAATGCTAAGCCAGCCCCGGAGCTTTGCAGGAAGCCATCAGGAGATGGCTGCGCCCTGGCTTCTGAGCTGAGTACAATGTCACAGGCAACTGCGAAAGACACGTGCCCCCTCTGGAGGGGTTCTGTGCGGTTTTTGCGATGGCTCAGGAGAGCCAAGAGCTCAAACGTAGCCCTGCTGTTGGAAACCCAGAGCCCTGGGGAAAAGCAGAGCTCTCAGGGCTCGGGTGCCCCACTGCGAAGGCCTCCAGAGAAACAGCAGCCAAGAGCAGGCCCGTGGGGCAGGAGGAAACGTGGGCCCCAGAGACCCTGTCCCAGCCCAGCCCTTTGACTCCAGGCCCATAGGTGAGTCACCTAATGCCCACAGCTGCACCCTCCTCTCCCCTCCCCCTCCCCACTTTAGGGCACTACATGAGTCAGAGTTAAAGATGGATTTGGACTAAGAATATGGCACTGGGCGGGCCAAGGCCATACACAGTGTGTCCCTGCCCTAGACGGCCGGTGGGGTTCTAGGAAACCAGCTTTCCACAGGGGAGGGGAGAGCAGCCCTGATGGAAAGTATTCGCCAGTTTCCCACCAGGGCAGATTTGAAGCGACTTCCCTGTGCCGTCACTGAACACGGAGTGGGCAGACATGTGTGCGATCGCTTTCATGAGCTGGTACGAGCTGGCTCCAGCCCACCACTGACCACAGCCAGCCCCGGACTCTGCCACTGGCCCGCGGCATCTCACAGGTGACATGCCTGACTCTGGATCTCAGCTCCGCCACGTTATCCGTGGGGTAGTCTTGGCCAAGCGGCTTCCCTCCCGTGAGTGTCAGTTTCCTCGTGTACAAAAGGGGAACCGGGAATCCAACCCCCCTGGTCGACTGTCTGGAGTCCTCGAAGTCACACTTGGGAAGCACCTTACAGACACAGGATGCTCAGTGGACGTCGGGAGCCCCCCCCCCCGGCCAGCCTGGGGGGCCCTGGTGTGTGGATCGGCTTGGCTCCCCTCCCCTCCCCCCCGCTGCCCTGCAAGGACAATGGTGGGAGCGGAAGGCTTGATCTGACAGGACCACCACTAACCACTTGGCCTCTTCTGAGAATGTGAAACTCCCCAAACTGTAAAGATTGAAAATAAATCTAAATTCTTTCAGAACACCGTGCCGGCCACACAAAACACATCTGCAGGCTGCTTTCAGCCCAGGTCACCGGTTTGCCACCCCTGTCCCAGCAATCTGGGGAAACTGGAGAGGAACTACCCCCCCGCCCCGGGGAGGGCTGGGGCAGTGGAGATACTCACAGCTGGTTAAACATGCGTTTCATCTCGTCCGTGATGTTCATGGAGCCGACCTCGTCATCTGAGAACCGGTTCACCTCCCCGTCCTGCTCGGAGATGTCATCGTCGGAGGCCACCTTACGCTCTTTCTTTTTGGGGACCACCTGACCCGGAAAGGAAGAGATCGAGGTAAGTGGGAGGCTCTGCTGGGATGGGCTGGGAAGGGAGCCGGCATCCCACGGGATGGATGGAGCGTGGCTGGGGTAGCCACTGCCAGGAAGGGTGCAGAGCTGAACTCCTCTAAGAAGCAGGCAGAGCTAGCAGGGAGCGTGAGGTGGAGACATGCAGGACAGAGGACAGACGGCCTGACCCTTCCCTCCCCTGGAGGTGGGCCGGCCCGGCTCAGCCCTTCACCAGAGCAGTAGCCCCACGATCTGGGGGAGAGGGATGGGCCAGCCCGGGGCACAGAGTCACCCGGGATGTGTCAGAGCCAGCCAGAGATGGAGAAACCCCTCACAGGGGCCCAGAGGCCCCACGCTCAGAGCCCTCCTGCTCGCACGCAAAGGTAACGGGCAGGCAGCCCGAGGTTCACCAAGCTTCCTCCACTCCAAGCAGACAAGACACGAGCAAACCAAACAAAGCCTGGAATGGCCACCCCTGCTCCCCAGCAGAGGCGGCAGCAAGAAGGCGCGGAGGTGGACGAGCCCGGATTTCTCCCGCTACGTCCGAAGTCACGCACTTAAAGCGACGACACACCGTATTGCCCTGGGCTCAAGCACAAAGCCAAACCACAACCCAAAATTCAAGAAGCAGCCTTTGGAGAATGACGCGTGCCCTCTGGGCAGCTGGACAAGCCCCCAGGGTACTGACAGAGGCTCTTCAGTGGAAGCGGAAAATAGAGACCAAAAGCCCCTCTTGGGAAATCTTAGACTCAACTGCCAGGGCTCCCACAGCCTGGCCAGGGCCCTCGACCTCGGCGATGGCGCCCCGTGGGCCGAGCCCTGAGGGGTGAGGAGACCTGAGATCCAGTCCCGGCACTTCCTTTCCCTCCCTGAGCCCGTCGCGTCACCCTGCCCCCCTCCGGGCCAAGTGGCTTCTTCAGCCGCAGGATGAAGCACTCCGCCTTGACGACACAGCCTGAGGGGCCTACAAGTGCCTGATTCTACCTCGTCCTGGGGAGGCCAGAGGGGTGGGTAAACACTACCTCTGGGGTGAAGGGGAGTGGGCAGGGCTCGGGGGGGAATAGGGCCATGCAGGGTGGAGGCCAGGCCCTCTGGGAGTGGGGAGTGGCAGCTGGTGAGCAGGGCGGCCCTATTCACCTGGAAGATCTTGGACACGTCTTCCGAGTTCCGCTGCTGTGCGACATCGCACAGCTTGGCCGTGATATCGATTCGACGGCAGATGTCCATGTCCACCTTCATGGCCTTTTCTTGGATCTTTGTGTCCAGGTCTGTCATGGGCTGCAGGGAGGACAGCAGGGGGGTTACGTGAGCGAGGGCTGGAGCAGGCACAGGGGGGCGGGGGAGTCGCTCCCAGGCTCCTGAGGGGGCGGAGGGGCGTGAGGCCCGGGGTCCAGAGTCCGAGGGGGCCAGGGAGCTTCTCCTGGGCGTCGGGGGTGGGGCCGGCGCTGCTCAGGTTAGGGGAGGGGAAGGGGGGGTCGTAGGAGCTAAAGGCTTTGGCGCTGAGTAGACAATGTGAGACCCTGTTTGGCGGCCTCCCTAAGGGCTGCTGGAAGGCATCCCCTCAAGAGACACGGTGTTTATTTGTTAGAGCAAAGGAAAAAGAAAGACAGCCCCCGCTGTTGAAAGACTTCCCTTCTTTCCCACCCCACGTGCCCCGCCTGTCCCCCACAGAGGGTCCTGCCAAGTGGCGCTCTCTCCCCAGGACCCCCCTCCCCACGGCTGACAGCGAGGCATCACCTAAGACGGGGGGGGGGGGGTCCCCCAGGACCCCAGTGAGGGAAAGCCAGGTGGCCTTCACCTGCAGCCCCCAGAGGCTTCTTCCAGCCACACCCAGCTCCACACCCCTCAGGACTAGAAGCCACACCAGGCTGAGTCACCCGCGATCGGGGCTCCTTCTCCTTTCTGGCTGCCCTCCCTACGTACGGCCCGCTGCTTGAAGGTGGCGGGAAACCCGGGTCCCCAGCAGGAAGGAGGCCTTTGTTGCCAACAGCTCCCTGCACCCGTGGTCGCTCAGAAAGGTTCCAGTCGCCAAAAGGATGCACACACTGGCCTTCCCCAACTTTACAAAGCAACCCTGCTGCAGGCCGCTGGCCTGGGGAGCCTCTCAGGCTGGCACAGGCCAGACCCGGGGCCTCCTGCGACCTGCCACTGGGCCCTCCCCGTGCCCAGACAGCGAGGCCCACGGCCACCACCTGCCCTCAACGTGGCGAGCTGGGACGAGTCGGAGCAAACGCAAACAGACCATCAGAGGAGCCCAGGGGAGGGCGGGATGGGTTAAGCAGCAGATTAATGCATCTCTACTCAGACCAAGGGAAGCAGAAGTGAGGGGTGGGGGCTGGTCTCCGATGCATCCGACATCCTCACGGGGCAAACGCAGCCAGCCAGGACTCTAACTAGAAGCCGAGCTCTGGAGCCTCGGAGTGAATGAAGCATTTTGCATGATGGGGGGGGGGGGGGGAAAGGGGGGTTGTCATGACGCCTGGGGTGGCGGCCGGTGGCACTTACGTCACTCATGAGCCCCTTAAACACCACCAGCTCGGCCTTGAGCCGCTCAATTTTCTCGTTCATCTCCTCCTGGATGGCTTCAGCCTCCTGTGCCGCCTGTGGAGGACAGAGATGGGGACAGGCTCAGGGGGCCAGGCATCCTGAGGGCTAGGAAGGGCTGGGCACCTGGGTCTACAGCCCCGGACGCCTGACGTTCCACCAGGCCTGGCACCTGCATGCCAGGAAAAGGGTGCCGACGACCTCACCCCAGCCCGCCTTTCCTGAGCCCAGTTCACTTCAGGGCACCACTCGGCTTAAAACACTCCTCAAAGAAATAGTCATCGTATGGAAAAAGTCCCCGGCAGATATTAAGAGAAGAGCAGGTTAATATAACAAGAGATCCCAATAGGTTAAAATATGAGGTCGGTCCATGTGAGATTCCCAATGGTTAACCATCTCCCATCTCAAAAATGGCAACGTCATGTGTGTTAACCTAATCGAACATATACGTCTAGAGTCGCTGTGTTTGCACAGAAAAGACCAGAAGGCCACATGGCAATTTGTCAACTATGCAGGGGTAGAACTGGAGGTGGGTTTTATTTTCTCCCTGTACTTCTCTGAATTCTCCAAATATGTGACCATGAACACGTTATGTTTGTAAATAAAAAGATTTCTGTTATAAAAGAAAGGGAGGGGGCAGCCACTCATCCTTTTCCTTCTACATATTGACATTATTTTATTCTATCTCTTATAAGATCAGTGCTTTAAATATCAGAAAGCAATTCCTTTTTAATGTTGGAAAGAACTTTTCCTTGCCTTCTCCTGGGGTCGCTATTCAAAGGCCAAGAAGGTGGAGTTTGCTGCCCAGGGTACCCAGCAGGTGGGTGAGAAGCAGAGCCACAGACACAGAGCCAGAACCGAAAGGGAACGTTCTCACCTGGTGACACGGCCACCCGCCCTCTCCGAGGCATTCCGCCCCAAGTCAGTTCCCTTAAGCTGGGGGCTGGGCAGTTCAAGAGACCATCCAGTCCTGGGGCGCCTGCATGGCTCAGTCGGTTAAGCGTCCGACTCCTGATTTCGGCTCAGGTCACGATCTCACGGTTCGTGAGATCGAGCCCCGCGTCAGGCTCTGCGCTGACAGCACGGAGCCTGCTTGGGATTCTCTCTCCATCTCTCTCTGCCCCTCCCCCACTTGTGTGTGTGTGCGCTCCCTCCCTCTCCCCCCCTCCCAAAATAAATAAATAAGCATTTAAAAAAAGAGAGAGAGAGAAACCATCCAATCCTGAGCTCAGGTGGGGAGGAGGTAGGAAAGAGTTACTGGACCAATGTCACCCAGCAAGCAGGGGTCAGCGCCGGGACTTAGACCCAGGCTTCCCAACTCCTGTCCCGGAGCTTTTCTGCAACACTGTGCCAGTCCCTTCCTAGGTCTGAAGCAGGGGACGAGGAGAGGCCTTGTGGCTCCACTGAGGAGAGACTGAGGCAACAGGAAGCAGCACAGAGCAGGGGCTGAGCCAGGAATGGCCTCGGGCTTTGTGCCACCGCGACAGTGCCCCTTGGCCACACGGTTCCCGCGAGCCTCTCCCGGTCGGGGCCTCCGAGGGCGCTCACCTCCTGCAGCGTGTCCACCATGGTCTGGAGGTTCATGCGCTTGGCAAGCTCTTCCTCCCACCTGCAAGAGTCGAGAAGGACAGGTGGTCAGAGGGTGGGCTCCCCGTGCCAGTCCAGCCCTCAGACACAATGCCAGCACCCACCCTGGGCCTGTCCCCGGGCCAGACAAGGAAGGGGCAGCAGTGAACCCATCCCGGCCTGCCCTCCAGGAGCTCCCAGTCTAGGGGTGGGGGGACGGCCCATAACCATATCAGACGGTGGTGACATGTGCCACGTGCTGGCACCAGCACCGCGGGGAGATGAAGGCCGGAGGGACCACACTCTCTATTTCACACACGCTGTAAAGTGCCGTGCAAATGCCACTGTTCCTGCTATGGTTGCCTCACACGGGACAGCACGGGAGCCCGGCTGCAGCCAGCACCCGATAGGGGCTCTTTGCACCCGTCAGAAAGAAACTTTTATTGTACTGATCGTTGCGATCTTGGGTTCTTGTCGTGTAGCGACCTTCATCAGCAGAGAAGTCTCCTACACAGCGATCATCCCTAGCTCACAGATACGGAAACTGAGGCCCAGAGAGGTTAAATGTCTTACCCGGAGACGCTCAGCTAGCTGGCGGGTGGGGCTGGAATTCAAACCCAGGTCTGCTTGGTTACATTAAAACAAAAACAATAAATATAGCTCTCACTTATTCAGCGCTTATTATGCGCCAGGCGCTGTTCCAGGGCTTTCTGTGTATTGTCTCATTCGGGCACACATTAGTTAAAGCTGGACAGGAGAGAACAGAGGGCACCCAGGGGCTCCCAGTGTGCCCCCCAACATTAATTGGAGGCAGAATGGGATGTTAATAGTTATCACTGTAACGATCCCAGCTCAGCCTGAGTGCTTACTTGGTACCAGGCACAGTTCTATATGACATAATTCGGTCCTCTTAACAACCCTCCAGCACAGCCGTAGTGTCACCCCATGTTACGGATGGAGAAAGCAAGGCACAGAGTCAGGTGCCCAAGGTCAGGGTGAGGACAGGTGGAGCCAGGACTCTAACCCAGGCTGGAGGCTCCAGACCGAGTACTTGTAACCCTGCCAGGCCCCCTGTAGACCCAGGACCCACGGGAGCCGTAACTGGGCTCCCCACCCAGCTCCTCTCCCTCCCCAGAGGAAGCCTGGAAGAGGTCCCCTCCCTCCCGCCCTCCTGAGACACACCGATGCGCTTGTCTCTTTCCTCACCCTATGGCCGCCTCCCTACATGGCCTCAGAGCAGGCGAGTCTGGAAGCCTTTTAGGATGCTGTCGGGGCCGGCTAAAAATAGGCCAGAGGGGAAGAATGGATGAAGGGTAGGTTACGTCACTGGCTTTTGGAAACAAGAGAACACGGATACTGTTTGCACACACAGAGGAAAATTCCTCCTCTCCCCTACATGCTCCCCTTCTCCCTCGCTCCCTCTGGTCTCTACCAACCCCCCTGGTGTTGGCAGGCAGGCCTAGCTCTGCCGGGTCCAGAACCTGGCGGGCAGTGGGACTGGGGCTGGGGCTCCTGCCAGGGATGAAGGGCACCGAGAAAGCTAAGGAGAGGCAGGCAGAGAAGCTAAGGACCGACCCCAGGCCAGACCATCTCACCGAACCCCCCCCACTGTACACATGAGGAACCCGAGGCCCACAGCACATAGGGAATTTGTCCAAGGTCAGCTGGTATGTCAGGGGCAAGGCCAGGAGTCCCGCCCCGGGCCCACCGTGGGAGACAGGAACCCAGGGTGGGGAGAAGTTCACAGGCTGCCCTCCACGCAGCATGGGGCTCCTGGGGCTTCTCTCAAGGGAGGCCAAGGCCCAGAACACGGGTCTGAGCTGAATCATCTCTCCTGGCCACGCTGCTCTCAGAGGGGCAGGGGGCTCAATTCCAAGCTGCCGAGCAGAGCAGGTGCAGGGAAGGGCCGCAGGCTGCCTTCTGCAAGCCGGCCTCGCTATTGCAAGGGCAGGAGTAGCAGAGAAGGGGGCCGCGAGGGGTGAAGAGGTGGGCACCCAGGGGCACCTCGCCCACACACATCCGCTTCTCAGACGGGCTCCTGGAGATGAGGCCCGGCCCCTCTCACTTTTCCTTCGAGCAACCTTTTGATGAGGGAAGTGACAGAGGGGTTAACAGACCCATCGCACAGAGAGGGCAAATGAGGCCCAGAGATTTGCCCCCAGTCGACCCAGAGCAAAGACACAAGCCAGGTCTCCGAAGCGACAACCACTGATGGGCCCGCACAGTCTGTGCCCCACGCACCGAGTTCAGTGCCTCATACACACTGGCTTCGGTGTGAATTTTTATTAACCTGCTCGCGTAGAGAATCTTCCCCACACCCATCCTGTGGATGCAAGAGCTGACGTTCAGAGAGGTGAGGGAACTCGTCTGAGGCCACCCAGCTGGTAAGCAGGGATGGGACTCGAGCCCGGGCCGCGCTCTAGAGCAGCACGAACCACGCTGCGATGTGCACAGGAATCACCCCGGGGACCTTGTTCGGACTCGGCAGGTGTGGGGCGGGGCGGGGCGGACATGCGGCATTTCTAACGGGCTCCCCCTGCGCCACAGCACGCGGAGCGGCCCCACACCTCGCTGGGGTTTCTAAGCTGCATCCCGACATCGATGCCCTCGCACAGATGACTTCATGGGCCTTTTCATTTCCAAAGCCGGGCTGGGTGGGCGGCCGGCAGGCCTGCTCCCAGAAGACCCAGGGCAGACCCCGGCGTGTCAACAGCAGCCGGCTTGACAGACCAGATCTGCTGCCCACGCCTCCCAGCCGCAGTGGGAAAACCTGGCTCTGCGGGCTCCAGCGTTGACATTGCAGAAAAGCCTTGCCCTTCAGCCGCGCTGGCTGACGGGGGTGGAAGGACGTCGGTGATGTGCTTCTTAAGGGGCCCCAGACGCCCCGTGTTCTCTGCCGCTCGGCGCAGGAGGGAGCACGCAGCTTGACGGAACGCGGGTCAAGTTTTTTTTTTTAAGTTGTGGCCTCTGAAACGCCAACGCCTCTGTCCCGGGCACAGTCCCCTCCCCTGACCTGGATCTGCCCACGGGAATAAGGTTTCAGCAGGACGGGCGTTTCGGGCGGAGGCACCCGCATCAGCAAAGATGGGCAGCAGGGAGGCCAGGGAGTGGCCGCCACCACTGGGAAGGGGACCCACCTGCTAGGGGTCAGGGGCCGGTCCACTATCAAGTCTTTTAAGCCTTCGCCCTCCCGGCTGTCACGCCTGGCCCACCGCTGAGCAAGGGTGTTCACGTGGTACACTATAAAGCTGCAGAGAAACCTCTCCCCATTTTACGGGCGGAGAAAACAAAGGCCCGGAGCACAGAGATAACTCCAGCCGGGGCCGAGGTGGCCTGCGTCACTTAGAGCCACCCCTGCCCGCCCTGGCCCAATGGCTCATAAAACTTCCAGCTTTTCCTTCTTAAAGTGTGCGGTAAGAGAAGGGAGAGGAGAGACAGTTATTGGTCACCGTCTGGGTGGGGCTCACCAAGTTAGGCATTCATATACACGTAAAATATAAAATACCACCTAACCTTCCCCCCCCCCCCCCACCGCCAAGGATTGTCCCCATTCTGCAGATGAGGATGGGTCTCAGGACCCCTGCCTCCCCCGCCACTTGGCCGTGGGACCTCATCACGCCTGGCTCTGACCCTGAGAGCCAGCCACGATGTCGGGGACCTCCAGAGAAAGTGCTCGGGGCCCAGCCCCGGCACCAGCTATGCTCCAACCACACACGGGGACCTGCTCTCGCCTCCCCACCCTGCAGACACCCTCGGACAGCAGTCTCTGAGGCCGGTTCCTCCGAGCGCTCCGATGTTCCCGGCAGCCTCTGCGGCAGGCAGGGCAGACAACGATGGGGGAGGAGGAAGAGGGTAAGAACACTAGCAGAGAAGCTAATACAGACCCAGTGCACACGGTGGGCCAGGCACCCTTCTCAGGAGCTTCACGTGCATCACCTCATTTAAACAAGTACCTCTGGGTACAGTTATTAAGTTGTTTTTTTTTTTTTTAACGTTTACTTATTTTGGAGACAACGCGAGAGACAGAGGGCAAGCAATGGAGGGGCACACAGAGGGAGACACAGAATCCGAAGCGGGCTCCAGGCTCCGAGCTGTCAGCCCAGAGCCCGACGTGGGGCTCGAACTCACGAACCGTGAGATCATGACCTGAGCTGAAGTCGGACGCCTAACCAACCGAGCCACCCAGGCGCCCCTAGGTATAGTTATGATCTCCATGTTACTGATGAAGAAGTTCAAGTCCAAGAGCATTACCCAAGATCGCACAGCTAGCAAAGTGGGATCGTTTCTATTTCACACCTGTACTCAGAGAACCTCCAAATGCGAAGGCCGAAAGGGACCAGTGTTCACCTCGTTCAAACCTCTGAGGGTACAGCTAAGGAAACTGAGGCCCAGGGTCACACAGGAAGCTGAAGGCAGGGTGCCCTCTGCTCTCTTAGCCCAGGCCCCAGCTCACAAGGATCAGGAGGCAGAGGGATGTGAGCCCGAACTCAGGCTCAGCCTCCCCCAGCACCCGTCTCCATCCCTCAGAGCCTGGGTCTCTCCACCGACACATGAGAGCATGGCCCCAACACACACCAGAGAACCATTCTGTTCCCACACTCTCTGAATGGTCATGAGACCAGCCCCCAGCTCCAGCTGGGCTGGACCTCAGGGTGCATCTCCTGGCCACCCACCTAGCCTCCTGCCCCCTGCTACTCAGTTATTCCAATCCTTCCAGAGGCCTATGCTCAAACCCTCCCACTGCCTGGAGCCTTGAACTGACGGAAAAACCAAGATCCCAGCGAGGAAGGGGCTGATGTATGGTGCCCCTGGAGACCCTGGAGCCCAGCATGACCCACAGCACAGCGGCTGTACGGGGTAGCAGACAAGGGCAGCGGCAGTCTCAGAGGGCCTCTGTGCCGATGCAAAAGACGGGCAGGGGCTCGAACCGTGCGGTGCACAAATCAGGACCCCGGATGTGCGTGCGGGCAGCATGGAGAAGCCCTCCGGCACCCATCTCAGAAGTCTTAAGTACCCTGTGCCCTGGCCTGATGGGGCACGAAGGAAAGATGAGTGAGATGCCTGTTCTAGGCGGGAAAAGAGGCTCAGAGGAGGGGTGCCGTCATACAAGTCAGCAGAGGAGTCGGGTCTAAAGCCGGGGGTCCAGCCCTTCCTCCAGTACAGAGAACTGGTTATAATTACCGTGTCTGCACTCAGCGCTGCAAAACCCACCCACACTTGGTCAGGAGCCAAACGGTTGCATGCATCTGTTGGTTGGATGGATGGATGGATGGATGGATGGATCCAAGCTGCAATCACTCCTCAGCCCTCCTGCTCACCCCCTCCGCCCGGAACACCCTGAGCTTGCACCACCCCAGCCTCGGAGCTCCCAGGAGCAGAGTTCCCGGCAGTGCCCTCTGCTCAGCTCTGTCCACTCCAGGGAGAGGAAGGCCGGGGGGAGGGACCGCCAGGGCAGGAAGGGGGCAGGAAGAAGGAGAAAGCTTCCCTCTCCCACTTCCCTCTGCCCTAGGGGCTGAAGAGGGGAGGCAGGGATGTCAGGACAAAGAGGACAAGGAGAGGAAATGACTCCACCAAAGGAAGCTGCAGCTGGGGCCTCGGCCACTACCTTAGCAGAAGAACACGCATGAGGCAAGGGGCCGGGACAGGAGGTGGCAGCACCCGCCCCAGCCTGATGTGGTCTCCCTGCATTCCGGAGGAGCCACCACTGCAACCACATGATGGAGGAGAAGCCTGGCGGGCCTCTGGGGGGAGGGGGTGGGCCGCTTCCCGGCCCGCCCCCTCCCCCATCCCCTCATGATGACACACAGAGCCTCAGGAAAGGGGCCGACAAAGCCTGGCCTGCTGGGGGGCGGAAAGCCAAGCCGAAGTCACTGGCAGAGGGACTGACTCACAGATTTTTCACTTCCTGTGCCGTCAGAGAAAGAAGCCATGGGGCCCTAGCTCCAGAGGAAAGTGGGTACAGCCCCAGCCAAACAATTAAGGCTTCAGGGACAGCCCATGGGGCTGCCGGGGGGAAAGTCCTGGAGACTCCTAGGTTTGAATCCTGCCCCGGCCACTTCCCAGCTGTGTGGCCCTGGGCAAATCAATCACCCTCTCTGGGCCTCAGCTTCCTTATCTGCGAGAGGGGAAGCTCTCCACCCCCCTTGAGGGTGGTCGTGAGGACCGCCTGCGGTGGGCAGAACGGGTGAAAACACCCAGTCCCGCCCCCCGCACGGAGCAGACAATGAATAGGGGGCAGCACCACGTGAACGGTGAAATGCCACCGCTGTGGCTCCGGCGCCCAGACCCCAGAGAGCTGGGAGGGTGCCACAGGAATGGTCCACACCTTTCCAGGGAAGGGAAGCGGCTGGCACACCCAGGCTGACTCACTCAGGTGATGGGAAGCCGGCTCAGGTGAGGATAGGCTGGAGCCATCAGTGGAAAAGCTCATTCTGAGCCAAGCGTGGGCCTGGCCTCTGGCGGAGGGCAGGTGGCAGAGACCGGTTTCCACCCGGACCCCGGGGAGCCCACCCCGCGGCAGCACAGCCGGGTGCGGGCCGCCGGGACGGCGGAGGGGGTGAGCCCACTCACAGACGCACAGAGGCGCTGCTCCCCTCCCCACACCCCTGGCCTCACTGCAGAGCTGGGACCCAGACCAATACCCAAGCTGGGGGACAAGGTGGCAGGCCCGCAGGCAGACCAGGGGGACCCTTTCTGCAAGCGCAGTTTCACCCAAGCCCACGGGCAGGAGATCAGAGTGGGCACCTCAACAGAGGCCGAGCTGCAGGTGACGATCCGGAGTCCCTCACCCTCCTGGCTTCTGCTGAGCCCCCCAGAACTTCCCACGCCATAGCACCCCCTTGTCTGACAACGCGAACCTCTCCCGTGCTTTACTGTATCTTTGCTCTCCAGCAGAAGGAGGGCTGGGTCCCCCAGCCTGCGAGCAGAGGGGCTCCCCCTGCCCCTGAGCCCCGCTGTCACGGGTACCTCCAGGCACCGCCTCACTCGTGCTCCCCGTCCTCCTCCCCGCGGACTCTGGTGCTCCCATCTGCACTGAGCCCCCGATCCTAGGGAAGGGACCCCGTGCAGACGTGCCCACGACCAGCCCGGCTGCCCAGCTGTGCTCCGCTGCTCGGAAGGAAACACAAATTAAATGCCAACTGATTGTCTCCACGGAGGAGGTATTAATTTAATGTGTACACTTAACCAGGGCAACCGATTCCATTACAGGCGGGCAGTAATGGCCCGGGCAGGCCGGAGCACGGGCTGTGAGCTGGTGATGGGCCGCGGCGAGCAGCCACCGTGCCTCGTGTGCACCCCTAGCTGGCAAGCTGCCATCACACGCGCACGCACGGGCCTGCTTGCAACCTGAAATGCAGCCCCGTCCAGGGAGCCCAGCCGACAAGGCTTTGCCATGAGGCGCCCAGGGCCTTCTAGAATCAAAGATGATAGGAGTCTCTACTGACCCCACTAAGAAGGGCATGGAAACGGAGGAAGCCTCCAGCTACTCTGTGATTCCTGGGGGCCTGCGTACCACTACCCAGGAGCCTCAGTTTCCTCCTCTGTCCTACCTTGCAGGGTTCACGGGCAGGTTAGACAAGCTCATGTGAGCGTCCACAGGCACCCCTGGCCATTCTTACAACTGGTGTCACCTGGGGGGGTGGGGAGGGAGAGACAGGGTGGTGTGCCCAGGACCACCTAATAAGCAGGGGCACTTCATCCTCCGACTCTGGGGATCTGGAAGCTACCGAGAGGGGTGGCACTGAAATTCAGTTGCCCGTGAGTTTCCCCAGCGAGGAGGTGAAACAAAAGCCAGCCCTGCCCATGAGCTGCATGGAATCATCCGCACTCTCCCTCCCTGTTTCTCAGTGGTCACGAGCACCCTTTGCAGGGCGGCTGGCAAGCCTCCGGGGCTCTCCGTGGGGGCCACCAGGCCTTGAGAGAGGTTGAAGGGGGAGACTGGCAAGCCCTTGACTGGACCCCGCTCCGTAGGCCCACATATCCTTAGGTAACACAGCAGCCAGGGTCATGCAAGAAACCCTGTATCTGGCCCGTCGGTCCCTAACTTGCCATGTGACCTCGGGCAAGTCCCTTCCCTCCTCAAGCATCACTTTCCCATTCTTAACGCAATGGTGTCCAGCTGGATAAATTCTAAGAGCCCAACCAGCCAGGCCAGAAAACGATTTCCACAGTCCCTAGGCAAAAACCCCATGCTGACCACAAAGCGATCTGATAAGCCTCAAAGTCTGAAGACATCTGAGACACCAGTCTTGGACCTCGAACCCAATGTGTGTAGTGAAGACAAGGGCAGGGGCTCTGGAGGGTGCTGGGATCAAACCCCAGCTATACGTCCTGTGGCTCTGTGACCTAGAGCAGGCTACTCACCCTCTCTGAGCCTTGGTAAGCCCACCCACCTCGCAGGGTTTTTTGCAAATATTCAGCGGACTCACGTATGACAGGCACCTAGAACAGCGCCCGGCACACCATCATCCTCCTCACCCACGTGACTTCCCGAGGACAGATGGTCAGAGAGGTCCAGGGACTGAGAGAGCAGCCCTGGACCACACAGCGTAGGTGCCAGACTGGAACCCAGGACTGGCTGGCTCCAGAGCCCCTGTGCTGCCATAATCACCACAAAACCCAGCCAATGTCCTGTTTCTGCCCTCCATGCCCCCGGACATCCCCCAAGAATGAATGGGCACGTGCTCAGCCCTCTGTCTGTCCTGGCAAGGGCCACCGTGATGGCCAGAGAGACCAAGGCAGGAGAGGTCCCTCCAGCCAGAACCCAGCTGGTCTCACGGCGCAACCCCGACAGGCACGAGGCATCCTCACGGGCTCAGAGAAGCCCCTGGTCACCTGCCCCAATGCCAGTCTGAGGCGTGGGCTGCTTCTAGGGAGTCATCTGCTTCAGTCAGCCAGTGTCCCTGGCTGCCCAGATCCCCAGTGCCCTTTCCACCCTGCTGCCATGTACCGAAACAGGTATAGGGACCCGGGCGCTCTGGAGGTGCCTGTAATCCGGAGGCTGTATGCTGGGCAGCACCCTCCTTCCAGTGCCTCTGTCCAGAAACCACACCCAAGCGGGCACTGCCCCTCACAAACCAGATCACTTCTGAGAAGCAAAGTGTCTCAAAGGGCATCTCATGGCAAGGAGGAATCTGCACCCCAAATCGTAAACCACCATGAGGTTTCTGGGGCACCATTTCCAACCTCTTTGAGGCTTGCTACACCTTCAACACCTCCTCCAGGGAGCCTTTCCTGACTTCCCCAGGGTGAGTCACTATGTCCATTGGAGGTTTCCAGTCCTGGCACATGCCCTCTTCATGGCATCCGTGAGCTGTCACTCCCCTGCCTCTCTCATCAGACTCGCTCTCCCAGGAGAAGGGGAAGGACCTACATTGCCCTGAAAATGCTTAGTACGTGCTGGCCTTGTCACTGTCCTCCCACCTAGGGTCCTCATGCCCGCTTCACCGACACGCAAACAGAGGTCCAGGTGCAAAGCCTGGTCCATCTGATTTCCAAGGCTGAGCAGCTTCTCAGCGCTAAGAGTGTCTTACCACCAGCTCCGTGAACCCCACTCTCCACCACGCCCTCCAGCACACCCCAGATTACCATCCCAGGGTCAGGTGCACAGAAGTGGGTTCGCGGGGTCTCAGTCACTGACTTGGAAGAGAGCTGCTCAGCCAGGGTATTTGCTTTGTCTGTTTACTCACCTCCGAGGCCCCAGAGCTCAGGTGGACAAAGGCATTAGCATTCCACCTCCAGTGGCCAAGACCCATCTGCCTGCAACCTCGCCATCCCCCCGCCCGACAACCCACTGGGGCCAGCATGTGACCAGCAAAAGAGGCACTGGCTTTGGAGTCAGATCGAAATGGGTTCAAAGCCCAACATGACCAGCCATGTGCTTCCGGGCAAATGATTTCCTGCCCCTGAGCCTCCCTCTTTGGACATCGTGACACGGGGATCATAGAGGACCCTCCTCGGGGGCTGCTCTGGTCTGTGAAACAGGTGATAAGGTGAAGGCTCTGCACAAACGGAGGCTCTCCTTCCCTGCCCTGTCCTGCTGCCACTAACTAGCTCTGAGGTCTCTCTGGGCCTCGGTTTCTTCATCTGTAAAATGGTCTCCGCTTCTTCTGGCTCTGCTGCCCTATGGAAAGCACGGGGAGAAGGCTGGCTGCAGTTTGCCATCAGGCCCCCAGGCACTGACGGCAGAGGCCTCACACCTTCCTTCCCCGGACCGGGATGTTGGGAAGGGCAGGGTTTTGCCTCTGGGCAAAGCACTTAACCTGCGCCCCAGCTTCCCCACCTTTAAGGCGGGTGCCAATGGAAGCTTTAGCTTACACTCAAGTGTATCATGTCCGTGTGCGTTAAGCACTTAGCGTGCAGCCCAGCGCCTAGTAAACACTCAACTGACGGAAGCTCTGATTAGCCGGCCCCGCCACGGAGAACGGGTGGCTCAGCTTGGGATGACAGTCCGCTAAGTGAACTGGCCAGGGCCCCGGACACCACACCAGACAGGACGCACCTGGGTGCCAACCCAAAGCCCTGCTATCCGTGCCTGGTAACGCACGGAGCCATCGAACAAAGACACGGGAGCACCTCTCATCTCCCTGGTGTCCAAAATCCAGCACCACATCCCAGCACCCGGCACAAGACTGGGCACGAGGACGCCCCAGGGAATGAGAGTCGAGTGTCTCTGGGTCACCGAGCTCAGCAGCCTCCCGGCATCCACTGCAGCCCAGCTCAGTCTGGCTGTCAGCTTGGATTCCGTCTTCTCTCCCCCGCGACAGTTTCAACAAACATTTCCTGAGTGCGCACTCGGGAGCCACGTGGCAGGCAGTGGCAAAGAAGTGGATGAAGAATGTCCCCCTCCCATTGAGAGAGGGAGGCCAGTCCCGGAGCTCTCTCCAAGCGGCACCTCTGGCTTCTTGACCCTCAAGTCCTCAGTCCCTCAACCCATAAGGCAGGAAGGTCTGGAAGCGGGGACGGAAGGGGCTGCTGATCCTGGGCTCTCAGGGCCGCGAGGCATCTTTGCTCTGTCCACGAATGGACGGGAGCTGTCCCTGCCCGTCTGCACCCCCAGGGGCAGCGGGGAGGAAACCGAGAATCCATCACCACCCTGAAAACAGCAGTTGCTTCCAGAGAGAGAACCACGTGGCTAGGGGACAGGGGTGGGAGGGAGGCTTGTCACTCTGTTTCCTGCTGTTCCTTTTTTTTTTAAGTCAATAATAAGATACAAATACAAAATTTACCATCATAACCATTTTTTAACTTTTTTAATGTTTACTTATTCTTTGAGAGAGAGCGCGAGAGAGAGGCGGGGGGGGGGGAGGGAGAGAGAGAGAGAGAGAGAGAGAGAGAGAGAGAGAGAGAGAATCCCAAGCAGGCTCCATGCTTTCAGTGCAGAACCCGATGCAAGGCTTAAACTCACGAACCGTGAGATCATGACCTGAGCCGAAACCAAGACTCGGATGCTCAACTGACTGAGCCACCCAGGCGCCCCCTTCCGCCATAACCATCTTTAAGTGTACCTCTCAGTGGCATTGAGCACGTTCACACCATCGTGCACCCATCACCACTGTCCATCTCTGGAACCCTTCACCATGCAAAGCAGAAACTCCGCACCCATCAAATACTAACTCCCCATGCCTTCCTCCCCCAGCCCCTGGTGCCCACCTTGCTACTTTCTGTCTCTATGAAATGGACTATTCTAGGGATCTCACATAAGTGGAACCCTACAGTATTTACCCTTTTGTGACTGGCTTATTTCACTAATTATTAAACATAATGTCCTGGAGGCTCCCCCATGTTGCAGCCTGTGTGAGAGTTTCCTCTCTTGCATCTTTTTGAATTTTGAATGATGTAATGTGTCAGTTAGCCAAAAAATCAAAACCACTCAGACTTTTAAGAGACAAAAATACCTGCTCACTTTCCCTTTGTTTTACGCTGCATGCGTATTTCACAAGGATTACACAAGAGATCAGGCAAGTGAAACAAAACCATTAAAACCCCACCCAATCCCCCCTCTCCAAGAGAATCACCTTCACGCTTCTCAGTGCTTCCTTATGAGAGTGTATCTTTTAAAAGCGAAAATGGCGGGGCGCCTGGGTGGCTCAGTCCGTTGAGCGTCGGACTTCAGCTCAGGTCATAATCTCGCAGTTTGTGAGTTCAAGCCCCGCGTCAGGCTCTGTGCTGACAGCTCAGAGCCTGGAGCCTGCTTCTGATTCTGTGTCTCCCTCTCTCTCTGACCCTCCCCTGATCACGCTCTGTCTCTCTCTGTCTCAAAAATAAATAAAACATTAAACAAATTTAAAAAAATGAAAATAAAAAAAATAAATAAAAGCGAAAATGGGATGAGACTGTCTGCGGCATTCAAGCGTGCTTTCTCCGCTTAATGTACGGCAAGCATCCTTCTGGGCGGGTCACATGGCAGGTGGCCGTGCCACCGCTGATCTCACGGGTCCCGCACTGTCATTCCCAAGTCCTACCAATCTAAACAACACTGCAAAGAACATCCTGGTACATACACACATTTGCATATCTGTCCAGTTGTCCCAGCGGAGCGAGTGGCTGGGTCAAGGGTGCAGAAGAGGCTTTAGTGCCCCTCTGAAGTGCTGTGTGTGACAAGGGCATACTCCTGCGGGGTTCAGCAGCTGCTGGAGACTGGACGGCTGCTCAGGGAGCCCAGGAAGAGCAGGGTCCCGGGGTCCCCACCCTAGTTCGCGCAGCAACACTGTTTTGTGCCTCCGTTTTCCCACCGATCAAAAGGCTGGTGGAAGAGGACCCCGCCATGAATACGGCCCTTCCTCACCCTCACTGGGGTGGCACCCTGCCCTCCCCAGGGAGCAAAGTGTTGGGAGATCGGGCTCATCTGAGCAGTGGGCCCGACACCTCTCTTCCAAAAGCGTGGAGGTTGATGAACCCTGGAGCAGGTGGCTCGTGCTAGCCTGGGGCAAGATAAAACAGCATCCCCCGTGGTGCCCCCACCCCAGGTGTGCCAAGCTGCCTCACACCTCCAATGCGTGTGCTGCACACTCTGTCTAGAAGGCTCTGTTCTACACGCCCCTCCCCCCCCCCCCGGGTCATACCTCTCTCTCCTCCTCATCTTATACCAACTTCAGGACCTAATTTATCTGCCTCCTCCTCCTCCTCCCCCAGGAAGCCTTCCCTGTCAAGGTCTAGCGCCCTACTTCTGTACTCCAAAGGCTCCACTCACTTACTACTGAGGTTATCTGTTCCCCGGCCGGTCTCCCTACTGAACTCAACTCTTGCAAGGCCAGGCCCACCACCCCTGGCTCCCGGCTGCAACTCCGGAGCCCAGCACGGAGCCTGGAACACAGCAGGCACCAGATACATGTTTCCTGGAGAACAGGTGCCTCGAGCGTCACCTTCAGGGCCTTTCCTAGGACATCCAAGCCGGAGTCAGTGCAGCCCTGACTGCACTGACAAAGTACTTTGTCATCACTGTGCGGCCTTGGGCATGACCTCCCGGCCTGCCCCTCCCCATCAGCCTCGGTTTCCCCAACCTCCACACTCCCTGCCAGCTCTGTTACTCTCCTCCAGTCATCCTCTTCTGTCACCCGGTCACCCAGGCCCGCCTCCCATGGGACTGATGACGGGAAGGTGAGTTCACAGCCCTCCATCCCCAGGGCTTTGTCTCTCTGCTCAGGCCTGGCCAAGCCCCCAGAGACGCTCCCCCCCATCCCATCCCCAACATCAGGTGCTCTTAGCAGCTCTCAGACCCCGGGGCTCTCGCTGTCGCTCAACTCCAGAAGCCAGCAGGGGTTCTGGGCACCCAGGCCAAAAAGCAGGAGGCCCGGCAGGGTGGGGGTGTGGGGTGGGGTCTGTGCCCAGGAGGCTGGGGAGGCCCCACCCAGAGATATGTTTACAGCTTTGAGGGAAAACAGCAACTCCCAAGGCTATTTTGGAAACCTAATGTGCACTTTGGGTCTCCCGTTGTTTATTCCAAGTGACTGTGCCGCCCGGCAGGTAAATGCAAGGCACTGTGGGTCCGCAGCTCAGTGTAACCTCCCCATCAAAGCCACATCATTCACTGGGAGCACTTATGCACCCAAGCAGGCGTGGGCTCCCTGCCTCGGATTCCAAGTTTCCCTTAACAAATGTGCAGCCTGCACAAATAAGGGATCAAAGCCAAGGGGAGTCCGCCGGGAAGGAGGGGGCACACAGCCCACCCCGGATTTAAACCAAGGCCCTGCAGCCTTGAGCAAGTCCCCTCCCTAGGCCTTGGTCTCCTCATCTGTGAAGTGGGGGCGAATGACCCCCACCTGGGTTATATGAGGGCAGGCAAACACAGCAGGCTCCGTGTGTGGAAAAAAGAAAATCTCAGAACACGGGATCCCAGGATGTCCGAAGGGGATGCGCAGGAGCCCGGGCCGTTTGTCAGTGGGAAGGCTGAAGCTCAGAGAGGTGACGTGACGTGCCCAAGGTCACACAGCCAGGCGGCAGCAGAGCAGGGACTGGAACTCAGAGCCCATGTGCTTCCCGCCACACCACGGTAAGGGGAGGAGGACATTCCTGAGCAAATCACCGGGGAGGAAGGAGGGAAGGGTGACAAGGACCCAGGAAGCTAATTACACGCGGGGCTTGTGTAACTGAGAATGGGCCGGGGCAGGCACTGCCCGAGTGTGCAGCATCCTAATCCCCACAACTGGCCGGGAAGGCTCCAAGCATGGCCGGACAGGTGATTAGTCGGCGACTGTCTGCACCAAGAGAGGGATTAGTGACTCAATACAGCTCAAGGGGACAGACTCACTGCTTAATACCAGCCTCCTGCCATCATGCGGGCCCAGCCAGTGAGGAAGGCACCGGGACACCCAAAACACACACACACACACACACACACACACACACACACACACACACACACACAGAGTATCCCACCCACCCATCCTAGGTGCTGGGGCACCACTCTCAGAGGACAGAGAACCTGCTGCGACAGGAAGGCTTCCGGCAGAGACCTGATTGGAGCCTCGAGATTCCTCGTCCCCATTCTGCTGACAGGGAAGCTGAGGCTCACAGAGAGGAGGCGACTTATCCAGCGTCACATAATCACAACAGCCAACGCCGTGAAGTGGTATCTGTGATGAGCACTGTTAACTCCTTCAGTCCTCACAACTGGCTTAGGAGGTAGATACCATCATGACGCCCATCTTACAGATGAGGAAACTGAGGCCCAGGGAAGGGTGGCAACTTGCGCAAGGTCACAGAGTTCGAAAGTGGCAGAGCCGGGACTTGAATCCAGGCCGTCTGGCCTCAGAGCCCAAGTTCATGACACCCGGCTCACCTGCCTCTGCTCCCCTGATGGTGTGACCGATGCTGGATTAGAACACAGTCTCTCACATCCCAAAGCCTTGGTTCCTTTCTCTGTGCCAGCTGGCCTCATAAGAGGAGGAAGAGGGGTCAGGAAGCGTGTACGTCAGCCTCCAGGGCTCAGAATGGACCCTGAGTCGCAACGCCTCCAAACCCCAAGAGCAAAGCGCTAAGGCTCCCCCGCTGACCTGCCACACTGAGCCCAGCGTGGCCCTGGCTGTGTGGCCCCTGAAGTGAGGTTCCTGTAGGCCCGGCCCAGCCTCCAGCACCCTCCAATGGGCAGGGAGTCTTTTAAAACCCAGAGATCGTCCCAAGGGGGCCCCCAAGCACTGCCCGGATCCTGCCACAGAACCAGCATGGCGTCTCTTCTCAGGCTCAAGCCCCGCTGGGGCCTCTCTTCTCCCTGAGACGTGGCCCCCCCGCCACACAACCCCCAGCCCGGACTGAGCAAGAAGCCAGAAAAGGAGATGGTCCAAGACAGACAGACAAGCAGGAGCAGCCGGGGGGAAGGGATGAGGCCACTCACACAGCTCCCTCGTCCCTTACCTCAAAGTACTTTGTCATCAGACAGACAGACTCAGCCACTTCCCAAGCTGGTGACCTAGTAAAAGTGACTTCACCTCTTTCTGAGCCTCAGTTTCCTCATCCGTGAAATGGGACAGCAACAGTTCCTACCTCCTGGGTTGTGGGGATTGTACAAGATTAGGAACACTAAGCGTCATCTTAGCGAGGGGGACCCGCTTCCAGTTGCTGGGGGTGGCTTCAGGTCCAGGGTCCTGGGCTTGGCTGAGTCATGCCATTCTTCCCTGCAGGGGGTTGTCCTCTGGGCTCCCCCTTCCCCACCCTGGGATGGGGGTGCCGTCTGGTATCCAGAGTCTCCCAAGTGCCCGGCGCATAGTAGGCCCTCAACCGGTATTCACTGGATAAATCTGCTTGTGAGCGGTCGTCCTGAGGCACAGCCGCGAGAAGGCCTGGGTACAAGTCCCGGCTGCCTGCACTGAGTCACTGCATGACCCTGGGCCTGTCCTAGCACCTCTCTGGACCCATCTGCAAGAGGAAGCTCTGACCACCCCCAGGAGCTCAGGATCTCCCTCCTCTTGCCTCTGGGAAACCCCAGGGCAGCCTGCCCAGTGGTAGGCCCTTTCCCAACAGGCCCGGCTTCCTGGGGACAGACAGCCGAGTGCACGCCCACCCCTGCAAGCCCACAAAGGCAGCAGGCGGCCTCCTCCTGGTGACTTTGCTTTGGGACAGATGGAACACGGTGGTGTGGCTTCTGTCAAGCCAGATGGCCTGGTTGGCCTCGGGGGCCAGGACACCAGCTGGGTGTCCAGCCCCAGCAGGCAGAACTGCTTAACCCCTTCCTGCCCCAGCCACAGGAGTTGGCATCCCCTTGGCAACTTCTGTATATTCAGGCTTCCTGCCCTTGGAGATAAGTGGCCTCCCCCAGAGCCAAAAGGGAGTCCGGGAGGCAGCAGGGTGAGAGGGAGCCTTGGGGCAGGTAGGAGGGGGGGAGGTGAGGCCGCTGGGCTCTGAGGGCAGGCCTGGATCGCCAGGAATGTGCCATCCCAGAGGACAAGCAGGGGAGGGACTGATTCCTGGCTGGGGAGCCCCGTGGACCGGGATGCTTTGCTTCCAGGACACCCATGTGGGGCTAGAAGGCCACCAGCTACCTTTATCGGGCTGGAAAACCCACTCCCCGGCCCAAACCTCAGAATCAGCATGGCCCTGTGAACAAGGAGACCCAACTCCACCAGGCTGGCTGAATGGCCATAGTCGTGTTGCTCAATCTCTGTGGGCCTCAGTTTCCCCATCAGGAAAGATGGGGCCAGGGTGACCCTGGGTTCCAAATCTACTTCCAGCTCAGAGGGTTTCATGACTCCAGAAGAAGGCATGTGCCTCCCTCCCAGGAACTGGTAGGGACCCAAAGGGACCGGCCAGATCCTTTCCACACAAACAGCATGCCCTAACAAGCACGCAGGAGTCAAGGGGAACTTTAGAAGGGAAGAGGGCGAGCTTAGGGGCTCAGAGGGGAGTGGAGCCGTCTTCCCCAGGCGGTGGTTGCCCACCCATTCCCCTACTCCATGGAAGGCTACACAAGATGATGCAGCCTATGGGATTATGGCTAGAGGCCAGGAAGCATTTTCCGATGGAAAGAGCTAGAAAGCACTTCCAGGGGAAGGCTCTGGAATGACCTTCCCAGGCAATAAGGTCTCTAAGCAGGATTTGCAAAGGTCCTAACCTCAAGGTGGAAGGAGGAACAGATAACCTCTGGAGACCCCCGGGGACAGCAAGCTGGCGTCTACAAGAAGTAAAGCAGGGCCTCAGGGTCTCTGCACACGGGTGCCCGGCCAACTGGTGTTCCAGACAGGGCATCATCTCAGGGCCGAGCATGGCCAGGCTCAGCTCCAGCTTAGGACCTGCACACTGGTCCAGCAGGCATCTCCGGGTGTCTCTCAGGACAGAGGCTGCAGAGGACTCCAGCAAAGCCCAAGAACACATCAAAATAGGCGAAGAGGCAAGGGCTGAGTGAGAGGGCTGCCAGCCAGAAGTGGAGTCTTAGCGTGACCGAGAGGCGAGAACGTGGGACCGGGGGCCACACACCTGGCTGTGAGACCTAGCTCTGCCACCGAGTTGCTGTGCCACCTGGGGCAAGTCACTGCCCCTCTCTGATGTGTGTTGAGGGAGAAGCTAAACATCTGTCAGGACTCTTGCAGCTCTGATTTAAGAGTCATTTGGCAAGCTCAACTAGGAACAAGAGTCTGCCCGTGTGGTCCATGCAGCATCATCACCACGGCCCAGGCTCAGGGCCTGAGTACAGGGGCCGTGAAAACAGATGGATGGATGGATGGATGGATGGATGGATGGATGGAAATGGTGGGTGGATGGATAGATGGGTGGATGGGTGGATGGGTGGATGGATGGATGGATGGATGGGTGGGTGGATGGAAATGGTGGGTGGATGCATAGATGGGTGTATGGATGGATGGATGGATGGATGGGTGGGTGGATGGATGGATGAATGGATGAAGGATGGAAGGATGGATGGGTGGATGGAAATGGTGGGTGGATGGATAGATGGGTGGATGGGTGGATGGATGGATGGATGGATGGATGAATGGATGGATGAAGGATAGATGGATAGATGGGTGGATGGATGGATGATCAAGTGGGATCATTCCTGAAAAAGAGGAACAGAAGGTCCTAGACGTCCGCGGGGATGATTCCTTACCCTTGCCCACAAGGCCTCCTTAGAATCACATTCGCACAACTATAGACCCTCCAGCACCCAATCGTCTTCTCTATCTTATACATACGCGTGCACATACCTACCCATGCATACTTACATATGCAGCACACACTCCCTGCACGGTGGCCCAGCTCTGAATCTTGAGGACAGACGCTCTGGATCCCCAAAGCCATGAGATTTATCTGTTCCAGCCTTCCCCCCGGGTATCTTGGCTTTCGGAAGTGTGCTCTCGAAGCTGGGTTTGAAATGAGACTCAACAGCGGTGGAACCCAGTGGAGGGTGATCTTTTAAGCCGCTGAGACCCCAGTTCACACGCCAGCTCTGCCACTTTCTAGCTATTCCAAGGAGCAGGTCACTTCACCTGCCAAGACTCTGTTTCCTCATCTGTACAATGGGCATGACGGCAGCCACCCTTTAAGAGTGCAGTGATTTCAAGAGAACATGACCATGAAGTTTAGGACTGCATCGGGTATGAGAGAGGCTCTTGGGAAACGGCGAGCTGAGTATTATGGGATAATGAGACCCTGGCTTCCTTCTTGGAGGAGCTGAAGGCAAGCCAAGCCTCCCAGGGCTTCTCTGCCTGGGCCCTGAAATCGTTCCATCTCCTTTCCCACCTTGGGGGGTGGGGGGTGATGTGCCTGGGCTTAAAGCAGGCAGAAGGCACAGAGCAGCCTTTGTCCCAGAGACGAAATTCTAAACCAGTTGCCCTGACGTCAACCCTGGAAAAACAATGAGAACGCGGCCTTCGACGTCACCTCTCTGCCCAAGGTCTGGGAACGCACACTTCACCCACAAGGCCTCATAGAGGCAAACTGGGGGCTGCACCAGAACCCAGAAGCCATCCTCCCATGGCGTTAGAGAGGCCCAGAAGGAGGAAGAGCTGCCCCCTTCCCCTCCCCCCAAGGGTGAGGGCCAGGAACACGCGGCCCACTGCTCAGCCTGGAACACGGACCCTGTGTGTGTGGCGAACAGTCCTCCGGGAGGGTCCGCCAGACCCGGGTTCAGATCCCAGCTCTGCCCCTGCTTCCTGAGCAGTGAGACCTCAGGCCAGGGATGGGACCTCCTGAGGCTGCCTCCACATCCATACAAGGAGTCTGGGACTTAGAGGGCCCCACCCCCCAGGCGGCAGGAACAGGGACACACTCCCCCATGCAGCAAGGCCACTGGAAGCCACAGCCTTGAATGCTAGGTCTTGCCCTACCACTGACCCTGCGCTGACAATCTGCTGGGGATGTGACCTCCTCCTTGCTGGTCAGGCAGGCGGCTCTGCTGGGGAAAGGAAGTGCCCTGAACACAAAAGGCCAGCCTGTAGCCGGAAGAGGGAGGGAGTAGGCACTTCTTACTGTATGGGGCCTGGGGGCTGGGGACGCTCGGACAGATGGGACAGAGCAGTAACAGCTGAGGGCTCAGCACCACGCTGAACACCTGGCATGCACGACTCCACCGGACCCTCCTTACGACGCCTTGAGCTCAGGATGGCATCCCCATTTTATAGATGAGAGAGTGGAGGCTCCGGGTGGCCTTGCTCAGGGTCAGAGCCCCACCTAAGTGAAAGCCCATGTATTTATTACGCCTTAGGGCACGGAGAGGAACAACCTATGAGTTGGGGGACGTCCCCTGAACTTGCCAGTAGCCTGCTGAGCTAGAACCTCCGCTGGGCTAAGTCCTGGGGTTTTAAATGTTAGTATTTTCTCCGAAGGCAAGTGGAAAGCCAATCGCAACAGAGTATGAAGACTCTCCATAAAAAAACGCACAAATCCCGGGCGCCTGGGTGGCTCAGTCGGTTCAGGGTCTGACTCTTGATTTCGGCTCAGGTCATGATCTCACGGTTTGTTGAGTTCGAGACCCGTGTCAGGCTCTCTGCTGATGGTGCAGAGCCTGCTTGGGATTCTCCCTCTCCCCCTCTCTCTGCCCCTACCCTGCTCGTGCTCTTTCTGACAAAATAAATAAATAAACTTAAAAAAAAAAATAGTACAAATCCAAAAGTACGATTTGTCAGCCACAGCCCCAGACCGGGGATCTCTGTGGGGCTGGGGACCCGCCTTTCAGGTTCACACAACTCCAGCCTTCAAGGCAAAGTTCTCCGAACTTCGCACTTCTGGGGCCCACCCCAGAGGAAAGAGGATGGGACTGGTCCTCACTGGGTAAGGCTTATCGACAACAATGCCGGGGGTGGGGGGTGGGGGGTGTGTGTCATCATCCCATTTACACAAGAGGAAACTGAGGCACAGAGAAATGACACAGCAGAGCACACGGTGGAAGACAAGGATGGTCAATCAGTCGGTCAACAACCCAAGGCTGCTGGCCTGAGGCCAGGGGAGGGCCTTTTGTTACAAGGTGACAAACCCACCAGGACCTCAGAGTCTCTTCTGTAGGCGCAGAAGCTCATCCACGGCACAGGCACCTGGATGCTGGCTGGGGGGCGGGGTTCGGGTTCTGCAGACTCCACTTGAGGCTCTGAGGCCTCTTCACCCTAAGAGCTCCATCCTCGGCAGTTTTCAAAACCCCTCCTTAAATGGCCGTCAGACCCCAGAAGGATCCCTTAGCTCAGGGTTTCAAAGGAAACCCTACTCTGCTGTGTGACCTCAAGGGAGCTGCTCTGCTTCTCTGGGCCTGAGCTTTCTCATCTGGAAACAGTCATGGGTATGTGAGTCGGAGGGGGAGAGGAAAACATAAATCACTGAGGGACGAACTCTCAGAAGGTCTTTTTTCAAAAGACACAGAGCACATCTACTCACCCGCCACGACAGGGGAATGATGCTGCCCGGAAGCAGGATCCGGATGGACTGACTGAGCTCGGACAGCGCCTCAAGCCCTCTGGGCCCAGCAGGGGTAAGATGAAGTCACAGGTGTGAGGGAGCAGGGGCAGGCAGGGTGGTCAGGCCCGGGAGGTAAGGTGAACAGCCTAGCCTCCCGGCCCCCGCACCCCTACCCATGTCTAATCCTAGGCTCATCTCTGATGGGGGCTGGGGGCCGAGGTCTCCCATGACCAGCATTGACCTCCAAGACCCAACAGCTATCACTCTCGCCAGGGAGCCTCCCCTGCCCCCAACGATGATGTACAAGGGGTGGTACAAAGGGACTGGGGTGGCCAAAGGCAGGGTCCTGACCCCGGGGGCTCCCAGTCTGCAGGGTGTAGACCAAGGCTCCCAGACACACGCGTGCACACACAAAGGCTCACAAAGCCCCGGCAGCAGACAAAGAGCCCCCCGCAGCGGGCTGGCATTGGGTGGGCAGAGGGACAGGGAACAGGGCCCCCCTCACAGCCCTGCCCTGCCTCAGATGCGGGGGGGATGGGAAGGTGAAAAAAAACAGCCATAAGGACTAAAGACCCAAACAAGAACAAGGGAAAGCGGGACAGGAGGGAGGATGAGAGGCAGCAAAATGGAAGAAAGAGAGCCAAGAAGGCCAGGAGGAGGGAGGGAGGGTGAGAAGGGGAAGAAGAGTGAGCAGGCAGGCCAGGCCCACACGTTGGCATGGCAACCTCGCCACCAGGCCTTTGACCAAGCTGTTCCCTCTACCTGAAACACCCTTCCCTTCTCTTCCACTCTTACTGGACCTCCGAGACACAACTCAGGCGACATCTCCTCCGGGAAGCCTTCCTTGACTGGCCCTAACCTGGCTCGGGTGCCTTCCAGAACCCCTGGGTTTCGGGCACTGCAGGGTCCCACCCAGAGCTCCAAGGCTCTCTGGTCCTGTGGTCTGACTTTGCAATAAGCTATTGCAGTCAGCCTCCCCACCCACCGCCCCAACATGGCCTTCTGCCCATTACCACAGGGGCAAAAAGGAGGTGCTGAGAGGCCCTGGGAAGATGTACCGACCCTGCCCTGAGAGGAGCCTGTCTGCCGGGGAATTTCACAAGGTCCACTTAGACCAGCAGTCTTCCCCTCCCCCAAGACGGCAAACAGGCGGCAGCCAGCCAAGTACCGTCTTAAATAACCCAAGTAATAAAAATGGCCAATTAAGAGGGCGGAAGGCAGTGTCTCCACTGCGGGGGCGTCTCTCCATCACGCAGCAGATGAGCGGGGGGCTGTGTGAACCAGGCGCATCCCAAAGTCGGAGCACGCAGGCAGGCCGGCCAGAATGCACTCAGCAGGCATCTCAGAGAGAGCTCTGAGAGACAGCCCCCGCCTGGGGCAGCCGAGCGGAGGGGCTCCTGCCCAGGCGGGGGTCCAACTGCCCTCCGACCCCCGCCCCTGCTCCTTTCCCCAGGACCCCCAGCCTCATTTAATAACAACGACGGCGGCTGCCAGCGTCCGAACACCACCATCCCACTGGCTTTCCCTGCCACCCACGCACAGGACTGTCCCCACTTCTCAGAGGAGCAAAGGACTCTCTCAAGTTCACATGGATTTTAAGCAGCAGAAACTCTCCCACTTCCTTTCCTCCCAGCTTTCAAGTGCCACACAAGCGCCCTTCCCCGAGCTATCTCGTTTTGCGGGCTTCTGTCCAACATCAACATCACGGCCCGTCTCGGGGATCCAGTGGGGGCGTGAATGCAAAGGCAAGGGAAGGATGGGACATCTCCTGGGGCCTCGAGGAGCCCCAGGCTGCCTGGGAAGCTGGGGAGGAAAGGGCAGAGTGTGTAGGCAGGACCCAGGCTTCTAATCATCCCCCCACGCCCGCAGGGCGAACACTCAACAGTTTATAAAGTGTTTCCGCAGACATCACTTCATTTAACCTTCCAAACGGCCCAGGGAGGTCAGAGGTACTGTCCCCATTTCACAGGAGTGACAACTGAGGCTCAGAGCATGGAAGCTACTTGCAGTGGGCACATGTCCCTTCGTGGAGACAGCATAGAAGGTTGAATCTGGAGCCTGACTTCCTGGGTTGACATCCTGGCTTCCCACCTGCTACCTGTGTCTGGGCTCAGGTCCCTCAACGTCTCTGCAGCTCAGTTCTATCCTCTAAAACGGGGCTAATGACAGCACCTAATGCATAGGGTTAGGATGAGGTCACATGAACCAAAGGTTTGTAAACCGCTTTGAATGCAGCTTGACAAAGAGTAAATGGTAGATAAATATTTGTTTAATTAATGAATTAATATTTATTGTGCCCTTACTATGCACAGGTACTATCTGAGCGGGTGCGTGTCAGGTGGCATCGTCACATTTGCCTGTGTCCCCACACTCTGAGATCCCGGCTACGTCTGCTTCCCCCCAGTGCCCAGCACGGGGGCCTGGCGCACAGTGGGTGCCCAGCCACGGTCAGGAGAACAAAACCTCAGCTTCTCAGACACCCACACCCAGCGGGCTCATCTTCCCCAACGCGAGGCACGGAGTGACTGTCACAAGTTCCCTGTACCCAGGCAAAGTTTATGGAACCAACCGAAAGCAAAAGTTAGGGAGACCCAAGCCCAGGGCGGAGGCCCGTTTCCCTGCAGTCACCAGAGTGCCGGCTGCTCTCTCCTGCTTGTCACCAAGTGACGAGAAACCCTGGCCCCTGCCCTGGGAGGGTGCAGGTGCCGGGTACGATCAAAGGAGCGTTAACTTCTTCTCTGAGACCCACATCCAGCTCCTGGCTTTGCCGTGTGGCTTAGAGTGAGTTACTCTTGTGCCCTGAGCCTGGGTTTCCCTCTGCAGAGATGGCACAAGGTTTAAATCAGAGCAGGGGAAAGTTCCAGACAGGTGATAATACGTGCCCCCTGACCCCCCCGCTCCTCCCCCTGCCAGGCCCACCGGCTCCACTGTGCCAGCCTCTGTGGCTGACCAGTAACTGCTCCCTGCCCAGAGTCCAGTCCCCGACCAGGATCACCTCCAAAGAGCAGGGGGGCTAGGCCGCCCTCGACGGTGGCCCGGGAGGCTCATCTGCCTGCCATTGCCGGTGACTCACTGGCTTCTTGAGAAATAACTACCGTCAAGTGGGAGCGGGAAGACTTCCCGGCACAGCAGCCGCCTTCTGTTCTGCCACCCATGGTGGCAATATTGTGACAGGCGCTGGGGAGACCCCACGCCTCAGCCTGCCTCCTCACCCCGGACCAGCCTTCCCCAGGGCGGCAGGAACCTGGCCAGCCCGTCCGCCCCGAGGAAGAACGCTGAACTCGGGGTCTAGAGATGCAGACGGGACTTGCCACAACTGCCTCACCTGTCAGAACCTCTCACCTGCCAAATGGGCATAATTATCTCAGCTCTTGGGGTTGTCTAGTAACGAACTCTCACTTATTTAAAGAAGCCATCACAGGGGCACCTGGGTGGTCTGTTGCTTAAGCATCCGACTCTCGGTTTTGGCTCGGGTCACCATCCCGGGGTCGTGGGATTGAGCCCCGCGTGGGGCTCTGTGCCAAGCATGGAGTCTGCTTAGGATTCTCTCTCTCTCCCTCTGTCCCTCTCCCCCACTCGCTCTTTCTCTAAAATGAAATTTTTGTTTGAATTTTAAAAAATAAAGACCTCATTACAGAGCCTAGCACATAATAGTTGCTCAATCAGCGGAGGCTATTAAGTCATTATGGCTTATTTTTTAAACCTCTTTCAGAACGTTCTACACTCCGTATTTGGGTTGATTTTTACAGCAACCCTGGAAAGCAGGACTCGTGAGAAAACTCCATTTTATGGAGTGACAAACTGAGGTGCCAAAGATTAAATGGTGTGCGGATCTGAAACCACTCCAACAAAGTTACAGAGAGACCAGGATTGGCAGTGTCCTGGGCCAGCCCATCCTCCCACCGCCCCCCTTCCCCGGCGGACAACCGGAAGCTCGGATCACAGCACAGCCAAGCCGGGACCATGACCCGGACTCCACGGGGCTCTGGCCGTCCCCTTGCCACCCGCCAGGGGACTCGGCCAGGCCACAGCCCCTTGAGGGAACCAGAGGCCTTCACCAGGTTTACTGCTGGGTGACAACTACCCTCTCTTGTATCAGGAACTAGGGCGAGAAACCACATCCTGCCCAGGAAGCCGAATGCCCCGTGCCCCCTGAAGGTGGGCGGGCACGGCTCTGGCGGGCAGGCGGCAGCCTCACCAATCCTCACCAGCCTCCCGTCTGGCCCGCGCAACCCGCAATGCCCATAGGTTACATGACACCCAGAGGCCGCTGGCAGGGACGCTGACCGCCCTCCCCCCAGCCTCCGGCCTGGCTCTTGACTTCGGCCCACAAAGCCGGCACCACTCACTTCTCAGGGCACCCACGTTTCTGCCCCGTGAAATCCTGCCGTGGAACTCTTACAGAACTTCATTTAGACAGGGCTGGAGCTGCGTGAGCCCATTCACCCGGCCCCACAACCTCGGCATAGCGATGAGGAGAAAGACCCAGAGAGGCAAAGTGACTAGGCCGATGTCACTCAGCTTTCAACCCCTGCGCCAGGAGCCCAGCATCTAGCACCGGGGGATGGGTGCCATTCAAATATGGTCCAACTGACGCGTGGGGCCGGGAGCGCGGGTCTCCCGACTCCAAACCAGCCCCTTCCCTCCACGAGCTGCGAGATCCCAGATATATAGTCTGTGGTGGCCACCAGCGTCATCTGGGCCTTGTGTCCCCTGGCCGCACCGGGGGCCTATCACCACACAGCGGCCAGGCGCAGGGCCCTCCCTCACCGCAAAACGCTTGCTCAGCATGGACTCTGGCCAGACCCGGGTTGGGCTCGGCCAGTACACAGACCTGGAACCGGCCCCCACAAGCTTCCAGTCTGTGGGGGAGCAGACATCCCAGGCAATTGTGATTCAGGGTATGGGGTGCCGTGATGGGAGAGGTCGTGGGCGCTCAGGAACGCCTGATAGAAGAAAGTCAAGGAAAACCAATGCATCCCGGTCCTGAGCCGAGGAGACGACAGCGTCTCCTCCCCTGTCCCAGGCCTTCAGCCATCCATGACATGGGAAACAAGCAGAACACCAGCCGGGCTTCGCTTCCCCGATGTGATCAAAAGCCAGGACTCCAACTGCAAAGTCCACAGCCTCCGGTATCGTGGACACATGGCACCGTTTAAATCGATGCCCCTAGAAGTCAACGCATCTCCTTGCGGCAAAGAGCACGTTCAGATTCTGGGTCTACCCTTCTGTGTCCTTCAAATGCCGACACGTGTGCGGATGCGGGCCAAGAGCCTACAGAGACTGAGAGCGTGTGAGTCCGTGTGTGTGTGTGTGTGTGTGTGTGTGTGTGTGTGTGTGTGTGTGTATGCGTGTGTGCACTGGGGCAGGGGAGGGGGGCAGGGGCCTCGCATCCGGTGGCCAAGGCAAAAGCCCCGCCCCACATTCCTCAGGGAAGGAATCTTCAGCGTCAGCTGTCTCCAGGCTTCCTGCTTCCCTTTCTTTTCTGGGACCTCATTCCCCTCCCTCTGGCTTGAGGCTCTGAAAATCCCTCCCAACTGTGTTCCCAAAGAGAATGCCGGCACAGCCAAGAGACTCTAGGATACCCAGAAGCTGGATGGAGGGGGTTTGTGTGTTTCTTTCAATGAAGGTTAGAAGAAAGGGCGGGGGGTGGGAGGGGGGTGGCCAGAGATTTCCGGAGGCACAAATCAACCGCTAAGAGTAGGAAGAACACCCTCCTTAGATGCTGGACAAAGAAGTAGCCCTTTTTCCCTCCTCCCCCAACACCATGTCTGGCGCCTTCCACGGGACAGAGAGCTGCGACTCGTCCTGAAATGGGTGTGCTGGGCGGTCCAGCATTGTGCCGGGAAAGCCCTGTGAAATGAAGGGAACAGACATTGCGCAGGAGGTCAGAGAGGGGACCAACCCTGAACCTACCGAGCCCCAGGTGCCTTGTCACCGGGGCTCATTTATTCCTCCCCGATTCCTAGGGGAGCAACATTACTCCCCCTCTTTCACAGAAAGCGGTGGCTCAGGCAGCTCAGAGAGGTTAAGCAATTGCCCACAGTCACACAGAAAGTGGCAGAGCTGGGATTTCAACCTTCTTTCCACCATCCCAGGCTGCCTCCCGGAAAAACCAGAAATAAAGAATCCATATCGGTGGCAGCTTCAGAAATAACAGAAGTGGCAGGGAACGAAACCTTCCAACCAGCTTTCCGGGGCAGTCTTCTGGCTTTGGGGCACTCAAGGGCCAGCAAACACCTGCTCAAGGGCCTTCCAGGGCGTGATGGGAAAAGGCAGGGGACACTCCAGCTGGCTCACCCACCAGCCCTTCTTGGAGCCCTTCATTCAGGCCCCCAGCCCAGCCCCTTCCGGCTCATGATCAGAAATAGCTGTGACAAAAGTCCCTCCCATCCCTGAAAGTAGCTTTTTAAAAAATGCCTAACGGCAGACACAGAAAGGTGGAGAGAACTCTCCCAACACCCAACCCCGGGCAGATGATGTGGGCATCACCTCAGCGTGGTGGGGAAAGCTTTGGACAGCAGGCTTCCCAACTCAGCTTTGTGGGTCAGCTCCCTCTGGGCCTCAGTTTCCCCACCTCAAAAATGAAAGTAACTCAGCTGAATCAGCAATTTCTCTTTTTTGTTTTTTCTAAGCCGTAGAGCCCGGTTTTCCAATTGAATCCTCCTCAGAAGATCAATATGACAGCTCACGGAAATGGAGCTTCTGTGGTTGATGAAAGCCAAACCCCAGGTGCTCGGCACCCCCGCTCACTGTCCCCAGAATTGCCCCAAGGCTCCGGGGATCCAGAGGGCCCATGTGGGAACCATCAGGATCCAATGATCACTGTGGTCCCTTCCTGACTCTCAAGGGAAGCTCCGATCACCCAAATACCAGGTTAAAACAAACCAAGCCCCTCATGCTGACTTGAGTCAGAGGCACAGACACTTAGCGACCTGCAGCGGGGAGGGAAGGAAACCAGACAGTTCCAAACCACACTGGGCCTGGGGCAGGAGAGGGGGAGGCCAGGACTGCCATCCCATGAGGCAGGAAGGGCCCTGACCCGGACCCCTTGGAGTCACAGACCGAAGTGTAGAGTGAATTAGAAGGGAAACCCCCTCCTGTAAAGGTGGAGGGCCTAAGGCTCAGAGAGGGCGGCAATTGGCCCGAGGTCACACAGCGCCTAGTAGCGGAGCCAGACCTGGAGTCTGGGTCTCCTGGATGTGATGCAAAAAAACCCCCACGTGTTTAAAGTTCAGATAGATCCAGCAGGAATGTCCAGGGAAAAGCCCCCAGCCTGCAAACTCAGAACAGGATATTTTGGTGGCACTGGGTGGTGACAGGGCAGAGATGTTTGTTTTGGTTTCCAAATCAATGCTTGACAACCTTGTTGGCGTTACAGTTTCGGCAACCACATTTCACGGTAAAGAGCTCAGAGCTGGTTGGACCAAAGGGAAACTAAAAACCGTAGCGAACAGGCCAGGGGCTGTGGTTTGGGTTGCGTGTTTCCAAAGCATGGCTCCTATACCACCGATGGCACATGAGATGATCTGAGGCGGTTCACAAGTGACTCTTTGTGTTTACAGTCTGCCGACTACAGAGGTGAGCGAATAAACAAAATGTGGTCTGTCCGCACGGTAGAACGTTATTCACCAATCTAAAGGAAGGTACTCCTGGAATTTGCTACAACATGGATGTACCTCAAAAACACTGAGTGAAAGAAGCCAGGCACAAAAGACAATCTATGGTATGATTCCATTTCTATGAAGTGTCCAGAAGAGGCAAATCTATAGAAACAGAAAGCAGATCCGTGTTGCCTGGGCTGGGTGGGAATGGCGATTAACTGCCATTCCTCTGGGGGGGACCAGAGGAAACCCGGGAACCTTTTCTTTCCTGGCACAGGTGCCTTCCAGTGCTCACGGCTTGGGGCTCCATGCTAGACATCCCGAAAGGATGTAAAGGCTTCAGTGGCCAACAGTGCAAGCAAACCCCGTGGTCCCATCCCTCAGACTGTGCCTTCTCTCATGGACAGGGGCCCAGAAGTGGGCCGGGAGTTCTAATGCAAGATTATATTTTGTCAAGACCTTCTGAGATCATCTAGCCCGGTGGTTTTTTAATTTTTTTTTAAGTTTATTTATTTTGAGAGAGAGAGAGAGAGAGAGAGCAGAGGTAGGGGCAGAGAGAGAGAGAGAGAGAGAGAGAGAGAGAGAGAGAGAATCCCAAGCAGCCTCTGCAGCACAGAGCCTCAACTGAGACGGGGCTCAGTCTCAAGAACCATGAGATCATGACCATGACCAATGCAGAGTCGGACGCCTAAGAGCCACCCAGGCACCCCTAACTTTTTTTTTTAAGTGGTTCAGATGCCTGCCCTCCTCCCAAGAGAAAATTCTTATGAGAAACCCAAATACAGAAACAGGTAAAAACAGAATGCTACTTGTATACATTTATATTGTAAGTTCAAATATAGATATTTCAAATATAACCATTCTGAATTCAATCAGTGAAGTTGGCGAGGCTATTTTGATTCATTAACACTTAGAACGGGGACTACAGATGACAGCACCACTTTCCATTTAATTCTGTTTCCAGTTTTGGCTGCAGAGTTTCACGAAAATCCTGACTCACACAGATAAGTAGCTACAAATGGGAATGGTTTTTAGCGGTTTGCTCTGCAATGTCAGAGTACTCTTCAGACAAATAGAGAAGGCAGGAGGGTGGCTCTAACTTGAGGCCAACTACTAATACGTTAGTGTGTCGGTGGACTTCAAGGAGTTAACGTGAACTTAAAAAGTGAGCACATGTTGGGGCGCCTGGGTGGCTCAGTGGGTTAAGCACCCGACTTCGGCTCAGGTCATGATCTCACTGTTCGTGACTTCAGGCCCCGCGTTGGGCTCTGGGCTGGCAGCTCGGAACCTGGAGCCTGCATCGGATTGTGTGTCTTCCTCTCTCTCTGCCCCTCCTCCCCCCCCTCAAAAATAAATAAATGTGAAAAAAAATTTTTTTCAAGTGAGCACGTTTAGAACCATATTTAACATTTTAATATAATTTAAAATATTAAGTCCCATGTAATATTCAAGGACCGCCCCCCCCCCCAATAGCATCTCTAAGGAAGCATGAGGCTTCAGAGAGCATGGTTCTAACCCACTCACCCCTCACTTTACAGAGAGGGAAGCTGAGTCCCACAGAAGGGAGTATATTTGCTTTGGAAAAATCCAAAAACTTGAGCCCCGAATCAACTTCAGAAAAGATGCGCCTCCCCGGTTCACAAAAAAAAAAATGGAGGAAGGGAAGGTGCTCGTGCAGCCCAGAGGGTGGGAGGAAGGCACCCACACTCCACCTGCCTCAGCAGTGGCCATCTCATTCCAGGCCAACGCCAGAGGCTGACATCACACCCCACGCCCTGGGTGCAACTTGAACAGAGCATTGCTCAACGCCAACCTATCTCCCTTTGAGATTGGGCACGGTTTTTCCATCTCCTTAGTCGCCCGGTCCAAAAAAGCACACACAATAAAACAAACACGGCACAAGCCTGGGGCATGACGACACAATCAACAGTGGCAGACAGAAGGGCCCAGCCCTCCGTGTTTCACCATCGAGAGCAAGTGCCTGTTCCCCTACCCCACCCCGGCGAAGCTGCCCACAGAGGCAGAGGTAGCCTTCCCATGGCCATGGCGGGCCACCAGGCCATTCTCAAGTCCTCAAGAGAAGACCAGCCCGGGAGAGGAGCTCGTTCCCCCAACGGGGTGTAAGACCTCCCCGCTGAGAGTCAGGCCCTGCCTGAGACAGACCTGAGACTTGGGCCTCTGCTCCACGCTGGCCTGACACAGTCTCTCGTCTGTAACATCAACGGATTACTTCTCCCCTTCTGCAACCCTGGGTAGATTGTATTACGCCAGTCTCTCTAAATGAGCAAACAGGCTTCCAAATGGTTCAACAGTCTCCCTGGCGGGTGATGGAGCCGGCATTTGAATCCAGCCCAGTGGAGGAAAAGGAAGGAGACCCACACCTAGCTCCCTGGGCAGACCTATGCGAGCCCCAGGACTCAAGGAGTAGAAGGAAAGATCCTTCTCGCAACATGCTCCAAACAGAGGCTCCCAATGTGGAGAGCTGCCCATGCCGGGGACAGCAGAGGGCCCTGCCCCCACCCAGGCCTGAGAAGCTACAGACAGACCCCTCTCCTCTTATTGGAAAGCTGAGCCATCAGTCCTGTAGGCCAGGCTGCAGGCAAGCAGGAAGCAGTGTCAGTGTCCCAGCTGGGGAATCAGGACTGGGCAGGAATGTGCAGGCTGGTCCTGCAGGCAGTGTGCCCCCCACACTAGCCAGAGATGGTGGTCTGGGTCCCTTCAATGTCTAGTTTTCAGCCCAAGGTCCTCGCCTCCTGTGGGCCTTTAGGGCTGAGTCTGTTGGGGCTCAGTAAGCCAGGACAGTAGTGGGGTGGGGAGAAGAGGGATGAAGAGAGGCATTTTTAAAAGCTGGTGGCCAGTCTGATGTAGGCCCCGCCACCTGGACCTTGCAGAGCCAGAGCAAAATGGCAGACTCCGGCCCTAGTGGGTAGGGACAAATCTACCCATTTTCAAACATATGGTCTCATTTAATTCAAGGAACAAAACAGTAGTTTGGTTGAGTTTTTTCTTTTCACCCGCAGAGGGAGAGGAGCCCACCCCCTACAGCCTTGGAAAATACCTAGAGCAGCAGACAAACTAGCCAAAAGTCTTTCAATTCACTAGTCGTTCAAATCCTGGTTTCACCACTATCAGCCAAGTCACCCTAGGCAAGTCACTTGCATCCCTGTGCCTCAGTTTCCTCATCTACAAATCGGGGATAAGAATGCTTTACACTCTGCGTCGGCGTGAGGATTAAATGAGATCACCTAAAACACCAGTGGTTATTATGTCACCTAGAAAGCAACCTGCCTCGACCAATGACAGCGCCGAGGTGTCCCCTATGGTAGTCAGCGCCAGCCCCCATTCTTGGAACTAGATAACTGAGTTTTCCAAGCGCGTGTAGGGCGCCAGGCAAACACAGCTCCCAGCCCACCTGCTAGGACCAGCTGGCCGCCCCCGGCCCCTCCCCAACGCACGCATTCCGCGGCCTTCGGGACCTGGACGCCCCCTCCCCGGGAGCTGCGCGGGGGAAGGGCAGTCTGCACTCACCTCCGCTTGTACTCGTCGCGCTCGCGCTTCACCTTGGCCAGCACGTTGTAGAGCGCGCGTATCTCCGGCGTGATGGTGTCGATCTGCACGCCCACGCCGTCGGGATGCACCCACGACACGCCGGGGCCCTGCACCGTCTCCACGCCGCCGCCGCCCGTGCGCCGCACCTGCGTGTAGCTCCAGATGGTCCCGGGCAGACGGCCGTAGTGCTGCGGGTGCGAGCCGCCGCCGGGGGGCAGGCCGCCCAGGGCCACGGCGTTGGCGTTGGCGCCGGCCGCCGCGCCGCTGCCGCTGCCGAGCCCGGCGCCGGCTGCGGGCGGCCGCAGAAGCTCGGGCCCGGTCTGCACGGCCTGCTCGCGGGAGAAGGTCTTGTAGCGCAGCCGCCGCTCGCGCTCGCTCTGCTGCTGTTCCAGCTGCTTCTCCAGCAGCCGGTTGCGCCGCTCCAGCTCGTGCACCTTGGCCAGGAAGCAGCGGAAGCGCACGTTGAGCCCCTTCAGGAGGTGGATGTTGGAGCCCAAGTCGTCCCGCAGCGCCGCCGTCACAGGCGACGGCCCCGGCCCGGCCCCGCCGCCGCCGCCGCCCCCGCCGGGGCAGCTCCCGCCGCCGCCGCCCGGCGGGCAGCCGAAGGCCAAGGCCATCTCCCCGAACAGCAGCGAGTTCACCATGCGCCGGCTGCGCGGCTCAGGGCCCCGGGCCCGCGGCTCCAGATGCGGCTCCAGCTCCGGGCAGGGCTCCCGGCGCGGCCGGGCCAGGGCGGGCGCGGGCTCCAGCGCGGCCGGCCGGGCGGTTCCAGATGCGCGCCAGATGCGGCCTCCGCAGCGACGGCGGCCGGACCGCCCCCCGGATGTGGGCGCCGAGGCGAGGGACTGGACTCGGGGCCGCGGTGGAGGCCGCGAAGGCTGCGTGAGGTGGCGAGGGTCGCGGGTCCCAGCTCCGCGGCTGTCAGAGTCGGTGTGGAGGCTCCGCGGCAGCGGCGCGCAGAGGACTCTCGGCCGGCACTGCCCCTCTGCGGCGGGCCCCGCCCACTGCAGACATAGGCCCCGCCCCTGCCCTCGTCCCGCCCACCCCGCCTCCCTCTGCGGCGCTCCCCGAGACCGAGGCCCCGCCCCCGAGGCCCGCAGCGCCGGGCCCCGCCCAGGAGGCGGTGGCTCCGCCCACCCCCGCTCTAGGCTGCTTTCTGGGCTGGGTGGACCGGCTGTCTGCAGCTCTGGCTCCGCCTGGCTCCCGGCTGGACCACGCCCTCTCCCGCGCCGAGTCCCGCCGCCCGGCCCGGCTCCGATTCTTTGCCTGGGGACACGGACCGCAGAGCTGCACCAGGCCCGCGGTTAGCTGGAACCGCCGCAGAGCCAGCCCGGCCCCTTAAAGGGGCCGGCAGCCGGCGCAGCGCACGTTTCCCTGTTAGAGCGCCCCTGCCCCCACATCCTCTCACAAGGAGGCTCCGCTCCGGCTCCCTACTCGGATTCCCCCGGCCCCAAATTCCCACGGGGTGTCCCGGAAGGGCTGGGGAACCATAGGGTACGAAGGTGCATCCACCCCCCACCCCCACTCCAACTTGGGGCGGCCTAGATCGACCTTCCCAGGATAAGGCAGCGCTTCCGCTGGCACGTACCCCACGCGGTGGACCAGGGCGGGCTTCTGCACCGCTTGCCCCCGCCTATGGGCGCGAGTTCGTCGTCCCAAGATCGACCTGGGCACTGGCGAGCTGCTGATCCCCGGGTCCACTGGGGAGCCCAGCCGAGTGGGGGACGGCGGAGGTGGGGGGGGAGACTGAGCGAAGACCCTCCCGGAAAATGACATCCGAAAGCTCAGCCTTGGGCTGCTGCTGTTTCCGGCCCTGAACGAGACCACCTTTCCACCTCTGCACACTCGCGCGCAGAGATGCAGGGGGCCCCACGCCTGGGGTGCATTTCATCCAACTGTTTAGGGGGCAGCAAGGGGGTGGAACCAGTGTGAAGGGCGGAGCCAACCCGAGAATTCAATTCATTCAGTCTTTTCTACCACCCTAAAGAACAAGCTCTCCAGCCTCCTGCTGTCTCTTGAACCAGTTTGCAAATATCTGTCATCATTTTCTTAATGCTAATAATGGCTCCCCTTATTGAGTGCTTCCTATATGTCAGGTGCCAAACTTAGTTATTATCTCCATTTTACAGAGAAGATCGCTGAGACCAGAGGAACAACAAGCCATCCCCAAAAGCGCCTGCTGTAACCGGCAATCCTACCCTGCTGGGCTCCTGTGCATTTTCCCACTTGATCCTCTCCATAAACCTCAGAGGGGAGGTGGCCCACACCTTTGAACGCCTGTGGCTTGCACTGTGTACCAGACATGTGGCATGTTCCAGATTCTTCCAGCTGCATTTTTTGAATTGCAATTTAATTTTGTCTCATTAACTTTTGTGTTTTGTCTCGTGCGTAAGCTTGAGGGCAGGTACCCTGTCTTACAGGGACAATGGTTTGGTGTCCTCAGCGACAAAAGAGACACAAAGGCGGCGTGGGCTTGTTCCGGGATGAGGTTGTGGCTGTTGTGTTAATCTGCTGCTTTTGATTTGGTCATAAGAGCAAAGACCCTCCCCACGTTTCCTTCCCTCAACCGCAGCTCCTTGCTCCCTGCCAAAATGGTCTCACCTTGACAACACTCAGCACCAAAACTCACCTGTCTTGAAACCTCTCTCTGCTTCACCCAACCCAGCGTGGTCAGTTTTCTTCGCTCTGTTCTCTCAGCTCTTGGTGATTTTGTTTATCTAATCGAAAGAATCAAGACCCCTTGGCCTTAAAGCAGGAGTTTGAGACCCCCTCCCCCAAGGAGGCTGTGGATAGAATTCATGACACTGGGATGGGCATAAGTTATATCTTTATTTTCATTAATCTCTAAATGGTATTTAGCATCTTCTTTGACCGTGAGTGCAGGGAACCGGTAGAAGTCCCTGTGATTTGTCACTAAGGGAAGTCAAAGATCTTTTCATATCGATATTATAGTTACTGTACATATTTCAAAATATGATTTAAGCTACCACAACTCTGAAATGAAGATCATATTAGACCCACCACTAAATCTTATTGGTGTGTTAGTGAAGAAGCACTATATCACAAACTGGTTCAAATTTTTTGTGATTGTATTTTAGTAAAAATTGTTTTATTATCCTAACGCCATTTTTTTTTTTTTAAGTATTCTTAGGGCTTCTGGGTGGCTCAGTTGGTTTGAGCATCCAACTCTTGATTTTGAGTCTTGATCTCAGGTCATGATCCCAGGGTCATGGGATCAAGCCCTGTGTCAGGCACACGGAGCCTGATTGGGATTCTGCCTCTGTCTTCCTCTGTCCCTCTCCCCTGCTCCTGCTCTCTGTCTCTCTGTCTCTCTCTCTAAAATAAAATTAAACAAAATTATTCTGAAAAGAGGTCCATAGGCTTTACCAGATGCTCAAGGGGCCTGTGGAACGGAAAGGGTTAAAAAGCCACACCTGGGGAGTGGCTCCCTGCAGCCTGTTCCGGGAAGAATATGTCCTACCAGCAGCATTGTCCTGGAGTTGGGGTATCAGGGGCACCCAGCCCTGTCCTGGGCGCTAGAGAGATTCAGACATTCTATGATCATTAACTGAACCCTTGCGTCAGCACAGGCTCTCTGCTTGTCAGAAGGCAAGAGTTTAAGGAATGCCAGGAAAGCTAATGAAGGCTACCAGAAAGACCCTCCTGAGGCATGGGAGGGGTGCGAGAAGGGACACTTGGCCTGGAGGAGGTGGCTGAGTAGAGAACCAGAAGATCTGAAGGAAATGGAGGAAATCATACCCAGAGGGATTTCCAACTCAGCTGTAGAAATATACGTACAAACAAAATGGCTAGAAAATGGTGCTGTGGCCATAAAGGAGCCAAAGTGAGATGTGTGTCTTGCTTTTTATGGGTAAGATGAGAGAGGAGGCTAACCTGATGTCCTTCCAGTAGAGTGACCAACTGTCTTCATTTGCCCAGGACCCAGGGTTCCCCTTGATGCAGGACTTTCAATGCTAAAACCAGAACGTTTCAGAGAAACCAAAACAAGCCCTTATAGCTCTGGCGACTTCTCAGGCCAGAAGTCTTGGTCATCAATGTCAGCCAGATGGGGCTCAGAAAGAAGCCAGCCTAGGGGTGCCTGTGTGGCTCAGTCGGTTGACTCAGGTCAAGATCTCACAGTTTGGGATGACAGCTCAGAGCCTGGAGCCTGCTTCAGATTCTGTGTCTCCCTCTCTCTCTCTCTGCCCCTCCCCTGCCCATGCTCTGTCTCTCTCTCTCTCTCTCTCAAAAATGAATCAATATTTTTTAAAAATTAAAAAAAAAGAGGGGACCTGGGTGGCTCAGTCGGTTAAGCATCCGACTTCGGCTCAGGTCATGATCTCACAGTCTGTGAGCTCGAGTCCTGCATCGGGCTCTGTGCCAACAGCTCAGAGCCTGGAGCCTGCTTCAGATTCTGTGTCTCCCTCTCTCTCTGCCCTCCCCTGCTCATGCTCTGTTTCTCTCTGTCTCAAAAACAAATAAGAACATTAAAAAAATTTCTTTTTAATTAAAAAAAAGAAAAGAAGCCAGTCCAGTGTTCCCAATTTACAGACAATAGCATCAAGGTCCAAAGAGGGGTAGGGACTAGGCCCAGGTCACCCGAAAAAAAAAATTGGTGGCAAAACCTGGCCTAGAACTCTGGTCCTACCCTCTGTCCAATGTTCAGCCCTCCCCCAAGCTTGTCAGTGAGGTCAGTGCTTCCATCCGTTCAACCCTGGACACCCTCACCTCGCCATCCATCATCCAGAGAGAACACAGGTGACTCTTTGCTGGGTGGGGGGATCACTCAGACAGACAAAAGGAATATCCCCAAGAGGGATGCCAGCCTCCACTCTCTGAATTAGGATCGGTTTTCTCCTCAGTGAGGATGGGCATAACTTCACCCACGGGGCCCTTTTTATAGTCTCTGCCTCCTTGTCACAGCCACCTTGCCTGCCCTGTCAAAGTGCTGGGGACACCTGACAGGCTCTCAATAAGCAGTTGCTGAATGAATGAATGAATGAACTGATAAATGAATGGACAAACAACTTCATTCTCCCCACCCCATTCCTTTGGCATTTCACCTGGTAACTATCCCTCATCCTTCAGATTCCAACCTCATGCACAAAACCTCTGTCCTCCCAGCACCCTCCGGGTCAACAACCTTGAGCCAGGAACACGTCAAATTCCCTATAGCCCCACATCCGGGCATGATGCCCAGCACATAATAGGTGCTTCACAGAGATGAGTTCAGGCAAGCAAATGTGCTGTTAATACGAGAGAAAACTCCCGTCAGGTGCAGAGTAGGCGCTCAATAAATGTCAGATTTTTCTCACTTTAACTACAGTTCTTGGTTTTACAACCATCCAGCCATAGTTTACTTATATCATTTGCCCATTTCAATGGATTTTACTAACCTTACCAAGCTGCGTGACCATCACTACGAATCTGTTTTAGAATATTTCATCTCTCCCAGTAAGATCCCTGGTGCCCTCTTACTGGTATTCCCTGTTTCCACCCCCCTGCTGAGGCCACCGCTGATCTACCTCCTGTCTCTGTGGACTGGCCTTTTCCGGTCATTTCATATAAATGGAAACATAAAATACATAGCCCTCGTGGATCATTCCTTGTTATTGACAATCTCTTTTTATTTTTGTTAATTTATTTTAACGTTTATTTTTGAGAAACAGAGAGAGAGCGTGAGTGGGGGAAGGGGCAGAGAGAGAAGGAGACACAGAAGCCGAAGCAGTCTCCAAGATCCCGGCTGTCAGCACAGAGCCCGACATGGGGCTCAAACTCAGGAACTGTGAGATCACGACTGAGCTGAAGTCGGTCGCTTAACCAGATGCCCCGACAATCTCTTTTTAAATGCTGATAGTTGGGATTTTTCTTTACCTTACTTACCATTCTGCACTTCTGTTCCTCATCTGGAAATAGGACCAAGTAAGACTATCTCCCTCACAGGGAGGTTGTCAAGGTTAAATGACTGAATACGTGGAAAATCGGCATGTAGTACCTGCTCAATAAATATCAGCTATTAGCACCGTGAATTTTCTCCCATCCTTTTGCTTATGCAAATATAGAAAGCCCAAAAATGTATAAAGAGGCAAGGGGGAAAAAGCATCGCCCGCAATCCCACACCCAGGGACCCCGTCTGGCGTCTCAGTCCGGCCCTGCTGCTGGGGGGAATAAGCTGCTCCCTCTCCCCTGCGTGTTCCCCATCCCACCCTCAGCCGGTAGCTTCTAGAACATTCCCATGAGGTTGCTTCCCGGTAAAATGAAAAAGAGCAGTAAAACACGATGGCACAGAAGAAAGGGAGTGGCTGCAAGCCCCACATGATGCTGCAGGTGAAGATTAATTCTCTGAGCAGCACAAAGTCTTGAGATGTCCCGTCTCTCTTCCCAGAAAATAACAATGACAACAACGACAGCCAAAAAAAAAAAAAAAAAGATTTGGCAGCAGGGTGACTCTGGCTGGGCCCGTAGCAGCAGCGCGTTGCTAGGCCTCAACCCTCCTGGGCACCTCCGGGCTTAGAAGCGGCTTAAGCTGCGCGTTGTCTCAACAATTATTCTGGGTGGGTTTGCCTTCCTCGGAAAGGGCGTGGGTTTCGCCACCGTCAGGCGCCAAAGTGTCCCACTGGCTGCCCAGACAGCGCTGATCTTGGTCAGCAGCCTTGGGGGAGCCCCAGCAGCCTTTGGGGTGCTTCCAGCACCTTCCCCAGGCCCCCGCAGGCCTGTCTCATGAAGGCCAGCCCGGGCGGCTCTGTATAATCTTGCTGTACGGCAGGGCGGTGATGAGCAGGGGATGCAGAGCCAGCTTCCATCAATTAACCGTGTGACTGTGGGCAAGGCAGTCAACCGCTCTGTGCCTCCGTTTCCCGCTCTGTGAAATGGGAGGGTAGTGGTCCTTGAGGTTACTATGGGGATTAAACACGTCCACATGTGTGAAGAGCTTAGAACAGTGCCTGGCATGCATGAGCGCTGGCCATCACGAGCCAACATTCCTCGAACCCCTGCCAGGCACCATTCTAGCTGGTGATATGAGCTCCTTGTGACAAGAAATCAAAGCTGTGGGTTGCAGAGACCTAATGAGCGCCATGATGGATCACCCAGGGGGAGCCATGACTTTGGGCGGCCCTTGTTTCCAGGCTTTATCGACTGACTCCCAAATGACAGCAACTGTTGAATAGCTTTCATCAAATCTTTTCACCAAAACTCCATGCGTTAAAGTCCCCTCTACCCTCCTTACGGATGGGGAGACGGAGGCTTGAGGGGGCGAAGGGGCCCTTCCAAGAATAGGCGTTTCATGGCACAGTTGCGCTTTGGCTTTTTGTTTGTTTTGTTTTGTTTCTATTTTTTGAGAGAGAAAGTGCAAGCTGGGGAGGGGCAGAGAGAGAGGGAGAGAGAGAGAGAGAATCCTTCAGCAGCCTCCACACCCAGCGAGCAGGGAGCTCAACGTGGGACTCAGTGCCATGACCACGAGATCATGACGTGAGCTGAAATCAAGAGCCAGACACCTAACTGACTAAGCCACCCGGGCAGGCGTGCCCCCCGCCAGTTGCGCTTTGAACCCAGCTTTGAACCCCAAGTCCTGTCCATCCCTCTCTGGCTATAAAACTCAATGGTGGAACATGCAAATGCAGACTGGCAGAGTGAGGCTGTTTCTGCCAACCTGTTCCGCGGCAGAAACCTTCAAATGAGTGGAAGGAGGCATGGAGAATGGAGGTGCAGGAGCATCATTCAAGGAGCCCAGAGCCAAGATGAGCAGCAACCCCATGCACTCCTGCCACTGGGCCTTTGCACATGCTGGTTGCCCCTCTGGGAACACTGTTCCCCTTTCCCACTGGCCAGTTCGTACTTATCCTTCAGATCTCAGCTTTGGTAGCCCTTCTCCTTCTTCATCTGTTGTCTTGTTTTGACTTGGCATGAGGTGTACCTTACGCTCAGTAAAGTATGCAAATATTACATGTATGGCCCAGTGAATTTCCTCAGATGCACATGCCAATGTACTCACCACCCAGATCATTCCCCACACACCTGAAGGCTCCCGAAGGTAATCAGATTCTGACTTTCCTCACCATGGATTCCCTTCCAGCCTCGTGTAGATGGCATCATACAAGACGTTTTGGGCTTCTTTTGCTCAGTCTTTTTTTTTTTTTTTAAGTTTATTTACTTATTGAGAGAGAGAGAGAGAGGGGCAGATTGAGAGAGAATCCCAAACAGGCTCTGCACTGTCATTGCAGAGCCCGATGCCGGGCTCTGTCCCAGCAACCATGAGATCATGACCTGAGCTGAAGTCAAGAGTCAGCTGCTTGGGGATCCTGGGTGGCTCAGTCGGTTAAGCATCCGACTTCGGCTCAGGTCACGTGCTCACGGTTTGTGGGTTTGCGCCCCACATCGGGCTCTGTGCCGACAGCTCAGAGCCTGCAGCTGGCTTCAGATTCTGTCTCTCCCTCTCTCTCTGTTCCTCCCCCATTCATGCTCTGATTCTGAAAAATAAATAAACGCTAAAAAAAAATTAAAAAAAAAAAAGAGTCAGCTGCTTAACCGCCTGAGCCACCCGGGTGTCCCTTGTTTTGCTCAGTCTTATCTGTGGGAGATCCATACGTGAAACTGTGTGTAGCAGCTTTCTGTTCTTTCCCTTTGCTGCATAGTAGTAAATGGTACGAACATGTCACTATCTATGTATCCTTTCTACTGCGGGTGAACATCGGGGTGGCTTGTCGTTTGGGGCTTTTCAGTGTATTATAGAGAACTCACAAACCTGAGATCAAGAGTCCCAAGCTCCACTGACTGAGCCAGCCAAGAGCCGTGGTCCTTTTTATTTTCAACTTTCTGGGAGTGTGAAAGGTAGCACCGCCTGGGGAAGCCAGAGTCTGCACCCCCAAACCAGATAAGGGGCCTCCTGTTCTCCCCCAGGGCGGGTTCATTTCTCTGTGGCATTTCCAACCGTCACCCCCATCTCATGGAGGGACTGCTCGTTCAAATGCCATCTATTGAGTCCCGGGAAGGGTGCCTGGCAGGGGGTGGCTCTCTGAGGTCTAGATCCCGCAGCCCTCGCAGAGGAGACGCCTCTCCTGCCTCTCTTCTCATCTCACCCGAAAGCTCCATAAAGTGCCCAACGCGTCCATAAGGCGGCGCGTCTCTCTCTGCGCAAAGCGGCGGGTCCCTGACCTCGAGGGCTAACAGGTGCCGAGAGCCTTCTCCCTGGTCCCCGTAGGGCATCTCACTCATTCGTCCTGCTACCCGCTCGGGTCCGCCCCAGCAGCTGCAGTCTGCGTGCGAGCCTGGTATGCTTCGTCTCGTTCTACCCTAGCCTCATCGATTCGGGGGAAGGACCGCCCTTCTCCTTTTACAGATGGGGAAACTGAGGCTTGGAGAGGAGACGCTGGATTCTTGCCCCCTTTCCCGGGCCCAGAGATCGTAGGTCTGAAGCCTTAAGTCGGGTCCGGCGAGGACACCGCATTGCCCACACCCACGTCAGGGAGCCCTGCAGCCGCGTGGGGGACCAGGACCAGCAGATGGTTGCCAGGGAGGCCCTGGCAGGTCCAGAAGCCGCAAGGCAGGACCCCCGGGGGTCCCTCCTGTGTTCCGCGCCAGCTGCTCTGCCCCCATTAGGAGGCAAGCGGGGTAAATCCGTACCCACCTCACTTCTGATTTCTGGTCTGCAAACGGCTGCCTCCCATGTCAGGGAAAGTCCTCACAGTCGGGCAGGGCGGGCCCTCCGCAGCCTCGTGGCCCTATTTCTGCCGAAACAGATGTCCCTGCAATGGGGACACCTCCTGGGAAGTGACTGCAAGAGAGGGGTGGCTCACAGGCCTTCTTCCCGGAGGACTGCCTGCCCCTTCCAGCCATGAAGCAAGGAATGTGTCTGAGCTCATCCCAGGCCCCGGTGACGGGCCCGGCGCCCTGATTGTCCTTAGTGCAACTGTGAAATTACTCCCCACAGAAGTCGCCGTGTCAGCCTCAGGGACTTCCCCGATGGCTGTTACGTAACCGCAGGGCCTTAGCCAGCCGGAGGCCTCCTTGGTCTACACCTGCCCTGCCCCTTCCAGCCCAACTGGAGGACTAAAGTAAGTCACGGCACATCCGTAAGAAGAAACACCCCAACCATCCAGAGGAAACTACACGCTGCTGTTTCTCGGCACAGGGAGGGGACCGCCATTTGCACCGAAGTGAAAAGACACACGATACACTATAAAACCCATCTTATTTATTTATTTTTTATTATTATTTTTTAATGTGATATATCTTTGAGAGAGAGAGACAGAGACAGAGCGTGAGCAGGGAAGGGGCAGAGAGAGAGGGAGACGCCGAATCCACAGCAGGCTCCAGGCTCCGAGCTGTCATCACAGAGCCCGATGCAGGGCTCGAACTCACAGATTGTGAGATCATGACCTGAGCCGAAGTCGGACGCTCAACCGACGGAGCCACCCGGGCACCCCAAAACCCATTTTAAAAGTGTTTATCTTCTGTCCATGGGGCTGCCTATATGTAAATATAAAGAAAAAGTCTGTAAGGACATCCAGAAGGTCAGCAGATGGCTCTTCTTAAAAAATGCCATTTTGGGGGGCACCTGGGTGGCTCAGTTGGGTAAGTGTCTAGCTCAGGTCATGATCTTGAGATCTGTGAGTTCGAGCCCCGTGTCGGGCTCTGTGCTGACGGCTCGGAGCCTGCAGCCTGCTTCGGATTCTGTGTCTCCCTCTCTCTCTGCCCCTCCGCTGCTCATGCTCTGTCTCTCTCTCAAAAATAAATAAACGTTAAAAGGTCGGAGCGACCCAAGTGTCCAACAACAGATGAGCGGATAAATGAAATGCGGAATAAACCTGCAGTGGGATGTCAGTCAACCTTAAAAAAGAAGGAAGTCCTGACGCTACGACAGTGTGGATGAACCTGGAAGACACATGCCAGGGAAATAAGAGAAAACAAACCAGTCACAAAAGGGTAAACACGTGAGGTGCCTAGAATAGGCGGGTTCATGGGACAGAAAGTGGAGCAAAGGTTACCAGGGGCTGCGGGGGGGGGGGGGGGGGGGGAGGGGCAGGGCTGGGGGAATGGGAACTTACTGTTTCATGGGCACAGGGTTTCAGTTTAGGCTAATGAAAAAGTTCTGGAAATGGATAGTAGTACAGCCGTGCGATATTATGAATGTACTTAAATACCACTGAATTGTACACTTAAAAATGGCAAATTTTATGTTATGCGTATTTTACCTCCATAATAAAAATGTTTTAATGTTTATTTATTTTGAGAGAGAGAGAGAGCGAGAGAGAGAGAGAGAGTTCGCGAGCAGGGGAGGGACAGAGAGAGAGGGGGAGGGAGAGAGAATCCACTGAGCCCGACACAGGGCTCAAACTCAGAAACCTTGAGATTGTGACCTGAGCCAAGATCAAGAGTCGGGCGCTTAACTGACCCAGGCACCCCTAAAAAAATTTTTTTAATATCATCTGTAAAAAACCCATAGGAAGGTTACGTGAGACAAGATGTGAGTCCCCTTGTTCTAGCACATTCTCCGGCAAAAGAGATGCCCCTGCACGATTCCTTGCCAAGAAGGGGCAAGAGACCCACTGAAGTTCACCAACAACAGCCACGCACTCTGCTGAGCCCTGCGGCAGGCCCGAGGTGGGAGAGAGTTCGTCCACTCTCCACTGGACCCCTGCCCTCAAGGAGCCTCCACTGCCCGGTGGAGGGACCCGGCAGGCTGCCAGTGATGCCCACAGCAGATCGAAAGTGATGAGTGACGAGGTCCAGGGTGCTCTGGAAAGTCAAGGGTGTTCAGAGGTAGGAGTGAGTACACTGGGCTAGGAGGGGGAACAGGAGCAGGATGGACTATTGTCCCATAAACCAAAGACTTGAGGAATTTGAAAGTAAGGACAAGAACCGTGGGGCTGCTGGGAATCTCGGGAGGCTTCCTGGAGGAGGTGGTTTTGAACTGGGTCTTGAAGGAGGCAGATGTGGGATGCTCCGGGGAGATCTCAGCTCTCTAGCAACCCCTCTGTTTAGGCCGGATGCAGAGAAGAATTATTTATGGAACTTCTACCGGTGCCTAGCTCATCCATGCCCAACAGTGACCCCGCAAGGCAGCTGTCATTGCGCCCGTGCCATCGATAGGGAGGCCGAGGCTCAAAAGGCTGAGTTACATGTCCAGAGTCGCAGTGTGAAGGCCTACCTGACCCCCTAGCCCGTGCCACTCCCCAGTACAAAACTGCTCCCAAAGAGTTACGGCAGGTCCCACGCCCCAGCCCACCTCGAGGTCTGGGCTCCGTCAGCTTTGCGCTTTGCTTGCTACGTCGCCTCGGGAAATGTACTCGAATTCTTTGATCCTTGGTTTCCTTATCTGAAAATACAGAGCATGAGAGTCCTTACTCAGAAAGACTTCAGGAAGATTAAATGGGATATTGTATCTGACATGCTCAATAGAGTCCCTGGCAGATTATAAATACCCAACTGTTGATAGCTACTTTATTATTATTATTATTATTATTATTATTACTTATGATGGTGGCAACTGTTGCCATTACTGTTAAGACAAAGAGCATCTCTAAAACAGGGATCACTCCTTCAAATGCCTGCCGAGGCCGAACAGGCAACATGAATCTTCGAACTGGGCGGTGCACCGGGGTGGGGGTGGGGGTCTGTGGCAAAGTGTGGTGTGCAGCCACCTGCTTAAACACAGTCTGTGGTATAATAAAAAATAAATATTTGGTCTCTGTCCCTGGTTCCAGGTTCCGGGGACAGAGCTCCTAAAAACCTTGGAATTTTCTGTTTCATGTACACTAATGAGATGAGTCACGGGGAATGGGGGGACAAGGTAGCTTCGCGATGGGAGGCTGGTGGCCAGAAAGCCCAAGGTACGACTGGGAGGGTTGGGACCTTCAGCCTCCCCTCCCCAGGCTCCTGGGAAGGGAGAGAGGCCGGAGATCGACTTCAGTCACCAACGGCCGCTGATTTTACTCAATCATACCTACGTGACAAACCCTCATAAAACCCCTACACAACGCGATTCAGGGAGCTTCCGAGTCGGCGTGCACACAGAGGTGCTGGGAGGGTGTGGTGAACGCGAGGGGTCCCCCACGGATCTCTTCCATTCGTCCGTTCCTGAGTCGTGTCCTTTATAACAACCCAGTGAACACAAGGAAAGTGTCTTCCTAGTCCTGTGAGTTGTTCTAGCAAATTATCTAACCTAAGGCGGGGGGTCACGGGACCCCTCGATTTACAGCCAGTTGGTCAGAAGTACAGGCGGCCCCCAGGACTTGCCATTGATGTCCGACGTAGGGGGCAGTCTTGAGAGACTGAGCCCTGAACTTGTGTGGTCTGTGCGAACTCCAAGGTCCTTAGTGTCAGAGCTGAGTTGGCTCCCTGGTGTCAGAGAATTGCAGAATTCATGTGGAAAACCCCCACACCATTTGGTGTCATAAATGGTAGCAGAAAAAGGACACCACGTCATGAAAAATTTTTTTTAAAAAATACAGTGTCGGGGCGCCTGGGTGGCTCAGTCGGTTAAGCGGCCGACTTCGGCTCAGGTCATGATCTCGCGGTCCGTGAGTTCGAGCCCCACGTCAGGCTCTGTGCTGACCGCTCAGAGCCTGGAGCCTGTTTCAGATTCTGTGTCTCCCTCTCTCTGACCCTCCCCTGTTCATGCTCTGTCTCTCTCTGTCTCAAACATAAAATAAACGTTAAAAAAAAAAATAAAAAAAAATACAGTGTCAAGTGATGGGAAGAGGCACGAGGGGTCTCTGGGGGCCCCCCATGCCGTGCACTCTCTCTTGGCCCAGTTGCTGGTTACCCAGCCTGCTCACCATGTGACAGACCGCTGAGCTGACTGATTACGCATTGTGCATATTTCTATCTGTATGTCATACTTCATAATAGGTAATAAATCCCAAAAGTTGCTTTTTAAAAATTTTCTTTATTTTTATTTTGAGAGAGAGATAGAGAACAAGCCGGGGAGGGACAGGGAGAGGGAGACAGCTCTGAGCTGTCAGCACAGAGCCCGATGTGGGGCTCGAACTCATGAACTGTGACATCATGACCTGAGCCGAAGTAAGAGTCGGACGCTTAAACGGCTGAGCCACCCAGGCGCCCCCAAAAGTTGTTCTTTCAAATTTTAACCATCCTGGTTGAATAAACACAGCTAAGGGTCAGAGCTGGGCCCCGGGCAGCAAGTTTGGAGTGAGTGAGGTACGTTCACCCAGATGAAGAGTGCCCAGTCACCAGATGACGGGACTCATCAGGGAAGAGCTGGTAGCACTTAGATGGGGCCTCACGAGCTCGTCTGGTCCAGCCCCTTCCTCCTGCACATAAAGTATTATTATCCCCATTTCTCAGATGAAGCCACAGAAGCCCAGAAACCTCCAACAAGAGGCCACATGTCAGAAGCCACCATCTCACTTGGGGCCTTAAAAATTCCCCACATCCTGGGGCACCCGTGTGGCTCGGTCGGTAGGCGTCCGACTTTGGCTCGGGTCATGATGATCTCGCGGCTCGTGGGTTCGAGCCCCGTGTCGGGCTCTGTGCTGACAGCTCGGAGCCTGGAGCCTGCTTCGGATTCTGTGTCTCCCTCTCTCTGCTCCTCCCCCACTCACACTCTCTCTCTCTTTCAAAAACAAATAAACATTAAAAAAAAATTTTTTTTAAATGCCCCACAGCCTGACTGCTGTCTCCTCTCCATGAGCGTCCTGAAACCCAACACGGCCTCTGCCTGGAAGGGGCCACGGGGGTCCCGAGGGTGTCCCCCTGGCTTTTTCAGCAGGCCTAAGTTGCTTTTATATCCTTGACCTACCTTTGTTGCGATTTTAATGATCATATTGGTGATGCTTTTAAAAGACGCTCTGAGGCCTTTGGGCACTAACATCTCATCAGTAGAATTCACCCACCATTTCTGTGATTAGTATTTTATTAACAATAGTAATCCCTGCTCTGGACACCAGCTTGTCTTCAGATGATTCGAAACAGTTAGCAGAGGTTGACTCACGCCCTGGGCTGGTCAGAGGCAGCATCGTTTTCCTCCCCAGATAGTGACCTTGATAAGCACTCAGGACCCCAGCACCACAGCCAGCCACGATGCTAGACCCTTAGGAGATCACATCGGGCCCGGGCCACACGAGGCGCTGCAGCAAAATAAAGCTGGCTTCTAGAACGAGATACCCTCCTGTCCATTCCTTTTCCATTTTTGTCCTGAATTGGAGCCGGAGGACGTCCCAGTCTTGTCCTCATTTGTCCTTGACACCTCTCTAACAAAAGAGAGAACCGGCCCCAGGCTCGGACCCTTGGGCTGGACCTGGTGAAAACGCAATGATGCCAATTTGCTTGTTTATGCTATTTTTACAGTCACCTTCTATTTATGTTAAGGTGTGTTTGTGTGATGTAAAGTTTCCTGTTCATCAAAGGAAATAAGTAAGTAAATAAATTGAAGCAAGAAAAGGGCGAATCTAAAGAAAGTGTTAGAGAAATCACAGTCTGGGTCGGGGTCAGCAGACTGGGGCCCGCGGGCCAAATCTGGCCCACGATTGCTTTTGTATGGTTCACAAACCGGGAATGACTTTTACATTTTTAAGTGGCTGGTGGTGGGGTGGGGGTGGGGGAGGTTCAAAAGCAGAATACATGATAAATCCCCGGGATTCAAATTTCAGTGTCCACACAGAGTTTCATTACCACGCGGGGATGCCCGTTCATTCACGTTTCGTCTGGCAAAACACTTCGTCTGCTTTCACACTACGACGGCAGAGTTGAGTAATTGCAACAGGGACCAAACTATTTTCGCAGTGTCCAACATGTTTGTTATTTTGACCCTTCATGGAGAAATGTTGCCAGCCCCTGGTGGAGGTGTTTGGCTGATAGGGCGAAGATCTTTGCGATGGCACCAGACTGAGAGAAGCCCTCGTCTGAACTCTGGGAGGTAATAACCACTTGCTTCTACCCATTTTACAGATGAGAAGGAAACAGGCTCCGAGCGGGTTAGTGACTTGCCCAAGGTCTCACGGCTGATCAGCAGCAAGTCGGGATTTGAACCCAGGTCAGGCGGCAAAGGGCTTTAGGTAGGCAGCGCTGAACGTAACACGCACTTCGCTGATCTCTCTTCCCACACCTCCTGCCCCGTCATCCTCTCCGTGTCCCCGGAGCACAGCTGGCACTTCTGCGCCTCAGCACCTTTGTTCATACACCTCTACCTCCCATTATTCACCCCCGACAAGACGGCGCCTCCTCCAGGAAGTCTTCCCCATGGCCCATCCTTCCCAGACCCGGGGCAGGCCTCCCTCCTCTGCCCTCCCCACACTTGTACCTACAAGGCTGAGGATTATTCACCATCATTCCTGATGGCATGGCTCACCTCCCCAAGCTCAGGTAAGGCCCCTGGAGGGTGGGGACTGTGACTTATACAAAGAGCAAATGATTTAGCAGGACAGGGCAGGCCCTCCGTGCCTTGAACATGGTCTATAGCCTCACCTCGCCTCTCCCCTGCTTATGCTTTATGCCCCAGCGATATGGAAACCCATCCTGCTAACCTGGGCCTGTCTACCTACACACAGGCTGTTCCTTCTAGCAGACCACACTCTGTAGCCATTCTGCATCCAACTCCTATTCATCCTTCAAAGCCCCAATCAGGCATCAGTATGAAAACCACTGTGTATCCCACTCCTACTCCCAGCAGAGCCGGCTCCCCGAGGCTGCCTCCATGCCCCCGCTTCTGGTGAGGCTATAGAGGGGGAGGCTTAGCCTCCGGGCTCCGGAGCCAGACGGACTGGGTTCAAATCTGGGTCTTCTTGGTTCTAGCTCTATCACTGGACAAGTGACTGAGCCTCGCCGAGCCTCAGCCATTTTGCCTGTAAAATGACGGCGGCAACAGCAGGCTGTGCCTGGAGTCAGTGTCAGGACTGGGTGACAGGGTGCCCGTGAAGACCCTACATTCAGCAAGTGCTGAGAAAATGCTCGCCATTATGACTCCACTGTCCTTATAATTGGCAGTTTCTTGGTCCCCCACCCTGCAAGGGCCAGGGGTTCCGTGGAGATGGGAAGTGGCTCTCAGTGCCTGATGCCGCAGCAGGTCTGGGCTTAGTACACAGTAAAAGCGGGGTCCCTCCCCCCTCTTCCTCCTGTCCTCCACCCCAACCCCTGCTCTCAGCCAAACAAAGTGAACTGGCCCGGGGGTAAGGAAGGGATGGGGTTGGGGCCCCACCCGCCCACGTACGGGTCTGCGTTCTCACGGGGGTCCCTGACCTGAAACCCAAGGCCCCGGGCCCCAGGGTCATGCCAAAGGCTGCCCTCACAGCAGCCCTTCCAAAACCAAGGACGGGACTCCATAAACACGGTTTATGGGTCGGGAAGCAGATTTAGAGGCTTGCCTTGTTCATGAGTCAGTGGGACCTCAAAGAAGACCACACGAGCGTCCTTGTTCCCCATCCGGTCCCCATCTCTCCCGAGAGTGGGTTCCCCCGCACCATAAATCTGTACAAACACAACCCAACCAAAGACACGCCTGGATGGTGTCCTTACCACTGGGCTCGGGGCCAACGCGGCAGCATACAGAGCAGAGCGGAACCTCGCCAGGAAGACCAGACTCCCGGGAAGTCTAAACGGAAAAAAGGTGGGTCGCTGTTTGACACGGCTCCGTGAAAGGCAGGCTGGTGCGGCGACGAAGCAGTCGGGCCCTGGTTTCGAATTCAGACATCACGGCTTAGGAGCTGTGTGGCCCGGGGCAGGTCACTTTACCTCTCTGAGCCTCCGCTTCCAACTCAGTCGACTGAGGCGCAGAGCCGCTGTGAGAATAATACCTGGGAGGTACTTTGCACACAGTGCCAGGCACCAAGCAAATCTTCAGTTCATCTAGTTCTGTCGTCATCTGAAGAATCCTTGGGTCCTTCTCTTTCCCTCCCTGGGCCTCGGCTCCTTCCAGGGCAAGTCTTCCCTCCCTCAGAGCAGAGGCTGGGGACGGACAGCACCCTGTCCCGAGCAAGACGGAGACAGGCCAGCTGGGGTCACGAGACTCGGCTCCATTAGGACTGCCGTCCCAGCTAGTGCTTCGACCCAAAATAAGGGTTCGCTGCCTGAACCCATAGTTTATTGGAAAGGTGAGCCCAGGAAATGCCAGTAGGGGAGGGGGGACATGAGATGGAGAGGGAAGGCAGTCAGCTAAGCTCTGGGCAGGTGGAGCCCAATGCGGATGGGAAAAATCTGGGAGCCGGTGTAGAACCCAAGCTGGGCAGGCTGGGCTCTTTTTTTTTTTTTTAACATTTATTCATTTTTTGAGAGACAGAGAGAGTGTGTGTGAGCAGGGGAGGGGCAGAGAGAGAGGGAGACCCAGAATCTGAAGCAGGCTCCAGGCTCCGAGCTGTCAGCACAGAGCCCGACCCGGGGCTCGAACCCACGAACTGTGAGATCATGACCTGAGCTGAAGTCGGATGCTTAACTGACTGAGCCACCCAGGTGCCTCAAGGCTGTGTGTGTGTGGGGGGGGGGGGGTCTTGATACACCAACTCCTGGTCACCATTAAGTGTGATGGCAGGAGGGGTTAATTCCCCAGCACTCCACCCCTGCTGTGGATGTGCATGATTTCTCAGTCTCCCAGCAGCCTTGCAAGGTGGACATCACTGTCTCCCTCCCCTTTTCTCTGTCTTTTAAAACATTTTTTGACTTTCAATAGATCCCAGTGAGGATCCCTCCCCTTTTAAATAGCTTTATCGAGGTATAATTTGCACGCCACAAAACTCACCCATTTTAAGTGTACAACTTAACATCTTAATGTATTTACAGAGTGGGACACGCCAGTGTAAGAACATTGCCCATTTATGGTGGCTCCCCATTCCCCACCCCCCCCCCAACACCCCCACCAGCCTTAGGCATTCACACATCCATTTTCTGTCTCCACAGATTTTTCTCTTTGGACATTTCCTATAAAGGAAATCATACAAGGTGTGGTCATTTGGGTCTGGATTCTCTCATCCAGCGTGATGTTTCTGAGGTTCATCCATGTTGTAGATGTGTCAATAGTCCTCTTTTTTATTGTCAAATAGTATTCTGCTGAATGGATATACCACATTTTGCTTTTCCATTCACCAGCCAATGGACACTTGAACTGTTTCCATTTTTCGGCTATTATGAATAACGTTGCTATGAACATTCACGTACAAGTTTTTTGGGTGGAGGTATGCTTTCATTTTTCTCGAGTAGATACCTACTGGGTCCTATGCTAACTCTGTGTTTACCATTTTGAGAAAATGTTTTTCCAAAGAGACTGCACCACGTTGGGCATTCCCACCAGCAATGTGTAAAGGTTACAATTCCGGACTCTTGTCCAGTGGGTGCAAAGTCTTATCCCATTATGCTTTTGATTTGCATTTCCCTAATGACTAAAGATTGGCCGAGCGGTTCTCCTGTGCTTACTGGCCGTGTGCGTGATCTTCTTTGGATGTGGATCTATTCCAATCATTTGCCTGTTTATATTAATCAAAGGAGAGTTGACGTGCAATGTTTTAGTTTCAGGTGCACAACACAGTGATTCAACATTTACGTACATTACAAAATGCCCACCACCGTAAGGACAGTTACCACAATATTACTGACTATATTCCCCACGCTGTACTTTTCATTCACCCGTTTCACCCATCCCCCTATCCTTACCCCTTTGGCAACCACCAGTTCGTTGTCTGTATTTATGAGACTGTTTCTGGGTTTTTTTCTGTTTTGTTTTTTAGATTGCACATGTAAGTGAAATCATATGGTATTTGTCTTCCTCTGACTTATTTCACCGAACATAATGCCTCAGTCCATCCACGGTGTCACAAATTCCTTTGCCCATCTTTAATTAGGTTATATGTCTTCTTCATCATGGCCCATTTACAGACGAGAAATGTGGCTCAGGAAAACAGAGCTGTTGCGGGCGACAGGCTGCCTGAGCCCTGAGCTCTCCCCTTGGCACTATTCCAGGCTGCATCCAGATGCCCATTGGACCTCGTTCCCCAAAGGCATGTTTGGAGGTGTTGGGAGTTGAACGCTTGGTTCTTTGGAAATGAAGGGTTGGGGGGCCCCACATCTCTCCTACCTTTAGAGACCCAAGATTCCCAGAGAGAAAGGTGCCTCGCTGTAGCTCCCGCCTCTCCCCAGCACAAGGACCAGGTGACAGCACAGAACCACTCTGCCAGTTGCACAGAGTCTGAAGATGTATGTCATGGACCATGAGGCTCCCGCCCGCCTGCTCCCCACTCGCTCCCTCAGCCTCCCCGCCCTCCTCCCTCTCAGCGCTGCTTGGGAGCATGGCCTGCTTTCTCCTGACCTCAGGCTTTGGCTCTGCTTCCTGGCTGCTGTTCTTGTCTCTTCTCCGCAGTCCACTGATCCCACTAATGGCCCTCTGGGTAACACCCCTGCTGGCCTGACCCAGCTCTCCTCTAGAAGCCATAAGTCAGTCCTCTCAGCAGACACTGTCTTCGCACCTGCTGGGTGCAGGATGCCGGGGACACAGAAAGGACAGGATGCGGTCTGTGCCCTCAATGAGGTGGACAAGGCAGAACCAGAAACAACTGATAGCCAGCGAAGTTTTGTGGGAGCTGTAACAGATGAGAAGATTCTGTACAGGGAACCAGGGGGTGAGGGGCAGGAGGCGGAAGTGAAGCAGATTCCCTGGGCAGACTCTGTTGGAGGGGTGCTCGCTGTTGGTGCGTAGAGGCAGGGAAGGGCATTCTAGGCAGTGAACCGCGAGAACCACCGCAGAGAAGTGTGAAATCTGCTTGACGAATCTCAAGTAGCTCTGAGTTGCTGGGGTGTAGAAGGGATCTAGTGGGGCTAAAGTCATGGTGACCCTTGAATGCCACGCGATGGAGTGTGCAGCAGGGGAGTGAATGAGGGTTTTAAGCAGGGGAGGGACATGGTCAGATCTGTGCTTTAGCAAAATACAACCATGCTGATCAGTCTCCCATTAACTTCAGTCCACTGGCATCCCGTGTGTTTTGTGCTGCCCGATAATCCATTCCATCCAAATTCCCACTCCCCTAGATGACCGTGTCACATCTTCTCTCTCTCGTGGCTCAGACACCTCCTCCCCATCCTCCTTCTCAGCTGACGACCTTCCTTCCTATTTACCAAGGAAGCAAAGCAACCAGAAGAGATGTCCCATGCCTACCCATCACCTCATTCCAACCTGTGTGCTCTGTCATTCCCCTGTTGCTACGAGGGAACTCTCCAGCAATACCTGAGTCCCGTTCCTCCCCTTGTGCATTGAACCCCTTCTGCTCTCCCCCACACAAGGACATTGCCCCATGAAATAGCCCCCACCTTCTGGGTCATTGTCATTGCCATGTAAATTTCCACCTTTCCTGAAAGTGACTTATCATCATCATCACCATCATCATCATCATTTTGACCTGACACCCCTCTCCAGCTACTGGCCCACGTCTCTGATCATTTCCACAGGAAAATTTCACAAAAGATCGGTGAACTGTTCTCCAGCCACATTCAACGTAAAGAACTGTATCGATTAAACAGAGAATCAAACTGAACAAGGAATAAGCGATTATAAAACTGACCATGGAGATTTGAAAAAGAACCAAATAGAACTTCTGGGAAAGGAAAACATATGAAGCAGAATTGTCAACATCAACGGCTGGATTAAACAGCAGATGACGACAGGGCTGAAAAGATCACTGGGGAAAATGGAAGCTATATCTGAGGGAACTATCAAGAACATAGCACAGAGGGATAATGTTATAAACTATGAAATAAAGACTAAAGGCACGGGGGCAGAGACAGGGTGTAAATACACATCTCAATGGAGTTCAGTGCGGGGGGCTGAAAAATGCCTCCCCAGCCCTCCCAAAGAGATTTCCATGTCCTGATGCCTGGAACCTGTGAATGTTACCATATATGACAAAAAAGGGTCTTTGCAGATGTAATTGAGTTAAGGGTCCTAGCTAGGATGGGGAGATTAGCCTGGATTAACCAGGGTCCCTAAATGCAACCATATGTGTCCTTCTAAGAGGGAGGCAGGGGATATTTGACAACATACAGAAGAGAAGCCAATATGAAGACAAAGAAGAGAGAGGCTTGAAGATGCTCTATGCTGGAGCCTGGAGTATGCTGCTATAAGCCCAGGGGTGCCTCCACCACGAGCTGGAAGAGACAGGAGTCGATTCCCCCCTAGAGACTCCAGAGCAAAGCATGACCCTGCTAACACCTAAATATCAGCCTAAATATACTGATTTAGGAGTTTGGGCCCCCAGAACTGTGAAAGAATGAATTTTTACAGTTTTGAGCCACCAAGTTTGTGGTACTTTGTTATAGTAGCCACAAGAAATGTGTACAGTGGGAGAAAAGTAATAATCAAAAGGATAATGGCTACGAATTTTCCAAAACGGATGAAAGATGTGAATTGTCCCATTCAAAAATCACAGTAAATCTCAAGCAAGATAAAAGTTCAAATCCACATCCACATAGAACATAATGAACCTTCAGGAGAGCACTGAAAATACAGTCAGAGAAAATACAGTCAGAGAAAAAGAGATTTACCAATCAAAAAAATCCAAAAAAACAAAACAAGTGTTTGGAAACAGCTGACCTTTCAATTGTAACAACTGTAGCCAGAGACCAAGGGAAAATAACCATTAATTAGAATTGTATACCCAGCCAGACTATCTTCCAAGAACAAGGACAAAACTTTAAAACAAGCCAATATTGGGTGTGTTGACCACCGATAAAGCTTCAACAAAGACACTTTTAAAGATGTGTCCCCGGGGCGCCTGGGTGGCTCAGTCGGTTGGGTGGCCGACTTCGGCTCAGGTCATGATCTTGCGGTCCGTGAGTTCTAGCCCCGCGTCGGGCTCTGTGCTGACAGCTCAGAGCCTGGAGCCTGCTTCATATTCTGTGTCTCCCTCTCTCTGACCCTCCCTTGTTCATGCTCTGTCTCTCCCTGTCTCAAAAATGAATAAACGTTAAAAAATAAAATAAAATAAAATAAAATAAAATAAAATAAAAAAATAAAGATGTGTCCCAGCAGGAGCCTGGATGGCTCAGTCGGTTAAGTGTCCAACTTCAGCTCAGGTCTGATCTCGCAGTTTGTGAATTCGAGCCCTGCATCAGGCTCTGTGCTCACAGCTTGGAGCCTGGAGCTTGCTTCTGATTCTGTGTCTCCCTCTCTCTCTGCCCCTTCCCCGCTCACTTTCCTTCTCTCAAAAAATAAATAAACGTTAAAAAAATTTTTTTAAAGATGTGTCTCAGGAAGAAGGAAAACGATCTCAAATGTAAGGTCCAAAATGCAAGAAAGAAAAATGAGAATAAAAGAGACAACCACGCAGGTAAATGTGAATAAATATTAACTATATGAAATACAATTTCCGCACAAATTCATTTTCACTCAGTATGGTTCCAGATGAAATCCCCAAAAGGTGTTAATGAAATATGACAATCTCTTTCTATACTTTATAAGGAAGAGCAAAAGGAGTCGAGACATTCCTGAGGAAGTACAAGGAGTAGACTTTGGCCTACCAGATACCAATATGCACGATAGCAAATGATCATTAAGATCACTTTTGTTTCAAAGCGTTAGTAATTGGAGTTGCGTGGGTTTGGCTCACAATAGACCAGTGCATCCAACTAGAAAACCTACAAGCAGACTCAAGCATAAACAGAAATGTGATCTAGAGAAGAGGTGGTTTTTGCAAAATAATGCAGAAAAGGAAGTATTCAATAGACAAAGCCAGGATGGCTGCTTGTCCACATGGAAAAAAACTGAAACTGGATCCTGTTTATACAAAATCAATTTCAGGTGGACCAAAAGACCTAAATGTGCAAGATGAAACTCTCAAAAGAAAATATAAGACATGATCTCTAAGACCTCAGGGGAGGGAGAGGTTTCTTTAAAAAGACACAAAAAGCACAGACCAGAAGGGATAACGTTGATACACTCTAATATGTTAAGAATAAGAGCTTCTGGAACACCTGGATGGCTCAGTTGTTTGAGCATCCAACTCTTGATTTTGGCTTGTGTCATGGTCCCAGGGTCATGGGATCAAGCTCTGCGTTGGGCTTCACACTGGGTGTGGAGCTTGCTTAAGACTCTCTCTCTCTCTCTCTCTCTCTCTCTCTCTCATTCTCTCTCATTCTCTCTCAAAAAAAAAAAAAGTGAAAAGACAAGGCACAGATTGGGAAATGACACTTGGAATGCACATAATTTACAAAAGATTAGGATCCTGATATGTAAAGAGCTCCTAAGGGATCAATAAGAAAAACACAACAGGGGTGCCTGGGTGGCTGTCGGTTGAGCAGCTGACTTCAGCTCAGGTCATGATCTCACAACTTGTGAGTTCGAGCTCCACGTCAGGCTCTGTGCTGACAGCTCGGAGCCTGGATCCCCCAGATTGGCACCAGTGTTAAAATCTGACAACACCAAGTGTTGTTAGAGCCGTGGAACAACGCAAGCTCTTATACACTGCTGTAAGAGCGTAGATTCGTACAACCATTTTGGAAAGCAACTTGGCATCATCGGGTCAAGTTCAGAGGCACACACCTTACTACCCAGCACTTCTCTTCCTGTGTGCCTCACCTGGAAACTCTTCATCTCATCAGGAGATGTAATAAATGTGGATGGCAGCAACCCTATGTCCATAAACAGGAGAACGGATTGATGACTTGTGGTTTATTCATATAATATGGTGCATTATGGCAGCCAAAACGAATGCACTATGGCTACACTCAACAACACGGATGAATGTCACAAACAAAATATGCAACAAACACACACTCGCTGTAGGAAAATGCACCCCGATGCTATTTCTCCAAAGGTCAAAGGCACGCAAAGCTAGACAATATATTGTTCAAGACTGCATCCAACTGTGAAAAAAATATAAAGAAAAGGGTAAAGGGATGAAAAATACAAAATTCAGGATAGTTATTGCCCCCAGATGGAAGGGAGAGGGAGAGCTGAGGAGGCACATGGGGAAGCCTCAGGATTTATCAGCTCTCCCAACTTGGAGGTAGGTACGTGAGTTTATTCATATTATCTTCATCATTACTATTAATATCCTGCATGCAAGGTATATTTTGCATGGGTGAAATGGTCTTAATTTCTCTTTTTATTTTTAAGATTTTATTTTTCAGAAATCTCCTACACCCAGCGTGGGGCTCGAACCTGCAACCCTGAGATCAAGAGTCTCACGCTCCACCGACTGAGGCAGTCGGGCGCCCCTGAAATGTTCTTAATTTCAAAACGGAAATGCACACCTAGGCACACATAGGCTGGCAGCCGTGACGATGGTGTGGACTCTGGACTCCAAAGGACAGGGAGACCCACTGTGAGGCTGTTACCTGCCTGGGGTCTTGTGAACACAAAGTGGAATCACCAATGTTACGGTGTCTAAAATACTAAGCTCCGGGGCGCCTGGGTGGTGCAGTCGGTTAGGCGTCCGACTTCGGCCAGGTCACGATCTCGTGGTCCGTGAGTTCGAGCCCCGCGTCAGGCTCTGGGCTGATGGCTCGGAGCCTGGAGCCTGTTTCCGATTCTGTGTCTCCCTCTCTCTCTGCTCCTCCCCCGTTCATGCTCTGTCTCTCTCTGTCCCAAAAATAAATTAAAAACGTTGAAAAAAAAATTAAAAAAAAATAAATAAATAAAAAATAAAATACTAAGCTCCATACGAATCTTTGTTCTTATGGCGACGATGAGGGTGTGGCGGGGGTGGTGGTAGGGGGTATAGAGGGAAAAGAAATATATTTGAAAGATCTTTGCCACTTAGAGTGACTGCAAATGAGCGGGAGAGTCAGGAGTCGACAGTGATGTTATGATTTCATCACGCTTAGGAATACACTTTACATTTGCAGAAAACCAAGCAGGGACCAGCAGAGGAGAAGCAGTTGGGGGCAGCAGGGGTGATGGGTGTTCTGGATGCATGTTTGGGTCGTGCGGATGGTTTGGGGTTGTTTCTTTTGTTTTATTGAGGTGTAATTGACATATACCATTGTGTTAATTTCAGGTATACAACATAATGATTCGATATTTGTATAGACTGCAAAATGATCATGGGAACGGTTACTTTTGTCAATATGTCACATGCACTAGACCGAAGAAAGGTAGATGGGGAGCTTGTATGAAGGGTGGAGAATCGAGGATTTGCTGGAGAAGCTGTCCCCAAGCTGGTCCTGGCAGCCACATGCGGAATCCACAGCCGCTTCAGCCCTCTGGCAAACTCTGGAGAATTACTGGTCACGTCTTGGGCCCACCACAGAAGCCTTCTATCACATGACCTTGTCCTTACCTCTTAACAATGTCCGGCATCTCGTCTGGGGAGGCATACATGCTTTGTGGGGTGGCTACACTTGGAGAGACTCTGTGTTTGTGGGCCTCGAGGGAACTTGACTCCTGACCCGGGCCCTCTGAGGGCAGAGTCTTTGGAGATCCACCCAGGGGCTTTGGCACTCACAGCCAGGTGTCCAGGTTAACCTTGACACAGTTTCCATGATTTTTCTTCTTGTCAATGGAACCTCACATCCATTCTGGGAGGGGCTTCAGAGGTCACCAGGGTGGCTCTGCCTCTGAAGATCAACCTGGACAGACTGACAACTCCTCCGTCTCCTGAGAACTTTTCTCCCTTTGGACAAGAAGCTCCTCTTGAGGGATGTCTGGGTGGCTCAGTCGGTTAAGCATCTGACGTCAGCTCAAGTCATGATCTCACAGTTTGTGGGTTTCAACCCCGTGTCGGGCTCTGGGCTGACAGCTTGGAGCCTGGAACCTGTTTTAGATTCTGTGTCCCTCCCCTGCTCGCGCTCTGTCTCTGTCTTTCAAAAATGAATACATGTTAAAAAAATTTTAATTAAAAATAAATTTAAAAAAAAAAGCTCCTCTAGAAAAACCTTGAGGCAAAGGGGACATGTTGCCCTATTCAGTCTGCAATGGCTTCCCTTTCATGGAAGGCAACTGGGCATTGCATTCCAAGAGCTTCTGGGGGTGCCTGGCTAGCTCAGTTGGTGGACCATGAGACTCTTGATCTCAGGGTTGTAAGTTCGAGCCCCCTGTTGATCCAGAAAGCTTACTTAAAAAAAAAAAAAGACCTACAAATTACCATAACCCACATAGTTTCCTAACAAAATTCTCCTAATAAAGGAAAATCAGAAATATGCTGTGTCAACCACAGAGGATTTAAATATGTAATGGTAAAACCCAGCAGCCTAGGACATTGCATAAAAATTTTAAAAATTAAAAAAACTTGGCTTGGGAGATTATTTAATGACATGGAAAGATGTTCACAATGCAATACGAAGTGAAAGAAAAGCAGGTCATGAAATAGACTGTTTACTAGAGTCATATTTTTATGTCTTAAGCATGGGAAAATGCAGGAAAGATCTAGACACAAAGACCTTTATAATGGTTCTTTGGGATGTAACATTGCGGGTATTTTTCTCCCTTTCATGTTGCAAGGCTGCATTTTCAGAGGGTTTGCAATGAATAGATGTTTCAGTTTGAACTTTTTAATTACACCAGTAATGCAGGAGAACGGACTCACGGTGAGGTATGCAAGCAAGATGCCTAAGGCCAGCATCATCTTTAAGCCCTGCCCCAGTGCCCATGCCCCACCCCCCACGACCCCTCCCCCCCTCCACCACCCCCACCCCCTCAGTGACCACTGTTAGGAGTCTCATGTCATTCCTGTGAATCCTTTTCCCGCACATTCTGCACAGATATGTGTGGACATTTAGAAATATGCAGCATTCTCCAGGTTTTTTTCTCTTTTTTTTCCATAATTGGTCTCCTAACATGTGTACTGTATGGATATATAACTCGCTTTTTCACTTACCCAGTGGCCTGGGAGATCTTTTCGTAAAGACATCTACTTCAATAATTTTAACTGTTACGTGGTTTCTACAGTACAGATGGACTGCAGTTTGTCTACCTATCCACAACCGATGAATATTGACCGTTGCTGATGAATGCAAACATCAGTGCAGTGAAAATCCCCGTCTACGCTTACACACGTGCAGGTACATACCCATTTCTTAGGAGGAGAGTCTAAGAAGTCAAATCTATGGTCATGCATACTTTAAATTTAAATAGGGCACCTGGGTGGCTCAGCCGGTTGAGTGTCCGACTCTTGATTTCGGCTCAGGTCATGATCCCAGGGTCGTGGATCGAACCCTACATTGGGCTTTGCACTGAACGTGGAGCCTGCTTGAGATTCTCTCTCTCTCTCTCTCTCTCTCTCTCCCCCCCCCTTTCTGCTTCTTTCCCCCACTCGTGCTCGCTCGCTCTCTAAAATAAAAAACAAAAAGATAACCTTGAAATACCCTCCAAAAATAAGATCTGCCTGTTGGTTTTCCCACTAATGGTATTCGAGATACCTGTTTCTCCAAGTCCTTGCCAACGCGTGACATCATCGATCTTTTTACTTTTTTGTGTATTACTTCAAGGATAAGGAAGAAAACAGGGCTATCAAAGCTTGCCCCATTTAACCCCTCCCCCTTGACTGGGTCTATAACACCATCCAAGGGGTCCACCAGGCTTTCTTGCCCACCTCAAACCCCCAGGAACACAGTGTTGCGCCCAGTGCCCTGGGTGGCCGTTGTCATGCGTCATTGCCACATCTGAAGGTGGGGCCAGGAAGGCCGGTGGGGGTGTAGATAGGGGGAAAGTCCATCACCAGACGCTGTTCCAGCACGATCCACTTCGACCTCCAAAATAAATGTCAGATCTGTCCCCTTGCCTGCCACCATAGCCACTGCCCCGGACCCAGCCATCCTCATCCAACATGTGAACCCCGAAGTGGTCGGCCGTTGTCCCCCATTTCGATCCTCCGGTTCTCCCGCCACCAGCTAGAGAAGTCTTTCTTGCCGCGTAATTCAGACCACATGACTCCCAAGCTCAGAAGAGTCTTGGAGCTTCCTGCTGGGTTGGGAATCACGTCGCAGCCCCTTCCCCCGCGGTAGAGCCCTGTGCCATGTGACTCCGCCCACTCCGTGACGGCATCTCCTCTGGGGTCGCCCTTGCTCACTGCAGCCCAGGCAGCCTGGCTCCCATCTACTCTGCATAGACACACACACGCCCCCAGCTCTTCCCTGCCTCAGGGACCGTGCCTGTGTTGTGCCCTCGGCTCAGGACCTCCTTCCTTCTCCTTCTTCCCGTGCTCATCTTTCAGGTCTTGGCTTCCACATCACCCAAACTAAGATGGGTCTTCCCATCTTGTTCTTACGTTCCAGCCTTTGCCTCCAGAGCTTCTGTCTCAATGGAAACTCAGAAGCCGATCTGTGTGGCTGTGTTGGGCACTTTGGGTCCATCTTCCCACCAGCCTGAGAGCCCATGAAGGCAGAGACTTCTTCCCTGTATCTCCAGCACCAAACAGGGTGCCTGGCATATGCTAGATGCTCAGGGAGGAATGAATAAGTGAATGAGTGAATGAATGAATGAATGAACGGGACACCCCTGGAAAGGTGGAGGAGAGACCCTGGGTAGCAGGGAGGAGGAATGGGGGAGAAGTTAGGAGGTACAGAACGTGGAGGGAGGCTCCAAGGAAGCCTTGGTTGGGAAGGAGCCCTGGGAGGCAGTGGAGGCCCAGAGATAGCTGAGGAAGGGCGTCTGATGTCACTTTCCCATTGTTTGCTGTTCTGTGACGCCATTCTCTCCGCGACCCCAAATCTCAGTAAAAGCCCGTGCTGCTCAGGTGAGTGACACCTTGAGAAGGAGTTAAAGGAAAATGAGCTGCTCTTGAGTCCACATGGGGGTGGAGAGGACAAGGGCAGGGGGTGACTCAGACCCCACCCCCCCCAAGAATCCTTGGTGATTTGGGCCAGGTGGGGACACCACAGGTCCTCATGGCAGGGACTCACTGACAGGGAGAGTGGCCACATGGCTAGAGAAATCCGGTGATTCCATTTTTCTAGTAGATTCACCGTCTACAACTTCCGAGGAAAAGAGGATTAGAAAAAAAAAATCAGAAAGGACAAAATAAAGGAAGCTGACTCCTCTTGGCGGGAGAGGTAGGCAGGCAGAGGAACGAGTCCGAGCTTTGGACTCAGCAAAGTTTGGGGTTCAAGCACCAGGTATCCTCGGCATCTCCGTTTCCTCATATGCAAAGCGGGCACCATAGTCATCGTCTACATCCAGATGTGGACGGATTGCAAGACATAACAAATCTCTAAAGCACTTGGCACTAGCCGCTGTCCTCACCAGCAGAGCCCTTGTGTGTGGTTGCGGGTGGAGGGTTGGTTTCCCGGACTCGGGACTCAGGACCCGAGCAGTCGTGTAGGACTCTAACCTCTGGGCCCTGCACTTGATTAACACTCTGCTTTCATACCACCATCTTGATATTCTTTTTTCTTTGTGTTTATTTGTTTTTGAGAGAGAGAGTGCAAACGGGGAAGGGCCAGAGAGAGAGGGAGACACGGAATCCGAAGCAGGCTCCAGGCTCCGAGCTGTCAGCACAGAGCCCGGCGCGGGGCTCGAACTCACGAGCTGCGAGATCATGACCTGAGCCGAAGTCGGACGCTCAACCGACGGAGCCACCCGGGCGCCCCCTTGAAATTCTTAATCTTGGAACAAGGGACCCTGCATTTTCACAGTGCAGTGGGCTCCACAAATTAAATTATGTGGCCATGGTGTGTGTGTGTATGCGACAGAGAGAGAGAGAGAGAGAGAGAGAGAGAGAAGGAGAACACAATGGAGAATGGAAGAGAAGGATGCTACTGTGGGTGCTCAGCGAAGAGGTGAAGAGACGTTCTCATCAACGAAGCAATGTTAACTGATGACACAGACACCCAGCCAGTTCCCACGCCATGGTCCCGAGCCAACCCCACACACCAAAGAGCTAAGACTTCACCTAACAATAGCCCCTCTCAGTTCCAAACATCAACACTCAAAACAACCCCTCCTAGCCTTGGGGCTGTCACCCAAACACCCCCACGCTCACAGGCCAAGGCCCAACACCCAGGAGCGCCAGGTGTGGGCTCCCTCTGGATTTTCCCAAGGACTCAACCAGCCCCGGCGGCCGCTGGTGGTTTCCACCCAAGAGGCACGCCATCCGCCCGCTCCCACAAGCACTTGCCCCCACGCCATCCTGTGCGCACCCTAAATGATGCGTTTACTACCCTGTCCCCCTTAGGCCGGATGGGGAGCCTCTTGAGGGCAGGAGCTGGGTCAGTCTCATCTCTGTGCCCCAAGCCTGGGTGCAGTGCTTAGAACACGGAGGTGTTCGATCGGCGCATGCTGTTTGCTGATGCATTTGTGCCCTCATTCCAAACACATTGATCATCCAGTGGCAGGGATGGTCACAGACAAGATTGACAGAAAATAAAGGAACACTCCTTACAGTCTAAGCAAGAACAGGAATTTGAGCCTCAGCAATATTTGGACTCCCACGACCTTTGTGCTGTTTTCCTGGTTGGTGCACAATGACCTGCTCAGAACAGGGCAGGCGTAAGGTGGAACGGAGAGGCCCTGACAGAGTCAGGAGACCTGGATTCTGCTCCCGCTCAGCTCGGTGCCCTTGGAGCGCCACTCCCCACCCTGGACGTCACTTCCCCCTCAGTCTGGCAGACATATTGGCTCAGGGCTGTGCTATTCAATATGGTAACCCCTCGCTTAAAAGGTGGTTAGTGAGGGGCGCCTGGGTGGCGCAGTCGGTTAAGCGTCCGACTTCAGCCAGGTCACGATCTCGCGGTCCGCGAGTTCGAGCCCCGCGTCGGGCTCTGGGCTGATGGCTCGGAGCCTGGAGCCTGTTTCCGATTCTGTGTCTCCCTCTCTCTCTGCCCCTCCCCCGTTCATGTTCTGTCTCTCTCTGTCCCAAAAAAAAAAAAAAAAAAAAGGTGGTTAGTGAGATCGAGGCAATGAATTTGAAATTGCATTATTAATTAATTAATTAATCTGAATTTAAAAACGGATATACAGGTCTTTAATTATTGGAGAATTCTCAAGGACACCTTGAGAATTCGCAGCACCTTGGGTATGGGAACCTACTTTTTCCATTGTAAATTTGATAAAACCTAAACACAGATCAAGTATTTCTGGGGAAAATTTCGCTTTGGGGCTAAGACGTTCTATAAGGGGGGGGGGGGGGGTGCCTGGCTGGCTCAGTTGGTAGAGCGTGCAACTTCCGTTCTTGGGGGTTGTGAGTTCAAGCCCCACATAGGCTGTAGAGGTTACTTAAAATTTTTTTTTCATTTTAATTTTAAAAAATGTTCTGTAAGTACAAAATACAGATTTTGAAGACTTAACATGAAAAAATAATGTAAAATATTAATGCTTTTTATATTGATCACCTTTCAACATGACACTTTAGACTCTATAGGTTAAATAAAATATATTATTAAAATTAACTTCGCCTGTTTCTTTTTTTGTTGTTTGTAATGTGGGTACTAGAAAATTTATTTTTTTTTAATTTTTTTTAACGTTTATTTTTGAGACAGAGAGAGACAGAGCATGAATGGGGGAGGGTCAGAGAGAGAGGGAGACACAGAATCTGAAACAGGCTCCAGGCTCTGAGCAGTCAGCACAGAGCCCGATGCAGGGCTCGAACTCACAGACCTCGAGGTCGAGACCTGAGCCGAAGTTGGACGCTTAACCAACTGAGCCACCCAGGCGCCCCAGGGTACTAGAAAATTTAAAGATACATTTGTGGCTCACATTCTACCTCTATTGGACAACACTGGAATGGGGACTCTCTTTAGGTATTCCCTAAGGAATTTCACCCCTCCCCCCCCTTTTTAAAATTTTGTTAATGTTTATTTATTTTTGAGAGAGACAGAGTGTGAGCTGGGGAAGGGATGGAGAGAGGGACCCACAGAATCCAAAGCAGGCTCCAGGCTCTGAGCTGTCAGCACAGAGCCTCCCCCCCCCCACCTTTTTAAATATTCTGATATTCTTGGGGCGCCTGGGTGGCTCTGCCGGTTGAGCCTCCGACATCCGCTCAGGTCATGATCTCACAGTTGGTGGGTTGGAGCCCCTGCATCTGGCTCTGTGCTGACAGCTCAGAGCCTAGAGCCTGCTTCAGATTCTGTGTCTCCCTCTCTCTCTGCCCCTCCCCCACTCGCGCTCTGTCTCCCTCTGTCTCAAAAATAAATAAACATTAAAAAAAATTTTTTTAATATTCTGATATTCTACAAGTCTATGTCCTTCTAATGCTCGGTTATCATTAAATTCTGCAGGTTAGCTTGTCTGGCATTAGCACCTCCCCCAGCCCGCTCCCGAGTGGGCACTTTGATTATCCAATCGGAATTTACCTCCGTTGGACCCATCTTCACACCTGCTGGATGGTCATATGACCCAGACCTGACCAATCAGAAGAGTGCCTTCCCTTTGCCCACAGTGATTGGGTCAGGGATGACACATGACCACCAGGCAGAACCAATGAGACTTCCCCAGTTGGAAGGATCAGAAATGAATCCGGCTTTCCCGCTGAGATCAGGGAGCAGGAGGAAAGCCTTGATCTTGAGCCTCTGAGAGAGCAGACTGCCTGGCAAGGGAGCCAACGCAGACAGAAGGGGAACTAGGAGTGAAGAGAGGGTCCAAGTCTTGTATCTAAAGCGAGCATCTATCCGTGGACCTTTCAGTTACATGAGGGGAAAGGTCCTTTTTGTTTAAGCCAACTAGAATTGGAATTCTGTCCCCTGAACCCTGAGTGACACATGGACCCTTAGCCCCTTAACCCAGACCAGGTGATCCTGTTCCGAACCCCAGGCTGCCCTCAGCCTCTCTCACTGCCTTCCCATTCACCCCAGCCTCATCTCTCCGGGCCACTCTCTTACCCTCCCCTCATCTGGAACAACTTGTAGCCACATGAACCAGCCGCACTTGACCTCTGGTGTTTCCACATGCTCTTCCCGATGCCTGGAAAACCCTTTCACTCTCCGCCCCCACCCTGCCCCCTACCTCACAGGACCTGGCAAACTCCTCCTCTTTCAAGTCTCAACTACTCTTATCAAGGTCACCAGTGACCCCTGTGTTGCCAAACCCAATGGTCAGTTCCCTGTCCAGCTGTTATGTAACTTCTTGACAACATTTAACACAACTGACTGTTCTCACCTTCTTGAATCCTTTCTCCTCTTTTGGCTTCCATGGTACCTGTCCTCCTCCTCCTATCTCATTAGCCACCCCTTCCTAATTTCTTGGTTCATTTGTGTATTCTTCCACGTGTTCCTTCAACAAATATTTACCAAGAGCCTACTACTTGCTAAAGTCCTTTTCTAGACACCAGGCAGTCAACAGAACAAAGCCCTGCTCTGTGGAGTTTACATTCTAGGGCATTCTTTATTGAATCTCCACCTCTGCTCAGCCTCTCAATGTTAGCATGTGCCAAGGCTCACCTGGGAGCCTCTTGTCTTTTCCATCTTATCCAGCAAATTCCATCCGCACGTTGATGACTCCCGTATGTCTATCCCGAGCCCTGGCTGTTTCCCTGAACTCAGCCTCATGGATGCAAATGCCCTATTTGATTTAACCACTTGGATATCCACAGGCTGTCTCAAGCTTAACATGTTGAAAACAAAAAGTATTTATTCCCCCTCTCTTAGCCTAAACCTGTTTCTCCGCCTGCCATTCTCCATCTCAGCCAATGGAACCAGCATCCACCCAGTCGCTCAGGCCAAAAACCCAAGAGTCATCCTGATTCCTATCTTTTCATCTTGCCCCACATCCAATCTATCAGCAGGTTCCGTCAGCGCTACCTCCAAAATGTATTCTGGAACTGTGCACTTTTCTCCATTGCCCCTCCTGCCACCCTCGTCCAGGCCACTATCATTCATTCCTGGACCACTGTGATGACCTTTTAACTGGCTTACCCACTTTCACTCATGCCCCTCCTCACTCTCTATTCTCCATACCATAGCTAGAGTGATCTTGAAAAATGTAAATCAGAACATGTTACTCCTCTCCTTAAAACCCTCCAGTAAACAGCGTGGGAGAAGAGATTTGCGACATTTAGAAAAGACAATGGTTTAGTAACTCCAATATAGAAGCAGCTTCCACCAATCAATTAGAAGGAGACAGCCCTGTGGGAAAATGGCAAGGGATGTGAACAGACAATTCACAAGAGAAGAAACTCCCAAGAGCCAGTAAATACAAAATTACATGTTTAACCTCACTAGTAATCGTGGAAACACAAATTAAAGCGAGTTGCCGTTTTACACCCAAAACATTGTCAAAATCTTAAAAGGCTGAAACTATCAACTCCTGGCAATGACATAAAGAAATGGGGACTTCCAGACGCTGCCAGTGGGAATATAAATTAGCACCTGAACCTTAGAGAGCCATCTGGCAACTTCCCGTAAGGCTGAAAACGCGCACAGCCTTCAACCCACTGATCTTCCATTTCAGAGTCAGATGTCATCATAAAACAGGACACAGCCCAAATGCCCATCAATGAGAATGGATAAGTATACTCACCACGTAACTCTATACAGCAGTCGAAAATTAATTAATTCAACATCTCTCAGGCGTTGTCAACTAGAAAAAGGCGGCTGTGAACAGAAATGCACGCACAGCTTCCATCTGCACACACTTAAGATTCAGAAACATGGCTTCCCATCACCCTGACGGCAATATCCTAATTCCTACCCTGGGCCACAAGACCTGTGTGACATGGCCCTTGCACGGCAACCTCACCCGTCTCATGCCACACTCACTAAGTTCCAGCCACGCTAGCTTTCTTTCACGCATTTCTCAAGCCCTGTATTTTCATGGCCACCTCAGGACTTTTCCATTAACTGTTCCCTCTGCCTGGCACTTCCCCTGAAGCAGGCTCATCGTCCCCTCCACACACCCCTGTGTTCACCGATTTGTTTGCTTGTTAATTTTTGTTGTTGTCGTCGTTGTGTCTCTCCCCACTAGACTGTAAGTGCCAGGAGAGGAGGAACCTTGCCTTTCTCTTTGGTTGCATATCACCAATGGATGACATTTCACAGGCTCGGGAAGTCTTTGTTGAAAGAGTAGGTGAGACTTCCTCCGGGCAGTCTCTCCTGAATTCCTAGACCAAGGAGCATCCCTCAACTCTACACTTCTACAGCCCCCGGCTTGGCTGTCTCAGCAATTTCCCCGCTATGATTGAGGAACTCTCTTGACCTGAGGCTCTTGAATGGATGTCAGGGGAATCCGGAAACATGGTAAAATTGTAGGCAAAATTTCATGTGCGTGTGCTTATTACATTTCCTGGGAAGAAGTTTATTTTCGTCAGGTTCTTAAAGGGGTTATGCCACAAAGACACAAAAGAGTTGTTAAGGGGCATCCGGCTGGCTCAATCAGAAGAGCACGTGACACTTGATCTCGGGGTGGTGGGTTCGAGCCCCAGGTCGGATGTTGAGCTTACTTAAAATTAAAAAAAAAAAAAAAAAGACTCATCATAACACTGCTGTTTTAGCTGGGATATAATTTGACCAGGTCCTCTAAGTTGTGGGCTGCTTGAGGGCAAGTCCGCCATTGTTCCCCCAAACGCTAGTGCAGGAATCTCAGTGAGATCTGGAATGAATACATAAGTGAACGAATGCATGCTTTTGGAGCCCAGGTACCAGGCCCATATTCACGCTCAGACCCTTTGGCAGCCTGAGGCATCGGGAACCGGAACAGACTGGAACAGACGGGGAACAGAGCACTGGCCTCAGAGCCAGAAAGGCTAAGCGCCCAGGTGGGCAGGACCCTAGATGGGGCTCTCCTCTGGCTCATCTTGAGCCCAGCAATCCTCACCCGTTACAGGTTTTTGATCCAGGCCCAGTGCTGGCTGCGCCCTCCTCCCAGCTCCTCCCACACCAGAAGGGGAGCCGGCTTTGGTACCAGGGGTGTTGCAGCTGAGATCAACGCAATGTTCAAGCTCAGGCAGCCCCATGGAAACCCCACAACAAGGCACCAAAACAGAGACCAAACCCTTCCTGGAAACTCAAGGGGCAAGGAGGGGTGCCTCCTTCACCGGTACCTTAGGAATCTAGAAATTCCAGCAGGGCCAACTGGGAGACAGGTGTGGGACACTCATTCCATATAAAGAGATCCCAAGCTCCCAGATAAATCCCTATTTGCCATGTGGCCAGGGTCTTTCTCCAAGGCCATCCAGGGGCACATGCTTCCCTGAGAAGTTCCTGAATGAAGTCCTCAGGTACCACCGGGAATATTTAATAATACTACTGGCTACGATTGATTGAGGTCTACCACGTGCCAGGCCTTGGACTACATGATCTACGTGTTTAAAAATTTAAACTTCACAATATCGCCATGAGTCCCATTAGACAGACGACAAAACTGAGGCAGGAAAGGCCAAGTGGCTCACCCAAGGCCCCTTGGCCAGCAAGTGGCAGAGCTGAAATTCGAACTGATCACCTGATTCCTACAACCTTAACCTCCACCCTAGAGCTGCCATTTTGGTCACTCAGGACAACACCTGATTGCCTTCAGGCCTCATAGCAACCTTGGCAGGGAAATCGCCATTACATTCCCCCATTTTACAGATGAGCCACCAGAGACTCTGAGAGGCTAAGCAACCTGCCCAAGATCACTCAGCGAGGAGAGTAATGGCAGAGACCCGTACCTGTCTGACTCCAACATGGTCACTCTTAATCCCAGCCCGGAATGGTTTTCCCCACGAGGGCTGGGCTGGTATGGCCACCCCCACCTCCCCGTCCAGAGTGTAATGAAATCATTCTCTAGGTAGAATTGCCAAGACAAAAAGCAGAGGCAAAAACAATGGCTGGCAATGTATGAATGAATGAACAAATAAACTAACGAATGTTGAATGAACGAATGAATGAATGGACTTCTCCTGACTGCATTTTTCCCTGTCAGTAAGAGAGAGCCTTTAATTCCTGCCGGGGAGGCAGACCCAGGTGCCCATCAGACATTCTCCCCTGGGGGCAGGGGAACCCCTCTGTGGAGTGGTATAGGAAGAGGTGTTCCTGGAGAACTAACCCTGTTGTCTGCACCGTAATCACCAACCCTTAGTTCCCAGAACACGTCTGTACACATGTTCTCATGGATTTCTCCCCACAGCCACTGGGAGGGAGGCACCACTCTCCCGTGTTATAGGCTGACAAGCCTGCAGGACAGAGAGGGGATGTGAGCTGTCACACAGGAACAGGTGGCAGAGTGGGGGTCCCCTCTCCTCTGGCCTGTCCCTGTGGATCAGGATCTGGCTGTAAGGAGCCACGGGTCAGGGACGGGATTATGGGATTGCCAGAAGTCAGTCCCTGACCCACAGCCAACAGGTCCGGGAGAAGCATCTGGGTCCTCATTTAGAGGAAAATGAAAGGGAAACAATCCCACTTCCAGGGGGTGTGCCCAGAGGTCCCAGTTAGACAGCATAACAGGCTCAGAGAACTTCAGAGAGCTGCATGGCGGACTCTCAGGTGAAGTCAGGCCAGAAACCAGGCAAACCAGGGCCACCACCCAGGGTTGACAAAACAGGTCCAAGCCCGGCCAGAGGTGGCCCCGGGAACCTGGGCAGAATTGGCAATGGGCCCCTGTCTGCCCTCTGCTCATCCCTCCTGGTAGGGCACATTGTCATCCTGGATAATGGGCGAGGAGGGCAAAACGTCCCTGTGGCATGGGCACAGTGTGGTGCTGCCCAGTGCCCTCATGCCCGCCCAGCCCAGCCTAGCCCAGCCAGGCCCTCACTAGACAGCCAAGCACGACAGCTCTCTCCCTCCGGCAGGAGAACAATTCAGCCCTTTCAGGCTGAGAGCCACCAGGCTGGCATCCCCTGCACCTGTTTCTCTCTGGCTCCTGCAAGTGAATCATTCAGATTAATGACCCTGGGAACAATGAATGAGGAGCAGGTCTGAGTTCTTGGGCAGATAGAAAGCTGGGTCCCAGGCACACCAGCACCACTGCTGCTGCTGATCAATGAGGTAAATGCTCCAGGGTCACAGAGCCATACAACAGTGTCACAGAATTGCTATTGACTGTGGCCATCAGAACTACAGAAGGTTAGGTTCACGGCATCGTGGATTACTCAAGAGCTATGGATTGTTCTAATCACAGAGCCACAAAAAGCCAACATCCCCATACCATCAGTTCTAAGCCTAGAATCACCAGCTAAAGGAATCACAGACTTCCAGGCAAGCCATCAGTTGCCAGAACCCAGCTCTTTAGAGCAGGAAAAGGCCTTAGAGACCAACCTGAGGCTTCGTTTGCAGGTGGGGAAACTGAGTCAGCTGATCGAGGTCACACAGCTAGGGCGAGGACCCAGACCTCGTCAGTGCCCATTCTTGCTCTATTTCCAGGGAAAAGTGGGCCAGAGCAGCAGCAGCATGAGTTCCTGGACACTCCAGGACTTGTCCCTTGGGGAATGGGCTGGCCTCACTCTGGGGGATCATGTGACACTGTCAGGGCACCTGTGGTCAAGCCCTTCCATTGTGTCAAGATCTGAAGGCTCTGTGAGCTCTAATGTCAGGATGATGTATTTGGCAAGTCTGGACAGGCTTGGATTCTTTTAACCAATTGCTTGGTCTCCTGCCTAATAAGGGAGAACTGTGCACCCTCGTGATTTTACCTGGGAGTATGCCTACTGTTGATCACACAGAGGAGAGAGCCGGTCCTCCTGGGTTTCAGCTTGGGATACCCATGACCTCATCAGGGTCACTTCAGTTCACTGCCACACAAGGAAACTCAGCCTTGCTTCCCAAGGGCCTATCATGTACTACGCTCAGAGAAGCCACTAAGAGAGACCATGTGCTCACCTTCAAGGCCCCTATAGTCCATTGAGTCACATACATAAGTGATTATAAGTCAAGGCAGAGTATGCTGGTAATAAACACAAATGAGATGGAAATTAAGAAAGGCTTTATGAGAGAGGGGTAGCATTTAAACGGAACCATTAGAGAGCTTTTCTTTGTATCAATTCCTGGCTTCTGCTTCTGGTTGTGATAGAGTAATAAGGATTAAATTCATCTATCCACTGCCAGCAACTAGATAACCAAACAAGATATATGAAACGACTATTTTCAAACAATCAAAAACAATTAAAAGGCCTGAAAGGGTATGATCCCTAAGAGAAGAGAAACAAATGAGGGGAGCCATTGATTGTCCTGGTGTCTGCATGGAGTCATATTCCAGACCATGGTCCCAGGAGAGGGATCCCAAGAAGACAATAGTAACCTTGCTGAATTGAGGATTTGGAGATTGGAGTTCAGGTACCCAGTTAGAAGCTGTGTGGCAAAGTGCTAGAAAAGAGGGAGCTGTGCCCAAAAAAGAGCTTCAGAAATCTGGATCTGACCTTCTGGAGTTGTTGCTGAGGACTAGGGTGAAGCTCCATGACACTGGGCAAAGAAAAACCGGAATGTTGCAAGCTGGACAATTCTCAGAGCTCACACAGGACAGGAAGCATTTGAGTTGCGACCAGCCAGTGTGGTAAGAAGTCATTGAAAACCTAGAACATTCAGTGGAGATTTTGTAGATATCAGGCCTTAGCTGTAAGCTGAGCTATCCCTAGAGTGAGGGCTAGTCCAGACCAGTTATAGCAAAGCTTAAAAACAGGCTTCAAAGAGAGCAAGCTGATGTGTAAGTAACCTAGTTGCATGTTGCAACAAAACCTAGCATTCTTCAAAAGAAGACAATAAAATTGAAATCCTCAACCACATAACATCCACAATGTCCAGCATCTGGTCAGAAATTACTAGACATGCCAAGAAGCTGAAAAATGTGACCCATACCCAGAAGAAAAGTCAGTCAATAGAAACGGACCCAAAAGTGACAGAGATGATGAAGCTAGCATATAGAGATGGTCAAATAGTTATTATAACTATGTTGGAGTTGTTAAATAAAAACATGTGCATGATGAAGAGAGAAATGGAAGACATAAAAAAGAATCAAATGGAACTTCTAAAGATGAAAAATATAGTATCTAAAATTTTTTAAAGTCATTAGATGAAGATAACAGCAGATTAGACACTGCAGAAGCACCGATCATTGACCTAGGAGATATAGCAATATTATCTATCTAAACTGAAGCACAAGGGGGAAAAATCTAAAAAAAAAAAAAAATGAACAGAGCTTAGTGACCTGTGATATGACATCATGTAGTCTAATATGTGTAATTGAAAGGACAGAGGAGAGAGAAAGAGGGAGTTGGAGAGAAACAGGAAATATGTTTGGAAAAATGATGTCTGCAAATTTTCTAAATTTGCTAAAAACTATGAACCCACAGATCCAAGAACTTCAATAAATCCCAAACAGAATAAACATAAAAACCTGACACGAACATTGAATTAAATTGCTGAAAACCAGTGATAACAAGAAAATCTTAAAAGCAAAGAGAGAGGGGCGCCTGGGTGGCTCAGCCAGTTAAGTGTCCAACTTTGGCTCAGGTCATGATCTCACAGTTTGTGGGTTTGAGCCCTGTGTCGGGCTCTGTGCTGACAGCTCAGAGCCTAGAGCCTGCTTCAGATTCTGTGTCTCCCTCTCTCTCTCTCTCTGCCCCTGCTCACACTCTATCTCTCAAAAATAAAAATAAACATTAAAAAATGTTAATAAAAAAATAATAGCAAAGAGAGAACAAACCATGTCACTTACAGAAGAACGATGATAAGAGTTAAAAGACTTCTCATCAAAAACTATGCAAGCCGAGAGACAATGGAACCTCTCTGAATTACTGACAGAAAAAACTATCAACCTAAAATTCTGGGTTTCCAGCAACAATATCCTTTAAACAATGAAGGAGAAATAAAATCTTTTCCAGAAAAACAAAACCTGAGAGAATTGGTCGCCAGCAGACCTTCACTGTCAGAAATTGTAATGGAAATTCTTCAAGGGAAAGGAAAATTATACTAGATGGAAACTTGAGGCTACACAAAGCAATGAACACGTGAATAAATATAAAGGTCTTTTTCCCCTCAGTTGTCAATTTCTTTAGACGATAAAAAGAATATTAACACTGTTTGCTGAGGTTGACAATGTATAACAACAACAGCAGTGAAAGGACACAACGGGGAATAGAAATGTACTGCTGTTATAAAAGCTTCTTACATGATCTATTGTCGTAGATTTGTATTGTGTCAACTCAGCTAAGCTATTCTAGGACCTTTTTCCCCCCAGAATTCCTTTCCTTGTATAATTCCAAGTTAGTGTGGGTCACAAAAGACATTTTGTGCAACATCTGGGAGGTGGAATAGAGCAGCGGCCACTTGCCTTTTTTGGATTGTCCTTTAAGTTTCTCTGATCCCTAGACTAGCTGTGTGTTCAGCTTTATGATGAAAAGCCCCAGTTTCTCCTACAGGTCATTCACATCATTGAAGCTGGCACCTTGGAGGAGACAGAGAACATCCGGGTGCTGGTTTGTTCCTGCTCTGACCCATTCTTTCCCCACATTAACTCGATCTCCCCTTCCCAAGTTCCTTCCCTTCACTGTCAGTAGTATCCCAGCACCTGACACGAAGAAAATGGCCTTTTATAAGTGGTTTAGCCAGCTCCATATAATTATATAAGGTCAAATTCCTGTAATAACTCCCACGTTCTAGATCCTTCCCAGTGGCTCTATTTCTCTGATGGGACCCTAATAAATATGTGAAGTGGCAAAATATTATGCAAAAATGAGGTGATAAGGTAAGGTGCGTTTAATTAACCCTAAAGTAGCCACTAAAAAACAGAACAAAGAGTGAAAATAAAATGGAATAATAAAAAATAATCAATCCAAAAGAAGCCAGGCAAAGGAAAATTGAGGAACAAAGAAGTGATGGGACACATAGAGCAAGTGGTAAGATAGTAGATTCTTTTTACAGTTTATTTAATTTTATTCAGATGAGTGTCCTCCATTATAATTTTTTTATTAAAATTTTTTAATGTCTATTTATTTTTGAGAGAGAGCACAAGTTGGGGAGGGGCAGAGAGAGAGAAGGAGACACAGAATTGAAGCAGGCTCCAGGCTCCGAGCTGTCAGCACGGAGCCCGACGCGGGGCTCAAACTCACAAGCTGTGAGATCATGACCTGAGCCGAAGTCCGGCGCTTAACCGAGTGAGCCACCCAGGTGGCCCTCCATTATAATTTTTTAAATTAAGTTTTAAATTTTAACTCAGTATTGTTAGCATGCAGTGTTATATTAGTGCGGGTGTACAATATAGTCATTCAACAATTCTATACATTACTCAGTACTCATCACGACAAGTGCACTCCTTAATCACTGTCACCTATTTCACCCCTCCCCCCACACTTCCTCTCTGGTAACCATCAGTTTGTTCTCTGTAGTTAAGTGTCTATTTTTTGATTTCTCTCTCTTTTTTTTCCTTTATTTGTTTTGTTTCTTTTTCTTTTATAAAATTTTTTTTTTAACATTTATTTATTTTTGAGAGACAGAGAGAGGCAGAGCATGAGCAGGGGAGGGGGGCAGAGAGACAGAGACACAGAATCCGAAGGAGGCTCCAGGCTCCGAGCTGTCAGCACAGAGCCTAACTCGGGGCTTGAACTCACGACCCGCGAGATCATGACCTGAGCTGAAGTCGGACACTCAACCGACTGAGCCACCGAGGCGCCCCTGAACACTCCAATTTTTCAAAGGATTGGAATCACCCCTCTGATTCTAGGGGGGGGGGGGAAGTGATAAGAGGAGGCAGCCGTTTTTCTCAGCTGAAAGGTAGAGAAGAGAAAGTTTCTCTAGAATGCAAATGAGTCAGCTGCTGCTGCTTACACGTGATGGCAATGGATTACTGCCGTGTGTCTTAAAACTTAACTCCTTTCAAACTAGGCCATGAGTCAGAAAGGGACGTCCATGGGGCGTCTGGGTGGCTCAGTCGGTTAGGCATCCATCTTTGGCTCAGGTCATGATCTCGCTGTCCGTGGGTTCGAGCCCCGCGTCGGGCTCTGTGCCGACGGCTCGGAGCCTGGAGCCTGCTTTGGATTCTGTGTCTCCCTCTCTCTCTCTGCCCTCCCCTGCTTGCACTCTGTCTCTTTCTCTCTCAAACATAAGTAAAAATATTAAAGAAAAAAAGAAAGGGACGTCCAGGCCAGTAGAGCATATGTCATTGAATGTCTGGGCAACTTTTCAAAGGCCGAGTGCCTGTAATAATGGCTCGAGTCGAGAAACAGGCCTGTGTAGAGCTAGTTGCCTAAGCTCCGGCTTAGATAAATCCGTCTCCCACATTTCCTCTCCCGTGTCCCACAAGGCACACCAGTGCGCCCAAAACCCAGCCAACGGAATAGTCCCAGCCCCTCCTCTTTGTCCCCCTTTCTCAAAACTGCCGCTTCTCCCGAGTTACCCATCTTGGGCAACAGCACCACTCAGCCAGAAGTCCCCTCTTATCCACGGTTGTGCCTTCCGAGGCTTCAGTTATCCACGATCAACTGCGGTCCAGAAGCAGGTGATCCTCCTTCTGATGTTTTATCAGAAGGTCGGCGGTAGCCTAAAGCGAGGTCACGAGGCCGACAGCCCTGACCTCACTCCACCCCCTCACGAGGGCATTTTATCATCTCCCATCATCCCAAGAAGGGCGAGTACAGTTCAATCAGATGTTTTCCAGGAGAGAGGCCGCATTCCCATAACTTTTATTACAGTCTCTTGTTAAAATTGCTCTCTTGTATTAGCGTTGTTGCTAATCTCTTCCTCTGCCTAATTTACAAATTAAACGAACACCAGTATGCACGGAGAGGGAAGAAACATAGTATGAACGGGGCTCGGTTTCTGTCCCTGGGTTCAGGCATCCACTGGAGGCCTTGGAACATATCCCTCGTGGATAAGGAGGCGGGGGGAACCCCTGCCTCTTCGGTTCCCATGGTTAATCGCCGCTGAGTCCTACAGATTCTTTCTCTCTCACTGATCTCTCGAACACGTCTCTTCTCCTCTCCCCCCACCATGGCCAAATCCAAGTTCTCTCTCATTTCTTACCTTGTTCTCCAACATGCTCTAACTTGCCCCAGGACCTCTGCCTTATTCTGCCTCCCATCTGTGCTATGCCCTGCACGCTAATGGAGTCTCAACTTTCTTCTTTTCCAACTTTATTCTTTTCACTTGCTTCTTTCCCACACAATAATTGGGGCACCTGGGTCTGACTCGATTTCGGCTCAGGTCATGATCCCACAGTTCATGAATTCCAGCCCCGAGTTGGGCACTCCACTCACAGTGCAGAGCCTGCTTGGGATTCTTTCTCTCCCTCTCTCTGCCCCTCACCCCCCCAAATAAATAAACTTTTGGGGCGCCTGGGTGGCTCAGTCGGTTGAGCATCTGACTTCGGCTCAACTCATGATCTCACAGTTTATGGGTTCGAGCCCCGCGTCCGGCTCTGTGCTGACAGCTCAGAGACTGGAGTCTGCTTCAGATTCTGTGTCTCCCTCTCTCTGCCCCTCCCCCCCAAAATAAATAAGCATTAAAAAAATTAAATAACATATAACTATTCTTCATTTCAATGACTGCCGGGACACCAGCATGTATAAATGTCATGATGTCTTTTAAAGGCAAATATCCGCTGTCTTCCACTCACCCTCCTTTGATGCAACCCACAGTAGTGAACGGCAAGCTGACAAGGGAAGGAAGGATGCCTTCCAGGAAATGCACGAGAAGAGCCATCAGTTTGAGGGAGCAAAGGTACCAGAATTTCTATTTTATAATGCATTCTTTGTCTCGTGCTTTCTGTTTTCCTGTTGGGAAAACTGGACGGCCACATGCAGAAAAATGATGAAAATCTTGAACATAAGACCTGAAACCATGAATCTCCTAGAAGAAAAAACAGGCGGCGAGCTCCTTCATATCCGTCTCAGCGATGCTATTTTTGGATCTGATGCCAAAAGCAGAGGCAACCAAAGCAAAACTAAGCAAGTGGGCCTCCGTCAAACTAAAAAGCTTCTGCCCAGCGATGGAGACAAACCATCAACGCAATGACAAGGCAACCTGCAGAATGAGAGAAAATATTTGCAAATCATATATTTGTCAAGGGATTCGTATCCAAAATATCTAAGGAACTCATGCAATTCAAGAGAAGGAAAAAGCAAGCGATCCAATGAAGTTTTTCTATTAGTGTGTGTCTTATAATGCACACGGTGTATTTGCATGGTAGTACATGTGTGTAATTTATTTATAAATAAATGTCCATGTAATGGAGATTTTGTTCTCTTTATTTCAGGCGTGATCCTAGAAGGTGGGGATAGCAGCCTAACTGATGAAATATTAGCTCGTTAGCGGTCCTGGAATCTTCAGCATAGTGAAATCTCTGCTTCCCCCTCCAGTTCCATCTACCACCTCCCCCACCCCCCAGCAAGCCATACCAAACCCTGTGTGTCCCCGGGCACCCATGTTCTCCCTCCAAGCCGATTCACGAGCCGTTCCTCTGCCACAGTGTCCAGGCACCCCGCCCCCTTCACTTCCCGGCTGATATGTGCATACCTGTGCCTCTACACCCAGATCAAGTGACACCTCTGCCAGAAAGCCTTCCTGGACGCACACCCCCACCCAGGCTGGGTGCCCCTCCTCTCCGTTCCCATAGCACCCTGAGCTTACCTGCACAACACTGACCACATGACTGCAATTGCCCGTTTATGCATCTGTGACCTCCGCAAGGTTGGAGATCGTCCTTCAGATCCGAATCCCTGGTGGCCACTCAGCCCCGGGCCTGCCATTGTCTCTTAGCAATCACTGAGGGAATAAATAAACAATAACAGCAAACATGAATACTGCACCTCGTAACGGCCGGGCACTGGTTTAAGAACTTTACACACATGAACACATTGAACACAAAAACCACCCCACAAGGCAGGTATTTCTGTTGTCTCCATTTCACAGATGAAGAAAGAGAGGCACAGAGAAGTCATGTCACTTGCCGAGGACACATAACTAGTAAATGGCAGAGCCAGGGTTTGAACCCAAGCAAATCAGCTTCAGAATCCATGTAATTGGGGTGCCTGCGTGGTTCAGTCAGTTAAGCTCTGACTCATGACTTTGGCTCAGGTCATGATCTCGTGGTTCGTGGGTTCGAGCCCTGCATCGGGCTCTGCACTGACAGGGCGGAGCCTGCTTGGGATTCTCTCTCTCTTCCTCTCTCTCAGCCCCTCCCTGCTCGCTTGCTCTCAAAATAAATAAACTTAAAAAGATTCCATGCTATCAATCACTACGTGCGGTCAAATGCTCTACCCCCGAGCTATGCCCCCTATCAATCACTATGTGAACCACTTAGTAAAAGAATGAACAGAGGGAAGAAGGAAGGAACAAAGGACCGAACGGGTAAACAAAGGAATATGAGTAAACAAACCAAAGGCATCATGAGACAGTGCCCCGCTGGCTTTGCAGACGTCAACCACCTGCTCTATCTGTAAGATGCTCTTGTCATTTTCCAAACTTCAGTACGTGTTCCAGATGCTGGCTCCTTCCTCCTCACCCTTTTCCTGGCACCAACCCATCTTTGCAGTCCTCAGTAGTTCCTTCCTAACAGCGTTCAGGGTAATGAGATCTGAAGCGTGAGATCACCGAGGGTTAGAGCTGGAAGGTATATTAGAGACCATGCCATCCAACTCTCCATTTTGTAGGTGGATAAACAGACCCGGAGTGCAAAGTGACCGCCCCAGGTCACCCAGCAAGCTAGTGGCAGAGTGGAGAGTGGGCCTAGCTTCCTGGTTTCCAGTCTGTGTCTCTTTCCCAACCTGCCTCCGTTCACTGCTTTAGACTTGTCCGTCAGAAGGCATTTTGGGGCACAGGCGCAGCAGGCAAGTTTAATGATTTAATGCAGACACTACCCCAAACCTGCTTCTGCATTGGTTTCAAAAGGTTGTAGGAATAAGGGAGATAAGAAATTCAAGGTCAGAGTCCTGTGATTTCCTCCAGGCAAAGAAATAAACACCTGAAGCCATACGGATGAGTCACCGTGCACTAGATGTTTCCTTGTATTACCCCATTCAATCCAACATTGACAATTGTCCCTGTTTTACAGATGAGCACATTGAGGCTCAGAGAGGCAAACAGAGGAACCAACCCGTCCCAATTTTCCTGGAGCAGTCCCTGTTTTACAACTGACAGTCCTTGTCTCGGGGACCCCTCCGTCCCAGCCAAACTGGGACAGCCGGTCACCTGAAGGACTGGATCCCAGAGACCCAGGCCCAGATATGGTGCCAATTCCCATGCCCTTTTGGACCACCTGGTAAATGGATAAGCCTGAGAGGGAGAAATAGACAGCTAAGCAAGCAAGGAGGGAAGGGGGCGGGGAGGGGGCAGGAGGAGGGTGGGCACAGAGGGGCAGCTGTGAAGTCAGGTCGGCCCGGGGCCCGGCAGCCAAGCCCATGGGTGTCTTGCCAAGGGAAGACAGGCTGTTCTATTCTTCTCTTCCTCCCAGGAGCAGTCTGTTTACCATGATAACTGCCTTCTTATCTCAGCCAGGTCTCTGGTTTCTTGTCGGACAGTGCAGGGGTTAAGGTCTGAGGCTCTGACAAAACCAGTCTCCCTGGGACACTGGCAGGCTGCCCAGCCTTGCCTGGAAAGCCTGGTTGGGGGCAAGGGGGAGGCGTGTGGAACACTGCAGGGCAAGAGGCTTCCCTGCTGGTGAAGGCCACGGGGAGACCAGGACCCCGACGCTTGGACACTGGATTTCCGTGTTTCCTGGGAAAGGACTTCACAGTGGTCAGCCAGCTGCCGGACGCCAGACCACACACAGCCCTGTGGACCTTCCGCTTGCCCGAAGCATTCAAGATAGGACGTGTCGCCTCCACCTTGCAGAAGGGGAAGCTGAGGCCCAGAGAGGGCCGGCCCTCACTGAGGTCACACAGCGTGTAGGTAAACCGACATGTTGATGGCAGAGCTGTGACTCCAACTCTCCCTGCCTCCCAAGCCTGGGCTCTCTCCTCCGCATGGGGCTGTAAAATCGCGACCCTGGAGACGGACTGTGTCTTTAGTGCGTGTCCATGTGACTCTCGTTTGCCACAGCACACCTGCCTGGACACTGCCTGCTCCACCCGGCTGATTCCCCCTCATCCCTGGACGCCGGCTCGAGGGCCCTCACGTGCAGTCAGCATACCTGACCCCTAGGCTGGGTCAGGGTCCCGTCCCGGAAGTCATGGCAGCCTGAGCTCCGAAGGGACAGGAAATGATCCCCCAACCCCCAGCACGGCCATGTTTGTCGATGGAACAAATAATTAGATTAATTAACTGCCAGATAACCTTTAGCTCTGTCTCAAGCAGGTGGCATCCCAAAGGCAACAGCCCACTTTTGAGCAGGTGTCCCTGCTCTACCCCCTCCATCCCCTACAATCCCACTGACCTTCATCCCTCCCCTCACTACTCAAAGTCTAGTGTGGTCTCCGGATCAGAAGCATCAGTACCACCAAGAGCTTGTTAGAAATGCAGATTCCCGGCACTTAGCTAAGAGCCTGCTAAACGTTAGGTTTCACTATCACTATGCGCTATCGTATTTGAACTTTGCTACAAACCCCACTCGGTACCTGTGTCCTCATTCCTGTTACTACAGACGAAGCTGGGGCTCTGGCCGGGGTGGGGGGTGGAGGAGGGAATCCCTTTCTCCAGGTTGAACAACCAGGAAACGAGACCGGTGAGCTTCAGATCTAGGGTTCACCTAACCCCAGAGCTGATGAAAATTAACCCTGATGTTCCGTCTGGTGGGAGGGGATGGAAAGCCCGCATTTATGGAGCACGCCCTACATGCAAAACCCTTCCCCTGGTTTATCTCATGTAATCTTTTTGACCTCCTCGTAAAGAAGGGGATTTTACAATTCTTTTCACAGGCGAGAATACGAGGCTCAGAGGTAGAGGGGACTCTCCCAAGGTCCACAGCTAGAAAACCGCAGAAACGGGGTAGAATTCAGCTCTGTTTGCCTGATGTCAAAGCCACAGTCTGCTCTGGACACTGACTGCCAGGGGTTTGCTGAGTCACTGCTCTGGCTCCCACCCATCCAGACTCCCACCGGAGAGAGTCGATGGTCCCGGATCATAATCCACACTTCCCTTCCCCTTCCGAACCCTCAGCCTTTGGCTTAATCGTTATCCAATTCAGACCAAGCAGACCAAGCAGAAACACACATCGATCAGTGGGTCACCAACGTGTGACATAACCCGGCAACGATTTCTAACAGCTACAGCAGGTGCTAAGAATCCCAGGGGTCACCTCCCTGCATTCTTCTTACTGTAGGTCCCACTCCACCTGATCCCAGATGTGAACCACTGCAGCAGGCTGGGGTCACAGGAAATGCCGTATGCCCTGTTGATGGCCGCAGGAAAGTGGGACCAAAGAGACCCATTCCCGTGCCACCCCTGTCCCTCCAGCTATGAGACCTTGGCAGATCTCCACCTCCCTGAGCCTCAGCTTCTCCATCTCTGAAATGGTGCGTGAAAACCCAACCTTCCAGGCCGTGAGAAGTCTGAGGGGTGCGTGGAAGTGACTGGGGGTCCTCACTGTTCTCACCCCGCCAAGATGAAAACACAGCTGGGGGCTGTGTGACGGGCCGGCCGGCAAGAATGGGCTGTGCACGGGCATGGGTTTGCTTGAGTGGCTCTCGGGTGGGGGCACGGGAGGGGAAGGGTCGTTTGAAAGAAGAGGCGGGAAGATGGGGCCGGGGCGGTGGCACAGGTGTGCGTGCCCTGGGAGGAGGTGCCCAGGCAGGGACAGGCAGTGCTGTCCACAGGGAGGACGGCGTGAACGGGGCAGTAAGAGTGGTCCTTTCCATCCTTCTGCCGAGAACGCAGCTCTGTGGGCCCAGAAATGGGGCGGTGTGGTGGGGGGGCGCTTTGGGAAACGGCTCTTGGGATGAATTTCCGCATTCCTACAGACAGCACTGGCCAGACCCCTTAAGTGACTTCAAGGGCAAAAGACATTGAGGAGGAGAAGGATGGCAAAAATAAAGGGCTGAAAGGAGAGGGATTGAGCTCTCAGGACTCGGGAGGTACACTTGGGACTCCCAGCTTCTCCGGGGGGGGGGGGGGGCGGTCTGCTGGGGCCAGACGTCCTGAGGAGCAGCTCGCAGCCGGACCCACTGAAATCTGGGTGGGTGCTATTAACGTGAGCCTGCTCACACCCAGGGCAGGAGAGACGGGTTCCAGACAGAGGAGGAGGTGCGGGCCCCCGGACACAGAGCTGGCACAGCCGGGCCTGCGGGCCGTGAGCCCTACAAGCTGCACTCACCCTGCCTACCCTCTCCCAGACCTGGAGGCAGGGCGAGAGGCACGCCCAGGGGGACCCCAAGAAAGTCCTTATAAAGTGAAAACTTCTCGTGAGTCAGCCAGAGCCCAGCGGCCCAGCTCATTCATGGCAAAGGTATTCTCTTTCAGCTCTGTGTGCAAAGCCTCTCACTGCCTGAGGTGAAGTCATTGCTGGTAACCGCACTGCCTTCTGGTAAGTCTCCTCTGAACTTTTTGTTTCTGTTTAACCCACCAGACCTCGAGGGAAGCTGGCAGCCTGCAGGGGTGCAAAGGGCACCGGACTGAGTCAGAGGCCTGGGTTCCAAGCCCAGCTCTGGCCCTTTCCAGCGGCAGGATGCTGGCCAAGGCAAGTCACATCTCTGGACCTCAGTCTCTCTGTTTGTAAAATGGAGTCACTGCTGTCAGAAAGGAGTCTAAAGAAATATACAGCACTACACAGTCATTCAACCAACAGATATTTATCGAGTGCTTAATATGTTCAAGCACTGTGGCCGGCACAATGGAGGTTATGGTAAGGAATCATACACACACACACACACACACACACACACACACACACGGTCCCCATTCCCTGTCTTTGGAAGAGTCACATTCTGCTGGGGAAGACAGACATGAATCAAATGATTCCATAAACAAACATTAAAATGTAGCCATGATTAGCACTGAGCTATATGGTGCTATGAAAGCCTGTGATGGGGGTTTGACCCGGCCTGGGGTGGGCAGGGGCAGGTCAGGGATGACCTTCCAGAGGAGTAATGACTGAGTGGGAGATGGGAGACACGGCAGGCAGAGAGAAGCTGTGAGCAAAGCTCTTGCAGAGAAGCAGAACCATGGGCCTTGAGTACAGGGGTGAGAGGCGAGGTGAGTGCGGATGTAATGGGGCTGCAGGTGCAGGGAGGTGGGCATCAGTACAGAGCCTACAGTCCCTGAGGGCAGTTTCCAGCTCTGATATTCCAGGCCAGCAGTCCCCGGGTGTCTTCAAGTGGCCTTGCAGAGAACAGTAGCAAATACCAACGGGTCAAACTTAATTCGGGGGGCTAAATCAGACACCCATCATATACCTGATCATGGTGTGAATGAAACACAGCAGGTGGGAGAAAACGTGTAACCGAAAATGTTCTATCCCTTACTTTAAGTGTTCTGTGATTTGAAAGAACACTATCATGATTTGATTTTGTGATAGAAAAACTTCAGCCCAGTGCACAGAGTAGCGGTTTTCCACGGGAGTCCAGTCGGATCCCAGCTAAACTCAGCACCTGCCTTCCACAGGGCACAGCCTGCAAGGGGCCACCAGGTGATGGCTAAGGTGGGGCAGAGAGATCCTTGGGCGCCTGCCCCAAAGAGACCACACACTGGTGATGGTTCTCTCATTTCATTCTGAGAGCACAAGAAAATTCACATCCAGGAACCTGGCCATATTTGCCTTGTAAAGAATACGCTGCTGGGGCACCTGGGTGGCTCAGTTGGTTAAGCATCCGACTTCACCTCAGGTCAAGATCTCATGGTTTGTGGTTCGAGCCCTGTGACGGGCTCTGTGCTGACAGCTCAGAGCCTGGAGCCTGCTTCAAATTCTGTGTCTCCTCTCTCTGCCCCTCTCCTGCTCACATTCTGTCTCTCCTCTCTCTCTTAAAAATAAATAAACATAAAAAAAAATAAAAAGAATATGCTGCTTGGAAGAAAACTTAAGGGGGTAAGCTCCTTTGGCAATGATTTTTTGGGGGGATTTGACACCAAAAAAGCAAAGGCAACAAAAACAAGGATAAACGGGTGAGGTTACATCAAATTAAGAAGGTTCTGCACAGCAAAGAAAACCACCAACAAAATGAAAGGCAAACATATGGAACAGGAGGAAATGTTTGCAAATCGCATACCTGACAAAGGGTTAAGATCTAAAATACACAGGGCGCCTGGGTGGCTCAGTTGGTTAGGCATCTGACTTGGGCTCAGGTCATGATCTCGCGGTTCATGAGTTTGGGTAAGCCCCGCTTCTCTCGCTCTCTCTCTTTTTCCCTCTCTTTGGATTCTCTCTGCCTCTCTCTCTCCCTCAGTCTCTGATCTCTGCCCCTCGCTCATTTACACTCTCTCTCTCAAAATAAATAAGTAAATAAATAAATACACAAAACTGAAGAGCAAAAAAAGGAAAAAAAAATCCCCAAACAATCCAATTAAAAAATGGCCAGAGGAACTGACTTGACATTTTCCTGAAGAAGACACAGAGATGGCCAGCAGGTAACCTGAAAGGGTTCTTGGCATCGCTCATCATCGGGGAAATGCAAATCAAAACCACGGTGACAGATCACCTCACACCGGTCAGAATGGCTACCGTCAAAGAAACAAGAAGACACCAAGCACTGGCCAGGATACGGAGAAAAGGAACCCTCGCACGCTGTCGGGGGGAATGTAAACTTGGTGCGGCCACTGTGGAAAAATAGTGGATGGAGGCTTCTCAAACCATTAAATATGCAGCTACCATACGATCGAGCAATCGCACCTCTGGGTATTTACCCAAAGGAAATAGGATCAGGATCTCAAAGAGGTATCTGCAATCCCGCGTTCAATGCAGCATCACCAACAGGAGCTGAGATACGAAAACCACCCACGAGTCCGCCGACAGAAGAGTGGAAAAGAAGGTGATACAGTGTACAATGCGCACCATGAAAAAAAAAAAAAAAAGGAAATCCCACCATTTGGGACAACTCGGATGGCCCTTGGAGGCATGATGCTGAGTGAAACTGGCCAGAGAAAGACAAATGCCGCTTGGTACCCCTTACAGGTGGAATCTGAAAAAGACAGGGTCAAGCTCAGAGAAACAGTAAAAAAAGGAGTTGCCAGGTGCTAGGGGGTGAGGCAAATGGAGAGAGGTTGGTAAAAGGGCACATGCTTTGAGCTCTAAGATGAATGAGGTCTGAGAATCTAGTGCACAGCATGGGGAGGACAGCTGCTAACACCAGATTGTGTAGTTGAGGTTTGCTAAGAGACTAGTGTTCTCACAATAAACACACACACACACGCACACACCTAGCGATGGATGTGTTAATTAACTAGATGGGAGGAAACCTACCTACCTACATCAAATCATCACGTTTTACACTTTAAATATATTACCGTCTTATTTATTAATAAAGCAGAAAAACAATATGCTGAATAGCGACTTCATATTGGGCACTGTTTGACGGTTAGTGCCTATCATCTCGTCCCAGAGAGGACTGCCAAGAAAACCAAGGCCATCTCCTCTGCCACGGCATTCCCAGCCCGGCATTTAGCACAGGGAGGCTGGAGCTGAAATTGCTCGATCCACTTCGTGAATATTAGATATTGAACTATCTAGAATTTTTATTGCCGTCTTTAAGATCGTGGCGGGTTTATAGAAGGGCGATCGCTCTGTCTCTAAAAAGCGTTGAACTACAGGAGTAGATAGAGGTGAATTCCTCTCTCCCTCCTCAATATATTTTCTTGAAACAAGTGTGGTCACCCAGTATCGTTCCTTCTAGGGCCGGAGAGACAGAGGAAGGAAGAAAAAGGAAAAGCAAAGCGGATGTCCTGAAGCATCTCTGAGCATCCTCGCTGCGTCCGGCCCTGTGCTTAGCCTGGGCTACCCAGAGAATAGCCAAGTCAGGCATCCGGGTTCTGAGATGATAGTAAAGCAGGACAGGTGCACAGGCGAGGGCTCCAAGCATGACTTAAGCAATCAGCGGTGCGGAAAGACTCTGAGCAAGGCACGTGGTCCACAGATGACCCTCTGGGGCTGACATAAGGCAGTCCGGCCTCTGGACACAGGCGACTTGACTTCCAACCCTAGTTCTCCTGTTTTGTCATTTGGGCAAGTTCCCACTCTCTGAGCCTGTTTTCTTGGCTGGGAAATGGGTCACCAGTAGCTGTGAGTATTGAGTGAGATAAGGTATGCCAAGAACTCTACCCCCAGCGCAGCCCTCAGGGGTGGAGAGGCCAATGTGGGCTGTGGGCATCTGGGGAGGTTTCTCCCGTGGGGCTGGCACAAGTCCTTAGAAGTAAGGGCAGGGACTGAACAGGGGACGCCTGGTGCCCACAGCAGGTGCTCTGTGTACACAGGTAAGGCCGGTTCTTTCATCCCTGCTGACGGCAGTGGAGGTGGCTACTCCCTTTGAATGATTTATTTTGAAGGACAGCTGATCACAGACTTCACCACTTCCCGCCTCAGTTTATTCAAACTTCAGCCAAGCCCTGGTTTAAATAAAGGTCATCAGGAAATGATTTCACTCCCATTAGCTACATGTTTCACTGAAACCCATAGAGCAATTCATGCACCATTAGGGACGGGGGAAAGTAGCTAAATAAAGCCCTTACAGCACTGCGGACACTGGCCCCAGACTGGCCTCCAACCAAGGAATAAAATGGCAGGCAGATGCTGGGTCAACTCGTGCACTCAGTCACAGCCAGAAGCCGTAAAAGGCAAAGGTTGGCGGTGAAAATATACTGAATCTGTTGCAGGGACCCCCATTGCCTTTGCCTGGTGCTTAGAATCGTGGACATCTGCTGAAAGGGGCACAGATGTTGCCATCTGGAAGCTTCTACCTGCCACCCTCCTGTTCCAAGACGGCCAGAAATTTGACAACAGCTACCAGAAGACTTGTGAAAGCTCATGCCTTTTGACCCCCTCATTTCCCCATTTTAGGCCTTTTGCCTAAAGAAGTCATCTGCGGATATAACATGGTGTAGATACAAAGAGCTTGGCAAGAGAGTTCTTTATATCAGCAACAATTGGAGGAAATTAAATGTCCAACAATAGAATGGTTCAACACAACTCAGCATAGACACAGTGTCATGTTCCTGGTTTGGAAGGTTTTCTAATCATGACGTGGGGAATCTGTGACAAAAGCAGCTGGTGAGGGGAAATAATATACAACAGACACGAATTTGTGTTTTCAACACCTTTGCAAGGAGATTATTTCCTTCTGCCTTGTGTTACAATTAACTGGTTGCCTATTTGTCCCCCGACGGTAAGCTCCCAGAGGACCACAAGGGTGAACTTGTCAGTGGACTAGAAGAGCAGATGGCTGTGTGGATCATTGGAGTCTGAGTGGTTCATTTCTTTTTTTTTTTTTTTTTTTTTTTTATATGTCATCATTTTTATGTAGTGTCCTCTTGGAAATTCTGACTAATGTATTAAAGCATTAGATAGAAAGCATTAGATAGATATTGATACAAATATCAAATTACATACAAATTTCATATATAACAGAGAAAGGAAGAGTTTTTTAATATATTGAGAGGGAATTCCTAATTATCAATTCAAAACATATCTCTGTCTCTTACCTCTCTCCAATACCAAATACTAATTTAATTCCATGTACATTCGAGGGTTACACACTTCAAAATAAGCTATTGGAGGGGCGCCTGGGTGGCGCAGTCGGTTGAGTGTCCGACTTCAGCCAGGTCACGATCTCGCGGTCCGTGAGTTCGAGCCCCGCGTCAGGCTCTGGGCTGATGGCTCGGAGCCTGGAGCCTGTTTCCGATTCTGTGTCTCCCTCTCTCTCTGCCCCTCCCCCGTTCATGCTCTGTCTCTCTCTCTGTCCCAAAAATAAATAAAAAAAATAAATAAATAAATAAAAAAATAAAAAAAAAAAATAAGCTATTGGAGGGGGAAAACCAGAAGAAAATAAAAGTGAAGATTTATCAAGTCTGTGTATGGAGGAGAACATTCTAAGTATAAATTTTCCAGAAAAAAAAAAGCAACTGCAAGCTTTTTAAAAATCAAAAGTGACCAAGTTATCCCGGAAGCAGAATCATTCAGTAGAACCTAAATAACACAACAAACAGCAGATTGGGAAAAGAATTTGCAGCAATAAGGCAGGAGACAGTACCTTTAAGTGGGTAAATCTTCATTCAATTGGTAGGAACAATGCTAAAAACTCTGTGGTTTAATAAACAAAGGTAGAAAGCTGACGATCCTGAGTGGTTCATTTCAAAAGAGCGGTAACAGCTTACATTTATTGTGTATTTACTCTGTGCCAAATCCTGAGCCGAGTTCTTCACGAACTTACCACTTATTCCTCACTGTATCATGTGAAGATGATGTGGGTTGGTTAGGTCAGTGTTCCCAAACTGTGGTCCCTCGGAATCAACAGTTATCAGCCTCACCTAGGAATTTGCTAGAAATCCAACCTACTGAATCAGACCCACTGAACCAGAAACTCTGGGAGGTGCGGGCCACCAATCTGTGCTCTACCAAGCTCTCTGGGTGATTCCGACACGTCCTCAAGTTGGAGAAGCCCTGGGCATGCATCCCGTGTTTCTCGAGGACAGCCTTGGAATTGAGGCTCAGAAGTTGCATCCCAGCCCGATCAAGGCCAAGAACAAGCCCTAGTCTGACAAAGCCCGATTTGTCAACCCCATGCAATGAGGGAGAACCCACACTGAAGGAACCCAACAAAAGAAAAGACAGTTACTCTAGAACTTGGAAGAGGTGTGCAATTCAAAGGAAGCAGTGTTTTTTGCCTCAAAGCAAAGCAGGACCGTGTTGAGAGGGATCCACATCAAGTCTGGACTGAAAGTGGACCCAGAGTCCTGTCTCCTGGAAACGACAAGGTTAAGACCGATGTGGGGCGTTCAGAAATCCCTTATCTGAAGCCCTGAGCTTGGGTTGCAAAGAGGGATGTTTTCCATGTCAAAGTGACTCACACTTCGGGGCAAAGGTGGGATGTTTCATTCTTACTTTCCAGTCTCCCCCAAACCACCCCCCCCCCAAATTCCTGCTGGTAAAATTTCAAGCAGCCAAGTTTCAGGGAGTCTATGATCTTAGCATTTTCTCAACGAGTCACCGAAAGCCGTGAGCTGTTACGACATTTTACAGCCACAGAGCGTCCTGCGGCAGGAGAATATTGTTTCCCGCTTCTCAGCAGCTGGCCTTCTCCACATCTGCCATTTCAGACAGACAAATGGCCAGAGATCTGTCCTTTCTCGGTCCCAGCTAATTTCACTTTCTCAGCTCCGAGGCATTAAACGAATGCACACTCTTAAAGCATTTGAGCAGTGCCTGGCAGATAATATAAACTATCATTTTATGTTACACAGATTATACATCAATATAAAAAGAATATAACACATAAGATACGTTATGTAATTAATATAACTACTAATTACTTGATTAAAGTAGTAAGGGTTTTGGTTAGCTGGAAAAAGGAGAAAGGGTGTTTCCCTTCTCTTCAAGTGAGACCACGGAGTCAGAAAGCATCTGAGGCCTCTGATTGCAGAAATAAGAGACCAGGTCAAGAAAGACCCCGGGTTCTAGTTCTAGGCTCGCCGAGATGGAAAAGGAGATGTGTTTACTGAATGTCTGTTTTGTGCTGGGTTCAGAGCTTCCCCGTTTGCCCTACAAATTGAGCACCATTACTGTCATTTTCCCCATAAAGGGAGGTTAAGGCAGTTACCGAAACTCATCTAGCTCACCAGCGGTGGAGCGAAGGTACAAACCCAGTTGTAGCTCGGCATGTGACCATTCACAAACACTCGCACCGTGGGAGCCTTTGGTTTTCCATTTGTCAAATGGAGGAGAGACAACAACACAGTTTTTAAAGCTCCTTCTCACACCAAGGTTCTCTCTATAACTAAAACTCAGTGATGACTCTCCACCCCCAGAAAAAGGCTACATGTAAACAGACAATGCTACAAGGATAGTCATCATACATTCTTCATCATCTCAAAAATGGGAAATAACCAAAATACTGAACAATTGGGTACGATTAAATACATTATAACATATCCATACCGTGGAGGACTATGCAACTATGACAAATGAAATCATTGAAGTAAATTATGAACATAAAAGATTGCACGGTATACTGTTCACATATTCATAATATTTTATGAAAAAAGTTTTTTTAACAATTTATTCATTTTTTAGAGACAGAGCGTGAGTGGAGGAGGGGCAGAGATAGAGAGGGAGACACAGAATCCGAAGCAGGCTCCAAGCTCCGAGCTGTCAACACAGAGCCCGACGTGGGGCTCAAACTCACGGACCGCAAAATCTTGACCTGAGCTGAAGTCGGGCGCTTAAACGACTGAGCCATCCAGGCACCCCGTGATAAAAAGATAGTTTAAAAGCAGGGTATCTCATTGACACATTCAGTGGAATCCTTATCAAAAGCCCAGTAACATTTCTGCAGAAATAAAAACTCCATCCTATGTATTGCATATTTGAAAGTTGCTAAAAGAGTAGATCTTACAAGTCCTCCTCGCAAGAAAAAAATTTTTTTACGATGTGTGCTGTTGGCTGTTAACTAGCCTCACTGTGGTAGTCATTGTGCAATATGTACACATATTGAATCACGTTATATGCCTAAAAACGAATATGATGTCTTATGTCAACTTTACCGCAATTTTTAAAAAAAGAAAAATAAAAATCCATTTTAAGACTCATGCAGTTTTAAGGGACCTGAATCGCCAATCTTGAAAAAAAGAGTACAAAGTTGGAGGTCTCACACTTCTTGATTTCAAAACTTACTACCAAGCTAAGACAATCAATATGATACTGGCATAAAGACTGACGTATATTGGGGTGCCTGGGTGGCTCAGTCGGTTAAGCGGCCGACTTCGGCTCAGGTCATGATCTCGTGGTCTGGGAGTTCGAGCCCCACGTCGGGCTCTGTGCTGACAGCTCGGAGCCTGGAGCCTGCTTCCGATTCTGTGTCTCCCTCTCTCTCTGCCCCTCCCCTGTTCATGCTCTGTCTCTCCCTGTCTCAAAAATAAATAAAACGTTAAAAAAAAAATTAAAAAAAAAAAAAAAGACTGACGTATAGACCAGTGGAATGGAATGGAGAGCCCAGAAATAAACTGCCACCTATATGGTCAGATAATTTTCAGCCAAAGTGCCAAGACAGGGAAAGCACAATCTTTTCAGCAAATGGTACTGGGAAAACTGGACAACCACATGCAAAAAGTGATAATAATAAAGTTGAACCCTTGTTAAACACTATATACAAAAATTAACTGGAAAATGGATCAAAGACTTCAATGGAAGAACCAAAATGATAAGACTCTGAGAAGAAAACATAGGGGAAAACCTTCACGACATTGGATTTGGGAATGATTTCTTGGATGTGACACCAAAGGCACAAGCAACCACAACAACAAAAGAACAGGTAAGTTACCCTTTGGCAAAATTAAAAACTTTGTGCATGAAAAGACACGATCGACAGAATGAAAGGTCAGTATGTGCAATGGGAGAAAATATTTGAAAATTATATAGCTGATAAGGGACTAATATCCAGAATATATAAAGAACTCCTATAACTCAACAACACAAAAATAAACCACCTGATTTTAAAGTGGGCAAAACAAGGGGCATCTGGGTGGCTCAGTCGGTTGAGCATCTGACTTCAGCTCAGGTCATAATCTCACGGTGAGATCCAGGGTTAGGGTTAGGGTTAGGGTTAGGGTTAGGGTTAGGGTTAGGGTTCCAGCCCCACATCGGGCTCTGTGCTGACAGTGCAAAGCCCGCTTCGGATCTTCTGTCCCCTTCTCTCTGCCCCTCCCCCACTTGTGCTCTCTTAAAAATAAATAAGCTTTAAAAAAGTGAATAAATAAAATAAAATGGGCAAAATGAGCAGACATTTCTCCACAGAAGATATACAGGTGGATAACGAGCTCATGAAAAGATGCTCAACATCACTAATCACTTGGGAAATGCACTCAAAACCAGATTAGATACCTTTGCATGACCATTAGGATTACTATCATCAAAAACCAAAACAGAGCAAGTGTCAGTGGGGATGTGGTGAAACGGGAACCCTAGTGCATTGCTGGTGCAGCTGCTGTGGAAAGCAGTGTGGTGATTCCTAAAAAAAAAAAAAAAAAAAAAAAAAAACACAGAATTACCATGTGTTCCAGAAATTCCACTTTGGGATATACACCCAAAATAATTGAAACAGGTGTATGTAGGCCTACGTTCATAGCAGCATTATTCACAATAGCGAAAAGGTGGAAATAACCTCAGTGTGAAACAGTTCAAGATGGATACACAAAATGTGGTTTATACATATGATGGAATATTATTCAGACCTAAATATGAAGGAAGTTCCAGCACCTGCTACAATACGAATGAAGCTCGGGGTCATTGTGCTAAGTGAAACACACCAGTCACGAAAAGACAAGTCCTGTGTGATTCCACTTACATGAGGTCCCTAGAGGAGTCAAATTCATAGAGACAGAAAGTAGGATCGTGGGTGCCAGGGGATGGGAGAGAGAAAAGTGTTGTTTAATGGGTACATAGTTTCAGTTGGGGTAGAAGAAAAAGTTCTGATGAAAAAGTTCTGGTGATGGATGCACAGTAATGTGAGTGTATTTAATGCCACAGAACTGTTTACTTAAAATGGTTAAAATGATAAAATTTATGTGTATTTTACCACAATAATAAAGTATACATCAAATTATCCCATTTAAAAACCGTTAGTGTACCTGCTTAAATATACATGAAAGAATATATCTACAATGTTAAGAGCAATTCTCTCCTGGTAATAGATTAGGAGTGATTTGAGACAGTTATCTTGTGAATTGTCTAAATATTCGTGATGAGCTTGGTTTAGCTGTATAATAAAACAAAATCCTGAAAAAAAAATGCAAACAGCAAGATCTCTAGTAATGTCAGTACGAGGCCTTAAACAGTTCTCCTCCATAGAAAACAAACAAGTATAAAACTGGACCAAATTATTTTGCTAACAAAGCACTGGAAATGACCCAAGACAGGTAGCAACTTGAGTAGTCTTTACTCGAGAAAAACTGCTACCGTGACCTTTCTGCCTTGGGGGTGTCTGTGTTTCTCCCAGCAAAGGGCAGCAGGAACCCACAGCTTCCTTGGCCAACAGTGGTACACATGGTTGGAGGGCTGCGAATGTAACAGAGAGATTTTGAAAGTGAAAGAGCCATTTGTGAGAGCTAATTTATGCGTCAACTTGACCAGACTAAGGGATGTCCAGATAGCTAGTAAAACATTATTTCTGGGTGTGTCTGCAAGGGTGTTTCCAGAAGAGATTAGTGTTTCAATAGTTAGACTGAGTAAAGAAGATTGTTGTCCTCACATCATCCAATCTACTGAGAGTCTGAGTACAACAAGGCAGAGGAGGGAAGAATTTGCTCTTTTCGCCTGAACTGGGACATCCGTCTTCCCCTGCTCTCAGACATTGGCGTTCCTGGTTCTTGGCCCTTCAGACTCAGACCAGAACTTACACCATCAGCCCCCTGATTCTCAGGCCTTTGGACTCAGACTTATACCATCAGCTCCCCTGGTTCTCAGGCCTTCAGATGTGGACTGGATTGCACCACTGGCTTTCCTGTTCTCCAACTTGCAGATGGCAGATCGTGGGCTTTTTAGCCTCCATAATTTGGTGAGCCAAGTCTCATAATAAGTCCTCTCTTATTTATCCATATCTATATATCCTGTTGTTCTATTTCTCTGGAGAAGCCTGACTAATACACCATAGGAGGGCAAAGACAACAAATTCTTCACACGTCTTGGGCTGAATGCTAAACTAAGCATAAGTGTGAAGAACCCAAAAAACTCAGAGGAAATTGAAAGCCTGAGGACACTTGAACACTTTCTCCCTCTTCTTCTTAGCCTACCTGAAACTAGAACCTTTGAATGAGCTCCTCAACTCACCCAGAGCTCAGATGGCAAAGGGTTTAAATCCTCATTGGCTTGAGATGTCAGAGCACAACCTTTGTTCAATCCGTGGCTGACCTTGAACTATTCAAACACGGGAGAGAACCCAAGGGAGCCAATTGAAAATAGAAAAAAAAAAAAAAAAAAAAAATATATATATATATATATATATATATATATATAATTTTAGCAGAAACATTAGCAGCTCCACACTATGGGAGAGATAGTTTGCAGTTGGAGTCCAGGTAACTTAATTGCCTAATAGTCGATGCGAGATAATAGAAGAAAGAATGGGGGCGCCTGGGTGGCTCAGTCGGTTAAGCATCCGACTTCGCCTCAGGTCATGATCTCACGGTCCCGTCGGTGAGTTCGAGCCCCGCATCAGGCTCTGTGCTGACAGCTCAGAGCCTGGAGCCTGTTTCAGATTCTGTGTCTCCCTCTCTCTCTGACCCTCCCCTGTTCATACTGTCTCTCCCTGTCTCAAAAATAAATAAACGTTAAAAAAAAAAATTTTTTTTTTAAAAAAAAGAAGAAAGAATGAACTTGAAGATAAATCAGTAGAAATTATCCAGACGGAAAGCCACAGAGACAAAAGATGGAGGAAAAATCAACAGAATCTCAGAAATCTGCAAGTTGGTGTCACCCATCCCAACATATGTTTCATTATAGCCCAAGACGGAGACAGACGACAGAAGTGGGCAGAGAGACATTTGACATATAATGGCCAAAACCTTCCGAAATTTAGTGAAAAACATTGACTAACAGATCCACGAAACTCAACAAGAAAGCTAAACACCAAGAGAGTCCAACCTAAACACATCGTAGTCCAATCACTGAAAGACAAAGACAAAATCTTGAAAGCAGCAAGACAAAAATGATGCATCACTATATAAAGGATTAATAATATGAAAAGTAACTGGGTTCTCGCCAGAAATAATAGACACCAGAAGACATTGCAATAGCATATTCAAAGTGATGAAGGGAAAAAAATTGTCAACATACAATTTTCTACATGGCAAAACTACCCTTCAAACTTAGAGTGAGGTAAAGACACTTCTGGTTAAATAAAGACTGGGCAAGTGTGTTTCTGGCAGATCTGCATTACAATAAAAGATAAAGGAGAACTGAGTAAAAACTTTAAACAAAAGTTTAAAACCTTGATCAAAACCTGATCAAGATCCACAGGTTTGAATGAAGACCACTGAAATTGGTGATTATGTGGCATGTTTTTTTTCTTTTGTTTTCTTAATTTCACTAAATGATACATGGCTGTTTAAGGCAAAAAATATCACATTGGGTTTATAACAAATATACAGGTAATATATGAAAACAGTAGCTCAACGGAAGATGGATGCAAATATGCTAGTGCAAAGTTGGTGGAAGTTAGTCATTATTAATTTGAATTAGATTGTGATAAGGATGCATATTGCAATGCCCAAAATCACCAAAACCCCACAAACTATCAAAAAAATAAAGAGAGAACTAAAATCATATGTTAAAAAAGAATTCTTTAACACAAATGAAGGAAGTATAGGAGAAACAACTAAGAGATGAGACAAGTAGAAAACAAACAGCAAGATTGCAGACCAACTCTAGCCAGGTCAGTAATACATTAATTATGAATGGGTTAAACCTGCCAGATAAAAGGCAGAGATTCTTTAGACTGGGTTAAAAAGCAAGATCCAACTATATGCTGTGCACAAGAAAGTAAAATGATGGGAAAGGATGTCCCATGCAAACAGAAGCATGAGAGGGCTGGACTGACCATATCAATAACAGACAAAATAGGCTTTAAGACAAGAAGTACAAGATAGGAGGGAACAAAGAGACAAGCAGAGAAAATACAAGAGAAAGACATAAGAAAAACAATGAAACTAAAAGTTCATTCACAGTAAAAAAAAAAAAAATCAGTAAAACGGATAAACCTTTAGCTAAACTGATCAACATGAAAGAGAAAGGAGTTTCAAATTGCCAATATCAATACCAAGCAATGAAATTGAATTGGTAGTTTAAAGTCTTCCCCCAAAGGAAAGACCAGGTCCAGATGCCTTCACTGGTGAATCCCACTCAATATTCAGGAGTAAATACTATCAATTTTACAGAAACAGAAAATACAGGAAGAAACATTTCCCAATTCATGTAATGAAGACACTATTATCCTAATAGCAAAGGCAGACAAAGAAATCACAAGAAGAAAAAACCACATCAATATCTCCCCATGAATATGGATACAAAAACCTTTGACAAGTATCAACAAATCAAATGCAGCAATATATACAAAGGATAATAATACATCAGATCCAAGTGAAGTTCATCCCATCAATGCAAGGTTAACATAACATCCCATAATCAATTCATGTATTACACCATGTTATCCAATAAAGGATAAAAAGCAAACAATCATCTCAACAGATGTAGGAAAAGCATTTGACAAAGTGTGACATTTATTCTCAATAAAATCTCTCAGCCAACTAGGAACAGAAGGGGGCTTCCTCAACCTAATAGAGCATCTGGCAAAACCCCCCAGCCCATATCAGATTTAATGGTGAGAGGCTGAATGCTTGCCACCTAAAATCAGGAACAAAGCAAGGATGTCTGCTTCACCATTTCCATTCAACATTGTGCCACTGTGCACCCACCAGAATGGCTAAAATGAAAAACCAAACACTACACCTGACTATACCGAGTGTGGGTGAGGAAGTAAAGAAGCTGATACCTTGTGCATTTCTGGTGAGAATGCCCGTTGGTACAGGCGCTTTGAAAAACAGCTTGATGGGCTTCTTTTTTATATATTTTTTCTTCCTTTCTTTCTTTCTTAGGTTTTATTTGAGTATCTCCATACCCAACGTGGGGCTCGAACTCGTAACCCTGAGATCAAGAGTCACACACCCCTCCAACTGAGCCAGCCAGGCGCCCCCTGACAGGTTTCTTTAAAAGCACTTTACCTTATGATCTAGTAATTCTAGTCCTAAATATCTACCTAAGCGAATTAAGAACATCTATATCCGCGAAAAGATTTGTATGCTAATGATCACAGCCATATTAGTCATAATATCCAAAACAAATTGATCCAACCCGAATGTCCTTCAACAGGAGAATGTTGAGCAAAATCCGATGCATCCCTGCGATGGAATACTACTCAGCAACGAAGAGGAACAAACCATGAATACAAGCTACAAAGCGGGGGAAACTCCAAAACATTATACTAAGCAAAGAAAGCCAGGCATCAAAGATCACATACTGTCTGGTTTCATTTATGTGAAATTCTAGGAAAAGCAAAACCACAGTGACAGAAGTCACATCAGTGTTTATCAGTATTTGCAGTGCTGATCTGCAAAAAGGTACGGGGGAAGGTGGGGGTGCTGGATGCATACCGTAGTCGTGGACACACAACCATGCACGTTTACCCAAATTTGCCGAACCACGTGTTTAAAACGAGTGAAGCTTATGGAGTGTGAATTACACCTCAGTGGAGCTGTCAAAGAACATGGGGGCAGGGAGCAGTGCTCTGCGCCATATCCACATCTGGCTGGACACCGTGTGCCACACGCCGCCGGTAACCTTCTGGGTAGGGTGGCTGGGAAGATGAGGGTCATGGAGACGGTGCCCAGGCCAGTGGGGCAGAAAGGCATGTGACCCAGTCACTGCGAAGCAATGCAATGAAGCTTCGCCAGAGTTCCCAGTGCTGTGGGCACAGCAGGGAGGGAGCTGTCAACCGCTTCTGGGCGGGGACGTGCCTCCTTGGAGCCCAGACGGTGGGGACGGTGGGAACAGTGGGGACATAGGTCTGTTGACTCCCCTTCCCACCCACCAAAGCACCAGAGGGCTGTCATTTCTCTTTTACTTAAAGTGAATTAAAATTGATCATGGGGCACCTGGGTGGTTCAGTCGGTTAAGCGTCCGACTTTGGCTCAGGGCATGATCTCACGGTCTGTGAGTTCGAGCCCCGGGTCGGGCTCTGTGCTGACAGCTCAGAGCCTGGAGCCTGTTTCAGATTCTGCGTCACCCCCCCTCTCTCTGCCCCTCCCCTTCTTGCACTCTGCCTCTCTCTCTCTCAAAAATACATAAACATTAAAAAATTTTTTTTTAACTAAAGTGAACTAAAATTAATCTTGCCTGGAGACTTTCCTGATAATCCTTTGGAATAATTAGGGTCTCCCCGGGGCGTTGCAAAGACCGGATTGGGCCTCTCCACCTAAACCCTGAGGGCAGTCCTGGTGACCCCAGTGGGGTGGAGGCAGGGAAGGTGGCAAGGAGGAGAGTGTAGCAGGTGGAGAGAATCACCTGTCCAAGGGCCCTGCAGTGAGACCTGGCGTGTCCAAGCAGCTGTCCCGAAGTCCTGTGTGACCGGAGCGTAGTTAGCAATGACCTAAAGGAGTTACCGAAGTCTGGGGTGTAAATTACAGTTTCCAAAGTCTTGTGGTGTTATTCAGCTCCATTCGTGTAGCTAATTGTCCCAAGGGCGTTGCTCTGCCCCAGTTCCACTGGCAACCCCTTGAGGGCAGGGCCTGCGCTTCCCTGGTTTCCTTATACGTCTGCAAAGGACGGAAGGAATGTTTATTGCAAGCCTGCTGCATACTTTATGGGCATTATAGCAGTCAGTCCTTATGTGGGAGGTTCTTTCTTCTTTAAAAAAAATTTATCTTTGAGAGAGAGAGCATGAGCACGAGCAGGGGAGGGGCAGAGACGGAGACAGAGAGAGAGAAAGAGAGAGAAAGAATCCCAAGCAGGCTTTGCAACATCAGCACGGAGCCCAACATGGGGCTCAAACCCACAAACCTAGGGATCACAACCTGAGCCAAAATCAAGAGTTCCACAGACGCCCCTCTGTTTTGTTTTTTTTTATTAATTAATTTTATTTATTTATTTTTTAGAGACAAGAGAGGGGGAGAGAGAGAATCCCGAGCAGGCTCTATGCTCAGCGCAGAGCTGTATGCGGGGCTCGATCTCAGGACCCCGATATCATGGCCTGAGCAGAAATCAAGAGTCAGGCGCTTAACCAAATGAGCCACCCAGGCGCCCCCTGGGAGGTTATTTCATTGTCCCTGTTTTAGGCTAAGGAAACTGAGGTCCAGAGAGGTGAAGTGACTTGCCGAAAGTCACACAGAGGCAGAGCTGGGATTCGAACCACAGTCTGCCCTGCCTGAGTCCCAGCACCACCTCTAGTCCTGTACCAAGAGCTAAGAGGTGTTCAGAAATCCTTGTAGCGTAAAGGCATGGCTGGGCCTGGCCTATTTATTGGGCTCATTCCTTGAATCCCAGCACCCAGGAGAGAGGGCAGTAGGTTCGCAGCCTGAGGTCAGAGCCTCCCTGCCCACATGGCTCCCTGCCTCAGTTCTCCTGGGTGCTAAGGAGGGGCACGATCATCTCAGGCGTGACTAAGGCTTGAAAAATGTACTGAAAGTAAGATCCAGTGACTAAGAGGAAGGAAGGGGTGTCCTCGGCTTACCCACCCCTGCCCCACACAGCCATTTCCCAATTCCCTCTACTGGTTTGACCGAGTTAATGGGAGAGAGGGCGGGAGGGTGGAGTGGGCCTGCAGGACCCGGCTACCAGAAGCTGGCTGGGCCACAGCCTCCCAGCCTCCCGGCCTCCTACCCTGCCCTGTACCGCCCAGCCCAAGTGAGCCTGCCCCTCGCAGCTCCCCATCACACCCCAGGACGAAACCCAGCTCCTCAGCCTGGCATTTGGCTGCCCTGCTTTCCAGGCTTAGCCCCCACAAACTCCCACCTCACAACCTTCTGCTCCCGCAAATGCCTTTCCCGGCCCCATTTCATTCGGTCTTTGGCCACGCAGGTCCCCTCACCATCCGCTCCTGTTTTCCATGTGTTGATGTTTGACTGTTAAAATCCTCAAACGAGCCCCTTTGGTCACCAAACTGATGTGGGGCACTCTGGCCCAGGCGGTCGGCATGTCGAATCACCTTGCAGGCAGCCCCACCTGGGTCCTGCGTGGTTGTGGCAAACCCGAAGCCAAGGCCTCCTTGGAACACCCCTCCCCATCCCAGGCAAAGCCGGTCCTCCCACCCCATGAAGTGTCACCATGAGGGACCCACAGATGCACCGAGGCACTCAGGCCCAAGAGTCACGGTGACTTGCCCCAGGGATCGTCTTCCCATCAGATTGTGAGCCGCTGGCACGAAGAAGGTGCTCAGGACACGTTTGGAAATGGAAGGGGGAGAGGAGAAGGGAGGAAGAGAAGGGGGAGGTGAGTCTATGTCCAACCCTTAGGTGTGTTATTGAAAAGAAACTGATTCTGAATGCCTCTATTTGGGAAGGGGAAATGCACCATATTACTAGATTTTACTAATTTACTAATTTCCTAAATTTCAGAAAAGAAACACTTTGGTGTCTTTACTATTCTAACAATGATACATGCTCATGGCTTTTCGTTTTGTCATTTTTTTCTCCTAGACCACGGGCTGGCAAATTTCTTCTGTAAAAGAGCCTAAATAACTTCGGTTTTGTGGACCACGTATGTTCTCTATACTACGCTCTTCTGCTTTTTGTTTTTACCACCCCTTAAAAATGTAAAAACCACTCTCAGCTCATGGGCTGAGACTGCAATTGGCCCCACAGGCCACAGTTTGCCAAACCCCATTCTATACAGCCCAGCGAGATGCAGATAAGAGAAAGAAAAAAAAACCACCCATAAACCTTCATCCAAAAATAAATGCTCCCCACATTTTGGCATGTTTCACTCTGGACTCTTTCTGGGCATGTATATTACGTGTATTTGACAAAATAGGATTGTATTCTACATACCGTTTAGTAACTGGATCTTTTCTTTTAACAAAATCATGCGCACCTAGCTCCATGCCGTTGAATACGGATCTAGGACACTCTTTTCATGGCTGTGTGGCTCTGCATTGTATGAGCCAAACGATTTCTTTGGCATATTTACTGAGGGCAGACGAGTTACTGCCTACAAGTCCTCGTTCACCGTATTAAGAGACAGAAAAAAAGACAAAAAAAGGGATGAATCTTTGCGACCTGGGGACAGGGCACCCCTTCCGCAGCAAACACAAAGCAATGCTTTTGGCTGATGGTTTTATCACATATTTCTTTGCACCCGCTTCTTTCCTGCAAGAGCTGGGCATAGCGGGTGGCTGACGGAACAAAGATGCAGCACAGAGGGGCACCTGCTTTGATCCCGAGGCCCGGTCCGGGAACAGATGCCGTCAGAATGAACAGGGAGCCTGCTTGATGGGAGGCGACAGAGCATCCCTCGGGCATAAAGCAACTCGACGGTCTTTCGGGCCAGAGGGCACTGGCTCAGCCTGGCACCAGACATCTGTCCCGCACTGGGGCTTTTAGAAACTCTTAGAGACGCGGGTCCTCCTCACCCTCCAGGTGGGCGTTAGGTGCCCTGGCGGTCGTGGTCTTGGTGGTCGGGAGATGTGAGTCTTGCACACACCCTAAGGTACTCAGATAATTGGAGGCAGGCAAGGGGAGACGGGAGGTTTTGTTTGTAATTATAATATATAGTCACATGTAACTGCATCCAGGCTTCATGCCATTGCATTCAACTCTCAAACAGGCCCAGCGACCAGCCTGCTTTGCAGGTGAGGGACTTCAAAGCACAGAGCAGTCAAGTTACCTGCCCAAGGTCACACCGTCAGGGACGGAACCTGTGTGGTCTGACTCAGAAACGGGTGCTCTCCCCGGTGGCACAGTGAAACCGGGATCCCTCTGAGAAGCAGAAGAGCTTAGGACGCTCCTTGGCCTCTGTTGGCCTGCACCTCGTGTCTCTTGTGGGTGCCTCCCACTCCCCTCCATCCTCAGGGCGCCGGAGGGAGACCCAGACGAGAAGGCGGGCCTGAACACTGAGTCGTGCGAAGTACGTATGGGCCGGCACGTTGCCACAGCCGACTTATGGGGGACATCATGGACGATGGCACTGAGGCCAGAAACAATGGAAGGCCATTGTCAGCCAGGAAAAGCACCAGCTGTTCCCAGGGACCAGGGGCCCATCGCCCCTTCTGCACCTGTGCCCCCCTGGCCCAGGACCTCTCTCTATCTCCCCTGGATGATCCCGACAGCTCCCGGCTAGGCTTCCTGCCACCTGCCTCCACCTGCCGTCCATCCACCCCATCTGCCATGAGCATCACTGCCCTAAAAACTGATCCTGGTCATGTCCCTCTGCGGCCTCAACTCCTCCTGAGCTCACCATGAAAACTGCCCATCTCCCCTAAACCCATCTCTAGGCCTTTGTACATGCTTTCCCCTTGCTGATGCTGTTCCTCTGGTTAATATTCTCCCTCCCCTTTCTGGCAGCTTCCGGTACAACCTTCAAGACTCACGTCCAGCATCACCTTCCCTGACCTCCGGGGCAGTTGAGTGCTGCCCCCTCAGTGCATCCACTCGGCCACGCGCACACAGCCCCGCGTGTGGCAATCTCGGGGTGCGCGTTTCCCCCGGCCCAGGAGGGACCGGGCCTTCCTCATCCTCACACCCCGGTGCCCACATCGGAGCCCAGCCCGGAGCGAGCATCGGCCAACACCTCGGCTGACCACCTGCCCCGGGTCCGGGCCCACGCGACAACCGGGGTGGAGCCGGGGTGCCGGCGGGAACTGGGCAGGCCAGGCAAGAAGGTGCTTGTCTGAGAACCAAGCCAAGGGGTGACCTCACTGCTGACTCGGCCTCGCAAACACGAAGGTGGGGGCCGCCCTCCTAGGGAGGGGCGACTCCTGGGACAGCTTTAACAGGCAAGGTGCGGGCTCAGGGGCCAGAAAGCAAGGTGATGAGTCAGGGAAGGGGAGACGCCTTGCCCTAAAAAGGGAACAGTTGCCCTCCCGCAAGTCCCTACTGAGCATATTACACTCATTAAAAGAAAAAGAAAAGAAATAGGAGGGAAAAGGCCCGAACCCCATAGCTGGCGCGCTTCCTCGGAGGTAATTAACGATCGCTTGTTAAAGAGAGGATGACACCACCCCCGGTTCGAGCCAAAAAACAAGGGCCCCAGGTGCGTGCCAGGTGGACGGCCCCGAACCCAGCCCGAGCCTCCTGTGCCAAGGACAGCACCCTGCCCTCCGGGCTCAGCCCTCGCCCCCCAGCCCGTCATTCCCCAAGCATCTGCCCCCCTCCTGGCCCCCAGGGGAAGGCGTTTGGGAGACGTCCACACCTCCGAGGCAAATTTTGGCTTTCCCACCAAGACAGCTGAAAATGGAGTTCAAATTGCTGCCTCTTACTGAGCCCCTGCAGCGTCCTGGGCTCTGCTGGCTGTTCTGAAACAGCAGAAGCACGAGGCAGGCCCTGGTGACCGGACTTTGCAGGTGGAAGGGGTGGGGGAGGGGACAGCTCAAGGTTAGTCGCTGGTGAGCGGCAGCACAGGAGACACAGGCCCTCTTTCAGCTGCACCACACAGCCCCACGGCATGACCCTTTGGGATAAGGGACAGCATCGGTTACCGTTCCCAGGCCGTGGCTGTTCCCCAGAGCCCCTCCCAGGACCCACAGTGAGGATACGGAGGCAGGCAGGTGTCTCAGCAGCAGAGTGGCCAGCCATCGGGTGATGGCGGGTTATGACATAACCAGAGGTAGTCAGGCTCTGTGTCCCCAACGAAGCCACAGTGGGAACTCTGGCCCTCTAAGGCAGGGCAGAGGCCTGCCAGCCACCCCGTCCTGGGAGCCACCCTGCCTCCTTTGGAGGGTTGCATGGGGACAGGAAGGCACAGACAAGCATCTCTTAAGGTCCACCAACTGAAGTGAACCAAAGAGGGCCTTTCAGCAGGGATTTACAGGTTGAATGATGTCCCCCCTCCCCCCCAAAGCATGCTGAAGTCCTCACCTCCCGTATCTCAGAATATGACCTTCTCTGGATATAGGGTCTTTATGGAGGTGATCAAGTAAAACGGGGTCGTTAGGACATGACTGGAGGAAATGTGGACACAGAGGCAGACGTGCTTAGAGGAAAGACGACACGAGGGCCTCGGGGAGCAGACGGCAATGTGCAGGCAGAGATTGGGGGGAGGCTTCTACGGGCAAAGGACGCAGGCTGTCACACACCACAGCGGCTGGGGAGAGGTCTGGAGTAGACTGTCCCTCAGGGTGCTCAGAAGGAGCCCACCCTGCTGACGCTTCTAGGCTCCAGGATGGTGAGGCAACACATTGCTGGCATTCCAAGCCCCCTGGTTTGTTAACAGCAGTCGCAGGGGCGGAGCTCCCGGCCTCACGGGTGGGGACCTTGCACAGGACCCTGTGCTCAAAAGGGCCCCTGCTTGGTATAGCATTCTGTGTCCCCCATCCTAAATTCTTAATAACTTCTCAGCATGGGGCCCACATTTTCATTTTGCACTGGGCCCGGCTAATTATGCAGCCGGCCATGTCTTCAGATATCCCTGGTAGGACCCCACCTGGTGCAGATACCCCCCGCAATCAGGGTCCCCACTCGGCACTGGCCCGTGAACTTGATGGGCCCCAGCCAGGCATGGTGGGGGGCCTGGGGTCAGGGCCTCCTGGGCCTCCTGACAGCTCACTTTTCCAAGGACCTGTGCAGGACCCCACCTAGCCCTTAAATCAGGACTCCTGCGTTCTCTTGCCAAATCGTCCCAGCGGTGAGCCGAAAGCAAGCTGAACCTTAGATTTTGCAAAGCAGGTGGTCACCAGGAGCCAACACTTGGCCACACATCACAGCCCCCTCCCTACAGCACTGAGACGGCCGTCTGCTTTTCGCTAACTCGGGTCACATCAGCTGGCCTTTCTGGACCCCTCCCCAGAGTTTAGCACCGGGATTCTGCATGGAATACTCAGTGCCTTCTGGGAGCTAGCCCTAGCGTGTAAGAGTCAGTTTCTATTTATTTCTTGTTTCAAAAGCAAACAAACCGTCCTGGGAGGCAGGTCACCTCATGATGGGTTTTATCAGCAGCCTCTGCAGAGAGCTGAGGGCTTTGTCCCTCATGCCCAGTTGAGCCGGGTCTGCCCCCTTGGCCTGGTGGCCAGGGGACGTCCCTGGCAGGGAGGAAAGGGGGACCGAGAAGGGAAAAGGGAGCTTATTTGTCTGGGGTACCTGGGTCCCGCCCAAAGCAATATCACAGATAATCACATTAACTCCCTGCAACAAAGCCTGGAAGAGATAGACAGATAAACTAAAGCCAGGATAATTGAGGCTCCCAGATAATCCCCACAGCCGACTTTGGCTCTGAATTTCACGGCACAGCAGCCTTTCACCGTGTTGGCTGGTGAGAATTCCCCTTCTCACCTTGCCCCGACCTGGTGACCTGGTACAGTGGCTCTGGGAGGAGGTAAGGGGCAGGGTGGAGGGGGAGGGGAGAGAATGACCCCCCGTGGTGCTGGCAGCCAGGGAGCCAGCCCACAGCCCTGTGGTCTCCTGACCCAGACTGTCTTTCTCCTCTCCCTCCCCGGCCAACTCCTCCAAGCATGGCCTCCTCCAGGCTGTCTGCCCTGCTATGGCCGTTGCCCGCCCCGCCCTGCCTGCTCCCCTGCCCCATTCCTTCACTTAACATATTTCACCTGGTTATTCATTTACCCGTCTTTTTTCCTGACCAGAGGATGCATTCTTTCAAGCTAGAACCTTGTTGATTTAATGTTTGGCCTCTGTGCTTTGTGTAGGACCTGGTGCTGAGGAGGAGATGTGCCCTGAAGCTTCCTGGGGGAGAACAGTCTAAGCGGGCAGGAGAGGCAACTGGGAACGTAGGGAGGAAGGCCAGACAGGAAAGTGCAGTCAGACATTGAATATATGCATGAATGAACGGATTGATGAAATAGAGGAAGATCTCGGGGCCCAGGGAAGACACAAGCCCACACCCATCTGGGAGGTGGTGAGAGAGTTTGCAAGGGTGACAGTTTTTGTGGGCAGGTGACTTTGCCCTCTCCCCTTCTCCAGGACCACACGGATGTAGAGAGCAGCCATCAGATACTGACCTGTATCGGGTAACCCCTTTGGCTCTTTTCATCCACTTCCTGGCAGCAACCGGGAAGACACCCCCCCCACCCCCCCCCCCCCCCCCCCCCCCCCCCCCCCGCCAACCACCACCACCTCCGTAAGAGCTCAGACCCACCGGGGCAGCCGAGGGAAGCTGGCAGGCAGCGCCTGGAGTAAGTTCCAGTGACTCTCAAGAAATTAATCGAACCCCGAGGGGACAGGCAGAGCCTGACAGTGGCAGGGGACAACCAGCAGATGTTGCACAAGAATGTGAAATTATGCAGGTTTGCTTTGTAATCAAGGCCACGCTCCGGAATCTTGGACACTACAGAGCGGTGGTCCTGTATCCCCCACTCCCGCCAAGACACCTGCTGTTTTATTTGGGTGCATTTCCTTCCAGCTCTTTCTACGTGTGGTTTTCTGCACAACAGAGAGGCAAGGGACCCCCCCACCCCAGAAAGCCACGAAGGAGGAAGCTGTCCCACCCCCCCCCCACACACACACACACAACCCCCATTGTCGGGCCCCACACAATTCATGCTGAGAAGTGCTCGGTGTCCCTGTTTGCAGAGCTGTGGCCCTTGTCTTGTGGCCTCTGGGCATAGTTTTACAAAGCTGCTGGGACAGTCCACACCTGCACAGGTGTGCGCGATCCATTTTGGGGTCAGTGAGCAGGGAGCATTGCCTCCCTGAGGGTCTGCCTGCAACCCCCCACTGCCCTATGCGTTCATTCACTCAGGTGGTCCATCAGTCGGTCGGCAAACCCGGGAATCCAAAGAAAACCAGCAGTAGAGTCCCCGTCCCTTAGGAGCTCTTGTTTGCACGAGACAACCAACCAAAGAGACAACTATACGCAGGCTAGCTAAAGGCACAGGGAGCTGCCGACCCCCCAGTGTCCAGGAGGCTCCCCGAGAACAGGGACTCTGCTTCTGCCCCCTCCCCCTCCAAGGACACTCAGTCACTGTGTCTCTCCCGTCCGCCCAAGGATACTAGAGAGGAGAATTCTATAGAAAGTTCCCCAAGGGTGCAGGGACGGCCTACTCAAGCTGGTTCCCTGGCAGCTGGGACCATGTGTCCCCCTCATTAGACCATTCACTTAATGAGGGTGGTGGATATAAAAAAAAAACACTTTGTAAACCGGAAAACACTGGATGAAGCTGAGAGCTGAGATGGTCATCCCAAACTGGCAGCTTCCTGAGGACAAGGGTTGGTCCTCCCCCATCAGACCAGGAGCCCCTGAGTCTGGGGTTAGGCCTCTCTCATCAAACTGGAGATTCCTGTTTTAATTCTGTGGTCCCAGAAAGTTCTGCATCCAGGGTGTGCCTAGTGGACTCTTGAACCACTTACGTGGACGCCAATGGACCATTCGTTCACCTTCACCTTCATGCTTAGCTGACTCATCTAAACACTTTCCGCTTCTTAGAAAGAAAATCCAGGGGCACCTGGGTGGCTCAGTTGGTTAAGCGTCCGACTTCGGCTCAGGTCGTGATCTCGCAGTTCATGAGTTCGAGCCCCGTGTCGGGCTTTGTGCTGACAGCTTGGAGCCTGGAGCCTGCTTCAGATTCTGTGTGTGTGTCTCTTTCTCTCTGCCCCTCCCCCGCTCACACTCTGTCTCTCTCTGTCTCTCAAAAACGAATAAACGTTAAAAAAAACTTTTTTTAAAGAAAATCCAGCTGTCCTCCGACATCTGAGAACATTTCTTACACCATTTATTAAACTGCTTACTCTATATATCGCATAGTGTACGAGGTAACTTTGACTTAAAGTTACACAAAGTGTAAATGACTCTGTAACGCATCCTTAGGATCTTGGAATCAGAAGGAATCTGGTGTTCCGTTCGCAAATGTGGCTGCACATGGGACCACCCGCAGCCCTTTGGCAAATGCCAATGCCCAGTCTGCACCACAAGCCAAAGAAGTCCAAATCCCCCAGGGTGAGATCCAAGCATCCATCCTTTATCAATTCCCCAGGGTTTCTGACACATAGCCCAGTGTCAGCAGGGTTCTAGAACTGCCTCCTTCCAATGCAGGAATCACAGCTATTTATTTATTCCAGAGATACATATAAAGCACCTGTCCTGTTCCAGAAACCAAGATTATCTTTTTTTTTAATGATTTTATTTTTGAGAGAGAGAGAGAGAGACAGAGTGCAAGCAGGGGAGGCACAGAGAGAGAGGGAGACACAGACTCTGAAGTAGGCTCCAGCTCTGAATCATAAGCACAGAGCCTGACGCAGGACTCGAACTCACGAACCGCGAGATCCTGACCTGAGCCAAGGTCAGACACTTAACTGACTGAGCCACCCAGGTGCCCTGAAACCAGGAGTATGTTAACCTCTTCTACAACTCTGTTGGTTCTCCGGGGTTTTTGGCGGCGGGGGGGGGGGGGGTGATATTTCCAGTAATGGGGAACTCACTGTCTCAACAGGGCAGATCTTTTCCCAAGAGCTGGTTTTTAGGGAGTACATGGGGAGGGGAGACGCATTGGGAAGGGCAAATAAGATCTCTTGGTCCCACCATGTGCCAGCAATGGTGTGGGGTGCTTCACACGCACCCTTCCTTTGAAGCTCGACACCCCCACCCAGTGAGGCAGAGAGGTCAAGCACGGGATTACAGAGGAGAAAACTGGGGCTCAGAAGCACGAGGGACCCTCCCCCCCCCGCAAAATCACTGAGCTCGTGTGCGAGGAAGCCAGGTCTGCACCCCAGAGTGTTGCTTCCATAGGAAGTTGGGGCTGGCTGGCCAGGCATTACGTCTGGATATCCAGAAAGAACCTTCCAGGTCTCTCACCAGCTTCTTAACCCCCACATTCCAGGCACAATGTTCCCCCAGTTTTCATTCCCTGTGCCCCTCAGGACTGCAAGGGTCCGACTGCTCCTGCTGCAAGGACTCAGGCAGGGCAATTCTCAATCCAAAAGAGTGACTATCTAATGGTGAAACTTGAACACATCCATCCTAGGCATCCAGCCTTGGCTTCCCAAATCACAGCCCAGAGGCGATGGCCCACTCTCCCCACCCTCCCAAACAGGCACATCCAGGCAGCAATAACAGCAGTCACCTGCTTCTTGTGTGCCTACTGTATACCAGGTGCCTCCCTCCTTTCTTGCCAGTCCTTATACAACAGCCCCAAATGAAGGATTAGGTTCCCTTTACAAACCAGAAACCAGGCACGGACAACTCTGTCTCCAGAGCCTGAGTTCTTGCCCGAGTAGACCAGCATTTTTCAATCTGCAGGTTCTTACTGGTGAGAGGGGTGTGAAATCAATTCAGCAGACTATGAGCAGCATTCAGAAAACAGAAGCAGGGGTGCCTGGGTGGCACAGTCGGTTAAATGTCCGACTCCTGATTTCAGCTCAGGTCACAACCTCACGGTTCGTAGGTTCAAGCACCACATCGGGCTCTGTGCTGACAGCATGGAGCCTGCTGAGGATTCTCCATCTCTCTCTCTCTCTCTCTCTCTCTCTCTCCCTCCCTCCCTCCCTCCCTCAATCTCTGCCCCTCCCCTGCTCACTTGCTCTCTCTCACTCTCAAAAATAAATAAATAAACTTCAAAAAAAAATAGAAAAATAAATAAATAAATAAATAAATAAATAAATAAATAAATAAAATAGAAGCAGGTAGAAAGGAGTAAAATTCTAGCGCGCATGGTAAGGGGAGGTCTGTTTCATAAGCAAGGCGTATGTGCGTTGTATGCAAGGTCGTGATGACAACTACATTTTTTACTGTGAGTTATGATCAAATACTCAAAGGCCAATGCCCTACACTGTTGTCTGTGTGATGTTACTAGAAAGTGGATTCCGCGGATGGGATGACAATGGGCTTTCGGCACCCAGAAGCGAGGGCTCAGGAGACCGCAGGGTGAGATCACCCTGCTTAGGGAGGGAGGGGGACCCGGGAGTCACCAGCACTCACCCATCCAGATGTTCCGCGCTGTCCTTACATAACGCCACCCGTTCTTGAGAAAACCCTCGGGAGCCAGCCTAAGGGGAAGAGGCCCACACGGCAGCATGAGAGGCGTGGGTCAGGCACCAGGAAGACTGATGAGAGGGTGCGGGAGTCTGGAATGAGCCAAGTGAGAAGGGTGATCGAGCCTCCACCCCAGGACGTCTTTGAAAGCAGAGATGGGGTTTCTGTCGAGAACAGGGCGGCCAGTGCCTCCCTCCAGCAGACTGGGCTGGCCACCTGGCCAACTGGGTAGGGTGATTCTCTGACATCGTGGTCTGGGCTGTGAACGTGGAGGTGTGAGGGTAGGGAAGGGGCGGCTGGCAAGGGACAGACAGAGCCACAGTGGCATGGAACAGAGCGTCCCGCGGCCAGTCTCCTTATCACGCAGGGCAGCCCCCCACCCCCTCCCGAAGCAATGGGGGTCCCTAGGAAGAGCCCTGGAAGGGGACTTGGAGGCCCAGCTCTGCCAATAGAAACCCTGGAACTAAAGCAAATCACACCTCTGAGCCTCATTTGCCTCATCTGTAAAATGGAATAGTGGCCTAGATCAGCACTGTCCAATGGAAATATAACCTGAGTCATATACGTTCTAGCAGCCGTATAAGGAACGGGTAGAGTTTATTTTCATAATATATGTTATTTGGGGGTGCCTGGGTGGCTCCATCCGTTCAGTGTCTGAATCTTGATTTCGGCTCAGGTCATGATCTCACGGTCGTGGGACTCGGCCCCATGTGGGGCTCCACGCTGAGGGGAGACCCCACTTAGGACTGACCCTCTGTCTCTCTCTCTCTCTCTCTCTCTCTCTCTCTCTCCCCCTCTGCCCTTCCCCGTTCGTGCTTCCTCTCTCTCTCTCAAAATACATAAACATTAAAAAATAATATATGTTACTTAGCCCAACATGTCCAAAATGTTACCATTCCGAAATGTAGTCGGTATGAAAAAGTAGCAAGGAGATGTTACGTTCTTTGCTCTACAACTTTCAACTCCAGTATGCATTTCACCCTTGGAGCACATCTCAACTTGACCTAGCCACAGCCCCAGGGCCCCACAGCCACATGGCTAATGGCTACCATACTGGACAGCACAGACATGCATAATCTCAAAGGCCTCCTCTAAAATTATGTGACTGGAGGAGAGGCCAGGCTAGAGTCCTCATACACGTCCCTCGGGTTGAACCCCAGGGCCCCGGCTGGTGCCAGCTGCAGAAAACCGTTCAGGTGACATATTGAGGGAGTTACCTCACGTGGCAATAAAATGGGTCATGGATTCTGGAAGGACACAGAAGTGGCTTACCTAGCGGTATGCTGTGGGGCAGAGAGCCTCAGTCTTGCCCTCTGTAAAACAGGTATCATGATGATGGCTAACGCTATACGGCACTGACCACGGGCCAGGCAGCGTTCTTCTAAGTCCTTTATGGGTATTAAGTCCTCATTCAAGAGTCTATCAGGCGGCATCCCAATTTTACAGGAGGAGAGATGAGGCACAGAGAGGTTAGGTAACTTGCCCAAGGCCACACGGCTAGCGAGTGGTACTGCTAGGATTCGAACCTGGGCAGCCTGGCTCCAGAATCCCTGTGCTAAACCCCAGGCCCACACTGCCGGCCTCCTGGGGAGACAATACGCATCAAGCAAAGGAGTGCCTCGCAAGTCCCCGGCATCGCGCCTGGCGCGCAGTAGGCAGGTAGCAAACCGTTGCTGCCACCCTCGACCCGGGGCAGAGGGGTTTGTGGGAAGGGCCCCTGGGTGACCTCCAAGCACCTGGGGCACAGCTGGGTCATGACCCGCGGGGAGGCAGCCCCTTCTGAGCTTTCCTTGTGCCGCCCCCGGTCGGAGGCTGAGCGGGGAATTCGGCTGGGAGGGCAACTTCCTCATAGCTCGGGTGCGGAGGCCTCTGCAGGTGGATGGTTCAGGGGCCGAAGCGCCCGGGGTGGCGGCTCTGGGGGTGGTGCGTGGGCGGAGGCGGGTGGCCTCCGTGAGAAAGTCAGCCCCACCAGTTCCAAGGGCTGAGCCAGGGGCCGGGCGTGGGCGCCTGCCCGGGTCCCCGCCTGCGAGTGGGGAGATGGAAGCAACCTGGAGGAGGGGCTCAGAGGTCAAAGGGCCATGAGCCTGGAAGCGCCCAGCGGTCAAGGGAGCATCCCAGGCCTGGGACTGAACACCGCACTCGCAGGAAGATGCTTTCACTTACACGGCGGCGTAGTTCAACTAAAGATCTGGCCCGAACAACGGAGAAGCCAAAAGTCTGGTAGCAGGTGGGGCTGGATACAGCCGCTGTGAAAACCACCCCACGCCAACCTTTCTCCCCCCATCTAATCCCAGCCTGGGCGGAACTGAGCCCCTCACGAGGCCCCAGAGGCCCCTCCCCATCAATCCGGCTCAAGCCCTAAAATTCACTCTGATTGGTCCTGCTTTGGTCACACGCCCTTGAGCCAACGCCAGTGGACGGAGAAATGGAACACACTGATTGGCTAGTTTGGATCACATGCTCCGCCGCTTCCCCCCCCCCCCGCCCCCCGCGGTGGGGGTCGCCCACCTGTAACACAAAAGGGGAAATCGATGCTTAGGGAAGCAGTGAGGTGATTTTAAACCTTGTTTTAGTTTAAAAGAAAACAAAAATTGTCGAAGTCTTATGTAAATCAGATCCAAGTGGAGAGGCTGGGGGTGGGGGAGGCAGGACCCTCCCCCTCCAACCCGTTCCCCTCCCCCTCCCCACAAGGGCCCCGGGAGCCCCCATGGTTCCCTCCAGCTCTGGAAGCCCAAGCCACCTGAGTCAACACAGCACACCATCCGGGTGGGCGGACTGCCCAGTGACGTCCAGGGAAACCCGGACAAGGTGAGGTGGTAACGCGGGGTCTCCGTGTACAAAGGAGTCCTTACCCCGTGCCAAATGCCTTCCGTACATTCTCCCATGTCCCTCTCACAGTGATAGGGGTTGGGCACCGCGGTGGTCCCTGTTCTCCAAGAGAACTCAGACAGGGGAGGCAGTCGGCTAGACGTAGCAGAGCCTGGACTTGAACCCAGGTCTGCAGCTCAAAACCACGTGAGGGGCAGGTGACACAACCGGAGCTGCTAATTGTACACAAGAGTGGGCTGGAGGGTCCCTGCCGCCGGCACATCCTTGAAGAACAGAATGGAAGAGACGGATGGCACGGGAATCCGGAGGAAGAACAACATCAAACACAGGGAGCCTTCGGGGAAGCAGATGTCGACTGGACCTGAGAAGGAACGCTGTGACACTCAGAGGGACAAAGGAAAGGGCAGCCTGGGGAGGCGTGAGCGTTGGGTCACCCGGGGCGGGTCCAGTCTCAGCCCTGCCAACCCACCCCCGACCCTGCACACTGGGTGAGCTTTCCGGAGCATCCGCTGGGGTGCTCCCCCCAAAAGTCCTGTGGCATTTCACCTGCGCCAGCTACCCGAGCCGAGGAACGGAGTACCCGCAACCTAGGGCCATAACACAACCACTTTATTAGGCTCAGAGCCTCTGGGCCAGGAACAGACTGGGCACATTGGGAATGGCTTCATTCCTCTCCGGGATGCTTGGGGCCTCGGCTGGGAAAACTTGAAGGCTGGGGAGACTTGATGGGTGGAGCTGGGAACCGTCTGGAGGAGTCTTTGCTCACGCGTCTGGCTGTGGATGCTGGCTGTCAGCAGGACCTTGGCGATGCTGGGGGCTGGACACCTACGCATCGTCTCTCCACGCGGACTGGTTTGGGCTTCCTCACAGCACGACGGCCAGGCTCAAAGAGTGACTGTCCCAAGAGAGCAAGATGGAAAGATATTTTCCTGACCTCGCCTTGGAGATCACGGACTGTCAGACACAAAGCTCCACCCGGGTTCAAGGAAAGGGGACCTAGGCCCAGCGTTGGATGGGAGGAATGTCAAGGTCACGCTGGAAAAAGAGCCAGAGAGGGGCGCCTGCTGGCTCAGTCGGTTAAGCTCGGACTCATGACTTCGGCTGGGGTCACGATCGTGGGTTTGAGCCGCACGTCGGGCTCTCTCTCCCTCTCTCTCTTCCCCTCCCCTGTGCATGCTCTATCTCAAAAAATAAACTTGAAAAAAAAAAAAGAAAAAAGAGCAAGAGAGATGGGAAGTAGTGTCACAGCCACCTTTGGAAAACCCTAATGTACCGCAGGTCACCCTTCAGTTGGGGTCCCGCCCCTCGGCACTGCTGATGAGGCTCACTGAGCCTTACACGCGCTGTTCCTTCTGACCAGAAAACCCATCTGCCCAAGCTGCCCCCACCCCCTTCACCTGGCCCACCTTGACTTACCCTTCAGGGCTCAATGAAGATGTCGTCTCTTCCCAGGAAGCCTGCTCTGGCCCCCCCTGCCCCACCCCAGCTGAGCTGGGGCCCCTCTTGTCCGCTACCACATTTACCCTCCGAGCGCCCTGTGAGCCCCGCAAGGGCCTGGGTGGAGTCCACCTGTCTATCTACCATTGTATCGCCAGCACCGGGCCAGATGCCAGCCCCTTTCTGGATCCTGCCACTGGACAACCGGCAGCCACCACCCCCAGGAAGACTCCCCAGATTGTCCTAGGCGGTGCTAGGCATCTCTCCTGCTCTCCCACAGCCCCCTGAGCAGGTGTTTGGGAATGCCGGGATGAAAGGAGAACCCTCCACCCCTGTTCCCAAGCCAGAGCTTGTTAGTGCAGTAAAAGCAGCAGCAAATTGCCAGGCGGCTCCGAGCTGTAATGATTAAAATGAGGGTATTGTTCTTGGGGCTGCTAATTGCATACCTGAGGAGTGAGGCCCGCTCAGCCCATGGCTGTTAACCCAGACCTTGGCCACAATGCTGGGTCCAGCCTGGCAGGGAGTCAGAAACAGAGGTGACAGGGGTTGGGGGGGGGGGGTGTCCAGGAGCTAGGTGACCGCAGCCACCTCACCTGGGGACATGTTGAAAATACAGACTCCCAGGCCCTGCCCACTAAATCTGTGTCTGGGGGTCCGAGGGCCCAAGAACATGAATCCTTGGTAAGCTCCCAAGGTGATTCTTAAGGCCAGTCCAAGCCTGGGGTTTCTAACTTGCCCCACCCTGAAGCCAGACAGAGCCCCACCCTTACCTGGCCCAGTTCACTCTGAGAATGTGGCAAGATCCAGAAAGCCACCTGAGGAGAGGACAGGAGAGGGAAAGTTCCCAGGAACTTGGGTCGAATCTCTTTTTTTGCATAATTTACAAACGCAGAATATTTTTGTACCCTTTTCCTTAGAGTCCCCCTTAAATTGTGTAAGCCTTGGGCCCATCCTAAAAAATGAGAAAGTAATTTGGACCATCCCATGGTCCTCCCGGGGACCACCCCTTGGGGATGAACCGAGCACATGTACCCAAAGCTGCTGGCCCGATGCTGGACCAGGCTCCACAGAGAGAGCACGGCCTCTCACAGCCTCCCGTTCCTCATCTGTAAAGTGGGCGTTGAACTGTAGCTGCCTCATCACGATGTGCGAGCCTTAAGCGAGCTAATGGGAGTAAGGTTCCCAGGTCAGTGCCTGGCACCTTGCAAGGATGTGTGGCTCCCGTCAGTGACAACTGTGGGAACCGGTGGGTGAGAAGCCAGAAAGCTGGGGAATGTACATGCCACACTTCTGCGAGGCAGCCTAGCCTACGGGATCGCGCGAGGATGTGTGCTTTGGAAACCCTGTTCCCTGGAATGTACAAAACAGATAAGGCCCCCTTTTGCCAAGCCAGTGTGAGAAAGTCCCTGCCGAGAGGCAGGGGAATGGGCCCAATGAACCAGATTCGCTGTGACTCTGGGACAGGACAGGAAGGGCCTTGACCTTGAGGGGGTGATTTCTGGGAAGGCTTCTGCTCTGAGGAAAGGGGCGGACACCCAGTCAGAGGATGCTGGAAATTTAGGGCAGGAGAAGAGCTTGGGGATGGGGGTTCATCCAGCCCAACCCCTTCCTATGCTTCCTGTGCTACCAGCAATTGTGAATTAAAACAAAGCAGGAGGCCGGGATCTGGGAGAGGCCAGGCAACCACAGTCATGGATACACATGACATTTTCATAAAGGTGACTTTTGAGCAGGGAGGGAAGTGGCAGGGATGGGCAGAAAGAGAAGACAAGGCCAGGAGGTGCAGTAAGCCTGGCAGTCATCAGCGTAACTCTGGACATTAGGTGAGCACATACTATGTCACGATTTGTCTGAGTGCCGCGCTCTGCCCGGCTCAGTGTTGGAATTCTTCTGTTGTCATTGACGTATTTGCTTTTATACTAAATAGATTTTAATTTTTTTTAACGTTTATTCATTTTTGATAGAGACAGAGCGTGAGTGGGGGAGGGGCAGAGAGAGAGAGGGAGACACAGAATCCGAAGCCGGCTCCAGGCTCTGAACTGACAGCACAGAGCCCGACGGGGGGCTCGAACTCACGGACCGTGAGATGATGACCCGGGCCGAAGTTGGACGCCCAACCGACTGCGCCACCCAGGCGCCCCTATACTAATAGATTTTAAAGCTTTGAAGCGATTGCAGACCTGGAGAAAATTTGCACATGCAATACTAAGATTTTTCTGGAATCACTGGAGAGGAAGTCCCTGAGTAAGACAGTAAGTTGTTCCCGAGGCCCCCGATGTTCCAAAGTCTTTAGTGTTTACTCTCTACAAACAGCCACAGTAAGTTGGCATGACACCTTTTGCCACCTTCTGCTCCCTGGCCTCATGCAAGTTTCACCAACCATCCCAGCAATGCCTTTTATAGCGAAAGCACCCAGGGCGGAATCTGGACCTATCAGGGCTTCTCTGTCCGGACCCCGTACTCACACTTCCTTTTGAAGACATTCAGGTCCTTTATTTTGTAAAATGTGGGTTCGGCTGATGTCTCTTCATGGCTAGATTCATCCCAGGGGCCACCCACTTGGCTTTGAATTGGTTCCCTTACTGCTGATGTCAAATTGGGTCACTTGATTAAGGTGGAATCTGCCAGGTTTCCTTCCTGTCAAGTTACTCTTTCTTGCCTTGTAATTAATAAGCAATTTGTGAGGACATACTTTGAGGCTTTGTAAAGAATCCTTTCTTCATCAACTTTTCAATGTATTCACTGACTGAGGTAGAATAGTATGGACACGTGGCTGCTTACTGTATCCAACAGCTTATAATCCATTATTACCGTTGTTTGTGACAACAGACATAACCAGGGCCAGTGGTCGTCCCTTCAAGCGGCTCCTGGGGCATGGGAGTATGTCTCCGTGATTCTCTGAGCATCTCCTTGCTTTCTGGCAGAAGACATCCCAGCTTCATCTGGTACTTTCCCTTACAATCAGCCATGTCTGCAAAGAACCGTGGCTCCTGTAGTGGAGAAGGGTACATAGAAGCCAACATCTGGGTGTCAAATGTGCTCACTGCCAGTGGGAAGTTGCTGCTCCCAGGCCCTCTCAGTGGGACAGAGGAGGGGTCGGGGTGGGGGAAGGGGGCAGAAAATCTATCTATACAGACACACACACACACACACACATGCATGTATACAAATGTGTGTGTATGGCGAGTACCTAATGCACACATGTAATTCTGTATTTGTGTACCTCTCTTACACTAAAAACCATGCACACAGACACCTCTAATTCCAATCCAACAACACAGGGTTCATTTTCCTCCTCTCCCTGTCTATACCTGCAGCTCTCTTCTCTGACACGAAAGTCTGGCTTCTTTTATCCTTAGCGTATTTCCCAATCCGGTCAATCCCTTTACATGTAACCAGTCTCCCTCTGCCGTCCCCCCATCCCACGCACACACCGGGGTGCCCTCCTCACCTCCCTTGGGCTCTGGCACCCCCTGTAAGCTTCTCCCCTACGTGGACAACTTCCCAACCCTTTGGGCTCTGATACCCGCACCAGGCCAACCCTCCATGGGGCTGCCTTTTCCCCTTGCTTGGGCTCTGCCTTCTGGGTCCCTGTGACCCCCGTGGACACTCTCCTTACCAGAGCCGGTAAATAGTAAAGTGCAGATTCAAACCCAGGTCTCTCTGATGCAGACCCTAACCTCTTGATCACTGTGTTCTTTTGCAAGTCCTGGGAGGAGCACGCTGTGTCTCCAACCAGATTTCCCCAGCTGAAGTGCCAAGGGAATTGAGGACATTCCCAGCCTTAGCCAGGACAGGCTCTCCTGGATCCCCCGCCTCGAGCCTGCAGCAGGGCTCCGGGCCTTCCCGGGGATGAACTCGGGAATTGCGTCATCTGCCTGCCCGTGGCAGGTCATCAGAACGGCTCACCAGTTTTTCAGCACTTCACGGTTTACAAAGCCTTCTGTAAACTCGCTGAGTCCTCGCACCAGCCCTGGGAGGGCAGGCTCAGTAAACCCATTGGGCAGTCGGTGAAACCAAGGCTCAGACCGGGAAAGAAAGTTGACAGCTAACAGGTGTCAGCCCGGGAATCTGCACCTCCCCTCCCCCAGCACCCCACACTCTACTGCCCTCTCGGGGGATGGCTTGCCTCCCCCCTGAGCCCCTCCTGAGGACTCCCAAATATGTGCTTCCGGTCACACCTGGCAGGGCTGGGCTGTTCTGTCCCTGCCCTCCAGAGGTCCCCTCTGGGACAGACATCACCGGTGGCCGAAATGCCAGCACAGGCTGTACTCATGGGCTCTCTTCCTAGAAGCCTGGCTGTCGAATGTCTTTAGCTGGACCAGCAAACTAAGGGATGGTCTGTGTGTTGTGTGGGCCTAGGCCTCACTTGTCCTGTTCTCCCCAGTGAATCCCACGGGCACCTAGGACAGACGTCCTCCTCAAAGGGCGGGCCCAGGCCCAGCGCAGGACAAAACCCCAAGTCAGCAGGCCCCGGGGCCAAGGCGTGAGGACAGTGAGGACCTGTGAGGGAGTGAGGACAGCTCCCAAGCCCAGCACTTGTGGCTGCGCTCAGGCCTCATCACAGGCAGGAGGGGGAGGCAGGCAGGCCGGTGGCACTCTCGAGCCCGCACGTGTACAGGGCCCTGAGCCACTGGGCTGCCTCGTGGGAGCCCCAGGGAGGCCGGGCTCCTGCAGCCCGGGCGACTCCCGCGGGCCCCCGGGAGAGGCACCTGCGTGAGTCAGCCCCAAGCTGAGCTCAGCACAGGACCTCTTACCTGGCCTGCCAGGGACACCACTCCCCATGGTGGGAATTTTGTTCCCCAAATTCCACAGAAGGGGAACAGAGAGAACATGTGCTCCCAGCTATGTGGCCCCCGCTAAAGCCAGCGGATGAATGCCCACCACTCCTTCCAGCACCCTCAGGAAACTGAAAGGACCCCCTTGACCTCCCCCAGACATCCTGCATTCTGGGGGGCCCACCCCTCTCCCCCAGGGTGGAGGAGAAAGTCACAGCCAGCTCCAGGGCCGGTGGAGGCAGTCTTTGGCCCTGAAGAGTCCTCTGTGGCCCCAGTAAAGGGAGGACCACGCACAAAGGCCTTCCACAGGCGGGCAGGGGAAACATGTTGGCCAGGGCATGGCTGGACAACCAGACGTGGGAGAAACCTATGGAGAGGTCCTTGGGTAGCGCTTCCAGGGCCCGTCACTCCCCTGTCATCGCTGCCCTGTCAGGCCTCAGTTTCCCATCTGTAAAACAGGGCTGTTATTTCTGACCAATGGTAATTATTCTGTTCTCCATGCAGCTGTGGTCCACCTGTGTGGGGGGGGGGGGCGGAGGGGCATTCCAATTAGATGGGACTCTAGCTCCCGCTGGGACAATGTCCCCAGAGCCGGGCCTAGGGCTTCTCTTCATATATGGGGAAGGGCTTTATTTAGAGTTTGGCTGGAAAAAAATAAGGTATACAAACCACTGACCCAGAGAAGCCTAGGAGCCCCCCACGTTCCAGGCTTCCTTCCCTCCTCCTTCCCATTAAGCTCGTTCAGCACTCAGACCGTAAGGACCCACCGTGAGCAGGGCCCCAGCCGGGCCCCGGGGCCTATTGAGGCACAACAAACCCCTGGTGCCTGTCCCAGGATAGTGGGCAGGTCCAGAAGATGGGGCTGGGGACAGAAATGGGTCGAGTTGCCTCAGTTTCCCTAAGGTGCTCGTCCTGGAAAGGTCAAACCAAATGCGAGGCTACTGGTGGAAATATTCTCAGGTGTCCCCAGTTCAATGCCAGGGGTACAGAGAGAACAGGATTGCATTCTTGCCCTCGGCGATCTCGGGTACCAGGGAGCCGATGCTTCAAGCGATAATTACACCCAAGCCAGAGAGAGCTGTGACCAAGAGACAGCCAGAGAGGGGGCCAGCTGTTAACACACAACCAAGTGGATCCATATGGAAACTTCAGCACGGGACAGGTGCCACGAAGATAGTAAATCAGGGCGATGGGGTAGAGAGGATGGGGGGGCAGCACCGGACAGGTGTCTGGAAAAGGCGTCTCTGAGATGCCACATGAACAAGCCCCGAGGGCCACGAAGGAGTCTATGAGACTCAGGAAGGAGCGTTCATCACGAGCAAAGGCCCTGAGGTTGGAAAGGGTTTGGCTTGTTGGAGGAACAGAAAGGCCAGTGTGGATGCAGCTGTTTCCTCACAGGCCAGGTGGTCCTAATGCCTTTGGGGGACACATGCCTGACGCCCCCATCCCCATCCTCGCACTGAGGAACATGCACCCAGGGAATTCTCTGTTTCTTCCATCTCCTGAGACTCAGCTGCCCTTAACCTTTGGATGCAGACTTACAGACAAGAAGTCCCGCCTCGTGGAGACCCGGCCCCAGGCCCTCAGGGGAGGACCCTGGCCTGCCCCAGAGCAGGCTGGGAAAATCCCAAGACAGGGGCCTTTGGATCCTGGCTGTGTGGCTGCCTCCCTGTCCCTCCGGCCCGCCTGGCTCAGGTGCCCAGACACGTGCCAGCCTCTACCCGGTGGGGGCCCCACCCTGGCAGACGAAGCTTGCCCAAGAGAAGATGATGTCACTGCCTCCTGGCCAGGGACCTGCTCTCTGGAGAGTGATGGGCAGCCTGTCCCGGCAGCGGGGCAGGAAGAGCAGGCTGGCCCCCTGACTCGGGAGGAAGGCAGGGTGAGATGTGTCACATGCTAGGTGACAGCTCCCAGCCCTCCGGCCCTCCCCGGGCCTGTCCGCAGACGGGGGTGGGGGGCTGTTTCGGGGCCTGAGTCCGCATCTGCCAGCAGGCCAGGAGCCAGGAAACTCTCGCGCTTTGCCAGCACGGCTTTCTCGAGGACGAGGTGGCGAGGGGGCTGAGCCAGGAGGGAGGGGGAGCACCTCCCCGAGCAGGTTTTACGATGCCTGGGCTGGCAGGCGCTCCAGATAGAGATGTCACCGCGGAGACGGGGCGGAGGACCAGTGGTAGGCATCTGAGTGGTTCCCGCCCTGGGAGGTGACTGTCTCAGCAACTCAGCTCAGCAGCCCCGCAGCCACCTTGGGAAGGGATGGCCGGGTGCGTCCAGCAGGGACCAAGGTCTCAGGGCGCCTGGCCGCTGCCTTTGGGCTTCACGTCCCTCCCGTGGGGGTGAACCTGGTGCTGCCCCAACACCTGCAGTCCTCACAGCCCCGTGCTGCTTCTGACCCTCCCACCTTCCCCTCTGCCGCCTGGCCCGAAATGTCTTCCCCCTGCTGTCCCTACTGCCCCACCCGCCTGGGTCTCTGTCCTACTGGTTGTTTAGGACTCAGCCCAGGTGCCCCCTCCCTCGGCCCCGTGTTCGTCTGCTCGCTCCATCCTGACCTCCTTCCTCCAACGCAAACCATAGCTCCTGTCCACCCCTTGGCTCAGCCCACACCAAGAGGGACATGCCTAAGTCATGCCCGTGCCCCCGACCCCTGCTCCTGGCACAGAGAAAGTGCTCTGAAGACACCAGGCAAATGAGGGCGTGAAGTTCTCCAGGAGAGAGACATCGGTCAGCCGGGTGGTCCCGTGCTTGACCGAGCCATCAAATGGGAGCCCGAGTGGCCGGGCACCCGCCCATGAGGAGTGGGCAAACGAAGTCCCCAGGCTCACCCGCGCTTGCCAGGAAGTTGGAACAACTTAGACCTGACTTGCGGGTTACAGGACATGACACAGGTGAAGGACCAGCTAAATGACCAGACAAGTCCAGATTGTAGAACGTCCTCCAGCGCCACGCCGGCCTGAACTCTCCAGAAAGCCATTGCTGGGGGAGGGAAGGTGTGGGCGGGGGATGGAGCCCTCCTACGATAAAAAGACAACTGAAGGCTACGTGTGAAGAAAAGAAAAGGGCACCCGTCTGTCTCCGGAAACCACTCGCTGAGCCCTGCCCTGAAGGTTCCTCTACCACCCCTAACCGGGCCTCAGCTTCCCCGTCTGTAAAATGGGGGAATGAGGCAGCATGAGGCCACGGAAGAGCAGGCAGACAGCGGACGGATGGAGGGTTCCCGAAGTGGAGGGCTGGGGCTGGAATTCTGGAATGAGCCATTCAAATATGGGGCTTTGAGGGGCGCCTGGTGGCTCAGTCGGTTTAGTGTCCGACCTCAGCTCAGGTCACGATCTCACGGTTCTTGAGTTCAAGCCCTGCGTCCGGCTCTGTGCTGACAGTCGGAGCCTGGAGCCTGCTTCAGATTCTGTGTTTCCCTCTCTCTCTGCCCCTCCCCGTTCTCTCTCTCTCTCCCTCTCTTCTCTCTCAAAAAATAAATAAACATGAAAAAAAAAAAAAACCACCCAAATACGGGGCTTTGCAATCAGAGCAGGTATACTCCTGCCCTACCGCTTAACTGCTGTGTGACCCAGGGATGACACTTGCCTTCTCTGAGCCTGCGTTTTCTCATCCGTAAAGCGGGATGATACTAACACCCACTTTGAGGAGTTACTGTAAGGGTTAAGGAGTCCAGGCGTGCAGGTGACGTGGGCCCAGCACAGAGTGAGTGCTCGATGAACATCTGTCACCCCTGTCACCATCACCATCAGAAAATCAGAGCGGCCCGGCTGAGCCGCGAGATCCACCGGTCCTGGGTCTCCTGCTCTGGATGTTTCGGCGGCTGAGACAGTGGGTTCCTCCAGCTGCTCAGGCCGGCTGGCACCGGGTCTCCGGGTGGCTTAGGCTGTAAGGGACGCTGGATGTGGGGGTCAGCCCCCAGGCTGCCTGGCTTCTGTGAGCCTCCAGATCCCCCATCTGAACCAGAGCTCGGCAAGCATGTTCTGCAAAGAGCCGGATGGTGATATCTGGGGCTCTGCCAGCCACATACGGTCTCTGTTACACATTCTGCTTTATTTTCCTTCCAACCTTTTAAAAATGCACCAACTATTCTTACTCTCGGGCTAAACAAAACGCGGGCCAGATGTGCCTCACCCCCCGAAAACCCTTCTGGAACTGATTTGCCACGTTCAGCCTCTGGAACACTAAGAAGTCCTTCGTGACTGCCCCCCATAGTCCCGGCCACTCGAGTCCAGATGTTTCCAAGACAGAGTCCAGCTGGGCCGAGGATGGAGACTGAGGTGGCAAAGGCATAAAGATTGTGGACTGAGGCCTTGGATGGACTCGGATTCAAATCTCTGCTCTGCTGCTTCTGACAGGGTGGCCTCAGTTTCCCCACCTGTGGAATGGGCACGAGAGTAGTGCCAGCTCACAGGGCGGCTGCGGGGATTAAACACCCTGTGAGCGCTTTCCCTGGAATGAGGCACATATTGGCTGGTTAGTATGAAGCCGGGGTGGCGGGGGCGGGGGGGGCGTCCGGTGGCCCCTCCTGTTCTGGGGCCTCCCGGGAACAGCACCTCTGCCAGCTTCTCGAGGAGGCTGTGTGCCCCGTGGTGCCTGATACCCATGAGAGTGTGCAAGTCCCACCCCTCTGGAGCCTCAGTTTCCCCAGAAGCTGCTAATTGGACAGATCTCTGCCCACCTTCCACCCTCCAGGAGTTGATAAAATGAAAGCGTCTGGGCACGTGTGTGCGTCCTGTTCTGGCAGCTTCCCCAGGTCGGGGGAACACAGTGCCCAGGTCGGGGGGCACTGAGGGCGGTCCGGCCTAGCACCCAACCTGCTGGTCAGGTTCACAGCTGCCTCAAAGCACAGAGCCCAGGCTCAGGCCCTGCAAGCCCTCCCGGGGGTGCTAGGGAGACCCCGGAGGCAGGGGGGGGCTCTCTCTTCCAATCCGAGGGTCCCCTTTGGAGCTGCTCTCGCCACAGCCCAGTCCCACCTGCTGGGGGACGGCCAGAGTAACCAGGGAGGGGATGGGTGGCTCCTGGCAGGGCCCCGTGAAAGGTTCTCAGAAGCCTCCATTCCCACATCAGGGAGATGCTTCTTAGAACCCACAACTCTTTGGCACCCGCTCTGTGCTGAGCCCTTTGCAAACATGGTGACATTTACCCTGGAGGCAGCACCGCCTTCCCAGGGGACAGAACTGAGGGCTGCAGGGTGAGGCGGTTAGCCAAGGTCACAGAGCGTAGGGGGGGTCAGAATTAGCACCCGGCACCGTCTGACTCCAAAGCCCTTGGACTTCTCACCTGCCGCCCAGCCCTTACAGTTGGAGGTGCCCTTTGACCTCACTGTCCCCCAGGTGGCGTGTCGGTAGATGGGCCTCTGTCCGGATGCCTCCGATGACAGGAGACTCACTGCCCCCCCAAGACTGCTCATGTCACTGCGGGAGCCCTCCTGGCAGCTGCGTTTCCCTTCGATGGAACCCAAACCATGCCTGTGAAAGCTCCCTCCTGGGGGTGAGTCATTCATAACCCCAGCAACTCACGTTTCCTGAGCCTCCTCTGTAACTGGTGCTGTGCAAGCACCTTCTCGGTTAACCCGATGGATGAGGCATGTTCGTCTTACACAGGAAGAAACTGAGGCCCCGAGAGGAGGAGAGCTTGGTCCCAGGCCGCAGAGCCGGCTGAACCCAAATCTGCCCCCAGAGCCGAGCAGCTCTGGTGGGGGCAGAGCAGGGCGGGTGTGCTGCAGAGGGACGTGCGCTGGGCCACAGGGGGCTCGGCACAGTCCAGTGAAGGGGCGGCCACTGCAGAAAGGCCAGAGCTGAGGCTTCCGGCACCTGCCTGCCCTGCTCATCACTCTTCGGGCTCCACATGGCTCTCAGGATGAACCTCTTCACCAGCCCCAGGGCCCCCTCCCCTATGCTCCAGGCCTGTCCACCTGGAAGCCCCCCCAGACACACCAGGCTCTCTCCAGCCTGGAGGCTGGGCCACCTGCTGTTCCCTCAGCCCCCCACAGTGGGGAGTTGCATCTGGAACTTTCTCCCATAGAAGTGGACCGGCTCCCTCCAAATCAGGGCTTGAGATTGTGCAAATCTGTGTGCTCAACAGCCACTTGAGCTAGCGTTACCAGGCTTAGCAAATGACAATGCGGGCCATGTGGTTCGATGTGAATTTCAGATAAACAAGGACTAATTACTTTAGTATAAGTAGGTCCCAGCCATCGCAGGGGATATACTTACACTAAAAACAAAAATTGTCCTCTGCAGTAGTGAGGAGATGTTTATACCAAGAATTATTTGTCATTTATCTGAAATTCAGATTTGGCTCGGCACCCAGGATTTCATCCGGCCATCCTTAGCGGGGTGCCTATTCTGGATGAGGCACCCCACCCTGCAGCCTCTATTTCCTCATTTCAGCGGAACTAGAAATGCCGACCTCTGTGGGTGCGGGCATCAGAGACGTGAGCGTCGGGTATGGAGTGAGGCCCCGCACACAGCGGGCAGAGAGGGGGCTGCTGAGGCAGGGAAAGCGGAGGAAAGGGAAAGTGGAGGCTGGTGGGCCCGTTACCCGCAGCCCGGGACCGTCGCCTGTGAGTTCTCTCTTGAGGTGGCCGGAGCCCCTCTGGCCACCGGGAGCAGGGAAGGAGGGAGGGATTGGTGTCCTGTGCCGGGAAAACAATCTGCCCACCAGCAGCCACTTCCGGAGCCAGGAGAGGAAACAAAGTGGCGTTGTCCTGCTGTGTACAGTCACGTTCCATAGGGCTGTGACCTCGTCCCTGTGAACAAGCAGATTCCTGCCCTGTGCAGAGGCCGGGGCTGAGGGCAGCCATGTGACCGGGACGGGGCCACCGGCCACTCGCAGCTCCAAGCCCAGCACTCAGTCCCCACCGAACGAAAGCTACCTCCTAATTGCCCTGTTTGCCCTGGCATTAGGGCCAGTGGGGCCCACATATCTGCCCTGTCCTCCCAGCCGGGAGCTTGTTCCCAGGGCCTCGCATTCTGTCTGTCCCGCCCTCTGCACGGTTCTGAGTGTGGCCGCCCTGTCTGCCTGCGGGCACTTGGCCGGGTCCTGGCTCCTAGAGCTGTGCCTTGTGTTGGGAGCTGGGCGGATCTGACCAAATCCATGCCCAGACCAGATGGGGAGCAGGCCCAGGTGGGTGAGCGGAGCTCCGGCTGGCTGCGTGGCGGCAGCATCCCCCTTACGGGCTGTGCAGCCTTAGGCAAGTGAATTCACCTCTCTGAGTGAAACAGAACAGCAGTAGCAAGGACAAGATCATGTCTGACACAATGCGCCTCAGCCCAGAGCAGGTGCTCGGTAAATATGAGTGTGTTGGGGTCCCCAGATATCTAAACCCGAGAACAGCCTGACGAGGGTCCAGCAGGAGCCCCCCTGTAGAGACCGAGCAGGCTGGGGGATGGTTGGGGCAGATGGGGTGACAAGGATATTGGGCAAGATGGCAGAGGGACGTGAAGGGCAGGGTCCAAAGGCAACAAGCAAGACCCTGGAATCCCACCTCCTTCAATCCCACCCACGACCAGAGCGCTGGCCCCCAGCAGGGCGTTCTGGGCCCACTCGCTGATTCCCCTGTGAGCTGGTCACCCCGGGGCGGACTTGGGTCCTGCCCCTTGCCTGGGATGTCCCGAGTCCTGATCTCTCTTGCTCCCGAGGAGTCCGGCCACCCCCAACCCCCAGCCTCAGGTAGAAGCATGGGGCCCACTGCAGATGCTGAAGTTAATGGCCTGTGCACCGACCACCGGCCACCTTCTCTTCCCCAAGAGAGATCCCCCTCCTCTGAGCCCTACACCAGTCCCTCTCTTCTCTGGCCAGTGTCAGCCAATACGTGGCAATCGTTCTTCATGCACTCAGGTGACAGGCCAGGAATGCCCCTGAGCCTGAATGCCCCAGACCCTGGGATGTGGGCCTCAGGCAGGCCCTCCTCTCTGTGCCCCACCGTCCCAGCCTAGAGTGACAGGGTCAGGGTGCACCTCCAAAGCCGGCAAAGGAGCAGAGGTGAGAGGTAGGAGGGCGTGAAGGGACAGGGTCCTCGGGTCGCATCGCAGAGGGCAGGCACCTCCCCTCAGAGGCCAGGCCGGTGCTCTGGAGGGTGGGGTCCAACGCAGCTCTGCGCCCGGCCACGCCTTGCCCAGTGGCTCCAGGCGTCAGGGGGGCCAAAGTGGGCAAGCTGGCGGCCCTCGAGGCCCCCAGATCAGGTGACAGACAAGGACCGGCAGGAAAGGGAGCAGTGCCCGGGGCAGGGGCTGTAGAGTAGCAGAGGCAGAAGTAACTCGGGAAGCAAACAGGAGTCACTGTGGAACGTGCAGACACGTGCATACGTGCACACGTGTCCCGGCTGAACATCTGCCCTCACAGCCATCACGTGAGGAGGGGGGATTCCCAAAGGCTCCTGACCTCGGACAGTCTGTGATTCCCTTATGCGATAATATACGAAGGGGGCCTGTGCCCGGGCCCGTGCTGGGTTCTAGCACCTTCTACCGCATCACTTCACTTCCTGCTCACTCTCAGAGAGGAGAGTGGCCAGCACGCAGCAGAGCTGGGCCCTCTCTGGGCCCTGGCACGTCCCCACGACACCACACTGCCCACAGCTGATGGAGAATGGAGAGCTCAGAGCTCATGTAGTCTTGGGAGACGCTCTCTGCAGCTTCACCTGCAGGCAAAGACGCCTGGGGAGTCTCTCCAGCCTCGGGGACAGGAGAGAGCAAGGGTCACACCCCCAGACCCCTGAACACCCTCTTCCTCCTCTGCACCTCCCCCTCAGCATCAGTGCAACCAAGGGGCTTGGGAACCATCCAGATCTGGGTCCTCATCAGCAGGGCGGACCTAGGCTGTTAGCCTCTCTGCACCTCAGTTTCCCTTCTGGAGAAGGGTGCCACCTGCCACACGAGACGGCAATAGGGATTGACTGAGGCACGGCAGGCGAAGCGCCCGCTTCCAGGAAGCATTTGGGGAAGGCCGGTCCTTGTCCTCGTTCACAGCCCGAGGCTGCCCGGCTCCCTTCCTCTGCATCTGAGCCTCCCTAAACCAGTCTCGAGGCAGAAAGAGGGTCGAGGTGGCCTAGAGAAGCCTCGCCCCCCTGCCTGCTGTCCCCTCGGTGCTCTGGGACAGCAGGGGCACGTGTGGAGTAGCAGCAGGAGGAGGGATGGGAGGGGAGGCTGACGGCTGGGGGAGGAGCCTCGGTTCCATGGCTGCGGTGAATGCGTGAATTGGGAGAGTCTGAGATGCGTGAATTGGGAGAGTCTGAGTCGGGGTGCTCAGGGAACAGACTGCGGGGGGGAGGGGGCAGAAAGACCCCTGAGGAGGCTCCGGAGACAAAGGTGCAGCAGTGGGGACAGGTGGCCAGCTGGGGACAGGTGAGCGTATCTGAAGCCAGAGAACAGAGTGAGTCTTCCTACCTAGCTGGTCCCCAGTCCCCGAAAGCGCTGGCCTGGCCAGAGCAGGAAATGCCAGGGAGCCAAACACACACCAGGTGTCCCACTGCGGTCTGAAGGGCCACAGGATGCCCGTGACAAGTGGGCGGGTTAGAGGGGGTTGGGCGCTGACCTGACCGCATTAGGAAACTGCGTGGCGGTCACAGTCCCTCTGCCCCATACCGCCCCTCCCCTGACATCTTCACCTGCTACCGTCTAGCACCCCTCAGGGGAGCCCAGGCCCTACAAGGACACTGTGGACACACCGCCAGGCCCTCAGCACAGGGCCTGGGGCCGGGTGGACACAAAAGACTCGCACAGACGAGTCAAGTAAGGCAGCGGACGCATCTCAGGAGTCCCGCACACCCAGCAGCTCCTGGGCCCAGTGGGCAGTTACCTCAACTGCAAGGTGGGAACACGACCTAACTTGTAAGGTCCACGTGAGAATTACACGCAGAGGACCCGGCCCAGGCCCTGGTTCTCAGCAAACATAACCGGGGTCAGGGGAGGGGGCCTCAGGAAGGGGCCACCCACCCTCCCATTTAGCCCCTAACCCAGAACTGAACTGGGAGAGCTGGCTGCCAGAAGAGACAGGACACCGACTGAGGACACCAGGGGCTCTAGAAATCCCAGGAGGGAAGATGCCGACATCCCCTCCAGCTTTAATGAACACAGGCTTCAGGGGCTTAAAAATTGCAGCCAATACCAGGCCTTGCCATTCTGGAATCATCTGAATTTCCCAAAGGTGGTTGCCAGTTGAGAAAGACAGAGGCCCAAGAAGCAACGAGCCCAGAAAATGGCTCGGGATAGGAAGGGACTGAGTGGCTCTCTGCCTGGTGTCCCTCATCACCATGTCGCTGATGTCATGGGGCAAGGGCCCGGGGAGGCAGGGTTCTCTCCGAGACCAGCTTCCTCTCCGGCCCAAGTTCTGCCTCAGGCACCACCTGGGACGGTCACAGACCCATGCGGTCACCACGCCAGCAGCCTGTCTGGGACCGCGGCAGTCACCAGCAGGTAGCCCGTGCAGACACCAGGAAAGCTGTGGCTGTGAAAACAAGAAGCTGAGGCTTTTGGGCTGGGGCCAAAATTCCCCGAGGCCTTTGCAAGAAATACAAAAAGGGCAGAGGACAATAAACCGACACCTTGCAATGTGCTTTGGTGACCCCAGCTCCGTAGGCTGAAGGAACCAGGCTACGGACAAGCTTGTGAAAGTGCCCTGTCAACACTCCTGATGCCCTGTGGTGTCACTGCAAACGTGGCTCAGCCTACGATGGTGCCAAAACAGCAAGCCCGACACCTGGTAAGCAGGTGTAATCCGGCCGTTTACACTGGCACCCTCCCCACTCTCCCTTCTGGCTTTGCCGTCCCAGACGAAGCTGTTCCCATCCATCCCTGCTGGGACGTTATGTAATAGCAATTCTGTGCACGAGCGTGTACCTAGAATGGCCTCTCGGGAGACCACTGGCACGTGGGAGACGAGGGGTCTGAGAGGGCGTGACCTTGCTGCGGTCAGCGTGAGAAGCACGTGTCCCTGAGTCCAAGGTGCTTCATCCTCCTTCACTAGACACACTTGGAACTCAGCTGAGACGTGAAGTTTTGCTAAAGAGAAAGGCAAAATCACGGACACTGAAAATGAGTTTGTTAACAGGAGCAGCCATTCCCTTCCCACGTGGCAGACAGACCTGCCCATGTACACCTGGTAACGCCCTTGCCCACGGTTGCTGATATGCCCATTTTACAGGTGAGGCTGCAGAGACACGAAAGGCGGCAGGGCTGGGATCTGAGGAGAGCCTGACACGCCCGTCAGCCCCCCAGAATGCCCCTCGCCCAGCACCGACACTGACGTGCACTCGTGCACCCGGACACACACACACTCTCGCCTGCCGGGGCCTCCAGCCGTGCTCTTGCAACAAATCGCCTCTGTCTCTCTGGCGAAGTCCCAAGCAGGACACTCCCGCCTGCCTGTGGCTGCCCGGTCAGAGACTCTGAGGGAGGGATGTGGAAGTCTTCTAAAGGGGCCCGAGAGGACCTCCTGTCCCGAATGGTCTGGCCTGAGGAACGAGCCACATAAGCTGGGCATCGAGACAGAGGCGGCAGTCTTCAGAGCAGCAGTCGGCAGAAGAGCCCACAGGCGACCAAAGGAGATGGCTGTCACCAAGCTCTTCCTCCCCATGAGGCCGCGTCTGGCGCAGCCCTGCCCGGGTCTGGGGAGAGGCCCCTGCGAGTCATGCTGCCTCGCCAGCAACGGGGCCACTGCCCACGAACGTGGGAAAGCGGGTCTCGAGGCCCTCAAGGCAGCTGCCACCGCGGGGCAGGACAGCGCTTCAGGGGCACAGACTCACAGCTCCGGTGACTACTGGTGGGGCAGCCCTGGGCAAATGATGCCCGTTCACAGGCCCTCTCCTGCAGGGCTGCTGGAAGACTAGAAACACACACGCATACACACACACTCACACCGGCAGAGGGAAGGTCAGCAAAGGGAAGCTGCTCGTTACTCTGGCTCTAGGCCTGCCCCGGGCCCTCTCCTAACACAGCGACCCCGAAGCGAAGTCGCCACGGGGTCTCTGACGTGCAGCTAGCCTGATCGTCAAGCACCCTTGCTCTCCACTGAGCCCGCCTTCAGCCGAGGTCTGCAGTCACCGGCTCCACGGGTCTTTGGGTTCCAGCTTGTAAGGCCGAAAAACTAAGGGAGGCCGAGGGGTCTGCCTTCAGGAAGCTCAGACTCAAAGGTGCTGCCCCGGCTCGCGGGCCGGGTGGACGGGCTCCACCAGGTACTGACAAGAATGGCGACGCGGATTCGTCCGTCTTCCTGCACTCATGCCAGAAAGAGCCACACGGCCAAGGACAGCGTCTGGCCAGGGACACTCGGGGTGGGTTTAAGCAGCAGGCGACACCTTCTGTTTCAGTGTGTGCTCAGTCACTCGTTTATTTGCCAAGATGTGCACACGCGAGTGCGGAGTCGGCCGGGACAGCGCGTGGCGCCTAGGTACGCACAGGCCCTTCCACGGCTTGGGTTACAGACAACTTCATAGCTAGTGCACCACACACACAAGACAGAACAGGAAGCCTAAAAACCCCAAGCCACTCCAAGACATGGGGGGGAGGAGTGGTGCCGCGCGTCCCGTGGGGGAGGGGATCGATGCACACGAGGGAAGAACACGGAGGATGGAAGGCAAGCTCGCTTCGGTCTCTGCTAACTGCAGTTTCCGTGTGATCTTCAGGGGATGGAGTTCAACAGGTCCTTTAGGAAGCTCTCAGGATCAGTGATTTCTGATAACAGACCTGGAAAACAGGGGCACGCAGGGGTGGGTTAGGCGCAGGCACGCACAGCCCCCAGCCCACTGAGTCACGGCTGCCGCATCCACGCAGAGAACACCATGTGCCCCGACAAGCTCCGACACGCTGCTCCCAGGCACACTGGCGATGACGGGGAGGCAGTCACTGAGCAAGCACTCTCGTTCTGGAAGAGGAACTGGTCACGTTCTGCAACCAGGCGCCACCGTGTGTTCCAAGGCATTAAAGTGGCAGAGACCAACCCTACGACCCCCAGGGCAGAGGTTCTAACTCAGGTCCACGAACCACCGCAGGGGAGCCTCTCGTCTGCTGAAACTCCGTGCAAAGCAGAGGGGCCTTCTGGAGGGAGAGAGTCCACAGCACGCAGCATACTCTCGAAGGGGCCGGGGCCAAGGAAAAGCTAACACCAGTGCCCCCAAGGGCCACGAGGAACAGAGCACAGTACCAGGGCCCTGGGCTCAGCTGGGCTTCGTTCCAACCACTAGTCCCAGGATCTCGAGCGAGCTGCCAAAGCTCAGGAGCTCCGTTTCTGCAACCATCAAACAGGGACAGTAACAAGTCCTACCTGGGTCACTGTAGGGATTAAATGAGGCCACGTGTGAATGTGCGAGTGCACAGAAGGGGCTCTGTGGCCCCCAAGCAGGGCGCTCAAAGTTAACGGCCGCCAAGCTGTTAAGCCTGAGTCCTGGCGACATTCACGCCCAGGTCCTCTCCCCAGCATCCGTGCTAACGGGGGAAAGGTTGGCACCGATCACCCCTTGTTGGTTTTGGAAGGTGGTTTTGCCCTTGCATCTGAGCAGGGTGTGTCTGGTATTCTGAAATTTTCTGCCAGTCTAAACGAAATAATAAAATCACGCCGTAAAAACCCGACCCTGGCGTGAGGCTACAGAGGCTCCCTGCCCAGCAGGTCCCGCTCTCCCCTGCTTCAGGCTGGCGACGACGCTGCAAGCTGCGGGATGGCTGGGACGCCATGAACCGAGGCGAACACCGTCCTTCCCCTGCCACCCCTCCTCTCGTGCGCAGACCCTCCGTCCCCACCAACAGCCTCTGCTCACACACTCCCCAAAGCATGAGGACACAAATACACGGGCCACCAGCTCTCGGGCAGGAATGGCTCCTGGGAAGGCGTGTGGCTCAGGGACAACGTCGAGGCTGCAAGTTAACAAAAACGCTGAGCTGAGCGATGTCAACTTGTGACCACCAGATAGCGGGGGGTAGCACTGGGCCAACAAAGGTCCATGACGGTGCTCGGCTTCTGCCGAGGCCACCCGCAAAGCACAGTCAAACCGGAAGCCCCCAGCACACAGGGACCTCCGTCAGCTGGCGCAGGGCTGGGAGGAAAGCAGAATTCTGTGAGCGTCGCTAGAGACCCCTGAGAGTGTAGCTCCCAGAGGGTGAAGACAGACAAGAAAAATACTAGTGGAGGCTTTCTCCTGATGGTGGGATCTGGGGAGAACGTTTTCTTTACACAGCAGGTCTCGATCTCAGGGTCAGGCCCTGAGCTGAGATCAAAAGTTGGACGCTTAACCAACTGAATGAGCCACCAGGTGCCCCATGTTTTTCAGGGTCTTTTGTTTTTTTTTAGAGGCTCTACCAATTTTCCAGGTCTGCCCCACTGGAAACTCCTCTAATCTTCACAGCCTCAGTTACCCCACCTATGAAGTGGGGGTAACCACAGTTCCACCCCGAACACGTGTACCCACTGAGCAGCACAGGGCGTGGGACGCAGTAAGTCCCCACGTGTCCCAGCTGCTGTTCCTGCTCCCAGTGGCCTGGTGTTTACTTATCTCTCCCAGACCGTTTGGCAGTGACCGACAGGCTGGTTCTTGCTTGTGTTCCTTCTGCCGTGAAGACAGAAGCTAATACCGGCCCCTCTAAGACAGACGTGGGTTTTGCTGTAGAAGATTTTCGAGAGAGAAAATCCTGACACTGACCAGCCGCATCGAGGAACTCCGAGAAGGTCTCCACTGGCATGAACTCCTCCTGGAAGGTCTTCAGGGCTTTGTCAGCAGCTTCGTAGATGGGCATGTCGTTGTGGCGGATGTATTCCGCTAGAGAGCAGGACCAGCCTCCCTCCGTGTTGCTGGTAGGCACCTTCTACAAGAACCGACAGGAGACAGGCCCGGGGGTGGATTACTTAATGCCTCGAGTCAGTCAGGCCTTCTCGATGCCAAAAAGCAGCCCTCCCGTTTACACCCAAGTTCCCCTGGAGGACGTGTTTTGGTTCCAGGAACAGCAAAGTCTCGTGTCATTCCTCCTGCAGCCCCTTTATTATGCACCGTGTCACTTACAGGCTACAAGTCGAGACCGCTACTCCTCTCTGCAGGTGTCACATCTGCATTTCCCCAGGAAAAGGGGATCTCACCGTGCTTCACTCAGATTGTACAAGGAACCATCCCCAAACCCTCTGACTCTCTCAAGGCAGAGAGCAGTGTCCCTACCGGAAGCTAGGCTGGAGTAGGTCACACTCACACAAGGCAACGGACTTTACCCAAACGGAGGGGCCAAGGGCAAACAGAGGGTGACTCAGGAGGGAAGGTCTGCCTGGGGAAGTGAGTTTGCAGCAGGCCTGAGACCAGGTGACAGGAGCGGTCTGGGCTACAAACGGACGTCGCAGGTGAAAGGGTCTAAGCGACGGTGGAAATCCTTCCGCAGGGGAGGCAGCTCGCTTCCCAGCAGAGGCCAGAGGGGGGGCAGCCGCCCCGCTGCTGCGTGGGGTCAGAGCCAGCAGCACAAAAAGTTCAAACTCTTGCAGAAGGCAGTCGAGCTTCCGATGGCTTCCCTACCTTAAACATGTTGTAAATGAGATCGACGAGGGCCCAAAAGAGAAGGGAAGAGCGATAAGCAGAGTAGTCCTTCACTGCCTTGTCGGTCAGCCTGGAAAAGAAAATCAAATCGCATGTCCGTGAAGACGCTGGAGGGATACACGCGACGATGGAGCGGAGCAAGTCAAGGATCCAGGAATCTACGCACGTCTCCACGTCAGCTACTGGCCTATCTTCTCGGGAAAAAGCAGCTGTGGGCAAGAACTTCTGAAGCCTGGACCCAGGGGTTTACTTACTATAAAATAATCCATGAAATACTCATCCTCAGTACTGACTCTCTTCCGGATCAGGGTGAATCAGAATAGGGGGAACACCACGTGCAACGTGGCAACCAGAGGCCACTGCCATGAAGAGATGCCAGGGAGGCCCGCGCACCCCTGCTCTGTGGAGCCCCACACGAGCTCTCGGACTTGCCAGCACCTCATACGTGAAGGGGAAACAGGGCTCTACCTCAGCCTTGACATTCCCGCTGGGAGCCATTTCCACAAATACAGTCAGCAGACTAAAGCAGCCAAACACAGGGATTTGTTAACCACGGGCTGTGTTAAAAACAAAAACAAAAACAAAAACAAAAAAACAAAAACAAAAACAAAAAAACAAAACGGCGAGCTGGTGGAAAACTGGCCCTGGGCAACAGTAACATCCAGGATGGAAGATGCAACCGCCACCTCTAAATCCCGGGCTGTCCCAGAGCCACCGCCACAGTCCCGGTCTCTGCCCAGGACCAGCTCTACCCAACCTAACGATTCAGCGCAGGATTCAAGGCCAGCGGGCTCTTGGAATAGCGGGGGCGGTCTGGGACACCATCCTCTGCCCTCTCAGCAGGCACTCCTGGCTTGAGGAGCGAGGACACTAGATCACAGTGGTAAAGCCACTATGAAACGCAGAGAGAGCAGACACCCCTCTGCTATAGGATTCAGTTTCTACCGTCCGAGATCTACAAGACGTTTTGTTTGCAAACTGCCTTCACATCTGCAGTAAATAAAAGCTAGATGAACCCTTGTCACAGAAATTCTGTCTTAAAACGCACTAGAACAAAGTCCGTAACTAAGGGAACTAAAATTGAGTATTAAAGTATCTGTGTGTAGGTAAGAATCATAAAGTGAGACCGTCCCATATGGGCCTTAAGAGAAGGAACTGTGTGTGGCAGGGCGGGGGGTGAGGGGGGCTTGGGGGGCTCAGTCGGTTGAGCGTCCGACTTCGGCTCAGGTCATGATCTCACGGTCCGTGAGTTCAAGCCCCGCATCGGGCTCTGTGCTGACAGCTCAGAGCCTGGAGGCTGCTTCGGATTCTGTGTCTCCCTCTCTCTCTGCCCCTCCCCTGCCCATGCTCTGTCTCTCTCTGTCTCAAAAATAAACAAAAACATTTATTAAAAAAAAAAAATTTTTTTTAAATAAATAAATAAATAAAGTGTCTGTGTGTAGGTAAGAATCATAAAGTGAGACCATCCCATATGGGCCTTAAGAGAAGGAACTGTGTGGTGGGGTGGGGGGGGGGAGGGTGCTTGGGGGGCTCAGTCAGTTGAGCAACTGACTTCGGCTCAGGTCATAATCTGGCAGTTCGTGAGTTCGAGCCCCGCGTCGGGCTCTGTGCTGACAGCTCAGAGCCTGGAGTCTGCTTCGGATTCTGTGTCTCCATCTCTCTGCCCCTTCCCCACTCTCATGTTCTGTCTCTCCAAAATGAATATAAGTTTAAAAAAAAAAGAGAGAGAAGGAACTGTGGGGCCCGGGATGGCATCCACACGTACACTCAGCAAAGGTAAATTCATTAACAAAATGAAGTCAGACAATTCTGTTTGCTACAATATTCTTCCCGTTCCCTCCCTGCACCCCCATATCCTCCAGGGCACCCGCTGTCTCCCACCTGCCCTGCGTGTGGACTCGGCAGCCCACAGCGAGGTCTGCTGCCAGGCCAGCCTGGGGGCAAGGGTGACACCCACTCATCTGTGACTCTGCCTGCTGCCCACGGGACACCAGATAGGGCTCAGACGGAAGCCTAAGTCCCAGGCCTAACGACTTACAAGTTCCTGGCAGAGGAACCCTTCTTCCTGAATGTAAAACACGCACAAGAGGTCAACTTCTCTCGGTGCAAATTCCTAGATTTTTGTATCGGCTACTGCCTCCCACCCCATCACAGACTCAGGACAAAGCCTGCTGCTGCCAGGGACACCGCCCAACCGCCAGAACGACGCCCTCTGAGTGTCCCTCCGGCACAGTCTCTCCTCAGAGAGTGTCCCAATACGGGGCTCACGCCCGGCACCTCCCCCAGCCTGTTTCAGGGGCTCCAGCTCAGGCCTCCACCCCACGCCAGACTCGGTGGCTGCTGTGCTTTGGTAAGCAGGAATCGAGCGACCTGCCCAACTTAATTATTTAAGGCGAATTAATAAAGGTGAGTAAACTGCCACAAAGAAAATGGCAACCCGCGAGGGCAGCTCACACTGGATTTCCTAAGTGAGCTGTGACCAGATGGGCTTTTCCCCCACTGCCTGGGACAGCAGAGAGTTCTGGTCTCCTAACTGAAAGCAAAACGGCTCCTGTGGGTTCAAATCTCACAGCTGCCACCGAGGGCCAGTGCCCAGCAGACAGCCACCCTCACAGGGACAGGCTGAGCCTGGCTTACGAACAACCTGCTACCTTCCAGATCGAACTTCTGATTTCTAGCGGCTAGCTCAGCATGAATGCTCTGGACTCTGGGAAACACAGGACAGTGATACGTCTGAAAGGGGGCATGGGTTAGGTGCGAACTTGAATGAGACTCACCCCCTCCTCCTCTACACAGAGCAGCTAGTACTGGCAGGACTCAAGAGCAGAGCTCTGACCTAGTCCCTGAGGGTGGAGGGGCCTTTGACTGGCAACGCGGATAAACCAGAGCTGGTGGGGGTAAAAGGTACCAGGTGCCGATCCAGGCACATGGCTGTGCCCACTTGGTCTGTCATTATCAGGGGCTTGAAAGCCTGTAAATGTGGAAATGTTCCCTTGGATCCTAGCAAGGGCAGACAGACAAGAACAGATCTTCCAGAAGTGAAGATTTCCCTGGAGTGCCAGAAGCAAGCTGACAAACCTACACCCTTCTCAAGCCCAGGGGAGGCAGACACAGCACATGGGCCACCATGAGCCGAGAGAGGAGTCCCGTGGAGTCCACGCAACGTGTGGCAACCCTGTGGTCATCTCAAAGGGCTTCTTGTTGTTTACAGCTGTTTTTCTCAAGATGCTGCCCATCTGACCCAAATCACAGCACAAGGTCATGAGAACAAAGACGCTTCCTTCCTTGAAAGATCGTTCCTTCTTTGGGACGTGTCCACACGAATAGGAGAAACAGAAGAAAGGCTCGTGGAACGTGGGGCAGACAGCACAGGAATGTGACCAGGGAGAGAGATAATGAGCTTTTCATGGTCAGAAAAGAAAATCCCCAGTGCAGCCATGCGGAAGCTTTCCCAGTTTATGGCCAGGCCAGCGAGACTGGGAAAACCCAGTCACCTGCCCTAGCTCCCTGCTGGCCCTCATCCTCCTCACCAGTAGTCTCACCCTGCGCCTGGCTGGCTGCTTCTCTGAAATCTTCCACAGACCCAAGCCTCACTCCACCTTTCCAGAGGCTGAACACGAGACCCACAGGTGGCCAAGGCACCTGCTGGCCATCGGGCCTAGACCCTTGGCACCACAAGGCACAGGGTCAATGACCGAGTCAAACGAGCAGGCCCTCACTTACCACACACGCTGCAAAGCAGCTTTTACACACAACGGGAAATATGTAATCCAGGCACCAGGCAGCCCAGAAGACGGGACTTCCTGAGGCAGAGACTGACCTGGTGGCTCCCCCTGGAGCCACTGCCCGGGCCTGAGAGGTCACCAGCAGCCTCCGCAGGATTTCCACGCGTGTGGCTCTCCACTTCTCGGGGGGCAGGATGTGGAGGGCCAGGACCGTGAAATAGTGGGGCCCGTCCACTTCAAAGGCACTCTCCACCCACTTCTCCTTGGGCTGCTCCAGAAAGCCCTGGAGGTTCTTCTCCTCTCGGGAAGTTGCTCGGGTTCTGGAACAAAAGGGACACAATGAAACCAGGGCAGAAGCAGGGTACCAGCAGCAAGAGGAGAGGAGGTTTGGTCAACATCTCGTCTTCTTTTAAGCTTTTGAACGCTTGGATCACGAAACATGGCCACCCACTCTTAAGTAGCCCTCCTACCCCCTCCCCAAGGACTGCTTCTTCCCTTCTAAGCCCTACTTGGTGGCACTTTCCCTGCCCCCATCAACTCCTAGCTCAGCTCTGACACGATTCCAAACACCTACTGGCTCTTGAGCCCCCTGCATATGGCGGACAAGGTCACAAACACTCCACCAACAAAGTGACCGAACGACTCTGGAAGGTGACAGCTAGCACCTTCTTACCACGGTATCTGAAGCCTAGAGAAGCGAAATGACCTTCCCTAAGCCAGTGAGTCTGTAAGTGAGGGAGCCAATGTGTGTCCAGAACCTGACTCTGCAACCCAGCCCATGTTCTCGCTTGCCCCACGTAGTCCCCAGAGCTAGGCTGTTTGCATTGGTTCCCGTGTTGCACCCTCCATATCTCATGGTTTCCTTACGTGTGTGTGTTCCTCCTTCATTCGAACAGCTGCCTCCGAGCAAGCACTGCTTCCTGTTCTCTCTCCTGCCTAAACTGTGGGCACATGGTCCTGAACTTTACTACCAGGCACTGCTCTGGGAGCCCGAATGGATCATCTCACCTAATCGTGACAACGGCCCTAGGACACAGGTACCGGATCCACACCTATTTCACAGAAGAGGACACAACAGAGAAGACAGCTACCTTGCCCACAATCGCATGCTGGGGAGTGGAAGAATGAGGCTTTGAACCCTGGCAGTCTGGCTGCCAAGCTGGCCCTCCACGTTCTTGATCCACGCAAAGGCCCTTGCCCAGCACCACAGAGCTTCGGTGAGCAGCACTGGGGCGGCACAGAGACCCCACTGGAGGCCTTCCTGACCGCATATCCCTGACCCTATCACCTGGATGGCGCTCTCATGCCAAGAGCACCTACCGCCCTGTCCTTATCCCAAGGGGGGGGGGTGCGGAGGAGAACAAAACACAACCCCCAAAGCCGTGACAGTCCAAGCCACCAGGCCCACAGACGGCACCGGCAAATGCCGGACTGTGGGAAGGCAGAAGGGGGCTGTGTGCAAGGACACCGTGCTTCCTTCTGCTGAGAATGGACAAGGATGGCACAGACGGGTGGACTCGACTGGACTTTCCAGAACTGGGAGTCAGAAGCGTTCTGCCACCGTAGGACCTGCCCCACTCCGCTCTGGCTCACAGCATGACCTACTTGCCTGTATACACAAACGTGACCAGGCTCATGCCAAGGTGAAGCGACCAGCTGGGGGAGCAGTCTATGGCTGCGCAACAGCGCCTCTGCGTGAAGCTTCCACGTGAGGCTCTGACCAAGACACATCCGTGACATAGCCAACACCCTCCCTGGTCAAGGGGCTCGAGCCTGAGTTACCAGTACGTGGCCCCCTGAGAAACACAGGACACCTGTGGTCACCGGCTCTTCAGCCGGGCGAGTCACGCTGCCTCTCTGGGCGCCGCGCACCCTGCCGGAGAGCAGGGCAGTCCGCTCTGCCGCACAGCTGCCAAGGGACAGGTCTCCGCAGAGCCAACGGCTCCGTCAAAGGCCGAACAAACACCGGCAGTTAGCACTGCCGGGGCCTGCAGCGATCTGGAGAGTGAGAACATCTGTGCCGTCGATGATGTGGGTGTCTGAGAGCCTCAGCAGTTTAGCAGAGGGTGTCACGCCCTGACAGAGACCTGCCCGTGCGTCTTGTTAAGGATGAGGCGTGCGTTCTGGAGCTCAGCCTTCTATCTCACCGGGAAATGGGAGGGAAGGAGAAAACAACATTGGTGAAGACAGAAGGCCAGAAAGGACAAGAGACAGACTGTCCTGTTGCCTAACCCAGACTGCAGCTGCCTTAGGCGGACCATACCCAGTCTTTCAACAGCTGGCCAGTTCCCTGCCCGAAGCAGGTAGGAGACTCTTGTTGGAAAACAGGGCCAAAAAGCACAAAACTGTTCAAACCAGGAGGCAAAGTTTACTAAACCTTCTAACTGGCTTTTAACATCTGGGCTGGTATGAACGAATGCTATTTGCTACCCTAACTGCTTCTTTAAAATTGCACTTTTAGCTATCAGTCTAACTGCTCCGTGATGTATACACAGATAAAAATACAAACCCACTCTCCTCCTGGTTATCAGCCAACTTTTCCAATCTTCGACACTTCCTACTCTCAATGTGCCAGAAGCACTGCTCACCGGGGGAGAAACCAGGATCCAAGTCCAGTCTTCCATTTATGAAAACGGTCTTTGGTTCTGCCGCAGCCCCCAGTTATGAAACCTTCCCCTGTAACACCCTGTGTCCCCTTGACAGTGACTATGTGCGGTTCTGATCCATGGCCTCCCCACCCAAGAGCACCGAGTCTTATGGGTAGTGGAGGCAACATCGTAGTAGAAGCTAAGGAGGTTCTCTGGTGGGCTGGCCTCTCCCAGTTCCTGGTTCCCCTCCGGGCGGAGCGTCAGTCCAAGGACACAGCCTTCAACTGCCCACTCGGGGGAGACGGAACCGTTCTGGAAAGGAAGTCACCTTATTCTGTGTGACTCCGGAAAGCCGCAGAAAACGCGTGCTTCAGTAAAGGCTACCCGAGGCCAGCCATCTGCCCTGGAACTAACTCGGGCAGACATAGAAATGTTGACACCTTGCTGGGCAGAGGGGCACGGGGCGGGCCGGCCAGACGCCCACTGGGGAGCGAGATACTGACGTGTTCAGGACGTAAAGCACAGTGTGGACGATGTAGGGGATCAGGTGGATGTTGCTCTCCCGGCCGCCGCCGCCGGTGTCCGCGCTGAACGACTGCTCCATGGCAAAGCGCAGGAAGAGCAGCTTCATGTCATGGATGTTGAGCTGGTACGTGGGCTCCCGCTGGCCCGTACACTCCTGGAGGTAAGTGTTGTGCCTGCGGGGAAGCAGAATGAACACTGTGAGCAAAGCGGGCTCCCCGGGGAAAGCCCAGTTTGGAAGGGAGAGCCCCCTCGGCACAGCCCGGTCCGATGGCTGCAAAGGTCACATAAGCAGATTGAGGAACGAAGGGGACGGCTGAGGACATGAACTGTGGCCTGTAGGAAGACAGGAGCAGATGACAACTCCATTTCTCCTATGACTGAATGTGATGCCCTCCAAGCTTTGAGAAGACCTCGCTAGTTCTGGGGGCCCTATTTCCTGAGACACAAATGTCACAAAATGTATCACAGCCAAACCTAGCACACTTTAGAAGAAGAAACATGGGAAGTATTCATTCTTACAAGGTGATCTATTCATAAGAATGTTTTCTTTAACCTCCAAATGAAAGGTATTTTTCTATATTTTTTTAATGTTTATTTTTGAGAGAGAGAGAGAAAGACAGGGCATGAGCAGGACAGGAGGAGAGAGAGAGGGAAACATGGCATCCGAAGCAGGCCCCAGGCTCTGAGCTGTCAGCATAGAGCCCAATGCGGGGCTCAAACCCACGAACTGTGAGATCACGACCTGAGCTGAAGTCGGACGCTTAACCGACTGAGCCACCCAGGCACCCCGTATTTTTCTATTTTAAGAAAAGTGTATTCCAGAGAGAGCTTGCACGTGTACGCAAGTGCAGCAGGGGCAGAGAGAGACGGAGAGAGAATCCCAAGCAGGCTCCATGCTGTAAGCATGGAGCCCAATGCAGGGCTCAATCCCATGAACCATGAACCGTGAGAGGATGACCTGAGCTGCAATCGAGAGTCGGATGCTCAACCTACTGAGCCACCCAGGTGCCCCTGAAAGATATTTTTCCATGTCAATACGTGCTACCATCAGCCTGGGCTCTATGTGACCTCAGGTACTTACTCAACCTCCCTGCCTCAAACTCCTCAACCAGAGAATGTGTGTAAGAGCACATGGTAAGCATTTTAATATGCTGCCCATCCTGATTACTGCCAGGTACCTTTCCATCCCCCAGCTTTACAACTGGACTCGGGGTGGGGCATCACTCCACCAAGCAGCAGCAAGAGCGAGGACCTCCTCAAAGCCTTAGTGACTCTAGTCTGCATTTTAGGACAAGGGAGGCTTGAAAGGAGCCTGATAATCCCCCTGGACTGAGCTATTTTCATTATTTAAATCTCAGAGGCACACACTGCAGAAGACAAATATGGGAAACTTTGGCTTTAAGGACCAAGTCAGGGTGGTGTGTCTTATGCCCTGAGATCAACAAGGGAGAAGAGGTAGCAACTAACTAGAAATTCCATGTGGTGCACCAGATGCTGAGGGTGCCGGTTTCTTGCAGCCGAGTTCCTCCCTGATCCAGATAGCTTCCCTGCCAGCACTCAAAGAAAGGGACCAGGGTTCTCAACGACAGTCACAGGCCTTCGGGCCAAGCTGATCACTGATTTTCCCCCATCTCCTGGGAACCCCGTCTTCCGTATCATTCACACTGCTCAACACTCACCTTGCCAAGCAGGTGGCAAAAGCTGATTCAGGGACGTGGGGCCCCCAGACCGGAAGGAGACCGTTGCACTTAGTGTTGGCGTTCTGAAGGGCTGCGCTCTCCCACTCCTCCCGGCCACGAGCCAGCCTGGATTGGGAGAAGAGCAGGGACAAGTGACCACTGGAACTGATTTGGCAACCAGGCACCTGGGCACGTGGGGGCGGAGCAGAGTTTGCTAACACTAGGGAAAGAAGTTAGCCCATGCACCTGACTCCAGAGAGAATTAGCCCTTTGTATCATAATATGGTAAATGCCAGCTTCGCTGCTTCCGGGAAGCAAGGTTGCTTTCTCCAGCCTTAGGCCAAACGCCAAATGGATTTCTTAATCACACAGCACAAATGGCTCTTGGCCTGTGTGATTTGACGTCAGACACCCTAGTCCCCGGAGATGAAAACTTCAGGGTCGGCACCCTCCCTCCTCCCGGCACAGGGCCTTGGGCAAGGTGTCCACTGCTCTGAAGGGACACAGGCCTGGCTGAGGAGCCACTCTGCAGGAGCTAGGGCCTACCTGACGGCAGCCAGGTGGCAGTCGTAGTGCACGATGTTGAAGTGGGACACGGTGCTGTAGCCCTGCTGTTTCCGGGGCTTATTCTCCATCTCTTCCAAGGCTACCCGCTTGGTGAAGGTATAGATGCCCAGGACTTTTGTGGGCTGCAAAGACACCATGAAAAGGAGGAGCAGTGAGGCGAAGTCCAAGGCAGGCTCCGGGAGGAGGCGAAGCCGAAGAGAGGGGAGCCGAGGGCCTCCCCTCCCAGGAAGGAATGCACTCAAGGAGGGGGGATGGTCAGCACCTTGGTCTCCCGGCTAAGCACTCGGCTGGGCACAGTCCCAGTGAGATGAGAAATGTGGGGAACGACCAAAATAAAGCAGATGCCGTGCAGACGGAAAGGCTAATACAGAAGCCTAAACTGACATCCTTCCCTTTTTGCTTCATTTATCTCAAAAGGAAGAATAAAGTGCCTTCCTGCTAAGTCACCTGCTTTATAAAACTTATCAAGCAGTTCCCAGAAGCCTGTGCCACAGCAGGACCTACGAGCTGGAGGGGAAGAGGACGTCTTGTAGGCCTTTAGGGGAACAAGCAGGTCCCATGCTGTCCTGTTCCTGTCCGTCGTAAATCTAGTTGGATAGAGGTCCTGAGCTTCTCCCCAGGTATCCTGCTTAAAAGCAGCACGATGTGCTTTTAAAAGCCCCAGGTCTGGAGTCAGAGAAGCATGGGCTACAGTTCTGGCTCTGCCACGTGACCCTTGTTTTGCTTTGTTTTGTAGGTTTAAAAACAGAATCACCCAGTTTACATAAAGCTCTGGGCACAAGGACTGGCATATAGAAAGAATCCAACGGGTGATGATGCTGGTGGGTGGGGGGGGGGGTGGCAGTGATGATGAAGCCTCGTGTTCAGATCAGTCTGCCTTCCTCCCTTTAGAGAGGCAGCTGGCCCCGAGACACGCCTCAACCTCGGCCCACCTAAGAACAAAAAGGCCGGCGGGAGAAGGACGCCACCGGAGCAAGGGGCCAGGCTGCGCACCCAGCCCAGGGCGAGCGCTATACCTGGAACTTGTACCCCTCCCTGCAGATGCAGCACGTGAGACCCGGCTCCTCAATTAGCTCCTCCATCTGCTTCAGGAGCGCCGTCTTGGTCACGACCTGGCCCTTCTCGTTTGTCTGTAGCGGAAACCCAAGTGACATGTCAGAAGGGGATTTCCACCCCCGCCCCCCAACCTAGCTTGGGGACACTCAGGAACAGGGCGGCCCTTCCACAGGCACTGGAAGGACAAGTCACAGAAAGGAAACCTCTGTAGGTGGCTTCCAGTGAGGGTAAAGACCCAGATTCTTCTACTCTCTTCCTCCGGGAACCACTGAAGCAGAGGAGACTAACCAGCTGGAAGCCTGGCTAGCTGCCACTTGCCCCCAAAAAAGCCCCCTTTCTTCGCGCTGGCAATCCCAAGTCCCAGCTGCCAAGGGCTGTCGCATTAGGATTCCCTTCACGGTTCCCACGGGAGTTTTAAAACTGCCGACACCCAAGCTTGGCTGGTTCGGAGAAGGCTTTCCTAAGACTACGCTTCTTCTGACCCGGGGCAAGGAGAGCACAGGCCATCATGTCCAACCGACGTGGGTTCAAACTCTCGTCAACCCCTCGTTAAGCATGAGCGTTGGCCTATTTCCTGTGCTTCTCAGCCTCTGTTACTCCAACCAGAGAAAGGGTATGGTAAGATCAGCCTCACTGTGTCACACAAGGGCTTAAATAAAACCTTACAAGCAAGGTGCCTAACTAAGCACAGTGCCTGGCAAGCAGTAAATCCCCTGGGAGCAGGAGTGATCATCCCCGTTCTCATGGTTTCTGTGAACTCGTTATGTCATTTAACCTCGGAGCCCCATCTGGGCGGTGGGACAACAGTCACACCTCTGAGGGGTTGTCAGGAAGGTGCACCTAGCTCCCTCCTTCTCCTCACCAGCCCAGCTCTGTCCCGAAGCATGGAGTGTGGACGAGAACGTGGGGACTCCCAGAACGTGGCTTTACCGTCATGCCCAGGGTGCCCAGAGCCTTCTGCCTCATCGCCATGGCCATACGCTTCTTCTCCGCGCGGGTCTCCCTGCGGGCGGCATCGATCTTCTTGTTTACATCAGGGTGTTCCCGCAACGCCTCCAGCAGGTTCTCTGCTAGGGTCCCAATGCCCTCATCGCTGGACACCTGCTCCAGTTTATGTAGGTTGGTGATGGAGTCCGTTCCGATCAGAACCTACCAAGTGGAGACCAGAGAAATGTATGCTTCCAATTACGTGAATCAGCATGCTCTCCAGGAGCTGACAGATAGAGAAAATTCAGCAGAATGCACGCAAACTCACGTCATCTGTTCAGTTTCGATCAGACCTTTCGAACACATGCTTCAAAAGATTCTGACAAATGGAGGAGGGTTTGGCCCTGCTGCTGACCTCTGACCAGGCACTATGCTCTTTGGCTCCAGTGCCCTGGCCTATAAAGTGGTGATAATGTCAGGGTCGTGGTGAGGATTAAAACTTCGTCACAGATAACTGGACGTAAAGCGGCCAGCACTGGGAGAGAGAAAGGGGCTCGGGTAAGATGCCCTAGAGAAGCAGTACCTGCGGAGGCCTGGGTAGTGGACTCAGTGACCACAGGGCAGAGCAGGCCGTGACATTCATAGCGACTGTGTTCGGTTCTTCCTCCAGAAGCCCTGTGTCCACCACACCTGGGAGCCCAGGATTCCCTCAACATAGGGGTATGAGAGGTGAGACTCCGAGTGGGAGTGGGGATGAGAAGACACTTTGTCTAGAGAACAGATATGACCGAGAAGCCCCCGTGCTCGAGAAGGCCGGCATTCGCTGCACCACAACACCGCACTGTCAACACGGGTGAAGGACAGAACACGCAGGCAGGGCTGACCCGACAAAGCCCTCCAGGTGAGCCGAGGAGGAGCGCCGTGCCACCCACAGCCCCCCGCCCCCTGCACAAGTGCATCCGTGTCCACCGCTACTGTACGGATTTAACGATACGTGGAAAACAACAGAACCGACCCGCGACGTGAAATGAAAGCTCGGCACTCAACCCGGATCACCCACGGGCTCATAAACCTGTCCTCCTAGCAGGTACGCTTCACACTGGCCCGTCGGCAAAGCTGCAGGTCAGCTCATGTCTCGTGCTCCTGGATGCCGAGCCCACAGTGTGGCTGCCTACTGAACTGCTGCCCAGGTACCCCGACCTCCGCACGCTGGGTGTGAGCTGCGCGCCTGCGTGCGTGCATCCGTGTGTGAAGCGGTGCTTTACGTGCTAGGGGAACAAAGACCCGGCCTTCTGAGGGTGACACTCTAATCGGGCGAGCAGACGCACAACAGCAGTAGCCTGACATGATGCCCCCGCCGCACCTCACTTCGAACCTCCTCGGGTTCTTCACCGCCTTCAAGGACACCACCACTCATCTGTCGCCCAACCCAGAAACAGCAGAGTTCTTGACTCGTCCGGCTTCCTCACCCGCCACGGGCAACTGACCTCCAAATCCCATTCACTCTGCCTCCCAGACGGCTGCTGAACCCACCCGCTGTCCACCTGGTGCGCCGCTCAGCTGCCATCACCTCTTACCTAGAGTATGATAAAAGCCAACCAACTGTCTCTCCCGTCTGTCATCTCCTCTCCTGCCAATTCATGGCCGGGGGCACGGCCCTCAGGAGAAAACGCACACTCCTCTCTTTGGAGAATGCGCCCTGGACCCATGCTGCACCGGGACCAGCTCGCGCCATGCCTCGCCCCCACTGTGCACTTCCAGTATCCTTTGGCCTCTAAGCCTCGGCAGGTGCCATACTTTCCTCTAAAAGCATCTTCTTTCCTTTGGCCCCTTTCACACTACACTTATGTCACTATTCAGCTATCAACGTGAATGTGACTCTATCTTCCACCAGACAGTGAGTTCCCAGAGCACAGGCTACGACCGCCTTGGTTACCAATGTCGCCTGAGTCTAGCACAGCACAGGTACACAACAGGTGCTTAAAAAACGTGTTGCTAGGAAGAGAATGGCCTCAAGTGTGAACGCCACGTTCCTAACTAGATTAAGCCTTAGTCTAAAGAAACTAATTCGACTTAGTAACTACAAAGAAGCCTGGAAACCACCTGACCTGAGCTTGGCCACATCACAGCCGCACTCCTGGGTTCACCCACATAGAAGACACACGTTATAGGAACAGAGAAACCAATATACGTGAAGACTCCTTTGTAAGAAGAATGACCTCCACAAAGATGTGCTAATTATGACCATCTCTAATGAACTGAACAGAAGTCTGAAACCACTGAGACCGGGGTGAGACACAAAGAATCTCTCCTGTAGCCAAGCTACCCTACTTTTGGGATGAGCTATGAGGACAGATCACCAAATGAGAGCGTGGAATGACATTCGATGCAGAAGACTATACACGGGAAGACCCAGCCCTGAGGACGCTCAAAACTCAACACTAAAAACATCCAACTAAAAGATGGGCAAAAGATATGAGCAGACAGGCTGCTGAAGCCACGCAGACGAAGCACATGGAAAGATGCGCAGCACCACTAACCATCAGGGAAGCGCAAACTGAAATCACAGGGAGCTTATCACCGTCCACCTGTCAGAGGGGCTCAACTAAAAGCCAGTGTCACCACCGGGTGGTGAGGAGGATGCAGAGGAAGATCATTCAGGCACTGCCGGTGGGAATGTAAAAGGGTGCAGCACTCTAGAAGACAGCTCAGCAGTTTCTACTGAAACTAAATATGCAGCTATATACCCAGCAAGTGTATGCCTAGGCGTTCATCCCAGAGGAATGAAGAGCTCTACTCACGCACAAAACAACTGCATGTGAATGTTTATGGCAGTTTTATTTGTAACATCCCCAAACTGGAAACAGCCCGGATGTTCTTAACGGATGAACGGTTAAGCAACCTGGGGAACCCACACACCGTGGACCACCACCGAGCAATAAAAAGGAACAGACTCTCAATACACACAACCTGGGAATCCCCCAGAAGATCATGCGGAGTGAAAAAAGCCAACCCCAAAAGGTTATATGCTGTCTGATGCCATTTACAGAACACTCTGCAAGTGACAAAACTGCAGCCATGGAGAGATCAGTAGTGGCCAGTGGTTAGTGGCGAGGTGGACAGAGCTCTCAAAGGGCAACAAGAGGGATCCCTGTGATGACAAAGCTCCCCTGGATCCTGACTCCATCAACGTCAATATCCTGATTGTGATACTCTGTGTGGTTTTGTAAGAGGTTACCATCGAGAAATGGGTATGTAGGATTTCTCTGTATTATTTAACAACTGCACGTAAACCTACAATTACCTCAAAATGAAGAGCTTGATTTAGAAAATTTCTAGCCTGGCCACCTGTCTGGGCCAGTCAGGATTTGGGAGGGGTAACAGATATTCCAGCCCAGGGGGGACAGATCAAGGATGAGCAGGGTGGGTCTCTCTGAGAACGAAGTTTCTAGCTGTCTGAACCAGGACAGAAAACAGCAATGATGGCACTATAAATGTCCCCAGAGACCCAAACGACTAAAGCCAGAAATTAAACTGTTTTAAACTCTGGCCAGCCACACCCTCCGTCCAGTTACTGCTCTGCTGACCCACGAGAAAATAAAGCCCCACGTAAGAAGGAGTCGAATGAGGAGAGCACAAGTAGACCTTACGCCTCTCCACACACACAGAGCTGAACGAGATAACCTCCGAGTCCCCCATACTCTGGGGCTCTTCCGTGCTAGGAGAAGTCACACCCTGAGGCTAATCGAGGCAGTCACGGCAGATGAGAAGAGGTGAAGGCACTGTACGTGCCCTGCCTCCAGAATTAAGTAGCATGCTGGCCACTCACTCACCTGGGTGGCAGGGTGCTGCACAGCCAGCCCCCGAAGAAGCCTCAAGATAAATGGCAGGGCCGGACGAGATAAGAACTTTTTCCAGATGTCAGCATCCAGACTGCAAAGGAAAAGAAGGCAGATGAGCAGGTCAGAGGGGCAAAACCTATCTGGAAACCAGCTGTTGACCTGTTCTGGCTTGTTTACCTGTGACCCTTCAAGGGGGCCATCAACAATCACAGAGGATCACCTAGCTCGGCCGGGCAGCCAGACAAAAAGCACTATTCCAAATAGAAAGCAATAAGCTGCCACCTGTTCCCCAGCCCCGAAGGGCTGTGCGGTGGCGCAGTGGTCACCTTGATGGTTTCCAGAAGAGGAGGGAGACTCCAAGGAGGACCAAGGGGGGAATACGTTGAAGCTTTAAGCCACGACGATGAAGGAGAAAAGGACCCAGAAGAGGGAAGGAAAGCAGTCGCTTTGACAGAGCCGATTCTTACTTCTTGGCACTGGGAATGTGTTTCTGCATATAGTCCAGCGCACTCTGGGTGATTCCCTTCTGGAGAATCAGGTCCTTCAGCTGATGCCCGTTGCTGCTGCTCTTGATGCCGGCTGCGATCTTGCAGAAGCAGTCCAGGAAGACTTTATCGTCGCCACTGTGGTCTTCATCGTACCTGCGGGAGAGAGCGGAGCCTCAGCGGGTGAGGGGAACGACAAACGCGCACCGTGGCGCTCCCTCGGTTGACGACCTTCAACAGTCTACGGGGTCAAGTACGACGCGAGGATGCCGATCCGGTTCCCGCCACTCCCCGCTTCCCGCCGTGTGCCGCACACTCCCAACGCTCTCTTGCGTCTTCACGCTCTTTGCACCCGTGACTCTCTCCCTCCCGTCACACCCCTGCCCCATCTCGCCAGCCTCTTTACCGTCTCTGCCTAGCCGACTTAACAGTACACTGAGCCCCCAGGTACGATGGACCCCTTAAAGGCCAGACAGGCGTGCGTGACCCCAACAGAACTTCAGCCGGGTCTTCCCTAGGCCACAGGACGAGCCCGGGCGTTGGGAGGACCCTCCCGTGGCCGAGACGCGAGCACGTACTTGTCAAAGCTGCAGTACGGCTTGAAGCGCTCCACCAAGATCTGCATCTTCTCCACCTCGCCAAAGGACAGGTACGGGATGATGCGAAGCAGACCCTGGAGCACGCTAGGGTTGGAGCGAACGAAGGTGCTGTTGATCTGGTCCAAGAGCATCACAAGCTGATCCTTGTCGCCCGTCAGGAGGAGGTTGCCCTGCAGCGGGAAGGAGGACGGAGGGACCGGTAACAGGGTCAGGACTTCGGCCAGCCAACATCTGAACCCCAGAGGTCACCCACTTCCCTCAGAAGCAGCATTAGAAAAGCCGTCTTGGAGCTTCCTGGGTATGAGTTTCACTTGATGCCAGTTTCTAAGTTTCTGTGCGGCTCTATTAATAGTCTCACGTGGTCGAAAACGCTAACACAATCTCCCCTCCCCCAAGGGAACGCAGGCTGCCTGCTGCTCACTTGGTCCCACCTCTAGCCAAAGCATGAGTACCAACAGAGATGGGGGAAACATGAGTACCAAAAGGGATGGGGAAAGGCAAGGGCACAACAGAGAGACGCTGAACTGGGACTTGGGACACCTGGTTTCTCGGCCTGATTCTGCCAGCAGCCAACTACATAACACTGAACAGCTCACTTAGCTTCTCTGCGCTTGGAGTTCCCTCAACTGGGCCATGAGGGGCTGGGCTAAGGCCCCTGTCTATGAGCTGGAACATGCTAGGATTCCATTAATGAGAGCTTCTGAGTGAACGAATACCCTTAGCAGCTTCGTTTCCTCCAAATCCACAGATTTCAGGCTTCAATGTCATCATGTCACCATTGCTTTGTGATTTCTATGACCTGAGCAGGTTCAACCATTTTTGGACACAACTAGACGCAAACAAGCCTGCTGCTGGCAACGAGACCGCATGTGCTCCCAACGTCTGCAGATGGACAGACTGGCCCCACGCACCTTGTCCTCACTCAGGGGCTCAGCAATGGATTCATCCAGAATGATCTCCATGATACTAAGCACCTGCTCGGCCACCGCCGCACCGCCACTGTCCTTGCTTTCTTGCTCAGCTACCAGGGCCTGTAGGAGGAGACCCAGTCAGTCTGGGGATAACACCACAACCACTCGTGCCGATGGGATCTGCTGCTCACCAATGCCTTCATGGCCTTACTTCCCAGATATCTGTGCGCGAGGGCGGGGGGAGGGGGACAAGCGTGTGGATGTTTGCACACAATGAAATTGTGATATTCCAGATGTCTATCTTGGCTGCCCCGAGGACAAGGGCATTACTTTTCTAGGCTATGTAGTCTGGACTGTTTTATAAACTTCCTCTTGTCTCTGGATTCAGGAAACAGACAAGGAAGTTCTCACGTGTCATGGCAGCAGCACAGGGGTGAGCCAGCAGGACAAGGGACGGTTTGAATGATCCGTGCCTCGGGCCAGTCAGCCAGACAGATGAAGAGTTTGAAAAGGCCACAAACCCTTCTCATCTGAGCCCGGATGCTCCTTCCCCGACCCAGGACTTCTGAGGCCCACTCTGTCTTCTGCAGCCCATACCCCTTACCAGGTTTAGGGTACCCAGCATGACATTCAAGGTGTTCATTTCCAGCTTGACCAGCTGCTGTCGGTTGACTTTCACCTTCACACAGTAACTGAACAATTTCAGGAGCACCTGACAAGAAAAGCCAGTCAAAACCTGTGAGGCTATCTGAGAGTGTAAGATGTGGGGACGAACAAGACAGAAATGTTTGAGAGCAGTCATGTACAATCAGGAAGTACTCTTCCTGAAGTACAGGGAACAGTAAGGAAAAGTGCTTCCTGAGGGGACATGGCAAGGCGGGGAAGATCTCAGATCAGGTTGGCATTTTAAATAGCAATGTTCTCCAGCAGTAGGTCACGTGGCCTCAGCATATCTCTACCATCTCTTAAAATGGCAATGACACCAATTCCTAGTAGAATTCCCTGTTGTCTTAGGGAAATTCCGGTTGTAACTCCGAATCTAACAAATACTAACCAGAAAGATCCCAAAACTCATGGCCTGTGGGAACTCAGAACCACGTAGGTCGTTTATTTATTTTTCCTTAAGACACAGGTGGATTTTCTTCTTTTATTAAGACATAAATGGCTCGTTTTTTACATTTTTAAAACTTTAACTACTTTTAGTTGCTTTTTCAATTCTAATTCTTCACATAGGTCACGTAGAACACAAATACTGTAATATGTGTTCTCATCTCCTCTGGAGCTGAAAATAATAAATAGAGTAATATTTGTGATCCTCTACTCCTCAGGAGATGGTTGGATGAACTCCCGAACCAAATCCTACAAAAAAGCCCGAAAGGGTTACCCTATGAAATCAATTTAAAAAGCAAGAATAAGAGTAATTGACTCGAGTGCAGTTTTGTAGGGAAAGACAGGCACTGGTTCCACAGGTGGCTAAAGAGACACAGCGGGAGGCTGCCATCACCACTGCGGCTTCGGGGACAGCCAAGAAGCAGGGGAGTGGGGAGCTTGCTTCCAGAATCAAGAGCTCGGGGAAGCTGCCAGGCCCTCCACTGGCTTGCACTGGCCCAGGGCACCAAGCCGCCCTCTAGGGTTACGCGTGCTGGCACAGTGGCTGCAAGCTTCCCTCCACAGGGGCCTCTCTCAAAACAATGGACCGGCCCCACCTTGCCGCCCCAACTCACAGTTAGAAGGTGGCGTCCCTGCTTGAAGTCTTTGATCCCTGCCAGTCTGTTGAGCATGCACTCCAGGCCCCCACACTGTGCCATGACGCCAGCCATCTTATACACTTCTTCTTCATCTTCTTCTTCATCTGAGGGAGGAGGGAGGCCAAGCGGAAATGGAGGGAAAGATACAGATGGAAATAAAACAGATAATCCCCTTCCAGGCTGACAGCCAGTGCCCTTTCTCTTACCTCCGATAAAAGCATAGCAACGAAAGGGGTCAATACTGGCTATGAAACTATGAGACTGAAGCCAATTAAAATTATTTACTCAAGTATGTGAAAACACAAGCACCACCACCACCATCGGGGGCAGGGGAGGAACTAAGCTAAAAATCAATCTGAACTCGTTTGTTGCCAACTGCACTTTATTTCCCAAGTTTTGTTTGGCCTTGTTTTAAAACCCCTGAGGTGTGTGAACTGGGCCATAGATACGTGTACTCTTTCTCCGTTGGGGAAGTAATCTCCCGTCAATTCTGATCAGAGGTACAGGAGAGTGTGTCCAGAACACCCGTAAATCCCAGGATGTGACCCGCTCACTGGCCCCAGACCTCTAATGCAATGTGCACCAGTGTCTGTGGGAAGGGCCTACCTGTGGTGGAGTCCAAGGACTCGATAAACTCCTCGGTGGCATCACCCAACAGCCCCCGCATGCGGTAAACGATCCTCATGGGCTCTCCCTGAGCAGAGACATGGGGAGAAAGGTGCTTGTAAACAGGTCCAGGAAATGAAAGGGACTCAACACCTGGCCTCGCTCCTGTTTCTCTACAAGGTCCTAATCACAACATCTGGAATCCACGTGCGCTGCAACTTACATCGGGGAAAGGAGGTTTATTTCATGTAGTGTCTACCACAGACCAGTTGTGTGAGCCTTTCATAACCACAATCTCATTTAATTGCTTCGAAATTGTGTGTAACAACCATAATCGCTATCATCTACAGATGCTTTACTCTGTGCTAAGTTCTGTGCTAATCAAGCACTTCAGATATCCTCTTAAACTAGGTTAAGCAGCTTTTTCAAAGTTATCCGATAACAAGCGCAGCCTAATTCCCAGCTTGTGCTTCCTTCAGGAGCACAAACTCTAACCAGTGGGAACCACCACTCAAAGAATCCGGGCAAGTAAGACGAGATCAGTGAGATCAAAGAGCTTTGATTCAAGACTCCGGAATCAAAAGCAAGAGCATAAGCCAATCCTGAGGTCTTCACATAAATACAGCAAGAAAAGGGCTCTTCCAAAGTTACTCAAGTTAAAACCTCTAACCTGATGGAATGATTAAAAGTAAGTCTTTTGCAAATTAGAAGATTAGAGCACTTTACTAAATTGGAGGATTGTGAGAGGTCACTATATACCGGGTACTAAGTTAGGCATTCTGCCATCGACATTATTCTCATTTCGGAGAGAAGAAACAGGGCTCTGAAGTCACACTGCACGAAATGAAGGTGACGAGCCAGCACCACAGTACCGCTTGCCTCTAAGCCCATGCTCAGCTTCAGGACAAGAAACCCTCGTGGGACAGAACTTGCCAGAAAGGCCAGTTGCAGAAGTGTTCCCAGCTACAGAAGCCCAGTGGGAACTAAGAAAGAGAATGGCCAGAGAACAAGGGCAGAAACAGAAAGAGACCTAAGAAACAGAACAGGCTCTAGTCAGTAGCTAAGGAGACAGGCTGTTTATCAGGGAAAAAGAGCATAGAGTTAAAAAAGGTGCCTGCACTTTGCCAGAAGAAGCCCTCAGCGGGCTGGGCAGTACTGTGAAGGGCAAGTGATCCTCCTCTCTATCCTGCCTCATGGTTCAAAAGGGGAGACGCCCGTGTATGCTCTTTGGGTTCCAAACCACCATTTACAAGGGCAGCCACAGAAGCCTGATCTTAATTTTTGTGTGCCTCACAGATTAAATCTGTATCATTCTGTTCTGACGCTCAAGTGCCAACGACGGGATGCGCTGAACGGGGGGCAATCTCCCGTGTGACCCTCTGCCAACGGGCAGCAGTACCCACGGACCAGGATTCCCGGCGCAGAACAGAAAGGAGAGAAGCGAAAACATGTGACAGAATGAAGGCCAAGACGTACTAGCCAACGCTACCAATTTAGCATCTGAAGCTCTCCAGAAACATCTGGGCCTAAATCCAGAGGAGTTCACTGTGCTTCACGGGCAACTAGTTTGCTGTACTCCAATTACTTCCTTGATTCGCTTTACTAGAAGGTCCCCCTAATGAAAAGACGGGAAGGAAAGGGAGAGAAATGGAGGAGGAGGAAAGGAAGGGACAGGGGAGAGAGGTGAGCAGAAGAGGAGGGAGGAGGAAGCAGATTATCTGAGACTCTCAGTAGAGGTCGAGCAGCACCGAGGTGGCCCAAGGACCAGAGCGCCAGGCTTCCTTTCCTTCCGTCTCCCCCCCCTCAAGGACAACTGCTGTTTGCACCCCAGTCTCCCCTCCAGTAACACAGAAATCACACTCGCGCCTTGGCAGCGCCAGCGGCCATGCTCCGAGCGGGCAGGCCCCCGAAAGCAGAGGCTCCGTCTCGGTCCAGAGGTGCCGCACGCAGAGCGTTACGAGACAGCGCACACTCCCCACCGCACGCCTCCTCTGGCGCTGCCTCGCCGGCTGCACGGCCAGGAACGCCCATCCTCTCCTGAAGCTCTTCCACCTCTGGCCAGAGGCCTCAACAGGAGGACGACTGGTTTTGGCCACAACCGCGAACAGGGAGGCACGGCCGTGTGAGCGCTGTTTACAGCGAGGTAAGCGACGATGAGCGGCTCCTCCCGGTACCAGTCTGCTCAAGTCAGGAAAGTGAAACCCCACCTCGAAGCAAGAAAACAAGCCGCGTACCTCATTTGTGGTGCACCAGACCTTCTTGTAAACCTCGGCCACAGGAAGATCCAAACTGATGATCTTATTGTTCACTAGAAGCTGGACAGAAGAGAAGAGGAGGCCGTTGTTCCAAATAATTACAAGGCGAGTGCGTTTCAAGAACAAAGGGCACTTCACGGCAGTGGTTCATAACTCATCGGTTTTGCGTCCTGGATCTACAGACTCTCCCTCTCTAAAAAAACGGCACGTGTGTGCACAACACACAGAACGTGGGACGCAACTGCAGAAGCTACAAACACCCTTAACCCAAACCGTGGACTCCAGGTTAAAAACCCCTGCTGAGGATTCCCTTTCAGGTTTTGCCAGAAGAAGCAATTACTCCATCTTACCCAACAAGCTTTTCGCCCCTCAGATGAGAAGGCCGGACCCTGGAGGCTGCCTGCCAGGAGGCATCAGACACAGGGCCAGAAATCTGCACAGGGGCCACCGTGCCAGTATTTAGGAGCTTAATGAACTTGGAATCCCTGGGAAATCTCTGCCAGAGCAACGGGAACGACAGAATCCTGCTCGGTGACGAGCGATGGCCACAAACCATTCGCTTCCCGCGTGCCAGACATCGGACAGAGCCCCGGACAGGTAATTAACCTTAACACCAGGTAAGGCAGGCAGGTGGGAATCACTGGCCCCATTTAGAGATGAGGAAGCCGGAGCAAGCTACCTGCCCAAGGCTAACCAGCTACTAAGTAGGGAGGAACCTGGATGTGACCCCAGCCCGTGCTCTGCACCAGGGCAGCAATGTCCTAAGCTCGTTACCTCCATCCCGCTGTCGTCCTCCAGGAGAGCCACCAAGTCACAGTCCTGGCAAATCTTGTTCTTTATATCCCTCATAAGTGGCCCAATGCCTGGCTCATTGCTGCTATATGGGTTCCCGGGCATCCTGCCCTGTAGGAAGTCTTCTTGTTGAGGGTCCTTCTCCAGGGTCACAAAGAATTCAGTGACTTCATTCTCCTCCTAAAGGACAGAGACAAGGATGCATCAGCAGGGATGGCATAAAGATACTCTAAGAGGGTCGGCAGAGGCACTTTCAGATTTAGAACATGCCACCTGGCTCCACGGACACTCTGGGGAAAGCTCATCCAGCCCCTTACACATTTTAAGACATAAGCCACAGGAAACACAGAGGTGATTCCAAACATACTTCAAAGAGCCTTCACTGTCAGCCATCTCCTCTGAAACTCAAGGGCAGAGGAGAGAAAGTCTACCAAAATAAGCACACAGGCAACATACGGAAGCTGTGTTATTGAAACAAGGGGAGGGGCTTCCTCGCCCTGCTCACCTCAAGTGACACTAACCAATCTGGAGCTGGATGACTCTGCCACTGAGAACCCCCGAGTCAAGAGGAGGGTCTATTACCTAACACTCAGGTGCGCCCACCCCAAAGACCTCTCACCGTTAACTGATGATACTGGTGGGGTCCCTGGACCACATCGTGCTCTCAGAGAGCTAGGCTAGGGAAACACACGCTCAGGTGTGCGTGCACAAAAACATGGGCCCGAAAAGAGGGAAGAGAGCAAGCATTTCTTCTTGCTCTGGCTCAACATTGTTTCTTTCACAGCATACTGAACTGGTAAGCAACAGGATTTGGGCAATGGGAGGTCAGACCCGGTTCTTGAGAAGACTGATCCAGACCTTCAATCTAGGAAATAAGACCAAGGAAGGTCATCTGATTTCCCACCATCAGGAGCAGGAAAACCATGAGACTGCTTCTGTGTTGTCAGTGGAGCTTTCTAAAATATGGCTCAACTGCCCCCAGCTGGCGAGACTGCCCACGACCAAGAGGCTTAGCGGCGGGATGGCGGCACGGACACCCCGAGAGGCAGGGGAAGACGCCCTGCTTACGGGATAAATGATGCTGCAGAGCCTCTCAAAGATGAAGACGGGGGTCCGGTAGTCGTCCAGGTTGTAGCGCTTGGCTGTCTCAATGCACACAGCCATGAAAGCCTTGGTTTCTGATTCTGTACCTGCCAGAAATCAAAGTGGCCACGTCAGTTAGGAGACAGCTTCGCACGTAAAAACCACCATGAGACTTTCCGTGAAGTACAGTCACCAACAGGTTCCTTCTTCCTGGTACATTTTTAAACGCACTACGTGACAGCATCGATGCTACAAATGGAAACCTGAGGCGGACTGATTTCGAGGCTCAGACCGCGCTGCCTTTGAAAGTCCCAGCACCCAAGTCAACACAGCGCTTCCGGATCGGCTGTGTACACGTCTTGCTTCCTCTCAGAATTATAACCTCCTTAAGGAGAGGAACTATGCGTCATTCAACTAATGTCCTCTTGCCCAAAACAGGTACTCAACAACGTCAAATAGTAATCCTAACTGTATTCCAGGCAAATTCCAGGGAAGGTATAACTTTAAGCTTTGGTCTGAAAGATTAGGTGGATGGCCTTCTACAAGCCAGACAGACGACTTCAAGTCACAGGAAAAGGAAGAAATATGCGTCAAAAAGGGTCCAACTGGCAAGGTCACAAAGCATCTCAGCACGGCATGATGAAAATGCATCACAAGGAGGGCCTCTACATCTGGCAATATGGCGGACTCCACTCCCTGACCTACCCCCGCTTCTCACCACTTAAAGGTAATGTAAAATCCTGAAAACATTTTTCAGTGAACTGCCACACTAGCAAAGATGAATCAAAAACCAAAAACTAAGAGAAATCAGGAACCTAGGGAGGTTAGCAAAACTCTGAAGCTGGTGTCTGCCTTGAGCTTTGGCTTCCACAACCTGCCAGGATTTGGGAGCCAGACACAAAGGCCCAGGTCTGCCAAGGTGGACAATCTAGTGGGAACCCCTCCCCCACCCACACAAAAGTCTGGTGTCCCCAAAGAGCTACCTACACCCATTGTATAAGGGTCAACGAGAAGGAACTCTACCTTTCCCCTAGGCAAGTCACTGAAACAAAATTGTCTTCCCTTACAATCTGGCACTGAGTAGAGGGGGGGAGGATCTCCCTTGAGAGAACCTATAACAGGCTGCCCCTCAGAGGGGTTTGTGGCTCAAAATTCACACTACCGAAGAGGTCTGAAAAACCTGAAAAACTTGGTTTGGAGACAGCCCTATGATGCAGTGTCCCCAGATGCCTCACAGAAGCAGTTATAAATCCTCATTAGAGAAACCCGTATTTGACTTGGGTCCTAAAGAATTCCCACAGATTGGGGCGCCTGGGTGGCTCTGGCAGTTGGGCAGCCAACTCTTGACTTTGGCTCATGTCATGATCCCAGGGTCATGAGATCGAGCCCGTCAGGCTCCGTGCTAAGCATGGAGCCTACATGAGATTCTTTCTCTTTCTCTCTCTCTCTCTCTCTCTCTGCCCCTCCTCACTCGTACATGTGTGCATTCTCTAACAATAAAAAAAAAAAAAAAAGAATTCCCACAGAAAACCTCCAAAATGTGAGCTCACAGTAAAAAATCATGAAATACAAAAAGATTTAAGGCAAGAGCTCAGAGCTAAGATTTAAAGAGCTGGAATAACATAGAGCAGAATCAGATCAATACACTTCAAATCTTAGAATTAACAGACACAGAAACGTCTGCTATGTTTGAAAACTTTTAAAAAGGGGGGGGAGCGTGAGTAAAAAAGAAGAGATTATAAAATCTGTAAAGAAGCACAAGGACTCAACAAATAGATGAAAGAGCTAACTCAGCGAAGAAAAAACAAATGAACTAAATGAAAGAACCAAAGAGATCCTCCAGAATCAGCATAGAGAGATGGTGAGATGGACCCCATGACAGAGAGGCAGAGATGGATGAGAGACTGTGGGTTCCACAAGACGGAGGCAGAGACTGTAGCAAAGTCAACGGAGGAGACGATGGCTGAGAACGTGCCAGAACCAGCGAAAGACACCAATCTGAGAACACGTGGCTTCCTTCTGTCCTGTGAACTTAATATAAAAAGTCCAAACGGACTGAGCCCAGCTCTGGAATTTTACAGCTCCAAGCACCAGAACTTCTTCCCCTCTTTCCTTGAGCGTGGAGAGACGCTTGCCACCCCCTTCAGCAGGGACGGAGTCCCGGCTCCAGGCCACAGGCGGTGCTACCTGTGGTCATGTCCTCCAGCATCTCCAGCAGCATGTCCTGGGTCTCATCGATCAGCTTGGTCCTCTGCACCACCAGCTTTCGCAAGCACAGGTACCCATTCAGCACTGTGCCCACCAAGCGACTTTTGAAGTGTCTTTTGATGGACTCCACCTCGACAAAGGAGGAAAGAAGGCCTGTGGGGACAGGAAAAAAACCGCTGCAAGAGCTCTGAACGAGAACAGGAGCGAGAAGGTCCCTGTCTTCCAAAGGTAATGAGCAACTCCAAAGCAACTTCCAAGCACAGAGCTGGTGCTCAAGGAAGTGAACCGGTCCACAGCGAACAGGAGCTCAAATACGTAAAGCCACCAATGAAGAGAAAACTACGGAGCTGAAATATGCACTGAATCAACACAAGAGGGAAGAGAGTCAACCTCAGCACCCCAAGACCTAAGGGTCCGTCCCCACACTGTGCCCAGGGTGCCTAAAGGAAGGGCCTCTTGGCTGTCTCTACCTGTGAGACTTTTGAGGGCATAGCCCTGCTGCAGGTCGGTGCTCAGGGTGGCCTCCTCCAGGGCCAGCAGGCGGGCGATTTCCTACGAGGACCACAAGCACAGTTAGTGACGGCACCGCTGATGACATCGGCCCCCTCCACCTGCGGCGCCAGGAGCCAGCAACAGCAGCCAGGCGCTCCGCGGTCCCCCTTTTACTCCAACGACCCCTCGAGCTGCACTTCTGCCGAACTCCTAAGCGGCCGAGGGCAGATGCAGTGATGTTAAGGGGTGGCTTAAAGACAGAGAAGAGCCGAAATGCCCCCAACGGGTTGCTGCTTCCTCATGCTACAGTCACAAAGATAATACTTTCGACAAATACTTCTTCTCAGCAAAAAAGGAATACCAGAAAGTTTACCCCAGTGGAGGGCCACGAAAGCCAAACGGGGGAAGGGCTCTCCTGGGCGGGGGGCAGGTACCTTGGTGATGAGGTTGCCCACGTAGGGGAGGACACCCCGTGCGGCCAGGTAGACTTTCCAGTGGGCTGAAGTGATGAGCTTCTGGTAGAGAGCCAAGTACTCGGCCGCACACTCGCCCGCTATGCTCAGCTCGTCCAGGTAGCTGGCCCGCGACAAGACAGGGCACCGTGAGGACTCGGCTCCGATAGCCCCCTCCGCTCCTCCCACCTTCGTGTCCTCTGCTGCCCTTCGCTCCCCCTTCCTTCCAGAGGCTGGGGGAGGCACCTGAGAAAACCCCAAACTTCCCACTTGGGAACTCCCCACGCTCGGGGACAGCTCAGCGCACACGACAGGGAATGTGAGGCGGGAAACTAGACCCATTGGGAACGACAAGCGGCAAAATAGAACAGAGCTTCTCCGGACAGCAACCGTGGTTTTGAATGACTCACAGAGAAGGCAAGTGTACCGCAGAGTTTAGTAGCCGATGGCGTGGGCTTTGGAATTACACGGCCTGGATTCAAATCCTGCCTTCGGCAGACACGTTACTCAACTGCATCAATCCCAGGTTGCGGGGCAGGATCCAAGGAGCTCACACAGGGCCGAGCGTTTATATGCTCCTAAGACCTCAACTGACGTCGGTCGCTATGACTACCCGCACCACCACCAGCAGCAGCACGACCACCCGGTTCTCTGGTTCTTTTCCGTTCCTGTGCCCCTCTCCGTAGCGGGCGATGGGTACAGGGCCTGGGTGTGCCTGCCGTCATCCTGACCTATAGATTCCCCCAGGAAGACGGGGAAGGCTGACCGCTCTCCCACGCCCCCCTCAAGTGGCACCTGGTGAGGAGGTCCAGGACCTGCTGCTTGCGGCTGGGAATGGTGGCGAGAGCTTCCACGATGGTGCAGGCTGCCTGGCGCGCGGCCTGTGTCGCCGGGGTGAAGAGCACCTGCAGGACACGGGAGAGAAGCCGTGGCTCAGGTGACCGACACAGTGAAGTGGCACCTTCTGGAAGTCCTCCGGATGCACCTCCGGGGAAAGGGGAGAGGCGAAAACCACACTCAAGGCCAGATGCCGCTGTGGCAGACTGGGAAAGAGGCTGCTCAGCAGCCCCCTTCTTCACGGAAGCTTCTCCATCAAGTAACCCGGACAGCACATCTAAAATCACTGAACTGGAGGGGCGCCTGGGTGGCTCAGCCGGTTGAGCGTCTGACTTCGGCCTGGGTCACGACCTTGTTCGTGGGTTCGAGCCCCGTGTCAGGCTCTGTGCTGACAGCTCAGGGCCTGGAGCCTGCTTTGGATTCTGTGTCTCCCTCTCTCTCTCTCTGCCCCTCCCTTGCTCATGCTCTCTCCCTGTCTTTCAATAATAAATAAACGTTAAAAATTTTTTTTGAAATAAATAAAATAAAACCACTGAACTAGGAAGTAGGCAAGCAAGTCTTTTCCTCAGCACAGATTTCTATAACCCTGCAACTCTATTTTGGAGGTACCTATATGCTCAATACTTACATTTGACCAAGTATTTCTTACTTTATACGTTAACAGACAAACGGATGTCTTTAATTACTTTAATCCTTTACGATGCTAGCTAGAACGAACAGGGAGAGGGCAGCAGGAGGTATAGACAACGGAAGGAGAAGAAGGGAGGGGTAGCACTGAGGCTTAGTTCCCATGAGTGGCCAGGAGGAGTAACAAGCACAGCAGCTTGATGAGAGGCACAGAAAAGTCCTCTCTCAACCAGTCTACCACACTGGTGGCTGCAACCCAGGACCTCCCCCTGCTTCCCGCCTGAAAGGAGGCAAGAGAGCAGAGCAGACGTGGGTGGGTGGGTGGGTGGGTGGGGGGAGCAGAGAGGCGCTGCTTGGCATCTGGGGCAAGGGGAGTGGGAGGAGGGCCCGGAGGCGGTCACTCACTTGCCGCAGCCAGTTGTTGTGGCCCAGCTTGAGATCCAAGGGCGGGGTCCTCTTCCCCCGACGACTCAGGAACTGCTTCCACCTCCACACGTACTTCTCGGTCAAATAGAGGTGGCGGAGCTCCGACTTGCTGGGGGACTTCCCGTTGCCATCTGTCCCTGGCAGGCAGGGGGGTGGAGCGAGGGGTAAGGGAAAGGAAGTAACAGAAAAAGGGGGACCGTAGGGCTGCCGGGACAGGGGTCGGAGGGACTGGCTTCCCCAGGCATGAAGACACAGACACACCTCTGATAGGAAGACACTTCTTCCAGGCTTCATAGGACGCTTTGGGGTCTCTCTTGAGCCACAGTTGAGCCTGGGCATGGATCTCATTGCAGTACGGCTTAACCGTGGTGAGGGCCTCAACAGGGACATCCTGCAGGGGGAAAGCGGAACAAGGCGGGAGCGTGAAAACACACCTGAGCCACGGCCCCGATGCGATGGCTCTGATACGATGGCACCGACGCCCCAGGGGGACATACGCGAGGCAAGGTCAGAAAGGTCAACGGTCGTATCATTTCCGCCCAAGTGTATGTTCCTTCAAAGCCATTTGACACAACTTAGCAGCGGCATCTCCACACTGAGCTTAAGGTCGCCATTCTGACTGTGCAGGACTAAGAGGTAGCGGGCTTCCTACAGACAGTCCTACAGCCACACCCACCAATTCCTACCCCAAGGCTGATCCAGCTCCCCAAACATCACTCTTTAAGGAGCCACTGTGCAGTCTCCAGAATTTTGGGAGCCATTACCAAGCAGAACTAGCCTGCACAGCCAAGAGCCCCACACACACTCTAAACCAGATGTTCTCAAGCTTTTTGGCCTCAGGACTCCTTCACACTCTTAAAAAATTATTGAGGACCCGAAACTGTTTTGCATGTATGATTCTATCTATTGATATTTACAACATTAAAAGTTAAGCATGAGAGGGGCGCCTGGGTGGCTCAGTCGGTGGGGCGTCTGACTTCGGTTCAGGTCCTGATCTCGCGGTTCGTGAGTTCGAGCCCCGCGTCGGGCTCTGTGCTGACAGCTCAGAGCCTGGAGCCTGCTTCAGATTCTGTGTCACCCCCCTCTCTCTGCCCCTCCCCACTCCCTCCCTCTCTCTCTCTCTCAAAATTAAATAAACATTACCAAAAAAATTTTTTAATAAAAAATTTTAAAAATTAAAAAAAAGAATTTTAAAGTTAAGCATGAGAAATTCTTAAAATACTAACTACTTTCATTTAAAAACAAGAATGAGGGGCGCCTGGGTGGCTCAGTTGGTTAAGCGTCCAACTTCGGCTCAGGTCATGATCTCGCGGTCTGTGGGTTCGAGCCCCGCGTCGGGCTCTGTGCTGACAGCACAGAGCCTGGAGCCTGTTTCAGATTCTATGCCTCCCTCTTGCTCTGACCCTCCTCTGTTCATGCTCTCTCTCTGTCTCAAAAATAAATAAATGTTTAAAAAAAAATTTTTTTTAATAAAAAAATAAATAAAAACAAGAATGAATCCATTACCTATCTACCTAAATGATGTTTTTTGTATTTCCAGAATGAAAATAACCTGAAGGAGCAGCACTGCTTCGTTTCTGAAAATTTGCTTAACGACCGATTTAATACAACAGCTGGACTCTCAGAGCTGCTTCTGTGTTCAAACTGTTGGCGTATGTTGTTGGGGTTGCAGTACGAGAAAAGCACCCAGCTGCACAAAGATACGTAGCTGGAAAAAAGAGTATTTTTACAGCCTTTTCACGTAATTGCGGGTTTCTTTCTTGGATCTCACTTTCAATAAATGATACATTGTTTTTTTTTAATATTTATTTTTTGGGGGAGTGCAATAAGTGATAGGTTCTTAAAGACTGGCTGTTATGTGGAATCTGAAATCGACTGATAAACTTTTCATATTCCACCACACTAACCCTCATCTTTACTAAACCCCGTATGATTCTGTAGCACGTGTCGGTCATCTGAAAAATACTGGCTCTCTGAGTTATGTCAGTTCCTCTGGAGTGATGGGTTCACTTCCTTCATTTTTCAAGGAAATGTCTGCTGGGGCACCTGGGTGGCTCAGTCAGTTGAGCGTCCGACTTCAGCTCAGATCATGAACTCACAGTTGGTGAGTTCGAGCCCCACATCAGGCTCTGTGCTGACGCTCAGAGCCTGGAGCCTGCTTCAGATTCTGTGTCTCCCTCTCTCTACCCCTTCCCCATTCATGCTCTGTCTCTCAAAAATAAGCAAACATTAAAGGAAGGAAGGAAGGAAGGAAGGAAGGAAGGAAGGAAGGAAGGAAGGAAGGAAGTTGAAAATGTCTGCTAACACCCAATTCTGAATAAGCACACCTGGCCCATCGCACACCCCTCCAAGCACACACAGGGCCCCACAAGAGGCAGCGGCTCACATGCACGCACCTGCCCCCGCCAGCAAGCGCGGCGGCAATGGGGCGTGTGCAGCAGGAGCACTTCCGGCGCGCTTCCACACGGTCACACTGAGTATTAAGAACACAAGTACCCAAGAAGGGAGATGTACTGACATTAACATGCACCGTTTCATCGAGGATGCCCATGAGTGAGCACGCACTACCTTTCCCGCTGAGGCCCCGGTGGCCTCGCCACCAGGGACTGTGCACCACCAGCCCCGAGGTGCACAGACCACAAGGGGCAAGCAGGGCCGGAGGAGAGTTATGAAACAAATGTTGGCCTCACAGGGTCCCCGATGGTCCAGGGAACGCTCAGGCACCGGGAGCCTAGTTTTGAGAACTGCTGCTTTCTCTAGGCTGAAACTAAGCACAGCGCAAACATCGACAATGGGCTCCCGCACTTAGAGAATAAACAACTCTGGAAATTTTTTGCCTCACTCTGGGAAAAATGATGGTCATGTGGGGATGACGTTCCTCTTTAATCAAGTACTGATTTTACTGGCTGACAATGAGCTCTGAGGGGAAATAAACCTTCGTCAAAGGGAAGGAAGATGGGTACCTCAGTCCTGCCTTTTCCGAGGACTGCCTAGGAAGACTGGGTCGAGGAAAATTTACTAAACTGTTCAATATCCAGCTTCCACCCTAGTGCTTACCACTCAGAAAGCAATCTTCCTGCAGTAATGAAGACTCTTCCCACCAAGCGCCCCACCAGGACGGAGCAGGAATCCAATGGCCCAAGGACCACAGAGAGACAGCCTCAGGCATGGCTGAGAGGAAGAACCGTGGCCCGTGTCTTCCACAAGTTGGTCCAAGCAGATCAATCTGGGGCTCAGCTATGGTTATGTTATCTTAGAACAAAAACTTGGCTTTCCTCATTCGCTTAATGATTTACTGAATGGCTAGCGTATGTTAAGTAGCATGCTCTGCACTGGACATAAAAAATACTACAAAACGGACATCCCTGGATTTGAGGTGCTCACAGCCAGCCCAGCAGAGAGCTGGATCTTCTAAGAGGCAGCTAACAAAGAAGGGGGCATCCTACACAGAGAAGATGACAGACAGCCGCAGCTAACATTTACTAAGGGACTAACACAAGCCGGTGTTCCGAGCACATAATCTGTGTTAAGTGACTGATGCCTCCCAACAGTTCAATGTGTTGTATTCCCATTGCAGAGATGGGCAAACCAAGGAGCTGGAGTTAACAACTTGCCCAAAGTCACAAGGCTAGTAAAGAGAAGAGCTGGGATCGGAAATCAAGAAGTCTGCTTCAGAGCCTAGGATTTTCGCCCCTGCACAATACTGCATGCACAAAGGCACAGGGGTGGAAAAGAACACGTGCCTTCTGGGAGCTGTGACTCATCTGATATGACTGGAGAAAGAGCCAGACCTCTAGTAAACCAGCTCGTTCCATGCATCTGCATTTTCATGTTTACGTGACTCTCGACTTCCCTCTGAGAAACATTCCTTCTCAAAACTCCCAACTCCCGTCTGCTTAACTGAGGCAGAGGAAGCGCTGGTGCCCCGCCAGGGCAGGAAGGGGCTGCCGCCCTCCCTCCCCTCCTGGCCTCCCCGCCCGGTACCTTGTTCTTCTTGCTGGTAGGAGCAGGTGGTTTAATCAGCTTCTGCAAGATCCGCAGACACATGAGGGTAATGTTCTCCACAACCACGGGGGTCTTGATGTTCACCGCCATGAGGAAGAGGCTGAGAGCTGGGGGTAGGAGGGACAGGCTGAGCCGCGGTCACCGAGCACCAAGCCCCGGCTCCAGCAGGGCTGCCCGGGGCAGCCCCTGTCCCACCCCGTCTGTGGCCAGGATGGAGCCCAAAGCCCCACCCCCAAAGAGCCCCGAAGCAGATGGGCCCCCAGCTCACCACAGCGCAGCCGCAGCTCCCAGCAGCCGTCCTCCTTCGAGATGGAGTCTGTCAGCAACAGCATCTCATACTGCAGGCTGCTTGCCTAGAGGGCCAACGGGAGGAGACATGGGTAGAGGAGGGTCTGCAGGAGGGAGCCAGGACTGGGGCTTACGTCCAAACTCTGATCAGGGGACCCGCAACTAAAATGTCTGGTACCCGGTGGCGCCACGAGAGAGACAAAGGAGAGCTGGAGACCCCTGCTCCCCCTCTGGCCAACCACCCATTTCTCTTCTCCCTCTGAGGCTGGCTCTGACCTGGGACAGTCACCCCACAGAGACCGGTGGAAAGGAAAGCAAAGGAGCACAGAAGAACAGAGAGGGAGAGGTCAGAGGGGCGGCCGTCCTGCTCACCAGATCAGGATTGGCCCAGTGGCCCTTCAGGGCAGTGGAGACTTTGCCGATGATCAAGTCATTCATTTGCTGGGTGGCTTCTGGATTGTCTCTGAGGAAGCAAAGGCATGGGAGTCCTGTTACCCACCACTGGCCGTGTCCACTTCCCCACCTGAGGAGCTCAGAGAAAAGGCAATCGATGCCCACGGGCCTAAGAGATCAGCCCCACGAGGATCCCCGGGTCTGTAACAAAGAGCCCATCACAGCCGCCTGCCCCGCAGGGGTGACTGAGGGGAGCTTATTTAGCACCAGCACCGAGATCTCCTCCGCGTCCACAGCCCAGGCTGCTGAGTCCCCAGGCTCCAGATCCAGGGGCTTCCTGCCAGGATGGGTCACAACACTTTCCTCGTTTTCTCCACGCACCTCTACTTCAGCTCCCACGAGGCACCCATGGTTCCCACCTACGCCCCACTGTAATGATGTCGACATTAGTCCTAACAACGTAAATTGTACCAGGTCCCTTTCTTGCTTCCTACCCCACTTTCAACAGAACTCAAAGCCCTTACAATAGCCTAGAAGACCCCCCGGGATCTGGCCCCCAGCCACCTCTGGTTCTCCTTCCCCTGCGGCCTCCTTTACTCCACCTGCAGGACCCCTGGCACACCCCGCTGCAGCAGAGACATCTGCGTGGCTCGTCCCCTTACTCCACACGCGTCTCCTCAATCATCACCCCTCAACAGACCTACCCTAGCCACCTTCTTCCACGCGGCAATTCCTGCCACAGTCGGGGCGCCACTGCGGCTTTACCTCCCCTCACAACTGGAATTTCCTGATGCTATACTGTACAAGTATGCTTCTGCAGTTCCCCCGCCTAGACTGAGGGCTACGTGAGGGCAACATTTCCCACTGCACACCCAGAGTCCCAAACAGTGCCTGGCATTCAAAGACAAAGTACACCTGCTAAGCGGGTGAATAAATGAAACAGCAAGAAATGGCTATCCATCACCTAACACGTTCCGGAACCCATGCCACACACTCCGTAGATAAACCACATGCAGCTCTGGTAACTCTTGTCGTCACAAGGTAGGCACTCAACAAACAGGAGTCACCGCCCACGTGAATTATTTCATTCCGTCCTCGCCACAAGCCTTCAAGATATTTACTCGTCAGCATTTTTCAGACAAGGAAAACCTTGGCTCAAAGACGTTAGGTAAGCTGTCCGAGGCACAGAGCATCAGACGCCGCATAATAAGCTCTCGTCACCAGGCTCCACTGCTCCACTGGCCTCCTCCATGGGAGTCTGGAGTCCAAATGCCCAGGCTCCCTTCTCCTCCCTCACCAGAACTCAGACACTCGTTTCCCCAGGGAACCTCATTGGAACCGACAACGTACAAGCCAGATATTCTATTTACAAGCTAACCTGGTCTCAAATGCTCGCAGAATTCGCTCACCAAGACCCTGGGCATCTCCCCCTCTTCCTCCCTCATAAGTTAGCCAGCCTGTCCAGCAGCAACAAGCACCACACTTTGCACCCCTAAGCTCCCAGCTTCGCTACTACCAGCGGCCACCAACACTCCTCCCCCCCACCACGTTAGGAGTTACCGGGCCCACGATCACGCTGCAGGTTCTGACCGAGTTAGCAGGCACATGAGCTGGCGGACCTCCTCCCGCATGGCTGCAGAGCCTCGGCGAAGATTGTAATCAAAGAGCTCCCGGATAAGGCCCTGGGAGACGAGGATGTGCCTCAGGGCCGGATTGGTGGCCAGGGCCCGGAGCAGCGTGATACAATGTTCTGTGACGGCCGAGGCGCAGCCGTAGCACTTGGTGGAGGATGTGTGGCCACAGCCCAGGACGGATAAGGCGCGGTACTGGCTGGCCGTGAAGGTGGGCTGCACGGAGGTTCGGGACGATTTGGTGGCTGCTTCCCTCTGCTGCAGGTCATATTCCAACAACTCTTTGCGTGAAGCAAAGACTTTCTAAGAGAAAAAAAGATGAAAAAGAAATAAAACAGCAATAAATAAGGAAGAAGAGAAAGTTAACTGGGAATTAGTTTTGGTTTGAAAAAACATTTCACATGCATTATCCAATTTAACCTTTCTGATGACCCTACCGATCAGATACTTTATCCTCATTTTACAGAGAAGGAAGCTGAAGCTTAGGAGGGTTAGCTTGTCCAGGGCAAGTGGCAGAGTCAGAACTCAGCCCCTGAACACGGCACAGGTCCTTAACTCCCACATAACACTGTCTCATAAAGAACAAACACGAAGATCAGAGATGTCGGCCCATATAGCAGAGACAGCTGTGGATGGGCCAGGAACCGGCTTGTCTGCGTGCGGCCAGCCTCCCATTCCATGGACATTAGGTTGGTAACATTCCATCATTTGCACGGCCCACCCTGGCTGACTGGAGTCGGTGAGCCCTGCCCTACCAGCCTGCACACGTGGCCTTTCAGAAAAGGGGGGAACAGAACCTTGACAGCTGGTTTTTTAAAACTAGCAACCCTCTACTAAAAGATGGGTTCTAAACGGGCCAAGGAAAGCACATCTAATAATGTCACTCTCAATCTTCTGGAACAAACTCAGGTCTCTGCCAAGCACCAGAAACTACAACGGGAGAGAAGCTGAATGGTGCGGCCACTCGGGACCCTGCCTTTTCAGATCGGGCAAGGGCAATCCAGGACTCAAAGTGCCGGAGGGGGACAGCAGGACTGCTCTGAAAACCTCACTGGTAATGCTCCACGCAACACTCCAGAGGGGCTCCCGCTTCTCTACCTGGATGATTTTGGAGAGCTCGTCGAAAGAGTTCTTGCAGTCGCCACAGTACTCCTGGGCCAGCTGCAGGATGTACCGATTGACACTGGCGGAGGTAGAACTGATGCCCCCGGCCGTCCCCGAGTCATCCTGCAACCCAAGAGGCAAGTGGTCAGTCTTCTGCTTCTGCCCCGGAGCCCTCTCCAAATGCCCCTCTAGCTCGGGGTTACCTGCGGCTTCTCGGGGGCCGCCTCGTTCACTTTGCAGAGCAGGTTCTCCAGCTGTGGCCGATGTCCCATCAGCTGGTGATAGACTCGGTCGGCTTTGTCCAGAAGCGTATTGATGTTGGAAACAGCCTAGCAGGAAGACAGGGGCGGGTGTGAAGGCTTTTCCTTGACTAATCCCAATTGCTAACCGTTTTCTGAAACATTTCCTACAGGTCGGGTGCTGTTTCATGCACTCGTTATCTCTATTCCTCCTAACGATCCGGAACCAGCCCCTGGACGCACTGCCACTGAGACCAGGCCAACAGCTGCAGTATGAAGGCGTCTGTGGAACAAACGCAAGGCACTCGTCCGACTTCTTTCTGCTTTTCCAAATCTGAAGCTGCTTGTCTGCTGGGACACTCTAGTTCACTACCAACCAACACTTCCCAGGAGTCACACGTAAACCACGTGTTCCAACGAACCGCACGCCTCTATCTGCTGCCACCCTAAAGCCGGGCCCCGCAGACAGTGCCTGAGCGGAGGAAGATTGGGGCCAGAAGGAAAAGCCCGCCGCCCTCCGCCAGCCCTGCTGCCCAAAGCTCAGAGCAAAGCCACTGCCTTGAGTCGAGGGCGGATGCAGCCTCACCTTCTTCCGGTCTTCTTCATTCTCGATGGGATCTACCGCACAGCAGGGCTTGGCATAGAGCATGAAGTCGAAGCGAGCGTATTTGCAGAAACCACAGGCATTGCAGAGGAAGGGATCCTTTTCGTCGTAGTTGATGGACCTGAAGAACCAAGGCGTTCGGGTCAGGGGGCAGGAGAGGTTCAGTGGCAGGGGGTGGGGGGGCGACCGTGAGATGGACGGCGCCACCCGCGTACCCTGGAACCGTGCAGGGATGACTACAGCTGAGGGTGACTTACACAATCAGGTGACAAGAAAGGAAGACCTGCAACCAGACCCAGGGACCCCCGCTCCCCGCCTACCACAGGACAGGCGCGCGCACACCTACACGCGCACCGCTCTTCCATCCCTGGACTCCACACGCCACAGTCCCCTAATGATCACGAGGGCACCAGACACTGGAACCCTGCCCACACTGAGGCTCTTACAGGGAAATATAAGGAACGTACACGGCCCTGGCCCGGCAACACTCCCTCACCTGCATTTGTGACACTGGTAGACGTTCTCTCCACAGTTGCCGCAGACCCCCGGGTTGGCAGGGACCGAGGCGCTGCAGCGCGGGCACTGCAGGGTCTCTGTGGAGGCCTGGTAGTTTTCATAGAAGTCTGCAAACTCGATCATCAGGTTGGAGGCCACGATGGGCAAGGGCAGATCAATCTTCACCTCTGTCTGCCCGGGGGTCAGTTGAACCTTCTTGGCTTTGTGCCAGCGAGCCGGCCTACGAGAGACGGTGTCAGACAGAGGGGCAGGGGGCCTGAGAGCCGCCTGTTTACCCCTCAGAGATGGTCTGAGGAGACAAAGAGTAAGGCTGTCCCCATGTATTCTTCTAAGGCAGTGGTCACTCTAAGAAAAGGTGATCTGGAGAATAATAGCAACCAAATATAAAGAAAATCTTCCCACTGCTCTTTATAAAAAAGGATGTTAACACTCAAGTGCTTTAAGATGTTACACAGAATGACTTTTCAGATCCTAGAAAAACGAAGCACGCATCAGAGAGACTACTCTAAAATTACACCACACTAAAGCCTAAGATCCCAAGAGGTACCATGAACTATGTGCCATGTGCCAAGCAGAGGGGGAAAAAAAAAAAAGGCATGTAGTAATTTAGGGTAATCACATTAACTACAGGTAACATTTATTAAGCACTTCCAACGTGCTAGGCTCCATTCTCGGCAGTCTACATACACTAAACCAAACTACGCAACTGGTCCCACACCAGAAAGACAGACAGTAGAGCTGGGGTGCGAGCCCACGGTCTCATCGCGGGTTCTGAGCGCTTCACCGGCAGCTGCACGGACTCTATGCAACAGGAAATGAAACCCACCTCCTCCAGAAGGGGAGCGGGCCATCCGCATTAGCAGCTTTCACTTGCACGTGACCAATGTGAACTGCTCTCCAAAGGAAGAAAACTTCCTGTCGGCCAAGCTCCCCGTGGCCGTTTGCTGATGTGGTCCAGCCTAGCTTTGTTCTGCCCCTTAGAATAATACCAATACTTCCATTCCGTGCAGAACAGCCCTGCAAGTCTTCCTACTTAAGCAGCACCTCCCCATGTCCTCTGCCCAACAGGCACGCCAGAGATTTCAACAGATCTGTCTCTGTGGGTCAACACTGTAACCCACACCGGTGCCTTCTTTGGCCCACATATGACGTGCCCCGATTCAGACACCAGGACACATGAGCTAGAAAGACCAAACATAGGCAGATACAAAAGGAAGGTGTGGGGCGCCTGGGTGGCTCAGTCAGTTGAGCGTCCGACTTCGGCTCAGGTTATGATCTCACGGTTCGTGACTTTCAGCCCCGCATCGGGCTCTGTGCTGACAGCTCAGGGCCTGGAGCCTGCTTCAGATTCTGTGTCTCCCGCTCTCTGCCCCCTCCCTGCTCACACTCTGTCTCTCTCTCACAGATAAACAAAGATTTAGAAAAAAAAAAAAAAAAAAAGGAAGGTGCAACATATCAATATAAGGCCTGCGTACTAGAGAAACTTCTTAAGGAATACTGCCTCTCTGTGAGCAAGCAAACATCATCTTAATCCAAGAAACCACAAGTATTTCCCAGTATGGGTTTTAACCCCAGAACTGCCCTGATTAACACGGGTAGAAGCCTGCAGTCCCCTCACTCAGCTTGCTCTCTCAGAGGGCAGACTGCTCAATTGCTCCCTCAGACCCCAAGGGCTCCACCGGACGGGCCAAAGAACCTTTGTCGACATTAGGAAACGGTGTTTCAATTTGTCCCCAGCCCTGACTGAAGTGGAAAGAGAACATACCAGGCCTCTAGGGGATGTGCTGCTTCACCCTATTCCAGCAATCAAAAGCAACAGCTGGTGTTAAGCCTTACACGGCCCCTCCCCAAGATTGAAGAGCCCGTACTTGTTCTTCAACTCCACGATGGCCTGCACAGTCCGGTTGTTGTAATACAGGTTGACAGTCCGCACCATCTTTGTTCGTTTCAGATCCCCGATTTTCACCGTCACTTTGCTGATGGTGTGGCTGCCGATGAGCTTCACGACCTGCTGGGTGGTGGTGTACCGCGTGTCCACTTTGATGGAAGACAGCTTGATATACTAAACACAGGAGGACACAAAACAGTGTATCGGTTCAAGGCCACTGGCTCATCCTGCCTTCTTCAAAACTGATCACTGTAACCCACTCTTCGACCACGGATGACACTTCTATCTGAGATGGTAAGCGTGGCAGGTAAGCATTCATACCACTGGTGACCAACCGTCGGGAGAGGAACACCTATGTGGCAACAATCAATCTCTGAACGAGAAACCCACTGGCCCTGCAAGCCTCACCACTGCCCACGTTAAAGACGGCACTTACACAAAACGGCACCTCTGGATTATTACACACCAGGCAGGGATCGCTCTCCAGGTAATAGCCATCAAATTCCACTAAGCCAGACAAGGTGCTAAGGAAGAAACCAGTCTCAGCATAAGGAAATTTTCATTTTAGAAAGCACCGAGCTTCACAAAGAAGCCATGAACGCGCCACGGCGACATTCCCTAAGGCGAGCCCCACCCTAGTAAGAACACAGGGAAATGCAAGAAATCCCAACAGGACTTAGACGTCACAGGAAGGACATATCAACCAATCAGCCCTAGATGTTTCCTACTTCTGAGCCATCCTGAGGTCAGAGGAATCCTAAAAAGCTACATCAATATTTGACTCAAAGCAGAGTCACAATTAAATTGACCAAAAATCATTGAGTTGTATACTTTAAAATAGGTGAATTTCGTGGTATAGAAAGTATACCTCAATGAAGTTTAGAAGAAAAGAGAACAGTCGTTATTAAACTAGGGAAATAATAGCTGCTAGTTTAACTGATACTCTTTCAAAAGTTGTTTTAACCTAGCCATTTTCTGTACACTCATCTGATTTAGACTCAGACCCTCGAAGTAGGAAACATTCTCAAATTACTGCTTCCCAAAATCTAATCGAGCAGTTACATTTTGAGTGCCCTGGGTGTGCAAGGCTCCAGCTACGAGGAGGGATTCGAAGACCAACTAGACAGAGGCGTACTGATTCTTATGTAGGAGCTAACCAATGTGGAGACGGCAACTGGGCCTGATTGACGGAGCTTCAGTTAGGGAGAAGGCAGAACGGGCCCACCTGTAAATGTTGGAGTTGGGGTGGTTGGTAAGAATATGGTTTTGAGTCCGCAGAATCTCCACAGCCTTCTGGGAATATTCCTTTAACTGAAACAGAAGTTAATAAAAGACCAGAGTTAAAGGCCAAGGGAAAGTCTTCCTGGAAAAGACTTCTGTCTCCTGCTATCTAGTTGATACCGCCCAAGAAATACCAGGCTTTTCAGCCCCAGTGCAGAATCACACAAGGCTGGGCCTAATTCCTAGTCATTTAAAGGATTCTGTCTTCTCTACAAGTTTCCACAGACTTAGGGACAGTCACCTTTTCAGACCCTGTGGACAAAGACCGTTTTTATTCCCATGGAGAAGTCACGAAATGATTATCCGACTGCAGAGACACTTTTAGGGATGCCATCAGGGCAGCCAGGAAAACGAGGGGGATACCTTCTTTCCTAAAACAACTTTAAATAGGTTGCATTTTCCTCCCCACCTGATCTCCTTCTGCTGGCTAAGCCAAATTCAGCCTGTGCTTATTTGCTAGTATATGTTATCTTGTGGCATACGTGTTGGGAGTGCTTAACATAGATCTAAAGAGATTTTACAGGTGTGCCCCCCATGTGGGACGGTCAGAATGTTAACTCAAGGGAAAAAAGGTCAAACATGGCTAGATAGCCCCCTGACTATACATCAATTGTTACCTTCTTCTCCGTTTGTGGGGTTTTCAAGGAGAAATACCCTAGCAGGTCCACAAACTGGGCAGCCTTACGACCATAGGCTGGCAGTTCTGGCCATATGGACCACATCAGATCTAGCAGGAGCTCCTGTTGCGATTTGCTGGAGTTTCTGTAGATAAAGGACAGTTCGTATTACCAAGCAGCAGAAAACCCTGGAGTTCCTTTTTATTTATCAACAATGCCCCGGTACTGTTTCTGTAGCTGTATCTCCCTCCCCACAAGCAGGGGTTAAGTTCGAGCCATTCTGCTGTTCTTCTGACAGCAGATCCTAACAGGTGCATCTTCAGAAGGTGGCCTGAAGAGTCAAGCCTGGTCACTTTACAAACTCCAAAATATAGCCTTCTCAGAAAAAAACGCAAGCATCTCTTGCTTACGACATCAGTTTAATGGCTAAGAACGGCTAACCTCATGAAGACACCTGTAACAGTCAAGAGGATCCAGACCGATATAAATACCGAGACTGAAACCGTGAGCATGTAACGTGAAGCCAAGACAGAACCACATCGTCCACTCAGGTCCTGGACCCACGCAGACCCCGCCAAAACCTAGCCCCGGACCCCACCTGTAGATATGCAGCGTCAGACAGTGCGCCTGCCAGCGCACTGAGGAAGAATTGGACTCTAACAGGAAGCAACGCAGGAACTGAACCAAGGTCTCCTTATCTGCGAATTTGTTCAGCTGGTTCACCAGAGCCGTGCACAGCTGGTCCTCCTGGCTGCCTGAGCTCTCACCTGCAAGATCAGGGCGGGACTGAGGACTGGAGACCAGGAAACATGGTCTAGGGTCCTACAGCCAGTGACACCAGATGGAGAGGGAGGGGATTCTGTCCACGTATGAGAGTTTCAACTAAATGGTTTTAATTTGAGAACAACTTTCAGTTGTTCACTGGAGAACCAGAAGGCCAGCCCCAAATGAGACAGACGTGCAATAACGCCACCAGAAAGGCACAGGACAAAGGGCCGATGCAAGCCTGGCACCGAACAAACACGGCTACATCAGAGATCCGTTACCTAAAACATCTACCTGTATCATTAATTGGGAGAACGTAAACCACCTCCCCTGCTCCGCTGATCACCGGTCTCAGGCCTCCGAGAACCATGAAAAGCAGTGAAAACAGAAAGGCTTCTGCCTTTTCGATGGTAGGGAGTCCACTAAAACAGCTTCCATTTGTGGGGCATTTAACAGTTCACGAGGTGCATTTACGAGCATCATTTAACACTGACAACCTCTTCACACAGCAAGTGTGATTTATTATTTCATGGAAAAACAAACTTGGCTTACTAAAAACGTTCAGTGCCCTTTGGCCGTTCCTTGGTACGGAAGTCACAAGCTTAAGGTGTAAAGGAAAATAAAACCAAAACCAGACACTAGAGGGCATCTGAGTTTTAGGTCCCTAGCACATCCGGGTGAAAGCCCTTCCTGAAAGGAGCATCAACAATGTGCTCCAAGAGGAAGCAGAACACATCACCCTGGTCACAAACGCTTACCCTCTTTCTCCTTTTCCTTTTCTTCTTTCTTGCTCTTCTTCGTGGACGACTTGGACTGTGTCGTGGCTTGTCCAGAACTGGCAGCCACAGGCGCCGAGGAGGAGGAGGCAGTGGAGGAGCCCGCGGAGGCCGCCAGAGCGGCGAGGACTTTGCTGCCGCACAGGGCGCAGGACAGCAGCTGCAGCAGCACCGGAGACACCCCCTCGTCCACCAAGAAGCTGACTTGGAGGAGGAAGTACAGGACGGCTGTGGGCAGAGGAGACCGGGGCTCGGTTCTGAGACAATTACCGCGGACTTCCCCATCACGGGAGCCGTGTCTGCACCCAGCCAGGACCGGCCCCGTTCCCACCAGCTTGCTTTCCGAGGCTGCTCTGCCAGATGCCGCCCAGAACTCGTGCCCGCTGCAGAAATACCTCACAAATGTCCAAACAGCTACCTCGAGATCGACTCTCAGCCCCCACTTCTTCGAAGAAGACGACTCTCTAGACCCCACCGCCTCCTCTTTAGTTTTAGCTCTATAATCTGGAGGTCAGCTACTCCTACTCTGTGCCCCCAGAGCACCCCAAATTTTGTCTCTGACCCTGACCGCTCCTAAGTTTTGACTTTTCTTCTCAGCTAGGCAGAGTTCTAGCTACGTGTCTCGCTCACGGTTTCGTCTCCGGCATCCAGGCCAGTGCTTGGCACACAGTGGGCCTCGCTACCTAGTTCTCAAAGGGACGACGGAGTAACAGCAGCCCGAAGGAGCTGCACTGCTTACAGTCGTCTTTGATGCAGAACTTCTGCCAGTTGACGGTGCGCTGGGCAGCAATTTCCGCACAAGCTTTCAGGTGCTCCATCTGAAATGGAAACCAATCCGCGGAGGTGAGCAGCCCCGCCGGGCAGCCCGCACTTGAGGGGTCACCGCCCTGACTCCAGACTGCATACTGAGCACAGCCCCCTGTGCACGGCTGCTGACCCCGTGCCCCGGGTTCCCCAAGTGCACACGCCGCAGCTCTCGCGGAGCCTCCTCCGTGCCACACCCTCCACACAGACACCCTTTGTTTACAGGGACCCCGCAGGCCGCTCAGTAACACAGCAGGAGGGAGAGACACCGTGACAGTAAACTACGACCCAGGTTACTTTGCCCTTTCTTTCCCGCACTCCCACCTTTTCTTTTGCTAAAAGCACCCCAGGAAGGACACTAGCTCAGAAATACAGAACACCGAAGACGTCCTCTTCTAGGTGCTCCTATGCGATTATTCAATTTGCTCCCCAAAGTCCAAAGCGCTTTCAGACAGTAACACATCGCGTCTTTAGTGCTGAAGGACAGAACTCAGAGGTGTGCAAATTTCTGGTGGAGCCAGCGACGCTGGTCATGACTGGTCACGCCACGACTCGTGACATCAGGCGGGAGTGGGAACGGTGGTGGGGAAATCTCAGACCCTGACGCCAACTGCACCGGATGTACAGCACCGCGGATTCGCCCTGAGCTCAACTGCGGCCTTAACGTCCTCTAACTGCTCAAAAGCCCCGTTCTGCTCCATCCTGCCGCCTCGCCGGCCGAGCCGCATCACCCGCCCTGTCTGCCCCACCGTGCCCCCTCACCCTCATACCAGGCTGATGAGCGTGTCGTACTGCAGGGCGGAGCCTGAGCTGGCTGTAACCACGCTTGCCCGGAGGAATATCCCCTGTTCCTCCAGCAGCTTCTTGATCCCACGCACATGGGAGTCCAGGGTGTGCAGATCCCGGAGCTGGCGGTACTTCTCCTTCGATCCGCAGATGAAGAGCAAAAGTTTGCGGACTTGGCGACGCACAAACGGAGTCTGCTGGATCATCAGGTACTTGAGGGGAAAAGCAACACAAAAAGTCAATGACTCAGGAACTGTGACAGCAGTGACACCCCAGGTGGTCGTGAACCGTCATTAAAAATTGGTAAGAAACACAAGCTAAGCTATTTCCTCACGGCCAAGCCGGCCTCCAGTTAACCGCGGTATTCCTTACAGAAACCAGAAGAAAGGCAGGCATGGAAAGACAGACGTCAGAGAGGGGAAAACAGCCATATCCCCACTCCCCTACTGGAACCCTTTGGAATCTCCAGGGAAGCTGGCCCCCACTCCGGCCCACCCAGAGTGAAATGATCAAGAAAACATATTCAGAATCTGTCTTTCTGGTCAAAGAGGTGGGGAAACCTGAAATGGTCATCTGGGGTTTGCTAACAGGTCACTCTTCCCAGAGTTAATCTCAAGCTTGCTGTGATGATGGCTAATCTTCAACTACCAAATCTCGGCGGTCCCAGACCTGCCCCACCACACACCGCCCTGCAATGGCCGGTCCAGAAGCACACTAACCACACTGCCTCTCTGCCAGCTGGCTCCCCCTCCGGTCCCGCCAACAGCGAACAAAAAGGCACGACAGAGGGCAAGAGGAAAAAGCACCGGCTCCTTCCTGTCTGCCTGCTATCCTGGCAACAGCCCTTCACGCTGGCAGCCTCCGTCATTTCTTCAGTATCCAAGGACAAACCAACTACAGTTGGTTCTGATCATCAGCTTCTTTGTATACTTCCAGGATCGACCGCACCGCGGCCCCTCAGAGTTCCCAGGGCACCGGAAGCAGCACCCCCACCTCGGGCCCACCCAGCTGACTCCTCTTCACATGCCGGTTTCTGGTGGCTGCTTCCTGTAGTCACTGTCTCTGGCTTCCCTTTTTTTCTTTTCTGGTTTTCCAATGGTGGTTCAAGCAATCCCCTATGTTAAAATCTCTCCGTAACTTAACTACTATATTCTCTATTTACCAGAATTCAAATTTTTAAACTTGTCTGTTCCTACCATACGCAGAAAGAGTTAAACGTATGGACTTAAAATCTAGAGCCACGGCTTGCTTTGACAGCCATCTTCCACAGCTTCACCACACGGGACATCCGGGGCAAGATCAACACAGTGTGAGCGGCGCTGCTGGGGGCAACGCCTCCTGGGAGCGAGGACAGAAGGGGGCCATAAAGGCTGTCACAGCCAGTATGTCCTCTCCTGGAATGGCACGCTGCCTGGGGCCTTCACTTACCTCTGAGAGAAAGTAAAACCAAGAATGATCAAAGACAGGAGGGGGGATTCGAGAGTTGGCATCGGCGATCTTCTTGATTTGGTAAGGAAGCCGCAAGACCATCTCTGTTAAAAGCTGAGTGTAGGCCTCAAACACATCAGCAGCATGACCCTGGAAGGAGAACACCTGTGTAAGAACCCGTGACGGGCGGTTTTCCATGACCACAACTAGGAAAAAGGCTGGCTTGCTGCTCGTTAGGTATAGCTTATGTTGGAATTAGCAAATGGCACCTTTCAAATGGGAACCATTGCTGTCTGACAGTTGAGTTTGAAACCCAGCAAGACCCCAGGCTCCTGGGGGCAACCTTGTTACATGCAAAGGTTGCATGTACATCTGGACACAGATCTCGCTTGTCTTGAAAGTTCTAACATTTCACTCTGTGGGTTTTGATGCTGATTGGCTGTGCTCTGCTTGACACAAAAACTCAACTTCTAAAGGGAAAAAATGGAAAAAAACAGTGGTGAGGAAGGATTCCTGACTTCCTACGAGAGATGCACTCCATTCCCTAGATCCATAACCTTCTGCTATAACAAAAGACATTTCAGTAAAGCAAGGCAGCCAGATCACTAAACACACATCCCCTGGAGGCAGGGCAACTGAGGGCTGTGGGGATGGCGGAAGCGGCAGATACCCTGCGGGCTGTGTGTTTCTCTGGGCAGAGCCTGCAGGAGTCTGGGCCCAACGTGTCTCGTGTATTCGATCGCCAGTTACTCATCGGTCCTTTGCCAAGCACAGGAGGTGCAAATAAGGGGAAGACTCCACATGTGTGTACAGGGTGCTCTGGGGACCCGGGGAAAGGCCATCTCCATCCGACCTGGTAGCAGGGAAGTGTGTGTCGGGGAGGTTGTTCCCAGGATCCAGCGCGTGAGAGCCAGGTCTTGAATAAGGACTAGGAATTAGCTTAGAGGGAAAGGAAGCGACGCAAAGGGAAAGAAGTTCAGAAAGACAGCAGGTAGGAAAGTGGCGTGCCACATCTGGGGAAAGGCACAGGTCAGGGGGGCCACGTGCCAGGATGCATAGTGACGCAGCTGAAGAGTTAGGTAGATAGTTGGGTTCTCGGAGAACTTTTTGGCCTAAAAGTTATGGAAGACCAGCAAAGGGTTAAAGAGAAGGACACAATGAGGTTCACATTTTATGCCTATCCTATCCCTGAACTATTCAAAGCAGTTCGGCATGTGCAGCAGGGAGCACAGCGGGTGCCGACCGCAGAAGGCCACTGCCCAGATGCAGACGGACAGCAGTGGTCAAGATGATGAACACAGAATGGGCACCAGTGTGCACTTGGCGCCGGGCTTTACTGTGTCACGCCACTCAGCGCTCACGACAACCCACACAGCTGACCCTACGCGGAGTGTCATTTCCCCGCGTGCAAACTGAGGCTCATTAAGGCCAGACGGAACCTGCCCGACCTTCGGGGCTGGGAAGTGGGAATGCTGGTTCCCAAACTCACCTGACCAGAAAGCCCATCTTCTAAACAAGCCCGCTGAAGGGGCTCTGACAACCGCAGGGGGAGTCTGACATACACAGCAGGACACGGTCACTACCAACATTGCCCTGTGCCTTCTCACCTTTTTCTAAGGAGCTTCATGTGCAAGGACGCATCTGTCTGATTTCACTCAGTTCCCCGGCTTTACAAAGGGCAGGAGTCTGCACCCCAGTAGATCAGGAGGAGGAGTGGTCGTTCACTAAATCATGCCGAGAGTAACCCCCCCCCCCCCCCCCCGCCGCCCCACACCCTCTCCGAGGAACACAGGCTGCCTCCAGCAGGCTCCCTGCCCTGGCTCCTTGGGCCCTACTCACAGACAGCAGAGAGGAGGAGGGCAGGAGCCGCTCTACATCCAGGGAGAGGCCTCACCTTCACGTACTGGCGGAGGAAGAACGGGCTCATGTCAGGTGGGGATGACGTCGTGTGTGGCTTCAGCAGCTGGCTGGTAGCCACGGGCTCCTCGTCGTTCTGCTGGCTCTTCCAATAGTCCAGCAGGGATCTGAGCACGTGTAGGCAGTAGTCCACAGCACCGGAGCTCAGCAGGGCCGCTGCCGTGGCACTGGAGATGAGGGAAGAGGACTGGGGAAAAGAGAGAAGAGGTCAGGGCGGCTCGTGAAGCAGCTGGAGGCAGCGGGGAGGAAACGACGGTGACGTTCTCAGAGCGGCAGTCCAGGGACTGAGCTCATCTCGGGCCAGAGGTCCCCCGACTAACTCAAACACCCCCCAGCTCTTCCCAACAACAGCAGGTTCCCAGCTCTACTCCCCCCACACCCCTGCCAGAGGCCAAGGGGGCACGGGCTAGGTAACCTCTCTACCGGGAAGGGGGGGTTTCCTTCTTCCCTGGGCAACGAGAAAAGCGGCCCATTTCAAGGGGAGGGAAAACTTTCCACCGTGAGCACCGGATAGCACCCCCACCCTCCCAGTAGGGGCTCTCTCTACAGAACCAGCTTCTAAAGGAGATGGGGTAAGTAATCACATGAATAAAAAAGCAGGGGAAAAGCCACTGTAAATAAAACCATTAGGAGAGCCTTGCAAATCCCAGCAAACCCCACAGCTCATAAGCTCATTAAGACTGGATGCAGTTCAGCCTCCATTTCCACCTTCTCTGCTTTGTGTTAATCTCCTTTCCACCACGCACACGCTGCTTTCTCTCTGCTTTATTACCATACCTCATAGCAACATACAGTAGGGGAATCCTCTTAGCCACCCTGCGCCGTGCAGAATAGCCCCCTCCTTTCAATAATGGAACTTCCAAACCCTGTAACCGCTCCACTTGGAAGGACTGTTGGCAAAGATCAGGACTTGGAAGGTATTCTGAACAAGGTGGAAGCTCTGCTCTTGAAGAGGTGACAGCTTAGAATCTGTCTCCTCTAGAATGACAACAGACAACGGCCTTATTCTAACTAACTGTGCCCTCAGCCCCAGCATCAACCCGACAATCCTCTTTCCTTTCCACACACCCATATGCTCAAAGCGACAGTACCTCGCATATGGAAGACTTGGATCCAGATTTGGTCCGGGACATGAAGACGCTCAGGAGTCTCATTACCACTAGATGGACTTCATTCAGGGCGCTGCGCTCATTCTTCCTGGACACGTCCTGCAGGCAGAAGCAGAGCCCAGAAGCCCCCGTTTACCTTAAGCCCGAAGCCTCCTCTCAACAAGACTCCTTCCAGCCTACGTGTTCTTCACATGGAGTCACAGTCAAAACAAGCTCCGATTATCGGTGGACCACACCTGGATCAGCTAGAGCCTGCTACGCTTAAGAGCCCACGTTCAGATACAAGTAACTAATTTCTTGTTTTCAGCTTGGGGAACTACAAAAGGTCTGTGGGGGCAGAGACTTGGTCTGTTCCTCATTTACGTCCGGACCTAACAGGAGGCCTGGGCCAACGCAGGCCTACTGCTTTTGTTGAATGACCGGAACCGGAGCCCTCCTGTTCAGGTGGTGCCCCCCCGGAAATGAAGTGAAGGCTCCTCTAAGGGAAGGATGGCAGGCTGGAAGGACCTCAGCCCGTGCCTGTTCCTGACACAGTGGGACTCTCCAATCTTACCTTTTTGTCCATGCCCAGTTCAGCAATTAGCTGGGAGAGCAGGTTGTCCAGGGCTCCCTTGTCTTTCTCGTCTTCTCCATCCAGATCTGTAGTGAGCATCAGAATGACCTGGAAGTCAACAGAGAGGTAAAACGTGAGGACCGGTACCCTGGAGGACGACTCTAACACAAGGTGTTTCGGAAGAAACCCCGATCCTCCTGACGCCCCTGTCAGTCACAACTATGATCCACGAAAAGGTCCTAAATCTCGAGGTATCCGAAGGTGAAGTGTCCAGAGTTGGAAGAGTCGAATTTTGGTATACGCCACACGTGGCATCACAGAAGGCGTTTTGCAAACAGTCTGCAAAACAAATCAACTAAACTACGTTATAATCAACCAAAGTGGCTTGACAGGGGGCAGTGTGCCGTGCCCAAAGTAAAGAGCTCTCTGCCTAAGACGAAGGCAGTTAGTGCGAGAACAGCTAGCAGACCACATTCCAACACTGTGTTAATACAGACTCACATACACCGAGCATCTGCGGAGCAGACATCTGCTCCCAGCTCTGTCGGTAACTAGCTGGAGGACTTGCAGACATCTTTTTAAATTCTCCGACCCCTGGCCTTTTCACCTATAGAATTTAGGGCTAAAACTTGCAGTTCAAAGCTGCATTCCATTATTCTATGACCTAACACCAAACAAGGCCTTACAGAGCCTCTAGGAGAGACACGTGAACACGCCGAAGGATGGTCCGACCACAACGTGACAGACCCGGGTGAACTGAGGGATACCTGCATGTACGGGATGGCCCGGACGCCTCCAACATTTCGTAACTGGGGCAAGGTCTGCAGTAGTCTCTCCAACAGCATCAGACGGACCATGTGCAGCCTAAAAGGCCAAGGAAAATACATGAAATGTGAGCTAGTTCACAACCACTAACCGGCCGAATATAGTTCTTTCCTCCTGCCACCAAGGTAAACAAGGAGCCTACTGCTTCGGAATGATCCTAGCATCGGCAAAATGTTCAGAGATGCCTGTTTGGTACACCAGCAACACAGGGGAAATCTCGCTCCGTTAAAAGGAACAAACTATTCCAAAATACAACTGATGGCCCTGAAAACCTGCTGCAGGAGAAGTTGCAAATATGTCTCAAGCAATCGGGCCCTAGTTGTTCTCAGTAGCAAAATCACACCTTCAGTATGGTGCACTCTATGGCTTTTTCCAACACATGGCCCCATTCTGCCTCCAGGCATTATCTTCTGGGATTCCTCCACCTGCAAAGTCTGCATCATCCAGTTGCACAGTGATCCAGGCCTTTCTTTTCCTTGCTTCTCAAGTCCTCAGGAAGGCCCAGCACCGCTTTACCTTCTCCACTCCCCCATCATTTTTCCTAGCGTAAAATCCAATTTCAACACCGCCCTTTCCACTGGACCCATGAGCTCTCCCACACATTCAGTTAGGCACTAACTAGCCTTCTTCATCTGCATACACGGCTGGGCTTCCCTATCATATGCGTACCTCTGGGTCTCTTGTGAATATGCTATTTCAAGACACGACCAAAATGAAAATTAATTTATTAGCATCTTATTAGACAGGCCGGTCGGCAGTCTCATCTAACACACAATCTTACACCGATTAAGAGTGCATCTGCTGAGTTAATGGATTCGCTCTCACAATACGTAAACTGATCTTGCTTCATTTTACTTTACAGACTGTGTATAACAAGCCGTATGCCTACATACACATAAAAAAGTGATTTTCAGGTATTAACATACCCCAAGAGATATCCAGAATATTTTCAAAGTAGTAAAAGTTTGAACCTAAGTATGGGGTCTTACTTGAATGATAAATGACCATGATTCCAAAAATAACTCAAAGGAATGAGCTAACAGTCCTTCAGAATACAGTTACACCTAAAACCTCACTTATGCATCCGAGAACAAAGCAAGCTGTGTGGGGAGCACAAATGAGTAAGAACTGCTCAGGAATGTACAAGACACAGCAAAGAAAGTAAGATGATGGTAGCAGTTCAATACTTGCAGGATAAAACACAGCAAGCTTTGCGATGGGATTAAAATCTTCAGATACGCAGAACATACTTGTGAATACACATGTATGAAAGAAAAGTCAACAAAATGAGCAGAGTCTGGACCTGGACCAAGATGCTGTCAGACTGCTGGCTTTTCAAACTCTTAAATGGGAAGCCTAACAAACAAAGGGGGTGCCTGGGTGACTCAGTCAGTTAAGCATCTGACTCTTGATCTCAGCTCAGGTCTTGATCCCAGGTTCGTGGGTTCAAAGGCCCCATGTTGGGATCTGTGCTGTGCATGGAGCTGACTTTAAAAAAAAAAAAACAAATAAAAAATATCTAACCAAAAAAAAGTAAACTCTACACAAAAAATTGCAACTTCCTTTTCTTTCTTTAGTGGCTTAAAGTAACAACAATTCAGTTACTGGGGCGCCTGGGTAGCTCAGTTGGTTAAGTGTCTGACTTCGGCTCAGGTCATGATCTCGTGATTCGTGGGTTCGAGCCCCGCGTCGGGCTCTGTGCTGACAGCTCAGAGCCTGGAGTCTGCTTCGGATTCTGTATCTCCCTCTCTCTCCACCCCTTCCCTGCTCACGCACGTGCTCTCTCTCTCTTTCAAAGGTAAACATTAAAAAAAAAAAAAAAAAACTAAAAAAAAAAACCAGTTATTAACATTATTTAAAACGGGTCATGGGTGCCTGGCTGGCTCAGTTGGTGGAGCATGCAACTTTTGATCTCGAGATTGTAGGTTCAAGCCCCACACTGGGTGTAAAGATTACTTAAAACTAAAAAGTCTTTAAAAGAAAAGCCTTTAACAATTGCTCGATTAAATTATCCCTGAAAAAGGGGCGCCTGGGTGGCTCAGTCGGTTAAGCGTCCGACTTCGGCTCAGGTCATGATCTCGCGGTCCGTGAGTTCGAGCCCCGCATCGGGCTCTGTGCTGACAGCTCAGAGCCCGGAGCCCGTTTCAGATTCTGTGTCTCCCTCTCTCTCTGACCCTCCCCTGTTCATGCTCTGTCTCTCTCTGTCTCAAAAATAAATAAACGTTAAAAAAAATTTTTTGAAAAAAATGAAGAAAAAAAAATTATCCCTGAAAAAAACAAAAGTTAACTTAAAACCACTTTAGATATTTCTATTACTAACATGGCTAGATTACCTAAAATGGCCTTCCTAAAGACGCTAAAGATATAAAAAGATAAAACATCATTTTAGAAGCAATGCTGAGGGGCACCTGGGTGGCTCAGTCGGTTGAGCGTCCGACTCGATTTTGGCTCACGTCATGACCTCACAGTTGTGAGATCGAGCCTCACCTCAGGATTCTCTCTTTCCCTCTGCCCTTCTCCCCTGTTCCCGCTCACTTGGCTCTTTCTCAGGATAAATAAACATTAAAAAGAAAAAAGCAACGTGGAGTCTCAAGAAATCTGAAAGGATTGAAATTACACAGTATGTTCCCAACCATGGTAAGTTAAATCGTAAATTAGTAACAGAAAAATAACGAGCAACATACTTCTAAATATCCTATGAAACAAAGATCCAATTACAATAGAACTTAAAAAACATTCTGAACTGAAGAGCAATGAAATACAATGCATCCAAATACATGGGATCTAGCTAAAGCAGAATTTAAAGGGAAGTTTAGAGAGAAATATATAGCTTCAAATATGTACTTAAAATGAAAGGTGGAACACCAATTATTTAAGCTTCCCATCTTTTTTTTTTTTTTTCCCTCTGTATTTTAGAGAGAGAGCATGAGCAGGGGAGAGGGAAGAGGGAGGGAGGGAGAGAATCTTAGTGCTTGGTCCAACCCTAGGATCATGACCTGAGCTGAAATCAAGAGTTGGACGTTCAACTGAGCCCCCAGCTTCCATCTTAAGCTAGAAAAAGAACAAAAAATTAACCACCCCCCCCAAAAAATAAGGTACTACACCAACTTTAGTAAGCAGAAAAAAGAAACAGTAAGAGTGGTAATGAGCACCTGAGTGGCTCAGTCGCTTCAGCGTCCAACTCTTGATTTCGGCTCATGTCATGATCTCACAGTTCATGGGTTCGAGCCCCAGATCGGGCTCCATGCAGACAGTGCAGAGCTTGCCTGAGATATTCTCTCTCTCTCTCTCTCTCTCTCTCTGCCCCTACCCCGCTTGGCATACTCTTTCTCTCTCTCAAAATAAATAACTTAAAAAAAATTTTTTTTTAAAAAGAGTGGAAATAAAATAGAAAACAGACATAAAACAGGAAAATCAAAGGCAGAATTCAGTTCCTTATAAATAAAGTTGGTAACTCCAAGCAAAACTGACTTTTTTTTTTTAATTTTTTTTTTTTTTCAACGTTTTTTATTTATTTTTGGGACAGAGAGAGACAGAGCATGAACGGGGGAGGGGCAGAGAGAGAGGGAGACACAGAATCGGAAACAGGCTCCAGGCTCCGAGCCATCAGCCCAGAGCCCGACGCGGGGCTCGAACTCACGGAGCGCGAGATCGTGACCTGGCTGAAGTCGGACGCTTAACCGACTGCGCCACCCAGGCGCCCCAAAACTGACTTTTAAAAAAAGAACACGGGCACCTGGGTGGCTGGCTCAGTTGATTAGGCTTCCGACTTCAGCTCAGGTCATGATCTCACAGTTTGGGAGTTCGAGGCCTGTGTCGGGTTCTATGCTGATAGCTCAGGGCCTGGAGCCTGCTTCAGATTCTGTGTCACCCTCTCTCTCTGTCCCTCCCCCATTTGCGCACGCTCCCTCTCATAAACATTTGTAAATTTATAAAAAATAAAAATGTTAAGTTACCAATATTAGAAATGAAAAAAGGTAATCACTACAGATCCTAAAGACATTAAAAGGATGATAAAAAAAGTTTACGAACAGCTTTATGCCAACAGACATCTTTAAAAAATTAACAAATTATTTGAAAAGGACAACATACCAAAACTGACACATGAGGAAACATAAAAAATTCTGTATCATTTAAAAAATGAATCTGTAAACTTTTTTATTTAAGGGACAGAAAGAGCATGAGCGGGGGAGAGGCAGAGGAAGAGGGAGAGGGAGGGGGAGAGAGGGGGAGGGGGAGGGAGAGAGAGAGAGACAGAGACAGAGAGAGAGAGAATCCCAAGCGGGCTCCACACTGTCAACACAGAGACCAACAGGGAGCTTGATCCCATGAAGTGTGAAATCATGACCTGAGCTGAAATTAAGACACTTAACCAACTGAACCACCTAGATGCCCCTGAATCTGTGATTTTAAATCTTCCCTTAAAGAAAGTCCAGACCAGATGAGTTCACTGCTAAATTTTTAGAAGAGAATTTATACATTATATAATGCCGTTCTCACATAAGCTCTTCTAAATGACAGCAAAAGGGGAAACATGTCCTCACTTTAGGAGGCCAGAATAATATAAATACCAATACCTGACAAAAACGTTTCAAACAAAAATTACAGGTCTAGATAAAGTATTAGCAATTCAAATCCAGTGATGCAAAGGACCGGATATCACAAGCAAGTGTCCTCACAAGGTTGGTTTAATAACAGAAAAATCAATTAATGTGGTTTACAACTACAAACAGATGTAACAAAAACAACTGGAAAGCTTCAAACAGATTGTAAGAAACTATAAATTAAGCACGGGTGATTTTTTTCAAAGAAAAAAAAAGCTATCACGAGAGATGGAAAAGAGAATATGATAGTAAAACATCTATTTTAAGTAGGCTCCCAGAAAGAAAAAAATGACAGAAAACGAGACAGAAGCAGTATCTGTTGAGCATAATAGGTGAGAATTGTCTAGAATAAAAAGACACTAACTCAAACATTCAACATTTCCAAAGACCACTAAGTAGAAGATATGCAAAGAAATCCATCCTAACCATATCCTAAAAACGATGATAAAATAAATATTTTATAAGCAGCAGTAAGAACACTATTTTCGAAGAAGCAGTAATTATGACAGCAGGTGACTTCTCACGGTAGGTATCGTTTTCAATTTGGGGGGAGAAAACTCTCAAAGAAAACTGTATACCCATCAAAAACATGTCTACAAAATGTGAGCTGAATAAAGACATTTTCAGACTGAGAAAATCTGAGATTTTGTAACCAGCCGCCCTCCCCTAAAGGAAAATCTAAATGACATACTTCAACAGAAAATGATCCCAGACAGGGGCGCCTGGGTGGCTCAGTCGGTTAAGCATCCGACTTCGGCTCAGGTCACGATCTCGCGGTCCGTGAGTTCGAGCCCCGCGTCGGGCTCTGTGCTGACAGCTCAGAGCCTGGAGCCTGTTTCAGATTCTGTGTCTCCCTCTCTCTGACCCTCCCCCGTTCATGCTCTGTCTCTCTCTGTCTCAAAAATAAATAAACGTTTAAAAAAAAAAAGAAAAGAAAATGATCCCAGACAGAAGGTCTGACATGCACAAGAAAATGCCGAGCACAGGAAGAGGTAAACATATAAGTAAATCTGAATAAACACCGACCCCATAAACTATATAAAACAGTAACAATACCTTGAAAGCTTCAAAAGCCTTTTTTAAAAAGAAATTAAAGCACAGGAAAGTCACCGCTTAAGTTGATAAGAAGGGGCCAAGCCTTCTAAGGTCCTCTCTAGTATTCAGGTAGAAGATACAGCTCTTAGTTAACTCTGGTTTTGGAGAAGTTAAACGTACACACTGAAATGAGGACGGTAACCACCAAGACACTGCAGTACCAAACATGGAGGGGGGGCAGGTAAAAGGAAAGAAAAAGGAATGAAAACATAGGAAATCAACCCAAAAGAGGACTGCAAAGACAAAAAGAGGCACCGAAACAGGCAAAACAAAGAAACAGCAGGAGGTGAACGGTAGGCATAAATTCAAATACATCAGTAATCAACACTAATCACAAATAAACTTAACCATTTTGATTAACAAGCAAAGGAAGACTGGATTAAAAAGGCTTTAAATAAATTTCAAAAAACAAGAAATCACAAAGACCACATTCTCTGGACACACAGAATTAACCCAGAGAGCACGTTAAGTGAGAAAAAAAAGATTAAGTAAAAAACCCCTTCGTGTTAAGTTAAAAAACAAACCCCATCAAACTATCATCAGCTGGGCCAGAGGTCACCTTCATCAGAGATGTTCCAAGAACTGAGGTTCAAGTGGTAGGAAACGGGGAGTACGGGAGACACTCGCTGACGCCCTCTGAAAATGTCTCTGATGCCTATCGGCTCCAGTGACCTTTTGTAGAAATCGTGGAGTTCAAAGTGCCAGTTATTATTTCTGCACTAATGTGATACCTGTGGGCAGTTATCTATCAACAAATCTAACAAACATTAGAACACAAATGTATCTCTCTAGTCACCTCTCAGTTCAGACTACCTTCACTCCAACAATCCAGCACCAAACACCACCACAACTTCTTGAGGGAGACGGATTAGGATTTTACAGATCGCTTTCAATTTGCCAAATGCCCTATCACTGGTATCTCCAGCTATAAACACGTATCTGCTGTCACCTTATAAACACGCTGAACACGGGGAGCTACTACTTCTGGCACACACCTAGCAGCTACAACTGTTGAGCCCAGAACAGTGCTGCTTGTAAAGAGAATGCTACAACATGGGCTCATGGGTGATGAGGAAACAAGAAAGATTTGAGCGGGAAGATACACGGTTTTCCGAAAATCACTTTAGAGTGACTGAGGATATGAAATCCGGGGCCTTAAGAGAAAAACTACTTCCTATTCTCTCTGCCATTAACCTACACTGATGTAATCCTAATTAGGGTAAAGAAGACAAACCTAGAAGGCTTCCTAAGACCTTAAACTGTTTCCTGAATTTATTGCCTTCGGTATTTCAAAAGAAATATACTGGTATCGTGACTCCACCTCCTGCAACTGGTCCATCATCCTGTTCCTGGAATCTTCTCCCACAGTCTCTTGACTGCAAATGACCAAGTCCTAACCTGTTGCTAGTATGGACATCTCCTTCTCCTTCCCCTTCTCCTTCGCCCTCAGAGCCGTCTCCTTCCTGGTGTCCGGTGGTGGTGCTGATGGCTCCAGTGCTTGAGCTGACACTTCCTGGTCCAGCTGGGTGCCCCTCCACCGTGGCATCACCATAAGCACTGCTCCGACCAGATACTAGAGGGAAAAGGTTACAAAAGTGTATATCGTCGCCCAAGCGTGGTGGAACCCAATGCATTCTGAAGTCCGCAATAGTTAGGAGACGACCAGTAGCTTTAGAACATTTTTTCTTCTGCGTGAAGAAGAAAAGAAATACGGAGTGAATGCAAGATTCTGGCCCCATAGCACTATGCTGAAAGACTCCCAGGGCACCAGTCACTCAACCTTCTATGGTACAGGAGATCCACCTACAAAAACAATCTTAATCTCTGTTGCTGATAAATTTCCATCTCGTAACCCAAAGGACACTCACATTGACTTGGGAATCTAGAAATTACCAGCTACTCTTAATCTCTTCTACAAAATATTTTCCTATCAAATTTTTAACCACAGACTGGTTTACAAGGTCAAACCCAAATGGCATGCTTTCTCATTCTAGAGCCCTGCCCTTTCAGCCAGTAGACTATGGCCTGCCATGTTAACACATCAGATCATCAACAGGAGGACTGTCCAGAACAGCTTCCCCCAATAGAGGGGGACAAGAGCCACAGTACGAAGGACTTTAAGGTCGTACCGTTAACTGTTTTAGATCAATCATGATTTGGGATTATGCACGTCACTGCTTTCTCCCAAAAAGAGACAATTAAAAGTGGCCTGTAAAATATCCCAATATTAACCATCTGGTGCTTAAGCTATTATCCCTGAACGTTTGAAACTCCAAAGTTGAGGTCAAATGAATTTCTCAAGGCTTTCAGCGAGCCCTCAAAACTTCCCTTGCCTGACACCAACCCCCAGAACCCGGGCAGAGACTCCTAGTGTGTTCCCGCCCCTGCCCAGGGAGATCGGGCCCCCCAGCCACATTACCACTGTGCTCGCCGGCCACCGAGTCCACGGCGCTCCCCCCGCTCTCCGAGCCCACGCTACCACCATGCTCAGCAGGGGAGGTCCGAAGGGTGGAGCCGTCAGTCGCCGCCGTGCTGCCCTCATCGTCCGAGGCTGGAGCTAAGAGAATAACGAGAGCTGTTACAGGTAAAAACCCCTCCTGGGGCGACAGCATCAAACCACATAGTGCAGAGGGGACACAATGCGGTTGATACATCCTGTCATCAAAGGAAAAAGGGAGAGATTTGCTTTGCTGGTTAATCACCAACAGGAACAAACACTGTACACGGTGCATTGCAAACAGTACTTAGACAGAAGTGAAACCCCAGTTCGCTGGGCATTTCCTTCGCTGCTATACTACAGCGAGTAGACAGTGCAGAGATCCAACGAGAATCTGTGATGTGGACACTCAGTTTTCTAGTTAGAATGCTTCACAGTCACCACTGTCTAGGTGTTACTGACACCTGCTGAGATCAGAGACTACCCATTACCGTTCAAAGCACAGAACTCTGAATCTTAAGGAGATTTGTTTTGCAATCAGTTCATTTGTGCTTATGTGAGGAAATCACTTGTCGTGAGCTCTTGAATCAACCTTGTTTGTTTGTTTGGTTTGGTTTTTGATCAGGTGGTCCAGAGGGGAGTTCGTTGGGAAATTTCCCCCCTCCTAATCATCCTCATCAGACGCTAAGAATGAAGCAAGGAAATTCCCCAGAGACAGCCACAGCATCCAGGATCAGGGCTGAGCTGAGACAGGAGGAAAACGCTGGATGAGATACAGGGGGGAAGAAAGCCAAGACAGCCACAGAGCACGGCAGAAACACAATCGGCACAGCACGACGGCCACCTCCGAGCCTGAGAGGACGGCAACGAATGAAACTGGAGAAAAGCGACACACACCACGGCAGCAAGGTGACAGGGACAGCCAGTTTCTCCCCCTCTCTTCTATCCAGAGTTAAACTCCCAAGAGAAGAGAGAGAAAGAAAAGAAGGAAAAAAGAAATACAGGGAAGCAGCACTCTGGAAAACTCTAGATCAACCCTTACGTCACTCAGGGGTTGATTTTCTAGTGGATCGCCCAGGGTCCCATCCTCCTCTATTTGGTCCAACTCTCTACTCAGGACATTTTGGTTTTTTCTTATCAGATCAGCAAAGAGGTGGAGTGCAAAGACAAAACGGGGTCTGACGAGTTCCTCTGCACTTCCACCCCCACCTCCCGGGCTCACAGGCCCCTGCCGCTGAGCCTCACCGACCTGAGGCAGAACTCAGCTTCTTGCCGCTTCGCTTTTATTTGTAAATGAAGAGAAAACAGTTAATGGCATGAGCTCTAGCTACTCCTCGTCTCCCTTTCCATGTTGTCTAGAGCGTCAGGACTCTGGCGAAGAGCCCTGAAAGCTGTCACCGGAGCCCTACAGCTGACCACCCTGCAAGCCGCTCTCTCGGCCTTTCCTCGGGAGACCAGCGGGAGCCAGGCAGCATGCAAAGTGTCAGGAAGCAGAGCCACGAGCGCCTTTGCCGAGCTGCATCACCGTGCCCTCCACGCCCGCATTCCTAAAGCAAAGGCAGAAGCAGGAAGTCCAGAATGGCCTGTCAAAGCAGCTGCCCGTTCCACTCTCACAGCACCAGAAGCGAGGCCGGAGGGTCCTGGGGCCCCAAGCCGCGCTCCTTGCTGTGGACAGTTACCTGATGCTGTGGTGTCAGAGAGGGTTCCTGCGTCCAGAGAGGAAGAGCTGGGTGCCTGGCCGGACAGCCCCAGGCTCTGCAGGCCCAGGGCACTGCTGCTGCTGCCTGGGAAACAAGTGGAGAGTGAGCACAGCATTCCTTCCAGACCCCGTCCACAGCACTGCTTTGGCTGCCTGCTGCCCTCGGGAGTCTAAATTCACCGGCGTGTGACCCCCTCTGGCCTGGAGGAAGTTAATCAACAGCCGGTGCTGTCCACCCACCAAGTTTGGTTACAGACATGGTGGAAGGCTTCCTTCAGCTCAGGCAGGACACAGGCCGGAGGAATCTAACAGATTTGGGAGGAAATAATCCAAAAGACCAAACTAACGGAAATGAGGAGATTGGTTCCCAGACTGCAAATCCCACCACGACCCTGTCACTCTCCACCTGTGTCTCTGAACAGCTCTCACCCAGATCCACCTCTCCCCAAATCTGGGGACAAGCTAAGTCAGCCGGATATCAGTAACTGCCAGACCCTCTCTGCTGCTCAAGGCCGCCGGGCGGCTCTGCTCCCGGCACGGCCTTCTACCTTGTTGGTCCTGCTGCAGGCTCAGGGCAATGGCTAGTTCAACCATGGTCTCGTCATCTGCATCGGGCGGGATGTCCAGCATGGGGGGGAAGCCCTCTGCGCCTGCCAGCAGGGCCTCCAGGGGAGAGGGGTTGCCATTGTTGACATTTTCAGCTGTCTCCAGGACCATCGACTCAGACTGCAGAGAGAAAGCTCTGTCAGTGTCCCACAGTAAATGGCAGCTTTTGCAAGTCCACAGAATGAGAGCTAGAGGAGAGCTAAGAGACTCTTCCTCCCCTCTCCTGCTGCCAGAGACTCACCACCATCTCAAAATCTCCATGGTCCACCTCACTCTGTTCCTGGCTCTCCTGACGGATGTGACCAGCATTCGGAATCCCTGATGACTGCATTTTCTCATCTGCATCATCATCATCATCGTCATCCTTATCTCCTGAGCCAAAGAAACCCCAGTCACCCAACAGTGCCTGTTCTTTCCTCCCTTGGCGTGTGGTGTGCAGAGTCATGCAGCAGCGTAAACCCAAGACGAGCTACCAGCTAGAGCCCTATGCTTTAGAGGTAAGCCACAAGGACACCCCAGCCTTGTCTCTCACTCCCTGGGCCCAGCAGGATCTTGCCCCCTTAGGAGAAGACTTTCCCAGCTGATGAAGTGACAAAACAAAAAAAAAAAAAACCAAAACTGAAAACAAAACGAAACAAACAAAAAAAAAAAACAACCTGAATTCCACGGGCAGAAAAATCTAAGACCAGTAGGCCCCAGGAGCTCCCACCAACTCCCACGAGACCTTGGGCAAGACCGGGGAAATAGTACAATTGAGATGTTTATCTGTGACATCACGGCAGCCTGGAGTATCATTTCACTCCTGTCCAAAACAGCTGTGTTGTGGGATTTTCATACTACATAACCATTACGAGAAGAACCAGAACTAAAATGTACAACCATCGAATAGAAACTGAGGCCACCGCTACAGGTCCTGCCCAGGCTGGCTTCTGTGTCAAGTGGGGAGCCCTTCTGATAACGGAGAAAGGAGTCCGGTTTAAACCCCTAATTGTCAGAAGAGGGTGGAGGCCTTCCTTGCCTTCCACTTACTGGGTTGTGAAAGCACGTGACAAAGGCCTGAACTGGAAACGTCAATTACCTGTATGGTAGTTTCTCACCCAAGAAAAGAGGCGCAAACTGTTGCCTAACTCAAGTTTACATTAATAAATAATATCCAAAGAAGGTTATCCGAAGATCGTCAAGTTGCACACATTCCAATAAACCTGCAATTGTACCAAAAGGTGGCCACCAGCCACGTGTAGCTGCAGAGCAATGAAAACGCAGCTAGTCCAAAGAGACATGTGGGATTAGTGTGAACGCACTACATTCTGAAAACGGTACAAAAAAAATTTTTAAATGGGAAGTATTTCATTAGCAAATTTTTATACTGAGTGCATGTTGAAATGGTATTCTTTACATACTGGACTTACTTCTTTTTGCTCTTTATAATGTAACTAGTGGAAAATTTAAAGTTACATATGGGACTTTCATTGGAAATTTACTTGTGAGCCAAAGGAAATAACCAGAGAGTTACATAATCGTGCTAATATTTAGACATTTTGTAGAACTGCTTTTACTAAAATGTTAAATGTCATGCCCTTGACTTGTGTCCAAGTGCATCAGGAGGGGTATCTCTTGTGATATTTGCTAACAAACTTACTGTAGGTCAAGACCACTGGGGATACTACCCCTTAGGCAATAGAATGGGCCCTTAACGAAGAGTTCTTATGCTAGGAAAATATAGGTTTCCTGAAAAATGACTGTTTTTTGTCTTTACTCACTGTGACTTTTGTTAACTGTTCTTATTTTTGCTATAGCTCTCGGGAAGCTTTCAGCCGAATATAAAATCTTCATTTGTTAATAATGTAAGACACATAACAATCTCAGGACAGAAATTTTCTATATCCTTGGCTCACTTTTACCATTAACCTTTCTTTGTTTTCTTATGGCTTCAATTTTATTTTTATTCTATTTACTATATGCATCTTTAGGTGCCACCTTAAAATCTTTATGGAACAAAGCAGGGTAAGACACAGGATAGACAAACAAAGCTTCCAGGACCTTGGTCAACATGAGCAATACCTCCTAAGGCTGTACACCTCCCTCTCCCTGGCCCCACCACGTGCACACACAAGCCTAAACCCAGACTTCACATTACCCATTGGAGTGTTGCTTCGAGGGGAGGATGGCAATGTCACATGTCTCCGCTTGTTCCTGGGCCTTAGGACTCGAATTAGAGCTTGTTTACAAGAGAAGCTCACAGCAGGATCCTGAGATTAAAAAAAAAACAAAAAACAAAAACCAAAAAACCAAAAAATTAGCATGCTTATTAGGTTTTATATTATTCACGAAATTGTCTATAAAAAAACTTTCCTTTCTTGGTCGGTCACTTACATACGTGTGAAAGACCTATCTATCTACTCTCACCTGCAACCCTGCTGACCAAATTCAGTAGTTAATCCCATCTCCAGACCTGGTATATGTTAAGACGCACTTCCTACCTGCCTGAATCTCAGTTCCTGGTAACAGACTGGCTGGTCACAGTGGCTCTCTACAAACGGATCTGGCTTTTCATCAGATCGCAGGCTCATCCTCGCTCTGTGCTAAAATCAGTACTTCGAACATTGAGCTTCTATGACACAATCACTGGAACTGGATCTTGATGTTCATTCACACACTCATTTAACAGTAACTTAGCACAAACTATGTAGCAACCGCAGGTATATTCCCTGGGGACTTAGCACTGAACAAGAAAAACAAAATCCATCCCTGTTTCAAACCTTTCTATTCCATGAAATGAGTGAGATTATAAAGATTTCATTGATATTCAAAACCCTTACTTCCCATTACCTTCCTTTAAGTCTACTGTATTTCCTAACAAACTTACAAAAAAAAAAACGTTTCCCAACATTCCCAGGCCAATACAAGATATCTGGGGCTGGCCCGATACGTACGGGACACAGTAGCATCTGCATGTAGATCTTGGATGCTGTATTAATACAGTCCAGCTCACACGTGCAGTAACCATGGATAATGTCCACCAGGGCGTTGACGGTAGCTTCAATGTGAGTTAGGCCTAAAGGGGAGGAAAATACAGTAGAAAAACTTCTAGCTCCTTGAAAATCTAACACGGAAGTACAAAGTCTCATCCCCACATAAAGGTCAAGCTAACAAAAACCGGCAAGGGCTCACGCACTCGGCAGAACAAACAAAACACACATACAAAAGGTGGGTTATCAACATCATTTGTGATTTACTTTATTAACAGTCTCCTAATCTCTCAAACTGTCCTCGGAAGCCTTTCCAGATATCCTGCATCACTGAAGTAAGTAGGCGTCTACTCTTAGAAACCAAAAGAGAGGGTAGAAAAGTATGACGAGATGAGCAGATTGTACGTGTTCCCCATAATCCTCAGGTCTTACGTGATGATAAACTTGACTCTGACCCGCCTTTTAGGTTTACTGCCCATGCAGCCTGCAAACACAAATGAGCACCAGGGCTCACTCTACTTTCCAAGATTGCTACTCGGATCTTTCCTTTTCCACGTACACTTTGGAGAGTGAGAAGTTAGATACCAAACACAGCAGCAACTCGGGAATAAAACATTCTCAAGCTGATGCTTCACTTCTCCCTTCTGAAGTGGCTTTGATCAAGCTCTCAAAAAATTTTTAGAACAATTATAACTGCCAGTAAGGATACAGAGATACACAAAAGTGCCCCTCTCTGAGAAATATTCAACCCCAGGGGAGGAGATACGGTACGAGAAAATCCCGCTTCCCTGCCACACTGCTGAATTCCTGAATCAGAAAGAACGCACTCATCTCAAAGCCTTCTGTTTCCTGACTATTAATTCTGGAAGAAATGGCTGGTGAAGGCTAAAGACTGAGGGCTCGATCTGTTCGAAGACAGAACTTCGATCAGGCCTCAAGTATCCCTTTTAACACGATACCTGGCAGGCAGGCAGGAGCCAAGAAGGCATTCTTGGGCTTGGACGCGTGGAGTTTCCAGAAGTGGTTCACCAGCTGGGTGATGAAACTGCAGCAGTCTCCTTCCAACTGCTTCTGAGGATCTCTCCCCTCATCCGCTCCTTCTAAGCAGGAGACAGAAAATGATTAACAACGGTAAATCTGACATGGAAGTTAATTTGTTTTAAGGTTAACTCAGGTCAAGGAAGCTTGCCTGGGGAGGGAGTTTCAAGTGGGGCCCCAAGCAATATGCCAACTATCCCTAGACTCCAGCAGGCACATCTAGGAAAAAAACAGTCTGGGAAAGGAATATCACAGAAAACATTGTATGTTAGAATTAAGTAGAAAGGGGAGCATTCAGGATCTTTATAGCAGACTCAGAGATCTCAGGTCCAACTGCTCAACTTCTAAAAACTAGGGGAACACGTGAGATTTTCTGGAATGACTCCTGGATGAGAGTATTAGGAAGAGGAACCGGATGATGACAGCAGATGGGAGCATGTAAATAACACAGAATTGCAAAAACATCAATAAACTGTATTTGACAAAGCAAAACAAGTTAGGTACCCAGCCAACGTGAAGCGAAGGGAGGAAAACAGAATCAAGCATGGAGAAAGACCACTGCACATGTTGTTAATAAAACACTGGCAAAAAGAATAGCAGGAGAGCAAGATTTGACCCTATTACTTTAAAGCAACCAGGGCCCAAGCTTAGCTTTGCCCTAAAATCCTAAGAGGTAGTTACTTCAGACAGAGGTTATACCTGACATCCAGAGCACTAAATAAACTCAAGGATGATTGAAGGGGCAAGCAATAGAAAGAATGTTCGCTTAAATGGTATAATCTGAACGTCAAAAGCCCTACAAGATACGAAGACAAGGGTAAAATCCCTGTCTCAAAGCATGCAGTCAGGCAGAGGCCAGAGATACGAAGAAGAGAGTGAAAGGCTATAGAAAGTGTTATTAAGCAGATTTCAGGATCACGACCAGGTAGGCCAAGTTCACCTGTTTCCATCGGGGGCAGCTTTGACTCCGTAAAGTGGACAAGGTTGTTAGGACGCATGATGGCAATGGAGCGAGCTGTGATCACCAGCCTCTGGAAGACCTCGGGGTCCAAATCCTTGCCTTCTTTGCTGGATGTGTTGAGACACTGCACAGCTTTGCTCAGCAAGGCCTGATCCTATAACAAAAGTATCACAGAGGATGAACCAAAACTAAGGGCTGGGTAGGATACTCCAGCAAAGAGGACAGAACAGCTGGCAGATCATCAGGATGGCTACCTCCTCTCGGGAAAGCAGGTTAATTACCGCCAACTACCTGGAACAAGTTTTCAAAGCAGCCCAGTACAGGTAAACTTCTTCACACAGAAAACATTAAAGGCACAAAATTCAGAAGTCATGAAATAAGTATCAAAGTGTGACAGGAAAATGTGGACCCACCCGATTCTCCAGACCTGCAACATCCCCAATCACTTTGCTACAGTGGAAGAACCGTTTCTCTGCGAGTTCCTATCACAAAGAGTCTGTTTCTGAACTGCCTTTCCTCAAGAGGTTCAGCAGGTGAAACCTGCATTTCTCGGTGTTCTGGGTTAGAGGCACCAATGCTAACCATGGCATCTGGCCTGTTGGCTTCTTCCTCCTTGATCTGTCACCTTTTCCGTCTATGGCAACTGCTCTCACTTACTGCCTTCCACCACCACTTACATTTATAGGTGAGACTCCCCCCTCTCTTCCCCCTGCACACCCACCCCTGCCCCCAGATTCCCCCTCAGAGTCTCTCCAACAACCGTTTGGCAATCTCCCCATAAGCAAGTACACCTAATCCAGGGTTGTGCCACAGCTGGAGGAGGATCTCCGCGATTCCCAAGTCCTCACACTTTTTCCAGGGAAAGCACCCCCAGTCTTTCTTAGATCTTGCTGATGCTATTAGTGGCCAAAAACTCAGTGCAAACCAGGGGCCCATCCGACAGCTTGTCATCAGTTTTGAGGGGTAGTCATTAATTTCCCAGGAGAGACTTTAGACGACGTGGGTCTCATCTCAATGGGGTCGTTTCCCCACCAGACTTCACCCTCCCCTCCTCATTTTCCACGTGAAAAGTCAGCTCACTCGATTCCCCATCAGTACCACAACCTCCACTTCTGCAGAAGGCTTCCTGGGAGGGAATGAGTACCTTATGGCTGTGATAGGCCGAGCGGCTGGTGTGCAAGCTGGCCAGGAGGCTCTTGGACTGCTGCTGAACACTGGCAGGTGCCGGCAGGGACAGCAGCAAAGTGGCCAGCTCCTGGGCTGCATTCTTGTTTCTCTCCTGGTGCAGAAGACAGCAGAGTTCTCACTAACCCCACCAAGCCCATGCGGAATGGACGGTCTACGCTCTGCCCTCCCCCTTCCTCTTTCCAAGGCCACCGGTGCTAGGTTATGCTCTACGGACTGCTGAGAGCAAGATGAAGATTTTCAGAAATGACAATCCTCCCACAACACGGGAGCAGGAATCGAGTCCAAGCCTATGACTCCTGGAACCGCGTTCTTTCTACCAGCACTCATCCTACTCTATGAAATGCCCTTGCTATGGATCCCCCCAAAAGTAGGACAGAAGGCCTTAAGCCAAAGACTTCTCTGGAGCTTCTCTGCAAATCAAGATTATGCTATAAATATTCTTTAGCTGCAAGGCCTCGGGCCTCTGACAACTCCACTGACTTCCTGCCTCTTCAGAAAGCTCCCATATACTTTGAAAAAGTCACTTGCCTTCTCGATGATTGGGCCAACAGCAAAGCAGCTTTCCAGGGCTTCTAAAGAACTCACAACCAGCCTAGGGAGACAGAAAAGCTGGCTTGAGTACAACAACAACCCTTCTCTCCAGTTGTGCTTTAGCCTGTGCAAACTATAGACGGAGGGACCTTGGGGACAGCTAATGAATGCCAAATACAAAATCAAAGCACAATAAGACCTGCCACAGGCACCATGCATATCGTTTCCTTGTGTTACAGGCCAGAAGAAACCTGGCTCCTGCTTGGAGATCAACCTGAGGCCATGTTCATAATCCGGAACTGAAAGACGGGGCTTTTCTTCCTCAAAACGGATAAGTGTGCTTCCTTCTGCTGCCTGTGGCAGGGATCACTGAGAGGGGCTTAACAGTCTTGCTGCAATGGGACCCGAAGCTCAGGTGCCCATACGTAGGTAGGCAAAGGGATACACAAAGGGAAAGGTTAAAGCCATCTTCTTACACTGGGAAGGTAAAGGTAGTATTTTATTCACACCTCCATGAAAACGCACAAAGGCACTTCCTAGGAGTCCCTAAGTACGGGGAGAGAACGAACGGCGTTTTCAGGAGCATGCCAACTGCCAACATTCAAAGGGTGCAACAAAGCACCTTTAGAAAACGGAGCCATTTTCTCCTGGGAAAAAGGAAACCCAACTGTGGAAGGGTACCCAGCAACATGCTCCCCAGGGCTTATTCCTGTGAGTTTAATGGAGCCTGGTAAAAAGACCGACATTCTGATGCTGAGGCTCCGGGCAGACAGGGAAAGGTATAGAGAAGGTAGCTGGAGGGGAAAAGGTCAAGGGGTAGAGGAAGGCAACAAAGAGCCGGGGAAGAGGGACCCGAGGCGTAAAACGCAGTTGGACAGAACAAGTTGTCCGCTGGCTTGTCAGACACTAGGGCTCTCCCGCTGTCCTACGGCCCGCCCCCGCCCCCTGCTCACCCACTGCGGAGAAGGAGCGGAGAGGAGCGGGGTACGGAAGAGCACACTAAAAGGTTCTGGAGAGGCCAACACCAAGTGTGCACGCACAACCCTCCACACACTCCACTCTTACACGGGATAGCTCGGCAGCCATGCAAGGACCGGAACAGAAAGAAGCAGGAGGACTCTTCCACAGAAGCAGGATCAACGCAAAGCCACACCATTGGTTACTGCTCTCTGGCACACACTCACCCGTGCAGAGAAAAGAAAGAGGGCATACTAACCGGTCCAGCTTGGTTAGGGACTCAGTTTCAGAACTTGGGGGAGAAGCAAAGGAAAAAAAAAAAAAGGAAAAAAATGTGAAGCTCAGAGAAACCTGGAAACACATCCTAAGCAAACAATATAAGAATAGGGGAGGGGGGGAAAAAAAAAACAAAGAGAAAGAGAGAGAAAAGGGAGTGGGGAGGCTGGTGGTGGGAGGCAATGATTCCAAGCCAGGCTATTCTTTCCGACTTACGATGTAAGAAACTCAGCGTCTTACATCATGAGTCACTTGTCTACCGCGGCAAACCAGCGGCCCCTAGCACAAAGAAGCCAAGCGCAATGCTTAAGAAGGCCACTGGGGGGAGCGCCAGGAGGCTGTGAACTCCGCCGCAGGTGCAGCAGACCGCCCCTTGCCAGCAGCGCCATTACCACATAAGTTGGCTGCTGCGGAGAAAGAGAAGACGATGAAATCGGAATGAACCGGAAGATCTTCCCCTATAATGTCAGCAAGACTGGACCCACATCTCTAACACTGGCTTAAGCATCTTCTACTCAGCAGTCTCTCTGGCTACTCCAAAGGGCACCTGAGCATTAAGAGAAGGCACAGAAGCCCCCCCAGGCAGACTGGAGCCAGACGGCCCTGAGCAGGTTTCCAGGCTCCGTTGGTACGCTAAGGGGGCACAGGGCTGTGTAACAACCTGAAACTCGCAGGCTGGACCCGGTAGTTCTGAGAGACTCTCTCGGGACAGGCTGTGCCGGGAGAGGGAAAAGTGGTGAGGACCGGAACCAACCCCTGCCGGTGCCGGTACCTCTCCAGGACAGTTCCACTGGTGGTGGCAGGGGCTGCAGAGTCACTGTCTCCAGTGCCATTGCTCTGGTTCAGGTTCGAAGGACAGATGTTGCTGACGGAGGCAGAAGGGAACTCTTCCGGGGGCTCGTCAGGCCAGCCGAACTGCTCCTTAGTCTTGCCATATATCTTTACAGCATCGATCATGGTGACACCTGCTGGATCCACCGAGGCCCCGACTGCAACAAGTAAGAGAAGCCGCTGGAACGCACATTCTCTAAAGGGCTAACGTGACCACCTCGCCTCCCAAGACCTGACAAGGCAGCAAATCCCATTGATTTTTGGTACGGAAGAACGCTGTCTCCTGAGACTTGAACAGCACCTTAACCCTGAGGAGACGGTGATGAAGCATGAAGCAGCCCCTCCATGTGACCGAAGGCCTAGAAGTCCACTTCTCAGAAGAGCCCCTGGGAAGCACCGCGGGAATCCTCTGGTGCTATAGGGATTCCAGCATCTGCCGCCCTCCACCTGCAGGGAGCTCTAAGCGCTCCCTTGGTTCAAAGCGCAGGTTGTCATCGTTCATACCGATATCAACTATCTCTAGGAGCAAGAGGGGCCAGTAAATGGCACAGAAAAGTGCTAGACTTGTGAAAAGCTCACGGATTTGTACTCTGAGAGTTTAAAGTATTTGACAGCACAAGGCCAGGCATCTGTGCTTTAAGAGAGCCTGGTGAGGGTGCCTGGCTAGCTCAGTCAGTGAAGCACACAGCTCTTGATCTCAGGGCTGTGGGTTTGAGCCCCATGCTGGCTATAGAGATTACTTGATAAAATCTTAAGAAAGGAAGGGAGGGAGGGAGGGAGGGAGGGAGGGAGGGAGGAAGGTAGGAAGGAAGGAAAAGAAAGGGAGAAAGAAAAGAAAGAAGAACGAACGAACAAACCTGGGGATTGTGTGTTCATCTTGCCTCCTCTCTGCCCACCCATGCAGGCAGCCGTTCCAGCAAGGCTGAGCCAGTCCCAACAGAAGCTAACCCTCCCCATTCTCGTACATCCCTCTCCACCCCCTTGCCTCCTTTCCACTTCCAGTGAAGCTCAGGGTTTCAGGATGGCAGAGACCACTGAGAAGCAGAGAGCAGAGGGTTCCCAGAATACTAGAGAGCCACAGAGAAGTGGCCCCCAAGTCAGCAGCCAAGTGAGAAGGGTGGGCCGTGCCAGGAGCTGGCGACTCACTGAAGAGGTTCAGCTTCTTGTCAGCCTGCAGGGCTTCTTCTCTGGTGAAGGGGAAGTCAAACCAGCGCGAGCGACTCAGGTTAAGCTGCATGGTTCTGCCGAAAATCTCAATGTATGATGGGGCCCGTTCGATGGCCTGGGTCCCGATCTGGATCCGCATGCCTGTCATCACCATAGTGCTGTTGTTATTGCTGATTTCAATGGTGAAGCCGCCAGGCTAGAGGGAGGAAAGGCGCACATCAGAGAACGAACACGAGTTCTTGGGGGCAAACGTATAACCCTTCACCTACAGGTGCCAAAGCATGCGACCCCAGATGAGTCCTTTATCCTTCTAACGCCTTGGTAATGACTTGCTTACTTCCAAGGATAGAAAAATAGAAGCAAGGGAGTGGACAGTCTCCAACTGCAGGCTACTTTCTCATCACTAACCACCTCCTGCTGCCCTCTGCACAGTGACCCCGTGGCTAACGTTGGAACGGGAACCCTTCTGTGTGGAAGTGAAAATAGCCATTTATTCCGGGGACCACGTAACTGGAATCAAGGGTGACTGTAAGCATATATTTTACACTCGCATCCTAAGAGAGGATGTGTCTTTGAACCACACTGTTTATGAGGTCCTTCCACCCGGGCACTGTACTCAGCCCAGCACGGTCCTCACCTTGGTGTTGGCCACATACATGCCGGTGGAATTCAGCCGGTGCTTTATCTGCTGCGCATTGTAGACCTGTAGGAGGTCGTTACCACCAAACTCCACATCTGTCAGCTGCTGGTTGTGTTCAAAGAAGTCGATGGGGAAGGTCACCTGGCTGGACGTGCGGGTCGCTGTGGGGAGCAGCACCAGCGTGTGAGAGTATCAGTGCACGCTCCCACCTCTGCACCCCCTCCATGAGTAAAGCCCCTCCTAGGCTGACTCCACACTCCAACACTCCAATCAATCTCTGCAGGACACCCGGGATCACGACGTGTGCCTCAGTACGATGCCTGCACAGGGCTAGCTGTCCAACAGTCGTCACCCCTGACCACAACACAACCCGGCGGGACAAAGAATTTGCGTGTGGTATGGAGTACAGCTAGTAGCAACAGGCTCCCCTCGTGACTGGTTTATTTAAAGTAAACATGAGGCGCCTGGGTGGGCTCAGTCGGTTAAGCATCCGACTGTGGCTCAGGTCGTGATCTCACAGTTGGGGAGTTCGAGCCCCGCATTGGGCTCTGCTGTTGGTTCGGATCCTGGAGCCTGCTTTGGATTCTGTGTCTCCCTCTCTCTCTGCCCCTCTCCTACTCACGCTCTGTATCTCTTTGTCTCTCAAGAAATGAATAAACGTTAAAAACTAATAACAAATTAATTAATTAATTAAATTGAAAATAATAATAAAAAAAATAAAGCAAACAATAGAAACTACTTCTTTACAGGAGAATGAGCTGCGTCGTCATCTCAAACATGGACTCTAGAACAAATTTCGGTAGCTCTGCTTAACCGGAGTCACTCACTCTGAGTTTGAGCCTTCACACCCTCAAGAGTCCTCTATCAGTCAGGAGTGAGACTCCCGGCTCAGAGATCTAGGACGGATTCGTCACCGCTTGGTAAGAAACGGACCAACGGAAGCAATCTATCCTCCATCAGTTCCACCCTCCACCTCACATCAGGCAGGCCATGTTCCCAAACCCAGAGAAAAAGCTCTCCAACAAGGTCCACAGGATCATTCTTTACCAGGCACCTAAGAAGGCTGGCCTGAAGTGGAGAGCCAGGGAGTGCTTGCCAGCTGCACGATGGGTCTCTAAAAACCACAAAGAACACCGGTGGCCCTAGGAAACTTTATCCTGCCTTTGGGAAATCAGCTAGCACCTATCTCTACCTTCACAGAACAGACAAGCGGAACAGTCACCATTTCCCCACGGATATTTACTGCGGTCTGTTTCGGGGCTTGTCCAGAACACTGCCAACCCCATTCCCCCACCAGTCTTCCCAGGAGGGGCCTTACTGATGGTAGCAGTCTTGCGCTTTCGCACAGGCTTCATGATGCTGACGACACTGCTGGGCTGCAGGGACGGCTGGAGCCAGTAGGAGGTGTTCTCCACGTTGGCCATGTAAATGCGCAGGCTGCCGTCCTCACACAGCAGGATCATGGTGGTCCGCTGCTGCTCGTTGCAGGCCGTGTGCCGAATGGCAACCATGTCTTGGATCTGGCGGAGGGGACAAAGGAGGGTGTGAGTTCCCACAGCTAAAGATCAGAACCTACGGAAAAAAGGCAGAGAAGCAACTAGCTTTTGGGGGTGCGGAAGAGTAACAGTCATTTGGGGGTGCAGAAGAGTAACAAAGAAAAGGCATCTAGGAGAAAATGGGTGAAAATTCTTTGATAAACCGCTTCTACTGCAAGAGCTGGGGAAGTGACACAATATACAAATACAGAAACAGAAAATGAGACCAGGTTCACAGCCAAGTGGTGGAAGAATCTGGCACTGACCTTTGCTTTAGCAGGAAGAGTCTTAATCTCTTGGATAAGGAAAGTGTCTGGCTTCACCATAACTACCAGGGGCACACCTGTGGTTTGCTGGACACAACACACCAAGCCAGGGTGGTTCATCACCTCGGACCACTGGCAGAGGGCAGGAGACGTCTTACTGCCACCATTGGAACTGCAGATGACAAAACCGGCCACAGTCAGGGTACCAATCCTGACTTCCTTCTCTTGATTTATAGGCCATACTGACTAAATACCTGATTCCCAGAGCAATGTATTTGTCCAGGGACTCAAATTACCCACGAGCCTCAGTTTTATTCGAGCCATGTATATACTCTCATATACCCCACGGTGTACCTCCAGCAGGAGTCCTGATTTAAAAATCTCCCCTGCTAGGTTCCACTGTCTGAGGGAAGAGGTGGCCCCTGTGCCTAGAGGCTGTCAACTGCATAGACCATGGAGCTGCCTAAGGCATGATCCTTGGTCCTAGTAAGAATCTCCAAGTACATCAAGTTCTGTGTGAATGGCATCCATCTGCCTTCACCTCCAACCAGCTAATGTTTCACAAAACAGAGGACAGAAATGGTGCCTATGGCACTTCAATGGCTCTTCAAGGGCAGGCAGGAAAGATAGAGCCTAAGCCTCTTCTCCCTGCTCTCTAAATAAACACTTGCCACCTTACGCACACCTCTATCATCAGGACACCTCATGCAAGCCTCTACGCCCTGAACCCCAACCATACTCCCACTGCTGACATCATGTTCTGTTTACTGATCAGTAACTACCCCAGCAAAGAAACTTAAAGGGCATTCTGGCAGCATGGGTGTCTGGAAGCAACTTACATTCCCGTTTCAAAACTTAGTCATCATAGATTTGCTGCCTCGACTACAGCTTTTCCCTTCTGAGTGACAGCAGTCCCCAAACTTCTTCTCATAGCTTGGGGTCTGCGTGGCAGAGGACAGAGCATGCCAACAGCCACCCTGCCAACACTAGGTGCCTCTTGCTCACAAAAGGGAAAGGCTTGCAGGAGGAAAGTAAGTTTCACCAGATCCCCAGCAGATGCCAGCACTGGGCCAGGGGAAGCTGAACACGAAGGGCTCCTTCCCACCTTTTGATGTTGATGGAGAAGAGCTGCAACACCTCCAGAGTCGTCCTGCTGATGGTAGCTGCAAACGATTTGCCTTGACAATAGCTGAAGAACAACATCTGCAGCACATGGGAGTAGTAGACGGACACACCACCACCTGCCACCTGGCTGTTACTGTCCTGTCAGGGCGAAGACACACAACACCTGCATTAACCTCTCATGGTGCCTCAGGGACCAGCATCCAGCTCTGCTGGTTACTAGCTTTAAATCATGATCACAGGTTCTCGTAATCTGAGTCCCTTGGGTAAATCTCAGCAGTACCACGAGAATCATGGAACTTCACGTTGAATCAGTTTGGTCCTAAAGGACAAGAGTTTCCGCTACTGGGGAAAAGGAGGCAAGAGGGAAAAGAACAACAGAGAAGCTGCTAGGCTAGCTAGATCTGGAAGAGGAGAGAGCAACATCCGCCCGAACCTTCAGGTCCTCATGGTTGATTTCCAGCACGTTGGTGACGTAGAAGGGGCCCTGCTGCGCACTACTGGCCTCTTCCATGAGCTGGGTATAGATGTAACCAGCTGAAGACATTATAACAATGATGTTCTTTCCCTCCTCATTGAAGAGGAAGGTAACATCTCTTATCTTGGAGCTCGGTAGGAGAAAGTAGAAGGTGGGGCTCAAGGCATCGACAGACAGGTCGTAAATCTGCAGGACAGAAAGAAGGAAGATCAAATAAGGGAGGTCTATTTCAGCCCACCCCCAAATTATCCTGGAGAATCCAAAGACCTGCCGTTGGCAAGTAATGAGCATTCATTCTCCATCCCACAAGCATCTGTAAGTGTCAGGCACAGAACACACAAAGACAAACATCTTTCTACTCTCCCTCAGGGAATGACCAGGGAGAGACACATATCTACAAATTGTGTGATAAATACAGTAATAGTCATGCACTTGGTATAGGAGAAGAACCAGAATCGGTATCATAAAGCCTACAGATGGAAAGCTCTAGCTCAGCATCATAACAAAAGGCAACACAATGTTAGGGTCGCTCACCTTTAATTTCTGGGAGAAGCTAGCACATAATGGAGATCAGACATTCTGGATTTAAAAACCAAACCATTCTAGGACCACATCATCAACGAGCACTAACTATACCTTGACAAAGTCCGCAGTGACGATCGCTAACTCTGTCTGTGAACCAGGTAACCACACAGCTTTAATGATGAAGTTGCCCGTTGCCAACTGGGGGTGTAGCACCAAGTGATCCGAAACAGAGCCTGAGCTACTGAATGTCAGCACATGGCAGTCCTAGAGAGGGTTTAGGGAACAGACTGGTTAGAAGATGGTGGGAAGTAGGCTAACTCAAGTCTTCCCTAACGTTCCCTGCCTTCAGGTAGGGATATATTCAGGTTTCGAAATGCACAAAAATCATTTCCGATACAAGAGAAATCTGAAAGATATTCAGGAAAAGATTTCTTCTACATTTGAAAGGCTTTTAAGTGTTAACCTTTTTTTTTTTTTTTTTTTTTTTTTTTAAAGGGCTCTCCCGCGCAAAACAGGAGAGTTCTTTTTAGTTTTATTTACTTGGTGAGCAAGCGTGCACGCCGGAGGGGCAGAGAGAAAGGAAGAAAGAGAGAGAATCCCAAATAGGCTCCACATCATCAGCACAGAGCCCGACGTGGGGTTCAGTCCCACAAACTGTGAGATCATGACCTGAGCCTAGATCAAGAGCTGAACGCTCAATTGACCAAGCCACGCGGGTAACCCTAGGTTTTAATCTTGACAGTGAGTATGAGAAAGCGGTACTGACAACAGGGGAGAGAAGAGGAGTGGGATCAATAGCACGAAGTGGTCGAACCTGGACCCGATTCTTACCTTGAGCCCACAAACGGCAAGGTAGTCCTCCTTACAGGGATTGCCAGTGAGGCTCAGCACAGTAAAGGGGACAGGGGCGGAAGCCAGGCGGGTCAGAGTCAACTTCCTTTTGCTGGAATCTGCTTGCTTCAGGAGTGCAGAGAGCTGCAGAACGGTGATCTGCAAGGGAACAATCGCCAATGTATTCTTACCCCTGTCCTCTTAGAGGACGGAGAGCCCGATAAAAGCTCCTTCGATGGGTACCGGTCCGCAGTTAAGTGTCTCAGGAGAAGCCTACACCAGTATCAGCTTCTCTTTCTCTGGGATGATATGGGATGCCCTTCCTTGCCTCCTTCCAGTGACAACAGAAGAGAAGAGCAAAGAAACCAACTCCTCTTCGTATATTCGGGTCATGAAAAGAATTAACCACTTCCTACATACTAGCATCCTTTCTAGTTTTCTAAACAAGTTTGGGGTGTGTTTTTTTTTTTGTTTTTTTTTTTAAGTATTTTAGAGGGAACTTACAGACTATTCAGATTTCCAGTTTTTCACTTAAGTTAAAACAACTTTTCTGGTGATGAAGAAGCCAGAATACCAAAAAACAAAACAAAACAAAACAAAACACTGAGTTTGAATTAAGATACCTACTACCCTTCCAACTTCTAACTTGTTCTATAAAACGACATAAACTTCCCTGTGTCGTCAGTGGGCCAGGAGGGCAGGCAAGAACTAAATAAAGAACACTGACTCTCTTCCCATGAAGACCTTTATCTCTTGGTTTGTGCCCTCCCTCCAGCAGGACCATACCAAGCCAAGAACAGGAGCCACGCTGGCCTAGGTAACAGCTAGTCATTACCTTTCTCTGAGAACTTGAAGGGTAGGTTTTGACAGGGAAACTACTCATCAGAAACAGCATCTCTGTTCTAGTCGTACTGCTTCTAAGTCTGATCAACGAACTCAGGGTTCGTGCTGATTGAGCTCTGTCCCCTAAAACACTACCGGACCCCAAAAGACTTTTTCCCAGATTGCCAATCGGAACATTTCCCAGAAGGCCAATTGGAGCAATCTGTTTTGCTTAAGCACTTAAGACAAACATGACCTAAAATGAGCGGGAAGGAACAGGAAACTCACCTTGCCTTTCTCATGGCTGACAGCCAAATGCTGGCGGCGCCCATGTGGGGAGGAGAGCACGCACATAGCCACCCGCCGGAGCACGTGGGCACTGATGAGCTGTCGAATAGTCTGGCCCTGGTCTCCACTGTAATTCATCCGAACGTTCTCAAAGGCGCCTTCCTGGGAGCCTAAGGTGGGAACCTGGCAGAGAAGGAAGCAGTAGTAAGGCAAAGAGATCAAATGGATTCACCCGCTATTCACGTGACCGAGTAACTGCACAATGCAGTCACTCAAAACTAGCGGGTTCCAGGCTCTAAGCTATGGACAAAATTATTGCCAATCCAGTAAGAAAAAGACACTGAATGTTTCATAAGGCTAAATTTAATTAATACAAAATACTGCCTTCCAAAAATGTTAAAATGCCCCCCCCCTTTTTTTTTTAAGTCAAAGGGTGGCGATAACGGATGAAATGTTTTTCATTGCTCTAACCTGGGAAAACTGGGTCAGCAACTTTATAGATCACCAACACAAACCCAATACTTTTTAACTTCACCTTTATTAGCTGAAAGTCTAAAAACCACTAGTGTAAAACTGACTCATTTTTAATAAGATACCAGAATATATGTGTATATATACCTGTGTTATTTCCAAATGACTTGCGAGATCTATTCCTAGACCTCATTCATTTGTACGTTTCCCTTTCCAAAGCACACTTTACACCGTTTTCATTACTTTACGCTGCTACTAAAGAGAACACGCAGAACATGCCAGAAATCCTAGACTCAGTGCTGAGCAGGTTTTAAAGTGGATAATAACTTACAACTTATAAGCCATTTCATATAAAGAAATAGAATTGCCTAAAGGGATAGAAGCAGAAGATGACAAACACTATTTATGCAAGCCAGCAGAACCTTAGGGGAGAAAAGGTTTTCTACTTTGTTATAAGGAAGAAACTTCTAACTACTATAATTGCCCCCAAATGTTATTCCTCATATCTTGGAGTTGATACATTTTTTTTTTAATTTTGTTTTTAATCTTTATTTATTTTTGAGAAAGAGAAAGCAAGGGAACAACAGAGAGAGAAGGAGACACAGGATCCAAAGGAGGCTCCAGGCTCTGAGCTGTCAGCACAGAGCCCGACATGGGTCTTGAACCCACAAACCGTGAGATCAGGACCTGAGCCAAAGTCGGACGCTCCACCGACTGAGCCACCCAGGCGCCCCAGGGGTTGATACATTTTTATGAACTGAAAAGGGGACTTATTTACTGGGTTGGTCCAAATGACCTTTTGTGTCTTCTTTTAAGACACACTTCAGGAGCGCCTGGGTGGCTCGGTCAGTTGAGCGTCCAACCTCGGCTCAGGTCATGATCTCACACAGTTTGTGGGTTTGAGCCCCATGTTGGGCTCTGTGTTGACAGCTCAGAGCCTGGAGCCTGCTTTGGATTCTGTGTCTCCTTCTCTCTCTGCCCCTCCCCCACTTGTGCTCCGTCTCTCAAAAATAAATAAATCTAAAAAAAAAAAAATTGTTTTTTATTTATTATTATTATTATTTTTTTAACGTTTATTTATCCTTGAGACAGAGAGAGACAGAGCATGAACAGGGGAGGGGCAGAGAGAGAGACATAGAACCCGAAACGGGCTCCAGGCTCTGAGCTGTCAGCACAGAGCCCGACGAGGGGCTCGAACTCACGGACCATGAGACCATGACCTGAGCCGAAGTCGGACGGTCAACCGACTGAGCCACCCAGGCGCTCCCAATTTTTTTTTTTTTTTTTTTTTTAAAAAGACACACTTCACACGCCGATCTCCACACTGGATGGCTGGGGACTGACTGTCCTAAGGGCACTTCTGAGAGTCCCCGCCATACCATGGCACGTCTGTAAATGTGCTGCTCTGGACACACTCACCATCAGCTGGTCTGTCATCTCAACCACCTTGTCCACTGTATGCAGCTCCCGGAGGGCTTGCTGAGCCCGGCTGCTGCTCCCCACCGCTGAAGCCTGCTGAAAGTTGGTCTGAATGGCATCCATGAGGAAACTGAGCATGTCTAACACGAGAGGAGCGAAGGAGAAATTGGCCTGAGAAAAATCCAAATACACAAGTGAAAAAAAACAAAAACAAAAAAAACACACACAGAAAAATAATGGGTCATACTCATCATAATAATCTTGCCAGTAACTACCTCCAGAATCTAGAATCCAATTTCCTCACTTCCGATTCCATCTTCCAGCCATCTCTCTCTCTCTCTTTCTCTCTCTCTCTCTCTCTCTCTCTCTCTCTCTCCCCCCATGATACTGGATTTGTGCTACAAACTCTAGAGCCATCTTTCTAAACCAGGAGTCCCGTGTATACACCCTAATGCTAGAATGCATTCATCACCTATGATATCTTCTCTCTGGTACGTCTAGAATCGTTCTAGTTACATGCCATCCCTGAGAAAACTAAGAAAATAATCACTTAAATCACTTTCTGTATGCTCTGCTTCGGAAGAGGAACCCTGGCCAAGAAAAGTGCTCTAGAGTATTACCCAACTAAAATTCACCCTCCCCCACACCCCCACGGTACCCCTCAGTCCTTAAATCCCTCCCTGTGAGGCAGGGGCTGACGACACGTCCTACTCACGCCTGTCCTGTGAAAATGAGTAAACTCAGAGAAAGGAGAAAGCAATTGTCGGCCCCACCAGGGAGCTGCCCGGCTTGCTCACGAACCCACCTGCCAGGCTCCGCACTCCGCCCACCGCACCGGGCACCACCAGATCCCCACCTGGTTCTGCAGCTCCTCCCGGCAGCCCTCCACCGTGCGGCACAGGCTACTCTTCTTGGGCTTGTCTTCGTCAGCAACCTTTCCGTCGCTGATGGTCACTTTGGCCTTGTCGGCTGGGGAGGTGCTGGTGTGGCGCACCAGACTCTCTGAAACCCTGGGCTCACTCTGAAACGCTGACTCCTTCATGGTGGAGCTCATGCCACTGCTGGGAGTCCGCTTCACCAGCGCCTGGGGACAGAAAACGTCAGAGGTTCTGAGCTCTACCCACAGAGCCGAAACACTGCTAAAGACCTTGGAGGAAAATCTGGACCCGGGGGAGAAATCGGCTAACCATTTAAATGATAACCAGATGCCTGAATTCTCATCTTCACCTAATATCTAACATCCAGCTGACAGGTATCCACCTAACTGGGTCCCTAACCCACTCACAGCAACAGGTCTCGGTTACAACTTCTGAAACTGTGGCAGGTCTTTGGGAAAAACCGCAAGCTGTTTAAGGACACTGCAAGGTCTAACGTTCTGAGCGAAGTGCTTAGGCCATGATCAGTGACAGAAGCAGAACATACTCCTAGACCTGGGCCACCGTGAAGGTGACATGGGAATTACCCAGTCTGGCGTCAGCATTCCCGTGTCACTAACACGTCACCCTTTGTAGCCCAGCGAATGTTCCAAACTCTCACCAAACAGCTGCCATCTTCCTTGGCTCCACAGTCACAGAAGAAGGACCCATACTTGGCATAGGAAATCTCATGATCCTTGTGGCACACCTTGGCACACACCGTGCACACACCCACCCCGTCAACCATTTTGCAGGTGTGACAGTGGTACCTGCAAAGAACAAGAACCGGCAAATGAGCCCAGCAGTCCCAAGGCCAAGGCCCCGCAAATCCTCACCTTCTGAAAAAAAGAACCACTCTTACCAATGCTGGTTCATGAATTCTTTCTGAGTGATTGTGAAAGTGCAGAGTTTATTGCAAAGAGAATCTTCATCCTTCAAAGATAATAAACCTTTTTAATCAGAAATATACTCTTCCACACAGGCCCCCACAGAAATACATCCTATGGAGAATAAATGGTCCATTCAGAAATGACCAGTAAAATCTACCCCTGGAAATAATCTACAGCCTATAAATGTGCTACAATTCTGGGTGAGAGCTTATAGTTTTGTGGTTAGAAAAAAAATAAATAAATCTTATGTTTTCTGTCCAAGTGAGCTCACACCATCCCCATGAGGAATTCGTCTCTAAGACTGCAGTTAGGATACAAAAATTGAACGACTACAGGATAAGTGACTCTGGATGGAAGAAGCCATGTGCTTGTTAAATAGTCTTTTCCCCAAGAGATTAGATGCCTGCAGCCTGCTCTGCAGACTAGAAAATCAGTCTGGCGTTAGTCATGTAAACTGGGAGAAAGCAGGCAGGAGCAGGAGAGTTTTGAAGCTCACAGGGGCCAGAAAAGAAGGCCAAAAGCTTATTTAGCATGAGCTTTGTCAGTGCCCGTCACTGTTGTTAACCTTGCAGGGTGACCTGGATGGTTACGTGGTACTTACTGAATCCTCAGCCTGAGAGTCCTCCTCTTCCACGGCCAACTCCTCCACCCAGTCTGAATCCACCTCAATGGCTCGCTCCTCCCCATCCACCGAGAGGTGACTTGGGCCTTGACCATTACTCTGGCTCAGGGCATTGGTGACATCAGCCAAGTAGGACATAATGTGGCATGTGCACTCCAGGACTATCACATGCTAGAAGAGAAGACCACTACCCCGTCACAGAAACTTCAGTTCTCCATACCCGATTCTCAGACTTCTCCCAATAAAGCCCGCAATCAGAGAAATGGTATAAAAGCAGACAAGAAAATCCACATGCTTCAATTATCTACTTCCTCACCTCTGAGCACTATGGCCACGTGTAGCCAGTCAATACACTGTACTGAATTAACGGGATTCACTCATCCTTAAGCACAAAGACAACCCTTTACAAATTATGAAATGAAGTAAAACTGTCATCAGGAAAATAGAAAAAGAGAAGAAAATGATACAGAGAAGAGACTGGTGGTTGCCAGAGTCAGGGGAGCGGTGGGTGGAGAATGGATGAATGAGGTTCAAAAGACACAAACTTCCGGTTATAAAATAAGTAAGTCACAGGGATGTAAATAAAGCACAGCATGGCGACTACAACTAACAATGTATGATGTGTTGACAGGTGCTCAGTGAGCAGATCTCTAAACTCCTTACGAGGAAAACACGTTTCAGAACTACATATGGAGACAGACAGCAACCAGCCTTATTGTGGGGATCACTCCACAACACGCCCAAACAGTGAATCCCCGTGCTGTGCACCTGAAACGGATACGGGGTTACCTGTCAAGTATACCTCAATTTAAATGAAGAAAGGAAAAACAGACTAGATTCAAAGTACAAATAGGCTCTCGCTGGCTTTCTCCCTACCATTAGCAATTTTTTCTAACCATTAGCGAAAGACTTTTAAGTGAAAGCAGTAAGAGAGGAACAGCTTCGGAAATGAAGCCACAAGTTTTCCAGCAAACAGCTGCCAGCAGCTCGTGCTTGCCTGAGGACCCAGCAGCCTGGCATCAAGGCCTCAGACTTCTGAGCTCTTCACTCTGCAGCGACGGTTCAGACTCAGAAGAGAAAGACGAGCAAGAAAGGCTGAAATTACTGAAATTTAAATCGTCTCATTACCGAGAAATAAACAGCGCTATGCTGCTGGGTCTCAGAGGCCGGTTACCCGCTCTCGGTGACCTACGGCAGGCCCGTGGTGGGGCGGGCGAACAACTGAACGTGGACTTTGGTCAGTTCCAAACCCTTCTCAGAGATGCCCTGAACCTTCGGGTAAATTAAACTATTCTAGCAACTGGACTAGAGCTGAGAAGGCAGTCTGTAACCGCACAGAACACCTACTCAGAGCACACAGCTCCAGTTCCACAGCACACCAATAGCTAAAAATAGCAAGAATCCACCAGGTTTTATGAAGGATTCAGTTGGATACTGCTTCCCATATTAGTTCCCTCCTATCATTCCTCGTCACTCAGCAAAGGCCCAAGGGCACACAGTTCGGAATTATACACTCCCAGGGCTTTGAAATTGTAGGCAGGCTGGCCAGGGACACAAGCCAGTAAGAAGCAGAGCCTTCTATGTGACCACAAAGGTAAGGATCATCACTCGCCGACTGCTGTCTCTCTGCATTTTGCTTACCTTTCCGTGCATTACATTGGCATTCAGTTTTTCGACCACATTCTTCTGTGACAGGTATTTCTTGCTGTCCCAAAGGGGAAAAAAAAGGGGATGGGGGGGGGGGGGGGAGACACAAAATCATCTAAGGAACCAAAGAAAAGGAAGTAGCTTCATGAATCCTGCATCAGTTTGTAGACACTGGGAAGCCAAAGCATTCTCAGAAAAACACTGAGGTTTGGGGTGCTCCAGTCTTCTCACTGACACTTATCACTTTCCCTAAGACTTCCCCCAGGGGTAACGAACAGGAAACCCTCCCAGGGATATGACAAAGATTCAGTCTAAAGTGAACAGTTGCAGTCGGTTGAGTGTCCGACTTCGGCTCAGGTCATGATCTCATAGCTCCTAAGTTCAAGCCCCATGTCGGGCTCTGTGCTGACAGCTCAGAGCTTGAAGTCTGCTTCAGATTCTGTGTCTCCCTTTCTCTCTGCCCCTCCCCCGCTCACGCTGGTCTCTCTCTCTCTCTAACTCTTTCTCAAAAATAAACATTAAAAAACAAAAAAAGCTTAGGAGCTGATGGATTTAAAAAAAAAAGTGAACAGTTACAGGCTACTCCCTCGATCCCCAATAAAAACGTAGACTCAAGTTTCTTTTTATACTCACTGCAAGCTACAAAGAAAATACCTTGCAATTAATGATCTCTTCCCCCTTTTCTCTAAGAGTGATGGGCTCCTCCAAATTCCTCATCTTACCATCTACTCAGCCAGTCCACAGCAGCATTGTGAAGCTGAAGATGGCCAGCACCTTGACCTGCACTGGCCAGGGTGGCCATCACAACCATGAGTTCAGGGAAACCAGTCCCATCACCGTTGGCCAACATCTCTGTCGCCATGGGGATCAGGGTGCCCAGAAGCACAGCACACACACCTTCCCCAACTTGGCTGGTAGAAAAGAAATAGCAAATTAGTTAAATAAAACAACAGGAGTCTGACTGTACTTCTCAATTTGTAAGAGTCGTTAAGAGACATTGCAAATTAAACATTAAATACGTGACTCTCTCCCCCTTGCCATATACATGCACCCAGTTTCGGACTTTGGCTAGTAGAGCACAAAACATTCGCCTATGCGATAAATGACAGGCCAAGGCACTGCAAAAGTTTTTCCACGGGAAAAACCAAGGAGTTCCACTAGATTCCTTAAGCCTAGTGAGGGGAGCCGTGGAATCGTTCAAAACGTTAAGGACCAATGCCTGAAGGAAAGAAAGTAACAAATACTCTCAGCGTTCATCTGGGGCTCTTCGCGACACCTGACCTGAACGCACGTGTTCTACCTGTTTTCCCGAACAATGTAAGTAGTCAGTAACTGCAAGAGCTGCCGGTTCTCCTGAATCACATCCAGCTGATCGGAATCTTTGGGGGGTGACGCAGTCATGCGCGTGAGCCAGGCCTGGAGACGCACAGGTTCCACACACGCCAGCTGCGCCAGAGAGCCACAGAGGTGCAGAAGGCTCGGGTTAGGGTTCTTCTCAGCTAGGGACAGACCGAGAGACTCCGGTCAGTGAAGGAAGGCGGGGGAGAGGGGGAGAAGCGCAGACTGTGAGCCAGGAAAGAGGGAAGGAAAGGCTTCGAGCAAGTTTTCAACTTCCTTCCACACTTTCTCAGAGGGATTCTCTGCACTTGTTATGCGGTGCTTACACTCAGGCAGAAGATAGGCACAGTATTAGCCGGACATCAAAGTTCCCATAAGAAGATTACCAAAAGCTGTCACTCACTCAGCTGGAAGAGTTTGGTGAAGAATCTCAGAACCCGGTTGCAGAATTTAGCAGACAGGTTCTCATTGGCTGTTGCCATCATGATCTGCACCAGTTCCCCACTGGGAGGCAGAAGGGGGGAAAAATGGAAGAATCACATTAAGCCTCACATAAAAGGCATCCGCTTCTATGTCTTCACGATGTCATCTCTCCCAGGGGAACTGGCCACTTGCCAATGGACCACACTAGGTGTTCATGAAGTCAACCCCCTCATCAATAACCTGAAGGAGTCAGCAATGAATCTAAGTCCTCCCCACAGTACAGACACCGAAGCAGGCCTTGGGTGCTCCCTGAGAAGAAATACCTACTACTTTCAGAAGGCATTCAAAAACTGTTCACTGAGGAAAACAAAATACAGCTCACCTGTCAGAGAAAAATTCCTCCATGGCTTTACGAGCCTGGCTGCTTTCCAGCTGCTTTTCCAAATACTGGAGACATTCCTCCAAGATGGATTCATCCAGTCCACTGAGAAGCACAAAGAAAAGTCAACTACCAGAAATAAAATCTGTGTCAATGCCTTCCTAATATTTTTAAAAACCCAAAGTTTATCACTAAACCTTAAGGGCAATATTCTGGGTTTTTTTCCCCCAAAACTTATTAGCATAAAGCCTGGCTGTGCAGTAGGAACTCGGTGCATGTTTAACAAGTTGAATTATAATAAAACTAAAAAGTTAATAAAACCTGAGATAACAGATGTACTCAATCTCTAAGAGTCCAAAGAAATCATTGCTGCTGTTTTAAATTATAAGGAAGAAAGGAAGGAAGAAAGGAAAGGAGAAGAGGGAAAAAGGGAGGAGAGGGAAAAAGGGAGGGGAGGGAAAAAGGGAGGGGAGGGAAAAAGGGAGGGGAGGGAAGAAGGGAGGGAAAAGAAAAAAAAAAAAAAAGGAGCCCTTGATGAAACCATGGATTCATCAACAACAAAAAGACCAGAAACCCCAGTACTGGACCCTTTATCTGTCCGCTTCTCAGTGGGACAAAACTGCAGCTTACTTTGCTGTTCCTCATGACTCATCTACATCACTAAGACCTAAACTACCAAAGTCAGACAATGGTGACAGACCACCTAATTCCACACCACCCATTTCCGAAAGAAGCAGGGTTACAAAAATATTAGAAATTTTATGAAGGTCCTTTGTACGGTTCATTGTATCTAATACAGTGCTTGATAAGCATCCATTCAATGACTTAAAGTTTCCAAATATGAACCATTTAAGCCTTCCATCTACTCAATGCTGATTCTTAAGAATTCATCATTAAGAGAAGACATATAAGCACAGAACTTTCAATTAAAAAGTACAAGTCATGAGTTAATGACATAAAGAAGCCAGTACATTTCACTGAAAACAGCAGGAGGTCACAGGAACCTGATGTCTGCTCAGATCAGGCTCACCTATTGGGATCTGCATGGTTGGCCAGAATGTTGTAACAACCAGTGATCAGTTTCTCATATACTCGAGCCAAGAACTCATCAGACTCCGCAGGGCCCAGGATGCGCTCCAAGGAGTTGCTACTGATCTCGGCGACGCTCTCAGTGCTCGACTCCAAAAGGAGGGGAAGCAGGGTCCGAATTACCTGTGGCGGGTTCATCTCATCGGACCAACTTCAAAGAAAATGGAACCATGTCAATGGATATACTCCCCCAAAATTAGCTGCAAAGGCAAGGACCGGGCAATTCAATCACTTATTGAGGGGTGAGAGCTTTTACCCCAGGCTTTTTTTCCCTTGGCAGTTATTTTTTTACATAGATGTAATCATACAACTTCAAAATTTTCTTTTTCGTTATTCTATCAAAAACAAAAATCATTTCCATGTAAAAAGCCCATTTATTAAAATGTTAAATAATGTAAGGTGTATTTTATAGAGTATTCAGAAAAGAAAATGAACTGAAACCTAAACTAGAAACCCAGACAACTCTTCTAGAACTACCAGGAATCCGGACCATGCTTAAGGCAATATGATACGGGACTTCACCTGTGACCTATGTACTGGAAGACAGAGCATGCCTCCACTGGCCTGTCCCAGCCCCACAATAGCAGAGTCTAACTCCCGTGATGATTCTGGAGACACGTGATTTGAAATACATCACTGCCACCTTCAAATTCCGACCCGAAGCACCTCAAAATTACAATATGATTTGAAGCCTGCATGGCCTCTTCTGCAGGAGGGGAGGAGGTATCCTGTTGCCTTTCACATGGCATTCTAGATGAATGTTCACACTCTATTCACTCTGAAACAATACTCTCTCTGCTATCGAAGCATGCAGGAAAAGCATCATTATACAGCCCTACATCCCGTCTTCCTTTAGCTACGACAGGACGCAGGCACAGCGAGCACCGAGGGCTGGGCAGTAGGTACTCACACAATAAGATCTCCAGTCAGCCTGACCAGGGAGAGAAGGGTGTGCTTCAGGGAAGCAGCCAGGGGCAGGCTTTGGCCACAAAGTGTCCCCAAGTGAGCAGCCTGCACAGCACTGATGTAACTCTCCGAAGGGATGGTGTCATTAGCAAAGGCATTGCGCTGGAAGGGAACAAAACAGACAAGAACAGAAAAAGCGTCTACCTATCTGGGATAAACTCTCGTGTGGGGGAAAAAAACCAACTGACATAAACTAAGACCTCCACCGAGGTTTCTAGACAACGGCTCTACTCAGTATATACTATTATCCATCCTGGAAAGCAACGTGGGGTGGAGCACTGAAAGCAGTTAACAAATTGTAGTGAGTACAAAGTTAACTTAAAATTTCAAAAGTTAAGTTAAGATGTTAGTACAAAGTTAAGATACCCAATACCAGGTTTCAAATCATTAGAATACATTATACTTCACATTAAGACTACTGTCTCTCATAATTAAGAAGGATCTGTATTTTGCAAAGCCCCAGAGCCTCCATTAAAATATCTTCATGATCCTTCTGCTATAGCTCCGGGTGATGTAAATAGGGGTCACGATTACAAAGCAGGACAACAAGATTATAATATTTGGCTTTTCCAAAGAACTGTGACAACGGAATTATCTGTTAATAGAGGTAATTTGATTAGAGCATCCACAAAGGTCAAGTAAATGGACAGAAGATTCTACAGTCTTCTAAGAGCCTAGAGAACCTAAAAGCTACTATATAAAATCATTACAAAAGGAGTAGGCGCCTGACATTTCTCCTAAAAAGAAAATGGAACAGTTTATATCTTCTGAGAATTCAGATGCTAGATCTTGTCAGCACTTTACACTTAATACGATTCATCTTCACATCCCAGTCTTAAGCAGACGAAAAAACACACTCATAGTAATAAGGTGGTCGTCCACTTAACAGGGTAACCCAGACTTCCTAACAAAACGACCACCTGGGTACCGCTTGGGTAATTCAAGGCTTTGATTATCGATTCAAACATCAATTATCATTAGCAAATATACTGCTGCATACCAAGACCTCGTGGCAGCTAGTTTCAGCCTAAGGAACAAGAACAGAACACAGAATAGCCGGTGCTCCACATTTCTATTCCCAGAACAGACACTCACCCAGGAGCCAATGTTGGGAAACTCGTTGGTGTTGATGTTATTCCAGGATTCACACACAGCCTGCACCCAGGATGGTAAATTCTGAACCAGTGTGGGACCTGGAGGCGACAGGAAGGATGAGAACTCATCACCAGAGGGAAAGAATGGCACATAGTATTTTAAAGCCAAGCCCAAATGCAGAAAGAAACACCATTGCCCAAGCTGTCAAAATAATTACGAAGATCGCTTAGATGGGTGTTTCAATAGCAGTACTATGTCCAAGAGCTAACTAACTGCTTAATAGCTAACAATGTCGATTATAAGGTTTTCACTTCCCATCACATTCACTTTCTAATCTTGCAAATAAAGACGACAACTGAAAACAAGATGCGAAGTGGGGGCATGTCGCTACAAGTCAGGCTAAGACCGCTCTTCAGCCTCTGCTACACCCTCTGTGGACGGGCAGCACTCTGACCTCTTTTCTCCTTAAGACAAATCTGAGGACAGGGATTCTTAATCCACATCAAGAACAGTGTTTGATGAAGTAGTAGAATTTAATTTCTTCAAGTGAGACAGACTACCTGAACACTGAAAGGGCATTTAAAGCTTGCAATTCAGGAAAATACAAATGGCTATAAATTTAAAGGGTAACTACCGCCCTTCACTCCAGTCCTGCTCAAGTCCTTTTGCTTCCCCATCCTACATTTCTATCAGATCATTCCTAAAAAAGGGAAGAGGTTTGCCCAGCACAAAGGGACAGCTTGCTAATCTTCCTGATCTCTATAAATGACAAATAGAACAGGGGCGCCTGGGTGGCTCAGTCCATTAAGTGTCTGATTCTTGGTTTCAGCTCAGATCATGATCTCATGGTCATGAGTTTGAGCCCTGCATTGGGCTCTGTGCCAACAGTGTGGAGCCTGCTTGGGATTCATTCTCTCTCTCTCTCTCTCTCTCTCTCTCTCTCTCTCTCTCTCTCTGCCTCTCCCTGCTCATGCTGTCTCTCAAAATAAATCAATAAACTAAAAAAAAAAAAGAAAAAAGAAAACAAGAACAAAGATCTGTGCTAACAGCAACAGTTTAATGCTGTTGGTTTAATGATGTTGGTTTGGATCCCAGCCTCCACATATTGCAAGATGCAGGATTTCGGGCAAGTTAACTTCGAGGACTTAGTTTCCTAATGAGTAAAAGGGGACGGTAACACTTCACAGGGCTCCTGAGAGGACAGATAGACACACACACACACACACACACACACACACACACACACACACACCTGTGTCTGACACACAAAGGCCCCAGTGAGTGGTAAATGTCAGCAGGCAGGCAGATAAATGGTAGTACTCATTCTCAATGGTATTAATAGCATTATACTATTACTCAATGGTAGTAATAGCATTTTCAAATTCACTTACCCAGAGTGTTGGCCTTGCACCTACTAGAGCCAATAGCCAAAACAGCAGCAAAGCCATGCAATTTCTCCTGGGATGGTTTTTCAGTGGATCCTTCTTCATTAAAGTTCTGTAGCAAATAGGCTCTGAAGAAAAAACAGGGGGCTACATGAAAACTGAAGTAATCTACTCCCATCATAGGAGAAACTACCCTAGACAAATTGAAATACCTGTTATCTCAGTTTCCTAATCTATTAAATATAGTTGAGAGTACCTACCCATTTCTAATCTCCTACAAATTCCAATGGGCAACTGTTTCCAAAGAATATCCCATCCTCTGAAATGTTCCCAAAACATAATTCCAGGACAGATGAGCTTGGCGAACATTGAACACTATCCACCCACCTCTCCCCGGCCTTGGAAGTTTGGCAATGTATATACTGAAGGCTCTGAGAAGTACGGTTGACCTTTGAACGACATTAAGTGTTAACTGCACAGGTACACTCACACGTGGATCTTTGTCGGTAAATACCGTACAGTACTGTAAACATATTCTGTCTTCCTTGTGGTTTTCGTATGATGTTATCTTTTTATGTTTTACAAATAGCTTACTTAATTGTAAGAATACGGGATATGATACCTTTGTATACAAGATACGCGCTAATCGATCGTTTTGATGTTACCAGTAAGGCCTCCGATCAACAGCAGGCTATTAGTAGTTATGTTTTGGGGAGTCAAAAGTTCTCTGCGGATTTCTAACCGCACAGGGGGATTGGTGCCCCTAACCCATGCTGTTCAAGGATCAACTATACTATACTTTCTCGAAAGCTGTTCAATTATATTTACTCAGCACTTCCCAAACTTACTTGCCAGGAACATTTATTAACAGTATACAAACTGTTGGCATTAATTAATGGGTCAGATTAGAGCCCACAAGCTCTCAGAGGGAAGTGACTTGGTCACCTTTGACCCTGCGATATCCCTGGTACCTAGATCAGTACTTGGCACAAGCAAGCACTCACATTTCCTACTCACGCTTATGGCTCATATATTGTCAAAAATTGTGCCTCTAGCAATAGTCTCTGCTCTACTTACTCCAAGACACTCACACCCAGACATTAAACTTTATAACAATCCGAGTCCCTTTCAGCACAAAAGTTCCAAAGAACAGGAGCTGAACAGTGAAATCCTACGGGCACCAGATAAAGTAAATGAGCATAAAGGGGCCCGGTGGGCAGAGCTACAAGGGGCAGCCACTCCTCAACTCCAGTGTGTTAATGTCACATGGGATGTCAAGCCCAGTTTTGCCAGCTCTTCCAATGTAAGAAAAGCCTGAAATCTTGTTTTGTGAACAAATTCCTAATTTTTATACACTGAAAACAAATTCCACAATATTTAAACATCCCACAGAACAAGTCTACAGGGCATGCAAATTGCAGTGTTTATTACTTAAGAAAGGACTGGATTTCAAAATACTCTCTAACTCATTAGGAAATTTTTTTCTCTAACTACCTACCATGAAATTCAAAAACATTTAAAGCTTTATCTTAGTGAGTAACAGAAATGACATGTCTGGAGAAATTGTGTTACCTTTCCTTATATCCTACAAGGTAAATGATACAAAATATTTAAAGATTTATAGAAATCAAACTTCTCGACTCTTCCTGAACTATTTGAAAATTCCCTCATCAGGCAGTCTACAAAGAGAGGGGGAAAAAAGAAAAAACCTAAGCTGACAAAAATAAAAATAAAAAATGTGTACAATTCTGAGTCCTTTGGGATCTGCACAGTGAACAGTACCTAGAACCACAAAGTCTAGGGGCACCTAAGTGGCTCAGTTGGTTAAGTGTCAGACTCTTACTAATTTCGGCTCAGGTCACGATCTCATGGTTCTTGGGTTCAAGCCCCGCACTGGGCTCTACACTGACAGTGCAGAGCCTGCCTGGGATTCTCTCTCCCCTCCCTCTGCCCCTACAGCACTTGATCTCTCTCTCAAAATAAATAAATAAACTTAAAAAAAAAAAAAAAACACCGCTAAGTCCAATGTGAAGAATTTTCAGGCCTCTAAGGAAAGCAAACCACCGAAGGATCTAAATTCCCCATCTTGACATCCGTGGGCAGGCAGCCTGTCACACCTAATGAACGATGCATAGGTGTCGATGAGTTGTAGGGTGGCTGGAAGCAGGTTCTTGGTGACCTCAGATGACTTATGAGGATCAGTCTCAGCGGCCATCTTAGAAAAATGCTCATCCAGAGAGACCTGGACCTTCGAGATGGAAGCATCAAGGGTGTAGATGGACTGCAGGCTTGGAATTTCATGAAGTTGCAAGATGGTGGTACAGTCAATGCTACAGAATGATGAGATCTTTAAAGATACCCAAGATACTAATTAGTTGTGGGGAAAGACTGCAGCAGAAGCTAAATCCTGTCATTATGAACCCAAAACTAACGTACCTGTCGAGCAAAGTATTCCTCTACAATTTCAACGTCATACTTCACTGAGCTGCACTTGGTGGATGCCAGTTCTAAGAGAGAACTGGCATGTTCAGCCTTCATGCCCTGTTTGATAAGGTGATCCTATTTGGACAGCCAAGAAAACGTGTTCAGAAGGTTGACACAGACAGAATCTAAAGCTTTCATTACTCTTAAATTAACAAGTTCCCACAAGTACAGAGCACGGTGACTTTGGACAACCCTTTGGCAGCAAGGCCTGTGTCACACTGTGGTACCTTTATCCAGTTGACGTAGGAGCTGATGCGGAGACGGGAAGACCACCTCAGGGTGTGTAAGATGTCACATTCACTCATCTCAGGGGAATTCATGGCCAGCTGGTTCATGTAAGTCTTCGATGGTGGCAAAATCCCTAGGATCCTCCACAGTATCAAGAAGTAATACTGAAGGGCACAGGCCTCCTGGAAAAAGCAAAGAGCAATCACAGCAATAGCACTTGCTATCGCGTCATGAGCTCCCTGACAGTGAGAACTGTTCCAAATACAGCATTTTTTTTTTAATATTTATTTTTGAAAGCAGACCGAGACAGAGCTCAAGTTGGGGGGGGGGGGGGAGGCAGAGAGAGAGGGAGATCCAGAATCCCAAGCAGGCTCCAGGCTCCAGCTCCGAACTGTTAGCACAAAGCCTGATGCAGGGCTCAAACTCACAAATGGTGAGACCATGACAGAGCCGAAGCCGGATGCTCAACCCACTAAGCTACCCAGGCACCCCCTGAATACATTTAGAGCAGACTGTGTAGAGTCCTGATTTTCAACTGAGATTTGGCTCTCAAGTCTGCTCCCCACATCTTTATAGAGAATACATCCAATAATAAAGCAGAACATGTTAGAACCCACATATAAATAATGTGCTCCACACTTGCACATCTCACAAGCCAAAATCACAGTTCTAAGACAACTTCGGCTCCCCAAGAATTTACCAAGTAACCAAAAGAGAGCAGGACATTCTGCCTCGCAAGCCCACAATCAGGTGGCCCTTTCTGTGGCTCTAATTGTTGTCATAACTTCTAGAGGTACAGAGACACATTCATGGGACCACAGGAAAAGCTCCAGTGGGAGACTTTCAATGTGACCTATCAACCACCATTCGCTGAAGGTAAGAAACAGATAATTCAATAACTGATTAGACCCCAGAAAGAAATTTCTGGTAGAACAGCTACCAAATCATCAAACACATCCCAAACTCTTCATCATCAGCCTGGGCTTCGGTGGTCTTACCAGGGCCGTTACGTTCTTGTTTTCCTTCCTCCGGACTGTGTCAAGCTGGGATCCAGCAGCAAGCAGTGATGTCAGTGCCGTATAAAGCTCATCATATTTGACAAGCTTGGAGAAAAGAACATCGCACGCCTAATATCGAGAGAAAGAAAATCATTCTGTCCCATTTTTTGAAATATTTTTCCTCCAACCCATACACTACCATTTAACCTCAGAACTGACAAAACAGCTCATTCAAATTATAGTTATGAATTTCTCACTGCAGCAAGATTCCCACTCAGGGACCTCTCCCAGCTGATGGGTTATGGTGCGCACACAAGTGCAGGCTATAGAACGAGGCAACTATTTTTGTCCGTTAAAATATCGGCATGTGAACACGCCAACAAAGACAGGAAGAAGGGTCCCCTACAGCAAAAGTGGAGCCCAGCGAATAAATCTCAAAACAATATTTTCCTTCTAGAATAACCTCAAATCCTAATACAGGCCAAATTCCCTCATTACAAAAAGCAAGTGACTCCCTTTTCCCCTGCCAGGCTGATTTTGGTGGAAACCATCTGACCCACATGTAAAATGGGGTTTTAAAATTCCTGATACCACAGAATCAAGTCGGTTCAAATCATCCTCTGAGGCTTCTGGGGACAGGACACAGTAGAATCTGGGTTGTGGGACAGCATCTGAAAAACAATAAGCTCGTTAGAAGAATGGTTTCATTCTCGATTCTGCTTAGTAAGTATAAAATGTAAAAATTAAGAAAACCCTTTGGACACTTGAAAACACAAACAACCTTGGCACTACGGACTTTTGGACCAGATAATTCCTTGCTGAGGGAGGGCTATCCTGTGCACGACAGGATGTTTAGCACCCTTCCAGTTTTGACAACCAAATAGGTCTCCAGACATTGCCAACTGTCCCTTCTGGGCATGGGGCCCAAGCATCCCTAGTTAAGAACCACTGCTCTAGGAGGTAACAGAGGTGCTCTGCAAACACCAAGTTAATCATCAAAATTGGGCCCACAGACTAACTGCATTAAACTTAAATGGCTGTCTCCCCAATATCAACAGGACTAACTACTAGGAGATCCCAATGACAGGATCTAAGGTTTGAGGAGTTTCCACAAACTCCACTCAACAGCTTACACTCCTCAGGAAGTGTGCAAACACAAACTAAAGATAAACACAAGAGGCACTTCATCAAAAGAAGGGACACCTGCTCTATGAGAAACACTGCAGAGAATGTCATGGCTCCCATCGTTTTCTGAATAGACTCCACCATGACCCAAAAGGAAATTTAGCCTGTGGGTTAGAACCCCATTCCTCTGAAAAATTAAATGTAATCACTCCAAGTGGCAAAAATCCAAATACTGTACTCTATGAGCATACACAAGAATTCCTAATTCTTATGTATCAATGGTTTTTTGCTTTTTGTTTTTAAATCAACGTGGGATATGCAACGGTCTATTTCTGAAAATGTTTTGAATCCACTGGTATCTGCCACCTATAAGGAATAGACTAAACCTTGAGGAGTCTCCAAATACCAAATTTAATCCCCCCAACGAGAGCCAATGAGTCAGCTTCTTACTGACCGTCTTTTTTCTGACCTGATGAAAAATGCTTAGACCAGTTTTCTTCTACTTCTTTGAACCCATGATAGAGAGGGGAAGTCGCCCGGCGGCTGCTGCTGTCCTGGGATCCACTTGCCCACCCAAAAGGAGGACTCAGCAAGTTATGCTGTACCTTTTAAAACACAAATACTCAAATTAAGAAAGATACACAGCCACATTCAGCATCTCACTGCAGGCATCACAACTGACCAACATATCAAAGACTGGGAAACTCACAAGCCAAAACAAAAGTTTTAGATTTTTCCGTGACTTTTTTGGGGAACAATCTTTTTTGCTGAAGTTTAATAGGAATAGCACTCAAGCAAACATTTTAGGAAATGCTGAATAATCCTTACCTGGACCTCCCATCCTCGTGTTGGATCCTTACAACAAAAGAATTTACTAATCCATAAAACTTACTGCTCAACCATCATTCCTCCACTAACAAATATTCACGGTGGGGAGTGGCGGGTTGGGGGGGAACCGATGCTCGGGGCGCAGAGCTAGACACAGGTATAAAGTGGGGTGATTCAAAGGATATCTGTGAACAGAGCCTATAATCCAATTTTCACAAATGCATCAAATCAAATAATCTACACTTACTGCTCCTGGCTAGGTACAAAGCGTGAGTGCACATCCAGAAGTCCAGTGGTATTCCCAAGGTTAATCATAAACCTACCACAACAAACACCTGAAACCTCAAGTAAGCAGGTCATTTTGCTTTGGATCACCACAACTCAAGAAGAGTGACACTCTCAATCACAGCCAGTAGAGCGAAAACAATGCGTTCATCTGTACCTGCTCGAACAGATACACAGGGGCTTTGGAATACTGATGAAGCAGATAATCGAAGATCAAAAGGAGGCGAGCCAGGATGAGGGGCACGGAGCGCGCCTGGGCCTCCACGCTGGCACTCAATTCCTGGATGATCTGCACGAACAGGGTCAGTATGGCCCGCCGGCCTTTCTCGGTGAAGTTGTGGAAAATGAGGAGGAGCAGCTGCAGATGCTCAACGTTCAAATCTTCCGTCTCACTGGGCACCACCCCCTGCAGGGCGCTCTGCTTCATGGTCGACAAGAACCTACCGCGGAGAAAAGGAGAACGTGTCTGGTGGACAAAGTCAGAACACGTCCCCCACGAGTCACGGTGTCACGTGCTGGAAGAGTTAAGCTTTCTAAACCCAGGCATCAAGACAACAAATCAAGGAAGACAAGAATCTACGTGGAAAGAGAAGATTTAAGAACTCAATCCTGGCTACAGAAAAGCAAGACTCGACCACAAAACATTCCCTGTCGACTGTGGTGATAGTGTTAACACGCACTCCGCCATTTCTGACCATGAAAAGAACCGGAAGCCCCCAAAACGGTGGCTCCTTTTTTTTTTTTTTTAATTAATAAACCTGGACAGGTAGAGATAGTTCAATTACTTTCCCCTATCGTTTTTGGCTCTATAGCTTATCTTGAGAGCTTAGCCCTACAGGTTAAATTCACTACATGGTAACAGTCCAAAATGAGTCGGTGCGGTAAAAAGCAATAAAAAGAAATTACACTATTCGGAGAACTTGTCAGAAGAGATTTTATGCAAAAAAGGAATGAATGTAGCCAACTATTTCCACTGCCTCTGGCTATTAGGAAAGAGATTTGTGTTTTAATAAAGGTTTCCCTCATCCTCGTCTCTTCCCCCGACAACCCCCCTCCCCATTTTTTTTTTTTTTTTTTTTGCAAGATTCCACCAGGAAAAAACACAGTGGGTCTTTGGCACTCAAGGAGGTTTAGGATTTCTCAAATCCAGCATTACAGCTATTTGATCACAGAATGAGGAAGAGAAAAGCAAAGCCTTTTAGGAAAACAAACTGCTTTGAAGGCTCCTAACCATGTAAACAAAAATGGCAAATATAGGTCCATCTAAAGAGGATTTCGATGATTAATCTGAGCTTCCCCCAAGTGAAGAAATTCTTTAAAAGTTGTCCAAAAAAAGACTGCAAGTCACTTGGAGTGGTTTCACGTTGAAAACAGAACAGCCAAAGACAGAGCTGGCTTTCCTGTTCCCCACCTTTCAATAAATCAGGACAGGACTCTTGAATCGGTTACATTCAGGAGTCAGGTTATGTCTCAAAACTGCAACCAAACCCCCCCAGGTGCCAACGGATGACTTTGTTCCCAGACCAGTTTATGTACTTCTGTTTTTTATATTACTTATTTAATTAATTAGATAACTAATTTGGTGCTCCCGTTTTTTAAACAGCACCTCTTCCCCCAAGGCCACCGGAAACACACACTCGTCCGCCCTCACCAGTTTGTGCCATCAGCAGATACCACCTCAGAGCCACGGACTAACTACAAAGAAGTCAAACAAATCAAAAAAGTCCATAACCTTCTCTGCAGGGCTTCACCTGGAGTTCTCTTACCTGTCCCAAACTTTAAGGCATTCAGGGACATCTGGATCACCTTGAGCAGCGGCTTTATGTTGCCAGATGAGCAAAAGGCGTGAAAGCACAGAGAGGCTTTGAGGGTGAATGTACAAGGGCCAGGGGCCCTCAGAGAAAGGCGCTACTCCCAGCTGCTGCAACAGCGTGTTCTGCCAGGAAAAGACACACAGGAAACCATTAGGAAAAAGACAGGGAATGAGGCCAAAGGTTACCAATGAGCCCTAAATGTTACCCTTTATGCTGGAGGAGTATTTTTTTTTTCTCTTCAAAAGTCACTTTTAATAAAAGAAATGACAAGCCACAGTATGAGAAACAGTATTTTAAAAACATTTATCTAACTAAGAACTTGTATCTAGAATTTACAAAGAACCTTTCAATTCAGTAAGGAAGGGACACACCATAATGGTTTAAATGGGAAAATTTTGAATAGGTAGCTCAGAAAATAAAATATATTGACTGCAAAGGAAAGACATAAAAAAAAAAAAGTCAAGGGACACCTGGGTGGCTCAGTAGGTTGAACACCCGACTCTTGATTTCGGCGCTGAAGGAGTATTTTAAAGGGCACACAGAAATTCAGATTCAGACGCGGTTTGCAGAAAGGTCACTTCGCTCAACAAACAGGAAAACTATCGAGGGAAAATTACTCATCTAGCCCCATTCACAACTACAGTTAATTGGTGTCAGAGATGGGGTCCTGAAAAAGGAGAAATGCAGAGATGCAAACTGAGACGGCAGAATCAGGACGATTTTCCAAACAGGCAGAACACGAAAAGTCTTCCCTTCAGAAGAAAACTTCCTGAACAATTTTAACGGCTGACAGTTTTTCTTCGATAACCAGTTATATACAAGTAATACGCCAAGTGGGGAGGTCGGTCCCGCACCTGTGGGTCCACCCACTTGTACGAACGGTATTAGCAGAGAAATCTGCCTGTAAGATGTCAAGGCACCTCCAATTAGTCAGGGCTGTGCCTCTGCCTCCAGTTGTAGCGTGTCTTTCAAATGAGCTTGACTTTGAGCTCAGTTATCTAAGCTGTAACTTATCTTCTCAAACACACACACAAACTGAGCAGGATGCCAATGGAACACCAGACAAAAGGCCAGTGTTCTCACTTGGCTTCAGAAAACACAAATCATAGTTACCTCAGGATACAGGATAAGTTTCTAAGTCTGCCAAATTAAATTATGTTCTTAGGTAACACCCCAGAGGACCCCATTCCTGGGAAACAACCATTCAAAATGTCACAGATAACCAGGAGTAGTTCCCATGTGCTGGGCAGTTATCATGACTAAGTGCCGCACACCAACTGTCACAGGCAACGCTCTGGGCCACGATGTTACCTGGGTATGCGCTCCATTCTACTGATGCGGGAAACAGAGGTCAGAGTGGTTTAAAAACACACTAAGCCACAAGACTCCCAACTGCCCAAACCAGATTCATCTCTAAAATCTACATTCTCGGGGCACCTGGGTGGCTCAGTCAGTTAAGCGTCCGACTTCAGTTCAAGTCATGATCTCTCAGTTCGTGAGTTCGAGCCTCGTGTCGGGCTCTGTGCTGACAGTGCAGAGCCCGAGCCTGCTTCGGATTCTGTGTCTCCCTCACTCCCTGCCTCTCCCTTGCTTGCACTCTATGTGTGTGTGTGTCTCTCTCAAAAATAAACATTAGAAAAAAAATTTTTTTAAACTTAATGGAGTAATATTTGAAATAGTAAAACTTGAAAGAAGCAGAAAAAAAGAGATGAATTGATGTTCTGATTTTAACTGCAAAGCTGTGCATCTATCTACACAGACAGGGACTACAAAGAAACATGGAAAAACATAAACCATGAATTTGGTGGAAGAATGTAACGTTACAATGTTATTTATAGGATTTTTTTTTTTAAGAGAGGGTTTTTTTGTTTTGTGTCCGTTGTCTCCGGCCTCAGAGCCGCAAAAAATGACCAAGCCTTCCTCAAAGCCTGGATTAGCCCTAAGGAAAAGGGCTTCCTAAGAAGTAAAAGAGAGCCATAGCCCACCAACCAAGGCCTAGCCTGAAGTGCCCCCTCCAGCCCGAGCACCCCCGTGCCCACCCTTGCTTAATGCCAGCTCTCCTGGGTTCCTGGCCCCAGCCCTCGCCGCTCGGGCCATCCCCCGCCCACCTTGCTGTTTCTCATTACTTCAACGACTGCCCCTTAGTGGATAATTCCCAAAACCACATTACCACTCTTAATTTAAGTTCTGAATTTCAGACTCACATTTCCAACTACTTTCCAGATGTCTTCAACCCACTGGCCCCTCAAAACGTCATCATATTTAAAGTGGCTTTAATGGTAGTGGTAACCGTTTAACTAAAAAAGTTAATATATGCTACACAATTCTTACACACCAAATTCTTACATAGAATTCTCATATATAAAAACATACAAATTGTTTTTCTCATTGGATTGAAAGGGCTGTAAGATGCAACATTCTGACACAGGAAGCAACATAATCAATAATCACATCGGTAACGCCTACTTAACTGCTTTTAGCTTACTCCATTAAAGGAAAGCCTCGGGGAGCCTAGGCAGCTCACTCGGTTACGCTCAGGTCATGATCTCACGGTTCTTCTCTTGAGTTCAGCGCAGAGCCATCCTTGGATCCTCTGTCCCCTTCACTCTCTGCCCCTCCCCTACTCACACTCTCTCTCTCAAAAATAAACATCTAAAAAAAATAAATAAATACCTGAAAAATTAAGGAGAGCCTAACGCTCAAGCTCTACTGCAGAATGGTTTCGAGGCTGGCTAACCACAACGGACGGCAAGACAGTTGGGCTGGTAAGGTGACACTGTTTTTAAAAACAAAAAGAGAAAATGGCAAACTGTGCCTCGTGTAGCTCAAGAACCCAAAGGACCATTCTGAGCAACCGTGCATAAATAAGCGATCCACGAGTACACACAACCTCTGAGCTGACTCAAACCCAGGAGTGCTCCCCGAGCACTCAGCACGGCTCCTCTACCACCAAACTAACCCTTCTCGCCGATGGCCCCTTTCTACGAAAGACAACAGCATCCTTCTGGTCTCATCCGGGTTGTAAACCCAGGCAACACCTTAGACTCTCTCCTATCCGTGTTCTTTACCCCGTTCAAATAGTTTCCCGTGATCTCTATCTACCATGGGCCCTTTATCCACATGGTATCTCCTATCTCCCCCTTTTCTTATGATCTCACACTAACTCAAATCATCTGGATCTCTCCAGTGCCTACACTACCTGGCATGCAGTAGGTGCTCCATGAATACTCTGTGAATGAATGAATGAACTCAGACCTCTACGGTAACGTTAAATTATTATAATTTTATACATAATAATAAATATAATAACTATAAACACAACATTAAATGGTAATAGTAACAAAGACAGCAGCTAATGTTGAGTAGGCACTAATACTATGTGCCAGGTATGTTTCTCATTTTACTTTGTGATAAAAAACAACCGAAAACTGACCATTTTTTAAGTGCACAGTTCTGCGGCATTAAATACACACACACTGTGCAAACATCACTACCATCCATCTCCAGCACTTGTTTATTTTTCCGAACTGAAACCTGATACCTATTAAACACTAAGCCCCTGTGATCCCGGGATGTAAGAAGAAATGTATATTTGGTCTTTGTCTCATTCCTGGTACAGAGCTCCTAAAACTCTCATCATTTCCTGACAAGGGTGAGAAGAACGTGTTTTGTTATTCATAATAAGCCCCTTTTAGCATTACCTATGTTTATAATAAGGAGGCCCCTCGACAGCTTTAGGCCAGGGGCTGACTGCCAGGGGAACCAACCCTATGATTAGAGAGCTGGAACCTTCAGTGCCATCCCCAACAGGGCTAGAGACAGAGAGAATCCCCAATGGCCAGTAGAGCAGGACAATGAAAACCACACAAGGCCTGCTTTCTCGTTTGGTTTCAGAAGACACAAATCATCTTACTAGACTGCTCTAATAACAAATTTGAAAGAAAGAACAGAGAAGCCATGCCAACCAAGCACATGGCATTTCAACAGAAAGCCCTCTTCCCAAGATGTCATCTCGGGAAGTAAATAAGTAGGCTTCAATTTCTCCTAGAAGCAGGGAACAGGCCTACTGGTCTTACCAACTCGGAACCAGTTTTTATGACCTGATAGGTGAAGACAATTTTTGTGATGAAACTTCTATCTGCTTACTTTCACAGACTGAGCTACATTCTGCTAACCTACCTTAAGGACACCGTGTATGTCCTGCAATAGCACTCAGGTATCTTGATAAAGGGACAGGACTCTGTACATGATCCCAGAGAAACAATATGCAGGGCAGGGGAACTCAATAGCAGGTCGTTAAATTACACTAACCATCCTTTACTCTCTTCTATCATAGCAATGAAATTTGGGGGCAGAATTTAAAAGCCCATGTTTGGAGATGGAATGAGAAGGGAGTTTTGAGGATTTGTTCTACATAAAGTCAGTGGTTATGGGAAGACAAGGTGCATGTCCACACAAGGTCTGGAATTAGTTTTTTACATGCTATGAGGACAACATCATTACAGGAGTCTTAAGAACTCCTATTCTCTACAGAAAAATATTTCTTCCCCCATTATTTGGACAAGTTTCGGCAGGAAAAGGCCAAGTCTGTGAACTGTGAAACTTCCCTAAATAAACTTAAGATCTTAGTTATTCCCTAAATAAACTTAAGGAGCTCGTAACTTTGACACGACTTCCTGACCCTATACAGTCTGAGAAGGAGCTGCAGGCCATATGCTGACTGAAGAATTTTCTTCTCTTCATCTTAGGTCAACAACTTTACCACTCTGTTTATATTCCCTTTCCTGCCAAAAAAACCCCACTCTGTTTCATCTAACAATAGGTACATATAAATAGGTTTTATAGTTATCTTTTTAAGCGATGAAATAAGCTCTTAAAATGTTAATTTTATTTTTGAGAGAGCGCTGGAGTGGGGGAGGGGCAGAGAGAGATGGGACAGAGCAGGCTTGGCACTGACAACACTGAGCCCAATGCAGCACTTAAGTCCAAAAAAAGCAGAAGACCATGACCTGAGCCGAAGTCAGGTGCTCAAGAGACTGAGCCACCCAGGTGCCCCAACAAAGAAATGAATTTTTAAGAATTTCTCAAATAGGTCCACCTGGATGGTTCAGTAGGTTAAGTGTCTGACTCTTGGTTTCAGCTCAGGTCGTGATCTCACGGTTTGTGGGTTCGAGCCCCACACCGGCTCTGGGATGGCTGCATGGAGCCTGCCTGGGATTCGCGCTCTCCCTCTCTCTGCCCTGCCCCCTCTGCATCGCTCTGTCTCTCTCTGTCTCAAAATAAACTTTAAGTGGGGGGAAAAAAAAAAAAAAGAATTTCTCAAATAGCCTAGGATTTTAAGAATCAAATTTAACCTCTTGAAATTGCTTCCTAGATTTTGTCCCTTTGGGGCAAGTGCAATCTCTTCGATTGTGTCCTGACTCTGAGAATCCACTGAAATAACCTTAAGAATAACAAAAAAAAAATTTCAAAACAATCTTAGGGCAAACTACTGGAGATCTACCAAATTTAATTCTTCTAGGGGAGATGAAGGGTGGCCACAGCTAGGAATCTGCATTTTTTTAAACAAATTCCCCAGGGATCTTTATGTACACTAAAGAATGAGAACCACAAACTCTGACCGTGTTAAAAATAAGTTATTCTCAAAATATGACCTTGTCAAATGTTGGGAAAGTGAACCCACAAATCTCGAACACATTGCTGGTGATAATAAATCTTGGTGCAGCTCCTGTGTTTGTTTGTTTGTTTGTTTGTTTATTTTATTTATTATTTATTTAAAGTAATCTCTACACCTAATGTGGGGCTCAAACTCACAATCCTGAGACTAAGAGTCGCATGCTCCACCAACTGAGCCAGCCAGGTGCCCCACTGATGTAGCTACTTTAGAGACCAGTCTGGCATCACCTGCTTACAATCACATACTCCATATCCTGCCAATTCCACTCCCAGTTCTCTACCCAAGAGAACCCCTTGTTTTATCACAGGAGACTTCTACAACAAAGATCACAACAACAACTGGAATAGCAACAAAATCTGACACAATCCAAAGGTCCAACAATGGGAGCAGAGGGGAGCTGGTATAGTCACAGATACAATGGGACAGCAGACAGCAGTCAAAGCAAGAACTTCAGAATTAACAGTAATAGAAATGAACCTGGGCAACATAGTGGTAAATAATATTAAGTGAAAAAAGAAAACCTAAAAAGATTAGATATAGCACGGTATCATTACTATAATGCTTAAAACAATCAATTTAAAACTTTAAGGACTACGAATGTAAAAATAAATATATATAGGGGCACCTGGGTGGCTCAGTCGGTTAAGCATCTGACTCTGGCTCAGGTCATAATCTCATGGTAAATTCAAGCCCCGTGTTGGGCTCTGTGCTGACAGATCAGAGCCTGGAGCCTGCTTCAGATTCTGTCTCCCTCTTTCTCTGTCCCTCCCCCCCCAACTCTCTCTCTCCCTCAAAAATAAACTTCAAAAAAATTGTTAGTAAATAAAATACATATATACATACATATACATATATATGTATATGTATGTATATATGTATACATACATGGATATATAATATATAAATTAAAATAACGAATGAAGGAATCTGAGATGCAGGATTCAGAACATCACCTACCAGCGGGGAGAGAAAACCCTAAGATTTCAAAACTTACAATCAAGATCCTAGGCTTTATTTTCGTGGTGAGTTTGCAAATAGCAGTCTATCTGAAAACACCTACTCCTGTAATTTGAATGATTATTTTTTTTTAAGCTTATTTATTTATTTTTAAGAGTGCGAAGAAAGTGCAAGCAGAGAAGGGGCAGAAAGAGAAGAAGAGAGAATGCCAAGCAGACTCTGTGCCGTCAGCACAGAGCCTAATGCGGGGCTCAAACTCACAAACCGTGAGATCATCACCCGAGCCAAGATCAAGATGTTTAACCAACTGAGCTACCCAGGCGCCTGAATGATTCTTTTAAAACACACATTTCAACATGTATTTCTTAGATTACTAATTAAGTTAAGCATCTCCTGCGTTTGCTGGCCATGTGTATTTCCCTTTTTTATAAACCGCTCTCATCTATTCTGTCCGCTTGCCTACTGCGACAGTCCTCAGGAGGGGTTTTCATCATTTTTCCTTTTCAGTTTACTGAATGACTTGGGGATACAGAACACACTTCCTCTTCCCTAAAATGATCCTCATCAGGGCAGTGGGACATAATCATCTCTCAACACTCTTTCCAGTGAGGGGGTCTCCAGGATAAACTATGGTCCTTTGCGACTGGAAGGCTACAGCCCACCGGGAGCTGACACAGACGGCGCTTGGCCAAAGGGTCACAGTGCACACAAACCTGCAGGTTGGGCGACTGAAGATCAGAAGTTACCAGAGAATGGTTGAAGTGATAGAGAGCAGCAGCAAACTCTTCATCTGATGAACCTTGGAGGCAAATAAGAAAGCCAATGACTCAAGCAGCCACTTGATGCATTACACCGCCCCGGTGACCGCCAAGCCCCACCGGGGAAAAAAACCCGCCAGGCACCGATCCTGTCTACTGACCCTTGAGTCCATCCTTGTCCACCTCCTTAATGATACTGGCCAGGGTGGCCATGTGGTGTTCTGAAAGAGACACACTCAGGTAGTTTCGGATAAAATTATTCCGTGAGTTCAGCATGGAAGAGGTAATGAAGTTCAAAATGTTGGAAGCCAGACCTAAGAACTAAAGAGAGCACAGAGAAGTTCATGTCAGGCTCATAAGCCCAGAGTGCCTCTAAATCCTCAATCTAAATAGAAATAAAACACGCCCATAGAGCTGATGGAACAAATGCAATGAATTCAAGTCAGAGTTTAAAGCCCCTACAGTGGGAGTGGGGCTAAGCTTAACTATGACAATCTTTCCCACATAATTCTTCCAGTTACAAAAAATGGCACCAGTTGAACACAACAGACTTCAGAAAACTCCGTGTGAAGACAGAGGCTTCTACACAGACTTGCTTCTTTCACTCCTCCAAGGCCCTGTATTTGTTCAGCTCGGGGACATTATTGGAATAAGGAATTCGGAAGCCTGTATGATCATTATACACACAGGGAATTCCCAGCTCCTTACTGCTCTCTCAAAATGAAACTGAATTATTGTGTAAATGTTTTATGTCCACAGCCTTGACTAGACTAAGCTGTATGAAAGTGAGGTCCGTATCTGACGTGTCTGCTTTAGAACAGGGCTGATAGTACATCATCTAGAAATACTGCTTGAACAAATAATTAGCGAGCATTTAACGACGTACCACACCTATGCTAAGGGCTCTTCACTTCTTCGCAACACCCTTAAAGGCAGGTACTATCACTCCCATACGACAGAAGACAACGCTGAGGCTCGGAGAAGTTTAGATTCTTGCCCACAGTCTCAAAGCCAGTGAGTGGTAAAAGCTAGATCCAAACTCACTTCTAACTCCAAAGGCTATGTTACTAACCCTCAATCAGAGAAGCAACACCAAGGGTACAAGTTATTTAATCAAATGCAATCAGTACACTCAGGCCCTAAGTAAAAACACCTTTAAACATGACAGTTAATTAACCAATCTACAAAATGTCTGAGTTCAAATGGTCTGCTCTTCACACCCCTTCTTCCCATTTCTCCCTCCCCTAAACCTCAGAAATCTACTCTTACCAACTCAGGATCTTTGCGACTAGCCAAAATGTTGCCCTTCTCACCGGGGGCCTGTTTACTGGGGCTTTTAACGCGAGGCGAGCTCTCCAGCGGAGGGGGCGGGGGAGGGGGTGGAGGTGCCACTTTCTCCTTACTGGGGGAGATGGTCTCCTCAAACCATTGCCCCAAAATAGGCTCACTGTCATCATCTGGAACAGAGAAAGAGAGAAGTAATAAAAATAACACAATGTAAAAACTTTTTTAGCACACCTGCTTTGTAAAACAGTCTACGTCAAAAGGAACACGAGGATTATCTGGACTCAGTGGGAGTAACGTGGTTTCATAAATTTGTCAATACTCCTCTAAGTGTGTAAGCAAACCAGAAGCGTTTTATGGCACATAAATTATACCTCAATAAAACTGGTATTTTTTTAAAGGAGCCCAACGAAGAAAGAACCACCTCACTTTACTGCCAACAAGCCAAATGTTTTGAAAAACAAATGTTTACTTGTCCATGGGTTATAAAGCCCAAATTAAGACCTGGGTGGCCCAATCAGTTAAGCGTCTGACTCTTGATTCTGACTCATGTCATGATCTCGCAGTGGGTGTGGAGACTGCTTGAGACTCTCTCTCTCCATCTGACCCTCCCATGCTTGTGCACACACACACCTTCCCTCTCTCTCTCTCTCTCTCACAGACGAGAGACAGGGCACACACATGCTCACGCTCGCTCGCTCGCGCTCTCTCAGATACACAAATAAAACTGCACCTTTCACAATACTATACACCGCTCCCACAAACCCAATTATAATGAACTGGAGATATTTATCTCATTCCATCTCTCTCCAAACAAAGGCAGAAGGGAATGTTCACTTTGCCCTGTTGTTCACTGCAACAGAGTGGAGTTTGTCTCCCTACGCCTCCCCACACCACGCATCTATGACAACAGCCAAACCAATCACCTTACACACAAATGGGTTAATGCAGAAAGAAACGTGAAACGAGATGTATTTTGATCTTGGAGGGGAAAGGATGAAAAGCAATCTGGGCTTCACTGAGAGTAATTTCTACCATCCATTTTTCCACAGCTCAACTTACTCTTGAATAACATGTCACCTTTGAGGGCACAGAAAATCAGGATCCATGCTAGGCAGGGGAAAATGGCAAACAGGAAACTAACGGAAGCGAGCCAATGGAGAAACTTCCTGTTGCAACTATCTCCTGGGAGATGGAAAAGAGGCCTCTACCTTGGCTGCTGTCCTCCTCTGTGCTGCTGAAATCATCCTCATAGTAGGTGTTTGAGTCAGTAGAGGCACTGGCATCACTGCTCATGGAGCCCTTCCTCTGACGCTGCAGGACACAGGCCTAGGAAAACAGCAAGGTTTTGGAACCTATGGTCACAGAAATGGAGCCGCCCTACTTCACCTCATTCACCACGTAAGACATTTTCTCCGTGTGTTCTTTCTTCCTCTAAATCCAAGAAAATCTCTTGGGGTGCCTGGGTGGCTTAGTCTGTTAAGCTTCAGACTCTTAGTTTCGATCAGGTCACGATCTCACGTTTCATGAGATCGAGCCCCACATCAGACTCTAGGCTGACAGCACGGAGCCTGCTTAGGATTCTCTCTCTTCCTCTCTGCCACTCCCCTGCTTGCACTCTCTTTCTCTCTTTTTCAAAATAAATAAATAAACTTTTTTTTTTTTTAATTAAAAAATGAAAATATGACCGATGTCACAAAGAACCAAGTAGCCATGTGCATCACAAAGCTGACAATCAGGGGGCACCCGGGTGGCTCAGTTGGTTAAGCCTCCAACTTCGGCTCAGGTCATGATCTCGCAGTCTGTGAGTTCGAGCCCCGTGTCGGGCTCTGCGCTGACAGCTCAGGGCCTGGAGCCCGCTTCGGATTCTGTGTCTCCCTCTCTCTCTGCCCCTCCCTTGCTCTGAGTCTCTCCCTCTCTCTCAAAAAAAAAATAATAATAATTTAAAAATAATTTAAAAATAATTTTTTTAGGGGCGCCTGGGTGGCTCAGTCGGTCCAGCGTCCGACTTTGGCTCAGGTCATGATCTTGCAGTCCGTGAGTTCGAGCCCTGCATTGGGCTCTGTGCCGACAGCTCGGAGCCTGGAGCCTGCTTCAGATTCTGTGTCTCCTCTCTCTTTGCCTCTCTCTGACTCATGAGCACACACACGTGCTCGCTCTCTCTCTCTCAAAAATAAATAAACATAAAAAAAAGCTGACAATCAGTAACGGATTCACGTGTGGAATCACTGAAGCTTTCCTCTCATCTTCAAAACATTACCATAAATTTTGAGTTTATGAAGGTATGAAGGCCACGGCGTACAGCCTTTTTCCTCCTGAGAGGGTTACACGAGATCCTGCAGATCATCCACGGCGTGACCCCACCCACCTTTCTGTAGGAGGTCGACAGCAGTGTCAACAGCAGGTTCGTCAGCGGGACAGAGTCGATCAGCCGCTGAATCCTCTGGATGGAGGTGCTCTGGGCCATGATGCTCAGGACTGCCGGGGAACCGTCTGTCTCCCAACCCTGAAGGGAAGCAGGCAGAAGAGAATTACGGACCGAACGGCGCAGAAAGGAGCCCCGTGATCAGACGGCTCAGGGCAGCCTCCCCAGGAGCGAAGCCAGCGTCGCCGTGCTGACCCCCTGCGCGCAGTCCCTCACCTTGTGCAGTGCTTCCACTTGCAGGTCTTGGAAGAGAGAGGTCAAGAGCGTGACAGCGTGGTTTGCCAGTATGACCGACAGCACCCCGAAGCCCTGGTGCCTATACAGAGAAGAGGAGAAACACAACTCACCACCTCGGCACAGGGGGTCTTGCCATGCGGGGGTCCCAGACCCCTTTCACAACCTATGAACCTTGCCCCGGAGGGAAGAAAACGCACACACAATTGTGTGCATGTCATTTCAGAAGCTCGGTCTCCCTGAAGCCCACCCACGGCCCGCCTGAGGACCCACAAGCTTCAGGTGAAGCACCCCAAGAGGAAAAGAAAGACTTCCAAGTACACGGCACTTTGGAATTTAAACTCTCAGGTCGAATCGACCGGGTGATGTATAGATGCTGACATTCAAAGGCTGCTAGGACACTTGAAGTCATTCTTTCGAGAAGAAAAAAGTTAAAAATTGCCAATTTCTGTAAAATATCTGGGCACAAACCAAAGAGAATAAAAACGAAGACTGACACATTGAATGTAAAACTTTCTTTCTGTCCAAATGGCCACATGACAAACAATTAGAATATCTAATATACAAAGAGTGCACGTAAATTAGTAAGAAAAAAGGACAAACAGCAAAGAGAAAACTGGGGCAAAGGACACAGGCAGTTGCAATGGCACTAATAAAGAAATACGAGTAAGAGAAATGTAATACCACCTTTCTCCTTTAACGCTGGGGCACCTGGGTGGCTCATTCAGTTCACCATCCAACTTCGGCTCAGGTCACGATCTCACAGCATCGGAGTTCGAGCCCCGCGTTGGGCTCTGCACCAACAGTTCAGAGCCTGGAGCCTATTTCAGATTCTGTCGCCCTCTCTTTCTGTCCCTCCCCGACTTGTGTTCAAAAATAAACTTTCTCCTTTAACATTAGAAAACGTGAAACCTAACAATGCCCACTGTCAAAGATCTGTGTCTCCCTTTCTCTCTGTCCCTACCCCACTTGTGTTCGGTCTCAAAAATAAACTTCCTCCTTTAACGTTAGAAAATGTGAAAACTAACGATGCCCACTTCAAAGCGGACCTGGGGAAACGGGCACACGTGCACACACAGCTGCTAAGTAAGAATGCAATCAGAACAGTCTGACAAAACATTTCAAATTTTTACATAGGTGTGCCCTTTGTCCTAACATTCATACCTCTAGGTATTTACCCCAAGGGGATAATTAAGCAACTTCACAAAGATTTATGTTTTAGAAGATTTATCAAAGCACAGTTTATCAAAACCAGAAATTTCATACACCCTAAATAAGTGTTTCAATAAGGTGATTAGAGTCAACTATGGCCTATTTACATAGTGGAATGCTTAGATACAGTGAATCCCTAATACGGGCACTGAGAAAACGTCTACGATGTTTTCTAACAGTGATCCTGCTTCTGTAAACGTATACATTTTGAATGCGTGCACAGAAAAACATCTGGAAGAATGTTTACCGATTTGGGTGGTAGAATTGGGGTGATTTTCCCCCCCTTTCTTATGGTTTGTAACTTACACAAGGAACAGGTTTTCTTAAATCTTAAGAAACAATAGCCATTTTTTAAACATAACTACTTTTTTTTAAGTTTTATTTACTTATTTTGAGAGAGAGAGAGCGAGCAGGGGAGGAGCAGAGAGGGGAGAGAGAGGATCCCAAGCAGGCTCCGCGCTGCCAGCACAGAGCGCGACGCAGGGCTCAAACTCATGAAGCATGAGCTCATGACTTGAGCCAAAAGCAAGAATCTGACGCTTAACCAACTGAGCCACCTGGGCGCCCCGTAACTTACTTCTGTGGGCAGACCTTTTGGCATCCTCCCACGTCCCTTTACAGTGAGTGCAGACACTCACAGAATTATCAACTACTGTTCTCTCTAATGTGCTTACCTCCCTTCTTTGCCTAGTGTCTACTGTCTACCATCCCAACGTCTATTTCAGATTTCAGTTCGCTTGACACCTCAAGGAAGCCTGCTTTGATTTCTCTGACCAGGCCAAACGCCCTTATTATAATACTCTCTAGATACAATTTGACATCTCTCTTCGTGTTTCTTGGAAGCGTGTCCTTTTTTTTTTTTTTTTTGGTACATCACAGCATTCCAGAAATGACACAGAGCCTGGGACAGAGAGGACAACTCAGTGAATAATTTGTTGACTGAGGTCCAGAATTTGACTCCCTCCTTGAACTCCAGACGCCCATGCCAACCGCCTCCTCTACATCTCACACAGAGAGATGTGACAGTCATCTCAGAGTCGGCATGGTGAAGATGACATTCTGTGTTTCTTCGCCTTCCTGCCACCCCAGCTACTCCTGAGCTGGTATTCCCAGTCTCCGTAAATCATACCATCCTCCGTAAATTACACAATTTTTTGTCTCCTGCCAAAAAATGTCGAGGTCCTATTTTTCACACTCAATATCCAAGCCATCGGCAAATCCTGTCAGCTGTACCTTCAAAACACATACCCCTTGGACCTCTTCTCTCTGCCTTTCCCACCAGCTCTGTCATTTGCAGAAATGCGTCAGCTTCCTACCCGCCCTCCTTCCTGCCTTACACCCTGCAGTCTGTTCTCCTCACAGAAGCTGGCTTCTCACATCGCCAATAACTAGTAAGTCAGATCGGATCACTTTCCTGGGGAAAACCCTCCATGACTTACAGATTACACTTGGCCCTAGGAGATCTGGCCCCGGGCTACCTCTCTGATCTAATTTCCACGCTCCCTCCTGGACGGCTCCACTCCAGCCCACACGGACCTAACTGATCCTTAAAAATGCCAATCAAACCCCCATCTCCAAACCTGAACAATTCTACCCCCAAAATCTGCATGGCTCGCCCTGCCACCTCACATATGTTCTCTCCGTCTTGTCTTCAGAGCTTATTCCTCACCACCCTAACTAAAACACCAGCCCCTTACTAGCTTGCTAGCCCCTTACTCTGATTTATTTTTCTTTACAGGACTCCTACGATAAGTTATCATGAACGTATTAGTGTATCTCCTCACGGTCACTCCAGTTAGAAAAGAAGCTCCATTGGGGCGCCTGGGTGGCTCAGTCGGCTGAGCGTCCGACTTCGGCTTAGGTCATGATCTCGCAGTTTGTGGGTTCGATCCCCACATCAGGCTCTGTGCCCAGAGACAGCCCAACACGTGGTAGGGACTGAATAGCAAACAAAACCCAGAAATGCCTAGGCTCAGAAAAGAAAACGTCAAGACACATGGAAGTCATATGTCTAACTTCTCTCCTAGCAAGCAGGGCTTACTTCACCCAAACAGATGCAAACATTTTAGGAAGCAAGGCAGGGGGACCCGACAGAATCCTCTTTAGAGGTTAAACATGCAGTGAGCCATCAGCTGAAAGTTAAACAGGCCCATTACACAAAACAGAAGCACTGTTTTCTGATTTGACCCTCATACATAAAAACCCTGAAATAGGGGCACCCGGGTGGCTCGCTCGGCTGCCCTTCCGACTGTTGATTTCACTTCAAGTCAGGATCTCACGTTTGTGAGTTCAAGTGGGCGCGCAATGGGCTCCGCACCAATAACATGGAGCCCACCTGGGATTCTCTCTCTCTCCCTCTCTGCCCCTCCCCAGCTTGCGCACGCTCTCCCTCAAGATAAACGAGCGTTAAAAAATAAATAAATAAATAAAACCCCTGAAATACGTTACACACACATTTCCCCCTCTTATGGATAAGGAAACAAGATCAGAATGAACGATTTATCCAAAATGACACAGCTATGATGTAGACACCGGATGATGGTCATCACCTTAGTCATTAAATTCAACCAAGTATGAAGGCAAATGTTTCCATTGATGCAAAGACAAGAGGGGTTACACCAGCTCCCCATCAAGATAAAATGGCAGGCAAACAAAACAAAACATAAGTAGCAATCGAGTAGACACATACCCTTTTCCAGGCCCCAGTTTAGGAGAGCCCACTCCCTCTTTTGTGCGAGAAAGGATGTCTCTGACTCGGAGTGCGGCCAGTGGGTCTTTCTCTTTCCCCTTATCAGCCAAGGCAGTAGGGCTGAGGTTCAATATGAGGAAAAGACTGTTTAACAAACACCAGGCACCCAGCAGTTGGAAGTTCTGATAGTGCTGTTAAAAAGGCACAAAAGCAAAGTATGAACACAGAGATCTTACAGGCTGTGAGACAGGAATGTAGCAGAGACACATTTCTTACCTCTCCACCGGCCCGGCGGGAATTGCTGATCGCTTGTCCGATCATGTCATATATTTCAAGCTGCACAACATCAAACATAACAAAAAGCTGAGCAAGCTGTCATATTTCATTACAAATGTTAATCCCACCCAAACTCATTTCGCTCATAAAATCAAATGTCCTCAAGGCACCTTCTAATGATACAATCCCATCACACTTCCCTTGACCTGCGCATGGTGTTGACTACTCTCTATATCCAGCTCCTGTGTCACCTCTTCAGAGGTGTCCCCTGCCCCCAATCTAAAACAATACCCCAGGCCCACATCAGATCACGGCTTACCACACTGATTCATCCTACATGCTTAGCATTCTCTGCGGCTATCTCGTGTATCGTGTGTCTTCACTAAAAGCGCACTGACACACAGCACGCCTTCAACTACGTGTGCTGACTGAATGACTCCTCGCCCACAGGGTCCACTGCCAACACGAAGATGCAGTGTTTTCTGCAGAGTCAACCAAGCTGCCAAACACGCCAAACACCTACCACTCAGACCTGTTACCCGAGCGGAAGGGTTGGAGAGCACTCCGTGTCCTTTGCTCTACCCGGGAAGAGAGGGGGGCCTGACCCTATCTCCTCACAGAACAATGGCAGTGCCTGGGTCCAGATGGCATGGCTTACACATTTCTGGACGATCGTAGCCGCATCGCTCTCGTAGTCGTCTTCTTTGGAGCTCGTGGACCCCGTCCGCACCTGCTGGGCACTACCCACATGCAGGATGGCCATGCAAGTTGCCACACTCACGCCTGGAGGAAAAAAAGAAAGATGCACGGATTCGAATCATGGCAGTCCCACGAGCCCACCAAAACAGAACCATAAAACAACCTACCCAAAGGTAATTCCATGATTTGATCACAGACAGTAAAGTCCACAGGGCAAGACTAAACAGTGATACCATGCGATCCAGCAATCAACACTCCTAAGTACTTAGCTGAATGAGCTGAAAACTTCTATCCACATAAAAACCTGCACACAAATACTTATTGTAGCTTTATTCATGGTTGCCAACAACTGGAAGCAATCAAGATGCCCTTCGACAGGTGGATGCAGTACCACAAACTACGGCACACCCGTACGAGGAGTATTATTCGGCAATAACAAAAAACGAGCTATCAGGTCACAAAAAATCATGGAGGAAACTTAAATGCGGGATCCAAGCAGACTGCTTCTAACTTTAGGGCATTCTGGAAAAGCTAAAACTATGGAGACAGTGAAAAGATCAGTGATTTCTAGGGGGCAGGGGTAGGGGTAGGAGAGAGGGATTCCTGGGTAGAGCACAAGGGACTGCAGAGCAGTGAAACTATTGTGTCACAGTGATGACGAATACACGACGTTATGCATTTGTCAAAAGCCACAGAACTGTCTGAAAGAGAAATCCATAATGTAAACAACAGTCTTCTCAGATGTTAATAGTGTATCAACAGTGCATTCATCGATTATAACAAACGTACTGTTATTAATGCACTATGTTAATGATGAGGGAAACCATACTGGGGACAGAAGGTAGATGGGCACTCTGTATAACCTGCTCAATTTTTCTGTAAACCTAAAACTGCTTTAGAAATAAGTATCTATTAACTTTAAAACTTTAAAGACATCACAAGATATCTTCAATTTTTTCAAGATTACAGGGAAAAACATTCCACTCTTGGTGTTCTTCAAAGACATCAAATCCTTGTCTTTAAGTCAAATCCCAGGCCATCAAATTTCAACAAACCAACTCTGGGATTTTAATCCGACTAAAAATTTTTAAGGATTCTTTAACCATTACCAAGTATACTGACGGCCATGTAATATTCAAGAGATTCCCTAATAATTGAAACAAACCCCAACTTAAAAACTGCAAAAATCGGGGCGCCTGGGTGGCTTGGTCGGTTAAGCGTCCGACTTCGGCTCAGGTCGCGATCTCACAATCCGTGAGTTCGAGCCCCACGTCGGGCTCTGTGCTGACAGCTCAGAGCCTGGAGCCTGTTTCAGATTCTGTGTCTCCCTCTCTCTCTGCCCCTCCCCTGTTCATGCTCTGTCTCTCTCTGTCTCAAAAATAAATAAACGTTAAAAAAAAAAATTAAAAAAAAAAACAAACTGCAAAAATCAAAGGCAGAGGACAAGGAAATAAACACTGGAATTGGGCTGGGAGAGAACGTATCTTCACAGGTATCTTTAGCTTTCTATTCCTACTGCTGCTGCCCTAGCTTAGGCCCTTAATGTGTCTCGCCTGAATGACTATAAAAAAAATCCTAACAGAGCTTCCAGACTCCAAATTTCTCCATGCCAAAATGTCCTGTGTACTGCTACTTGAATGTTCTTCCTAAAATATAGCTCAGAATCTTCAATGGTTTCTCCTGTCTATAGGACATAAGCCAAATGACTTAGACTGCATTTCTTTTTTTTTTTTTTAGAGACAGCACAAGCGGGGGAGAAGGACAGAGGGGGAGGGAGGGAGGGAATGAAGGAGGGGAGGGGGGAAGGGGGAGGGGGAGAATCTTAAGCAGGCTCCGTGCAGACACGGGACTTGAGCCTACAACCGTGGCATCATGACCTGAGCCGAAATCAAGAGTCGGATGCTCAACTAACTGAGCTACCCAAGTGCCCCTAGCCTGCATTTCTAAGACCTCTTTGATTGTGTCCTTTCTTTCCCACTGTACAATACCCACTAAGCACATATCCTCTCCCCCTGCCCCTCCTCTCCACACACACTGATACAGTATGTGCCCCCAGACTCTAGGACACTCTGAGTCCGGCTTCTGCCTCTGCCTCTGCCTAGGGATAGCCCTACTGAAAATCCACCTGCCCTACAGGTACATCAACAGAACTTCTTCATTACTACTGCTTTACCCAATTCCTATTTGCATCCAGATGTTCAAAATAAAGCTGTTGGAAGAATATAGGGAGATGATCAACCTCAGCAATTTCGTGATGGTCCCCAAGGTCAAGTTTCCAAGACTGTTCAAATCCTCACTCAGAGAGCCAAGTAAACAAAGGAAATTGTTATACCTTCCAAGACATACCAGGACTATGCTATTTGAAATCAAGGATCAGTGAATTGGGGTAAAAAGTCACTGTCATAACTTAAAAGTGAGTGAACGCCAGATGTCAGGCCCCACTTCCAAGGCAGCATGATCAACAGGAAGAGGAGATTTTGTGGGCGCACGAAGAATAATCAATATAAACAGATACCACCTGTTCCATGAAGGCTTCCTCAAACCTGCTCCCACAGCAAGACTCCCTCGCTCTCTACTTCGCACACCCAGCCGTGCTACACTCCTCTTACTGCTTTTTGTCATCTCCTGTTTTATGTCATACCCTGCGGTCCTAACTGTTCTCAGTGTAGACTCCTTGAGGGCAAGGATCAGATACTGTTCATCTCATGTCATACCCTGCGGTCCTAACTGTTCTCAGTGTAGGCTCCTTGAGGCCAAGGATCAGATACTGTTCATCTCAATATCCCAACAGCACTTGGCATTTTGCTTTACACAGACATTTACTATCTGCACATACTATAAAATCAAATATGCACATAATAACAACACCAGCAGTGGAACAACAAGATAATTTACAAGACTCCTATTGAGACCTCATTTCACCTAGATGAGACATTAGATGATCCTCAGGGGGAAGGGCACAAGTCAGGCGGGGAGAGCACTCAGAAGGATCTCATGGTTGGGACACCTGGGTGGCGCAGTCAGTTAAGCATCCGACTTCGGCCCAGGTCATGATCTCACAGCTCATGAGTTCGAGCTCCGTGCTGAGCTCTGTGTTGACAGCTCAGAGCCTAGAGCCTGCTTCCGATTCTGTGTCTCCCTCTCTCTCTGCCCCTCCCCTGCTCGTGCTGTCTCTGTCTCAAAAATAAAAAAACATTTAAAAAAAAAATTTAAAAAGCAAAAAGAAAAAAAAAGGATCTCATGGTTTCCAGAAAGCGTACTTGTACTTGACTGACAAAATGAGAACAGACATCATCACCTCTCACCTGCATAGAGACAACTTAGGCTGAGGACTGTCACATCTTGCAGACGAGAAGGATTGAGAGGCTCCAACACAGGTAGAGAGAGGGTATCCAATGCCATGGTAACATCAATCACCAGTGAATGAAAACTAGAACATAACAGAGGAGGAGGTTAACAAGAACGTCTCTGTGAATCCCTTGCTTCTTATTCTGATCACTAAAGAAAGTCAGCATGCCACAGAAAGCTAACCGGTTTCTCTTTCCGAGGGCAGCATCAGAACGTAAAGCACACAGCCTGAGCCCCTTACCCGTTGCGAACAGCAGTGGCATCGGCTACTGTTGCAGGCATGATGAAGAAAGAATTGGCCAACACTGCATCTTGAAACCGATTGATGTAGCGCAGGAAATACGGTAGGTTCAAACACACACGCAGCAGCTTCTCTGAGCCACCTGAATCAACGACAAGGCTCAACCTTACAAACAGGCCTCTGTCTGCTGCTGGATTCTCTTCCTCGTATGAAATTTTGGAAAGCAGAGAAACCGGCTTTCTGACGATGATTAAGAGTCTTACCAAGCTCTTGAAGACTAGCCACGTTCTGAGCTATAAACACATTCTTGGTTTTGACAGCAGAGGCTTGATCTGTGGATGACTGCTCCTCATTTTCTCCTTCAGCCTAAAGAGAAACAAAAGGCATGTGAAAGGCCTATCATGACACCACCAGCTGCCGACTACAGCCCTGCAGTCAGAATCGAAACAAGCACCCAAACGAAGCAGCTCTACGGATACTCCTCAGACTCCCCAGTTAGTGAGGGGCAACTCCCCCTCTAATGTAGGCAAAATACAAGTCAGTTTCCCAAGAAGAGAAAAATATATAGCTTTAAAATATATATATTCTACAACCAGTACAGAGTGTGATACCTTTGACGGAAAAATGTACGTGCTCTTCACGTTTATTTGCACTGAGAAATTCAGAAGAATGACCATCCAAAGAGTAACAACAGTGGACAGAACGTTAGGGTAAGTTTTGCTTTTTTCTGGTTTGTATTCTTCTATTTCTTTCTATCATAGGCACTTAATCACTTTATGTCGCAAACAGAAGATGCATTTGTTACTTTTTTCTAGTATTCTCATCTTAACAACTTCCAAGGGGTGAGGACATTTGGCTGGAGTAACTCACCGGAGTCTGTGGACCTACGGGCGGTGATGCTACAGTTCTAGGGTTGAAAACTGACGTCAGCTGATTCAAAAAATTCATCTGTACCTCCTTCTGCCTCAGCTCTGGGCTTACTGGTGAGGCCAGCTCTTTCTGATCTTCCACTGTAAATATAAAACCAAAAACAGGATGAGCAGAGTACCGCTAGAAGGCAGAGCGGGAGAAAGTTGGCCAGGGAAGCAGCCAAGGAACTGGGTCTGGCAAACGAACGCTCACCATCTGAGAGCGTCTTCACTGTTTGTGGCAGCTTGGCGGATTTCATCATGGCTGTGAACGTGATAATTTCAGTCCTGTCTAGTCGGCTACAGCCAGTGCACAGGCCCTTGATTAGGAGAATCAAGTGTTTCTGAGAAGACAACAAATTCAAGTATGTCTTTTAGAAGATGCTACTCTTTTGGGACTTGTAACTGGCACAGGGCCAGATTGAGCTTGCTAGCAAGAATAGAAATGAGGAAAAACACTAAAGCAGAGATCACAAGCTGATGGTCCTCAGACCACATCTGGCTTGCAAATTTGTCTCATTAGTCTCAAAGTGTTGCTGTTGGATTTTCAGTTTTTTATCTGAAGTTTTAGCTAACGTTTTAAAGCATGGAAGTTTTAGCATTCAAATCCAGATTTCTTATCTCTCTTGATAATCCCCAAGATAGAGCAACTAAGTCTCCACCCCTGCCTGGCAACAATCGGCTGGAGCCACACAGCGACTGGCCCTTAATAGCTGTGGCTGGCACACTTCACTGATTTTGTTACTGACCTGGTCCCTGGAAACGTGACACTCTGCAATCCTTGCAAAAGCCTGTGCAACCAGAGGAGGTTGGCAAACCACAGCCCCAATTCAGCCCACTGCCTATTTTTGTAAATAAAGTTTCCTGGACCACAGCTTCGCTTGTTCATTTACGTATTGTCTGTGGCTGCTTTCACACTACAAAGGCAGAGTTTAGAAGATAGAGACTAGTTGCAACAGGGACTGAATGGTCAGCAAATTGTTTACTCTCTGGCCTATTACGGGAAATGTTCACCAACCCCTGCTCTCTGCCACCCCTTCTCCACCATTCCACTAGTCTGTCAAAGTTCTACTTCGAAAGAAGGGCCCCGGAAGAGCCCGACACTCTCACCTGGGACACAGCGCAAGCCTCATCTGGATTCTCCAGACGTAGCAGAGAAAACTCAATCAGGACTTTGCAGGCTGCTGCCACGGACTGAAGCTGGTTCCGGGGAACTGAGAAAGCAAGTAAGCTTTACTTAACCTCAGACTGCTACAGCTTGCTTCAGCCTCACAGTCAGTACATCAAAACCAGACAACCATTGAGCTCCACATGTCCAACATTCCCGATGTCATTCGATGACAAGAATCATTCAGAACCAACAATCCAAGGCGCAAACAAAGGCATCCTGGCACTGACAGCCATCCACTGCTTTTAGATCAACCTATCTTATATTTACTGGAAATTAATAATAATAGGATATACATCACAATAAGTACCAAGCACTTCAAACATACTAATCCACTTAATCCTTAAACCAATTTTAAGAGGTAGCTATTATTGTTTCCCTCCCCCCTCCTTTTTCTAAACAGATAAGGAAATTACACCAGAGATGAAATGACTTGCCCAAAGTCACACAGCCACAAGCAAATCCAGGAAGTCTGACTCTGGAGTTCATGCTCTCAACTATTAGAACATACTACCTCTTCTTCCCCATAGGTTCTAAATGCCTTTTGCAAAGGGCTTCCTACACAAAATTTCTTCAAGCTAAAACTGATTCTTTCAACAGGAACAGCGCCTATAATAAACAGCACTGGACACCTGAAGATTACTGAGCGACCCTATACCTTCCTTTCATTTTACATGCGTAGCAAACTATTTAAGTAAACAAATAATTACAATTCTTCAGAACTATCTTAGGATTTTTTTTAAAAAGAGAAACGCAAAAATTCAGAAATAGTGGAAAATAAGGGTAAAAAAAAGTTTAAAAGAATGGGAACTGAAACTGAAATCCCTTGAGATACCAGAGAACACAAAAGGAGAATTTACTTTCTCACCAAACCAAATAAGGAATAATAGAGCCCTCGTCAGTGGCTGCTAACCCCAGGTCCGTATCCACCCATCCGCCTCGACTCCCAGAAATTAACACGCTAGTAATTACACGTGCATGTGTGAAATCAGTAAAATGCTTTTGATTAAGAACGGAAGGAAAGTTAACTTAATGGGTTATAAAGCAGGTATCCAAACCAAGTGGTTTTTAAAGCCCCCTTGATTGGCCCAGGTAAAGGAACTTCCAGAGCCTTATCAGACTGACAGCAGTTTCCACCACTGGGTGAACAGGTTAAGAGTGCTAAAATACAACTTCATTAACAACCTGTTCAGACACCCTACAATTCCCCTATTCCCAAGAGACACAATTCCCCTATTCCCAAGCCCTCGGCAAGGAGTAACAAGAGTAGAATACTTACTGAGGCTGCAGACTGTTGTAATATAGTGTGTGGAAAGTGCAACAAAAGAGGAGTAGAAGGGCTCGTACTGCTTCTCATGGTGCAGGATTTCGGATTCGCTGCAAAGAAAATAATTCAGCTAGCATTTATTTAGTGCTTCCTGTCTGCCAGATGCCCATCCGCTTTACAGGCATTGCCCTACTTCATCCTTACAGCAACCCTAGTTGAGAGGCACTGTTACCATCCCTATATTCAAGATGGAGAAAGTGAAGCTTAGCAAATTAAAATCAAGCACCTTGCTTAAGGTGTCAGACTTAGTAAACAGCAATGGCTAAGAAGCAGGAAATATTTTCAAACTCACTTAGAATTTTAAAAACACAGGTAAAAACATAACAGGATGCCATTTTGTCCTGTATTACTGGTTGGCAAAGACCAAAACCTAATAATGGCATGTGTTGGCCAAAAGAGGGTAGACCAGCACACTCAAAATACTGTAGTGGGAACACAGGTCATGGTAACCCATTCTGAAGACCAAACAAGGCCAGTCCATAACACAAATAACTTAAAAAGAATAACAATGCAGGCAGAAATCACCTGATCAGTGCTAAAACCTAAAATTTACCAGGTACCAGAGTTCTCCTATCTCCACACCTCCCCACATCCCCAACCAGGACACAGCTAAATCACAACAAATCAGGGATTTTAGCCACATCCCCTTATCTTTAGCTGAAGAAATGTCCTCTTCTGTGAAAATCTGGGGTCCACCTAGGTCTTAAAGCCGTATACATTTATGTCATTCTATCAAATCAGATCCTAATCCACAACCCAAGAAACAAGAAGGCAATGAAAACAAAATAAAACAAAATGTTTCTTATTAAACGGAAAGACTAGAGGGCTGTGGCTAAATAGTTTTTTCAGTCAGTTAATTCTCCAATAAGAAGGATCACACTGGGAAGGGAAATGTACACAGTCAGGACTCTATCCACCTGCCAAATCAACACAGGAGCCAAAAAGACAAGTTCAACACTAGGGAGGTGCCAGGGCGAGTGATGAATCATCTCAAACAGCACTTAAGAGTCTGGCATTGCAAACACTCTACTATGTGGGGATTTATTGAGGATAAATGGTGATTTACCAAAGATCAGTTCCTTATCTTGGAATATCTTTCTTCACCAAGAAAAAATATTTATTGAGCACCTATGACGTGCAAGGATCTTCCTGCCCACCAAAGATCATTTCTATGATGGACAAAAAAAAGAGGAAACAAAAACCTTTAAGCACCAAGTGACGCTCAAAGTTTCTGGTGACCATCACATTTGGTACATGCTGGTATCGTACTCAGCATAAAACGCCCTACTAAATCCCCTACTTCTACCTCACTTACTTAGTTCTTCCTTCATTTCCATCCTTACATTTTTTTAGTCATTGTTCTAAAGTTTTCCCACCCTGTAATTTGATGTATTTTACAGAGTCATTTACCCTCTCTGTTTTATTTCAAAAGTTCAGAGGTGTTCATCCCCATGTTTTTCAGCTGAGCAGGCTTACCAAAGCTAAAAGAAAAACTGCCCACCCAAAGGATGAACTTATTCTGTTTCTTTCATTCCCATTCAGATAAAGAAATAACTTCAATGGGGCGCCTGGGTGGCTCGGTCGGTTAAGCGTCCGACTTCGGCACAGGTCATGATCTCACGGTCCGTGAGTTCGAGCCCCGCATCGGGCTCTGTGCTGACAGCTCAGAGCCTGGAGCCTGTTTCAGATTCTGTGTCTCCCTCTCTCTCTCTGCTTCTCCCCTGTTGATGCTCTGTCTCTCTCTGCCTCAAAAATAAATAAATGTTAAAAAAAAAAAAAAATGGGGCGCCTGGGTGGCTCAGTCGGTTAAGCGGCCGACTTCGGCTCAGGTCACGATCTCGCGGTCCGTGGGTTCGAGCCCCGCGTCAGGCTCTGTGCTGACAGCTCAGAGCCTGGAGCCTGTTTCAGATTCTGTGTCCCCCTCTCTCTGACCCTCCCCCGTTCATGCTCTGTCTCTCTCTGTGTCAAAAATAAATAAACGCTAAAAAAAAAAAAATTTTTTTTTAAATAAAAATAAAAAAAAAGAAAGAAATTCAAAATAAGAGAATAAACTCGTATTTATTTAATTGCCTGGTTCAATGTTGCCCCATTGTGATTTAACCAACCTTCCTTCCTGCCCTAGAAATACACAACTGCCTTATTCCAATAAAGAAACAAGAATGCACTTTGAGGAAAGATGGACCTTGGCATAGAAAAAAATGGAGCACTCTCAGGCTCCGCTTACAATTTGCTTAGGGCAACTAAGGATAAACTAGGGGAAATTAATTTGAAAAGAAGAAGGGAGTAGACATGTGGACATGTGGACCTGTGGTCCAAAGGACCATACCTCTTGATTTTAAAGAAACAAGTGTATACGAGTCACCTGATAAAGACTTGCTGCCTCCCTCATTCCCCAAGAATCTGAGACATCAAGACACCAGAGGATGCAAAGGAATGGAAAAAATGGGACAAAGGGCAAGAAGTTAGGTAGGAATGGGGAAGAATGAAGACCTGAACACAAATATAACAAAGAGAAAGAAAAATAAAATTATAGGTAAAAACATCTCTCTCCTCTGGGCAGTCAAGCTATCTTCCTGAAACATCTGCTTCTTCTAACAAACATTCCAACAGCAGCACTTGGGCTGAAAGACATGGAATGGGAAACATGTATATTCCATACAAAATAAATGTGAGGCAGAGTACAAAGGAAAACAGCAGCTACGCAGCCAGGTCAGAGAAATCCAATTTGACATGTAAGTAAAAATGAACTGGCTTGGGTCTGGAAATATCTAGCTTTTTTTAGGAAAAGGTAGAAATCCAAGAGGACAAAATAAAAGACTAGGGATTCACCTCCCCTCTCCCTCCTAGATAACATAGTATTTATATCTTTTTTGTAAACTCCCCAAACCCCTTTCCCTTCATCAGAATCATAAACCCCCAAGAACAGAATCCATTATGCTTGTTTATGACACTTACAATCAGGAAACAAATAAGCATAATGAATACATTGAAGAATAAAAACACTGGGGCACCTGGGTGGCTCAGTCTGTTGAAAGTCTGACTCTTGATTCAGGCTCGGGTCATGATCCCAGGGTGATGGGATCCAGCCCCAGACCCCACGCTGAATGTGGAGCCTGCTTAAGATTCTCTGTCTCGCTCCCTCTGCCCCCCTCCCCTGCTTGCACAAGCGTGCACAAAAAGTTTAAATTTCTTCAAAAAGAATAAAAGCATTAAAAAATATATGCTCACTGAACATCTGCTGTGTGTCACTAGTACTTAACACATGTTAACCAAAGAACTAAAAGCCTTCAGATACCTTCCTCACACTCTTGACAAACCTGTGGTGAATGTGACACTAAGACATGGAGGCATTAACCAGCCATGAGGACTAATCGCACCCTTTTGCTCTATCATTTGGTGGCAAGCTTTTTTTTCTCCCCCTGTAGGTCAATCGTGAACTTCAGTCCTACTGCATGTAAATTCAAAAGATCATGACATTAATGTATCCTCTTCTCCCTTTTAAGATATTTAGGAAATGACAGAACATTATCTAATAGGGATGTTTGTAACAGCTTCTGCCTTCCCAAGTAGGTCTCTCTGGCCTAAATTTTATAGAACACCTGGGAGGCAGAGACAGAAAGAGATTTATCATTAAGGAGGCCAGAGAAGCCTAGGAAGGGCTGGCTCACGGGAAAGCGGCGTTTTCTTTTCTTTTCTTTTTTTTTTTTTTTTTGGTAATCAAGGGTCAATGACAACTATGGTCACCAACATATCTTACACAGAGTTAAGAAAGGAATGCCGTATTTGATAGTACCTTAAAACATAAGGCTACATTCAGCAATTATCCTAATCAATCCCAAATATGGCATGTGTTCTAATGAGCTAGTTCTAGCTCCATTTCTGGTCTGGAAAAGTAAGAGCACTGAAAAGATTTTCAATCTTTACTACTAAAAGACATGCTAGCACAGACAGTAAAAATAAAAATCAACTCCTCTTTAAGTAAACTCAGATATGTTTTTCTTTTAAAAATCTAAGGATGCTTTTTTATAATTAAAAAAAAAAATTTTAACATTTATTTATTCTTGAGACAGAGAGAGACAGAGCATGAATGGGGAGGGTCAGAGAGAGAGGGAGACACAGAATCTGAAATAGGCTCCAGGCTCTGAGCTGTCAGCACAGAGCCCGACGCGGGGCTCAAACTCACGGACCGCGGGATCATGACCTGAGCTGAAGTCGGACGCTTGACCGAATGAGCCACCCAGGCGCCCCATATAACTTTTTAAATGTTTATTATTTTTGAAAGAGAGACAGAGTGTGAGTGGGGGGAGGGGCAGAGAGAGACACACACACAAAATGTGAAGCGGGGCTGCAGGCTGTCAGCACAGAACTGGACACAGGGTTGGAACTCACCAACAGTGACATCATGACCTGAGCCAAAGTCAGACACTCAATCGCCTGAGCCACCCAGGTACCCCTCAAAGGATACTTTTGAAAGTATGCTTCCAAGTTTACCCATGTGAATCTATTCCTCCTTTGTCTTACAGTTTGGCTACAAAATCAAACTTAATAAACAGGGCTAGACCTAGGAATTCTGTTTATCTTTTCTTCAAACCCAAAGTTCAAATGCAACTATAAAGGTATGAAAGAATAGAGACAACAAGTAGAATGGTAGGGCACAAAGGAGTCTCAGGGCAAGTTATCATCCCCAATGATCAAATGGGGAGGAATTCAATGAGCAGGCTGCCAGATAGGAAGGAAGAGCTGGCCTGATGGAGTCAGGACATCTAAAAGAGAAGCAGAGGGGCGCCTGGGTGGCGCAGTCGGTTAAGCGTCCGACTTCAGCCAGGTCACGATCTCGCGGTCCGTGAGTTCGAGCCCCGCGTCAGGCTCTGGGCTGATGGCTCGGAGCCTGGAGCCTGTTTCCGATTCTGTGTCTCCCTCTCTCTCTGCCCCTCCCCCGTTCATGCTCTGTCTCTCTCTGTCCCAAAAATAAATAAAAAACGTTGAAAAAAAAAAATTTAAAAGAGAAGCAGAGAGTAGCAGATTGCAACAGAAAAATAGAAGGTCCCCGGAGGCAAGGAAGAAAAACATGGCAGTCAAGACAATAGAAAGGGAACCACAGATGCAAGAGGCAAACCCAAAAGTAAAGTAGCAGCCTAGGCCGGTAAACCTTTGATTACCTACAAAACAAAGCCCACCACAGCATCTGTATGGTGCTGATCTGGTCCTATACTCGACAGCCCTAATCCTATATATAGGGAATACTTCCATAATTCTCTTTTTTTATTTTTTTAAAGTTTATTTATTTTTGAGAGAGAGAGAGAGAGAGAGAGAGAGAGAGAGAGAGGGAGGGAGGGAGGGAGAGGGAGAACATGAGTAGGGAAGGTCAGAGAGAGAGGGAGACACAGAATCCGAAGCAGGCTCCAGGCTCCAAGCTGTCAGCACAGAGCCCGACGCGGGGCTCAAACCCACAAACTGTGAGATCATGGCCTGAGCCGAAGTCAGACACTAAACTGACTGAGCCACCCAGGAGCCCCAATACTTCCATAATTCTTACATCTTCATTTCTTTTTTTTTTTTCTTGAGAGGTTAAAAAAAAAAAAAACTTTTGAGAAACAGAATAGCAAGGCACTAATTTTTGTGCTCTAAACCAGGGTTTGGCACTGTTTTCGTAACAGCCCATATTTAAGAACAGTTTTTGCAATTTTTTTATGACTGGGGAAAAAAATTTAAGGCTACTTTGTGACATGAAATATCATATGAAATGCACATTTCAGTGCCCATATATGAGATTTTGGAACACAGCCACACCGGTTCACTTACGTACTGTGTAAGGCTGCTTCTGCCATACAATGGCCAGGCTGACGACTCCACAGAGGAAATACAGCCTGCAAATATTTGCTCTCTGGCCCTTTACATAAAAAGTGTGTCGACCTCTGCTCTATACCAAACTGAACACTTGTACATTTGGTTGTTTTTTTAACTGTAAAGAACTTGTCAGCCAAGTATTTCTTCTGACAACTTTTCTTACGATCACAGGTTTCAAAATTAACCAAGCCACAAAAACCGGAACCAAGACTTCAGGGATCTTGCCTTACAATTAAAAATTTTGTTACTAAAACGCGCATTAGTTTGGATTTGTTTTCTAAACCGTGAAGAGAGTTCTTACTAATGCCTACAAACACAGGCAACTCTAGGTCACCTTAGGGTGCAGGAGGGGGCCCTGTCCCTTATTTGGCAAAATTCAAACCCAGTTTGATATATTTGGTTTTGGCTCCTTCTACAAGCTGAACAGAGTTGTTAAACTGTTAGTTTCAAAAAGATGGGTCTGGAATACTGGATGAATGGGAGGGTGTCAACAAATGACTTTATAACCTACTCAGCTCATGTTACAAAAACATAAAAGCAGGGGCGCCTGGCTGGCTCAGTGGGACACGCGACTGTGATCTCAGGGTTGTGAATTCAAGCCCCACATTGGGTGTGGAGATTACATAAAAATAAAATCTTTAAAAAACAAACAAACGGGGTGACTGGGTGGCTCAGTCGGTTAAGCATCCGACACTTGATCTTGGCTCAGGTCACGATCTCATGGTTCGGGAGTTCGAGCCCCTGGAAGGGCTCTGCACTGGCAATGCGAGGCCTGCCTGGGATTCTTTCTCTCCCTTTCTCTCTGCCCCTCCCCTGCTAGCACTCGCTCGCTCTCTCGCTCTCTCTCTCAAAATAAACATTTTTTAAAAATTAAAAAAAAAAAAAAACACCATATGAAAAAATGTTCTAAAGAGTAGAAACTTGTCCATTGTAAGTAACATTATGAGCATAATCAAGAAAAATGCCAACAAAGTAAATGTTTAAAACAGGTAAAAAAGAAGCTACAGGAGTGCTTGGGTGACTTAGTTGGTTAAGCATTCGACTCTGGGTTTCAGCTCAGGTCATGAGCTCATGGTTCGTGAGTTCAAGCCCGGGATCGGGCTCTGTGCTGACAGTTCAAAGCCTGGAGCCTGCTTGGGATTCTAGGTCTCCCTCTCTCTCTCTGCCCCTCCCCCGCTCACGCCCTTGTGTTTTCTCTCTCCCTCTCCCTCCCTCCCTCTCTCTCTCTCTCTCTCTCTCTTTCAAACATAAACATTAAAAAAAAAAAAGAGGCTATATAACTTGAGAACAGTATCTTGATACTTGTTTACATCTTTAGAACATTCCTGGCTTAATTAGATAGGAAAATCCATCTGTAAAGTTAACTGTGAAATTACCAAACCCAGTCGCTATTTAAAAAACAAACAAGCAAACAAACAAAAAAAACCTGAGCCAAAAGCATCACAAACCTAACAACAGGCACTATAATAAACATTTTGTCAAGTCATGGGCCTCCCTTGAGTAATAGCAATTTCTAACCTTCTGGGTCACATTAAGATATACCCTGGTTGGCAAGAAGCTAAAATGACCCAGTCAGCAACTGCAGATTGTTCTAGTAAGGTTTGGCTAGTAAAATAAAAGAAAGACTGCCTTTTTAAAAGCATGTCTACCATTAAACCAATGGAAGACTCCTCTGAACAAGGTTAAGTCAGGAAAACACAGGCATTCTGTTATCACGGCCTTGTACGAAGACAACTATCACGAACTAAGAACTTTGTACAAAATGACAAAACGATGTGATAAAGCAATACATAATCCCGTTTGTAATAAGGTCTGAAGATACTCTACTGCGAGAGCGCCCGCGCGAGAGCGAGGGCACTGTTTCCGTGGGAAAATGACCTCAGTCTAACCCAGAAATGTTTTCCATCAAAGACCGTTACGGTAGCAATACACAATAAGCGCAACCTGAAAAGAAAGTCATCAGTGGTCACTAGTGGCTTCAGTCACATTAACAGCACGTGCCCCCAGTGATTACAGCACCACGGAAAGACCGTTATTAAATTATGTGGCAGATCTCCAATTTAAACCCCAGGCTCCGCTCCGGCCCCGGGTAGGGGGATGAGGACGGGCTAGAAATGCAAACTCATCAGTGCTTTGACCTCAACACCGGGGGCAGCCCCGAGGACATTCCCCCCAAGAGCGCGAAACATCTCAAAGTCACTCCCAAACGGGTCCGACCACGCCCTCTCCAGAGGGCGTCCTCAAAAGTTTTGCTCGGAAGGGAAATCGAGGCACAGATAATTTACAAGGGCCGGCGGAAGGAGCCCTGGACAAGCCCTCATCTGCCTGGATCCGGGAGCCCCAAAGCCGCGGCTGGGGCGGGGGTCGCCAAGCTTCAAGAGGCGACCTGGGAAGCGGGTCCGGACGATCCGGCGCGCCCTCCCCTCCCCCTCCCGGCGCCCGCCTTGCCGGGGCCGCCGCCCGGTACCTCTCGATGACTGAGGCCACCAGCTGCGGCAACTCCTTCATCTCGAAGGCGGAATAGGACGCAGACAGCAGGGGCCGCACCGCCACCTCCCAGCCCGGGGTTGTGCTGGACCCCGTCGCCGGGGCCCCGGGCGCCGGCGCCGCCGCCTCATCGCCGCCGCTCGTCGCCATCTTCCGTCGTACTACTGCGGCTCCCTTCGGGGGCTTGCCACCGGCCCAGCGCCGCCTCCCGGGAGGGGGCGGAAATGACGCAATCGTCGCGTCAGACTGCGCGACGCAGTCGCCAGGCAAAACACGCGACGCGCAGGGCGGCCTCACTCTGCTCCCAGGAGAAGCTCGGCGCGGCGTGGAGGCGGGCTCGAGGAGCTGCGCCTGCGCAGGACGTACTGCTTTGAAGGAGGGCGGGGGAGCGTTAACCTCCGCGCCTGCGCGCTGGGAGTCGTTTCCCGAGGTAGGAGCAAGGTGGCTTCGCGGCATCCGGAAAAGGTGAGCTGGGGGTTTAGTTGAAGTTGGCAAGACCAGGGCAGCCCAGTAGACTATGCATCTGCGGATACGATGGTCCTGGCCCGAGATAGCTAAGGACCAGAGTCTAATCACTCACCCGCTTGCTCTCTCTCGAGTGACCCCCTTAATAGTGATACTACAGCACTTCGCACTCTAGACAACTTTCTACTCCCTACACCACGTCTCGCTATTGCAGTCACTAGTCTTAACTTAATTCGCGCTCAGATCCCTTTTGCGTTCTGATTACCCTCACCAGTAGTATTACCAGCCAGCATTTACATCGGTCTTTCCAATTTGCCCCGGCAGGTTCTTTTTTCCCCATTTTTCTACTAGCAAACAAGGAACTTAAATTTTAATAACGGATTTTTGCCGATAGAGCTTTCTGGGTTCAAGATCTAAGAGGGAAAAGCGGTTTGACCAGTTGACTCCAGGAAAGGTATGCGTGCATTGAGGACAATCTTCGCGGGGGTGGAGGGGTGTCGGTGGACGGCATCGAGCTCTAGGCCCTGTGACCCACAGTCCGCCTAAATAAAGATCATCATCGCAAGAACTGTGGACGGTTTGAAGATCCTGAAGCCCTGAAATTCTTCCCCAAGTTTTGGAGGAGCTACTGTTGTTTTGGTGTAACTCTGGTAAATAAATTGGTACCTGATGATCAATCTGCACTTTCAGTAAGAAGGTAATTGATTGTCAGGAAATAATAACAACAGCAGAGTTGTTTGTTTTTTTTCTTTATTTTTGAGACAGAGCACAAGCGGAGGTGGGGCAGAGAGAAAGAGGGAGAGAGGGAATTGCAAGCAGGCTCTGTGCAGACAGCATAGAGCCACACACGGGGCTTGGTCCCACAAGTGGTGAGTTCGTGACCTGAGCCAAAACCAAGGTGCCCCACAACAGCAGGTTTCTTAAACATAAAAATAAAAAAAATAAAAAACAGAGAAAGAAACTTCTCCATAACATACCAAATACTGCACCAGTTCAAGATACTGAACCAGAGTCCTAAGGAAAAAGCTTGAAATTTTTTTTTCAAGCTTATTTACTTATTTTGAGAGAGAGACAGCATGAGTAGGGGCGAGGGAGAGAGAGAGAGAGAGAGAGAGAGAGAGAGAGAGAAAATCCCAAGCAGGCTCCGCACCATCAGCACACAGCTCAACATGGGGTTCGAACCCATGAAACCATGAGATCGTGACCCGAGCTGAAACCAAGAGTCAGACGCTTAACTGACTGAGCTACCCAGGTAGCTTGAAATTTTACCCCTTGGCTTGAAATTTTAAAGTGGCTCTTGGGACATTAATTTCATTTTACCTGAAGTACAAAATCAACCTGCAGAGGTTCTCTTGGGGAGGTTTCAGGAAATAATAGAAGATCAAATGTTCCTGCTCTCCTCCTTCCCCCTCCACCTGCTGCTTGAAGGAGACATAGTAAAAAGATAAATGCAGACTATCACCGGGCAATTTGCACCTGTACCTAAACTCACATTACTTTTTTACTATCTCTGGCCCATCAATTTGGAGAAAGCACTCCAGTTATTTTTCTTTACAAGCAGCATATTAGTTTCAGTATTCAAGGTTTGTTCTTGTGTTGCTTCAAGGTTTGGAATGGCATCCACATTGTAAATTTAAGTAAGCTGTGCACCTAATGTGGGATTAAACTCAGGTCCGAGGGATCAAGAGTTGCTTGCTCTGCTAACCGAGCCAACCAGGTGCCCTTTCACATTCTAAATTTAGATAAGAAAGGAACACAGTAAATAGGGTACAAAAAGAGACTTCTATATGTAACACAAGCTTCCAATACTGTAGTCCAGAAAATAAGATAGAAACTAAACAGTAATTTTTATGAATTACTAACTGAATGACTTAAAATATTAGTTTCCTTCTAATCCCAAGAGGCTGCGTTAAGGAACTAAAATTTTAAAACTTGTAAAAGAGAGCTATGATATAGTCATGTTACAAAAATGCAGTGAAGGAAAAATTAAGCAGCCATGACTGAATAGTATTAATGTGGGAATACAGACAGAAGAAGTGTGATGAAACCTCCTGGGAAGTGGAAAAATATGGAAAACAATATTCAATTGTATATTTATGATGTATACACATTAGCAGTTAAAAATACTTCAATCTGAAAACAATAAGAGGTCAGGGCGCCTGGGTGGCTCAGTCAGTTGAGCATCCAACTCTTGATTTCGGCTTAGGTCATGATCCCAGGGTCATGGGATCCAGCCCCGTGTCAGGCTCCATGCTGAGCGTGAAGCCAGCTTAAGAGTCTCTCTCTCCTGCCCCTTTCCCCTGCTCATGCGTGTGCCCTCTCTCGCGCGCTCTCTCTCCCTCCCTCCCTCTCTCTCTCTTAAGAAATAAAATCCAGATTCCTTGGCTTCACTCAGAACTGCTAAATCAAAATCTTTAGTAATAAAAACAAGAGGTCACTGTCACTGCAGGAACCTCAAAGACAAGAGATAGTGGCATTTTTATTTCAAAAAAATTCCATCTGATAAGAGTTGCTTGAAAGAAATCCTAGTAGACATTGTGTGTTTAGAAATGATTACATTGGGGTGCCTGAGTGGCTCTGTCAGTAAGCGTCCGACTTCAGCTCAGGTCATGATCTCACAGTTTGTGAGTTCAAGCCCCATGTCAGGCTCTGTGCTGACAGCTCAGAGCCTGGAGCCTTCTTTGGATTCTGTGTCTCCCTCTCTCTCTCTCTGCCCCTCCCCCACTTGCTCTCTGTCTCTTTCAAAAAATAAACAATAATAAACATTTTTTAAAGAAATAATCACGTGAATAAGCTGCCAGTGTTAGCTCCCAGCAGTCATCAGAGGTGGCCAACAGAGGTCAATCTGTTCTTGGGCTTTTACAAAGTTATCAGAGCCAATAGTGCCTATTTTGTGGAAATTCCTAGTGCAAAACTGAATGCTGGAATGGAGAGCAGCTCCTTTTTGGTAATTCACAATGAACAGAGTTGGTTTTTGTTTTTGTTTTTGTTTTTAGTATCATGAATATAAGGAAATAGATTAGAAGCCTAATTCAATTTAGTAATAAGATAGTCATTTGTAATCCACAAGTATTGATTATTTTTCCCATAATACTGCATTGTATATGGTATGAATTTAAAACAGCAGAAAATGTGCCTTGCAGCCTTCTTACTTTAAGAGAGAGGAGCAATCTTGGCAACTGTGCAGGGACTAGAATCCAATGTCAGTTTTACAGAATAGCAGGAAGCAAGACTTACAGGAAACTGAGGACGAAAAGAGCACAATTTAAATGGTTGAAATTATAATAAGGTGAATATCCAGATTTGCAATGCTGTTCTGAAAGCTTGACTGGCAAACTTCTACAGAATGAAGCTTAGATGGAGACACTAATTCAGCTTAACCCAAATAACTTATGTAAGATCACAAATATATCAGAAGAGTTTTCTTTCATAAAATGGTTTTTATATTCCTCAGACCTGCCATTGCCCATCTTTTAGGATTTGCACTCAGCAAAATTGTGGACTGTCACATTTAGAGACAGGAGGGATGAAGGATAAAGCAAATGTGGTAAAATGTTAACATTTGGGGAATCTGAGTGGAGGATATCTGAGAAATCTCTGTACTCTTCTTGTAACATTTCTGTAAGTCTGAAACTGCTTCAAAATAAATTTTTTTTAAAGTTTGTGAGTACTTTGCTTTATGATTAGGAAAACATGACTTAAGTATAATGATCTATGTGGCAGGTACTTAGCAGAAGGAAAGTCGTATACATAAAAATCTAGGAAAAGTGGAGTCAAGCGATTAAACTGTATCCTTTAGCACTACTGGGGGTGGGAGGGGGACAGGAGAGCTGCCCTGGTCAGAAGTGAATGTTCTTGGCAGAAGCACACTGACCATAAAGACCATGCAGAGAATATCACATCCTCTATTCTAACTGCAAAATAACCAGACTTACAATAGCATTTTAACTTATACAGGCTTTTTAAAAATAGGATACGCATTCCAACTGGCAGACATAAGCGTAACCCTACACTCTGGTTTATCACTCTTCTAGTCTAGCATATGGGATATACAACGTCACCAAAACCGTAAACCACTTATGTGAGTAAATGTGCCTTTGAAATGCTTAGTTTGCTTTACTGACTTTCACTCATTCCAATTGCATGTGAGGTGATAGGAGACAAGAGTGTGCGTCCAGGGCACCTGGGTAGTTCATATGGTTAAGTGTCCAACTTAGGCTCAGGTCATGATCTCACGGTTCACGAGTTCAAGCCCCACATCAGGCTGTCTGCTGTCGGTGCAGAGCTCACATCAGATTCTCCATCTCCCTCTCTCTCTGCTGCTCCCCCACTCTCAAAAATAAACATTAAAAGAAAAAGTGTGCTTCCATACAAATTAGTGGCTATTTTATAAAGACCGCCCCCCCCCAAGTGTCATCAGTCTGTATACTGGGAAAGGCACCTTCCCAGTATCATGGATCAGAAATTTACATAAGCCTCAGTGCTAATAGAAAAATGGCTTCTTGGGCCTCCTGGGTGGCTCAGTCTGTTAAGCATCCGACTCTTGATTCCAGCTCAGGTCATGATCTCATGGTTCATGAGATCTGCACTGTCAGCACAGGGCCTGCTTGGGATTCTCTCTCTGCCCCTTCCGTGCTCATGTTCTCTCTCTCTCTCTCACTCTCTCTCAAAATAAAGAAAAATGGCTTCTTGGTTGGAGGTCAGTCTCAAGGTCACACTAATGCCTTCCGAGGAGGCGGGTGTGTGCACATCATTTACCTTATAAATCCTTACTGGAAAGATGGTCTAAATAATACAAAATAGACTTACCTGAAAGTATTCGATTGATCTCATAAAAATCTCTAATGGAATAACATTTAAGAATTTCAACCTTGTGGCCATTAAAAAAGGGTAAGGGAAATCCATATTGCTAATATGGAAAGCTCTTCACGATACATTAAGTGATAAAATCAAGTTGCAGAACATTATGGAATCTGGAGAGGTATTTACCAAATTGTTCAGTGGTTACCTCTGGGGCACAGAATGGGGGAAGGCTTTGAGGGAGAGACTCATCTTACAGTTTGGGGCATTAACTTTTTTCTTAGTAGTTTTTTTTTTTATTTTTTATAAAGTTTATTTATTTTGAGAGAGAGCACAGAGTCGGGGAGGGGCAAAGAGAGAATCCCAGGCTGATAGCGCAGAACCTGACAGGGAGCTCGATCCCAAGAAACAGGGGATCTTGACCTGAGCCAAAACCAAGAGTCGGACCCTTAATCCACTCTACCACCCAGGTGCACCTATTAAATAGTCTTAAAATAGAGAACTTGGAGGGGCGCCTGGGTGGCTCGGTCAGTTAAAGCGTCCATCTCTTGGTTTTGTCTCAGGACATGATCTTGTTTCATGAGTTTGAGCACACACACCCCCCCCCCCCCCCAGCTCTGTGCTGCTAGCTTGGGATTCACTCTTTCCTCTCTCTGCCCCTCCCCCACTTGTGCGCACGCACGCGCGCACTCTCTCGCTGTCTCTCTCTCTCTCTCTCTCTCTCTCTCTCTCTCTCTCTCTCACACACACACACACACACACACAAATAAAGCAAAAATTTAAAAAACGTGGAGAGCAAAATAGAAGCAGTTCATACAAAGTACCAGTATGTCCTTTGTTATTGAAAGGTAGATGGTACCTCTGTTTACATTTTACAAACTTACGATAAAAGTGCACAGAACGTTGTCTACGTTCTTTTGATTATGCAGTAATTGTCAAGTTACGTCCAGCTTGGGGCTCAAACTCACAACCCCAAGATCAAGAGTCGCATTCTCTACCAGCTGAGCCAGCCAGGTGCCCCTCATCTGGCAAAAATTTTTTTAAAAAGGTTCTTCCCCTGAATGTTCTGATTCTGTAGTTAACTCATACTTTCCCCAATAACTGACTGCAGAGTCAAAGGCTAGGGAAAAATTATAACAAAAGCCACAAATTTTACATTATTCCCTAAAGGGACTGACAATCACTAAATAACTAGCTGCAAAATCTTCCACCAAAGATCTTGAAAGTGATCAAATAAAATAAAATTTAAAAACCATTAAAAGTGCTGAAGGACTTACTTCTTTAAGTGAAACATTGCAGGGGGCTCCCAATTAACCTAATTATTGAAGAGAGAGGAAGCAGACAGCTCAAGGGAAACGGCACAGAAAAAGAGGAAGACCAGAAAAATCAGAGCACTGAGGGGCAACAGTTTCAAATGCCACAGGTAGAGGCTGGGTGAAGCCGGTCCCAACCAAGCACAGCTTTAAGACGGTGAAAGGTAGGAAATGACAAGATGGACGCTGGAACATGCCATCGGCATCAGCCATTTCAAGCACTTGCTTTGCAATAACTTTCAGTAGAATGGTAATGATCAGAGCTGAAATACAGGGCGTTTTATGAAACGGCAGAGAAGCCCTCCCCTTAGCTTGCTCTTTCAGATTCTGGCACATATGTAGGTAAATACAAACCAGAATCTAGCAGAGTTGGGGGTGCTGTGCAAACAGGGCAGGCACCAAGGCAGTAGCTAACGACGCAGCTTGCACACACATATATAGGGCAGTCAACATTCCAGCCGGCTCTCTCAAAACTAGGGCAGAATTTTTTTTTTTTTTTTTTTAATTTCTTTCCTTCTCCCAGGACACTTTAAACAAACTATGCCTTGAGTCAGGATGAAAAGATGCTGGTTTTCTCCTGGAGACACCTAGATGTTGACTCACTCATTAAAATCAGTTTCAGAATTTTATTCCTCAAGTAAAAGTAAAATGATGATCTTGTTTCTTCCTTCTCTATCATGATCTACCAGCAGCATATGACCACAAAAAGATTTCATTGTTTTTTTAAAGTTTATTTATTTTCAGAGAGAGACAGCATGAGTGGGGGAGGGGCAGAGAGAAACCGAGAATCCCAAACAGGCTCCTTGCTGTCAGCAGAGCCCGATGTGGGGCCCGAACTCAAACTTTGAGATCATGACCTGAGCCGAAATCAAGAGTCAGACACTTGGGGAGTCGGTTAAGCATCTGACTTCAGCCCAGGTCATGATCTCATGGTTCGTGAGTTCGAGCCCCGTGTCGGGCTCTGTGCCAACAGCTCAGAGCCTGGAGACTGCTTCAGATTCTGGGTCTCCCTCTCTCTCTGCCCCTCCCTAGCTCACACTCACTCTCACTCTGTCAGAAATAAATAAACTTAAAAAAAAAAAAAAAAAAGAGTCGGACGCTGAATTGACTGAACCACCCAGCTGCCCCAGATTTCATTTTGTTTTTAAATAACACAACTCTTATATGATTGAATTGGCACGCTTCCTATTCAAATACACTCCATTTCTGCATAGCTTTTTGTCCCCTCTAATGCAGAAGTAGCCTCCAAGTCCCACACCACAAAAAAGGACTGACGTTCATGCCGTTCACCATTCACTTTATTCAGACACCCAAGCATACCGCTCTGCCCGCAAGGCTACAGATGGTCTCCTCTGCACATGTCATTTCCACAGTAAAGAAAAACTCCATCGTTCCCAGATCCGTGAACAAAGGAAACTCTTAGGACTTCTTCCATTCGTAGCAGAGACAACAGCCCAACCAATCAGCAATGCTTCATCCACAAAATGCCCATTTCCTTCCCCTACCCCCACTCTCCCCTCTTTTAAAGCTGCAAAGGTTACAACAGTAACCTTTAAAATCTACTCACTTTAGGAGAAACACGGTGAGGCACTCATTAATTTATATCTAAAAGTAAAAATAAATAATGAGGTTCTTGAACAGGACAACTTCCTCTAGGTCAGAAGAGGACTACAGCCTGGGGGTGAAACGAGAGGTTAGCAGGTACCACGAAATGGTAGATTGTCTCCTCCTTGAAAATCTCTTGCAGGTTGACACAATTCAGTAGGATTAAAAAAGGCCTCAGCTTGCACACAACTTAGGTGAAAAGCACGGACCCAACAAACCAGGACACTATTTCGCACTCGACTTTGATGAACTGAATCAAGGACAGGGTGGCCCACCCTGATGAATGACAGCCTCCAAACAAGGGGCTCAGTTAAAGTGAGTTTTGACACCATATATAGATTCCTCAACTCTTTGGAGAAAGTCCATGAGAAGCTGGATCAGTCTTTAAGCCTCAACTAAGCCTGGATCTTCTTCCTCGACGTAAAACAGCAAAAGCACCTGCGAGGTGGAGTTATCAGTAAGAGTGCCCTCTGGACTTTGAAGCATGAGGCCAGGAAGCAGAAAGATCTCTGGACAGGTCTGGGAAACACAAGAGGCAAACCACAATCAAGTTAGGCAGGCCTCACAAAAGAGAAAAATCTGTTGGGGGTCTTCGAAACAACAACATTCACGAGTGGGCAAAAAAAGGAAACAGGGCGATAGCCTTCAGACGTTGAGGGCAAGTCCGTCGAGATGCTTTGAGATTCTCGGCTGAGACAACGTGTGAGTTCAGCCTCCGTGCGCCACCAACACCGCAGCAGACGTGTCCCGGAAGGAGTCTCCACAAGAGTCCCTCTTCTTCCCCACGACTCCGCTGACACGAACACCCAACACACATCCTCCCCTGGCCTGTCACACTCCAGCTTCCTGTCTGACCCTCTCAGCCCTCGGCTCTCTGTTCTCTGGCAGTGGGTCTTGGGTCTTTACCGCCAGGCCCGATTCAGGAGTTTCACTTGTGCCAGTCTCTTAGTGATCATGGTGGCAAACACCAGGCCAAAGAGGACACTGCTGATTAGCACGTAGTCATAGTCGTCCTTCAGGACGTCAAACTGCTTGGATGGGTAGACTCGAGTTTGGTAAATGTCCAAGCCGTAGGCCACAACCTAGAAGGCAAAAGGAGCGAGAAATACGTAAGAAAGGTGGCCAGCGGTCCACCATGACCTCAAACTCTGGTAAGAAAAGATATGGAATCCTCAGCTGTCTTCTGGGGTGAACCGAAAAGCAGCGATCACACACAGCGGCTGTGGGCTCTACTCACCAAACAAGTGGACTCCAGGCCTGAGGGAGCCGTGTAAATCCCTCGCATTCGAGAAACCGTCTGGTTGTAGTTAATGAATCGCTCTGCGTGTATCTGCACGTCTGGAGAGTACGGGATTAGGTTCTCCTCTCTGCAAAACATCAGCCAGGACTGGCATTCAAAACTCCTGCAAGGGGATCTCTTGGCTGCCCTTTTTGAGTCCCAGGAGGTTTCCAGGCCACATATCTAGCCTCAAATCTTCCTTCAACATCTACTTGCATCACGTAGTTAAAAATTTAGCAGCTGAATGTCAGCAAGGGCTACAAGAAAGAAACCTGTGTGGAGAGTAAGATCTGGATTCCTACCTCGTTCTAAATCTAAGAAAACAACAGAATGCAACTTCACCCTAGAGGAGGAAAGTCAGGGCCACTCTAAAACTCACCCACGGAGCCACACTAGGCCAATTCCTGCTCTTTGCTCCACAGTGACTCGGTCCGTGCTCCTTGGAAAACCCTAGGATCCTCCCACGTGTCTCCCCAGCTTCAGCCGCCCCTCTCTCCAAACCAACACCCCCTTTCCCCCTGTTCCCCTTTTCCTGCTCCCTCTTTCCCACACCCCTAAGTGAAGAGGATTCGGGACAGAGGTGGAGAAATATGCAGAGATGATGGCGGTCAACACAAAAAATGACTACTAACAATGCCAAGCTTTTGACTTCCCCACATAACCCAGCCCCCATGGCCTCCCTGAGCTCACTTCCTAGTGTCCCCCCATCCCTGCTAGCTGCTGCGGCCACTGTGGCCTCTTCCCTGCCTCTGGCTCACCAGCCATGATCTCAGGGCACAGGCACTGGCTGTCCCCTGCCTGGAAGTCTTCCCTTACATCCACAAGCTGGCTTCTGACCTCCTCCAAGGCTTCACTCCACAGTCACCTTTCCTGAGCGGCTTTCCCAGGCCACCCTCTCAAATTTCACCCCCAGGTACCCCTCCCCAACCCTTCATAGCCCCAGTCCCTTTTTGATTTTCTCTCCGTAGCATTTACAAGTACCTAACACAACATTATTTCTCTTGCTTATCTCATTTAACCTCCTCCACCAGAATGTTAAGCTCCATGAGGGCAGAGAGTTTTGTTGGATTTGTTCACTGCTATGACCCCAGCCCCAAGCACAGCAGAACGGCAGACAGCAGGCCAAGGACCAGGTTTGTTCGATAGGTCACATTCTCAGGGTCAGAGCCTTCAGCACCACCTGCAAGGTCTCACCTGCTTTGTTCTGTTGGGATCTCAGGACGGCGGGGATCCAGCAAGGCCTTAGGAAGGGAAAGAATTGCTCCGGAAGGTAGCCCAACTACACAGAAACAAGTCAACAGAAGTAAATGTTCACACAGTGATCCAATCCCAAATCGGGGCTAGTCACAAAAATGTCATTATCACAGAAATTTAAGATAGTTTGAAACCAAAAATTGGGTCACTGAAGTGCCCTTAAGTGGCCAAAAACAGTAATTCAAGAATACACATGGGTCTGAATGAAGGTTCCCACTTTTGAAGATAGTGGTTTCTTCACACATCATCCTGAGACCTCAGGAAATCAAGTTCTAGAATCAAGAAATGGGTATGATGAGAGAGAAGAGCGCAGAAGGCCACTTGATCTCTTCAGCCCTCTCCTTTCCCTCCAGTGACAGCCGCCCCAACAAAGCGGGCGTCCCCGCCGCTGGCCGAACACCAGAACACCAGGTGTGTGCGTGTCGCTGCAGGCCACAGGAGAGCCTACTGGTTACAGAATGGAGGGACCAAATCTGGGAAACCCACAGATTTGAGAATAAACTAGTGATCCAAGTGCCTGTCGGAGCTGAGAGTCCCTGACGTCTCTAGTAAAATCCAGCAGACCAAGCAGCCTGCTAAGCTGTCACTAAGTCCCGCACCCAGACACAGAAGGAGACCCTAACCCCTGCGGGTTTCCGCAGTATCAGCACAGACATGACATCAGGGCTCAATTTGCTGGGTGAGGTGAAAATGCCTGACAGAGAAGTGACGTGGCTCATCAGAAATGAGTCGTGCCGTCTCTTACAGGTGACAAAGCCAGACTAAGGAACTTTCTCGGCTGAAACAAAGCCCTCCTCAGTAACCTCCCCTACGGTGGTCAAACAGGGTGTGCCAGCGTCGCGTCTCCAACCGTGTCCTTCAGTGTGACGCCCTACGGAAACCCCGCCACCCCGGACACCCTCCCCTGGTCACTCACTGAGCAGGTGCCGGCTGGTGATGCCCCGCTCGGTGATGGTGGCTTCCATGGCACTGATGGAGGAGGGGAAGATGTAGGACTGCTGGAGGACCTGGGGCAGCTGGGGACGGTCCAGGGAGCTGAAGGCGGTGGCGTTGTACTGCTCGGTGCCCTCGTAGAGCTCCAGCGCGGTAAACTCGTTACGCCGGGCCTTGGTGTTCCAGTACTGGTACTGCAGAGAGAAGAGAGGGCAGCTTGGGACGCGGCTGCTGGCTCGGCGGGAAAGGGGAACTTCCACAGGAAGCCAGCTTTCCGACGAGCTACACGTCCAGGGAGGAAAGAAACCACCCAGCACCCCACTTTTCTTCCTTGCTGCCAAGTTTACTAACTTTCAGGGTAGTTTTATGTAGTTTTATCCAAAGTGCACCATAAGACAAAAGGGGTTTTCAAGATACTCAGAAAGCAGAACAGCAAGTTAGCGTTTGAGCGCTTATTACGTGGCAGGCGTCGTCCCAACCTAGGCCACAGGACACTCTGCTCTCTCTACTTCACAAATGATGCAACACACTGGCTCAAATAACTAGTTCAAGGTTATACAGTCAGGAAAAGGCAGGGCTGGCATCAGCCCCAGGTGGTCTAATTTCTGAGCCTGTCTCAACTGCCATCCAGGGGTTTGGATCCTACAAAAACACAAAGCAGCCACTGGTTGCAACAAGAGGCGATGAAAGGATTCGAGACACGGGGAGACCAGCCATGCGCTCTTGACTGTGTCACGTCCCTGGTAGTGACACCTGTAGATCTGCCCCTCCTTACCACCACCCAGTTCTCGGAGTGCACAATGTGGACGGGGCCCTTGGCTTTCCTCTGCACGGAGGAGTGGATGATGCGCCCGGTGACACCATCAACGAGGAAGATGCCGATGAAGGTGCGCTCGTGGTGTATGTCTGTGCTCTCCGTCACCACGGCCAGCAGGTTGGGGTTCAGGCTCTGGGGAGAAGGAGAGAAGAGGTCCTTCAGAACCACGATGGCAAATCACGAGCTCCACTCTGCTGTGAGCCCTGGGCAGTGCGGCAGACCTGGAGCCTGCCAGCCTGGAGGAGAAACCAGACCTCCTAGTCAGAAGAGCTTCCTATTGGAGTTCGTCTTCCCTGCACTGGATCAGAGTCCCTGGGTGCCGCGTGCCACACCGGGTGCTTGGCCTACATCGCCTCACTGAATCCCGTAAACCTGCGGTGGAGCTGTGGCTCTCCACATTTGGTAGGCGAGGAAAGGCTCAAGGTAGTTAGTTACGCAACCTGCTCACGTCACAGACACACCAAATGGTTAACTCAAGATACAGGTCTGCCCACTCACGGACCTAAGTCATCATTGCAGCGACGCTGTTTATCTCCACCACTGCCCTCCCTACCACTAAGCCAATGGCCGAGTCTGCTCTGGTCTTCCCTGACCTGCTGGTACAATGTGACACAGGGCGGTCACCCCTTCTGGAAACACCTTCTCCGCCTAGTGTCCGTGACACGTGCCCCCCTGCTTCTCCTCCACCCCACGGACCCCTCCTTCTCAGTCTATTCTGCGGAGTCCTCATCTCTTCGGGCTCCTGGACCTCGTCTATGCTCGCTCTCATGGTCACGTCACCCACAGGAGCTGGCAATGGCCAAGGCTGCGTATCTATGTCAGACTCTCCCCGAATTCCAGGCTTTGACAGGCTGCCATCTCAGTATCTCTTCCTAAATGTCCCATCTCACACCTGACATGCCCCAAAGGGAACTCCTGTCCTGCCCCTGCCTAAAGCCTGCTCCCCGTGGGCCTCCCCCTGCGTCAGGGTCTAAGACCGGAGACCTCCAAGCCATCCTGGACTCCCCCTTCTCTCTCTCCAGCACAGACCCAAGCATCCCATCCATCAGCATATCCCACTGGCTCTACCTAAAGACACACCTGGAATCTGGTCCCTCCTCACCCCCCACCGACCCTGGTCAAGCTGCCACCACATCACTGGGGTTACTACAACAGCCTACGCGGTCTGCCTGCTCTCTCCCTCGGCCCTCTGGTCTCAACACAGCAGGCTGAGCGAGCCCTTCATCTTGGTCGTTTATGTCACATTTGTGTTCCCAACTCCCCACTGGCATTCCATCTCACGTGGCCCAAAGGCCAGAGTGGCAGCTGTGGTATGCCCCGCCACCTGCCGCCCTCCGACCTCAGCAGCCTGGACTTTCCTCACTTACCCCATTCCAATCACACCATCCTTGCCATTTCTGGAACACTCCAGGCCCACTCTGGCCTTCCTGTCTAGAAGGTTCTTCCCCTGCTATCACACACTGTCCCTTCCTCCTTCCGTCCAAGTTTCACTTAGGTGTCACCATCTCAGTGAGGCCCTCCTAACATTCCTATTTTAAATTGCACCCCCTTCCAATCCCAGCTCCCCATTCCTTCTTCTCAGTTTCACATTTTTCTGTAATCAACCTCTAATTTACTGTAAACTTATCTATTTATTTTCATTATTGGCCTTTCCAGAATATATAACAGCCTCAATTTTGTCTATTCTGTTCACTAACGTATCCCAGAATCTAAAAAAGTACCTGGCATCCTCATAGCACTCAAAAAAAAATGAAAGAAAGAAAGAAAGAAAGAAAGAAAGAAAGAAAGAAAGAAAGAAAGAAAGAAAGAGAAAGAAAGAAAAAGAAAGAAAGAAAAAAGTACAGCTTCCCCTCTGTGGTATTCCTTCTAAACCCCAACCAAAGTCTAACCGTGAGAAAAACATCAAACAAAAACTGCCTACAAAACACCTGCCCAGTACTCTTCAAATCCACCAAGATCATGAGAAACAAAGAGAGACTGAAAAACGGAACAGAGTGGAGGAGACTAGAGAAACAGGACCACTATGTGGAGCATGGGGTCTGGGGCTGGGGCCTGCGGCAGAGAGGGACCTCAGCGAAAAACCTGGTGAAGCCTGAAGGAAGTCTGGAGTTTAGTTAACAGTCTTGCACCAATGCCGGTTTCTGAGTTCAGACAGATGTACCACAGTCTCCCAGGAGAAACCAGGTAAGGGGTGAATAACCAGATTCGATGCATGGTCTTTGCAGCTTCCCTGTAAATCTAACATTAGGCCAAAACAAAAGGCTTATTGAAAAAAGACTAAACAATGTGTGTGATGAATATGAATCTATTCTTTTTTTTTCAATCTACTCTACTTTTTCAACACAGAAAAACACAAGTACTCTAGTAAATTTCACCTCATAAAGGTAAATCACATAGTGAATGTATTTTTCTCTAGTACAAGTCAAACGTACTTTAGAATTTGTTATTTTGGTTGTTCTGAATAAGTCAAACTGACTGCAGCCACGTGGAAGGCATCCATCAATAAAGATTTCAGATCAATGGCTCCAATAGCATTAATTACACAGCAGTACACTAACCACGGTCTGTGTTATCGTCAATCTTCAAGACAATCCTGTGACGTAGGTGCTCTTATCTCCGGTATATTCTTGAAAACAGACCTTCGGGGAGCCTACCCAAATTACCCAGGACAGAAGTTAGCCTGCGGCAGAGCTAAGTCTGTACATGGACGGCCCAGCAGGCCTGCACTCTGCGGTACGGCCTCACGCCTGGGGAAAGCAGCCTGCTCGTCAAGGCTCCTGGGTTGCGCTACCCCGTTCTATCCCATCTCCTCCTCCAACTCAACCCCCGCTCTGCAGAGGGTGTAACCAATGACCACTACTACAAGGACTGCATTCTCTCCCCGAGGTGCTGCAGCCCACTGGCCACCTCTCCGTCTCCCTCCCTTCCCCACTAACTAGTGTCGGACCACAGAGGTGGGGTTTCTAATGGATCAGCTAAGGCTCAACCCCAGAAAGTTCTATCAGCGCTACCACTAGTAACAACAGCTAACCTCTAGTAGGTAGCGGCCACGCACCAGGCACTATGCTACACGTGAGCATTCATGTGATCACACAACAACCCTAGGAACAGGGTATGTTATACTCGTTTTACAGACAATAAATTAAGGCTCAAAGGAATGAAATGACTCACTCAAGGTCAAGTATCTGCCAAATCCTAGAGCCAGAATCCAAGCCACTGCCCCTCTACTTGACACCAGACTGCTGAACCGTACCTTATAGAGCACACTGCGGTCCCCCATCACACGGCCCTGGGAATGAACGTGCTCGCTGCTGCGCTTCCCCTTCACCTTGACGATGCGCTGTACTTCTGGGGGAATAGTCAGCTCCCAGCTTAGCTCAGTGGTAAGATCCTAGGACCAGGGCAAGAGAACCAGCACTTATAAACTGGAGAGCACTTAAAAAAAAAAAAAAAAAAAGGAAAAAAAAAAAAAGAGGGGCGCCTGGGTGGCTCGGTCGGTTAAGCATCCGACTTCGGCTCAGGTCATGATCTCACGGTCCGTGAGTTCGAGCCCCGCGTCGGGCTCTGTGCTGACAGCTCAGAGCCTGGAGCCTGTTTCAGATTCTGTGTCTCCCTCTCTCTCTGCTCCTCCCCTGTTCATGCTGTCTGTCTCTGTCTCAAAAATAAATAAACGTTAAAAAAAAATTAAAAAAAATAAATAAATAAACTGGAGAGCACACTTAGACCCACAAGAGCTGTAGCCAGATACGTCCCATACTCCTCTATTTGGGGCCTCTGTGCTGGAAGAAATGGAGATCAGAGCTCCTAAGAAAACAGTAATAAGGATCTAGTTTGTGCAGGAGTTTTGGAACTCTCGGTTTGGTTCAGAAAGATACTAAAGCTAGTAAGAAAGGAGAGGAATATTCCATGGTATCTCACTGTTTGAGTAAGAAATATCCAAAGAAAGTTTACCACTTTATTACTGAAGGTGAAGATTCCTAGGGGTGCCTAAGTGGTTCAGTTGGTTAAGCGTCTGACTTTGGCTCAGGCCATCATTGTACTCTTCATAGTTGGAGCCCCACTTTGGGCTCTGTGCTGACAGATCAGAGCCTGGAGCCCACTTCGGATTCCATGTCTTCCTCTCTCTCTGCCCCTCCCCTGCTTGCTCATGCGTGCACGCTCTCTCTCAAAATTAAGTAACATTAAAAAAAAAAAAAAGATTCCTGTATCTGAGGCCAGCAGTAAATTACTAAGCTGGCAGGGACCCTGAAACATTACAGGAAATATTTTTTGGTTTTTGGTGTGTGTGTGTGTGTGTGTGTGTGTGTGTGTGTGTGTGTGTGTGTACACAGTCTGGTTTTTTTTTTTGATTTACATCCAAATTAGTGTATAGTCCAACAATGATTTCAGGAGTAGATTCCTTAGTGACGCTTACCCCTTTAGCCCATCCCCCCCCCCACAACCCCTCCAGGAACCCTCAGTTTGTTCTCCATAGTTGAGTCTCTTCTGTTTTGTCCCCCTCCCTGTTTTTATATTATTTTTGTTTCCCTTCCCTTATGTTCATCTGTTTTGTCTCTTAAAGTCCTCATGTAAGTGAAGTCACATGATTTTTGTCTCTCTCTAATTTCACTTAGCATAATGCTCTCCAGTTCCATCCACGTAGTTGCAAATGGCAAGATTTCATTCTTTTTGATTGCCGAGTAATACTCCATTGTATACAGATACCACATCTTCTTTATCCATTCATCCATCGATGGACATTTGGGCTCTTTCCATACTTTGGCTATTGTTGATAGTGCTGCTATAAACATGGGGATGCATGTGTCCCTTCAAAACAGCACACCTGTATCCCTTGGATAAATGCCTAGTAGTGCCATTGCTGGGTCGTAGGGTAGTTCTCTTTTTAGTTTTTTGAGGAACCTCCATACTGTTTTCCAGAGTGGCTGCACCAACTTGCATTCCCACCAACAATGCAAAAGAGATCCTCTTTCTCCGTTTCCTTGCCAACATCTGTTGTTGCCTGAGTTGTTAATGTTAGCCATTCTGACAGGTGTAAAAGCATATCTCATGGTGGTTTTGATTTGTATTTCCCTGATGATGAGTGATGTTGAGCATTTTTTCATGTGTCGATTGGCCATCTGGATGTCTTCTTTGGAGAAGTGTCTATTCATGTCTTTTGCCCATTTCTTCACTGGATTATTTTTGGGTGTTGAGTTTGCTATGTTCTTTATAGATTTTGGATACTAACCCTTTACCTGATATGTCATTTGCAAATATATTCTCCCATTCTGTGGTTGCCTTTTAGCTTTGCTGATTATTTCCTTCGCTGTGCAGAAGCTTTTTATTTTGATGAGGTCCCAGTAGTTCATTTTTGCTTTTGTTTCCCTTGCCTCCGGAGACGTGTTGAATAAGAAGTTGCTGCGGCCAAGATCAAAGAGGTTTCTGCCTGCTTTCTCCTCAAGGATTTTGATGGCTTCCTGTCTTACATTGAGGTCTTTCATCCATTTTGAGTTTATTTTTATGTATGGTGTAAGAAAGTGGTCCAAGTTCATTCTTCTGTATGTTGCTGTCCAGTTTTCCCAGCACCACTTGCTGAAGAGACTGTCTTTATTCCATTGGCTCTTTTTTCCTGTTTTGTCAAAGACTAGTTGGCTATACATTTGTGGGTCCATTTCTGGGTTCTCTATTCTGTTCCATTGATCTGAGTGTCTGTTCTTGTGCCAGTACCATACTGTCTTGATGATTACAGCTTTGTAGTATAGCTTGAAGTCTGGAATTGTGATGCCTCCTGCTTTGGTTTTCTTTTTCAAGATTGCTTTGGCTATTCGGGGTCTTTTCTGGTTCCATACAAGGAAATGTTCTTTATAGTCAATGAAAACCAATACGTATAGCTTTATAGTTAAATACATTTTTTTTAACTATTTACTTGAGAAAGAGAGAATGAACAGGGGAGGGGGAGAGAGAGAGAGGGAAAGAGAGAATTCCAAGCAGGCTCCGTGCTGTCAGCACAGACCCAGACATGGGGCTTGAACCCACAAACCGTGAGATCATGACCTGACCCAAAATCAAGAGTCGGATGCTTAAAAAACTGACTGAACCACCCAGGCAGCTAAATACATTAGTATACATCCATACTGCATATATGTGGAGCCTTGGGGGGGGGGGGGGGGGGGGCAGGGAGAGAGACTAGAAAGGGACACAAGAAGGGCACCTGGGTGGCTCAGTTAGTTAAGCGTCCGACTTTGGTTCAGGTCATGATCTCGCAGTCTGTGAGTTCGAGCCCCGCGTCAGACTCTGTGCTGATAGCTCAGAGCCTGGACCCTGCTTCAGATTCTGTGTCTCCCTCTCTTTCTCTGCCCCTCCCCAGCTCATTCTCTCTCTCTCTCTCTCTCTCTCTCTCTCTCTCTCTCTCTCAAAAATAAATAAACATTTAAAAAAAAAGAAAGGGACACAAGAGCCCCCCAGGGTCCCGGTGCCATATGCTGCTTCCCCGAGGGCCATGTACACAACCGCGTTCCTCTTGTGAACGAGCGAGCCGTAACCTCATGGTTCTGCATTTTCTCAATACTGTACGTTGACAAACAATGGATTTAACAAAATAATGAGGTAGAAAACATACTAAATAAAAGAAACAAATTTCACAAATTCCACTTAAGTAAGAAAACCTGAATATGAACCCCACACATTCTGTGGTCCATACCACTGTGACTCCAGTATTTACAAATGCACAGAAAGGACAAGGGAGGATGCACGGCCAACTACTGACACGCACGCCATCTGCAGAGGTCTGCTCATGTTCTGTGTGCTTCTGGATCAATATTTACAACGTGCGTAACTTAAGTTTTTTTTTTTGAAATAAAATTTGTATTAAGAGCAAATCAAGCTGCATCGCCACCGGCTCCTGTGAAGCCATTTGAATGCACGAAAACCTCCCCAGGGAGTAAGGTCACCAGTACGCTCACCTGGAGGTCAACGACCCAAGACTGCAGTTGGCTTATTTCCCACGTAAGCTTAGTGTCCTTTGTCCTCCTTTGGCTACTGTTTCCTCCCATATGTCCTTAGGACTCCACTGATCATGACACCCATGAGTTTGCTCCCCTCTACCACAAAGAACCATCTCTTTCAAGGTCCCCTTTTTATCAACTTGAAGGGACAATTTTTTTTCACCCACAAGACTAAAGAAGATGTTTTCCAGGGAGACCGTTCCCATGCTGTTTCTGTAAAGATCGGCTGCTACAAAACGTCAGGAAAGGACACTTTTTTTTTTCTTTAACATTTTTAGGACAACAACAGCTAAAACTTAGATGGCATTTATCATGTGCCGGACATTACTTCATGTGATTTACACCTTCATGTGATTTACAACCTTATGGGGGTAGATCCTACAATCATCTTATTTCACAGATGAGAAAACAGAGGGTTGGAGAAGTCATAAGCCCGAGGTTACAAAGTTAACAAGTGATAGAGCTTGGCTTCACTCAGACAGCCGGATCCAAGCCCTTAAGCTCTACACTGTATTGCCTCTCAAAAGACCCTGCAGGACAGGATGGAGGGCCTCTGGTGAGTCCACAAATCCCTTCTGTCCACAGCCCTACTAACGAGGCCAAAGTCAGCCCCTTGTGAACCTCAGAGCTGGACCCCAGAGCCAGTGTCTACACTATTTGCTAGTGCGGGGCTCAAGTATGTCAGCATTAGAACAAATCAATCTCATATCTAAAAATAAAACTCAAAGCACACATTCCATCAGGAGTGGGTCAATAACATCATCCTCATACAGAAAGTACGACTCATTACTCAACCCGGGTTCCCACCTCCCACCCGCTCAAGGATGGATAACATCCCTTCTCTCTGCTATAGAAAAAGAACATGGAATAAAAACTCCCCAGGGGAGGAGCACTTGGGTGGCTCAGTCGGTTAAGCGTCCGACTTTGGCCCAGGTCATGATCTTGTGGTACAGGAGTTCACGTCCCAGAGCCTGCCTGGGATTCTCTCTGCCCCTCCCCCACTTTCTCTCTCGCTCTCAAAATACACTTAAAAATTTAAAAAAAAACCTCCACGAGGGCAGACTTCATGTATCGGGCACCCCTCTTTCCACAGCACCTAGACCCTCGTCTGCCACATAGCAGCTGCTCAGTATGAAAATGACCGCGAATCAGACATCGGGATTATGCTGATACGTCTACAACAGGATGCATGCTATAATCCACTTCTTGGCGGAACATCCGAGGGACACCCTTACTCCTCCCCAAAAGGTCCTGCCACGAGGCGCCTTCCCTACCTTTCGAAGTCGATATCCACATAGCCGTCCCTGTTCTGCATCCACCAAATAGAAGAAGATGGAAGGGGCGAGCTCATGGAGCTGTCGCAAGACATTCCGAGTGGCTGGAAACGCCGTGACCTTGAAAACCCCAGACAGCCCAAGGAAGGAATTAAAGGAAAAGGACTCTCCATACAGTTTCTCAAGACTCATTACTGTTCACCTCCAAAAAGAGCCTTAAGAATAAAATAGCAAATCTTAAAAGAGTTGAAGTCCACTGACCCGACGTGGGGCGTAAGTCTACTTTTGCTGAGAGCCCGAGTTTTCTCAGGTGCAGGAAGAGCCATCGGGTGGCTCAGAGACGCCCCTCAAGCCCACACACGTGCTGGCTGCTTTGACCAGCTCCGACCACACACCTCCCCCCACATCTGACCCTCCTGGATGCCCTCCGGCCACTCGAAAGTCTCGCACCTTGTACTCATCATCGATCAACAGCAGCACCTTGGCGTAGTCTTGATCCATGATGGGGAGAAGCAAAGACTGCAAGATGGGGCGTTTCAGCACCGGGGGGGCCACCTGACTCCACTTCCCGAAAATGGGATTGAAGACATACAGCGAGCTCATTCCCGTCTCCTGAAATGGTCAAGCAAACAGTCAGACTCCACCAACCGGAAAAGAAGGCAAACGCTAAGGGTACATCTGGAGAGCTGGGACCTCAGCTCAGCTGTGACAGCCTCCCCAGTGCCCTCTGGGTGGATTCCCTCTGTGCAAAATCAAGTCCTGCCTCAGCGGGAACGGTCCTGGAGGCTAGCGTGTCAGAAGGGAAACAGGTAAACTGCCTGTGGCTGCAAAGTTAACCAAGCACCGGACATGCTGAGGAACAAACAAAACGGTCAGGCACCGACCGATTCGGCAGTGTCTACCAAACCGCCTTTCTAAGGACATAGAGTGAATCCACAAAAATCCAGCTAATTCTGGGAGGCAGAGATAAACAGCTTGTGTCCTGCTCTCCCTCGTCTAAAGAGAAACCGGTGGCCTGTGTCCCTGGGAACGAGGAGAGCTGGCTCGTTCCAGGTCTGGTGACGTCACACCTCCTCCAGAGCCAACCGCCCCCCCGTCGGTCCAGGATGCTCCCACCACTCAGGCAAACAGCTGCCTAACCCCTGAACACCTGTCCCTAGCTATCCCAGCATTCCAAAGGCCCCGGAGAAATTCGGCTTGCAAAACACCGAAAAGCCACACCTACTTTGGCTCAAATCCGAGGAGGACAGCCTCACCTTGTCCTTTACCAGAAGGGTGCACTGCGGGGGGTGGGGGAAATGGGCGGTAGTTCTCTGGACCATCAGTTTAAAGGAGGAGTCTGGCTTGACGTTGGGGAGATACTGTTTCCACAGGATGGTGCCAGAGCTGCTCTCGATGCCAAAAAGCTGCAAGATAAACAAATAACTGGCTCGCTACTAGAGAGACAAGCCGAAGAACCGACCCTATCCTGGGAGACTAGAGCTGGCCCTGTCCCCTACCAGAGGCTTTTTGCTTCCCACTCGCGGAGCCTCAGAAGGTTTGGGTACCCGGGGCTTCAAACGCCCTCACCTTGCCTGAGGCCGTCACCATCACCATCATCTTCTGGAGGTTAAATTCGTCTCTGGCCAGGGTGTCAATGTTGACCTCATTCTTAATCTGGCTTCGGGGCTTCCGAGCGTCGTAGAACATCTTCCAGAGGTGGGAGGTCCATGCCTGCAGCAGGATGAGCTGCGACGAGAGGCGTTTCAGGAACATTCCCAGCAAGCCGTCTGGTGTCAAGGAAAAGGTAACACAACTGAGGCTCCCTCCTCATCGGACTAGGTGTTGCCAGCAAGGGGCTTCTCTTGGCGAGGGGTCTCTCCCGCTCCTGTGGGGCATTCAAGTCATCACACGCCAGGCTGCAAGTCTAACAGGCAGTCCTTTGTCTGAAGCTGCCCATCTCACGCTCAGGTACAGCCATGCAGGAACTTCCAAAACCTGCTTTCCTGGCTCACAGTACTCCACCTCCTGGAATCTTGGGAGAGGAGACTAACTAGGAGGTCAGGGGTCAGCCACGCAGGCTGTAGCCATGCTGGCATGTCTCCACCACGGCCCGCATCCAGAATGGCCAGAGGAAAGCTTCTGGGTGCCGCGACAAAGCCACAAGAGGGGAGAGTATCGGGGTGCAGGACTCAGAGGCAGGTGCACTGTGGACAGGTACTCCCATTACCCACTGCTTCGTTCCCACCCCGTCAGCTATTTAACCTATTCCCAACAGACCAAGTGATGACTGACCCCCAGAGCTATCACTCACTCCACCCCACCCCGTGACTGAGGATGCCACCCTCGAGTCTCCTCTGGAGGGTCAACGTGGCCATCGGAGCCAGCCAGTGTGAATAAAGAGCACAGTCTCTGGTGTCACCTGAATTAAAATCCCAGCTCTACTACTTATTAGCTGGGTGACCCCTGTACATAACCTCTGACCTCTGGTTCCTCATCTGTAAAACCACCTGTCGTCTGCTGGGCTATTGGGAAGATTAGACCACAGGATATACACACAGGACTTCACACCATGCGGGGTCCACGGCGAGCGTTCACTGAAAAGTAGTGCCTTTGCATATCCTACTTTGCAGCAACCTCAGCTCAAGGAAGAGGAGAGCCAACGGGACAAGTCACAGCCCCAGCAGTCCATGCACACACGGTAGGCACCTCATCGATGCCGGCCAGGACAAACAAAGAACTAACCAAAAGCTAGCCACGCGAGCAGGGAACGAGCAACAGGGCAGCAGGAAGCAGATTTTACCTTGAATTGCTGGATCCGGGCAGCAGAAATGAATAGTAAAGTCAAATTAATCCTCAGCTCAAGAAAATCCACAATGCCTACCGGGGTGCCTGGCCCAGAGGAGGCCGAGGAAACACCAGCTGCGGAGTGAGGTGAGGGGAGGGAGGGAGAGGCGGGAGGCAGGACTGACCAGAGGGGAGTGAACCAAGTCCAGCCTGCGGCTTGGGACTGGCCGGCGTCAGAGGGCACCGCCAGTCACCACGACAACCGCACCCGCCCAGTCACATCTCTCCAGAAAGATGTGGCTGGGGTTTGGGGATGCCTGACACGGTGCCTGGAGAACCGAGGTACCGAGGCAACAGTAGCTATCATTCTACTGAGTCAAGCTTCCTTTCCCTCAGGATCTCGCCACAGAGGGATGCACAAGAGACTCCTTCAGAAAGAAGAACGGTTACCTAAATCCCATGGCCACAAACGCCCCGGAAACTGGTCACAGAGCTAGGTCCACACAGACTGGCAAAATGACTGTGCCCAGGAAGCCGGGGAGGCCACGAGCCAGCGTCTCTTGTGGTCTAACTGCCAAACCCATTCCCGGGGCGGCCCCTCCAGCAGCCCTGCTGTCCCGGCCTCCGTGCCTACCCGCCTTCTTGCCAAATTCGCCTTCCAGCTCAGCCTGCGCGCCAGTCAGGGGCAGATCCACCGTCTCCAGGCACACCACCTCCGCCAGCGACTCCTCCCGGCCCCACAGCACCACCTTCCCTGCTACAGAAACCCCGGTTACAAAAGCCAAGCCCGCCTCCCCCATCGCCTGAACGCACTCTTCTCCGTGTCTCAGGGATTCCAGCAGCCCCTGCGGGAGACAGAGAAGCAGCGGGGGAGGGGGGGGATTCAGCAGCTCAAGTAAGGGGAGTTCCATACCCCACCCTAGCATGCTAAGGGATTACTCAAAAGCAGGTGACATATGGCTCTAAAAAACATTCAGGCTACACTCCGCTGGAATCTTTGCCAGCAGCCGGTCCACAGACCCCAAAATAGAGTCTGACTAGAAATCTGGGCAGGCCTGAAGAAAAAGAAGAGGGCCGAAGGAGGTCTGCTCACCCAGCTGCTGCAGAAACAGCACCAGGTGGTCCTCCGTCTGCACCAGGGCCCGGTAGCCCACGGAGTCATCCTTCTTCAAGAACACCTGGATGTAGAGCTGTGGGCAGAGTGAGAACCACGCAGTCGGCGAGCATCCGCACGCCTCTGAGCACCAGACCCCCAAGGCCGAGGCATAGGGAGCGGTTAGAGGCCCGGCTCACGGTGTTATTCGCTGTGTAAACAATACGGCTACCACTCAGACCCCCCACGAGGTAACGTGAACTCGTCGGAGCCGGCGCAGGGGTGCTAGGCTGCAGCTCGGACCTCCCCAAGGAGGAACCTGCGTGCTTCCCGGGCGCCGCGTCATTCCTCGTGCTCCAATCCCCCGCAAAGCGAGCAGAAGGCTCAGATCAGACGTTCCATTTTGGAGACGAAGAAGCCACGGCCCCAGACAGGCCGAAGAACACCCTGAACGTGCAGAGTGGCAATGCGGGGTGACAAACGCAAGTGCAGGCTGTGGCACCGGTGACCCCTTACTAGCTCCGTGACTCTGGGTGGCATCCTGAATCTCACCAGGCCCAGTTTCACTGGTAAAATGAGGGTAGTAGAGCCACTTCACAAGGCTGGTGACAGGCGGGGTCCAGTCGATTAGTGCGTTTATGAAAAGCTCAGCACAGCGCCTGGCACGCTCACCGCTTGGCATAAATGACACCCGCCTCTGCTGTGATTCACAGGGACTTGCAACAGGTCGGCTGCTCAGGAAGAACTAGAACCCGTGTCCGGAGAGCCCTAATCCAGGGCCCCAGGCTGCGAGCTGGCCCTGAGGAAGCGAGGCTCACGGTGAGAGGCTCACAGGACAGAGCAAGACCAAGGCCCCAACTCACCCGCTCTGGCCGAGTGCCATTCTGTTCCAGGCTGAAGGTGATGGTGGTGTCCAGCAGCCGCCGACCCGTTTCCACTAAGTAGAGATTGATGGTGTAGGTCTGGTTGAAGCACGCCAGTGAGTCCTGTGGGTACGGACGGCACGGGTTAACTCGAGAGATCCCCCAAAGCAAAGCCCCACAGAGGACGTCCAAGAATTGGGGTGAACCACCCTAGAGGGGGACCAGGCCAAAAGAGGAAATACACGCAAAGGAAAACAAAAGCAAAAAAGAAAGCTTAATCCTGAGACGGAAGTAAGGTACCTGAGTCAACAAACAGAACTACGACTGCCGTACTTGAGGCAGAAGGAAGTCGGTGCGGCGCAGCAGACTTCCCAGAGGTAGGGCCACAGAGCTCTCCAGAGGAGCTTCGGGGACGGGGGACGCAGCAACAAGCGTGCCACCCAGGGTCCCACACTCTGCCCCGATGCAGATGCACAGACTACCACTTGGCAATACCAGCCAGGACCCCAGAAGAGACAGGGAAATTGAGCGCCAGGGGCAAAAGTGCTTAAGAACACATTCTAGGGTCTCTCCTTCCAAATTCCCAACTAAAGAGGATCCAGAGAAACCGGATTTCATTTACAGAACGTGGCGAACCCCATGTGAGGCTGAGGGCTCCGGGAGACCCGCTCCAAGCCTCAGCTGCTCCCAGCTTCCCTGGAGGGCTGCCCCTGTCTCTAGGTCTGGCACGATGCCAGATGCCCAATGCTAGTACTCAATGCCACACTGTACCTGAGGACTAGACTTCTCCGAAAAACTCCCCAGTGACCCATCTTCAGAACTGCTAGGTTTCTGCGGGGGAGAAGAGAAGGACAGAAGGAGAAAATTTAGCCAAAGGGTTATTCCCCAGGCACCAAAACGAAGCTCTCACTTCTGTGTCGTCTCAGCCCCTGGAGAAGACAAACCTCACTCCTGACTCTTGCCCAGAGAGCCTGTGCAGCCCTTAGCAGCCCCAGGGGAAAAGTGAGGTTGTAATATTAGGGTTCATTCCCGGGGACAAGGGGGTGTGCAGAAAGTTCTGTAGAACCAGCAAGAACTTATTTCTCAACGGCTTCCTGCCCCCTGCATTCCAACCGCCCCGACTTTTGGCTCTCAGGGCTCCTGGTAGGTAGGAGGAGATGCTACTCTCAATACTCACCACTTCGCTCCGACAGGTCATGACCGCAGCCACCGTCTTCTCCCCAGTGGTGGCAAAGCTCACTAGGGCAGCCTGGGAATAAAGCAAAGTGCCACTTCCTAAATGGGGCCCGTACCAGCCAGTGGCCTTACAGAGGAGCACCTCTACAGGGAGGTTCCCTAGGCCTTGAGGCTAAAAGTGCTCCTGACTTTGGAGCACAGCAGCCAGGGCACATGAGAACAGACGAAGGCCCCAGGTGCGTCCATAGCTGCACATAAGCCTTTCCCCATACCTCCAACACAGGCACAGGCCAGTCATAAATCTCATGCTGTTATTAGTATCTACACGGAAGCTCGAATTAACACCCCCACCCTGCTGCAGACTCAGAGGAAGGCCCTAGTTTTACTCTAAACATTCTTTGTGACTCTCAGAAAAAAAGTGTTCCATTTCTGCTCTAAGGCTAACCCCTCTCAAAGCACACACAGAGATGTCTGGACCCGGAGGAAACATCTACAGATTCAGAGGCAGGGTTTTCTAGCTTCGTGACTTGGCTAGATTCGCCTGAATCCTATGCTGCCTGCGGTTACCTGTGGGAAGTTCTTGAGCAGACTCAGGACCCCGTGACGATAGTGCAGCAGAGCATAGTGACTCGGAGACAACTGCAGGAAGAACTGGGCCCGAGAAGGATCCACCGGGTTGGGCTGCGTGGGCAGGACCCGGGGCTGGAACCCACTTGCAAATTCCAAGTCAAGAGACTGAAGGGCAAGAAGAAAGAGGATTAGGGATAAACGCAGGCAAGTCACTGATCCACTGATCCATCCCAGGCCTGCTTCCCCTGCCCCACTTTGCCAGTGAAAGTAACTAGGCCATGGCATGTGGCTCCGGAAGCTCCCATTCAGGTTCCCCAAAGAGAAGAGTGGCCCATTTCCCCTCACACCAGGTCAGCCAGAAGCCTGACCTTTTCCCAGCAACTGCCAAGGCTCAGGAAGGAAGCAGCATCACCAGGAGAAAGACTTTTCTAAGCGGCAAAGCCAAGGCCTTGGGCCAGAGGGCCGCAGCACTACCTCTCACCTGCAGTGGGATCTGTCTCAACTCCCACTCCGTCTCCAGGGCCAAGGTCTGGAGGGACCGTGAGCTCGGATCAGGACACACCAGCACAGCCTCATCCACCACACCACAGGCTCCGGTGAGACTCTGAAGCCAGGGGGTTGAAACCCTGACCTACAGGAAAGATAGCCTAGTGAGAGGTTCGTGAGAATTTTTACATTTCCCTCTCGGCTCATCAGCAATGTCACCACCAATCTCACGGGGGGCTAAGCTCAAAGGTTCTTCACGGCTGGCTCTAAAGGACTTCTTCCCATCCCTCCCAACCTCTCAAGAGCTCCAAAGTTGGAGAAAATCAGGATTTTGTTTCTGGTCACTGGAAAAACATACCCAGTCGTCTTTAAGACCTGATACTTCAGGTAAGCATTTCTCCACTATATTTATCAAATGTGGTTTCCTCGCTATCTCACGGTATCATCTTCTAAGAAACTCACAGGCAATGAAAGCAACTTATGTAATTTTCAGCCACCCCAGTAGAGCACCGTGTGCAAATGTGAGGGCTTTAAACAAGCACTGGATGAGAGGAAAAGAGTCCCAAGTGACCAGAATCAGGGACCACGAATGGCTTCCGGCCAAGTTCTCTGGTCCTGGATGCAAAGAAGGGCTCCATCTATTCCCCTCCACAATCCACAAGGCTCTTCAAGCCGATGCCTTGACCATACCTGCTGAACAATCTCTCCATCTTCCACGTTAAACTTGACAATATTCACGTGGCTGAAGGGAACAACTCCGAGGGCCCACACCACCCCAGAACCGTAGGAATACATCATCTGGTAATGGATGCTGTCACTAAGAGACAGAAGAAAAAAGGCAAGGAGCAACAGCTTCAGCTGTGGGACAGCCCCATCTCAGGGGTCCTCTAAAATCAGTCAGGTCCTGGGGCACCTGGGTGGCTCAGTCGGTTAAGTGCCCGACTTGGACTTGCCCGACCTGGTTTGTGAGTTCGAGCCCCGCAATGGGCTCCGTGCTGACAGCTCAGGGCCTGGAGCCTACTTCAGATTCTGTGTCTCCCTCTCTTTCTGCCCCTTCCCCACTCACACTCTGTATCTCTCTCTCTCAAAAATAAACATTCTTAAAAAATAAAATAAAATAAAATAAAATAAAATAAAATAAAATAAAATAAAATCAGTCAAGTCCTTAGCCAGAAGTCACAAACTAGCAGTCCCCAAGTAGGTTTTGTTTGGCTCACAGTTTTGTTTTGTTTGTTTGTTTTTTAAATAGTCATCAATATTTAGAACTGAGACTTTACAGGGGCGCCTGGGTGGCTCAGTCAGTTAAGCGTCTGACTTCGGTTCAGGTCACAATCTTGCCATTCCAAGTTCGAGCCCCACATGGGGTTCTGTGCTGACAGCTCAGAGCCTAGAGCCTGCTTCGGACTCTGTGTCTCCCTCTCTCTCTGCCCCTCCCCCGTTTGCACTCTCTCTCAAACAGGAATAAACCATAAAAAAAAAAGAAAAAAAAAGAAACTGAGACTTTACATGTAAAAATCAGATTTCTAGCTCTTCTTAAAAGTAGGAATGGCACCCCCAGGCATTCCTATAGGGCACCAATCTGCTGGGTAAGGCTGCCCCCTGGAGGCCAGCCAGGCACACTGCAGCTGCCGGCAAGCCCCTTTGGCCCTCCTTTGCTCCAGGATGCCATGCACTTGGCCACATAGGAACTTGAGTTTTACACTCTGAAAATGGCCACAGGTCTAAGCCAATCTTTTCCTTTCCTCCCTGCCTCCTAATCTCTCCCAGCTTTCCACATCTAGGACTTCTGGAAACCATCTCAAACCTCACCCAGCTCCTACCCTGGCCTCTTCTTCAGTTGTTCTGATTCATAACATGAATGAAAGGCTGAGTCCAACTGAAGACGCACTTGGGTGGCTCAGGTGATTAGGAGACTGACTCCTGATTTCAGTTCAGGTCATGATCTCACAGTTCATGGGTTCACGCCCCGTGTCGGGCTCTGTACTGACAACATGGAGCCTGCTTGGGATTCTCAGTCTCTCTCTCTGCCCCTCTCCTGATCACGCTCTCTCTCAAAAATAAGTAACCATTAAAAAAGAAAGAAAGAGGGGCGCCTGGGTGGCTCATTCGGTTGAGCGGCCGACTTCGGCTCAGGTCATGATCTCACGGTCCGTGAGTTCAAGCCCTGCGTCGGGCTCTGTGCTGACAGCTCGGAGCCTGGAGCCTGTTTCGGATTCTGTGTCTCCCTCTCTCTGCCCCTCCCCCGCTCATGCTCTGTCTCTCTCTGTCAAAAATAAATAAACATTAAAAAAAAAAAATTAAAAAAAAGAAAGAAAGAAAGAAAGAGAGAGAGAAAGGCTTAGTCTGACTTGAACCAGAAGTCAAAAAGCCCAGAGTGTTATGACCAGGAGCAAGTGAGCCACTCCCTTTGCCGGACTGCCTCTAGTGCCCAGTTTGAGAATTTTCTCCACACTGCAAAGGAAACGCCAGAGGTAGCAAGGCCTTGGAGCGCAGGCCTACATCTAGTGAGCCCAACACCATCCATGTGATGCCAATATAAGGTGAGCCTGAGCCAGAACAAACGCTTCAACCCTCAAGGAGACACAGGGGCTTGTGGAGAGCAGGCCGAGGCAGTCATCACCGGCTGGGAAGGTGGCCTTACCTTTCTGGGAGATGCTCCACCCACTTTAGGTGCCCACTGGAGAGATGATGCAGGGCAAGAGTGGTCTTCTTCAGGACCGCGATGTACCTCACTGATGCCTGCAGGCCTACCAGCCCGAGCGCCTGGAAACTGAGCACAGGTACGGGGGTGAGCACGGCCTGGCACCTCCGGGGCCTCGGACTAGAGGAGACGATCTGGAACACTACCACTGCAGCTTGGTAGGTGAGAAAGCAGGCCTTGGAGCCAAACGCATCAGAACCCCAATACTGGCTCTGCCTGTGCTTGGCTGACTTGAGGAGCTGCATTTCCAACCACTCGGCTGTTCTGCTCCCCTGAGACCCCAGGAACCTCCTAAGGGTTGCTCCCCCCACCCCGCCCCCAGGACTGCACAGCAAGCAGGTGATCCCTCTACCGTGGCAACCTTCACACAGTACTGCCACTGAAGGCTACGTGCTTGCCTCCCCCAGCTGACAGTGCGTTTCTTGATCTCACATTCACACGTGTGTTCCCGCTGTCTGGAGGGCTTGCCAAGTGTTTGCCAAATACATTACTATCAGAAGAGGTATAGGCTACTGCAAACGACCCTGGAACGGAAACAACCCCAGCAAAGGTGTAACAGTAGCCCAAGTTGCTCTCGCAACGTAAAATTAAAACACTGGGAGGTTTACATGACATTCTTATACCTAGGACATTACAGAGTTCTCAAGTCACGGTAAGATGAGGACCACCATTCGAGGGCAAGGATACACTCTGCACCTAGCACAGAAATCTGCGCCTACGGGGGTTCAATAAACACTGGCAGAGTAACCACATGTTCCATGACCTCAACTCATCAAGACACTGGGTGTTTGATGTTCTTTGGCTCTTCGGTGGTCCGTGAGGAAAAAAGCCAAAAGACCCGGAATTGCTGTCCATGCAGACCTGTGTTCCAGCAAAGCCTCACGCCAAGCCTAGGTGAAATACAGCTTCTTTGCCCTCTACCTGCCACTGTCCAAGGTAATCTCCCAATTCAGGCCCCCAATGTTAGTCTCCCAGGAACGCATGATCCGGCCTCCATTGGACACAGTGATTGCATCTGGAAGAGAAAAGACCACGGTGAAGTCATCTCCCCAACTGGCCCTCTGTAGCCTCCTCCGACAGTCTGTGCGCAATGGCCGCACCTCTGACGTATGGACGCAAATGGAAGTTACTTGCGATACCTGTCCTTTCCTTTTGAAAACACCCCTTCTCCTTTCTTAGCCAACCCTGCACAAAGGAAGGAACCAAGGAATGGGGAGATGGAGCCAACACCACGAGAGAGACAAAGCAGGACTCTGCTTACCCTGTCCACAGAGCAGCATGGCGTCCACAGCCCCTTCTGCTGTGCCCTTGTCAACATGGCGCCACACTGAGAAACATGAGAGTCAGAAATTACTATAAACTATAAAAGAGAGGCATCCAAGGAGACAGGTAGGGGAGAACTGAAGAGCTCTTTGTTTGCGTAGCAGTATCCAATTTTTTTCCAAAGGAGAGAAGGATTACAGCTAACTGGCAATGGTCTCCTCCCACTCACTAGGTAAGGAGGGGAGGAAGGGTTGAGAGGAGCGACTCTTATCCCAGTCTGAAGTCTCTTCACTTCCCATACCCCCTGCCACCCTAAACGTACGATTGACAAAACAAAATCTCTGTGATCCACAAGAAAAGTAGTGATCGTAAATTGCATGTACACAATCTTAGTGCCTAAAAACATCCATGAAAGCAGCATAAGGAATTGGAGTGGCATCCAAACCTTTACTGCAGAATAAAAGAACGGGTTTTTTGAAGCAGTATCTTAAGAACTCGCAGGAGTTCTCTTACTCGCAGTAAGAGATGCATCTTTTGGCCAACCTGTCCCTAACTTGAGTTGCAGCCAGGAAGACTACCTAAGCCATAGGCCATTCTGGATTCACTATGGTCAGCCATCCCATCCCAAGCTAATGGCCTACACAGGTCACTCACAGATCTCCCCTGTCCGAGAATTTAATGCTGCAATCACATTCTTTTCTGTGGCCACAACCAACTTCTTGGATCCAGGGGAAAATTCCAAGGAGGCAAACTTGAGCTTCCCAACATACTGCTGTCTCCTGAGGAAGAGAGTACAGGGCAGTGACAGGGGTCAAAATCATCACTGCACAAAATACTTAGGGAAAAGACAACTGTGCCAATACGTGAGGTTGTCACCATCTTAGGTCCTTATCTCAGGACACAGGAGAAATGTCTGTTAACGAGATCCGACCAAAAGCAAGATTTCTATGCAGTGTAGTCAGAAGCAAACAGAACAAGGAGAAAGAATACACTCTGGTAGATAAGAAGTGCAAGTCTTCCTTTTAAGTTCACATGTTTGTCTCAAGTGACACATCTGACCAAAGCCCCCCTGGAATAAACATTAGTCCTCTCGGTCTTCGTTAATAGAGGGACTAGACGCTCCTATTACACATGAGGAAACAGACACAAAGCCTGTTGTTCACAAGCATACAATCCAACTTGCCCATCTATTTTCACTGAGCTCTGGAGAAAAAAAAAAAAAAAAAATCATGCAGATTTTCCAACCAAACTCCATAGATGGGGTCAGGCTTCTGTTCTCTACAGCCTTTTTGAGCCCACTCCATGCTTGCGATCCATTTGACTCATTACTCAGACTTCCCTTGGAATAGATCCCGTAACTTTGAACACCGTTCTCTAGCATAAAGGGAATATAGTTAACTCTGCATGGCTCACTACCAAGTACACAGGAGGTGCCCACACATGGCTGTTAGGCAAGAAATACTCTCATCTCTGGCAAACTAAACACACATGGCATTTGCACTAAATTTCTCTTGTGGTGTGGCTTGGTCTGGTTGTTTTTTGTTGTTGTTGTTTCGTCTTCTTTTTTAAAGAAACTGAGCAGATAGACAGACCTATGTGCCATTTGACAGTTTCTTAATTTTTTTTTTTAACGTTTATTTATTTTTGAGACAGAGAGAGACAGAGCATGAATGGGGGAGGGTCAGAGAGAGGGAGACACAGAATCTGAAACAGGCTCCAGGCTCTGAGCTGTCAGCACAGATCCCGACGCGGGGCTCGAACTCACGGACCGCGAGATCATGACCTGAGCTGAAGTCGGCCGCTTAACTGACTGAGCCACCCAGGCGCCCCCCATTTGACAGTTTCTACTTGTATTTTCACATACTTAATTCTTGCTATATCTATTAAATGCTCTATGAAGTACATAGGATAAACGTTACTAGTTTGATTTTACAAGTAATAAATGACTACTCTCATTTTACACATAACTGAACTAATGTCTATTGAGGTCAGCTAGTTACTGTCAGAACTAGAAACACAAAACTAAGAACTTCTGACTCTAATACCCCAGCTCTCTTTTAAAATATTGCTATCTTTTGGGGTGCCAGGTGGCTCAGTCAGTTAAGCATCTGATTCTTGGTTTCGGCACAGATCATGATCTCACGGTTCGTGGGTTTGAGTCCACAGCGGGCTCTGAACTGACAGCACGGATAAGCTTGCGATTCTCTCTCTCTCTCCCCCTATCTCTCTGCTCCTTCCCCGATTGCTCACGCACACTCTAGCTCTTGTTCTCTCTCACACTCTCTCGAAACAAATAAATAAACTTAAAAAAAATACATTGCTATCTTTTATTCGAACTGCAAAAGTAATGCCTGCTCGTTGTAGAAGATATTAAAACTATGTAAAAGTATTTTTTAATCTTAAAATGCTTAAAATACCACCACTATAAACTTTTTGGTGTTTTAGGGTATTTCCTTCTGTTTATTCTTCTATTTGTAAATTGCATACACCTAGTATTTGGGAAGTTGGAATATCACAAGCACATATATATGAATACGCTGTACGCATGTAATATTCACATATTACATTGTAAGGATTTCCACATATCATTAAAAATGTGACTCGAGGGGCACCTGGGTGGCTCAGTCGGCTAAGCCTCTGACTTCAGCTCATGATCTCACAGTTCACAAGTTTCAGGCCGCATCGGGCTCTGTGCCGACAGCTCAGAGCCTGGAGCCTGCTTCGGATTCTGTGTTTCCCTCTCTCTCCACCCCTCCCCTACTCGTACTCTGCCTCTCTCCTGCTCTCAAAAATAAATAAAAAAGCATTAAAAAAAAAAAAACAACTTTTTAGTGTGACTCGAGTTGCCTTTGTCACACTGTCTTATGTCACATACAGATACATCTGCCCCACCAGACTGAGCTCCTTCCTAACTCTGTATCCACAGCACCTAGAACACCTGTTGGCCCATTGCAAGCACTCAACAAAAACATGAATCAATGTGTCTGATACAGAAAAGACTGCACAGAAGAGGAGGTATCCAAGCTGGGTCTGAAGAATAAACTGTTCCCTGAACAGTAATAATAACGGGTAACATTCACTAATCGCATTCAATGAGCCAGGCATTGTACTAATTTAAAGGAATGATCTCACTCATCCTTACAACTACTGCAGGTAACAATGAACTGCTAGTAAACCCATTTTACAGATAAACCTTGGCACAGCGCGGTTTAGTCGCTTTCCCAAAATCGCACAACCCTTAAAATGGCAAAATTTAGTTTCAAATAAAAGCAAACCAATTCCAGGACCTTAAGGAAGGGGGCGAGAGTGAGTAAGCGAGTGAATGAATGAGTTAATGGCACCTCCCGGCTGATGTGAGGCTTGCCGGGTCTTACTCTGAGCCCAGGGTCGAAGTTGCCTGGAAGGGAGCAGAAAGGGCACTCGGTTTAGGACCTGTCTTGACCCAAGCCTCTGTTCACATACCCAAGAGACGCCAATTCGCGGAAGAACGAGAGCTCACTAAGGGGCTGTCGACCCCCGACACCCAGTAGATCAGAAACCTGAGTCCCAAAAACAGGGCCTGACGGGGGAGGATGGAGCAGTGACCTCTGACCACAAAGCCAAGCATGCCTGAAGGTCAGGGCCGGCTTCACGGGCTCGCGACCTGTCACCCAGGGACTGGCTTAGAAGTGCCCCTCACGCTTGGTTTAATGCTCTGCTCTGGCCATCTCAAAACTCTTCATTTTTCAACGCGGGGTCCCACATTTTCATTTTGCACTGAGCCCGGCAAGTTATGCAGCCGATCCTGCTGCCTGTAACGGCCCTCCCTTTAGCAACCACATAGGTACTGAGAAAATAGCCACAGATTTCCCGAACAGGCCCCACACGCACGCACCAATCAAACTTGCCCACTTGGTCTTCGTAGACCGCGTCCGAAAGGACAAGCAGGGCGGCCCAGAGCCAGGGCCAAAGACTCGCCCCTACCGCCGCCGCCATGATAGGAGCCCGGGCCGGCCCGCCGCCGGCCCGGCATGCACCGGGCCGCAGGCTCCGCCTCCGTGGACCATAGAGTTGGCAGCGCACGCGCAGCCCTCGCTGGGGCCCTCGGGATTTGGAGGCCTCCGGGTGCGCTTAAAGTCGCCCTAGAGAAGTCTGGGTGGAAAAAGGCGGGCTGTGGGGCAGATTGGGTCAGGCACGCGCGAGGGCAGCCCCGGAGGGCCGTCCCAGAGGCCCCCGCGCCACCCGGGTCCTAACAGGCAGCACCGCCTTCCGACACATGTGCGTGCAGCGCGATGCCCAAATCCAAGCGCGACAAGAAAGGTGAGTGAGGGGTCCTGGGATCCGGGGGAGCACCGCCGGCTGGCTGCCAGCTGCGGTGGGGACGTGAGTGGGACGCCAGGGCCTCCGCGAGGAGCTCCGAGTGGGACGCCCGGGCCTCCATGAGGAGCTCCGCGGACTAGCTGGGAGCTGCGAGAGGGCTTCGTGACTGGGGTCCGGAGTCTGCTCGGGTCAGGGGAACGGAGACTGTCTTGCCGGGCCTTGAGTGCCTTTCCAAGGCTTATTGGGCCGGAAAACAGCTTCTGAGCACCCGAGCACCCGATCTCGCCTTCGCCCACCTTTTCCACCCTAGCCCATCTTCCTTAGCTCTTCGCGCGCCTGCCACCCTGGCCGCTTTTCCTTTAAGACGGGTTTAATCCCAAATCTGGCCTTTTCACTTGCCGTTGCCTCTGTCTGGCATGCTTATGTTTCGGTCTTCATGTGCCTGGGTCTGTCTCAGCTGACAGTTCATAAGGCACGTCTTAAAAGGCCACTTCTGACTCTTTTATTGTGGTAGTGTCTCTCCCATACAGACTCTCTAGCACAGCCACTGAACAAATATACTTGGGAGCCTAGTACTATTGCATCCACACAACTCCTGAAACAGAATGCTACGGGCACCAGTGACAGTCACAACAAAGTTTATTGCAATGAGAGGCAAGGCCGATCGATGGGGACCAACACTCTTGATCAGAGTGCAGCCTCGAACAGCCAGGGTACAGAGTTTTTATGGCCGATCACATCGTTTTAGCATCACCTGGGAACAGAACAGCAAAACAGTTCCCAGACTAGTTAGAAACAGTTCCCAGATGAGTTAGAAACAGTTGCCGGATGAGGTGATTATTTTAGACTTTCTGCCGCTAAGTTGCAACCAGTGGATCTCCTTGACCTTGCCTCTGATGCTCTTTTCTTTGAACTTTTGTTTCCTTAGTTGGTGAAGCCTGATTTACAAGAGTAGGAAGCGTAATTTACAAGAGTAAAGCAAGACTGTTATCTCTTGACTTTCAGTGTCAAAACAAAGCTGTTATTTTTCAAGCTACAGTGTCAACACAAAGCTGTTATCTCTCAAGCTACAGTTAGCCCTACACTACAATTTAACCCTTACAGTACTCTAGGCATTGGAGGATACAGCAGTTACAACAAGAAGACCTAGAGTCCTCAATGAGTTTAACATTTAGTCACTGGAAATGTTATCCCCCAAAACACCAAAAATCCTATACGGTCAGATTCTAATGAGTCTTATGGACTAAAGATAAAGAAGTGATATTTCATATAATGCAGCCAGAGAGAGGTCTCTGATGAGCTGACAAGTGAGCAGAAACCTAAAGAAAGGAAGTGAGCAATCCACGGAGTTACCCGGGAGAATGGTATTCCAAGGAGAGGGAAGATAAAGTGCAGAGGGGCTGTGTGGCTGGAGCAGAGTAAGCAAAGAAGGGGAGGGAGGTGGGCAAAGAAGACAGGGCTTTACAAGCCTTTGCAAGGAATTGGCTTTCACACCCAGGTGAAATGGGTAGCCACCTGGGAGCTTGAGCAGAGGGATGACAGGGCTTAACTTTTAAAAGATCACCCTAATTTCCTTGTTGAGAACAGACTGGGGAAAGTGAAGCTAGAGGGCAAGGCTGGAAGGAATGAGACCAGCAGCAATCCAAGAGAGGGTCACACTGGCTTGGTCCACTGTTGTAGCAGTGAACCTGGTGGGAAATGGACAGTGGCGTTCTGTTTGCCCTCCTGTGCTGCCCTTAACCCTGACTGGCATGATTGGTTACCTTTCCAGGTATACGCCTTGTGAGTGCCAGGCAGACTGAATAAGAAATAGCCCCTTATTGGGGACACTCATGGCCTTGCATTTGATGCTTTGTTAAGTGTTTGTGGAATGACTGGGTTCGGTAGAGGGAACCCTGGTGAGATGGCAAATGCCAAACCCTTCTGGATATGAGGAAATTGGGCCCCAGCTCTTGGTAGAGGTGCTTGCCCTCCCCAAAAAGACATTGCTGCATCCAAACTGCAGAACAGGTTGTAGCAGAGAAGATAGAGTCCCCAGATTCATCATTCCACAGCTTAAGCCACCAAGATTTTCTCTACGCCCCATGGGGAGTGGAGGGAGGGGATCAAGAAGGGCCCTGGCAAGCTAGGTATCCCTCTGAAAACCGTCCAAGAACAGGAACAAGCCCTGCCCCCACACCTCAGTACAGCTTTTTAAGTTAGCCTAATAGGAGCGAGGGAACACCTGGTTTGTCTAAGTAACAGGAAGTATGTCAAGGGATCTCCAGGCTCAGGAACACTAGAGAGTTGGCGTTCTGGGGACCCTGGGAATACAAAGCCCTGGTGCCTTTCCTCAGGCTGGCTTGGTCCAGCTGAGCTACCAAAGGGGGGAAGGAAATGACCCTGCAAGGCTTCTGGATATGTGTCTCATCATCTATCTTTTTCTTCTTTGTATTAGTTTCCTTAACCAAAACTGCCAAGAAAGGCTTAGAACTGAAACAGAACCTGATAGAAGAGGTAAGAGCTCATTCTTTTTATCAGTTCAGATTTTGGTTTATAAAGGTGGCTATAGGGTTGTCAGGGAAATAACTTTTTTAAAACACACACACACATACACACACACACACACACACACAAACATCACAACCACCACAAGGTGCTGGTTCAGCCCTTTTTCCTCCAGCAACAGCACCCGATAAAAACCCCCGTAGTAACGATTTCTGGTTTTCACAGAGCTCTTACTCTGTGCATGGCACCCCACTAAGTACTCGACGTGTGTTCCACTTCATTCATACGTGTCTATGAATAATGATCACTGTTATGCATCTAGGTAACAGAAACTTAAATTTGGTAGCCTGCCCAGTGTCAAAAAGCTTGTACAGTCACAGGGCACCTGGCTGGCTCAGTCTGTAGAATATATGACTCTTGATCTCAGGGTCATGAGTTCAGGTCTCATGACGGGCATAGAACTTACTTTTGAAAGTTGGGGGTGCACCTGGGTGGCTCAGTCGTTAAGCATCTGACTTTGGCTCAGCTCATGATCACAGTTTGTGAGTTTGAGTCCCACATCAGGTCAGGTGAGCTCAAGGCTTTGGGTGAGCCCTGCCTGCCTCTCTCTCTCTCTCTCTCTCTCTCTCTCTCTCTCTCTCTCTCAAAAAAAAAAAAAAAAAAAAAAAGCTCTGGGGTTACTAGATGTAAGTGTACCAGCCAGCCCCCTGTCTACATTGCTCCAAGGCTGCAAGCTGGGTGACAGTAGATTGTCCTCCAGCACAGTGATTCCTTTTCCGTGAGACCTTGTCATGGCTGCAGCCAGCACTGTGGGCAGAGAGGGGCCGATGAGCCGCTTCTTCTTAGTAAATAATAAGGTGTTACAGATTTCCATTTCACAGAAGCCTTCCAAGTATGGCTGAGCGTTTCTGGGTTGTCAGTTAACGGGCAAAGCAAAGCGATCCATTCCACTCATGGCCACAGATAACCTGGGAAGACCATGGGATGTTGACCCATGGCCCAGCTTCCCCTGCGCTTTGAGATCACGCCTGCTTTGCCTCAGGGGAGCCCCTGTAATCCGTGATCATGACCTCAGTAATGGAAGTAAGGAGGAAATGATGAAATTAGAGCCTCCAGCTCTAAACTTCCACAGTTGTTAGGGACCTAGAGCAGATTTTTTCCCATCTGAGGCCCAACCCGTGCTGCCCCTTGAACTCCAGAACCCCTTGAATTGTCCCACAGCTTCGGAAATGTGTGGACACATACAAGTACCTTTTCATCTTCTCCGTGGCCAACATGAGGAACAGCAAGCTGAAGGACATCCGGAACGCCTGGAAGCACAGTCGGTGAGCAGGTGGCGGGAAGAGGGCCTTTCCGAACAGAGAAGCGACCAGGGTGCTCTCAGAGCAAGGGGCGGTTATTGACCCTGCGGATACCACCTTATTAAGGATAAAGTGCCACACTCCCCAGAGGCACTTTTTAGCTGTTAAAACTGGCCTTGTGTTGAGCTTCTCAGGGGCAGGATTTGGTAGTTGCTCAGGGAATGCCTGAGTAATGATCCCTCAGGAGAAGGGGCATCCTTATCCCTGGAGGCTGGTCCTTTTAGGAACATCCCATCAGTTTTAAAATGTTGATGTGTCCTCTGAAATGACACAGTGACTTGAGAGCCATGTGGCGGGTACCTGCCCTTGGGGTGAGTCTCTGATGGTACGAGTGAGTCCTGGTGTGGCTCAGACCAGTGACTGTGCCTCTTCCACGTTTCCAGATTGGGGCGCTTAGTGGGTCATGTAACACCCACGGGCTGGTAGTCAATATTGTAAACGTTGAGGTCTTCAGGCAGGAAAATCACGAGAGGGATCCTTGGCTGTGGACAGAGCAGGCAGGGCTGTGTGGAAGAAGTAGGAGCCTCTGGCCGCACCTCCTACTGCGGAACAGTCTGGGCCTGCGCTCGGGCTCCCCGGAACTAGAGCTGGTTTGCACCTAACGGGGGGGGGGGGGGATGGGCAGGGCGCTTCCTTCACACACCTCTCTTTTTCTGTGTAGGATGTTCTTTGGCAAAAACAAAGTGATGATGGTGGCTTTGGGTCGGAGCCCAGCTGACGAGTACAAGGACAACCTGCATCAGGTGAATTTCTGGCCAGTGGCGGGATCAGTGAGAGCAAGGCCTGGCTTACAGCTCAGTTCTCCTTTAAACCCCAGACTCAGAATAGCACTCCCGCCCTACCAGCTCCTGACAACCAAAAACATCTCCAGATTTGGCCAGATGTCTAACGAGACTGGGCCGACCCTCTTTTGTTCTGTAGGTCAGCAAGAAGTTGAGGGGTGAGGTCGGTCTCCTTTTCACCAACCGCACCAAGGAGGAAGTGAATGAGTAAGTGTTACTGAGGAGCAGCAGGGAAGGAATAATCCGGGTACTTTATACAGTATGGAGGCGTTGAGTCAAAACTGGTTCCTGGAACACTGCTCCTGGGTCTTCCTTCTCTGCAGCACCGTGCTCCGAGCTGACTGCTGGTCAGCAGCAGAGATGGACAGGGAGGTGGGGGTGGGGGGAGAAGAGGCCAGGGGGCCTGACTTCATGCGGGGCTGGGGGGCCAGTCAGGAGCCTCCCCTCCTACCACTGATCTTTTCCCAAAGGTGGTTCACGAAATACACAGAAATGGACTTCGCTCGAGCTGGAAACAAAGCAACTTTCACCGTGACCCTGGACCCGGGACCCCTGGAGCAGTTCCCCCACTCCATGGAGCCACAGCTGAGGCAGCTGGGCCTGCCCACTGCCCTCAAGAGAGGTACGGGTTAGTCCCTGTAGCGGAAAGGTCACAACTTAGCTGCCGGGAATGCAAGCTTGTGAGCTCAACAGACCCCCTCTGGCTTTGTGGCTGAGCAGGTTATTTCTGCTGGCCTCCGTTTTCTCCTGTGAAAATGGGACTGAGTGACCACCTCTTGCTCGGGATGAGAGTGGCAGTAACTTGCAGCCAGAATTCAGCTAAAGGACACAAGGGAGGCTTCATCCCCCCGCAGACCCTCCTGAACGCTTGCTGGCTTAGCACGAGTGTGCTGGGGTTGGGCAAGGTGGAGTGGGGTCGGGGGTGCCAGCCAGCCCCCTCACGGCTCTGGGCAGCGGGCAGAGAGCTGTGCACAGGCCTCTGTGCAGAAGTCACTGTGTGGGGTCCCCTTCTCTGTAGGTGTGGTGACCCTGCTGTCTGACTACGAGGTGTGCAAGGAGGGCGACGTGCTGACCCCAGAGCAGGCCCGCGTGCTGGTGAGTCTGACCCCTTCTGCATCCTGTGGCCTGTAGCACAAGGGACCACGGCCACTTCGTGCCACACATGCTCCTCCTGACCATTGGTTCCCTTTACACATCTCTTGCAGAAGCTTTTTGGATATGAGATGGCTGAATTCAAGGTCACCATCAAATACATGTGGGACGCACAGTCTGGAAGGTTTCAGCCGATGGGAGAGGACTTGCCTGAGAGTGCGCCCGAGTCAGCAGAAGAATCAGAGGGTGAAGACGACTGACCGGCGCTTGGGGCCAGGACACGTGGGACTGCCGCCCCATTGGGGGAGCAGCAGGGAGCGCAAGACGGATGGACTGCTTTTCTATAAGGTGTAAAACTATCTGCAGGATGGCTCCCTGTGGACAACAAAGAGGAATTTTCCTAGAAAAAAGACCTTGGCTTGGGCTTTGGTTTGGATTCCCAGGATGCCTTTCCTTTTCCGCGAGCCAGCTTCCCACGCTGGCTCCTGCGTGACGGCTGGGGTGGGAGAGCCGCCACCTGCACTGGCAGTTCGCTCCTCTGGCCTCTGTGTCCCCCTACTGGACACGGGGTTTGCCAAGGAATACGGGAGCCCTGGCCGCCCTTCCTTCCGCTTTCTTCCCCTCCTCCCAAACCAGGGCCGGGAGTCTTATAGAGAAGGAGGGACACTTTCACTAAGACCAGAGTAAAGCCACTGCTGAAACCCAGAGCAGATATTAAAACTGCTCAACAGCATACCGGGACCTCTTATTCTTGGTAGTGACTCTAGCAGTAGGTTTTTACCTAAATTGTTCTTGGTGGCGAGTATCCCGCGAAGGATCTCTGAGTGACAGGAAATCTTCGGGATGTGTGGCCCTCTTTCTCTTTTGTGTGTAGCAGCATGAGTGCCATCTCCAGCCGCAGTGTCGAGAGATCAGGCTGGATTCGGGACAGGAGGCTGGGAAGCCTAATCCGTGCTCCTGCCCTCTCCCCCCAAGCCCTCGGGAAGGACAGGAACCAGGCTGCAGGCAGCAGAGGAAACAGATTCACCAGGTTCGCTCCCGGGCTGGGCAGCCAGGTCTAGCACCCGCTTTGTCCAAGCAGGAAGTGGCCAAGTGGACCACAGCCCCAGCCCTTTCACGTGAAGGCAGCTGGGGAATAGAGGAAATAAACAGCTTGTGAACTGGGACTGGGGAGAGAAAACAGGCTCACTAAAGCCGTTTAAGGCCCAGGGTGAAAGTGAAAGACGAGGCCCTCTGCCACCTCAAGCCAGCACTGGCCCTAGCAGAAGTCATCAGGACGTTGGTGGCAGCCAGGTGCCAGGCTGCATGACAGGGGGCTACAGGGGCCCTTCCTCAGTCGCCAGGTTCTGTGCCAGCTGCTCCAGGCTGGACATGCCCAGGATGACTGCACCCCCCGTGAGCACCTTGCAAGGGGAGACAGCCACATGGGAACCGTTAATGCACCATAGCAACCAGCCCTGCCCCGCCCCTGCTGAGACCTGGCGTCAGATTCTGCCTACATCCTATTTTATTCCAGAAACAATTTATGTCTTGAAAGCCTTGCCTCTGCAGGCAGACGTGAGTTCAGAGGCGCTCCCCTGTGCTGCTCGGCAGCTGGGTAAACCTGGGTTAGTTACTTGACCTCCCCGAGCTTCAGACTTCCTTTACTATGCAGGGTGGCTGTGGGAATTAAAATTTTGTGAAGGATTTACTTCAGGCCTGGCACTTACCCGCTCAAGAAAGGGCAGCCCTCAGTAGGCCATGGCTCGAGCCAGAGGAAGGTGTTAGGGACACACGGGACAGCAGAGAGGGGAACCCTGCCAGGCACAGAGTCAGACTCTGTGGAGTGTGCCCCCTGGGACAGAACAGACGCTAATGGCTAAAAAGTGTCCGTTTCAGAGTCCAATCTGTGCTCATGTAGCTGCAGGACCTTAACGGCCTCTGAAATGTTTCCCCACATGTAAAATTGGGATAATCACGCTTCTAGGGCCAGTAGAGCGCGTAATGTGGCATTGAGGAAACCGGATTAGCATGAAGAAATACCGGAAGAAAAGGAATAATCTCGGAAACCATCAAATAATTGTGTAGCCCTCTCCCTTCCGTTGTCCCCCTCAGCCCACCAAACAAAAAAGGGGAAAAACCCGTCCGGGACAGCGGGTTACCCGGAGCTGGGGGCGCTGCCGCAGTGTGCACGGCCTTCTCCATCAGGGCAATGGTCTTGAAGTGGTGTTCCTTCCAGAAGCTGGGCAGGTGGGGAGGGTGGCACAGCGGTCAGTGCCAGGAGGTTACTCCAGGGCAGGTATCCACACGCCGGTCCCTGAGGCGCTGAGAAGCCAACCTCTTAGCATGCATGTGGCCTTCCGGTCCCCCAGTGGGGCATCTTGTAGTCTGGTGGTGGGGGTAGAGAGCACACAGTGGGCAAGAGGAAGAATGCTTGCATTTAACATGCTCACTTCACTAGGTGTGAACAACACAACCCCCCAAATCGGGACCCAGGTCACCAGGGTGCCGCCTGCCACCGGCCCCACGAGTCCCGTCTCTGAGCTTGGCTGAAGCCACCTGCCTCCACTTTTCCCTGCTCAGTGAGGAGAGGGGACGCTCCGTGCCAGCCCCTTGCAGCAAATGCAGAATGTAAAGGAGATAATGGACCCCATCATGCTTTGTAAACTAAAGAGCAGACAGCGTCAAAACTATCAGGCCTTGATTCCCCAGGGTGAAGCCCAGGCCCTGGCTGCTTCACTGCGTGGGGCAATGGCTCCTAAAGTGACAACCTGGCCTGAAAGGTCAGAAAATGCAGTGAGGAGAGGGGGATGCTGGATGAGGACTGACATCACAGCAGTGCACACAGAGTGATCTCACGTATCAGACACTTTAAAAGTCCTTGGCCCGGGGTGCCTTGGTGGCTCAGTCGGTTGAGCATCCAGCTTCGGCTCATGTCATGATCTCACAGTTCGTGGGTTTGAGCCCCACATCAGGCTCTGTGCTGACCGCTTGCTCAGAGCCTGGAGCCTGCTTTGGATTCTGTGTCTCCTCTCTCTGCCCCTCCCCCGCTCACGCTTTGTCTCACTCTGTTTCTCAAAAATAAAAATGTAAAAAAAAAAAATGAAAAGAAAAAAAAAGTCCTTGGCCCTTTGAACAATACTAACATTGGAGCCTCCTGCACAAAACTCAGCTTCTTGTTCTGGTCCCAACGACGTTGGGGTGGGGAAGGCAAATAAACTACACACAGAAATTAACCTTGGAGGCTCATCTTCATTAATGTAGAAAGATTCAGTAGCTTTCCAGCAATCCATGGATGGTGTCTAGATCTGGTAAATGGAGGAACAGCGATAAGGTGTGCATTTCGGGGCTCTTGCAGTAAAGAGCTGTTTAAATCCTCACGACTGATGAGTGCAACTTGGAAATGGGTTGCTTTGAGCCATGGGTACATATTGATGGCTTTTTCAAATTTTAGAAAGTGGGAAACGGAAGGGAAGAAGGCTGATCCCAACATTTGTTCAACTGTAACTATCGACTGGTAATGATTTCATGGCCAAGAGATTACAAAACTCAGATTCCTTTGCCCGAGGTGAAGGGCCCACTAGCAGTGGGGCAGGAGTGCCAGGTTTCCCAAGTCCTCATCCAAGGGCCCCCCTCCCGCTGTGCACAGCGGGTGAGCCCTTCCAGGGAGAGTCTTGGGGACCTGCCAGAAGGCCCAGGGATCACATTCCCAGTCCAGGCCCTAATCCCTCCCAGGAGACACAATATAGTGGCAGCAGGGATCGGGAAAGAGTCAGGAATGCAGGGGCCTCGGTCTGAGCACGAGGAGGAGGTGCCGGTCCACAGGAAATCAGCCCCAGAGACCCCCTATTTCAGACTAGGGGGACCCAGGCCAACTCTTGTGGGACACAGCCCACCTCCAGCTCACCTTTTCTTGTACGTCTCAGCCCAGTTATCCCCAAAGAAGCAGTCCACAGGTGGCTCCCCACCATCGTCCTCCTTGTACTTGCCGGTCAGCGGGAAGACTGCCATCAGATCCACTGGCCCTCACCACTGCCACAAGCTGTTCTAGACTGGCGGGGGGATGGCAGGGAACCCAGGAGAGCCGGAGGACCCAGCCCAGCCTCCCAGGTCCTGGGCCGGGCATCTACTATGTCAGGAATAGGCAGACACAGGGGCCGGGAATGCCCTCCTGCCCACGGGGAGCCTGTCCACACGGCAGCCCATACCAGCCAGAGGGTTGTAGGCATAGAACCTCAATAAAAAGTGCCTGAGGCAGGGGAGGAGCTCCGTCTCCACCTGCCGGGCGGTGGCCTTGTACATGCCCTGCAGATAGAAGAGCCAGATGGAGAGGGTACACATGTCAAAGGAAGAAACCTCAAATCTTCCCTTGCAGAACCCCCAGTTTGCACCCTATCAATCCTAGGGCCTTAACACTCAGGGCGTATGCTTAGTGGAAGGAAAATTCATTTATTCAGCCAACATTTCCGAGCACCAACTATGGGCTGGACATTGAATTTCCATCCACACACCCAAAGGACAAGGCCTCAGCCCTGAGAGATTTAATAGCAAGGTAGAGCGTAAACGGGTATAATCGAGACAAGCCTCAAGTACACTAGTAAGTTCTGTGAGCAGTGCCTGGCACCAAGTAGGGGTTCAAACATTTGCTGGATGAATGAGAAGAAGATACGTAGAGTCTGAGATCTCAGGTTCCTCTGGGGCATCGAGACGGGCCATCTAAGCGGGGCCTGAGCGCTTACTTCTACCAGGGAGAAGGGGAGGAGTGGTCCAGGCTGACGCACAGAGACAGGGCGGGAAGGAAGGGCCCGAGGAGCACACGCGGGCCATGAGGGGAGCCAGGGCCAGAGCCCACAGGTGCCCGTGGGTCAAGCTGAGGAGCCGGCACCTCATCCCCATGGCACCCGGCAGCCCTCTACAGGCTGTCGGCAGGGGAGTGACTGCTAGGGAGAGGGCACAGGAGGCAGTCGGAGGGGCCAGGGGAACCCGGGGTCAGCAGCAGCCCCGCGGACGGGCCCTGCAGCCCTGGCCCTCACCTGGTACACGGTGGGCAGGATCCAGCCGCTGCTCTTGCAGAGGGTATAGATCTCGGCCACCTCCCAGGCAGCATAGTTGGAGAGGCCAAGCTCCACAAACTTGCCCTGCAGAGGAGAGGCCTCAGTCAGAAGCCGCCACGGCCCAGGACTCTAGAAAGGGGAGACAGGGGTGGGGACCCCGGGAGCGGGGTCTGCCCCCAGCTCTGCTCTGGGACTCCCCTGGTGCCTCCACTCTCCTGGGCAACGGCAGGCCAAGGAGAGGACCGGCAGACCACTTCCTGGAGCTCGGAGGCTGGCCTCACCTCCTGGTGCAGCTGGTGGCAGGCACGCAGCGTCTCTTCCACGGGGGTGTCGTGGTCAGGGGCATGCAGGTAGAAGAGGTCCACCCTGGAGCACTGCAGCCGCTTCAGTGATGTCTCCAGCTGGGTCCGGAGACTGTCAGGCTTCAGCGACAGTCTCCCAGGGATTGGCCTTGGTGGCGACTTTTGCTTTGGGGGGAGTAAAATTAGAGTTCAAACCAGTCTGCTGAACACCGGAGAGAGTCTAGCGTAATGGCTAAGACACATCTGGGTTTGTATCCCAACTCTGCCATTACTAGCTCTGTGACCTTGGCCAAGTCACTTAACCTCTCTGAGCCTCAATATTCTCAACTGTCAACTGGTAGTGACCATGGTACTGTCTTGCATGGTGGTCCCAAGGATTGATCAGAACTTGAATGGACGTGCTCATTGTCATCACTATGATGGATTATTTACCAGGCACTAAGGGCTGGTAGAGCCAACAGTTGGTCCCTGCCCTCAAGGACTCACTGTCTAAGGGGCTACTATACAGTAAGTGAGGCAATGATATGTACAAGGTGCTAGGGGAGCCCAGAGCATAGAGGCATGAGGCCCCCTGGGAGTTCAGGGAATGCTTCCTTTAGAATCTGAATCTTGGTCACCAAGGAGAAGTCAGCAGCTGCCAGTTGAGGAAGGGCAGGAAGTTCATTCCAGAGGGTGAGGACAAGGGCAAAAGCCCAGAGAAAAAGAACAGAGGAGCCATGCCTGCAGTTCCAGGGATCTGCAGCACTGGGTTCAGGCGGGTGCACGAGGCAAGAGAAGGCCTGCAGACCGGATGCAAAGGGACTTGAGAGCACCCTGTGGAATCTGGACTTTACAAGGCCACGGGGAGCCTCTGAACACCTTCCAGCTGGGGAGCTAAGTGGACGGTCTTGCAGTTTTGAAAGATGAATCTGAACAAAGCATGGATAAAGAGCCTCGGGCAGGTCCGGAACCAGGGAGACCAGCGAGGGGACCATGGCAGGAAATCAGGAAAGAGGGGCAAGAGGCTGGAGCATGGGCCCCGGGGAAGGAAACGCAGGAACCCATCAGAGAAATAGCCCAGTGCCATTGCGTTGAGTCAGGTTCATTACATACTTTTCTCTTGAGCCCCCATTAAGAATCCAGGGTGGCCGGACTGATGGGTGGGAGGAGGGCCCTCTCTGCACATTTGGGGCTTGGCCAGTCAGCTCAGCCGACCGGAGGGCAGTCAGCGGGATAGAGGACGGCCCACTTGGAAAAGTTTCATTCCCTCACCTCCTCACCCTCTGCCCCTCCCTGTTCTTCAAGTGAATTAAACTTCGGATCTGAGGTTTGAGGACTTTGGCCCAGCCAGCTCCGACGGGAAAGAAGGAAGAGAAGGAGGGCTTGGAGAAGAAAACACCTTCAGGAATATTACCAGAGCGGTCAGAGAGGCAACCAGGTGATCTGGAAAGCGTGAGCACCGAGATGCAGGCATGTTCTCTTGTTCCAGATCCAGCATGCTGTGAATCATGGGAGAAACCAGGCAAGACTCTACGAGAGGGGAGAAGAGCTTGAGTGACACAGCGCGTGTCCTAATAACACTACCGATAGTAACAGCCAGTATCGCTGAGCCCTCCCTGTACCCGCCCAGCACTGCCCGAAGCTTTTCACATGGCATCAGACCGAGAATGGACGTTCCCCTGCCCACACACAAACCCTCCACTTAGCTACATCTGCCTGCTCCAACACCCTTGGCTTTGCCAAATCGCATTCCCTTGGCACCCCTGCTGCCCACTGTGTGGACGCCTGTTCTCTTCTTACTCCTTGGTGGACTCTGTCACTTCTTCAGTGTCTAATGTTCCCTCTTCTGAGCTTTCTTCAACGGCCCCTGGGGAAATTCTCCCTCTTGTGGGCTTCCCCCAGCCTTCTCTGGAATCCCAGCTCCCTGGACTGGGTTAGTGCCAATTTCCCTTCTATGACCTCAGAGGCTAGCACGGAGGGCAGTTAGAAACGCTACCACCTCCCCTCTCCCATCCTGCCTGCTCTGCCCACTGAGTAACCGCAGCTGCCAGGCACTGCCAGGCACTGCCAGTCTCGTGAAGTGGGAGGCACTGCCGACTGAACGTGGCACCCCGAGCTCCACAGAGCAAAGTCTAGGGCCCAGAGCAAGGAGGATGCAGATCTCCCAACTGTCCCAAAGTCTGATCCGGGGCTGTGCCAGGGAATGCCAGAACAGTAGGGGCAGGGTTCTGGCAGATGGGACCCGCACAGTGCACCCGCGGGGGGCGGGAAAGGGGGCAGGCACTGCACAGCACCAGATCCAACCCTTTCAGTGCCCCCTAGAAGAGTAACCGAGGCGTCCCAGACTGGACCTGTGTGGGACATTGCTGTAGGGAGGGTCCTGGACGATCTTCCCAGAAGGGAAAAGAGGAAAGGAAGGAGGTCAGGACAAAGGATGTCCGGCTGTCTGGAGCTAGACGTTCACGGAGTTGCCGGGAGGTCGGCGCCCGGGAGGGGCGCGCGGCTGGGACACGGCTGGGGCCGGCTGGGCGCCGCAAAGTGCACGGGAGGGACAAGTTACCTCTGCAGTCGCCGCCGCCCAGCCCGAGGCCCAGGCCGCCCAGGATGCTCTCGGACTGGCCGTCGCTGTACATGAAGGCCGTGTCCAGCTCCGTGTGGCCGCGCTCCAGGAAGGCGCGCACGGCCGCGGCGCTGGCTGGGGTGTCCATGCGGCGCCCCATTTCTAAGGTGCCCAGCACTGTGGCGGGTCAGGCCGGCGCCCCCGAAGGGGCCCGCGCGGCAACACGGGCCGGGACTTGGCGGCGGCGGGCCACTCTGGCGCCCCCGGGGCGTGGAGCGCTGCCGTCGGGGGGCGGTGGGAGTCAGCGCCATGAGGGGTCTCGGGCCACGCCCACCGGCGTTAGGGGCGGAGTTTGGAGGCCGAAGGGGGCAGGGCTTTGGGGACCGCGTGCGCTTGGTTGAGGCGGGTCTCGGCCCTTGGTCCGGAGGGTTGAACTAGTTCTGAGGGTTTCCAGCGAACCCGAAGGCCAACGGCTGGCCCTCCTGGGGCCTCGCTGCCACGTCTCCCCACCTCCCTCGGCCTCCCCTCGCCCTGAACTGTTCCGGGGGCCCGGCGTCGTTCCGGAGGGGGTTTTCCTACGCGCTAAAGTGTCTTGATGTGAGAGGCCTTGGCTGGGGGAATGAGGCTCTCGGGGCTGTCCCGCCGCCATGCGGTCCCAGAAGTGGGTGTGTGATCCCTCCAGTTCCGACTTGCCAAAGGCTTTGGCCCGAGGCCCTGTGGAGTGACAAGCAGAGACAGTCAGGCTCGGATTAATCTATCCCAGCGAAAATACCTTTCCAACATGAAGGCAAAATAAAGGCTCTGTTCAGACAAGCAGAGGGACAGAGCATTCACAGCAAACTTCCACTGTTAGAAGTATTTGTAGACCGAAGGAATTCGATTTTCGAATTTACCCACACAAAACATGAGGGGTGCTGGAGGTGGTCAACGTGGGTGAATACAAAACACATTTGTTTAACCTTTAAAAAAGATCATTGCGTTTTTATAAAATTAAACATAAGTTTACCATATGACTCCCCGAAAGCCTATGTTCACACAAAAGTCTACACACCTGTGTTTTAAATTTTTTTTTAATGTTTATTTAGTTTTGAGAGACAGAGTGTGAGTGGGGGAGGGGCAGAGAGAGAGGGAGACACAGAATCGGAAGCAGGCTCCAGGCTCTGAGCTGTCTGCACAGAGCCCGACGCGGGGCTGGAACTCACGGACCGCGAGATCATGACCTGAGCTAAAGTTGGATGCTTAACCGACTGAGCCACCAAGGTGCCCCTAAATTTTTTTTTTTAATGTTTATTTACTTTTGAGAGACAGAGAGACTGTGAATGGGGGAAGAGGAGAAAGAGAGGGGGACAAGGATCGGAAGCAGGCTCTGTGCTGACAGCAGTGAGCCTGATGAGGGGCTCCAACTCACAAACTGTAAGAATATTACCTGAGCTGAAGTCGGAGGCTCAACCTACTGAGCCACCCAGGTGCCTGGGAACCATCCATTTTATTGTGGGTGAAGACAAAGAAGGGTGACTGCTTTTGTAGAGAATGACATTTTGTCTGCAAGGTGTCTCCCTCTAGCTGACAAATGGGACATTTCTTAGAACAAAGAGCCTGATGGGTGGTTTGGTCTAGAATTTCCAAGTTAAGCCCCTTTCCTTACTTCACGTTTAGCAAGCTCAGAGTGTTGACTTCTGCTGCTTGCCTCCCTTGCCCAGAGCTAAACCGGTATTTCCACACCGGGAATGCTCAAATCCCAGCCATCAGACCTGGGATTTTCTTTTCCAGCCTTGGGTGCCTCCTGCTTGGAGGAGGGAAACGGGGCCCCTGGCTGCCCATGCCACACTTCCAGCAGCACGAGACCCAGGGCTAAGGCTGAGTGTCTTACAGATGACAAGGAGACAGGAGGCTTTCACTAAGAGTAAAGCCATTCCTGAAATTGAGTTTGCGAAAAATGTTCCGCAGCATCTTAGGAGGTGCCTGGGAGCGTCTTTATTCTTCTTGGCGGAGACTCTAATGGAAGGTTTTGGCCTTGATGATTCTAAGTACCTCCATTTCATGAGGAGATTCTGAATAAGAGAAAATGCCCTTCAGGGTGTATGGCCTACTTTTCTTCCTTTGTGTACAGCAGAGTGAGGGCCAGCTCAAACCTGCTGTTAAGAGTTCAGGCTGGATTTGGGACAGAAGGCAGGGGAGACCCTCGAGAGGGCAGCCTGCACTGTACCTCTGCCCTCCGGAGACTCCATCTCATGGTTCTGCCCCTCTCGCAGGAAGCCCCTAGGCAGGATGAAAACTGGTCGCAAATAAGTCAAGGAGACAGGCTCATGGGGTTTACTCAAGGCCTGGGCTACAGCCAGGTCAAGTGCCTGCTTTATTCAGACAGGAACTTCCCAAGGGGACCACAGCCCCAGCATTTCCACATTCTGAGGGCAACTAGGAACCAGATGGGAATCTAGAAAAATAACGCATTGATCCAGATGATCAAAAAGACCACACTAAATCAACTTAAGGCAGACTGGTCAGGGTGAGAGAACAGAAGATGTGACGGAAAGGAGAGAAACCTCTGGCAGCTCGGGCCAGGGTGCGGCCTAGCGGAAGTAGTTAGGACATTCGTGGGCAACCAGGTGCCAGGCTTGCTCAAAGGCCTGCACGATGGCGGGCTCCAGGGGCCCTTCCTCAGTTGCCGCCAAGTTCTGTGCCAGCTGCTCCAGGCTGGACATGCCCAGGATGACTGCGTCCCCGTGGGCACCCTGCAAGGGGAGACGGCCGCGGGTGAACATCTCATGTGCTGTAGTGACTCCAGCCACACGCCCTCCCTCCCAGCCCCGCCCCTGCCGAGACTCGGGCTCTGAAGTTTATTTACGCCGTGCACAGTTCCGCAAAGAACTTGAGGCGCCTTCCACAATTTCAACTATGTGACTCCAAACCCTGTCTTCTTTCCCTCCGCTGTCATACTGCTCATCCTCGGACAGACCTACGTTCAGAGCCCCGTTCCGCCACCCGGCAGCTGTGTAAGCTTGGCTTACTTACCTCACCTGTCTGTGACTCAGTCTTCTCTATTTTCAGGGTGGTTATGGGAATGAGAAATTATGTAAAGCGCTTAGCCCCCATTTATTGAGAAACTACCATGTATACGGCAGACCCCGTGCAACTGTATGTATAAGGCTGATACAGGAGAAAAGTTTTAGCTGAGAAGACAGGGGACACAAGAGAGAGAGAGAGGGGAAACCCGAGGTCCCACCACAGAGTGAGACTAATGAGTTTGGAGAGATTTTCTGCCCCCTTCCTGGCTGTGTGAACCCATCCCCTCATGGAGAACACCACTTCCTAAGGCCTAAGTACTAACTAAATACATGTTTGTGAAGCTCTCATCCTGGGTCTGGGGCTCAGACATCCACTAAGAACAATGGAAGAATCGCTCACCATCAGGGATGGGGCCGAAAGAAACTTCAGAGGACAAAACTACTTAGATGGGGTGCCTGGCTGGCTCAGTGGGGGCAGCATGTGATTCTTGGTCTCGGGGTTGTGAATTCGAGCCCTATAGTGACTGTGGAGATTACTTAAAAATAAAATCTTTTCTTTTTTTTTTCTTTCTTTCTTTTTTCAAATGTAGGGGCCTGAACTCATCACCCTGAGATCAGGAGTCACCTGCTCCTCCGACGGAGCCAGCCAGGAGCCCCCAGAATAAAATCTTAAAAAAAAGAAGCGGCAGAAGCAACTTAGAAGTCACCTAGGGGTAAGTCTGGCTGTCCTCAGAGGGCAGTAGCAGCACGTCCAGGACGGCGGCTTACCTGGAGCCCGGAGTGGTGGTACATCCACCGGAGGGCGGCCGAGGTCATGCTGGGGACGCTGCGGCTGTACACAGCCTGCAGGGCCTTCTCCACCAGGGCAATGGCCTCGAAGTGGTGCTCCTTCCAGAAGCTGGGCAGGTGAAGGGGGTGGCACAAGGGTCAATAACATGGGGTCACAGCGGGGCTACAGCCAAAACGCCAAGCACAGCAGCTGTGCCCACCTAACTCTGCAGTGAGGAGGGACCAGCGTCTCTCCGGCAGCAGAACCAGTGTTTCTCCCGCTTTATCGGGCAGCAGAACGACTGGGCGCGGGAGGCAGTCAGAGGGACCTCACCAGAGACCCCACCTTTAACCTCTTTAGGAGTTCTTTTGAACTCGTAAAGCTGCCCTACCCTTACCTTACCTAGTGAAGCAGAGGTGACCAGTACAGGGGGGAGCGGGGGGGGGGGGGGGCAGGACTCAGCCACAAGCCCCGTGAGTGTCAACCCAGGGCTCGCTCCTTCCTTCCTGGCAAGTGGTAAGCACTTCTCAGGGAAAAGCTATGACTTGGAGGGCCTGGCTTAAGGGGCAGGGATCCTCGTTTATTCACAGAGGTCCAGAGAACACCAGAAACACCAGAGGTCAGGAGATGTAGGTCCAGGCAGCGGGGAAGACCTGGGACCCCGGGAAAGCAGCGTAGAAGCTCTCCATTTCAGATAAGGGGGACCCCGTGCCCCACCCATCCTGACGCAGCCCACCCCCAGCTCACCGATTCCTGTAGGTCTCAGCCCAGGTATTCCCGAAGAAGCGGCCCATGGGTTGTTTCCCGTCCTTGTCCTCGTACTTGTACTTGCCAGTCAGCAGGCCCCCTGCGGGAAGACTGCCATCAGATCTGCTGGCTCGCACTGTTCCCAGAGGCTGTTCTGGACTTGAGGGGTGAGACGGCAGGGAACCCAGGAGAGCCGGAGGACCCAGCCCAGCCTCCCAGGTCCTGGGCCGGGCATCTACTATGTCAGGAATAGGCAGACACAGGGGCCGGGAATGCCCTCCCGCCCAGGGGGAGCCTGTCCACACGGCAGCCCATACCAGCCAGAGGGTTGTAGGCGTAGAACCTCAATCCAAAGTGCCTGAGGCAGGGGAGGAGCTCCGTTTCCACCTGCCGAGTGGTGGCGTTGTACATGCCCTGCAGACAGAAGAGCCAGATGGAGAGGGTGCTTGTGTCCAGGGAAGAGACCCCAGCCTTCTTTTAAAACTGTCAGTCAAAGGGCGCCTGGGTGGCTCAGTCGGTTGAGTGTCCAACTTCGGCTCAGGTCATGATCTCACGGTTCGTGAGTTTGAGCCCCACATTGGGTTCTGTGCTGACAGCTCAGAGCCTGGAGCCTGCTTCTGATTCTGTGTCTCCGTCTCTCTCTGCCCCTTTTCTTCTGGTTCTCTGTCTCTTTTTCTCTCTCAAAATAAATAAGCATCCCAAAAATACGTTTAAAACTGTCAGTCAAAACCTGCCCAGGACTTCAGCAGTGATTTCCCAAATCACTAGTGGTGGCAGAGGCTGGGGAGACGGTGCTGGATCCAAGGCAGGGAAACCCGACTGACTATATCATTGCACAAATATCTATTGTTGCCAGCCGTGGGCTGGACGCTGCATTCCCAAACACAAGTAAGTCCAGCCAGGTCTCTGCCTCTGCCTCTCACAGATGTTAGAGTCAAGCTCAAAACACAGAAGGAAAAAAAAAAAACAACACAGAAGTAAGTATCTGTCAATAGATGAATGCAGAAGGGAAGATGTGGTACATATACACAACGGGGTATCACTCAGCCACATAAAAAACGATGAGATCTTGCCATTCGTGACAACATGGAAGGACCTACGGAGAATTATGCTAAGTGAAATAGGTCAAAGAAAGACAAACACCATATGATTTCACTTACACGTGGAACCTAAAAATCAAACGAACAAACAAAAAGGCAGAAACATTTGGGATGAGCACTGGGTGTTGTATGGAAACCAATTTGACAGTAAATTTCATATATTAAAAAATAAAAAAAAAAAAAGGCAGAAACAGACCCACATATACAGAGAACAAACTGCCAGTTGTCAGAGGAGAGGGGGTGGGGGATGGGCAAAAAGGGATGAAAAGGAGCGGGAGGTACAGGGTACCGGTTATGCAACGAAGAAGTCACAGGGACGAGAGGTACAGCAGAGAGAATACAGGCAACAGTATGTACAGCGTTATGTGTTGACAGGTGGTAGCCATGCTTATGATGCACATAACACAGCACAGAGACTAGCGGGATCAGTATGTCGTCCGTCTACAACTAATGTCACATTGTGTGTCAACTATACTTCAGTTAAAAAAAATACACACACAGGGGCGCCTGGGGGGCTCAGTCGGTTGAGCGTCCGACTTCGGCTCAGGTCATGAACTCACGGTTTATGAGTTCAAGCCCCGCAGCAGCTCACTGCTGTCAGCGTAGAGCCTGTTCCGGATCCTCTGTCCCCCTCTCTCTCTGCCCCTCCCCTGCTCACTCTCTCTTTCTCAAAAATACACAAACATTAAAAAAAAAAAAAAAAAGAACCTTCTTTACAAGAAAAACCCCCACATACACACAGATAAAGACAGAATAAAGGCGAGTTCTGTGATCCCAGTAGATGCTTACAAACACTCTGAATGCACGAAGATGAAGTCTTGATATTGGAGGCTTCTCTGGGGTATCGAGACGGGCCATCTAAGCGGGGCCTGAGCGCTTACTTCTACCAGGGAGAAGGGGAGGAGTGGTCCAGGCTGACGCACAGAGACAGGGCGGGAAGGAAGGGCCCAAGGAGCACACGCGGGCCATGAGGGGAGCCAGGGCCAGAGCCCACAGGTGCCCGTGGGTCAAGCTGAGGAGCCGGCACCTCATCCCCATGGCACCCGGCAGCCCTCTACAGGCTGTCGGCAGGGGAGTGACTGCTAGGGAGAGGGCACAGGAGGCAGTCGGAGGGGCCAGGGGAACCCGGGGTCAGCAGCAGCCCCGCGGACGGGCCCTGCAGCCCTGGCCCTCACCTGGTACACAGTGGGCAGGATCCAGCCGCTGCTCTTGCAGAGGGTATAGATCTCGGCCACCTCCCAGGCAGCATAGTTGGAGAGGCCAAGCTCCACAAACTTGCCCTGCAGAGGAGAGGCCTCAGTCAGAAGCCGCCACGGCCCAGGACTCTAGAAAGGGGAGACAGGGGTGGGGACCCCGGGAGCGGGGTCTGCCCCCAGCTCTGCTCTGGGACTCCCCTGGTGCCTCCACTCTCCTGGGCAACGGCAGGCCAAGGAGAGGACCGGCAGACCACTTCCTGGAGCTCGGAGGCTGGCCTCACCTCCTGGTGCAGCTGGTGGCAGGCACGCAGCGTCTCTTCCACGGGGGTGTCGTGGTCAGGGGCATGCAGGTAGAAGAGGTCCACCCTGGAGCACTGCAGCCGCTTCAGTGATGTCTCCAGCTGGGTCCGGAGACTGTCAGGCTTCAGCGATTTCCCTTCCCAGGGATTGGCCTTGGTGGCGATTTTCACTTTGAGGAGAGAGTGCAATGGCTAAGAGGCTTATTGTGTGCCCCTGTCTAAATTATTTAAGATCTCTGAGCCTCAATTTGCTAATCTGTAAGATGGGGATGGAACAATGGAACTGTCTCATAGGGAGATCATGAGCATTAAATATGTAAGTTCTCAGTGTTCACTGCTGCTTTAATCACTGTTATTACTCACCAAACTGCTGGCTGTGCCAGGCCCAGCACTAGAGGCACACTTGCTCCCTGCCCTCAAGGAGCTCACAGTCTAAAAGGTGATGTTATGACACAGTAGAGATAAGCACCTGGTGCTAAAAGAGCCCAGAGCACAGGGTTGTGGCCATTCTGAGAATTCCAAGGAAGGCTTCCTATAGGGATGACCCAGGAGCTGAGTCTCTAAAAATGAGTCACAGCCAACATGGGAGGATAGGAAGCACATTCCAGAGCGTGGGAATGCAGGCAAAGTCACAGGCAAAAAAAAAAAAAAAAAAGAAAAGAAAAGAAAAGAAAAGAAAAAAGAAAAGTATGTGGAGGGCCATCCCTGCAATGCTGAGTTCTAAGAGCATCAACTCCAGGCAGGGAGCGGCAGGACATGGGACAAGAGAAGGGTCACAGACCTAATCACAAATGGTTTTCTCAAATACCATCCACCAAAGGCAGCCATGTTCACAGTGTCTGTAGTCGGGAGACAACTAAAAGAGTGGGCCTGGAAACAGGAGACAAGAGGCTGCCTCAAGAACCCTGGAGAGACGGAGCTGCCCGAACAGGCATCACTGGCACACTCCAATCTGAGAGACAGGTCAAAGGCAAAGGCAGCAGGTGATTACAGATCTCTCTCCCCTTCAGACTCAGAGAACAAGACAGTGTTTTGCCATGCAAGCAGCTCAGAAGGGCCTTAACTGGCTGGATTCTACACTTTTCACACAGGGCAAAGGCAAATCAGCAGGTCACAGGGGAGTCACCAGACTACTTGGGATGTGGGAGGGAATAAGTCCCATCGCTTCTTGTCCACATTGTCTCCATTTCCCTACATTGCTCAAATCCTCTGTGTTCCTGGTGTGAACTTTGCCTCAAGTTCAACCTGTGGACTTTGGCTCAGTGAACGCCTGTACTCAACGAAGCAAGCAGGGAAGGGCTGGAGGAGAAAAACCAATTCAGAAACAAAACCTTCATCGTTAAGGAGGGGCAGGCAGGTTAACTAGAAAGCGTGGGTCTGATTTCAGGTTCCCATTCTGTTCCTCCAGGTCCACCAAGCTATGACTCCAAGGAGGGCCCAGAGGGGGCTCCTGAAAAGAGTAAGGTAGTAAAAATAACAGCAAACGTTTACTGGGCCTCACCACATGCCAGGTACCCTCCTAGGCACATCCAATGGCATCAGGCTAATGAAGGGCAGTCCCTCCCATGCACAAACATCCTCCACTCAAGCCACACCTGTCTATTGGCCGTCCTTCCACATTCCAGACACTGCATTTCCAAGCCTGGTCTGCACAGCCGTACCTTCAGCCTTTGATGCCCCTTTCTCTTGTTATCGTCCCAGTAAATTACTATTGGTCCTCTAAGGCCCAGCTCCAGTGTTCTCTGAACCCTCCATAGGCCTCTCCCTGACCCCATAATCCCCCAAAGTGCTTCCTCCTCTGGGCTTCAACTTTCCCTATTAGACTCTAAGCTCCCTGTGGGTGGGTCAGAGCCACCTTCCCTCCTATAGCCCCATAACGAATCTCCCCACTCCACCCCTGCTCCCCCAGCTTGCTCTGTGGTCTAGCTGCAGCTCTCTGGGAGCCAGGGTACTGCCAACTAAAGAGAGCAAAGTCTAGGGACTGATGAAAGACCAGGATGAGAAGAGGGTGCTTAGAGAGCCATGGGCCGTGAGGGCAATGGGGAGAGGGAGGAGGTGGAGCTACTGGGGCCCCGCTTTGGGGCACTCGACAGGGTTGGAGGGGGTACTGCAGAGCTCTCTCTGGAGACCAGTGCCCGCAGAAGAGGTGCCCCAAGAAAGCAAGGCGGGGAGGAAGCGAAGAACTAGACCAGGCTCAGGGTAAGACTCGGGGTTCCTGAGCTGCAACCTCCAGAGGAAAGAGAAGGGGAGGGGAAGGAGATCAGGACAACGCACTGTCCGGCTGTACGGGGCGAGACGTTCACGGAGCTGCCGGGAGGTCGGCGCCCGGGAGGGGACGCGTGGCTGGGGCCGGCTGGGCGCCGCACGGTGCAGGGGAGGTACAAGTTACCTCTGCAGTCGCCGCCGCCCAGCCCGAGGCCCAGGCCGCCCAGGATGCTCTCGGACTGGCCGTCGCTGTACATGAAGGCCGTGTCCAGCTCCGTGTGGCCGCGCTCCAGGAAGGCGCGCACGGCCGCGGCGCTGGCTGGGGCGTCCATACGGCGCCCCATCTCCATGGTGCCCAGCACTGTGGCGGGCCGGACCGGGGGCCCCGAGGCGGCTCGCGGTGGAGACAGCGGCCGGGACATGGCGGTGGCGGCGCGAGCCTCGGGCACCCGGGGACCTCGGGTGCAGCGGACGGCTCCTCGGGCCACAGCGCGACGCAAGGCGCTCAGCATGAGGTCGGCGCCTGCGCGCTGAGGCGCTTCGAGCCCCGCCCACCCGCCGCGGGAGAGGAGCCTGGAGGCGGTGAGGGAACGGAGACAGGCTGCGCGCCGCCCCACCGCGCACGCTCCGCTTGCTCGCACCGCCCCCAAGGTCTATAGACTCCGCCCGCGGCACAGGAGGCGGAGCCGCGCGGCTCAGGGGCGGGGCGGGGTTTCGGGTCAGCTGACCTAGGCTGTGCAGACTCAACCCAGAAGCCGGAGCTGTGCTGTGGATCTTGGCGCGGTGAGGCAGGTTTGAGGCTGGGGGCAAGGATGAAGGCTGCGGGTCGGGACTCTGGGGCATCTCTGCCATATTTTCCAATAACCTCCTCCAGCCCCTAGACCGTCTCGGGGCTTCTGTCCCCTCCTTCGGGTACGAGATCCTGGGACGAGGTTCTGAGCCGGGATTAGGTGGCCCCTGGGGGGCATACGTTCCCCTCCTGAGCATGGCCTCTCAGACGAGCCTGTCCAGGGATTAGTATCTGAGTCCCCTGTTCACCTCCTGCTTCTGGCGGTCGGCCCCCATCGTGTCCGACGGCTTTGTTTTCTCCAGGGCAGGCCATGGGAGGGGGCCTCGCGGCGATTGAGCGCTGACCCCAGCAGCTGCCCTGTCATTATCCGCGCCAAACAGGCGGCTCGCGCGGGGCTGAGTCACCAGGTGGCCACGGACCTGGAGGCCTTGGAGTGGGTGGTATCCACCAACGGGGACGCCCCTCCCCTCCACAGACGCCGCGGTTCTGTTGGGAGCCCAGATTGCCTCCTCCCCTCATGCCTAGGACAAGTTTTCAAGTGTGTCCATGGGGAGGCTGGGTTTGGAAGACTGGCGCGGGTCTTGTCCATTCAACACTTAACCGAAGGCTGCTTTGCGCCAGGGACTTGCGGAGGGCGGTAGAGGAGCGGGGGACACGAGGCAACCAGTGCTTAGCCTGTACCAGGTACCATCCTCATTTCTTGGCCTGAATTATGTCATTTAATTCTGCAGTTTGTAATTCTGCAGTCTAGGAGGTGGATACCTAGGTTATCCGCCCCCCCCCCCCCCCCCCCATTGTATAGATTGGAACTCTGAGGCTCAGTCACTTGCCCCGGAGTTCTATACCTTGTAGGCATCAGGCAGGTCAGTTCTAGGGTGTTCTCTCCTCAGACCTAGGTCATCTGAACTCACGACTGGTTTCCTTCCTTCCTTCCTTCCTTCCTTCCTTCCTTCCTTCCTTCCTTCTCTTTCCTTTCTGTATTCCTCTCTGTCTGTCTCCTCTTTCTTCCTCAGCACTTTCTGAACCTTTATTGTGCAGCTGGTGTTTCCAGCCCTGAGAGTCCGTCACAGCTAGGGTGAAGGGAGGGGTGTGGGCTTGAAGAGCAGGATTAGCTGAGGAATGTGATAAGCATTCTTCAGGTATGTGAAGGAGGGGAGGGGGTGGGGTGACAGGTGTCATCCAGCCAGCCTTTGCAAGACCTCTTTGAGATGACATGTTAGAACTGGGTCAAAGTGTCTCCTTTACCAGGCCCTCCAGGGGCAGAAGGACACTCCTTGGGGAAGAGACCACACGTGCGGAAGCCTGGAGGCCTGCATGCAGCTTCCTTGGGAAGCTTCCATGGGAAGCATCTCCGTGATTCAGCTTGGGATCCGAGAGAGGAACTTGGGTATGGCAGGTGATGCCTTCTCCAGCACAACCTTTCTCAGAATCAGATGGGGTTGCCCTTCTTTTTTTTTTTTAAGATTTTAATTTTAGGTAATCTCTACCCCCAGTGTGGGGCTTGAACTCACAACCCCAAGACCTAGAGTCACATGTTCTACCAACTGAGCCAGCCAGGCATCCCAAATCCCTTGTGTTTAAGGCTGCTTCTTGAACCCAAAGACCCTGATCTGAAGTCCAGAGCACTGTTCCTGAATTCTGGACACGTGCCCTCTGTGGTTCCAAGACACCCCTGCTGTGGTCCTTGTCAAACCTGTGGATGCAGCCAAACTTTGTTGGAACTCTGGACATCTATTCTCACAGTGCTATTTGACCAAGAGGTGGGCCCCTTTCCAAAAGCCAGGCCTGCGGCCCAGGCTGGCTCTTTAGCTGGATCAGAACCTATAGGTGACGGGCTGTACGCACAGCGGCCCCCAGGGGAAGGCCCTCTGGTCAGGATTCCTGTGCGTCTTAGAGTGCCCTGAGTTGTACGCATGCCCTGTGCACGGATAGGAGACCACCCACCTAGTGCTCTGGGCCCTCTGAGCCAAGCTACGGTTCTCAAGACACCCCCTTCCCTCACTGGGCATGTGCTCACCTTATTTCCTCCCTAACCTGGTGAAAAGGATGGAGGGTGAGGGGGTGGCCTCAGGGTGGTTGAGCTATAGGGTTCTCATCCCTCAAGCAGTCACCAGCCTGACAGCCTGTCAGGCGCTGGGCTAAGAGCCTCATATGTGCTTCATCTGCACCACAAACCCCAAGGAGTGAGTGTCATCATCCCCATTTTATAGAGAGGCTCAGACGGGTTCCTCACTTGGGCAGGGCCACCCGACCTTATCTGGAAAACGGAGACCCTCTCCACTACCTCGCAGGGAAGTTACGAGGGTGGCGATGTAGTCATGCGATGGGCTGGATGGGCACACTCAGAATCTGTAAGAGGACGGCGGGGAGTCCAGTTGGGAGGTGGCTGGGGGACCAGAGGACTTGCTCTGAGATGCCTTTAGCCCAGCAGAGATACAGTTCTTACCTGGATTGTCTGTTAACCTGGGTGGCCTTGCAGGTGCTAGTGGCAAGACATCAGGTCAACAGCTCCCACGTGGGCTGTGCTGAAGGTCATCAAGGTGGGTTACCAGGATGCAGATAGAGGCTATCAGCACCCTTTCTGGGCCTCGGGGGTACTGCAGAGACCCGGGCAGACAGTGACCCGGATGCCCTTACCCCCAGCTCAGGGCCTCTGCTCGTGGCCAGTCACAGTAGGGCTGAGAGTCTCAAACTTCCTGAGAAGAGAAGCTGACTTGCTTCCTTTCCCTCCCTGGTGCTCCCAGGGTGCTGCGATCTCAGCACTTCCAAGGGTCTGGCCAGGGTGACAGTCCATTTGGGTGCCGTGACAAAACACCAAAGACCAGGTGGCTTATAAACAACACACTTTGGTTTCTTACTTGTTCTCGGGGCTCGGAAATCCAAGGTCAAGGCACCAGCAGATTTGGTGTCTGGTGAGGGTCCGCCCCCTGGCTCATAGGTGGCTGTCTTTTCGCTGTGTCCTCACGTGGCAGAAGGGGTGAGGGAGCTCCCTGGGGTCTCTTTTATAAGGACACTCGTCCCATTTATGAGGGCTTTGCTCTCTTGACCCAAGCACCTGCCAACGGCCCCATCTCCTAATGCCGTCACACTGGGGGTTAGGTTTCAATGTACGAATTTGGGGAGCACACAAATGTTCACTCCGTAGCACAGGGCATTGCCTTATGAGGATTCTGGGCCTTCTGAGTAGGAACTGAAGGTGGCCGGAGACAGTCTCAGCCCGGTGAAGAAAGCCTCTGAGCACAGGAAGAGAAGAGGAAGCCTGCCTTCTGGCCGCTGGGGAGGTCGGGGCAGTTAGGCCAGGCCACAGGAGAGCTCGGCCACACCCAGGGACAGAAGCGCCTGAGGCAGCATTGGCAGGGTGGCTATGAGCTGGGGTGTGGTGGGCTCCCAGTCCCCGCTTTGACTCTGGCCTCTGCCGCTTCCTGGCTGGGTACGAGTCCCTTCCGTTCATGGAGTTGATATGAGGACAACATGAGTAAATGCCTGCGAGGTGCTTAGCACAAAGCTGGCAAAGAGCTTAGTAATCAAGGGCTGTGATGCGTCTCGCCTGGTAGACACGGCGCCATCTGGCTCCACTTTCTCTTCCTTCTCTTGGACTGTCGCGCAGACGGGGACTGCTTTAGTCACTGTGCAGGGTGCTCGGGCACCGGGAGGAGACTTTCCTGCCTGTTCCTGCACCAGCCACCTTCTGGCTTTGCTGGTGGTGAGAATGGGGAGGTGGTTCTGGACCCCTTGCCAGCGGGCGTGCCACACATGTTGCTCCTGGAGAATTCTTCGTGAGTGCCACGCTTGGGTCCCAGCCACCTGTGCAGGCCGTCATCCCCTGAGCGACGTTGGCAGATAGCCCTACTTTAAATGAGACGATGTGCTCAACGGGGCCTGGTCTCAGCAGACCCCCCTGGAGTAATTGACAAAACAGATTGGAAACAACGTAAATGTTCAAGAGTCCTGACAGAGGTGCCCCTGAGGGCTCAGTTCTCCGCACTGTAGGGACTCCTTTAACCCTGGTGACATCCGTGTGAGGGCGGTACTGTTACCACCCCTTTCATAGATGAAGGTATTGAAGCACAGGGGGGCCGGGCATCGACCCAAAGCTGCAGCACCGTCAAGTGGTAAAGCTGGGATTCGAACACACTTGTCCCTGGCCGCAGATCAGCGCTCCCCCTGCCCGTGTCATTGGCACGCGTGTGCTGTCATCTTTCTGTCCTCGAGGCTGATTGTCCTCGGATTCAGAGGCTTGGTCTGTGCCAGGTGTTAAAACTGGGGATGGGCATAGCTGGGGGGGCCACAGGATGCAGACCTTCCAGAGCTGAAGCCGCCCTTTCTTTCTCCCCCTACGACCCTCCCTCCATCCCACAGCGGCCATGGTCTGGAAGAAACTGGGCTCCGGCAACTTCTCCAGCTGCCCCAACGGCTCCCTCGAGTGGATATGGGACGTGTTTGGCGAATGCGCCCAGGACGGCTGGGACGAGGCCAGTGTGGGCCTGGGCTTGATCTCCATTCTCTGTTTTGCAGCATCCACCTTCCCGTGAGTACCGGCAGGGGCGCGGGGAGCAGGGCAGGGGCGATGGCTTCAGGCACTGCTTGGAGGGGCCTCTCCAGATTCAAGGCCATGTGTGCTGCCTCCACTCCCACTCACTGACTTCCAGCCCGCCCCGGAGGGCCCTGCGCTGAACCCCACCCTAGGCTGACACACAGATGTTAATAACAAGAATATTAACACTTGCTGCCCTGTGTTGAGGGTCCAGTGTGTGTGTGGCTGACTTCTAAGCGCTTGATGTGTTTTTTACTTCATTTAATCCTCATAATAAGCCTGTGAAATAGGAACAGTTGCCGTGCCTACTTTATGAGGGAACGGAAACCCAGAGAGGCTAAGTAACTTGCTCTAGGTTGCACAGCTAGGAAGAGAGGAAGCAGAGGGGTGGGTGGGCTGAGATGCACCAAGCCCTCGTCCTGTGACAGTCTGGTGGTGGGCAGAGAAGCAGGGATTACCAAACAGCGTGGCCACTGGCATGATTGGGGAAGAGGACACCCTGTGACCTGGGAGAGTCACTTTGCTGCTGCGTACCTCAGCTTCCCCATCTGCAAAATGGGAATGTTGTTCCCTAACTGCCGGGGTTGCTGGCGTGAGGGAACGTACGCCTTTGCTCGTTGCGTGCACAACCCCGTGGCTGGACAGAGTGTGTGCGGGTCAGGGACGCGGGGACAGGTGAGGTCAAAGAGGTCACCAAGGGCCCTGTAATGTGAGGCATTCTCCCCTGTTAGGAAACGTGCTCTTTATCCTGAGGGAGAAAGATAGGAGTTTAATCAGGAGCTCGGCATCTTTTAAAAATAGCTTTATGGAGAGATAATCCACATACCATATAATTAGCCTATTTACATGTATAATTCAGTGTTTTTCGTATAGCCACAGAGTTGTATAACCATTGCCTTAATCAGTTTTAGGACATTTTCTTCGCCCTAAAAAGAAACCCCCAAAGCAGTGAGTCATTCCTCATTTCCCACTCCCAGGCCCTGGCAACCACGAGTCTACTTTCTGTTGCTATAAATTTGCCTACCCTGGACGTTTCGTGTAAAGGGAATCACAGAGCATGCGAAAGCCTGGCTTCTTTCCCTTAACATAACGTCTTCAAGGCTCATGCATGTTTGGCAGGCGTGAGGGCTTCATTCCTGTTTATGTCTGAATAATATTCCCGTGTGTGATGTCCCACCTTTTATTCGTTCATCCATTGATGGGCATTTGGTCTGTTTCTACTTTGCGGCTATGCCAGTCAAGGCCACCGTGAGCATTCATGTGCACGTTTTTGTGGGTACCTGTTTTCACTTCTCTTGGGTACGTGCCTAAGTAGCAAAATTGCTGGGTCATATGGTAACTCTGTGTTTACTCTTTTAAGGATGTTTAAAAAACATTAAGTTTCTGGTTTCATGACGTGGCCTGGCCCTAGTGATATCATTTTGGGCCTGTAGTTTTCTTTTCTTTCTCTCTCTCTCTTTTTTTTTTTTTAAGATTTTTTTTTCATTTTTCTTTTTAATATTTATTTATTTTTGAGAGAGAGAGAAACAGAGCACAAACTGGGGAGGGACAGAGAGAGAGGAAGACACAGAATCTGAAGCAGGCTCCAGGCTCTGAGCTGTCAGCACAGAGCCAGACGTGGGGCTCGAACCCACCGACCGTGAGGTTATGACCTGAGCCAAAGTTGGATGCCTAACCAACTGAGCCACCCAGGCGCCCCTTTTTCAGAGATTTTTATTTTAAGGGACGCTTGGGTGGCTCAGTCGGTCAAGCGTCTGACTCTTGATTTTGAGGTCATGATCTCACAGTTTGTGAGTTTGAGCTCAGAGTCTGGCTCTGTGGTGATGGTGCAGAGCCTGCTTGGGATTCTGTCTTTCCTTCCTTCTGCCCCTCCCCCCCTTTGTGCTCACTCTCTCTCCCCGTTTCTCTCTCAAAATTAATAAACTTAAGAAAAAAAAAGATTTTTGTTTTTAAGTAATCTCTGTATGCAACGTGGGGCTCGAAGTCACAAGCCTGAGATCGAGAATCACACGCTCCACTGACTGAGCCAGCTAGGCGCCCCCAGTGGTTTTCTTTTTAATCAGGAACCGCCAGGCTGTTTTCCAGAGAGGCTGCACCATTTTACATTCCCGCCAGCCATGTGTGTGAGATTCCAGGGTCTCCAAATCCCCATCAATGCGTATTTTCTTTGTTATTGTAGCCACCCTAACGGCTTTGCAGTGTTATCTCATTGTAGTTTTGATTTGTATCTGCCTGATGGCTAGTGATGTTAAGCGTAGCTTTTCTTGTGATTTTTGGCCATTTGTGTATCTTCTTTGGAAAAAGGTCTGTTCAGATCCTTTGCCCATTTGTCAAGTGGATTATCTGTCTTTTTGTTGTTGAGTCGGAGGGGTTCTTTACATATCCTAGATACAGCAGCTTCATCTGACATGATTTGCAAGTATTTTCTCCTGTTCCGTGGGTTCTCTGTTCACTTTCGCGATGGTGTCCTCTGAAGCACAGAAGTCCTAAATTTGGACAGTGTCCAGTTTATCTCTTTTTTCTCTTTTGTTGCTCGTGCTTTTGGTGTCCTATCTAAAAAAGCATCGTAGCCTAACCCAAGTCACGGAGATTTGCCCTTGTCGTAACTGGGGTGCAGGGGCACAAGACCACCTAGTTTTGGGGGTCCCACACAGACCGGGTTCGGCCACTCACTGCTGACAGAATCTGAAGGCAGAGACACCGAGTGATGGTGAACCAAGAAAGGAATTTGTTTCCAAGAGGCCGATCCTGGGAAGACCATGGACTTGCGTCTCAAGGACTGTCTCCGTAGTGCTGAAAATCCATCTGGATTTATATAAGGAAAATGTGGGCCAGGGGTCAGTGGGGACGTGCTGGTGGGCAGTGAGGGTCAGGTCAGTCCTTGTCTTGGGGTCAGTCATTCCGGGTCTTGCTGGCTCAGGGCCGTCCTTGTCGCCTGAGGGAGTAGTTTCGGTTCCCTTCCCAGGATGCTTTGCCCGCAGGGTCTTTTGCCTGAGTTATGGGATGAGCTGGAAAGAAGAACTTAATCAATTAGAAAGTTTGAGGTCAAAATGGATGTAGGTGAAGCCCTCTTTCGTTATCGTTTCTTCTGAGTGTTATAGATTTACCTGATTCTGACACCAGCATCCCGGTGTATTTTTGCCCCACAGCACCAAGCATTTAACTCAGTTTAGGCCCTGTCTACTTTGGGACAGCATCAGATCCCACAGGTTAAGGGCTCAGTCCCACAGGGTTGCCCCTCCCCCTTCAGAGGTCACTTGTAAGTCTAGGTTGTCGGCTGTGCTTCTGGTAGGTGTAGACCAGCTCTAGATCAAACCTGCTTGGGTCTGATTAATTTGCTAGAGCGGCTCACAGAAGTCAGAAAAACATCTTACTCACTGGATCACCAGTTTATCACAAAAGGATGTAACTCAGGAACAGCTACATGGAAGAGATGGAATTTCTAATTTCTCTCCCAGCGCGCCGCCCTCCCTGAATCTCTTACACGTTCACCAACCTGGAAGCTCTCTGAACCTGTCTGTTCCATTTCTTGTGCAGGCTTTGCTACACAGGCATGCTTGATTAAATCAGGGCCACTGGCGATTGACTTCATCTCCGGCCCCTGCCCCCTCCCCCAGAGGTCACTGGATTGGGCCGGAAAGTTCCAAGGGTTTAATCACATCATGGCAACCAGCCCTCCTCTTTGGAGGATCCAGAGGCTTCCCAAAACTTAACCTCGTGAACATAACAAAAGGCACCCTTATTGTTCTAATCGCTTTGGAAATCGCAAGGTTTTTAGGAGCTCTCTGCCAGGGATGGGGTGAAGACCGAATCTAGATTTCTTATTATCAATCGCAGTGTAACAAATTAGCTTTTGAATTTAGGTCTGTTAAGAAACAAAGTGCCACTGGGTAAAATTGAAGATCCAGTTGGTGCTATGAAGCCATTCATGAATTGGACAGCATCCCATCTAGCAAATAGATGCTCTAAGGAGTTTTATAAAATGGAAGATTATAAGAAGGAGAGTGGGGCAAGAAATTATTAGCAGAAAAAAACGAAAGAGAGAAAGAAAGGATGATATCAGGTAAATTCACTTTCCTGCAGGGGATCTTACTTAGTAGATTACCTCATCTTCTTTTGATGGGGGATGGAGAGGACAGATGACCTCACTGCTGCTGACCAGAAAATTCCTGACCAATTAAGACTACGTTTCTGGGTTGAAATGCAATTAGATTACTTATTAAGCCCCTGTTTGGTGATTTGGCCTGAGTGACTCCATCTTGAGCCTGTGGTTTTCTTTTTGATGGGTTGTTGATACAGTTTGAGTGATATTTTGTATATGGTGTGAGGTAGGGGTTCAGTCTTTCTTTTGCATGGAGATACCTAGTTGTCCCAGTACCATGTGTTTAAAAGACTATTTTAATTCAATTCCCCCATTGAATTGTCCTAGTATGCTGTCACGGGCTTGACATTTTTATTGAATTGGCTTATTCCAGGTGCCATTGTGGGTATATTGCAAGTTGTCAAAGCAGATGCCATCCTTGCCTTTGCAGAGCTTCTACTCTGGCTCCCTTTATTTATTTATTTATTTATTTATTTATTCATTTATTTATTTTTAAGTTTATTTATTTTGAGGGAGAGAGAGCGTGCATACTGCCAGCGGGTGAGGGGCAGAGAGCAAGAGGGAGAGAGAGAATCCCAAGCAGGCTCTGAGCTGTCAGCACACAGCCCAACGTGGGGTTTGATCTTACAAACCGTGAGATCATGACCTGTTGGCTCCTTTTAAAAGGCAGTCTGGGAGGGGCGCCCGCGTGGCTCAGTCAGTTAAGCATCAGACTCTTACTTTTGGCTCAGGTCATGATCTCACAGCTACAGAGATCAAGCCCTATGTCAGGCCCCGTGCTGACAGCGTGGAGCCTGCTTAGGATTCTCTCCCTCTCTCTTCCCTTCCCCTGCTCTCTCTCTCTTTCAAAATAAATAAGTCAACATTAAAAAAAAAGGCAGTGTGGGAGTCACAGGGAAGAAGGGCTAGAGGGACAGGGAATAAGACTGGAGGTAGGGAGGCCACCTTGGAGGCCATGTAAGCCATCCAACAAGCAGCGATATTAGCGGGGGTTGGAGAGGCCCTTCACAGGCTGACCGGACAGGTATGGGTGACTGATGGAGGCCGAGGGAGAGGGATGCCTTGTTCCGAGCTGAGAGCTTCTCTAGAACGATCTGAGGAGCTGGCTGAGGCTTTTCCTGCCTGCCTGAGCCTGGCCGAGTAACCAGTGAGGGGGGTCAGAGGCCGGAGAGAGAGCCCCAGGTGACAGCAGGAAGGGCAGTCCCCTTTGTGCTCCTCTGTAGGACTCAGCCTTTCTTGAGTGCGGCAGAATCACTCCCCCTGAAATTTATGGAGTCTTGCCAAGACACATGTCCCAGAAGGGGCTTTAGGGGCCAGAGGGTAGACCTTAATTAGGGGCTTCCGCGGTGCCAGGCCTGTGCCGGACCCTATTCCTGCCTTCAGGAAGCTTGAGTCCGGGAGGGACGGGGATGTCCTGTGTTACAAGGGAGAAGTGGAGGACACTGGCGAGCTTACCGCAAGGAAGCCCTGGGGAGGAAGTGATAGTTCTCAAGCCATGAAACACAAAGAGGAAGAGGAGGGAGTGGGCCGGCCGGCTGCCAGGAACAGGCTGGAGAAAGGGAAATAGGTCCTGGTGGAGGGGGCAGGGGCAGAGGAAGAGCCAGACCTGGGGGCCATGTGAGGACGCGCCCGGGAGGATGCGACTCCTCGCTGAACAGCAGTGAAAGGCTCTGAATGATTTCAGGGTTTTAGAAAGATCCTTGAGAGGGAGGACAGATTCGAGGAGGAACCAGGCGTGGATAAGAGACACAGAGGTGGGTGGTTGGGCAGGGGGCGCTCGGACAGGAGGAGGAGAGGGAGAGATGGCCATGGGGAGAACCAGGCCATGCTCTCTGCTCAGCTTCTGATGTTGGTGATGGTGGGGGTGGGGGTGGGGTGAGGTACCACTTAGCCCCCTTTTATTTAAATACACACCAACGATTAAACAGAAATGTAAAGGCTTAATGGCAGTTGTGTAAGGGTTAAGGGTGACTGGAGCCTCAGGGTCTGGCTGTGACAGGACTGGCCCAGCCCCTATGAGGAACGTGGCTACGCAGACCTGCCCTGTGGGGGTTCTGTGAGGACTGGGTGAGTCCATATGCACAGAGGGCCCAGAATTCTCCTGTTACCTGTCATCGGCATTGAGCTCATGCTAAGACCAAGGGTCCAAGGAGAGGGCCTTTGGGAAAACCACCAGCGTATCCGAAGCCACTGGCCTAGTGACGGAGAGCTCTGGGGGTCCCAGCCCTGGCCCTCCCCATTGCCCTTTTTTAAACAATTTTTTTAACGTTTATTTATTTTAGAGAGAGAGAGCTGGGGAGGGGCAGAGAGAGAGGAGACACAGAATCTGAAGTAGGCTCCAGGCTCTGAGCTGCTAGCACAGAGCCTGACGCGGGTCCCGAACTCACGAACCGAGATCATGACCTGAGCCAAAGTCCGACGTTTAACCGACCGAGCCACCCAAGCGCCCCTTCCCATTGCCCTTTGAAGGTAATGGGCTGTCGTCTGGTCCATCTTATCACCGGCTGCTCCTGGAGGTCGAGCAGCCCCAGGCATTGTGCTCCCGCCACCGTCCTTTGAACCCCCTTCCCCTCCTCAGAAGAAAGAATGTGGGGTCCCTGTGAAGCGGTCTCAGGGCCTGACACAGAACTTTAGCACCCTGTAAAAACTCCACGTTCCCACTGGGAGATGCCAGGGTGCCTCGGAGGGGAATCTGAGTACTGCTATGGGTGGTTCTGGAAAGAGGGACGCCCCACAGGGTTCCCGGGGGGCTTCCTGTGCTTCTGCGGCCCCTGCCCCACTCTTCCCCTGAGTGTCATCTCCTTCCTCTGCCACAGCCAGTACATCAAGGCCTGCAAGACAGGCAACATGGACCAGGCGCTGTCTCTGTGGTTCCTCCTGGGCTGGATCGGTGGAGACTCCTGCAACCTCATCGGCTCCTTCCTCGCCGACCAGCTGCCCCTGCAGGTGGGCCAGACCGCAGGCAGGTGGGCTGCACGGGACAGCCAGCAGGAGGGTCCCCGCTCCAGCGTCCTGATCCATGGTTCCATCTGGCGAGGGCCCCACCCCGTAGAGAGTGCCTTCCGCCCTGCCATGCGGCGTGACAAGGGGTCGGTCGGTGCCCTTGTCCGGGCCTCGGTTTCTCCATTTGCACACTGAGCACATCAAACCAGAGGATCGCTCTGGGGGCTGTGCTGTTAGGGTGTGGGGCCCCAGAGGAGGAACGGTTTCCCTTGGCAGGTCCAGCTGCCAGGAATCACAGGAATCCTCTGCCTTCCCCACCAGGACTGTAAAGTCTTTTTTTTTTTTTTTTTTTTAAATGTTTATTTATTTTTGAGAGAGAGAGGCAGAGCATGAGTGGGGGAGGGACAGAGAGAGAGAGGGGGAGACACAGAATCCGAAGCAGGCTCCAGGCTCTGAGCTGTCAGCTCAGAGCCGGACGCGGGGCTCGAACCCACGAACCGTGAGATCATGACCTGAGCCGAAGTCGGACGCCCCACCGACTGAGCCACCCAGGTGCCCCAGGACTGTAAAGTCTTGATGGCTCCTGTACCAGCCAGACCAGAGCCCTCACTTAACCTCCCAGTCCCGTTCTGTATCCTGCACGTTTTCTCCCTCTGCCTCCCTGATCTCTGCCGGGTAGAAACCGTGCTCCCCTCCTTCCCAGATAAGGAGACAGAAGGTCAGAGAGGTGAAATGAATCGGCTGGGCCACCCGGCTGCTGACCGAGCGCGGCCGTGCTGTCGGCACATGGTCCACAGAGCCTGGGAGCCCTGTTTGTCTTGCAGACCTACACGGCGGTATATTATGTACTGGCGGACCTGCTGATGCTGTCACTGTACTTTCATTACAAATTTAAGAAACGCCCCTCGCTGCGTGAGTACGGGGTCCCTCTGGTCGGGCGTGTCGGGGGCAGCGGGAGAGCCGGCAGCCGGGGAGGAAGTGGGTTTCCCATTGCCCAGTGATAAACTCAGCGTAGGGCCTTATCTGCAGGTCTGAGCCCCAGCCGGCCAAGATGGAGGCCGGAGGGTGATTGGCACATCCCGGCAGGACCGCAGGGACTTCCCTTCTCTTGAGCTCTCATTCAGCAAACGTGGCTTCAGCTGCTCCTCTGTGCCTGGCCCTGGGCTTGGAGCTGAGGAACCGAGGACAAGGACAGGTCCTCGCTGCCCTCGAGGATTGAGAAGGGGGAGGTCAGATGGAGGCACTTGGGGGTGGGGCTGTTTCGCTGGCATTTCCGTGTGGGGTAACCCCCTCCTGATCCTGCTGCCTTCGTCTCTCCTTTACCATCCGAGGAGAAGGGTGCTATGATTACACCCGTTCTGTAGATGAGGAATTAAAGCTCAGAGAGGTTCGGTTACTTGCCCAGAGTCACACAGCCACTGAAGGGCAAGGCCAGGAGTCAAGTCCTGGTCTGTTTCCTGCCACTGATAACCTAACCGTGGCTTTCCACCTGCCTCCCGCTCAGTGTCTACCCCCATCAATTCTCTGCTCCTGTTCATTTTGGCAATGGTGTGTACCACCCCACTGCTGAGGAGTGCTGGCCCCGTGACTGCCCCGAGCGAAGTCTTCCGGGGGCGGACGCTTCTGTCAGTGGAGCCGGGCAGTAAGGTGAGGTGCGGGTCTGGTAGGGTGGGGTGTGGATTGGGGGCCGGCTCGTCGTCCCCAAGGACCCTGCCCTGCATGGCCGCGGAGGTGGGCACTGCCCTCTCCCAGGGGGCCTGGGGTCTCGCCCTGCACCTCTGGCCCCTGTTAGGCACTGAGCACCCCCTCCCTCTCAGCCCTTCACTCGGCAGGAAATCATCGGCTTCGTCATCGGCTCTGTCTCCAGCGTGCTGTACCTGCTGTCCCGGCTGCCTCAGATCCGCACTAACGTGAGCCTGGGGCAGGGGTGGGTGGACCCCCTGTGTTGAGGTGTGGAGTTTCACAAGAGGTCTGGGTCCAAACTCACTGTTGGCTTGGGCAAGTGCATCCAGTTCCCTAAGCCTCAGTTTCTGCCTCTGGGGAGTGGGCATGGGCCGCCTACGGGCACGTGTGTCCTGTGTGTGTCTCAGGGAAGCAGGAGGTCACGCGAGGTCAGGGGCTAGGCCCAGAGTCCTGAGAGGAGAGGAGAGAGTGGCATATTGGGGCCAGGGGGGCTTGTGGGGCAGCCAGGGTCCGTGGAGGGCGGGGGAGCGGGCCATCGTGGGGCCAATGTCCCATGGGCCCGGAACGGGTGTAGGGGTGCGGGTCGTGGATACCAGGTGCACAGGGAGACGTCAGCTCAGAGCATGCACAGTGCGACAGGGACGTGTGGACAGTGACAACCCCGGGTGACAAGAGTCCTGTCTGCGGCCTCCGACCCCACCCCCTCCTCACCCCTAGTTCCTGAGGAAGTCGACCCAGGGGGTCTCCTATTCGCTGTTCGCGTTGGTGATGCTGGGGAACACGCTGTACGGGCTGAGCGTGCTGCTCAAGAACCCCGAGGTGGGTCAGAGTGAGGGCAGCTACCTGCTGCACCACCTGCCCTGGCTCGTGGGCAGCCTGGGCGTGCTGCTTCTGGACAGCATCGTATCCTTCAGGGGCGGGGCGGAGGGCGGGGCGGAGGGCGTGGTGGGGCGGGGCGTGCTGCTGCTGGACCCCATCATATCCTTCAGGGGCGAGGCGGAGGGCGGGGGCGGGGCGTGTTGCTGCGGGACGCCTTCATTTCCTTCAGGGGCGGGGCGGAGGGCGGGGCGGGGCGTGCTGCTGCGGGACACCGTCCTATCCTTCAGGGAAGGGGCAGCGTGGGGCCGGCTTGGCAGCCTCCGCCTGCACACCATCCCATCCAAGCACCCCGGGAGGCACCAGACCCGGCGGTGAGCAGGAACCGAACAGCCCTTGCCTGGGAAGCTTACAGCTCAGTGAGGGGGCAGTTGGCACCCATGGAGTGATCAGAGTGTGGCGCCGGGGGCTGTCTTGGTTTAGAAGGTCAGCCAAGGCCACCACAGTGCCATTTAAACTGCCCCGAAGAGGTGCCTGGGTGGCTCAGTTAAGTGTCAGGCTTCAGCTCAGGTCATGATCTCGAGGTTTGTGAGTTCAAGCCCCACATCGGGTGCTGTGCTGTCAGCACCAAGCCTGCTGGGGATCCTCTGTCCCGCCCCCACTACCCCAAGCTGGCTCGTCCTTTTCCTTTCTCTCAAAAATAAACATTAAAAAAAAAAATTAAACTGCCCCCCCCCCCCCCCCCGGGAGAAGAAGAAATCACGCAGAGAGGCAAGGGAGGGGTGATCTAGACTCAGCTTGTGCAAAGGCCCTGAGGAATAAGGGGGAAATCAGCCCATCCAGGCCAGAGGAGTGCAAGCTGGAACGTGGAGGCAGCTGTCCCTGAGAGCCTCGAAGGAGGGGCTGCAGCTCCAGACCTTGGCCTCTCAGAGTGAGGGTGACTGGGAAGGAAGAGGGGAGCAGCTCCGGAGGGAGCCGGGTCACGTCCGTCCCAATCTCTGCTCCATTTGGCCTTGACGTCGGCCCCTCCAGATTTCTATCCAGTTCCTGGTGTACAGGAACACGGCCACCTCTGCGGAGCGCCAGCCCCTGCTCCACAGTTGACAGGGACCCAGGCCAAGCCCAGGACAAACCAGGACCTCCAGATGCCACACCCAGGAAGGGACAGCTGTGGGCAGACACGGGGCTGCTGACCGTGGACTGGATCGTGGAGGAGGCTGGGGGTGCCTTGAGCTTCCCGCCCAGCTGCCTCCCCACCCACCTCTGAACTCTCTGGGCTGACTCCCGGGAGCCCCGACCGACTCTTCAGGGAGTGAGGAGTGAGAGGGGCACCAGGGCCAGTCCCCCACCCTCTTGGGACACATACCAGTGTCTGAGGCTTCTGTCCCTGGAAGCCTCGAGGAGGGCCTGCAGGCCAAGACCTTGGCCTCCCAGAAGGCAGCTGGCGCCCACAAGCTCCCCTCCCTCCGTCTGTCTGCATGGCCCCCTGGAGCGGGGCGCAGGTGCAGCCGGGTGCATCCGGGGCCATCCTGGTGACTCCGGAAGCCCAGTAAATGGTACCTCCCAGCGAGGCCTCTTTCTGTCCTCATTCCCGAGGTGCTGGGGTCTGGGCTGCTCTGGGCGACAGCAGTGGATGGTGATCCGGGCCCCAGCTGCCGGGTCTCAGGTGGGGGCCTAAAGGTCCGGATGTGGCAGAGCCGAGCAGGAGCAGATCGCCCAGCCTCCTGGGGACCTCTGGTTTTCTCACCTGCTTCTCATGGTGAGGACACAGCAGTGAGGACGATGCTCTGACAAGGTCCCGGCTGCTCTGTGCTCAGGAAGAAGCAGAATAGTTCGGTTCAGACCTTGGTTCTGCATCTTAAGCTTGTCTGTGCCTGTTACCTCATCTGTGAAGTGGGATGACGACATTACCATTTTGTATTTCCTTCCAGGATGGCGTAATTAACGGAGGTTAGCCCCAAAGTCTGGCATGTAGTAAGAGCCTAATAAAGCTTAGCTTTGGTAATTTTCAGTTGGAGGAGAGGCACATCCAGATCTCCCTGCAGGTCAGGGAGACCTTCCTGGAGGAGGCGACATGCAGAAAATGAGCAGGGGATGACGGGGAGAGGTGGGGAATGTTGCAGGGAGCAGGAAGGAGGTGAAAGAACAATGGGAAGGGAGGCGAGGAGGGCAGGGCCCAGCCGTGAGCTCTGGTTCTGGACCCCAACCTCAGTTTGTCTCCCAGATCCCATTCTGAGGCCTCCTTCTTACTGGCCATGACCCTGTGGGTGCCTGAGGGCCCGTCAGGGAGAGAAGCTAGGTCTCAGCCTCTCCGAATCTCCTCTTCTGCCCCAGGGACAGAAAGGAGTCTGGCAGTGGCGCCCACCCCCCTCTGTCGAGAGGGACTGCCACTGCCCCAATTTGTTGCGACACGTATTTGCCGAGTGCTGCCTCCACTGGCCCATACTGTGTGGGGTGTCAGGGACGGGGGTGAACCAGCTCTGGTCCTCGCCATCAAGGAGGGAAGACGGCTGCCGGGCCCTGGTGGTAATAAGGGCTTTGACCGGAAGGTACAAAGTGCCGGAAGAATGAGGAGACTCAACAGGAAAGGCTTCGTGGAGGAGAGGCCCTGGGGCTGAATCTTGAAGGCAGAGGAAAGTCAGGAAAGGGCTACAGCGTGTGCACAGGCCTGGCATTGAGCGTCTGGGCTGCTCCCAAGATGGGGCCGCTTACGAAGAGCCTTGAAAGCCAGACTGACCGTAGACAGGGTCGTGGGGACAGGGACAGGCAGCGGCTCACAACAGGTGGCCTGGGTGTGGCCAGGGGAGAGAAGGCAGGAATTGGGGTCTGGGGAGACCGCGAAGGGGCAGCTCAGGCTCAGGTGGGCAGCGAGGGCAAGCAGGACCAGTCTCCCCCGGTCCTGTCCTGGGTCATACCTGTGGGGTCCTGTGTGTACCTGGCACGTGACTTGAGCGCTTCCTGTGTGCTGGCCTGGGCTGTGCCCTGTCGTGTAGGTGTAATTAGCCTGGCCGTTTTACAGATGGAAGATAGACTTTGAGGGACCAGGCTTAAGGTCGAGCAGCTTTTTGAACCACATTATGTCCCTCTGCTGCAAGGGCCATCCCACGCCTGGTGGGGGTTGGGGCCCTCCGAGTCCCCTCCCCGGACGGGGGTCCGGAGTGTTGGGCTGTGTGCAGTCCAGCTTTCCCTCGCTCTCAGGAGCGGCCCAGCCTTGCTGGGCTTAGGCTCCCTTCCCACTTCGAGCCTCTGGCCTTGTCCCAGCCAAAGGGGCCCCAGGCCCCAGGCTCCGGCTGCCTCTGGCCTGGGCCTGGTTCAGGTGCCCTTTGCCAGCCAGCACCTGGCTCCACCCGGGGTCCTGACCTTGGTGCCAGTTACCGGGGGCACATTCGGAATGGCAGTATGAGTCCCAAGTGTGGGCGTGAGTTAGAGCTGGGGGGCTAAGAGATGAAACCTCACAGCCCTACCTCCAAGCCCTTGTGTGGTGAGGGTGACGTAATCTCTTCCTCGTGGGAAGCACCGAGTCTTTGGGGTGCTGGCTTTTGCTTTCCAGCACCGCCCAGTCTGCTCCGAGCCATGGTTGCTTCCTCTTCAGGAAGCCCCGGCCTGATGGATGTGCCCAGGGGAGTGCCCTGCCCTGTCTGATGGAGGACGTAGCTGTGGTGGTTAAGAGAGATGGGCTTGTAGGCTCATGCCCCAGCGCCTGGCATGTGTAAGCGCCTGGTGGGTAAATGATGAGCTTCTCCGATGCCCAGGGCCTCCCCAGGCTCCTCCCGGAAAGCACAAGGGCCAGTCTGATGGACCCATTAGTTCCGCCACGCTGGCAGCCGTGCGTGCAGGTGGGTGGGGTCCGGGGGGGTGGGGGGCTCAGGTGGACTTCTCCACTGGGCACACACCTCTGTATCTTGTTGCAGGCAGGGGGTGGTGGGGCCCTCACCTCTAGGTGTGGCCTGAAGGGGTGAGCTCTCCCACTTTGGACCCTTCCTCCCGCCTGATTCAGCCGAGTTCTGCCTTTAGGTTTCGGGCCCAGGCTCGGCCAAGAAAGCGGCGTCCCACACATCAGTTGTCCTTGTCTGGGAGGGATTCTCCATCTGGACACTCATGGGGGCAGGAGGCTGGGCCGGTCACCCCCAAAGAGCCCGGCCCGGGCGGTTCATATTTTAACTATTGAAGGAGATGCTGTGTATGCAAATGCCTTGCCACAGTGCCTGGCCTCGGTGTCCCCCCAAATCCTGGGGGGCAGGAAGCTGCCTGGCAGGCAGGTGGCAATCTCCAACAAGGCAGAAGGAAGGGCCCAGCATGCCTGTCCTCAGCATGAGGCCCCAGGTCCTCCCAGCCCGGGGTTCCCCTTGGTCATTTAGGGAAACTGGGATTTTTCTTTTTTTTTTTAAGTAGGCTTCACGTCCAGTGTGGAGTCCTACTCGGGGCTTGAACTCATGACCCCGAGATTAAGACCAGAGCTGAGATCAAGAGTTGGCACCCAGGCGCCACAAACCTGGGATGTTTTAAGCCATAGCTTAGGTATGGCCTTCAGTCCCCAAAGCTGAGAAAGGGGAGGAACGCACAGCTCAGCCCTGCACAGCCAGCCAGGTGCTGAGGCTTAACTGTTCCATACGCATGCGCTATACCTGATCAGGTTGAAGAAAGTGGGGATTGATTGCCTTCTGCTGTGGGTTAACTCAATGCACCCGAAAACTCAGTCCCCCAGCCCTGTGACAGCCCTGAGGACACAGTCACCCACTGGGATCTCTGTGCCCAGCACACGTAAGTGCTCCATAAAGGTTATTTTTATTAATAATCACTTCCCAGGGCGCCCGGGGGGCTCAGTCGGTTAACTAAGCGTCCGACTTCGGCTCAGGTCATGATCTTGCAGTTCGTGAGTTCGAGCCCGTGCTGACAGCTCGGAGCCTGGAGCCTGCTTCAGATTCTGGGTCTCCCTCCCGCTCTGCCCCTCCCCCGCTCATGCTCTGTCTCTCTTATCAAAAATAAACATTAAAAAAAACCAAAACACTTGCCCACCCCCACCACAGTATGGGCAGACTGTGTATCCCACCATCGTATCCCCCTTCCACAGTAGGTGCTCAGTAAATGTTTCCATGAATGAATGAGTGAAGTGAATGCCTTCAACACTGTCCCTCAAGAAGCCCTCAGTCTGGTGAAGGAGACAGGCACGTAAGCGCCGATCACAGAACTACTGAATTTGTGCACTCGACATGGGGGAAGTGTATGTGTGTGAGTTCTATCTCAATAAAAGTGCTTGAAAAAAGACCAAATTAGCTATTACTAAATTTGGGAAGTTATGGGTATGAGAATACATTACATCTTGCAACATTTCTCCTCATTTATAACCATTACAAGGTAACCCAAATGCCTAATATTCACCAGGAACTGAAGGATTGCATTCACTAGGCCGGTCAAAGACCTATACGAGTATGACAGTCTATTCATTCTAGGAAGCATTAGTTGAGCTTTTAAAGTCGAAAGCCCCAGGGCACCTGGGTGGCTCAGTGGGGTAAGCATCGAATTCTTGATTTCGGCTCAGGTCATGATTTCACGCTTCGTGAGCTCGAGTCCCGTGAGTCCGTCCCCCTGCTCGCTCGTGCGTGCGCTCTCACTCAAAATAAATAGACTTTAAAAAAAAAAAAAGGAAAAACTTAAAAAAAATAATTAAAAATTTTGCAGATTTTTCTTTAGAGGCTTCATCACTGAGAGAACAGGAGAAAAAGATCCTCCAAAACGGGCAGGCGGGGGCGCGCGCCCCGGCCCCCTGCTTACCGTTCAGCGGGAGTAGACGGTGGCCCCTCGGGCCTGTGGTGGGGGTTCGGTGGCAGTGCCCTCCCCCGGGGGGCATTTCCTCCGGCCTCCTCGGGGTCTGCCGGGTTCCGGGAGCAACACGAGACGCTGGAGGCAGGCTGCGGGGAGCTCACAGGAGGGAAGGGAAAGGCGAGCCGGCGGCATCTCCAAAGACCGAGGCCAAGCCGGCTCCAGAGCCTCAGGGGCAGGACCCCTTCCCGGTGGGGATGACGCCGTCCTGACTCTTTGCTATCAGAGTCTCTCGAGGGAGAACTTCTCACCTGGCTCGGCATGGGTCGTGCAGGTGAGGGTGGCGGCCCCCCTGACTGCAGGGCACCCAGGCTGCACGGAGGGGATGGCACCAAAGAGAAGAGGGGCCGAGGCCCAGTCCACACTGCCTGCTTCCCCCGTGGCGGCAGAGGGGTCCACACGGTGGCTGCTTAGTCCATGAGGAGAACGAAGGAGACGGTTCGGAGTCTTGGGATCCGGGGCCCCAGGAGGACAGCGAGAGACTGACTTGTCAAGGTCACAGCAAGGGCGTGAAGGGACCCCGGAGACACAGCCCTGCTTGCCCATCTGAGCTCTCGCTCTCTCGAGGCCACCACCCTTCCCCGGGGCCACTGAACAGGTGCAGGCTTCACCCGGGAGCCAGGGTGTGGGCCCTGCTGACCGGCCACGTGGCCGCCTGGTGTCAGCCGGGACAGCAGGGTCCGTCCGGAAGGGTTGTGAAGCGTCCCGCTTACGGTGGGTATTTGCGGAGATGAAAGGGAGGAGCAGAGGGGACGGCGCAGGGAGGCCGCACCCAGAGTGACAGAATGACGAGGTGGGGGCCCCCCTCTTCCGGGGCGGGTGGGGCCGGGGAGCCGAGCAGCAGCTCCGGGCTCCGCAAGGACCCCCCTTCTCGCCCACCGCGCGGCTCCCACCCGTCTTCTGTCCGACTCGCCACCCCGGTGGGGGCCAGCCCTCACGGCCAAGGCCACACGTGCCTGGAAAGCGAGGCCGGCGAGAAAGAACACGAGGCCAGTGCTGACTGCGTCCCAGTTTCTTTTTATTCATTTTTTTTGTTCTTTTTTTTTTTTTTTTTAAGTATGGAAGCTCAAGTATAAGATGTAGATTTTTTTTTTAAGCTTTACAAAAAAACAAAATAAAACAAAAACTCCTTTTGCATTCCATAAAAATTGACAGAAAAGCACCTGGCCAGAGCAGCCCGTCAGCAGGCCCCACCCCCGCACCCCTGCCACGTGGTCTCGTGGGACAGGGGCCAGTCTGTGCAGGACATCGCCGAGGGCCACCCGCTTTCTCCCAGAGCTGTCCCCTGTCCCCCCAAGCCCCAACCCCAAGCAACTCCCAAACACACGTGGACTCAGATTTCCAGTTTTTCTTCTCTCTTTCACACACCACAGTTAGTTCATAAAATTTTTTGTTTTACATTTTTTACACCGATGTAACAAAAAGGTGGGAGGGAAGGGGAGGCAGACAGACTGTATTTTATGCCTATAAATGGGGGGAGGGAGGCAGACAGGGGACCGGGGCAAACAAAAAACACACGGTCTCTGTGGAAATACGGAGAGTTTTGATGGCAAAACGTGGTGGGAAGGAGGCCTCAGAGACAGGAGGGTGTTTACTGGGCTTTATTCTCAGGGAGAGATGGTGATGCCGTTGTTCCGTGACCTGGGGGGGAGGCGAGGGGCGAGGGAGGGGAGCAGAAGACGAGTTTTCTAAGAAAGGGGTCTAACGAGCGCATGGCGTGTCCAGTTAGCGTGGAGCAGGGCTTTAACACTGCTGCTTTCTCTTCAAGGCCTCCACCAGGTCGTTCTTAAGAGCTTCTTGCTTTGATTTGTCTGCGAAAGTCTGCACAGACCTGCCGGAGGGAAGAGAGTCGATCAGCCCGTGTGACGGGCAGGGGGCCGCCTCGAGCACGGCGCTCGAGGCCCGAGCCCTTGGCCCTTTGCCAGGCGGGCTTCCTTTGCAGGGGAAGCGCGCGGCCCGCCTGGACGGGCACCCACCTCTGCGCCAGGCTGGGGGGCCCGGCCGGAGCCACCAGAACCCCAATCCACTTCAGGGCCCGAGGTCGGCCTGTACCAGAAGGTGGCTTCTGGGCTTCTATGCACAAGGCAGCAAAGACCCTCTGTGCTTCTGACCAGCTGCGGACTCGGCCGGGGCGGGGGGGGGGGGGTGCGCAGAGGGGCACGGACTCTGGGTCGCAGGGACCCTGCTATCAGCTGCCCCTTCACTGCACCCTTGCCGAGCAAAGGCAGCCCCCTGCCCGCCCCCCAAGTGCAGGGTGCAGAGGAACCCCACTCAGCGAACGTTTAAAAGCCCTGGCCATCTGAGCAGAACGGGTTCACGTCCAGGGTGGCGCCGGAAGGGCAGGTGCTCTCAGCCGTCAGCGGTGAGCGTGGCCGAGAAAATCCCTCGGCCTGGACGTCAGGAGGCAGGACGGGACTGAGCTAAGAGGCCCCGGGTCCCTGCTGGCAAATCCTGATCTGTGGACACATGCTGACGTGAGTGCCCCACGCGCCGGCGTTAACGCTCCTCATTCGCCAAAGCGAACAGCCACTGACCCTCGCAGAGGCTGTGCGGTTTACGAAGTGCTTCCCACACACCTCTCACTTCCCTCTCACGGCATCCCGGAGGAGTCCCACCGGGGTTCCCAGGCACAGAAGAGGAAACTGAGGCTCAGGGAAACGCCCCCTGCCAACGGCCTGAACGGTCACTCTGTCAAACGGACTCAACGTGTCGACCGGCCAAGGACTTCTTAAACTGTGTAAACTTTCCAACCGTTTCAGAGCAGTGGAAAGAAAGGAGTGACGGCTGCCCGGCAGGAAGGCGGTGGACGCCACGCCCACGGGCGTCTCAAGCTCCGTGTGCATCAGCCGTGAGAGAGGATGGGAAGGAGGAGTCAAAAAATCCCCAGATTCCAAAAGTAAAATGAAGCAGGACCCAGAAGAAACAAGAGCATCCCCAGTTGAGTTCTGGCTACCGAAGCCCCGAAAAATCGTGGGACGCGGCCTCCAAATGGTACACGGGTGACACGGAAGACAATAAAACGCTCTCACGAAATGCCGACACGTCTGGCTGAGCGTCTCTAAACAAATATTTGCCCTGGACTGTCCTGGCTCTGCGGTGGCCCAAGGAAGGGTCAGACACCAGCCGTGGTGGCCTTGGCTCCAATTCTTAGTCAGTCCGCCACGTGCTTCTGGAAAAGCTCCCGGCAGGAAGTGGCGGCGGCTCACACGGCTCCTTGGCCTGCGAGGGTGCTGGCTCTTCTGGGAAGGACGGGCTGAGCGCACCAGGCCTCACCCCCACCCCCCAACGAAGCGGAGAGTCCCCGAGTTAGAACCAGAGTGAGAGGTCAGAGACAAGACACTGGGCGCGGAATGGCCGGAGGCTCTAAGGAGCAGGACACGGGAACACAGCTTGGGAGGGTCAGTGCCAAGCAACGTCAAACTCATGCCCGGAGCAAGTGCTAACTCGGCACGGACAGAGGGACGTGGGACGGACAGAGCGCCAGGCTGCCCGCTGCTGCAGAGGGTTTCCATGCCGGAAAGCCTCCAGCGGGTGGCCACGGGACTGACCACGGACAGGGATCTGGCAGATTCTAGGGGCTGCCAAGAAAACCGCACAACGGTGGCCCACCGTAAAAAGGAGGCTCTCTCGGGATGGGAGCGGGGCGGTCCCAGCGTGAGGCCTGACGGTGGCACGGAGCCCAGACCGACCAGCAGCGCCGCCTGGTTACACAAACGGCCCGGCCCGGCCATCCTGCCGAACCTCTGCTGGGTCGGGTTCCCGGTGGCCAGTCCCTGGGCCCTGCGGCCCTGCCCCACGGGCCTCATGTTAAACGTTTCCCTCCTCTCCCGGGACACCGACTGCTTCCATACACCTGTATCTGCCACAAGCTCAAGCTCTGGTTCTCGGTTATGGTCCACAAGCAAGGCCATTTCCTTGCCGTCAGCACAAGGCGTTTAAGAGGAAGGCCGCAGCTCGTTAGGGGCAGAAGCTCCAGCAGCCACCGGTCTGGGGGCGCACCAAGCCTGGCCAGGGGGGTTTCGGCCTCCGCTCCGGGCTCTATCCTCAGGTTTGGGGTGACACAGCCCTCTCAACTCACAGCCCCGAACAGTCACTTTCCCACTGAGGAGGCTCACTTGGCCTCTGCGACGCTTGGCGGGAAAGTCCGAGGCCCTGGCCGCACATAACAGCACACGCAGCGGGCTCGGGCCGCCCTGAGTGGCCGAGCGGAAGGCAGTGCACAGACCCCCGCCCTGTGGCCCACGAGAGCGGTGCAGACAAGCGGCTTCTGCTGGAGAGGCAGAGTTAATCCCCAGACGGGGGCTTCTTCCAGGGCCAAACCCCCTCTCTGCCCCACACCCAGCCCTGCCCGGCGTGCGAGACACACACAGCACACGCGTGATACGGGTCCGTGTTACGTAGGGCCGAGTCTACACGTTAACGTGGCCGCTCACAGCCGTGAGCCGACACGGGGGTTAGTGGTGTTTAAAGGACCGCGCGCAGCGACAGCTGGTCCTGGGGGTGGTGGCGGGCTGGTGAGTCCTGTTTAGTGGGGAGGGTGCGCACGCCTCTCAGGCAGGGTACCTGCGTCGGCTTAGTTATCAGGCTGGATGTGGATCTGGCGCTGGGTCAGCACTTGGGAAAGCTCCCTCTGCAGCTGCTGAAACTTGGGGTGGTCGGGGATTACGTCAACAGATCTACAGAGAGTGGTCACAGATGAGCGCGGCGGGAGGCGAGGGCGGCACACACCTGGGAGTACCGGGCAGGCGCGCGCCGGGCACGCAGGGACCCGCGAGGTTGAAGACAGGGCAGTGTCGTCCCGGCCCCCGCACTCCGGCCCGAAGGGGTGGCCACAGAGCTCGATGCTGGGGGCGGTCTCGACCACCCGCCCGCAGGCTCTCTGGGTCCCTCTCCTCGTTCTCCTGCCGCTGGCCAGGCTGGGCGGGGAGGGGAGTGTGTCTGCTGAGGATGACGCTCTGGCCCCGGGGTGACCAGGGGACAGCAGTGTTGCCGGAGTCGGGGAGTACGACCCACCGGGGGCCAGATCGTGTTCCCCAGAGGCGGGTGGGAGATGGGGAAGATGGAGGCCCGGTGGGGGCGCCTCGCTACTTTAAACTGTTGGAGGAGGAGACTAGAAATCGGTCTCCTGGGTGAATTCACAAGTCAGCGTGGCCCCTGGAGCGGCTTCCTGCCTCTGATTTGGCCCCAAAGGAGAGACTCACACATGGAGCGGGGATCAGAGGGCTGGAGGCTGAGGGCAGGGCACCAGACCCGGGCCTCACACGGTGGCCAGGCGGGCTCCATCGCATCTGACCCCTGCGGCAGGCCTGCCTCCCTGACGGGACGAGGGCCAAGTAGAGGAGCCACCGGCCAGAGGTCACACAGCTCGGGTGGGCAGCACTTATACGGGCTCTCAGCTCTCTGATTTCAAGGCCAGTGCTCACTCCACAGCCGCCCCACCTGCCCCCCAGTGGGCCTCTGGCCTCCTGCTCTGTCCCCCCATGGCCTCTGGAGACCCAGAGAGTCCCTCCCAGCCTTCATTTGGGCCCAGGCTGCAGAACCAAGGACAGAAGATGGGTGGGGAGGGGCGGCTCAGGACCATGGCCGTAGCCAGCAGAGCCCTGGAGGACGCTGGAGTAGCCGGGGAACCCAGAGCCCAATGGGCTGCACTCCCTCGCATGTTGTGAGGTCCGGGCAGATTCCTGAGATGGAACTGATGAGGCGGGGGACCGAGAGGAGGGGACTTCAGGGACGAGGGCACCAACGCCTGTCCAGGTGAATGTCCCAAGACAACAAAAACAGCAGGGAAGGAACCGGCGTCTACTGAGAATACAAACTGTGCGTGAGGGGTCTGACCTTTCAAAATCTGCACTAACGATCCCATGACGGTACTTCAGCAGGTGTTACAAATGAGGAAACTGAGGCCCAGTGACAGAGAAGTGTTATGCAGCACACCTAGGATTCAAATCCTCGTCTTTTGGTTCCAAAGCTTATGTTTTGGGGGTACATTACCTCAGCCCATTGACGATGTCCTTTGTTTTCCCAAAGTAGATCTCATTCAGCGTACTTCTGATTTTATTTTCCATGTCCTGGGAAGGGAGGTCAGTCAGACAGGATGGCAAACAGGAGTCCTGAGGCCCACACCCTCCCGGTTCCACCGGCTCACCCCTGCAGTCCCCGCAGTGGCCACAGGGGGGAGGCGTGAGACCACACCAAAGCCCAGTGAGCCAGCCACCCCCACGCCCCCTCGGGGCCAAGACCCCGCCTATCATTTGTGCTCTGAGCCCTTCCCAGGCTTCAGACACCAGGAAGCCGATACTCAGGGACTGGCGGCCACCGCTGACCACGACAGGAGCAGGTCTAAACCACATCACCACCTCTCAGGCCCCCCACCAACTTCAGGAACAACTGTGTGAAGCCGGAGAGCACCCTTTTCCTCCAAAGAGCGTGGGGAAGGGAAGGCAGAAGCAGCTGCGGCCGGAGAGCCTCCTGAAGTTCCTCCTGAGCCCATGACCTTGTAGGGACACTTCCTCTCTGAGCTCAGGTCTCTCCTGGCACCCAGCGGGCCGGGGGAGCAGGACCGAGGCTTCCTGCGCAGCCTCCTGGGAGCACGCGCTGGGGGGCACAGAGGGGGTGCCCCGGGAGCTGAGCCCTGCGTGCATTCCCATCAGGAGGCTCGGAACACACGAGCCCAGGGCAAAAGGGCCAAAATAGAAACACGCTGCTGGCCGCTAAGGCGCTGCGCACCGGGGAGGAGGCCTGCAGGCCCGCACACACCCCTGGGGGCAGGATGTCTGGCGCTGGGGTGTGACCCAGAGCCCCACTCACCTCTACCAGGCGCCCTATATTGGCTATGTGTGGGGAGCTGTCGCTCACGGTCTCATCCTTCTCCATCTGCAAGAGAGAAGAACGTCCCTCCACGTCAGAGCCGTGCACGGCAGCCTCTGCCGACAGCACAGGCCAGCCCTGTGCTTTGCGCACAGCCCGTCGCTCCCGCCGGTAGCTGGAGAGTCAGCTGCAGGTGGTACAAGGCCACTTGTCCAGCGCGGAACCCAAGCACCGGGGACTTGGGCTTTGAGTCATAAACAGCTCAGCCAGCAGAGGCCCAGAGGCCCCGTTCCCAGCGGGGGGGCCTTCCGGAGCACCCCCCTCCCAGCCCCCAGGCCGCAGCAGGGAGGGCAGAGGGGATGGCCCTGGCCAGACACTGGCTCAGGCTGTGGGTCCCCTCATACTGCACAAGAGCCTCCACTGCCCTGTGACAGCAACTTCGGAGGGAGGGGCCAGCAGCCTCGAGAGACCGGGGACTGAGGAGCCTCGCCCAAGGTGACACAGGTAGTGTCAGGTCGTGGCCCAGACACTTCTTAGTGCACAGCCTGCGGGGCTGGTCACGTGGCTGGGGGCAGTTTGAGCAAGAGGATCTGAACCCAGATTCCTGGACAGCAACCAAGTAGGGTTTTGGAGGAGGTGGGACCCAGCAGTCGGGTCTTGGGTGGGGTCAGTTCTGGTCCAATAATCCTAACTATTAAAGTCCTGACAAAGTTTTACTGAAAGTAGTAAAAGAAAGCAGGGGAGGGGATGACAGATGATTCCTGACCTGCACACTTAGGCACGAGGTGTGGACCCCCTACCCCTCCGTCTGTGCAAGGCAGAGTTCCCTCCCAAGACCGTGGATTCCTTAAGGAGAGCCTTCCCTGTCTACACCTTACAGGGTGCCTAGGACGGTGGTGAGTTACGGAGTGGACAGACTCCTAGCGGCCCTGCTCACTGTTGGGTGAAACAGGTCCCCCCGAGACAGGATGAAAAGATAAGGACACGAGTACCAAGACAGCCAGAGCTCAGAATGAATTCAGACAAGAAAGCCCAGGGGGAGTGGGAAGGTGAATGGGCTTTAGAGGCAGGAGAGCAGGGCGGATGCCTGGGGAGGGCAGGGCGGCAGTGTGCTCAGAGGTCAAAGGTCTCTGCTGCTTCCCACACCTATTTTGACTTTCTTCTCAGAGAGAACGGTTTTCATGGCAGAAACAGAAGAGACCCCGTTAGGGGCCAGGTGAAGCGAGCAGATGGTACGAGGGACCCAGGTCGCTTTAAATGATCAGGCTTCCCGGGTCAGACAGGTCCGATTCTGTGGACCAGCCATCCCTGAAAAGTCACAGCACAGCTTCCAGGACACCGGGGGAGGGCGGAGACTGACACTACTTTCACCAAAAAGGAAGATATGAGTTGGAGATTCAACACTGATGCACACCAGCCCTGGTGACAGCATCGAGGGTCCGAATGATCAGAACCCAGGGACGTGGGCTGGTACGGGGACACGACAGCTGCCAAGTGCAGGGTCATCTACTCCGCTCAGTCCCTGTAAGAGAACTCTGTCTGCAACCCAAGGAAGCGGAAGCTCAAAGATGTCAAGGCATCTGCCTGGGTCACGGCAGGTCTCGGCTGGCTGGGGTGAGCGCAAACCACATTCTCCGGCTCCAACGTGAACCTCACCAAGTACAGAATGGGAACCAAGTCCTGCGAAGAGACGCGTGGTTTCGAGAGGATTTCAAGCTTGAGGACAACGTGATGTGGCTGCCACAAGAGCTTCCGCGCAACTTCAGCTACAGAGAGGAACCGTTACCGGTGCCTGGTCAGGGGCAGCCCAGCTGCGCGGTGTCGGCCCCTCTCCCTCCGGGCTTCCCGGCCCGGCCACGTCTGCAGGGCAGGACTCAGTTTAGGGTGCTGGGTTTTAAGAAACCCGTGGGCAAAGCTGGAGGTCCGGTGCTTGCAAGGTCTCAACACCCTGACCCCAAGAAACGGGCAGGAATGGGGTATCTGGCCTGCCCCTGGCACTGGCGACCCTGAGGAGCCTGGAGCCTCAGAGATCACAAGGGCCCCCACCAAACAGAAGTGAGAGCGCTCCTGAACTCGGAAGTGATAGCCACTCCCCACCACGTCAAGTTTCCTAAACACTCTTTGTCCTCCCACAAAGCACGGTCTCTCGCCGCCTTCCCCAGCTCCAGCTCCGCGCGGGAGCTAAATTCCTGGCAACCTCGGGGAAGTGACGAGGCTGAGCTCACCGAGGGCCCCGTCTTAAATGAGCGCCAACAGCCCAAAGTAAGGCTGGGACTGTTGGCAGAGGGCTTTGGGCCGCCAGGGTTAAGTACAAGCACATCAGCAGCCCAACCTCTCGGGTATCATCTCTGCTTCCGATCAACCTTCAAGGGAACGGAAGGGCAGGAAAACACCAGTCGCCCAAAGGTACAAAAGGTCTGGGGTGGGGGCCGGGGGTAGGGGGAGAGTGAGGAGGCCTGGTCTTCTCTAGGAGCAGACTGACTCCCCAGGAGGACACAAGGGGTCCCTAAGCTTGTGGCAGGGGATCCGAGCCCAAGGAAAAGCCTGGCAGGGACCAGGGACCGGAAAAGGGAAGGAAGACATGGGCTGGGGGTGCGGGCAAGGGGCCCTGGCGCACACAGACGTGTTTCCACAGCCCCCCTGCCCACACCCCTGCCGACTCCCTCCACACCTGGTCAGGGTCAGCTTGCTGGAAACGCTGACCCACCAAAAATAGAATGATTTTTGCAATGCATATATTATTACATCCTTATAAAAGCGGCTGCCAGAGGAAAACATTTTTATGTGCTGTGGCCGCACAGATGTTCCACAAAGTGGATCCAACCAAGTCTGAAGTCAGAGACCAGCCCGCTTGTCCCCATCAAGCTCCTCTCCTCCGCTGTGGCCTGGAGACGGGAAGGACACGGTAAGTACGCGGAGAGCAGGCCGTCTTCCTCAAGTCCAGTCTCTCCCGTGGCCATGTGGCATTTTCCAACAGGCGCAGCCTGGAGGGGGGGACCCTGAAGGGAGCCAGCCCCGCTCCGTGTCCCGCTCTGGAGCCCAAGGGGTGAGGGCCTTGGCCTGCCCATACCTCCATTTCCAGGCCTCGACCTGGGCCCACTACGTGCCCAGGACAGGGCCTGGCAGAACGGCAGCTCCATTCCCGGGACTCCTCCGGTCCTGGCTCTCAGGCAGAAGCCAGAGACGTCCTCCTGCCGACTGAGCTGTGCTCTGGGTAAGAGCTGGGCTGGAGGCCAGGACTTAACACGCTGTCAAGCCAGAAGACGTGGTCAGACAGCCTCTCAAGGAAGGTTCGGTGTGCCCAGTTTAGGGAAATTTTAATTGAGCCTAGAACTGCATATATTCTAGAAGACGGAAAAGTCTCTGCTTATAGGGTATGCGGTAGAAGGCATTTCTGAATAATAACAGAAATAGCTATTATTTATTGAGCACAGACCACGTGTCCAAATGGTTTTTTATTTTTCCTCTACAACAGCTTTTCCAAACAGGTGTTATTAGCTCAACGGTGAGAACGCGGAGATTCAGAGAAGGGGAGCGGACTGTCCTGATCACACAGCTGGTAAGGGAGCAGGGTAGGACTGACCCAGGTCTGGACAATCCTGAAGCTTGTTTTTCTTCCATGAGACCTCTCCGTGGGCTCAACTTCATGCACATTCTTTCCCAGAAAAATCAAAGACAAACCACAATCCGGGGCTCGGAAATTCCGAACAGTACCCCACCCCATCCACCTCCCTCCCCCGCAGGGCCCCCTGCGGATCTCCAGTCCCTTCCTCTCCTGCCTGACTGTCCCTAGAAGCTGATCCCGCCCAGCGCTGATCCAGGCCACCTCACGGAGCACAAAGAAGCAAGCGAGTGCTCCCTGAGCTGCGGGCCGTGCTCGCCTGCCTCCTGAAGACGCCACGGGCCTCGTTCCCCTGCTAGAACATACCGCCCGGCCCAACTGCCAAGCTCAAGTCAAAGGGGATGTCCCTGCCGTGACACAAGGGCAGGTGACTGCCTTGGAGTTTTCTGGCTTAAAGACAAGTCATAGGGCGCCTGCATCTGAGTGGGGAGAGAGCTCAGCTTGCAAAGGACCCGCCTGATCCCCCCACTCGACACAACATTCCACCTTTGTTTCTAAATGTTTGGAATCTGAAAAAACTATCAAACGAACATCTGGGCCCACCCCGGATCGGAAACCTTGGATCTCCTTCCAGAGATTTATGGTCTTGCCTCTTGCCCACGTCTCCAGCTGTCACACAGGAGAAGTGACCTCTCAACGCAGCTTCCTTTCCAACATGTTGGTACTTGGCTTGCAACGTCTTTCACTTGCTCCACAGCCTTCCCCCTGGGGCCCAGGTGGCAGTCGGCCAGAGGGCACCTTCCGCCCTCCGCCCCGGGAAGGACCTTACGATTTGGCTGTGAGGAGCTCCCACAAGCACGGCTGCGCACCCTTCCTCCCCAGCCCCCCAGCCGCCTGCATTTGCCCCCGGGGCTTGTTCCCCCTGTTCCACCTTCCAGCCCGTGTCCCCAGGAGGCCTTGCTAGGCGGAGGGAGGGTGGAGGCAAGAAAGGGCCAAAGGGGAGGTGACGGGAGAGGGCACCGAGGGAGCGCAGGCTCGTGCGCCCCCGGTCTGAGCCCACCGGAGCGCCTCTGCAGCCTGGGTGTTGTGAGCAGGGGGGAAAGGCGGCCGTTGTTAAATTCACCAACGATTTAAAGAAAGCTCTCCATTCTGGGGCACCTGGGCGGCTCAGTTGGTCAAGCAGCTGACTTCAGCTCAGGTCCTGATCTCCCAGTTTGTGAGTTCGAGCCCCGCGTCGGGCTCTGTGCTGACAGCTCGGAGCCTGGAGCCTGCTTTGGATTCTTGTCTCCCTCTCTCTCTGCCCCTCCCCAACTCACGCTCTGTCTCTATCAAAAATACACATCAAAAAAACAAACAAAAAAGGAAGCTCTCCAAGTCCTGCACTTACGCTCCCAGCCACAGAACTGAGAAGAGGACTGGGGGCAAAGCCTCCAAAGCTGGGGAGGGACCCCTGGGGGCCTCTGTGGAGGAGTGCTCCCGACCACTGGCCGGGATGGCTTGTAGGGTGGGTGCCTGGTGACACGGGTCCTTCCTTCCAGACACACACGAGGCAGGGGTGAGTGTGTGGCCGCGGGGAGGCCTAGCGTCCAGAGGGAAAGCCTGGGTCTGGTCACCGCGGGCATGGCTTGGTAGAGGAGCTCAAATGAGGAAGCCTCCCCTGACCCCATCGCTCACGCCCCGCCCCTCCTGCCTTGTTCTTCTTTGTTACTACCAGCCTCGGGGCTGACACCAGCTCATCGAATGACCTCCTGGCTGCTGGGCCCAGAGGACAGATTAAGAGCAGAAAGTACAGCGTGGTACAAGGCAGCCCTCTTTTTTTTTTTCTAGACAGACAAATCTGGCTCCGCCTCCTACTAGACAAATCAGCACGAGGACATTTCGTAACAGTTCAAACGTCGGTCTCCTCCTCCTGTCGGTTAAACAGGGAGGGGAACGCCACCTCGCTTACAATCGAATCAAGGGGGCAGCCCCCCAAAGCACCATGCGTCGCCCACTCTTTATCACCAGCTTTCCTGGAACCCCTTGGTTCCCGATCCAAGGCAACCGGACATTTTCCCGAGGTTCATCTGGGACACACAGCTAAACCCGCAGCCCTCATTTCCCGTTTGCTCGGAAGCCACGCATCATTAGCCGAGACCTGTCTCCCTGGCCGAGGCCCTGCCCCTCCTCTCAGTTACTTACCTTGGAAACCGGCCCCAGCTTTAACGCACCTCGGATGAGTTATGCGACCGGCCGTTAGGATGACAGAAGCACGAATCTCCTCATTAAAGGCCGAGGGCACAAGGCGACACAAACGGGCCCGCGGCCCCGGTTGGCGGGCTGAGGACAGCCACTCATCAGGCCCGTGTGGCTTGGCAGCAGGCACCGCTCGCGGCCAGCCGGAACCAGGCCCTGGCCGTGGGCTGGCGGCTCCGACCGAAACTACCAGGAAGGCTGAGGATTAAATATTTGTCCGGGTCGCTGTAAACCAGTGGAATTATAAACAGTTTGGAGCGGTAAGTGGTGCAGGAAGCCGTCTCCGGATATGGATTTAGGATTTTCCACCGTCGCCCGGGTGGCAGGGGGAGGGGGAGGGGGAGGCAGGCTGCGGTACAGCTGGCCGTCCGGGCTCAGCTGCCCTCCCCGCCAAGGGTTCCTGGAGGACAAGGGCCTGTTTCCACGCAAAATGATGGGCCTCGGGTCTGAGATGAGTGGGGACAGCCCCGCCCAGGGGCCAGAGACGGGGACCCCCAAGATCCCCGGTGGCTTCAGGCCCCTCTTACTCGGCACAGTCAGTGGAGGCTTAGCACGGGGGTGGGGGGGTTGGTCTAAGGCCCTGGGACGCATCCCAGGCATGCTGACAAAACGTCCACCCTGCCCTCTTTCAAATGCATGTACGCACTTTTCTGCTGAGCCCATGAGCCCACAAACCTACGTGAGTCACTAAATTCATCTTTTCCGCAATCTATTTTTTCTATCAAATACGGCTATTAAAAGTATTGGAGTTATTAACGTTAAAACATTACGGGGCGCCTGGATGACTCAGTTGGTTCGGCTTAGGTCATGATCTCACGGTCCGTGAGGTCGAGCCCCGCACCGGGCTCTGTGCTGACAGCTCAGAGCCTGGAGCTGTTTTTGGACTCTGTGTCTCCCTCTCTCTCTGTCCCTCCCCCACTCACACTCTGTTTCTCTCTCTCAAAAACAAACATTAAAAAAATTATTTTAAAAAAAATTAAAAAATCATTTGCTGTCAAAAGGGACCCTCGGGCACTCCTGGCCGGGGCAGAGGCGAGGTTCTCTGCACGGAAGAGGGCTCCCTCCGGAGGGCGTTCTCAAGACCACCACACTGCTGCCAACGGACTTCTGGGAGCCCAGGGAGCCCAGGTGTTACCAGGTCTGCCCTTTCTCTTCGACCCCGCCCCTTTTTTTGCTAAGACATCTCAGGATGGTTTTTTTTGTTTTTAATTTTAATTGAGAGAGAGAAAGAGAGAGAGCACGCGCGTGCGTGCAAGCGGGGGAGAGCGGCAGAGGGGGAGCGAAAAGAGAGAATCTTAAGCAGGCTCCGCACTCAGCACGGAGCCCCACGCGGGGTTCGATCCCAGGAACCGTGAATCATGACCTGAGCCAAAATCAAGAGTTGGACACTTGACGGAGCCACCCAGGCGCCCGCCCCTTCTCTGCCCTGTACACAGAGACACCCCACTGCCCTGCACCAGCTCCAGGTGAAGGCCTTTCTTCCAGGTGGGGCGGCTGACGGTCCTACACGCAGAGGCTTCAAGTGGCATCTGAGGTGCCAGTTCGGCCCAGTCTGCTCTGCAGGAAACAGCAACTCCCAGCCTCCAGCTCCCAGGTCACCTAGACACACCTGGAGGGGACATCTGGGACACGGGCTGCTGAGGACACCTAAGCAGCAGGCGGGTGAGAGGCACGTGGCAGATGCGACATTCTGCTCTGTGAGAAATCGATGCTTTCATTCCAGTGACCTAAATATAATTCTCACACACACCGGTCTTCCTCCACGGCTCCCAGCTCGTGGCTCCCAAAGCCTTGCAATTTCCTGAGCCACAGTGGGACCGTCTTTTGTCGTAATGGTCTTTGGTCTCCTGTCCTCAGCGTCTGAAATCACTTGGGAGCCATACAGGTGAAATGGGCTTATGTTAAGGAGGAGATTTTGGAAAGCACCTCAAAATGGGGGCTGGTTGCCAGGGGATCTTTCGGTGCCCCCGATTTCCAGGCAGGGGCGAAGGAGGGAGAGCCAAAGAGTTTCCAGGTTGGGGAACAGAACGCTTCCAAGTGCCGCCATGCCGGGCGCCAAGCTCACGCTCCACGAGGACAGAAGACAGAAGCCCCTTTGTTTAAGACCTCGCCCTCTGCTTTGTCTTCATTCGGCCGTCCATCTGTATCCTCTAATATCCTCTGTAGGAAACCGGCGCTCGAACGAGTAAATGGGTTTCCTGAGTTCTGGGAGCCACTCCAGCAGATTAATCGAACCCAAGGAGGGGTTTATGGAAACTGCTGACATGTGGCTGGTCAGCCAGCACAGGTGGCTTGCAAGTGGCATCTGAAGATACCTGTTGCGGGGACGGCCTGGGCCCCTACCTGCTGGGATCTAACGCCATCTCCAGGTGGACAGGGTCCGAGCAAGTTGAACTACAGGACGCCCTGCCAGTGTCCAGAGCGCCGCTCGCTGGCGACGTGGGGCACCACCCTCACCCACGACAGAACTGTCGAGTGTCCATGTGCACGCAGATTCCCTGGAAAATTCTGCTGAGCGCAGATCCCGACGTGGCGGGTCCGGGTAGGGCCGAAGATCTCTGCGTGTCCGAAGAGCTCTTTGGTGCTGCCGACGTGAGGCCGGGAGTGGGCCGTGGGCGGCAAGGCGGACGCCCTCGGGCTGCCGAGGAGGGCTTGCAGAGATGGCCCGAGCCAGCGGCTGTTCGTGGCCGGAGGTACACAGACGTGGTGAGCCCCGGTGAGGGCGAGGAGAAGAAGCCGTGGCCACGCCTGCAGCCCCTCGGCCCCCCGGAGGCACGGAGCCCGGCGGAAGCGGCAGGTGGCGTTCGGCCATAGACTGCTCCACGGTCTTCGCTTTGAAAGGGTGAAGCCCTTTAAGCGTCCGACTCTCGACTTCAGCTCCGGTCATGATCTCACGGTTCATGAGCTCGAGCCCCATGTCGGACTCTTGTGCTGGCAGTGCAGAGCATGCTTGGAATTCTGTCTCCTTCTCTCTGTCCCTTCCCTACTTGCTCGCTCTCTCAAATAAAAATACTTAAAAAAAAAAAAAGAAAAGGAAGCCCTGGCTCACACTGGACGTACGGCTGGCTCCACGACGCCCCCTTAAAAAAAAAAGGACTGTGGGAAAGATGATTATCAGATAGATGATGGCTCCGCTGAGGGAGTCTCTGGCAGCCACACTGGAAGGCTCTGAGTCTGGCCCCGAGCTCAAAGGGAAGCCACAGTCATCGTGGTTCATGTGCAAGTAACAAAACCAGAAGGAAGGGCTAACACCTGGACAACTGAAACCAGGATTGAACGTCGAGTGTCGAGAGAATGGGTAAAACCCAAAAAGTGAGGCCAAGTGTAAAATCTCATCTGAAAGAAGGCCAAGTGCACGAGAGCACGACAGGAAATCCCGGGCCCTCGGTGGCTCATGGGAGGAAGAGGGGTAGGGCGGCACCTGTGGGCTCGTGACGTGCCAGCCGAAGCGATCCTGGGCGCACTGGAGGAGAGCTCCTGTTCGGACGTCACTTTGTGTTTGTTTTTTTTTTTAAAGTTTATTTATTTTTGAGAGACAGAGAGAGACAGAGTGTGAGCAGGAGGAGGGGCAGAGAGAGAGGGAGACACAGGATCCGAAGCAGACTCCAGGCTCTGAGCTGTCAGCACAGAGCCTGACGCGGGGCTCGAACTCACGGGCTGTGACGTCACGACTGAGCCGAAGAAGGACGCTTACCGACTGAGCCACCCAGGCGCCCCCTGGGATGCCACTTTTAGTGGAGGCCGACGTAAAAGGAGTGGACAAGCTCCTTAGTTCTGCCCAGTAGGGCGGCAGGTGTCCTGTCAGGTTGGGAGGTGACCTCTCAACTCTTCCAATGTCAAGATCCTGTGACTAAGGCAGCTTTTTGACTGCTCTGGCCAAACGTCCTCATTTTTTCTTTCTGAGGGGAAGGCATGTTTGGAGTTTCGAAAAGCACCCTGCCTGGACCCGCACTGAAGGATTCTGGTGAGCATCACCGAGGTCTGTCCTCGGAGCACTGCCGTGTAGGGCGGGGGCCAGAGCTCAGCAGACAGCAGGCTCCCCCCAGTGCCTGCTGGTCACCAGTCACTACTGGGCACCCGCACGAGGCGGCCACAAAACCCGCTTAGATGCTTAAGGTAGGCATGTCCTCTCCTGGATCCTCTTAGCTTTTATGACAGCCTTTTCTCTCCTTTTTGGACACACTGGCTACCGTCCCCAGCAGCCTGTCGCCAACCCGCTGTCTCTGCCGTCACTCCGTGTACAAGATAACGCCCGTCAGTTCTCTGCACAAAGCACCTCTCCGCCAGAGTCTTCTGCCTGCCCACAGGCATCCCTCCCCCCATGGCGAAAAGCAGCCAGATTTTACCGCAGGAAACTGACACCCTTTTTTCCATCTATACCACCACCAACCTGAAGTCTGGCCAGACTGCTTCACGCCCCCCCCAGCCTTGGGAAATGATACTGCGATGGACACAGGTGGCCGAGGCCAGTGAGACATTGCTGGGGTTAGAGGAGACCTATTGTGAAAGGGAAGCTCTTTCCCCCCGGACTGCCCGCCGCCAGATGTAAGCCAGAGGCCGCCTGCTCCCATGCGGAGACACGGGAGTCCTGACGCCCCAGGCCCAGTCACACCAAACGAAGCCCGGACATCTCTCAGTCACACAAAACGCCTCGTTTTCATTTTTGCTTAAGGCTGTACTTGCCACCAAGAGTCCTCACACAGGACCTGAGTCACAACTGGGACATTCTCCCATTCTAAAGTGTTATCAGGAATCTGTCCTGAACATCACAGAAGCATTTCAACGTAAATACCCTGGCAAAAAGATAGACCCTTCCAAGACCTGATCTCCGGAATCACCAAGAGGCCTGTGGGGAGGTCCCCGCGGGCACAGAGGCTGCCCCAGGCCTTCTCTGCAGGGCACCGGCAACTCTTACCTGTCTGGTTAGGCTGCCTCCGAGGTTCATGGTGCCAGAGCCCGACTTGTTGGTCTGCAGCCACAGCATCACCGTGGAGGTCAGCTTGTAATGGGCGGTGCGACCACTGGATTTCTCCTGCAGGACGAGACGGACATCAGGACCCTAGATGCGACCCTGAGCTGAGGAGAGCCCGAAGCGGCCCCTGAACTCAGGGCCATTCTACATTCGAACGTGTCCCTCCCACCACCCTGTGCCACCAGCACATGACCTTCTTAGAAAATCCCAGCTGGCTTCTAAAGGGACTGAGTCTACAACCACGTGCACTCAGTTCTTTGGGATCTTTAGCACCAGGGACTACTGCAATCTTGACTTCTCTCTATAGAACTAAGTGGCTTTGGGGCGTGTTTAGGAGTGAACAGGGCTTGAACAGGGCTTCACATATCACAGCATCCCCCCACTTCAAGAAACTTCTGCCGGGAGGTGGGGGGGGAAGGGCCATACCTGCACTTCCACCACGTGGATGGAGTCCCAGCAGCCCTTGATCTTCTTTGATCCGTCTCCAGCCTTCTTTATGAGGATCACTCCAGCAAAACCATGATCCAGATCCCAGAGGTAGACTGATGAGACGCCGCCTTCAAAATACCTGCCGGAAACAGGCCCACGTGCCCATTAGATGTTAAGCCCGTCAAATTACAGATCATCAGCCCAGGGGTTCATTTGGCAAAGCTTCATCTGAAGCTCTGTCTGGAACTGAGGACCCTCCCTCCCTGTGGTGCTTTCCAGGGCTGACTCTTCACGTGTCCTGAGCACCTGTGCTTGGGGGAGGGGGTCCCAAAAGGAACAGGGGCTTAGGAGTCCTAAAGTTGAACTGGAGTGTGAGCTCTGCCATACTAACTCTGTGGTCTTTGGCAAGCTTACTAAACTTCTCCGGGCTTCTGGTTCTTTCCAGATGAAGGATCCAGCAAAGTGTGTGACGTGGAATGGACGCACAATGGGGGTCATCACCAGAGTAATCGTTACTGTTCGACGTCCCTTTCAGGACGGCTATTTCACAGGGGGATCAGGAGAAAAAAACAGCAGAGCCCCACCCCCACCCCCCACCCCGAGCTCCCTCCTCAGGTCTGAGTTGGTGTGGAAAATCTCCTAACTAAGAACAAATGCAAGAGGGGAAGAGGACGACATCAGGCTGGGGTCCCAAATCCAGGAGACCCAGAGCGACAGCGTGGCAGAACCGGGCGGCCGGGGGCACAGCGGGTCACCAGCCGCTGTGCGGTGAGTACCCGCGTCCCAGCACGCTCTTTATCAGCCCGCTGCTAGAGCACATTCTTTACCGGGACGTCTGTGGCCTCTCTGACCCCAATTAACCTCGGCATCCACGGTGTGGCAGGCACACTCTGGGGCTCACTGGGAGGGCCAGCAGCACATGTGCGGCGCTGAGCACAGGCTTGGGGGGCACAGGGGCCTGGGCCCCGGCCCCCCCATCACCAGCTGTGGTCACACATTACCCACCCGCCAACTCTTTATAAAGTGTTACCAGGTACCGACAGCCTGAACTGGGCCTTAGTTTCATTATAAAATGGGAACAGTAATACCTACTTTATAAGACTGGTAAGAGACAAAAAAACGAAACAAAAAAACCCAAAAAAAACCCCACGGGAAAGTAAAAAATCTGACCAAAGATGATTATTGATTTTAATAACAAAAATAAGTACTAAAAATAAACACGTTTGTGAATTCTCAATAAAGCTGTTACATGACAAAAATATACACGGTTAATACTAATATTTAGAGAATGTGGGTGAAAGGGACACTAGAGTTCTTTGTACTTTGGGGGGGGGTAATTTTCATCTGAAACGATTTCAAACTAAAACGTTTTGGTGCCAAGGTCAGCAGGCGACTCACGCGAGTGTAACAATCGGAGCAAGGAAACAGCCTTTCCTCACGAGGACGAGTCTGCTACCTTTGAGCTGCAGGATGCTGTGGTCCTAACCCACAGCGGGCCCACCGGGTGCCCAAGGGGTGCGGACGAGGTCTGCAACCCTCACGCCTCCCTGCGGGGATTCCTCGGGCAGAGGGGGCAGCCCGCCGCTGCCATCACATCCCATCCCTGCTTCTCGTTCCCCGCAGGATGTGCTGTGCTGTGATTAAGCCGTCAGATGAAATTCACACCCCCAGTTGCCCTGGGCCAGGGCTAACCACACGGTCAAGCCAAGGAGGGCGGGAAGGGGCTGGCTCCAGACGAGTGCAACACAGAGCACAGATACACCTGGGTGGGTGGGGGTGGAGGGCAGAGCTCAGAGGCCTCCTAGGCGACCTCCAAGAAATCCACACTCAGGGACCCCACTCAGGAAGGTTCCTTGTCTTGCTCCTACTCTGTCCACACTCCACTCTCTGGGGGTGGGGGGTGGTAATGAGATGTATTCCGGTCTAGGACCTGTGGCCCCACCTCTCTTCCTGGAGATCCAGCGGTCTCTAGAACAGGGCCCCCGCAGTGCTCGGGTGAGCTCCAACCAGGGGCTTGGGAAGCCTTTCTGGCCCGTTCTCCTGGGCTCTGGTGGCTCCCACAGCGTGAACGTTCATCAGGAGGCACACCAGCACACTAGGGAAGAAGAGCCCCGCCAAGCCCAGTCCTGCTGGGGACGGAGGGCAGGGTTCTAACGCACGGCTTCCCCTCCGGTCTGCTTGTGGGGAGCATGGCCCCACATCAAAAGGGAAGAAACAACAGCTCTAAAAACTGTGGCTTTTCTTTGCTGGCAAAAAGGAGGGGCCGATAATCCCTTCTGAAGGCTTGATGCCCACAGTCATTCTCACCCTTCCGCCTCTCGTGGCTCGTGGCCCTGGTCTCCATGACCAGACGGCAGCGGTGGTCTTGTCCAGGCTGTGCGCCCTCTGTGCCCTAGCGTACTGGGGAAAGCGGGCCAGGCAGCCCTGGAAGGGAACCAGGAGAGACCCTGGTGGTTTCACAGCCCTGGTCACCACGTAGAGACCACCTCCACAGCACCAAGCAGCCTACAGTCGATTCCCCTCGGTCCTGTCCCTTGGACTTGTTTTCTTCCAGAAACCAAAACCTCTACATTCATGTTTCATACGGTGGAACTGGCCGTTTCCACCCCAACGTCCCGCCCGGTGGCCTGGCTCCCACTCTGGGCAGCCTCTCCCCGGGATCCTCAGCCTCCTCTCTGGGCCACACTGACCTGGACAAAGTTTCAAGTCGGAGACAAACGAGGTAAAAACACAAACACAACTCTGACTCCTATGTGGGTTGCTATTCCTTTCTCCAAAATTAAAAATTTCACTGCAAGAACAGTTACAAAACAAGGAAATTTAAAAATTAGCCCACAATACCATATATCAACTTATCCCATAAATCTGATTTTTCCAAATCCCCTTCCAGTCCTTGTCCGGGTGCGTAATTTTTATATAACGAAAAGCACAGCAACGGTACTGCGTTGAGCTCGGCCTTTTCGCCTGGCACAGGATCGTCAGCACTTTTCCAGAGGGCCCCATGATCTCTCACTGTTTTTAACAGCCCAGGTACTAGTCCATTGGGCAGCATCCTAACTTACAGTCGATTTGACTTGTAATAAAGCGACGGCAGCAGGGTCGGAGGCGACGCCGTTGACCTCACTTTGAATCTGTTCCCTCTCCCATCGGGGTGTTCCTCATCGGGGTGAGGCAGGCGTGCTGAAACCCGGCCTCTGCAGGCATATGGCCCCAACACACAGCAAGTCAACAACGGGCCTGCATTCCATTCACCAAAAGGCATCTCCGGGGACTGGGGAGCCAGCAAGTCCCAACCTGATGCTCCAAGACAAAGGGAGCAGAGGACTGAGTGATCAGAAGGGCCGTTTCGGAATCTCCCAGAAACACCAGCCTCCCCGACAAGTGCCGTCAAGGACCGCGGTGAGCAGGTTGGTGGCGGGGTGACTGCGGGGCATGCAGACAGCCCCCCATTACGTGGTTTACAGCTTGGCTCTGCGAGTGAAGCATTAATTAAACAGGGACCTCAACAAGTTTTTGAAAATTTATTCTTACCTACTGTACTTTGATCATAATGACATGAAACAGGAAAAAAATAATTTTTATGTGGTTCACATTTATGAGTTTTTACATAAAGGCTTTTGTGGGTATTTTAAGAATGTGCTAAAATGTTGTCTGAAACCACATAAAGCCATCTGAGGAGTCGCCCGCCAGAACTAACAGCACACACATGGAAGCACTTTAACTGGCCTTTGTATATTTAATGAGTCAAATAGTATTAATATTGTTTAAATGCGAACATGCCATTTCAATAAGGTGGCTCTACCATCGCCAGCGACCCGCTCTTGGGCCTCGCACGTCAATGTGAATGAATGATCCAATGTGCCGGGACCGAGAGCAGGCCAGCGCTTGATCATTTCTAAAGCCCCAGCCCTCCAGGGAGGGAGGGAGGACGGGCCCCATACCAACTGCCACGACACCGCTGTGTGAGCTCGAGAGGCAAGGCCCAGAGTTCCTGCGGTGGGCTCTCTGGTCAAGTGGGCAGCTCAGAGAACTTTATTTATCTAAAAAAAATGTGTTTTTAATTTGTTTGTTTATTTAGAGCATGCACAAACAGAGAAGAGGCAGAGAGAAGGAGAGACAGAATCCCCAGCAGACCCCGTGCCGTCAGTGCAGAGCCCGACACAGGGCTCAAACTCACAAACTGGGAGATCAGGACCTGAGCTGAGATCAACAGGCAGGTGCTTAACTGACCGTGCCACCAAGGTGCCCCCAAGCTCTGAGAACTTTAAAACATGAAGGCCTGAAGACGAGAGCAGAGGCTTTTCTTGGTCCTGAAACCGACATAGACTCAGGTGAAGGGGATGAATGATGTCTTAGCTGGGGACAACACAGGGACACTCTGCAGGGGGACTGGGGAGAAGCCACCCTGGAAAGTCTTGAACCATGAGGCAGCGGTGCCCCTGAAAGCTCCAGGGACACCCGCAGTGGGGAAATGACAAGCTGGAATCAAACTGTGCTGGTGTCCACTGAAAAGCAAACCCCTTCCACCATCCACCACAGGGCTCCGTGGTCTCAGTGGCTCCCAAGACTTTCCCAGTAAGGGTGAATGCTTCCTTCCCTTAAAAAAAAAAAAAAAAAAAAAAAAAAAAAAAAAAAAAAAAAAAAAAAAAATTTAAATTTATTTGTTTAAATTATCACTTTCTCAAAGTAAACCCTACCTCCAATGTGGGGCTCAAACCCACAACCCCAAGATCAAGAGTCACGTGCCCTACCAACTGAGCCAGCCAGGCGTCCGAAGGGTGAACATTTCCTAAGGCAATGGAACTGCAGAGAATTTGGACAGCTAGGTCTAAGATGGGGCCACCGTGCACTGGCTCCCTAAGTCCGGTCCTCTGAAAACCAGTACCTGAGCACAATAGGCAGATCCAGGTTTCATAAAGTCCAGAAGATCGGGGCACCACGGGCCACCTCCGCCACTAGAGGAGCTGGGGGTAAGCAGCCAGCCCAGCAGGTGGGCTCACATTTATCCGCACAGTCAATTACAATTAAGCATCATCTGCTCAAGTTTACTCCCTATCACCAGCTACATCCCTGAACCTGGACCAACTAAAAGCCCGACTCCTCAGAGCTCAGTATCAGTCCTCCCTGCAAATGACTCTTGCACTCGAATCACATCATAGTCATGGGTACAGATTCTGAGTCCGTAACTCTCCAACCACAGGACTTCTGGGTGGAGGCGTAGCGGACAGAAGAGGGAAAACATAATTCTTCACATACTTCACACTCAAAATGACCTACTTCACAAAAGCTGAAGAAAAGAAAACATCTCAGCTCCTGAAGCTTCACGGAGTGTGTGCGGCCGAGCTGTGCATGGAGACCCAGCATGGAAACTTGTTCCGGGAATCTGAGCTCTAAGTATGAATTACCCAATCCCCAGTCTTGGCCAGTGCTGGGCTGCAAATGTAACAGGAAAGACGGACTGGAGTGGATGGGACCTCATCGGCTTTCACTCCTTCCTTTCAAATTGCCCCCGGGGAGAAGAGCCGGATCCACGCTTCTAATACAGAGGCCCCGGCAGGTAATGAGTCACACGCCACGACCCTCCCAGCAGAACGGCATCCAGGACAGACCTGCTGGGAGCGGGCCCTTGTTGGCCTCACTCGGATGTGCTCTTTTTGCTCTACGTGGCCGGGGGGCTGCAGCAGACGCGGCCCTCTGGCAGTGCGATGTCATGTTTGACGTGGAGGCCCAGGCCATCACCCCCAAGGTCAGAGAAGCTGGGGGCATCATAAGGCCCCTAGATGCTAGAGTGTGAGGGGCCTCCTTCTGCAGTTGGCTTCATTAAATAAGCCAGGAGAAGGCAAGGAATATTTATTTGGCACCAAGGTGGCGCAAAGACTGTTTTCCCATTTCCAAAATGAGGCAGCTGGATCACAGACTCACCAGGGTCTTATCCGGCTCGGCTGCCCAGGATTTGGTGGCTGCATCAGCGCCCGTATGAGGTACACTCTGAGCACCACGGTGCACGTTACTAACACCTTAATCAAGTTGGTCAAGATTCTGCTTGCACGCCTCCAGTGACAGAGAACTCACTACTTTTACCAAAGCCATCATTTTCATTTTGGACAGTCTGACTAGTTCTCACAGGGCTAGAGTGAAAACTTCCACCCACTGCCTACCAGAACCACACAAAATAAGAACTTAATGGTCTTCCCTCCAGTAATCCTTTTAAATATCTAAAAATAGCTTACGTAAACCCCAAGACTCCTCTGTTGTGACCTTCCCGTTATCTTATTCCTCCTAAGACGTGAATTTAAGCCCCGGCCCCTTGCTTATCCCCTTCGGTAAGGGTCCGAGAACAGATGTCAGCACCCCGTGTTGACCAACGTATGGCGGAGCCCAGCACAGCTCTGGGGGCAGAGGCAGCTTCTCCATTCGGGAGCCCAGGAGTGAGGCAGCTTTCCTGGCCACCACGCCGCACTCATGATGACACATACGAGCTCGTGCTCATCCCTCCCGGAATGTGTTTCCTTACGCACTGTCATAAAATTGTCTCCCGTGTCCTGTATTTTTGAGACCTTGGTGCACTGGACCTGAGAATACCACTTTCCACTCATATCTGTTCTACTTAATCTCAAAGACATGGCTTCACCACCTCAGTGTATCTGTGGGGCTTTGGAGCCTGCTGTCTGTCGTCCGTATCCCATCCGAGCCACCCTTCCCGGAGGTCTCTGCATGTGGGAATACACACAGAGGTAGGGTGCAATCAGGGGAGTATAGGACCAAGTTCCAAACTGAGGGAATGAGCTCTCCCAACCAGCTCTAGAGAGTCCTGGCGGCTGGGGTGACCCTTCTGTGGAGAAAGTGATGGTCGACTTGGAAGGACGCACGTGGTCTGGACGCTTCTTCCGAGTTGGGGGTCAGAAGTATCTAGGTGGGAATTCCCACGGGCTCCGATCTGACTGGAGATGAAGGGGCCATCAGGATGGAGAGGGAGGGACAGAGGGGATAGATGATGTGTGCAGGCCGAGATGCCAGGCAAAGGGTTCACACTGTATAGAAATGTTTACTGTCAGTCCAATGAAAACAAGGGGAATCCTTCTGGTATTCTGTCTGAAGCCAGGAAGGCTGTCCCTTAAAATGTCCCAAACTGTTAAGATTCTAGGAGATTCTTCCTTCCCTACTCTGTGCCCTTGTGTCTCGGCCGTGGTCTGTGGTGCTTCTGGGATCTCCCTGCGTAGCAGCAGTTAAGACTTAGGGGGACACTCTTCACCGTGACTGGCACTTGGTCACGACAGTAACAAGGAGGTCACGTGGGTGCTTGTTCAGATGGAAACCCTCAGGCTCGCTGACTGACTTCATGGCAAAGACAGGGAGAAGGAAACCCAGAGGCAGAGCCATTTCACTAGCGGCTCAAGTTTGGCCCCGGAACAGTACCTTCTTGTTTCCTCCCAGCCGGAAAAAAGAAACTAAAATTCCCAGCTACCAGCAGCAGTTTGTTTTTCTGATCATCCTTAAACATCCTTACAACGTAAGAAGGCACCTGGTACCCACAGGTGGGAACAATTCAATTCCACTCCAGGAAAAAAGAAAAATCTCCAATTTGCTTGGAGAGGCATCTAAAACTGGGCCTCCTTCCTTGCAGTGCAGACCAACGTTCCTCTCTCGTTGGCTCCAAACTGGCCACCACCGAGAGGTGAAGAGTCCTCCCCGTCCAACAGAAGGACGTGGGTGCTGCCCGACGGCTACGGCATGTGGAAAGCCCACAGAGAGCCACAGAACAGGCTGACAGCCACAACCACGAGGGTCTGGGAAATGCGGGCTCCCCCGCCCGGCCCCGGCCCCTGGTGTACCAGCCTCCATTCGGATGCATCCACGAAACCACCGGGGGGGGGGGGGGGGGAAGCTGGCTGTTCATCTCCCTGAGGCTCCTTCTCTCTGGGCTCAGAAGGGAAGATCTCCCTCCTCCTAACCTTGGCCTGCTCTGAACTGCACTCAAAGCAACGTCCTGTTTGCTCTGTGAGCACAGTCCCGTACCCACTTCCCTGGGGGCTGGAGCTGGCTCTGCACAAAATGGAGAAAGGCCGGCCCTTGGGTCGGGCTGGCAGACCCGCGGCTGAGACCCCGCTGCCCCCGCGGGTGTGTGGAGACCAGCCGTTCCCACCGCGGTCTGCCGAACGTGTCCGAGTCTGCCCGTGGACACGGCACAGGTATTCTGTGGAAATGCCTTCCAGGGCACACAGGTGCAACAATCCCCTGAGCAAACATACCGATCGGCTTAGGCACGTGTGACTTTAACGCCAGTTGCATTTTGAAACGCACATCTGGACCACGGCCGCAGCCCTTTACAGCCTCTTTACAAGGTTTTTAACTTTTTCTTTTTTTTTTTTTTTTACTTACAGAGACACGACGAAGGTCTCTCTAGAAACAAGGGTGCCGCCCACAGGGGCGGCAGATCTGGCTCTGGGATCTGACCCAGCCGTCTACGCTCGGCGCCACAGTGACTGTCTTCGGGCTCTCCGAAACCGCGCAACAATCCTGGCCGTCTGGAGTCGCAGAGCCATCACAGTCATCAAGGGCTGCCATCGTGGGGAACCCATTCTGTGTCAAGGGCTTTGCATATGTTATTTTACAGTTAAGAAAACCGAAACCCAGAGAGTGAAAGAAACACGCCCAAGCCACAGGGCTGAGAAGAGGGCCGCTGGGACCCGACCTTGGGTCTGGCTGGCCCCGTGTAGAAGGGGCACCGTGGCAGTGCAGGCGGGCAGCGGGGCTCAGGGGCCCTGGCTCAACCCGTGAGGTTGAATTTGGCTCAGATGAACACACACAAGCACACCACCACCACCATATACCACGCTGGTCTGGGAAAAGAAAGCAGGAGACGACGGTGCATGGCCTGGCGGCTGGGGCCCATCACACTGGGAATTCTGGAAAGAAGAGAAGGATCCTCCACCTTAATAAGGCAGCTAGGGTCTGCTGGCTGAGCCTTTGTTAAGACCACCCACTCTTGATTCGTGCACAAAGCAGCTTCCCAGAAAAGATGGGTCTACCAGGAGTCCGGGAGGCAGCTCAGCCAGGAGCACAGCTTGATCACTGAGGAGAGCTGGTCCTTCCTTCCCGATGGGGGTCTTCACCCCAAGACGTGCAACTGCGTGATCCAAGCGTGACCGTGTGACATATGCTTGTCAGAAGCCAAGATTTCTGGAGGAATCAGAGTCACCGATGCTGATTCGGGGGACTGTGTTTATAAACAAACTTCTTTTTTGCACACGCCTGCTTTCCATTTGACCTTCCTCCATTTTCTTGGTAAAATTTATTTTTACAGAGACAGAAAGAGAGCGCACACATGGGTGAGGGGTGGGGGGGAGGGAGGGAGAGAGAAAGAGAGAAAGAGAGAAAGAGAGAGAGAGAATCCCAAGGAGGCTCTGCACTGTCAGTGCAGAGCCTGATGTGGGGCTCGATCTCAGGAACCGTGAGATCATGACCTGAGCAGAAATCAGGAGTCAGACACTTAACTGACTGAGCCACCCGGGTGCCCCTCTTTGACCTTTTAGCAGATGAAACTCAAGACGGCGTGCCAGGGCAGCCAAACCCTGAGCTGCGGCCTTAGGATGGCGGGTGGCTCACTCCCACCAGCCGCCTCCAGGCTGGGGGCGGCTTGCAGGCTGGTCTAGACTCTCTCTTCAGGGGCTCCGGAAGCCTCAGCGGACAGTGTCCGTGTCAGAGTGGCGGCCACGGGACAGCTGAACCTCGCACTGTGGGGGCAGGACGCGGACCAGCTCCGCTCCCCCGGAAGGCAGACAGGCCTCTCTCTCGGCCCGTCTCCCTAGCCAATTAAAACGGCACGACTGAGGGGGGCCCGGGTTTCCCCACTAACTGGTCCCAGAGCTTGCACACAAGCCCAAGGCTGCGGCAGTCCGGGTCCCGCAGCAGGCAGGGAGGGTTCCCAGAGGCCCTCCGTACGCGTGGCTGAAGATACAAATAATACATGTGAAAACCCAAGTACTGATTACACTGCCGACAAGTGTAAAGCCAGACACAAACCCTGTCCTCGCCCGCAGTCCCTGGAGCACGGCCTGCAGCTTGGTGCAGGGACAGAAAGCTTTACGCATCGTGAGCCGTTCAGACCTATCTGACCAAATGGCCCAGGTCTCATCAAGCTCCAGAACTTTCTGAATTATCTCCCCACCACTTCACACTCCAGAGACTGAAGGTAATGGCCAGCTGTTTCTGGGAAGGCACTGGGTGACCTTAAAGCTACAGATTTTACCTGGCCAGACTGAGGGACGAGTAGTTGGGACCCAGTAGCCAGACTAAGGGAAGTCTGGGGTGGGATCTTTCCACTCAGGCCTCTCCAATTCAGCCTCCAAATCGCTTATGGAGAGTTTCTGAGGATGCACTTCAGAACTGGCCTATGTTCCCCTGGGACCCTCCAGACCCTTCCTGGTGCACTGAGAATGACACCCAAAGCCCATGCCTGACAAGGGCCTGGGTACCTCTCACTACTGCTCATACCCTGCTCCAGCCTCCACTCAAGTGACCCCACAGCCCAGGAACCACAGCCCGAGTGACTCCCACTGCTCAGAGCACTGGCTCACCCACCCTGCCCCTGCCAGGCTCCACGGCTGAGCCCTCCACCCTGCCCCTGCCAGGCTCCACGGCTGAGCCCGGGCTCTCCACGACCACCCGAGGTTGTGATTCACTAAGAGGCTCACGGGACTCAGCACAGAGTCTTCCTCCCCTCCAGGAGCTATTCCAGTGGAAGGAGACAGGGCAGAAGCAGCCGAAGGGAAGGCACGAGGGGGAGGACCTGAGGAAACCAGACACAAGCGCGCAAGAGCTCGTGACTCCTCTTTGGGGTCAGACAGGACGTGCTCCATTCCTCCAGCAATGAGTTGTGTGAGGTGCTGTCTACAGGGACGCTCATCAGACCCGGTGACCAGGATTTTTATGGGTAGAGTGCTCCCTACCCAGCACACACAAAATTCCAGGCTCCCAGAGCGAAGCAGGAGTTCAGCATAAACCACAGGGTTTGTGCAGAGAGTTTAAGCAACACGCGCCATTCCTATCAGGGAATGGCGGGGACCCTCCCTGAAAACCAAGCTCCTGGACGCCAGCCAAGGGCGGGCCTTGCAAGGACAGAAGTACCACACCGGCTACTCGAACTCTCTCCTGTGCAAGGGCAAACCCACTATCATCAACGCACACTCGTACCCCCCTAACTAAAGTCAGGCTCTTTTGCTCTCCTGCCTCCACACCTGGGTTTGGTCCTTCACATCACTCAGCAAATCGTGCAAGCACTTTGTTCCCTTCCTCGGGGTGCACCTGCACCTCTTCAACTTCTGTTAAAATGTGAGTCCCGTGTTCGGGGTGCCTGAGTGGCTCAGCCGGTTAAGCGGCCGGCTCTTGATTTCGGCTCAGGTCATGATCCCAGGGTTGTGGGATCAAGCCCCACGTCGGGCTCCAGGCTGAACAGAGAGTCTGCCTGGGATTTTCTCTCTCCACCCATCCCCCCCTTGGCCCCTCTCCACCACTCGTGCTCTCTCTCTCTCTAAAATGATAATAATAAAGCCCTGGGTGGCTCAGTCGGTTGAGCGTCCGACTTCGGCTCAGGTCATGATCTCACAGTCTGTGAGTTTGAGCCTCGTGTCGGGCTCTGTGCTGACAGCTCAGAGCCTGGAACCTGTTTCAGATTCTGGGTCTCCCTCTCTCTCTGCCCCTCCCCCGCTCATGCACGCGCGTGCGCGGTCTCTCTCTCAAAAATAAACAAACATAAAAAAAATTTAAAAAAAAATGGTAATAGAAAAAGTGAGCCCCATGAGGGCAGGGGCTGCACCTGACCCACTCGCTGGTGTGCCTTGTGCTCAGGGCACAGAAGGTTCTTAATATCTGTGGAACGATCGTAAGTACTCTCTCCCATCACCACAGATGGGAACCACTTCACTCCGTTTTCGAGACAGAACTTACTTGAGGTCTCGCTGTGGGCCAGTAGCTGAGCCCCAACCAGAACCCACAGCCTTCCAGGGTGGCTGGTGATGTGACACGGCCTGCTCTCTCACCACGTCTGCACCCAAAGCCACCTCACACCCACAACCATAAAAGGCCCGGGACACGAAACATCCACGGGATAACTACTGCCGAACTAGAATAATCTCGTCGCGCTTAAGTCGGTGCAAGAGGAGCCTTACGAACAGCACCTCACTGAATGCCCCCCTCACCCCTAAGAGGGCAGGGGGCACCTCTTCAACAGACAAGGAAACAGACGCTCAGAACGTTCACATACTTGCCCAGAGTCAGTGAGTGAGTAAGGGCAGAACAGAGAAGGAAGTCCAGGCCCTTTCAAGGCCCGGCTCCTCCTGATTCCACAGCCGGCCACTCAGGTCCAGTGAAGGGGGGGAGAAGGTCTGGGGAGGCAGCCAGGAACATGAAGTTCCAAGGATTCGGGAAACCAAGGCGATAAACTTTTTTCACACACAGATGTGGATGCCGTGCCCCTCCAGGGCCAGTGTTGCCCAAATGTCAAATGACAGAGGGACAGGATGGAAGAAGGAAGAGGCAGAAATAACCACAATTCGTGCATGGCCCCAGAGAGGGGAGAAAAGGCAGGGAGCTGGGGGCAGCCCGTCCACCCAGCACCCTGGCTGCTCCCAGAGAGGCTTGTGGGTTTCTGGACTGCCACACGGACGGACGCCAGCCTTGTTTCATTCTATAAACTTCTTCCAGACAAGGAGAGCTGATTAGAAAAGCTAATTAAATCTTTTGAAGATTATCTCAGACCCGAAGCAAGGGAAGAACACGAAACGCCTTCCCACCCAGCTCCTCCCCCCCCCCCAGACTCTGGCCTTCATTAAGCTTTGATTTCAATCAATTGCACACCCACTAAAATTAACTTATAAGGCCAATAAATTGCAACCGCATGTTTGAAGGTATTATCTGCTGCAAGCCAAGAGCCAAGGACCGCAGAGCACGGGGCAAGATGTTTGGCACAGACGGGAGTAATCATCTCTGGAAGAAAGCAGTGCCAGCCCACTTGGTCAGAACATCTGGTCTCAGCAGAATCCAGGCCGACAGAGGCAAAAGTGAGACCCGGTGTGAAAGCCAGAGGTGGGAAGGTTTCCCTGGGAACCCGAAAAATCAAAGCACCGATCCTGGGGTTCACAGTGCGAGGTCCCTGGCAGCAGCGGTGGCCGCCCCACATTGAAATCCCCACTCCCGACTCTTCCCCGAGGAAGATGCATCGTGTAGATCAAGCGATGGGGTTTTGTGACCGATGAGCTACCCTAGGCTTGGGCCTAAAAAAGCAGTCAACTTTGCCAAGAAAGAACGTGAAACAATCCCATAAGCCAGCCGACCAAGAGCCTGCCCTTTCTGCTACCTTTTCCCATGTCCCCAGGTGCTACGCAGGCCGCGGGGACACTCCTTGGACTGAGCCAGGCCCACGATCACAGGTACGAAACCGTCTTGGGGTTTGGCAGAGGAGAATGGAGTAGCCTGGATGTTGGTGACCAGGGTGGGAGGGCTTGGACGAGGGCAGTGAGCCATCAGGATGGCCTGAGAGTAGACAGCGACCCCACCCAGCCCGCCAGCAAAACAGGCTTGTCCCCTAAGCATGTGCAGCAAATTGACTATTTGGACCTAAAATGAGGGCTGCTTGGGTGGTACAATCAACAGTCGTTGGGACAGTTCTTCCTCCGGGGAAAGCTGCCACCATACCACTGATGATGGCAAAAAAGGGCATCAATGAACATGGGAGGGACCCGAGTCAGAGGCAGGGAAGCAGAGACCCGACCGGCTTGTGAGGGGCTCCTACTTGAAGGCTCCTCCTGCCCACACCCCAACTGAGGGCACATTTATCCCATGATGGGGGAAAGGTGCATGCAGGCAGGAGAGGGGGCACCACGCCCCTTACAAGTGGAGGGTCTGTGGGTCCATCCATCCCTGGCCCCGGCTCCCTCCCTGTGACCACTCTGATCAGTTCCAGGGGCTCATAATTCATTCTAACTCTCTGCAAACTCAAAGCCTTGACACAGCCCAGATGAAAGCACCACCAACCCCGCCCCCGGACCTGAGGATAGAATCCATCAGGTCCTCAGGATGCTAATGAAGAAGCCGTAATCTCTCAGGGCAGAGAGCAGCCTCTGGGGAGACAGCGAGCACTCCCTCTCTGGCAAGGCCTGGGTGGCTCTAGATGCCTGACCCGGATCACGTTTCAGTTCTGGTCTCAAGCACTCACTCTCCCAAGGAGAACAGCAGGAGAAGGATCGAGGTTAACGGGTCCACGATAAGCAGGGGAGAAAGGGGTGTCTGCCACTTTGCCGGAAGACAAAATATCCCTGCAAGGTCTTCAGGCATAAGCCAATGGGGGCGGCAACAAGGAGGGTGGCAGGAAGGAACACTCCGGATCTCTGTGGGCTGCGTTCAGTGGCCTTCCCAGCACGGTGAGGGCCCTTCCCACCAGCAGTCTACACGACACGCTCCCGGAAGTGTTCACTGCAGAAGGATTCTGAGCCCGCAGGCCGGAGCCTGGTAGCTTCAGTCCCTTGAGAGGGTCAGTGGTCAAGAAGTCGGGCACAAGGCAAGGCCAGTCCTAACTCTGTGACCCATCAGGACCCAAGAAATCAGAAACATCTGGGGTCATCGGGAATCCAAGACCAGGTGAGCACAGGGGAGGAGTCTGCTCTCCAGGCTCCTCAACGACTATGGGGGTGCAGGCCAAGCTCCAGCATGGAATGGGGTGCCCCCGAGACGGCAGCAGGCCCTTGCGCCTCTTCTGCGCTCGTGGTGGCAGCACTTTTCTTCCCGGCCCCTCACGCAGCAGACACAAGGCAGTGCTAGGGGAACGCCTCCCCTCGCGGCAACCTTTGCCAACACGACAGGGAGACAGGCGGAAGGAGGGCTTTGTGGCCTCACTCGCTGGGGGCGACAACAAATGAGCCTTTCTAATGGGAAAGGACAGAGCTGAAGGGTAAAGGGAGGGCGTGACCTACTGCCCCTTCACCCCATGGACCGATCCGTTTCCCGGAACACCCAGGTAACCACTGGCTTGTGCTCAAGGCAGAGAAAAGGCCTCCTAGCCCCCAGCTGACTTCTCTCTACTCCAAAAACACAGGGTAGAGAAGAGGTCAGCCTTCTGGGCCGTACCGTGGTCACCAACGTGGCTACCACCAACTCGGGAACTGAACTGAGAATGGAACTTCTGGAGGTGAACGATGTACCACGATGTTAGGAAAAAAAAAAAAAAAAAAAGTAATTAAGAAAAGGAAAGAAAGAAGAGGGGGGAAAAAGATTTGTTTTCATAATTTTTAGCCCAGAAATGTGTCTCATTTTAACTCTCGTCATGTGTGGTCCAGCTGGGAAAATGTTCCTCACACATGGTCTCAGGAGAGAGTGTCCTCAGTACTCTGATAACAGTGGGTGGTTTGAAACACGACACTCCGTCCCCAGTGACAGCTCTAATCACCACCTGTGTGGTGGCCTGTGGTTGCTGGCACACGGGAAGAAGCGGGCCTCCCCGCACCCCCCACACCCAGAGGCCCGGAACTCTCTCCTCCCTGCTAGCAGCAGCACGCAGATGCTGCTGGGGACAGAGGTGCGTCCTCTGGGCTGGATTCCATGCCTGCCACGGCACCTCAGGGTCTGGGCTTGTCCACTCGGGTGCAGGAAGCCGTCCTGTCAGTCCCTCTCAAGCCCACAGCGGGTCAGCACCCCTGCAGAGGTGGGCACAGGCTCACAGACACCTTCAGGTGGACATTTGCTCAGGAAGGGAAGTCTCTTCAGGAGATGCCGTGAGGAGATACCCCCAGGGAGGGAGTCCCAGGCCTCGCTATACCGGAGCGGGGTGACCGCTCTGGCCAATCAAGACCCCACAGAAGGCACACGCCTAACAATGACCACGTGTCGTCACATATGTGAACCAGCAAGACGGGAGGGAGAAGAAAGTCAGAGACAAAACTGGGCCCTTCCCTAGGTCTGCCCCAAAAGGGCAGGACCAAGGCCACGAGTCTGAATCACTTCATTCAGGAAATCACAACTCAAACCCTTAAGTCCAAAAGAAATCAGAACCACTCTCGTTCGGACCCCTGGAAAATCCAAGAGGCGCCCGCACAAGCGGCCTGACAGACTGCTCTTTCCTGGCTCGGGCGTGGCTGGCCCCCTCCGGGCATCAGACCTCAGCTCCAAGGTCACGTCCTGCAGAAGCTTTCCCAACAGCTCCGCTTAAAGCAGCCAGTCACTCTCTGCCCCACCACCCAGCGGGGTACCTGCTCACAACCGTCTTCCCACAGTGGACACTTCGAGAGGGCAGGAACGTGGTCTAGCACGTTCGAGGCCACACCCCCAGTGCTTGGCGGGCACCTTCCATGCCGGGTGAGTAAGTGAACAGACTCTGGACTCTGGACAAGGATGACTTTACATCCCAGGTCCACTGCTCACTGGCTGTGTGAACTTGGGCAGTGTACTTCGGCTCTCTGAACCGGTCACTCACTGGCAGAATGGGGACGATCCTTTCACGCGGGCTGTTCTGGAGAGTAGATGGGGGGGTGGGGGCGGGGAGTCCAGCGAGGCCGTGAGCACAGCGCTCACACCGTCACTGGCTGGCCACCGCCCATCGCTGCCCTCTCATTATCAGTACCATCCCCACAGCACGAGACGGACTCCACTTGGGAGTTCTCGTAGGAGAGCTGTGCCGGCCTCCTAGCAGACGGCGGAGGGAAAGGTGGCAGTAAAAACCAACTACGGATACACACGAGGAGACAGCGGTGCGTCCCCCTCCCAGCCTCACCGCACGAGCAGCAGGTCTCCGGCGGCGTGGTTCTGGACTCGAGAACGCTTTCAACACCAGGATTGGTTTTAACTGTGAAAATCAGTGACTCGTGTTTGTGGCAACAAACACGGACTCACGCGCCAGCTCTTTGCCTCGACATCCTGTGGAGCCCACGGTCTCGTCTGTAAGGAAGGGACAACCCTCTTCCCCAGAAGTTCTTGTAGGGACGAAAGGTAATGTACGTAAACGACTGGCGTGTGACAGATATCGAAGATACGGCTGAATCACAAGGCGAAGCATTCGGGGGCGACCGAGCTGTTTCAGGCCACCTGTTCCCGGCTTCCTCAGAGCCGGGCTTTTGTATTTCATGCGTCTGCTTAAGCGTCATGGGGATTTTCTGTGCGTGTATGCCTGAGAAGTGTCACTTTTCCTCCCGAGCCAGCTTCTAAAAGACATTCTTTGTTAAATGTGTTGGAGCAAATCTGCTGTGAGCTGGAAGCCCACTGCAACTGTCTGAAAACCGGAGTCCTGCAGTCGTCGCAACACGTGCACCGCCACCAGCTGCTGGACAACGGTTCTGGCGGTTCGGATGCTTTGCTTCTCTCATTTCCACTTTCTTGCCCACAGCCTAGATCCGGGTGGGCGAACAGCCCGAGGGCCAAATCCCACCCACTTCAAGGCTCGAGAGGGTTTTTAGGTTTTTAGAGGACGATATGTACAAAAAGAAAACACTGAGAGTAAAGGACAGACACTTAAGTGACCTGTGAAGCCTAAAATTTAACTTGCTCTCGGGCCCTTCACAGAAACCTCTGCGGATCCCTCTCTGAAATGACCCAATTTGGGGCAATGCGTATTTTACGGCTGTGCTCTATTTTCAGTACAGAACTTTTACAGTGAGATTCTACTGATTAGGGAAAAAATGCTTCAGAGGCTAACCTTCTCTGGGGCCTTTCCTTGCAAGGTCGATCGATTAAGTGGCCGCTCCCAGTGGCACCTGCTGTTATTATGAAGCACAACACGGGACCCGCACGGGGGGCTTGCGCATGGCAGCGTTCCACCCCCGACCGAGTCAACTCGTAACCGACCCGGTCGCCAAACAAACACCCAGCATCCTGCCGTGAGTGCTGTTTTACTCAGTTAGGTGAGCCAGGTAACAGATTCAAGGAAGGCTGTTTGGCCCGGTCACACTTCCCTTTTGTGATTTACTTATCGAAGCCACAAGAGCTGGAGTGCAAAGGGAGGAAGGAACTCACAGGTCTCGATACTGGTCAAAGGCATTGTTGGCTTCCACCTCCAGCTTTCTCAGCCGAGCCGAAGGCATGGCCCCGTCTTCCAAAGGAGGGTCATACTTGTTACTCCATGGTGACCTGGAGGGGAGGAAGGAGAAAGAGATAACATGAATCGTTCCAGGAAGACACGGCCCGCGAGCCGTGAGCCCAAGCCCCAGGTGCCTGACATTTCAGAGGCAAAGTCACTATCCATAGCAGTTTCCAGGCCCTGCTCGGAGTTTGCAGAGCAAGGGCTTGAGGCACACAGGCCTGGGCACGGACCCCGAGTCCCATCTCTCGTCAGCTGTGTACTTCTGGGAAGCGTCTTGACTTCTCTGAGCCTCCCTTTCCGAGTGTGTAAAATGAGGCTACCATTTGCTACGAGAAGGCTGTTGTGAGGAGCGAAGGAGAAAACACACCGAGTGCCCAGACCAAAGCCTGGCATGTACTAAGTGCCAACGATGTGACACCTTCTTCCCCCTTTTCTAATTTCCCTCTTTTCACCTTTGTATTGATCAACAGACGCCCCTCTCGCCTCTCTGACCTGCTGGCAGTTCTGTATAAACTTTTAATCCAAAGACCTGCCTACACAACTAAAGATAAGAGAAGGGAGCTGTCCGTTACGGAGGCAGCAAGAGACTCAGCCCCAGGGGAACTGCTGATTACATGTGAGAAAACCTGAGGGGTCCTGTTCTCCATGGGAACAGGACAGCCTTCCCAACATCCAAGACCACGGGCACATACAAAGACAGCCAAGTTGGGGCGTCTGGGTGGCGCAGTCGGTTAAGCGTCCGACTTCAGCCAGGTCACGATCTCGCGGTCCGTGAGTTCGAGCCCCGCGTCAGGCTCTGGGCTGATGGCTCGGAGCCTGGAGCCTGTTTCCGATTCTGTGTCTCCCTCTCTCTCTGCCCCTCCCCCGTTCATGCTCTGTCTCTCTCTGTCCCAAAAATAAATAAAAAACGTTGAAAAAAAAAAATTAAAAAAAAAAAAAAAAAAGACAGCCAAGTAATGAGAGGCAGCCTTTTTCTAGCCCAAAGACTTCCCGCGTTAAAAAAAAAAAAGTATTTTGCCCCATCAGGAAAGCATTTAATGACAGAGAGTACTGGAAAGGGGGTTCCAGGGGAAGTGCCTAATCATGCATTCCTGCAGGTGGAGTTCAGAGAAAGAATGAGAATGAAAAGGAGAGAGGAACGGAGGGGCGGTGCGGGTGCCACGGGCTGTGGACAAAGTCCTTCCCACTCCTGGACGGAAACCCCTTGACGTCTCCACCATAAGAAACGCATACCGCCTTTCCACGTCGCCCCCAGCTGACAACCAACCTTTGCATCGCAGAGAGTTCCAAAGAACCTTTCAATTTGGCATTGATTTACGGAAAAAAGGGATCGCTGTCCTCAGAACCCCAGTGTTAATGAATTCCGTGCACAAGCCTCATTCTTCCAGGGGACTTCACTGCCCCCCCCACTCCTGGGCACCTCCACAAACAAATCACAACCGCACCCCACCGCCCCCCCCCCCCACTCCTGGGCACCATCACTAACAAATCACAAGTCTGGAAACAGAGGGAGCTGGGTGGCCACTCCTCCAGCTGCCTTTGCACACAGGCCCCAGCTCTCTCGGCTGCTGGGCCACAGAGGGCAAGTGCGGGAAGAGTCATCGGCCTGGCTCCCAAAGGGGGCTCTAGGCAGTAGTAGCCCCGGCCACTTCGAAAGCAAGGAGTCTGAAAACCCTTCTTTCCAAGCTGACCATTCCTCTGCACCATTTTCCTCTCTGTTGGAACAGAGACTTCACAAGAACGGGGTAAGATGCTCCTTCTGCCCCCTGACCAGCAGCCAGCTCTGTGATCACCCTGAACTGGGCACACAGCACAGGGAAGAGTTATCCAGTAAGCCAGGACCCATCTAGCTTAGGGAGCAGCTGTGAAGTGGACACTACGCACCCTCTCATCTTTGCCTAAAGGCCTCTCCCTTCTAGAGCGTGGCTGAGGTGTCTGTTCTTACTGTTATAGCACGTGTTCTTCATTCCCCCAAACTGTGATCAGAGAACTCTCCTCCACGACAGAAATGTTCTCTATTGTCACCGACCAAAATGGCGGCTACTATCTTTCGGTTGGCTGCTGAGTGTCTGAGATGTGGCTAGTGCAACCGAGGGGCTCTGTTTTAATTTTACTTAATTTGAATTCATTCAGGCAACCAACTCCAGAACCAAGGTTCCAAGAAGGCAAGTCTTTCCTGTCTTCTTTGTCCGCTAAGCACCTAGAACATGCTGGCACGCAACCACATGCTCGCTTAAGCTTTTAAGAGAATGAATAAATCCCTCCCCCCCCAACACACACACCCTCCACTCTCACATACAGATGTCTATCTCTGCAGCTGCCACAGTCCTAGCCTTCCCTCCTCCAGGCCAGAAGGGCGCCTGGGGAAGGAGCCCACGTTGCCCTCCTCACATCCCTGCGCCCAGCACAGAGCTCCCAGGTGGTGAGCACTGGTGATGGGCCGAAGCCTTACAGCACGGGGTGGGAAAGAAGGACCCAAGGGGATTCTGCTGGTGGCCCTCCAACCAGAAGAGAAGGAGCCACCCTCCGCTCGTTCTGAGGAACAACAGAGGCCTCGCAGCAGATCCCGAGACAAAGATGCAGTGGAAGAGAATCTGAGGCCCCCCTCCCTGCCCCCCACGTGCCCCTTTCAAGACTTCCCAGAATACTCCCGGGCCTGACCTTCGTTTCCCCAGCTACACAGCCATCGCCTTCCTGCGGGCCTGGAAGACCTTCTCCAACTGGCTTTTATTTGGAGGTGACCTGATTAGACACAAGAGCCCATCTCTCTTGCAGACCGGGGGCCTGGAATTTTCAAGAAGCCTGTAACTCACATTTCTCCTGGCTCACAGACGACAGCATTTGAAGCCGTTAGTCCTGGAGCCGGGGTAATTGTAGCTGGGGGAAAAAATCATAACATTACCCAGAATATTCTTAGTGGAAGGGGCACTCAGAACACATTTAAGAGCTTAAATGGAGGCCATTTGAAAAAAGACAGATGGACAGGAACGGTTAGATTTCAAAAGTCAGGCCTTTCATTTCCCTCAGAGAATGCTTTTTGTTTGAGCTAACAGGTTTCAAACAGTGCTGCTGGCAATGGTCACGCCATAAGGATCTTATTTAAGCAAACGATCAAACACAGTTGGGATGGAAATGTGTGGAGAGAAATCAGAAGACCTTGAAGTTGTACCCCGAGAAGGGAAAAAGGAAAGAGAAGTCCTGTGCCCTGAACACCCTGGGCTCCTCTTTGGCTGAGGTCCCCAGGAGGTGCCCCAGGAATGCGGGAGCCGGCGGGGCAACCTGGAGGGGCTGCAGGCACTGGGGAAGCCCGGCCCGGGCATGGACACTGGATACGGAAACAATTCCAGCCGTCCCACAGGCTGCCAGGGACCAGCTGCCGCACACAGCGGACTGGAGTTTTCAGGTGGAAAAGAAAAATACAATGACGACATTGAGTGAGCAAGAGTCAGCTCAAGGGCCACCTCTTCCCGGAAGCTTCCTGAACCCTGTGCCTGGAGGGGCCGCCTGTCCCTTGGTGGTGTGCCGCCCAGTCAGACCACTCGGCACCGCCTCGGACCCCTCTCCAGCGAGGACTGGCCCTTCAGGGCGGAGCCCGATCCATCCCGGCTGCCACAGCACCTCCAGGCATCTCCACCTCATCCAGCCCTCGCTCAGGAACTCCAGGCCATCCGCAGCCTACCTGCCATCTCCACGTCCTACCTAAAGGACATCTCAAGCTCCTCCCACAGTCCTCCTCATCTCAGTCCGCAGCGGCCCCCACCTCCCCATCCCCCCTCACTGCTGCTTCCTCCACGCCCCGGCCCCGCGACAACGCTGCTGAATCTACTCCCGGGACGGGCCTCTCAAGTCGGACAGCTGCTCACCACCTCCACTCGGGTCTCTGGTCTGGATGGGGCCAAAATCTATTCCTGGCCTAACTTCGAATCGAAGCTGGCAAGGGGGCACGACTGTAAAACATTTGTCTCGTCTCTCCGTAAAGTCAGTATCAATGAAATGTTCGTAATTCACACCAGGTTCCGTGCCATTCAGCACTTGGCCTGTGTCACTTCTTTTAACCCCTCGTAGCTCTGTGCTACGTCCTTCAAGGCCCTGCAGGACCTGCCCTGCCGCACCCTTGACCTCAAACTCCCACCCTGGCCTTCCTGTCAAGCTTGAGCCCGACCAGCGCAGCTCCAGCCAGGGACTTTACGCCCAGAACGCTCTTCTCCCAGACCCGCGCATGACCGAACCTTCTCATCAAGTCTCATTTCACATATTCCCACAGAAGTACCGTCCCTGACTTTCCATCCTGCCTCTCCTTTTGTATTTTCTCGATTCACTTTTCACAGTCTCGGTTGACTTCTGCGTTCGCTACTTGGCTTCCTCACTGGGACAGAAGCTCCATAGAAAAGGGACTTAAAGAGTGCCGGCACACAGAGGACAGGCCTACAGAGACGTCACCACGCGTTCTGCCGAAAAGAACAAAGCCCCCGATTTCCAGGTTAGAGGTGAGAACGCTAAAGACCAGAAATGGTAAGTCATCTGTCAAAGGCCTTGTGGCTACAGGGGCCAGCGCTGGTTTGGAGCCAACGTTGTGACTCCAGGTAATTATTCCCTGCTTCCGTGTCTCAGCCCCTGCCCCCTGCCCCAAGAGAACATCAGGCCGAAGCTGTAAGACTCAGCCCAGGTTGTGTGGCCTCCAAATAAACCTAAAGCAGGCTGCATTCCTCCACCATCCTCCAAGGCAATGCACACAGCAATCCATCACAGAAATGCTGGACAGTTTAGGGATTCCTGATGTTTAACAGGAAGAACGCCTAGACACCCTTAAAACCTAACTCAGACATCACCTCCGTCAGGAAGTTTTCCTGGAGTTTCCCCAGCCTCTTCTAGGCTACCTGCAAATTCCAAATGAGCTCGGTTGGCCCTGGTCGCATGAACCACATCACACAGTAACCAGCTGCTAAGTGCACCTCCTGTTCCGGAGTGGCGATTCTCCAATGCAGGGGCCAACGTCAACTTCGTTGGGTAGGGCCCTCAGCACGGCGATGGGAAGAGGAAGGAGAGCTGTGGATCTGGTGGACAGAGCTGCCTCCCAACGTCCCTCACTGAAGCAGTCCCTCCTTGCTCTCAAGATCCCCGTTACGTGCACACCCTATACCTTGCCGTTGGCATAGCTTAACGCAATTACTGTTTTGTAACAACAGCCACCTCCCGTTAGATTGGAAGGGCAGGGGCCCTCGCTCACTGCTGAATCTCCAATGCTTTCTGGAGACACCCCACAAGCACCCAGTGGTTGACCGGATGGCAGGATGGATGGTGGGAAGGGATGAAGGGTGGGAGAGAGGGAGGAAAGTCAGGGAGAAAGAAGGCCGGTGGGCTGTGAGACTGTCCAAGTTCAGTGGTCCTCGTGCTGCTGGGCCGGTGGCAACGCCCGGCCCGGGCTCCGGCCCACCATGCCTGCCGCATTCTCGGGATGGGAGCTCACCTGTACGAGTCCCCATCTCTGTTGTAGTCACACAAAAGGTAATCCTTCCCCACCACCTTGTCTCTGGCGATTTTCAGGGGCTGGTCAACAGAAGACAGGAGATCTTCACACAGACTGGGGACCTGGCAGAAAGAAAGGAAAAGGCAGAACCGGGGGGTTAAAACAACACGTCAAAACCAGGTTGGCTAATGGCAACCAGAGCCACGTCGTGGTCAGCATATTTAACATCTGGCCCTTGGTACTCTGCCAGAATTATGGGCCTGTTCTTTTCTTTTCCACATGTGTCTGACACCAACTGTGTCCCTCCATAAAGAAACCTGTTCTTGAGTTACAGCGGAGCGTGATTTCCAACACAGCCTTCCTTCCAAATCTGCGTGCAGCGTTAATTACCTGGTCGCCAGGGTGGTCTGGTACATTTAAGTATGTATATGCTTGCTATTGGTCTCTGGTGGGCAAAGTACAAGCTCAAGTCCTGAGAAGAAGGTAAACATTTGAAATACACAGGAATCCAAAGAACTCTGAGAATAACCCGTCCGTGCCGGAGAACTCCCACAGGCTCCCATGCCGGGTGGAGTTTCCAATACTTTCCAGGCCCCCGGCCAAGCATTGCCAGGCTGGCTGGCGGAGTCGACCCTACCTGCTGCAAAGGTAGCTACACACCGGCCTCCCCCAGCGCCAAGCTCCAGCTGGCTTACCTCAGGTGGACCCACTGGGAGCCATGTCACCGAGAAAGAGGGCCCCAGGGCCTGAACCCCACGACAAATGCTGCCGACTCTGACACGTGGCCCCACTGGTAACCAGGCCGCTGGCCGCCGCCTCCTCCTCCTCCTCCTCCCAACTCAAACATCAATTTCCACCAAAATATTCCAGGAAGCGATGGCAGCACTTTCTGAAATGGATTCCTTCAGGCCTGAGTCACTTCCATGCTGTATTTTCAATGTGCTGACTTATTCCTTTCATGGGCCTGGGTTTATGGAGGCCCCACCATATCGTTTACCAGGCAAGCGGCTGCCAACTGCACCAACAGCCCTTCCAAATGGAAAAGTTAAATCATGTGGCAAAGATACCCAGCAGAGCGGCTCAGCAAGGGGGCAGACGGCCGCGGCAGTTCCCGCGTTCCTCCAGAAGACCCTTATCGCCTCCAGAAAGGTGGTGGTGGGGAGACTGCCACCCCAGGGACCACCCAGCCTCCGGGGCCTCTCCGGGAACCCCTGCTGAGCCCCACGGTGCTTCCGGGCAGCTTGTAAGGCCCTGGCTGGCACAGCTGGAAGACGGTGACCCTGTCTCGCATAAACTCCAGCCTCTGTGAGGCAGAGGTTCCCTCTATGTGGACCACTGCCAGTCACCTAGGCCCCCAAGAGATGCCGGCACCACTAACTCCTATACACCACCTGTGTCCAGCTCCCACAAACACACACACACAAAACAGGGCTATTTTCTTCCTTTTTTGTTTTTCTTTAGATCTTATTTTAAAAATAATCTCTACACTGAATGTGGGGCTCAAACTCACAACCCTGAGATCAGAACTCTCATGGTCCACCGGCTGAGCCAGCCAGGCACCCCAAAACGGGGCTGGCCAATCAAAGTTAGTTTTGGTGACGGTAACATCCTACCCCCTACCAAGTGTCTGTCATGTATCATGGCCTGTCAGAGTACAGATGGTCAACTTGAGAGCTCACACACAACCTGTGAAGTAGGCATGTATTACCCCCATTTTCCAGATTACAGACAGCCGAGGCCCAGGGTTACCAAGCTGCCCAAGGGCCACACCAGGAGCAGGCAGCAGCCACAGAAATCCGCCCCCCCCCCGCCCCCACCTCTGATGGTAACCCTGACACAGAAGAGGAAGGACAGTGCATGCCAAAAGCACACTGTGGTGGCAAATAACCCCCTTCTGCTCCCACCCCCTGCTCAGCAACCAGTGGCCACAGGGCCTGGAAGAAAGCCCCGGCCACGGCAAGGCAGATTTTAACAGCTTCCGCCCGACGCCGCTGGGATCTGGAGGTGGTCTTGCTTTGCTGCTGTAGGCCCAGAGGAACGGCCCTGAGCACCTGCGCCAGCCCAGCATGACGAGCCCCTCCCCTAAGCATCACCGTTGAATGCGCTGGACCAGCTCACCCGGGGGCCCTGACTTCTGCCTAGAACCCCATTCTAACTGGCTGGCGCCCCTGGCACTGCTGGCCAGTTCATCCCGGACTGTGGCAGAGAACAAGCCACCAGGCTCTGACGTGCAACTTCCGGACTCCACCGCTTACCGTCCCTGCGGCCTCGGGCAAATCATTTTTACGTCTCAAAGTCCTTATCTGGAAAGTGGGGATAAGAGAACCAGCTCATCGAGATTTGGGGGATCACAGGAGGCAATGCCTTCAGCATTCCAGCCATGCCCAGCACGGGGGCATGCACGCACACTAGTACTGGACAGCGAAGCGCCCGCCCTCCCCCCTCCGTACCCGCGGCGGTCATCTGCGCTCTGTGACTGTTTGATGGCAGCGCCAGTCCAGGTCCCACCTGGATTCACCGCACTGCCTCTTTGGGATCCTGATAAAACGGACCCTTGAGAATCCAGTTCTTCTTGCCTTCAGTTCTGCCTGGAGCCAGCTGTTGCCCCTTCCCCACCAGTCCTGCTGCTTTGCAGGGACCCCCACCCCCCCACACAGGGAAGCCCACAAGATCATGGGATTTGGTATAAAACACGTTTGACTTCACTGCCATCCCAAAGGTGAATCCGTGGATCAGAAGTATCTCCATAATTTCTTCCTAGCACTTATGCTAACTGAAATGACTTTTAAATTTATTTGTTGTCTGTCTCCCTTCCCTACAATGTCGATTTTTTTTTTCCCAGGGCAGGGACTTCAATCTTGTTCACTGCTGGATCCCCAGTGCCTACGGCAGTGTCAGAGGCATAGTGAGTTCTCGAGGAGATTTGCATGGGAGGGAGGAATTTTATAACGCAAAGCCTCCCAAACACCAATCAGCTTTGTTTCTAAGTTAATAAGCTGGTGTGCAGCAAGAATCTTCATCAAAAGAATCTGTCGTCCAGAACTGAACTCTGATGGATGCCAGTGACCAATTTTGGTTGTGGTTCCAGCCAGACAATCTCAAACCTGAATCATGACATGGTGGAAAAGCCCTAGACAAAGAGAACTAGAGTTTTAAAGTTGGGGGGAGGGGGGGGCGCGGTTTATGAATACAGACCCCGAGGAACACAGCAATGGGGGCAAGACTGAGAACTGAGAGACCGGGTTCTAGCCCCTGCTCTTCTGGCAGACACACCGGGCGCCGACCCGGGAGGCTGACGGCGGCCTGTTATGAAATGAGACGTTTACTTGGGTTTTGTTTTACAAGTTGGGAACTCAGTGACCTACTCTTCTTTTTCTGTTTTTCTTTCTCCTGGGACCTCCCCACCTCCACCTTAAAAAAAAAAAAAAAAGCACTTCTGGCCTGTGAAATCAAAAAACGTGGCAGCCACTGGTCTAGAAAATGGGATCCAGCCCTCCCTGCCTGTCAAAGTAGATAGATCAGGGTAACTCTCAAGGTCAGTGTAAAGAACCGGAAGGGAGGCCACTCCTCCCACCTTGGACGTCCTGTCCTTCAGAGCACAAAGCTGAGGCAACAGTGCAAAGGGTCTGTGGTACCAGCCGTCATCAAGAGCCACTCTCGTAGCCTGCCCAGCCTACCTTTCCTATTCTGGTCACAAAGCTTCTCAAGCCCATGAAGCCCGGGGCAGGGCTGACCTCCCCTCTCCACCGCTGCCCACGGGCAGCCAGAGAGCCTCGGCCCCTGGCCTACTCAGGGATGGGGCCTTCCTAGGAGTTTTCTCCAGGGGCAGATACACGGCCTATATTCCCTCTGCCAGGGAAGCGGGGGTGGGGGTGAGGGCCCTGGGCTGCGGCAGGCCTCAGGAGAGCATCTGCATGAGCTTCTGAGCGAGGCAGAGCGGGTGATACTATCTGAGCTCCTAGATCCAGCCGCCCTCGTGACTGGGGCTTTTAAAGTCCATGGCCAGGTACTAACCAGAACAACATACATCTAAACTGTCACTGAAAAATTATGGCAGTGCACCAGAAACCACAGAGAACTCCTGAAGGCGCAGGGACGTGCCCTTCCGTGAAGAGAATCTGGGACGTGACACGGCCGGCTGATTCTTCAACCAGGCAAGCACAATTTTCGCCTTTTGGGTAAACTTTCAAGTTGGACCATATTTTTGTATTCCAGTCCCTTCCACCAGTCCTGTTTCTCCGGTCAAAGACAAAGTGCCCTGGAAGAATCCTCTTCCTGTCGCCACGGGGACGGAGACGTGTGGATGACACGGTGTGTCCACAGATTTGTGCCAGCGCAGCCGCTCGAGGGTGCGTTAGTCATGATCTGGCACCACCCACACCTGTCTGACTTCCATTCCGTCCTACCCCCCACTCCTGCCTGCAGCCTCCCAACACCATCCTGTCCTGTTCAGCACTCCCTCCATATGCAAGTTAGCACATGCGTTCTTCCACTGGACAAGTCCCCGCATATAGGGTTGCTGGAGAAAATACAGGATCGGGCGGTTCATTTTTAATTTCAGATACACCACGAATCTCAAAAACATGGGGCGTACATTTTCATTTGCCAAACCTGGCAACCCATCCCCTTCTCTCAAACCCTACCACCCTTAAGAACCCAGCCCGGGGCGTCTGGGTGGCTCAGTCGGTTGAGCGTCCGACTTGGGCTCAGGTCATGATCTCGCGGTCTGTGAGTTCGAGCCCCGCGTCGGGCTCTGTGCTGACAGCTCAGAGCCTGGAGCCTGTTTCAGATTCTGTGTCTCCCTCTCTCTCTTTCCCTCCCCCGTTCATGCTCTGTCTCTGTCTCAAAACTAAACGTTAAAAAAAAATTTTTTTTAAGAACCCAGCCCCAAATCCGACTTCTTCGTCAAGGTGCCAAATTCTTTGGAATTCCTGGAGTAACACCGATGTCAGCTGAACCCCAAATGCTTTGGGGATGGCTGTTCTAACACTGCCATCAGCTATCACTTTACTCCTTCCTCGCTACTTAACATTCTTTGTCTTTGAGTGCTGTGAGCCTACAGAGGCAGAGACCAGTTCCTGAGGCCGAGCCCCACAAAATGCATGGTGTGGCCAGTGCTCCAGCAAGTGTGCCGACTTCTTCCGTGGAAGTGGGTACTAATCTTGATCGAGGTTACACCAAAACCCAGAATACAGGCAGTTTCTCTCTGCAGTCGCTTACTTACCGATGCTCCCCCTGCATTCAACCCCAAGGCTACCCCCGCTCAGTCCTGTCAAGTGCTTAGAAGAGTGGAAGAAATCACATTAAGTCTCAAAGATCAGGAGTTTGTAGAGCAATTTAAATGAAAGAACGGGTCCAAACAAAGCCAAGAGTTCACTCTGGGCTGCGTGTGTCATCGGCTCCACTGCCTCTGAAGGCAAGAACACGTGTTTGGTGCCTACACCCAAGGGCCGGATGGTTTCTGTCCAAACTGCACATCTGAACTGCTTCTCGGCCTTTGCAAGGAACGTTCAGATAACACCAAAGGTGTCAGATCAATCCTGGCTGCTGGGGGGATTTAAACTTAATTCCCAGCGACTTGGAACAGAAAACAAGGACGGCGTTCTGGCCACCCTTCTGGTGGTGAGGTTCAACTTCTCCACTGCATAGACTCCTTTGAGGCCACACCCCAGGGACCACCCAGCTCTTTAGTGACATCATCATCTGGCTCCCTGGTGTGGGGGGAGGATGGCCCTGGAGGAGGGGGCGGGGAGAGGAAGAGTGAGCTGGGGCAAGGAGAGAAAAAACGCCAGGGGGTAGAAGGTAAAGGACAGGCGAGGACGCCCTGAGCAGCAGCCACAGATGACCCTTTAATAATGAGGATCAAGACAAGCACGCCGTCACAGCCAACACCAGGCACTGTATCACGAACTCTCCTGGCACCACCTCCTCTAGGCCTCAGGCACCCCAAGTGTGGAGCAGTTATAGAATCCTTATTTTAAAGACGGGAAAAACGGGGCCTTGAGAACTTGCGCAAAGTCACAGCACTACTCGCCAGCAGTCTGGGAAAGGACACGGGAGATACGGAACGGCTCGGTCGACAAAAAGTGCATCCACTCTTGCTGTCGCCCCAACCTGAATGCTTTTCTATCTAACGCAACAGCAATCACATGAAAAGAGATACAAATCAGAAGTTTCCGGCCACAAGTGAGGTTCGCGTCTGTGCCGCCATGTGGTTCAACTTTGCCTCTTCCCCTCCTCCGTTAGTTATTAATGTTGAAAACAATTGTTCAACCAGAAAAAGAAACTTGAGATGAACCCTTAAAAAAGCACAAAAGCCAGACCAGTGCAACTCCACGGATAATCTAATCCACAGCACCCCCGTCTTTAAGAAGTGCACCCTTGTACCTCAGTTTTTAAAAACATGGCCAAACGAACACATTCCATCTTTTGATCTGCCCGCTGGCCGAGAGCCCGCCACCAGAGAGATAAGAATCGAAAACAGACCCTGTCCGCTGGGTCGCACACTCGGATGAGTGATGTTGGAATCACAGCCGGGCACAGGCCTGGCTGGCCCCGCTCCCCTCCCCGCGCTCCCCTCCCCGCGCTCCCCTCCCAGGCATCGAGGTGTCAGGACGCCGGGCGGCCTGCAGGACTCCGGGCGGCCAGCAGAGGTCTCTGCCTACAGTTTGCTCCTTTTCTACTTTCGAAGGCTACATCCTTCCCCCCTTTCCGCTAATACGAATACAAATAAAAATGAAATCTAAAACTAAAGAGGATGCTTTTAGGGACACAAGTGCTGGTGTAGGAAACAACCTACAGTGTGGCTTTCCGGAAAACACCAACCTTGAAATCAAACACCAGTTCAAATCCTCAGTCTACTGCTTCCTGGCTGAGCGTACCCTTCCTTAACCTCAGAACTGGGGCTACGATACCCGCCTCAACGAGAGATTCATTCCACTTAATGATGCTGAGCACCCACACCAGGCATGTGCTCGGTGCCATGGACTTGGTAGCAGACAAGATGGACCCACGCAGCCTGCTCTCCCAAAGTTTGTTCCGGCCGCTGGGAACAGACAAGTGCACAAGGAGCCATCCTGAGTGGTGGCGAGGGTGGGCCTGTGGAGATTCAGTGGTCCGGGAGTTGGCAAAGAGATGACACACGAATGAAGGAAAGTGGGGGGGGGGGGGGGGAAGGGGACGCTGTGATGGGAGCAAGAGCCAGCACGCAGATACTGCGGCAAGGAAGCCACAAGGCGAGCGTAAGGAAGACACGATCATCTGTGGCCACAAGCCACCCCTCCCATGACAGGGAGCCAGCACTGGGAAGGGGCTGTGCTGTGGGGGTCCCTGCCCACATGAAGCCCTCCAGCCATGCCTGGACCTCAGCAGAAATCCTAAGGCCACCACCCAGCATAGAGCCTGGTGAGAAACAGGAGCTTCGCACCTGCTGAACTCGTCCCCGCACTCCCAACCACACCCACACAGGGGCGCCGTCCCTCCTTCCCACTTCAGATCCAGCCCTCTTCTAATTCATCCATCACTGGACGCCAAGAATGATATCCCTCAAATGAAAGGACAGACTATTCTTCATCGGCAGTCTGTAAATTATTTAGGAAGATGCACAACTGAGAAAGAATATCACTGAGTGTCTGAAACAATTTCCCAATTTTGGAAACATTAAAACGTGATGAACCATGCACACTCAGATTCAAGAGGCTGGTACCTGTAGTGCCCCCAGCAGACTAAGTACGTGCTCACAACGGGCACACAGCTGTTCGCTGGGGGACAGTCCTCAGGGTCTGAACAAAGCTGGCCAAACAGTGCTACCACCAGGAAATTGTTTTTTGGTCAACAGATATTTTATTCTACTTAGAAACGAATTTTTCACATGCCATTAATGACAAAGAACTTTCTCAAGAAACCAGTCCCCCTCTCCCCTTTTTTCTTTTCTTAGGCAGGTGCCCTAAACCACCCCAGAGAGAAATAACAGAGATGAACTTCCTGGGCTGGGTTTCAGCCATTCATACTCAAGACTCCAAAGGCTTTGCCTTCTAGAAGCTCACAGCCTGGAATAAGAGGCCAGAACGGTTTTCTAAAGGAAGGGTCAGGAAAGGGCAGAACAAAAAGAGGGCAAATTGAAAGGAAAAATTAAAATCACTATCTGTGAGTCAACCACAGGCGAACACACAAGGTTCCTGTTGTCCATTTGTAACCTTACGCTTCCCCGAAGGGGATGAACCAGGCAGCCGGAGCCTAATTAAATTAACCATTCCCTGGCCAGGGCTACAAGTCCACATCTGGTGGAGGCAAGTCTAGAGAATTCAGGGTCATTCTAACCTGCCTGCTCCTTTTAATTAAGGCCTTGTCCCCCAGGGACAGAGCACAATACACAAACACCTTCAAGAAGCCAGAGGCAGAAAAGTCACCAGACAGAAGTCACTGTGGCCTCGGAGCCTGTGCAGGCAGTTACCCCGAGCAGAGCCCACTGCCCCAGCGTCCTATACAGTCCATCCAGACCGAGGCTGCTCTCCCCGGGGCACCTAAGAACCCCTGCCTGTTCCCCGCAGTCCTAAAGCTTCAGAGAGGAGGTGACTCCCTGGCCTATGCTCCTCCAGGCCACAAGGCCTTGGCTGTGGGCCTCACACATTCAGGACGGGGTCTCTCTCCTCAGGACAAGGGTGGGGCCTAACACTGTCGGGGCTTCCAGTGCTGGTGACATGGTGCTCCAGTGCAGAGCAGCAGGGTCCCTCAGGTCAAGTTCTGATCTTCTGAAGGCTCCCAGAATGTTCTCCCTCCTGGAGACTCGGCTAGGGGGCTGGCTGGCTGGAGGCGAGGGTGAGCGTGCCTGTGACCGCTGGCCCCTCAAGGCAGACGGAGACTCAAGCTCTCAGCCCTAGGGATGTGACGAGCACCCGGTGGCGACCATACGGAGACAAGCGTGGACAGAGAGCTGTGACCCTCTTGCTGGATGTTCCATGGTCCTGCCTCCTCAGTCTTTGTCATTAAGGGATTACTGTCTTGGCTGCATTCTTAGAAATCACTTCAAATCTTTCAGGGAAAAAGACCAGGTAAAAACTACATGAAAACAACTTGTTGATAATGTGATCTTTACACTAAGGCCCTGTAATTTCATGGGAAGGACAGGGGATCTCCACCCTCTATTTCAGTTTCTGTAATTTTTTTTTTAATGTTTACTTCTTTCTGAGAGAGACAGAGTGTGAGCGGGGTGGGGGTGGGGGGGCGGCAGAGAGACAGACAGACACAGGGAGACAGGATGTGAAGCAGGCTCTGGGCTCTGAGCTGTTAGCACAGAGCCCGATGTGGGGCTCAAACTTGCAAATGGTGAGATCATGACCTGAGCCAAGATCAGACGCTTAACTGACTGAGCCACCCACCCAGGCACCCCCTCTATTTCAGTTTCTAAAAGCTACTACCTGGGGACACCTGGATGGCTCAGTTGGTTGGGCATCCAACTCTTGATTTCAGCTCCAGTCAAGACCCCAGGGTCATGGGTTCAAGCCCTGCAGCAGACTCCATGGTGAGCGTGGAGCCTGCTTAAGATTCTCTCTCTCCCTCTCTCTCTCTGCCCCTCTCCTTCACTACAGCTGTGTCTAAAATTTTTAAAAAATTAAGGAAAAAAAAAAAAAAGCTATGACCCTAGCAGCTGTAGATGTTCTTCTAAGTGGTTATGCACAAGGCGTTTTTTTAACATTTATTCATTTTTTAGAGACAGAGCATGAGCAGGGGAGGGGCAGAGAAAGAAGGAGACACAGGATCCGAAACAGGCTCCAGGCTCCGAGCCGTCAGCACAGAGCCTGACGCGGGGCTCGAACCCACGGACTGCGAGATCATGACCTGAGCCGAGGTCAGACGTTTAACCGACTGAGCCACCTGTGAGCACCCACACACACGTTCTTACTTTATCATTATGGCAACCCTGTATGACACACTGGTGTCACTGTCATCCCAAATTATCGCTGACCAGAGAGGAAGACGCTGAGGCACAGATGGGTTAAGCAATGCGGCTGAGGCCTGCAGTTAGAGGAGGCCCCTCGGCCGGTGCCGCCTGAAGCCTGCTGCCTTGCGAGCAGCCATGGGACAGAACTATTTCAGCTGGAAGGATCACCAAGTGGGTGGTGGCAGAGAGGTGCACCCGGCCGAAGTGGGGTTTGCATGACGAGGTCCACGTGAACCACCCCCCCTCCCCACAACGGCCTGAGGGTAAAGCAGCCGCTCTCAGGGTGGAAGGTGAACGAACAATCTGCCCTCTTGCTCATCGCTGGGCACTCGGGTCTGGGCCCGGGCTCAGGCTTTACAAAACCCGCGTGCGAAACCTTCATGCGCAAGCCCTCCTTAAAGCTACGAACAGGCTACCGTGGAAACGCACACGCTGAGATCCTGGTAGGGAACTGACAGAGGGCATGTGCCGCCCGAGTGAGAAGTGAGCTGCCAGACGGGCAATGCTGGTGAAACGCAGAAACGTTCTTCACTGCTGGTCGGGGAAGGCTCAGCATGGCGGGGAGCAGGGGACAAACCGCTGGGTACCCATCCATGCGCCCCGGCACAGGGACAGGATTCCTAGAGTGGGTGCGGGTACGCCGACCAAAGCAACACCACCCCCCCCCACCCCCCCCACCCCCCCGCCGAGGCCTCACAGGGGGCCAGGTCCCGGTACACCTTGCTCCAGAGACCCTTACGGCCGACTCTGGGAGGCCAACGACCTCGCGAAGCAGCAGCGGAGGCTCAGAGCCATGCAGCCACCGAGTCATATGCCAGAGTTCCAGCTCTTTCCACCACACATTCTCCCCAAACTCTCAAGACCACAAACTTCCAAACAACCCTGACAGTCTCGCAAAATTCCAGCAATGTGGCTGGTTCCTTTCAAGTGGAAATGTTCGTGCCATCTGTGTGTGTGTCTGAGCGGGGCCGGAGGCCAGCGCTGTTGTGCCACGTTATGTGAGGCATGCCCAGAACAAACTGGGCCTTCCCCCAGCCCCCATTAGCACAAAAACCATCCTGGCTGGCCGGCCACAATGTTTCCCACTGGATTCCTTCCACTGGATGGATGCCTCATCAGGTTTTGTTTTAATTTCACTGAGTCACCCAGAGAAAATGACCACGCACAAAGAAAAATCTGTAATTCTTCCTACTGGGGAAGTTGGCTCCACTTAGGAGGCACCAATGTGTCCCCTTTCATTGGCTGGGTCTTTCCAGGATCAAGAGCTCCTCTGTTTCTCCACTTTGGCCCATTAAGAGATAAAACTCAAATTTGACGTTCCAGATGAAACCCACCCAAGTGCATGAGGGGTTAAATACAGTGTCCCCACCCTCAAGGAGCTCAAAGTATAGGAGGAGAGACAGGGACACAAACCAAGTCCCGATGTGCTACGTGCTATGGACAGGGAGCACTGGATCGGCCACAGAAACGAAGAGGAGGGCTGCCCAGGGCTCCCTCGGAGGGGAGAACGAGCAGGGGAGTCCAGGCAGATGTGTGAGGAGCTAGCCGGGAGCTAAGTTACAAAAAGTGAAGTGCGAGCGTGGCACGGCGATGCCTGGGGGACTGGGGGGGAGAAGGGGCACCCACCTGGACAAAGGAGTATGGCATGGAATCCGGATGGCTGCACCACCCAGTGCATATGCTAGAAACCCATGAAACGTACACCTTAAAAGAGTGAATCTTACAGCAAGTAAATTATATCTCCATTAAGCTGTTGTTTTAAAAAAAAAAAAAAAGAGAGAAATCAAGAGAGAATGTCCCAGGTGGAGAGCACAGGTACATCCAGGGAAGTCTAAGTTCAATGCAAATGCAAAAATATCAATTTGGGTCTTTTTAATTTTTTTTTTTTTTTACATTTATATATTTTTGAGAGACAGCACAAGCGGGGGAGGGGCAGAGAGAGAGAGAGAGGGAGACACAGAATCTGAAGCAGGCTCCAGGCTCCGAGCTGTCAGCACAGAGCCCGACACAGGGCTCGAATTCACAAACCGTGAGATAATGACCTGAGCTGAAGTCGGATGCTTAACCAACTGAGCCACCCGGGCGCCCCCAATTTGGGTTTTAGCAGAGAATATATTACATGATTGAAGTCTGGGTTAGTAAGCATCTGGGCATCGGGGGCCAAAGGCAATGTTACTTTTTCCTTCACTCACAGTAGCTACTGGAGCACCAACCCTTATAACCCAGAGCTTTCCCACATCAAAACATATTAATAAACAGAGCACACAGTAGGGGACGCATCATCAGCCCGGAAGCCGGAGCTGGGTCCTTAATGAAATGGGCATAGACCACTGGATGGTCCTCAGTTTCCTTATCTCTAAAATGGGCCAACTGAATGAGATGGGTCCTTTGCTTCTCCAAGGCAGAGAAGCGGTGCCTGGTGGGATGCTGGTGGAGAGGGACTCAGGGTGACAGGGCCTGACTCTGTTGTGTTTGTGTTAAGATTTAGCTTGAAAGAGGATTCCAGTCATTAAAGAAATATCTGAAAGCCACCAGACTAGATGACTAGCAAGGTTCATTTTAGCCTTAAGATTCTGCAAAGTCTCACAGATCAAGACAGTCTAGGGCCACCTGGGTGGCTCAGTTGCTTGGGCGTCCAACTTTGGCTCAGGTACGATCTCACCGTTTGTGAGTTCGAGCCCCTGTGCTGACAGCTCAGAGCCTGGAACGTGCTTCAGATTCTGTGTCTCCCTCTTTCTCTGCTCCTCCCCCACTCACACTCTTGTCTCTGTCTCTCTCTCAAAAATAAACACTAAAAACAATATATTAAAAGAAAAAAAAAAAAAAGACAGCCTATGTACTTATCTCTATGACCGTCCAGGAAATGGCCTTTGGAGCTAATCAGAAGCTTGTGACGTTCTTCCTAAAACTGAACACAACATCTACTGAGCGAGGCACTGTGTGTGATCCAAGAGAGCCTAAGAGCTGGGCCCACCTCCGAGGTGCACGACCTCAGGACCCAGACCCAGCACAAGGGAGAAGGAACAGGCTCCTGCATGGGCTTCGCCCTCAATCCCACACTCGAATTCAAAGTCGAACAGAAATTTCTCTATTTGTACACAGAACCTACACTACGCCCTCTTCTCTCTTCCAGGAGTGACCTCCCCTACCCCCTCAGAGCCCCCCACGCCAATTCCACACACCAAAGGGAAGCGGTGTTTTCCTCCTGCCCATGACAGGATCTTCATCAACTTCAGTGTCCCCGTCATGCATCTGAGACCTGGTCACCAGCAGTGAGCACGCCATCCGCTCTTAAAGGGACTGCCGATGGACACACATCAGAAACCCCAGGTCCCCGAAGGACATGCAGGCTGTTCCAGGTCCCGGCCCACGTGCTAGACCCATTTCCAAGGTCAGGGAGACAGGCTGGGCACGCCATGCTGCTCTCAAGTGCTTTCCATCTGGTCCCAGATGTGCTCTACAGGGGTGACCCAGGCACTGCTCACCCAGGGCCAGTGCCTGCCAGGCTGCACAGGCCTCCCTGTTGACTCTCCAAGTCCTGGGGAAGCGGAATCTCTTTCCAACGGACTTTGCTGTCTCACGGTTGTCATCGACCAGAAAGCAAGACCTAATCTAGAGAGATACTCTTCAGGCCTCCTCAGTGGAGGCTCTCCAAACATTACCTAAAACACTGCTCCCGGGGGTCCACCGGCAACAGGATGCCACACAGTTCCTAAAACGCAGACGCCAGATAGATCCCTGACTAGGGAGTTCTATTAGGGCAGGGCGAGGCCGAGGAAGGGGTCTTTGTGGGTTTCTGATGAATCACGCCTCCCAGCTCCAGCTGACAAGAACCGCGTATCTTTTTCCCATCAGGAGAGCGCAGCCTCCTGCTACCGGTGATCCTCACGTAGATCAGACTCCTCCTGAACTACTTCCCTGACCTCACAGTACTGCTGCCCACCAGCCAGCACCACGGGAGGACCGAGCTCTTTTGTTCATTTTGCCCAGAACGAAACCCAAACGATACCCTTGTCCTTCGTGCCTCCAGGAGGGCAACAGCACGGGCACCGAGGGCACGCACTGCCACCTCCCGGTGCCAGGGCAATGTGCACCCAGCAAGTCTAACAGAAAGGACCACGGAGCGCCTTCACGAACGATCCAACCCAAAGAGACGCAAATCCGTGCCCGGCAGAACAGAAACCAAAGAGGAAAGGATTTCCCCTCTTGGAGGCGTGCAAGGAGACTTGCTGAGCGGCCAACATTTTGGAAAGATGGAATTTTAAACACAAACACGAAAGGGCAGAGATTGAGGCAGAGGAGCCGGGCACACAGCTGGGAGGCCCTTTAATTAGGGAAAGATTTGCAAAGCCTGTGGAGCATCGGCAGATTTTCCCCAGGTCTCCGGAATGGAAAGAATGTGGAAACCAACAGGGTGACCAAGAAGTTTGCGTTCGGCTTGACACTCTCACCAAGAGTGAAGCCCACGGTCCTATCTCCTGCCACCTTTTCAGCAGCTTGGTGATCGATCCCTTGGTGCAACAGAGGGGGATGCCCTGGCCTGGGAGGAGACATGCTGGACTGGCTCCCTCCTAAGAGCACTTCCCACAATGCACAGGAAACCTCTGCCGTCAAGGTGTTTTATTCACATTAAAAAAAAAAAAATTTTTTTTAATGTTTATTTATTTTTGAGAGAAAGACACAGAGCGTGAGCAGAAGAGGGGCAGAGAGAGAGGGAGACAGAGAATCAGAAGCAGGCTCCAGGCTCTGAACACACAGCCCAGAGCCCGACGCGGGGCTCGAACTCACACACCGCGAGATCATGACCTGAGCTGAAGTTGGACGCTTAACCGACTGAGCCACCCAGGCACCCCTATTTATATTTTTTAAGTTTATTTATGTGTTTTCAGAGAGACTGAGACAGTGTGAGTAGGGGAGGGACAAAGAGAGAGGGACAGAGAGGATCCCAAGCACACTCCCGGCTGCCAGCACAGAGCCTGACGTGGGGCTCAAACTCATGAACCGTGAGACGGTGACCTGAGCCGAAACCAAGAGTTGGAGGCTTAACCGACTGAGCCACCGAGGCGCCCCTGTCAAGGTGTTTTAAGGCAGAAACATAATTCCAGGGAAAACTAAAGAGCCCCGCACACCTGGGGCTGCAGTTCTCGTCTGCACGTATTATATGGCATTTTCATAAGCGTTTCTAATGGACTTAAATATCAGGCACATGGACAGATGGTCTGTAATAAAACAGAAAAATGATATCCCCCCAGCTCCATTCAGGGGGAACGCGTGCCTATTCAGCTCCCAAGGGGCAAAGGAGGAGGCAGTGGTTTTCCCCACATGGCCAACACCCGTGTGGCCATCTTCTGTCCGGGACATCGTGATGTCCCACACGGCACCAGGGCACGGTCTTTTTAGACAGGTGCTTTGGCTCTCCTTTGCAGGGTGCCCTGTGCCCCAAGTTCCCAAATCTAAGTTAGGTGACAAGGCTCAGGAACAAAGGCGGGGCGGCCGCGCCCCTCTCCTCCACCACAACCTAAGAGTTCAGGAGAAACAGAACGCCGGGAGCCTATTGCTGGTAACAGAAGCTGTAGCTGTTAGCAACCGGGGCTAAGGAGACACCAGGCGGTGACGGAGTACCCAAAAGACCAGATTTGGAAAGCCCAAGGTCCCTGTGAGATCACACAAGATACAGGCGACTGGCACTGCGGCTGCACGAAGCACTCGGGGTCAGCAGGGCCAGCCAGGTCGCCGCTGCCCAGGCAAGAACTGCCGGGGACTCTTCCACAGGCAGGCAGGCTCGCCGAGCAACTCAGGGAAGAGGCACACTTCCCAGCTCTAGTCTTAAAACTGCAAAGAATCAATCGCTGTCCCTTCTATTATGTGGCTAGAAAGTCTGAGTGGCAACTAACAGCTGGTCCTCGGCGAGACTGGAGTGTGCACCCATCACTTGCTTTCTGGCAAGGGACTCACAAGGCCTGAACCGATGCCCGAAGCTTACCAGGCATCAACTCGCAGGTCTAATCTGGACAGAGACACACACTCCTACCTGATCTTTGTCCAGCTAGCTCCCTTCCTATCACCCTGTCTCAGGCTTCACCTACTCTAAGAAGCTTTCCCTGAAACCCACCCACCAAGGGTAAGCTCAATGCCCCTCCATGCTGCCTCCATGGAGCTCTGTGTTCCTCTCCATCGGAATCCTTGTATTAAATCCATCTGGATATCTGGCTTCCCCACGACTGTGGGCTCTCTGGACACAAATATTATCTTACCACTCTGACCCCCGTGCTTCAGCACAGGCTCTAGCGCTTAGGGGTCCCTTCACTGGGGGTCCCTTACGTGCCACACACTGGGCATACAAAAGTGAACAAAGCAGACAAGATCCCTGCCCTCGTAGAGCGTAGGGGGCAGTGAGAGTCCCTGAGAGTACAGGGGAGTACCATGGCTGGGGTGACCAAGAGACAGGGTGGGGGAGCGAGGCCAAGGCAGAGGTCCGAAAGATTAGCAGAGCTGGTGCGGAGATGTTATTCCCAGTAAAGGGACGGCAGGCACAAAGATCCTACTAGACAGAGCACAGGGCCTTTGGGAAACCCTAGCAGGTGAGTATGGCTGGAGTGGAGGGGCCTCGGGGGAGGGAAGGGGGAAAGAGGGGTTGACAGGGTCAGGTCAGATCAAGAGTTGTTAAACCCAGACTGTTCTCTGGCCTTGATCCTGATGACAGTGTGAAGTCAGGCAGGGTCATGGAGGGTCACGATGAAAACTGCATCTTGGAAAGTTTACTCTGGCTGCTGATAAGGAGGTGGACTTATCAGTCCACCCGGGTGTGGGACTACAGACAGGGAGGTCCAGAGGCTGTCAGAATAATCCAGTAACCTAGGGAGGGGTAGTAGCAACAAATGTCCACTGAATTGCTCTAAATGAGGATAAAGATGCCTTCGGCCGACAGGCTGGATGGGGGTGGGTGGGACTCCTTACAAGTGACCACCTCGGGCACATGGAACCATGTCTCCACTGGCCTCCAACAGCCCGAGCTGCACCCAGTGCTCCCGGGGCCGGCCTCTGTGCTGGACTCCCAGACGTAGCTCTTCCAGAAGCCACAAACCCTCCTTCATGCCTCCACTGCCAAGACCCGAGAGGTCAAGAACTAGAGGCGATGGCATTTAAGCCCACTCGTCACGGTGGGAAGATGTGGCACGCCCACCGCCCCCTTCCCGGCCGGATGACAGCACCACCTCCCAGAGCCCGACCAAGCCGCACTCCCCCACAACCCAGCCAAACCAGACAACACGGGGCGCACGGACGAGGGACACACCCCTCCTTAAAAGGACAGCTGAACTGCAGCGGGAAAGCCGCTCTAGTTCCTGTGTTTCTTCTGCACCCACTTCCTGTTGTCACGAAAGCCGTAAGGAAGGTGCACCACCTTCTCTCTGTCACAGCAGTCGGTGTGACCCAGGGAGCACTCATCGTGTGCACCCAACGCTGCCCCGAGCACTCCCTTTAGTCCTTCCACCCGCCCTCTGAGAACAAGGGGAATTCATAACTCACTGTGCCGTACACATGGGGAAACGGAGGCACAGGGAGCCGAAGCAGCTTACTCAAGGTCACCCCGGTCTTCAGGGTGCACCAGCCCCAGCTAAGTCGTGACCCTGGTGATCTTAAAGACGTGCAGGGGTTTCCCCGTGTCCTGCCACCTGCCGGGGCCACCAGTGCCGACTCCGTGGGGCTGAGGCCTCCCTGCACCCTTTCCCCTCTCTCCTCAGACTGCACGGCTTTACAAAGCATGTACGGAGGATCCTGCGCTCTCAGAGTCTGGGGACGGCTGGGTTTACTGGACCATCAACCACTATTTATTTAGCATCAGCAATGTGGCCGGGCCTGTAGACCCCGGGGACACGGATGAGCAGTGTTACATTCCACAGGTGCTTTGGAACCCGAGGGCCCTTCGGCGGCTAAGAATGCAGAATCGTTAGGCAGCCAGGCCCTGGCGAGTGACACGGCTTGGAGACGTGGTTCCCCCCGGCAGGAGGAGTTCAGAAGCGGGAAGGTCAATGAAACAGGGTGTGAGAATGTCGGGGAAGCAGCAGCAAGCAACTTTCCAGGGCCCGACGCACACCCCTTACTCCCAATTTACGTTCAGCACCGTCAGAATGAGGGGAAATCCACTAGCATGAAGAATAATCATTTCCAGCCTGGGGCAAACCTCCTAAAGCGTTTTGTTCTGAACCCAGAGTGTTATTTTAGCTTCCAGTCAGGAGTAATTAAGTGTGCCTCCGCATTCCAGGAAGAGGAGAGAGGGAGATTAACGATAATTAAATCTCTTCTGCATTTGGCCCCGAATCCCTCCTCGAGTGGCCTGCTGTCAGATAACTTTTCCAAAACCTCCATCTGACACGACTCCTACCAGCACCATCTGCAACATCAATTCTGGTCTTGGCGTGAAGGTTTCAATTACACGCAAGGTAACAGGCCCCCCAGGACCAGAGAGTCTGGAGTTTTACAAGCACGTTCTTCCCTCTTCTCCTGCACACCACGCATCCAGAATTTGGTCGGTAATCGTTCGCAAGGGGGGAGGGCACAGGGACAGCCCCTCCGTGAGGCCTCTCGAAGGCAGGTTCTGTGCCTGTTGTGATTGACACGGTCTCTAATGAACCTTAATTGTGAGCCCAACAGGCCCAGGAAGGCAGCAACAGATGTGGCGACGCGGCAACCGCAAACCGCCTAATGAATAAAAAGTGTCCTGCCTGATGAGGGCCAGTGACCCCAAAACGGAGGACGGAATCATTCCTCACCCCTGCACCCTTTTCTACAGCGCTGACTCCTTCCTGCAAGCGACGGGAAGCCTCCGGGTGGCCCGGGAAGGCACCCGCCTCGGCGCTCCCAGTAGAAAGAGACCGCCGGACCTGGGGTCACGTCATCCCCACCTCGGCCGCCCCTGCAACTGGGAAGGGGACTGAGTAACTTCTTGCCGGCGTGAATTACTGTGACGGCATCTGCATTCAGAGTCCGCCGTCGGCTGGGGACCTGCGGTGCCCAGGAGAAAACTATTCCTGGAGAAGCGGTGGGCACAGACAGCAGGGCGACAGAAGAAGGGGCGTCTGAGTCCAACGGACCTGGGGTTGATCCTGACCCTGCCACTTACTCATTAGCTGTGGGGCTCCGACCGACTCATTAAGCCTCCTGTTTCCTCATTTGTAAAATGGGGATAAGACTAACCTTGTGGTTTGTGGTTTAAATACATTAAATAGGCAGAGGGTCAAGAAAGGGATTTGGCATCTGATAGTTACCAACTAAAAGCCAGGTGACCAGCAGAGTTTTAACTCATTCGCACAACGGCCACATTGCACGTGTGCAAGAGCCCCGTGCACACGGCTGCTTACTCTGAGCCAGGTACTGTGCTCGAAGCTTCACACATACGCCGTCTCCAGTTTTCAAGCTCCGCGTCATCACGCCCACCCCTTGGATGAAGAAGCCACAGCCCACGAGTCTCCCAGCTCAGACACGGTGACGACGAGAGCTCGGCTTGGCCAGGCCCTTCGGTTTCCAGGTGCTCAACCGTATCAGGTCTGGTGCTCCTAGTGGGCATATCGAGCACGGAGTGTCAGACTCACGGGTGCCCTAAAACTTCCTAACCCAGAACTTTCCAGGAGTTTGATCTTCAAGCATACTCAAACAGGCTTCTGTAGCCTGACAAAGGGTATATGCGGAGGGGGGAGATGGTTAAACAATCGGTCTGTGTCCCAGGAAACGTGCTGAATAAATGGATACTCTGCCGCGAGCCCACCCCAAACATCCACGCTGCGGCTGGTGGCACCTCGCAGGCATTTTCTGCATCGGGGGATGAACAGGGTGTGGCGGGTAAGGTGCTCAAGTAGCCTCCCCACCCAGAGCCACAGACTCAGGAGAGGGGCCGAAGGGGAAAGGCCATGGAACAGAGGCCACTGCTGGATGACTGTGAAGGACCCGCAGACGTGGACTTGGAGGGCTGGTCCTCAAGCTGGGGAAAGGATGCCTGGGGGGTCGCACTGGCAGTGCGGTGCGGGGTGGGCGGGGGAGATGAGGGGGGGTGGGTTCAGGCTGGGACAAGAGATTAGCAGTCCTGATCAGACGGAAGGGGAACCTGGACAACAGAGAGGGATCCTGAGGGTTCTAAGGTCACAAGAGGTCTGTCCCGGATGATACCCGGGTGCCTGGGTGGCACCTCCGGGTGGCTGAAGAGAAGGCGATGAGGTCAAATGCCCTGTGAGCCTGTCCGGTCCGCCGGCTGGTCCTCGGGCACTGAGGTCGTGCTCCCCAGCCGTCGGACCATCCGACCCGTCCTGTCTGGCTCCTCCGCCAGGGCTTCCGAAGGCAGAGCTCCAAGCGTTAGGAATTCAGGGAACCGAAGCAGGGAGAAGGGCGCCCGCCAAAGCAACAGGGGAGAAGAGGGGAGACGACTCACACAGGCCAGGAACCCCCGTCCACCAGGACGGGACGGGACACATCATCACCCTATCCTGCGGCATGACAGATGCCCTTACTGGCCACGAAACCTGCCTGCCACAGTGGGACTCTGACCTCCTCTGCCGACTCTGGGGTTGAGGGCAATGGCGTCTCCCTGCTTTCCATTCAGGAATCCCCACCGTCAGAAGACGGGGCAATGGTTTTCAGGACCACCTAAAAACGCCTCAGCGGAGGGCCTTCTCACCAAGTCCCAGCAACCGTGAGCTGGGTTCTAAAAACCCCAGTGAAAGTCAAGACCGGAACTGTCCACCTGTGAAAACACAGGAAGGCTGCTTGGCGTGTCGGGGCACGGCCCCTAGGCTGGCAGAACCCAGGAGTCAGCGAACAGGTCCTGGAAAGCCATTGGAGATAAGAAAGGCATCAGCTAGCATTTATGAAGCACCTGTCTGTCATGCACGTCGACGCTTTCCACATACCCCCAAATCCTCACAACTGCTCCAGGAATGTGGTGTTCTTACTTCGATCCTCTATGTTGGAGGACCTTCTGGGAGGTGAAGCGACCTGCCTGTGGGTGCAAAGCTGTTAGGTGACCCAATGGGCTTCAGTCCCCGTCAGCCTCGCTCTGCCCACGGAAGTGAGCTGCGGAGGCAGTGGAGCCCCACCCTGGGGGACATGTGCCAAAGGCCCCCGCCTGCTCGGCTCTCTCCACATGTTTACCATACAGGGCGGCCCGTCCGGTCCCAGACCTGAGAGAAATCAATTGCCTCTTCTGCCAGCAAAAGGGGATCCTGAAAGCAGTGACACTGACACAAGGTATCCATGGTGATGTTCTTTTAGTCCCAGGCAAGAGAACCCAGGTTCTGAGACTGTGACCGTCCGGCCCCCACTTCACAGGAAGAGCAGGAGACCCAGAGAATCCTGCCCATCACAGCGAAGTTAGTGGCAGAGCCAACATCATAGCCCACGACCCCTGACTTCCAGTAAGATTTCCTTAATGTACACAATGCTTTTATCCACCTTCCTATTTCCCCCTACTGAAGGAGCAAGAAGTTCCCTGAAGCAGTTCTCTATTTGAAGAAACCACAAGGAAAGCTATGTTCTTTCTAAGCCATTTCGCCAAACAGTTAACAAAAATTTTAAACTTGGCCGACATCATACTTATGGCTGTGGTCAAAAAGGGTCTAGAATCCAGGTCATTTGATAGGCAGGTTATGAACTTTTCCAGGAAAGCAATGTTTTCCAAAGTAGATTCCATGAAAGTGAGGTAGAAAAATGCTAGTTTAAAAGAGATGTTTTGTTTTTTTAACTGCAGGACTTCTCGGTACCTTTAATAGGACAACGTGGATGGTGAAGCTTCTAGAGGGCAGAGTGTGCCACGTTTTCCCCATTGCTCACTCTTTGTTCCTCAAGAGACTCAACCAAGGTGAGCCGACCGATTTCACGACAATCAGGAGAAATGCAGGTTGTATCCAGGAGGAAATACAATCCATCCACTGAGCAGAAACCCAGGTCATCAGTGAAGGACTTTTCCAACCTATCCTGTTTCATTCTGCATTCCTCTGAGAAGGACAAAAAGGATGTGGATTAGACGTCTGCACTGCTCGCTCACGCTCTCTCTCTGCCTCTCTGAATCACCTATCTGTGTGCCTGGCCCTCTGTCCCAACAAAGGATTCCCACTTTCCTTACTGGTGGAGGCCACAGCACATGGCAGCTGGGAACACGAGAACCAGACTGCTTGTTCAGAGCTTGGTTCCAGCACTGCTACCTGGTGACCTTGGAAGAGCTGCCCCAGCCCCTGCTGCCACTTCTGGCCAGTGGGAGAGACGAGAGCGACAACTTCAGGAGGAGGTTTCTCAAGATTTGAGGAGGCATGTTCTGTATCATAAGCGGCAAATACTTGTCAGTCTATTCTCTGCCCTTTCATTTTATTTTGTTTCAACTTTTTTTTGTTAATGTTTTTATTTATTTTTGAGACAGAGAGAGACAGAGCATGACCAGGGGAGGGGAAGAGAGAGAGGGAGACACAGAATCCAAAGCAGGCTCCAGGCTCCGAGCTGTCAGCACAGAGCCCAATGCGGGGCTCGAACTCACAGACTCTGAGGTCGTGACCTGAGCTGAGGTCAGATGCTTAACCGACTGAGCCACCCAGGTGCCCCTATTTTGTTTCAACTTTTAAGTTAAAATTGCATACGGTCACAGCCATCATTCTGGCATTAGTTTCTATGCCTTAGTAAAGGCCTCCCCCATCTGAATACCAAATATCATCTCTGCTTCCTCTCTGGTTCTTTAAATATATTTAAAGTAAATATGCTTATTTACTTTTGAGAGGGAAACAGAGTGTGAGCCAGGGAGGGGCAGACACAGAATCCAAAGCAGGCTCCAGGCTCTGAGCTGTCAGCACAGAGCCCGATGTGGGGCTCGAACCCACGAACCGCGAGATCATGACCCAAGCCGAAGTCGGACGCTCCCCTCTGGTTCTCGCCTGTCCATTTCATATCAGTCTGTAAGGAGGAGGAGGGAATGCAGGCTTGGTTTTCCTTCCAAGTTTTAGTTGTTTCAGCAATTTGACCAAACAATCAAGTGTCTTCTCACAGGGAAACATGAACGTGACCTGTAATATACCCTCAATGCTTGCGTGACTGGGCCCGTCACTGAGCGGTCGGCTCCGCTCGCTGCTGCCCTCGGTTCTGAGCTCTGTGCTGTCTTCGCACACGGCCCGCCCGCCTTTCGTGGAGCCCGTTCCTCGCCGGTGAAGTTCTGCCACTGCCACCAACGGGGTCTTGTCCTCCCAGCGCCCCCAGCACCTCATACGGCCCAACCGGCTTCCGCTGGGCTGTGTGCTGATCCTGGTCATTCGATCTGCTGGCCCATCCCTTCAGTTCTTCTAGTGCAATAGCTTGCTTTCTCGAAAATTTTTAGATTTGCTTTATTGACTGACCGTTACTTGTGTTGGGGCAGAATGTTTTAAAGAGCATCCCCTGCCCCAGCACACACACGGTGTGGGCGTGTGAGCATGACCGTGCATGTGTGCATGCCTCTGTGTGTGTGTGTGTGTGTGTGTGTGTGTGTGTGTGTCACCGAGGGCCTCTCCTCTGCACCACTATTCCAGTGGAGTCCACTCCTCCCAAAAGCCAGGCCAGGCAGGAGTCGGGGGGCAGGTTCTACGTGCTTCAAGCTCTGATGGAGCTTCAAGCCAGAAGAGGCAGGAAGAAGTCTAAGAAGGCTTTTTCCCTCAGGTACCTACAAGTTCTGTGGCCACCGGCCTGACCTCATTGTGAATCTCTTTTACGGTCTCACCTTAAAAGAGGATTTAATTTTAGCAGGGCACACAGAAAGTGCCGGACTGTCACGTTTTCATTTTTCAGACCGTAATTCAGTGGACAACACCGAGTCGGACCTTCCCCTGGGCCGCACCCCAGGTGCAGGACAGGACACTCTCACTGTCCTCATCCATAGAAGGGGCTCTGCCCGCGCTCCTCCTAGAGGAGCTGAGAAGAGGACACGAGGCGACAGGTCAAATGTATTAATAACGTGGCCCACATACAGGAGTGTTTCTGACACCTGATGGGCCTCCATTAAAGCCATGTTTCCATGACATTCACTAAGAACGACATCAGGAAGAATCAAAAAAGAGGGGAGGAGAGTCAAACTCTAAATCTGAGCCCCCACACAAAATAATCTCCATTTAGAATTTAGAATTTCCTCTGAAAAAATAACAAAACTGAACTGGCTGATGGGCATTAACAATGACAGGAAACAGCTTTCCAATTACCTAACTCTGGGGGATTTCAAGCCCCTAGCCATCCAGAGTCATCCACCGTGACTGCTCTGTGCTCTAGAACTGCTCAGGACCAACAGACACGTCGTCACAGCCTCCTGGAAACAGTCTCGGCTCCTCGAGGAACCCATGCACACAAAGGAAAAGCAAAAGGCCCCCCAGATTTTTCTCCTTCGTTCACTTGGCTTCGAGTCTGAATTGTCTAGGCTACTTGTGAAGCAGGAATTTATCTCATTCTCAAATGGATCAAATGAGGGCCCGTTACTCTACGTATAACAGAACTCATCAGAGATTCAAATAGCTTTCTGGGCTGTATCTAGGAGGGAGCAGGCCAGGTGAGGGCACCCCAGGGAGCCCCATTTCCCTTTCCAAGCCAAATCATGCCACGCGGGCCTGGTTTACAGGGCTGCCTAGCTGCCACCTTGACACAAATCAGAGGCCGCACCTCTGAGGTGCAGGGTCCTTGCCTCAGCAGCAGGTTAGGGTCATGAAAGACCATCTCTGTCTGGAGAGGCAGCCCTGGGTCGGGGACGGGGGCCAGTTCAGCACCTTGGTCCAGGGGCTGCTCTCTCCTCTCCCCTGCATTTTTATTTTTTTTTTTAATTTTTTTTTTTTTTTTTTTTTTTTAGTCCCCACAGCTGCAGTCCATTCAAAGAGCAAAAAAAGCTTGCATGAAAAGGCTCACCACAACTTTCCAAGGAATGGAGTTCATTAAAATCCTGCTGGAGGCCCTTGGCTGGAATGCTTTTCCCCTTGTAAAATGGAACTGCAGCTCAGTGTCGCCTGCAGGGAAGCTCAGGATAAGCTCAGAAACATCAGCGCAACAGAGACTGTGCAGGGGCTTTTGCATAATTACCAATTATTCGATCCATTCCCCTGCTCAAGCTCCAGAGACAATATCCGGCCTAGGAGAGAAAACTTCCCGACAGAGCCTATGACAGATGGGAGAATGGAAGCCAAGTTCCCCCAACCCTGACCTAAACCCACAGGGAACTTCCCTAGGGACCAGAGAATGGGGTCTGGCCTAGGGCTCCCAAACCACCCGGCCCCATGAGTCCGTGGTGTGTCAAGGGGGGGGGGGCGGGGAACGGGGACGGGGGACCCCTCACCTCCAGCTCAGCTCCTAGGTGCCCAGCAGGGGGAAGCCTACACCCAGCCGGGAGGCCCACGCACAAGGCCCCAGGCAGGAAAAGACCAACTTCCCCAAGCCTCAACTTGACTTAAAGCTTTGGTGCAGAAAGCATTCTTTCTATATTAAAATGTCTTACATGTGGGCATGTTATGGATTGGAATGTAACTGTTTAAAGAGAAGAAACATAAAATTCTCTACTCCATGCAGCCACTTTGGGACCTGCCCCCCAAACTCCAAAGAGGTGTATCTGCTCCAGTGTAAGGAATGCTGTGGGGAAAGAACTGGAGGAACAGAGAGAGGCCTGGTGAAAGGCGGCCAGCGGAGAGCCAGGGGGAGACAGCACACGCTCCCTGCCGCTGGGGCCTGACCGCCGAGGAGACCCGACCGCCTTTACGCAAAAGTAAAGACAACAAATGCTCCGGTATCTGCCTGATAGACAGTGCCGAGCTGGCCCCGGCCAAAGTCTTCCCGCAATTCTGCGCTAAGTGCCAGCTCTATGGAGCCAGGGCTTTCGTCCTGTGCCCTCAGCCCCTGGAAGAGTATTTGACACACAGGGGATATTACATTCTTGTCGAAAGAGCAACTCAGTTCTGCAGCTCTTGACAGCCCCCCTCAGAGCTGATTAACCGGTAAAGACCAACGGGCCGAGAGAACCCAGCCAAGGTCCTTCTCATTAGGGGTCGGGTTTAAGGATCCTGGTATTTTCTCCTGTGGAAAGGGAGCCAAGGAATAAAGGCTGCATTTCTTCCCAGGGCTGAGCGCAGCGGCTGACTCAGAGGAGGTGCCCCGTAAATGTGGACTTCAATCCACGAACTTTTCACCCACTTAAGCGAAGACCCCTTTAGAAAGGAGAAGACACTTTTTTTTTTTTTTTTTTTTTTTGAAAGAAGACATTTTAAATGTCGCCTCTGAAACAAAGGAGGAAAAAGTGCTGGTGGGAGATCGGTTTTCAATGGCGACAATAAGGGGCAAGTCAGGCAGGAAGAAGATACAAGCCTATTCACTCCTGTGTACAGATAAGCTGGATCGTCTTGGCCTGCAAGGCCCCGGTCCCCAGGCCCCACGTGTCTTCACCACCTGGGGACGGAGCGGGTTTGGTGCTTCATTCACAGAGCCACCACTGGGAGAAGAACTTCCAGATCTCATTGGTTCTGCTATTAAAGACTGAACATTGAGTAACAACGCCTGGCAGAAATCAGACACGGTAATATTAATGGACGATTAAATATAATATTCGCCTTCATTTCAGCAGACTCACAAACGTCTGAGAGCTTGGCTCCACCGACTGCCTCACGGAGAGCAGGAGACTTGGAGACTTCAAGCTGTAGGTTCCCACTCGCTCATCTGCTGGGCCCCCGGTGCCTAAGAACCCGCCGTGCACCCCAGCCTTCTGACCTGTCAGGTGCAAAGAATCGCATGCTCCCTGCAGCCCTCACGCTGCCGAGAGGCAGACACTTTCTGCAAGCCATTCAAAGCCCAGGGCTGCTGAGGCTGGCAGGGCAAAACCCTGCACCCAGCTGGCCCCTTCTATTTCTGGAGGGCAATTCTGGCTGCTACAAAGAGGGATATGCGGCCATGAAAACCGACCGGGTCCTCCGCTCCCTGGGAGAAGCACCAGGATGCCTCTTCCCGCCTCTAACCCCGAGGCCTGGCCAGGATAGCTTGGGGGCTTTCCCAGCTGATGACCTCCCCCTGGCTCGAGTTAGGTCTGGGGACACCCACGAGCTGGACCTCTAGGTGGCTACAGCACAAAAGAAAGAAGGAATGAAAAATTAAACAGCCAACGTTTGCAGGCAAAGACTCTCCTGCCTGGTTAAACGGATTTAGGGCTATTTTTGGTCTGCTCTGAAAGAGGGCAAAGGACGGATGGCCTGCTGGGTGCCAACTCGCAGAAACAAACTCCTTCCTCGGCTCAGGGCTCAAAATACACCCAGCCAAGTTTCGGCTAGAGCTGCCAGTGTGCAGAGTGAAGCCACAGAAGGTCAAAGTTCAGGGAGCCAAGGGAGCATCTAAACATCATATGATTCTTGGCCCACACGGACAATGTGGGTATTTTTGAAACAGCTTAACAACGGATTTCGGCTGGCTTCACTCTAGTACGACAGGATTAATATGCAATAAAATGGATGTTTTGGCCATCTGCAAAGGAAGGTCATTTCCCACCAATCCCAGCATGCACCATAATCCCGAGGCAGCAAACGCTCAAATGCTGGAAAGAAAAGAGAAGGAAGAAAGCTCAACGGGCATGATAAATCGGGCTGCCCCGGCCTCGCGGCCACGCACACGCCACATTTCTCTTTAATACTGCTCTGCAACTGGACCGCTGGTGGACCGGATCAATTCCCCTACAGTTCTCTGGCTCCAACATCTAAGCGTGGCCGTTCCCTTCACGGAGAATGCTGGCAAATCCTCACATTTTTGTCAGTCTTAAAATTGGAGACTTCTCTTGAAAACAACTACTGCCCCTTCATTATTTTGGGCAGGTGAGCACGGGAGGAATGACTGCGATTTGCACCGCGCGGTGCGTTCGCCGCAATGGAAAACACCGGACTGATCCCAGATCATGTGAAACAAAGGCCTGGATACACACACTGCTTCTAGACAGACCCGTGGCGGTGTGAGTTTTCGGAAATTATACCTCTGGGAACTTCAGAGGCACAGCAGTACACTCAGCATAGACCACCTCTTACAGGAATGAAAAGAATACTGCAGACCCAGTTAAAAAGAAAAGAAAGAAAAAAAAAAAGGCAAACAAACCCTATCATTCCCAGGGCAAAGAGAAGAAAATCAGCAGCAATGAAAGACAAACATTCAAAGAAGGAATTTCTAGGATTGGTCACGGGATCTTGAACAAAACGGGCCCAAGTGCTCCTTATACACTACGGTGCATAGCGAGGACCTTGACGCAAGGCCATTAATCAAAAAGTGGCCTTTGAAGCATGTCAATATAGTTTTAACGAGGTGTGCTTTACCAGATCCTAATTCGGCGAAAAGTCATGCTCCATTTCCATTTTGAGATTTATCATACTTCAAATTAAAAAATTAATGAGCACACTGATTCCCCAGCCCATGCTGGATGATGGGGATCTATTACATACGGCCTCCTGTTCAGCCTTAGGAGGTAGATGGGGCCCAAGGCTGGCCTCCACACAACTTGGTGAGGGGAAGTCGGCACCCCTCCAACCTCCCCACAAAGCACTGGACAAAAGTGAAGTGCTAATCCCGCGTGGCCTAGCTCTAAGAAGGGAGCGTCTTTCAAGTCTCTAGCTGCTGCTGCTGTTGTTGTTTTCAATTGTATGAATTTTTTTTTTAATGTTTATTTTTGACAGAGAGAGAGACAGAGTGCAAGCGGGGTAGGGGCAGTGAGAGAGGGAGACACAGAATCCGAAGCAGGCTCCAGGCTCTGAGCTGTCAACACAGCAGAGCCCGATGCAGATGCAGGGCTTGGACCCACGAACCTCGAGATCGTGACCTGAGCCAAAGTCGGACACTCAACCGACTGAGCCACCCAGGCGCCCCTGAATTATATGATTTAATTCTAAATTACTCTCCATAAAACATACATTTTAATATTTTAAGTTACTAACGAATTATTTAACCCCCTTTTCCCCAAGCAGGTAAGACGGACACATTAGGAAGACGTACCATATTTAATCTGCTGCTCTAGGGGTGAGTGATTCACCAAAAGGTACCCAGCAGAGTGATCCCACCTGGAGGAGTTGGGATTCCTGGTGCTGCTCAGCCACACCACCGCCCCGGCTTCTTCCTGACCGAGTCTAAATCACCTAAAAGAGGTGCAGTGGTCCTACATGCATTTCAAAGGGGACTGTGAAAATCAGATGAAATAATAACGCAAACCAAAGCACCTGGCCCAGTCCCGGGCACACAGCAGGCGTTCAACCGTTAGCTGTTGAACCCGCCACCCGCGTCTCCCTCCAGCCCCTCGCCAGCCACATTCTACGGAAGAAAAGTTAGAAGGGGGGAAGCAGTGCCTCTGACACTAACCCACAGGATGCCACAGAGCACGTCACCTATCTGGGGCATGTGCAGGGTGGTACTTCAACCTGGGCCCAAGCACCCTTCTGCAAAGTACGTGCCACGGTGGGCCTCTCGCACCCAGTATGTGGCTGAGGTGAGAGGCGGCTCTCCTTCACTCCCGCCAAGCCCAAGTACAAGTACCAGACCCAGCCAGGGAAGCTGACCAGGTTCCCATAAAGGCGGCTCTGGGCACATCTCTGAAATAGAGAGCGGCGAGGGGATCGCACAGAAAACACACAGCTATAGAACACTTCCGTTGCCCTAAGAACAAAACAGCCCCAGGAATGGTCTACTGAGAAAAATTTGCTCACCATTTCTTCTATGTTCGGTTGATTTCTAAAATACGGTAACAGCTAAGTTGGCACACTGAATTTAAACTCAGCCAAGCATGCTTTCATGCTGAGTTTAAAGACAAACAGGCCTCCACCACTGACCCAATTAGGGATCTGATCATACCTTCGGCCTCTGCCCACCTCTGCCACATACGATCAAGCAAAAATAAGCAAAAATCTCCGATCAGGAAAAACACAAAATACAGCACTTCCCAGTTTGCTACTTTAACGGGGCCGGGAGTCAGCAAACCAGTCCGCACAGCCCGGTGTGCCCCAAGTTCACGGAGTGGATGATGGTGACGACAACTCCCACCTCACGTTCAGGCTCTCCTTCTGACCTTCAAGGACCCCTCGGAACCACCCAAGTCTGTATTTCACCATTTCCCAACACAGGCTGCTTTCTCTCAACAACCCCTCCACCCCCCAAGCTGCCCCGCCCAACTCACTGCACATCCTCACGCCCAGATTGTTTACAAAATCAGGTCTAACCAATCCAATGTTTGGGCCCATGTTGGAAAATCAGGAAGTTTCACATCAAATTCTAAATGTATGGCTTCTCCAGAAAAATCCGAAAGCAAGTAACAGAGGACCACCCTCCCACAGGGCAATAAACAAGCAGCTGGAACAACGCGGCCACTGCCCTTTCAGAGGGGGCCTGCCCACCAACCCCCTCGAGTACATTCCGTTCCCCTCACGGGCTGAAGGCACCTCCCAGGCTCTGAGTTTTGACTTGATTCTGCACGTTCGGAGGCTCGTTTGCCTCGCGCTTCCACCCACTCTTCTTTCACACGCCCCTAACGCGCCTCCGTGTCAGCCGGGACCCATCACGCCTTGCGTCGCAAGTACCTGTCGCTGTCTTTCTCATCAGGGCCGCTCACCTCAAGAAACCTCCTCCTCCTTCTTACTTGCGGAACCGTTACCCGCACAAGCTAGCGGGTTCACAACTCCTCACTGGGCTGACTGTGTCACACAGCTGCCTCCCGACTGGGACTCTGGGTGCCTATAAATACACAGACAGTTGCGAGTAGGGGCCTGCAGACCGCTGGGAAGTTCTCCGTGGCAATGACACGAGTCTCCCGCGGTAAGGCTTTGCTAGTACAACTGCTCTGACCTCATACAACGGAATGAAGTGTGTGGACAGGTTTTCAATCCATTACAGTAAAAGCCACCTCATCGATGAGCCACGGTCGGCAGGTGACGATCACATCCAGAAGACACGGGGGCCATGAGCACAACAGGGGACTGGACTCGGAGGCCCAGGTGCCAGAGCCGGAGCCAGAACGTACTGGCCAAAAAATCTAGCAACTCAGTTGGCCTCTTGGGGCCTGATTTTAGTTTATTTTACTTCTTTTCAATATTTCCCATAGCTTTATAGGTTATTTAAAATAATGTGAGCTATTTCAAATAATATCATGGTGCCAGTTAATCTGAGGCATCATTGTGAGACCAGTCATTCCGAATTAAAAAGAAAAGACACATTTAAAAAGTAGGTGTGATGAGATCTTTGAAGGCCGGCTTTTGTGTCTTATACCATTCCAAGTGGAAGGGAAGCCCTCAAGTATGTCACAGGAGAAACTTCCACAACAGCAAAGAAATGAAGGAAGCCTGGCTCCGGGCACTACCGAATGCCTGCTGGGAGTGTATGGCCTCTTCCTCCCTGCGCGGAGATGCAAGCTTCTAGAACCTGAACCCATGCAGGTGGGGCAAGGAGACAGACGGTGACCAACTTCAGAAGTCCTATCTTGGGCTCTGCAAACGCAGCTGGCTCCGAGACAACCGTGTGGAGGAATCTCAGAGCTCAGTGGGGGTGGAAGGTTTCTGCCGCGTTTTGAGCGCCACACGGCAAAAGGCACACAAACACAACCAGTTGGGAGCCACAGCCCGAAGGAAACCACACGAACAAAGCTCATACCAGGTCGATCAGGTCGCTGAGGTTTTTCTCGATTTGCTGTGGAGGCAGGCGCCTCATCAAGTCCAAGGCACAGTCCAGCTGCTGATCGCTCTGTGAAAAGAGAAACAGACGTGTCTGTGTTATTTTGCTTTTGCCAACAGAAGCGCCAAAACCCCCTTTTATTATTTTTAAGTTTATTTGTTTGTTTTGAAATGGTGGGGGGGCAAGGAAGAGAGAGACAGGGAGAGTGCGTATGAGCAGGGAGGAGCAGAGAGGCGGCAGGGAGAGAGAATCCCAAGCAGGCTCCGCACATTCAGCACAGAGCCTGATGCAGGGATTGATCCCACAAACCGTGAGATCATGACCTGAGCCAAAATCAAGAGTCAGACGCTCAACCAAATGAGCCACCCAGGCGCCCCTAAAACCCCCTCTGAAAAAGCATTCTTGCAGTTTCAGCTTGCCCTGGGTACTCTAACTCCAAGCAGGACTGCAGCGGGCCCTCCAACACATCTCCCAGAGAGAGGGGGACAGGCTCTGTGACGGCACAATCTCACGTGGAGGCATCCAGAACATACTCCAAGTGGAAGCAGGCCAGAGCTCCACCCACAGCTCAATGCCTCTCGGCTTTCCTTTTCCGATTCAACAGACCGTGGGAGATGCCGACGTGTGACCTCCTGATCAGCCCTACAAGGGACCATGCTCCAACAGCAAGTTAGGCTTTCTCCTTTGCTGTCACTTGGACACACAAGTCAGGTAATGTTACCAGGCAAAGAACAACCGGCAAGATGCACACCAAGGTTAAAGTGTTTCGGTGAATTCAACGGAAGCTTGGGACATGTCCCCAGGCGCCAGGCCCTTGCAAAGGAGACCGAGACCCGGAGCATCTCCAGTCAAGAGGTCGCTCCAGCTGCAGAGCAGACGGCCAGAGCAGCCAACGGGGGTCACTGCAGCCGCAGGGGCCCAGGAGGATAAAGACTATACCGTGAGCTTCACAGTACTCTCGCCTCATCTGGCATTCAGTCTGCACACATTTACCACAAGCCACCAGCCAGCCCTCATAAATACGGGACCGATGACGGAGGCAGGAGGGCGGAGGGAGGAAGGACCGAGTGGGGGTGAAGTGAGAGTAATCAGTGCCCAGGGGGCTACGGCACAGGAGGCACGACGAGAAAGGGGAGAAAGGCAGCCCAGGCAGACAGGGCAGACGACCGCACGCACCCTGAGAAGTACAGGCAGGGAGGCGGGCCCGATGGCTCAGAGGCACCGCCTCGTGCGTGTCCCAAACCTGCTCTGCCCAGACCAAGCGCAGAATCTTTAAAAGCCCTCCATCAACACACTAGAGTATCTTCATAAAATACACAAAGTAATCCTGGAGATGCCACATTGGCCTTAGTGAAATAGAACCCCCAAGTAGGACCGCCTGTGCCCTAGGTACGTTAACCACAGACGCTGTGGGGCGAGGACCCGCTCCGTACTTCACCACGGAACGAACACGTCGAGGTGGCTGGAGGCTGTTTCATTCCCAGGTAACTGATACGGCGTATACAGCAGGCTGTTTTTAAAAAAGAAGAAAACAAAACAAACAAATACAAAACCAACTTGTGCCCTGCTGAAGATGGTGATCAGTGACACTTTATTCTGGGACACACGACCGTCACTACTACCCTGCAAAGCTGGACACACACACGTGCACACGCACATACTCTCACCCCAGAAATGGTAAAGCACATGTTCTGTTCGGTGGAACATTCCAGCAACCGTGGGTTCCCCGCTTGCGCCATGCCGTCTATCTACGCCAGCCAAGGCCATAGTGACATGGGTCTGGCCTACTGGCACGGGAAGACGTTTTAACACCACTCAACGGGTCGAGAACGCAGAAAAATGTAGTTACCGCCAGAGAGACTTCTAGTCAACGTCCAGTTCTGCCATTCATCAACTAGAAAGAACCTTGGGCAAATTTCTTAACCCCTCCAAGCCTCTATTTATCCATAAAATGGGACAGTATGTACTTCACAGGGTTGTTGCAATGATTCACTTAATACCCGTGAAATTTTTAATATACAACAGTATGTGTTTGGGAGTACTGTCTGTGTATGTGTATTAATACATGTTGTAAGTATCTTGACATTTTAAAATATAAACGTAACATCCACCCCACTCAACCTAGCCCTCAAGTCTTTCCGGCTGCTGTAAATTGGAGACACGAGCAGCTGTGTCTCCCCTCCCCCACAACCGTGCCAGAACAGAAAACCCTGAAGTATTCAAGTCAAACTAGCTAAAGGATGTAAACTAATGAGCCAAAGACCTAAACAGACACCTCCCTGAAGAAGAGAGGCAGATGACAAATGAGAATATGAGAAGATGCTCCACATCATTTGTTACCAGGGAGATGTGGAGAAATACAAACGAAGGCAGCGGTGAGATCTCATCACACCCCTATGAGAGCGGCCCAGACCCAGGACTCTGCCGACAAGGCTGTGGGGCAACAGGAACTCTGACTCGTTGCCGGTGGGAATGCAAAACGGGACGCAGCCACCTTCAAAGACAGTTTGGTGGCTTCTCACGAAGCGAAGCATGCACCTGCCATCGTATTCGTACGATCCAACAACTGCACGCCTTGGTATTTACCCAAAGGAGCTCAAAACTTATGACCGTCCACACAAAAACCTGCACACAAATGTTCATAACAGCTTTATTCGTAACTGCCCCACCCTGGGAACAACGGAGATGCCCTTCCGTAGGTGAATGGATAAGCAAACCTGTGGCCCATCCAGACACCGGAATACTCTTCAGGGCTAAAAAGAAAAGATACCAAGCCATGGAAAGACATGGAGGAATCCTGAATGCCAAGTGCAAGAAGCCAGTCTGAAAAGGCTACATACTAGTGATTCCAACGAGGTGGCATTCTGGAAGAGGCAAAACTATGGAGACAGGAGAAAGACCAGTGATTGCCAGAGGCTGAAGGGGAGGGAGGGCTGAACAAGCAGAGGACAGCACACGGGATGCTCAGGTCAGTGAAACCACTCTGCACGGTACTATAATGGTAGACACGTGTCACTGTAATGTGTCCCAAAGCACAGACCGTACAACACGAAGAGTGAATCCTAACGGAAACTATGGATTTTGAATGATTATGATGTGTTAGTATAGATTCAGCAGTGTTAACTCTGGTGGGGAATGCTGATTTATAGTGGGAAAGGCCATGTGTTGTAAGGCAGGGAATATACGGGCACTCTCCGTACTTTCTTGCTCAATTTTCCTGTGAACTAAAAACTGCTCTGAAAAACTACATCTATTAAAAAAAAGCCGGGGCGAGGGGCGCCTGGGTGGCTCAGTCGGTTAAGCGTCTGACTTCAGCTCAGGTCACGATCTCGCAGTTTGTGAGTTCGAGCCCTGCGTCGGGCTCTGGGCTGATGGCTCAGAGCCTGGAGCCTGCTTCCGATTCTGTGTCTCCCTCTCTCTCTGCCCCTCCCCCGTTCATGCTCTGTCTCTCTCTGTCCCAAAAATAAATAAACGTTAAAAAAATTAAAAAAAAAAAAAAAAAAAAAGCCGGGGCGGCTCAGTCGGTTAAATGTCTGACTCTTGATTTCGGTTCATGAAATCGAGTCCCATATCAGCACAGAGCCTGCTTGGGATTCTCATTCTCTCTCTCTCTGCCCCTCCCTGGCTAGTACATGCTCACACTCACTCTCCCTGTCTCAAAATAAATAAACATTAATAAAAAAAAAGCTGTGAACCAGTGTTTTCAACTGGGGTTGATCCTGCCCTCCCGCGAACCCCCAGGAGACATGTGGCAATGCATGGCAATATTTTTTCGTTGTCATCACAGGAAGAGAAGGCGCCACTGGCATCTAACGGGTAGGAATGAGGGATGCTTCTAAACATTCCACGATGCAGAAGACAGTCCCCAACAAACCTGGCCCCAAATGCCAGAGTCAAGTTTGAAAACCCTAATTTAAAAGTCAGTTGAAAATCATTTTGGGGGACTGCAGACGCTCAGAGTCTGATCAAAGCTAAGGCTCTAGAAAACTGCACACCCACAGAAACATTTTACACACAATTCCAATTCACAGACCACTCACAACCCCTAAAAACTTCTGGTCTTTAGAAATATTCTCAACTGGGTATTAATACTCTTCCTGAGAACAAAAAAACCAAAGTTAGATAGAAGTAAACCTAGCTATGCTGAAACCTTCATCCAGAACATACAGGAAGTCAAAAGCAATAAACTAGAAATTGAGCAGTGTATTATCTAGGAAGAGAAAGTCGTAACTTGGCCAGAAAAGAGCCACATGGAAAGATCGGGTGTCCACCCTTCCATGCAGCCTGTGCACAGCCTCGCCCCCGAGGGCGCCACGGCCCGGAGGCCCCGTCCTGGACGGTCCTCTGTCTGACTGCATCTATTTGAGAGCACTAGAAAAACACAACTGCAAAACGGTCTAACTCCTATTTTGCATTAATCCCAATGAATCCTACTCGGAAATGTTTCACTACAAATTTCGAGGGCTGAGGACGTCTGTCGTTAAATTAGGAAAAGGACCGAAGGCTTCCCAGAAGTGAAGCAACATGGGGAAGCTTAACGACAGCTTGTAAAAAGTTAAAATTAGAGTGAACCGGGGCCCTTCACCCGGGAGTCACCCCATACCCTGAGGGGTCCAAACAGGACACAGCACCAGAGAAGGAAGAGAACACGGACGGCCCGCAGCTCCAGGCAACAACGTGAGTGAGCCCAGAGACGCAGTGACCGGCTGTCAGGCTTGGGTTTCCCGCCCCGGTTCCTGCCCTTGACCGGCTTTCTGTGTATTTTGTGGACGCTCATCCCACGACTGAGTGCTCCCCATGGGTGGACGGCGCCTTCAAAGCCCAAAGTGCTCCCAGACACGCCCCGCAGACAACACGCCTCCGCAGGTCTACCTCCCGCTGGCGGTGGTCTCCAGGCTGAAGGGCAAATAATAAAAGCACGACCCCACCGCCCCTCCCTCCGCAGAGTGCTCTGCCCATTCCGTTAGTCATTCGATAACTCCTCGAGTGTTTCCTAGGTGACAAGCACTGTTTTTGATGCTGAACGGTGAGTAAAACAAAGTGTCTTCAGGAACTTATGCTGTAGTCAAAATCTGCATGGGCAAAAAAAGATCTTTGTTAGGAAGAGTCTCTGTTAGGACGTCAAAGAGTAAGGAGGGGACAGGTACCCCACTTTAGGCTGGTAAGGTTCTACGGGATCGGACTACGAGTTCTGGGTATGTGTGTATTGGGGGGGGGGGTGGGCTGTGTGTGTTTAAGCATATAAATCAAGCCAGGAAATGTTTCACTTTCTGCTCGTTTTTCACACGACTTGAAGAAAAAAACACAAAACTGCTTCAATCACTGTCCAACAAATAAAGCCACTGTTAATACAGAGTAGAAACAATTTTTCAGAATAACAAGCTGAATAAAACACTACAGCCTAAAACAAAAATCTCCTATGGAATTCTAAGACAGCCGCCAGGGTTGCCCATCATTTGCAAGCAGTTCAAACTCGGCCCTGTAAAATGAAGTAAAAAGGCACAGACTGATTTGGAAATCCTCACCAAACAATTTATCCAGCCCCCAGGCACAGGACATGTCCCAACCTGTAAAAAACTCGAAGTCTAATTCAGCGAACACACCTATCCACAAAAATGAAAAAAGTCACAGTAAAGATGACACTAAGTGGTACGGGGAACCTCATCTTTTATCACTGGCTACATACAGGCTAGGAGTGCACGAGGCAGGCATGGGGGGATGGAGGGGGAGATGGGGGGTGGGGAAGAGAGGCCCTGCGATAAATGGGTAAGGAAGAGGACAGCACAGGGACACGTAGGAGGAAGGAGTAGCACTGGGAGGGGACTAGGGTCTCATCACGAAGGGCCTCCGGTCAGGCTGGTTTCCGCCCACCCGGCTCAGAGGGCAGCAGTTTTCTAAGCAGGCTCCAAGCCCGGGCTCCAGACCTCAGGTTCCCGGCAGCTGTGCCGCGGTCTACTTTGTAGAAAGGCTTCTGTGCCATGTTCTCTGGCCTCGCAAACTTTAAAATCGACCTTTCCAGAGGGATTAGGAGTTCCTAAAGATTTGTCCACAGAGGAATGACAGGAACACTGCTGCGTCTCAGAAGGTTAAACAGATTACATTGTCCAAAAATGGCCATAACAAGCTCTCTCACCGGGCCTGCTCCTCTGACGTGACTTTGACACTCCTCCCTTTGAGGGGTGGAGTCTATGTACCCCCTCCTTGGAAATGGGAGAGCTTTGATGGCTATTTCTATCAACAGAGAATAGCAGAATTGATGCTCTGCGATTTCTGAGGCCAAGCCATAAAAGCCAATTCGTTGTGTTTTTTTTTTTTTAACTTTTTCTGTTTTAAAAAATTTATTTATTTTTAATTTAAAACTTTTTAAAATTTACATCCAAGTTAGCATCGTACAATAATGGTTTCAGGAGTAGAATTCAGTGATTCATCCCCTACACAGAACACCCAGTGCTCATGCCAACAAGTGTCCTCCTTAAGGCCCCTTACCTATTTACAGCCCACCTGCCCAGCCACAACGCTTCCATCTACCCTCAGCTTGTTCTCTATATTTAAGAGTCTCTTATGTTTTTGTCCCCCTCCCCTGTTTTTACATTATCTTTGCTTCCCTTCCCTTATGTTCACCTGTTTTGTATCTTCAGGTCTACATGTGAGTGAAGTCATAGGATATTTGTCTTTTTCTAACTAATTTCGCTTGGCATAATACCCTCTAGTTCTGTCCACAATGTTGCAAATGGCAGGATTTAATTTTTTGATTGCTGAGTAATATTCCTGTGTGTGTGTGTGTGTGTGTGTGTGTGTGTGTGTGTGCACACGACATCTTCTTTATGCATTCGACAGTTGAGCTCTTTCCGTACTTTGGCTGTTGTCGATAGTGCGGCTATAAACATGGGGGTGCACGTGTCCCTTCGAAACAGCACACCTGTATCCCTTGGATAAATGCCTAGTAGTGCCATTGCTGGGTCGTAGGGTAGTTCTATTTTTAGTTTTTCGAGGAACCTCCAGACTGTTTTCCAGAGTGGCCGCACCAGTTTGCGCTCCCACCAGCCGTGCGAAAGGGTTCCTCTTTCTCCGCATCCTCGCCAACATCTAGCGTGGCCTGAGTTGTTAATGCTAGCCATTCTGACTGGTGTGAGGTGCTATCTCATTGTGGTTTTGATTTGTATTTTCCTGATGATGAGTGATGTTGAGCACGTTTTTCGTGTGTCCGTTAGCCATCTGGAAGGACAATTCGTTTGCCATCTCGAGTGCTGAACACTCGGACTTGGAGCCCCAAAGCTTCAATGTAAACGGTTTGCCCTACAGCGGCCACACTGTGAGGAAGCCCAAGATAACCCACGCAGGAAAGCCACATGAAGGGACCACGAGAGTCACCAAGCCCCCCGATGCCCCCTCTTCCAGCTGCAGCTAGCCGTCTGACGGCAAGAGCTCAAGACCCCAAGCCAGAACCACGCACCCAAGGCCCACCTGAATTTCCTGAGCCACAGAAAGCACTGGACATAAGGATTTCTGTTATTTTAGGTCACTAGATTTGGGGGGGATTCTGTTAGTCAGCAATAGTAACTGATACAGAAGGACATCTCTGGTGACTGTGGGGGAGACGGTCTGACCAGAGATGGGACCGGGGGCAGGACAGCCAGGACAGGAGCCTCTACAGCAACCAGGGCTGTGGCTGTGTGGCTGGAGAGGACAGTGGGGGGCGGGGAGGGGGCGGGGGGTCAGGAACTTTAAGAGGCAGGAAAGACAGGACAAGGGCACTTACTGGAAACGGGAGGAGGCCCAAGAAGTTGGGGACGGACCACCTGCTAGAGGACAGCGCTGTGGCCTCGTTCGCGTGCGTGTGGTTTCTGCGTGCCCTTTTAAAACACGTTGTTGTAATTTCAAGGACAAGCAGTGACTCCGACCGTGTGGATTTCTGAGCGGAAGTCCTGCTTGGCCCACGCTGGTGTCTGGCCAAGGCCGATGTGCACTTAACAGCATCTGTCTGTACATAAACAACCACCCAAAGCTTCAAGGCCTTTACAGTCTTTCCTAAGTTCATCAAGACCTTCACGCGTTTACATTCCCAAGCGGCTTAAGTCAATTCTTGCTTCACAGACAGCACCGAGGCAGACCTCACCCAGGCTGATTTCCCACAAACTTATGGGGTCTAACTTGACCATGACTTGTCTTGTATCATCTGTGGCCCAAGAAGCAACTCTGTTTACAAGGTGCATCTCTTTTCTGCCATGTGGCTCAGGAACAAGTTGTGCTGGGGGCTATTTGGGGAAAGATTCACCAGCCAGCCCAACCCACAACTCGTCTGTAGGTCACTCTGGAAAAGTGTCTCTTCCATTGACTGACTGCCCTCTGGCTGAATCTTCTGGGAGGGACGCACGGTGGTGAGGGCCGAGCGCAGAAGGACATGGCTCACCAAACACACACAAGCATTCCCTCTGGATGACTTTTCATTCCCACGGGAAAGCCCAATGCCCTCTATCAAGCGAATCAAAGCCACAGTGAAAGCCCATTTGGCAGATCAAGCCTCCTTCCACCTTTTGGGGTCAGTGCCACATATCATCACAGCCGGATCAATGTCATTTGCCAAAAACTGAGGAGAAAACCGCGCGATATAAAAACCATTTTACAGTGGCAGTGGCGGGACCACCGTGCTCTGGATCCCTCTGGAAACACCATGCCTTTACAAGTCTCCGCTCTATGAAAATTCTATCAGAATCACAGGACGGACTTCGAGTGCATCTAGGTCCCGCCCTCTCATCTTATGGACGAATAATGAGGTTCAGAGAAAGTCTGGCAAGGTCACACGGCCAGTGGCGAAGTCAGCACTTGAGCCCGCACCTTCATGCTGAGAGGTTTTCTACCACACATCACGCTATCTTTCCACCTGATTCAGTTAGCACAACCGTGCGAGGGACGGGCACACACGGGGGACACAGGGCTGGACTAGTCAGACGTGGTCCCTGCCCTCAAGGAGCTTGTGACCCAAGGAAGAAGGCAAACAGCAGGAAAGGTCTATGCCACTCTGTTCAACCCTCAGAACTACGGACACGTCACTCACCCCATCATCACTGAGGAGCTGGGAGCCCCTCCAATAACCAAAGTATCAACCTTGTTTTCATCCGGAGAGATGGTAACCCTTCTAAAATGTTCTACAGGGTCCGTGTGTTTACAGAGAGGACAAAGCAGTGAACACAGTTAAACCATCTCTCACTGGCAGAGGGTTCCTGGAACACAGCCCGGTGTCTGCTTTTTACATTTTTCTGATCTTCCGTTAGCTACACTTCATCTGTTACTTTTAATCTACTATGAGTGTGGAAACTGGAAACCTATTTTTGTTTAAAAACAAACAGACAAAACAAAAACAGCATCAACTCTGATGGAAGGAATAAACCACAGGTTTTTAACTTGGGGTACAGAGTCACTGTTCCACAGCTTGTGAGCGCCTTGACAGTTTGTAAAGGGGTGTGTGAAGGTACAGATGTGTGTGTATGTGTGAGAAAGGAGGCGAGTGTGTGTATGTGTGTGTCTGTGTGCATGTGTGAAGGTAGGGATGCGTATGTATGCATGACAGAGAAAGTAGGGGCATGTGTGTTAAGGTACGGGTGTGTATATGCATGAGAAAGTAGGGGTATGTGTGTGCATGAAGGGAGGGGTGTGTATGTATGTGTGGGAGAGAAAGTGTGTAGGAAGGGATGTGTGTATGAAGGCAGGTGTGTATGTGAGAAAGTAGGGGGTGTAAGAAGGCAGATGTGTGGGTGTGTGCATGAGAAAGCAGGAGTGTGTTTAAGAAGGTAGAGGTGTAGGGGCGCCTGGGTGGCTCAGTCAGTTAAACGTGATCTGACTTTGGCTCAGGTCGTGATCACCTGGTCCATGAGTTCGAGCCCCACATCGGGCTCTGTGCTGCCAGCTCAGAGCCTGGAGCCTGCTTCCGATTCTGTGTCTCCCTCTCTCTCTGCCCCTCCCTGCTCATGCTGTCTCTCTCTGTCTGTCTCTCTCTCTCTCTCTCTCTCAAAAATAAATAAACATTTAAAAAAAAAAAAAAAAGAAGAAGGTGGAAGCGTAAATGTTACGAAAGCATGTGTGTGTGTGTGTGTGTGTGTGTGTGTGCGCACACATGTGAGCACACAGTTTTCCAAGGTTAAGGGTCCACAGCTTTTTTCAAAGAAGTCTAAGACTGTGAAGGCACAGATGTGATTTAATAACAATAAAAATTCCTATTCTCCCACTTCACCTGCAGGGTGGAGCTAAATCAGTCACCACTTCGTCCCTTGGAGCCGTGGTTTTTAAAACCGTGAAGCAGAGCGGCCTGGCAACGCTCTCTGTGCTGCGGGACCACCGGGAATGAGGCAGAGGGTCTGGTACAGCGTCTGACCCAGGAGCTCCCCGCAGCCCGTCCTCCTCAAGTGGCAAGAGCCTTCTCAGAGGGCAGAGCACATGGCTTACCTGCTAGGACTTTCACACAACAGTTTTGTGTTGTGGGTGCTCAAGGGCCCTTTCCTCCTTGATTTTTTGCTCATTCGACTCAGGTTTTCCACTTGGGCTGCCAAGAGTCTCTAGCAAGGCAGGCGGAGCGTGATTTCTGTTTCCAAGTCATGAAGCACCAACAAAGGAGGGCAGACTCCTGCAACTCCCCCCCCCCCCCCGTGCCCCCCGCCCTGTTTATGATGGAGCATGTGAGACCCATGGCTCCCCTAAAGCCGAAAAACAGTAAGAGTTGATCAAATTCCACATTCGCCCCCAAAAGATCTTCTTCTTTTTTTTTCTTTCTGTTCTGTACTGTTCTCTCCTTGTTCAGCTTTATTTCTGAAGCCCTCTGGCCAGGACAGCACCAAGGGGTATCTCCACCAATTCGGCTTTCTCTGTATTTACTGGTGTTCCCAAACCCGTCCGAGGCCACTGAAACCAATGTCAATGGGACAACCCCCAGAGAGTCCCCCAAACAACCTCGACTCCCCACCCAGCAGTGAGAATGTCCAAGCGCCTCTCTCCCTGGTATATTTATTCCAAGACAAAACTCAGCAACCCCTGCAGAGGCTCTGTGTCAAATACTACGACAGCCCTCAGCCGATGTTTCCCTTAACACGTCCCTTCAGGGAGCGCGAGATCCCAAACGAACCACACTCAGCAGGTGGAGCTGTACTTTGTGGCTTAAAACACTGGTTTGGGATATGACCAATTCAGTGTTTGTAGTCCCCGAACCTCACAGAACACAGAACGGTTTCTCCGCAAAGATCAAAGTCTATCTGGTAAACTTGGTGGGATGGGAAAACTTCCCAATGCAGAGTCAGCAATCGAGTCCCGGAGGCATGACTGGGCGAGCACATTCTGAACGGCAAGGCAGGGTCCCTGCTTAGCAAGGGGAGGAAGCACAGGTGCATGTGTTCTACGTCCCCTGTAAGGCAGAAAGAAGCCCTTTGCCTCCTGCAGCCTCCCCCTGTACCACCCCCTGCCAATACTCCAGAAAGCCTGCCCACCCCTGTTCCGTGCACAGAGACTCAGCTCCCGATCTGCCCTCAACTCGAAGGCAACTGCTGGTCGCTCTCTGTGGCGGCCAGGCAAAGCACAGGGGATGACTTTACGCAGGGAAACATCCCAGGTCAGATGACAACTGACAGGATCGCTGTCTGCCAGATTTCTTTCTTCCGCACTGCTCTTGGCTCTGCTCTCGAGCCAGCTGGGGAAGTGGAGCGTTTTATCTTGGGCGTGCCTCGCTCTACCTCTCCAGATTGCAAGGCGCAGAATCAGAGAAACGGAAAGCTAAAGGGAGCCTGAGCAACCATCGAATCAGCAACTTCTTTTAAAAACGAGAAAAACTGAGGCCCAGACTTACAAAACTAATTAATGCAGACTTAATCAGATAAACTAAGTAGCAAATGAACCAAGACCAGAAAACAAGTCTCTTCATTAAACAGTTTAGTGCTATCTGCTTACAGAGCAATCCTAAATTAATTCAAGACTGAGGACAGATTCGCCCCCAAAATCATCATCTTTAATAAAATTCTATATTATTAGAATCAACAATGGTGTTTCAAAGACTACTTATAGATCATCCATATAATTTTGTTTTCCAAATTAGTCATTCTTTATCAGAACACGAAGAACCCAAAATGCAGGGGTGCCTGGGTAGCTCAGTCAGTGAAGCATCCCACTCTCGATATTGGCTCAGGTCATGGTCTCACGGTTCCAAGTCATGAGTTCAAGCCCCGAGTCGGGTCTGTGCTGACAGCACGGAGCCTGCTTGGGATTCTCTCTTTCCCTCTCTCTCCACCCACCCCCGTGCTCTCTCTCTCTCACTCTCGCTCAAAATAAATAAATAAACATTAAAAAACGACAACAACAAAAAAACCAAAATGCAAACCAATTTCCAAAGAGAAAGGGCAGAGAACGGGCTTCTGCTACGGGCCTACTATGAACTGTAACTTACCCACATGGCGCATGTGGGTTTTGGGAAAAGTCTCACCACAGCTCCATGAGTTTCCCCAGTTATAGAGAAGTAAACCAAGTCTCAGAGAAGTTAAGACTTGCCCCAGATCCTGAGCACTGAATGACAGAAAAGGACACAGAACACACAACACACTGGTCCGCCTCCCGGGACCAAACACTCTCTGGAGAATGTCAAAGGCCCAAACTAAAAAAAAAACAAAAAAACAAAAATGATTTCAAATAACTTTTGGAGAACGGCTTGCTGGCTCACAGAATCCTTAGGGTGAGTCTCTTCTCCCCAGCTGGGCAAGTCGCGAGCAATTCTACCTACAACCAAATTCTGAAACCTCCTGTCATCTTGGATTACAGGCTCCATTCTCACAAACACTATGGCCGACGTGTGGATTTCTCGAAAACGCTAAAACCTTTTTCAGACGGTTTCTCTGGTTGATGGTTTCCTGGACCCCTTTGTAAGATGTGCAAGGCGCCATTACCTATTGTCTCATCATTAATGCTTCACAGATGTCTACAGCCACTGCCCCGGCATGTTCCTGACTGGTTTCACGTAACAAGCTCTAATCCTTCCACTTTGTCAGCTGGTAGTTAGACGCGTAATTAGGGCCGATCCTGAGACGTCTTCAATCAAAGTCACACACGCTGTCCACTTCTACTTCAATGACACAAGGAATTCAGGAAGGCTTTCACAAAAGTCGAAGGTGATTAAAGCAGAATGTCCCAGGATTCCAAACAAGAATTAAAAAAAAAAAAAAAAAAAAAAAAGTTTGGGAGAAACATCGTCCACATGTTCCCCAATGGAGGCTGAGAAAAGTAGACCCCTTTTTCATGGCAGGAACAGCCACCTACATAAACCCTCTCCCACACCGACTTATAAGATGGCCTGGATAAAATTTAACATTTCCCCGTGGGCTTTTGCCAGTAACACGAGTACGTGGTTTCCAAAGGTGTGGGGGAGACCTTGAGTCTAACTTGCAAATAGTACAGACAGACAAATCTTGATGGAAAAGCAAGATTTAAAGGAGCGGGAAAACTAAAGGCTCCATCAATCCAAGAACTTCATCTAAAAGGGGGCAGCACTGCCTTCTGTGCAAAGGGAGGCTTGAGGAAAAAACCACAATGCTTACCCATCAAGCAAAGCACTTGGCCCACTCCTATCCTGGGTTCCTGATGCCCTATCAGAGGTGAATCAATACGGAAGACTCTCCAACCTCTGCTTGTCCTATGGAACTCAGGGGCAGCTCCCGATCAGGGCACCACCCTGTACACGAGCCACCCCGGGCACCACTCATCACAATACCGCAGAGTCCCGCAACAATGACCGGCCCCCTGGCACTCCCAAATACGTCACCAAAGCTTCCATATGCTTTGCTGACAGTAAAGTACAACGAACATTTTACCAACCTGTGATAAATCTGCAAGTCTAATCTAAGTCCAGTCTCAAAGCTCATCCCTTCTGGTTGTCAGGACTCACTAGACAGAAAGATGCCTTAAAAATGAAGTCCTTCTGGCTTCAAGATCTATGACCTTCAAGACAAACACACCACCTTGCCGGTCAGAGGCTGGCACAAAGGACCTTGGAAGTTAAGACAGACGAAGGTGTACATCTTTCACCTGCTTCTTCTGAGTAATGAAGATCTGGACAGGTCTTTCCCCTCCTTCAGCCTCAACTCCGTCATCTGTTAAATGGGTACAATAATAGTACCTGCCTTGCAGCACTGTTTTGAGGACATCAGAAAGTATATGAAAAGAACCTCGCACAGGTCCTGAAATACATTAAGTAACTCAATAAAGAAAGGTATCATCACCGTCCTCTTACACAGCTTTTAGTTCCAGAGGGCCCAAGAATCGAAGTTCCTATGTGGAATTAAAACACACGCTCGCATGTGCGCACGCGCGCGCACACACACACACACACACACACACACACACGCACGTTTACATAATTAATATTACCGGAATGTGGACAAGCGGGTAGCCCTGGAACAAGAGCTTGAGTATCAAATCAGGGTCAGGCCACTCCTTTTTGGTTCTTTTGGGCTAGACGAAAAGTGATCGTTACGAGTGAAAACTACTCCCCCATCTACACACACGTTTCCTTAGGGCTGGTGTATATTGTCGCCAACAAGACATTTTCACAAGTTCAAACCTTCTTTTCTTCCACCCTCAACGGAATGCTAAGTGCTCTGTCTCAAGAAACTTGGTGTGTGCGTAAGGAGCTTAAAGTCCCTCAATGAGCAGAAAGAACTAAAGAAAGGGAAGCAACAACTTCCAAATCCGAAATCTCTTTCGGACGACCAGGAACTACGCCCGAATACCGCACGGCACCGTGATTATCACCTCTCGCGCCAGCACCGCAAGCAGGGCTCGGGCAACCACAGCCTACAGATACGATCACCAGTAGCAGCTCCCATAGTTTCCACTGAGCAGTGACGCCACGGCCGGCTCGGACCCAAGGGCTCAGAAGGCATTCACAATAATAGCTAAAACATATTCGGACACTAAGTGATTATATGCCAAAATCTCATTTCATCTTAACAACAATCCTAGAGGTTCACTACTGGTGTTATTCTCAGACGTGGAAACTGACGCAGAGGGCGTGGTGACGGCGCGAAGCAGGGACGCAAAGACAGGGCTCTCCGACCCCACAGCCGGAGTGCCCAGGCACTCCCCGGCACTACCGTCTGGTAGCCAGGCACCTGCTGCCACCACCATGCTCTCTCTGTGGCCTAAGAACCACTGCCAGCTCTCTGTTGCCAAGTCTCCGAAAGAAGGGGAGCAGGTTATTCACCGTCCGCTTCTGCCAGCTAGGCGGCAAGCGAGGGTGGTGATGGAGCGCTCTAGTTAAGGATACAGGTTTTGTGTTGCTGTTGTTTTAAGTTTGTTTATTTTGTGAGAGAGCAGGGGAGAGGGAAGGGGACGGGGAGGGGGAGGGGGAGGGGGAGGGGGAGGAGCAGAGGGAGAGACAGAATCCCAAGCAAGCTCCGCATTGTCAGCATGGAGCCCGGCATGGGGCTTGAACCCACGAACTGTGAGATCATGACCTGAGCTGAAATCAAGGGTCGGACGCTTAACCGACTGAGCCACCCAGGAGCCCCAAGAATACAGGTTTGAGAAAGGTCGTCTGCACTCAAATCCTGGGTACATCGGGTTCTAGCTGTGTGACCTCAGACAAGTTACTAAGCTCTTCTGAGCCTCAGGTTTCCCAACCTATAAAATGAGGGTAGAGTCAGTGCATACTTCACACTGTTATTTTAAGGATCAGATGGGGGGTATTCCTTATTACAGCACTTAGCACACACACACGGAATGTAGTCACTGCTCCCTAAGTTTTCCATGACAAGTCAACAGAGTAGAGGAAGCGGGGAGCGGGGGTGGGGGTGGGGGAATAAAAGGATATGATCTAAAATTTCAAAATAAAGGTCTCTGTGGCCTTCCGCCAACCTCTAGAAAACAGTGCTGGACTTGTGCTCCTGCAGCAGGGCAGTGACTGTGAGCCCAGGGAGTGCTCTGGGCCTGCAGGGCCCGGTGGCTTCACCGTCACATCACAGGAGGGCTGGCTCAGGCTTGGTGGGCAGGGCTGGGCCTATTTCAGCCCATACCTCCACCAAGCGGAAACCCAAGGATGGGCCTCTACGGCAGTTCTTTGGGAATCCCAATGCCCGACTTCTCAGAGGTGGTTTCCCATTCCGTGGCAGATGAAGTGGTTTCTCACCCAGACGTATAAATCCACTGACGGCTTTCACTAAAAGCAAAGAGTCTGTGACAAAAGACCTCAAGTCGGTAAGGTCTTCACGAATGTAAGAAATGTCACTGTGGCCCAGGCCAAACACGCTCACAGACCTGCTTCTAAGAGCAGGCAAGGGAGAAACTGAGGACAAGGTGCTGACCGACTCAAGGGCTGGGGTGTAATTAGCCTATCCACCTCTATCTAGCCTGTACACTCTTCACCTATGGGTGAAAATTATGGTCAAAGCCGCACGGGGTGCAACCGAGGCCCAGGAGACACTTTCCTAGATAAGGTTTCAGAGCGGGGTGCTTGCTACGTTCTACTAAATAAACGGTAACGTCAATTATTGCCTGTCACTTGGTCACATGAATAAATACAGAATGCAGAGTCGGCCAGCCTAAGAAACTTGTGCCCCTTCTGCACAGTCTTACAAAAACTTGCCACGGAATGGGGGATCTCTACGACTGGAAAAGCGATCAGCAGAACCCAACAGGCAGTGAAACTCACTCCAGGCGCTGTCACAGCAAGAACCCCTTCTCGCATTCCCAAGCTAGGAATGCATTCTCCCCGTGCTCCCACCAGCCCAGGGAAACCGAATGAATCGTCTACAAGGGACCCCAGCAAAGCCAGCCTGAAACTCACCAGTGAGAGAGCTTCGCAACACAGAGAGAAAACATCTTTGCTTTAGTTTGCCAATTTTCTGAGCTCATAAGTTCCGTGACCACAGTGAAGGGGGAGGCACCGCAGGAGAGCTTAGAAAAGTACAGGGGGCTTGTTCTGCGAGTTCTCTTTGCTCTGACACGAAGGTAGAAATCAATTCACTTTCCCCTTCTAACCCCTGAGTCCCAGGAGAACCATCATGTTTGGATGGCCTACAAATGCTCAGCTTTCCGGCAGCGCCCCAGACAGGGAACGCAGCCATCCAAGTATTGTTCTTACCTCCCACCTCCTCCTACGTCAGGGGAGGGGAGGGGAGGGGAGGGGAGGGGAGCGGAGGGGAGAGGGCACATGGTTCCGAGGTCACGCTCCTCACTTAAAGGATCGTGGGAATGCTTATGGAAACACTTGTGACAGCTCTGCCAGCTGGAATCCCTGCTTCTAAGAGGCTGGAACGCCAGCGAGTGCAGGATCGGACACGGGAGGGAGGCGAGCGCCAGGAGGCAGATGCTGGCGATCTCATAAAACAGACGGCAATGACCAAACTGTCCCCTTCAACGCCGTGTCACTTTGCGTGCTCCGATTACACCTCAAAAAGGTTGGGAAGAAAGAACAGGAGAGAGAGAGACAGCCGGCCATTCTTCCACCCCCTCAAAAGTACACTGCTGCCCGACAGCTTGGGGAAAGCGGGTTTTCGAGAAAATTCAATTAGGACGTAAGCTTAAGGAAACCCAGAGCATGCCGAGCGAAAAGAGTTTCCCAAGCGTCTCAGGGCCGAGCGGCACACCCAGGCACCTGGAAGACTGACCACTGAAGCCTCCCACTGCTCTCTGAGGAGCCGAAGTTCAGACAGGGCCCGGGGCTCACCCACGCTTACACGTGGAAGCAGAACCCAGACCCAGAGCTGTGCTACCTTTTCCATTTTCCTGTGCCCCTTCCTGGTGAGACTCAGCACAAGAGGAAGTGGCCGTGTAAGACTGTCCAAGTTAGGAGGTCTGTTCTCAAACACGCCAAGTTGTTCAAAGAAGGTATTAACACAGATGTCTGCCCGACTCCCCACCGGAGGCTGCCAGGCCCTCCAGAGCCTTCAAGGTCACCAGCGAGGACACCCTGCTCCCTCTCTTGTCGTTTCCCCGCATAACCAACTGCAGGCAGCTGGTCATTGTTGGGATGTCCTCTGACTGGGGAAAATGGCTTAGCTGATTATCACAGAAAGAGTAAATCCAGGGCAAGGGGGCAGGGCTAGGAATCGTTTCCAGTGATGGAACAGATCTACTCATCAGCCAGGATTCTTTCTTGCAGGATGTAAAAATCAGCAGGTTCCACCAAAGACCCACAAAAGTCCAAGGAGGTATATGCAACGTGGTGGCACATCTGGGTGAGAGAGTCCTGTGCGAAAGAGCCCTTCCGGCCTCGGGCAAGCCCACCAGAGATAGGAAACAACCTGTCTCTTGGGAGGGAGCCTCAAAACTTCCACAAAGTTTTATTGGAAAAGTGAGACAGAGGAAAACAGTGCCCATTTCAGCAAATTTATTATGAGTTATGAATTTGTATTTGTACAAATGTAAGAAAAGATAGTTATCAACTAGTAAAGTCTTTGAGTGAAAGGTCTCTTGTTGTTCAAGAATCCAGAATGTCAGAGTTTTAGTGACCCCAGAGTCCCCCGTCCCCCTCACAAACCCCCTTCAGCCTCTGCCTGGTCATCACCGGAGGGGACAACTCACCGCCCATTTTCACACAGCAGTCCTGCCCCCCAGAGCCATCCCAAAGACGTGCAAGGTCCTGGCCTCATGACATCCCTTCAAATACCTGAAGCAAGCCCTCACACACTTGTGTCCTCGCCCAGAGAGCGGCTCACTCCCGCTCAACACTGCCAGTGCTGCCTGGGTCCTGCAGAGGACACAGTTCTCACACCTCCCCAGGGTCAATTCCACTGACTCAGGCAGTGTTTACTACGTGCCGCTCGGTTTAGATTGGACTCCCCCTAGCTGCAGCCCTTGGAGTTGTTCTATTTTGTTGTTTGTTGAGGGAATCAAGGTCCTAAAACAAGTACTTCCTTCGGCGGTCTCCCCAGCTGCCATCGTCACATCCTGAGCCTGGACGTGAGAAAGCACACCAGGGCCAGGCAGGGGGTGCTACCAGATTTTCCCTCAGCTAAAGGAGAAAACACACACGTTACTGACAAGTCCAATAAACTGCTCAGAAAGTCCTTCCAAGCATAACCATTCAGGAAACGTTTTAATAAAAGATACATCGTAATGAGTATGCTAGAAACAGAGGTTAAGAAAGTGTAAAAACAATTTGCTCCTGGGGTGCCTGGATGGCTCAGTGCGTTAAGCATCAGACTTCAGCTCAGGTCCTGATCTTGCGGTTGGTGAGTTTGAGCCCCGCGCGGGGCTCTGTGCTGACAGCTCAGAGCCTGGAGCCTGCTTCAGATTCTAGGTCTCCCACTCTCTCTCTGTCCCACTTGTGCTCTCTAAAAAGACAAACAATCCGCCCCCCCCCCCAAATAACCCCAACAATTTGCTTTTTTATGTAGATCGAGCATTTCTCCCGGAACCCAACCCTGGCAGCTCAGTCCAACCTTCCTCGCAGCCAAAGGGTGACTCCCAATCCAGCCTCGGGCCGGCTGTTCTGGATGGCAACCACTGGATCCAAGCTATGTTGCTGGAACGTGTGGTTTGTACACTAATGAAGTGGCATCAGCAGACATCCACGCTGAGGTCCCCGAGGTGGGGCGACTCAGAATTAATGTCCCAAATAGGTAATGCTGCACTCAGCTCAACTCCATCCTTCATCCTTAAGACACGCTATCGCATTAAAAAACATCCTCTCAATAGTTAATGAGATTTTAAAATAGACGTAATATAAACAATAAGCAGGTTTGAGAGCTCTGAACGACTGAATCCCCGGTGGCTTGCCTTGCATCTTCTTGGCTGTGCAGCGTGCGTGTCCAATCCAGAACGGGGGACACATGGCACCCGGGTGACCTGGGCTCACCAGGAGTTCATCTGCTCAAGGACTTTGCCCGGAAGTAGAGTGGGCAGGCGAGGCGTGCTCAGGAGCGCCACATTTCCTCGGGACTCGGTTTTGTTGCCCAGCCAGCCCGGGGGCGGGGGGGGGGGGGGGGGAGCGAGGACGCTCTGTTGGCCCGGTGGGAGCAGGGTGCAGCGCATACACTTAGCTCCATTCGCTGAGCTCCCATCACGCCTATAAAGAACGAGTCCCCAACTGGAGGGTGGTGATGGGCACGCGCACCCCTCCTGCACAACATAACACCCAGCAAGTCACCAACACACTAGGAACTCAGAAGTCTAGCACTGCTTCAGACCCTCCCCGCGTGCCCGCCCCTGCCAAGTGCCACAGGCAATGGTGACGCTGGGTGAGGGGCAGCCCGATGGGGACCGCAGAGCAGAAGGCAGAGGCAGTGTGCACAGGGGCCCTTCAAAATCATCAGGGTGGGTATCTCCAGATGGGGCTTTGTTATCTATAAACTTTGTGATTTCTAATTATAAGAGGCAGGCACGAGTGTGTCAGCACAGAACAAGCTAGAGTTTTTACACTTAAAAAAAGTTTTTAAACTGACAATTTTCAAAACAAAAACCAGCAACCAGTCGTCATTCAGAGTATGGTACAGAGAGCAGCAAAAGTCTATTGTCAGAATGGTCACCCAGATTGCTCATCAAAATTAAACTCGGTGGGGGCACCTAGGTGGCTCAGTCGGTTAAGAGTCCGACTCTTGATCTCAGGGTTGTGCGTTTGAGCCCCACGTTGGGGGTACAGATTCCTCAAATAAACAAATAAACCTAAAAAGTTAAACCAGGTAATCTGATTCAAAGGGGAGGGTGGCGTGGGTGGGTATAGATACAAGATTGGCCATGGGACAAGCCACTGGTTCTATATGCTTGAAATTTTCCACAATAAAAAGGGTTTTGTTTTGTTTTACAAATTTAAATCAGGCAACACCCCCTCGCATTAAGCCCCAGCTGCCAACTAAGCCAGGCTCCGAGGCCTATTCAGCAGACATTAGGCAACTTTGTCCCACTTGCAGTAGGGCCTGGGAAGCACCCTCTCCACCCACCTCCCCAGCCAAGGGGGGTACAAAAGGAGCCCTGCGCAAAGCTCTGCAGCAGCCCAGGTGCTTAAAGGACTGAAAATCACAGGGTCCTCAAAGTCACCAGAACTCTCCAATCTGGAGAGCTCTGCTTTCACTGGCTTCCTGCAACGATGCCACCGGGCGCTCTAGAATCTCCAACTCTGGTTTGGTTTTAGGAAAGTTCCACTGCTTCTGGCTGTAGCTTGGCTCCCTCTACACGCTACAAGAATACTGCTTCCTAGTGCTGCAGTCACTCACAGCAACTGCACTGAGAGAAGTCGTCATGATCGGCGTTCGTTCCGTGAACAAAGGGCAAACATGTACATGGCCAGCACTGGTTGGATTTCATGCCCTTTCTCCCTCAAAAAAAAAAGAAAAAAAAAAGCCTAATAATTATATCCTTCTCTACGACGATTTAAAAAATCCATTCCTTGGAGCGTCTGGGTGGCTCAGTCGGTTAAGTGCCCGACTTCTGATTTCGGCTCAGGTCGTGATCTCACAGTTTCAGGAGTTTGAGTTCCACGTCAGGCTCTGCACTGACCCCGCAGAGTCTGCCTGGGATTCTCTCTCTCTGTCCGTCCCCTGCTCACATTCTCTCTCAAAATAAGTAAATAAACTTAAAAAAAAAAAACCCAGGGGCGCCTGGGTGGCGCAGTCGGTTAAGCGTCCGACTTCAGCCAGGTCACGATCTCGCGGTCCGTGAGTTCGAGCCCCGCGTCAGGCTCTGGGCTGATGGCTCGGAGCCTGGAGCCTGTTTCCGATTCTGTGTCTCCCTCTCTCTCTCTGCCCCTCCCCCGTTCATGCTCTGTTTCTCTCTGTCCCAAAAATAAATAAAAAACGTTGAAAAAAAAAATTAAAAAAAAAAAAAAAACCCCAGTAATAAATAATAAAAAATACATTCCTTATTTTAAAATAAACAAGATACCGTAAAACAGAACCACATTAGCATCACCAGACTCCGGGTGGAAGAGACACAGAAGGTTGCTCGGCTCAATTCTGGATCCATGGCTCCTTTAAAGACTTTATGAGCCAAAATTCAAATAAGAACCGAGATGTGACTCTGGGTGCCTCCAACATGCCCAGCACTTCACAAGGAGGAAACAGAGGTGCAGGGAGGCTAGGTCACCTGATCAAGATCACACAGTACAGATGTACTGGCTGCAGCACGGGTGTCCCTAGTTAAGGACGATACCAGTCCCTCTGGAGTATTCACAGTTCTGCCCCTTGTGAGGCCAGAGATGAAGTGACCCTCTCCACAGACAAATGCACACACACCACAGTGTGGATAAGACAGCTGGTGGGGTCACACACGTCTCCCATTCCCAGACATCCCAGGTTAAAAACCTCGGTTCAGACTTTGGATCACGAAAGGGCTTGGGCCAGAGAGTCTCCAATGAGAAGGGGACATCCAGGTAACTGGCCTCGCCTCCCCTGGAGCCTGCAGGATCCCAGAGTTGCTCTCGAGGTCCGTCTGCATGCTGCCTCCTCCCCAGCCCTCGGTAACTCTGGCTTGAATGGGACCAAAAGTCTCTTTGGGCTGACCCTCTTAAAATAAGGAAGGCATCTGCTCACCCATCTATGTAAACAAAGCTTTACTGCAAACTAAAGATGAACAAAAAGGGATTCTTTACAGAAAACACAAGGTGCCTAAGCCCTGTCTAGATCACGAACACGAGATTTTGTGAAGGTAAACTCGATCCTGGCTCCCATGGGCACGGCTCTTCCGTTTATCCCCCTGCCACTTTCCACCTCGCACCTCAATCCGACATAAAGCCACCTCCTAGAAATCTAAACCCGATCCTTGGAGCCAAATAAATAATTTCAAGGAGCAGGTGACACAGAAGAAATCTAGAAAACAATTTTGCAAACATAGCTGCAAACTGGGAGAGAAACATTTTTCTTCCATGTACAAACCCCTTGACCCAAGGGTTTTGCAAAGGTCTTACACAAAGCTTTTACACGTTCATTCATTCCACATTATTTCCAGTAGCAAAAAGTAAAACTAACCTTAACGCTCAGTGTACGGGAATTACGGGGAACCATTAAATGAACCACTATATGATCATGGACAAGAAGTTTGCAACAGTGTTGTAAGTTAGGTGAGAGAAGGGCTTCTGTGATGCCGGTACAAACAAGCAAGGATGCAAAATTTAAAATACGAAAGCCAGATTTTAAAAATATGCTCAGAGAAAACCGGGGGCTGGGGGAACCAAACCCACACCAAAGTAAAAGTGGTTTTATCCATGAGGGGGGATTTCTGAGAACAGTTCGTTTTTTATCCTCTTTGTACTTTTTGCATTTTCCAGAAATGAAACACGTACTCTCCCTCCCCTTTTTTTTCTGACTGTAAATGTGATACAGGCTCTCTGTCAAAAATTCAAGCATTACAGAAAGCAGGAAGCCCCCCTCCCGTCCCATCACCCAGAGGACATCACTCCCTAAAGGTAACTCACACTAATCACTGGGCTTCCATTTAACCAGATGTTTTCCAACAAGCACTACTTTAAGAATCAAATCTTTTCCTCAGAAAACCATCCGTATGATCCCATATAGGCGAACCATCCAGAAAGAAGAAAAGATCAGTGGTTTGCCTGGGGGCAGAAGGGGAACCGGGGAGTAATTGCAAAAGAGTGCAAGGGATCTTTCCGGGGGGGATGACAATACTGTTAAATTGGATTGTGGGGACGGCTCTGCAACTCTAAATTTACTACCAAACTTACAAAACTGAGCTGCACGCTCAACGCCAGGGCAATCTGTGCTATGTAAATTACACCTCTGTAAAGCAGTTGCAGAAAAGGGAAACACGACAGGGGCAGAACCAGAGGCCCCTCGGGGGCGGCTGTGCACCCTGCTTCCCTCAAGAGCACTTGCCAAGACCATGTGGTCGCAGCAGAGGAAGCTGGTGACCTCTCAGGAATCACTGGACAAACCTCCCGCTCACAGAAGCTCGTCAGATAAAGTGCGAGAGCGAGCGCGGGGGGCCAGAGGTCCGTTCCACTGGACACAGGACACAGCGAAGTCCCGGCCCTGAAAAGCCATTCATAAGGGCGGGGGGGGGGGGGGGGGCGCGGGCTGGACTGCCAGGCTCTCCTTAATGACAAGTGGCGGTGGAGAGGGAGCACAGGCCCAAGGGGTCAAATACCACACGGGGTTCAGGACGTGCTGTGTGTACGAAAACCGAGAACACTGCTCTCATCCAACAGAAGCTTCAAAGCTGCCTCAACAAGATGTCACTCCCCGGAAGTGGTCAAAGGTGAACAGAAACAGGCCAAAGTGGAAATGGGGAACAGGACAATGAGCCATGTGGAGGAGAAGGCGAGCGGAGGTTCATATATTACAGAAAAGGCACACAGAACAGAAAAGCAATCTGGATGCTGGAAAGGACGGAAATGAATACAATTCTTTTAGAAAGTAATTGGCAATTATATGTCAAAAGCTTTTAAAGTGGTCACACCCTTCTAGGGAAAATGATGATAGTCTGTCACCAACCATTACAGTGTTTGCAGAGAAAGTCCTTTAAAACATGGGAAAATGATCTATTTTATGTTAAATTAGCACAGTTGGATATAAATATTTAATCTCAACTAAGGGAAAAAAAAGCCAATATCCTGGAGAGAAACAATACATGAAAATATTACGTGTTTTCTCTGGGAGGTGAAATTAAGTGATTCTTTTTCTTTTACCTGTTTTTCCGAACTTTCCAAATTTTTATTTTTCAATCTCTAAAATACCCACGATCCAGCTGCCGACTGGATTTTGTTAACTTTACCCTCTAGGGTTTGCACTGTGCAGAAACTAGGCTTTGTTTTCCAAATATAAAATTCTAATGCTGAATCTGCTTTTCCAAATTACAACCCACCGATCAAAAAATGACAACCCCCAGGGGGCCCCCAGGCGGTGTGCATCCCAGCCCTCACTGAAAATAATCTCTACTAGAAGCATGTAAAACTTCTATCACCCTTTGGGACATGAGGATTTTGTAGCTGTTGCTTTGTTTTCAAGCGGGAAGGGGGAAAAAAAAAAAAAAAGAAAGAAAATTAAGAAACTGAAGAAAAACGATGAATTTAAACCTTAGCCTAGAGAGACAGGGTCACTGGGCAGGCCCAAGCCTTGTCCTTGAGGGAGCCCAATACCACCTAGAAGGGAGCTGGAGCCACAAGACCTTCGTGCCTTCTTAGAAGTGTTCTGTGGACACAGCAGTCCAGCTACGTGATTTCAGCTGGCAGAGTCCCTTAACAGACATGCCCCCGGGCTGCCACCCCAAGGTCAGGGGCAGAGCAGTCCGGACAGAGCTCAGCTGAGACCCGGCAGGGCAGGGCCCAGCTAACTGGCCCCAATCACAAGCCCCTCGGCTCAGAGGCCTCGACCAGAACGCTGGGCCACACTGATGAGTCGGGGCCACCAGAGCAACGGGCGGTTAATTCAAGTCACAGCACAAAGTTTATTTTACATTTAAGAAGGAGAATAAGTTTGGGGCGCCTGGGTGGCTCAGTCGGTTAAGCGTCCGACTTCGGCTCGGGGCATGATCTCACAGTTTGTGGGTTTGAGCCCCACGTCGGGCTCTGTGCTGGCAGCTCAGAGCCTGGATCCTGCTTCGGATTCTGTGCCTCCGTCTCTCTGCCCCTCCCCCACTCGCACTGGGTCTCTCTCTCTCTCTCTCAAAAGTAAATAAATAAAACATTAAAACAATTTAAAAAAAGAATTAGAACAGGCTGGACATTAGCTCTCTAATTAGGACACTCTCCCTTGTATCCTAAGAGCTTCCTCCAATGTGGGAGAAAAAAGGTAAAGACAGAGCTAACACGGGCAGTGGACTCCAGCCCCACACGGGGTGGGCTTTTCTTTGGGAGAGTTAAGAGCCCGCCAACGAATCAGCCAATCGAGTGTTAAGGGGCCCTGGTCTGCGGACAAGGAAGTCAAATAATCTCCAAGTAATCAAACAGAAGATCAGGACTGCCCAGCCCCGTTTCAGCAGCAAGCCATGCCGCTGGCAGGGAAAGGCACGCTAGGGCAGCTCCAAAGGCGAAAGTAAACATCCAGAACACCCTTCTCTCCTGGCACTTTCCATCTCTCAGGGGGTTTTTCCTTTGCAAGGCAGAACTTCCACTCCTAGTTGTAAATCAATTTGAGTGCGCTGATCGCCTCTCCTCCCTCCCACTCTTTAGGGTATCTGATGAGTATCTTTCTCTGCCCCCGAACAAGATTGTTTAGACACTGAAATGAATGCATTACTTCCCGCTCTGGCAACCTCCTTAATCCACAAGGCTCGGAGGTAGAGACCTCCCCTCGTTTTCCCTCTCTGAACCACAAATCAAATCCTGGTGGCAGTTGTGACAACTCAGACCCAAGGAAGATACCAAGTGCTTTGCCACCCCTCACCTTTCACAAATGCTTTTTTCCTTCATTCGACTGCAAATGACTCGCGTGCCAAGTGGCCTGGAGACCAGACCAACTCGACTCAACGTAACTCCCTAATCTGTAGCAAGCTGTCACTGGCCAACACATTTCCTGGGGGGGCTGTTTTCAGTGTGTCTTCGTTTAATCACTGGCCTTGCTCCGTCCAAAAGCCTCTCCTGCCCGTGTGCCATGTGGATTCCATTAACTTGGCTATTTACTCTCCCTGCCGCCTCCCCCTCAGCCTGACAGTTAAAGTTTCCACCCCGATGGCCACTTAGCCACCTGTCGCTCCTCTTCTGCCATCCAATCTGACGTGTCACCTCTCTAGGTTCTGGGTCACGTCTTCCGGGCTGGCTGTGGCCTGGGTGGGAGGACCCTGCATCCCGGAACTGTCTGGGCACGGGAGAGATGCCGGGTTACACGCAACCCCCTGCAGGCTGACGGGGCCTGGGAGGGGCCGAGATGACAGGACACGCGGACGCTGCTCCAGGCTGCCCAGCGCCCCCTCCCAACTTCCCCCATCTGGCTCCCATCTGACCCGAGCAGCTGGCCAGGTGGTTTTCATTTGCAGACGAAACCCCAGCAGCCCCAGCACCACACACCTCCTGACCCTGGAGCCCATGTGAGGCCGACAGGCACGAAGACTGAAAGGCCGCACTTTCCGAGGCCGGAACCAGGGGTAAGAGAGCAAAGTGGGGTCTCGAGGCTTGGTAATTCTGACGACAGCCAAGAAAAAGAAATGCGCGGGTCTGACAAGATGTGAATCAAATCTGGCGCTGGAGTGGAGGAAACAGGGACAGGATTCGTCAAGGTTCCGTGCCACCAGCATGCTGGAGACCACGAAAGCAGCAGCGGGTCTTGCGTGCGAATTGTGCTATGTCTACACAGTGTGTTAGGAAACCACTAAAACCAGGTTTATAAAGGAAGCATAATGATTATGATTTTTTTAACGCTTCTTTATTTTTGAGACAGAAAGAGAGTGTGTGAGCAGGGGAGGGGCAGAGAGAGGGAGACACAGAATCGGAAGCAGGCTCCAGGCTCTGAGCTGGCAGCACAGAGCCCGACGCGGGGCTCGAACTCATGGACCGTGAGATCGCGAGCTGAGCCTAAGTCAGACGCCACCCAAGCGCCCGCGTAATGATTATGATTTTAACCACAGTTATACTGATGAAGGCTTTCTGTGTGCTTACTATGTGTTAACTCATTCAATCCTCATGACTGGCTTATCAAACAGCTCCCATCATTAATCCTGTTCCATAGATGAGAGGATCGAGGTACGGAGAGGTTACGGAACTTACCAAGGGTCACAAAGCTAGTCAGTGGCACAGCTGGAACATGAACTCAGCCTGGCTCCAGAGGCTATGTTTGTAACTGCCATGCTACGACCCTGCCACTCAGCAGGGAACAAACAGAAACACAACAGCACCTACTTATATACCCACCAGAACGTTAAATAATAAAACGCCAGAAAGAAGTACTCCAAAATAATACTTTGTCTAAGTAGTGGGATCGAGGTGATTTTTATTTTTTTATGCTTTGCTAGTTTTTTCTAATTTTCTACCATTTGCTAAGTCAGGAGGAGACCATGACTATTTTCGCTGTGGAGTCCGTAAAGAAAAAAAGATCCCTTCTAGCAGTAGGGATCACCTGGCATCAGTCCCCGGCACTTGTAATGAAACTTTCACACGACTCACTTCAACCACCAGCACGCACGCATGCGAGTGTCTCCACCTGTGAAATGGAAATGCCACCACCCGCCCTCAGAGCCGGCTCAGGGAGACACGAGAGCACGGGCGGAGCTCCTGGCCCTGGACTGGCATCGAAACGATCACACCCTTTCCAGGAGGCCCAAAATATTACTGACCACAGCAGCTACCGCTTTCTGATGCTCACCCCCGCCCCCCGTCCCCCAGGCACGGAACACAAACGGAGTCAATTCTTTCTAACGCCCTGGTAGGTGGAAGGGAGAAATGAGGTTCAGGAACTCACCCCGAGCTGCAGTGCCTGGAAGAGGCCAACCCAAGATTGGAACCAGGTTTGCCCAGCCCCAGGGCCCACTCTCCTTCCACGATCTCCACTTCCCTTTCAGATCAGGTTCCAGGTGAAGACAGACAGGCTATCACCATCTTCCTCTTTCTCGGCTGCTCCCTTTCAACTATTTCAGACTCCTTAAAGGTCCAGGGAGAAGGGAGCATGCCTCACATTGAAATGATTACAAGGCAGTTCTCAGTATCTTTGTTCACACTCGAAACCTGATCCACCTGGTTCAATTATCCCCCAGCTGTCCTTAACTCAGTCCAAGTTCATAGACAGATTGATGCTGACAGTCTTGGGAGCAAGCATCAGCCCTGCCCTCCTACAGCCATACTTAGGAGCAGTCTATTTTTCAGAACTGACTTCAGGAGATGGTTGCCGTTTTGGCATACTAGATCCTAGACAGGAGTGCTGTGGTGGTTATTAAACATGCCCTCTGCCAGGAGACACCGATCCCAGTTCTCCCGCATGGGCCAAAGCTCAACCCCAGGGGGCTCAGATGGGTAACAGTGATGGCCTGGCCACGGATTGCAGTCTGGGGCAATGGAGAACAAGCATGCATCCCCAAAACGGTGCTGGAGCGCTTCCGAAGAGGCCGACGGCAAGCCCTCTGGAAGCAGGACCACGCTGGATGGTGCCTCCTGACTCACCAGCAGGGGTGGGCCCTGCTTTAGGAATCCAAACATGTGAGTATTCTAGTTCCTCCTGACCTCCAAACAGACTTCCTGCCAGGGTTAATCAGATGCAGAAGAAATGTTTACTTCTTAAAAAAATGTTTAAAGTTCATTCTACGGTTCCTTAAAGTGTGGATCTGATATACAAAAAGTCCATTTTACTTGCTGTACATCAGTAGGAGTGTTTCAACCGCCTAAGGGCAGAGGCCACCCCGACTGGGTGCACGTTGAAGCAGGAGGAAGACTGCACCCTGGGGATTATCGAGGTTCACATGGTTGTTCCACAAACAAGGAAACCGAGTCCAGAAAGAAAGCAGCTGGTACCAGAACCTTTGGAAGCAAAAACCCTTACAAACGATCCCTTTATACGTCTGCAATGTCAGCTGATATGGAGGCTTGTGTTGGAAAATCTCGTACTTCTGAAGGATAAGGGGGCAAGGGAAGAGAAGTATCTGAACTGCAGACACTCACCATGTTTATTTTGGGAAAAAACAGTCAGGAGTCCACGGAAGGTTATGAAAAACCCCAGTGACTCCATCTCTAATGTTTATCTTTGGAATAATAGAAAGGGATGTTTATTATTTGTAAGAATTCTCTTTGCTATTCCACGACTCGTTCCTGCATGCTAAGACTGCTCTCATCCGGTGCCAAGGAGACACTGCTGAGTCATCAAGTTTGTAAAAGTTATCACTGCTCAATTCGTGTCACCCTGCAGGGCAGGCTGCCATGCACCAAGTCAGCTACGCGGAGGGACTGCCGTCGTTCGTTCCCAGCGGTTCCTATGGCACCTTACGGCCTCAACGACATTAAAGTCTGAGAACCCATCAGCCTGAGCAGCGAGCTGCTCCGAAATGCCCACCAAGTCAGCACGAGTTTCCCAAGGAGAAGCCACTGAGGGATCTGGAGGTTGGATCATGGCACAAGGAAGGGGAGAAGTGGGGACAGAGGATGGAAAGAAGGAACAGGGAAGGGAAGACTATGGATGAGAGGAAAAGAACTTACTGCCACAGTTGGCACACGAGAAGCCTTTGAGAATGTGAGCGAAGAGGCTCCTGGGTGGCTCAGTCGGTTGAATGGCCAACTCTTGATTTCGGCTCAGGGCATGATCTTGAGGTTCGTGGGATGGAGCCCCTCCCATTGGGTCTGCACTGACAGTGCGGGCCCTGCTTGGGATCCTCTCTCCCTCCCTCCCTCTCCCCCCCCCCACCCCTGTCCATCTGTCTCTCTCAAAATAAACGTTAAAAAAAAAAGAATGCGAGGAACAATCCTGTAATTGGGAAAATATAAAAGCTTTTTTTTTTTTCCCTACTCCCAACCAACACGTGGTGGAAGGGATGGCAAGGAATATATAATACTGGATGAAATACTACAAATACCACCTACACGCGTGCAGCACCCAGGAGCCTGCAAAGTGCTTCCACGTCAGCTGCAGAAATCTCCGACAAAGTTGTGAGGCCGACACCACCACCATCCCCGTCTATAGGAGAGGACGTGGGTGCCCCGGGAGGTGAGCAGAGCATGCCCCGTGGCACAGAGCTATTCAGTGACAAGGCTGGGGCCAGAAGGTGGGAAAACTTCTGCACCTGACAGTGTGGGAATATTAACAAATAATACATCCCTGAATCATCTAATTACCATTGCCCCACTTCTCTGAACAATTCTAGTACCAAGGTCCTCAACATACCCCAAAGCATATCCATCATGCAAATGGCTGACATTTATTGAGCGTGAAGCACGTTATTATTACAAGTATTATTTTATTATTATTTCTCTCCATCCCCAATACCAACCATCCCCCTCTCGCCCAACCCACCGGGTCTCACCTGGTCTACCACAGTGGTCTCCTGACTGACCCACACTTGCCCAGCCCCCTCCCTTCTCCACACCGGGGTCAGAGCAAGCTTAAAGACTCAAACAATCAGTCCCACTGCTTACACCCTTTGAGGTCTCCTGGGAAAGGGGCGCCTGGGTGACTCAGTGGGTTAAGCCTCCGACTGCTCAGGTCGTGATCTCACAGTTCGTGAGTTCGAGGCCCGCGTTGGGCTCTGTGCTGACAGCTCAGAGCCTGGAGCCTGTTTCAGATTCTGTGTCTCCCTCTCTCTGCTCCTCCCCCGCTCGTGCTTGCATGCGCACGCTCTCTCTCTCTCTCTCTCTCTCTCTCTCTCTCTCAAAAATACAATAAATGTTAAAAAAAAATTTTTTTTAAAGTCTCCTAGGAAAAAGACAACCCCCCCACTGGCGACTAGGAGGGTCCTGCCCACCTCTCCATTCTCCTCTCCCACCCTGCTCCTTGCCACCACTATCTTCCTTCCATCCCTCTACTCATTAAGCTCCTTCCTGCCACAGGCTTTGCACCCTGTGGTTCCTTCCACGTGGGCTGCTATTCCCTCAGCTCGAGCCCAGACCCTCCTGACTCTCCCAATGTCCGCCCCCATCCTGCAGCCTCAGGCAGCAGGACTCCCTCTGGGCACCATGACTACCTGGTCGGTGTGGGGCTCCCCTACCAGGCTGCAGTCTCCAGGAGAGCAAGGCTGATGTCACTTCCGTACTGCCCGGGTCTGGCACAGTGTTTAACTCGGGGTCGGTGAATAAATATTCACGGAACAAGCGGACGAGTCTGCTATCTACTTGAGCACCGAGGACACAAAAGGCTGCCAGCTGTCTCCCAGTCGCAAGCGAGCCGCCCACCATCACGCAAGTGCAGCAAGGATGATGAGGGGCTGCAGGGAGGAGTGGGAAGAGCGCTGGATGTGGGGTCAGCATGTCCTGACAGGGGTGAGGCCCGATGATGACCAGCCCCGCGGGCGAACATCACTCAACCGCAGACAAACCCTGGGTGGCTTCTGCTTGGAGGCTATGTCCACCTCCCCGTCCTGGGACTCTGAACCAATGCCAATCCCACCCACCTCCACCGCACAGCCTCCCTCTCACCGAGCGTCCCGTTGTCACCCTGCTTGCTTCTACCCTTGCCTCTCACAACCCCTCCTCTGTGCAACAGCCAAAATAACCTTTTCTTATGTTAGCTCCCGGTATTCTCCTGCTTAAAACCCCAAGTCTTCTTATTACCATTAGAGTAAGACCCGAGGCACAAGGCCCTGCATCCTCAGGGTCCCGGCAACCCGGCAAGGCTCAGCAGACCTTTCTGCCCGCTCCACCTTGGTGCCCCTGCCCCGGCTGCCCCCCCCCCCCCCGCGGGCCCCTTGGAGCTGCCTCCCTCTCAGTGCTCTCACCCGCCTTCCCTGCCTGCCCAGCACACCACCTGCTGCTTCCTCGCAGCACTTATCACTGGAAAGCCTTGTGTTTATGATCTGTCCTCTCGCCACAAACCAGGGACTTTGTGTGGGTCACCACACGGGTGAATATTTGCGGAATCAACGCCTCCTACAATTTTGTTGTTGTTTATTTCGAGAGAGCGAGAGAGCATGCGAGTGCGCGTGTGGGTGCGGGGAAGAGCAGAGAGACAGGGAATCCCAAACAGGCTCCGTGCTCAGTACTGAGCCTGACGCGGGGCTCCAACTCACGAACCGCAAGATCATGACCTGAGCCTAAATCAAGAGTTGATGCCTGACTGACTGAGCCACCCAGGCACCCCAACAATGTTAATACAACCACTGCGCCCTTCCTGGGGACCAGCTGCAAGAAGCGTATGAGATGCATTAACTCATCCTCCAAACCACCACCCTATTCCCATTTTACAGATGAAGAAAGTGAGGAACAGAGGGGATATGTGGGATTCAAACCCAGGCAGCCAGCTCCACCCAGCACCTGAGCTGCTGACCACTACCCCACGTGTGCCGCCTCTCATCGCTTCCCTGGAATGCAGACTTTTCTTGCACATGGACGGAAGCTCCTGGAGAGCAGGTACTGGATCTAGAGGTGCCTGTTTCCTCAGGGTTAGGTACACTCATTGGAAGTCCTAGAAGAAAGCTTAGCAATAAGTGACGAAATCAGGGCTGCCTGGGTGGCTCAGTTGGTTGAATGTTCAACTCTTGATTTTGGCTCCGATCACGATCCCAGGGTTGTGAGGTCGAGCCCCGCACTGGACTCTGAGCTGAGTGTGGAGCCTGCCTAAGATTCTCTCTGCCCCTCTTTCCCACTTGTGCACGTGTGCACATGCTCTCTCTCTAAAAAATAATAAATAAATGAAGCAAGGAAGGAAGGAATCAGAGGGGCACCTGGCTGGCTTAGTCAGTAGGGCATACGACTCTTGATCAAGGGGTTGTGAGTTCGAGCCCCACATGGAGTGTAAAGATTACTTAAAAAGAAAATCTTACAAAAAGAAAAAAGAGAAGAAAAGGCATCAGAGAAGACTTGGCTAGGAAAACCGTACAAAAGATGGCACCCTGTCGGCCGTGTTTACAACTTACACACTCACACTCGAGGATGGAGGCACCAGGTGGGAGCTAGTGGGACCAGCAATGAGACACTGGCCACCTGAGTCACACCTCCAGAGAGGGAGTCAGTCCTATAAGGTCTCCTATCTCTACAAACTCTTTCCCACGACATGTCATGCAAATGACATTTGGAGGGGGTTTCCCACTGCTTTCATTTTGCAAAGTGAGAGAAGAATACTAACAACTACTATTGTTTTCTCCATGTTGTGCATTTATGCACAATCTCTGCTGTATCCTTGTGACCCCGTGGAGCACACGTGGTCATCCCAAGTGAGCAGGGAGGCTCGGTGATTTGAGAGAAGCTGACCCACACAGCAGCGAGCGGGGGATCCAGGCTGTTTGGTTGCAAACCTGCACTCTCTACCACGATGCCAAAGCTTTCGATAATGGGTTTCGGGAAAGTGGTCCCAATTTTCTCCAAATGACTTCAAGTAGTACAGCTTAGAGACTGCAAGGCAATGGCGGAACCACGTGTGGGTGAAGCACTTCTTCTAAGCTGATGGTTCAAAATGCCCCACCACAGCTCAGAGCTCCGGGGGTGCGAAACCGCAGCCGTCAGCAGGCGCCCTCACGGAGAGATCGGCCCCCCGTACGGGAAGGAGGGCCTGAGTCTACACTGTGAATTCACGGAACCGGCCTGCGAAGAGGAAGCCGAAATGCAGACCAAGCAGCCAGGAAGCCAAGGGCCCACGGGGGCTGCCTGCGCAAGCCTCACAGGCCAGTTACAGGTGGCTCCGAGGGACTGAGTGGCAGGCGCAGACGACGCCACCTGGGCAGAGAGGAAACGGGAGGCGTCTAAGAAATGCCAAAGGCCAAAGCCGGGCTGAGTCCCGGTTAAGGAGAGCAGAGCGTGGCAAAAGCACCCAATACCAGCCGGCAAGTGCCCACGAGGGCGCCGGGCCCCCAAGGGCTCATGGCATCCAAGACTCTGGTGATAATCCGCTCTATTATTTCACTCAATGAATCAACTTTATTCTCTGAAAGAGGCCAATTTCAAAGGACCTCTCCGTGCCCACCGATGGTCTGCCCAGCGAGCGGGAGTCAGCCAAGCTCACCATCTTAAAGCCTTCCAAAAGGGCTGGCCCACTCCAAGGTCCAAGGACATGGTCACGCCCAGCACCACGGTGGCTACCATATTCTTTCTCTCCAAGCCATGAAGAGGGCACAGTCTCAGAGCAGGCTGTTTACTTGAGGAAAATAAAGACGAATTTCCTGCATTTTATAGGGTTCTTAAATGCAAGGCTCATACCTTTAAGAGCAACCAAACAATCTGCTACCACTGTAAATGCAGCGAGTTGAGGAGAGAAAAGCTTTGAGAAGTAAAAGAAATGAAATACAAAAATGATCTCTGAATACTAATAAAGCCTCTCAGAGGAGGATCAGCTGCGAATCCAAGGCAGGATTAGGTATTCTATAGGCAACAATGCACACACACACACACACACACGCACGCAAGATCTACGTTTTATACAGAGGCTGTCACACAGGAACATCCTTCCAACAACACCAGTCTCAAGATCCCGGGCTTCAGTTTCCTTGACTGGGGCTGCCCATGGTTCATGAATAAACTGCCTTGGACGGAATGCAGACCCACCCCACCTGGCCATGACTGCACTGTACAGAAAGGCTACTCCCACGCACAGGCCCAGCCTGGCCAAGTAGCTCCATCCAACCACGTGACATCCACAGACCGCATCTCACCTGGGCTGCCCCGGTGTTCTACCTGGGAAGGGGGAAGGAGCAGCGTACTGCAACACAGAACTGCTCAGACCACGGGATCTACGCAACACAAAACCACTTACATTTCAAAGGGAGAAGTGGGGGGGGGGGGGTTGCCTAGACACAACTTGAGCAAGAGAGGCTCCTACACAGGTCACCTCTGTTCCTCTAGGTCACGAGACTGTAAGAGGCACTAACGAGGGGTCATTATACTCACCTTAACGGGGGCACTCTGGAGGATTTTCAGCCAGGAAATGGAACAATGACCAGCATTCCCTACTATTACTTAGAGATTAGCTCGGTGCTGTGGGGCAGGGAGAGGGAAGGTTTAAAGGGTTCTATTTAACCCCAGAAAAGCAGGAAGTTCCAACAAAAAGGCTGTCACTCTACCCCAGTCTTGTTGGAGCTAAAGCACAGCAGGAAAATCAAACAAACCAAAGGGGAATTGGAGCCGTTCGCCAAAGGAGGGGCCTCGGGATTAATGGACTCTCTAATTTTCGAATTTCCTGAGGTTTCCGGCTAATTAGGCCCCTTAGCCATACTGTAATGTGATCAAATTTCAGCTGAGTTCACAGAAGGGCTCAAGGTAGAAGATGGCACTGAGCTCACCACTGGGCCCCAGGGACTGCAGACAAGGCCCGTGGCACTTGCTTCCAGCTTGATCCGCACTAATTAGGCACCTCTAATTCCCCCAACAATGACTCAGAGGCCGGCTGGGAGGGCACCGTGTAATCCACCAGGTACACTCAGGGAGCTCTGGTCTTGCACGTAAGGATAATTCTCGAATTCGGTCTGAGCGTGCAGACACACACGACTCACGGGTGGGGAGAGACGACGCTGAGTGAGTGCAACGCCAGCAAACACATGCGAGAGCAAACACCTTCAACCTCGCTAACCAAGAAACGGGAAAAATGAGGTACTATTCGATGCTCACGAAATCAGAAATTTGACGGCCGACAAGGAAGCAACACACGGACACTCGTACCGCTGGTGGCGTCAGGACCTGGCCTGACACCCTGGGAAGACGGTCTGGCAGTGTCTGTCAAGGGCTGTGACAGCGTTCCCACTCTGACACACTGATATTCCCCCTGGGGGTCCATCCTACCGAAGAATCCAAGTACAAGGGAAACCGCGTGAGGGAGCCCAGTCACTGTGACACTGTTCCGCATGCAAAACACGAAGCGACCTACACGGATGTCGGGGAGGTTAGGGCTGTGTCCATCCATCTGCTCTGCTCTAAGGAGCCATTAAGGAAGGACAGCTGGGAAGACTTCTTGCTCGCCTGGGCAAAGTCCTAGGTCACGGAAGTTGTTTTGAGTGGACTTTACTTTTCAGAGCAGTTTTAGGGTCACGGCAAAGCTGAGCAGAAGGCACAGAGATTTCCCATCTACCTGCCACCCAACTCGTGCACAGCCTCTCCCAGGACCAGCACTCCCCTCCAGAGCGGGGCCTCGGTTGTAAGGGAGGGACCCGCATTGATACGTCGTTATCGCACACTCGTGGTTGACCGCCGAGCACCCACCACAGAGCATCATCACACAGACGAGTTCCGCCAGAAGTTCCTACACGTCCCGCACGCTCCACCTATTTCAGTCTTTCCTCTCCCCGGACCCGACAGCCACTGGCCTTCTTACGGTCTCTACAGTGTGCCGTTTCCAGAATGTCCTGTTGCCAGAATCGCACAGACTGTAGCCTTTTCAGACTGGCTTCTTTCACTCGGTGCATTTAGGTTTCCCGTGTCTGCTCATGGCTTGACAGCTTCTTCCTCTTTAGTGTTCACTAGTGTTCCACTGGAGTGGGCCACAGTCTGTCCATCCGCTCACCTGCTGAGGGACACCTTGGAGGCTTCCAAGTTTTAGCAATTATGAACAAAGCTGCTCTAAACACCCATGTGCAGATTTCTGTGTGGACATAATTTTTCAACTCTTTTGGGTAAATACCAAGGAGCACGGCTGCTGGAATATAGGTTTAGTTTTGTAAAAACCTGCTAAACTCTTCCAATGGGAATGTACCATTTGCATTCCCACCAGCAACAAATGTAAGTTCCGGCTGCTCCATGATGCCAGCACTTGGTATTGTCAGTGTTCCGGATCTGGGTCATTTGAACAGACGGGGGGGTGGGGGGGGGTGCATAGGGGGAAGCTCACTGTTGGTCATGTTGGTTCTTAAAAAGGAAGACAAGGGGAACCTGAGTGTCAGTCAGGTAAGCATAGACTCTTGACTTCAGCTCAGGTCGTGATTTCACGGTTGTGGGATTGAGCCCCATGTAGGGGTCCAAGCTAAGCATGGAGCCTGCTTAAGATATTCACTCTCTCTCTTCCTCCCCCATTAGCATGCACGCTTCTCTAAAATAAAAAATAAAGTGCTCCTGGATAAAAAAAAAGGGGGGGGAAGGAGATAAAAAACTACCTGTGCCCTATGACCATAACTAATCAAAACCCACATGTACGTGATAAATAAAAGGACTTATTAAAAATGACATTCTTGGGGCACCTGGGTGGCTCAGTCAGTTAAGCGGCCGACTTCAGCTCAGGTCAGGATCTCACGGTCTGTGGGTTCGAGCCCCGCATCGGGCTCTGTGCTGACAGCTCAGAGCCTGGAGCCTGTTTCAGATGCTGTGTCTCCCTCTCTCTCTGACCCTCCCCTGCTCATGCTCTGTCTGTCTCTGTCTCAAAAATAAATAAATGTTTAAAAAAAAATTTTTTTTAAAAATGACACTCTTAACAAGCGATTTTTCCTTCTACAACCCAAGCTTCTCTCAATGAAGCTTTACCAGACTGAACCGTATGAAACAGCCAATGCCAGTCACTGTTGGCCTACGATGATGGCAACTTCATGTGGCTCAGCTTAATATTAATAGTTCTATAATTAAGTCTTAATAACCTCAGGCATTCACAGCATTTGTCCCTATTCTATGCCACCACCCCCTCCTCAGTGTAGACAAACCTCTCCACACATGTGGGCAAACAAGCTGATGGGTGTGCAAGCCAACCTTTATAAAGCTGTAATCCAAAAAGGTAGAGAAGTCCTCCAAGAGGACGTGAAGCAGCTGATAAACAACAACAACAACAACAACAACAACAACAAAAAACAGCCAGGGGCGCCTGGGTGGCTCAGTCGGTTAAGCGTCTGGCTCAGGTCATGATCTCACAGCTCATGAGTTCGAGCCCCGCGTTGGGCTCTGTGATGACTGCTCAGAGCCTGGAGCCTGCTTCGGATTCTGTCTCTCTCTCTCTCTCAAAAATAAATACTAAAAAAAAAATTTTTTTTAAATAAATACACTTAAAAATAAGACAACACAGCCAGTGGAAATCAATTTCACCACATCTCAGTCCCATCCTAAAAGCCACAGGCAGCCTCTCCCGGCACCACAGTGTAGAGAGGGCACTTCTAAGCTGTGAATTCAAAGGGCAGAAAGCCGTCACTTGGTCAGGGAAGCCGGGGCACAAAGTCCAGCACCACGGCCTTCTGTACGAGGGGGTGTGTGCGAGGGGGGACAGTTGCTACCGGGCTCCCCTCACTTCTGCCTGCCCTTCCACAGGCCTCCTTCACCCCAACCAGGACCCACCTTTCAGGCCAGCGTCTCAGAGGACATTTGCTTCCCTTTCCTGGCCTCAGGGCACGACCAATTCTACTCCGCTAGGTACCAGGATTCCCGGCGCCCAGAAAACAGGATCTGAAGGACAGGAAGGCACACTGGAAATGGCACACTGAACAGCTGTCTGCAGAGGTGGGGCAGCGTCTTTCAAACGTCAGCACACAGGTAGAAAATATCTGGACAGAAACGTACATCACGCTCCTAGCACCATCGCTGGGGTGGACTTAGGGGTGGTTCCACTTTCCTAATCACACGTTTCTATGCTGTTCAAATTGAGTATTGCTTTTCTAGGGAGAAAAACAGGGAATTAAATATTTTTAAAAAGAGAGAATGAGAGATCTGCTTTCAGTTCTTTCCGAAACTTCCTACCACTCCTCGCTCAGCCTGCTGGCCTCTACCTCAGAGTTCCCACGTAGTAGAATTTCTTTATTCAAAAAAGAGGGGTCGGGAGAAAGAAACCTCATGTACTGGAAGGTCCCCCCAGGCCAGGCACTGTACTAGGGATTTCATCCACGTCATTTGCCCGTTTGATTAGCTGAAGCGGGTCCTGGCCCTTCTGAACAGCTACGAGGGCCGAGGGCCGTCTGCAGGCAACTGAGCTCTCTGGCTGAAGATCCACTACCTGGCAGGGAGCGCCGGCCTCGAGGGAACCCAGTCATCTCTGGAGAAGGGCACCAGGAGCTGTGTTAGTGTCATTTACTCTCCCAAACAACCCCATGAGGTAGTTTCCCAAGATCAGCGCCGCTATTTCAAGGATGAGTAGGAGAGCTCATGGTCAAGCAGGGTGCAAGCTTCCTGGAGGCAGAGCTTTATTCCCTGTCACGTCCTGGGCATGCAGAACAGTGTGGTTCATGGGAGAAGCCTCCGGAAGCACAACTGCTGGGTATGGCGATGGAAGCCCACAGGCTCGAAGGGGTGGGGTGGAGTGGCTTGCATGAGGCTGCCTGGCTAAGCAGGTGGGTGGTCAACTTCTGCTCCAACGCAGCAAAGCTGGCCATGGTTCTCCACTGCTTCAGGGCACACAGGGGAGCCAGAGAATGTTTTAGGACGAAGCTCCGCCTCTTCCTCTCTCCTGGGGCCCACTGTGAGCTCACTGCTGGTTCCTGGAGCTCTGGCTGACCTAAGCTGAACAAGGGCATCCCAGCAGGAGTGTGTTCAAAGCAAGCCTTTCGTGGATACGCGTAGAGGAGGACACAGGCTTGCCAGATGGGCTGGCCTCCCCCTGCACCCCCTGCTCACCTTACTCCTAAATCCCCACAGCCACTGACCCCAACTTGAGCACCACTGTAAAGCCTATCTCTTAAAAACCCCAACTGAACTTTTACCTAAAGCAAGACTTATTTAATTATTTATTTATTTTTTAACGTTTAGGGGCACCTGGGTGGCTCGGTCGGTTAAGCGTCCGACTTCAGCTCAGGTCATGATCTCACAGTCTGTGAGTTCGAGACCCACGTCAGGCCCTATGCCGACAGCTCAGAGCCTGGAGCCTGCTTCAGATTCTGTGTCTCCCTCTCTCTCTGCCCTTCCTCTGCTCACACTGGCTGTCTCTCTCTCTTAAAAATAAAAACATAAAAAAATTTTTGTAAGTTTTAAATACTTAAGTAAATACATGTATAAAAATACATCTATTTTTAAAATAGCCATTATAGGGGGGCCTAGGTGGTTCAGTTGGTTAAGTGTCCAACGTCGGCTCAAGTCATGATCTCATGGTTCATGGGTTCAAACCCCGGGTCAGGTTCTGTGCTGACAGCTCAGAGCCTAGAGCCTGCTTCAGACTCCGTGTCTCCCTCTCTCTCTCTGCCACTCCCCTGCTCACACTATGTGTGTGTCTCTCTCTCAAAATTAAACATTAAAAAAATTTTTAAATAGCCATTACATAAATAAAGCTTCCACTGAAAATGAGCTCGGAACAAGGCAGCCCTGAGTGGGAATCTGAACTCTACAGTTAACCGGCGACACAGCTACAGGTAAAGGACTTGGCCAAGCCTCAACATTCTCATCTATGAAACTAGGATAACACCTAGTTTCCTTGGGACAAACATTAACTCATTCCTCTTACATGAGATAGCGCGGGGCGTCTGGGTGGCTTGGTCAGTTAAGCGTCCAACTTCAGCTCAAGTCATGATCCCATGGTTCAAGATTCGAGCCCCACATGGGGCTCTGCACTGACAGCTCAGAGCCTGGAGCCTGCTTTGGATTCTGTGTCTCCCTCTCTTCCCACCTCCCCCCCTCCCAAATAAACATTAAAAAGTAACTAAACAAATAAATAAATGAGACAGTGCATTTACTTAATGTCTTGAATACCATGCCCAGAACACCGGGGGGAGTTCAATGAGTAAGTGCTATTGCTATTAAAGACAAAATCATAAAATCTAGTCCATCTGGTCCAACACCCTCATTACAGATGGGGAAAATGAGACCTAAGGAAGGGAAGTTAACTTCCGCGTATCCAATATAGCGCCCATCACGGTACCTTATCAACAGAGGGCACCCGTAAGTGTACCGTGTAAATAGTGCGGTAGTACTGGATATGAAACAACACATTCACCTAATCTGCTTAGAAATCAATCATTTAATGGTATTCCCTATGGCTGCAATCTAGAATGATTCTGTAAGTTGTTGAAACTTTTCAGTGAGGTTCAACATTCACCCAGACGTGCACTGCCCAACACCGCAGCCACTAGCCACTCCTGGTTATTTAAGAAAAATTGAATGAAACTAAATATTCAGCTCAACACACTAGCCACATGTGAAGCGCTGCATGTTGTCTAGAGGATGCTGGACGGCACAGGTACAGAACATTTCCATTATCACAGAAACTTCCAGTGGGCAGCACAGCTGTAGAAGACAGAAGACATCCTTAAGCAATGTTTCACTTCTTAAACAGTGGATCCGGTTTCCCAAATCCTCCTGTCTCCTAACAGCACTACCAGAAGATCAGAAAAAGACTTCATTAGCCTTCTTTTTCTCATGCATTCTCTTACCAAGCCTAACGTCCCTCAAAAAGTTACAAACAATGTTATCACTGGGGAAGGAAGGGTGCAGACAGGGGTCTAGAAGGCAATGGGGACCAAGGACAGGTAAAAGTAAAGATGAGCCTAATCAAATGTGTCCTGAGCAAACACCTAACTTCCACCACTATTCTCCACCCACATCAGTAAAGGGAACATGCTTCCCAACAGGTCAGAGGTCCACTCACCGCGACTCCTTACACAGAAGGACCTTCAAAGGGCTGGTAGCTTTACCTCCGCTAAGAGGCACTTCTAGTTTTGCAACAGGATACGATGAGTGCACAAGCTAATTTCTTTTGCAATTTAATTCTAACACCAAAACGCTCAGGTAACCCCACCTAAGCCCAGCACAGCCTCGCACTCGCCCCTTTCAAGGGTCCACAGAGTGAGAAGCCCTGCAACATTGGAATAGACCCAGAGAGCGGTCCTCTCTGCAGCTGTGCCCGCTTCCATTGCCTTCTCTGAGGTCCCAGCAGGCCGACACCCCCCCTCCAGAAGCCAGGAAGGCCACTTGGCACCCTCAGCTCCTGGGATGCTAGGACACACACACACACACACACACACACACACACACACACACAAAATCACACGAATGATGCAGAAGCATTTTCATAATACTCTACCTTTTACATTAAAAAGGAGGGGAAGTAAAGGATCTATTTGTATTTATTTTACATCTTTAAAAATGAGTAAAGAAAAGAAACACAGCCAGCTACACAAAAGCTTTCCCATGAAGATTTGCAGCAGAATTACTCATAACATCCCAAACCTGGAAGCAACCCCAAATGTCCATGAACTGGTAAAAGGACAAACTGCAAAATACCCATGCCATGGAATACTGCGGAATCCTACACAGCAGTGAAAAGGAACAAACTATCAACACAACCAACCACGTGCATGAATTTCAAAAAAATCAGGCTAAAGTGAAAGAAGTCAAACACAAAAGTCTACGTCCTGTGATTGCTATGAAATTACAGAAAAGACAAAACCAACGTAACAAGGCACATCAGTGGCTGTCCAGGGATGGGGTGGGGGAAGGGCGAGAGATGAAAAGGAAGAGGCACAGGGAGCTTGTCAGGGTGATCGAACTATTCTACAACTTGGTGTGGTGGTGGCTACATGATTATTACCGAAACTCATTAAACTCTACATTTAAAACTGGTGAATTTCATTGCAGGGAAATAATGCCTCGATAAACAAAATGAAAGAAAACAGAGGATGGGAATATTACCAGTGTCAGACAATGGATTCAGGGAAGGGGGGGCAGGCAGGAGGAGATGGACACACGAGGGCAGGGACAGGAGGGACCCTGTTCATTACACAGTGCCTTAATGCAAGAGTTCTTATTTTTCATCCTGGGATTGCACTGCCCATTCCAAATCTGAGTTACAATTCTTTTTTTTTTTTTTTCCTAAGTTTATTTATTTTGAGACCACAAGAGAGAATGAGAATCCTGAGCAGGCTCCACACCGTCAGCGCAGAGCCTGATGCGGGGCTCAAACTCACGAACCCAGATATCATGACCTGAGCTGAAGTCAAGGGTCAGACACTCAACCAACTGAGCCACTCAGGAGCCCCCTGCGTTACAATGCTTTCAAAGCTAGACTCAGAGGAGAGCTCTGGGTACTGGCTCAGCTGGGGCAGGGTGATCCAATGTATGGTTCCTGTCCAATGAGCTACAGGCACGAAATCTTACAGGGCCGGCGGTGGGGGGGGGGGAGGGGGGGTGGGGAGCGGAAAGCCTCTACATCAAACATCAAACAGAGTTGAATGTAGAAAATCATCACCTCCTCTTCTCCAGAGGCCAGAGCTACCTGTCCCGGCCTTCCTATGTTATTAGAAAAACAACGGGGGGGACAGGGCGCGCCTGGGTGGCTCAGCTGGTTAAGTGTCCAACTCTTGATATTGGTTCAGATTATGATCTCACAGTTCATGGGATCGAGCCCCACGTCGGGCTCTGCACTGAAGAGCCTGCACTGAGAGCCTCTCTCTCTGCCCCTCCCCTGCTTGCACACTCTCTCTCAAAATAAACGTTAAAAAAATTAAAGAAAAACAATAGTGACCATTTGTTGAGCACGTACTATATACCCCAGGTGCCATACTACTCATCTGACACGTACCATCTCATTAATAACAAGGCCAACAACGACATGCATGGAGCCCTTACTACATGCCAGGTACGATGGCAGGTATGTTACCTGTTTTATTTCACATAACTTCCAACGGAGCCTCTGATGGGGCACCGGCCCCACAGGGTTAAATGACACCCAAAGCCACGCAGCTGAAAACGGAGGAGCTAGGACCCAAACCCAGGTGGTCTGGCTCCAGAAGCCAGGCTTTATATCCATGTCCAAGAACAACTCTGTTGCCAGGACAGAGGCAACACTAACCGCTACGCCCACATCACACACCCCAGTGCTCTGCGCTCCAGAGCACGGCAGGCCTGCCACGAGGGTCGCCCACTCCCACACTAGAGAGGGGGCCAGAGAGACAGAGGAGCTCAGGATGCTGCCAGGCTCCGAGGCCTTATTCTTTGCACTAGACCAAGCTGCTCCGTTGGCTAACAAGCCATGAGGGCTGAAACCCAAATAAAAATAAGAAGCACGTGGGAAGACAAAATGTTCCTGAGCTGCAATATTTTTAAATCTCTGTTTCTCTGAGCAAACGAATTACGTGTCCAGGTCAGCCCAAGCTGCTGTCAGAGGAGCAGGGAAACCACAGAGGTATCACTGAATGGCACCCCAGAATTCTTGAGCCTGGAGGGACCCTGGTGCTCATCAGTCCGATATAAAGAAGAAATGGGAGAGGGGGAGGCTGGGGGGGGGCTCAGTCGGTTAAGCATCCGACTCTTGATCTCTGCTCGGGTCATGATCTCACAGTTTGTGAGACTGAGCCCCGCGTCAGGCTCTGCAATGACAGCACAGATCCTGCTTGAGATTCTCTCTCTCTCTCTCTCTCTCTCTCTCTCTCTCTCTCTCTGTGTCTCTGTCTCTGTCTCTGTCTGTCTCTGTCTCTCTCTCTCTGCCCCTCACCCCTCCTCTATCTCTCAAAATAAATAAATTAAACTTAAAAGAAGAAGAAGAAGAAGAAACAGGGTGGAAAATTCCCCTGCCAGAGACGGGAGGGGAAGCATTCATCATCACACAGCACATCAGGGGCCAGGACGTGGCCTGAAGTCAGGGCTCCGGAGTCCTGGAGCAGCGCCCCCTGCCCCTGCAACATTTCCCGTGCGGTATGCAGATCACTGGAGTCTGAGAGAGGTTTTAGAGGGGTATGGACACATGGAATTCGGCGGTTACTTATTTTTAATATGCACAAAAAATACGACAAGCACCTCAAATGTGACCTTACAGATGTTTCTGCTTAGGAAGAGGTGAAAGCAGGCGGCGGTGTTAGGCTCAAGCCAATTTGAAGAAAATCACTAAGTGATAATAAAGGTAGCATAAAAATATGGCAGAGTGCTGGCAGATGGCCAAGTAGGGAGACAGGTCCTACACCGTCCTGGGCTCACCCCGGCAGCAGGCTAAAGCAAGAAACCAAAGGAAAAGGTGAAACAGAAAGGGAGAGAGGAACAGAGGTGTGGAGCCCCACGGGTAACCCCACTCTTACCCAGTGAGTGAGTGCCCGCAGCCAGGGGCATCCAGGTGTCCCGCTCGCCACTCCCAAGCTGATCCAGCCCAAGCCAACAGTCTTCCCACCCCAAATGTGAGAAGGTCCCAACACCAAGCGTCAGCCCAGTCCAAGGGCACAGACATCCTGGATCCTGTGTACCCCCCATCCCCCCATCCCCAGACTGCAGGCAAGGGAGCCTTACTCTGCTCCCAATGCTTGGGCCAGTTGTGAAGCTGTAATCCATTTTCTTGCCTCGGTGATGCAGATGTCACAGACTCTCCTTTCTATTTTGCCACACGCTTCTGTTAAACTCCCGGTGCGGGGAGGCCAGAAGTCCCCCTCAAGGCCTCCCAGGTGGCAAGAGCCCAAATTACCGGTATTGGTTTTGGTTCAAAGTACAGTTCGGGTTCACGAAATACCGCGTCATGCCTCCCCGTCATCTGTTTCCACGGCAGCGTCAGGTGCTGGATCTGTGGCTGGAAGCCACTGCAGGGCAGCAAAGGCCCTTAGGAGCTGCGCCCGCCCACCCCGAAGGTCTCCAGGAACAAAACGCTCATCTAAAATCACGGGGGATACAAAGCACCTTATGATCACAATGGAGTCAGCCTCGCTCCAAGAGGCAGAAGCACCCAACCGTCTAAAGACAGGACAAGTGACCCCCGAGCACTCAAGTCTTCTCAGGCTCTGGGAAAGATTCGCTCATTACTGGAAAACTGCCTCTAATACCTACAGGGATAATGCTTTTCCCCACAACTCCCCCTCCCAATGACAACAACAAAAATCAAAGTCTAGGGAGGAACTCTATTAAAATCTTATTTTCAACCCATCATCAGTGTCACCACCTCTGTGTCACCAGCTAGACGGCACGGCCACACACAGGGTTCATTCGGCACGCTGCGTCCAACAGCCGGTTCTCGCTCGCTGCAAAGTCACCTCCTTGCGAAAATTTATGAGTAAAGCCCCCAATCAACACTCGGGGCACTTTCACGGTCACGCCCAGACCTGCGCAGAGCCGCAGACTCGCTGAGCTGCCCAACGCGCACGGTCTCCGAGACGGAACAAGGCGACGATCTGCTCCACCTCAGCTCTCGCGCCCTCGGCAGGAGTCCTTCCCGCAGGCTCTGTCTGCAGTGGCACCTTCTCCATACCTCGGTGCGCTCTGTTGACTTCGTGGTCTAGAAGTGGCCCCCAGGCTCAGCGCCGTCCGGGGCTCCTGAGCACGGGCGGCTGGGAGCGCGAAGGAGAACGTGTGCGCGCTTAGACGGGCTCCGCTCAGGCCCCAGGTAGTGCGCGGCGGCCCCGACGGTGATGGTAATGAGCCAACCGCACCAAACGGTGTCCTCAAGCAGAAACACACATAATGCAAGGTGTTTTTTTCTTTTATGTTTCACATCAGATCCTCAGACCTTACTCATCTTGTAGCTGAAAGTTTGCGCCCTTTTAGCAAACTCGATTTCCCCTGCACAACACCCCCCCTGCCCCCGCCAACCACCGTTCCACTCTGCTTCCGAGTTTGACTGTTATTTGTTTGGATTCCACATGTAAGTGATGCCATACAGTATTTGTCTTTCCGGTTATGTATTAATCAGAGGACAAAAATGTTGTGACCGGAAGATCCCAAGAACTGTAGCCTGCATTTCTCCTAGAAGCAATGGTTCAGGATTTGCTAATTCACCGTTCGTGGTGACGCTACAGAATGATAACTGAGCAACGGAAATAGACTGTATACACGTAGGTAGGAAGAGAGTTCGTATCTCAAGACACAATCACACGGAGATGGGGAGAGTTCATACTCCCAAGACGCGATCACACGGGCAGGAAGAGTTCACACCTACAACATGACAACATGGGCAGGGAGACAGTTCATACCCACAGGACACAATCACATGGGTGGGGAGGTTCATCCCCACAAGAACAATCACATAAGCAGAGAGAAAGTTCATACCTCAGAAACAGCCTATAGGAACAAAGTCATACATAACATGCAATAAGCAAATAAGGATGACTAGAAAAAGTGCTGTATAAAAGCCTCCACGTTATTAAAAAAAAAAACAAAAAAAACACAAACATACAACATTAAGAAAAAATTAACTCCTACTTATCCAACAATGGAGGAATGGTTGACCAAATGATAGCATTAACCAGCTGAAATATTAGTCATTTAAAACATTCACGAGGGGCACCCGGGTGGCTCAGTCGGTCAAGCATCCGACTTCGGCTCAGTCATGATCTCGCAGTTCGCGACTTCGAGCCCCATGTCGGGCTCTGTGCTGACAGCTCAAGAGCCTGGAGCCTGCTTCCGATTCTGTGTCTCCCTCTCTCTCTCTCTCTGCCCCTCCCCTGCTCACACTCTGTATCTCTCTCTCTCAAGAATATTAAAAAAATAATTATTAAAAAAAAGTTCATGGAAATACTGAAAAAAATTCTTGTGAAAAAAGAGCACAACATACAAATCACACAGAAAGTATGAACACAATCCACAAAAAACCTTTAAAAACCACGCAGAGACAAAGACACTAAAGCGATATACCGAAAGGTTAACCGTAGCTGCTGGCAGGGTAAGATTACGGGCAAGTTTTTTTTTCCTTCTGTATTTTCTGACTTTTCTATAATGAACACGTTACTTTTAAAATAAAAGGAAAAACGCTGAACTTAAACAAAATAATGCTGCCAGATTCCAAAGGGATCCCTAGTGGCAGGGAACGGGGTCAGGAAGCTTCCCGGGGCCCCTGCCACTGGTGTTCACACCCAACTAGATGGCCGTGGGTCTCCTCCACTAGGCTGTGGGCTCTTTAAGGCAAGGCCCTCCCCTCACTCAGCGGAGTGTCCCAGGACACGGCACAGAGCACAGGACACACTCCGCACACAGCGATGGGGGAAGGGCACTGAACCACCAGCAAATCCTACTCCAGGGACGAGAGCGTCAACAGCTAAACCTCATGGGTAAGGGTTGTGCTGTGTTGCAGGTCAGGCCAGGGTGTGGACGGGGCACACAAATGGACAAGGGTGAAGTCGGAGCCTCCTTCACGACACGACACAGGACGTCCTCACAAGGGACCCCTGCCGGGTCACGTCAAGCTCTCCCACCCCAACCCTTCTGGCTCCAATGACTGAATTATTGCCGATGGCCGGTTCCGCTGAACAGGCCACGTTCTCCTGCACGTACCGTTCTCTCTGCCTGCCAGGTCTCCACCACCCGTCCTCCTGGTAAATGAGTCTTTTCATCTCGCTTCAGACAAAAGCCTCTCCCCTGAAATCTCTGTTGTGGTCCCCGCTCAGTCGAACCCTCTTCGCTGCACCCGCACACACCCCTTTCCAGCGATTATCTTCCATTCCACAGCTTCTCTGGACAGACACTTCGTCTCCTTACAGATACAGTAACGGTCTTTATTATGCCTGCCCCCCCAGCAGAGCCCAGAGCATTGTTGAATATTTGCATGGATGGATGGACGGATGGTGGGCAGACAGGATGTGGAGGGCTACGGTAGTCAGAGAAGGCTTGGTGGCCACGAGGGGACAGAGCCGGGCCTGGAGGCAAGCGGGGAGGACGCAGGAAGAAGGGAGGAAGGCACGGAGGGGGATGCTGCAAGCCGAGGCCCAGAAAGAGAAGCAAGCCAGGCTCTGAGGGTCACCAATTTTACGTGGTCCTCAGATGAGCATCTCTTCTACCAACAGTTACAGGAGTTGACTTCAACGTATACTTTCTACTCGGGGCAACTGATACTGGTTCTCCATTCACGGTAACGGCAAAGTTTCTTCAGTTAAAAAATGAGGTAATTTAAAGAAAAATGACTGGTTCTGATATGGACATGCTGTCGCAAAAAGCATGGCGGCTACCCCTAGATAGGACATTTCTGCAGGAAAGCAAGGAGCTCTCTCAGCTTGGCCAGAACAGGAAGCCAGACTGCGTAAACAAAGCCTGCGAGGCAGGGGGGTGAGGTCGGATCCAAGGGCCTGGAGGCAGCCTGCGAGGCAGAGGCTGTCATAAGTTATGAGGGCAAAGGGACAGGAAAGACGCGTGGGGAGAAAAATGCTCGTTCTCCTTAGCCCCACAACCCACTCCTGAGGGTTTACTGCAAGGAAGCGACTCTAAGGAGGGGAAAACATACATGTGTGCGTCTAGATAAACAGATAATCAGTAACCACTGCAACTAAGACACAGCAAAAGGCTTGCAAACCGGTCATTTACTGAATCCTCACAACCCCAATGAGGCAGGCACTCTAACGTGAACATCCTAGAGAGCGATGTAGACGGAACAGCCCGACTCCGGGCTTTGCTTTCCTCGACACCACCACATTTGAATGGCTGTATTATATACCATTGGGCTACTGTGCCACCATTTTTCAACCGACTGTCACTCGCTTTCGCCAGTGCCCTGCCGCTGTGATTCCCGTCTCCTACAGACACGCCACAAAGTAGGAGCCAAAACCAAAGGGATCTGGGTTGGAGTCCAGAGCTGTCCCTAGATTTCTTCTGTAACTAAGGGCACTGGCTTTCTGGGCTCGTCTGAGCTGAAACTCTCTTAGGACGTCATGCTGGAAAAGTGTGGTCTTTGCATGCGTCACTGGAGAAGCACGTTCAGAAAGGAGTTTTCAAATGTGGCTGAGTTCAGGCAGCAGCAAAGGCAACAGCCCACTTGAGAACACAGAGTCCAGATTCTAGTGTGTCAGACACAGGACCCCAGTCCCAATCACCCTAGTGATGTACTGTGGGATCTGGGGCGAGCCACAAGCCTCATGTGGGCAGCAAAACTCCTTGACCAAAGAGGTTACATGCAAAGGCTTTAAAGTCATAGCAACCAGGTTCAAGTCCCAGCTCTGCCATTTATTAGCAATTTACATCAAGTCTCTAAATTTCCATAATTGTCATTTACATAAAGGCCGAAATTCACAGGATCCCATGCTTAGGAGCTAATTCTAGGGGCCAAAGGGAATAATGCATGATAAGTACTAAGTAGAGTGGGGCTGGTGCCTTCCTTTCATTGTTAACTCTGAGGGCTTGCTAAATGCTTCAGCCGCCTTAGAATCCGCTTGTACTTGTTAGGACCCATGGCCCATCACCTGAGGCTTGGAAATCGTTTTTTCCCTTTCCTGAGACACCGGGCCATGTCATGGAATTCAACTCATGGGGTTTTATCAGTTAATTCAATGGCTCACGAGGCACTCTGAGCTCATCCTATGGAGGTCCAACACTATTTCTGTGTCCTTGTTCTGCCGATTAGTCACATGATGGGAGGGCCCTTCCTTGGGGACCATGGCAACCAGTACTTGCTTGTTATTTCAAGAAATGCCTTCTCGACAATCAATATGTACCAAACAGATACTGTGGAATCAAAATAAAAGCAGGATCCTGGGGAAAACGCCCAGGATGCTTCCGTGTGCTCTCCATCTGGGATTCAGCAAGCTCAGAAACCGCGGTCCATGGCCAAGAGGGGAAAAAGCCTTACAGCCCTGTGGTACCAGTTTTATGGCGGGCAAGAGGACAAGGGAACTCTATCTAGGTGGCAGTTGAATAATCACTTCCGGAGAAAGTGATTTAAAGGAAGAATGAAGAAATCAACGTTAAGAAAATGTGAAGACTGGGCCCATTTTCCAGGCGTATCACCAAGTGCCAAGTAAGACAACAAGGAATAGAGGTCGCCATGAATGGAGGCCATGGAGACCCTCCCCATCCTGCAAGCAGGTGCCGACATCCACAGCCCGGCATTCTCAGTTCCTTAAGATCAGGAACCTCTTTCGGTACCTTAGATTGGTTTTACCTCTTGGGGTTGGGACTAATTCCACTGGTAACATAGGTAGGCAGACCACCATAGTCTTTCTGTTCATTTCTGGCCCTAGTTGCAGGTGCAGCACAGCCAGGGCATGGAGTAAGTTGATCCTGAATTCAAACGCTAGCTTGGTCACAAACAACTACTGTATCCCCAATAGTGCATTATTTCAGAGCCCAGCTGGATATGCACAGAAGGGAGGAGACAGGACAGGTGGCAGTAAAGACTACATAGTGCTCAGGGTCTTAAGAGTAATTCAAGGTTAGAAGTTACAATGTAGGAAACAAGGTTTCCCTTTAAATGAAGAACCACAGTCAAGGCAAGCTCATTCTTGTAGCATCTTAAGATGGGCTCCAAGTCATCAAAGCAAAACCAGGGGCAGCCGCCTAACACAGTCTGCTTTGAGCTGCAAAACATATAAAAGAATTAAAGAACATTGGTTACAACCATCAACATAAACACTTTCCTCTGTACATAAAAACAACATCGTAGGACCAGCCTAGGATTCTAGAATGGAATCTAGAATCAGAAGACCAAGTTCAAAGGCCACCTCTGCCCCTTACTAGCTGTGTGACCTTGTACAAGATACTTCTTCCCTTCTTAGGCCTCCATTTCCACATCTGCAAAGTGTGTTGGGGGGCACCGTGACCAAAATGGGGCTACAGATTACAGGTACAGATTACAGGAGATGGTATCCACGATGGTCAGCACACAGGGGCTGGCCCAATGCAAGTCCCCCTGGGTGATGAAGCCTCTAAGCCAAGGCACAGAGGGCTGCTCGGTCCAAGAGCAAGGTCCCTGGAAGCCACAAAGTCACAGCCTCCCCTTAGTGTGATCATTACATCTGCTTTTCAGATTTGTGGTATTTCTCATTACAGGGATTTTCAGATTCAACCCAAGTCTCTTCCCCATAGAACAGTGCTCATTTATATGAATGATCAAGTCCCTACAGATAATAACGAACCTGTATTAATGTCCACACAGGAGGCCTGTGTGGACACTGTGTAAACACTGTTCTTATTTAATCCTCTACCCTGTAAAGAGGCAGATGTTATGTGCATTGTACCGATCAGGAAGCTGAGGTTCAGAGACATTAAGTAACTAGTTGAAGCTCACACAGTTCACAGGCAGCCACGGTGGGAATCAGAGCCAGGAGTCTCCTGCTATACCTTACGAGGCTGCCTTCCAACAAGTGTTTTCTCTGCCCATTTCCCTTTATTTTGCCTCCTTACCCCTAAACCCCAACACTCTACATGCCTTAAGAATCAAACACAAGCCCTCAAAACAAAACATTCGGCGCCTGAGGCAGCAAAGTCTCGCAGGTCTGTGGCAGTTCACAAATGCAGCACTGACTAGTAGAAGCTGGGAGCACCTACGAACACCTGCCTGTTCAGAAAGACGAAAACGGCTCAGAAAGTAACCACAGTCCCGGGGTGGGGGAGGGGGACGGGGGGGAGGCAGGAATGACAAGCATCACTGATTAGCATCATGCCCCATTCCACTCAAAGACCCTGGATACCAAATGTAACTGGCCCTCCAGGGTTGGCCACTCATGCCAGGAGAAGAAAAAACTAAGCCATTTTCCAGAAGAGTGACTTTTATTATAAGCTGGAACAAAAGTACCATTCCAAACAACTTGTTCAGGGATAGTCAGGTGCATCTCTGCAAGGCCCGTAAGTAACACGAGTTTCCAGTGAGCTACCAAAGAAGCACTTTCCTGAGAGCTAGGTGTTCCAATACAAAGCAGAGGCAGTCTCCACATTCGGCTGCGATAGCACGTGACCGACAAGCCCACAGCACCGATAACAACACCGCCTTATTACTGACGTTAATAATGTTACCACGTCGGGCTTGACATGTATTAACTCATTTAACCCTGGCAAAATCCATCAGAAATACCTGTAATTTTACCATTTCATAGACAAGGAAACTGAGGCAGAGCGTGAAGGAAGCCACCATGTCTGCAGGTGTGGATCTAAATTCAGGCTCCCGACCCTGCCCTTCAACTGTCCCTGCACTCCAGAATCCAGAGTGCCTGGGATCATTCGGAAACTCCAAGCCAGCCATGTGACTCTGCGCCCAGTGCTCAGGGCCACCACGTGCAGAGCCACCAGTGAAGCTCAGAGCCATCGGGATGACTGCTGCCACCAAATCCCGATCCCACCGCTGCCGGTGCCTCCGGACAACCTTCAATGTCAGGGTGGCTTGAACAGCTAACGGGTGCACTGACCCCATCTCAGAGGCAGACCCTGCTCAGCTCCTTCCGTTCTTGTCACCCCTACCTAAAGTGAAACCGACAAGTGGGAGCCTGACACTGGCTCTGGACTGCCACAAAAGTGTCACACTTGGAATCACCCTGCTCAAAGTGTTTCATCTGTGTAGGGCTAACATGCAGTGCTGACAATCGGCCATTTCTGACCTAGGAAAACAGCAATTCCATACAGTTCAACCTCATGGGGAAGGGGCCCTCACATTTATTAAGGGCCTACTAGACATCCATGCATTCAACAAACACTATGGGGCAATGGCCCATGTGCCAGGGACAATGGAACAGTGTGGCACTCACACTCCGAGGGGGCACTTATTGTGCCCCTTCCCTCCTAAGGACCAGAAACAGCTTGAGGCATTGGGAGAGTCGCCAACTGAAGCCACTCAAGGTCATAGAACTACTGAACTGGGCCCCTAGGCTCTTTCCCCTCAGAGGCCCAGCAACCTGCGGCAGGCTGTGGCGCCCAGGGCTGGGCTGGGCCTTCAGAGGAAAAGGTCAAGGGAATCCTGCAAGGTTTTGTGCAACCAACAGTGTCAGTGGGGGGCTGTCCCAATCACTAGGATACGCACCAAGAACTACTGTCCTACCCAAAACGCCAAGATGTGACCCTACTGATGGCACGTCAAGACAGATCTCTCACTTGAAGGTTGAGCAGGTAGCTTCCCCAAAACAGACTACAGCTCAGAAAGACCCATCCATCCCCTTTCATTTTAACAACCCGAACCAACAAAATCTTCTAACGTCTAAACCCAGGCTTCAGCCACCATGGCCGGACCCGCAGGTGAACCGCTCTCAACCTCAGCTTCCTCATCTATAAAATAAGCATCCTGGTGAGTCCATGCAGGACAGGCAGGATAGCAGAATTCCAGAAGCGTGCAATTTTGAGTGGGAGGGCCCTGCACCGGAATGCTGACTCTGCCACTGACTACCTGGGGGCCTTGCAGCGAGCCACTAACCCTTTCCAAGCTTCAGTTTCCTTATCTGCACAGTGAGGAAACCACCCTCCCAGGGCTGGGTTGAGAGAATTAAAGACCGTGACTGTGTGCATCCAACACAGTGCAGAAGGCAGGCACTTTGAAGACGCACGGAGAACCCAGGAGGGAATCCTTAATAACCCATGGGGTGAAGACTGCTAACCCAGGCACCTCCAATTCCTGTTGCACAAGCGCCTCAGGACCAAGTCAGAGAACTCAACTCTCAGGACGACCAAAGGTCCACACCCACTATGGCCAAAAGAGATCTGAACACGGGAGCCGTGGAGAGGAGGATACGCAAGGAAGTCAGGACAGCCCGGGTGGGAAATTCTCAAAGAGCAAAGCACGCAAAGTGGCCCAGCCCGGCCACTGCCACGTAGGGGTCTGCCTTCCTCAGTGATGGGTCCCTCTCCAGCCCCAGGGACGGCCGGGAAGTCACAAGGCAAGCTGTGCTCAGCAGCGGAGCAAAGGACTGATAAAATGAAAGCCAGATCAGTCAATGGGGCGTGTGACTCTGGATCTCAGGGCTGCGAGTTCCAGCACCACGTTGGGTGTAGAGATTACTTAAAATAAAAAATCTTATAAAAAAAAAAAAAAGCCAGCGATGAGACAGAAATTCAAGAATAGCTCCTTCAGTGGCCGTAGTGCCTACAGTCAGACTCTTCACCAGGAGTCTGGGGTAATAAAAGCTCCTCCTCTCAGTTTCTTAGCCCGAAATTCTATGCAGGAAGCCCGTTCATGGGAAATCTGATGTACCCCTTTGGGGCCAAACCTCACAGTGGGGAAGCCTTGAGAAGCAAGCCAGACCCGAACCCTCCGGCCACCGATCACGGCTATGGGCGACGAGGAAGGACAAGGGCGTCTGGTACCACCAAGAAACACACAGTTCCACTGGGAGGCCGCCCACAGAGAGCACGTGCAAAAGTATCTTTTCATAACTTAGGATTTTAAACGATCGATATTTCACTCATTAAATGTAATGAGTCCTCTGCCTGAATCTTGGAGAAAACTCTGAAACAGTTAAGTCCCGATAATACTAACATCCTGGTCTCGTGGCAGGTCCCTGCTCAGAAGGGTCCTGGTGAGTTCAGGGTTGGGACAGGAAGCTTCACGAGCAGTTGTAGGCAGTGGGTGAGGAAGTTCAGGGGCTGAGCAAGCGGCAACGACTGCTGGCAGTCTGCAGCGTGGTGAGATCTTTGTGGCCAGGGCACACCAGGCTGCAAGCCCTAAGGACTGCTAGCCTTTGGGGAGCCTGGGTGGCTCAGTCGGTTGAGCGTCAGACTCTTCGTTTCAACTAAGGTCACGATCCCAGGGTCGTGGGATCAAGCCCCACATCAGGCTCTGCGCTAAGTGTGGAGCCTGCTTAAAATTCTCTCCCTCTGCCCCTCTCCTGGGCTTGCACGCGCAAGCTTTTTCTCAAAAAAATAAATAAATAAAAATAAAAGACTGCCGGCTTTGGGCAGAGGACTCTACTTCTCAGGGGCTCTCTGCACAACAGGGCACTACACTTGCACTTGCCCTCCAAGCCGGCCAGAAACACACGGGGTGGGAAGAGGAGGAAGCAGGGAGAAGGGAAGGCAAGTGGCTCCCTTAAGCCTAAGCCCTTCTGATGTGGACTCCCCCAACCCCACCCCACCCCGGTTGCTGCTGCATGATGTGTGCCCCAGACGTGTGCCCCAGTCTGTCAAGACTCCAATTAACCTGTCTCCACCCGCCTCCTCCGCCTAAGACTCATATTCTATTAGGTCTATCTGATAGCTGGGTGAGCATCCACACGACAAACGCCTGGATGGAAGAAACGCCTGGAGGCAGCAGCACGGGGGCCCGGGGCCCAGAGCCCAGGCTGTGGGGTCCGGCTGCCCAGGCGGCCTAGGTTTCCTCGCCTGCATGACGAGGGTAACACGAGAACCTGCTTCATAGGACTGCTCTGGGTATTCAAAAGTAGTCAACAAAAAGTAGCTCCTGTTATGGTCGCGGCCACCATGCACAGTCCCCCCTCCCCGCCCCCCTGCGGACCGGTGGTCTTAGGTGTTTGCCTGCCCAGAGCCTAAGGCTGTGCAAGCAGAGTGGAACTGGGGGCCACCCGAAGATACAGGATTGCTGGGCTAACCAGACTAAAATCCCCGCTTAGTTGTTAGTGGGATATCAAGGCTTTGCAGACAGTACTATCTAGGATTTAAACTGACCAGAAATAGCAAGTTGGATCAATGATAAAGCAGCCTATCAGAATGCCTTACCAGTGAGCTCTGGGGGCACAAATGTCCCTCTCAGACCCAGAGGTGGTAAATCACGGCCTCTCACTCTGCCTTCCTATCTTCATCCTTCTCGCCCATGTGTTCCTCTCCATACCCCGGGCCTCACAAAGGGCTGGGACCCTCGTAACCCCACAGGCTGGTGCTGGCCTCCCTCCGCTCTCTCACCTCTTGGGGCCTTTGTACACACCAGGGCCAGATGACGCTTCCTAAAATACCACGACTCTGCCAGCCTCCTCAAATTTCTACCTGCCCCGTCAAATATTTAACTGGCTCCACACTGTCCCAGATCAAATGCAAACTCCTTAGCTTAGCAACTCAGGCACTCCCCAGCTGACTCCCAGGACTGAGGCACCCCCCACTCGCTCCGTCTACTCTGTGGCTGATCTCCAAACTCACAAGACTGACCGGACCCCTGAACTCTGCTTTTGTTCCAGGCAGGGCCTGGAATGGCCTCTCCTTGACTGCACCCCATCCTATCCTCTCTGCCTGGGCAAGGTCTCCCCGGGCTTCACACCCAGCCCCCACCCAAGCTGCCTGTGGGCCGGAGCCGTCTGCAGGGCTTCCTGGAGGAAGTGGAATGCAGGCCGAGCAGACACGTGCCCCTTGCCAATAAAACCTTTTCCATACTGCGTCCTTCCTGCTGCACGAAACCTTCTGGATGCCTCTTGTCTCCCCTTGCGGATCAGAGAACGGGGATTATGGCCTCTGTTTGTGTCCTTTACTCTGCGGTGTGCAGAATAAGACAAATAATAACCGTAGCTACCACCTACTGTGTGCCAAGCACTGGATTCAGTACGTTGCAATTTTCCTTCTCCCGGTATCCCCGCAAAACATTACCCACGTGCTACGGATCAAGAAACTGAGGCCAAAGGAGATTAGAACTCCCGCTTCAGATCACCGCTGAGGCAGGACTCCGACACGCCTGGGCCCAGCTCCAAAGCCCACGTTCTGTGGTGCAGGCGGCAAACACAGGACAGGGACTCTCGGCTCTCACTTCGCATTGCCTGGCGTTGCTGAAGCGCCCACCGAGTGCCAGGTGACCAGTGCAAGGTGTGGGTGATGAGCGGGCACCAAACAGATGAGCGCCCTGCTCTCACGGAGCTCACGTGCTCGGTCCCCAGTCCTGACCCTCTTCTTCCAATCTGGGGAAGAGGGCAAGGATTCGGTCCGTAAGGGGTTCCACCAGGCACAGGCCCGAGATACAGCAGCGGGCCGTGACAATACACAAGTGTCCGATGTACGGGAAGCCTTTTTGGTGAAGTAGAGACTCGGGCTCCGTGAGGGAAGCTCTTCACTCGAAGCACAGCCCAAAGCCAAGCAAACCTCAGCAAGCAGTACAGAGTGAAGGAAAGGGGTCTGTCTCTGGAGTCAGAAAACCCAGTCCCCCACTTAACGGCTACACAGGGACTCCCCACATACCCCTTTGAACCTCATCTGTAGTAGGGTGATAATAACAACAATAGTGACTGTGTATGCAATTATGTGCCAGATGCTGTTAGAAGCACTTGACGTGTATTATCTCATTTAATCCCCATAACAAGCCTTACGAGGAGGTCCTGTTATTATCCCGAGGCAGTCTGGCTCCGAAGTCCTAACTGCTTATACTGTGCTGCCCCCCTCCCAAGGCTGAGCCGTCCCGGTGGGGCTGATGCAGGGATCCAGTGAGCTAAAGCTCGCAGCACAGTGCATGCACATGGCTGGTGCCCTATAAAGGCACATCTCCGCCTCCTTACGCTGCAACACGGCTCTCTGAAAGCCTAGGTCTGGAAATGGCATTGCTCTAGCTGGTCCTAAGGTGGGTGATCTTGTGACGGCATCCTCCGGCCCGGCACGCCCCACTCTCACGGCTGGGATCCGCTGCACAGAGCAATGGGCCCAGAGCCTGTACTGCAGGCTCACAGCTTCTGAGAAGCAGACTGAGTGTCCAGCACGGGAGTCGGGTGGCCCCAGCCTGGAGTCCCAGGCCTGCCACTCACACCGGTCACTCAACCTCTCGAGCTTCAAGGTTCCACGCAAGTAAGATGGGGGATGGGCTATAATCTAAGCCACGTTTCTGCATCACAGTAGATTCTCCATCAGTGGCCGCTCCCCAGGTTGGGAGGGCGGGACTTCCACGGCACCACAGCGTTACAGTTCTGGGTAGGAGAGGTGCTGGCGTGGAGAGGATTCACTTCCACAGTCATGGCAGAGGGAAGAACAGGCACACTCCGAAAGGTCTGGGAGTGAAGCCTGGCACAAGCCAACCTTCTCTTAAATCTCCTGCTGTGTCTCACGCAAATGGCTTGCGGCTGTATCAGTCAAGGTTCTTCCCCCTTAAACTTTAGGTAGCAGTGGCATCTACCCCCCCCCACCCCCCAAACAATGTAAGCTGTGAACGATGGACGCTCGTCTTGGTCATCACTGCATCCCTGGCACAGAACGCTGCATAAAGGAGGCACTGAATACACAGAGAATTAATGCTATCCTACAGCTTCGGGCACCCCCTAAGGCACCGCTGTATTTGCCTAACGGCAAGCATCGCGCAGCCTGGGAAGCAGGAGTTGGAAGGTTATGTACCTGCCCGGCTACCATCTCTCCGGGCTGCCTGCCAGTCATCCGTCCTCTCCATGGGACTTCCGAGTTATAAATAGGAATATCTGCTTTCAAACTATGATTTATCATCTCCATCTCAAGCTATCGATTGTTGGCTATTTTTTTCAAGCATTCCACCAAAGAGGCCAGTTAAGTTTAAACGGACGGGACTGCGCGTCCATGTGGGGTCCGAGCTGAACTGTCTCTTGTCTACACCAGGAGACCAGCCAAGACACATTAGCGTCAACTATATTGTTTCACCTTACAACAATGTGACAGGCCTCTCCTATCAGCTCCTGTCAGGCAAAACCATCCGGGAGCTGGAGGGACAACTCATGAGGGGGCCCCACCATCTAGCACCAGAATCAGAACTCTTAAGTTAGAACAATCATTCTTGACTTGGAAGCTACAGCTACGTAAGGAAAAGTTGTCTATGCATTCTTAACCGATGCCAACAAAAATCATGGCATTTACTCCAAAGTCCAACGCATTTTAGATTCTCAAACTGCTATTCCCCTCCATTGATAACTGAGATGTAGCTTGTTTTCTCGACTGTCACACACTACTGAAAATAACCACGGTGGTCTTAACTCATTTACCTATTCCAACATCCCACGTCACCACTTGTGTCCCAGCCCGACCGACCAGTCTGGATTATTAGAGCATTCGTGCAAGGGACTGACCTGACAAGCAGCAGTCAGAAATTACTCAGAAGCCTAGGGGAAACAGCACGTTCCCGAGAATGAGTACAAAAACCCAAGTGGCCGAGTTCACGGACATAAGACACGCCCCAAAAGCCATTTCCTTCAGTGCCAGGTGTTGTTCTAGGCCCCAGGGGTGCAGCCATGGAAAACACAGGGGAAAACCCCTGCCCTCCAAGAGCTCCTGTCCTGGCCCGTGCCAAACCCACCTGTACCACCCTCCGAATGACTACTGCTCTGTTCAGTGAGGTCTCCGGTGCAAAGGACCCAGAACACAACCAGTCCTCAGTAAATGCTGCTGCTCCCTTGCCATCGCTGAGTAGCCCACTATTCTGTCTTCTAAACAGTGTCCTTCCTATCTTCTGGCACAGCAGCAGCCCGGGACAGTGGGGAGGACGGAGGTCGGAGGCTGACAGATGTGCTTCCACTGGCTAAGCAACACCTGGAGTAAGTTACTCCACGACCGAGCAGCAGCCTCTTCACCTGTACGACGGGAACAGTAACTCCCTCAAAGGGCCCCGTGTGGATTCAAAGAGCTCATACAGCTGAACTGCACAGCACAGTGCCTGGCACCTAGTAGCCCTCAAGAAAGGTCAGCCCTTTTCTTCCAGCTCCTCCACGGTTCTTTCAGAAATACAGGACTCCTGAGAAGCATCATATGTCGCTGTGCTGCTCCTCCTAGGTCATTACGGGCCTTGTCCCATTACCTTTGGAGAATCGGGCACCTGGGGCTAAGCCAAGATGCCCCTCCCTGCCAGATATGCTGCCGTGAGCAGCCCCGCCTGGCCATGTTCCCCTCCCTGCTTTTGCCCCAAGAGCAAATTGATTAAACCTCCCCCCACTTTTAAAGTCCTCACCCAACACTGTCCTGGAACACTTCCCCACCCAGGCCCGGGGCGGGGCCGCCTCCCAGCAAAACACCCATCAGAGAAGTCCAATCGCATTAAAAATGGCATAAGCCACATTTTTAATCAATATACAGGAAGGCACCAAGAAAAAAACACAGCCACTCTTAATTAGTCATCCTGGTTCAGCAGCCACATCTCTTCATGAAACAAGAAACTGAGACCCTCAAAACACTCTGAAGCCCAAAGTCCACACGCAAACATCTGCCTGCACTAGGCAGGAGGAGCAGGCGGGTGGCCTGAGCTCTGTCAGCCCATCTCCAAAGGTTCCTTGACCTGAGGCAGAGAAGCCCTCTGGCCCTTCCAGTCTGGGCGGAGAGCCCGTCCTGCAGGAGGCTGCAAGGTGGAGGCAGGGCAGGCTCACTTGCGTTGGCCCAGGTGAAACCTCGGGCCATCCAGAGGACCCAGGGCACCTGCCACCATGACTAAAACAAACACCACGAGTGGAACTGGCTAGCTGTCTCTCTCGGTGTCTGGCTCACCTGATCCGAGGCACCTCCATAATCAGCAGTTCCAACCCTCACAAGCTGGCAGTTCAGGGGGAAGGGGAGGCTGCGCCTGCTGTGCTGCATCGTGTCCGGGCCGTTTGTTGGCCTCGGGGCCTGCTGGTCCCCCCCAGGGGCCGCAGCCTCACAAGGGCGATTGTGCGTTCATTCCTGCCCCGGAGACTCCCCCCGCCCTCATCCCTCTGCTCCCACTCAGGCCCCGGCACGACGCCCCACAAGCACCGCACGGGGGCAGCGGCCGCGGAAGGGGCCCCGCAGAGTGCGGCGCTGCCTTCCTGCCTTCCGGGCACACAGGTGCCCGCCCTTCCCTCGCTCGGTCCAGGCGGCCTCCCCAGAAGGGGGCAACCCTCCACCTGAGAAGTCACAGCCCCGGGACCACCACCCTCCCCGCGGGCTGGAGAGCTCCCGATGCTTCCTAGAGGCGGCAAAGAAGGTTCGCCCTGGGTAGAGGGGAGGGACCACCTGGGTCGGGGGCAGGGAGCAGGGCCCTGGAGAGAGGGTAAAGGCCAGGACAGAGGAGGGCTGACGGAGGCTACGCTAAGGGCCGTGAGAAGTCTGGGGAAGAGGATGGGAGGGGGGTGTTAACGTCCAGGCGGGGGCCACGGACGGAGGAGGAGAGGTCCAGACTAAGGCCAAGGAGGGAAGAGAAGGCTCAGGCTGAAGCCTTGGAGGAGCGGGGAAAGAAATCTAGGCTGGGACCACTGGAGGAGGCGTTGACGGGGGCCCAGACCGAAACCACGGAGAAGAGTCGGAGGGAGACGGAGGCCTAGCCCGGACCACAGGGAGGGGAGCCCAGCCTGGGCCACGGGAGGGAGAAACGAAGGCCTACCCTGGCCGCAGGGACGGGGAAAGAGGACCCAGCCCGGGCCGTGGGCAGGGGCAAGGGGGACCACGCCTGGGTCACCGGAGGGGGTGCCTGGCCTGGACCACGGGTCCAGGAGGGTCTAACCTGGGCTGCGGGGGAGACTAGCCTGACCGAGAGGCGGAGAGTGGGACTCCAGCTTGAGCCAAGGGCGGGGGCTGGGAGAGGGAGGCAGGGTTGCTGCCCAGCCCCGCCGCCCGGGCCGGCAGCCCCCTCCCGAGCCGGCAGCGATGGTGTCTACCTGGGTCCCAGACCCCGCCCCTCCCCCACCCGGGGGACCCACCCTTCTCGGGCCGGGGGGTGGGGGAGGACGGCGGAGGCAGGGGGACACGAGCTCCGGCGGGGCCCCCGGGCCTGGGAGAGGGTGACGTCGGGCCTTTACCATGGTGGCGGCGGCGGCGGCGGTCCCGGTCCCGGCGTCTGTGGCTCTCCCCCCCGCAGCAGGGCCCGGCGCTTCCACTTCCCCGGGTGCCCAGGAGTGAACATCCGGGTCAGCGGCCCCCTCCCCCCGCGCCGGGCCGCCGCCACCTTCCTTCCCCGCCCCGGCCGGGCCCGGGCCCGCCCCCACGCAGCCGGCTCTCGGCCAATGAGCGCGCAGGGCCGCGGCGATCGCCAAGTATGGAGCGCGGCGCGGGGGGGAGGAGCGCCGAAGGGGGAAGTGAGGGGCGGGGCCTGCGAGCGGGGCGGAGCTGGGCGCGGCGACTGGCGGGGTGGGCTGGTCCGTCCGAGGCGCGGGGACCCGGCCGGGGGGCCGGCAGGGGGTTTCCGCCCGCACCCACGCCCTAAGTCGCACCCGGTGGCTACCGAGGCGGGGGTGGCGGAGCGACAGTGCGCGCGGGCCTCCGGGGCGGGGACGAGGAGGGCCCTGGGACTGGGAGGGGTCAGGCCCTGCCCTCCCCTCCCGGTGCACCCGCTGTCTCCCGCGCGGACCCGGAACTGGTGTTGCGGCGGGCCGGTCGGTCCCGGGGAGAGCGTCCGAGCGATCCCGAGGTGTGATCGCAGCGCCGCCACTTGCTGCGTGGGGACCTGGATCAAGTCGCTGCACCTGAGCCGAATCCCAAAAAAAAAAAAAAAGAGAAAAAAAAAAAGGAGCCCTAGGCCACGCCATTCATTGGGCGCCCACTGTATACCAGGCCCTGTTGGGGGCACCGAAAGAGAGTTGCACTCGACGTGAAGATGCCCTCAGAGCTACCTGCCGCAGGTAGCTGTGAGGACCCCGCAGGTAGAGATTAGAAAACTGGACTCAGGAAATGTTAGGCGTTTACGAGTGTTTTTAAATGTGCTACAGAGAACCAGCCCAGTCGCCCAGTGGGGCTGCCTCACTCCACGGAGTGACTCAGAAAGTTTTTTTATTTCCTTTTCCTTTTTTCTCTCTCACTCGCTCCATTCAACAACTATCTGTTGAGCTTGGTCTAGAAAGCAGAACTAGGATTCTGGCCGTGCTGATAATACCTGCCCTCCCTGGCTTGCTCTCTATTTTGTGAGAATCAAATCAGGTCAGCTGCGACAGGATTGTAACTGGTTAGTGTTGCACAAATGGCGGGAATTGTTACCACAGGTCAGGCCATGTCCTAGGCCCCCATCCTCAGGGAGCTCAGAGTCAAAAGCTGCCACTGGCATAAAAAATCAATACAAGTAAGTGATTAAGGCCTGTGTTACGGGAATTCAAAGAGAGTGGGACTTAAGAATTTTTTCAGTTGGTAAGCATTTATTGAGCACCTACTGTATACTGAGCACTGTTCTAGGCTCTAAGGACAGAGTAATGAATTTGACAGTCCCAGTCCATGACGTGATAGAGGTGGACCCTTGGAGGAAAGACAATCACCTGGTAAGTAAACATCGTGTCAGGTGGTGATTAGAGGTGGAGAACACTCAGGGCGAGGGAATAGGCAGGCAGATTAGCCAAGGGGGGCAAGGGGAGGGCTAATTTAGAAAGTAACATTTGATCACAGGGAGGCACAAGAACCAGATAAGGCACAGACCCAAAGGGGACAGTCTCTGGTGTGTTCATGGACCGAGGAGGCCCATGGACTGGGCAGCCCAGTTTAACTAGGGGGAGAGCCCTGGAAGCTGAGGTCGGAGGGACACCAAGCAGTGATAGGATCAGGCCTAGGCTTGAGCAGGATCAGGAGGTTGCTGTGTTCTGAATGGACTGTAGGGGGCTAGGGCCAGTAGAAAGCTATTTAAGGCATGTTTTATTTATTTAAAAAGCACTTAAATGGGGTTTCCTACATGATGAACACCGTTAAGCACTTTACAAATAATAATTCACTTCATCCTCAAAACAGAGGCCCGAAGAGGTAAACTGAAAGTCACACAGCAGAGAGACGAAGGTGCCTACTACCCTGGGGACACAGTGGATGCAGCAAGGGAAGACCCCTTTCTGGATGTTTGCTGATGGCCTGGCAGTGGGCACAGGAAGAAGAAAGGAGTCAGGAATGATGCTAAGATTTTTAGCTTGATCAACACTGGAAGGATTAGCCATTTATTGATCTGTGGAAGACGAGAGGAGGAGCAGGCGTTTGTTTTGATTTGGGGTGGTTATTTTTTTCTTTTTTGTGGGGGAGGATAAGAGTCAGTTTGGGACAAGTTATGTCTGAGATGCCCGTTGGAGCTCTGAATGCAAATGTCAAGTGATTGGATGTAGAAGTCTGGAGTTGGGGAAGAAGTTAGAGTTGGTATGAGAACTATTAGCTAAGAAATGATATTTTTAGGTACTGAAGGGCCCAAGACATCCAGGTGAGTTCGGTTAGGAGGTGAATGTAGAGGAGAAGAGGTCAAGAAGATAAAGAGGAACCAGCAAGGAGACTGAGAAGGAGTGACCTGGGAGGGTAGCAAGAGGACGAAGAGAAGGTGATGTCCTTTTTTTTTTTTTTTTTTTTAATTTTTATTCTTCAGAGAGACAGGGTGTGAGTGGAGGAGGGGCAGAGAGAGAGGGGGAGACACACAATCCAAAGCAGGCTCCAGGCTCTGAACTGTCAGCACAGAGCTGGATGCGGGGCTCGAACTCACGAGCCACGAGCTCATCAGCTGAGCTGAAGTCAGACGCTGAACCGACTGAGCCACCCAGGCACCCCAGGTGGTGTCCCTTCTTAAAGGCAGGGGATAAGAGTATGAGGGAAAGGTTTATGATAGAATAACACTTGAACTGTTTACTTGAAAAAAATAAGACTGACAGGGAACCTTGCTGTTCCAAATGCATTACCTGTATTTTCTCATTTAATCCTCATACAACCCTGTGAGGTCAGTGCCTATTATTCCCATTTCACAGATGAGGGAGCTAAGGCACACAGAGGTTAAGTAACTTGCTCCAGATCACATAGCTAATGAGTTCAAAGCCAGGCAGTCTGGGACCAGAGCCCACATCCATAACCCTAAGTCTGATCCTGTTGCTTCGCTGCTCACAAAGTTAAGTCACATCTGGGGCACCTAGGTGGCTTAGTCAGTTGAGCATCCGACTTCCGCTCGGGTCATGATCTCGCGGTTTCTGAGTTCGCGCCCTGCATCGGGCTCTGTGCTGTCAGCACGGAGCCTGCTTTGGATCCTCTGTTCCCCTCTCTCTGCCCCTCCCCTGCGTGATCTCTCTCTCTCTCAAAAATAAATAAACATGGGCGCCTGGGTGGCTCCGTTGGTTAAGCGCCCGACTCCGGCTCAGGTCATGATCTCACGGTTCATGAATTCGGGCCCGTGTCGGGCTCTGTGCTGACGGCTCAGAGCCTGGAGCCTGCTTGGGATTCTGTGTCTCTCCATCTCTCGGCCCCTCCCCTGCTCATGCTCTGTGTCTCTCTGTCTCTAATAAATAAACATTAGGGGAAAAAATTAAAAAAAAAAAGGTCACATCAGACAAGAGGCTCGGGGGACAGCCCCCTCGGTCTCTCTCATGCAGCTCTGTTTTCGCTTCTTTGGATACATCTGCTACCTTCTTTACGGTCCTGCACCCTCAGCTTGCTTATACCACTATTCCCTCAACATTTCAGCCTGCTTGGGGTCTATCCTGGTGGTCTTTGTTCCTCCTTCATTCGCTGCATCAACTTGCTCTATTACCTGGCAAAGTATTTTTCTGTTTCATAGTTCAAATCCCGACAGAATCCAGTGGCCCCATCTCATGTCTTAATGATGGCAGCTTGTTGGATAGATCCCCGGCTGATCCCAGATTGAGCCCCCACACGTTGGATCCTACCCCTGACCCGTCAACCATTGCCATGACCATGGGGCCATGGGCATTAAGCATGGCAGCCTGCCAGGGGCTGTGGGTTAGCAGCAACAAACACCATAAGTATTTTTAGTACTCTTTCTCCTCCCCTCCTCTTTCAAAAACCCAACCCCCCTTGAAGTTCATGCTGTCATATTTTCCAGCGGCCACCTCTCCTTTTTTTGCCCTCATGAACTAACCTCCTCCCCTCTTGTACCTTTCTTTATGACTTCAGCATCCATAAGCATAATCCATCAGAAATCTTACTGACTCCTCAAGGATTTCTTCCTTACCAATGAGTTTTTCCTTCCCTCTGCCTTAAGTACCCACTCCCGCAGTCTTACCTTGAACCTGCTCCCGCCCATAATTGCAGTCTCAGAACACACAATTGCAAATATCTCATATCCGACTTTAACCTCATTACTATAGTATCACATGCAAGCATTATTTCAACCTCATCAAGCCCTGCAAACCTTCGACCCTGCCAGGTCTTTGCATTTATCTTCCCGTTCACGCTCACCTCCCTCCTCACCCAGCGTAGTAATGAACGCTACACTCACTTCCTTGCAAAAACCAGTAAGCCCTTGCCCCTCTCTTTTCTTCTAACTGGCACCAACCTTGTTAAGCCTGGCTATTCCCCAACACTCTGCCTGCCTCGGAACGTCTGAATGTTGCTGGCAAATTGAAAGTGACTGGTGTCACTCCAGATTGATGTCCACAAATTTCAAATGAGCCCTCAATCCTGGCTAGCAGGATTGCTACCTCTCTGCCATATTCTGTTCCCCTTGCTACTCTGTGAGGATGATCTATCAGCCTTGACCCTCGGTCCCCTTTTCATCCTTCACTCTAAGCGACGGGCTTGCCTCATACTTCACAGACATAACAGTATGAATCAGAACCTTCTGGTCTACCAACAACTCTGCACCTTACCCACGTTCTCTGCCTTCTGGCTTTTGAATGAAGGGTTTGTGCACCCATCGAAGCTGACATCTCCACTCCTACCCTGGATTCCTCTTTCCTTAATCCTCAGTTTCTCCCTCCATACTGGATCATTCCCACCTGCACAAAATAACATGCCCTAATATCTCGTATCCTAAGAAGTTTCAACAACACAAATCTTGATCCCACATCTCCTTATAGCCACCTCCCCATTTGTTTGCTCCCCTTCACCCCAGCACCTTGTGAGTTCTCTGCAATTGCTGTTCCCACATCAACTCCAATTTCTCAGATCAGTCTGGGGTTAGCTTCTGCCTCCACCCGTCGGCCTGGAAACCATGTCGTAGAAGCCAGTGGTCGCTTCGGGGTCTCATCTTACAGCTGACCTCATGGTGTTTGCTGCATTGGTCACTCTCCTTGATGCACCTCTCTCGGTGCTCTGGCTTCCTCTGAGTTCCCTTTGATGCCTCCTTGTCTGTATCTACATACTCTTTTGGTTGCCCTGGGTGTTCAGTATCTAGAACATAACAGGTGTTCAATGGAGGTCTATGAAGTGAGATAGTAGTATCCACATCATAGGAGTGATTCTTGCGTGAACGAGTGGACCAAGATCGACCAATAAAGTATGGCTACTTTTTTTTTTTAATTCTGTTTTTAATGTTTCTTTACTTTTTGAGACACAGAGCACAAGCCGGGGAGGGGCAGAGAGAGAAGGAGACACAATATGAAGCAGGCTCCAGGCTCCGAGCTGTCAGCACAGAGCCAGACACGGGGCCCGAACCCACAAACCGCGAGATCGTGACCTGAGCCGAAGTCGGCTGCTTAACTAACTGAGCCACCCAGGTGTCCCAAAGTATGGCTACTTTTAAATGAGTGCTTACTACATGCTACACTCTTCCCATGCATTACCTCCCTAATTCCTCCTAACAATCCTTTGAGCTAGGAACTTCTATTTTGACCATTTTATGAAAAATGAAGCTGAGCCTTAGAGATGGCTTGCATAGGGGCGCCTGGGTGGCTCAGTCAGTTAAATATCCAGCTTTGACTCAGGTCATGCTCTCACAGTTCCTGAGTTTGAGCCCCTGCGTCGGGCTCTGTGCTGACAGCTCAGAGCCTGGAGCCGCTTCAGATTCTGCCTCTCTCTGCACCCCCCTGCTTGTGCTCTCTCTCTCTCCCAAGAATAAATAAAAATTTTTAAAAAAACCACTTTTTTTAAAGAAATGACTTGCCTAAGGTCACACAGACAATGCATGGACGAATCTGTCGTGACTCTTTCTGACTCAGCGTCTGTCCCGAGCATCACTAAATTGAGATCATGTGTAATAAAGTGTTTTGTCAGTGCCAAAAGACGATGCTACGACACATAGCACATAACAAGGCAATTTACACATAGTAGGGGCCCGTAAGTGTTTGCTGAGTGGAGGCAGGGTGGGAGGAAACCCCCGAGCCAAATCGTACTGTCAGCCGAGGAAAGAAAAAGCCATCTCGAGGACCTCAGAGAAACAGCCTTCCACAGCACGTCGAATCTTTTGCAATGCTTATCAGCCAATACAGGACACAGTAGAGCAGGCATTACCCAGAAGCTTGCCCAACGTGGCTTCTCCTTTTCGTTAAGTCCCCACAGCTGGAAATAGTGGGTTAATAAAGGCACACCATCTCAGGGGACGGGGGCTTGCTTAGCTCCTAAATCCCCTTTGATTTAACAGGCCTGCTTTCTGAATTGGGGATCTTCTTGGATTACTAACAGTGGTTTTAGATGTTTTACTGTGTCTTTGGAGATACAAGAGAACACTAGGATTAGCCAGCTTTTAACCTCTCTCTATACTGAATTCTATAGGCAAGGGGTTTCAATCACATTCCTTGAACATTCTAGTTCCATATACTACAGTTTCAGTGGGATTTAGGGGTCTTGTTACCAAAGTATCAGAAGGAAGGAACACCACCTGGTAATGTCATCTTCCCCATCGTCCAGCTGGTTCAGAGGTCACTTCTGGGGCATCCTCTCTTTTCTACGACTCAAGCCTTTCTCATGCTCAGACCTTTAGTTTGGGGAGAATTGAGGCCACCCCCAGCTCCAGAGGAGAGGATCCTGATTGCCTGAAGACAAAGTATGGCCTTGGCCATACTAATGGGTTTGGGAATGGACCATTAACCTAAGCTGGGCCACAGCACTTTCTGCAGAATGCTAATCAAAATAAACTCTGCGTGAAGGGAGTTGGTCCATCAAGTAAGTCTGGGAAATGCTATAAACGATATTCCCTCTTGGGGATTCTCTGCTCACAGGAACCTTACACTTCAATTATGATGTCTCTTCCCAGACTGTTCAACTACTCCCTCTCAACTAGATGATTGCTGTGCTTTTAAGCATCCCTAAGTACTTTCCATCTCATGTTTAAAAAGAAAAAAAAGGTCTACATGAAAGCCACCCCTACACCAGCCTACCGCCTATCTCCCGTCTTCCACAGCTACAGAATTGTCCGGCTGTCCTCTGACTTCCTAACTTCCCATCCTATGCCATCACTCCTCCATAGAAATGACCCCAAGGTTGCCCATACATCCATGTCGAAAACACATGGGCTTTGCTCAATCCTCACCTCCTTCGACTCTGGTAGCATTTGACACCATTGGGCACTTTCTCCTTGAAGCACCTTCTCCCATTGGCTTCCATGACACCGTGTGACTCTCCCGGTCTTAATCCTACCTCTGTGACTGCTCCTTCTCTGTGTTCTTTGCACACTGTGTCTCTTCTACACAACCATTAAATGATGGGGTCCCTTGTGGCTCAACAGTAGGCTCTTCTCTTAAATTGTGCCCTCTCCTTAGACCATCTCAACCACGCCCCTAGCTTCGGTGACCAGCTGGCTTCAGTCATGAGCCCACCCCTGAAGCTGGCAGGAATGGGGATGTGATCATGGGCGGGGCGTTTCCCTGGTGATGGGAGGAAATTGGAGTACTGTGACCAAAAGGAGAAAGGGATGCTGGAGAATAGAAAACAAAACAAAACAAAACAAAACAAAACAAAACAAAACAAAAAAGATGGCTATTACAGCCATGCATTCTGGGTAAACTCATGCAAAGCAATGAAACAGGCACGTTTTGGGTCTCAGAAATTTGTATCATAGAACCCCTACGCAGGACTGTGTACCGGCAAAACAACAGCCTGATTTCCTTGGAAGACGGGACACTGTGTGGTTAGTAGAAGAGGAGCCTTGGCTAGACAGCTTAGATCAACTTTTTCCACCCCTTAGCATCTTGAAAGAACACGTGGCAAGCAACAGGGAAGTAAACAGGCCACCTGCAATCCACTTCTTTTTAATATATCCCCAAAGTCAGTGCCAAGAGGACCTCTCAGTCCGAGGTTAGACACCATCTCAGGGCTTTTGTTTTTGCTCTCCTAGGGGGTACCTGGAGAACTCACAGCTGCCTTCTGCTAGACCAGAACTATGTGTATCCTGACCATCTGTGGGGTCTTGCTCAGAGTTACAGAAAGGCCTCTCACATGTGGGCCAGCTGTTGGAGTTTTTACACGCATACTTGGGAGAATTCGTGTTTGGTTTATTAAGCTGGCCAGCCAGCCACCCACCAGGCTTGGGATGGGCCTCTACAAGGCGTCTGAGGCTGCCCCTGCCTCCGCCATGTAGTTTTTTTTCTGACAGTCCCCCCAGAAGCTGAGTTTGGGAACCCTCCTGTTCTGGGTTCTCCCGGAAACCCTGTGTTTTGCACACCTTTTCACTTGCAATTTGTCCCCTCTGCTTTCAGGGCTCCTTGAGACAGAAACTCCCAAGTCCTCTCATTAATAATTAGCATAGTACCTGGGATATGGTGCTCTGTGAATGAAGCCTGTCAAAAGATGAGCCAGAGAACCTCCAAGCACAGTCGTCCGGGATGCAAACCTCAGCTCCTCCAAAGCACGCGTCCCGCGTTCCAATCAGACATTGCAATGTTGCAAATGAAACTGGACCAGATGCAGAACGGACGTAGGAGCCGGTATGGGGGCGGGACTCAGGGACCAGTCTAGTGAAAAGATGCAGTAATAAATCAGAGCAACAACCACTGAAAATCAAATATTTAAAAATGCCATTTATGAGGGGCGCCTGGGTGGCTCAGTCGGTTAAGCGTCCGACTTCGGCTCAGGTCATGATCTCGCGGTCCGTGAGTTCAAGTCCCGCGTCGGGCTCTGTGCTGACAGCTCAGAGCCTGGAGCCTGTCTCAGATTCTGTGTCTCCCTGTCTCTCTGACCCTCCCCTGTTCATGCTCTGTCTCTCTGTCTCAAGAAAATAAATAAACGTTAAAAAAAATTTTTTTTTAAATACCACTTATGAGGGCGCCTGGCTGGCACAGTCAGTAGAGCATGTGACTCTTGATCTCAGGGTCATGAGTTCTAGCCCCACGTTGGGCATAGAAATTACTTAAACAAACAAGCAAGGAAAAACAGAAAAAAAAAATACTTAGGGATGGGGCGCCTGGGTGTCTCAGTCAATTAAGCATCCAACTTTGGCTCAGGTCATGATCTCAGGGTCCATGGGTTCGAGCCCCGCGTCAGGCTCTGTGCTGACAGACTTGGAGACTGGAGTCTGCTTCGGATTCGCTCTTTCCCTCTCTCTCTGCCCCTCCCCTGCTCACACTCACTGACTTTCTCTCTTTCTCTCTCTCAAAAATAAACATTAAAATTTTTTAAAAAAATTACTTAGGGATAAATTTAATGAAAGATATACAAGTCCCGTGTACCCTGAAAACTAGAAAACATTGCTAAATAAATAGATGTCCCCTATTCATGGGTTGGAAGACTCAGTATTGTTCAGATATTCATTCTGACGATCTATAGATTCAGTGCAATCTAATTAAACATCCCAGCAAGTTTTTTTTTCCTTCTAGAAATTGACAAGCCGGTTTTAAAATGTACATGGAGGGCCACTTGGATGGCTCAGTCGGCTCAGGTCATGAGCTCACGGTTTGTGGTTTCGAGCCCAAACCTGCTGACAGTGTGGAGCCTGCTTGGGAATCTCTCTCTCTCCCTCTCTGTCTGTCCCTACCCTGCTGGTGCTCTGTCTCTGGCAAAATAAATAAATAAATACAACTTAAAATTTTTTTTATAATAAAATGTATCTGGAAATGCAAAGACCAGGCGTGAGGCTCTTAAGGGAGGAAAATAAAAGTGAGAGGACGTGCCTGCTACCTGATTTCAAGACCTACTGCAAAGCTGTAGAAATAAAAACAGTGTGTCATTGGCAGAAGAGACACACAGATCAATGAAACAGAGTAGTCCAAAATTAGACCCACACATATGCATCCAAATAATTTTTGACAAAGATACCAATGTATTTCAGTGGGGGAAGAAAAGTGTTTGAAACAAATGGTACCAGAACAACTGAAGATCCATGTAGAAAACAGTGAATCTTGACTTGTACGTCATTCCATGTGGAAACATGAACTCAACTGCATCACAGACCTGGGGCACCTAGTTGGTTCAGTTGGAGGAGCATGTGACTCTTGATCTTGGGGTCATGAGTTCAAGCCCCACATTGGCTGTAGAGATTATTTAAAAATAAAATATTTTTTAAAAAAAGCTAAAACTCAAGCTTCTGGAAGACAACATGAGTGAAAATCTTTGCAACATTGAGCAGGCAGAAGTTTCTCAGGATACAAAACACACTAGCTAGGAAAAAAAAAAAAAACCCTGATAAATTGGACTTGATTTTTTTTTAAGTTTTTATTGTTTATTTATTTTTGAGAGAGAGAGAGAGACAATGTGAGCAGGGGTGGGGAGGAGGCACAGAGAGGGAGACGCAGAGTCCAAAGCAGCTCCAGGATCTGAGCTGTCAGCACAGAGCCCAATGCGGGGCTCAGACCCACAAGTTATGAGATCATGACTCAAGGCGAAGTTGGAAGCTTAAGCGACTGAGCCACCCAGGCGCCCCAAATTGGACTTGATTAAAATAAAACAATCCTGCTTTTCCAAAGATACCATTGAAGAAAAGGCTTTCAGAACCATGTAAAGCATTGTTTAACTTTACACAGGACTTAAAATCTTTTTGAAAGAAAATGGCATTCTCTTCACTACATGAGCTCCAATCCTTCCAAATAAATAAACATAAATATTAGCTTTATTTTTTAGTCAAGGGAACCAATGGAGTGCATAGCATAAGAGGTCCTTTGTTGAGATTGTTAACTCCCAGGACCAGGCTAGACCCAACGACCTATTTATTGAAGGCAATTGATGTCATTATAGTCAGAAAGACTCCAGATTCTGGCCGAAAAGGAAAGCAGAGGTCAAAGGCAGAGAAGTGACTGCAAATATCTGGTCCAGCAGGTAAAGTGACTGTACATAGGGAAAATGAATCACCAAGTCTGAAGGTAGGCAGGTGGGGGACGGCATGCAAAGGAGAAAAGCAGAGGGCATGATGGGTCAGGTTGATTCAGCACAGAGGCCCAGAGTGATGACGGTAGGGATAGAGCTCATTTCTAAACCTCACTGGTGCTCACTGGTTTGACAGCTTGAAACAGCCAGGCAGGAACAGACATACTTGATTTTAGATCCTATGAGGTCTGACCCCATGTAAAACCTATACGTATCAAGAAAACTCCAATTGCCAGACTTCTCTGTTAGGCACCACTCCCCGGACAACTGCCATTGTAGTTCTGTTGGCTTCATCTGGATGACTTTTCATTCTTTGCTCCACACTAGCTGTGATTGCTGTAGGTACGTAGCACAGGCAGGTCACCTGTTCCACTTCCTCTTCCCGGATGCAAACATCGTCTGTATTTCCCAGCCTCCTTTGAGGTAGGCTGTGGTCATGAAACTGGTTTCATCCAATGGAATGTGGGAGCAAGTAACATGAGCCACCTCCAGGCATGGCCACAAAAGGCCACTTGTAACCTGCCCCATTCTCTCTCTCTTTCTCTCTCTCTCTCTCTCTCTCTCTCTCTCTCTCTCTCTCTCTCTCGTCATCAGCCAGCCAAATGCAGAGGAAGCAAGAGAAGACTCCACGGTGGAAGAAGCCTGAATCCCCTCCCAGGACAGTTCACAGTCCCAGTGTCTCAGGGAGAAAATAAACCTGTATGGTCGTAAGTCACTGAGAACTGGAGGTTGTTTGTTTCGGCAGCTAGCGTTATCCTGACCAACACAAGTCTCAAGAGCTCCCCATGATAGCTTCCAATCTAGCAGGTAATGTTTGGGGCCACCAATTTAAGCAGGATTTCCATACCAGTGTGAAGGTTCCATAGGTATCTCAAGATAGAGTTGGTGAGACGGGACAAAGGTCACACAGCTACATGGATGGTGAGCCGGGGTTTGAACGGAGGTCTGTCTGACCCCAAACCTATGCTTTTCACATTCTTCCACATTACCCAAAAACAAAGAGGTGTTTAGATGTTTCGAGTGATGATCATCACGAGGATAGGCTGTAGGGCTCTGTGTAATTTACTCTCTGGCACATTTGTGCTATGTATTTTTTTTTAAGTTTATTTGTTTTGAGAGAGAGAGAGAGAGAGAGACGGAGAGAGAGCGCTCGAGCAGGGGAGGGGCAGAGAGAGGGAGAGAGAGAGAATCCCAAGCGGAATCTGCTCTGTCAGTGCGGAGCCCAGCACAGGGTTCGATCCCATGATCCTGGGATCATGACTTGAACCGAAATCAAGAATTGGACATTTAACCGACTGAGACACCCAGGTGCCCCATCTGTGCTCTGTGTTACTATAGAGCCTCCACCGCTTCCCCACAAGCCAGTGAGGTTGAGTATATATGAACATTTGAATAGGTAATGGAATCCTCATTTTTATATCAGCATCATCCCCAAGGGCTGAAACGTGGGTGATTAAAATTATTATCTGTTTCTCTAGCCAGCAACCCAAATGTTCACCAGTCTGGTAAGAGACTCTGGGGACCATGCCAGAAATATAGCTGTCTTCCTTCACCGTCCACTTCTTCCTTTCTGCCTCCACCATCCCGATCATAAACTGGGCTCTCTGCTGAATACGTGCATCTTCTTTTCCCCTGCAATGTTGAAAGAGCAGGCGATAAAGCCCCTATCTCCTGGTTTCCACATCTATAAAATGGGGGTGTGATACCTACCACATACAATTGTTGTGAGATTTAAATAAGCAATCAACGGGTGGCATGTAGGATGCTGTTCATGTTTATGCTAGTCATTATGCACCCCCTACCCCCCCAACAATCTCTCTCCACTGTTCCCACCAAACATCAAATGAGTCTTGGTATTTTGTGAATACATTTGCCGGTCTTATCACGGTGTCCCTGTGTTTTATGCCTAGTTATGTCAGCCTTGTATATCTGTGACCTTAAACTCCAAGTAGGCAGAAAACCCATGATTGCTAAGTATTTATGGGTCCCCTGACCAGACGATGAATTCATTGTTCCAACCACAATAGGACACCATTGAGCACTTCCTATCCCATGAGCTTTATATAAGGAGGCTCCAGGAATAAGACTCTGTTTCTGCCCAGTAGGATGATCAGAGGGAGGATTTTTTAATATTTATTTTTGAGAGTGTGAAAGAGGGGAAGGAGCAGAGAGAGGGGGCAGAGGATCTGAAGCAGGCTCTGTGCTGACGGCAGCAAGCCCGAGCCCAATGTGGGGTTTGAACTCACGAGCTGCTAGATCATGGCCTGAGCCGAAGTTGGATGATTTTAAAAAGTATGGCAGCTTATTATTCTTAAAAATAGCATTTTAAGGAGCACCTTGGCTGGCTCAGTCAGCGGAGCGTGCAGCTTTTATCTTGGGGTTGTAGTTGGAGCCCCACATTGGGTGTAGAGATTACTTAAAATCATTTTAAATACTTATTTATTTATTTATTTATTTATTGTTTATTTATCTTGAGAGAGAGCGTGTGTATGCATGCAGGTGCACACGTGCAGGGGAGGGGCAGAGAAAGGAAGACCGAGAATCTGTGCTGTCAGCACAGAGCATGACACGGAGCTCAGTCCCACCAACTGTGAGATCACGACATGAGCCAAAATCAAGAGGCAGATGCTTAACTGAATGAACCACCCAGGAGCTCCCCTCCAAATTTTTAAAATGGTATTTTAAGCATCTGGCTACAGAAATACCTGCTCATTTTGGAAAAATTATAGATAAAAGCATCAAAAAAAATACTCAAGAAGCAATCACTGCTGTCTTTTTAGAACCTATCCTTCCAGGGTGCATGGGTGGCTCAGTCGGTTAAACATCTGGCTCTTGCTGGGGCGCCCGGGTGGCTCAGTGGGTTAAGCCTCCGACTTCGGCTCAGGTCATGATCTCAGAGTTCATGGGTTCGAGCCCTGCATCGGGCTGTGTGCTGACAGCTCAGAACCTGGAGCCTGTTTCAGATTCTGTGTCTCCCTCTCTCTCTGCCCCTCCCCTGCTCATGCTCTGTCTCTCTCTGTCTCAAAAATAAATAAACATTAAACAAAAATTAAAAAGAAAAGAAAAACATCTGGTTCTTGGTGGCAGCTCAGGTCATGACCTCATGGTTTGTGAGTTCAAGCCCCATGTTGGGCTTCATGCATGGAGCCTGCTTGGGACTCTCTGTCCCTCCCCTGCTCACACTCTGTCAAAATAAATAAATAAATAAATAAAACAAAACAAAAAAAGAACCTGTCCTTCTAATCTTTTTTTCTCAGTTGCACATATATATTTTACAAAAATGGGATCAATTTTTATAACCTGCATTTCCTCATATTATCAATATTATATTTATTAATATTATTAATTAATTAATATTATTAATATTTCACACGTTATTGAAGATTCTCCTATGGCATAATTTTTAATGGTGCCTTAGTATCCATTGTATGGATAGATCATGATTTTTTTCATCTTTTTTTTAAAAGTGTTTATTTTTTGAGACAGTGTCTGAGCAGGGGAGGGACAGAGAGAGGCGGGGGGACAGAGGATCCAAAGCAAGCTGTGCACTGACAACAGCGAGCCTGATGTGGGCCTGGAACCCACGAGCTGTAAGATCATGTCCTGAGCTGAAGTCAGATGCTTAACCGACTGAGCCACCCAGGCGCCCCTAGACCACGATTTTTTTTTTTTTTAAAGCAACTCCCTCATGTTGTACAGTTAGGTTATTTCCAATTTTTCACCATTATTAGCAATGAACATCTCTGAATGCATTCCTCTGGTCACATCCCTAATTATTTCCTCAGAGCCCACAAGTAGAAGTTAGCATCAAAGGAAGGGCACACTGTCAAGGTATTTCCTACCCGTTGCCAAGTTCTCGATTAGGAAAATCATACCAATTCGCAACCCCACCAGCAGTGTGTAAGAACGCTATCATAAAGGCTTTTGTCCAAGATGATGATTACAAAAAAAATAATCAAGAAGATAAGTGTTTGCTAAGGGCTCGGCCCACGCCAGCTGTGTTTATTTGTTGAACTCTGTAGCCATGTTCCTTGGACCAAATGCTGAAGGTCCTTCAGACTCTTTTTATTTAGTGCCTCTTTCAACACCCTGACACTTTGACCCAAGTTTTATCCGCAGGAAAGGAGATTTCTGGTAAATACGGTTTCCAGTTTGGAAACTCAGTTCAAGCACTTCCACGTCTTGTCCCAGCATGGACCACCTCTGTGATTTTAACTGCTGGGAATCAGTCAGAAGGGGCTGCTGCTGACTTGGGGCCGAGAGCGTACGTGCTTATAAGAAATGAAAGAGCTGGTTTGGGGTGAAAAAGTCATGTTCCGAGGTACAAAGGAAAAACCAATAACAACCCAAGGGTTTGGAGTTTCATTTGACCTGCTCTGATAATATCACTATGGTGATGGGCCCCGTAAACAGTTGCAAAACAGCAAGATGAAAAGGAACGAGCCAGTTCCACCCAGGAGATCTGGAGTTATTTTAGGGATCAAGGCAATGTCATCTGGGGTAAATACGGAATGCAAAATCTGTTCTTTTAATAATCATCCCCTTCTTTTGTGAAGCTGAACAAAGGGCCGGCAGATCGGTCATGTGTGTCTTCAGGGCTGAGAAGGAAGCACGGCCAAAAGAATGGAAATAGTGGTTAATAACAGATGCGGGGTTGAGTCTTCTCACACCCTTGGCCTCTGGGACTCCTGCTGAGCCCGGTGTGGAGTCCAAGCGTGGAACACGGGTGATGTTGTCGGGAAGGGCCGGCCTGGTTGGAGAGGCTGGGATCGGGACCGCCGGGAACTGAACTTGGTTGTCTGCCCCTGACCTTGATTCCTGGGCCAGAGCGGGTGGAGGGAAGCATCTTCAAGGCCACAGTCGGCCTCCAGAGCATCACCATCTGCCGCGGATGACATCTGCCACTCCCATCCCCATGCTGTTCTCTTTGAACCCCTGACTCAGCGAGCCCCGTTCCAAAAAAGCAGAACTCGCTATTTTTGCACCAAGAAAAAAAATGTCAGGCGATACACTTGCTGAACTCCTTCCTGACCCCGAAACTCTTACTCTTTACCCTTAACCCCTTGCTCTTTGTTCCCTTCTCTCTCCCCTGCCTGCCCCCCCCACCCGGGCTTCCGTTTCAGGCTGCTAAATTGCAACCTCCACCATTCTGTCTAGTGAAAACTATCAAGGGAAAAGATTTTTTTCTGCAGCCACGGAGGCAGGAGCAGTTCCTGCCACACGGAAGTTTCTCCGTAAGTGCTGGCTGGTAGGAACTGAACTGAAAAGCCCATGACTACCCTAAAGTGGACGTTTCCACAAGTGTATCTGAGACAACGGCTATGTGTTCATTCATTCACCCGTTCAACAAATATCTGAGTACCCACTAGAGGCCACAGCTTCTGCTGGGGATTGGAGCGAGAGCTCGGGGCCTGTCCTTACAGAGATTACATTCTAATGTAATTAGAATCAAATCAGGTCGACCCCAATACCTCGGTGGTGACCACAATTGTCATCCTATCATAGAGCCTTCTCCGATCATTGGACATAAAATCACACTCACCCCCTGTTCCCTGTTTAATTTTTCTCCCCAGTACTTATCATCCCAGGGCATGTTATATATATACACTTTTTTGGTTTTTGGTTTATTCGTCGGCCTTCCGACGCAAAAATATATCCCCTTTGACAGTGATTTGTCTGTGGGGTTCACTGCTGAAGCCCCAGGACCATGCCTAGCACACAGCAGGTGTTCAAACAAATATGTGTCAAATCAATTTGTTCAATGAACTGATTAGTCCCCTGGAACTTTCTAGCAGAAATCTCCAGGGAAGGAGCTGAGAAGAACTCCAGAGGATCATAACAACAAATGACAACTGTCCCGGGCTCTGTGATTTCTAAAGCAGGGGGCCATATGCAGGGCTACTCGGGGGACTTCACCTCCTGATTTCCTCCTTGTAAAGTGGAAATAATAATGCCTACCTTTGGGAACTGTTGTGGCAGGTGGATAAGGTAATACACGTTAATCACCCACCCTGGGACCCCAGTACACGGTAGGTGCCCCGTGTCTGCGGAGGAAAACTAATGTTTCTTTATTATTTGAGCTTCATAATTCCGCGTGGACATTATCATTATCGCCACTTAACTGACAAAGAAAACAGAGCTCACGGAGGCTTAGTGATCTGCTCATGGCAGCTCAGGTGGGACTAAACACCCCCCCCCCCCCCCAGAGGGGCAGAATTCCAAATGCTGTGCCTTATCTGTAAGCCCACAGCTGCCAGCTCCGGCAGGAAAGCACATCTCACAAGAGCCTCCAAATCCTTCTCTGCCCTCACTTTGCTGGTCCTGTTTTCGGCGGCCACACCACCCATTGCTGTGGGAAGGAGGAGAGCTCTGGGAAGTAAGCCTAAGCAAGAAGGATTGTGCACTCGGTTAGGAGGTGAAGGACAAATCTCCCTCCCCCGCCCGTTCTGCGGCCTCCCGCAGTGCCTCCCTGAGTTTTCTATAGCTCCCACTTCTCCAGTGTCTTGGGGATGCTTGGCCTCCCAACATCTATGCCAGTGGGGATTCTGGTCCAATCAAGGGCAATGGGCCAAGAGACTTATCAGCATAAACAAATCTCAGGTTATGTGGGAGGCAATTTACAAATATCCAACCCAGAAAGGCAGCCATTGCTGTTCCCATTTTATGGATGAGAAAGATGAAGCCCAGACAGATGAATGATCTTGTTGGAGGTCATGTAGCTACCAAGCGAGGAAGGCTCTGGATCTAAAGCCACATCTGCCTGCCTTAGAAGCCCATGCTCCTCAGTCACACCAAAGTATGGGGTGAGCGTTAGGGAGGTAGGTGCCCGAGGATGCCTATCCCAGCATTATTTTGAAGGAAACTGGAAACAGACTAAAAAATACAAAAACAGGGGATGGTTCTATAAATTATAATGAGTGTGGCCAGTAGAATATTTTACAATTATTGAAAATGATACAAAGAATGTGATGACATAGAAAAGTCCTTATGATAAACAGAAAATGTGGGCTACAAAATATATGTCCATAGAGATTACATTAAAAAATTGTTTTTAATTTTTTATTAAAAAAATTTTTTTTAATGTTTTTATTTATTTTTGAGACAGAGAGAGGCAGAGCATGAGCAGGGGAGGGGCAGAGAGAGGGAGACACAGAATCCGAAACAGGCTCCAGCCTCTCAGCCGTCAGCACAGAGCCCGATGCGGGGCTCGAGCTCACAGACCACGAGATCATGACCTGAGCCAAATTCCGACGCTTAACCGAGTGAGCTACCCAGGCGCCCCTAAAGATTACAATGTATAAACATGGGAGGGCTGAAAGGAAGCATACACACATGACCCTATGATCATCACTGTGTGGTGAGATTTGGAGGGATTCCCCCGCCCCCGAGACTAGTCTTTCTGCAATGTGATTAAATTACTTTGCAATTTACAGATTAAAAAAAAAAAAAAAGATCAGACACAGTTTTCAGAAGTCTTGTAGCTTTGACACACAGAGCACAGGAACCAGCGTGCCTTGTTTTCAAGGCTAACTAGATGACTTTCCTTTACCAACAGCTCCTGGAGACCCACCTGCTCCCAAGTGTTAGCTCTTCCTGCACAAGCACCTGCCCATGCCAGCACTGGGCATCGTTCTCACCCACCTCTGTGTCTGTCTGCTAATGGCAGGCATCCATCTACAGCTGCTCTGTCCAACACGGTGACCATTGCCACGTGTGGGTGTTTACGTTTCAATTAAATAAATAATTTGGTGTCTCGGTCTCACCGACCATATTCCAAGTGCTCAATAGCCACACTCAGCTAGTGGCTACCGTAGTGGACAGCACAGATACAGAATGTTTCTTAATAATAGGGAGCCTGGGTGGCTCGGTGGGTTAAGTGTCCGACTCTTGATTTCGGTTCAGATCATGATCTCATGGTTCATGGGACTGAGCCCTGCATCAGGGCTGTCAGCACAGATCCAGCCTGGAATTCCCTCTCTCCCTCTCTCTTTGCCCCTACCCTCGTCAAAGTAAATAAATAAACTTAAAAAAAGAAATTAGGGGCGCCTGGATGGCTTGGTTGAGCGTTGGACCCTTGGTTTCAGCTTGGGTCATGATCTCTCAGTTTGTGCCTTTGAGCCCCATATCAGGTTCTTTGCTGTTTGCTGTCAGCATGAGCCTTGCTTGGAATTCTCTCTCTCTCTCTCTCTCTCTCTCTCTCTCTCTCTCTCCCTCTCTGCCCCTCCTTGGCTTGTGTTCTCTCTCTCTCTCAAAACAAATAAATAAACTTTAAAAAAAACTCCACAAAATACATCTAAAAAAGAATGTTTCTAACATGGCAGAAAGTTCTATCAGATAGCAGTGATGTAGCATCCAGACTGAAGACAATCTCTTGAACTTGGCCACCTCTGATCAATGGGTTGGCCGGACCATGACTTTTCCATCCCTGAGACTGTACTCTCTCATCCCATCTATGCTCTCCAGAGAATTCAGGGATCGGGGAAAATTAAGGCTGGCCCCTCCCACTCAAAGGTGGGGCCTCCCAATTATAGTTATTTAGAAGTGCTTTGCAGAGTGAAGGTCGATCAGGCAGGGCGGGACAGTGGAGAGGGTAAGAGTATTGCTTTTTATTATGAATGTTCTCAACAGAAGCCACTTATTGATGTCTACCATGTGCCAAGCACTGTATGTATTTTATCGTCATTAATACTCACAACCCTGCAAAATAGGTTTTACTCCATTATATACGAAGATGAAGGCACTGAGGCTCAAAGAAGTCAACGGAAACTTGCCCATGAACCAGAAGCCATACCTTCAGACACCAAGGCTCATGCCGTTTCCATTAGGCCAATGTGCCTCAGCGGGGAGAGGAGGAGTCCAAATCTCAGAGAAGGATTCTCACTGGCCCTGCTTGTATAACAAGCCTGTCTTGGGACCAATCACATTGGAAGGAAAGATCGGTACCACATTGGCCTGGCCTAAGCCGTCCACCACTGTACGGGCAGGGGCAGTGATAGTCTGATTCGAACCATCTGAGGTTGGGGAAAGGTAGTTGCCAAAGAGAAATAATTGTCAGTGGGCCTACCCACGCACTGGTGTCATTTGTTTTCAAAATTCTCTCGGGGAGAACCTTAATAGCAATTACTGCCATCTTTCATGGAGAGCCTGGGTATTGTGGCATGTACTTTTCCCATGCATTACTGTTGATCCTTACACTTGGACACGTTGTTCTTCAGTAATGTTGTGATTGTTTTCTTTCTTCGAGTAGAAATAGTAGATTTGATTTCCTGGAAACTCAGACGTGACCTCCCTAGGTTCTCTGTGGTCTGTTTCCCATAGCTGGCCCACCCCTGCATCACGTGCCAGACTAATTCAAGTCATCCACATATTAAACATCAAATCCTTTGCCCTGAAGCCTACACTCTCTGAGAGTTAAATGAATAAGACATTCACACACAGGATTACTCATTAGGTTGGGCACCAAGGGGCCAATTCTAGAACAGAACTTAGTCTACACTCAGTGGACTGGGGACTGGACAGTTGACTGGAGGCTGGACCGGATGCCCTCCAGAGGGCCCTGGAGAGCTGAGAGGTCTGAGTTTCAATGGTCAGGGGAGAAGGAGGAATGTTCCCGGGCCATGGCTTCTCCTTGGATTGAGTCCAGCCTACACAAGAGCCGCTTGGGGCCCAAGTTGTCTAAGTAAACACTGATTCCTTGACGAGTTTCCAAAATCGGGAACAGAGCAACTGTTTGGTTTGAACAGGCTGTGCTCTGTAAACCACCGCCTGCATATCACCAGGGCCCCATGTAAATATTTTAGCTACAGATTGGAAGAACACAACTTTTTTTTTTTTAATCCCATCACTTCATTGCGAGACTTATAATGAATTATGTGTCGTCTCTGTTGTTAAACTTAAAATGAATTATGTGTTATTTCTATTTGTTGGGAGGTTTGATTCCCTAATTTGGTGATAAGCATCTTAGATGTAGCTCTACAGGGACTGTTAGGGTTTGAGGAGAGCCCAATAAATAGCATGCCGTTTCTGCCTGCTTGAATTTGGAACAAAACGAAGACACAGGAATCAAGTAGGTAGAGATGAAAGTATCATTTTATTATCAGTAGAACTGATTATGGAGATGTTGGCTTCAGGTGTATGAGTTAGGATCTTTCTAATTCTTCACTCCAGACTTAGGCAGACTTAGTCATTCCGTCTGAGACAGCACTGGCCCGGGGTAGACCGGTGGAGAAGCAGAAGAAAACATGTGTAGCCAGAGAGAAGAAAGGAAGGAAGGCACTGAGCTAAGCATTTCCTGTTTCTTCTCCCAAAGCCACCAATCACTGAGCACCTCCTTCTCTAGGAAACAGTAAGACGGGGGACCCAGAGCAGCTGAGACGTCAGCGTGATGGGCCTCCTGCCTCGTGGAGACATGAAGCCAGAGAGAAGGACGTTCTCCACGAATAGACCTTGATAGAGCACGAGACAAAGTGAGGATCTGGTCAAGAATCTCCCCAGACACAGCGTCTTGGCAGAGATGACAACTGCTTGAATCAGAAAGCAGAACTTGATCTTGAGGACAAACAGTTTACCTTCAGGCATAGCTGCAGCAACACTGGTAATAAATACTCAGAAAAACAGAGACTCAGGAGTACTGTTCCTATTATGGCTCTGATCACCACAACTGACCTCACTTGCTGAGAACAGGCCACCCTCTGTCCAACAGCACCTCCCCTCTAGACTGTGGCAGACAAGACCTGTGGTACTGAGCGGGCCCTGGGTTGAGTAGAAATTAACGTTGTGGATTTCAAACCTGATCCCCTAAATGTTTCCTTTCTTGGTTATGTGGCAGAATGGGTTTCTCCCGGCTCTGCCCTCTCTCTGCCCCTTCGCATTGTCAGCCCTGGAAAGAGATGAAAAGGCAGGGCTTTAACACAATAACGCCCCAAAGATCTACAAAAACCTATAAATATTGTCACACAGAAATAGGTGTCTTTAGCCTCAGTCACAGGGGTTGTGGTGGATGGAGCCAGAGGCCCTGGGGGGAGGGCAAGGAGGCAGAAGATGAAATTTTGAAAAAGGCAAAGGAGAGAAGGTACGTGCGGAGAGCAGAGGAATAGTAAAAGATGTCTTACACCATCCTCTTGACTTTGAAGGTGTTTGTGATTTGGGCTGGCTATAAGGTGGGGAACTTCTTGGGAGCGGATACTACCTGTTTGCTTTGCAGGGGTTGCTGGGCATGAGGACAGGGTTTTATTTACACGGCATCGCCATCCTCAATTTCTGGTGGCCTCTACCAGATTCTCATTGATGACCACGCCTTGTCCCTTCCTTCTCTGCAAGGTCTTTCTCCCATCTGTCTCATTTCTATTTTCACTGCTCATTAACTCTCCTTGGAACTGTTGGAAAAACTTCTCACCTAGACTTCCTGCCTTTATCACCTCTTGTGCATTTCCTACCAGACTGATCTTTCTGAAAAACAGATCTGAACTACTCAAGGCTCTGTGTTATTCAAAGGTCTCTGCTTGCTCCCCATTACCTATAAAATAAAGTCTGAGATCCGAGATCCTCAGGCAAGCATCCAACTTCTCCCCCACCGTTATTATTCATACATCCTGCACACTAACACAAGTATAGCTAGGTGAGTATGGGATATTGGATTAAAAAGAAAGAGGTTAGGGGTAAACTGGACAAATGAACCAGATTTGCAGGAAACTGGTAAGAAGGAGAAACCATTTGGTTTCATGTATTTGTTTGTTTGTTTGTTTAAAGTTTATTTAGAGACAGAGAGGGCAAGCGAGGAGGGGCGGAGAGAGAGGAAGAGAGAGAGAATCCCAAGCAGGCTCTGTGCTGTCAGCACGGAGCCCGACGTGGGGCTTGAACTCCCGAATCGTGAGATCATCACCTCAGCTGAAGCCAAGAGTCAGACGCTTAACTGACTGAGCCACCCAGGTGCCTGTTTGGTATTTTTAATATTTATTGGGTCTTCCTAAATATCCAGCCAGAGGAAAATGATGATCTATAAAATCTCTGCTTATGATATGTTATATACTTACAGTTTAAATTACATTTATGGTTCAAAAACAGGGTAGTCCAGAGGTGCCCGGGTGGCTCAGTCAGTTGAGTGTCCGACTTCGGCTCAGGTCATGATCTCACGGTCTGTGAGTTTGAGCCCCACGTCGGGCTCTGTGCTGGCAGCTCAGAGCCTGGAGCCTGCTTCTGATTCTGTGTCTCCCTCTCTCTCTCTGCCCCTCCCCCGCTTGCGCCCTGTCTTTCTCTCTTAAAAATAAATAAACATTAAAAAAAATGTAAAAACATGTTTTTGAAAAGGTGGGAATACACCCAAATGTTAGCAGTGGTTGTTTTGGGGTGTTTTCTTTAACATGCAAGTATTACTTTTATTATGGGAGAAAACATTTTATACAAAAATTTATTGCGGAGGCCCCTGGGTGGCTCAGTTGGTGAAGCATCCGACTCTTGATTTTTGCTCAGGTCATGATCTCATGGTGAGATCAAGCCCCTCATCAGGCTCTATGCTAGGTGTTAAGCCTGCTTAAAATTCTCCCTCTCCCTCTCCCTCCCTCTCCCTCTCCCTCTCCCTCCCCCCTCCCCTGCTCATGCTCGGGCTCTCTCTCTCTCTCTCTCTCTCTCTCTGTCTCAAAAAAAAATGTATCGTGACACTATATTAGTTTCCTTCAGAGAAACAGATAGGATTGATCAATTGATTATAAGAAATTGCCTATCACAATTAGGGAGGCTTGTGAGTCCCAAATTTGCAGCAGGCCTGACAGGCTGGACACCCAGTGGAGTTGATGGTACAGTTCCAACCCAAAAGCAGTCTGCTGGAGAATTCCCCCCCTGCTTGGGAGGCTGGTCTTTTTGTTTTATTCAGGCCTTCAACTGACTAAATGAGGCCCACCCACACTATGGAGGGTGGCCTGCTTACTCAAAGATTAAAATATTAATGACATCCACAAACACCCTCCATATAAAACTGACAGTTGACATATAAAATTAACCATCACAGATAGCATAACCAGTAAAGTATTCTTTCCAAAAAAATAAATCTAACTGAATCTTATCAATCTTCTACATCTATATTTATCAGTTTACATGAACAGCAGGGTATAGAGAAGTATGTTAAAGGCTGCTATGGGAATGTGCTTATCCAACCCCGTATGAAACAAATTCATAGCATAAAAAAATAGAGGAAGGGTAATAGATAAAAACTGGCTTGAGAGCCTATCAGCTAAACGTGATGCATGGACCTTGTTTGGATCCTGATTTGAATGAACCAATCGTAAAGAGACATGTATGAGAGAGTCAGAAAAATCTGCACCTTAACTAGGTATTAGTTGATATTAAGGGTTGGGTTTTTTTTTTTTTTTTTTTTACATGTTAATAGTATTGTAGTTATGTTTTCTTTTTTTTAATTTTTTTACATTTTTTTATTTATTTTTGAGAAACAGAGTGAGAAAAAGCATGAGCAGGGGAGGGGCAGAGAGAGAGGGAGACGCAGAATGCGAAGCAGGCTCCAGGCTCTGAGCTGTCAGCACAGAGCCTGACGCGGGGCTCGAACCCACAAACTGTGAGATCATGAGCTGAGCTGAAGTCGGACTCTCAACTGACTGAGCCACCCAGGCGCCCCTGTAGTTATGTTTCTAAAACAAGAGATCTTGTTTCTTAGAAATATGTCAGGAGGCACTTACCAATGGAACGGTTTGACATCTGAGTTCTGCTTTAGGATAACCCAGCACATTGCGAGGACATAGAACAGAAAAAATGTCCACATATTGACTGTTGGTGCTGGGAGGTGAGGAATGGTTACGTTATGCTCTCTACTTCTGTGTATGTTTAAAATCTTTCCATTAAGACATCCAATTTTTTACCTCTACTTCCAGCCAGAAGGATGAGAACTAGCTGCTGTGAGCCTCGAAAATGACCTATTCTACAGCACAGATATTCCATATTCTATATTCACACTTTCCTATATAAAGGGACATATCAGTGAGATTCTCCCAGCTCACAAAACAGCAAATCTACACCAGCATTCTCCAAGAGAAATAGAATGCAGGCCACATATATATGATTTACAGTTTTCTAGGCCATAGTAATGAAAGTAAAAAGGAATGAGTGATGGGGCGCCTGGTGGCTCAGTTGGTTAAGCATCCGACTTCGGCTCAGGTCATGATCTCACAGTTGGTGGGTTCAAGCCCTGAGTCAGGCTCTGTGCTGACAGCTCGGAGCCCGGAGCCTGCTTCGGATTCTGCGTCTCCCTCTGTCTCTGCCCCTCTCCCTCTCGTGCTCTGTCTGTCTCTCTCTCAAAAATAAATAATAAACATTTAAAAAAGCTTAAAAAAAAAAAGGGAACAAGTGAAATCAATGCTAATAACACTTTTACTTGAGGGGCACCTGGCTGGCTCAGTCGGTAGAGTGAGCAACTCTTGATCTTGGGGTTGTAAATTCGAGCCTCACGCTGGGTATAGAGATTATTTTAAAATAAAATGTTTAAAAAGATTATTTAAAAAAATAACAATTTTAGGGGTTCCTGGGTGACTTCAGTCGGTTAAGCGTCTGACTCTTGATTTTGGCTCAGGTCATGATGTCACCATTGTGAGATCAAGCCCCGCATCGGGCTCCGTGATGAGTGTGGAGACTGCTTGGGATTCTCTTTCCCTCTTTCTCTGCCCCTCCCTCTTTCTCTCTAAAAATAAATGAGTAAAAAAATTTTTTTTAAATAACAATTTTACTTGACTCGGTATTTCCCAAATATTATCATTTCAACATGTAATACAAAAACTATGAAGGAGATATTTACATTCTTTTTTTCATCCTAAATCTTTAAAATCTGGCATGTGTTTTATATACTGCGTATCTCAGTTTGGCCGAGCCACATTGTAAGTGCTCAACAGCCACGTGTGGTGAATGGCCGCCATGTTGGATGGTGCAGACCTACAGACTGGGCAAAACCAAAAACTCCGGGATTCTTCTCTATCCTACTTCATATACATGGTCTAGTTCTTGGGCTGGCTTCTTCATGGCTGCATGAGGACTTCTCAGAGAAACCAGAGCAACGTGTTTCCAGTTCCCAATGAACAGGACTGAGAACCTGGCAAAGATCTTCTGATGTCTTATCGACCCATATCTGCCGTCCTTGAACCCATCATTGGCAAAGGGCACGGGATTCATGACTGAGTAATCAGAGGCTTGGAGCTGGCATCAATTTCCTGAGTCTCACAGCTATTAGTCAGAAGGGGAGGAATGTGACGGAATGGATGTTGGGGGCCAAGCTGAAAGTCTATACCTGGATGGGTTCTAGCACCCAGGAATACCACCTAGACTGCTTGAAATCGTCTCCACTGCTCAAAGGGCAAGAGAACACAATTCCTCACTGGGGCATCTTTAATGACCTTCGCCACAAAGGGGTAAAGAGGTTATTAATACGATCTGTTTTCAGGCCAGCCAGCATGAAGCTGAGTATTGACAGAGATCAGTAAGACTTTCCCGGGGGGGAAAAAACCCAAATACCATGTTCTTACAGCACAGTGTGGATGTGTAGCGTTGATGAAACAGCCCCGCCCTAGCTTCTATACATCTGCTCTGCCCACCGCTCATTAGTTGTGGGACCTTATGCAGACCACTTAGCTGTCCTGGCTATGTTTCCCATTTGTAAAATACAGGATTCCATTACAAAGGTGGTCGGCCTTTGTTCTTCCTTTTAATGATATCTTACAAGAAGGCCAGACATATAAAACAGATGAAAGCAGAGCATCTCTGCTGGCAGTGATGACGGGGACCTGGCCTCTTCCCCAGTTGACCACTGTGTCGTTCTTTTTTAGATTTAACAAATATTTACGTTGCATTTACAGTATGCCCGACTCTGTTCTAGGTGCCTTGCATGCATGAACTGATTTAAAATTTCATTTACATCCAGGGGTGCCTGGGTGGCTCAGTAGGTTAAGATTTCAGCTTAGGTCGTGATCTCACAGCATAGGATTGAGCCCTGAGTCAGGCTCAGCAAGGAGCTCGGAGCCTGTTTGGGATTCTCTCTCTCTCTCCCTCTCTCTCTGCCCCTCTCCCGCTGGTTCTCTCTCTCTCTTCCTCTCTCTCTCTCTCAAAATTAATAGATAAACTTTAAAAAGTTTTCATTTAAATCCACCTAAAGGCCCTATGAAGCAGACATTATTATGATCCACTGCTTACATGAAGCTATCGAGGCCCAGAGGAGTTGAGTAACTTTCCAAAAGTCACACGGCTAGTAAGTAACAGAGCTAGGATTCAAACCCGAGACAATCCAGTTCCAATCCACGTTCTTATCTTCTCAAAGCCCCGTGGTTCCAGTGAGCTAGATGATGCTTGAGACCCCCTCCAGGCTTCAAGTCTGTCATCCCAGGAGTAACAATCCGGTTTGTTGCTTGTTTGTTTCAGCAGAATTCCTTTGTTCGGCCCCCAGAACTCCACTATGGTGCAAAGGGCAGGGATGGCGGGAGAGTGATGGAGAGGGCTTTTCTTCTCCAGACCCTGGAGGAGTCTTAATTCCCCCTTCTCCCAGCTCACTTCAACTGAAGCCCACTGACTCTGACTTCAGGCTTTTGCCTCCCTACCCCTACCCCACAACGCCAGGGTTAGGGGGTGCCTTTTTCTCCCTACCTACCCCCAAACTCCATTTTCCTAACTTCAATTCACGGCTAACACTAGACACATGTTGTGATCTTGCAAACTAATAAGAAATATGTTTGGCCTTTGTCCAGTCTCTGGCACAGCACTCCTAAATCTCTTGTCATTTCTTAAGTGATAGGAACAATCAGAACATCTCTTCTTATAATACTTGGTTTTTGTCTCCAGTTTCTGAAATAGCTCCAGAGGGATGAAAGTGAAAGGAACACCTTTTGTTATTCATAACAAGCCCCTTTGGGCTGCTCCTGAGTTTATGTTAATGTGGTGACTTTAGGAAAGCCCCTAGGTTTGGGGGGGGTGGGTGTTGGTTGTCAGGGGAACCAACCATGTGATCAGAGGGTTGGAACTTTCAGGCCCACCTCCCAACTTCTGGGCAGGGGAGGGGGGGCTGCAGAGTGAGTTCAACCACTGATGGCCAATGATTTAATTAATCATGCCTGTGAAATGAAGCCTCCATAAAAACAAACAAACAAACAAACAAAACACAAAAAAACAAGAAAAAAAAAAATCCCTAACCTAAAGGATTCATAGAGCTTCCTGTTAGGTTGGCAAACAAGACCGCATCCAGGAGAGTGCCCCCCAGACTCTCCAAGGGCAGGAGAAGCTTCTGTGCTCAAGCCCTTCCCAAACCTTTCCCTCTATGTCTCTGCATCGGGCTGTTCATTTTTATTCTTTAAAATATCCTTTTAGGGGCACCTGGGTGGCTTGATTGGTTAAGCATCCGACTCTTGGTTTCGGCTCAGGTCATGATCCCAGGGTCTGTGGGACTGAGCCCACCCCCCCCCCCCCCCCCCCCCCCCCGTGTCGGTCTCTGTGCTGAACACAGAGCCTGCTTGGGATTCTCTCTCTACCCTCTCTCTCTGCCCCTCCCTCCCCCTAAAAATAAATAAATAAACTTAAAAAAAGTTTAAAGTATCCTTTTATAATCAACTGGAATTCTAGGAAGCAAACTGGTTTCCTGAGTTCTGTGAGTCATTCTAGCAAATTACCAAACCCGAGGAGGGGGGCATGGGAACTCCCTGCTTGTCGTCCGTTTATAGAAGTCCCGGAGGCTCAGACCTCCCAGGGGAATCTAAAGTGGTATGTGTGGGGCGCCTGGGTGGCTCAGTCAGTAGAGCACCCGACTTCGGCTCTGGTCATGATCTCACAGCTCATGAGTTCAAGCCCTACATGGGGCTCTGTGCTGACAGCTTGGAGCCTGGGGCCTGCTTCAGATTCTGTGTCTCCGTCTCTCTGACCCTCCCCCGTTCATGCTCTGTCTCTCTCTGTCTCAAAATAAATAAACGTTAAAATAAATAAATAAATAAATAAAAACCTTAAAAAAAATAAAATAATAAAATAAAAATATTGGGGCATCCGTGTGGCTCTGTCAGTTGAGCGTCCAACTCTTGATCTCAGCTCAGGGCTTGATCTCAGGGTCGTGAGTTCAATCCCTTCGTTGGGCTCCATGCTGGGCGTGAAGCCTACTTAAATAAATAAAGATAAAAATATCGAGGAATCGGGAGGGGGGGATTGACGGATGTTTAAGCACACAGACTCACAAGTTGTAAATAAGTCCTAGAGATCTAACACACAGTATAGTGAATGTGGACACCGATATTGCATTGTAATCATCAAACTTGCCAAGAGACCAGAAGTTAATTATTCCAACCCCTGGAAGGCAAGGATAGTTAGGTGGCATGATAAAGGCGCTAATTATTGTTACAATGACAATAGGAGTACCACCTATAAATGAAATGTACATAACCTGTTGTGCACCTAACGTTTGCACAATGCTGCATGTCAAATGCATTTCTGTTAAAAAATCAATGAACGTTTATTTATTCATTGAGCATTTTCGTTTGTAGCAGGCAGCGCTCTGAGCGTGTTGCCTGCATTGTTTCACTTCAGCCTCGTTATCACCGTATGTAATAAAGCTGCCATTGATTCTCGCGTTCCAGGGAAGGAAGATGGGGAACAGAGAGGTAAAGGAACTCTGCCAAAGCCACACGGTCAACAGGTGGGGGAAGCAGGCCTCATGCCCAGACAGAGCCCACTTCTCCATTACACATGGGAGGCATAGTGTGTCAAGCCCGTGATACCTTGATGGCCCATAAAATTGTTTTTGCTTTCATTTATTTTGAACAATTTCTTTTTTTTTTTAGAGGAAGAGAGAGAGAGAGAGTGAGCATGAGTGGAGGAAGGGCAGAGGGAGAGAGAGAGTCTCAAGGAGGCTCCCCACTCTGTGTGGAGCCCACCGCGGGGCTCTATCCCACGAACCATGGGATCATGACCTGAGCCAAAATCAAGAGTCGGATGCTCAGCTGAGCCACACAGGTGTCCCATTTTCATTTATTTTAAAATCAGAAGAAAAATGAAAATAATGATAATGAGTATGTAATAACAAATTCAGTCTGGATTAGATTCATCTTTATTCCAACACACCCATAAGATATGACATTTAATCTTTAAAAAAATTTTTTTTTACATTTATTTATTTTTGAGAAACAGTGAGACAAATCATGAGCGGGGGAGGGGCAGAGAGAGAAGGAGACACAGAATCTGAAGCAGGCTCCAGGCTCTGAGCTGTCAGCACAGAGGTTGTGACACGGGGCTCGAACCTACAAACTGTGAGATCATGACCTGAGCCGAAGTCGGACGCTCAACCGACTGAGCCACCCAGGCGCCCTGACATTTAATCCTTTTTATGGAGGGAAGGGCCCTACAATGGCAAGACTGCCCATAAAATCAGGACCCCTTACTGCAGGTCCCTAAGCCCAGGCCACTGGGCTTAAACCACTAGGACTCCCCAACTCTCTGAACCCCAGTTAACTCACTTTAAGACTGGATATCTGTGTGAGAAATCAGAAAGTCACCCTTTCTCTGCCTCAGGTCTCCCCTCTGTAAGATGGGAATAATAAATAGTGTTGATTTGTCTGCAGCCGTGAGGATGCCGTGAGTAACTGTGCCCGGCACCTTAGCATGGGCCTGATGCTAAGCATTAGCCATGGGCATCACGCCTGATGCTCAGTAAGGACTCCGGCCCCCGCTAGCTACAGCTGGCCTGACTTGTTGCCGCCTGAGGGTCTGAAGCCTAAGGGTCTGAAAGAGCCAGATGGCCCACAGCCTCGGTGCAACAACACCTCATCAGTCACACCAGGAAGTCTACAGCAGCCTCCGGGGAGATTCTGATGTATTCTTCAACCAACCAGGGGAGATCCACACTTCTAAAAGCTTCCAGTCCTCAGCGATAATTTCTCCCCTTCCCATACCCCTCCCCATTCCCCCGGGCCCCTTTCCATCTTAGCTCTGTTTCTGCAGGCAGCAGGACAGAAAGGTCTCAGTCTTATGTGAGTATAGAAAAAAGAGCACAGAGTTGGAGCTCTCAGGAACCAGCTTTGCAGCCCAGCTCTGCCAGAACAAGCTTGGATGAGTCATTCAACCTCTTCGAGCCGCTGAGCCCTCAGGTGGACAACGGGAACTCATAACTAAATCAGGAACTAAGACTTTTTCTTTAAACATTTATTTATTTTTGAGAGACAGAGAGGGAGAGACAGAGAGGGAATGGGGGAGGGGCGGAGAGAGAAGGAGACACAGAATCCGAAGCAGGCTCCAGGCTCTGAGCTGTTAGCACAGGGCCTGACGCGGGGCTTGAACTCACAAACGGCAAGATCATGACCTGAACCCAAGTCAGACACTTAACCGACTGAGCCACCCGGGCGTCTCTAAGTTGGGACTAATAGTTGTGACCATTAGTCCCACAGGGTAGTACTAGAAACATGAGGGCTTTGGGGTCAGAGTCCTTCAGTTCAAATCATGGCTTCTACCCCCTGGCAGCACATGACCTTGCCTCTCCAAGTCTAAGAGTCTCCCTTGTAAAATGGGGAATAATAATAGTCCCCATCTCAAAGGGTTATTGGGATGATGAAATGAGATATTTAGATCCAAAGCCCTTTGCAGCACTGGTTACACAGTAAGTGTTCTGTAAAGGTCAGCAATTGTTACTTTAATGACAATTGTGCCTCTTCATGAGCACTTTGGCCTGCAGTCCAGTTTCCCAACTGCGCACAGTAGATGCTCAATGAATAGCTGTGGAGTGAAGAGATGATTGAATGAATGAATGAATGGATGGATGAATGCATTAATGAACAAACATGCCATCCTTCTCAATCCAGAACTCTTTTTCTTTAGGCCGAATCCTCTTGATCTAATGGCAATAGGAAACTTTGCAGCCTCAGGACTCTCCATTTTCTTGTTCTTTCTTGACTGGCTAAAGCAGTTAAAAATATGTCCACAACTCTGACCCTCCCTTCCAAATGTGGGCCCTGATTCCCTTCCCCTTGACTGCGAGCTAAATCTAGTGCCTCAGTTCTAACAAACAGATTTTTTTTTTAACGTTTATTTTTTTCTGAGACAGAGAGAGACAGAGCATGAACGGGGGGAGGGTCAGAGAGAGAGGGAGACACAGAATTCGAAGCGGGCTCCAGGCTCCGAGCTGTCAGCACAGAGCCTGACGCAGGGCTCGAACTCACAGACCGCGAGATCATGACCTGAGCTGAAGTCGGATGCTCAACCGACTGAGCCACCCAGGTGCCCCTCTAACAGACTTAAGTAGAAGTGACAGTGTGCAACTTCCAAGACCAGGTCATAAAATCCATCAAGACTTCCATCCCTGTCTCTCTTGGATTGCTTGTCCTTGTGGATGACAGCGGCCACGTCATGAGCACGCTCGGGCAGCTCTGCGGAGAGGTACGCGTAATGACGAACTGAGGCTTCTCAGTTCCAACAGCCACGGGAGCGAGCAGATCCTCCGGCCCCAGTCAAGCCTTCAGATTATGGCAGCCCCAGCCAACAGTTGGGGTGACAACCTCAACAGAAGCTGTGAGCAAGAACCACCCAATTTTCTGACCCACAGAAAGTGGGGTACTAAGTGTTGTTTTGCTGCATCTGGATGGCTCAGTTAAGCGTCTGACTCTAGATTTCGGCTCAGGTCATAATCTCAAGGTTCGTGGGTTCCAGCCCCACATCAGGCTCTGCGCTGACAGTGTGAAACCTGCTTGGGATCCTCTCTCTCTCTCTCTTTTTCTTTCTCTGCCCCTTCCCTGCTCTCATGCTCTCAAAATAAATAAATAAACTTAAAAAAAAAAGTGTTGTTTTAAGCTGCTATGTTTGGGAATAATTTGTTACTAACACTAATATTTGTATGAATATTCTTTTTTTAATTTTTATTTTTTTATTCTTTTAAGTTTATTTATTTATTTTGAAAGAGAGAGAGAGAGAGCACAAGCAGGGGAGGGGCAGAGAGAAGGAGAGACAGAATCCCAAGCAGGCTCCTCACCATCAGCACACAGCCTAATGTAGGGCTTGAACTCATGAACCATGAGATTATGACCCGAACTGAGATTAAGAGTCAGACGCTTAACCGACTGTGCCACCCAGGTGCCCCTCTTTTTTTTTTTAAGTTTATTTATATACTTTGAGAGAGACAGAGATAGCATGAGTGGGGGAGGGGCAGAAAGAAGAGAGAGAAAGAATCCCGAGCAGGGACTCGAACCCACAAAGCCGCGAGATCGTGACCTAAGCCGAAACCAAGAGTTGGATGCTTAACCGACTGAGCCACCCAGGCGCTCCTGCATGAATATTCTTGATGAAAGATCGAACAGATGCTTTTCTGACAATGCCTGGCTCATGGAGACAGCTGACAATTCCTTCTCCATGTTGCTTTGTCGCTATTCAGAAAGCCCGAATCCACACTTCACTCGTGACGCTGCTATTACGAGACCACGCCTGCCAGCTGACTACGGACCTCTTCCTCCCTAGGATCTCAGGTGGGATGCATTGTGCCATTGGTCGCACACCAGTCCTCAGTGGGATGGGCACCACCAGATTCCCAGTTGGGAAGGAAGAGTCAGGCTTTGCAGCAAGCAGGCCAGTCAGTAGCTCATAGTTAAAAGAATCATATCATCAATTTCAGGGGGGCCCATCTCAGGGAAACTGTTTCCTTACTGACAGCGCCCATGTTGTTCTAACAGCAGCTAATCCTTTCAGCTTATTTAGAGACCACTTCAGAGTCCTTTCCCCGCCTAGCCAAGCCTCTGCATCCGCTGGCGACTATGCTGGTAGCCCTTTGTGTCTGGGAAGCCCCTGCCTAATGTGGAAAAGTGCCTAGAAAGAGTGTCTGTGCCTGACCAGATTGAGAACTCCAGGCTGAATTCTTCTTATCTCACAAGGAGGGCATCAGCAGTTGGGCTGTCCCGAGGGCATGGCCAGCGTAGCTATGGCCATTGAGTTCAACGGTCTTTACTGAGCACCTGCTATGTGCCAGTCGCTGGAGACAAGGCCAGGACACAAAGATGTGTGTAGACAAGGTCCTCGCCCTCAAGGAACTCGTGGTCTGCTTGGGAAGACGGGCAAATCAGCAAACCAATCAAGAGTTACCATCCAGAGCAACAAGCAGAGGTTGACTCATAAACCAGGTAAACCGAGAGCACAGAGCAGAAGAGAAACAAGGAAGAGTTCCTTCCATGAGGATGGAGAAGACGGGACCGATTCAGGAAATACTGAGGAGTCAGTCCTGAGCCAAGAGGAGAAAATCCTGGGTTGAGGACCGTGAAGGCTTGGGCAAGGATTCCTCTGAGTTCTTAGTCATAGCTTCTGAGGATCTAATTTATCCCCCTCAGACCCCTCTTAGAGTCCAGCTGGGACGTTGACTAGCAGACCGAACTTGGAATTTGAAGGGAGATCTTACAAAAAGAGGTCAAAGTCCGTAAGCCCATGCTCAGTTTGTAGCAAGGATCCTGAGACAAGAGTCAAGTGCAGGTTCTTGTCACTTCTGCAATCTGTTCACGTTCCCCATCCGCACTGCCCTCACCTGGGTCCCGGCCACCATCCCCTCTTGCTTGGACTATCACAGTGGTTGCCTAACCCGTCTCCCCTTTCCGAGCTTCATTTCTACTCTAAATCCAGGTGCCAGGAGGAGCTCTTTAAAAAATTCAAATTGGATAATGTCACTCCCCTGCTTAGACCCTTGAAAGGTCTTCTGTTACTCTTAGGATAAAATCCACTCTCCTTTCCATGCTTACCTGGCCCCTAAGTCCACCTTCTGCCCACTTCTCCAACTTCCTTTCCTGCCCTGCCCCACCGTGTCCCACACGCTGTCCTTCTACTGTTGCCCAAATATACCAAACTCTTTCCATTCAGAGCCATCCATTCATTCAGAACATAGTTATCAGGAACTTTCTATGTGCCAGACATTGTTTGGTTGCTGAAAATATAGCAGGGAATACAATGCACACAAATCCTTGCCCTTTGGAAGCTTCTATTTTAGTGGAGGAAGACAGACTATAAACAAGAGAAGCAAATAAATATAGTACATCAGACGGGGCAAAAAAGCAGAGAGGGGAGTAGAGACATTGGAGAATGGGTCTGCAATTTTCAACATGGAAGCCAGAGATGGCCTCAAGAAGGTGACATTTGAGCCCTGAAGGGGGTGAGAATACAAGCCATGCAGATAGGTGGGAAAAGAGCATTCTTGGCAGAGGGGATAGCAAGTGCAAAGGCCCTGAGGCTGGGTCATGCCAATTATGCATAAGAAACAGCAAGGAGGCCAGATGGGCTGGAGGGGAGTGAGCGATGAGATCTGAGAGGTAACAGGCATCCTAATCAGGCTCACCTGAACATGAGACTGGCATAAGAACTTCGGCATCTGTGGATATTTCCAACTGGAACATTCTACTCTGACTCTCTACATGTCTGGCTCTTTCCCACCCTACAGATCTCAGAGAGACTTTCTTTGACCAACCTCATACTCCACTTTCAGAACACTCACAAAATAGTCTTCATAATCAGTAGCTAAACAAGTGGGGGCAAGAGAGCTGTCTGCCTTGTTGACAATCATAAACCCAGTGCTTAGCAGACTACCCAGCACTCAATAAGTGCTCAGTAAATAACTTGTTGAATGAAAGAACCAAAGAGGGAGGTTCTGTAATTACTATTCCTCCCTTGAAGCCTCTGGAGTATAAAGAAAAACGTTTTGATGTTGGAGGATCATCCCTCGGAAATCCGTGGGCAAAAAGCTTTCAGAGAGAGAGAGATTAACAAAAGAAAAATGAAAAACATGCCATCTTGAAAGACCTGGGAATTAGAATGGCCTGAGCTTCTGAAAAAATAACATCGGAGGCTATAGAAGGTAAAGGAACAGAACCTTCAAAACATTACGTGAAAAATATTGTTCACAGGGAACTCTGCGTCTAGCCAATCCATCAACTAGGTGTGAGGGAGAATAAATACAATTTCAGGTACGCAACCTTTCAAAATGTCCTACCTCTTGTGCACTTCTTCTCAGAAAGCGATTGATGATGTACTCCACCCAGATGAGAGGAAACTGAAAGAAAAAGACAAGTATCGGGGAGATAGTGGCTCCAACCCAGGAGAAGGGCGAGGAGAGCTTCCAAGCTGATGGCAAAAAGGAAGATTCAGCGAGACACCTGTGCCGGGGGGCTCATTCCAGATGGGACCAGAGGGGCAGATGACTCCGGGATTGAGATCTCCCAAAAATAGGGAAATTCACACATTATCTACTCCATGCAACCAGGACTGCCTGCCTTGTTTGCAAAATGAAACAGAGAGGCTTCCAGCTTAAAATTTGAGAATTTCAAGACGGCAATAGCGAAGCAAGTGGCTGGGCTCTCCTGAGGATGAAGCCTGGTGCCTACTGCACGGGTCACACGCCCAGGAACCTGGCCTTGCACGTGATCGTGTGGAAAACTGTACTGATAGCTGTTCTTATCTATAAGCTAAGAGAAACTAGCTCTAGTTGACTTAAGGAGCAAGGGAATTTATGAAGAGTGTTAGGTGACCCATAAAATCCCAGGAGGGCTGGAGAGCTTCCATCATAGCTACCCAGCTAGAAACAACTCCTCAAACCAGACTGTGGGCTGGCATGGGGAGAATGACACTGCTGCTGTCCCCAAGTAGCTGGTACCACAGCTCGGAGAGACGCCACTGGCTGGCTCAGTTCTCCTAAGGGGAAATTCCCCAAATACAGGAAGGGTTTAACATCTGGACAACAAGGGAGAATGACAAATATCCACCGTGAAGTATGGAAAACATTGGTGACATGGAGATTAAAAAAAACAAAAAACTAAGCGAGTAAAAATAAAATGAGATGAATGTAAACGTAGAGACAAATAAAATTAACAGTTGTTTACAAAAGGAAACACGATGCTGGTTGTACCATCTGGCTCATCAGTGTTCTATATTTGCATAGTCTGCATAACGTAAAAACTGAATGCGGATTTAACCCCAAATGTCATTATTTATCACGTTGTGAAGTTGGTCAGGGGACAATCGGGGTTGTTGATGATTTAGGAACGCTAAATGTCATCTGCTGTCACAGGAAGTTAATAGAGAACCCCTCAAATTGATAAGTACAAAGTTCGAAGTAAAACCACATTTAGAGGAGCGCCTGGGTGGCTCAGTCAGTTGAGCGTCTGACTTCGGCTCAGGTCACGATCTCGCGGTTCACAAGTTCGAGCCCCATGTCAGGCTCTGTGCTGACAGCTCAGAGCCTGGAACTTGCTTTGGATTCTGTGTCTCCCTCTTTCTCTGCCCTTCCCCTGCTTGCACTCTGTGTGTGTGTGTGTGTGTGTGTGTGTGTGTGTGTGTGTGTGTGTCTCCCCCTCTCTCTTTCTCTCTCTCTCTCAAAAATAAATAAACATTAAAAAAAAATCTTTTTAAATCACATTTAGAAATGTGGACATTAATGCCCAAAAAAGTTGTTAAAACATTGTAAGCGGCCGTCTGGGGGAACAAGACTGGAGAACAGGAAGAGGGGACTTAGGGGACCTGCTACTTTTGTTGTTGTTTGTTTTGTCATAAGCCTTTTGATGCTTGTTTTTGTCTGGCTGTGTTACGCTCTGTTGCAATAATAAATCCTGCAAAGCTCCATGGCTTAACACAATAACAGGTGGGGTTTTTTTTTTCCTTCTTCTTCCAGAATCCAGTGTGGGCTGGGTAGCCCTCTTCAGTCTTGTAGCCCCATCATCTGGAGCTAGGTCATGGCAAAAAGAAGAAAAAGCTGGGGGGTAGGTGGGACATTGTGAAGGGCCAAGCCTCAAAATGGCTTATATTGCTTCCATCCGACCATCCAGAACTCAGACACTTGGACCCAACGTAGCTCTAGACAGCAGGGAAATGTGGTCTTCCCAGGAAGACACACGGCACTGTCTGCTTCAACACCTGTTACTTTTTCTTTTATTTTTTTTTTCATGTTTTATTTATTTTTGAGAGAGAGTGAGAAACGGAGTGTGAGTGGGGAAGGGACAGAGAGAGAGGAAGACACAGAACCCGAAGAGTCCGACACAGGGGTCGAACTCACAAGCCATGAAATCATGACCTGAGTGGAAGCTGGACATTTAACCGACTGAGCAAATGAGGTGCCCCGAGAGCAGTGAATCTTTAAAAGTTAATAGACTTTATTATTTAGAGAAGTTTTAGGTCACCAGAAAAATCGATCAGAAGTGCAGACAGTTTTTCCATATACCCTCTCTTCCCTCACTACACACATAATTTTCTCAAATTTTTAAAAATATGCAACACTTCATGAATTTGTGCATCATCCTTGCACGGTGACATGCTAATCTTCTCTGTGTTGTTCCAACTTTAGTATATGTGCTGCTGAAGTGAGCACAATTTCCTCAAAACTTTTTAAAGTTTATTTATTTATTTGGAGGGGGGTAGGGTTAGCGAGAGAGAGAGAGAGAGAGAGAGAGAGAGAATCCCAAGCAAGCTCTGCACTGTCAGCCTGGAGCCCCACATGGGGCTCGAACTCCTGAACCATGAGATCTTGACCTGAGCCAAAATCAACAGTCGGATGCTTAACCGTCTGAGCCACCCAGGCACCCCAATTGCCTCAATTTTTAATATCTTGCAGTTGTGTGGAACATTTGTTATAGTTGATGAGCCAATATTGACACATCACTGTTAACTAAGTCCAGAGTGTATGCTAGGGTCCCTCCTGGTGTTTTACACTTCTGTGGGTTTCATCAAATGCATAATGTCATGTATCCACTCTTTCAGTATTGTGCATATCTCCTGTGCCTTAAATATCTTCTGTGCTGCGCCCCTTCATTTCTCCCCCACCCTGCCACCCTGCCAGCCCCCATGTTCCCTGGACCCCTGGCAACCACAGATCCTCTTTCTGCCTCCATAATTTTGCCTTTTCTGGAATGTCATATAGTTGGGATGATTTAGTATGAAGCCTTTTCAGACTGGCTTGTTCCACTTAGCAATACGCATGTACGCTTCCTCTATGTGTTTTCGTGCCTGGATAGCTCATTTCCTTTTAAGCGTTGGATAATATATTCCATTGTTTGGATGTACTGCTGTTTGTTTATATCCATTCACCTATTGCAAGACATCTTGGTTGTTTCTAATTTTGGGCAGTTATGAGGAGAGCTGCCATAAACATACATGTGTAGGTTTTTATGCAGACATAAGTTTTCAACTCATTTGGGTAAATACAAACGCAACTGTAGAAAAAAATCGTTGCTGAATCTTATGGTAACATGATGTTTAGCTTTGTAAGAAAGTGCCAGACCGTCTTCCAACATGGCTGTGCGTTTTGAACTCCCTCCCCAGCAATGAATGGGACTTCTTCCTGATGCCCTACTTCCGCATCAGCATTTGGTGTTGTCATCGTTGTGGACTTTAGCTATTTTGATAAGTGTATAGTGGCATCTCATTGTGGTCGTAATTTGAAATTCCCCAATGACGTGTGAGACTGAGCCTCATTTCATCTACTTATTTGCCACAAGCACATCTTCTCTGGAAAGACGTTGGTGCAGACCTTTGGCCCCCTTTTTCGCCGGGTTGTTTGTTTTCTGGATCGTTGAGTGTGTTTGTTTGTTTAAGTGGGCTCCATGCTGAGCGTGGAGCCCAATACAGGGCTCGAACTCACAACCCCGAGATCAAGAGTTGCACGTTCCACTGACTGAGTCGGCCAGGGGCCCCTAGAATCCTTTCGATTGCTCTAGCACCATTTGTTGAAAAGATTATCCTTTTTCCATTGAATTTGCCTTTGCTCCTTCATAAAAGATCAGTTGACTATATTCACGTGGGTCTGATTCTGAGCTCTCTGTTCTGTTCCATTGATCTGTTTATTCTTCCATCAATACCACACTGTCTCAATGACTGTATCTTTAGAGTAAGTCTTGGCAGTTGGGTAATGTCAATCGTCTGACTGTGTTCTCCTTCTTTGTTTAATGTTTTTTATTTATTTTTAAGAGAGAGAGTGCCTGCAGGGGAGGGACCAAGGATCTGAGGATCCGAAGTGGGCTCTGTGCTGACTGACAGCAGTGAGCCCGATGTGGGCTCCGAACTCACAAACTGCAAGATCATGAGCTGAGCCAAAGTCAGACGTTCAACTGAGCCACCCCCGTGCCCCAATGACTTTGTTCTTCTTTAATGCTGTGCTGGCGATTCCAGATCTTTTGCTTGTTCACATAAACTCAGTTTGTCAATATCCAGAAAGTAACTGGCTTGCATTTTGACTGAGATTGAACTGAATCTACGGACCCAGTTGAGAATATCTTAACAATACTGAGTTTTCTTATCCGTGAACAAAGACTATCGCTCCTTTTATTTAGTTGTTCTTTGATTTCCTTCATCAGAGTTTTGCCATTTTCCTCACATAGATCTTGCATGTATTTGTTAGATATTATACCTAAGTGTTTAATTTTGGGGGTGCTAATGTAAACAATATTGTTTTAAATTTCAAATTCCACTTGTTCTTTGCTAGCATATAGGAAGGTGATTGGTGTTTATGTATTAACTTGTATCCTATAACCTTGCTGTAATTGCTTTTTTTTAATTTTTAAATTAAAAAAAAATTTAATGTTTATTTGCAAGAGAGAGAGGCAGAGCATGAGCACAAGAGGGGCAGAGAAAGAGGGAGACACAGAATCCGAAGCAGGTTGCAGGCTCTGAGCTGTCAGCCCAGAGCCCGATGTGGGGCTTGAACTCACGAACCATGAGGTCATGACCTGAGCTGAAGTCGGATGCTCAACCGACTGAGCCACCCAGGCACACCCTCAATTTTTTAATTTTTTAAACCACTTTATTGATGAATGATTGACATACAAAAAGCTATACAGATTAAATGTGCACAACTTGTTGAGTTTAAGATGCGGCTGTTTTTTTTTTTTCTTTTTTAAAATTTACATCCAAAATAGTTAGCATATAGTGCAACAATGATTTCAGGAGTAGATTCCTTAGTGCCCCTTACCCATTTAGCCCATCGACCCTCCCACAACCCCTCCAGCAACCGTCTGTTTATTCTCTATATTTAAGAGTCTCTTATGTTTTGTCTCCCTCCCTGTTTTTATTATTTTTGCTTCCCTTCCCTTAGGTTCATCTGTTTTGTCTCTTAAAGTCCTCATGAGTGAAGTCATATGATACTTGTCTTTCTCTGACTAATTTCACTTAGCATAATAGCCTCCAGTTCCATCCACGTAGTTGCAAATGGCAAGATTTCATTCTTTTTGACTGACGAGTAATACTCCATTGTATGTGTATCCCACATCATCTTTATCCATTCATCCATCGATGGACATTTGGGCTCTTTCCATACTTTGGCTATTGTCGATAGCGCTGCTATAAATGTGGGGGTGCATGTGTCCCTTCGAAACAGCACACCTGTATCCCATGGATTAATGCCTAGTAGTGCCATTGCTGGGTCGTAGGGTAGTTGTCCTTTTAGTTTTTTGAGGAGCCTCCATACTGTTTTCCAGAGTGGCTGCACCAGCTTGCATTCCCAGCTGTAATTGCTTTTTAGTTCCACAAGGCTTTTGCTGATGCTTTGGGATTTTCTACATACACAATCATGCCATCTGGGAACAAAGTGAGTTTTATCTCTTCCTTCCCAATCTGTATATTTTATACCATTTACTTTTTATTCCGTGTATGTATTCTTTTGCTAAAAATGTTTATTTTCTTTTAAATTTTTTGGGGGTGCCTGGGTGGCTCAGTCAGTTAAGCATCCGACTTCAGCTCAGGTCATGATCTCAAGGTTTGTGGCTTCAAGCCCTGTGTCAGGCTCTGTGCTGACAGCTCAGAACCTGGAGCCTGCTTCAGATTCTGTGTCTCCTTCTCTTTCTGCCCCTCCCCCACTTGTGCTCCGTCTCTCTCTGTCTCTCAAAAATAAATAAATGTAAAAAAAATTAAAAGCAATTTTTTTAAGGTTTGAGAGAGAGAGATAGAGAGCATGGGGAGGATAGAGGCAGAGAGAGGGAGAGACAGGAGGGAGAGAGAGAATCCCAAGCAGGCTCTGCACTGTCAGCTCAGAGCCCAATGAGGGGCTTGAACTCACAAACCAAAAAATCATGACCTGAGCCAAGGTTGGATGCTTAACTGACTGAGCCACCCAGATGCCCCAGAACGTTTATTATTTTTTTAAAGATTGTATTTTTAATCTCTACACCCAGTGTTGGACTTGAACTCACAACCCTGAGATCAAGAGTCACGTGCTCTACTGACTGAGCCCGTCAGGCGCCCCTAAAAATGTCTCATATTCACAATTAAAGGACACCTTGGAAGGGTTCTTGGTCTGCCAGTGTGCTAAGGCACTCTGTCTTCAGACACAAAATCCTAAGTCTCTGTTCCCTTGCTCCTCCAAAGTTAATGATGTTACGGAGAACAAGCATTGGTGAGGATGTGGGGAGACTGAAATGCTTGTGCACTGTTGGTGGGAATTTAAAATGGGGTGGCCACTATGGAAAGCAGTGTGCAGGTTCCTCAAGACGTTAAAAACAGAATTACCAGTGAACCAGTGATCCAGAAGTTCCAGTGTTAGGTATTTACCCCCCAAGAACTGAAAGCGAGATCTCAAAAGAGGTATTTGCACACCTATGTTTATTGCAGCATTATGCACGACTAGGGTTGTGGAACCAATCCAAATGTCTACAGACAAATGAATGGATACAGAAAATGTGGTAGGGGCACCTGGGTGGCTCAGTTGGTTAAGCGTCTAGCTCTTGATGTCAGCTCAGGTCATGATGTCACTATTCGTGAGTTCGAGCCCCATGTCAGGCTTTGCAGATTCTCTCTCTCCCTCTCTCTCTCTGCCCTTCCCCCAGCTCGCACTCGCAAGCGTGCGCGCTCTCTCTCTCTCAAAATAAATAAATAAACTTAAAAATTAAAAAAAAAGAAAATGTGGTGATACACACAATGGACTATTATTCAGCCTTAAAAAGGAAGGAAACCCTGTCAGTGCTATCGTGGATGGACCTGAGACATTATGCTAAGTGGAATAAGCCGGCCACAGAAAGATAAATTTTGGTATGATTCCACTTACGTGAGGTACCTAGGGTAGTCAAACTGATAGAAACAGAAAGTAGAATGGTAGCTGCCAGGGGCTGGGGGAAGGGAAGTGGGAAGTTAATGGGTACAGAGTTTCGGTTTTGTAAGACGAAAACGTTCTAGAGATCTGTTGCACAACACTGTGAATATACTTAATGCTACTGAACTGTACAAAATGATTAAGATGAGGGGCGCCTGGGTGGCTCAGTCAGTGAGCGTCCGACTCAGGATTTCGGCTCAGGTCACGATCCCAGGGTTGTGGGATCGAGCCCCATGTTGGGCTCTGCGCTGAGTGTGGAGCCTGCTTGGGATTCTCTCTCTCTCTCTGTCTATCTTTCTCTCTCTCTCTCTCCCCCTCTGCCCCTCTCCTGTGTGCACCTTCTCTCGCTCTCTAAAATAATAATAATAATAAAAGATTAAGATGATACATTTAATGATATGTGATTTTTAGCAGAATTTCAAAAAATGTTAATGATCTTTCCATATTGAACTGGAAGGCTTTTCGGGTCCCACCAGACCCTATAGAAATCTGTCTGTAAGCAAATACTTAAACATGTCATGTTATTACTGTTTAAGTTTTAAATAGTAAGTATCTTTTAAGTGTCTTAAAGGGACTGCTTGAGGAAAAAAAACGATTATGTTGCAGTGAGAGCAGCCAACTCTAATTTATCAGATTTGAAAAGTGAAATTTACGTTTCTTGAGTTTTCTTAAGGACATCAAAAGCACACGGCATTTGCTGGGATTAAACAAGTTTCAGTTTTCTGAGTCAAAAAAAAAAAATGCAGTTATTCAACTACCCTTTATTGTGTAAAGAATTGGAACCGGCCACGCTGTCTGGGTAATTAGTTTGTTTTCAATCTTAAAAGCACGTCAAAAGTATTTCCTTATTTGTTTTGCGGACTAGGAAGCTCAGAGCAAGATTTGCAGCACATCTCTAACTTCTACCTGGAACTTTATTTTTTTTAATTTATTTATTTACTTACTTTAAAGTAGGCTCAAAAATAAATAAATAAATAAATAAATAAACGTTAAAAAAAAAAAAAAAGGGGGCGCCTGGGTGGCTCAGTCGGTTAAGCGTCCGACTTCGGCTCAGGTCATGATCTCTCCGTCTGTGAGTTCAAGCCCCGCGTCGGGCTCTGTGCTGACAGCTCAGAGCCCGGAGCCTGTTTCAGATTCTGTGTCTCCCTCTCTCTGACCCTCCCCCGTTCATGCTCTGTCTCTCTCTGTCTCAAAAAAAAAATAAATAAATGTTAAAAAATAATAATAATAATAAAGTAGGCTCCACGCCCAACCTGGGGCTCAAACTCATGACCCTGAGATCAAGAGTCGCATTCTATCGACTTAAGCCAGCCAGGCACCCTCTACCCGGAACTTTAGGAAATAATGCATTGGGGCAACTTTGTGTTTTATTTTGTCTCTTATTTCATCTGACTTATTCCCTCCCCTAATTTTTGCTTGGCCCAGCTTCATCACTTAATTTTTTTTTTTTAAATCTTTTGCACAAGACACATTTCGTAAATCCTCTTTGGACCACGGTTGGCGTAGATAAATAAATAAAATAGAAATGACGAATGTGAACTGAACACCTTACAGATATGGTCTTATATAGTCATAAATTTCCAAACATCATCAAGTCCATGACTTCCAAAAACAAATAAAACACCAAGGCCAAGTGAAATTCATCCTATGAGGCAGAAGGAAGTAGCAAAGCATTAGGGGTGGACTCTTTAACTAGTATATTTCATATCTCTTTGTAAACAGGAAGCAGAAGCTCTAACAGCCAAGCAGCTGATGGGGAGGGGGGGGAGTAGGGGGGAGGAGGTGGGGAGGAAGGCTGGGTTCCTGAACCAGCTCGTTCTGGGGCAGCCTTGATTGAAGACACCAGCAACCTTCTAAGAAAGAGGTAGGAAGCTGAAACTATGCAGTGAGGAAACTTTTAAACACGCAGATGTATCATAAATCAAGACGACACTAATGACTCCTGTCCTGTTAGTCATAATCTGCTTCGAGTGGTTTCTCCAGCAGTGGGAGTGAGGGACTTTGAGCTATCCCCTTTGCTACGGAATTAAATCAAACTGAGTAAGTGCTGCATCAATTAGGCTTTTTGGTTGCAAGCCACAGAAATGGATTCTAGCTTCAGCGAAAACCAGAATACACTAGAAGGATGTTATGGACTGAATGCTTGTGTTTCCCCCAAATTTGTATGTGGAAGCCCTGTCCCCCAGTGTGATGGTATTTAGAGATGTGGCATTTGGGAGGAAATTAGGGTTAGATGACGTTGTGAGGGTGGGGCTCTCATGACACGATTAGTGCCCTTATGAGAAGAGACACCAGGGACCTAGCCCTCCCTCCCACTCACAGCACGCACAAAGACGAGTTCATGTGAGCACATAGCGAGATGCCAGCCACCTCCACAAAAGGCCTTAGAATGCAGCCCACCTGGCTGGCATTTTGATCCTAGATTCCCCAGCCTCTAGAACTGTGAGAGATAAATTTCACGATGGCGGCCTGAGTTGACTGCGACAAAGGATATGGGGGTTCGCAGAACCAAGAGGAAACCGTGGGGCCAGCTTGGAAAATCAGTGGAACGAAGGGATCTCTGAAAGCCCATCAGCCACATTTGTACAATTCCTGGGACAAAAGGCACTATTCCTGTGGACCGGGAGTCAGCAAACTATGGTCCGCTGGTCAATTCTTGCCCGCCACGTGCTTTTGCAAATAAAGTTTTATCGGAACTACCTCTTTCTTACACCATCGCTGGTTTCTCCTAGCAGGACTGCAGGGAACAGTGACTGCCCAGAGAGTACTCATACATTGACATGTTGTCTGTGGCTGCCTCTGCCCTGTGGCAGCAAAACGGAGTAGTTTTGCAGAGATCGTATGACCTGCAAAAGCCTAAAATATCTACCCCAAAAGTTCGCTGCCATAGACTAACAGAATAGAATGACATGGTGCCTCCTCCCGCCTCCCCAAACTGTACAATGCGCTGCTGGCCTTGTCTGGAGGGAAGCTGGATAGCAGAAATTACAGCTAAGGTTATGCTGGATAAGGATAGGTCAAGTTCATAGGCTTCCTCTGTGATGGATGTGGGGTTTCCAGCCCCCTTTCCCATTCTCTGTGTCCTTTGAGAGTCCATTGGCTGAGCTTAAGTCCTGGGCCCATCTCTGTGCTATGGGACAGAGGGTGGAAGGATCAGGCCCTCTTGGCTTCATTTACAAGGGTGCCAGGCATTCTTAGAAGATGCCAAGTGAGTTCCTACACAGGGGGCTTGGGGTTCTACTAGCAGGAAGGGGGAGCCGGATGCTGATTGGCTGGAAGTCTATGAATGTCCTCCTAAATACTTACGAACAGCACAATCATTGTGACCCATCAAGATCCACACGGCTCTCTCGTTCATTCGTTGTCATGCCGCACGTCCGGAATCTGGCCACTTCTCACCCCTGCCGAAACCCTGGTCCGGGCCAGCATCATCTCATACCTCTTACATCATTGCAGGAGGTACCTTGTTCTCCCCGCTGCTTCCAGCCTTGCTTACTATGGTCCGTTCTCCACACAGCTGTCAGAATATTCAACTGTTTGTTTCCCAGTAAACTCGAAGTAATATTATGTCATGGCTCTGTCCACGGTGTCCAGTGGCTTCCTATCTAACTCAGGGTCAAAGCCAAAATTGTCACCATGGCCTACCAGGGCGTGATCTGTCCCCCCACTGGCTCTCTGATCTTACCTCCTACCATTCTTCCCTTCCTCACTCTGTTCCAGCCACGCCAGCCTCCTGGCCAGTCCTGCAAACACGCAGGCATTGTCTTGCCTCAAGGCCTTGCATCTGGCCCTTCCTTCCGCCTAGGAATCTGTTCCCCCTGGAAAGCTGCATGACTTCATCCCTCAAGTCCTTCAGCCCTTGCTTAAATGTCTTCTCCGCAGAGAGGGTGTCCTTGACCTCCATGACCTCTGTCTGCCTCACCCTGCTTTCTCTCTCTCCGTAGCCTCTCTCACCACCAGACACGTGACACACGGCTGTTCCTTTGTTGTCTGTGCATCTCAGAGAGTCAACTCTGCGAGGGCTCCTGCGCCACAGTGAATTCTGCCTGAAGCAGAGTAGCACTTGATGAATAAATGTTAAGTGGAAGAATCCTGGGGCACCTGGGTGGCTCGGTTAAGCGTCTGCCTCGTGCTTTCAGCTCAGGTCATGATCTCGCCGTTTGTGGGTTTGAGCCTCGCGTTGGGCTCTGTGCTGGCAGGGCGGGGCCTGCTCGGGATTCTCTCTCTCCCTCTCTCTCTCTGCCCCTCCTACATGCTCGCTCTCTCGCTCTCTCTCTCTCAAAATAAATAAATAAACTTTATTATTATTATTTTTTTAATTTTTGTAATGTTTATTTTTGAGAGAGAGAGACAGAGCACAGGGGAGGGGGGAGCAGAGAGAGCAGGAGACACAGAATCTGAAGCAGGCTCCAGGCTCTGACTCATCAGCACAGAGCCCGACGCGGGGCTTGAACTCGCAAACCGTGAGATCATGACCTGAGCGGAAGTCCGACGCTTAACGGACTGAGCCACCCAGGCGCCCCTAATAAATAAACTTTAAAAACAAAGTTAAGTGGGAGAATTCTGACCCAGGAAGGCGCTGCTTCCCTTGAACCCTGGGAAACTCAGGACCCTGAAGCCCCCCAGAGTGTGAAAATGAACCTCTTTTCCCTACCCTTGGAATGTTGATCTGGAAATCCCTGACTTCAGACAGAGGGAATTTCCAGGCTATAAAACTAAAAGCTGAAGGCATTGACTCTTTAAACCCCCAAAAGCCTTAAGAGCAGGGAAAGGGGTACTAGCAGCGTCAAAACGATTTTCTTTTTCTTGTCCCCGTTGCCCTCCTTTATTTTTCCTCATAGCATTGTCACTGTTTGAAATGGAGCTGAAGCCCCATCTAGGCACTTGGCCGTTTCTGTATTTTCTGAGGCGACAGACAGCTCGAGGAAGAGGCATGCAGACAAGGCCTACGCTAGTCTTTATCTCTGGGTGGCGCAGTGACTGCCTTGAGCATGGTCATGTGACCCCATTGAGACAAAGGAGAATCAGGAGCCATTTAAGTCAATGGGATGGCCAGAGAAATAGAGCATCTTCTTCCTGCTGGTATTAAGAAAGAACAAGATTAAGCCTAGCATTGCTGGTGCCGGTGCCACAGCCAGGGAAGAGCCTTCCTATATAAAGTTTTACAACAAAGAGACAGAGAGAGACTGGTCCTGATCCTGTTGAGCCCCTGGATCCAGCCGTACCTGAAGTCGGTGGACTTTTCAGATTCGTGTTGCCTCAGCCAGCTTGAGCTGGATTTTCTGTTACCGCTAAGTGATCATTGCTTTTTGATTCACTCTTCCCTCCTGCCTCCCTGTTCATTCATCCCCTCTAACTCCTCTTCTGTTGGTAGGAGCCGTATCTCTAGGTCAGACCTCAAGTCCTGAAATAGGATACAAAAGCACTTCCTGCTCAAAGCCAAACAACAGGATGAAGGAGGGGAAAGGTCAGTCTATTTTCCCCATGTTTTCAAGCATTTGGATGCTTGTCAACAACAAGACAGAACTTCTAGCTTTTGATCTGATGGTTTTGGAGCTCTGTCAATGCCAAAGGGCCTGATTCTCATGCTCTCCTTGGAATTGTAAGACTTACTAGAATTTGTGCAGAACTTGGAGAAAAGGACCCTGAATACATTTGCTGAAATATTTGTACAACTTTCCCTTAATCTACTTAAGTGATGTCATTGCTTTTGGAACATTTTGAGCTATTTTTCCTTTCTAACGTTAGAAGAAGAGAGATAGACGCATGTGGACTGTATCTTTAATATTAAAAGAAGAGAGGTAGACACATAAAGTAGGCTTTTAAAAAATACATAACATTCGTCATTTTTTCTTTTCTTTTTTTAAATGTTTGTTTTTGAGAGAGAGCTTGCACAAGTGGGGGAGGGGCAGAGAGAGACGGAGACACAGAATCCGAAGCAGGCTCCAGGCTCCCAGCTGTCAGCACAGAGCCCGACGTGGGGCCTGAAATCACAAACCACGAGATCATGACCTGAGCCGAAGTCAGATTCTTAACCGACTGAGCCACCCAGAGGCCCCAGAAATTCCATAATTTATTTTTCTGTTTTCTCTCTCTTTTCTAAGTATGCTTCATGCCCAGCGCAGAGCCCGATGTGAGGCTTGAACTCACAATCCTGAGATCGAGTCAGATGCTTAAACAACTGAGCCACAGAGGTGCCCTCATTCTCTCTTTGCTGGGCGTTTGAGTTATCTCTGATGTTTGCTCTAATACATAACGCTATGTTGGCATCCGTCTGTGTTTGCTTGTTTGTGTAAGTATCTCTAAATGTGGAATTGCCGGGTTAAAGGATTTAAACACTAAAGTTTTGGGGCACCTGGGTGGCTCAGTCAGTTAAGCAGCCAACTTTGGCTCAGGTCATGTTCTCCGGGTTCGTGGTTCAAGCCCCGCGTCGGGCTCTGTGCTGACAGCTCAGAGCCTGGAGCCTGCTTCGGATTCTGTGTCTCCTTCTCTCTCTGCCTCTCCTCTGCTCACACTCTGTCTGTCTGTCTCTCTCTTTCAAAAAAAAAAAAAAAAAAAAAAAAAAAAGAATAAACAAAAAAGAAAGAAAAAAGAAAAAACTTAAAAAAATTTTTTTAACACCTAGGGCCTAACTTTCATCCTCTGCAGAGGTTATACTGGCTTCTACCAACGGTGCACAGGAGTGCTTTGGACGGTAAACTCCCCCCACCAATAAAAAACATTGGTAGGTATCTCAATCTGTCTGTGCTCTTAGAACAAACTACCACAGAATGGGTGGTACGTTAACAATATAAGTTTATTTCTCACGGTTCTGGAGGCTGGGAAGTCTAAGATCAAGGTGCTGGTAGATTGGGAGTCTGGTGAGAACCCCCTTCCCAGGTCACATACGCCTCTCTTTTCGCTTCTCCTGTATTGGGAGGAACAGGCAGACTCTGAGATCTGTTTTACAAGGACTCTAACCCTGTTTCTGAGAGCTCTGCCCTCATGACCTTTCTAAGGTCCCACCTCCAAGTACCATCCCATTGGGGAGCATCCAGTCAATGCGGTGGGATGTGCCTCCTTGTAGTACCCAGCCAATATTAGGGAACACACTGAAGTGAGTCATTTGCTCTCATTTCACCTTCATTGTGTTGGCCAGAAACCAAACTCAAATTGATCTGGCCAAAAATTGACTTTGTGAGGGAAATGGCTTCAGGCAAGGCTGGATTCAGGGCTCAGATGTTGCCATAGGAACTCATCTTCTGTTTCCCGCGGGCTTGGCTTACTTCTGTTCTAGATGTTTCTTTCTTATGTTTCTTTCCTTTTTTTTTTTTTTTTTTTGGTTGTTGTTTGTTTTTTATTTTTTATTTAAAAAAATTTTTTTTAATGTTTATTTATTTTTTGAGAGACAGAGAGAGACAGAGCATGAGCAGGGGAGGGGCAGAGAGAGAGAGAGAGGGAGTCACAGAATCCAAAGCAGGCTCCAGACTCTGAGCTGTCAGCACAGAGCCTGACGTGGGGCTCGAACCCACGAGCAGTGAGATCATGACCTGAGCCGAAGTCGGACGCTTAACCGACTGAGCCACCCAGGGGCCCCGTCGTTTGTTTTTTTAAAGATTTTATTTTGAAGTAATCTCTACCCCCAACGCAGGTCTCAAACAGACCACCCAGAGATCTAGAGTCCCCTGCTGCAGCCGGACATCCCCAGGCTCTCTCCTTTTAGTGGTTCCAGTCCTCCTATCCTCTCAGGTTCAAGTTCTGCACCCAAAAGCACGTTTTCTAGCAGTTTGAGCCAAAGTTCTGATAGTCACTCTTTTTACACCTATCATTGACCCAATCACAGTGACCCCCAAAATGGGCTGAGTTGATTGACTTGGGCTGGGTTGCTCAAGTGCTCCGTCCCTGGAGGTTGGGGGTTAGAACCTGATCCCCCTGCCTCCGCACAGTGCCTGAGAGAAGGGGGGAGGCAGAGGCCCTCATGAAAGTCTGGGAGTGTGGAAGGAATGGTTGCTGGGGAGATAGAGCCTTCAACCAGCTCTGATGGTCACAACTGCCTCCAGTGCTGCCCTGGGGTAAATCCATTCTCCATGCTGCAGCCAGAAAAGGGGCCCTCCAAACAGAACAAATCTGAGCCTTGTTTAAAACTCTTTGGTTGTTCTTCTTTGCCTTCAGGGTAAATTCCACCCCCCTTAACTAGGCCTCCAGGACCTGGCCTTTCCCCAGCCCCCCCCCCCCACGCTCCCTAGCATTCCTTTGTAAAGCCGGACTGCATTGCTTAGTTGTCCAAATAAGCCTTGTTCTCTCTCTTACTTCTTTGCTTAACAGCCTTGGTGATTTATAAAGAACTTACTAAGTGCCAGGCAATGTGCGAAGCATTATACATGTATTATATACCCAACGCAAGTACTCAACGATAATCCCACGAAAAGAGGCAGGGTGTATGTGATACAATCATAGCAGTCGGTCGGCTGAAGTTCGGATTCAGGCTCATGTATTAATCATGTTTGCATTTTCTGTATTTTATGATGCTTTAACATCTTACGGCCTTCCAAACCCTGGAGAGAGTGCCCCTCCCAGGGCTAGCTATCTTAGAGATAGTGAACAACTTGACTTTGAGTGTGCCTTTCCTATACAAACCAGTCAATTCAAAGTCCACACCCCTAACCCCTCCTTTATCCAACCCTCACATAGCAAATCAATATTCCCTCGGCCCTAATCACACACCAGAGACAGGTACCAGACAACTAGGAGTTCCCCCATAGCCTGGAACCTGCTGGCATGATTCAAACGAGCCCATCTTGAACTGCAGGCCTAGCCTCTCTCATTCCTTCCCCTGAGAACCACGATCGAGGCTTTTGCCCGTGCTGTTTTTTCTGTCTAATTTGTCCTGGTGCTCTCCCTTGCGGCCCTGCCTCGCACGGTGTGCATCTGCTTCTTGGGAATTACAAGTAATAAATCCTTCTTTCAAAGGCAGTTGTCTTCGTTTATGACATCTTACCATACCTGATTAAAATCAAATCATGGAGGGGCGCCTGGCTGGCTCACTTGGTAGAGCATGTGACTCTTGATCTTGGGGTCATGAGTTCAAGCCCCATGTTGAGGGGAGAAGTTACTTGAAAATAAAATTAAATTTAAAAAATCAAATCTTGGAGACATTCAGCCTCTAATTAGCTGTGTGACCTTGGGCTCAAGCTCTCTCTGCCTTGAGTTCTGTCTCTCTAAAATGGGGATGATAAGAACACCTACTTAAAAGATGAAGGGCTAGGGTGCCTGGGTGGCTCAGCCAGTTAAGCGGCCGACTTCGGCTCAGGTCATGATCTCGAGGTCCATGAGTTCAAGCCCCACATCGGGCTCTGTGCTGACAGCTCAGAGCCCGGAGCCTGTTTCAGATTCTGTGTCTCCCTCTCTCTGACCCTCCCCCGTTCATGCTCTGTCTCAAAAATAAATAAACGTTAAAAAAAAAAAAAGATGAAGGGAAAAATTGGGAAAGACTTTGAAATGGGAAAGGGAAAGAAAAAACACCAATGAGTGTCTGATGAACCGACTCTTCGTGGTGATTGCTACTTTTCCGGGTCTTTGAGTTAGTTTGCAACTCTGTAAGTCATAAGACACCGTTGGTAATGCAATAAATATTGCTAATAAAAATGCAAATTGTATCTGGTGAAATGCAGTTGATTTTGTCCTGAGGATATTGACCAGTTTTCTCAGTTTTGCATCTATTTGTGAGTTTAAGTGCAAGCACAGCTTTCCTTGGCTCTCACAAATATATCTCAACTAGCAAGAGAGCCTTAACTTTTCTTTAGAAGATTTTTTTAATGGTTATTTATTTTTGAGAGGGAGAGAGACAGAGTGTGAGCGGGGGAGGGGCAGAGAGAGGGAGACAGAATCCGAAGCAGGCTCCAGGCTCCGAGCTGTCAGCACAGAGCCTGACACCACCCTCAAACTCAAGAACTGCAAGTTCGTGACCTGAGCCAAAGTCAGACGCTTAACCGACTGAGCCACCAGGCGCCCCAAGAGCCTTAACTTTTCTAACTCTCTGTTTCTCTATTCTTGTTCTCTTTACTAAGTCTGTGTTTTGTTTCTTGTTTTGGCTCCCTGACAGACAATAAATTATTCCTCTTTAGTGGCAGCAATAATGGGGAAGTTGATTTTTATGGTCAGAACATTTAGCAATCTCTATAAATGGGTTAATGGATTATAGAGATCAATTCTCTGCTGAGAGAGGCAGAGAATCTGGCTTGTTAGTCTTTTTGTTTGTCTATTTGAGCTCAAATCAATTAAGACTTTAATGCTTGCCAGGAAGGAAAACAGCTCTTTGATATCCGGACCAGTGAGTTTTACATGTTTTTGAGTTTATTCTCCACCCTTGGCTATAGTCGCAGGTCTGAAGCTGGAGGTTTTGTTATGTTTGTGTATGTGTAATGGAGAAAGGCCCCTCATCTCTTTTGTAAGTATGTAAAAATTTCCCATCTTTACAGGATATTGGTAAATTAGGTTACGAAGTCTCCTAAAGTAAAGGAATTCTTTACTGAACCTCATAGAGATCTTTAAAAAGTGATTCTATTTCTAAAATATGAATAAAATGAGGAAATGGGATTTCTAATCCTTTAAATTTATAATAGGCAAAATATTATTCTTCCAGAAACTGAGAATTCTTTTAAGAACTCAAGGACACCTATGAAATGGGAAAGCTGAAGGGACTCCATTTAAAACAAGTTTTTAATGTTTATTTGTTTTTGAGAGAGAGAGAGAACGTGAGCAGGGGAGGGGTGGAGAGAGAGAGGGAGACACAGAATCCAAAGCAGGCTCCAGGCTCCGAGCTGTCAGCACAGAGCCCAACGCGGGGCTCAAACTCACAAACCGTGAGATCATGACCTGAGCCGAAGTCAGATGCCCAACCGACTGAGCCACCCAGACGCCCCAAAGGGACTGTTTTAGCAAGGGTTGGTCTCTGTTGTTTTTCTGCCAGGCCCGGTTTACTCATGAGCCACATTTTGCCTCTGACTAAGCCAGAGAAGCTTTGTTCACTGCAAGGGGGAAGCGAGAAAGCTAATCAATCATTCTCTGAGTTTTGTCCCAGGCCCCAAGCACCTGATAACACCTAAACTGAGCCAGATCCCAAACGTGTTCCAGGACACAAGCTTCAAACAAAGCTTTGGCTGACACTGACCTCCCTTCAGTAAATTACAGAACACCAATCGTTCACCTGAACTTGCCCTTGACTGGATCCTACCATGGATTCCTGGACGAACACGAACCCTAGATACTTTTCTAATATAAACCCCTAGCCCCAAGCAATGATGAAACTCATGTTCCTTTCCTTTCCGAGTCTTCCAGACGCTCCCTCTGTTATTCCCACCTGCTGCCTACATTGTTCCATAAACTCTGTTTCCATTTTCTTTGGCTTCCCGTGAGCTGGTCCTGTGAGCCCCTCCCCTGTGTTCTTAGACCCAGCCTGCCTGCATCACAGACGCAAGATCAATCTTTGGCCAGAAGAAGGTTAGCTTAACAATTTTGCTTTTTGGGGTGCCTGGTGGCCCAGTTGGAAGAACATGTGACTCTCGATCTCAGTGGTGAGTTCAAGCCCCACGTTGGGGGTAGAGATTACTTAAATAAATAAAACTTTCAAAAAAAAATCTGTAAAGAAAACAATTTTGCTTTAATGAAAACAACTGTCTGATTTGTCAGTGTGGGTATAATAACAGTGTACATTATATTCTACTTGGGTTTGTTTATTCTGAACTTATTCAGGTTTGTTATTCAAATAAGCTAACTTATTCATGCGTAATATTTACAAAGTGAAGAAATGTAAATTCGTATTCAACTAAATTGAATCATCCTGACGCACTTTAACAGTGATCATATCTTACAGTATGTCAGCTAGTAGATAATTTCCAAGATCATCAGTTGACTGAAAACTGATACTAAATTGAGTTATTGAACTGATATTAAATTGAGTTATTTAAAGCTTATTTACTTATGTTGAGACAGAGGGAGAGAGAAAGAATCCCAAGCAGGCTCTGCGCTGTCTTCCCAGAGCCTGATGCAGGGCTCAATCCCATGATGGTGAGATCATGACCTGAGCCGAAACCAAGAGCTAGATGTTCAACTGAGTGAGCCACCCAAGAGCCCTTAAGTTGAGTTATTTAATGGATAATCATTGATATCCAAATAATTTCTGGGATACAATACTGAAACATTGGTTACTAAGCATGATTTTAGTTTAATACTCTGCTTTTATATATATATAACATTTTATATATATATATATAAAACTCACGAGCCTGAGATCAAGAACTAAACTAAGATCAAGAGTCGAACAGTTAACCAACTGAGCCACCAAGGCACCCCTACACTGCTTATATGTTTGTTATGTAAATGCTATATTCTGAGTTATTTTAATGAGCATTTTTTAAAGGTGTAAGAGAGATGTGTGGCTGCAGAAAGTTGCACTGTAAACTTTGCTCACCTGCTCTAATCCTGGGGTAAGGCTGAGGGGTCTTCATTAGCTACCCCCACATGCCCCAGTTAGTAAAAAGTAAAGCTTTGGTTAAAAATACAAACTCATAGGGGCACCTGACTGGTTCAGTTGGTGGAGCGTGTGACTCTTGACTTGGGGTTGTGAGTTAGAGCCCCACAGTGGGTGTAGAGATTACTTAACCATAAAATTTAGGGACGTTTGAGTGGCTCAGTCTTTTAAGTGTCCGACTTTGGCTGAGGTCATGATCTCACAGATCATGAGTTTGAGCCCTGCATTGGGCTCTGTGCTGACAGCTCAGAGCCTGGAGCCTGCTTTGCATTCTGTGTCTCCCTCTCTCTCTGCCCCTCTCCTGTTCATGCTCTGTCTCTGTCTCTCTCTCAAAAATAAACATTAAACAAAATTTTTAAGTAAAATCTAAAAGAAATAAATAAAAATTCCTCTGAGTGGTTGAGATTATACTAGGAGCATTTGTAAAAGAGAAATGTAACGTATATGTAAGCAGAGGTTCTTAGGGTTTTTTAAGATGTTTGTTTATTTTTGAGAGAGAGATCGTGTACACGGGGGAGAGCAGAATGAGAGGGGGACACAGGATCTGAAGGTGCCTGTGTGCTGACAGCAGAGATCCCGATGTGGGGCTTGAACTCATGAACCATGAGATCATGACCTGAGCTGAAATCGGATGCTTAACCAACTGAGACACCCAGGGGCCCCTACACTTTTTTTATTGTTAATCTCTTGATCTCTTTGCATTTTCAAGACTTATTGAGGACCCCAAACAGCTTTTATTTATGTGAATTTCAACTGTTAATATATACCATATTGGAATTTGAAACTGGGAAAAACTGAATAAGTTTTAAAATACTTACCAGGGGTGCCTGGCTGGCTCAGTCAGAAGAATATGTGACTCTTGATCTTGGGGTCATAAGTTCGAGCCCCACATGGGGTGTAGAGATTACTTACATAAATAAAACTTTAAAACAATATTTATTGATTCATCAGAAAATAAAACTCATTGCATTTTAACACAACACCTTAGTACTAATATGAAAAATTGTTTTGGCCTCGTGGAACCCGTGAAAGAGACAGGCTATGTTCAAATAAAGTTTCAGTTTGATCCTGAATGTAAAAAAGAGTTTATATAAACGTAAATTTTATTTGCTTTGGTTTGTGATACCCGAGTCTGAGAAGAAGCTATGAAGTATGTTAACATCTTAGCAGAGTTGGTTCGATGCTGTGTGGCTTGTTTTCTTGGTTTGCTGATTCTTGCTTTCACCTGCCATGTAAAAGGTTATTCTTTGCTTTTTGCATAGATATCTAGGTTGCAAAGATTCCATGTCTTCATCATTTTCTTTTTTTTTTTTTGTCTTCATCATTTTCTATGATTTATTTTGATTTTATTATATCCTTAATTATTTAAGGGGGAATGGGGCGTCTGGGTGCTTCAGTCGGTTAAGCCTCCGTCTCTTGATTTTGGCTCAGATCATGATCTTGCTGTTTGTGAGTTCGAGCCCTGCATTGGGCTCCACACTGACAGTGGGATTATCTCTGTCTGCTTGGGATTCTCTCTCTCTGCCCCTCCCCTGCTCATGTTCTCTCTCTCTCTCTCTCTCTCTCTCCCTCAAAATGAATAAATAGACTTAAAAAATTATTTAAGGAGGGGAAAAAAGAACAAAGATTCCTCATTCACAAATGAGTTAATGTTCTTTGCCATCCTATTACTGTCTATGCTTCTTTGTAAATGCTTTATTATCATAATTACAGGCACTCAAGATCCTAGCTTAACTGAATGTCCAAATCTCTGATAACTTGTCTAAACGTTTGCCTTCCTGTGACTGGATCCTAAGTATAAAAAAAGAAAAAGGTAAAGAAAATTTCAAGATATCTGCTACACCTAAAACTAACTTTGAGATTTCCCATAGGATCCCTGGAAAGCCAGAGTAGAAAAATATTCTTATGAACTGGTCCATCTTAACAATGAACTGGCCCTAGAACAATTATGGGGGCACCTGGATGACTCAGTCAGTTGAGCATCTGACTTTGGCTCAGGTCCTGATCTCGTGGTTTGTGAGTTCGAGCCCCGCGTTGGGCTCTGTGCTGACAACTCAGGGCCTGGAGCCTGCTTCGGATTCTGTGTCTCCTCCTCTCTCTGCCCCTCCCCCACTCATGCTCTGTCTCTCTCCCTCTCTTTCTGAAAAATAAATAAACGTTAAAAAAAATAACTAGAACAATTTTGAAATAGTTCTGTTGAGTTTTCCTAGATCAGAGTCCTGTTGGTACTTGGGGTGATGATATTGGCAACAACAGCATAGTGTATCGTAAGTTCAGATATTATTTAAAATGTTCACTTGCTGTAATCTTCCTTCTTCTGTTTGGATCTAGCATGGTCTAGGCCAGTGGGATGCACATCAGACTTATTGTGGGCTAGAGATCTATAGACATCTATAAGATTTCTAGGTCCTACTCTAGACTTACCGAATCTCTTGATATTCTTGGTATGGCAAGAATTGTGTCTCAGGATTATTGTATGTTATCTCTTAAGATCTCTTCCTCTGTACCAATTACGTTCATCTATTTTTATGAATCAGATGTAATGTTAACTGACTTCTTCGAAAATAGACTTAATCATTATCTTCAGAGTATTTTGCCTACATTTTATTCTTTTTGCAATGATTTGATTATCTTTTGTTTAGCTTGCCAGAAACAACTTAATTTCCTTGTCAGTTTCCTGATTCTTATTATGAACCATCATTAGACCTTTCACACTGGAGAATTATCAGTCATAAGTTAACCAGAGCCATTTCAAGTCCCTGCCACCTAAAATAGCTGAGGTTTTCCTGAGGACCCTGCTATAAGCCACAGGGTTTGTGTTTTCATCAAAGAATCCGGTCTCAGAGCTTTGTGGGAAAGGACTATATAACAGATCTTTGAAACTACTGGCATTCAAAACTGAGTTGACTCAGCTTAGACAACTTTTAGACTGTACCAGTGGAGTGAGTCAAGATTTCCAGGACTCTATGGTCGAGCAGATGGCTTCATGAGACTCCAACTCGAGAGCCAGCTGAAGAAGAATTAATTACACAGGACTGAATGAACTGACAAGGGAAATTTTATGGTAGTTATCTGTTTGGAATATGGTTGATCGTGTTTTAGTGTTCCATTTTCCAGATTCATAAGGAATCCCTTTGTCTTTCTTCTTAAGCCATCTGTTTATCCATAACAACTTATCTGATTTTGCTTTTGTAAACTGAACTAAACCATTTAAAATATCTGATCTTCAGGCGCCTGGGTAGCTTAGTTGGCTAAGTGTCCAACTCTTGATTTCGGCTCAGGTCATCATCTCGCAGTTCGCGAGTTCAAGCCCCACGTTGGGCTCTGCACTGACAGCACAGAGCCTGCTTGGGATTCTCTCTCTCTCTCTCTCTCTCTCTGCGCCTCCCTCTCTCTCTCTCTCTCTGCGCCTCCCTCTCTCTCTCTCTCTGCGCCTCCCTCTCTCTCTCTCTCTGCGCCTCCCCCTCTCTCTCTCTCTCTCAAAATAAATAAATAAACTTAAAATAAAATACCTGGGGCGCCTGGGTGGCTCAGTCGGTTGGGCATCCGACTTTGGCTCAGGTCATGTTCTCAGGGTTCGTGGTTCAAGCCCCGCCTGGGGCTCTGTGCTGACAGCTTGGAGCCTGGAGCCTGCTTCGGATTCTGTGTCTCCCTCTCTCTCTGCCCCTCCCCCACTCACGCTCTGTCTCTCTCAAAAATAAAATAAACATTAAATAAATAAATAAATACATAAATACATAAATACATAAATAAATAAAATACCTGATGTCCTACTTCTTACCAGGATAAATTGATTGTACATCAAGGCATCAAGAGCCATATTGGAGAATGATGTTCCTCAAATCAGGTATGACAAGACTTTTTAAGGAATACATGTTGGATCTACTTATGGAGTTAATGCCTACAAAGATCTCTAAGAAACCTGACCTGGTACCTGGTTTACAAGTGCAAAGGTAGGATATTTGGAATATTTGGGGGACCTCAAAAAGAGAAGAACTCACCCAAATTTACAGCTATGACAGGTGAAAGAAATCTGGGTTGGGTTTCTTAACCTAGGAATAACAAATAATAGAGCCTCCTGAAATTCCAGTTGGAGATTCCTTATGAAAACTTCCAGACAAAAGTTAATTTTGTAATTGTTTAAAACCGAATGGCTTTAAAGTTTGCAAAGCAAATTTGGGAGGTCCTTAGGGCAAATTAATACACTCACCGCACCTGTATAAACTATCAGACCAGATTATGAGGCCAGGCTTTATTTTGTGATCAAGAATAATTTTTCTTTGAGATTATTATGATCATAAGGGGTTTTGCAGGGACCACAGGGACAAGTTGGGAGGACCTTGAAATTTAGTGGGCATCTTGCCTGGCCGGTGAACCAGTTACCTCTGCCTTTCCTTACCACTGAGCTACTTTATAGCTCAAAACTGTAGAAAGTTGACAGTAATGGAGATGCTTCTTGTCTACTGAAATGCAGATTGTGTCTAGCAGAGTGCAATTGATTACCTGTGGATACTGACCAACCTAGCCAGTTTTGCATTTGTTTATAGATTAATTTCATTGCTCCTTATCTCCCTATAATTGTGTATAATTACTCCCTATCTCCCTTTAATTGTGAACCTAACTGGTTCCCCCATCATCTAATAAGTTCCATAAAATCTTCAATACAGGTTCGTCCCATATCCTTATGAGAGTCAACATGTTATCTTTTTTGAAAATTATCCTTTGGGTCTCTGTTATGTAGGGTGCATAGAACAGTGCCTGATACCCAGTACAGGCTCAATAAATGTTAGCTTTTTTTTTTAATGTTTATTTATTTACTTTGAGAGGGGGAGGGGAAGGGGCAGAGAGAGAAGGAGAGAGAGGATCCCAAGCAGGCTCCACACTCAGTGAAGACCCCAACGCGGGGCTCGAACCTACGAGCCGTGAGATCATGCCCTGAGCTGAAACCAAGAGGTGGATGCTCAATGGACTGAGCCACCTGGGTGCCCCAATGTTAGTTTTTTAGGTAAAGGATTCCAATTACCCATATCTTACAGGTGAGGAGAATAAGGTGCAGGGAAAGTAAACAAAGTTGCTTAGACGACACAGCGCATCAGAGGTGGAACGGAACTAGAAGTCAAGTCTGTCTATGCCTCCAAGCCCCTGATTTTTCGTCCCCCTCCCACAGTCCTCTCTGGCTGTGCTCTGCTAACTCCCACTCCTCCTTCAGAGATGGAGTCTTTCTGGATCCCTCTGGACCAGGTTAGCATCTCCATCCCCAGCTCTGTATCCTCCCCTATTAGGCCCACAGCCTAAATATGTTGCAACCATCAACGTCTTCATCTAAAGGATGAGCTGCATCCGGCCAGGGACCGAGACCTTTTCCATCACCATCCAGCTCAGAGCCAGCATGCGGCAAATGCCCACGTGCGAGTGCAGGAAGTAAGACATCCTGTAGCCATGGCATTTTCTCCCCCTGGGAAGGAGAGCAGGGGTGCTTTCTGGAACTGCCTAGAAGCCCTCAGCATCTCCGTTCTCTGCCAGCCCAACGCTCCCTGGGCTCCTGTCGGCTCAAGGGGCATCAAACCTCCTAAAGAGGATGCCCGGAGCCACCAGCCCCTCAGGACTTGAGTTCCTGGGTTTTGTTGTTGTTCCCCCCCCCCCCCAAATCAAATTCCAGAAATCCAGGTTTAAAAATAACCAAGAAATGCAATCTTCTCCACCAAGCCGCTTGGCAAAAACAAATCCTCCACAAAGACCAGTGTGCAGTCTCACTTACACACTTACTCATTTTCAGACGCCAGCTCAGCTCTGTTCTGGGTGGGGAGGAAGAGGGGCCCGGGGCTGAAGGGCAAGGGCACGGGAGCCAGACACAAGCTGGGCTGGATATTGGGACGACCCGGCACGGCAGGCACACGCCCTTGTGGGAAGGCAGCTGTTTGGGACCTGCCGTGAAGTCCGGTTTTCCTTGGAGTCCCAGCCTGCTGGTCCCCAGCCCTGGATCGGGCAGAAGATCAAAGCAGCCCTGGAAAACGGCCTCCATTAGTGATCCAGAATTCACTCTCCTTCCCTGGGGAGACATCAGCTTCTGCTCGAGCCTGCCTTTCCCCATCATTACTTAGGGAACTGGCTGGTGGTAATAGGGAGTAGCATTTAAACTCCTGCTAACAACAACCTCAAACTCCTTCCTCTTTTCTACATGGTCTATTTTCTGACCTGTCATCTTTCTTAATGCCTATTTTGTGGGCGAGAAAAATGTGTGATGGAAGAGAGGAAATTCAGGACCAGGGAAGGCTTGGAAAACTGTCAAAATTTCATATTTCCTCCTCCTTTGAATCAGCATTTATGTCCCTCAATGGGGTTTTCCTGCATATGCTTGTATAACTCCCTTTTAAAACAATTTTTGCTGTTTTTTTCCTTTCCCTGCCCCTGGGTAAGTCATTCCAACGACTACTTTCCACCTCAAAAGAAAGTAGTGGACAGGAAAAAAGTGGTCGTGTGGTCTGTTGGCTACAACTCCCAGCGGAGCCGGGAGCCTTTGGTTCTATTCTGAGCCTTTTTTGGGAACAGGACGAAGGAAGGGGACGCGAGCCTTGCCCTTTTACGGGAGCTCCCGGGACCCTGTGCCAGCAGGAGGAAGTTGCTTACTCCACATCAGAAGGGAGCCGGAACCGGCATTTATGAAACACCTACGAAGTGCCAGGCCCACTTAATCCTCATAAGGTTGTGAGATAGGTTTTGCGACTTCCACATGACAGATGAGGAAGCTGAGGCTCAGAGAGATGTGGAGCGGCCCCAGGGTAGCACAGCTTGGCAGCTGGGAACTCAGCCTGGTTCAGATTCTTAGGTCTGAGCTGTTTTCACTACAATGTGCAACCCGCCAACCATGCTTTATTCATTGAGTTACTGAATTTATTGAGCACCTAGTATGTGCCACCCCCCCCCATTGTAGTTGTGATCAAAGCAAAGATCCTTTTTTTTTTTTTAATGGAGCTTATATTCTAGTTGGGGGTAGGGCGGAGGCAGGAGGTAGACAAAAAATACACATAATAAATACGTAAATTATGTAACATGGTGTGTCTTATATGCTGAGGACAAAGGAAAAAGTAGAGGTGGCTAGGGGTATTGGGAGGACTGGAGACCCAGTTGTACACTTAGGATAATCAAGACAGACCTCATGGAGGTGGTGATGTTTGCGTGAGGATTTATAGGAGAAATTGGCGGGGCGGGGGGCACCTGGGTGGCTCAGTCGATTGAGCATCCAGCTCTTGATTTCAGCTCGGGTCACGGTCTCACGGTTTGTGAGTTCAAGCCCCACCTGGGGCTCTGTGCTGACAGTGTGGAGCCTGCTTGGGATTCTCTGTCTCTGCCCATCCCCCACTCCTGCACGAATTCTCTCTCCCTCCCCCCCCTCCCTCCCCCTCTCTCTCAAAATAAATAAACCCTTTTTAAAAATAAATAAAAGAGGGGCGCCTGGGTGGCTTGGTCGGTTAAGCGTCCGACTTCGGCTCAGGTCATGATCTCACGGTCCGTGAGTTCGAGCCCCGTGTCGGGCTCTGTGCTGACAGCTCAGAGCCTGGAGCCTGTTTCAGATTCTGTGTCTCCCTCTCTCTCTGACCCTCCCCCATTCATGCTCTGTCTCTCTCTGTCTCAAAAATAAATAAACATTAAAAAAAAATTAAAAAAATAAATAAATAAAAGAGAAATGGGAGTTGGGGGCGGTGTTTGAGCGAAATTATCACTGTCAGAGGCAACAGTCAAGTCAGTGCAAAGACCGGAAGGTGGGAGTTTGCCCAGTGCGTTTGACCGATAGCAAGAAGGGAAGGGTGTGTGCATGTCACGGAGATGGCAAGGGGTCCTTACCCAGGAAAGGGCCACTCTGGTGTGTTGGGTTGTGTTGGGAGTAGACCTCGGGTGCGGGGAAGAAGCAGGGAGAGGGGGAAGGGGCTGTGGCGGTGGCCAGCTAAGAGACCCTGCCGTTTTGGAAGCAGTGGAGGCGGTGAGTGGAGGTTGGATTCTGGATTTATTCTGAAGGCAGAGACAGCAGGGTTTCCTGATGGGCTAGATGGGGAGTGTGAGAGGGAGACGTCGGGGCACCTCTGAGGTTTCTGCTGGCCAGAGGAAGGTTTTGGGTGGGGCAGATCTGGGCAGGGAAGGAAGACCAGGAGTTCTGGTTTCGGACATAGTGAGTTCGAGACGTGAAACCTCTCTCCATACGGGGCCAGATAAATAACATCCAGGGCAAGACTGAAGAGGCCAATTTATGAGGAGTCTTCAAACAAACCAGCCAATTTCAGAGTTTCCCCAACATCGCCTTCCTCTTAACCAGCTTTTTTTTTTTTTTTTTTTTAACTTGGTGCGGGAGAGGGATGTCCATGAACTTGGATGGGAAAAAATTACATCTCCCCCCGCCCCCAACCTCTTACTGGAATGTTGCATTTCCTTCGATTATGAATGTAGGCAACGAACCTCAGGAGACTTAGCAAGGCCGGCGACTGCTACCAATAAGAATCACAGACGTTTTCGTTTTACATCATCGGTGCCACAGATTACCCTCAAATGCCTTTTATCGTTATCACTTCTTTGAACTTATGGTAATTATTAGATGTCACCCCATTTTATGATTTCATGCGTTAACAAGCATGTGTATTACCGCCTCATAAATTTGAATTTGAGACATTTTTGATGACGATATTTTATCATACTTAGTTTCCCTGGTAATCTTATGCATTTTATTGTTTGGGGAAGTCTCATCAGCTCCCCCCGACTGTCACAGGGGTCCCTGGCACAAAAGAGTTAAGACCCCGATCTAGGTTAAATATCCTTGATGAGAGAGGAGCAAATATAAATAAATAAGTCACTAAAATCTCTTGATCTGGGGCAGGAACCATGCCAGGAATTTTATAGACATTCCCTAAGTTAATCCTTACAGTTGCAAGGTGGATATTCTCATTATTCCCCTTTTACAACTGAGGAAATTGGGGCTCAGAGATGTTAAAGTCACCCAGCCGCTCGCTCAGTGAAAAATCGGGCATTCAAACTCAAGGCTATATCTAAAGTCTGTGTTTATATTTTAGTAAGACAAATTGGCTCCTATGTTGAGTCCTACGGGCCCCTCTGGGTCAGCACAGTGTCATAGCCAAACAGCAGGGTGGTATTGGGTAAGAACTGAAGACTGGAGTTGGTCTGCCTGGGCTCAGATCCAGCCTGTGTGGCTTGTTTACCTGTGACCGTGGCTGAATTACTTGCCTGTGCCTTCATTTCCGTGTCTATCACATGGGCCCGATGGTGATAAAAATGCCACCGGCAGAAATGTGTTGTGGGGTAGATTGTGACATCTAGAACAGTGCCCAGAATGTAGAAGGCGCTTGCTTCATAAGGATTTATTTTTCTTAAGAGAGAAACAGATGGGATTTGAATGTCAGTGCAACTTCTTACTAACTGTATGGTCTTGGGCAACTCAACCTCTCTGAGCTTCATTGTCCTCATCTGTAAGTGGAGATCATAAAACCTGCCTCGTAGGGTGGTGGTTAAGAATTAAATGAGATCATCGGGGCGCCTGGATGGCTCAGGTGGTTAAGCGTCTGACTTGGGTTCAGGTCATGATCACACGGCTCGTGAGTTCGAGCTCCGCGTCAGGCTCTGTGCTGACAGCACAGGGCCTGGAGCCTGCTTCGGATTCTGTGTCTCCCTCGCTCTCCGCCTCTCCCCCTGTCTCAAAAATAAACACTAAAAAAAAGTAAAGAAAGCGTGTGTGTTGAAAAGAAATGAGATTAATACAAGATGTTTAGACATTTACTAAGGAGTATAAGCAATCCGTAATGGATACGTGCTCAATAAACATTAACATTAATTAATTATTATCTTTCTACCTCTTTTCAACCTTATCAGTTTTCCTAGTCCTTACTCTGGTCTTTATTAAGCTCTCCCAATCCCATTCCTTTACTTGGGAATTTTTTTTTTTTTTAATTTTTTTTTCAACGTTTTTTATTTATTTTTGGGACAGAGAGAGACAGAGCACGAACGGGGGAGGGGCAGAGAGAGAGGGAGACACAGGATTGGAAACAGGCTCCAGGCTCCGAGCCATCAGCCCAGAGCCTGACGCGGGGCTCGAACTCACGGACCGCGAGATCGTGACCTGGCTGAAGTCGGACGCTTAACCGACTGCGCCACCCAGGCGCCCCTCTTTACTTGGGAATTTTGTGGAATACCTAATATAATCGAATGCTTAAGGTTAAACCCAGACATTTATCACACAAATATTTACTGAGCTCTTTCCATATGCCAGACACTGTTCCAGGCACATGGGTACATCAGTAAACAAGAATCTCTCTGTGACCATGGCAGCTGACATTCTTTTTTTTTTTTTTTAATTTTTTTTTTAAACGTTTACTTATTTTTGAGACAGAGACAGAGCATGAACGGGGGAGGGTCAGAGAGAGGGAGACACAGAATCTGAAACAGGCTCCAGGCTCTGAGCTGTCAGCACAGAGCCCGATGCGGGGCTCGAACTCACGAACCAGGAGATCATGACCTGAGCCGAAGTCAGACGCTTAACCAACTGAGCCACCCAGGCGCCCCTGACATTCTAAACAGTAGACCTCCTGCCTCACATGAAGTCCCCTTTACTGATCTAGAGAAAATCGAATATATACTGTTTAAGTTTATTATTATTGTTTTAGTAATTTACACACCCAACATGGGGCTCAAACCCATGACCCTGAGATCAAGAGTCACATGTTCCCCTAGCTGAGCCAACAAGGTGCTCCACCAAATTAATATTTGACAATAATAATTTCATATCAATATATTGGACATAGGTCCATACTGTCTTGTTCTAGACAGATCTCTACACTAGGCCCCACAGCTCTCTGGCCCCATCCCTCACCACTGAGAATTGCTTTCTTCTCTAGACATGCAGTGCCCGTTCACAGTCCTATGCCTCTGCACATGCTTGGCCCTCTGCCTGGAACGTCCTTCCCACCTGACAAACTCTTCCTTGTTCTTTGGGGCCCGAGTCAAATGTCCACTTCCTCCATGAAGCCTCCTTGGTCTCCCCGAGGCAAATGGCCACCGTACCTGAGCCCTCCTGGGGACATCTGCTTATTTTACCTAAACAGCACCAATTTCATAATTGTCCTTAGTTGTCCTTTAGGGAACCATCCCCTCCTTGCTTTTTGGTCCAGTGGGTTGATCTTAACCCCACCTCATCTGTCATTCCAGGACAGAGCATATGACTAGGACTAAGCGATCTGAGTATTCTATTCCCCTAGCTGGTGTGACCGGTTCAGGAATGGACTCAGAGTCAAGCCTAATCAGTGAGATTCGAACCTGGGACTTTTTGTTTAAGCCAGTTCTAATTAGGTTTCTGTCTCTTGCAATGGCCATCAAGAGTCCTGACTAGTACAAGCCATCCCAGAGTAAATTGTTGTGTGATCTCCCTGTTACCTTCTGTCTGTTTGTCTTTCTCTCTCTCTCTGGACTATGAAATAATTCAGGGCAGAGACTGATTCTTGGGGCACCTGAGTACCTCGGTTAAGCATTGGACTCTTGGTTTCAGCTTAGGTCATGATCTCACAGTTCGTGAGATCATCCCTGAGTCCGGCTCTGTGCTGCGGGTGTGGAGCCTGCTTGGGACTCTGTCTCTCTCTGCCCCACCCCTCTCTCAAAATAAGTAAATAAATTTAAAAAAAAGATTGGTTCTTATTCATGAGATGATCTGGGGTCCAGGTCCCTTCAGATAAACGGCAGGAGAGTTGACAAAGTCCTGGAACAAGACTGTGTGTATATATACTCTTTCCGTCCCATGTGGATGGGAACTGCTTCTGGTCCTTCTGTCCAGTAGGGAGGGAAAAGAATGCATTTTACAGTTCGGCGACGCTGTACCTCACATCTGAGTTTGCATTAATCTGCTCTAGCAAAAAAGACACCACATCTGGCACAACAGGTGCAATCAGTGTTGCTACTTGGTGGGGTTGACAATAGTCCACTGTCATCTTCCAGGCTCTCTGCTTTTTGCAAGGACCACAACAGTGAGTTCACGCTCCACTGGCGACAATGGTGGTAGTCACCTTTGGCCTTGTATCGTTTCTCCAGGGCTTTCGTAGCCTCCGGCAACAGCCGTCCGATTCCAGTCTTTGAAACTGTCCAACACCTGGTATATTGCACCCTGCGGTTCATTCTCCTCTCCTACTTCCTTCCAGTTCACCACCGGTGACGATTTGCCCAATTGCGCCACACCTGCATGCCAGAGGTCACCGGTACTCTGCAAACCACCAATGACAGCGTCTTCATGGCCAGGCAACCGGCAGGTGATCCAGCTCTGAAATCCCATTTTACTTTGTTTCCTAAAGCCACTTTCAGTATCGACGGACATAGGTTACGTTCCTCTGTGAAGTTGGCATGCAAGAAGCTTTGGGAGGGGGTGTGATGGGGATGCTCTCAGGAACGATACCTGTAAACGAGTGAGAGAAGCAGCATCGCACAGAGGGAGAAGCCGAATAGCGACCAAGTAGCTCTGAAGCTCCCAATAGAACCGCAGGGAATTCTGAGGTGGATTTTCAGGGTTGTCTGATCGAAGCAAGGGGGCTAGGCATTTATTCTCCCTCCTGGACCGGTCATTCACGCAAGACGCCTTCAGGGAGGGCACTTGATCCGGGGTGAGGCACGCCTCTTTGGCTGAGCTGGGGCAGTGAGGGCCTTGGCTAAGGACTGCAGGATCTGCGGGAACACCACAGCATCCTCTACGGAGACTCTTTCTCATACGGGTATGCAGGTATCCCACGCACATGTTACGTATTAGATATTGTGAATATCTTTTTTTCAGCCTGTCATCCGTCTGTTAGCTCTCAGTGTCATTTGTTGAGCAGACTCTCTTAATTATGATGTGACCAAATTAATAGATTTCCCCCCTTACTGATTTGTCCTCATTCCTTAGGTCGTGAAGATATCCTCCTACATTATGTTTTTTCAAAAAATATATTTTTACTTTCAAAATTGGATCTTTGGTCCTTCCAGAGTCCACTTTATTTTGTTTTTATTTTTTTTCTTAAGGTTTATTTATTTTGAGAGAGAGAGAGCTGAGGACGGGCAGAGAGAGAGAGAGAAGTAGAGAGAGAGAATCGTAAGCAGGCTCCATGCTGTCAGTGCAGAGCCGGAGGCAGGACTCAAACTCACAAACCATGAGATCATGACCTGAGCAGAAATCAAGAGTTGGGTGCTTAACTGACGGAGCCACCCAGGCACCCCAGGAGCCCACTTTATTTTTTTTTTTTAATTTTTTTTTAACATTTATTTATTTTTGAGACAGAGAGAGACAGAGCATGAACAGGGGAGGGTCAGGGTCAGAGAGAGAGGGAGACACAGAATCCGAAACAGGCTCCAGGCTCCGAGCTGTCAGCACAGAGCCCGACACGGGGCTCGAACTCACGGACCGTGAGATCATGACCTGAGCTGAAGTCGGCCGCTCAACCGACTGAGCCACCCAGGCACCCCAGGAGCCCACTTTAAAGGTGGGTATGATGTAAGCATCCTATTTTCTTCCTTTTTCCTCTGTATCATGAAACAGTTCTCCTTATTTTCTTCATCTCTTTGCCCTCTGCTCTCACCACTGTCTTAAGATGCCACATCTGAAGAGAATCATTGACCTCTTAATACTCTTCTTCCGAGGGCACTGGTAATGAGCACCGGGTGTGGTATGTAAGTGATGAATCACTGAATGCTGCTCCTGAAACCAATATTGCGCTGTGTGTTAATTAACTAAAATTTAAACTAAAAAAAAGAAAAGAAAGAAATTTCAGTACTTCCAGGGGAGTGACTTTCCGACTGGTAGGTCCAGCCCTGGCCTCTCTTGTCAATGTCAGTGACAAAGTTCAAACGGAACACTGGGCATTTTTAGTATGTCCAGATTCAAATTAATCTCACCCGTCAAAGACATTTTATGTGACTCACCTATATTTTATACATTTCCAGACCGTCCAACATTCTAGCACAGTATCTTCTCCCAACTAGGTGCTCAACCTACATTTATTCAAAGAATGGGAGCCTCTTTTATGTTTAGTCACATTAAAAGCCAAAGTCAATTATTTTTATTCAAAAGATCCGAGTGACGTAAATTTCAGAGGCAAGTTCAGCCACGAGTCAGCTTATCTTCCTCCTTGGGGAAGAGAGCAGCCATCGCCTGGCTGGTCTCCCTCCTCCCGTCTTGCAGTGTCCCTCTCTCTGAGATAGAGTAGGGAAGGAGCAAGAGAGTTGGCATCGGCCAGAGCCATAGCCACTATGCCCTACTGGCAAGATCTTAGTTTTGGAGTCAGAGAGAGCCTGCGTTGAAATTCTACACCCTCCCCTGCTTCCCGTATCTGTAAAAGTGGGCAGGTAAGAAGGCTCAAGCCAGATGGCTATTAGAAGAATAAAAGAAGCAACACATTGAGAGTGCTTTGCGCCCAAAAGATGCTAAAGAGAATTGTAAGATCCCTTTTCCTTCTCTCTTCTTGTATCCCTCTCCTGCGTTTGGCTTCAAGACCAAGACAGAAGTATCTGAGCTCTCAGGACGAATGGTCCCTATCTGAGCATCCTGCATCACCAAAAGGGAAAGTCGGACTGCAATTCTCATTAATCTACACGACCTGCTGGGACGCCTGGCTGGCTCAGTTGGTGGAGCATGCCACTCTTGATCTCGGGGTTGTGAGTTCGAGCCCCACGTTGGGTGTAGAGGTTACTTAAATAAACCTTAAAAAAAATCTATACAACCTTCCCCCTGCATCCGTAAGGCAGGTTGAGGGAACTACACCTGCCCCCAATTTACAGATCAAGAATTGGAAGTGTCAGGTACCGTCCCTGGAGCATCAAACGAGCACTTTACAGTTTATAACAGCTCAGCCCTCAGGCTCTCGAGGAGGAAGCTTGCTCGGAATTTCAGATGGGCCGCGGAGGAGATAACATCAAATTGTCCATCCACCATGATCCTTTCCAGTGATGTGGGCAGCGTATTCAAGCTGGCGCAAGTTCAACTCACCAGAAGCATCCCCCATTTGTCTCGGGAATCCTTCCAGGCCACCTCCTTGGTTTTCCACCCTGCTACTCTTTGTTCATAAATTTCTCAGTCCTCAACTTTCTTTGTTTTGGCTCCATACTATGGCTCCCATGCTCCACCCACCTCTGTGCTGGATGGTCCTCTGGGCTTGACTCACTCTCCCGGCTCTCAGCAACCACACGGATCCGAGTCGTTGCTCGGTCTTTGTGCTGCGATCTCCCACACTGCTCCCACCAGTGAGAAGCAGCCCATCTGTCAGAGCTGCTGGGTGCGCCCCGCCCCTCACCAGGACCGCAGGGGTCACGGTGGCTGCCAGTTTCAAGATGGCAGAGTAAGGGCATCTCTGCCCGCCCCCCCCCCACCATCGTTAAAAAGCACTCCAAAACAGGATATGAAAACAAAAGTATTGTTTATTAAACCAGGAGAAGACAGCAGCCCCTGATCACACAGGGTTCAGGAAAGAAGAAAGGGCCAAGCACCCCATGAAGGGCCAGGCATCCATGTAGACATCAGAGCATTCTCCCAGAAATACCAGACTAGACTGGGAAGACAGAGGGTTCCTCTTCTGCATTTGTTTGTCTGAGGAGCTTAGCATAGGACTAATCAAACGCAAGGGGAACAGTTAGAAACGGTTTTCCTATGTTGCTAAGCGGAGCTGCCTTTATTTCTCTCAGAGAGAGGGCCCCTCCACACCCAGATGCCCAAGAAGAAAACCATGAGCAATAATACCCTGGCCTTGATATTTAGCATTTCGTTGCTTCAAATATTGTTACAAATTCGCGGAAATCTGCTCTTTCATTAGCTCAGTCTTAGTCTTTCATTATTTTCACATGAACTTGGTTCCTACGGCAGTCAGGACTTGATAATTACATTTAGCTCTTTGCCAGTATGAGTAAGGAACCAGGTAACAGCCCTGACATTTAATACTTAATTGTTTTTGATCAGCATTAATTAGTCGCAGATGCACACCAGATTCCCATTGAATTAAATACCCTTGGGAACATATTGCGGGCTCAGGGACTCTAACCACATCAAAAAGTAAACGTTCAACTTTAGAAGTTGGGCCCTGGAGACCCAGGCATCCATGGAGAAGAAATTCCAGATGTCTCGCATTCTCCCTCTCTCGTCAGAAGTAAACCTCCTCCTTCCAGCCCCGTGGAGTCTAAAACCTCAGGGTTCTGCGGGGGGGGGGGGGGGGACTTCCAGGCCGCATCCTCTGTCTACACCACCAGTTTCACCCTTTTGCCTGAGTCATTCCCATCTGCCTACCGACACGAGGAATCTCTCTGACCCTAAACACCTGCTCTGGACGCCACCGCCTCTCACGCTATTACCCCTTTTCTTTACTCCTCCGTAGAGAAGAACTCGTTGAAAAGGTTGTGTACACTTACATTTCCAACGCGTCTCCTCCTGGTCAAGCCCACTGTCTTCGGTCTTTGGCCTCGACCCCTCCAAGGAAACTGTCCTTGTCAAGGTAACCAAAAGAACCACCCTTGGTGCGAAATCCAATGGTCGGGTCTTCGTCTCCCTTCAACCAGGTCCTTCACATCCTCTTTCTTGATGCATTTTTTTTTTCCTTCATTTGGCTTCCAGGAAACCATTCCTGTTGGATTGCCTCCCACCCACGGGCGTTCCTTCTGATTCTTGTTCTCAGATTCAACCTCCTCTCCTGAGCCTTTGAATGTTACGGCGCTGTGGGCTCAGCGCTCAGTCTTCCTTTCTCCTCTGACGATGCTCGTTCCTTAGGTGATCTCAGAGAAGCACACACATGCATCGAACCCCCCGTTTTTATCTCCGGCACCGACCTCTCCCTTGCTTTCTCTGCATTTCCACTTGAATGTTGGCTGAGCCTCGGTGCCTTAGAAATCAGAGACTGAGGGGGCACCTGCGTGGCTTATTTGGTTGAGCCTCCAGCTTCAGCTCAGGTCATGATCTCGTGGTTCGTGACTTTGAGCCCGTGTCAGGCTCTGTGCCGACAGCTCGGAGCCTGGAGCCTGCTTTGGATTCTGTGTCTCTATCTCTCTCTGCCCCTCCCATGCTCACGCTCTCTGGCTCTCTCTCTCAAAAATAAATAAACATTAAAAAAATTAAAAAAAGAAATCAGGCCACACTCACACTTGGGCCCGCTCTACAGGAGAAGCGTAATCCCAGGGCGGAGAGAGAGGGAAAAGGGAAATGAGGCAGGGAAGGAGGGAAAGCAAACACAAGGCAGTGTGTTATCTAGCCAGCCACATGTTCACAAGAGAACACGGCTAGTGGCTCAGTCACACGGGAACATTTCCAGAGAGGCTGGGTGTGTGTGTGTTGGGAGGGACCACAGCACCTCAGTGCTGCCTCTCAGGAAGGAGGTTTATTTCTGGCCGGCAGAAGGAAAAAGAATCCTTCTGTTGGCTCCTTCTTATCTCTCGTCCCTCAGTGATAAAAGCTTCCCCCTGCACTCGTGGTTTGTGGTCCCGACCTTTGTGGACTCCTTAGGATGCCGACTCTCTCAGCCCTGGTTTAGAACTTAATTTAGGCTTTGAAGTGTTTGGAGGAGCTATAGCCTCAGTGTCTGGACATGTGGGCCCCGTGGGGGCTGCTTATGCAGGTTCTGGTACAGCAGGCGTGATGGAGACGAGCTGGAGCCCGGTCCTTGCACCGGGAGAGACTGGGGCAGCAGTCTCAGCAGGAGGCCACTAGCTGTGGTGGCCACGTCCTTTGAGTGTGCAATCAAGGGGGATGGGGAGGATGAGGGTTGGAAAAATATGGGGCAGCACATGAACTGGCTCTCCTAGGCAGTCCAAACTTAAGCTAGCCAGAACCGAATTCCTGTACCTGTTCCTCCACCCAAAATCCTTTTTCCTGTTTTGGTGTGTGTGTGTGTGTGTGTGTGTGTGTGAGCTTTGATTCCTCTCTTTCCACTTGCTCACTCCCAAAATCTTACAACCCTCCTTAAGTCCTCTTTCTTTTTTCCTCCAACCCACATTCCATCTATTAGCAAATCCTCTCAGCTCTACCTTCAAAATATACCCAGAAGTCTCCTTTCCCATAATTCTTAGATGATCGCAGCTCTCCGCTTCTTTGTCCCAACATTCTATTCTGAACACAACGGTAAGAGTGATGCTTTTCAAACACAAGTGAGATGGTTACTCCTCCCCTCAAGGCTTTAATGTCTTCCTGTCTCACTCAGAGTAAAACCAGGCTTTGCCATGGCCTACAAGGTTCTGGGCTGTCTGCTTAAAAAAAAATTTTTTTTTAACGTTTATTTATTTTTGAGACAGAGAGAGACAGAGCATGAACAGGGGAGGGGCAGAGAGAGAGGGAGACACAGAATCTGAAACAGGCTCCAGTCTCTGGGCTGTCAGCACAGAGCCCAACGCGGGGCTCGAACCCACAGACCGTGAGATCATGACCTGAGCCGAAGTCGGACGCTTAACCGACCGAGCCACCCAGGCGCCCCCGGGCTGTCTGCTTCCAATTTTATCTCCTGTTTGCACACTCTGTTCCAGCCACACTGTGTCTTTGCAGGACCAAGCAGACTCCTACACCAGGGCCTTTGTACTTGTTCCTCTCTGTGCCTACAAGACTCTCTCCCCGTTATCTGTGTGGCTTCCTTCCTCAGTCCTTCAGAGACTCTAACCTTGTGTTCCACTACTTCTCAGCTGGAGACGGCTCCATGGAGGAAGGGGCCGAAGGATGGGAAAGATAGGAAAGCAGGAAGGAAGCAATGGTCCCTTCGGGAGCTTGGTGGAAAGCCCAAAGCACTTGCAGGGATAGTTTGGCCAACAAGGAGACCTTATATATGGGAGAAAGGCCCATGAAAAGAAAGAATTGAAGGGGGAACTGTTTTTGAAAGGCTTTGAACGCTAAGTAAAGGAGAGAGTTGTTTATTCTATAGGCAAAGTCATCCAACTGAGAGTCAAAGTCCGTTCATTTAAGTTTCCATTGAAAAATCTCTTCCAACTGGGACCTCTGAGTCATTGCTCTGGTGGTAAAAACATAGCCACAAAGGAAGCAAGAGAAACCAGCATTGACAAAGGCACAACAAAGCTGAGAAAAATATGTGTTCCTGAGAAGAATCTTCTGGGCCCATTCAGGAGGTTGATAGGAGAAGCTAGTCTTCCCCAGAACCACTGTTTGAGAGCTTATATATCCCATGATTGGCAACTGAGAGTTGGAAATGGGATTTCAAAACCAACCCAATAGGGAGAACACGGGAAGTTTGGTGTCCTCTTTGGGTTCTCTTGGGTCAGGCCTACCTGACTCAACCACTTGGCTCTCTTGACAACCGGTGTTGTAAGGTCAAGGAGGTCAGCGACTGTGGGTACCACTGCCCTCTGCTGGAGGGACTGGAGTCCTCCTCAAGACCTGTACTTGGATCCAAGTCAATGGTTCTTAACTTTCTGTGGATCCTGGGTCCCTTTGAGAATATGAGGAAAGCTATGGACTTAGAGAAAACAAGATATGACCTCATACATGAAGACTTGCGTGGAGTTACAAGGATTTGTAGAAAGACCCTCTGAAACCCATCCATCAACCCTCCTGGTAAAAGCATAACTTTTCTTTTTCTTATTTATGTATTCATTTAGATTGTTTTAAATTAAAGCATAGTTGACATACAGTGTTACATTAGTTTCAGGTGCACAACAGAGTGATTTGACAAGTCTATATGCTATGGTATCTATGCTCACCGGAAGTGTGGCCACCTGTCACCATACAGTGCTATGACAATATCACTGACTACATTTCCTGCGCTCTGCCCTTTATTCTTGTGATTTACTCATTCCATAACTGGAACTCTGCCTCTCCCATTCCCTTCATTCATTTTGCCCATCCCCCAACCCCTCCGCTCTGGCAACCACCAGTTTGTTCTCTGCACACATGGGTCTGCTTCTGCTTTTTTGTTTGTTTGTTCGTTCATTGTTTTGTTTAGATTCCACACATAAGTCTAATCATAGGGCCTTTGTCTTTCTCTGACGTATTTCGCTTCACGTAACACTCTCTAGTTCCATCCATGTTGTTTCGATGGCAAGATCTCATTCTTTTTTGGGACTGAGTCATATCCCATTGTGTAAATACCTCACATCTTCTTTATCCACTCGTCTGTGGATGGACACTTGAGTTGCTTGTATGCCTTGGCTCTTGCAAATATGCTACCATAAACATAGGGGTGCATATATCTTTTCAAATTGGCGTTTCTGTTTTCTTTGGGTAAATACCCAGTAGCAGACTGACTAGATCATATGGTATTTTGATTTTTAATTAAAAAAAATTATTTTTATTTACTTTTACAGAGAGAGAAAGAGAACATGAGTGGGGGAGGGGCAGAGAGCGAGGGAGAGAGAGAATCCCAAGCAGGCTCTGTGCTGTCAGCGCAGGTCCCGATGTGGGGCTTGAACTCACAAACCCTCGAGATCATGACCTGAGCCAAAGTTGGATGCTCAACTGACTGAGCGGCCCAGGTGCCCCTCTATTTTTAATTTTTTAAGGAACCTCCATCCTGTTTTTTTTCAGTGGCTATACTGACTTACATTCCCATAAAGGTGTAACATTAGAAGCAGACAGACCTAAGTGCCAGGTCAGGGCTGAGACACCCCACCTCTTTGGCTGTGAATCAGAAGAGAAATAAAGAAGAGGTTACCCAACATATTTTCTGCCGAGAATGCCTTTTCCCCTCCTTGGATCCCATATTCAGAAATATTTTCTCTACCAAATGGGTTGTGTTGACTAAGAAATCCCACATTTTTTATTAACCAAATGGAACAGACAAGTGATAGCTGGTAACCTCATCGCGGCTGAGTTCATCTAATCCAGACAAAAATCAAAGCTAATTCGATATTTTTTAAAAATTTTTTTTAACGTTTATTTATTTTTGAGACAGAGAGAGACAGAGCATGAACAGGGGAGGGGCAGAGAGAGAGGGAAACACAGAATCTGAAACAGGCTCCAGGCTCTGAGCTGTCAGCACAGAGCCTGACACGGGGCTCGAACTCACGGACCGTGAGATCATGACCTGAGCCGAAGTCGGACGCTTAACTGACTAAGCCACCCAGGCGCCCCAAAGCTAATTTGATATTAAGTTAGCCAGGGGAGCTGTCCTATGGACAAATCCATGGGTTTGGTTGGCCCTTGAGATATCAACACTCGAGCTATAACGATTACGTGTAGCACCAACTGTTATTCTCAAGCTTGCACACTTAAATCCAAACTAATTCAGTGATGGTATCTGTCTCCAATTCACACTCTCTCACAAGTCCCTTTCCACGCCCCTGAGTGTGTACCTTCAAATGCAGGTAAATGCACCTTTCAATGTATTTTTCCAAGCATTCCCTTAGACTCCAACTTTCTCCGAGGTTAATCCAAACACCTACTGACTGCAAAGCTACACTTGGGGCGCCTGGGTGGCTCAGTCGGTTAAGCATCCGACTTCGGCTCAGGTCATGATCTCGCGGTCTGTGGGTTCGGGCCCCGTGTTTGGCTCTGTGCTGACAGCTCAGGACCTGGAGCCTGCTTCTGATTCTGTGCCTCCCTCTTTCTCTGACCCTCCCCTGTTCATGCTCACTCTCTCTCTGTCTCAAAAATAAATAAATGTTAAAAAAGAAATTAAAAAAAAAAAAAAGCTACACTTAAGTCTGTTCTGTTGTTACTCTTGAGCCAGGTCCCACCCAAGACCCTCTGGCCTCCAAGGCAGGGCTATGTGAGGGCACAGAGCATCAACTGAGCACCACTTAGTACCCGGTGTGGCTAGTGCTAGAGATGTAAAAAAGGGAAAAAACATCATTCCTGCTCCTCATCCATTATTTCAAGAAATATTAATTAAATGCCTTCAATGTTATCAGACACTATGTGATGCACTAGGGATATAGTGACAATGAAATCCCTGCTTTCGTGGAACTTAAGGTCTGGTGGGACAAATAGGGCAGGGGAGGGAGAGGAGAGGAGTAAATGAACAAAGAAGATGTTTGCAATTTTTAAAAATTTAAATTTATTTAGGGGAGAGACAGAGACAGTGCGAGTGGGGGAGAGGCAGAGAGAGAGAATCCCAAGCAGGCTCTGCACTGCCGGCACGGAGTCCGATGTGGGGCTTGAACCCACAAAGCCATGAGATCATGACTGAGCCAAAACCAGGAGTTGGAGACGCTTAACCAACTGAGCCACCCAGGCACCCCGTCGTTTGCAAGTTTTGATATGCACTAGAAAGGAAACAGAGAGGGTGATGGGGCCAGAGAGTGAATGGAGGCAAAGCAAGGATCTCTCATGGGATTAGCAGCCAGGGTCCTGGTAGGAAACATGGGGTACGCTCACAGTGGGACACGGAGGGGAGTTTAATACCTTGGAATTAGTAACAGTGGGAGCCACTACCAGCATTATGTCCACCTACAAAAGGAAGAAGGAAGAGCTGATGGGGGGGCCCATTTGGTGAGAGCTGCCACATGTATGTACACAACGACTAATCAGTGGCAGCGTAGACTGGGATCCAGCTCGCGACTTCCAGCGGCATAGACTGGGATCCAGCTCGCGATTTCCAGTCTAGTGCGTTCCCCGTGAGCTTAGTTTCTCGCAGTTATGGTAACAAAGTATCTCAGACTGGGTGGCTTAAAACAACAGCACTTTATTCTCAGTGCTAGAGGCTAGAAGTCCAAAATCAAGGTGTCCGCAGGGTTGGCTTCTTCTTGGTGGCTCAGAGGGAGAATCTGTTCCATGCCTGTCTTCTAGTTGCCAGTGATGGCTAGCGGTCCTTGGCGTCCCCTGGCTTGCTGCCACATAAGTCCAATCTCTGCCTTCATCGTCACTCGGCCATCGTCCCCGTGTCTGTTTGTGTCCGTATTTCTTCTCTTTTCTTGTTTTTAATGTTTATTTATTTCTGAGAGAGAGAGAGAGAGAGAGAGAGAGAGAGTGCAAGTGTGGGAGAGGCTGAGAGAGAGAGGGAGACACAGAATCCGAAGCAGGCTCCAGGCTCTGAGCTGTCAGCACAGAGCCCGATGCGGGGGCTTGAACCTATGAACTTCGAGATCATGGCCTGAGCTGAAGTCAGACGCTTAACTGACTGAGCCACCTAGTCAGCCCCATATTTCTTCTCCTCTTATGAGGACACTAGTCATTTTGGATTTAGGGTTCCCTTTATGATCTAATCTTAACTAGTAACGTCTTCAGTGACCCAATTCCAAATAAGGTCGTATCCTGAGGTTTCAGGAAGGACATGAATTTGGGGGGACGGTACAGCACACCTGCTTCTTTCTTCTTTTTCTTTTTTTAAAAAGTTTATTTAATGGGGCGCCTGGGTGGCTCAGTCGGTTAAGCGGCCAACTTCGGCTCAGGTCACGATCTCGCGGTCCGTGGGTTCGAGCCCCGCGTCGGGCTCTGTGCTGACAGCTCAGAGCCTGGAGCCTGTTTCGGATTCTGTGTCTCCCTCTCTCTGACCCTCCCCTGTTCATGCTCTGTCTCTCCCTGTCTCAAAAATAAATACAAACGTTAAATTAAAAAAAAAAAAAAAGTTTATTTAAAACTTTAAAACTAAAAGCCGCCTAACCTGGGGCTCGAACACATGAACCATGAGATCATGACTTGAGCCCAAACCAAGAGTTGGATGCTTAATGGCCGAGCCACCTGGGCACCCCCCTGCTTCTTTGCAAAGCATTAAGTTTGCAAAATGTCTTTGTCATCTTCTCCTCTTTCTGGGACCCTTTCATGACGTTTGAACCCCCCCCCTCCTGCTATAGTATGTGTTCAGAACACATGATTGAGTAGCTTCATCACTTGAATAAGCAAGGATTGTCCCAGTAAGATGTCGCTGCACACCTACAAGATGGGCAACAATTTTAGAGTGTAATCACAAATCAACTGTGGGGGAGGATGGAAACTGGTGCGATCACTTTGGGATAAAGGTGTCAGTGTCTCGTAAAGCTGGAGATAAGCACACTCTAGTGCCTTCCTTGGTTACATGTGCTATAAAAATATGACAGTGTGCATCAGGACACATGTGCAAGAATAAGATGCTTTTTTGGTAATAATCTCCAAGTGGAAACAACTAAATATCCATGGGGCTGCTATTGCTGTATCTCAAAGGGGTTGGACTATCGTGTTTTCCGTAGAATATAATGGAATACTGTATAGTAATGAATCAATTATGTACACACAACACAGATGAATCTCAGGGCGCCTGGGTGGCTCAGTCGGTTGGGCGTCCAACTTCGGCTCAGGTCATGATCTCGCGGTCCGTGAGTTCGAGCCCCACGTTGGGCTCCGGGCTGACAGCTCAGAGCCTGGAGCCTGTTTCGGATTCTGTGTCTCCCTCTCTCTCTGACCCTCCCCTGCTCATGCTCTGTCTCTCTCTGTCCCAAAAATAAATAAACGTTAAAACAAAAACAAAAACAAAAACACAGATGAATCTTAAAGCATACTAATGAACAAAAGAAGCCGATACCGTAAAGCGAGATTCCGTTTACATCAAGTTCCAAACTAGGCAAAATTAAACCGTGTGTTTTAAGGATGTAGGATCAGATGACAACACTTAAAGAAAAGCAAGGAAACGAATGACGTGCAAGTCAGGATAGTCCTATGCTTGTAGGGAGGTAAGGGATGTGATCTGGCAAAGGGCTCACCCAGGAGTTGGCTTCTGAGGTGCTAGAATGTTCCTTTTACAACAGTTTATTTGTTACATGGCATTTATGCTTTCAGCACTTTTCTGTGTGCTTGTTACATTCTACACAAACACATGTAAAATATGGGGGAAGAGCTCCTGGGCTTTGGAACTAGACAAAGAAGCTACTTAGTAGCTGTGCTGTTGAGCTCTGGACACATTACCTTTTAAAGGGGCAAAACCAACCCCTCTTGGAGAGGGGAGACTTGAAACAAAAGCGTGTGAATCTCCTTGTAAGAAAGTTCACTTTTAATTACAGGGAAACTGAAAAAAACCTACTGGAATCTAAAAAGGACCTTTATTTATGCAGGTGCTGTGCTGTAAAATATTCTAATCCTCGTTGTTAATGAAGCTGGATTTACAACCTAGTAAACTAAACAAAGAGCTTATGTTTAGTTGAGTAACCAGTTGAGGGTGAAATCTAGTGTGCCTAAGTGACAGTTTTCGCTTTTTTTATTTGTCTTCTATTCAGTGTAAAAAGATGCTGACTCTCTTGCTGTGAAATCACTTTATTCTAAGACACTGTCTTTACCCATCTGAGGTACAAACTTCATCTTTGGGAAACTTGTTTCATATGGTTGGGAGGAATCCTAGCCGAGTGCCAGTTAGGAACCAAGCACTTGTAGTTTGTAGTTATTAAAACATTTTGTCATGACGTTGTTATCCTTTGAAGACCTCCTTACTTTGTGTTTGTGAAACAAGATGTTCCAGGATCATCTCATATTTTCCCTGCTCCAGCCCTGGAGTCTTAGTCAGTTTTCTAAGGAGTCCTAGGTCCCTTAAGTACAGAATGGTTATTTATTTGTTTGTTTGTTTTCCCAAGCAGGCTCTGTGCTGTCAGTGCAGAGCCTGAAGTGGGGCTCGAACCCATGAATGAAGAGCTCATGATCTGAGCCGAAATCCAGAGCATGATGCTTAACTGAGCCACCCAGGTGCCCCGAGAATGGTATTTAGAAGCCAAGAGCTAGGCTTGCTTATTGCTACTGATGTGTGTTGTTGCTTTTAGGCTCTCTCAGCAGACAAGATCAGGAAACACACACACACACACACACACACACACACACACACACACATTTATATCTATCTCTATTAAATTAAACATGAGTTCATTCTGACACATTCAATTCTAATCCAATAGCAAAGAGTTCTTGCAAGGGTTATCCTGTTCCATGTTTGTAACCCCCTTCTCCAGCATTGGGAAATTTATTTATTTTTTAATATTTATTTATTTATTTTGGGAGAGAGAGGGGGTGGGACAGAGAGAGAATCCCAGCAGGCTCCTCACGGTCAGCTCAGAGCCCGATGTGGGACTCCGTCTCACGGACTGTGAGATCACGACCTGAGCTGAAACCAAGAGTTGGACGTTTAACCGACTGAGCCACCTAGGCTCATTTCACCCAGGGAATCTACTTTTAATCATTTCAAATATGCTTGTTTATAATCAATGTATTGCTGTTTTTTAAAAATGTATATGTTCCACACTTGTAGTGGTCTTTGTTCTCCAAGAACTATAAAAACTCCAGACTTTTTATTTATTTTATTCATTCAACCAACATGTATTTAGCAAGCAAATGTGTCAGATAATGTTCTAGGGGTGGGGCTACAGCAGTGAACGAAATATTGTGTTGGTAAGGGAACCGTGGAAAGAGGGAGTAATGGATAGAAGGCTAGGAAACGGCAAAGCTGGGATCTGAACTCAGACAGCCTGGCTCCAGAATTCAGGCTAGACCATCTGCCTCTGATTGCTTTTGTAAGTTGCTCTCTGCCTTCTACAAAAGTTTACAACTCTCTTGAATCCAATAAAAATGCCTCTGTCAGTTTCTAAATGTACACAATGCACAGCCTTGTGAATCTCCCACATTTCTTCTCTGAGACTCAGTTTCCAAATTTGGGAAAATGAAGGTAGTCATTTCGACCTGCTGTGAGGATAAATGAAATTATATGAGATGCCTGGTGCTATTTGTGACAGGTCATAGGTATTTAGTGAAGTTAATTTTTTTTTTTCTTTTTCAACACGAATGCTATACTATACAATTTCCCCGGAACAGAGAGGGTTTTTTGGTTTTGTTTTTTATTGTTTGTTTGTTTGGTTAACTAGGCTCCACACCCAATGTCGGGACCTGAACTCATGATCCTGAGATCAAGAGTTGTAGGCTTGATTGACTGAGCCAGCCAGGTGCCGCAAGAGAGTTTTTTACTCTAATTCATTCAATCAATCAACCATTCATTTATACATTTATTCATTCTTACATCCATTCAAAAAGCATTTATTGAGAATGCAATATATATCAGGCCCTCTGCTAGGCATTGTGGATACAGCAATGACACAGCCCTCATTCCCAAAGAGCTCACAGTCAAGAGATAAACAAAGAATTACAACACAATCTGATATGTAGCTCGGATGAGAGTTAGAGAAGTGGTCATGGAGGAAGGCTTCCTGAAGGAAGGGGCTTTGTCATAGCAAGGACTGGTACAACAGTTCTGTGTTAAAGTTGCCAAGAATAAATGAATAAATTAATGGGTGAATGAATTCAATTCAGTTTACCAAGCACTTCATAGAAGATCCTACTGCCCATGGCATTGTGCTCTGAACAGGGAGTGTGCAGATGGAGAGGGGCAGCTCAGGCCCTTAATGAGCTTCTAGTTTTACTGGCAGACACAAACATCTATAAAGAGATGTTTTGGGGCACCTGGGTGGCTCAGTCAGTGAAGCTCTTGATTTTGGCTCAGGTCATGATCTCACAGTTCGTGGGGTTGAGCCCCGAGTGGGGCTCCATGCTGACAGCTGCAGTCTGTTTGGGATTCATTCTCTCTCTCTCTCCCTCTCTCTCTCTCCCTCTCTCCCTCTGCCCCTCCCCAGCTTGCACTCCTTCTCAAACTCAAAAGAGAGAGAGAGAGAGAGAGACAGGATGTTTCAATAGCATGTAGAGAATTCTATAGGGTAGGCAAGCTTCTTTGATAATAAGAAAACAGAGGGGGTTCTAAGCTCTATTAGTAGATGAAGGGTGACTCTAAGGTTTTAATGTAGGCTTCCTAGAATGAACTTCTTGAGTCTTGGATATATTCAGCAGGTGAATAGAAGTCATTGACAGCTTCGAATCAGAGGACTAATATGGTCAAATTTGTATTTGTGCTAGGATGGGGGGTGCAAAGGGGAAAGAAAGTCTAAAATCAATGACACCAGCAAGGAGGGTGAATTATGAAAAGGAGGCTTGTGGTGGACGTTTGATCCGGAAACAGAATTTGACAGTGGTTGCAATTCTCAGGGAGAGTATGTAGACAGCAAGGTGAACGGATGTGCTTCTTGGAACCAACACTCTTTAAGCAGCTGGCAGAGAAAAAGCTGGAAGGACACCTAAAGAGGAGAGTCCGGAGCAGAACCTGGGAGTCCGAATGAATAAGGAGAAGACACAGACAAGGAGGACCAGGAAGGAGGGCGCAGTTGTGCCCAGTGCTGTATAGAGAAAGGTTCCAAAGCATCCGTTCGATCTGGCCTAGGTGACCTATGCCAGAACAGTCTCCGTGTTAGTGGTGCAGGCGGGAGTCCCACTGCAATAAACAGTGAATGAGGGAGTAGAAAAAGTGAATGAAGAAACCAAGCGCCGTGCCCTCACTTGCCCTGGGAAATTCCAGGGCCGACGTCGGGAGCTGGTGCGGAGGAAGGGCCTTCCCGACAGGGCTCGGGATGCAGCCTGGGAAGCCTGTCAGCCTCCCAGCCCTCAGGTAGGCGCGGCTCCAAGGTCAGGGTCACCTCGGGCCTCCAGGCAACCCCGTCACCTTGACGACCAACTGGAAAAAAAAAACCCGGAAGGGGCGGAAACATTCAGGTTATCTCGCGATATGTGGCAGGCCGGAGCCGGCCTTCCGGGCCTGGAGGCCGAGGCCGGCTCTCGCGAGACTTGCCTGGAATCGAAGCGCGGGGCCCGACCTTAAGGAAAGTGGGAGCTGCGGGTGGGGAACATGTCGGACTCCGAGCTCGGCAGGAAGTGGGACCGGTGCATGGCGGATGCGGTCGTGAAGATAGGTGAGAAGCCTCTCGCCCCTGCAGGCCCCTCCCGGAGCGGAGCGGCCGGCTCCAGGCCCCGCTGACCAGGAGGGCGGGAGGGAAGCCCCTGGGGAGGTCAGGCCGACCGGCCTGGTCCAGCCCCTCCGGCCAGGGACAGCTGCCCGAGCCGGGCGGGGGGTCAATCGGACGGCGGGGGCCCGGGCCGGAGGACCCTGGGCGTCCGCGCGAGGTGGGAGGGGAGGAGTCGCAGCCCCGAGGGAATAGGGGACGGTCGGGCTGGCAGGTGGCAGGAGAGGTGCAGAGCTCATCGAGTAAAAAGCGGTCTGCAGGGCACAACCTCGTGCCGGAGGCTGGAAATTCTCCTCGGGGGCCGCATCTCCCGCACGGGGAGTGGAGCCGGGTCAGGGTCACAGTGCTGTCCTGCCGAGACAAGTGCCTTCTAAAGAAGGTCATGGGGAGCGTTTTATAGACAGGCCCTCACGGGAGTTGCTGTCATTCCCGAGTTGTATTTATTTGATTATCTGATTTATTGGCATCAGAGTAGTCTGCGCCCTGAAATTGGAGACATAGTGATCTGGAAAGAGAATAGCCCAGGGAAATAAGAGATTGGACACTTCTTGGTTCTCGATGTAACTACGCGGAGCCTGTTAACATGTGCTCAGTGACGACACAGATTGTGAAGTCACTGCATGGAGGGGAGGGGAAAGACGGAAGCTAATTTATTGAGCGTGTACTAAGTGCCAGACACTGCGCTCGGTGCGCGACTTTAATACATTATCTCACACCGGTAGTGCAACGGGGAGGCAGGTGAACGAATTGGTCCAGGGTCTAATAAATGACAAAGTTTCTAATAAGTAGCAAAGTTGGAAACTTAACTCAGGTTTTCTGGCTTCAAGCCCCATGCTCGCTCTTTGATACTAATTCTTACTATCCAGATTTGATATTTTTGTATGGAAAATTTAAGAGGATTTAAGATTGTGCCCATTGAATGAAAATGTTGAAAGAGATTTAAGATTGTAAGCACCATGAGAACAGAGATGCTTTCTGGTTTATTCATTGCTGTATCTCCTGCCCCTTTCTAGGTTTTCCAGTGCTTAATAAAAATTGTTGAGAATAAGTTAATAAGTGGAGTACTACTTACTTGATCAAAGCTGTCACTTCGCCCTTGAATTTACTTACCAGCTGTGTGATTTGGGGCAAGTTGTTTAACCCTCTCGCCCTCTTGTTTCCTCATTTGTAAATGGACAATAGTAATTATTACTATCTCACAGAGTTATTAAGACTGCGAGTTAGTCTAAGTAAAGGCTTGAGTATGAGCCACTGAAGAATGAGTTATTCTGTAAGTGAGCCAAGAAATACAGTTTTTGTGATTGTAAACAGCTCACATTTAGGGGCGAAGATGTAACCGTGGATATCCTATGGCCACATTAAGGGAGGTGTGTGGGTGGCTTAGTGGGTTACGTGTCCAATTCTTGATCTCAGCTCAGGTGATGATCTCCCAGTTCATGGGATTGAGCCCTGAGTTGGGCTCTGTGCACACAGCACGGAGCCTGCTTGGAATTCTCTCTCTCCCTCTCTCTCTGCCCCCCCCCCCCCAGCTTAGATGCTCTCTCTCTCTCTCTCTCTCTCTCTCTCTCTTCCTCTAAATAAATAAATAAAAACCAAGCCACAATAAGTACTACAAAGTATGATGGCAGTAGTTAAGAGGGGGAGGCAGACAGCTGAGTTGGAAATTACCAACTCTCGCCCTTCACCCCCATCCTCTCTACTGTTGTAGCTTTGGGTAGGCTCGCTTCCTTCACTGTGAAATGGAGATTAAAGGGGCGCCTGGGTGGCTCAGTCGGTTGAGTGTCCGACTTCGGCTCAGGTCATGATCTCACGGTCCATGGGTTCGAGCCCCGCGTCGGGCTCAGTGCTGATGGCTCAGAGCCTGGAGCCTGTTTCAGATTCTGTGTCTCCCTCTCTCTGACCCTGCTCTGTCTCTCTCTGTCGCAAAAATAAATAAATGTTAAAAAAAAAAAAAATTAAAAAAAAAAAAAAGAAATGGAGATTAAAAAAAAACCCCAAAACAGTTTTACCTAAAAGGATTAGGAAGATTGAAGGATAGTGAAGTAATCAGATACTCAGCCCAGTGCCGGGCACTTCCTCAGTCAGCAGACGGTAGTAGCAATCACTGTTGGTATTGATATTGTTGTGCTGCTCAGGATCACCTGAGGCAGTGAGTAGCGTCACTGTCATTCATGAGGTGGGACACTGGTGGGGGGTGGGGGATACAGGGGTGAAACAGTTAAATGGGGGCACAGTGATACACGATTATAGATAAAAGTTAAAATGAGTGGCTCAGGCTCCTTCTGCTGTAGAGCTGTTATAAAGCAAGTAAGTGCAGTGATGGGCTGAGGCCATCCAGCGAGAGTTTGCAAGGAAAATGGGCTTTGACCTGACCTTTGGAGAATGACTTGGACTTGGATAGGCCGGGAGGGTGGGAGAATTTGAACAGAGGCCCAGTTGAACTTTTATAGAGCAGGACACTGAAGCGTGGAGAGGTTAAGAAGCTAGGTGTGGAGGAGCAGGGGTTAGAACGTAGCTATTCTGAAGTCAGCATCCCTCCTCCCTGAAGAAGGGTGGTTTAGGTGGAGTCAGAATTGTGAAATGTCTTAGAGAAATTCCACTTTGTCTTAAAGGCTTTTGAGTTGCCTTTGGCTTTTTCACATGCATTCTGCATATTCCACACAGGCTGTCTTAAAAATCTTGTTACTGGGGCGCCTGGGTGGCGCAGTCGGTTAAGCGTCCGACTTCAGCCAGGTCACGATCTCGCGGTCCGTGAGTTCGAGCCCCGCGTCAGGCTCTGGGCTGATGGCTCGGAGCCTGGAGCCTGTTTCCGATTCTGTGTCTCCCTCTCTCTCTGCCCCTCCCCCGTTCATGCTCTGTCTCTCTCTGTCCCAAAAATAAATAAAAAACGTTGGAAAAAAAAAATTTAAAAAAAAAAAATCTTGTTACTTTCTGCCTCTAGGGCTCATTAGTTCTAGGCTGGTGTAGAATCATGGGATGGTTTTAAGCAACAAATAATTATTGGGTTCCAGGCCAGTCAGTGGGCAAATGGAGAAGCAGAAGGCATTTCATTTGCCTCAACAGGGAATTGATGTGATATCAATGGAATTTTGGTATGATTGTTCTGGCGGTGTTTTATAAAGAACAGATCAGGAGTTGAAGCCAACGGTGCTGTGAGTGCGCCTGCACTGTCAGACCAGAAAGGAATGAGTATATTTGAGAAACTTCACACTTTGTTCCCCATTTATAAAATGGAGACAGTAATTCCCACCTCCTCTAGGCTAGAACAGTGCCAAATTCATAGCAGGAACCCAGTAAATGCTGTTTTCTTCATCTTTCTCTCCAAATGGTTAACTTTGCCTTATTCCATTTCTTGCAAAGAAGACTCCAAGGTTAGAATGTGGTTAAGGGGTGATTCATTGATCAGAACTTGGAAGTAAAAAGTAACAAGACTCATAACTGATCACGGGGGTGGCAGGAGAGAGAGCAGTGAGAGCAAAGATCGTGATTCTGGTTGCTTTTCTGCTTACATGGTTGAACTGTTTGAGAATGATCATGCAGTTGAGAAGGAGGCTTTAATTTTGCAGAAGAAACTGAGTTCAGATCTGCAGGGCACAGTCCCTTTAGCAGGGGGACTTAGAGAAAGGGCGTAAGAGGGATGAAGCACCAAAGCACTTGGGGAGGCTTTAGTCTGAGAGATCTTTGAGACGGTGCAGATGCACACACTCTGTAGTGAGTGTCGGTTCCTAGTCCCGTAGGCAGTGAGGTTATGGAACTCTAAACCTCTTTGGCTGCTTGCTTCCTGGTCCTGCAGAACAGAGGTGGAGACTCAGAGTGGCGGCCTGCGGTAAGATAGGTTTTATAGCAGATGCAGGCAGGGAAGAAGGGCCAACAATGGGCTTTCAGCTGGATCTTGGTAATGTCATGCTCTGGCTTGACCGAGACTGAAGGGAAGCCAGGGTGAATGGACAGCTCCCTTTGTGAGCTCTTCTCTGGCTGCCTTAGACCTGAAGTGTTTTTGTTCTCTTCTCACTGGTTTGCTAAAGAATGACTATTTTCATTGCTCGTGTTTAGCTTAGAGGTAATACGTCTGAGTTAAAGAGCACATAAGCTTGTACTTTAGACAGTTCTTAAAACAAAACAAAACAAAACAAAACCCCCCAAACTGCCCTTCAAGGATCTCTTACTCTGAAGCTTGGGCAGTGCCTCAACAGAAAAGTCTCCTATGATTTCGTCCTGTAGGAAGAGCTGTATTTACTTACGAATACCTTTCCCCTGCCCTTCGCAGTTTTATTTTCCCTGTTAATTTTGGTTTTAAAATATCTATTTTGTGTGCGCGGTAGGATAGGTGGTTTCTAATATGGTTTGACCTAATATATTGAACCCATGAATCAAACAAAACAAAACAAAACACATGCTTCCCTGTAATAGGCACAATAGGCCATTGTTCCTGACACATCTGTTTCTCTCTTTCAGCTCTTGTTCCTTTCTTTTCCTTTCTCCCCCTCACATTTTTACCCTTCTCTTTGGCCTCTGTTCTTATTCCTGCCACTCATAGGCATTGCCTAGTTCCTCCATAAAGTTTGAAATTAATGTATCTTTTTTTTTTTAAATAAACTTGTTCGCATTGAATAAGTGCCCGGTTTGTTCTCCTTCACAGCACTGATTTTTCTTAATAGCACATATCACCATCTGAAATTTGCGATTTGTTTCTTACTTGAATGTGAACTCATGAGACTCAGAGGCTTTTTTTTTGTTCACTGTTGATCCCCTAACCCCTGGCCTAGAGGAGGCATACAATAATTACTGTTAAATGAATGACATGTATTGCTGAGAATTTTGCAGACTACATTCTCTGCCCATATTTGCTCCTCCTCAGTGTGTTTATTAAGTGAATAAATTAGCATTTAAATTAAAAAGCCAGAGTAGATTTCATGTGAATTTCTGCCAGTTCACATCTTCCATCATGTGTCCCTGTTATCTTGGGACTTTTACCAACTTTTTATTTCATCTGGGGATATAAATGATTGTCAGTAGATCTTAATAATAAACTAGTATTAGAGATGCCTGGGAGTAGTCAGCAAAGAAACATGAGGCAGAGAGCACTTTTGTATTTGAACAAGTAGAGGGTGATGTTGGTTTAAGTCGTAGTGCCAAAGCCTTATTGCAGGAAATTAAAAAGGAGTGAAGAATATTACATTTTATGAATGGCATGTTCCATTAGGTTTTTTTTTTTTTTTAAGTTTATTTCTTTATTTTGAGAGAGACAGAGCTCAAGCTGGGGCAAGGGCAGAGAGAGAGGGAGAATCTTAAGCAGGCTGCGGTGGTCAGCACAGAGCCCAGTGTGGGGCTTGAACCCATGAAACTGTGAGATGATGACCTGAGCCAAAATCAAGAGTCAGATGCCCAACTGACTGAGCCACCCAGGTGGCCCATATTCCGTTAGTTTTTATCTAAATGCATCGTTAATGGTTTTTTGCTAATTTTATGGATTTATTGTGTTTTTTTTTTTTTAAGTTTATTTATTTTGAGAGAGAGAGAGGGAGAGAGAACATCCCAAGCAGGCTCTGTGCTGTCAGCGCAGAGCCCATCTCAGGGCTCGATCCTATGAGCTGCAAGATCATGACCTGAGCTGAAACCAAGAGTCAGACGCTTCACAGACTGAGCCACCCAGGCGCCCCTTATGGATATATTTTTAAGTTTTATCAGATTTCTTGAATGCTCTGGTTTTCTTTCTCCACTCCGTCCACGGGCTGTGTTGTTTGTTCTCCTTGTACGTACTGAGTAATTTGTCTTGTGTGTACCCACATGAATAAATCACACATTCTTGTCAACAAGAATAGAAAGCATGGTGTCCTGCCAAAATAGAGGGCTTAAAAGCTCTGGGACAAGCTGGTGCCCTCAGCTTGTGCTCGTCACTCTGGACTGGATGGGCAGTTGTATGTTTTCTGTTTCCCTGGGAAAATAAGATTCCAGATGAGAAAATCCCAGCTATGAGACTTAGGGAGGTACTTCCCTGTGACTTGAGAATTTCTAAGCCCTGCAAGTGTGGGTCATGGAAGCACTGCCACTGCCCCCAGAGCCTTGTTATAATTCACTCAAGTGCTAGGTCTGTGCATGCCAGGCTATGACCTCACACCAAGCTGATGTCTGTGTGAGTGGCCAGGGTTGCAGATTTGCCTGAGGAAGCTTTGAGGAACATCTGATTCTGGTACTTCCCAGGTTCATATGGGGGTCCTGGCATCCCTAGTGTGACTTGAAAAGTTCTAAAATTGACTGTATCCCTTTTCCCCACGTTTCGTTCCCACTGTGAGGCCAGAGTATGGAATATGTAGTCTTCTAACCTGTGAATTGGTGGGGAGATCTCAAAGAGATCTTAGTTTTCTTAGTAGCAAGGAAAAGTGCAAGCCATGGACATTTGCAAGCACCCTTAGAATGTATTCCATTCAGTGGACTATGGGGGCATTCACGTTCTTGTACTTTTCCTTTCCTTGATTTTTTTTCATTAGAAATAAATATACCAAAAAACAAAAAACAAAAAACAAAAAAAAAGAAAACAATATACTAAGGGGTGTGCACCTGGCTCAGTCAGTAAAGTGTGTGACTCTTGATCTCGGGGGCCTGAGTTTGAGCCCCACGTTGGGTGTAGAATTTACTTTAAGAAAGGAAGGAAGGAAGGAAGGAAGGAAGGAAGGAAGGAAGGAAGGAATATACAAGTAAGTACCTATCTGTGCCTCAGTTTCTTCATCTATAGAATGGTAGTACCTTCCTCAGAGGGTTGTTATGAGTAAGGATAAAATGAAATACTCTCTATAGAGCTGATTAAGATATTACCTGTATTTGAAAAATATTAGCTCCAAGCATGTAAATGAAGGATAGCAGTGATAAGTTAAAATAGCTAACACGTTTGCTTTTATTTTGCTGTTGTGGGTAGTACTGAAGCCTAATGATCAGTATTGCAGCTTATATATATACTAGCGATCATTCATGTATATGTCCCCAAACAATTTCATACCAGGCCTTGTGGAAAGCCTGGGGGGTGAAGTGCACAGGTAGTAGGCACTGGCCTTACCCTGGCTCACCTTCTGGAAGAAGGAGTTCCATCTTGGAGAATATGTTGGCATTTAGTAGGTGGACCGGGTGGACAATTGTATTCTAGGCCTTGGAAACTGTCCAGGCGGTGTCCCAGAGGACAGAGAGGCTTTGACTTCTTCAGGGAATGATGATAATGGCTACCATTTATTGGACACTGTGCCAGATTCTGGCATCTTACATTACATTTTACATACATTATCTCAATTCTTTAAAAAAAAGTTTTGTTTTGTTTTTTAATGTTTATTTTAGGGAGATGGAGAGACAGAGACAGAGACAGAGACAGAGCATGAGCCGGGGAGGGGCAGAGAGAGGGGGAGACAGAATCCGAAGCAGGCTCTGGGCTCCTAGCTGTCAGCATAGAGCCCGATGCGGGGCTCGAACTCCTGAATCGTGAGATCATGACCTGAACCAAAGTCGGACACTTAACTGACTGAGCCATTCAGGTGCCCCTATCTCATTTAATTATTATACCCTTATGGGTACTCTCCCCTTTTTTCCCCATTTTTTTTTTTTGTTGTTGTGATGAAATATACCATCTGAGCCATTTAAAATGTATAGTTAAATGATATTCAATACGTTCATAATGTTGTGCGGTTATTGCCACCATCCATCTCCATAACTCTTCATTTTGTAAAACTGTAACTCCTTTTACCCATTTAACAACAACTCCCTCCAGCCCCTGGCAACCTCCATTCTTTCTGTCTCTGATTTTGTCTACTCTAAGTACTTCATCTACATCGAATCATACAGCCCTTGTCTTTTTGAGACTGGTCTCTTTCACTTTGTGTGATGCCCTCAAGGTTCATCCATGTTGTAGGATATATCAGAATTTCCTTCCTTTTTGGGTCTGAATAAGATTCCACTGTGTGTGTGTGTGTGTGTGTGTGTGTGTGTGACATTTTGCTTATTCACCTGTCGATGGGCACTGTTGTGAATAACGCTGCTATGAACATGGGTATACAGCTGACCTTGCTTTCAGTTCTCTTGGGTATATACCCGGAAGTGGAATTGTTGGATCATATTGTAATTCTGTTTTTTACCATTTTGAGGATCTGCCCTCCTGTTTTCCACAGCAGCTGTACCATTTTACATTCCCACCTGTACTGCACAAGAGTCCCAATTACTTCACATCCTCACTGACACTTGTTATTTCCTTCCTTCCTTTCTTTTTATTTTAAAGTTTATTTATTTATTTTGAGGGAGAGAGCGCACGCACACCCTCCTCATGAATGAGATCATGACCTGAGCTGAAATCGAGAGTTGGATGCTCAACAGACTGAGCCCCCAGGCACCCCCCATTTCTTCTTCTTCTTCTTTTTTTTTTTTTTTTAATATTTATTTTTGAAAGAGAGAAAACGAGCACCTGGGGGAAGGGCAGAGAGAGAAGGAGACACAGACTCTGAAGCAGGCTCTAGGCTCTGAGCTGTCAGCACAGAGCCCAACGCGGGGCTCGACCTCAGGAGCTGTGGGATCATGACCTGAGCGAAGTCGGATGCCCAACCGACTGAGCCACTCAGGCTCCCCCGCCCTTTTCATTTTTTAATAGTAACCATCCTAATGGGTGTAAGCTAGTATCTCATTGTAGTTTTGATTTTCATTTCCCTGATGATTAGTGATGTTGAGCATCTTTTCATGTGATTACTGGTCATTTGTATGTCCTTGAAAATGTCTATTCAGGTCCTTTGTCCATTTTTGAATTGGTTTATTGTTGTGTTTTAGGAGCTCTCTATATATTCTGGATAGTAACTCCTTATCAGATGGATGATTGGTATATATTTTCTCCCATTCTGTGGATGTCTTTTAACTCTGTTAATGTTGTCTTTTGAATCACAGAGTTTAAACATTTTTGTGAAGTCCAGTTTGTCTGCTTTTCCCCTTGTTGCCTGTGCCTTTGGTGTCCGAATGGGAAAAACTCCGTTTTTTCCTTATTCCCACACTCGCAGTACATCTGGCACCTGACGTGTGGGTTTTCCACAGCAAGTGGCTCCCTGACCCCAGCTGAGTGTCTTATAATTCACTTCAATTCTGACGCTCACTGGACCCCATGGCTTAGGGCTCAGTCACGTAAGACTCCCCCGCCTCAGATGCCACGCTGTTGCCTGTGCTTCTGGCTGGCTGGCTATGAATCACAGTTCCCATGACCCCCTCCCAGGGATTGGTAATTTGCTAGAATGGCTGGCAGAACTCAAGGAAACAGTTGACTTACTAGATTACCAGTTTATTACCAAGGATATTAAAGACCATGAATGGACAGCCAGATGAAGAGACACACAGACTGGGGACCCGAGGTCCAAAGTGCAGGAGCTTCTGCTTCTGTGGAATTGGGGTGTGCCACCCTCCTGGCACGTAGATATGTTCACTGACCTAGAAGTTCTCAGAACCCGTACTTTGGGGATTTTTATAGAAGCTTCATCATGAAGGCCTTGCCTGATCAGTCATTAACTCACTTTCCAGTCCCTCTTCCCTTCTGAGAGGATGCAGGGTGGGGCTGCAAATTCCAGGCTTGGCTTGGTCTTTCCCGTGACCAGCTCCCACCCTGGAGCTATCCAGGAGCTCCGAGATTTGCCTCATTAGAACAGACACTCCTATCACCCAGGAAATTCCGAGGGATTTAGGAGCTCTGCCAGGAATTGGGGGCAGAGACTAATATATGTATTTTTTGTTATTTCAGCGTCGTATCCAAGAAATCATTGCCAAACCCAATATTGTGAAGCTTTTGCCCTGACTTTTCTCTAAGGGTTTTTTAGCTTTTACATTTAGGTCTTTGATCTGTATTGAGTTAATTTTTGCATATAGTGTCAGATAAGGAAGGTTCCAGTGTCATTCTTTTGCATGTGGATCTCCAGTTTTCTCTGCACCGTTTGTTGAAAAGACTGCTGTTCCCTAAATGATCTTGGCACCCTAGTGAACAGTGATTTGACCATGTATGCAAGAGTATATTTCTGTGCTCATTATTTTATCCCATTGAGCTGTATGTCTGTCTTTATGCCAGTACCACATGGTTTTGATTCCTGTAGCTTTGTAGTAAGTTTTGAAATTAGGAAGTGTGGGCCCTGCAGGTTTGTTCTTTCTCAAGATTATTTGGGCTATTCAGGGTCCCTTGAGAGTCCATGTGCATTTTAGATCGGTTGTTCGACTTCTGCAGAAAACTTCTTAGGATTTTGATTAAGGATTGCATTGAATTTTAGATTTAGAATTTTAGATTGAATCTAAATTTGTTTCTAGTTAACAAATAGAATACTGCTTATTAGTATTCAATACTATTTATATTTATAATATTTATATTAATACTATTAGTATTAACACCATTTATTCTGTTACAGAATACTATGGTATGGATATACCATATTTTGGTTATCCATTGCCAGTTTACGGACATTTACGTTGTTGATACTTTTTAGCTATTATGGATAATGCTGCTGTGATCAAGTGTACAAGTTCTTACCTGAATGTATGTTTTCATTTCTCTTGGGTGTGTATGTATCTAGGAGTGGAATTGTTGGGTTGTGTGGCAACTCTTTGCGTAGCATTGAGAAAAACCACGGAATGTGGGGCTGAGGACGGACATGGTTGGATTTCTGATTTCAGAAAGATGAACGAAGTAGAAAGGACCAAGATGAAGGCAAGGAGATCGGTTAGTATATTACTGCAAGTTCATGCCAAAGATGAGATGGTCCAGTTAGAGGAAATCAAAATCAAGATGGGGCCGGAGGAGTGGAATGGAGACAGATGTCACAGATGTTACGGTGTCATGCATTGGTCATATTTATGGAACCTGAAATGCTCATGAGCAGGAGGAGTCAGGGTGATGCCAAGCCTATGTAAATGGAGAATGGCTTTGCCCTTGACAGGTGGGGAGCCCAAGCAACATTTTACAGTTTATTAATTTCTGGTATGTCTGGAGATGGGTCTCTGGTGATATGCAGCTCAGTCAACAGAGATGAAATTGCTTTTGCCCTGCAGTAATCTTCACGAAAAGAAAGGGTTTGGCCTTATTTCTTCCCTGTTAAGAAAGTAGGACAGAAATGACTTAGCAGCTGACTTGCCTTTGAATTAGCCAGCAGATTTTGTGTATTCCTCCAGTAATCGATCAAGTGTAGTGAAATTAATTAAGGCTGTTTTTTTAAGGCCACTCTCATGTTTAAAAAAATGCTGTACCGAAAGAGGCCATTGAGTAAGGTCATGGAAAAAGGAGCAAATTATTGTTTGTCTTTAAATATCAGTTCATCTGATAAATGTGGCTTACCACAAAGTATTGGTGGCTCACCAAAAATTGCCTTTTGGTAGCCTGTGTTTGGAAACTGATACGTTGCCATTTCATGGAGTGATATCACTTAGGCTAAACTAAAATACTTCAAAGGTTTTTGGTTGTTTGTAGGTTTGGGTTTCAAATTAGTACATGTTAATTGTTGAATCGGTCACCATATTTTGTTTGCTCTATGTATTTCTAAACAGTTTTTGAGAGCAAAAATACTTTTTCCATTTGCGACAGCAATATGGATAATGGAACATTGTGATCTTGCTAGAGGAGAATTTTCTGTTAGTATTATAGAATAATGTAATTAGGCACCGTATGGAACTTGAAAACATATTTAAATTTTTGTTCTGGCTGTGGTTTTATGCTTTCCTAAAATGTGGCCTGAAACCGTTTATTAGTAAATATGCTGAATTGCTTTCTCTGGCAAGTGCATTTCAGTGTTGAATCCAAGTGAAAATACAAATATTTACTTATAAAAGTCTTTTGGTGTGGTAATATTTTTACTACAGCCATTGACCCACTAGTAAAATGTTAGGGCATTGCTAGATTGGATCCTGTTTATTTAAAGGCCAAGAGAGGGAAAGAGAGCGGAAGTAACATTAAGTGAATGCCTGTTACGTGCCACCGTATTTGTTACACTAACATATTATCCCTTTTCTACCCTCCTAGCAACTCAGTGAGGAAGTTTATATTCTCTCTCTTTTTCTAGCAAGAAAAACAATGCTCAAAGATTTTTATAGAAATTGAGAAGCTGATTTTTAAATCTAAATTAAATTGTAAACAATCCGAAGTAGCCAGGGCAATTTTTAAAAAGAAAAGCAAAGTTGGAAAATTAACATTACCTGACATCAAGACTTACTACAAAGCTACAGTAAACAAAGTGTGGTATTGGAGAAGGGAAACACATCTAGATCAGTGTCCCGAAATAGACCCATAAATATATGGTCAATTAAAGATGATGCCAAGGCAGTTTAATGGGAAAAAGAAAATCTTTTCAACAGATGTGCTAGCATAACTGGATATCCATATCCAGAGAAAAAAATAAACCTCATTATTGTGCATAAAAATTAACTCGAAAGGATCACAGACCTAAATGTAAAATGTAAAACTATAAAACCTCCAGAAGAAAACATAGGGGAAAAAGTCTCTGTGACCTTGAGTTTGGAAAAGATTTCTTAGGTCATGAAAGCAAAAGTCACTAAGAAAAAAAATGATATGTGGCATTTGGTCAAAATCTAAAACTTTTGTTCTTTGTTTTGTTTTTTTAAAATGTTTTATGTTTATTTATTTTTGAGAGAGAAAGAGAGACAGAGCACAGCAGGGGAGGGGCAGAGAGAGAGGGAGACCCAGAATCCAAAGCAGGCTCCAGGCTGTGAGCTGTCAGCACAGAACCTGACACGGGGCTCGAACTCCCGAATGGTGAGATCATGACCTGAGCCGAAGTTGGGCACTCAACCGACTGAGCCACCCAGGCGCCCCAAACTTTTGCTCTTTGAAAGACGGCATGAAGAGAACAAAAAGGCAAGCCACAGAATCGGAGAAAATATTTGCAATACATTATATCTGATAAAGGGCCTGTTTCCATAATAAAGAAAGAACTCTTAAAATTTAATACTAAGAAGACAGCCCATTTAAGAAAATGGGTAAAAGGGGCACCTGGTGGCTCAGTCGGGTGAGTGTCCGACTTCGGCTCAGGTCACAGTTTCATGGTTTGTGGGTTCAAGGCCCACGTTGGACTCTGTGCTGACAGCTCAAATCCTGGAGCCTGCTTTGGATTCTGTGTCCCTGTCACCCCCCTCCCCCCCACCTTCCCCACTCATGTTCTGTCTCTCTCAAAAACAAACATTAAACATTTTAAAAATGGGTACAGTGTTTGAAAAGAATCTTTACAAAAGAAATTATTATGCTAATGGCAAGTAAGCACGTGATAGGATATTCAACTTCATTGGTCATTGGGGAAATGCAAATTAAAATCGTGAGGAGATAGATCAGCCTCCACACCCGTTAAAATAGTTAAAAAGACTGACAACACCCCCTAAAATTTGACTGGGATGTGGAGCAGCTGGAGTTGTGCACAGTTGGTGGGGTTGTATGTTGGTGCATCCACTTTGTAAAACCATCTGGTGGTTTCTTATAAACATGCCATCTAGTCATTGTACTCCTGGTATTTACCCAAGAGAGACGAAAACGTTTGCTCACACAAAGTGTGAACGTATGTGACTATATGAATATTCGTAGCAGCTTTATTCATGATGCCCCCAAACTGGCAAGGACCCATATGTCCATCAGCAGGTGAATGGGTAAACAAAATCCAGACTATCCATAAAGTGGACTATTCGGTAGTAAAAGGAACAAGTACTAACACATACAGCAAGATGTATACCTTTCAAAATCATTCTGTTGGAGCTAGACACAGAACACTGTGTGCTGTATTCCATTTACCTGCTTGCATTTGTACATACACTTCTAGAAAATGCAAACCAATGTGTGATGACAAAGCAGATAAGCGTTTGCCTGGGGCAAAGGGTGGAGGGAAGGGTGGACCACAGAGGGGCACCAGGAAGCTTCCGGGGGTGGCAGCACTGTTCGGTTTCACGGTTCTCGGTTTGATGTGATGGCATACTCCATGGCAATGATAATGAACGACCCACAGCTGTTCGCAAATGTTAGACTAAAGTACTTACTGTGTGATTCCACTTATGTAAGTTTAAAAGCAGGCAAAACTACTCTATACTATTAGAAGTCAGAATATGATTACCCTTGGATAGAGAGCTTTGGATAAGGGAGGACCAGGCAGGCTTCTGAAGATGTGGGTAATTTGCTTTGCTCTGGCTGCTGGTGACTTGGGTGTGTTTAGTCTAGAAATCTATCGAGTGGTGCCCTTAATTGTGCAGTTTCTATATGTATGTTGTATTTCAATAAAAAGTTTTTAAAAGACATGTGCTGTCACAGAAAGGTGTCCTTGGTAATTATAAAGTGAGAAAAGCAAGTTGTAAAACATCATGCATGATATATGATCCTGTTTATATAAATGGAATGATAAACAATAAACTTAATCCAAAATATCTCTCCAGAATGGTGATGATGCTAGGTGGGGAGGATCATTAATTTTGCTGTTTTTTTTTTTTTAATATGGAATGCTTCATGAATTTGCATATGTCATCCTTGCACAGGGGCCTTGCTAATCTCTGTATCATTCCAGTTTTAGTATTATGTGCTGCCGAAGTGAGCACAATTTTGCTGTTTTTATAATGTAAGTAAATAAATGAGAACAGTTTCTGTTAAAAAAAAAAAAAAAAAGCGGGGCTCCTGGGTGGCTCAGCCAGTTTAACATCTGACTGTTGATTTCAGCTCAGGTCATGATCCCGGGGTCGTGGGATTGAGCCTTGAGTTGGGCTCTCTGCTGAACGTGGAGCTTGCTTAGGAGTCTTTCTCTCCCTCTCTCCCTCTCTCCCTCTCTCCCTCTCCCCCTCTCCCTCTCCCCCTCTCCCCCCTCCCCCTCTCCCCAACTCACATTCTCTCAAAAAAAAAAAAGTTTTTAGGGCCACCTGGCTGACTCAGTTGGTAGAGCATGAGACCTTGGATCTCGGGAATGTAAATTTGAGCCCCATGTTGGATGTAGAGATTACTTAAAATCTTAAAAAAAAAATTTTTTTTAAAGCTACTTTACTGAACTAGTAACTAAAGTCACTTCATTTGGGTCCTATAATTGAGAATGATGAATAATCTTTACATGAATATGTGAAGTCTAGTTTTGATATTTAATAGGTTAGTCCTTCAAAGTAAAAATCTGTTTAAGCTTTTCACCAACTTTGAAATTATATTGGTATCTATTTTTTGTTAATTTTTATTATTTTTTTGGTTTTTAAAATTTACATCCAAATTAGCATATAGTGCAACAATGATTTCAGGAGTAGATTCCTTAGTGCCCCTTACCCATTTAGCCCGTCCCCCCTCCCACAACCCCTCCAGCAACCCTCTGTTTGTTCTCCATATTTACGAGTCTCTTCTGTTTTGTCCCCCTCCCTGTTTTTATATTCTTTTTGTTTCCCTTCCCTTATGTTCATCTGTTTTGTCTCTTAGAGTCCTCATATGAGTGAGGTCGTATGATTTTTGTCTTTCTCTGACTAATTTCACTTATCATAATACCCTCCAGTTCCATCCATGTAGTTGCAAATGGCAAGATTTCATTCTTTCTGATTGCCAAGTAATACTCCATTGTATATAGATACCACATCTTCTTTTTCCATTCATCCATCGATGGACGTTTGGGCTCTTTCCATACTTTGGCTATTGTCGATAGTGCTGCTATAAACATGGGGGTGCATGTGCCCCTTTGGAACAGCACACCTGTATCCCTTGGATAAATGCCTAGTAGTGCCATTGCTGGGTCGTAGGGTAGTTCTATTTTTAGTTTTCTGAGGAACCTCCATACTGTTTTCCAGAGTGGCTGCACCAGCTTGCATTCCCATGTTAATTTTTTTTAATGTTCATTTTTAAGAGAGAGAGAGAGAGCGAGAGACAGAGTACAAGTGGGGGAGGGACAGAGAGTGAGGGAGACAGAATCTGAAGCAGGCTCCAGGCTCTGAGCTGTCAGCACGGAGCCTGATGCCTGGCTTGAACTCACAAACCATGAGATCATGACCTGAGATGAAGTTGGGCGCTTAACCGACTGAGCCACCCAGGCGCCCCATATATTGGTATATGTTAATGCAGTTTCTTGTTGGGTGACCTGTTATTGAGTTTGCTCATGGTGGATGTGATGGCCCATTGTTGCTTTGGAAGGCCCCAGTTGTATAACCTCCGTGAATTCATAAACTTAAAGAAGGATGGGTTGTTGGAACCAGCAAGAACCTTAGGGATTCATTTGGTCCAGTGGTTTTTAACTGTCTTCCACAGCATCTTAGTGGTTGTCTCTGGGTGGGAGTAGGTAGGGAGAGGAAGATGAGGGGACATGAAGCAAGTGGTTTTCTGGTTGGGCCTCCAGCCTCTCCCCTTTTCCCCAACAGAGCAGCTCCACTGTGGTCTGTTTTATTTACCTATTTGGGAAGATAACTTCATTGCTTTCAAAAAAGGTGGGGTGGGAGTGCTGATAACCACTAACTTTCTTTAACCCTCTTGTTTCAGAGATGAGCAAATTGATGCCTGGGGAGGTTGAGATGTGTTTTCCAGGGTCTGTTCATACAGGGTAATTTGTCTGGAACCTGTTTCTGCCTATTCTGGATACTGGACGGATTTGTCCAGGAGACTGCTTCTTTCATGGTCTTCTGATCCCAGCTTATGATCTCTCTCCTCCATCCAGATTTACCCACACACTGGGCCCAAACACACACCCTCTCCATTCCCCTACCACTTACCCATAACTTAGTTTGGAGCTTGATTTCTCCTGGATGTGGCTGGTTCCCATTTTAGCTAGAGACCATCCCTAACCGAGAGATGGCCATGAAAATCCTATAGCTTCTCCGTTAGAATAGACAGGGGAGTGCGTTTATCACCAGTTTTCAAAATGTGCTCTGTAGAGCCCTACAGTTTGTGGGGCCCCTTTGGGACAAGTATGGGTTTAGGAGGTGGGGTCTGGATGCAACTTGGACTCCTCAAATAGTAGCTTCAGCTTTATCTATTGCATGTACTAGGCTACCAGAGAAGATTTCTCTGGAAGGAAGGCTTTCTGCTTTGAAAGGAAGGCAGATGAGAAGGAAGGGAAGCCTTTCACTGTAAGGGTGAGGAAGGTGAAGGACGTTAGCTGGAGAAGCATTGCGGGATGGTGAAAAGCCAGGTGGGCTTGGCTGTCTCAGAGCCTCAATTTCCTCGTCTCTAAACTTCTTTTTCTTTTTCTTTTTTTTTTTTAAAGGAGGCTCCACACCCAGTGTGGGGCTCAAACTCATGACCCTGAGATCGAGAGTCGTGTGCTCTACCCACAGAGCCAGCTAGATGCCCCTCCTCGTCTGTACGCTTGGGATGCTAGTCCCCACATGGTTGTGATGAGGCTCAGGATAAGATAATAATCTAAATGGGTGTGGAAGCACTTTCTAGATTGTAACCGCCTAGATCAGTTTGTTCTCCACTGGGAGTGATTTACCGCTACCTTCTACCCCCTGGGGGCAACGTCTGGAAACTCGTGTGGTTGCCATACCGGGGGACGGGGCAGTCGGGGTGCTGCTGACACCTAGAAGGGGGGGGGACAGGGATGCTGCCAAACATCCTGTGATGTGCAGAGCACCAAAGAATTGTACACGGAAAATGGTACACGGAAAAGAATTGAAGTTGAGAAACCTTGCCCCAGGCTTACGTCTCTATGGCTTACTCTCTATGGCTCCCCAGGCACAGCCCTTTCAGACTAATACTCACACAACACAGGTCATATATTCATACATCTCTAGGCGCGTACTCTTTCAGCAACTGAAATTGAGGTGAGAAATGAAGGGAAAAAAAAGAAAAGGAATAAACAATCATCAGAATGACCTTAAACAAAGCATAGTACATTGTTATAAGGGCCTTAAAAAAACCCCACATGCGTGCATATGAGAAGCGTATGGGGTGTGAGGGATATGAGTCAATGTTAATGAACGACGGGGAGCTGAGTTGCAAAATGGTGTGAGGCATGGCTGGGAGAGCTGACAGATGGCAGCGTTTGTTTAAAACTGTCCAGAATTTCCAGAGTTGCTTCAGTTGTGTATCTTCAGGTAGGATTTTATTTTATTTATTTTTTTAAACATTTATTTGCACACACCTGCGAACGAGCAGGGGAAGGGCAGAGTGAGAGGGAGAGAGCGAGAGAATGAGAATCTCAAGCAGGCTCTGAGCTGTCAGCACAGAACCTGACGTGGGGCTTGATCCCACCAGCCACAAGATCATCACGTGAGCTGAAATCAAGAGTCAGACGCTTATGTGACTGAGCCACCCAGGTGCCCCTTCAGGTAGAATTTTAAAACTGTTGATTAATACTAACAGCATATATGGGAGGAATTGGAATCTACTGTGTTTATGTCAAGTTTCTTTATCCAACTTAAAGCTGCATTAGAATGCTTAGGGTAATTTATAATTATTGTAACACTCTGACATAATTGTTGACAGATTGGCAGACTTACTTTGACAAATGTTTACCAGTTAGAACAAGTGTTTCTGATTGTCAGAACCTGCACATGTAAACCACTCAATTTCTGTTTGCTGGATTTTAAATGATTACCCGAAGCAAATGATTTAAGCAACATAATTCACCTTTTACTAGGAAGCTTTCCTGAGAAAGCTGCTACTTTCTTGGCATCATCTCAAATGATAAATTGAAATCCATTAGTTGTAGGTTTTTTGGTTTTTTTTTTAACCATTTTAGCATAGGCCTAAGTGTGACAAACCCTGAACTCACGAGTTTATAAATATCCCACTCTCATTAGAAGCAAAACGGTATATTACTGCACTGGTCATATATTTCCTTGACATTAGACTATATGCTACCAATCTTAGAAATTCCCAGAAAAGATTGGCTGTGACTGTTGAAAAACCACAACTTACTTTTCTCCTTGTTCCTGCTGCAACTTGAAATTCAGTTTAGCTCATAACTTCTATTTCAGAAGACTTTTTTTTTTCCTTAGTTTATGAAAACTGAATTCTTGGTTTCTTTATGTATGCAAGTCCAGTGATTTGGGGAGGCTTACTTGTGGGGCTTTGTAGAATAATGATGCCTTTACGAAAGAGTGTAGACCGCTACTGGAAAATAAGGTCAGCTGGGTGCTATTGCCTAGCCTTAGAGTCTTGGGCACCTTATTCGAGCCAGATTTGAATAGCAGAGAAAACGTTGGTTTCTTACAGAAGACCCTGAAATTCAGGTGAATCCTTCCAACACCTTTTGCAAATGTTCATTTGGGACATTCCCCATTTGCACCAACAGTACCTTCATTGCAAAACCGTTGGTATATTTTTCAAATATTTGAGCCCCTCTTCTGTCTCTGTTTGCCTTTGCCCATGACTGTGTCTTTCCTTAAGGATCTTTTATCTATGAATCATCACGGAGTGTGGTCACTCCCGCTGCTCAGAAGTTCCTAACCCCTGACCAGAGTCCCGCTTTCACCTGCCCTGCTCACCTCGAATACCGTCCCTTTCAGTTCTGCCTCGCGGGGGATGCAGGGAAGGCAGAGGTGGGGCTGTTGAGGAGAGACCAGAATATGCAAGGTAACATTTTTCAGTCTGATGGACGGAGGAGAGTCGGCGGTCTGGACTTGTCTCCCCGCTGGGCTGCTGTGACAGCTCTGTCCTCGTGGTTTTCCCATCTCTGATGGAGGCTTCTTCACCTCTGTCCCCGTTGCCGCCAGAGAGGGCCGTTGTCAACTGCACATCAGATACATTGTTCCTGCTTAATTCCCTCTCTTGCTTCCCTGCTGCTTATGACAGAGGCCGGGGTCCTTAGTGTGGCACGAAAGATTCTGGCTCCATCTACCTCACACTGGCTAATTTGGTAGCAAGGAGCTCCTTGCAGCCCTTTTCCCTTGCCCCTTCTCTAGCCCCCACAGTGGCTGGGGTATCTGTGCACCCTGCTTCTGTCACGGTACCTTGCATTTTGAGTTTGTTTTTTTCCTTAAAGACAAGGATGACTTTATTTTTTTTTAAGTTTATTTATTTTAATGTTTATTTTTGGGAGAGAGAGAGAGAGAGAGAAAGAGCGTGAGCAGGGAAGGGCAGAGAGAAGGAGACACAGAATCTGAAGCAGGCTCCAGGCTCTGAGCTGTCAGCACAGAGCCCGACGCGGGGCTTGACCCCATGAACCACGAGATTATGACCTGAGCCGACATCAAGAGTCAGACGCTTAAGCGACTGAGCCACGCAGGCACCCCGCACTTTGAGTTTCTAATTATCAGTTGGCTCTAACTCTGGACGATAATCTTACTGGGTACAGGGCCTGGCATAGCACCTGGCACACAGTAGGGGCTCAGTTTGTGTGATGAAGGTAACGCTCATGCATAGTGTTGGCCAGGGTGAATTTGGGAAGGTATTTCGTTTACTTTGGGGAGTCAAAATTATTGTAATAGCTTTGTGTATCTGTGAGGGGGCGATCAAGGACGTGTCCTTGGGAGTCAGGCTGCCTGGTTCAAATCCCAGATGTGTGACCTGGGACAAGCTACTTAACCTTTCTTTGTCTCAGTTTCTTGGTCACTAAGACAGGGCTGATAAAAGAAGTTTGCTGTGAGGATTAGATGAGGTCATTGAACCCCGAAGAGTAAGTGCTTGGTGAGTGCCTTTCACTCATGTCTTGTGGTGTTCCTGAAAATGTTGTACATGTTGCGTTTTTACAGCTCAGTTATATTTTAGATTAAAGGAATTTGGTATTGGGGCGCCCGGGTGGCTCAGTTGGTTAAATGTCCGACTCCTGATTTTGGCTCAGGTCACGATCTCACGGTCCCTGAGTTTGAGCCCCGCATTGGGTCCTGCGCTGGCAGTGTGGAGCCTGCTTGGGATTCTCTCTCTCTCCCTCTCTCTGCTCCTGCCCTGCTTGTGCTGTCTCTGTCTCTCTCAAAATAAATAAACTTAAAAAAAGGGGGGGGGGGATGGAATTTGGTATTAAAAGGTTATTTGATGGGGGCACATGGATGGCTCGGTCGGTTAAGCCTCCGAATCTTAGTTTTGGCTCAGGTCATGACCTCACGGTCCTTGGGGTTGAGCCCTGCATCAGGCTCTGCACCGATAGCACAGAGCCTGCTTGGGATATTGTCTCTCCCTCTCTCTGCCCCTTCCCCACACATGCTCCCTTCCTCTCTCTCAAAAATAAACATTAAAAAAAAAAAAAAAAAGGTTACTTGATGAATGTTATAAATAGCACCAGTGTTTTTCTAGTTATCCAGGTAGAAGTTCTCAGCATTTTCTTTGACAGCCTTTCCCCTTTGCAGCCCCCAAACTCCAGATCCGCATACACACACTTAATCAGTTCTTAAGTCCTGTAAAGTCTGCCAGCAAAATGTCTCTTCCTTTCCAAGTGCTCCTGCACACCTTAGTTGGACGAATCTTACTAAAGCACAGCCTCAGTCACATTACGTATCTCAAGAAACTGCCTGCTGAATTAAGAGCTGTCATGTTTTGGTGCCTTCAGAATGTCCCCTATTCCTTCCTAGCCAGTATTCTAATTCATGTTTAACCTGTCTTTGCCTCAAGTCCATATAACCTTATAACTGAAATAGAAGCACTGGGTAACAGTTCCCACTTTTCAAAGAATAAACACTATGTATTGGAGTGATGTACTCCAGAGGTAAATAAACGGATCCCCTGTGTCTTCTGCTTAGTAAATGCTAGTGACTGTAGATGAAGTAAATGTGTAAGGAAAAGGAGTTAATGGTTCTTGTTGCTCCATGGAATTTTTCATTTGAGTCAGGAGTCGGTGACAACATAATGGCTATAACAACGTACGTGTCGGGTATCCTGAATCCCCGGTTCTTCCATTTCCTTTCCCGAAGAGGAGAATCCAGTTGCTGATATGGGCAAGAGGGATTGGGGGTGTTGGGAGGGAAGGGACTCACCAGAAAATTCCCTTTTGAGCAGTTTGGATGAATTTGGATTCATTTTATCAGCCCTCAGCCCGTTTGGATTCATTTGATCTCTAGCCAGTGCACAAAGGGAAGTACTTCCCGGCTTGAATTGTTGACTCTTTGTCATTGATTCTAAGTGATTTCAGGTTTTTGTTAGCACTCCTGAAAAGTCAGACATCTGCAGTTTCTGTTCTTTCTTGAAGGACTGAAGAGTAGCACAGTCATAAGTTACCTGCCAAGATCCAGAAACACATAGTTATCATATGTAGTGATAGGCCAGGTGCTCTGGTCTTCTGCTTACCCATAGGAAGGAGCCACGTGTGTAGGAAGGAGCCATGACTTTGGAGTCCGACAGCCTGGGTTTGAACTCTCCTTTTTTAGTTGTGTGTACTTGGGTAAGTCGGTTCCACTGAACTGTTTCCTCTTCTGGACGATGGGACCATAATACACCTTAGAAGGTGCCTCTGTGGGTCAAATGAAATAATATCTAGAAACATAATACAGTGCCTGGCACTCTGTAAGTGTTAGTACCTCCAAAGCACCCACCCCCAAAAAGATGTAATGCATTGCATTCTTTATTGTGTTTCTTGAAATGTAGTAATTCTGCATTTTTTCCAGTCTCTCTTAAATAAAGTCTTCAGAGCTTTTTCTCATTTTCCTACATGCTATGCCCACATATGAATTTATTAACTAGTTATATGTCAGTAAAATGTGTGCCAAACCTGTTTCTTCTTCTGTGCCTTGGAAAGTCGTATGACTGTCAGAATTCTGAAGTTGGATCGTGTGCTACATACACACATTCATTTAAAAGGACCCTTTTAGTGAGCTTGGCTTCTCTGGAAGCAGAGCACATCAGTAGTGACTTCCACATTTACCTTCCCTATTTTGGCTTCTTTCTGCTGACTGGTTTGCTTGTTCTGATCAGAATCCCGGGAATTGATGTCTACCCGAGACAGTCCTACAGATGTTCCTTCCAGCCCCTGTCTAATCTGGAGAGCCACAGGAAGGTGGAGGTCTTGTCGGATAGCCCCTTCTTCCTCTGTTTCCCACATACCCTACAGCGATGTTGACTTTTGAGAAGCTGATTAACACACACTGACTTTACCATCTCTGGGTCTTTGGCCCGGCACACTTTCTTGGTTAATTCACATGACTTGGCATTTCCACGTGGACACCTGGGACAGTCCGTCTTTGGCTCAAAGCATTAAGTAACACAGTTTGGAGCTGACTTAAAACTGTTTGTTTATTTATTTTTTTCCTCATAAATTGGGCCCTGAGCATCTTTCATAAATCAGGAATGTTTCTTGGAAATGTAATTCTCACTAAACTCAGTCCCAAGGGTGCTTCTCTATAAAAGCACATTCTTGTTTGTTCTGTTATAACAAATGCATGTGATGATTGTAATAGCATTGATAGAAACATGATTGAACAGGAAAGCATGTCCATTATAAACAGATCAGTTTGATACTAATCCAGGTTCAAAGCATAAATACAGCTTTATGAAACACAAGATAGCTCTAGGAAAATCTTTATTATATTTGAAGCAAAATGTTCTAGTTAACAATGAGTCTGAAGGAATCCCCTTTATTTATTTATTTATTTATTTATTTATTTATGTATTTGTTATTTATTTATAATGTTTATTTCTTTTTGAGAGAGAGAGAGAGAGACAGAGCTCGAGAGGGGAAGGGCCAGAGAGAGAGGGAGACACAGAATCCGAAGCAGGCTCCAGGCTCCAAGCTGTCAGCCAGAGCCCGACACAGGGCTTGAACCCACGGACTGCAAGATCGTGACCTGAGCCGATGTTGGATGCTCAACGAGCTGAGCCACCCAGGCGCCCCAGAATCCCCTAGTTTTAGAAGGTGTATGTCACGACCTGATATGTTCCTATACAAAATTGCTGATGCAATTTTGCAGCTCCCACTCAGAGTTGGGAGAAAGGTTGTGACTTTCAGCTGTGACTCACCCACAGTGTGGTCTGTAGTCAAGCCAGTGGACTGTATTTTAATAGAGGATGAACTATTATGTGACACTTTTGACCTGTTTTGAGTTCCATTAGAGAAGTAACAGAACTTACTACCACTTACTGAATTCGAATTAGGTCCCAGACACTGCCAGATACCTTGTATTTTCCTGATACCGCAACTCAGTGAGGTGGTTTTTTCTCGATAGCCGAGTGGGGCGAGGCCAGGCGACGTTAGATAATTGAGCTGACGTCAGAGAGCTAGCTGTGGAGCAGTGGTCGACTCAGGCCCGCCTCGTGATGGCACTGGTCCTCTTGCCACGCCACTTAGAGGGAGACGAAAGCCCTCCTTGTTCTAGAACCTTTATCTTTTCTTTCAGACATTTAAGAACAGAGTTGCTTGGCACGTGGCTTCTAGGGATCTTAAAAACTGGTGTGGAATTCCTGAAGCTTCTCATGTACACAGACTGCCAGTTGCAATGGTACTGAAGTTTTTGCTCGTACATTTTGATAGAAGTTATAGAAATTAAAATGGAGTTGCTTTGCAGTTTCGCTTAATTTTTAGGTACAGGTCAAATGTTAGTATTGGTAACCATACATTAAGCTGATGAATTTAGGAGCTTCATTCAAAGTGTTAAATGTCAGGCGCCTGGGTGACTCAGTCGGTTGAACGTCCGGCTTCGGCTCAGGTCAGGATCTCGCAGTTTGTGAGTTCCAGTCCCGCGTCGGGCTCTGTGCTGACAGCTCAGAGCCTGGAGCCTGCTTCAGATTCTGTGTCTCCCTCTCTCTGCCCCTTCCCTGCTCATGCTGTGTCTCTCTCTGTCTCTCATAAATGAGTAAATGTTAAAAAATTAAAAAAAAAAAGTTTTAAATGTGAGGCGCCTGGGTGGCTCAGTCCATGAAGCGTCTGACCTTGGCTCAGGTCACAATCTCAGCGTTTGTGGGTTCGAGTTCTGCGTGAGGCTCTGTGCTGACAGCTCAGAGCCTGGAGCCTGCTTCAGATTCATTGATATTCTCTCTCTCTCTCTCTCTCTCTCTCCCTCCCTCCCTCCCTCCCTCCCTCCCTCCCTCTCTCCCTCCCTCCCTCCCTCCCTCTCTCCCTCTCCTCCCCCATCCCCCGCTCACGCTGTTTCTCTTTCTCTCTCTCAAAAATAAAAAAACATTAAAAAAAAAATAAAGTGTTAAATGTAAGTCCACTTATCCTGATGAGCACTGAGTAATGTATAGAATTGTTGAATCACTGTATCGTACACCCGAAACTTCTATAACACTGTATATGTATATGTTAGCTATACTGGAATTAAAATTAAAAACTTACAAAAATGAAAAAAAGTCAGAAGAATAAATAAAAATGTTAAATGTAAGCCAGAGTGAGATCTTAGTTATCATATGTTAAGTTATTGATAAATAAAATGGGTCCCTGGTCTTTTTTGCCCCCCTGTGATCTTTCATAGAAATGTTTCGTAAGTGAATTTGTGAGAATTTGTTTTTGTGTGACTCCAGACAACGAGCTATTCCTCCTTAACTGCAAAGTCCATTGGCAATTGCAACTTTTACCGGGTTGATTCCGCAGGAGCAGGCATTGCCCCAGTTTGTTCTGTTTGGGGGCTGACATCCAGAGTACATTTCTATCCCCAGACTGCAATGAGATTATGTAGCCTGCTTGTTAATTCTTGCTGATTATGTTTGCTTCTTAATTATTGGCAGTGAAGTAAAGCTTCATGATACGTGGCATGGTGAGAGCAAAGATTTTTCTAAATAAAGTTGAAACCAGAAATTGTCTGTATGTCACAGTAATGGCCATCAACATATATTGATTTTCTCCCCTTTTTGACACAAAATGTGGCTTAAGGCATACGCAGGTGTACTGCGATTGGTTGTTGTTCTTTTAAATTTGTTACCAAATCTGCTTGGGCATAAGATAGGGCCGTATTTTATATGTCATTAGTGGGAGCGAGTTCCTTGTTTTGTTATTAAGATAGTATCAGATGAACTACTCAGGGATTGCTCCTTCCTAAAAATTTGGGTTTATCTACTAGCCGGTTTTATGATGTCTTTTTGGGCACTGAGCATGCATTGAAGTGCAGGGTTAGATTGATTTGGAGTAATTTCTTTTTGAAAGAATTTGTGCCAATTCTTTTTCCTCTCCAAAAGAAATGGTTTCGGAGCACGGGCTCCTTGCCTAATGTCAATTCCATAAGGCTTCTCGTGTGTGTGTGTGTGTGTGTGTGTGTGTGTGTGTGTGTGTGTGTGTGTGTTTCCTTGCCCCCCTCCTTCCCCTCTTAACTGGACTTTGCCATGAAGAAGATGTGTACCTATAATCAGGCATTTCTTTAGGTTTATTTGTCATTCCAGACAGCATTGACCAAAAGAACAGGCTTGAGTGGGGGGAAGGCAGTTATATAAACCTTATTCATAGTTAAATATTTGCTTCCAGGGAAGGTGAAAAATGCTTTGTACTTTTTCCTTTGGCTTTTTTCCTCTAAGAGAGCTTGTCGTGCAACAACACAAAAAAGTGGCCAAAGGCGGAGAAAACTCTTCTCTTTTCTACGTTGGGTTTGTTTTTATTGTAAGACAAACCTTTCATGTTTTATTGTTACGAAGTTTAACGTGGCCTCGAGGTGCCGATCTTTAGTGGAAACAGCTGCAGAGTCGGTGTCCCCGGATCAGGTGGGACTTTCTTTGAAGCAACATGTTGCTTTTAAAAGGAATCCAGCATGTGAGAACTTGAGCCTGTGAAACTCATCAGCGGCTGCACCGTTGCTAATCTGTCAAATAACCGAGATAGCTAAGTTTAAGTAAAACACTGGCATTGAAAAATCAGTTTCTGTGTTATTTTTTTTTCTGGAGAGAACAGTCTTATTACTTTGTGTCTTAAAAATACAGAAACGGAGGAAAACACCACTCTAAAGAATTGAAGGTGTAGCAGCCCAGTGTCAGGCCGTAGAGCACCCTCCGTCTTTTGGTCAGTCTGAGCTGTGATTTTGGTCTCCTACCTGCAGGTGGATGCCTCTGCTGGGAGCAGAACTGGGTGACTGGACATACACCTGCACTTAAACGTGTAAAGATTTCCTGTTCTGTGTGGGTTGATGTTGAAACATCTCTCCTCTCTGACGAGCGATGCTGGTAGCAGTGGGTTGCCATCATTCTTGGTCTACCACTTGGAAAAGTTGAGCATCAGAGAGCTTTCTTTCCTTGGGGAAAAATAGGAGAGACAGGCATGGAGTCAGAGGGACAAGAAAAGTGCTGGAATATTTTCCTTTTGGGCTTTTGATTTGTTTGCCAAAAAGTTGCCTTCCAGATGGAGAAGACCGAAAGCTCTGATTGTAAGCCATTATGTTTTTACTGGCCTACCTCCCCATCCCATTGCCCGGTTTGAAATCTGTAAGCCAGTCCAAATCCTTTACCTCATTTTCTAGTACCAATTTACTGTCTTACTCATCTTCCAGCTGCAAGGGGGTGAGGCAAGTCGCTTTGAAATTGAACCCTGTGCCATTTTATAAACCAGGCAACAGCATTTTCTTGCCAAGGAGTATCAATCGCGATCGCTCCCGTTCTCTGAAGCTCGTGAAGCTCGTCTACCAGGTAGACTTGTGTCTGTGACATGTGTGACAGGATTAGTCCGGGAATGAATCTGAACAAGCCCTTGTGGCCTTGTGTAGACTTGTTACTACCCTGGTTGCCTAGCGTTCTGGGCTGTTGTGTGGGAAGCACAATTTGCTTTTTGGCTGTATCTTACTTGACTGGCTGTAGGCATCTCGACACTCCCAGTTTTCCCTTGGGAGGTAGTGATTGTTTAGGGGTTTAAACCGTAGGGGACTCCAGTGTCGAGGCACAGGGGGTACGGTGCCTTTGGAGTCGGGCAGACTTGGGCCCAGTTCATTACTCTGCCGCTAACCAGTATCCTTGAGCAAGTTATTTCCCGCATCTGAAAAATGGGGCCTAATACCGTATCAAGTTGATGTTTGGTTTAAAAGAGAATTTAGGGGCAGTGGCGAGAGAATGTTGGGTACGTGTGGACAATACTAAAATGTTAGTTCCTTTTCCTCAAATGATGTCAGCTTTGAACAGGTTAACTATTGTGGTCTGTAAGCTCACTAGTTTTCCACCATTTTATTATATGGAAATTGGGGTGACATGAGTGATTTTCAGATACTGCATTTTATTTTTAATTTAGAGAGGGAGAGAGAGTGCAAGTAGGGGAAAGGGGGAGGGAGAGGGAAGGGGGGGAAGGGGGGAGAGAGAGAGAGAGAGAGAGAGAGAGAGAGAGAGAGAGAATCCTAAGCAGGCTCCACTCTCAGTGCAGAGCCCTACACAGGGCTCAGTCCCACAACCCTGGGATCATGACCTGAAATCCAAGAGTTGGATGTTCAACCAACTGGCCACCCAGGCACCCTGTAGGTACTGCTTCTTATGTATCTTTTAAAGTTGTTAGTATTTTTTTTTATTTTATTTTTATTAAAAAAAATTTTTTAATGTTTATTTTTGATAAAGACAGGGCATGAGTGGGAGAGGAGTAGAGAGAGGGGGAGACACAGAATCCAAAGCAGGCTCCAGGCTCTGAGCTGTGAGCACAGAGCCCAACACGGGGCTCAAACCCACAACCCATGAGATCATGACCTGAGCCACCCAGGCATCCCTGTATTTTTATTTATTTTTTAATGTTTATTTATATTTGTGAGAGAGAGCACGAGCAGGGTAGTGGCAGAGAGAGGGAGAGAGAGAATCCCAAGCAGGCTCCGCGCTGTCGGCACAGAGCCAGATGTGGGGCTCCATCTCATGAACCACGAGATCACGGCCTGAGCTGAACCAAGAGTCAGACACTCGACCGGCTGAGCCACCCAGGTGCCCCAAGATACTGCTTTTTAAGGTTGAGCACCGAACCTAATGCAGGGTCTGTTGGACAGGGCAAAGTAATGATTTTTAATTAAAATTCCTATCCGTGTAGGATTTAGTCACGAGAAAGAAAGCGACACCATGGCCACATACATGTGGCAGGGGACAATTACCAGAACTCATTCCGAGTAAGTAGCATAAGCAGTTTCTTCAGGCCACTATCAGCTGGGTCGCTGCTTGGGTGGATGAAAAATTATGGGAAGGAGGTTGCTTGTGCCGAAGTTCCGGGTTTGGAGCAGAGAGGTCAGGCTGGTCGACCGAGGAGAACTCTGAGTGTTGACACCGCAGTAGCCTAAAGTCATGATTAGAGAAGAAGCTCTTGGAGTTCCAGCAGCACAAACTGGAAAACTGTGCAGGCAAAGTGAGGAACGGGGGGCTTTTTTGTGGCGCTTAACTGTAAAGAGGTTGGCTGGGGGCGCACTTGGACCCTGGAGTAGACACTCTGTCAAGAGCATCGGAATACTTTTGAAAGGTCTGAAAACAATTGGCAAGTCTGAAAAAATTCAAAATCAGAGTTTGCTTCTCTTCCTTGGTGTGTGTAACTTTTCTGATAATGGCAAAATGAGTTTACCTCAAAGTCCGGGATGTGTATCACTGCAGTACAGGAGGTGATTTTTTGCCCCTAAACTGGTACCACATTTTAGGTAAAACATTTCTTTTAAAGGTTCTACATTCATTTTAACATATCTTACGAAAACGATACAGCTAGCATTCAGAGCTATGATTATACCAATGTTATTATTTATTATTGAAGTTCAAGCCATATTTACTTAATTAAATTGTGCACTGATTTTCTTATCTTTTTTTTTTTTGTAAAGAAAACGATTGGGGCCCCTGGGTGGGTCAGTCAGTTGAGCGTCTGACTTCGGCTCAGGTCATGATCTCGCGGTTTGTGAGTTCGAGCCCCACATCGGGCTCTGTGCTGACAGCTCGGAGCCTGGAGCCTGCTTCAGATTCTGTGTCTCCCTCTCTCTCTGCCCCTCCTTTGCTCATGCTCTGTCTCTCTCTGTTTCAAAAATAAATGAAAACATTTAAAAAAATTTTAAAAAGTTAGAAATGAGAAGATCAGCTCTGTACCAAGTTTTTTGTTTTTTTTTTTGTACTATGTTTTATAGATGTTCACATTTATGAAAGGTTCGTTTTATTTTTGTCACATTACTATTATGAGATTGAACATGTTTTTCCTCCCTCTTTGTAGGTACTGGTTTTGGATTAGGACTGGTTTTCTCACTTACCTTCTTTAAAAGTAAGTGTGACTTTTACTGCCTTTTCAACATAATGTCCTAGTGTGTGCATACACATAGCAGGGACGCTTCTGGAGGGCACATCCACATGGTTGCCAAGCATACACTTACGGGTTTAGGGAGGCCTCTGTCAAATATGCTAGACAAAGAACGTGGACTCAAAAGAGGTCAGGATGGGCTGGGCATCTCTAGACTTTCCCCTGGGCATTGAGTCAGGGTGCCTGATATCTTAAATATGATATCATTTGAAAAGCCTCTACTTTCTGCCAGTGAGTCATTTGGCCAAATCTGCACGCTCAAATATTTCAAATTAATTATACTTTTTTTTCTCAAGGAGGTTGAAAATGAGAGTCCAACTGGTAAGAAAAACAAGTGGGCCAGAAATACACATGCCTTTTAACCAGAAACGCTTTCGTTCTGTGTAAGAACTTCTGACGTTGGGATATTGAACAGAAGCCGGAGGGGTCGCTTTGACCCCTTTTCCATGAAGAACTTGAGCGGGGGGATACATTACTAGAGAATCACAATTAATACCTGGTGCTGATATAAAAGAATCATTTACAGTCTTGGCTTAAGTAAGCCTCACAACTTCCTGTCATCAAAATTCAGTTGGTTCAGTTTAAAACTCAAGCACCTTACTGGAGGGTGGTATTATTTCTGATAAGGTTAAGAAATGAGTTAAAATGAGCAAATGATTAGAACTGATGTTTGTTAACTAACTGGAATTTAAATAAAAGTTTGGGGGGAAAAAAAAGAACTGACATAGAAAAGTTAAAATGTTCGACTGTGTCTACTGTTTTCCGTGTTGTACCACTCATGAAGACCTCAAACCTAGCAGCATAGGTACCAGGTAATTATTTGCTAAATTAATAGGTTCACTCAAGGACTCCCTTTCCTGGTTTTTGGCCGTTGATTAAACATCGATAGAAATGAATGGCATCAGTAGGAGGCATGCTGAATATTTATGGAACCCTAAGCAATGTGTTTAAGCCAGACAAAAAACTTTATCTTCTCTTAATCGTTCTCTATTGGGATTTTCCCTTTTTCTGCTCACTAGGAAGAATGTGGCCCTTAGCCTTTGGTTCTGGCATGGGATTGGGAATGGCCTACTCCAACTGTCAGCATGATTTCCAGGCTCCATATCTTCTACATGGAAAATACGTCAAAGTACGTACAGAATTGATATTTCTCTTTCTTTTAAAAGACAAAGAGTTTCTCCTGAGTCTCTGAAGAATTCTTTGGAGCACATATACTTAATAGACTGTGCGTGTCACTGAGCTCCTGATTGCTCTTTGGCGTCTCGTGGTGTTGACCCCGCTTGGGTGCCTAGTCTCTCCTTCCACTGTCCCTCGAGATGCACGTGTACGTTCACACATAGACTGTCTTGCTAGCGACTGCAGCTGAAGAACCTGCCTGGAAATGTATCGTCACGGTAAAGTGGATCTGTCTTCGATACCTGCCAGTGGCGCTCACGTGCGGCATCGTGGAGTGCCCCGTTCACGTCTCACACACGCTCGGGCGAAACCCAGCAGCTGGGACTCAGCCACGACTCTGCTTTTTATTGAGGAGGGGAGGTTCTTGACTGTAGTAAGTCCCAGTGATTCTGCCAACATCCTTGTCTACAGACATTTTTACTAATGCGGACACGATGAAAAACTGTAACGTGCCTTGAGAGGGAGGAAAGTAGCACATTTCCTAAGGGTCTCGTGTGTCGCAGCCTTCCCGTCGCCGTACCGTGCTTACCGCGGGGTTTAGGGGAAAGGATCTCGGGAGGCCGGGTGCTCAGGGACGCGGGTGTATTTAGTTATGTATCCCCAGGGCCCAGAACGAAGTAGACGCTCAGACAAAAGTGAAACGAAGGAGTGAAGGAGTGACGTGCACTGTATACCCCATTAGACGTGTTCGTGGCCCCAGGCTTCCTAAGGCAGAGTTTTTGCAGCAGCACCAGCTGCAGTGAAGAGTGTCCCGTTGCCTGGCTGTGTCGAATCGTCTCCTTTCTGGGTCACCGTGAGCTAGAGCCAGTTGATCTGGGCAGCCTTGGGGGGAGGGGGCGGGGAGAGCCCAGAAGCCAGGACACCCAGGCGTGGGTCCTGGGCCACCACCCGCTTGCTTCCTGTGTGATCTTGAGTTTTTGCTTCTGAGATTCTGTCTTCCGTCCATAAGAACAGGGTGGTAATTTCTACCCACAGGGTTGCTGTTAGAATTCAGCGTGAACATGTTTGTAAGCCGTGAGGTGCTGTAGAAGGAGGCACGTTGGTGGGAATAGTTGAGGCCGACCAAGGAAGGGTGATTGGTTGGCTTAGCCGTTGTTCCACCCTAATAACAAGCAGAGCAGAAAATGTGGTGCAGTGGAGTGTCCCAGTTCTGGTCAAAAGCCGTAGCCGCAAGGGTCACCGGATCCCAGATGACCGTACCCGCCACAGCTCGGTAGCCTCTCTCTCAGAACCTGCCCACACTGTCAGCTGCCTGCCCGAGCGACCCGTGTGCGCATGCTCGCCGAGGGAGTCGGGAGCCGGGGAGCCTGGCTGCCCTGTCGCCTCCCTCCATGTTATGCGCCATCTCCGCAAAGCCAGGGTGAGGTAATCAGAGGGACAGCGCAAGGAGAGGCCGAGGCTGACGACGGGCAGTTTCCACTGCTCCCTGACCCTTCGCTTTCTTGGCACTCGGGCCGGATTTGGGAGAAGAGAACAGAAAGGAACAGGAGAGGAGCTTCAGGGCTTTTAATTGTTTAAAAGACTCTCTTTGTTCCGAACTGGGTTGTCATGGGTAATGGCTCAGGCGTGATTATATGCATATTATACATTTAATGGTGGGGAATTACTGTGGAAAATATTGTTCCGATTCTACAGCCTTGTGTGGATTGCTCCAGCGTGGCCTTGTAACTTTATCTGAACTTGAGTCTGTGCCTCTCTGCGCTGTCATCCTCCTCTCTGAAGAGAGGAGCGCGGCGCGGGGCTGTTGCAGGGCAGTCACTTTATGGTGGCTGCCTGTCGGGTGCCGGCGCTGCCTTGTGGGCCCTCCTCGGTGCCCCCGCTTTCTGTGCTTTCTCTAGCCCGCCCTCCCAAGAGATTAGTGGGAGAGGTTTTACTGCCCCTCGCTGAGCAGATGAGAAAACACAGATCTTACTGGGGTTGAGAAACTGGCCAGAGATCCCCTCATTAGTAGGACTGTTTGATTCCAGAGCCACGCTCTGTCCGCTCACCTGTGACGCACCCTTTGAGGAGTTGTAGGAACGGTTGTCCAGGTACCGACTAGGCAGACCTGTTCTTTCCCTCGCTCCTCCCTCAAAGATGAGGGAGCTGCTCTTAAGAGCCTGGGAGGGGTGTTTATGGTCCTCTTGCGAGACTGTTTTAATTTTTTTTTTAATGTTTGTTTATTTTTGAGAGAGAGAGAGAGCACGAGCAGGGGAGGGGCAGAGAGAGAGGGAGACACAGATTCCAAGGCAGGCTCCAGGCTCTGAGCCGTCAGCACAGAGCCCGACGCGGGGCTCGAACTCCCGAACCGTGAGATCGTGACCTGAGCCGGAGTCGGACACTTCACCCGCTGAGTCACCCAAGCGCCCCCTCGTGAGACTGTTTTAAAGCAAGCTGAGTGTTGAGTTTTGGGCCCGTTGGTCCCTCGGGTTAGAGATGGCTGTCAAAATGCTGTGTGCGCACTTCTAATCAGAGCGTCCCTCCTCTGCAGGAGCAGGAACAGTGACTTCCACCTGAGAACATCCCAGTGGGAGGAAAAGAGAAATCCTGTCTACGCCTCAGGAATACTGAAGTGCCCTGGAGTAAGCTGACATTCTTCTGTAGCAATGTTATCAGTAATGCTTTCAACTCCAGCACTGTTTATGTATTTGAAACCAAGTCTGTTTCTTGTTTTGTATTTTCTCTCTGGAAATTGCGAGAAGGTGGTCTTAAAAGAAATAAATTAAAAATAGGCAGCCCAGTGCATTGCCTGCGTTTCTTTGCCTCTGGTCTTTGAGCAGGAGGAGGACTGTATTTGGACTGCCAGCAGCTGTCGCCTTGGGTCCCAACCTCCCAGCCTTCCTGAAGCCACAGCCACCCTGCACCCCGTCTCCCCTCCCTCCCCCTCTCCCCCATGCGTAGTTTTCGGAACCACTTCTACCTCGTGTAATGGGTGCGCGGACGTTGCTGCTGGGTTGTCTGCTGATGATGACAGACGTCTGGAGGAGCCTGGCCTTGCAGGAGCAGCTCTTTAAGATCTGTGTGTTGTCCTCACCAGGGGACCCGGCAGGGCACGTCTCAGTGTGCCCAGTGCACGAGGTCAGAGAGCTGGCTGTGTGGAAGGGTGTGGAAGCGGACCGCGTCGGTGGCTCACTCCATCAGCCACAGCTGATTGCCACAGCTTCGTGGAGCTGGACACAGTCCGGGCTTCGGCTCTGGGGGCTTTGTCCTGGGGGGTGGGGAGAACTCGTGGCCGGCCCACCTGGCTGGAAGGCCACGTTTGGGGTTAACTCCACACAGCAGCTGAAGTTTGAGGACGGAGGGGCCACTTCTAATGCCCCTCTGTGAGTTTATTCCTTTGGTTTCACCTGAACCAGGGAGGCTGGATGCAAAAGTAATACAGTAGCAATTTCTTCTGAAAACGTATGGAACCCAGAGGGCGCTCAGTCTCTCGGGTCGCATTTCTCTCTTTAGGATAAAATTAAGATGGGCAGAGCTTGATCCCACCTGTGCCTTTGTCCTGTACGAGCTGGCGGAGCATCCTGAGCGAGCCAGGTACTGCTCCAGGCAGCAGAGGTAGACGAGAAAGTAAGACACAGGCCCCCCGCCCTCGAGGAGCTTAGAGTCTGCCGGCAACCAGACACGCAGACCCTCGACACGAAGCGGAGGCGTGCGGAAAAAGTGCAGTGAGAAGGGGAGAGAGAGAGAGAGAGAGAGAGAGAGAGAGAGAGAGAGATGGCCCAGTGGGCGAGGGAATACCACGGACTCATACTTGACATTGACGGGGACGTTCCAGACAGATGAGGAAGGGCGGGAAGGTGGCTTACGTGAAGGCTCGGAATCACGCCGGGTATGGTAGTGGGGGGGGGCGGGTAGTAGGGTAAGCAGGTACGTGTCGCCGGAGCGTGCAGGGCCCGGAGAGGTGTGGAGGGCGAGGCCCGGCAGTGGCGTGGAACTAGCGTCTGACCCCCGTTCTGAAGCACTGATCAGACGGTTCCTGCAAGTGTTGTAATGAGTAGATTCAGGGTAGAAATACTCTCTCATTTAAACCTCCTTTCATCCTTCACCCCACGCCCCCTTTCCAGAAAGGTGTGCTGAGCTCTGGGCCAGACCGGGCAGCAGCGGCTCTCTGCCCTGCAAACTGTCCAGGCTCCTCTCCGTGCTTTTTTGTTTATTTGATTCACTTAAAGCCCCAAGTGGGCCTGAGCCCAGGACCAAAAGTCTTGGCCATGGCTTGCCTTAGCCTAGCCGTGCTGCTGTTTTGCACTCTGCCCCCTTCATTCCATGATCAAGACAACCCGTGTCATTAAAAGAAAAATAACTTTGCAACCTGTTTCATCCCTTACACTCGTTTTCTCCACGTTTGCTTTAAAAGTTAATATTTCCGGGGCGCCTGGGTGGCTCAGTTGGTTGAGCATCCAACGTCGGCTCGGGTCATGATCTCGCGGCTCATGAGTTCAGGCCCCGCGTCGGGCTCTGTGCCGACAGCTCAGAGCCTGGAACCTGCTTCGGATTCTGTGTCTCCCTCTCTCTCTGCCCCTAACCCACTCGCATTCTGTCTCTGTCTCTCTCAAAAATAAATAAACATTAAAAAAAAAAAGTTAATACTTCCCTCCAATTTTTCCATCTCTATTCAGGCAGAGAGAAGAATAACAGGTCCCGTCCCGAAAAAGGAAAAAACAAAAAAAACAACAACAAAAAAACCCCAGGAAACACAGCATGCCCTTTGATTCTCTAGATACGTCAGAAGAACACGGAGTAGAAAAGGACAGTGGAAGCTGGCTTCCCTGTCTCATTAGCTGTTGGCTCGGACATTCCATTTGGAGGATCTGTCTGCTCAGCATCCCCGAAACGCCGCTTGTATGTTTGAGAGACTGGTGAGCTCTGGGAGGGAATGGTTCTGAGCAGAGACTGGCCACAGGAAGCACTGGCTGTTTGCTCTCATCCCAGGGTACTTTGTATTCCTGCTGCGGAGCTCTTCGCGGACGCTGGCCCAAAGCACGGTGCTCCATCTTGCCCCCACTCCCTGCCCCCGTCTCGGATCAACCTTCAGAAAGCTCCAGCTTGTTGGCAAAGGCACGCGTTCTGTTTTACTTTAAGTTTCATTAGAAATTCAAGTCCTCCGGGGCTCTTTTCCCTTGTGGGGCTGTGAAACTTTGACTCTGCTCCTCGTCTGCCCTTCTGGAACCAAGTAGAAGGAAATTCATGGGTTTGGGGAGAGAGTGATGGGAACCCAGCTGGGCACAGGATGCTAGGATAAAGCTGTGGCGCCCCGAAAGTGGCCTGCTCTGCCAACATATATAAATTCATACAGTTTGAGCTTGACACTGTATAATTTGGCCCAGAACAATATGTATTTTGAACTCATTTAGGTGAATGACTTTGGCATTCCAAGTACCCACTGGGGGAGCCTTTATCAGGCTGCATTTGCCTTATGCAGAAGTGTAGGCCTTTGTTCCGAGAAATGGCCTCAGCACACACTCCAGTGGGCTGTCTCCTTAAGTGAATGTCATCTTCTCTCATCCACTTCAGAAGATCCAAGGGCGCAGTCTTGAAATCCTGCTTGTACGAAATGCAGAGATCGGTAACGAAGGAGATACCCGTGCAGATTGGCTTTTAGTTTCCCCAAACCTCACTGTTTACATTTTTTTTTTTTTTTTTTTTTATGTAACCAAGCCATAATTACATTTTACTTGTCGTGGTTCAACCTGATTGTATTGTTGAAGGACTATTTTTGAACCTGTCCAAATAAACTCTGCAAAGTATTTCCACAAGGATGTACTCCGTGGGGCCGGAACAGCCTTCATCGTGAGTGGTGCGGAGACAAAAACGGTTTCCTGTTGCACGCTTGCTAATTACATAAATGCAGAGGGGTGGAAGGGAGAAAGTGGAAATTCTAAGAACCAAAAGGAATGTTCAGTTTAGAATAACAAGCTCATCTGGAAGCTATCACCACTTTTTTCTCGTAGCGTGCCGCACGCTCTGCTTCGCCTCGGACGCCGAAGGATGAGGTCAGGGTGGACACAGACCTGGGCGGGAGCAGGGCAGAGCTTCCCTGGTTCGCCGAGCAGCCTCTGTGTGGAGCCAGCGTGAGGGTCAGGGATCCCCGTTCCAGTCCGAAAGTGCCTCGAAGGAAGAGGGCAGGTGGGGAGCAAGGGAGAGGCAGGACTGTGTGGGGAAGAGCAGAGGTTTGGAGTCAGAGGAGCTGGGTCCAGTTCCCACTCCCCCACCTACTTGCCACGTGACTCTCTGATCTGTAAAGGGAGAAGAAAAAATAATAATAATTCCTACCTACAGGCTTTGAGGGTTGAATACATGTGCTCGCACCAGTACTGGAAGGAGGTTGTTGCTGAATCAGAATGGAGTACAGTATCATTTAATGGTGGTTGGGAGACTCTTCCGGAGTCGAAAGGGCGTAATCCTTGGGCTCAAGGAGTCAGTTCTTAGAGGCGGTATTAGCAAGCTCTGAGAGCCTGAAGTCTCAGATGAGCTGCTTGTAATAAAACAAACCAGAAGTTGTTAGCAAGCACTGCGTCCGCGTGAGCGTGAATACTTTTTCACGGTGCTCCATTGAGATACCCATGAATATGGCCACCGCAGCATCTCCCCTTGTGAAACCACTTGAGCTAAAACCCACGTGGGACGCTAGGAGGGAAGGGGGACAGGGGACACTAAGGAAATAGAATGGGGCCTTCCGACATGAAGGCTCTCAGTGAACAGTTTCGTTCAGGATAATCGGCTTCAATTGTGCCATCCTTACACAGGAGCTCGGAGCTGGGAGCTGGAAGTCGGGGAAGGTGATGTCAGGAATTCTTGGAGGAATTCAGGAGTGGGCAGGGGAGGAGTCCTTAATAGGCAAAGAAACCGGGGCTAGAAAAAGGAGCTCATTATCAACGGTGAGCCCGAGTCGTCTTTCCCTCTTCCTGGTCCAGCCAGTCTGAGCCAGGCAGGACTTCATTTGATCACTTCGAGTGAATGTGTAGTAATAGAATTTACGGGGCACATACTTGGTGCCAATCAGTGTTCTAAGGTTTCACATACATCACGATGCTTAATTTTTATAATATCCTCTATGAGAGAAATACTGTTATCACTTACAGGTGAAGAAACAGATTCTAAGAGGAGAATTTAACATGCCCCAGGACAAACAGCTACGAAGTGATACAGGCTGGATTTGTATCTGATTCCAGCTCACAACTGCTCAGTTAAACACTGCTTAAACCAGGAGGGGTCATTCAGAGGGGCTTACAGTGTTTAAATCCGATTTGACACACTTGAACTAGTTGAAATCGATCAGTTTCCTTGGGTTTAAATTGAACAAGTTGATCCAGTTTCAAATTGCTGTATTTGTTTAAAAAAACAATTCCTATGTTTATTAGACAAACACAATGGTCAATCAGAGTTTCAGGCCATCAGTTACTGATGAGTTTTGCTAAATCCTTGCAAATGTAATAAAGCATCATGGTATTTGACTGACCTGTGTATCTTTAAAACTAAGCACTTTTCTGTTACTCTTTTTTAACTTTTTTTTTTTTTTTTTTTTTAAGTTTATTTACTTAGCTGGGGAGGGCAGAGAGAATGGGAAAGAGAGAGAATCCCAAGCAGGTTCTGCACTGTCAGTGTGGAGCCCAGCGCAGGGCTCGAACTCACAAACCGTGAGATCATGACCTGAGCCAAAATCAAGAGTTTGGGGGCGCCTGGGTGGCTCAGTCGATTAAGCGTCCGACTTCCACTCAGGTCATGATCTCACGGTTCATGAGTTCAGGCCCCGTGTTGGGCTCTGTACTGGAGAGCCTGGAGCCTGCTTCGGATTCTGTGTCTCCCTCTCTCAAGAATAAACAAACATTTAAAAAATAAAAAAGAAATCAAGAGTTAGCTACTTAACTGACTGAGCCACCCAGGTGCCCCAGGGTTGTTTTTTTTAAACATAATTCACAAACAGTAAAATGCACCCATCAGCTGGTAGAACATGAAAACCCTTTTTATAATGTATATACTGGTGATATTTACTACCTTTATATTTTAAGAGGCTAAATATTTTTGTGACTTGATGTGATATCATTCTACATGTACAGAAAGTTGTGACAGTAGGGTACTCCTTTGTACTCTTTACCCGTGTTTACCAATCATTCATATTTTCCCTCATCTACTGTGTCACTCTGTGTATCTGTGTGTCTATAGAATTTTTTAGCCATATGAGAGTAAGAGGGAGACATCATGCCCATTTACACACAAATATTTCAGTGTATGTTTTCTAAGATTAAGGGTGGTCTTAGATAACCACAGTACGATGGTCTAAATCAAGGAATTAATGGAGCGCCTGTCTGGCCCAGCGGGTAGAGCGTGGGACTCTTGATCTCGAGGTCATAAAAATTTGAGCCCCGTGTTGGGTATAGAGATGATTTTAAAATAAAATCCTTAAAAGCAATAAATAAGTAAATCAGGGAGTTAACGCTGCTACGATGGTATCATCTAATCCACAGTACGTGTTCACATTTTGTAAATTGTCAAAATAATACAGTATCTTGCTTTTTGCCCAGTCCAGGATCACGTACTGTGTTTAGTTGTAAGGTCTCTTCCTTTAATCCAGAAACGTGCATCAGCCTTTCTTCTTGCTCTTGACATATTTGAAGAGTAGAAGCCAGTTACTTTGTAGGATGTTTCTCAGTTTGGGTTTGTCTGGTGTTTCCTCACGATTAGATTCAGGTTTTGCAGTGTCGGCAGAGACACGATGTGTTCTTTTCAGTGCATGATATCAGGAGGCACACAATGTCTGTGTGTCTTAACAGTGAACTGTGGTTTCACGGTGTAAGTGGTGCTTGCCTGGTTTCTCCACTGTAAATTTATTATTTTTCTTCGTAGTAATAAATTGTGAGGAGAAAATTTTGAGACCGTAAATATCCTGTTCCTTATCAAGCCATCATTAGTTTTTAGCATCCATTGGTGATTTTCAGAATTCGTTATTCCTTATGACTTGATGTCACTACGAGGAAGACCTTTCCCTTCCCCCCAATTTATTTGTTCATTTATTTCTATCATTATGGACTCACGGGTCCTCATTTTATGAAATTGATTATAATCCACGATTGTCAATATTTGCCCCAGATTTGTGTATTAGGAGCTCTCCAAGCTGGCACCAGTTTTCTTTTGACAAACCCATTCAGTTCTTTAAGGACAAGATAGTCCGGACCATTCCAGTATTTTCTTTACCCCAGGCTCTGAATCTGGCCATTTCTCCAAGGACCTCTAGTTCTTTTTAGGGGAGACAGGAACCAAGATCGACAGGTGTGCACATTGCTGTCCGTGTGCCATTGTTCCTGGGCCTTTCAGTGGAGCTAGGAAATAGGGGTGTGTGTGAACCTTGAGTTCATCCTGATAACTGAAGTCCAAAAGCTAGGGTTTTGTCTGGCCTTACCCCATCCCATTTTGTAACTCTCTCATCTAACGGTGAGAAACCTGGCTTTAGGGATGTAATTTCTTTCTTTCTTTTTTTTTTTTTTTAGTGTGTGTTTATTTTTGAGAGAGAGACAGAGACAGAGCACGATCAGGGGAGGGGCAGAGAGAGGGAGACACAGAATCCGAAGCAGGCTTCAGGCTCCGAGCTGTCATCAGAGCCTGACCAGGGCTCGAACTCACGGACCGTGAGATCATGACTTGAGCCAAAGTCAGACACTTAACCGACTGAGCCACCCAGGCGCCCCTAAGGATTTAATTTCTAAAAAGCAGTATTAATTATCAATGAGATCTACTTGGCTTCTGTGTATGCGTGTGTATAGATGTGTGGAAACACGCAGTGATTCTTTGAGAGAGGGTCAGACTGAGAGTGCTGTCTGGGCTCTTGGCATGTCCTCTCTCCTTACCTTCTACCTTTTCTGCCGTCTCCTTCTCTGGATGCGATCAAGACCCCGAGTACATTTTTCTTACCGTAACATTTATGTAACAGTTTTATCCCTACTAGTTTTCAGTTAGGTACTTGAGTTTAATGTTTCATATATTTTCAAAACCCCTAAATTAACTTGCTCTGTCAGTGGGTGGCCCTGCCTGACCATTTGTATGGGTCAGTGACTTTCAATTGGAAGAAGGGCTTCCCCAGATGCTTACGATAGGGCATCCTGTGTTCTCTTCTGAGCTGCTTCCCTGGGTCAGACTTTCGTGAGAAAGTCACTCGATCTCTCTGGGCCTCATTGTAAGATGGTTGTAATGATCCCTTCCTGCCACACTGTACAAATGTGGGGTCATGCACCCTGTTATTTTGGAGAAAGGTGAAACAGCCAGCTAAATATTATTTTATGATATAATCAACTATGTGCCAAATTATGATCAAATGAAATCATCTTCCCATTTATGTATTTATTTTTTTAAGTTTATTTTGAGACAGACAGTGCACGTTGCAGAGGGGCGGAGAGAGAGAGAATACCAAGCAGAGCCCAATGTGGGGCTCGAACTCACAAAACCCTGAGATCTTGACCTGAGCCGAAACCAAGAGTCCGATGCTTAACCAGCTGAGCCACCCAGGCGCCCCTCCCTTCCCATTTAAAATGGAGGGATATCACTCGTGATATCACACGACAGACTCGTCTACCACAGAAATAAAGCAAAGGCCCACCGCTGTTCCAGACTTTACTTCCCCTTCTCTCTGTGGTGGACTTCATGGATAAAACTCTCATTCTTGTTTTACCAGGAAAAGGTCCCCTGTCAAGGAGTGTAAGGTAATTACAGAGCCTTCCTTGATCCATTTAGATACCAGGAGGTGAACGTTAGAACATGGCGGTCAGGGGCGCCTGGGTGGCTCAGTTGGTTAAGTGTCCGACTTCAGCTCAGGTCATGATCTCTCAGTTCATGAGTTCGAGCCCCCCCGTCAGGCTCTGTGCTGACAGCTCGGAGCCTGGAGCCTGCTTTGGATTCTGTGTCTCCCTCTCTTTCTCTCTGCCCCTCCCCTGCTCATGCTCTGTCTCTCAATAATAAATGTTAAAAAAAAAAAAAAAAAAAAAAAAAAAAAGAACATGTCAGTCAGTAGCCACATCCCTCAGGGTTTCTCGACTCTTCTCCTTGGACCCCAAAAATGAGCCTTAAACTTTTTTGGCCTGAAACTGATCTGTAAAGCCTTATTCAGTCAAGGCAGGGGAGTCTTGGGGATTTCTTTTACCTTATCAGAATCTCTGTAAGACTTTTGGTGGCCTCTCAGCCTCCAGCCTCACCCCCTCCCCCCCAGTTAATTTTTTTTTTTTTTTTTAATTTTAGAATCTTAAGCAGGCTCCACACTCAGCACAGAGCACAGCATGGGCCTTGATCCTGTGACCCTGGGATCATGACCTGAACTGAAATCAAGAATCAGAGGTTCAACTGACTCAACCACCTGGGTGCCCCTGTGTTTTGTTTTTTAAAGATTTTTAAAGATTTTATTTTTAAGTAATCTCTACCCCCAGCATGGGACTCAAACTTACAACCCCGAGATCAACAGTTGCACGCTCTACAACTGAGCCAGCCAGGCACCAGCCCCCCCACCACTCCACCATTTTTAAGTGTTTTAGGCACATTATTTCAGTTCAGAAATTTCCAGTGGCTCCCCACTAATGCACAGAATATTGGTCCAAATTTCTTAGCCTAGCATTCAAGGCCCTCCACCAACCAACTCCTATCTCTGCTCCTACTATATGCCCACTGCCCCCTCCATGAAGTAAGTTAAAGTCTAAGGGCAAGAGCTCTGGAGCCATACTTTTGGGGTTTGGATTCCAATTCTGACACTTCTTTGCTCTGGGGCCCTGGAAGTTACATAACTCTGTGTGTGCCTCACTTTCCTTATCTGTAAATGGGGATGATGATAATACCCTCAAAAGGTTATTATGAGAATTAATTCATAAATCTATGAATTCATTAACATAAGAAAAGCTTTTTGAACGGTGCCTGGTATCTGGTAATGTTGGACAATATTATTATTTCCCCCCTTTAATCTGTTCTCCACGTGGCAGTCAGTGTTAAAACACAAATTGGATTATGTCAGTCATCTGCTCAAAACCTTCCAATGGCTTTTCATCCCATTTGGAGAGAAAGCCAAAGTCAATACAGTGGATGCCAAAGACTCTCTTGGCCGTCCCGGTACCTGTCTGACCACCGTCTCCCTCGCTCCTCTGCCCTAGTCATTCTGTCCTTTCTGTGCCTGAACACACTGGCACGTTCCTACCTCAGGGCCTTTGTACTTGCTGTCCTCTGCTCATGGTCTCTGACCACTCTTCTCCCAGGGACCCGCAAAGCTCACACCCTAATCTCCTAGTCTTTACTCGATGTCTCATGCTCAGTGAGATCTTCCCTGACCACTCAGGTCTGTCTTTTTTTTTTCTTTCAATGTTTATTTATTAATTTTGAAAGAGAGAGGGTGTGTGTGCAAGCGGAAAAGGGGCAGAGAGAGAGAATCCCATGCAGGCTCTGTGCTGTAAGCGAAGAGCCTGACGTGGGACTTGCTCCCACAAACCTTGAGATCATGACCTGAGCCAAAATCAAGGGTTGGACACTTAACTGACTGAGCCACCCAGGTGCCCCCATTCAGGCCTTTTTTTTTTTTTTCTAAACTGTTTATTTATTTATTTTTGATAGAGAGAGAGAGAGAGAGAAAGAGTGAGAGAGAGAGAGAGAGAGAGAGAGAGAGATGTGCCCGTGCACCAGTGGACAGAGACAGGACAGAGAGAGAGGGAGACAGAGGATCCTAAGCAGGCAGAGAGCCTGATGCGGGGCTTGAACTTACGAACCATGAGATCATGACCCGAGCCAAAGTCAGACCACTGAGCCACTCAGGCACACACACACACCCCCATTTGGGTTTTTCTTTTATATTATTATTATTTTTTTTTAACACTTATTCATTTTTTTGAGAGACAGAGAGCAAGTGGGGAAGGGGCAGAGAGAGACACACATACACAGAATCCGAAGCAGGCTCCAGGCTCTGAGCCATTAGCACAGAGCCCAACGCGGGGCTTGAACTCACAAACTATGAAATTGTGACTTGAGCCAAAGCTGGCCACTTAACCAACGGAGCCACCCAGGCCCTACACACACCCTAACCCACTGCTCTGCTTTATTTTTCTGGCACTTCCTACAGTCTGTCTGTATCTTTACCTACAATGTTTGTTGGTTGTCTCCTCCCACTAGAATGTAAGCTCCCTGAGGGCAGAGATTTGAATTTGTTTGTTTTCTTGCTGTATCCTCAGCACGTGAATGGAGCTGGCACAAGGTGGGCGATCAATAAATATTTGCTGAGTGAGTGACTAATAGTATATTAACTCTCTTTCAATCAAACTAGTTATTTATTCCTGAAACACATTTTCCCTGGGGTGACAAATGCAGCCACGCTTCATCTCACAAAAGCCAAATGTATCCATTTGGTGGTGGCTGTATGGAGGCGCTGTGTTAAGAAGGATTCTGAGGTTCTATCTGGGCCAATCTGGAAGGTGTTATGTTACTATTGTATACTGTGGAGGTGAGGGCCACACATTTGTCAAACGCAAACCCCTTTTCCTGGCTTTTTCTTTCTTAGTGTGGACTGCTTTCTTGACTTGCTCAAGTTTTACTCCTACCTCAAGCCCCTGTTCAAATCCTACCTTCTCCAGCAAGCCTTTCCTAGGCATGTCAGCCCCCTGGGACTTTGCTCTGCTGTTTCTCATTGTTGTTGTGTCTGTCGTTGTCTCTTACGGGGCAGGCATTACGCCTTCTGTCCCTAGTACCTGTCGCTGTGCTGTACGTTTAGTAAGTGGCCAATGAAATACGTTGTTTCCATCAAGATTTTTGTAGGGCGCCTGGGTGGCTCAGTCGCGTAACTGTCTGACTCTTGGTTTCAGTTCAAGACATGATCTCAAGGTTCGTGGGTTTGAGCCCCACATCAGTCTCTGTGCTGACAGCTCAGAGCCTGGAGCCTGCTTGGGATTCTCTGTCTCCCTCTCTCGCTGCCCTTCCCCTGCTCAACCTCTCTCTCTCTCTCAAAATAAATAAACATTAAAAAGAAAATGGCTTTTTTGGGAGGTAAATAATATACTTCTGCAAGTTAGCTTAAGAGTGTAAGATACTCGAGAAACTCAAAAGACAGGTGCCTATCAACAATGTGCAAGGCAGTAACCAAGCCCTTAGCTTCTTCAGTAGCCAGAATTCTCTAGAATTCCACTTCGACCGTGATTCAGCTGCCTAGCATGGGTCCCTGTGCCTTAAGGTTCAGACTCCTCAGAGAGGATGTGACTGGCCCAGCCTGGGTCCACCCTGTTCTGGCCAGGAGGGCAGATTCAGGGGGAATGAACTTGGCTGCTAGGGAACTGTGTTTGTTTGATATAGTTGGAGGCCTAACCCTAACCCTAACCCCAGTGGAGGAGCTGGACAGACACTCACCCAGATGATACTCTTTTGTGTCTCCTTTTTCTCCCCCAATTCCCAGGTTCCTAAGAGAGGGGATTTTTTTCAATGAATTCATCTGGAGCCTGAAAACCTGAAGAAAAAAAGCTGTTCTGTGGGATATTAAATCCACACAGAAGGACCAACTCTTGAGGAGGGAGAAGAGCTCTCCTCTCTGTGGATACACGTGGCCCCTGGGAGCTAGGAAGTGGAAGGAATGTCAGAAAACAGCAGACAGGGGACACGGCCAAGGAATTGACTTGCCCATTGTGGCTCACCGCCACGGAAACCTTGTTTACTGTGTTTACCGTGGATGGGCAGCAGGGTGAGGGATTGAGGCACATGCCCCTTTTCTGACCACCCAGCTCTGGTGCCGCCACACGGAGGCGGGCGGGTGGGAGGGAGGGAGGCTGGGTAGAAAGCAAACAAGTGTGGGGGGGGTGGGGGGCAAGGGGGTGGTTGGGGACAGCCCCTGGCCCCCCATCCCTGGCAGAATGTTCACTGTTACAGCTGAGTTCACAGTCATGACCATCATGCTGTGCTGCCTCCCCGGAGGGGAGAAGGGACAACCACTGGGATCAGGTGGACTTGCGTTGAAATTTCTGCTCCCAAATTCCCGGAATTCAGTTCTCATCTCTGACCCTCTTCTCTCCCCCGACCTCCCCCATTCTCGGCACTTGATCCCTCGTTTTGATTCTCGGCCTCCCACCCTGCCTACGGAGGGTAGTTCAAATTTGGATTCCGTGGAGGCCAAGGGCCCTCCCCTGGGCCTTGTCCTGCTTTTTCTGAGCCCAAGATGGGGCTCAGAGCCTTCCTGAGCCTCCACGGACAGGAGGAGGATGAGGAGGCAGGAGGACACAGCCCAGGGGATGGGCTCAGAGTCAGAATACCTGATTCTGCTCCCGCACCTGCTGCTGACTCACTGGGCAGACTTCGGCAAGTCCTTTTCCTCCAGGGGAGAGGGTGGTACAATGTTAGCAGCCACCACTTCCTAAGGGGGAGCACCCGCCAGGCTCTGTGCATCATGTGCGTGGCCCCCGGTAAGCCTGTGGTTGGGTACTGTGAAGATTCCTATTTCACAGATGATGAAACTGAGGCTCACGAAGTGCATTGGTTGAGTTAAGGTGGGGAAGCTTTGTGCGAAAGCCTAGATGCGGTCCGGGGACCCTGACCCCCGCCTTCCCTCCGCTGTATACGAACCTGCCTAAAATAGCCTTCGATCGTCTGGAGCATGTGCTGTTTTCCGGAAACCGTGCCAAGCACTTTGCATCCATTTATCTCCTTGAGTCCTGGCTCCTTCACATCACAGTCGTACCTTAAACGGCACCTCTGAGCCATCTTCTGAGGCTTCTCCCATCCCATCACCCACCCCACCCCTCCGCTTGCTGACTTCCTTGATTATGAGAAACCCCTTCATCTGCTTACTTGTCTCCGCTCCCTGTTGCACATCACAGGCGTCTCAAGGGCTGCTGTGTCCTCGACACGTCTGTGCCTGTGTGGCACACAGGAGGCCCGATAAATATTTGTTAAATAAATGAGTCCCGACAACAACTCTACGGAGTACCATGAGCTGCGTTTTACGGAGAAGGAAACCGAGGTCCAGGCAGGAAACAGCTTGCCCAGAGCCCCAGAGTCCGCGGGTGATGGAGCAAGGAGTCAGACTCCAGCAGGAAGGCTCCAGCAGCTTCCTCGATGAGCCCTCGCGGCCCCTCCCAGCTGCAAATGTGGAAGTGTGGACGCGCTTGGTCTTTATCTCCTAGAAAAGGGAGGGACCGTGCTCCTCCCGGGCCCCAGTACCAACCCTCTTGAGTGGGCAGGACTGGGAAGGAAGGCCTTGTGCTTGTTTTCACTCTCCAGGAGAGTGCAGAGGTTTGCACCCCTGTCGAGGCCAGGCTGACGGGATTAGAGGAAACAGCTGGCCCGAGCCCGTGCCCTGCGGGAGGGAGCTCACATTCCCGGGACTCAGGGAGGGAGCAGCTCCCCACAGCCCAGTCACATTCCAGGTCAGTCATTTTCTTGAGCCCAGATGTTTGCTAATGAGCTGGGGAGAGAGGCTTTCAGCCCTCTCCCCCAGCTCTGGGCCCCACATTACTCGGCCCCAAGAGGCTGGCCCAGGGCCAGCAGGCTCTGGCTTCAGGCCCGTGCCCTGTGCCAGCCAGGCCTGTCGGGGCAACTGGCACACTGTTGCCAACCAGGTGCATCTCCGTGAGCCCGGAGACTCTGACGTGACAGGTTCTGCCTTTCCTGTGGGGGCCCCGTCGCCCAGGCTCCCAGTGGGGTAGCATCCCCACCGCAGCCTGGTGGGGGGAGGCTCGGAGGCAGCCAAGAGGGTGTGGCAGGCAGAGGAGCACAGGCTTGGGACTTGTCAGGTCTGGGTTCAGGTTCGTCTTCGTCTTCAAGTCACATGTAGCGGTGTGACCTTGGGCAGGTCGCTGAACGTTCTGGGGCCTCGATTTTTCTTACCTGTTAAATGGGGATGACGTTGAGACTGGGGTAAGGATTCCGTACGATAAGGCAGGCCTCGTGCTTTGCACGCTACCTGGCACGTAGGGGCGGCTGTTGATATTACTGACAAGTCGTTTTCCAGACCCCCTGCCCACACTGCAGTCGTTCTGCGATGGCCAGTCTTCCCCAGACATGTGTGACTCGACACCAAGCCCCGTGTCCTTGATGAGGTGGTCGGGATTGGTCTAGAACCTCCCTGGGTTTGAGAGAGTGGCGGCTGAGCCGTCAAGGCCTTCTAACCCCAGGCTCTCTGTGTGATCAGATAATCTTATTGGGCTACGCAATTAGCTTCCCGCAGTGCCCGAGAGGCTTCTTTCGAAACACAGGCATCCCCTCCCTGCCCTACCCAAGGTCTGCACTGAGAATGGTGGTGGCATTTCCTGAGTGCCTCGTGTGTCCCAGGCAGCGAGGCCAGGCTTTGTGGGACAAGGTCATCCACCAGACCGTAGCTGGCCTCATCCCCTACTGTGTGATTTGAGCCACTCACTCGACCTCCCTCTAGGTTTTGTGTCTTTCTTCTGTAAAATGGGGACAACGATACTGTTGATCTTACAGAATTATCTTACAACGGGGACCAGGCACCCACCGAGGTGCTCAGTGTGTGTGAGCTAGCATGACTGTTATTGGACCTACAAATACACATTGTCAAGAATATGCATATTATATGCCGCATGATGGTTATTATGGTTGTTCTCCTGGGAACACTTACCTATGGCGAATCGAGCCAAATACAACAGGTGATCACTGCCCTCAAGGGGCCGGACCGTCTAATGGAGGGAAGAGATGTGCACTGACAGAGGTATGTAGTCCATGCTCCAGGATTACACCTGAGGAGGGAGAAGTTTATGCTACCTGAGGGCCTTGGAAGTCTCCCAATCTGGTGCTTGAAGAATGCTTTTACCAGGTGAAAGGGGGAGAAGGGTACCCCGGGCGGACAGACCAGCATAAGCAGGAGCTAGGAGGCGTGTGGATGCGCCTGGGTTTGGACTCATCGCAGCACACCTCGGAGTCCCCAGCAGGCCACCAGCAGCCACCCAGGATGCTCTGCAACCTGGGAGACCTATCGGCCGCGAGCTTCCAGCCAGGCTGGGGCAAGATACTTGGGCACGCACAAATCTGATAGGAAAGCACGATCTCTCCCAGTCCCACGATTGTGTTCTGGGCCGTTACTTTCCAGGAGCAAAGCTGTTTTCTCGTTCCACCGAGAGCACACGGAATAGATAGGGCACGACCGCCACCCACCCGGGTGCGGACCGATCAGTTGGACCTCCGAGGCGGAGTCGCGCGCTGGGCCTGCGCTCCGCTCTTCCCGGGAACCGGACAAGTGAGTCTTTTCCCGGCGCTCCGGCGCCGTAGAGCCCACCTCCGGGGGCTCTCACACCCTTCTCCGCACGCTTAGACCAGCGCCCGAGCTGAGAGGAGGCTGGGCGGAGGGCGAGGGGCACCGGGGTACCAAGAGCCGGACGTGCCCCCGGGGTCGTGCCCGGGAGCGGATAGGTTGGGCGCACCGCGGGACTGTGGGGCGAGGGCGGTCGCCCGGAGCGCCACACCCTCGGAGCAAGACTGCAATGCCCGGTCCCCACAAAAAGGAACACCTCCATCTTTGTCACCCCGAGGCCCGGCCCGGGAAAAGTTAGGCGGGGGGGGCGGGGGGGGGCAGTCGGCGCGCACAGAAAGCCGGCGGAGGGCGCTTTAGGACGGGTCGGGGCGCCGGGCTCTCGGCCCCCATCCCCGGGGCGCCGGCCGGGGCGGCCCGAAGCTCCGCCGCGCCGTCGGGTCTCCGCGAAGGCCGGCCGCGGCTCGCAGGCGGGGACAGGGGCCGGGCCGGGCGGCCGAGGCGCCCCCTCCCGCGAGCCCGGAGGGAGCGGCCGTGCGCGCCCGCCCGCTCTTTCTTTTTCGCGTCCCTCCCTCCGCTGCCCCCGCCCTCGCTCCCTATTTGGAGCGGAGACACCCCTGACGTCGGAGCCGCTCGGCTCGCCGCTCCCCCGCACCGCGCGCCCGCCCGGGGCCGCAGACGGCGCGCAGCGCAGCCCAGCCGAGCCTCGCGGGGCCGCCGCCAGCCCTGCCGGCCGCCTCCCGAGCCTCCCGGGGGCGCCGGGCCTGCCGCCCCCGCCGCCCGCACGCAGCTCCGCAGGAACCGGCGGGCGCGCCGCGCTCCCCGCCCGCCGCTGCTGCCGCCGCGCGCGCGGTAAGTCCCGCCCGGGCCGGCACGCGGGCGCCCGGCTTCCAGAGGCTTCGGCCGCAGGGGCAGCGCCGCGCCCCCGGGCCCGCCGGGGCACGGTGCGGAGGCGCCTCCGGACGCCGGGGCCGGGGCCGTGGGCGCGGGGCGGCTGGGGGCACCGCTGCGCCCCGAGCCCGTCCCCGGACTCGCCGGGGGGGGGGGGGGGGGTGGGGGGGGTGGGGGGTTCCAGTCCTTGCTGGGAGTTTCGGCGGCCGCGAGAGAAAGGGAGGGAGGTGCGTGGCGAGCGCACGCCGGGCGGGTCGAGGGCGGGTCGGGCCGCGCGGGCGCCGGGGCAGCGGCCGGGGTTCGGCCGCGGGGCTCGCGCGTCTCCCCGGCTCTGCCCGGGCCTCGCCGCGCCGCGAGCCGCTCCGCTCCGGTACGTCTCTGCCTCCTTTTTGTCCCTCTCCTTGTCTTTCTGTCTCCCCATCCGACTGCCTGTGTCTCTCGTCTCTCTGTTTCCGTCCCTTTCTTTCTGTTTCTTCTCCCCTTCTGCCTTCGTGTTGGCTCTCCCTGGGTTCGTGCCTCTCCGCCTTTCTGTTCTCTCTGTCTCTCCGTGCTGCCCCTCTGGGCGAGTCTCTCCATGTCTCTGCGTCTCCCTGATCCCCCACCCTCAAACTCCGACAGTCCCCCAGTATGGGCGGCACGAACCGCCCCCCACCCCACCCCATTGGGGTTCATGAATAGTTTCCTAGAGCCGGTAAAAGAAGCGAAACCCTCCCCCTACCTTCCGCCTGCCCCCGGGGCCTGGCCTGGGTCATCCCCCTGGAATTGAGTCTGGGGCAGGGGGAGCCAGCCTTTCCGGGGGCTCAGTTTTCTTAAGAATTCCACCCCCGCGAGGCGGCCTGGACAACGGGGCCGTGCCGCCGGCCACCTGCCCGCCCCGCTCCCTGGGCGGGGCGATTCTGATCTTTTACAAGCCGCAGTAAAGGGGGCGGCTGCCTGCCTTGGCGTGGCCAGGGGCTTGGCAGGCATCAGAGGAGAAGGGCACATTTTCAGGCTTTCTGAGGCCCTCGCCCAGCTGGAGGACACCAGCCTGTAACTACGGGAACCCCAGGAAAACAGAGGTCAGGGCTGGAGGCCAAAGGCTGGGCGCTGGTGGGGGAGGGGGGTGGGGAAGCAATTTGTCAACAAGGAGCCCCTCACCCTTTGTTACTGTGGAAACCATCAGCCTCCAGAAACTCCCCCAGATGCTGGGACTGCTTGGGTGTGGTTTGCCTGTAGTTGGGGCCAAAGAAAAGACGAGAGGAGCATTTCCTTGGCGACCCTTGCCCCTCTCCCCCCCCCACCCCCAGCCCCTGCGAGCTGGACCTCTTTCTCCTGGGCCTGCCCTGTTGGAGGGGTGGAGGGGGGAAGTAGGTGGTCTGCATTAGCCACGGATATATCCTCATTCTTTTGACGTGAGGTTTTAGACCGAGTCTGGCTCTTTCTCCCCACCCCCAGCCCCTAGGGTCGGTGGCTGCAGAATGGGCAGGGGTGCTGGTGAGGTCTGCAGTAGGACTTCTGCTGAGCAGATGTGCGGCCAGCCCTGCAGCAGCTCATTAGCATAGATTTGTTTTGGAGACAGTTTTTGGTCTGTGGGCAGGAGAGTCTGCAGGTGGGAGGGCCGTGGCCTGGGTGGGGAGGTTGGGGTGGGGTGGGGGTTTGTAGCCCGGAAGGTGGAGCTGCCTGGCGTGATGGAGGGGCAGGCCTTTGGGGCATGGGCTTGGCCCTGTGTGTCCACCCCCCGGACAGTCAGTTCATGGCCTTGCCAGCGCTGACGGCCGAGGGAAGGAAGGAAGCCACCCTGCGGTGAGATGGGTCATGGAGTCACAGTGGCCTTCAGCAACACGACGGAGCCGGCCTGTCCTTGAGGGAATCTGCTAAAATGGACTTCCCCAGGCCATGCTCCCTGTTGTGGAGGGTGCAGGTGTGAGGCTTACGGAGGCAAAGCAGATGGTCAGTGGCTCCGTCTGTAACTACTAAACTCTCCGCGCCCAGGCACACAGTGAGTCAACAGATGAGCTTGGGCCTGAACTTGTCCTTGGACCCCAGAGCGGGCGCAGGGGAGCCTGCAGAGCTGAGCGAGGCTGGGGTCTGACGCAGCTTGGCGGGCCTCCCAGAGCGACCTTGCCAGCCGCACCTTTCACGGAAGTCCTGGAAGTCCCGGCGCTCCTTCCAAGACCTGCAGGGACTGCCCCACCCTCACCGAGTCCCAAGCCTAGGGCTGTGGCCACAAAGGCCACACCCTCTGCACCAGCAGTGAGGACAGCCTGGCAGCCATGCCCAGCCTGTTTTCTCCAGGAGGGGGTTTTAGGGGGCTGATCTCTCCAAGACCCTGTTCCTTCCGTCAGTGGCCCCCCGGGGTGAAGGTCTGAGTGGCCTCTTCCTCTCAGCTCCCACCCTGGCTAGTCAGTGTGCTGGGTAGTGCTCCACAGTTTATAAAACCCTTTCTGAGCCATCATCTCGAATGGTTGAGTTTCCCCTAAATCCACTTTCACCCGGGCGGCTGCAACCCCGGATTTCGGTATTTTCAGGACCCGCCCAGGATCTGGTGGGAGGGGGTGGGGGAGAGGGGAGGGCGAGGGGCATCGTGTGGGAGGGAGGAGGGTGCGGGCAGAGTTCAGGGACCCCAGGCTAGCACTAATGGTGACCTCAGGATTTATCCCGTGGTGGCCACACTCTCCAGACCTTTCCACGCACTGCTCAATCCGGTGCTCCCAGCTGGCCTTTGAGGCAGGTGTTATCGTTGTCCCCACTTTGCAGATGAGGACATCGAGGCACAGAAAGGTTAAAGCGGCAGAGCCAGGATCTGAACCTGGGTCTGTGGCAGTCGGTTATGGAGAATATGTTGTGGAGAACCCAGATCTTTCTCTCTGTGTGTGTGGACAGGAAAAGAAGGAGAGGGAGGGACTTGGGTCACCCTGTCTGATCGGTTTGAAAACAACACGCGACAAACCCCACATGCTTGCCACGGGAATCGCGACGTCTCCCGAATGCTGAGCACCACAGTTCACGCCTCCATCCGGGTCAGTTGGGGCCCAGAGTGGGAAGGGTTCCCGGAGGAGGTTCCGGAAGCAGGAGCTGAAGTTGGCGAGAGGCTTACTTTGCTACCGAGGATTTGCCAGCCCCGCCCTCACCTGCTTCCACACCAGGCTGCTTGCTTGCTGGGAACAGTGACACCAGGGGCCTGGGTGTGTGTGTGGCCGGTGGTGAGTGGACCATTCTACCCAGAAAATCCTCATGTGCCTGGCCTGAATGTTCAGACTGACTCAGAAGAGGAAACGGGCAGCCAAGTTTTCGCTTCTTATACAGAACAGACTCTTCGCTCTCTATAGGGTTTCCCAGGGGGTGTGGGTGTGGGTGTGGGTGGGCTGGAGGAACCCCTTGAAAGCCAGGCCCCTCCAGTGACTTGAGGACTTGATTCCAGGCCCTAGAATCCAGACAGCAGGATGGTGACTGCCGTCAGCAGTGCTGTTATGGGGGATCCTTTCCTGGGGAGTTTGGGGGGGGGCCGTGGCTCCTAACCTGGATGGGCCTCAGAATCCTGTGGGAGCACTTGCAGATGCCCAGGCCACAGCCCGGACCTGTGGGGTCAGAATTTCCAGGGCTGTGGCCCCAGGGCATCTGGGTTTTGGCAGACATCCCCGGGAAGATGCTGGGTTCTGGTAGGTGTGGAGAGAGAGGACCCCGAAGACCCTCCCACGAAGCCTATTCTTACTGCCCCACCCCCTGCCCTTCCCCAGGGACCTTCTGAACCAAGGATCCCCAGAAAAGCACTCAGCGGCTCCCCTCTGTTCGTCCACTGCCTTGTGCCTCAGTGTGAGAGATCTGGGTGCTCACCTCCTTGATCTGTGCCTCAGTTTCCATGGTGCTGGAATGGGTCAACCATTGTCCTCTCCCTTCCCCCTGGGAGCTTCCTTTCTGTCTTGTTGGCAGCCTCAGATGTGTCCGGTGTTTGCAGGTCCTCTGCGGATCTGGGGGGTTTGGATTTGGGTGGCAGTGGGGTGAGGTGCCTCCATTGAAGCTTCTCCATGATGCTGAGGAAGAGTTGTATCCAAGGAGTCAGGGGTCGGCCATGGCTGCATGCTCGTCAACGGGGGCGTCTCATAGGCGGCAGTGGGGGGGGGTATGTCTCGTGAAGGAGTGGGACTTGAACTCTGCTCTGAGGGGGTGCGAATAAGGATAAGAGACACAGCCTGCTGGGGCAAAGGCAGGAAGCCCCAGGCCTCTTGCCAGCTCCAGACCATTCCCTGGATTCCCTGGATGCCTTCTCTTCCTCTGTTCCTGGCTTTGTCCTCTGGGAGCCTTTCCATCTGCAAAGGTAGCTGGTGGTTACCTTGCTTCTGTCCATGTTCAAATCTTGGTGTTCGTAAATCCAAAGTTTGTAAGCTTAAATCTCTTAACCTCCCCGTGCCTCAGTTTCTTCATCTCTAGAACGGGGGAAATAGTAGTAACTATCTTGTGGAGTTGTCATAAGGACGTGTAAATGACTACGTGTAAAAGTGCCTCGAACAGTACGTAGACCACAGCACCAGCTCTTGCTACCGTGAGATGGGCGGGGGATGTGCTGGGCCGTTAGGGATAAAGCCTCCCCTTCTTGCCTTTGCTTGTGCGGTGCCCTCAGCCAGCAGCTCCCTCCTCTCCCCATCATTGGTAACTAACTGTCATCCTGAATTAAATCCAGAATCACAAATCTCTCCTTCCCTCCGCCCCAGCCATCTCTGACTGCCCGTCCGAATAACTACTTCCTCCAAGCCCATCTCCCTCGACCTCCCTCTTTAGGCTCTGAGTTCTGAGTGGGCGTAGAGTCTGGGCCCCCAGCTCCCCTGCCCTCGCCCTCGCCTCTGTCTCCACCCGCCTAGAAGGTGCTTAGTGAACTGAGTTTGACCTGCAGGGAACTGCATGCCTCAGTGGAAAAGCATTGCTTGGCCTGACTTGCTGGGGGGCCTTGGGATGACTCCTTGGTGGGTGCGTGGGGGAATCCCTCTTCCCACCCTGGTGTTCTAGGAGTCCCCTGACTTGTGGTGTGACCTTCAGGGAGGGAGGAAGAGATGAGAATCTGTGGGTGAGGCTCTCATCTGAAGAAGGAAGGTCCCCCTACTGTGTAAAAAAAATCAGCTAATTTGCTGCTTGAAAAAACAACAAAAAAGCATAAACCAACAAGAACAACAACAAACTCACTAGCAAAGAGCCCGACCCAGTGTGTGTGGGGGGCAGCAGGGGTTCCTGGGGGTTGGGTGTGAGAGTGGGCCAAGGGTGGGTGCGTCCTGATGACAAGTGTCTGTGGGAGAGGCTAGCCCGGGGTCCACCCTGCCCCGCCCCCCTGCTCCAGTGCCCCACCCTCTGCTGCCTGGCCCGCCTTTCCCTCGCTCTCCCAGGGGAAGAGGGCTGGCCCGAGCTGGGTGCCCGCTGTTTGCATCCGCCCAGTCGTTCTCCCCAACAGGGCCCTGCTCCCCATTTTAGGGTTGAGGCCGGCACAAGCATGCAGAGAGATGAGCTTTATTTCTGGAAGTCACACAGGCCCTGGTGGGAGGGCCAGACTTGAACTAGGAGACTCCAGGGGCCCCGTGCTTGTGCTGTGAGCTGGGCAGTTGGCTGGAGATCAGGGCTGCTGGCCTGGGTAAGCAGAGTGTGGCTCCAGCCCCCTCTGAGGTCCCGGTTGGGCCTCGCAGGTTGGCTTATGGCACGACAACCCCCCCCCCTCCCCCCCCCCCCCCCCCCCCCCCGCCCCACTCCTTCCCTTCACGCTGTGGGCACAGCTGGATTAGTTCTGGGCTATGTGCTAGAGACGGAGACTCAGTTTCTGCTATAACTTAGCCCTAATAACCAGTCCCCATGCTCCAGGCCCCTGACTCCCAACAAAAACTCACCCTTGCCCTGTCTCCCAATAAACGTTGCTTTATTAACCCCACCCCCAATCACAGCTCTGCCCCCCTGTAGCCTGGTTCCAGCCCATGGCCTCCATTCCAGCCCCCACAACCCCCTCACCAAACTGAACTGCAAAGCAGACCCAGCTGGGCTCCAGGCTGCTTCCAGTCAACCCCAGTCTCAACTCCCACTGAACACCGCTCCCGGCCCCAGTCCCCTCCTGGCCTGGACCCCATCTTCCTGAGGACTCTCCATAGGGTCAGGTATAGGACAAAGTCCCCAGACCTCTGAGGTCTCTGAGGGGCTGGTCCAGCCTGGGGAGGCCTAGGGAGCTCTGGCCTCAAGTGGGCCTCCAGGGCCCCCTCCTGGGGGGCTGTGGTCAGACCCTGACTCAGAGGCCAATTCCCTGGACACGGGAGAGGACCTGGTGGGGTCAGGAAGCCTCCTGGATGTGCAGCTTGTTGAAAAATTAGTTCGGTTGCCAGTTAGGAACAAGCCCATTCTGTTTTGTTGGGATGTGGTTGTACTGAAAACATGGGCTTCGCTGCCCATCTTATGAGTGAGACCGGAAATGCGTGGGTGAGAGCTGGGGTCATGACACAAACACATTTGGGACGGGGCAGAACACCCTTCCCCCTTCCCCACTGGCTGGAGCAGGGGTCACCCAGGCACTGGGGTCCAGTGACATGGGGCTTGTCTCTTCTCCTGGAGACCTCCGGGAGAAGGGGCTGAGCAGAACTTTCTGGGTGGAGACAACAGATCGAACAGCCCTGCAGGCTGGCCCAGGCTCTCCGAGCAAGCCCAGCGGAGCCAGCCCACCTAGGTTTTCCCTCCTCGGGGCACTTCCGGGACACTCCCTCCCCCTTCCTGGGCTTTTCACCAAGGACCTGCCACTTTCTGCAGGAGGTGGGCTGAGGGTAGGGTCGTTCTGAATGCAATGTTCCCCTCTGGTGCCTGGGGGACAGCACCTGGCCCCTGATCCCGAGTCAGCCACCCCCAGGCCCCTCCTGGGGGTGCCTGAAGACACCGAATCCGGGACCGACTGAGCTGGACCAGTTCTCAAGCCCGGCTCCATACCAGAAGCACCTTGGGAGCTTCCTAGAGGCTCACTCTGATCTAGAACCTCACCCCACAAGCCCCCAGGGGATTCTCATGCTCCACCAGGTTTAGAAACCAGTGGTGCAGGGCATTTCACTCATTTTTTGGACGGGGACGCTGAGGCCTGGGTGTCCAGGGTCGCACAGGCACGAGCACTCCTGGCTCCCTGTCCAGTGCCCTTTCTCGTGTCCTGTCCCCAGAAACCCCCTTGCAGGCACTGACCTCGTTTCCTAGCCGCTCTGAATCCTCCCTCGTCCACACGTTTGGAGGTGGGGGAGAGGGCGAAGTCTACAGAAGATGAAGTTGGGGAACAAACCCCGGGAGAGCCCCCTCTGAGTGGAATCCTTCAGACACACGCTGCCCTGCAGCGCCATCTTCTGGCAAATTCTGGTATTACTGTCTCCTTCCGTCCAGTTTACAGAGAGGGTCCAGGGCTTGGCTTGGCCTGCCTCGGAGGTTGGGATGGAGCTGGGAGATGAATACACATTCGTCTCAGGGCTTGAGGCTCTGGTGGGGCAGCCAAAGAATAAATGGTCTGGTCCAAGGTTAGCTGTTTCACCCGACGCCCAGCCAGCCGGGGCGGCACCAGACTTCACGGTGACGGACGAAGGTTTTCCTGGTGGCTGACCCCCAGGGCGGCATGCCCAGGAGACGTGCTGGGTGGCCAGCCCCTGGAGGGCAGGCGCTGTGCGGGCAGTCTTTTGTGTTTCCCGGAGGGCCCACAGCATCACAGCAAGGAGGGAGCTAACGCTTGCTCAACACTCACCACGCGCTCGGAGACTCTGCGTCACGTTGGGCATTCGTCCTTTACCATCCGGTCTCACCATCCCCATTTCTTAGATGAAGAAACTGAGGCACAGACATAAAAGGTGACTTGCTCAAAGCTGCACAGTAAGTTGGAAAAGTAACGCACGTGGAGTGTGTGTTACCTGCCAGCCTCACTGCCGAGGGCTTTGCAGCTCGTCTTTGTGACCCCCGCCCCATGCACATCTATCAGCAGCCCCATTGTCGAGGTTCAGAAAGGAGAAATAACTTGTCTGAGGTCGTGCTTCGCTGGTAAGCGGTAGAGCTCGGATTTGCACCCCGGCAGTCAGGGGTCAGAGCCCATGCTTGTAACACCACCGTCCGCTCTGCCCACGGCCCGCTGGGCCCTGCTGGCCTCACCTACTGTCTGCGCTCCGTTCCAGGGCTCTAGAGGCCACGGGCATGATGCTTCGGGTCCTGGTTGGGGCTTTCATCCCCGCGATGCTGCTGGCCGCCCCACCGCCCATCAACAAGCTGGCACTGTTCCCGGACAAGAGTGCCTGGTGTGAGGCCAAGAACATCACCCAGATCGTGGGCCACAGCGGCTGTGAGGCCAAGTCCATCCAGAACAGGTGGGAACCCCGGGGGTGTGAGGGGAGTGGATGCGTCCAGAGGCCCGGAGGGAGGCGGAGACAGGGCTGGCCGCCCGTCCCTGCCTCCGCCATGGTGTCACGGGCGCCGGGACCGTCTCCTCCCACAGGGCCTGCCTAGGACAGTGCTTCAGCTACAGCGTTCCCAACACCTTCCCACAGTCTACGGAGTCCCTGGTTCACTGTGACTCCTGCATGCCGGCCCAGTCCATGTGGGAGATTGTGAGTATGGCTGCCCGCCCCTGCCCAGCCTCCCCGCAGAGACTTCCCGGGCCTTGGCCCCAGTGCTTATGAGTAAGGCCCCACTGTGTGCAGGGTCCAGGGCTTGTGCTGGGGATACACGTGTGGTCCTTGCCACGTGATGGCTTATGAGTCTGACACCAGCGTGTACAGGACAAGGGATCTCTTGAAGCTCCATTCTGATGTCAGTCACATTCCGAAGTCCTTTTAGTGGTTTCCCATTGTCTTAAGATGAGACCGAACTCCTTGTCGTGACCCACAGTGCCTGGCGTGGCCTGGCTCACCAGTCTGTTGAGCTTTGGCCTCTCTCATTTCCTTTACTAGCTCGACACTTGACATCAGTGTACTTTCTTTCAGTCTCTCATGCCTACTCTTCTTGCTGCCACCACAGGGCCTTTGCACATACATGCTCTTTCCCCTGTTTGCTTCTCCTCCTCACCCAGTTAACGTCTGTTTATTCTTCTGCTTGTGGCTCAGCAGCGTTTTCTCGGGGCCCTATCCCACCGCCTTGACTGCTGTGTGCCTCTGCTTTGACTCCTGTCACAGTTTCCCATCTGCATTTGGGTGATTTTGACAAATCTGTTTCCCCCACTAGACTCTGAATTCTTTGAGGAATCATGCCTGTCCTTGTGTCCCCAGAGCTGGCAGGGAGTAGGTGCTCCGTGGAAGGAAGGAAGGAAAGGAAAAGGAAAGGCCGTTGGAAAAGTGTGACCTTAGGAGAAGAGCAAAACCCTGGAGGGCTCAATAGGGCTGACCTAGGCTGGGCTGGGGGTTTGGGATTGGGCTCCTTGAAGAAGTGATGTCTGAGCACAGATCCAGAGGTTGCGTACAAGTTAACTGGGCCAGTTTGGTGCGGGTGGTAGGGGTGGGTTAGGTAAGGACCTTTCAGGCAGAGGGAACAGCATGTGCAAAGTCTCAGATCAGGCAGCTCAGAGTTGGCGGTGGGGAGGGGCTCAAGGTCAGGGGCAGAGAGGTCAGCTGGAGGCAGCCTGAGGGTCCTGCGGGGCCTTAGTAAGGAGTCTGAACTTTTCTTTAAGTGCACTGGGGAGCACTGAGGGGAATTTTAGGCAGGGGCAGGCCCTGTTGGGTTTTCCCCTCAGGCCTCTGTGAGGGAATGGTAGGGAGGCGGCAGGACTGGGTGTGAGGAGACAGGTTGGGTGGGACCTGCAGGGGCTCACCCCCACCCCCAGTGGAGGGGCCCACAGAGCTAACTGGGGTATCTCGGGTGGGCTCAGGGATTCTGGGGTCTCTGGGATTGCTGGTCCCGTGAGGAATGTTGCCCTCGGGGCCTCCCTGCCAGCCCCGGGCCTTTGGAAATATGTCTTCCCTTCTCTCCTGCCCTCCCCAGGTGACCTTGGAGTGCCCCGGCCACGAGGAGGTGCCCAGGGTGGACAAGCTGGTGGAGAAGATCCTGCACTGTAGCTGCCAGGCATGTGGCAAGGAGCCTAGTCACGGGCTGAGTGTCTACGTGCAGGGCGAGGACGCGCCGGGCTCCCAGCCGGGCACCCGTCCCCACCCCCACCCTGGAGGGCAGACCCCTGAGCCCGAGGACCCGCCCGGGGCCCCCCACGTGGAGGAAGAGGGGGCTGAGGACTGAGGCCCCAACTCTTCCTCCCCTCTCGTCCCCTGCGGAATGTTGGGTGTCACCCTTGGGGGAAAGGTGGGGAGAAAGGCTGAAGCCCCCCTTTGGCACTGGACGGACTTGGATTCAGATTTGGACTTGGAATGCTCTCTGGTTGCCGTGGAGATCCGAGGGGAGGGGTCGGGGGCCAAGCTGCACAATTTAATATATTCACGAGTGAGGGGAGGGAGCAGTGGATCTTCAGGGTTCTTTTTCGGAGGGCGGGGGGTTCTCTTCCTTTCTGCCTCCTAGTGATGTGCCTTTGGGAGGGGGAGGAGGTTGGCCACGCTGCTGAGGTGGGTGCGCGGTCCTCACAGCCCCTAGTGGGGCCCTGAGTCCGGCGGGGGCGGGGGGGGGGCGCCTTGCCAGGAGCAGCCTTGAGGGAGGGGCTGGGTCCAGGCTGGGGGGACCACAGGAGAAGCTGGAGCCCCACAGGCTCCCCCAAAGGCCTCCCGTGCCCAGGGCAGCTGCTCCCAGGTGGCACCGAAGTGGCCCTCCCTCGATGGCGTGCTTGGGAGTCAGGTCTGGGCAGGACCCTGCTGACTCATGGCCCTGGAGCTGGGAGCCAGGCTCTCTGGGCCTCTCTGGCTTCCTTGGCTTTCCAGAGGGTGGAGGGAGGCAAGGAAGGAGCCTTCCTCGGCCAGGGAGAGGGGAGGGCTCCCAGACCATCACCAGAGTGTCCCTCCCTCTCCCTCTCCCACCCCCCCCCCCCAGTTCCGGGTCCCTCGGAGAGCTGGTGGAGCCAGCCTTTCCCCTCCTGGGGGGCGCTTTCTAAATATCTGACGGTGGGGAGGCTCCAAAGAGGGACCTGGGTGGGGTGGACTCTGGCTGAGCCTCAAGAAACTAGGGAGAGGAGGGGGTGGGTCCTTGGTGGCCAGTGTCCCCATAGCTCTCCAGCAGCTCTCCACCCATCACCTCCCTCCCAGCTGCACTTTAACCCAGAGGGGGAGTGGGGTCCTGGGGACAGGGCAGGCGGGCAGTGAGGAGTGCCCCTCGGGACCCCTTCCCGCCTGTGTCTGCTCCTCTGACCCCAGGGCGGCTGGTAGCTCCCCCAGCCCCCTGCCTGGGGGTGCCCCCGGCCCTCACGGCTGTTCCGACAAGAGCTTCTGGAGCTTGTAACCAGCAGATTGTTTCCCTGACGGACCCTGAGTTTTCTCATGAATAAATTCGTTCAATGCTTGTGTTCTCTTCCTTACTAGGGGTGGGGGTGGGGGCTCTGCTGACCCAGGGTACCCCAAGGGGCCCTTGCTGAGGCCTCAGGCTGCACAGTGAGCCCCCCTCCCCCAGCACACCCTCCCTGCGGGCTAGTGACCCTCTCACTTTCCTGCCGTGTTGTGCGCTGTGGCTCCTGCTTTCCTGGCTCCCACCTCTTCCCTTGGGCGCCCACTTCTGGCCTTGTATATATGTCTTGGGTGGGCCTCCAGACCCCGCACTTCCAATCTTGACCTTGGTCCCTTGGGCTTGCCTCCCGTCAGCCCTCTTCACCCTCACAGTGAGCCAGCATCAGCCCTTTCCTGGACCCCAGCCTAGCCCGGCCCAGAAGAAGGGGACAGAAACAAAGCCAGTGGTTCTAAATGAATATACGAGGTGGGGTGTTGTACCGACTACGTGCCAGGCTGGGCACCTGACCGCCTCACAATGACCCTATGGGTTTGGTATCATTGCCCCCCATGCCATTTGGTCCCCCCACATTCTCCATTGAGACACCGCGGAGCTGGTGGTGTGGGTGAGGACTCTGACCCTTTCTTCCTCACACACATCGCTGTAAACACCATGTACCAGGCAATTTACATACATTATTTCTAATCCATGGAAAATCCTCCTTTTGCAACTGAGCGCGTGCGTTCATGCCCCGGGAAGGCTGTGCCCAGGCTGGGAGGCAGCGGTGCCGGGAGTCTAACCTTGCGCCCTCTAGCTACAAGGGCTGTGTACTACACACGTGGTTTCCCCAGTGGACACAGCCTTCCCTTCTTGGCTGCTCCGCGCTGTTGTGTACTTCCCAGCTCCAGGACGTCGCTCCTTGCAGTTGTTTGGACATACCCATCTATGGGTATGACCTGGACTTGGATTGGAGAGAAGTATACCTCCTGTATGCAGACTTTAGTGACCCCTAGTCTGGTAGGGACAAGCCCTGGCCATCTTAGTAGCCATTCTTTACGGCTGGTGGTGAGGACTGACGGGAGGGCACAGAGAAGATGCTGTGGCGCTTCCAAGGACTCAGAGACCAGGTCCAAAAGAAGGACTTCCTGGGACCGTGTCCTTGGTGCTGGACCTCTGAGGCCCAAGGACCGTCTTGGCAGGATGAATCTTGGTCAGGAGCCGCCTCCATCCTGTGTGTGGAACAAGGCAGTGTAGACATACAAAGAGATTAAGAGGCTGGTTGGAAAGAAAGCAGGAAGGTGGGTTGGCGCGGCTGGTGGCACGTCTGGAATGCGAGCCAGAGTTCAGACTTCATTCCCTTTGCAGTAAGCGCCCCGGAGGCGTCTGCACAGAGCTGGGTTTCTGGGAGAGCGGAGACCCGCGGCGGTGACTGCAGTGGTCCAGGCAGGAGAGGACGGACGCCAGAATTGGGCGGGGGCAAAGGCGCGCTGGGGAGGCGGGGCGAGGAGGAGAGGCGCCGATGATTGGATGCGGGAGCAGCAAATGGGAGGAGCCAGACTTGATTGCAGGCAAACCCTTGAGAAGCGGCGCTAGCGGTGCCAGCCTGCCCCCGGGAGTGAGGTGCACGGAGCAGTGACTTCGATTTTCCTCCTGGCCAACCTCAAGCTGAACCACCCAGAGAGCCCCCCGCCCCACAGCGATGGTGGAAGGACCTAAAATCTTTACAAGGGATTAACGCTGACAGCACAGGCCCCTCCCCGCAAGGGCGGGCGAGTAATTAGCTCCAGCTTCCCCACCTCGTTGGCTTACGTGGAACCTACAACTCCCAGCTAGTTTTCTTCCCCTGCTGCATGCCTTTGGGAATATCCAGTCGCCCTGGGTTCAAATCCTGGTCGGGCCACTTCTTAGCTGTGTAATCTTGAGGAGGTCGGTTAAACTCTGAGGCTCAGTTTCCCCATCTGTAGCATGGGGACTAATGATCACACCTCTCTTAACCCCAGGGTCGTGGTGAGCTTTACATAGATTGATGTACAAATGGAGCTTGGAACGGTGCCTGGAAAGTAGGAAGACCTTGAAAAACGAGCTGTTGGTGCAGCTGGCTGGCTCAGCCGGTAGAGGATGTGACTTTCCATCTCAGGGTCCTGAGTTCAAGCCCCACATTGGGTGTAGAGTTTACATTAAAAAACAAAACACACAGGGGCGCCTGGGTGGCTCAGTCGGTTAAGCGGCCGACTTCGGCTCAGGTCATGATCTCGAGGTCCGTGAGTTCGAGCCCCGCGTCGGGCTCTGTGCTGACAGCTCAGAGCCTGGAGCCTGTTTCAGATTGTGTCTCCCTCTCTCTGACCCTCCTCCGTTCATGCTCTGTCTCTCTCTGTCTCAAAAATAAGTAAACGTTAAAAAATTAAAAAAAAAAAATAAAAAACAAAACACACATACACAAGAAAAATGCCAGCTGTCGTTCTAATTATCGAGAATGAGTGATTGGGTCACAACTGCTGGTGGATGGGCTGATAGTTTTGTTCACTCATTCATTCATTCATTCATTCACTGAACAGATGTTTACTGAGGAGCTTAATATATGCTGAGCCTACAGCAGTGAAGGAAACTGACCACGAACACAAGGAATTTATCCAGTTAATCAGCATCTTCTGCAAAAGCAGCTTTGGGCAGACCTCACAACCTCCCTGGACCTCAGTTTCTCCCTCCCTGTAATGCAGAACTCTGGCAGGCATAATAGAGGTGGCACCAGCCTTCTCCTCCAGAGAGGGAGCTCCCCATGGCTAGAAGTAATCAAGAAGAGACTGAGCATCCCTGAAGGCCCCTCTCTACCCTGAGACATTAAGGGTGTTTAGGACTTTATTATTCCATGACAGAGATGATAAACTTTAAGAGCACACACATGGAGCTTTAAGAAAGTTCTTACATTCAAGATAATAACAGTGTGGCCACAAGGTGGCACCACTACCCAGCCCAATCTAGACAATTTTTTTTTTTTTTTAAATTATAGTTAAGTACAGATCACAATATAACAAACATCTTGGGGGGTGCCTGGAGGGCTCAGTCAGTTAAGCGTCCGACTCTTTATTTCAACTCAGGTCATGATCTCCCAGTTCGGGAATTGAGCCCCACATCAGGCTCTGCACTGACAGCTTGGAGCCTACTTGGGATTCTCTCTCCCCACCCCCTACCCCCACACCCCTCCCCGGTTCACGTGTGCACGCTCTCTTCCTCCCTCTCTCTCTCAAAATAAATAAATAAACATTAAAAAAATCCTCAAACATTTGTGAATCTGTCACCCAGAATGAACAAATAATAAAGTTGTCATGTTTTCTTTAGACTTATAAATGAATGAATGAATGAATGGATGAATAAAGGCCTCCTCCTCCTCCTCCACAGCCCCATCTGTGGGCAAGCCTGGGACTCTGAGCACCAAATAGTGACTTGAGGGTGGATGGGGTGCTGCAGGGTCTTGAGGTTTTTCTGTCTTGGGCGTTGGACGGTCCTGAGTTTCAGTTCCACTAGACTTGCTGACCTTGGGTGAGTCCCAGCTTAACACCCACATATCAGCATTATGTAGGGGTAGGAATAATGGAGTAAAGCCTCTGGAACATGGCGCGAATCGTGTACATGGGAGGTACTCCTTTTCAGTTTCTGTGGAGGGAAAAAGACCCCTCCCCCCTCAGATTCCCTCAGGTTGCTTGCTCTCCGTGTTTTCTTTTTTTCCCCATAGCAGTGATCCCTTTACGGCGACTTTAAAAGTTTATTATGCTTATTGTTTACTGTCTGTCTCCTTCGACTAGAATGTAAACTCCGTGAAGCTGGATGTCGGTTGTGGTTACTCTCGTGTCCTGATTGGTCAGAATAGTGCCTAACACCTAGTAGGTGCTCAATAAATGTTTGTTGAATGAATGAGTGGAAGCCCCAGTATTGATCTGTGAAGTTTCTGGTAGAGATTCTTCTTAGCTAGGGGAAGAGACACACAGAGGGGTCACCTTCCGGGGGTGTTACACCCAACCTCTCTACCTGTGGTGTCTCCACCGCATCTGGCCTAAGGATTCCCGAATCGGAGACTTCACCCTCAGTGAGGCTGTCGGGAATGTAGGTTTCTGCTCAAAGGAACCCAAGGAGGAGGTAACCTGCTGTTTAAAGGTTTGAAGGACTACATATACTATTCTATACGCACATATGTGCACATATGTGTGTGTGTACACACTGGAGGGCAAGCGAGCTCCCCAGTAGCTCCCAACGGGCTCCCCCTGCTAGCGCGACGACCCCCGCTGCGGGTGGGCAGCCCCCCGTTGGGGAGCAGTCCTAGGTAGCCGCGGCCACAGCCTCTCCTTTGAGTTCCTCCTGCGCCGCCGCCGCGAGAGGGTCGGAGAGGGGTGTGCGGGGTGGAGGAGGCCGAGGCTGGGGCGGCGACCTGGGGGTGCGGAGGGCCCCGCGCGCGGCGGGGCGGGGGCTCGGCTGTCCCCGCCCACCGCGGGGCGGGGCGGGGCGGGGCGCAGGCTCCGCGGCGCGGGGGACCGCGCGCTCCTGGAAGCGCCACCGGCTCCTTCGCGCGCGCCTGCCCCTCGCGGCGCCTCCCGGGCTCCCTGGGCGCCTGCCCGGCCCGCGGCCGCCTCTTCCTCCCCCAGCCCCGCGGCGCCTGCCGCAGTCGCCGGGAGCGGAGCAGCGCCGAGCGCCCAGGTACCGAGCGCGGGCGGGAGCGGGGCCGGGGACCCGGCGGCGGCGCGGCCGCCGCTGCTCCTGTCCCCGCGGGTCGGCCCGGTGTCCTCCCGCACGCCGCAGGGGGCCGTGGCCGCCCAAGCCCGGGCTGCCTCTGCGCCGGCTCGGAGACCTGCCTTCCCCACCGGGGGCTTGGCCGGGGCTCGCGTGCGGCCCCCCCCCCCGCCCCCCATCCGCCGCCACCCGAGTCACCGCGGTACGCCCACCTGCCACGGAGGGGGTGCCCCGGGTTGAGCGCGTCCCCCGCTCCCGGCTCCCCGGGTCCCCGCCCCAGGCAGGCGTCCGCGCCCGGATCTTCCCGCCCGCCCCCTCTAGGGGGCTCTGCTCCCACCCGTCCAACCGTCCAGTCACTTGGCGCCTCGTCCTCCCGACTTCCCGCCCGCTCTCCACTTGGCGCCTCATCGTGTGCCCCCTCCCGAACTCCCCACCAGTTTGCTCCGTAGCCCCACCTCACACCATATAACCCCTCCCCACCTTCCTGGGCCGTTGCCCCTTCACCCGGTGCGCCTGTCCCTGTCTTCCCGCCTGCTCCCTGGTGGCGGTCTGTTCTCACCGACGACGCCCATCCAGTCTCCGCTCCTCCAGGTCCCTTGCCGAGTCCTCCCGCCCACCGTACCTCGTCCTCCGGACCCCTCTCGGGCCTGACGTCCTCGCTCTCCACCCCCTCGCCCCCATGGTCCCAGAGCCCGGCCCCGCCAACAACAGCACCCCGGACTGGGGGTCGCGGCCGCCTTCGGACCCCGCAGGCAGCGGCTGGGTGGCGGCCGCGCTGTGTGTCGTCATCGCGCTGACGGCGGCGGCCAACTCGTTGCTCATCGCGCTCATCTGCACGCAGCCCGCGCTGCGCAACACGTCCAACTTCTTCCTGGTGTCGCTCTTCACCTCGGACCTGATGGTGGGGCTGGTGGTGATGCCGCCGGCCATGCTGAACGCGCTGTACGGGCGCTGGGTGCTGGCACGCGGCCTCTGCCTGCTCTGGGCCGCCTTCGACGTGATGTGCTGCAGCGCCTCTATCCTCAACCTCTGCCTCATCAGCCTGGACCGCTACCTGCTCATCCTCTCGCCGCTGAGCTACAAGCTGCGCATGACGCCCCCGCGCGCCCTGGCGCTGGTCCTGGGCGCCTGGAGCCTGGCCGCGCTCGCTTCGTTCCTGCCCCTGCTGCTGGGCTGGCACCAGCTGGGCCGCGCGCGGGCCCCTGCCCCGGGCCAGTGCCGCCTGCTGGCCAGCCTGCCCTTCGTCCTCGTGGCCTCGGGCCTCACCTTCTTCCTGCCCTCGGGCGCCATCTGCTTCACCTACTGCAGGATCTTGCTGGCCGCCCGCAAGCAGGCGGTGCAGGTGGCCTCCCTCACCACCGGCATGGCCGGCCAGGCCTTGGCGACGCTGCAGGTACCCGGGGTGTGCGGGGAGAGCTGGGCTTGGGGGGATGGAGGGGAATGAGCAGCCACTGGGTACCTACCGGGCAGCGTGCACTTAATATGTGCACTTGGTGGTGACCTCCGAGTGGCCATTTCCAGCTCCCACCCCTCTTCTGTGCTCTAGACTCAATGCTGTCTCTAGGACAGCTCCATCAGCATGTGGGGCAGGCTTCTCGAAGGTTCCATGTGCAAAAAGGGAATTCAGGGGGTCCCAGCCCTCCCTCCCTACTCCTGTCCCGTCTTTCCCATCATGGCAAATGGCAACATCGTGGCATCACCCGACAGAAAGTTAGGAATAATTTTTCTTCCTCATGCCCATGGGATTCATTCGCAAGGCCTGTTGGTGCTGCCCTCCTAAAGCTGTGCCACCTGTAATGCCACCCTCCCCATCTAGGCCACCAGCGCTTCTTACCTGGAGGCCTTTTCTGGTCTCCCACTGGCTTCCCCTGCCTCCACTCCAGGCCCACTCCTGTCTCTTCCCTGCACAGGAGCCACAACAATTTACAGAACGAAAGTGATCCCATCATTCCTTTTTTTTTTATTGTTTATTTATTTATTTTGAGAGAGATAGAGAGAGAGAGAGAGAGCGTGCGCACACACACTAGGGGACGAGGCAGAGAGAGTGGAGAAAGAGAGGAAAGAGAGAGAGAATCCGAGGCAGGCTCCGCTCCGTTGGCACAGAGCCTGACGCGGGGTTTCGATCCTACGAACCATGAGGTTATGACCTGAGCCGAAACCAAGAATCAGAGGCTTAACCGACTGAGCCACTCAGGCGCCCCATCACTCTTAAGAGAAAAGAGGACACCCATGTCAAGATCTGGCCTCGGAATCTGGTGCTGACAACCTCTCTCGCTTCACCTCCTCCCCTTGCCCTCTCTCTGCACCAGCACGTTGGCCTTCCCATGCTCCTGGAAGGCACCAGATGGACTTCTGTGTCCAGGACTTTGCACTGCTCTTCCCCCTGCCTGGAACGCTCTTCCCCTGGGGCTGCCCTACCCGACTGCTTTTCAGCTCACAGGTCACCTCTTCCCGGAGTCCGTGCCTGCCCACCCTGTCTTCAGACCCGTCTGTGCTCCCTCACTCTGTTATTCTCTATCCTGACCACAGGTTTATCTGTTGACTTGTTCATTGTCAATCTCCTCTACTACAATGTAAGCTCCGTGAGGGCTGGGAACATCTGGGTAGGTTTTGATCCCCACTGTACATAGTAGGTGCTTACTAATTACTCGTGAGTGGTAAGGGCCTGCAGTGCCTGGAGTAGACTGGCCGCTCTTGTCACTCAGGCCAGTTGGCACTGGAGTCTCAGTGCCTATTGTCCTAAACCCCTGACGAATGGGGGTTTAGGTTGACTAGGCCTGAACCCCAGAGAATGAGGTCACAGGCTCTGAGGAAAGTCCTGACTGGGCCCTCCAATCTTTTTTTTTTTTTAATTTATTTTGAGGGTAGAGGGGAGCGGGGCAGAGAGAGAGAGAGAGGGAGAGAGAGAGAATGCCAAGCAGGCTCTGCATTGTCAGTGCAGAGCCCGATGTGGGGCTCGAACTCACCGACTGTGAGATCGTGACCTGAGCTGAACCGACTGAGCCACCCAGGCACCCCATCAGCTCTCCAATCTTGATCTATCTCCAGGTGCAGGAGGCTCCTGCAGGATCGAGGGGCAGTGCCTGGAGGTTTGGGTGGTTGGGGGCTGAAAGGCATTTCCACAGAACAGCTTGCCTGTCCCACGCCAGCAGTGTGGCTGGCCCATAAACCGGGGGAACAGGCCTTGGGTGGACAGGAGGTCCTGGCAAAGCAGTCCTACTCCCTCCCTCTATCTGTGCTTGGAGAACATTCTTGAATCTCAGGTGGCTGTGACCCTGACTTGGTTCTCCAGTGGTAGGACGGCTGCCTTGGGCCATCCACACTCTCTCCCTGGGTTCTTGTAAAGGAGCGTTTCCCAAACCTCAGGCATCTGGAACCACCTTGGAATATCTACCTTCCTTCTTTCCACCCACCCGCACGCCTCAAGTGGCTGCCTCCCTATGTACTTAGCATTTTCTCTAGATCATTTCACTTATCTTTTTACTTCCATGCACTTGTTTAGAAAGGAAACTTCTTATCTCTTCTGGAAATGGAAACTCAGTACCTTTGCCATAAACGGAAGGAAGGCAATCACAAAGACAGCTTCAGTGAGCGGCAGGAACCCCAGCAGTGTTATTGAAGTCCAGCTTGGCGTGATTGGAGTGGCCGAGCCCCCAGGCCCGCTTTCTCTCGGGTGTTAGGGGGATGTTAAAGGCGCAGCGGCACGAACACGAGACTTTTCTCTGGACGTGACCAGAAGAGCTGGGAGGATGCTGGACAAGCCTCATGTTCTCACTCTGTGATTCAGTTATTTTATGGGTCCATTTACCATCTAGGGTCATCTTCCACTTTTGTGCTTTGGGAGGTTCTGCTCTAGTGGTGACTAAGGATGTGACGAGCTGGCTGGTCTTGATGAGCTTGGGGTGGGACTGGGCTGGACTCTCCATTCCGACGGTGCTTATGACCCATTTTTCTTTCCATGAAGCCAATCGGCTGGTACCAGGATTGCACCTGAGACTGTGGCCTCAGGACCTGGGCAGGAATCCCCCCGGGGTGCTGACAGCTGCAGCCCCACAGTCTTTGAGCACTCACTATGTGCCGGGCACCGAGCTAAGCTCATCCCCCAAACACCCACCCGGGCAAGGACCACCATCATCCCGTTGGACAGATGGGGAGACTGAGGTTCAGAGAGAGAGGAGGTGTCAGACCCCACCACTGACCTTGCTTCCAGAACCACTCAGCTCCTCGGCAAGCCTCCTCCATGCCTGTTTTCCTCATTTCCCGGACACTTGCCTGCATTTGGGGAATTTGTTTCTGGACTATTGCCTCTAGTCCGTCTTTCTGGGTCACCACCCCTTTCCTCCCACCCAAGCTGACCTGCCTCAGAGACCGAGCTTTCAGCGGGCAGTGGGGGGCTCTCAGTGCCAGCAGGAGCTGATGAGAATGAGCAAAACTCGGGGTACACTGGACCCCTTTCCTCCTGTCCTCAGCCCCGCTTAGCCCTTAGCTCCCTCCCTTCCCCAGTCCAGCTGCTAGCTTCCCCACGAGGGAGGGGTGGGGGACATGCGTTTCTGAGGCCCCAGCTCCTCTGGGGTTGAGGACATGGTACCTGAGCGGGCTTGAGCATTTTACTCTCTCCCGCTACCTCCCACCTCTACCTAGTTATTTGAATGGGGTTTTCCGAAGCCACTGGTTAGCTCGGTGGTTTCAGCCGCTGTCCCTGCGGCCGTGAGGAAGGGGTCCCACTTACAGCTGAGGCAGGGATTGGGCTGGGGGTGAAGAGAGGGGCGTGGGAGGAGTGGTGTCAGAGTGAGTGAGATGCTTGGAGGACAAGGGGAGAGAGAGAGACAGATCTGTGCCAGGGTGGGCTGGTGCCCATCCTCGGGAGGGACCCGCGTGGGAGCTCAGCGATGGAGAGCAGCCGGAGAGAAGGAGGTCTGCCTGAGACTTCGCCTTCCCAGCTGTCTCAGCACCAGGACCTGTGCCTCTGGTCTGGAGCCCTCTCCCCTCTGTCTTCCTCGGCACCTCATCTTTCTCCCCTTCTCCCACCCCTGTCTCCAGATCCACCTCGCCCCCTTCTCTGCCTTCCTTCTACATCTCCCCATCTTCCTCTCCCCCGTCTCTCCCATCGGCTTCTCCCCCTCTCCTCCTCCGCCCTCACCCAACTCTGCACCACTTTGTCTCAGTGATCTGCCTTCCCTTCCATCGCTGTCCTTCCTCCTCCTCAGAAGAGGCTGTGATCACAGAAATATCTCGGGGGCGGAGGAGGGGGCTGAGCTGGGGAAGGGTTGCAGAGGAGCAGTGCTGAGCATGGCAGCCTCGGCTGCTGCTGGGAACAAGGCGGCCCGGAGCAGCCAGAGCTGGTGCAGGTGCTTGTACATCCGGCTGGTCAGGGGTTCGGGTCCTGCCTCCTTCCCATCGCTGCTGATGACTTTGGACCAGGTCGTTCACCTCCCTCTACCCCAGAGTGATGCCATGTATCACATGAGGCTGTTTGAAGAATCAGTGAGATAATGTATATAAGCCTGGCACAAACTGGGTGCTCAACCAGTGGCAGTTTCCCCCCTTTCCTCTTGGTGGTAAGATATATGGTTCCGGAGAAGTTATCCCTTCAAGCCTTTCTAGGGGAAATCCCCACGATTGCCGTCAATAGCAGCCACATCACCAGAATCAGAGCGTTGAGCTGAACTCTAATAACAGAGAAGATAGCTGGCTCTTACATGGTGCTTACTATGTGCCAGGTGCTGTTCAAGGGACTTTATGCATATTATCTCAGTTAATCCTGACTACAATCCTACGAAGTAGATGCCATTACAATTGCCATTTTACAGATGAGAAAGCTGAGGCTCAGAGAGGTGAAATACCTTGCTTGAGGCCACACAGCCAGTGAGTAACAGAGCCATGATTTGAATCCAGACGATTCTGGCTCCACAGTCTGTCTGAGAACCCTTAGGCTAGGAGTAGGTGATTGTGGACAATTTAAATCACACAAGGGAATACATCAGTACACTTTAAAATAAAAATTCAGGAGGTGCCTGGCTGGCTCAGTGGGTAGAGCATGCGACTCTTGATCTTGGGGTCACTAGTTCAAGCCCCACATTGGGGGTAGAGGTTACTTAAAAAAAATAATAAATAAAAGTCTGGCCATAGGGAGAAAATGAAAGACCTCTCAAGTTCCACCCAATCACCTTCCATTCCCAGGGACACTCTTATCAATTTAAGATATGTCTTTCCACTCCTTTTTCTTTGTGCGTCCATATTTGTTGATGCACCCAAAGAGACTTAGTGCTTTGTTTTGTGTATTTCTTCAGCAATGGAATCACGTCATCCCTATTATTTTGCAACTTGCTGTTATCACTTAATATCGATATTACGTCTTGGAGATCTTTTCATTTGATCGATTATGTTCTTTTAATCATCTGTGTCATAGTCCATAGTGGGGATGTACCATGGTTTACTTAGCCACTCTCTTTCCTTGCACGTTTAGGCTGTTTCCAGTTTTTTTCCTGTGTTGTGATACACATTTCTGTATATGCAACGTGTACAGACATGTGTTTAGGTATTTTTTTTTAGTGTTTACTTATTTTTGAGAGAGAGAGAGAGAGAGAGAGCGCGCGAGTGGGGGAGGGCAGAGAGGGAGACAGAGAATTCAAAGGAGGCTCCACACTGTCAGTGCAGAGCCCAATGCGGGGCTCGAACCCACGAAACATGAGATCATGACCTGAGCCAAAATCAAGAGTCAGACCTCCACCGACTGAGCCACCCAGGCGCATTTATTGAACACAGGAGCCTGTAGGTGGAATTGCCTCCTGGCAGCCTGCGCTCTGGCGGTGACACGCATATCCGAGGGGCAGGCAAACAACAGATCACGGCCCTGAGGGGCCATGAGGTGGTTACAGGGCAGAGAAGTGGGCAGGGTGAAGCTGGCATCAGCTAGACCTCAGGGTGAGGCTGGTGGTTGCCACTGGCTTCTGCTTCATGAGGGCTTCTGGCTGACACTGGTGGGGGTTTCTGGAAGCCCCCAAATGGAGGCAGTGTGGTGAGTGGAAGAAGTGCAATTTCTGGAGCTAAAAAGGACTTTGAATCCCTGATGCAACACTTATCTGCTGTGTCACTTCCGGCAAGTTGTTTTGCCTCTCTGGACGTCACCTGCAAAATGGGGATAATAATGCCTACCTTGTGTAAAGATTAAATGGCATGATGAATATCAGATGCCGACACATAGTAAGTGGGTTGTAGTGTGGGCTATAAATGTGGGTTATAGTGCTGACTGGGGGTCACTTGGAGTGCTTCGCTTTGAGACCTTGTACTGGGACAATGTGACCTGGGAAAGGTCCCCTGTCCTCTCTGAGCCTTGCCCTTTTGTCTGTGTTTTTGGGTCAACTCTTTGGAGAGAAGAAAAGAAAGAAAAACCCAGGGTTTCCCCAGGAAGATTCCTAGAGAGGGAATCTGAGGCCGTCTTTAATTCCTTTTCTGGAGCTCCCTCTCTGATGATTGCCCCCAAATATCTCCCCATTGTCTCAGTTCCCCAGTGCCATAGAGCTCTGACAAGATAAAGGCTGTCTCTTGCTCCGTCCAGGTCACCAGAGGTCAGGGGGGATACTTGTATGAGTGGTCCCTCTGAGAATGGTGGCTCCCTCCTCCCCTATTGGCTATCCCCACTGTTGGAAGCAATTTGAAGGCAAGGCAGATCTTTGGGGGAAGCAGGAGTCTCTCCTCCAAGTTGACCATGGTGGGTCCACAGAAGCCATATAGAGTCTACTCTGGAAGGGAGAAAATGAGAAGAGGAAAGAGAAAAGCAGATCCTTTTTTCCTCCCTTGCTACATACAGCATGGTGAGTCAGAGCATTTGTCCTGACATCTGTGCTGCTTCGGGGAGCCTGAGTTGCTGGCAGAAGGACAGGGTTTCTGAGGGTGCTCAAGATTTCCCCAGCCTCCAACACATGCCACTGAACCAACATCAGGGCTACCGTGTATTTAGCACTTACTCTATGTCAGGCACTGTGCATGCATTTATTATCCACAGCCTCACAATGACTCCACAGCTGAGTATTGTTTTTCCCATTTTACAGATGTGGAAACAGAGACTGTCTCAAGATCACAGAGCGAGTAAGTGGTAGAGGCATGACTTGAAGCCAGATCACTTGTCTTTACAAACCCAGCTCTTGCCTCCGCACAGTGCTGCCCCACCAAGACAGAGGGGAGAGATCAAGTGCTTCTCATAGGCTGCTCCTTGTGAATTTGTCTCTGGTGGTCCTATAACCAGATTTCACCTGGGTAAACATACTGATAAGCTCCCTGGTGGGAGTTACAGTGTGCTTCATCTCCGACTTCCTGCCCACTGTCATTCTAGAATAGGACTCCTTGATTCTATAGAAAGAGAATATATACCTGGGGTTTCAGCACCATGGACAGGACCCCAAGTCTGGATACCCTGAGGAGGCTGGGAGAGAAGACACGGATGGAAGAGGGCCCCTGTGCCTGAGAGCGGGGTGGGGGTTTGGCTTTGGTGCTCCCCAGGACTGACATGTCTTCTTGGCTTTGCCTCCTCCGCCCCCTTTCCATCTGTGGAGGTTGCCTGGGAATCTGGTTCCCTTCCTGCCTCCTTCTGACTCTTTCATCACCCCATACCCAACCCACCTCTTGCTGCCTCAAGAGCTAAGCTGAGCTCTCATGCAGTTTAGGAAATGTTAGAGGAATCCCTGGCTTCCAAAGGCCAGGCGTGTTCCCAGGCAGCACACGCAAACTTTGCACAGTTCAATTAATTGTGCACACCTCGGCACACTGGTATTTACTTAAACTGCAAATCTCGGTGGGTCTCACTTTGTGTAAAACTGGTGTATGAAAATCCAAATTGACTCTAACATGCAGTTCAGAGGGGGGCTCTGTCTCCCAGCTTTCATGGGCCCCAGGGGTTTCATGGATGAACCTCAAGGTGGTCTCTGAACCCACTGGAAATGTGGGATGTTTTTTTTCCTTCTCTGTGTATGCATGTGTAAGAATTTATAAGCTTTTCGTTTTCTGGGAAAAGGTTTTGTAGATTTCATTGGATTCTCAATGAGCTCAGGAGGTTGAAAAAGTTAAGGGAATAGCTGGGCTAAAGGATCATCCAGTTCAAGGCTTTTAGTATTTTGGGACTACTGGTCGCCAGTTTCCAAAGTCAAATTCTAACCTCCTCACGCCTGTGTCCCCTTCGATGGTTGCTGTGGGGCAGCTCCTTTTTCCTCCTTTTCTCCCCAAAATCCAGCTCTTAAGTCAATGTTTGGGAATGAAGATGTCTGTCTGCCAGTCCACATTGTAATTTGGGTTATAAAATGCCAAGGTTAGTGGCATCCCTAGTAGTCTAAATTGATTTTATTGCAAACATTGCTCTGTGCACACGTTTTCAGAAAAGCACGTTAGCATGAGGGTAATGGTGCAGGCAAGAGCATTACTCCCAAATATGAGGAGAATCTGTATATGAAGAAAGTGCCAGACCTGGACAGCATCAGAACTTCTTTTGTCAAGTACTGTTCATTTTTCTTTTCAAAAAATTTATTAATTAAAAAAATTTACATCTAGGTTTGTTAGCACATAGTGCAATAATGATTTCAGGAGTAGATTCCAGTGATTCACCCCCTACATATAACACCCGGTACTCATCCCAACAAGTGTCCTCCTTAACGCCCCTTGCCCAATTAGTCCATTCCCCCACCCAAAACCCCTCCAGCAACCCTCAGTTTGTTTTCTGTATTTGAGAGTCTCTTATGGTTTGTCCCCTTCCCTGTTTTTATATTATTTTTGCTTCCCTTCCCCTATGTTCATCTGTTTTGTTTCTTAAATTCCATGTATGAGTGAAGTCATAGGATATTTGTCTTTCTCTAATTTCACGTGGGATAACACACTCTAGTTCCGTCCATGTTGTTGCAGATGGCAAGATTTCATTCTTTTTGATCGTTGAGCAATATTCCATAGTATATATATACCATATCTTCTTTATCCATTCATCTGTTGATGGACATTTGGGCTCCTTCCATACTTTGGCTATTGTTGATAGTGCTGCTATAAACATGGGGGTGCATGTGCCCCTTCGAAACAGCACACCTGCATCCCTTGGATAAATACCTAGTAGTGCAATTGCTGGGTCATAGGGCAGTTCTATTTTTAGCTTTTTGAGGATCCTCCATACTGTTTTTCAGAGTGGCAGTACCAGTTTGCATTCCCACCAGCAATGCGAAAGTGTTCCTCTTTTGTCGCATCCTTGTCAGCATCTGTTGTTGCCTGATTGTTAATTTTAGCTATTCTCCCAGGTGTGAGGTGGTATCTCATTGTGGTTTTAATTTGTATTTTCCTGATGATGGGTGATATTGAGCATTTTCTCATGTGTCTGTTAGCCATCTGGATGTCTTCTTAGGAAAAAGTGTCTATTCATGTCTTTTGTCCATGTCTTCACTGGATTATTTGCTTTTTGGGTGTTGAGTTTGATAAGTTCTTTATAGATTTGAATGCTAACTCTTTATCTGATATCATTTGCAAATATCTTTTCCCATTCCGTTGGCTGCCTTTCAGCTTTGCTGATTGTTTCCTTCGCTGTGCAGAAGCTTTTTATTTTGATGAGGTCCCAGTAGTTCATTTTTGCTGTTGTTTCCCTTGCCTCCGGAGACGTGTTGAGTAAGAACTTGCTGTGACCAAGATCAAAGGTTTTTGCCTGCTTTCTCCTCGAGGATGTTGATGGCTTCCTGTCTTACATTTAGGTCTCTCATCCATTTTGAGTTTATTTTTGTGTCTGGTGTAAGAAAGTGGTCCAGGTTCATTCTTCTGCATGTTGCTGTCCAGTTTTCCCAACACCACTTGCTGAAGACACTGTCTTTATTCCATTGGATGTTCTTTCCTGCTTTGTCAAAGATTAGTTGGCCATATGTTTGCAGGTCCATTTCTGGGTTCTCTATTCTGTTCCATTGATCTGAGTGTCTGTTCTAGTGCCAGTACCATACTGTCTTGATGATTACAGCTTTGTAGTATAGCTTGAAGTCTGAAATTGTGAGGCCTCCAGCTTTGGTTTTCTTTCTCAGGATTGCTTTGGCTATTTGGGGTCTTTTCTGGTTCCATACAAATTTTAGGATTGTTTGTTCTAGCTCTGTGAAGAATGCTGGTGTTATTTTGATAGGGATTGCCATCAAGTACTGTTTAATTGGAACTAATTCTTGTAGGCCAAAGGCTTTGTGTGGTGCTGGGGCTCACAGTCATGTGTGTCAACTGAGTGTTGTCCTTTGTGGGGTGAGCAGGGTGGTCTTCTGAACTGTCTGATTTGTGTTTGGGGCAGTGTTGCTCTGTTTACTGTGCTTCCTAGAGGTCCTTGTGTCAGGGTCAGGGCCAGGGCTCAGTGCAGGGCCAGGATCAGGGCTCAGTCTATTGCTGAGCTCAGGCCACAGTCTGGGGCTAAGGTTGGGCTCAAGTCCAGTCCAGAGATGAGGCTCAGTTTGGGACCTTGGTTATGTAGGTCTCAATCTATAGTAGTTATCAGGGCTCAGCCTGGGACCAGGAGCAGGGCTTGGTTTACTGCTGATGTCAGGGCTTGGTCTAGAGCCGGGATCAAGGTTCACTCTGGAGTCAGGGTAAGGTCTGCAACTGGGGAATCTAGGACCACAGGGCTCATTCAAGGATCAGGAGGGCTCCGTGTATCGCTCGTACTAGGGCTCAGTCTAGAATTAGGATCGAAGCTTCATCTGTGGCTGGGATCAGCGTCGAACTGGAGCTCTTCTCTCAGGTATCTTATGTATGTGGCCTTCTGTTTCACAGGTGCCCAGGACCCCACGCCCAGGGATGGAGTTGGCTGATGGCAGGCGTCTGACCACCAAGCACAGCAGGAAGGCCTTAAAGGCCAGTCTGACACTGGGCATCCTGCTGGGCATGTTCTTTGTGACCTGGCTGCCCTTCTTTGTGGCCAACATAGCCCAGGTAATGCCACCACAGGGCGCAGGTGAGTCCAGGCCTTGCTGGGGAGGCCCCGAACCACACCCCAGCCCAGACATGGGGATGGAGGAGGGTGGGCTGCCTCTCATGGCATTTGTGTTTGTGTGTGCCTGTCCCATCCACGCTGGGTGGGGTGGTCTGTGAGCCTGCTCCGGGACCAAGCATGACATACCCCATCTCTCCAGGCTGTGTGTGACTGCGTCTCCCCAGGCCTCTTCGATGCCCTCACGTGGCTGGGTTACTGTAACAGCACCATGAACCCCATCATCTACCCACTCTTCATGCGGGACTTCAAGCGGGCCCTGAGTAGGTTCCTGCCGTGTCCCCGCTGCCCCCGGGAACGCCGGGCCAGCCTGGCCTCACCCTCCATGCGTACCTCTCACAGCGGCCCCCGGCCGGGCCTGAGCCTGCAGCACGTGTTGCCACTGTCCTTGCCACCTGACTCCAATTCTGACTCGGGCTCAGGCTCCGGTGGTTCATCGGGCCTGCAGCACACGGCCCAGCCGCTGCTGCGTAGAGAGGTCCCCCGGGACCCCCCGCCCTCTGCCAGGGTTGCTGCTGTGGTCAATTTCTTCGACATCGATCCGGTGGAACCCCAGCTGCAGCTGCATCCACTTGGTGCTCCCACGAACTGACCTGGGCTTGGAGCTGGTCAGTGGGGAGCTGAACCGGATGGGACCAAGTCCCCAAGGCCTTGGACTGGCTCTGGGCTAAGGCTGGAGGCTGCAGGTCTCCTGGGAGCCCTCTGAATTCCGGTGGGGTGCATCGAGCCAGCCCCCATTGCCCACTCCCTGGGATAAAAACTGGCTCAGATACTGCTTTCTCCAGGATGCTCCATTGCTGAGTGTTACCCGTGGATGTGTGTGGAGGTGGCTGGGGGACTCTGGCAGAGGGGAAAAGGACCTCTTGGTTCAGGTTGGGGGGAAGACAGCCATCTCCTTTGACATTCTAGGAGACTGTAGGGAAGGGATGCCTCTGTCTGCCGAGGTAGATTAGTGCTGAGCTGAATCCCTCACTCCTCAAAAAGTGTAATCCGTGGGTCACCAGCATTAGCGTCACCTCCCTGCCATTTGTTACAAATGCACACCTGTACCCACGCCCCCACCCAAGACCTGCTGAGTCAGAATCTGCATGTTAGCGAGAGCCGAGGGGTGAACTGTGTGCACATTACAGTCTGAGACGTGCTGGCTTGGATGATCGTTAGCCCTGAGGATGATTTGCCGGTTTTCATTCTGGCCACTGCCTTCAGGATGCACAGAAAAACACCTGCCCCGGGTGTCAGGAAGGCATACGTTTGAACCTCTGCTCCACTACTCCTAGCTCTTACACGAGTTCTGTAACCTCTCTGAGCCTGATGTTCCGTGTGCAAAGTGGGGTAACAATGCCTGCCTCCTAGGGTGTCATGAGAATTAGGGCAGCATGTGTGGAACAGAACCCGCAGAACCCGCCGGTGGTGCTGCTGTAGGTGGTACCTGCTGTTGTTAGAACTCCTGGCCCAGATCCCACCACCTGACTATGGCTCCCCGACTTCTAGCTCTGGATGCTGAGTGGGGCTCCCGTGTCCACTCCCAGGCTGCGGCCCTGCCTCTCCTGGGGGCCAAGTGGGGGCAGGTGGTTCCTTGCTCAACACCAGGAATAGGTTTCCCTTCATCTTGGACTTCCTTGGACCTAGAAGGGAGCCAACTGATGGGGGACAGGCCAGCCCATTGCCCCACCTCCTTCTGGCATTCCCTGGGTCAGTGAGGGAAACAGTGGTGGCCCCTCAGTTCAGCAGAGTGGAAAAGCCATCGCTGGTGTGGGTTACTGCCCTCGGGCAGGTAGGTGGACCCTGGCACAGGAGCCTGGGTTACCTTTGAGGCGGGGGGACTCTTGGTCTCCACAGTTCACCTGCCGTAAGTTCTTTTTCAGTCAGAGGCCTCCCCAGTTTCCACCAACCCAAATTCCCAGGGGGCCCTCCATGGCGGCCGGGCGCTCTCCTTGGTGCTGATTAGAGTCAACTCTGGCCCTGGCCACCAGCCACAGAGGGGTCACGGTGCTTGTTGGGGCTTCCCCTCAGCCCCCCGGCCTGCCTGAGTGGACTCCCAATAAACACTACCTGAGGCAGTGACCATGGTGTGGACTGGATTTGCTTGAGGGGCCCCTTGGGATGGAGAAGCAGCTGGTGAAGTAGGTTGAGACCCTGGGCGAAATGGGCTGTTCGGACTCAGAACAGCAGGAGTTCTGTAAATATCTGTTGAATGAACAAGCAAACGCATACGTGAGGATCCATTCGGCGCTAATATTCTAGTTCCTTCTGCCGTCCTCCTCCTGGCAGCCTGCCCCAGAGCTTGTCAATACTTACTCTGCCTGGACCTTGGTTTTCCCCTCTGCACAATGGAGGATGACCTTCTCTGGCCCTGTCATTCAGGAACACTGGGAGGAGCAAAGGAGATACAGATACAGTGGCCAAGAGTCTGGAATCTGACTGGAGTTTGAGACTGACCAGCTGTGTGATGTTGAGCAGGTTACCTAACCTCTCTGGATCTCAATAACCTTCAGTAACATGAAGGTAATAGCAGTAGCTACCTCATAGCTATTGGTAGGGTCAGCTGAGACAACTCATGAAAGCACTCCGTCCATGGTAAATTCTCAATAAGTGGTAGCTATTGTTACTTTTATTATGATAATCATGATCACCTCTTCCTGTTCTAGGAAATCCTTCCCCACCATAGTGCATGCTGATTCAGCATATATTCACCACACTGTGACAGTTAGATCCAGGGCCACCATAGCACAACTGGGGGAGTGTGCCCGTTATATCACGTTCATGTGATTGACGCTCCTGTGGTTCTGCAGTGCACAGCCTGGGTAGCTGCACAAGGCAAATCTGATGAGATCTCCCAAGAGCAGAGAGTAGACTGCTGGCTCCCCATCTGTGCCTGCTCTGCCTGTGGGCTGCTGGGCAGCCCTGGAGTATGGGCATTCACCTGGATTTACTGGGGCTTGGGGGGGGGGATGGTGCCTTGGAAGCCTTGGGCCCCAGAGAGCCCCCCAGGCCCCCAGATAGTCAGCCAGACTATCTGTCACCCAGGCCACAACTGTGACCTGAAATATAGGAAGCCCAAGGCTGGTTGAGTCCTGGGGCTCTAAACTGTGCTTGGTCGTCTCTGCAGGGCTCTGGCCTTGCTTGCTCACAGAGGGAACGCTGTCTCTCTGCGAATCCCCCGCCTTCCAATTCCTTTCTTTTCAATTCCAACGCCTTCGACTTAGGAAAGGCACCGGTGGACATTCGGACTCGTGGGGGGCACCTGGTGGAGGGGTAAGAGAGTGCTGCATGTAGGAGCCTGGGAAGACAGCTCCAGTCCCCTTCTGCGGTCAGTCCAGCCCTGCGCAGGGCCCCTGGGTCTCGCTGGCACAATCGGGGCAGCCCAGTGGGTTGGGGCCCATGCCGTGGCCGCAGGTCTGGGGACTCTCGGCAGGGTCCAGCCCTGATGGCACCGGGGCTCGGCTAGGGTCAGTGGCTGTGGCCACTTTGGGGCTGTCTCCAGGTGTGGTCTTGTCTGATGAGGAGGCGGCTGCTGTCTGGTGAGGCTCCTCCTGGGGCAGGCTGCCTGGGGCCAGCAGGAGCCCCTTTTCGTCCCAGCCTGGCTTGGTGTGGATGCCCACAGTCTTCAGGATGACATCCATCTGCTTGGCGTAGTCCAGATGGCCGCTGACCTGCAGGGGGGGAGCAGTGAGTGACCCGTGGTGGGTGGTCAGAGCCCTGCCCTCCCCAGGGCCCCAAGCTACACTCCTGGGCCTCACCCTCTCCTCCCTCAGCAGCCTCAGCAACCTGATCCCTGACACCAGGAGTCTAGCTCTCAAGGACTCTCAAATCCAGAGTGGGTTGGGAAGCCTCTGGGTTCAAGGCCACTCCGGAATTCATTAAATATTTTTTTAAGTTTATTTACTTTTTTTTGAGAGAGAGATAGAGGGAGGGAGCGGGGTTGGATAGGGGCAGAGGGAGAGAGAGAGAGAGAGGCAGAGAACCTGGAAGCAGGCTCCGAGCTGTCAGCACAGAGCCCGACGCGGGGCTTGAACTCACGAACCCATGAGATCATGACCTGAGCCGAAGTCGGACGCTTAACCGACCGAGCCACCCAGGCGCCTCGAGCTTATTTTTTTTTTAAAGGCAAAGGGAGTGCCCTTCTCTCCTCCACGTCCTCTTTCCTGCTTGCTGGAATTCAGACGCGATGGCCAGAGCCTGAGCAGCAATCTTGGGCCAGAGTTGGGCCTCTACAAGCAAGAGGGAATTTTGACCCCTGAAGCCTGCACAGCTACCATACCAGCCCTGAACTGCCTATTGTGGCCTTTCCTTCCCTGACAGCAGCAACTCTTGTGTATTCAAGGGCCTCTGTTCCTTGGACCTGAATCTTTACTATGACAAAGGTTGAGGACTCAGAAGTGCCCACCTTCTTCCTCGGAGAATAGGGACACCCCCACTTTTGTGTTGGCTTCAGGGGTGGCTGAGAATGCCCGATGCCTCACCGTGATAACGGACAATGCCCCGTACGGAGTAGGTCCATAATACACCGCAGGAGACGAAGTTAATGGATACCGTCCTGTGACAGGTGTCGGCTGCTAACTGTAGATGAAGAAATTGAGCCCTGCAGAGGTAAGGTGAGTTGCCCAGGGTCATCTAGCTAGGAAGTGTCCGAGTCGGGATTGGCATCTGGGGCCTGGTCTCTTCGTAGAGAACTGGCTGCGGTGGGGAACGCTGAAAATCATTGGTCATTTTACTGAAGAGGAAAGCAAAGTCCAGAGAGGGGTGGTGGTTTGCTTCACGACACACAGCACGTTTGAAGGCCAAGCCGTGTGGTGCTGTTTTTGAGATGCTGCAGTGGGGGCTGTTCAGCTCGGATCTGCTCCCTGAAATGCAGCCTCCCGCTCTCCCCGCCAGTTCTGGGGGGGGTCTGCTTAGTGCCCAAGGTGAGTGCAACCCAGAACATTCCTTGTTGTTTAGAAAGAAGACAGGAAAAACGCCAGGGACGCTTAGGAAACCGCACGAAGGCTCTGCTGATAACATTCACCGGAACCACACATCACACGCTATTCAAATGATTTCTCAAGAACACGAAGACACAATTTCCTGTACAGCCTGGTGGTTTGCTCATGACCAGAACCTTTCTCTACAAACACTTTTTAACAGTGTTCAGCGAACACACACGCACGCACACCCAGATGGGGGGCTTTTCGGATCCCTGCGTTCTGGGCGGAGGGCAGGGTGGGGCAGCGTCTTTCCACAGAGGGTGGACCTTAGTGGCTGCAAAGCACTAGAGAGGACCTAACTTCGGGCTCAGAGAAACGGGGGTTCCAGCTTCTTCTTTTACGAGGAACTGGGGTGAGTCTCAACGATGTCCCGACCTCCAGCTTCTCCACCTGTCAAATGAGGATCATGATACCTACCTTGAAAGTCTACGACAAGAGTGCAAGGGCCTGGCACTTTGTAGGAATCAGTATACGTTACCTTTAACTAGGACGTGTCTTGTGTTATGGCTCAAAACACTTTCACAGGGACATTATCCAGTTAGAGTTAGTGATGCCTACCTCACGGGGTGCAGGGGAAGAAACAATACGTACAAGCCACGAGGTACACGGCACATGGCTGATGCTGCGTGAGCATGAGTGAGTTCCCTTGCCTTAATTTCCCTGGAAGGGACAATAGGGGGTAGAGGGTAGGGAGTTGGCTGGGCTGATCCACCTGGGAACCCAAGATGGCTGACCGGGCTCTAGCCATCACATCTCAGTGTCCGGCCAGCAGAAACCTAGACCCACAGGGACAAACAAGTGAAGGGCCGGTGCTGGGCTGGGTGGAGGCAGGCAGGCAGGAAGGGAGGGGTTTGTGGCCCCCGGCTGCCGCTGACTGCAGGTGGAAATCCCACCACGTGGCTCTTCTAGAATGCACAGCTCTGGCCTTCCCTGGCTAGGGACTGTCCCGGGGGCTCCTCTGTGACCGTGTCCGCCGCACCCCACTGTCTTCGTCTGCTTGCTCGTTTGTATCCTCCGATGGACTGTGAGCCTAGGGAGCACAGGGGCCCCTTCTAACTCGCCGCACTGCCCGAGTGCGCCGGCTGGCCCGGCGCCCGGTGACCCGCGCTGCCTGGACTGGCCTCAGCACTGCCTGGTTGCTGCCTCGTGAGGCATCTTGGGACCCGCCTCGACTGGGCCGCGGCTGCCCGCCTCTGCCCGCCAGTAACTCCTTCCAAGCCCATCGGGCCCCTTCGGGTTCCTTTACCCCTTGGGGCTCAGTTTCCACATCTGTCAAGCGGGGGCGCGGGTGGGAGGAGTCAGTGAGCTAACACGCGAGGCAGACTCCTTGACCCGGAGGTAGAGGTCCCCGGCGGGACACCACAGAGACGTGTGGGCGCGGGCAGCACGAGTCCAATGGCAAAGAGCCCGGGCCCTGCCCGCTGCCCCCAGGTTCACCTGGCTCGACCGCTCACATGCAGCCTCAGTTTCCACACCTGTACAATGGGCTGCCATCCCTGCCTCACGGGACCGCTATGGGGACGGACGACATAAGGTCTGCAAAGCAGGTACAGCGGCACCTGGCACGCGCTGGCTTTCTTACTGCTGCCATTGGAGCCCAGCCCTGCGCTAAGTCCTACAAGTCGGCTGGCCTTTCCTTAGGGCCGTGAAGAGCGGAAACCCCGTGACACCTCAGCAGTTGGCCCCGCCCGGGCCAGACGCCCCCAGCCGCTGCACCCCGGTCCCCACACGGCACAGGCCGAAGGGCAGGAGGGCCGCCTGGCCTTCGTCGGCTTCGTTCACCCCAACAGGAGCTGCCTGCCTGCGACGGGGCCAGCCCCTCACTCCCTGCTGGCTCAGGCTTGTCCGCCACCAGGAGCCACCGCGGACCACGTCTGGCTGGGTGGCTGACGCCGGGCTGGTGCGCAAGGGCTCTGCCCGCGGCCCGGCAGGGAGAAGGCGGACCGCGCAGGCCTCTGCCCGGAGCACCTGGGCAGCAGCGAAGGGAACTCACTGGCCAGCGGCCTCTCCTCCAGCAAGGATTTTCAGCACCAAAGCAATGCTAACTACCTCCAATTACCCAGAAGGTGTTCCTGAAGTGATAAAGAGCTGCAATCAGGTAAGATAAGAGCCGAAGCCACCTCAAAGACGGTCTGAGGAGGGAGAGGGGTCTGAGGGGCAAAAGAACTGAAGACGGTGGCAGGGGTAGGACAGGAGGGAACTAGTATTAAATGAAGGCCTATGAGGCAGCAAGCATCTTACTTTGCTGCCCCGGAAGGCAGGGGACTCCCCCCATCTCGTGTATGAGAAAACTGAGGCACAGAGAGGCTGAGTCACTAGCCTGAGGTCACACAGCCAGTATACCAGCGGCAGAGCCTGGCCTCTCTGGTGCCAAAGGCTGCTGTGCTCTTGTCACTGTATCCCACTCAGGGGCTCCCCAGGGCAGAAAGCGGGTCTTGCCAGGGCTCTGTGGTGTTTAAAGGGAATTTCACACACGAAGACGTTTCTTCTGACCCTTTGCACCTTTGATTCTTCTGGCAGAGGGAGACTGGGCATGGTGAGGCACAAAGTCACTTCTGTCCTTCACCCCTTCAGGGAACAGCGACCCTTAAATAGGACGGCGACCCCTGGACACGGTCAGGAGGCCTCGCTGTGGCCCTGTGGTTTCCCGGTCTTGTCACTCAGCCTACCTCACCCCACAGGGAAGTGGACAGCACAGCCCTGGGCCTGGTTTCAGGGCCCGGATCCACGACCTCTGGCTCCATGAACCCATTCTGTCAGGTCTCAGTTTTCCAACCTGTGACTGGGGATGCCCAGTACTGACTACACAGGCTGCCATGAGGTTCGCATCATATGAAGCTGGTCTATCAGGGAGACAGATGACCCAAGGAGCCTCCTGTGGCGCTGGGGGTAGAAGCTCTTATCTGTCCCGGGAAGACCGTCTCTCTAACCAGGAACCATCAGTCTTGCATATGTGTGAGTCTAGAAGGTCCTTTTTCTCGGGCCAAACGCCAGCCTCTGAAGCTACCAGTTAGGAAGGCAGGGGGTTGGGGCGCCTGGGTGGCTCGGTCGGTTAAGGGTCTGACTTCGGCTCAGGTCATGATCTCACGGTTTGTGAGTTTGAGCCCCGTGTCGGGCTCTGTGCTGACAGCTCAGAGCCTGGAGCCTGCTTCGGATTCTGGGTCTCCCTTTCCCTCTGCCCTTTCCCCGCTCATGCTCTCTCTCTCAAAAAAAAAAAAAAAAAAAAAAAAAAAAAAAAAATTAAAAAGTATATATATTTTAGGAAGGCAGGGGGCTGCTCCATCCGTGTTCTTCTGGGGGGTTAGGACTTGTGTGCGAGCGTCCTGGGTACTTGGGGAGCAACGATGTAAGCGAGGAGGAAGTGACCCAGCAGCACGGCGGCAGACTGAGCGAGAGGCTCAGGCAAAGGACACGGCCCATGGGCTTCAGTGGCGGCAGTGCCTGAAAAAGTTCTGGCCTTAAGTGTTTTGTGCAAGAATATTCTCCTGTGCTGCTTTCAGACCTCGGGCAGGTTTCAGCAACCACGCGGCCCTGAGTGAGCTGTGCGCGAGGGCAGGGTCCAAGGTGCCCAGCTCCATCCACCATCCAGGGGAGGCGTGGGTGTCGCTGGGGAAGCTGGAGTCTTCCAGAGCGCCCCTCCCCCCAGGGGCTTTCAGATGCCCCCCCAGGGGTCTGCTTTGTCTGCTTTCGGGTGCCTGGTGTGGAACCTGGGAAGCCTGGGCCACGCCTGGGAAGTGCTTGGCACCTGACGCCTGGGGCCAACCATGTAACAATCAGATGCTCGTTCTTGTTCTCAGGGGCCCCTTGCATCGCAAGGATTTTCCCTGGCTGGAGGCGGCCTGTGGATGTCGCTGCAGCTCAGTGCCCTCGCCTTCCTGGTAGCGGGCCCCTGTCCCACTGCCGGCCACAGCTCCCCGAGCAGGGGCGATGCCCACTGGCTTCAGACTTGGGGTTGAGTCCTGCTTGGCCATGTTCCCACTGTGTGACCCTGGGCAAGTCCCTTAGCCTCTCTGAGCCTCGGTGTCCTCATCTGTACGATGGGGACACTGGTACCTGCAAAGGCTGAGTCCAGCTCAGAGCTGGACGGCAAGTGCCCCACAGACAGCTCCCTGTGACAGGCATGTGCAGGTGGATGAGGCTCCTTCAAGCCCGGCAGGTGGATCTAGAACCTCAAGTTAGGTTTGTCCCACCCTGTCTCCAGCAAGAATTCTTCTGAGCCATCTGCGCTCTCCATCGAAGCCTAGTCTTAGATGTCCAGAACCACTGGGGAGGGAGGGGTCTGTTCAACCGTAGACTGGCAGGCTGCTGGCAGGCTCTACCCCGAGAGACTGATCTAAAGGTCTGCATTTTATTTCTTTCCTTATTTATTTATATTATTTTTCCTGGTGTCCCGTGTGTGTGTGCGGGGGCGTGTCCTACATTTTAAATAACCTCCCCCCCGATGATTCCAAGGTGGGTGGTCCTTGGAACACACTCTCCCTGCCCTGCATTCCACGGTGTCACAGCCTGGCAGTCGGGGACGTCTGCTGTGGTCAAGCCCCAGTCCCCCCACCTGCGCCCTCTGGTTGCTCTCCTTACTTCTGGGGGGAACAGTCTGTCCTGACTAGTAACCGGGGGTGGGAAATAGGGGGAGGGCACCAACGTAGGGGCACATCCAGGCTACTGATTGCCAGTTGTATGACAAGAACTTTTCTAAGCCTCACTTTTCCTCATCTGTGAAATGGGCCTAACCATGGCGGCCCCTGGGGCCGTGTAAGGATTAGAGACAATGTGTGTAAAGGAGCTGGTGGCAAAGCTCTGGCACAAAGACGGCGCCCGTAAACAGGCGCGATGACCTCTTCGCAAGCAAATTCTTATGACCTCCCTCCTCTGGGGTGAAATGGGCCGGTGGCCCTGGGGCTGGCGGCGGCTGGGCTGGAGTCCCAAAGCGCCCCCACTGGCCGACGCAGGGCCCTAGGCGGGACGGGCGATACTCACGACAGAGGACAGGTCCACATTCTCCACCCTCCTGTCCTGCAGCAGCACGGGCTGTAGGCCGGCGACGCGGAGCTGCACCGAGGACGTGCGGTACACGAAGCTCAGCAGCCAGTCCCCCCTGCGGGCAGAGAAGTGGGGGCCGTCAGCCTTGGGAGCCCCAGCTGGCCCTGGACGGCCTGGCGGGACCGGCACGTTTGTGGGAAACCGGGGCCCTGGCCGCACACAGCGGGGCACGATGGTGGAGCAGTGGCAGCCTCTTTGGGGGTGCTGCCCGCTCTGTTCGTGCTGGGTCCCCACCGCCGACAACTGTGCCTGGCGCGCAGTGGTGGGGTGTGTGCTGGGTGAGTGAATGAGGGAGCCAGTTGAGGTTCTCACAAGTCAGCATGGGGCTTTGGAGGGGGCTCCGGCTTCCAGGGTGGCTGGTCTGGGGCTCCACGAGAGAGAGGCAGCAGGGATCCTCCTGGTGTGAATGGGCTGCGGGGGGCTGGGGGTCTACCCTGCTCTGTGGCACGGAACTCTGAGGTCTGGGTTCCTGTCTGTCCAGCTCGCCCTCTGAGTCAGGCCCGGCCCAGCCCGCAGGCCTCCCTGCCCTCACTCATCTTGGGAGAGGCGAAGGTGTTTGTCCAGGCAGGTCACGCCCTGGGAACTGTCCTCCACCTTCAGGGGTGCGGTAAACCCTGCTCCCGGCACCCACATCCCCAGCCACACACACAGTCCTGAGGAAAGAGAACCCTGGACCCCATGCTGCCTGTTTCTTCAGGTGCAAGGGGCACCATCTGTGGGGGACATGGTCTGAGGGGCCCACGAGGCAGCCTTCCCCTCGAACCCCTGACTTTGTCCGGCTGAAGCTGGGCCAACCAAGAGCCGTGCCCTTGGCCTCGGTGCTCAGCAGGTCTGTGCAAGTGGACACTCCTCGCCTCCCCTCTGCATCCAGGACTTGCATCTAACTTAGCAGACCTGGTTGTCTTTTATTTAGACTGATTCTGACTCTGGTTCGTACGGCGACTTGAGTCCGTTATTTTTGCGTTCTTACGTGGAAGAAGGGCCCCCATGCAGCGTGAGGGAAGAAGGGGTCAGAGTCAGGGGTCCCTGCCCTGTCTCTGTGACTGCTGTCCGGGGCCCAGGGTTTGGGGGAACTCCCCAGGCTCCCTCGTAGGTGCTCTCTGACCGCATGGGTGCTTGTGTGCTTACCACCCCGGAGACCCCTGGATGGACCGGGGCCCAGAGTCGAGGGGCCCCCTACAGACCTTCCTGATGTGTCCCACACCCGAGCTCACTGGCCCGGATTCCCTCTCCACTGCCATCCTCCTGGTCCCTCAGGCAGAAACCAGCAGGGCAATGTCTTAGGCCCCCTTTTCCCCGACGACCAAGTCACCACAGAGTCCTGCTGATTCTTATTACCTGCCCCTACACCCATCCCGTGTGCCCCAGTCCTGAGATCAGGCACTCCAGTCCCCAGGAACCAATGCAACAGCCTTCTCCCCGCTCTCCCTGCTCCTGGCCTCACCTCCCATGTGCCACTGCGGCCTTCCTTAAACCCTCATCTGACCACTGCTCTTCTCTCTGAGAAGCCGACTGTGCCTCCCCATGGCCTCTGGGCCTTCTCTTCTAGAAAATTCCTTTTCTCTCTCCAGAGAGCAATCCTTGCAAGTCCCAGGGATTATCTTAATATTGAGGGCCCGAGAAGCACTGTCTCTAAGCACGGATGACTAAGGGGAGAAGAAAGATGAACTCAAGTTGTTGTTTTGCATTGATCACGACTTCCGAGCATCAGATACTGGGTAGGAGGGTGGTCTGTAAATATTTCTGCTGTAGACAGTTTTAAATGAGTAGAGTCAGCCTTAGTCCTTCCAAACTGTTTCTGTCTTAATGATCACAACACTCTACGTAGAACGTTGACTGCACTTACTTGTTGGTACACATTTAGGAACATATGTTGGAAGGTTCTGTATCTTCCAAATTGTGCTGAGCAAACCATAGGGTCTTCACTGGCATTCGGGACTCTTCTCCATCTGGCAGCTGCCTCTCTCGCCCAGGGCGGGCCGTGATCCTATGCACGGGACCACACAGAGCCAGGCTCAGTTCCCACCTTGTTACTCGCTGTGTGACCTTGGGCGAGTTGCTTGCCTCCTCTGAGCCTCAGTCTCCTCACTGCATCTTACTTCCCAGGGTGGGCAGGAGCATACGCTGAGGTGGCACATCACGTAGGTGGCGCCCACACACGTGAATCTTCTGGAAGCATCTGGTCTGATTACGCCTCCTGCTGTGGGCCTTCTTGCTTGGCCTTGTCTTCCAGTGTCTGATGGGCTCTTGTCCATCCTTTCAAAATTCAGCTTGGATATCACCTCCCCCAGGGAGTGCTCCTGAGGCACCCCCCCCCCCCCCCCCAGTATTATTAATCCTTTGTGCCTCACGTGCCTGGTATATATGTTCCTTTGGGGACGTTAGTCCCATGCCTTCTGTGTGTCCGTTCTTGGGTCTTTTTCCTTTTCTAGGCAAAGAGCTTGCTGCTGGCAAAACTGTGCCTTAGTCCTGTATTCTGAGCTGGATCAGTGCTCCCTGGTGGGGGCCCGGCGAGCCAGGCTTCAGTGGCCCTCCAGGCCCTGCCGATGCGCCAGTCATGACCGAACTCTTGATTCGCCACCACAAGGCCTGTGGGAGGGCTGCCTTGGTTGCTCCCAGGCCTGAAGGCCACGTGCAGGCAGGCGTCCTCACTGCCTCTTTTCCCATCATCCCCTCCTCACAGGGTACTCGAAGCGGCGACCGCAAGAAGTGCCCCGGGAGGCTCAGAATGAAACCCTGTCACCGTGGAGTGAGACAGGCCTGCCTGAGTTCATATCCTGGCTCTGCTGTGTGACCTTGGCAAGGCACCTGACCCTCTCTGAGCTTCGGTTTCCTCACGGTACAACAGGGAGCATTACCACTCGCCCCGGCTAGCTTCCGGGCGGTTCACGAAAGCCCAGCCAAGCGAACAGATTTGCAAAGAGCTTTATTAATGCATATGATAAAATTATAAATGTATGCTGTTTGGTAGTGTTGCCCTGAAGCTTCCCCCACCCTTTCCCTCCACCCATCATATTTAAGTAGGTTCAATGCAAGTAAAACACCTTTGGGGGCCAAGAATGTAAAATCCTGGTCGGTGCTCAGTTTAACCAAGAAACCACAGTTATTGTTTTGTCTGTGTTTCGCCCCCTTCTTTCCTGGATTTCCTCCTCCTCTTCCTTTCTCTAGAGAGATGGCTCAGGATCCCACAAAATAATTGAAAACCAAGCTTATTAGCCTCAGGTTTGCAGCAGAACAGATGAATTTAATACGTTTTTGTTGCTTTCATATTGCACCCATGCAATTTTAATTCTTTCCCTTTGCTGTTTATGAAAAACCCCAAAAAATCATGCGCCGTGTGAACAGGCCCCGTTATTATAACTGCTATGGTTTATTGGGCACCTACTAAGAGCCAGTGTGTTTCCTAAATAACGTCGTTTGATCTCCCCAGAACCTCTGTGCAGGAGGGACTGTTATCACCACTTCACAGGTGGGAATACTGAGATTCAGAGTTGTTTGTCCAAAGCCACCCAATAGGTAGGTAACTGGCAGAACCAAGATTTTAACTGAAGGCTGCTTGACCCCCAATTGAAGCTCTGTCCATTCATTTTCTTCTCTTGTTTTTAAAACTATCCTTACTTAAAAAAAATCAAATTAAAGTCTCTTTTATGCCCGACTTCCAATCTTTAGGGGTGGCCACCGTTACCAGTTTCCTATGGGCCTTCTGGACCTTCCTGTGTATGTACAGACATATAGATACGCATATGCACACACAGAAGCTTCTTCCCTCAGAAGTGGACTCACGATATGTGAGCTGTGCTTGCTTCCCCCCCTTAACTGTTCTCCAATTCGTGGTCATTTAGATTGTTTTAAATTTTTAATTAGAAACGAAGCTGCAATGTCTCTCTTTGCACATCTGTTTCTGTGTGTGTGTGTGTGTGTGTGTGTGTGTGTGTGTGTGTCCCTGTCCAGTAGAGCAGGATCACAGAAGTCAGAATGTGTGGGATCAGAACATCGGCACATTAAAAATTTTGATGGATATGGGCAACTGTTCTCCATAAAGTATTTACTAAGTTCAACTGTGGCCAACAGTGTATGGCAATGCCCATTTCTCTACATCTTTACTGACACTGAATGTTATTCATGTTGATAAATGGTATCTTACTGATTTTATCTGCATGTATTTCATTAATGATGAGGTTGGCATCTTTTAAAAAATTTATCGACTGTATTTATTCTGTGAGTTTCTGTGTAGATCTCCTTTGACTATTTTCTTATTAGGTTTTTTTTTTATTGATTTGCATGAGCTCTTTATATATTATGGCTCTGTCTTTTGTTTCTTTGTTCTTCCTACAGCATCCTAATTCTTTTTTTTTTTTTACATTTATTTAGTTTTGAGAGACAGAGAGAGACAGAGCACAGGGGGGAGGGGCAGAGAGAGAAGGAGACAGAGACTACAAGGCAGGCTCCAGGCTCTGAGCTGTCAGCACAGAGCCTGACACGGGGCTTGAACCCACAGCACGAGATCATGACCTGAGCCGAAGTCTGACGCTTAACCGACAGAGCCACCCAGGCGCCCCTACCGTATCCTAATTCTAAGAACTCAGCTTACAGTACGAGTGATAGAGCCAAACTGATTGTCAGAACTCCTGTGTCCTGACTAATGCCCTCTATCTGTGCCTGAAAATCGTATTTATCTTTAGCTCTGAACTACTCAGTCATTGTTGCAGCCTCAATCATCAAAATGATGAAGACTTTTCGAATCTGTTCCATTTAGGTTTGGGTCCTACTTACGATGGTTGGGCTTAGGTCGACATTAAAGTTAACTGGCTTCACGACTTAACCTGAGCTTCAGTTTTCTCATGTGTAAAACGGATGAACGTAGTAACACCACAGGGTTCTGGGTAAGAGTCTAATACTTGTTATATCCTTCCCCCTCATATTGTATCTTTTTAGTTTTGACTTGTTTCATAACTGTCTATTTCCACATGCGGCCTTTCCACTGGACGTGAGCCTCTCTCCTCTCGCCCGTCTTTGTGTTCCCATGCCCAGCTACGGTCTCGGGCACCGAATGCCAGATGATCCCGAGTTGCCCCAACCTCAGCTTGGAAGCTCTTCCTCCCTGAAACGTATTACTTAGAATTGGGAATCCAGCGCTCTTCTCTCTCTACACTTTGCCTTGCCAGTGATCTCTGCCGTCCCCTGGCCTCGGTGGCAGCTGGTGACCCCACTGGCCTTCACTCCAGCTCTGACTTCTCTGAGCTCCATGCTCTGTTTCCAGCTGGCTGGTGGAATGGTCATGTCCAAAACCCAGGGATCAGCTGCTTCCCTGAGGCCTATCTCCTTGTTTTCTAAACGGCTGTATGTTGTGTTCACGGAGCCCACAACTAGTCGGCCAACCTTCCTGTTTCCTATACTCCAAACCTGTTCTTCTGGGCTCAGAATGTCACCTTCTGGTCAATACCCTGTGCTTTGTATCAGGACCATAAAATGCAGGTCCCTTGTCGAAAATCCTTGGAGGACCGCGTTTCAGAATTCAGGGTAATGTTTTGGATTTTAGGGAGGTGATCCAGCTTGTAGCCCGTGTGTCACATGATCTCCCTGTGAGGTTTGGGGGGGGTGTGGGGTGGCCCAAAGTCACCCAGCCCAGAAGCCCAGCAGGAGGAGTCAAGCCTAGCAATCCCTCTCGGCAGCTCAGGCCGCACGGAACCTGGGGGAAAGCCCTTGATTTTACAGCTTCTGGAGTTTGGTGTCGCAGATGAGCTTCCAGATGCCTGATCGGAGCTGCCTGCTTTCCTATTTTCCTTGCTGGACGCTGGTTCCACGGGGCTGGGGCGTGTTCCTTATTGCACCTGGCGCGAGGCTGGTTGTCACAAGTCTGTCGAATGAATATCCCAAGGCTGGTGGTCCCGGGGATAAATAGTGACACCCTCTGTCAATCACAGAGCATGCGCGCACCGCGTGCAACTCTGTGGATCACTTAACTATCGTCACACCCTGGGGGGAGTTACTGCTATTGCCCACCGCCCCCTTTTTCCGATGGAGAAACTGAGGCCAGCATGAAGACCCAGGTCCGTGCGATTCCAAACCACCGCTCTTCAGTACTGTCAGCCCGTCCTTGGCTTCATTTGGCTGATGGGCCTGGGACCTTGTCAGGCTCACCTCCTGCGGTCTCCTCTTCTCTGGAGGCTGGGGCATGGCCTTGGCTGAAGCCCTCGAGTCCTTCTTCTCCAAGCTCCAACAAGTAGGGGGGGGGGTCCCTTGCAGCCTCACAGCTGCCAGCCTTCACGGGCCCCCGCGTCCTGCCGAGGGTCGCGGCACGGTGTGGGGACTGGCTCCTGCACTGTCGCCCTGCCCCGCCTGGAACGGTGCTCTGAGAGCTCGGCCCCCCCCCGCACTCGCCCACCCCTTCCCGCACGGCGCACCTGCAGTAGCCGTTGATGATCCTCCCAGACACCACCTTCCGGAAAGGCTCCCAGTGCTTGGCTTCTCCTTCCACGGGCGCACCCAGCAGGACGACGTCCTCAATGATCCCTTGGCAGTCTGGGAAGAGACCCCAGAAAAGGCTGTCAGTGTCCCTGGCCACAGTGGGGCCCGGAAGGGGCTCTTCAAAGTGGCGGAAGAGGGGGATGTCTCTCTCTCTCTCTCTCACACACACACACACACACACACACACACGCACACGCAGTAGTGGGGGCTTCCAGAGTGTGGCCCAGGCCATGGGCTTGATCTAGTCCTGCAAAGCACCATTACCGCTATCTTATTTATTTTTTGAAAAAGATACTCTTTTATTTAAAACGTTTATTTATTTATTTATTTTAATGCTTACTTATTTTTGAGAGAGACAGAGACAGCGTGGGAGCGGGGCAGGGGCAGAGAGAAAGGGAGACAAAATCCGAAGCAGGTTCCAGGCTCCGAGCTGTCAGCACAGAGCCTGACGCGGGGCTCGAACTCACAAACTGTGAGATCATGACCTGAGCTGAAGTCGGACGCTTGACCGAAGGAGCCACCCAGGTGCCCGTTTATTTATTTTTTTTTGAGAGAGAGAGAAAGTGGGGGAAGGGCAGAGAGGGAGAGACAGAATCCCAAGCAGGCTCCTCACTGTTAGCACAGAGCCCGATGTGGGGCTTGAGCTCACGAACCGTGAGACCATGACCTGAGTTGAAATCAAGAGTTGGACGCCTAACTGCCTGAGCCACCCCGGTGCCCATTAATGTTTATTTTTGAGAAAGAGAGAGGGAGAGAGGTGGGGAGGCACAGAAAGAGAGGGAGACAGAGGATCCAAAGCAGGCTCTGCTCGGTTAGCGCAGAGCCCAACGTGGGGCTTGAACTCCTGAACCACAAGATCATGACCTGAGCCGAAGTTGGATGCTTAACCGAATGAACCACCCAGGTGCCCCCCATTATCCCTATTTTTTTTTAACGTTTATTTTTGAGACAGAGAGACAGCATGAATGGGGGAGGGTCAGAGAGAGGGAGACACAGAATCTGAAACAGGCTCCAGGCTCTGAGCTGTCAGCACAGAGCCCGACGCGGGGCCCGAACTCACGGACCGCGAGATCATGACCTGAGCTGAAGTCGGCCGCTTAACCGACTGAGCCACCCAGGCGCCCCCCATTATCCCTATTTTAGAGTTAAGGAAAACTACATTTTCAAGATCACATGGCTGGCAAGGGACACAGCCTGTGTTGGGACCCAAATCTATTTCCATCACCCACGAAGCTCCCAGCCAGCCAGGAACTCGGAGGGGACGTCTTCCTTTAGAAGGGACGGGTGAGCCCTGGATCATCACACACACCAGGGGGGAGATGCCCACGCAGCAGTTCCCTGGGGCCTGTGCAGCGTGACGGGAAGGCAGGAGGGAAGGGAAGACGGGGCGACTGGGTCCCCAGGACACGGGGTACATTCACCAGCTGCACTGACCAAATGGTTCAGAAATATTTTAGACAGGGTTATTCCAAGTGCGATTCAGACCAGGGCTGGCCCATGGACTGTTTGTCCCATAAATACAGAAAGAGGGAAGAAGCATCTCCGCCCACCCCCGCACCTAGCAGACTAGAACCCGTCGGTTCAGAGCCAGCACACCTTGAGCAGCAGGGCTCCTGACCAATGAGAGGTGCACATGCGCCACCCCACCCCCACGGGCTCTGTCACTCTCCGTCCCTTACTCTGCTGTGGTCTTCTGGTCACGTACCACCTGTTGATGTCTGTCTGGGTTCAGTGAGGCTGGTGCTCTGACCGCCTCGTTCTCAGCTGTACGGCAGGGTCTGGAACAGTGCCTGGCATACGCCTGGTGCTCAGTAAAGATCAGTAAAGATCAGAGTGAATGAACGAAGAGTAAATAAAATGCCGTCCCTCAGGAAGGCCAGTATGTGCACTTTGTAGTTGCAAAGCCCTGGGTTAAAATCACGTCTGAGTTTGGGACTTGGGCCAGGTCACTTTTCTGAGCCTACAAGTGGGTAATGACAGTGGCCTTGAGGGTCTTTATAAGGGTAAGTCACAACGTGGGGAAAACCCAGCACGGGGGATGCACAGTGGAAATTAGAGTGCCCTCCGCCTGCCTTGCGCTCCCGCCTCCCCACATTCAGCTCTTACAATTCTGAGTTTCCGCATGTCCCGGGAAGCTATGCGCTCAGTGTCACTCCTGGGGCGTGTGCCCAAGAGGGACGGCTCTGCCCAGGGTGCCACTCTCCTGATGAGTGATGCTGGACCGGTGGCTTCCTCTCTCTGGGCTCCAGTTTCTTTCTTTCCTTATTAAATGTTTATCCATTATTTAGAGAGAGAGACAGAGAGACAGAGTGTGAGTGGAGGAGGGCAGAGAGAGAGGGAGGCACAGAATCGGAAGCGGGCTCCAGGCTCCCAGCTGTCAGCACAGAGCCTGATGCGGGGATCGAACCCATGAACCATGAAATCACGACCTGAGCCAGAGTTGGACACTCAACCGACTGAGCCACCCCGGTGCCCCTGGGCTCCAGTTTCTAACCAGAGTGCTTCCAACTGTCTTCTGTTTGGGATTCCACGTCGGCGTTGGTCTGAATAAAGGGTTCCAGGCTAACAGGTGTCTGGGAACCCCTGTAGTACCAAGTGCTCTGCTGGCTCTGACGTTAAAAGTTGCCATGGCACAGAATTCTCATTTCACTCCTTCTGCTTCCAGGGAGATGACAATCTGGCAGAAGGACTTAAAACTTCAGTGAGCTGGGTAAGCATGTGCTGGGCAGGAAGCAGGCGCCCCTCGAGAGAAGGGCTATTTTGGGTACTTACGTTGCTGGCAAGGCTGTGGAGAACGGGACTTTATTCTAACCCCTTCCCTTGGCAGATGAGGAAACTGAGTCTCAGAGGGGATGGGATGCGCCCAAGGTCATGCAGGTAGTGAGAATAAAGCTGGGACCAGAACCCAGACTGCGCGGGTCCCTGGGGCCGCGCTCTGTGCTGTTTGCACTAACAACGCGAAGCACAGTGATCGCACGTGGGTTATCGTTGCTCCCACAGTGCCACACGGTCGTGGACCCAGGGCCGGAGCTCTGCAGCTCTCTCTGGGGGCTGGCCGCTCAAGGCACCTGCTCCGCCCTACAGAATGTCGCCTTCCCCGGAGGGCTGGGACCCCTTGTGGCCAGCAGCGGTAAGGCGGCATTCCTGATGGGCGGCCGATCCTGGAAGTGGCTGCAAGAGAACTGTTAGGAAAAGCCAAAAAAGCTAGTTCCCCGGGACCTTGAACTGAGACCGGTAGTTGAACTTCATAAGACAGTCGTGGATGCGGCCAGATCAAGTCAGGGTGGGCAGTGAGCTGGAAACACATTTACTTCGTCCTCAGACTGATGCCACATCCAGGCACGCTCCCTTCCTTCTTTAAAGAGGGTTTGCTCGCGTTTCAACAATAGCCAAATTATGGGACGGGCCCAAATGTCCATCAACTGATGAATGGATAAAGAAGGTGTGGTTTATATACACAATGGAGTACCACTTGGCAATGAGAAAGAATGAAAACATGCCATTTGCAGCAACGTGGCTGGAACTGGGGGGTATTATGCTAAGTGAAATAAGTCAGTCAGAGAAGGACAGATATCCTATGTTTCCACTCATATGAGGATCTCGAGAAACTTAACAGAGGCCACGGGGGAAGGGAAGGGGGAAAAAAAGTTACAAACAGAGAGGGAGGGAGGCAAACCATAAGAGACTCTTAAATACAGCGAACAAACCGAGGGTGGTTGGCGGGTGGGGGACAGGGGAAAGGGGGTGATGGGCAGGGAGGAGGGCACCTGTTGGGATGAGCACTGGGTGTTGTTTGGAAGCCAATTTGACAATACATTATATTCACAAAAAATAAAAAATAAATAAAGAAGTTTGAGAAGCAAAAAAATAATAAGTAAATAAAGAGGGTTTGCTCTCTGCGGGGCTGCAAACTTGGTGACAAGCCGTGTGGCATGGCAGGCCCCCGGTAAGGCGCAGGCGTTAGCTAAGGGAAGTCGGCAAGGATAACTTCGGACCCACCCGAGGTAAACCCTCTATGCCAGGCCCTCACCACCTGCCCGGCCTGGGAACGGGGACGGTCCAGGAGGGAAACCTGGGGCGAGGAGAAAGAGGCCGCTGGCTGCTACAGGAAATGCTGCACAGGAAAACCCGTCAAATGTCACTGCTCAGCCCCAAAGCCTGTAACACCAGCAGATTTCATGCTTCCAGGTAAAACAGAGAAAATCCTCACTTGGGAACTATTCGAGGGTCAAGTCGTGTCTTCACTGCCTTTTTGCTGCAGGGACAATGAATGTTTGCTGAAACACGTTTGGATTTACTCCTCTCGCTATCCTCTGCTTCTCTTGCGAATTTTTACGGTGTGAAGATAGTTCTCTGGCTTTACAAATAGACTTCTGGGGCGCCTGGGTGGCTCAGTCGGTTGAACATCCGACTTCAGCTCCGTGATCTCATCGTTCGTGAGTTCGAGCCCCACCTCGGGCTCACTGCCGTCAGCACGGAGCCTGCTTCAGATCCTCTGTCTCTGCCCCTCCCCTTTTGTGCGCACATGCTCTCTCACTCAAAAATAAAATAAAACAAAAAACCCCCAGGGGCGCCTGGGTGGCTCAGTCGGCGGAGCGTCCGACTTCGGCTCAGGTCATGATCTCGCGGTCTGTGGGTTCGAGCCCCGCGTCGGGCTCTGTGCTGACAGCTCAGAGCCTGGAGCCTGCTTCGGATTCTGTGTCTCCCTCACTCTCTGCCCCTCCCCTGCTCATGCTTTCTCTCTCTCTCTCTGTCAAAAATAAATAAACATTAGAAAAAAGAAAAAAAACCCAAATAGTCAGACTTTTAATATAAAGGAGGGCAGGGATCCAACGTGCGTTCAGTGACTCTCCAGTCAGGGGATGCAGGCTTTCTAACATTTAAAGTTTTCTGTATGATACTAATATTCTGCTTTGTTAAAGCTGGAGGCCCTCCACCCTGTTATAACTCTGGCGAGAAGGAGGCTCTGAGCCTCCAGGAGTTCAGAAAGAAGAGCTTTGCCAGTCATGTCTTACCTCCCTGCTTCTAGTACTTTCTGTCACTCGCAGGTGCAGTGAAAAACATTTCCTTCCCACACTTTCTTCGTTTCCACCTCTTCTGTTTATTCTTAACACGGGAGCCCAAGTGATCCCTTTAAAAGCAAGTCTTAGGCACAAGGCATCTTTCGGGGGTGATGGAAATGTTCTAGAATCGGGTTGTGGTGATGGCTGCCCAACTCTGTACATTGACTAAAAATCACTGAGTCGTATACTCAGAATGGGGGATTCTGTGGTAGGTAAATTATACTGCAGGAAAGTCAGATCATTTCACTCCTGTGCTCAAAACTGTCCTGTGGGACCCATGTCCCCTGGAGCCATGTCCCCTGGAGCCACAACGACTTGACCTGGAGCCAAGTCATTGTGACAGCTCCCAAAGGCCCAAGTGACCTTCCCCATGCTTCCCCCTTGCTGACTCCCCTCCAGCCACACTGGCCTTGCCGTTCCCTCTTCCCGAATGCTCTTCCCTCTAATATCTGTGCCTCCCTACTTCCCTCCCCTCTTCACTTAACTGCCACCCTCTCAGAGTAGACAAATGCACCTCACCACCCCATGGGCCCCACCTCCCTTCTCCGATTTCTTTTTCTCCATTGCACTTAAGACTACCTGACTTCCTACCTGCTTTACTTTTAAAAACCTCATTTCTTGGGGCGCCTGGGTGGTTCGGCCGGTTAAGCGTCCGACTTCAGCTCAGGTCATGATCTCACAGTTTGTGGGTTCAAGCCCCGCATCAGGCTCTGTGCTGACAGCTCGGAGTCTGGAGCCTGCTTCACATTCTGTGTCTCCCTCTTTCTCTGCCCCTTTCCCACTCCCACTCTGACTCTGTTTCTCTCTCACTTTCTTTTTTCTCGCTTACTTATTCTAAGTGCACAAACTTTAAAAATAAAAAATAAAAATAAGTAAGAATAAAAACCTCACTTCTAGTCTGTCTCTCATTAGCACACGGGCTCCCCAAGGGCTGAGATTGGCTCTTTGTGCTCTCTCGTGAGCCCCCAGTGCCTGGAACAGTGCCTGGCACAGAAGCTGTGCTCAACAGGTATTTGCGGAACGAATGAAAGTGAGCAGCACAACTCAGCAGCATGAACCCTTCGTGTTGAGGATACAGGCACAGAGGGTATTTCCTCTTTTCCTTTTCTTTGTTCTCTCCTGGCACTATTTCTTCCCGGCAGCTACGGTTGGGGATCTCTGAAGACTGGATAAAAGCAAACGAAGAGTGCTAACCGAGGTGAAAGCAAACGGAAATGTCTTTACTGTTCTCAGCCTTTCGGTGGCTCATTTCTAGAGCTGTGTTCTGGGGGACGGATGCTACTGAGCATGACTGCAGGCTGCAACGGGGCAGAATAGTGAGTGGTCCTTCTAAAGCTAACGCTGCCTCAGTCTCCCTCCCCTGGCCTCAGCACCATCCACAGGCTCAGAGTAACCCGCCTCCCCGCCTAAGAAGAACCTGACGTCGGCTGTATTTAGAAACTCCCTTGTGTCTGGCCTACAAAAGACTCAGGGTGTCCAGCCCCTTCATCTAATTCCTGGTGCAGCTCAGGGGTGACCAATCTCTGGGGGCAAAGGTCCAGAGCGACTCTGAGGGCCTAAGACACTGCACAAGCACCAACCACCGTTGGCCAATTAAATGCCTCACATGAGGGCGCCTGGGTGGCTCAGTCAGTTAAGCGTCTGATGCTTGACTTCAGCTCAGCCCATGACCTCACAGTCATGGGATCGAGCCCCACGCCAGGCTCGAGCATGGAGCCTGCTTAACATTTCTGTCTCTCTCCCTCTGTCCCTCCTCCCACCTCTAAAATTAAAAGAGAGAGAGAGAGAGAGAGACAGCCTCACACAACACACACATCAGGTGTCGTCATTTTAAGACTGTAGGCAGATGCTGCGGTGACTCACAGAATTCCTGGTGATGACAGCTCTTGGCCATTCCGTATCTCCTCAGCCAGGAGACACTGAAGATACGACCACCGCTGCTGTGGGCGGGTCTGTGAAGACGTGCGCCATTAGAAAGGGCCCCTGGGCTCAAGAGGGTTGGGAATCACCTGCCCGGGGAGAGCCGCCTGGCTTGCGGCGTGAGAGAAACCCGTGTTCGAATCCTGGCCTCACCGCTGCCTGAACGGAGGCCAGTTATTTAATAATGCGGATTCTCAGCTGCCTCATCTGTCAGAGGGAGATAGAGAAGATGGTAATACTGATAATTGATAATATTGATAATAATATTGATTTCCCAGCGCTGGTGTCAGGCCTTGTGTTCGGGGCACGCGGCTCGGTCCGTGGGGTCAACTCCGCGTTCTCCCCACACGGTCAGTTTGGTAATCGGGGCGGGGGGGGGTGGGGGGAATGGGGTGTGCGAGGCCCTGTCTGTGCAGACGGCCCGGCCGTGTATAGAAACACTAGCGGCAGGCACTGCTGTGGCTCAGCAGCGTGGGTCAGATGGTGGCAGGAAACAGCAGCACCGGCCCCTCGGAGCAGAGCCTCTGCAGGAAGCAGCTGAAGGGCCGTGAGCTATGGTCAACCGCTTCCTCGGTTACTTTTCTTTGAACAGAGTTTTTCATGGTGATAAGACACGTGGAACATAAACTTCACCATCTACCCATCTTTAAGCGTATGGTTCAACAGAGTCAAGTATATTCCCTTTGTCATGAACTATCCTCACTTTTATCAACCAGAAATTAGGTCAATCAGTGTATATCCTGTCAATTACTCTTCTCATGCTTCTGGCAGGTCGCACTGGACTCCTGATGGGAGGCTTTCTACAGGACGCTTTTGTTTAAAAAAAAAAGTTCACTTATTTCTTTTGAGGGGGGGGGGGAAGCAGGGGAAGGGCAGAGAGAGAGAATCCCAAGCAGGCTCCGTGTTGTCAGCACAGAGCCCGACACGGGGCTGGAACTCACGAACCGTGAGATCATGACCTGAGCCCAGGTCAGACGCTTAACCGACTGAGCCCCCCAGGTGCCCCCACACAGCGGGCTTTCTCCAAGGGAGGCAGGCCTCTGCAGGGCTCTCCAGGTATTTCCAAACAGCCCCCCCCAAGAGTTCGCAGAAATCTCATCAAGCGGCTGGAAAGGCGACATCACACACTCCCCCATGCCTCTCACGTTGTCAATAATGAGATTCTCCTGGGCTGCAAAGACCAAAGGATCTCAAACCTGAGGAGCAAAAAAAGAAGCATTTTCTCCCTCCTGGCAGGGGGTCCATGTGTGCAGGGAGAGATAAGGTGGGAAACGAAGGAGGAAATTATCTCCCAACCACGGGTCCAGAAAACAGACCTTGAAGGAAATGATATGAACTGCATCAAACACGAACAAAATCCATTCCGAAGATATACACACACGCACACTATAAACACACAGATGGAAGCAGCCAAATGGACAGGGAGGGAGATGGGTGGCTGGGCAGGAAGGGACTAGAAAAGGGAAGCTCTGACCGTCCCCAGGAATGAGGTTCACACTGGAAAGAATCGCTTCGGGGAGCCCGTCTGGATACGCTGTAAGGATCCAGGATGAATTCTTTAGAGAAGGAGTAAACCTGCAACCCGCCTTTGACTTGGCTGTGCAAAGTGATAAGGCTGGCACGAGCATCCCGGGGCCCTGGAAATGAACCTGCCCGAACTCTCTCCACTCTCGACCAGGGAACTGAAGTGTGGTCCATCTGAGGATAAAGCAACTGGTGGGTGCGGTTCCATGTGAGGGAAATAGATCACGTCACATGTGATGTCTGCTATCGTGAAGACAGAAGAGCCAGCTGACCGAATGACAGTCCGTTCTGCATGTCAGCTGGTGACAGCTCAGAAACAGTTTTCAGCCAAGTGGGAGCTTAGGGACTCACAGGCCAGGATGCTGAGATGTATCTGTGTGAGCTTATTTTCTTAAAAAAAATTTTAAAATATTTTTGAGAGAAAGAGGGAGAGAGAGCGTGAGTGGGGGAGGGGCAGAGAGAGCCGGAGACACAGAATCCGAAGCAGGCTCCAGGCTCCCAGCTGTCAACACAGAGCCTGACGCAGGGCTTGAACTCACGGACTGTGAGCCGAAGTCGGATGCTTAACTGACTGATCCACCCAGGGGCCCCTGTTTGTTTTTAAATAATTAATTTTTATATAAGCTCTGAACTCAATGTGGGGCTTGAACTCAACCCTGAGATCGAGAGTCGCATGTTCTACAGACTGAGCCAGCCAAGTGCCCCATTCACTGCTTTCTGAAGTAGATCCTTGAGTGGTTATTGCAGCAAAAGTCTGTTACAGGTAAAAGTGCTCAGTTTGAAAATATCTGTGCTCTTTTCTCTTGAATGATACGACCGTTCTTTTTCTTTCTTCTCTGGCTTCTATTGTTGTTTTGTGAGGTCTCCACAGTCTAGTCGCTCTTTCTTTGTAAGCAATCTTTTTCTTCTTCCCTTTTAAAGTCTTCTCTTCATCCTGGCAGTTCTACAATCTGACTATGGTGGGTGTGGGTGAGATAGTTATCCTGCTCAAACACGCTTCTTGAATCTCAGGAATCAATTCTGGAAAATTATCAGCCAACAAACTGCATCTCTCCCCTTTTCTCTTCTTTTGGAGCCGGTATTAGGCAACTGGTAAGCTCTTAACTTCCCTCTCCATCTCTTGGCTCCTTACCTCTCCATGGTGCACTGTCGGTAATTTCTTCACATCAAAATTTCCAATTCACGATCTCTCTCTCCAGCTTTATCTAATCTGCTATTTAACTCATCCAATTAAGGTCATCCCAATGACCTTGGTTTTTCACTTCTAGAAGTTTCATTTGATTTATTGTCAAATTTCCCTGTCTTTCCCCACCCCCACCAGTGTCGTCTTCTTTTGCCTTATTTATGATGTTTCAATTTAGGTCTTTAATAATTGTAAACCTACTTATTTTTTCAGAGGGTGCTCCTTCAAACCATTCTGTCAAAGACTGAGGGTCTATTCCTGGTGTTTGTTGTTTCTGTGACTTTTCCACATGGTTGGGCTTTTCCTTGTGCGTTTCAGAAGTCTGGATTATGGGCTCATCTTTAAGCCGGTCTTACATGTGGCCTGGATTGAGGACCTATTTTCTCCAGAGTAGTCTGGTGTCAGGTTTTTGACTTGGGGGTTCCTGGATCCTGCAGGTAGTATAATTATGACCCCTAAATCCCAGTGATACCTTATCCCGTGTCTCTGAATTCCCCAAAGAAACTTTTTTTTTTCTCTCTCCAGTCAGGGCACATGCTTACTCTTCCTCCCTGTTTCTGCTTCCTCCTTGTTTCTCATCTCTGGAAATTTCCTTTATTTTTAGGAGTGCTGCTTTACAACTCTTTGTTCCATTTCGAAATGAATAGCACAATGATTGCTGGTGAGGAAGAGTCAGGGCAGACAGCGTTGATCAACCTGCTGGTGGCAATAATTCTGTGTGACAAACCCCGCCATCTCTTTGAATGAGTGGCCTGCCAAACAGCAGAGCCCCGGACTGTGGAACGGCCAAGACCCAGCCGCAGTCTGCGTCTTTGAACATCTCTGTGAGCATGAGTGTGCATCCATGGACCTCTTAGGCCAAGCCCAGTTCACAGGTAACGACACATCATGAACTTGGTCTTCCTCCTTTCTGCCAATGATCTCTCCATATGAGTCTGCCACGTGGCAGGGGCCTCTCAGTGTCCTCTGGGATGCCGTGGAATTCTCAGAAACAACCCCATCTGAGTTCCCTTGCATTTTTAAAATGCGCCACACCACCCTGCTTGTGTATAGTTTTGGTCATTTTCAAAAAAGGGGACTTGTCCCTGACGGGATCCAATTTTTCTTTCTTTCTCTTTTCTTACAAGAAATTCTTCATCAGACCATTTCCTCCTGATTTTCATCTGAAAAGCACAAGGTCACTGAAATAGTAGCCAATTTCTGGCAGCTGCTGCCAGAAAGTCCAGTCGTGCCTGGATGAGCAGAGCTTTTGCTCGGATAGCGTGTAAGCAGGGGTCTGAGGCTGGCCCTGTGCTGTCTGGCTGTGGGGGTCGGGACTAGAGAGCACCTCTCCATGTGCCCATGTCCTCATCTGGAAAGTGGCCCGAGAATCCCTCACTTGCAGGGCTGTTGGGAAGGCTCCATGGGATGGGGTCTGGAAACCCCTGTTATAGTAGGTATTCACTGTTTGGTAGTTCCTTCCCTTTGTATCTTCGGTACCTAATAAATGCCAACAAAAAGGATGTAACTGGGCGGCATGCGAATTTCTCACGAAGCAGGAGCAACCGCTCGGCTTTGCACCAGCCCTCAGTGGAAGGCAGACTGTAGACCCTCCTGGGCCAGCATTTGCTGGAACCCACCCATCACTGGGCATGGAGGAGCCCTTTCCCTGTGAAATGTGTGGCCCCTCTAAAAGTCACCACAAGATGGTACTGTGGTGCCCACAATGTATCTCCAGGACCCGGCACTACTCCAGGGACTTCCTGGGTTGCTATTCAGGTTAGAGGCGGTGGCAATGCCCTGCCAGGGGGTGTGCTGACCACACTGCGGGGCACCTGCTCCCCCGGGTGAGAGAAGCCATAAGAAGAGGGGTCTGGCACTGGCCCTGCCTTTACCAGCTGTGCAGTCTGGGCCGGCTGGGTAAATGCTCAGCTGAAAAATTAAAGGGACGAGTCGAGGGTCCCTGTGGGCGGTAGAGAGAGGACCGCTGGGGGAGTCTTCACTTACATCTGTGTGACTGTGGATAAGTTCCCTGGGCTCTCTGATCCTGTTCTCTTGAGCACCAGCAATAACACGTCTCCCTCTCCCAGGCTGGCTGGGATGGTTGGTGACACTACATGGGAAGGGTCTGGCATGAAGGGCACTCGGTCAGCTGGCTTCACGTGGTGCAGTTCACCCGGCCCCAGGCCTGGGGAAGCAGAGGAAAGAGGCCTCCGGGCCATGCAGAGGGGCGGGTCGGTGCAGCCACAGGCCGGGATGCTGAAGGACGGGGAGGGAGTGTGGTTGGGAGGGAGGTCCTGTCTCATCCAAGATCTCGCCGGGTGGGGCTGCAGTCTGGCTGACCTCGGTCCCTGAGCCCTGTGCAGGTCATGGCACATGGGAGGTCCTCAGCAGGTCTCTGCTGACCGATGGACACAAAAACACAGCAAGGGAAGAAGCACCAATACCAAAGCCTCAAGGCAGAGCCTGCATCCGGGTCCCTGTCGTTCCATTCGACAGGTCAGGTCCCTGAGTTCTGGACCCTGCTCACCTCTCCAGCCTTACTTCTCCCAACTTCCCAGAGAGACCCGGGATCCGGCGGCCTGCCCTCCCCTGACCGTTCAGCTTCCTACCTTGGGATCTCCGCTATTGCCAGTCCTGGGATCTGAGGCATCCTGTCTTCCTCACAGCCTTTCAAGGCTCATTTTTTTCTCTGAGGCCCGCCACCTGCTCCCTGAAGCCGTCCCTGCCATCTGGAAGGAAAGGCTCTCTGCTCTGAACTGCTTCATGCTTAGGCCCTTGCGATGTGGCATCTGGTTTTAAGGCTGGCACCTATTCTCTTAGCCAGACTATCGGGCAACTTGAGGGCGGCAAGCTTATCATCAGAAGAAGCATAGGAGACGCGTTCACGGGAAAAGGTTTAGAGTAGGATTCACCTGTGTTAGCATCCCAGCTTTGCTGGGTGTAATCCCAGATCACTAGCTGTGGGCCCTTGGACAAGTCACTTAACCTCTCTGGGCTTCTGGCTCCCCATCCTTAAAAAGAGAAAATGCAATACCTGCCTTTCAGGTGTAGTAATGCCCACACCTTAACACTGAGATGGGTTCTGTTCCCACCTGGCACACAGTAGGTACTCAACGCGCCTCAGCTCCCTTCCCGGCTCCCCATCTTGGAAAGATGCTTTCTTGTTTTCGAGATGAAACTGTTCTCTATCAAACTTCAGCAGAAGAATGTGGCCGGCCGAACCAAAAACCATGTTTTCCACTGCTCTGTAAGCCGGTGATCCAGGCTCAACAACAGTCCCTGAAGCCTCAGTCTCCGGCAAGTGCCAGATGACAAACGGAAATGCAGCTGGGGACGTGTCGCCTGATTAACAGTCTCCCAAGTACCCAGCTGCTCGGGAAAGCTCAAGAGATCATGATCTCCAGACCGAGTTTCCGAAGAAGCCCCTGCTCCAACCCTCCCCATCACCAGGAGGCACCTTGGGAAGATTATTCCCCACCACGACATTGCCCTCATGGTTCCGGTTTGTAACTTCCAGTCGTGACCTTCCTAGCGAGGCAAAGGTAGAGACGTCTGAGGCTCTGAACCTGTGCGCCCAGCTCCCCAAAGGCGAAGATAAGCTGCTCTCAGACAGAGGAAGTGAGGGTGAAACAGAGGGTCTCGTTACCTGTGCAGCTGGCATCTTCACGTCCCCCCACGGAAGTGAGAAACAGGCAGTTGTGGCCTTATTCACAGCTCAGTTACCGCAACTGGGTCATCACAGGAGAACTTATAACAGTAACAGCAACAAAACTCGTGGTTACCGAATGCCAACTACTGGCCAGCCATTCCGCTAAGTGCTTTACGTATATCACTCCCCTTAATCTAGTCCTACTAGACCCGTTTCACAGGCGAGGGGACCGAGGCACAGGGACTAAGTGCACACGCCTCTTTGCTGAGCTAGTATTCAGATCCAGGCCTGGCGGCAGGGTCTGAGCCTCCTCCGGCGCCGGGCCCTGCTCCCCTGCATCCGAACTTCCGGACTGGCTCAGGCCCCTATTCACAGGTGCCGGGTTTTGTGCTCCCGATGTTTTACATTTAACCCTGAGTTGCTGCGTTTGAGGCTGTATTTGCTGAGAAGTCCTGCAAGTCCTTTGAGGAAGGAGATGTGGATTTGCGTAAATTAATAAATGGATGTCTGAGAAAATGAGTCAACAAAAGATGGAAGAAATAAAGAATAATGGAGAACCCTCGAGAGACCTGAAAGGTCAGAGTTCACACGGGGACATGCTGTGTTGGGGGGGGGGGCAGGGACAGGGGCCTCAAATCTCAGACCCTGTCATTAAATCGCCAAGTATGGGGGACACACTGACCCCACAGGTAGGAACATTTTAATCTTCTGCTGCAAAGCGGGCCTGGCTGTTTTCTAAAAGACAGCAGTTCGAGGATACTGGCTAAGCAGCCTTGATGATCACGGACATCTTAGATACAGGGGAAAACCCCAAGAGTTTCCATTACAGAGTGGTGTGAACCGAGATGGTCAATTAATATGTAAATCAGTGGGACTTGGGGTGTTTTCTTCCTTGGATGGAATCCACCCCCCCCCCTCCCCCCGGAGTGCTCCCTCACTGCACATCGTCTGGATTCTTCCATTGTTATTAAGCAGGACTCATACACAGGACCTATTTATACAAAATTCTGAGTGCGGGGAGGCCTGGGGTGGCAGGGGTGGGGGAAGGAAACTGGGAATGGCCACTAGAGGGCCATCTGTCCATGAGATTGGGATGGTCATCAGGGCTGATCATGGCCAGGAAAAGGAACATTCCCAGAGTCCGTCCCCTCCCCATCCCTGTGCTCACCATAGAAATTCTGGCAGAGAATCTGTTTTCCCAGGAGGCTGGGCAGCGAGCAGGGACAGCTGCTCCATCTGCTTGAGGGTGACAATTATTGGTGGAGCCTAATGAATCAGCATTCAGTTCCCAGAGCTGTCTCTTGTGAGTCGGCTTCATGGGACTCTGATCAGCTCTGGGTGCAAAACGGACACAATCATGTTTCTGAAAAGCCTAGGAACAGACCTGGGGATGTGCTGGCCGCCCAGGTGCTGCTGCAGCGCCCGGGGCTTCATCGTGGTGCCAGCGGCCACTCTGGATGACATCTGAGCACAAGCAGCCCGAACAGATGTCCTGGGGCAGAGCCCGATGTCCCGCCGCCCACAAGCCACGGATGCGCAGATGAAGTCGAGCCATTCCTAAGTTCCTAACCACTCCTGGGCAGAGTAGTAAGCTTCCTGTCACCAGAAGCAAGTAAGCAGAGGCTGGTAGGCACCTCTGATGGATGATGCCAAGGAGATCCCGTTTGTGTAGAGGTCTGAACCAGGCGATTCCAAACAATCCCTCGGAACCTGCGCGTAGGAGTCCGTACTTTCTGGTGTTCATGGGATGGAAGAATGAAGGCCTTGCTGACCCACCCCAAGAGGACGCTGTGAAATGCCCCTGGATCGTCAAACTATGATGGCCTGGAGTGTTAAGTGCCCCTTACGATGTTTTAATGCTTTCGAGGCTCAAACCACCGACCGTACCATAGCCAGTTAGCAAGCATTTACTATGTGCCAGGCTCGTGCTAGGTGCCTCCTATGTGCTGTTTTCTCGATACATCACCATGAGGTGGGTAGCATTAGCTCTTACTCACAAGGAAGGCTTGAAGGATTTATGTACTCTGCACAGGGTCACAGAGTTGGTAGTGGAGGCAGAATCTGAACCCAGGGCTTTCTGACCCTGAGCGCCTGATCTTAACCTTGTGGTGTGGAGAACAGTGGCCTGCTGGGTAGTTGTTAGCAGACCCTTCCATGGCTTTTCATAGAGCTACCCCTCCTCATTCCCCACACAGGGAGGAGGAGGAAAGCAAGTCTACAAATGGCTAGACCAGGCGGTAGGAAAGCCAGGCTGGGGAGACGGGTTGGTTTCTGGAGGCCCCGGAAAGGTAAGAGGACTCATCTCGTAGGGGCTGGTGGCCAGTCTGTGGGAGGAGCTGGGTCAGCTGGTGGCTCTGCCCTGTGGGTTGACGGTGCAGCAGGGAGGCCGGGCCCCAAGCGAGAGCAAGCCCTCCAATCCTTGCCTTCTTCACACAACCATGACAACCCAGGTTCTGTGTGTGAATAAATGCATTTTAGCAGGTGGCAACCACCAAAGTTAAGGGTGTCTGCATCCCCGGGATGATGCAAATGCCTTTCCAAGGGAGCCAGGGGCCTAATCTGCAGCCGAGCCTGGCAGGAAGACCCCACTCGTTTGGACGAAGGCAGCAAACAATCCCACGTTCTGCTGAATCATTCCTCCCCTGGGAGCTGCCATCCGAAGACGTTACTGTCCTAGAGCGAGGTCAGAAGCAGCGTGTGTTACAGCCTTGGAAAAATCCACGTGGATAAACTAACGGAAAGAGGGAGAAAGGAGTTCTTACTTCCTAAGGGCCCACCGTGTGCCAAGCACTGTGTGGTCACATCTGCTATATCAAAAGGCCAGCAGTGGGGTAGAGTTGAGCCCCGGAGCTGCCATACGCACATGACTGTACCCCTTCCCTGCGCCGAGTCCCGGGCCAGGTGCTGGTGACACAGGAGAGGAGGACATGACACAGTCCCTGCCTTCAACCTCTTCACAGGCAAAACACAGCACTAACAGCTTAGGGCCACTCATACGTGAAAGGAGAGAGAACATGCCAAGTGCTTTTAGCATCGTAAGTGTTCAATAAATAGGAGCCATTAGGGGTGCCTGGGTGGCTCAGTCGGTTAAGCTTCTGACTTCGGCTCAGGTCAGGATGTCACGGCTCGTGAGTTTGAGCCCCGCGTCGGGCTCTGTGCTGACAGCTCAGAGCTTGGGGCCTGCTTCCGATTCTGTGTCACCCCCCCCGCCCCTCCCCCACCCACGCTCTCTCTCTGAAAAATAAACATTAAAAAAAGATTAAAGATAAATAAATAAATAAATAAATAAATAAATAAATAGTAGTTATTAAATCCCAGGACCAGCCCCAGAGGCCTTGGTACCCTGCTCCGAGGTGGGTGACTAGCCTCAGGGCACGCAGAGAGTAACAAGCAGAGCCTGCATTTGAACTCCGGCTTCCAGACTCCAGGTCCAGTGCTCCTTCTTTCTGTCATCCGCCTTGGCTGCCACGATCCCTTGCGTCTTGGAGATACAGGAAAGGTGAATGAATGGAGCCAGCTTACAGATGGAGCGTGGATGGGGGAGCCAGGCCGAGCGGATGCACGCACCCCAGGACCCAGAGCGCGGCACGCCCGGCAGGCTTCCGTGTACGGACTGAATACGCCGACAGGTGGGCTGGCTCATCTCAGATGTCTCGCTGACTACCTGCCCGGAGCCACGGGGCAGAGATAATATGGAATGCCTCTAATTAATTCCCCTCAAATCCTTTCGGAACGAAGAGGAGAATAAATGCAGAAATAAACTGAAACAGAACTGATTTTCTTGCTTCATGAGGCCATTTCCTGGCTCAGCCTGCTGCCATGAGTCAGTCTGAATTGAGCTCGCTCTCCAACTACTTAATTTTTGAAAGCTTTTGACGCAAATGCAGAGAAAAACGAACAGTCTATCATGATCTGGGGCCCAGAGGCTCTCAGTGAGTGCTTGCATGGTGGTTCTTCCTGGCAACGGGCACCGCTATAGTCCCCCTGCCACCTGCCGGGGCCAGAAATACCCTTGGTTTGGACGGTCAGCCACTCCCAAAGCACATCCATCCCGTGGGCTGGCAGATGGACCGCCGGAAGTGGACAGTTCGTCTCTGGGAATTCTGGCTACGTTCCTTTCCTGCCCAAAGGCACAAACACTTGTTGGCAGGTGCCCATTGTCTCAGTTTTGAGTGGGCAGGATCGGTGCACGGGGGTGTGGGGGTGCTGGCCGATCGTGCCTGCTGGGCACGTGCCGGCTGGAAGCAGAGCGGTGGGGAGGCTGGCCCAGGTCTTGGGGGCTGTCGTCACGTTCTGTAGGCAGCACTCACAGCAAACTTCCCGGCTACTGTCGTGTGCCTCATCAACGAATTGGCTACTAACACCTCCTATGTGCCAAGTCCTGGGTCACAGGTGAACCTGAAAGACAGGTCCTCCCTGAGAACCTGAGACAGGTCCTCTAGTCCGGGAGAAAGACCAGTAAGCAGCTGCACAGCACAGTGTGGTGTGTGCGGGGACAGCCGGCTGGGGAAAGAGCGGGGGGAGAGGCAGCAGAGAGGTGGCCCCCCAAACAGAATGGCTCACACTTCGGACTTGGGTGCTGGGCATGAATCTGAGCTCTGCCGCCTCCCGGCTCTGCCTCTGGGCGAATCCCTTCGGCTCTCTGGGTCTCAGCCTCCTTCTCCGCAATTCTGTAAAATGCGACGAGGAATACTGCCTCGTGAGGAAGCTGTGAGGATCAGTTAATAAAACTGTGCCATCAGGCCAAAGCACGGACGTCCCACCCTGTTGTGGCCCAAACCCCAAAGACAAGCAAACGCCCACTTTATCCTCTGAGAGAAAGCAAAAACAGGAGGGCCCCATTGTCACATCTAGTTCCCCAAATGAACGAGCACCTCCTTCAAGCTGCTGACTCCATGAGAATAGCTCTGTTCGCAGCATCTGGAACACGGATGGCCGAAGATCCTGACACCCCGTGTGGCTTCCATAATCTCATGAGAACATGGCAGTTTTCCCACCGTGTGATAAACACGGGGTAACCCTGGGACTCAGGAGTGTGAGTGTGTGTGTGTGTGTGTGTGTGTGTGTGTAATTTGACAAGCCTGGCCTTCTGAAGTCTGACTAGTTTACACCTTTTGGCAAGAAACACCTTTTCCTTCCTAACTGCCTCCGAGTCTGAGACTTCTCCCTTCACGAGGAGTACGGGGGAGGGGATCTCTGAGCCAGATCTTGAAGGATGTGTCTGAGCTGGCGCCATGCCTGGGGCTGGGGGAAGGCGGAGAGCCTTCTGGGCAGCAAGAACGGCTGTAAAGCACAGGATGCTCTGACCCAGACAGACAGGAGCCGCCCTGAACTTGCAGTTGTCTTTCCCGGGCAGGGGGGAGCTCTGAGGGAAGGGCAGCTGATGGGAACCCAAGGCCTTGCAACCAAAAAACCCTACTGGATGCACCTGGAAACGTGGCTTTGCCTCACACTGAGCCTTCCCGCAAAATGGAGAGAATCATCCTGATCTCAGGTTGCTGTCGGGGTTAGCGACCAAAATCACGAATGTGAGCACGGGTCGGCCACTGTGGATGCAAGTTCCAGCGGCACCATCAGCAGCCCTGTCACCGTGGCCCAGTCGCTTCACCTCTGTAAGGCTTGGTCTCCTCATCTGTACAACGGGGTTAATTAGAACCTCAAAGGATTATCGCTGAGGATTAAATACGGTACGTACAATATGGAGCTGTGGTGGGCACAGAGCAAATGCCGATGTCTGTTAGCTAGCGAGGCGAGGATGAAGAGAAGATGATGACTGGAGTGAGTCAAACAGGGAGCAGCCATGAGCACACCCCGGCACAATCTGGGTCTATTTCTGTCTGAAGACGACGAGCTTCCTTGGCCACACGACGCGTTCAAAACGCTCATCCAGAAGACAAGGGATTCCCAAGGGGGGAGTCAGTCCTTCCCGCTGAATACGCCGCCAGGCTGCTCTGAGAATCCGAATGACAGATGGAGAAAGCTGCATGGGCAGAGCATGGTCCAGCCCCCACGCAACGCTGCGAACTCCGAGCCACCTGCCTGGAGCCCCGGGAGGAGCAGAGCAGCCCTGGAAGTCTCGCTAAGCATCCGACTGCGTCCCGGGGGGCTGTGTTTCCTTCTATGTTCTAAGCCAACTCCTTACGGGAGATGGTGGTCTCCCCGTGAGGGCGGGACACTCAGGTTAAGGATGTCAGCCCCCACCAGGCTACTCTGTGCCAGGTGCCTTTCAGGTGACTGACACACTTCATCGGCAACCTCCGTGGCCATTCTGCAAGGCCCCACCTCCTGTCTCAGGTGGCAGGTTCTTTCAACAGACTGGGCTCTTTGCTCCGTGGGCGGGGAGGGGCTGTACTGGCTTCCTCATTGCCACCTCCCCCAAAGCCCAGCACAGTGCCTGGCACACAGCAGGTGCTTAATGCACGTGGACAGGTGGAGCAAATTTCTTTTCTTTTCTTCTTTATTTTTGTTTTTGGAGCAAACTGAATTTAGAGTAGTTCTGTTTAGCAGGTCTGAGGTGAGCTCCTGCTTTGAGTGAATATATCCAACCAGAAGGGGCCCCAGATACTAATGTAAATAAAAGTTCTGGAGCCAGAGAAAGGTTTCAAGACCTTGGTTCTAGGGCAAGATACTTAGGGTTCCTTTTACGGAACCATGAGGCCCCCATCGAGAATATACAAGAATGGCAACATCGGCCTGGGTCTCTGAGCGACGACGAGGATCGGAGCCCCTGCCCGCCCACAGTGGACAGAGAGCAGGGGTGAGAAGGGAACCTTTGTTGTGTTTCGCCTCTGAGATTTGGGGAATGTTTGTCACTGTGGCATAACCTAACCTATCCTGACTGATACAGTGTGAAGGCTTATAACTCTACACTTGAAGTTCAATTCGCTTAAACAGCATGCACTCTCTGTGGGTTTCATCCCAGGTGCAGGCAGCACAGAGGTCAGACGCAGTCCCTGCCCTCGATGGGCTTGTAGCCTAGGCGCCTCTTTGAAAGGATGCTGAGCCTAAGACAAGGGCAGGTGCGGCTGGGAGGGGCACCTTGTGAACACTGGCATGTCCCCCAAGCAGTAACCCCCTGTTGTTTGCAACATCACCCAAGAGAGGAGATAACGCTGTGAAAATGGTTAATTCTACAAGCAGCTTTTCTTGGGGGCGAGGGAAGGGAGAATGAGTGGCAGCTAGGAGGCAGTGGGGAGGGGGAGGCTGGCGGAAGTGACTCTGGGATTTCCTGCTACATTTTATTACTGGGCACCAAGGGACTGCAGAAAACAATTAGTGAATTCGGACGCATTACAGCAGTTCCTTTTTTACATCCCCTAACTCAGATAATGACAGCTTTCCTGCAATTAGGAGAGGGTCTCCTTCGTGCACAGATTAACTGGGTGTTACAGCTGAGCTGGAATGAACTAGCTGTGAGGCCTCAGCTCCAGGAAAAGGGTGACTAACTCATTCACAATCACAGCCAGCTGCGGACTCGAAGATGCCCCCCCCCCCCCCCCCCCCGGGTCAGTAACACAAGGCGGGGGTTGGAAGGGGCCGTGGAGGAAGCCGGGAGAAGGTGGGTGCAGGGGCGAGGTCACGGTTTCTCCACCGGGTCCATTTTCCAGGCACCACGTGCGTGGGGTGCCCCGATACAAAGTGCCGGCTCCCTTTCATAAAGCTTAAGACAGTCCCTCGCGTAACAGAAATGCTCAGTGAGTGTCACGGGGTGCATACATGCTGGCCTTTAGGCATACTCTCGCGCTTAATCCCCGCAAGCACCTCGACTGTCCTTTTCTGCCGTGTTTCGCACGAGCCAGGGCAGCTGAGAGAGGTTGCTAGGTGGCTTGCAGCGTGGTGGGTCTGGGGTTCCAACCAGACGCCCTGACTGCGGAGCGCGTACGCGTGCAGCCCCTACCGCGCAGCTTCTCAGCTGCAACCCCCCCCCCCCCCCACCTCATGACCACCCACTGCAGCTCCTGCTGTGCCGGGCCTGCGGGAACCGGCGGGGACCGGATGGCGGGTTGTGGAGCCCTGGAAGGCCAGAGGCTTGCTGGGATGCTGCTAAGTGAGCAGGTGCAGGAGGAATTTGAGGGCCTGAGTGGAGGGTGGACGCATAACCGTGCACGTGTGCGAGCGTACTTTTGTGGGCGCGTGTGTGTCCGCGTTTTCGTTTGTTTTACTTTCTGGTGTGGGTTAAAGAACTGTGGCCTGCAAGGCGCTGCTGGAGTCCCAGCCCTGGGCCCCCTCCCCCCCCTCCCCCCCAGGGGCTGCTGGCGGGGGGGTGGGGGCGTCACGCTCTCGGGATTCGGGACCTTTCAGCTCCCTTTTGCAGGTTGGTATGTTTTGTGTTCAACTTCCCATTTGTGGGAGCCATCAGGAGTTCCCTCACCCTCCAGAAAGAGAAAGGGAAACGGGTGGGGTGGGGGTGGGGTGGCGTAAATGGCTCGGAGGCCTAGCTTTGGCAAGCGCCCCTCTATGTGGAGTCACCGAGAAGGCCAAGGGGGTGCAGTGGGTTCAACTGAGTGTGGCCTGCACAACCCTGGCACAGGAGCCAGCTGGGCCTAGGTTGGGAATCAGCCAAGACTAACCAAGGGACGGACCTGCCGGAGTGTTCGGGACCGGGGTCAAGGCAGAGGGTTCCTAGAGCTCTCTCACCTCCCGTCCAGACACAGGATGGGACAGGACGTTAGGAACCTGAGGGGGAAACTATCAGAACTACCAAGAATGAAGACTTGTTCATGGGGCGCCTGGGTGGCTCAGTCAGTTAAGCATCTGACTCTTGGTTTCAGCTCAGGTCGTGATCTCACGGTTCGTGAGTTCAAGCCCTGTGTCGGGTTCTGCGCTGACGGCACGGAGCCTGCCTGGGATTCTCTGTTTCTCTCTCTGCCTCTCCCCCACTCACGCTGTCTCTGTCTCTCTCAAAAAAAAAAAAAAAAAAAAAGAAAGAAAAAAGAATGAAGGCTTGTTCAGAGTCTTCTGGCCGTGAGTTCTCCCTTCTGAGCAGAGGCGAGATCAGACCAGGTGCACTTTGGACCGATGGGTTTCTGTTCCGATTCCTCCCGAACTCTCGTTACTCGGAGGGCTTCCCATCCTAGTGGCTCCCACTTCTTTTTATTATTATTATTATTATTATTATTTTATTTTATTAGTTTTATTTTTGAGAGGCAGAGAGAGACAGAGTGCCTGTGGGGAAGGGTCAGAGAGAGAGGGAGACACAGAATCTGAAGCGGGCTCCAGGCCCCAAGCCGTCAGCACAGAGCCCGACGCGGGGCTCGAACTCACGGACCGCGAGATCACGACCTGAGCTGAAGTGGGACGCTTACTGAGCCACCCAGGCAACCCTCGCTTCTTCTTTTAAAATGCAGAGGTTTTCTAAAGAGAACGTGGACGACTCTTCACTGCCAGCATAAAAAGGCAGAAATGCCTTTTTCCTGTAGAAATCTGTGAGCGTCCACGGTCGGCCCTGGCAGCGCAGAGTTGAGCGCGACACGGTTCTTCCCCGCAAGGCGGGGGAGGCCGGCATGCAGACCCCCGCCCCTGACCCATGGTGGGGCTCATTCCTTCGCTTGGTCCACTTGTCACGTGTCCCTTTACGTGCCAGACGTAGGCTGGCCACAGGCTCGGGACGCAGTGACGAGGAAGACGAGGAAGCGGCATGCCCTGCCCCCGCCTGCACTATGGTTCCTGGCCAGGGGACCGGTTTCCACCACAGGGGGTGACTGACCCCCGCCGTGTAGGGTCCCGGCACGTATACTTTGGGGAAAGAATTGCCCAGGTCGTTGTGCTATGCGCTCCTAGCTCACAGTGACTATCGGACCGGCAGGACAGAGGAGTCGACAGGCCGTTGTTAACGGTGACGCCAGTGCTGGGAAAGATGCTCGGCTAAGAACGGAATGGTGGCCTGGAGAGGTGGTCTGGCTTTGGGGTCGAGGTCATGCAACCCGTGGCTGGACCGCCTGCTCTGCCATGAGCTGGCTGTGTGGTTCGGGCACGTTACCTGAGGTCCGTATTTCAGTTTGTTCATCTGCCAAATGGGTACCGTAACAGCATCGACCTGATGGGGCTGCTATGGAGGATCACGTGAGATAAGAGACGGGAAGAGCCTCAAAACCGCGGCCGGCAGACGGAAACACGGAGCGTGTTAGGGGAGCGCACTACGCGGCAGTCACTACGAGTGCCGTTATTACCGATGGAGGAGCTTTCACCCTTGCCCGAGACACAGCCCGGAGAACACCACGTAAGGACGTCAGGTGAGCCTACGGGAGGATGCGCAGTCCGCCAGGAGGGACGGTGTGGGGGGCCGGGCCCCGGTGCCAGGCTGAGACCGGGTCGAGCAACGTTCCCTGTTGACTCAAGCCAACCCGGTGGTTCCCCCTCCCATTCCCCCACTCTCAAGGGCATACGAAAGCCTTGTCAAGGCTGAGAAAGTTAATTCCTGAAGCCTGTGCTCTGCAGGTGTTGGCAGTAATGCTACCTCCCTTTTTCTACCCCGAGTCAGATAGAAACAAACATGGGAACTGTGTTTTGCTAGCAATCTATCAACAAGGTCTTGTGACCCGTTCAGAAAGTTCACAAGGTACACAGAACTAAATGTTTTGGCTGGCAGTGATCATGTGAAACCTGTTTATTCTTAGAATGACCTGATCCATAAGAGTCTTATATTATAAAAGATTGTGTACAGCAACAATAAAGCCGTCACTTGGGCCATCAGCCCAGGGGACCCTCCTGTCCCCAAACTTTCTCTCTTCTCTCTTTTTTTCTTGCATTCCCTTACCCTCAGGACCCTGACCTCGGTGTTTGTTGCGCCGGTCGCGACAGACTGGGACGTGCCGGGTGACCGCCAGCACCCGCGGCCAGTCAGTGGGTGAGGTCAGCCTGGACGTTCCAAGCCTTCCAGCTGCACCTGCAGCTGCACGAGTGAGCCCAGGTGCAAAGAGGAGAGGAACTTCCTGGTCCACCCACAGAAGTGTGAGAATTATCCAGTTATTGCTGTGTTAAGCCACTACATTTAGAGAGGTTGTTTGCAGCAATAAACAGCGGACACAGAATGTTAGCAAACACGGCACGAAAAGAGATCCTAAATGTGCACATGTGGTTGGCCTTGGATCCGGCGCTCTAGCGATCTACCGTAAGGAGGAACACGCCCTGGGTGGCTGCTCCCCTTCAGCCTCAACGGGACAAATGCACACGGAGCGGATGTGGGCCCAGCCCGCAGCCTGGGGCCAAGCCTGCCCAACCCGCAGCCAGAAACAGAGCCTGTTCTAGAGCAGCTGAACCACAGCCAACCCACAGATCCTGAGCAGGAAAACATTTGGTGTCGTTGCCCTCGGAGTTTAGGGGGTGGCTTGTTATGCAGCATCGCTACAGCAAAAGCTGACTGCTACGCCCATCCTGCTTCTCTATGACCCACACATTTGTAACGAAGGTCCCGTGTCCTGCATGAGAAATGCCTCCCCCCAATTTTCGTGAGAGATTCTGTCATTTGCACAACGCTGCAGGAATACAGAATATGGCATTATGCAGGAGTCGACGGTGTTGCTGTGTGCCAACAAAGCCCTTTACTGCAAGAGGTGAAGAGCTGAGGACGGGGAGACATAGAAGGTCTCTAGGGGGTTCTTCCTAGCAGGCGAGAAGGTCCCAGGTGGATTATTATATTTTTAAATGCTTATTTATTTATTTTGAGAGAGAGAGAAAGCAGGGGAGAGGGGCAGAGAGAGAGGGAGAGAGGATCTTTTAAAAAAATTTTTTTTAAATTTTTTTTATGTTTATTTAGATTTTGAGAGAGACAGAGCACGAGTGGTAGAGGGGCAGAGAGAGGGGGAGACATAGAATTGGAAGCGGGAGCCAGGCTCTGAGCTGTCAGCACAGAGCCCGATGCGGGGCTCGAACTCACGGACCGGGAGATCATGGCCTGAGCCGAAGTCGGACGCTCAACCGACTGAGCCACCCGGGCGCCCCAGGGGAGAGAATCTTAAGCAGGCTCCATGCTCAGTGCAGAGCCCGATGCGGGGCTCAATCCACACCCGTGAGATCATGACCTGAGCTGTGATCAAGAGTCAGATGTTTAACTGACTGAACCCCCCAGGAGCCCCCCCAGGAGCCCCCCAGGTGGATTATTTGTACCAGGTAGAGCAGAAAAGGCAGGTAAGGGATGTCTTTTTGACTCATTCTGCTCTGGTGATGCCTGGGTAGGGGAAGAATTCATACAGAAAGGAAAAGTACAATGTTCTCCACGGTGTAAGTGGAAACTCACTTTCACCAGAGCCCCAGATTCAGCCCTGCTTCCTCCGTGGTTTTTGCCTGAACTCTGACCCCAGCCTGGATTTTCCTGGTGAACGCAGCTCCGAGCTGGCTCCCCAGGCCCTTCTGCATGGTGGCCCCAGGTTACCCAAAGCTCCTGGAAATAGGACAGAGCTACCTCCTCATTGCTTAGTGATGCAGACAACACTGGGTGATGGGGGGGGCGGGGGCTGCTGAAAGCTACAGGGGAGTGGGGGTGGGGGGGGTCCTCCAAAATGACACAGAGAAGACACGAGGCTCATCTGCAGGCCTGACACACAGGGCTTGGCCTTTCCATGGTAAATGCCAAGGACGGCACATCCACCTTGCCCGTGTAACCAGGAAAATAGCTCTGGTCCTCAGTCCAAGGTGGGGGACCATTTTAGCAAAAGAGAAGAAGCAGGAATGAGTCATGCCCCTCAGCTCCAGGGTCTCTCCCAGGCCCTCCGGGGCTGCCAGCACTGCAAATAACCCGGGTCAGCCCGACACGTCCGGCTCCCTCAGGTCCGGCCAGCGGCGGGCATTCCCGCCCCTCCCTGCTTGCTGGCAACCAGCCAGCAATCCGGTCACACACTCGGGCCGGCCGGGGAGCGGCCAGGGGCCTCCTTCGGGGCTGGCCTCAGGCCAGCAGCAGCTCTGAAGAGCAGAAGCTGCAAAGCGATATACCTTGAGCTGAATCTGGTCAACCGTGGGTTTTGCCATTTGCAGAAATACCATACTTGGGCACCCCAGAACAAGCACGCGGCTGAGCAGAACTCCACGGAGTTCGAAGTCGGGGAGCTGACGCCCAGAGAGGCATTCGAGGCAGCCCCCAGTGAGACCGCTGGGCGGAACTCTGGCCCTCCCTGCCAGCCACCCTCTGCTCCCAGGCCAAGGAGTCACCGTCTCAGTGCCTCCTCCTGCTCCAGGGTCCTACTGCTGCTGTGTTCCCCCAGGAGACGTTAAGTCTGGGCCCCGCAGACCGTGGACCACTCCGAGCGCCCCGGGCTCTGCACCCGACTCCCCCAGCCGTCCCCTACGGGCTGTCCCAAACCGGCACTCTGTCCTGGAGACCTCACCCACCAAGGCCCGGAGCAATGGCACTCAAGCTTTCCACTGCCTCAGCACTCCAAGTATGTCCCCGGACGGCACGACACAAACCCAAAGGTGTCTGTGGAGGCTAGTTCCCAAAGATACATCCACCTGGCACCCGTGAATGACAACGTCTTTGGAAAAGGTGTCTTCAGATGTAATCGAATTATGCAAACGTAATTAAGTTCAGGATCCTGAGATGAGATCATGCTGGCTCTGGGGGGGGGGGGGGCTAAATCCAATGAGACTGTCCTGAGAAGAGAAGAGAAGAGAAGAGAAGAGAAGAGAAGAGAAGAGAAGAGAAGAGAAGAGAAGAGATGAGAAGATAGGAAGGAGAAGATTTAAGGATTCAGGCAGAGAAGGGAGGGACGCATCTACAAGCCAGGGAGGGCCAAGGGCCGCCAGCCACACCAGAGGCCGGAAGCGACAAAGAAGGATCATCCCCTAGAACCTCCGAGGGAACGTGGCCCTGCCGATGCCTCGATTTCAGACTTCTCGTCCAGCTCCCTTCGCTCCCACTCAAGAACGCACATGAGAACACCAGGGCAATGCCATTATCATAGGACCATCTCGCATCCACTCGAATTTGCGTACAGAGAAAAAACAAACCATTTTTCAAACGACTTCGCCGTTTTGTCTATTGTCAAACTATTTTTAACTTTTAACGACTATCACCAAGAACTGGGAACACATTCACAAGGCTCGTGACCCCTGGCCCAGAACCTCCTGCCTGGGGGTGAGCTTGGGAAGGGTTTTCATCCGTGACAAGCCAGACTCACCTTTCTCCTGAGCCATCTCTTGCAGACAGAAGTAGATGACTCTGGCTCCCAGGCTGAAGCCAATCAAGGTGACAGGTCGCCGGCCCTGTGGGGAGACAGGACACAGGTGTCTGGGGGATGCACAGCCAGTTCCGGCAAAGCATCAGCCCTGACAAGGACGGCCCCCTGCACACCCCTTGGTGCCCGCCTCACGCTGAATGAATCATGCATGTGCTATTCCTGTCCTGGAGCTCTGATGTCTTAATTAATTAACTAATCTTATTTGAGAGAGCGTGGGGGAGAGGGGCCGAGGGAGAGAAGGAATCTCAGTGCGGAGCCTGATGCAGGGCTTGATCCCCTGACCCTGAGATCATGACCTGAGCCGAAATCAAGAGCCGGACGCTCAACCGAATGAACCACCCAGGCACCCCCAGAGCTCTGATGTCTTAATCAGGACGGGCAGGGCCCTCATTCATGCAGGAGTGCACCTGCTGTGGAACTGCAGGCAGCCTCTGGCTGGGTTAATTCCCTTTCATCTCCAACCATCATCCGGCCACTGTCTCTTCTCCCCCAGGGGACAGGACTCAACTATCAGGTGGCAAATGACTGCAGGATAGCGGGGCCCTTCTGGAGCCAGGAAGAGGAGGAGGAAGGTACCCCCAGGGGTGATGACGGGTAAAGAGGCAGAGACAGATGAGGGATAATTGTTCTGTTTCTGGATAGAAAGGTGGGACATGAAATCAGGCAGTAAGTTCGACATGGGGACAAGGGAAATCTTCTGACTAAAGAACTTGCGGAAAAGGCAACTCATAAGAAGAAGCAAGTTCCCTGAGGTGTCTGGGTGCAAGTTCTCCATGGAAGGAGGAGGAAGGAGCAGAGGAGCTCCAAAAGGTCCGGTCGGGTCCTGCCAGTCTATTCCTTTTCCTTGTTTTTGTGCCAAAATGTGTATCCCTCCTCTCTCTACCCCCGCCCCCCTCTACGACAACAGGAAACCCTTGATCAAATAGTATCCCCGTCCTGCAGGAACTTTGTGGCAACGGCTGCTGGCCATCCCCCGACACCCACTCTCCCTGGGTCCCTGGGAACAAACTCCTGAGTTTTTCTGGCACACAGCTCCTCGACCAGGGACGAAGTTTCTCCGACTCCCCTGCAGCGAGGGATGGCCAAGGGAGGAGAGGGGAAGCAACTGTGTGTCTACGCCTTTCCCTTCACTTGCCTGCCTCCAACTGTCTGCAGTGTCCATCTCAAACTGAAGGAGAGACTGAACGCTGAGGACGTGTGGCCATGACGTTGAAAGCCACCCACGTGAGGCAGAGTGACAGCCCCCGGGAGACGGTCCCATCCTAACCCGTGGGCCCTGCGAATGCCACCTTATATGACAAAGGGGGAGGCAGGAGAGTCCGAGTCAGACAGGTGACCTGCTGGCAGAAGCAAGGGACAGAGAGAAAGATCTGAAGATGCCACACTGCTGGCTCTGAAGACGGAGGAAGGGGGCTCCCAGCCAAAGATAGCAGGTGGCCTCTGGCAGCCGGGGGAGGCAGGGAAGTGGATGCTCCCTGGAGCCTCCATAAGGAACGCGGGCCTGCGTTTTAGATTTTCATTTATTTTTCCTTAATGTTTGTTTATTTTTGATAGAGTGCGAGAGAGCGGGGGAGGGGCACAGAGAGAGGGGGACAGAGGATCCGAAACAGGCTCCAGGCTGACAGCAGTGAGCCCCACGTGGAGCTTGAACCTACGAACCATGAGATCATGACCTGAGCCGAAGTCAGGTGCTCAACTGTCTGAGCCACCCAGGTACCCCTATTATTTATTTACTTTGAGAGAGAGAGAGAGAGAGAGACAGAGCGAGCGCATGGACAGGGGAGGGGCAGAGAGAGAGGGAGAGAGAGAATCCCAAGCAGGTTCTGAGCTGTCAGCACAGAGCCCAACGTGGGGCTTGAACTCACGAACCGTGAGACCATGACCTGAGCCGAAATCAAGAGTTGGATGCTTAACCGACTGAGCCACCCAGGTTCCCCACCCCCCTGCCATTTTTAGATTTCTGACCTCAGAGCTGTAAGATAATAAATTTGTGTTGTTTTAAGCCAGTATGTCTGGGGTAGTTTGTTACAGCACCACGAGCAAACGAATACACACCGCATTGCCCTGGATGCTGATACCCGGGCTATTCCACGGGAGAGGATAAATGTCTACCTTGTTTAAGCCGAGGCCACTCTGGTCTCTGCCTTACTTCCAAACCTGTCACAGGACCTCCCTATTTCTTCTGGCACAGACACAGAAATCAGACGGGGGTTTGGGGTCTCAAGCAATTTACCCGCTGTGGCAGAAACTGCTAGCTGTCCCTCAATATCCATCCTCCCCTTCCCATAGCTGAATTTCAGCTGGGTTCACTGACACCCAGAATAAAGACGGCGTCCCCCAGCTTCTGCGGCAGTAGGCGTGGTCCTATGGTGAGGGTCTGGCCAATGAGACGTCAGTGGAAAGGCTACAAGGCCTTTCTTTTTCCTGCTTACCTGGAGGGCGGATGCTGGCATCTGGTACCACGAGGTCAAGACCCCCTACAGCAGAGCAACAAGCCAGACGGCCCTGGGCTGCCTCGTCATGGCACAGTGTTCTAGCGCAAGACTGCCTTCCTAGGCTTCTCCTCGAGCAATAAACTCCCACCTCGCTTAAGCCACCGTTATTTGGGGTTTTCTCTCGCCGCTAAAACTAACCCCAACCGCACAGTCATCTCTGGAACTTTTCCCCAAACTTCTGTTTCCATTTACTCAAGTTTATTCTGAAGTTACGGGGGGGGGGGGGGCATGCAGTTTCATTTCCCTGGTAGGTACTGGATTCAAATTTTAAAAGTATTCTGATTGTTTATCTTCCTGATCATTTTACACGGTATTTGGACCACGGGACATCTGCTCAGATGGTGGCTCTAGACTTCCAGGAGGGAACACCTGCCCTTGTCCCTTCCCTCAACGTCCCTGTTATTCAGTCTTCACCTCACTACCTGCGAGAAACGCACAACCTACAATTCTCACTGGTCCTTCCTGGGATATTCTTGTGACTTGGACTGTAGGGGCAGTGAAGGCCATCCACCCCCAAAAAGCCACTAGACTACCTCCACGTGGGCTTGTCTTTAGGGCTGACATCTGTGCACAAGTCAGTTTCCACACTTCCCTACTTCCCTGCACCTCCCCCAACAGCCCAGGTACCTGCTGCCGGGAGAGCAGGATGTGGGCCAGGTGCTTGCCAACCTCTGCGGATCGATGGAGACACACGCCCCAGGGGTTGTCGATGACGTTGGCGACAGTGAGGAGTGAGGCTGGCCAGGTCAGGGCAGCCACGATACCTGGGGAGGTGGGAGATCAGTGATGAAAGCAGTGGGCGGAGGTCCTTCTCGGGAAGTGGTGGGCTGGCCAACGGATGCCCGAGTGAATGTGTGCAGAGTCTTGAACTTGGAACCTGTTAAGTTTTCCAAGTGCTGTCAAACTGCTATTAGAGCAATGAAGAAAGCTGACGCTCGTGCATTGCTGACTCATGGACTAAATTCCTTCTGTTCAAGCATCGGTCATCAGTGAGATGCCAAAGATGGCCTCAGTTTGTCACCCGACCCTGTATCCTCCCGCTTTGTGTTATAATTCTGCAGGGCCCGGGCCCCTGCCCCTGCCCTGCCCTCCACTCTAGCCTTGGCCATGTGAGTTGCTTAGGCCAATGAGCTATTAGTCGACGTGAAGCTTGAAACGGTTTTGTGCGTTGGGTCCAGGCTCTCACGCACTTCTAGCGCTGGTGTGGGCTAGCCTGCTGATCCCAGGAGGAGGTGAGAGACAAATGGAGCAGGGCCGAGTTGTCCTAGTTGCCCCAGACCAGGCTAGCCCAGATCGGCGGACATTTGGCTGACCCACGGACGCATGAGCAGGCCCACCTGAGATCAGCCAAATGAAGCCTTATGACTTCTCAGCTATTATGAGAAATGATTGCTGTTTTAAGCTACTGAGTTTTGGGGTTGCTTGTCATGCAGCAATAGCTAACTGATATGCCGTGTGACAACGTGATTGGCTGTTTACCGGTCGCCTCCCCACAGAGACCATAAACTTGATAGATAGGAATGCAGTCTTAACCTCTCTGTGTTCCTAAGACCCAGCACCAGGGTCACCCGGCTCACCAGGGGCCTCAGGCATGCAAAGATATGCTACTGGTGTGAGTTGGGAGCTGTGGGCCTGCTGCTGGCGGTGGTGGCCGGGTTGGGGGGTGCTTACCAGACAACACTGTGTACTTCAGGGCCTCCTGGGCTACCATGTTGGCGAGACCACTGAGGATGGTCTCCAGGGCATTGCCGAGCTCCATCAGGTACTTGGCCTCCCAAGCCAGGCAGTACTGCTCGCGGCTGCGGGCCAAGGCCGCCCACGGGGCGCTGAAGGTACCTAGGGGAGAACGCAGGTAGGTGGGGGGGGGGTGTGTCTCTGCTGTCTGTGACAGAGGGTGGCCCACCCCACCTTCCCAGACAGGTGGTGACAGGGGACCGCTTGCCCTTGTGGGGAGACAGAGCCCCTCCCCCCCGCTGCTGAGCGTCAGCTGTTAGCAGAGCAGACAGAGTGCAGCGCCACCTTGTGAGTCAGCAGGCTGGGGTTCAAGTCCCAATTGTGCATTCAGTAGTAGCCGGGTGACCCGGGCATACCACTTTCCTACCCTGAGCCTTACTGCGCTTATCTGTGCAGTAGGAGATGAGTATTTATCTCCTTCTATAAAGTGGGTAGGAATGAAGTCTTTGAACTTCCATGCATGTGAAGTGCTACTCTGTCTCTCCGTGCAGAAATTCTGGCATCAGCTGCCGGGGACATACAACAGGAACGTGCACTGCACACCGGGACGGGCAGCTGGCTCTGTGAACCAGTGGCAGGTCATTCAACAAGCTCGGGCTGGGAAACAGTCTGGAAGCTTGGGGCAGAGGTATCTGAGCCCGGCTCTGCCACGATCTTGCTGGGTCAGCCAATGCTTCTGGGCCTCATTTTTCTCACTTAGGGACGAGTTAATGGGGAGATGTGGACAGCACCACCACAGTGACCAACGTCAAGCAGGAAGTATAATGTCGACTGTCTGCCTCCCTCCTTTTCCTTGCTCTGTGCCCTCCTTCTGCCCCTAGGATAGTGTCACCTCTCTGCATGACACTAGCCCTCTGCCCTCCGTGATGTGGCCCCTGCCTCCTTCCCAGCCCCTCCCTCATCAATGCCTCACTTACGCCCTGCCCTTCAGAAACACATTTCACCTCACGGCCTCTGAAATAGGGTGCCACAATTAGCCTGATTTAAATTTTTTTTTTACGTTTATTCATATTTTGAGAGACAGAGCGTGAGTGGGGGAGGGGCAGAGAGAGAGGGAGGCACAGAATCCGAAGAAGGCTCCAGGCTCTGAACTGACAGCACAGAGCCCGACGTGGGGCTCGAACTCACAGACCGTGAGATCATGACCTGAGCTGAAGTCGGACGCTTAACTGACTGAGCCAGCCAGGCGCCCCCAAATTAGCCTGATTTTATAACTGAGGAAACCGAGGCATCCAGCCCTCTGGCTGGGCACAGACAGGGACATGCACACATCATGCTGTCACTCTATTCTGGGAGAAGGGAAAGGGGCCCAGGAGGATGCCTGACCAGTCCCCCCGCCCCATGCTTTCCTGCCTGTGGCCCCAGTGACCTTTCCAAAACAGAACTCTCCTCCCACCCCCACCGAAACCACCATTTCCTCCCTTCACTCCTACTTGCCCTTGAGCTTGTAGTTCAATCACCTCTTCCACAGGGAGGCTGCGTGGCCCCTCTGGCGGAGCAAATGCCTTTCCACCGTAAGTTCTCATACGGCCTGCAGTCACACGCTTACTTTTGCGACCGTCTGTGTGACGCACGTCTCCCACAGCCTGTTTGCCAAGGACCAGATTCTCAAGGCCCAGTGACGTGGCACAGGGTAAAACTCATGAAAATGCGATGATGAGTGAATGTGCACCATCAGCTTCCCGGAGGCTTTGGGTTCTGGACGTCCACTACCTGCCCGACTCAGAGGTGTCATCCCTACCTAAGGGCGCCATGTGGACACGAGGACCACCCTGGAGCTGCTCCCTGCTCTGCGGGGACCCTGCCATGGCTCTGCAGCAGCTCAGGGTGGAGAGCAGGGGCGGGGGAGGGGGGGCGGTGGGCAGAGTGAGGGGGAGGAAAGTAGGCCGTGCCGGGTCACCGGCCTGGGCTTGCACCCGGCTCAGTAGCTTCCTGGTCGCTTGGCTCGCAGCTAGCCAGGCCGCCCTTGTGGGCCTCGGCTTCCACATCTGTAAGAATGGATGATACCTTCTGACTTCCGAGTGTCGTGGGGCTCACGTGAGATGTTGCATGAATAGCATTCGATACATGTAAAGCACTGTATTGCCCCGTGGCCCAGAACACGGGGTGTGGGGCCAGACAGAAAGAAGAGTGGTGAGTTCTGCCCCAGTCCCTGGCTACCCAAGTGGACCCTGAGCAGCCCTTACGAGCCTCAGTTTCCTCATCTATAAAATGGGGGTGACACTGATGCCCACCTCCCCGGCTTGGAGTGAGAGACCAAGAGAGCGAGGCAGGCAACACGCTTGGGTTAGTGCCTGGGTTAGTTCCTGTTCCCTACAAAGCGGTGGTCATTATTGCGTATAATCCTATCCAACGAAAGGGTGGGTCAGGAGACACGGGTTTGAATCCTGCATTAGCCACGCCCCTGAGCTCACGTGACCGCCTTGGGTTTTGCCCTCCTGCCAGATCAGGACAGGAAAGGCCCCCACCTCAGAGGGTGGATGTGAGGCTCTCGGGAGGTAACGCATACAAGTTCCCATTGAGAGGGTAAAACGTCTGACTCAGGGTAGGCGCGGGCGAAGTGCTCAGCTGACACTAGAGGCCCGCTGTGTGCGGATGGGGCCTGGCGATCACATACCAATGAGACTGGCACCTGGGAAGGCCGCCACACAGAGATGGGGCATTTTCTCACTCGCTTTCTTCTGCGTCACGTAGAAGGACTGTGGCTTCCAGCCTCAGAGTCCAGAGATTTGGAAACTCCGGAGGCTGTCAGCATGGGTCTGGCTGGAATGTTCCAGATTCCCTGGCCCACCCTGCTCCCTCTCTCTCAGTGATGAACTGTTTACGGAGCCTCACACTGGGCACTTGCAACAGAGAGCCAGGCAGTGGGTGGACCATGGTGTTAGTCCTCGATGCCACCCTGGTTGGCCTCTCCCCCAAAACACAGATTCAGATTAGAGCAGCAGAGGGAACTAATGTTTGCGGAAAGTCAATGAGAAACCAGGTGCCTTCCATGTGCTCTGTTTAATTTAAACTTTGTAAGTGTCTTGAAAGGCAGAGATAATTTGTTCTACTTCACAAATGAAGCAGCTGAGGCCCAGAGAGGTTAAGTAACTTGCTTGAAGTCACGCAGTCAAGATGTACTGATCTCGCACCTACTTAAAAGTCCTTTCTCCTTGAAGCCATATGCTTCAATCCTTTGCTCTTTCCCACTTGCTCTGAGGATAAATACAAACTCCTTGCCATACCTCACATGCTCCAGCACGATCTGACCCTGCCCACACTGTCTTCTAGCTCCCTGTTCCAGCCATCCTGTGGTCCTTTGTACCTGCTGCCCCTTTACTTAGTGTATACTTCCTGCTCCTTCTTACCCAGTTAACTCCCAGTCCTTAGCCCAAAGTCACTTTCTCCAGGACCCTTTCCCTCATTCCCCAGAAACACTCCTGATTTCCTCTATTGTGCCATCCATAGAACTTCCCTGTAATTACTGCTCAGTGGTCTTTCTTCCACCCGGGACCGTAAGTTCCACGAGAGCAGAGGCCGTGACTGTGCCGCTCACCACTGAATTCCTAGGGCCTGGCTCAGTGTCTGGCAGGTGGTATGAAGATACCCTATAAATATTGCTCAATGGAGGAATTAATAGGTGAATGGGTGGGTGAATGGATGGATGGGTAGATGGATGGTTGGGTGGATGGGTGGATAGATGGATGGATGGATGAATGAATGGGTGGTTGGCTGGATGAATTGATAGACAGTTGGATGGGTAGATAATAGATAAATGCATGGATAGATGCATAGATGGGTGGATACATGGATGAGCGGGTGGAGAGATGAATGAGTGGATAGGTGAGTGGGTGGATGGGTAGGTGGATGGATACATGGATGGAAGGGTGGATGGATGATGGATGGACGGCTAGGTAAATGGGTGGGTGGATGAATGGACAGATAACTGGATGAATGATGGATGGATGGGTGTGTGGATGCATCAGTGGATGAGTAGATGGGTGGATGGAAGGGTAGAGATGGTTGAGTAGGTGGATTGTTGGGTAGGTGGATGGAAGGCTGATGGATGGGTGGGTGTGTGGATGATGGATGGATGTGGGTAAGTAGATGGACAGTTGACAGATGGATAGATGGATGGGTGGGTAGGCGGGTGGAAAAATGGATGTGTGGATAGATTGGTGGATAGATCAATGGGTGGATGGACACGGGATAAAGTCATCTCACCTCCTTGAGCCTCGGTTTCCTCCTCTGCAAAATGAGGCTCCCCTCCCCACCCTCTAGAGACATCCACAGGCAAGAGCCTAGGCTGGGGTCTGGCCCACAGCAGCAGTCAGAGTCATTCAACACCCACCTCTCCCCGCTCCACTCCCCCACCCTCATCCTTCTTTGCTTTGGCCCCGGTCCTCACGGTATTTGCCAGACGCCAGCCACCCTGTGATGGCGATGGTGATATGCAGCTGCCTGCCTTCTGTCAGAGGCAGAAATGTGAACTCTTCAATGGCCCCGACACGCTTCTTCATCTTGTATCCTAAAGACGTAGATACAAAAATGAGGATGGGATTAGTGGGAGTGGCTCTCTGTGCTCTCAAACTCACAGTGAGTGCCAACTGTTTGCCTTGCCCCTGGAAACATGTCTCATTTTTTCAATCGTTAAAGGTAGGTGCCATTATTGTCCCCGATTACAGCCAAGGGTCAGAGGCTTCCAAAGGCTGGCCAGCTCTAGTGGCAGAGCTGGGGCTGGAACTTGCTGGTCCATTGTGACTCCGTTGGTTCTATGTGTTTTCTCCTGCCCATGCGTGTCATGGGTGTAATATACGCCTCTCAAAAAAGCGGATCAAACTGACGATGATTCTCAACACGGGGAGGGATGGACCCCACCTGAGGAGTGGAACAGGAATCTCTGTGTGTGACTGGGGGGCTACTGGCACATATGATCTGGAAAACCCACCCAGGAGACACTGGTAATTCCAGGGTATCCTCGTGGCCTCTGAACATGAAGAAGCCCAAGTGTTTCCGAGGTGGCCTGCCTGGAGATTTCCTGGATGGAGACCAGCAGGTCCAATCAGACCCTCCTCAGAAAATCTGTACAGGGGCAGGTGCTCACATCCAGCTCTTTTCTGACCCACGCCAGGCTCCTGGGGCAGGTCTGTGGGATGCCTGCTATGGGTTCTGGCGGGGCTGGGACCCAGCGTGAGAAAAGCCGTATCCTCCTCCGTCCCCGGGGGAGCCATCTTGGGTGAGAATCTGGGCATGTTTTGGAACAGCCGGGCCCCCCCTGGCTGAAAATCCCCCCTAGGCCACCACCCCTGTGGAGCCTTACCTGTCAGGCCGGCTCCAGCCGCACCAAACAGCGAGGTCAGGACAGCGATGCCGGCCACTGAGCCCAGAGCCGCTGCCCCGGCACTGCCGATGATAGTCGCAGCGCCGGCGGCAACAAGAGGGGCAGCCAGACCCCCGGTGACGCCTGCAAGAACAATCCATGGTTGGTGAAGATGGGAAGATGCGGCCCACTGGGCTCTTCCCCCATCAGCTGCCCAGTGCCTTCCGTGGATGCTTCTAACGCTAATGAACGCGCTTTCTGCTGACAGAGCACCTAGTGCGAGCTGGGGCCACCTCCCAGCTGCCCTCCTTACGCTCTCCTCTCTAGCTTCGAGCCTGGCACCGTCCCTGGCTCCGCACTGGCCCACGTGCCCCCGGCTCAGCCTGGGCTGGCCTTACCGATCACCGTCCCGCCTCCGACAGTTGCCAGGCCTATCAGGAGATAGCGTTTCCATTTCCTCCGGTTTTCCTTCTTCTTCCGGGATGCCTCAGCCGTTCTGGGGGAAAAGAGGTTGGTCGCTAGGGCTGGCTGTGCCCGGGAGCCCGTGAGGCCACCCCGCCCCACTCAGCCCCCAAGACTGGGATCGATGCTGCCATGCAGAGCAAGGTACCAAAGTCACCCCGGGCCCATCGACGGTTTTAAAAAGCTGAAAAGTTTCTACAACCCAGCTGGGAAATCCCAGCGAGCGGGACGTGCTACTTACCCGACGGATCCATCCTAACAGGGTTGCGATTTGAATAACAAAAAGACAAAAAAACAATAGTAATAGCAAGAGCACAAAAAAAATATCTTTGAACAGACGGACCCAGAATGAGTAGCAAATACAATCACAGACTCCGTCACCGCCATCTTCCCATCCCTCCCTGCCCCCCACCATCTGATCCCAGCTCCCTCGGGAAAGGTCTGCCAGTTGGAGACCTTGGCCTTGGGGCAATAGCCAGAATCGGTCAGACTTGACACTTAAAAGCTATCAAGTGGAGCAGAAAGGAGGCACGTGGGGTGAACGGGGTCAGGCGAACGGGAGAATGGCCGCTGTGAGTGTCCCTGAGCCTGGCTCTGGCGTCTGGCGAGCAGCCCTCGCTGCTGTGGGGCAAGAAGGAGGAGGACGAGGGACCAAGGGCAGGTCGGTGAGGTCTTCGCGAGCTCGAACTCTGAGCTGACGGTGGAGTTTGGACAGCAACTCAACGTATGGTGTGATAGCAGACGATAATGATAAAGAGGGAAAATGGTTAATATTTACTGAGGATTAATTCCTTCTCGCCGGCCACTGTGCTTTGTATTTCACGTGGGTTATCTTATCCTGGAAGCAGGATCATTATTGTCCGAGCTGGGCGCTCAGGATCTGCTATGCCTTCTGGTTCCCTGCCAGCTCACCTCTACAAATTCTTGTCCTACGTCCCTCCTAGGTGTTCAGGACAGCCCTTTGCAGCTACTTCACTACAGGGAGGCGGAAACATGGAAGATAAAAGCCTCCATGCACGGGGCGCCTGGGTGGCTCCGTGGGTCGAGCGTCCAGCTTCAGCTCAGGACGTGATCTCACGGTTCATGAGTTCGAGCCCCACAGAGTTCGGGCTCTGTGCTGTGAGTGCGGAGGCTGCGTCAGATCCTCTGTCCCCCTCTCTCTCCGCCCCTCCCCCACTTGCATTTTCTCTCTCTCTCTCTCTCTCTCTCTGTCAAAAATAATAAACATTAAAAAAAACATCTCCATGCACACCACAGGTGCTGGTTTCCCAGGGCTGAAATTCATGCCAGCAGACGTGGGATGAGGCGTGAACGCTGTGCACCTAGCCAAGTGGAAGGCAAGGTGGCGACACAGAGTGTGGGTTCTGACATCAGAATTCGACCCTGTGAACTTGACTCTGACCTCTGCGGTGTGGTACTGGAGCACCAGGTTCGATTCTCCCTGCCTGCACTGGCCCTCCCCGCAGAAAGAGGACATCCTTGCCCTGTGGAACTGAGGGGCCCCGTGACCCACTTCAGCCACTGAAACGTAGGCAGGAGGGAGCTGTATCACTTGTGGCACAATCTTTAAGAGTCAGTCAGATGAGTGTCCTGCTCTGCCCTGAATCAGCAACGTTCCAGATGGAAGTCACTCTGTCACCCCAGGCCCAAGACAGCGTGGACTAAAGCCACCGGGGTGTGCAGTGGACAAGTACTGGGAAACAGGACCCACAGCTTTGCTGCTGTCAGCCATCGAGATGTGGAGGTCATTTGTTACTGCAGCAAAACCCAGTCCATCCCGATGGGAGAGCCACTTACTAACTGTGTGACTAAGCACCAGTCTGACCTGCCTCGCCCAAGTGGGGATAATAATAGCACTTAATCCCTGGGGGCGTCATGAGGGTAAGTGAGATCATCCACATCCAGTGGCTGGCATATTGTAATGGGTCGGTATGTTTGCTGCTATTATCGTTCTTTTTATTACCACGACTTATTCCTACACACAAGGCTGGAGATACACTTTGGCCCTTAATTGCTAGCACCATTCCAGGCAAACAGGAAGACTGGGAATGAGCTGCTTTCGGCAGGGTTCAAGGTCTGAGGTAAAACGCAAGCTGCTGAGGACGTGCCATAAGATCGCGCACTGCGACAAGCGGCTGGGTCTGTGAATCAGCGGCATCTCGTTTAACCAACTCGGGCTGGGAAACAGTCCGGAAGTTCGGGGCAGAGGTATCTGAGCCCGGCTCTGCCATGATCTCTCTGGGTCAGCCAATGCTTCCGAGCCTCGATTTTCTCCCTTAGGGCCTGGCGATGGGGGGATATGGACAGCACCACCGTAGCGATATATGCAGTATAACCCCGACTGTCTGCCTCCCTCCCTCCCCACCTCTGTGTCCTCCCTCTGCCTTGAGTGAGGGCAGCGTCACCTTCCCGACATGACACCTGGCCCCTGCCTCCTTTCCAGCTTCACTGCTCATTACTTTCTCACACTCTGCCCTCCAAAAACACACTGCCTACGCCTCAGTCCCTGTGCTCCTGGGACCTCCACGGTTTCACCTTCTCACCTTCCTTTGACTGGCTAAACATTAGTCACCATTCAAGATGACATCACTCCTCCTCCAGGAAGCCTGGCTGAGCCCTGACTCTGGGGCCCCTAACCCTCTGTCCTCAACATGGAATTCTAGACCATTGTTTTTCAAAGGGTGGGGCTTTGTCTCAACTGCATCACAAGCCCCCAGGGTAGCTGTTAAAAGCACCCACGGCAGGGGGGGGGGGCCCTGGGTGGCTCAGTCGCTTTAAGCATGGCACTTCGGCTCAGGGCACGATCACACGGTTCATGAGTTCGTGAGTTCGAACCCCACATCGGGCTGTCTGCAATCAGCACTGTCCCCCCCTCTCTGCCCCTCTCCTGCTTGCACATATTCTCTCTCTCTTAAAAATAAATAAACGTTAAAAGGAGAAAAGGCACCACTTCCTGGGCCAGAAGCTCTGGGCAGGACGGTAGGAAAGCTGGACCTGGAACAAGCCGTCCAGGGACCCTCTGTATCTTGAGTTGGAGGATTGCACAGATAGGACCTTTCTTGCTCGCCACCCTCAGCAGCTTGTCCAGGGCTTGGGACCTGGAAGGTGCTCAGAAAACGTTTCTTGAGCAGGACCTAATCACTCCAACAAGGACTGGACGTAAACGTATTGCTGCAGTATCTATCCCCCCAATCACTGCCCACATCTACAAAGCCAGCGCGGCATTTTGGCTAAATATTCAGCCAGAGAATAGGCCGATCACCATCAATAATAAAACTTCTGAGATATTAGGACAAATCTGGAATGTCATAAAAATCTCATAAATTTCTGCTCCCACATTGTTCCTGCAGCGACATCTGCACATCCATGATACTAGATAATCTTCCCTTTTAGCTGAGTTTATGGAAGGGGAAACTCAGAGCCTAAAGGGAATAAAATAACTAAAAAGCAAATGTGGTTCTTGAAGCTGTTTTATTTCAATGTATGAGTCCTGGTACAATCAAATCAATTTTACAAAGATTAGATGGATGATACACTCTAATCTCTAGTATTCAGCTTTGTATTATTGTTGGAATGTTCATAAAAATTTGCTGAATCAAAGAGAATACAGTATTTTCCCCAGAGTTATTCAGCTAATTCCCTCTCTAATGTTTACCTGAACTAATCTCCTTATTTAAGTCCCCAAATGTTAATAACTGTTTTGTACGTAAAATGAATAGCCTTCCCAATCATCGTTAATTATCACAGCATTTTACCCCTGCAATTAATTCCATTGTGTGAATTTCAACATCTAAAGCACCACAATGTTGGCTCGGAGTTACGTCTACAATGCTTCCTACATTAGGAAGTGGGAATTCAGATCACAACACTAAATCCAAATGGAACCCTGTCCCCATCACTGACTGCCTACGGGTTAGATACCAGGCCAATCTCTGCCATCCTACCTATGGTCCTGGCCACATTCATGCCTTAGGATGCTAGAAATGACCTTGAGTTGGCGTTCCATGTGAGCCTTCCCAGGCCAGAGGCTGAAGCCATAGATAGTGAAGGGCGAGACACCCACACCGCCCGTCTCACGGATCCACAAATAAATGTCGCCCACGGCTATCTCCTCTCCCAAGACAGGGTGGTTCTTACCCTTATCACCATCACCACCACCTTCTTGTTGTTTTCTTTTTTAATCACCTTCTCCAGTTCACAGATGGTGAGTTTATTTCTGGGAGGTCTGGAGACACTTTCCTAGTAAACACTCAGAAAGCCCCGTTAAGAATTATCTTTACTGCTTTTTTTCAGAAGGAAGGAAGGAACTGGGGCTTGTCAACCATGAGGGGAGGGATGTACTAAGGGCCGTTCAGAGGGATATGGTAGTTGAGTCTGAAGGTGCCACTGGCCAGTGGTACAACCTCGGGTGAGGCAGTCAGCCCTCTGACCTTCTGTTTCTTCTTCTGCGAAACCCTCAGGGGCTTGTGTGCCCATCTTGTCCCGCATCTACTAAGGGCTCAGTGAAAGTTAGACGTTGACCATGTCATTCTGATGTGATCAGTATCAGCCTCCAGCAGCACAGCAGCCAATATTTACTGGCACCTACTATGTGCTAGGGCATTCTTCCAAGTTTTTGATATGTAGCCGTTTGATCCTTGCAACAGCCCTATGACGGGGATACTGCCATTACCCCCATGTAGGAGGTGAAGGAAATGAGGCACAGAGAAGGGAGGTCACCAAGCCTGTGGGGGAAGCCTGGATGGCCTCAGGGCTCAGACGGGGACCTGAGAATAGCAATGTGGTACCTTACACCTGAACTAGAGTAGCAAAGGATCGCCTCAGGGTGTCGAGTGATAAGCTCACCTTGCAGAAATGCAAACCTTGGAGCTAAAAGAAACCTGCACAAAATTTGATCTTGTACTTGTGTAGGTGAAAAAAAAACTGGTGCTGTTGACCAGAGAGGGAAAGCCACATGCCCAGGGCCACACAGACACTTAACAGAATCACGCTGAGACTAGGCTGAGCCTAGGTCTCCTGGCCCAACAGTTGTTAGCTTCCTCTGGGTCTCAGACTCTTCCGGAGCCCACAGGTAGAACCTGGGAGGTCTCTATGGTCCCTAAATTGGAATTAAAAAAATTACACACGTGGAGTATTTTTTGAGGAAAGGGAATATCAGCAATGATGACTGTACTACAGCAAATGATGATGTTTATCAACTAGTTTACTCCATGCGAAGCCTGCTCAGAGCACTCGTATGAACTCATTTGAGCCCTACGAGAGACCTAGAAGGAGGGTGCTATTATTATCCCCATTTTGCAGAAAAGCAAACTGAAGCCCAGAGAAGTTAAATAATTTCCCCAATGTCACATGCCGAGAAGTGGCCATATTAGAACTTGTTTCACAGGGTCCCTGATCTGGCATTACTAGTATTATCAGAACAAATCCTCTGGACGATACGTTTTTTCGGATGATAAGATTTCCAAACAAATAGCTAACAAAACCAAATAGCTCTCCCTTCATCTCAAGGCGTGTGTGTGCATGTGTGTGTATGTGTGTGCGTGCGTGGGCGATACATCCAAAGAATCTGGGCGGTGCTTGTGGTTATGGGAATTGGCCTGGCTCCGGGTGTTTCTTTACTGACCCAGCTCTGGGAGTCAAAACAAGCCGGTTTTCAGGTGATTTCAACAGATCCAGTTTCCCCCTTTCTCAAGGAACCAACCCCTTCCTGGCAGGAGGGCAGCTCCAGCCCTGAACCTGGCTTCAAAGCTAACTTCCCAGTGGGGTTGAACTGGCTCAACCCGGCTGCTCAAAGATAGCCATGGCGGCCCAGACCAAAAGGACGCTGGAAGACGTGCCTGGTTCAAGGAGCCTGCAATTAGGCTGTGACTGGGATTGGCTTTATTGCTCTGGGATCAGATCCTGCGTGAGGTGTTCCCCAAGGAGCTGAGCTCTGGCCAAGTTACCAGGATACTTTCCCTCTGCACACTCCTGACCACACAGAGATAGCAAAGTCGCTCTGCAGCTGGTAGGTATAGGCGGCCGTGGGGGAAGGGAAGGCCTCATATCTACTGAGCACTTGCTCTGTGCCAGCCCCAGGCCAAGCCCTCTACGGGATCCCATTCGTTTTTCACAGTGACCCTGGGAAGACTCTATCCTTACACCCATTCTACAGATAAGAATAGTGTGGTTTAGAGACACGGCGGGGGGGGGGGGGGGGCGGGAAGCACCTGCCCAAGTTCAAAAAGCAGCTGGGTGTCAGAGGTAGGACTTTAATCTAGGCCACTCCAGCCCATGGACAAGACGTCATGAGAGCCTGAGGCGGAGGAGCGGGGTGTTGGGGCCATCAGTGTTAAAGTTATAGACTCACAGGCCTCAGGAATAATCCATTCGACCCCCATTTCCTACAATTGAGGACTGGGGCCCCCGAGAGGGGAAGCGACTTGGTAAGGCCACACAGCAAGTCAGGGCTGCACTGGGACTCTCGGTCCAGTGCTCCTTCCACTTCAACGGACCATCTCTTAATGGGGTGGTGGGGACAGAAGGGGAACCTCTGTTATCCGAAAAGTGCAATTCCTGATTCCTGGCAAGTGGAGCTAGGGTCACAGGGCTCCCTTACTCAGATTCCTCCTCTTTGGTTTCCTTCAGGCTCTCAAGGAACGTCTCTTCAAGGAGATCCAGCTCCCCCACGGGCACTTGGAAGAGGGAGGTCATGTGGCAAATGAGGACTCGGGCCCGTGCATCATAACACCCTTGAAAGAGAGACACAAGGGCAGAGAATCAGTTTGGCCTTTAAGCACAGAGACATTAACAGCGGTGTAACGGATAAAACCCACACCCTGGAAACGTCCTACATGCCCAACCCCAGGGAAGCGGTCCGTTAAACCACAGGACAGACTCCCAGACGGAATAGCGCGCAACAATGAAAACCACTGATCGGGAGTAAGGTGGTCTTTTTCACCAGTCAAATGAGCAAAGATGAGTTTTTTCCAACCCCAGAGCTGTGAAGAAGGTGGTGAAAACAGGTAGGTGCTCGAGGACATCGCTGCTGGGAGTGTGTGTTGATTTTAACCGCCGAGGGCAGCAATTTGACAATATGGATCAAAACCTGAGCACAGTGCACACCCCCAAAATCGTAGAGACAGAAAGGAGAATGGCTGCCGGGGGCTAGGAGAGGGGACAAGGGGAGTCAGTGCTGATGGGGACAGACTTTCAGTTTTGCAGGATGAAAAGAGCTCTGGAGATGGATGGACGGTGGTGGGACCACAACATGGCGAATTGGGGAATGCTACTGAACCATACACTTAAAAGTGGGTAAAATACTAAAGTATATGTTACGTGTATTTTGCCACAATTAACAAAAAGTGGGTGGGAGGAGGTGTGCATCCCCATTGGCCCAGGAATTCCATTTCTGAAACTCTAAATCTTTTTTTTAAGTGTTTATTTTTGAGAGAGAGACAGAGAGAGAGAGAGAGAGAGAGAGAGAGAGAGAGAGACAGAGCACGAGTGGGGGAAGGGGCAGAGAGAGAGGGAGATACAGAATCTGAAGCAGACTACAGGCTCCGAGCTGTCAGCACAGAGCCCGATGCGGGGCTTGAACCACGAACATGATCATGACCTGGGCCAAAGTCAGATGCTCAACCGGCTGAGTCACCCAGGTGCCCCTCTGAAACTCTAAATCTTAAGAAAACAATCCCAGATGTAGAAAACAGTAAGTGAAGGCCCTACTTTATAAGGTGAGAGTGATAACAATCTGGAGACTTCTAACATCAGGGGGTTAGACAGGTAAACCACAGCATGTCCACCCTGTGGAGAATAAGCCATTAAAAAAAAAAAAGATTCCTAAGAAGTTTGTAAATCTGAAAAAAATGCTTATGTAATGAAAGAAATTTTCAAATGGAGAGATTTCTTGATAATATGGCATCAGGGCCCAACTGAGGGAAAAAAAAAAAAAAAACAAAATACTGCATAGGAAAAAGGGAGAGAAATATACCAAATAGGATTTTTTTTCCATCTTTCCAAAATTATCCATAATGAGCTTGGGTTAATTTTCTAATTGGAAAAATTAAGCGATCAAAGGTGGTCTGTCCAAGCTCTATTTATTATAGCCCGGAAGCTTGTAAGAATGCATCAGTATCTGGTTAGTGCAGAGTGGGGGACCTGAGGGTGCCCCATGTCAGAGAGTGACACGGCTCAGCCACCCAAACGAGACTGGGAATACACCCATCCTCCTCCTTCACCCTCACAGCCCAAGGGCCCGGGACCCTTAGTTTATCCAAAAGCAGCTCTAATGCGTCCTTTCCCTGCTTCTTCCCCGCCCCCACCCCATTCCATTGGGAGGGCGGCCTTTCCGACCAGGACAGTCTGGTGGTCCCTGTTCTCTGTAGAGAACCTGGCCACATGGTGAGCTTAGCGGGGCAGCGAGGCCCCTCGGGGTGAGGCATGTCAGCACCTCAAGCCCCCAAACTGCCACCATAGTCTCCTGTCATCCGCTGACACTGGGGCTCCCCTCTGCCTCACCCAACTGGCTCCAAACTCTGGTGGGGACAAGAGGGGTGTTACTCGGACCCCTGAGTGCCACTCCCCCCCACCAAGAGATTCTGGTTCCATAGTGGTGGGACGGGCCCCCGGGGCCTGTCCCTGCAGGTGCACAGCCAGATTTGAGGACCACTGGCCTGGGGGCCGGGAGTCGGAGGCACAGAGCTGCTGTTACTCCTGACTCTGCTCTCGGGTCTCCCTCCCTCAGTCTCCCACTTGCCCTCCTTGATTCTTCCCCAACCCAGAAACAACTCCATGACTGGAGATGGGACTCCAGTCAGGGGTCTCACTGTGCTTTCTTTTTTCTTTGGTGATAATGAAGAAACTGGTCATGACAGAACCAAATCCAAACCCTAACTTGACCTATGAGACCCCCTGGTCAAAGTCCCTGACCTTGCCTTCTAGAATGTTCTTGCTTCAGGGCCTGTGCACTTGCTGTTTCCACTACCTAAAAAGGCTCATTCCTCAGATCTTCATGTGGGGCATCTCCCTATTCAGGTTTCTGTTTATTTTTTAATGTTTATTTTTGAAAGAGAGAGAGAGTGAGCGAGCACGAGTTGGAGAAAGGTAGAGAGAGAGGGAGACACAGAATCTGAAGCAGGTTCCAGGCTCTGAGCTGTCAGCACAGAGCACGGGGCTCGAACCCCACAAACCGTGAGATCATGACCTGAGCGGAAGTCGGATGCTTAACCGACTGAGCCACCCGGGCGGCCCTCAGGTCTCTGTTTAAATCGTCCTGCCCAGAGAGGCCTCCCTGACCATCCCTCCAGCACTCTCCACTCCTTTTCCCTGCATTTCGTTCCGCACAGAGCTTCCTACTGTCTCATATATTCATTTACTTGTTTGTCTCTCCTCCCGAAATATAAATGTTATAAGGGTAACCACTGCTCTATCTTTAGTCCTTAGCATAGTGTTTGCCACAAAGAATAAATGTTCAATGAGTAACTTGACAGATCCGGGTAGGGACCCTCTCTGTGTGTCTGACCCTGGGCAAATAGCACGTCCTCATTCAGGTGGAAAACGGAAGTGGTGAGAGTCACCTCACAAAGTTTTGAGGAGAGGACTCCTGGTCCACGAGCGGCCCCTGATGAATGTCACGGAATTAGACTCCTGCGCTGGGTGTCCGCAGTGTGGGCCATCACATTATACTAAAGTAGCGGTGGCTAGCCTTCAACATGACATAGCCCCCCCCCCAAAGTCCTGAAGTTTCAGCTTCTGTGGAATAGACCAGCTCCTTCCGTGCACTAGGGCACTCAGAGCGAGCCACGATCTGGTAGCCTTTGCCCTGCTGTCCTGGACTGCCTCCTTAGACAAGCAACTGTGTACGTGCTGGGGAACAGACACGTCGTGGCTTGGGATCACTAGGTCAGTTAAAGCCTCACACGGGAGCTCCTCACTTTCTCAAAGGATCAAAGACGACTGCACCCAGGTGATAGTCGAGCTGTGGAAATTAAGCCAGCCTTGGCCATGGGGATTAATTGGTGGCAATCATAATTACCTGCTAATTCATACTCCACTGGTTAAGCCAGCAGTGATTCAGCTTCTGGAATATAGGTTACCAGATGCACAGGAGATTAACCTCCCAAGATATTCTCAGGCACGGGGTTCTGGAACGTCAGCCTCCTGTAAGGGTCACTGGGGGCCAGGCTGCAGGATTTGGGGCTGAGGTTCTTTTAAGGCAGGTGGTGGGCAGTTGGGGAGAGGCAGGAGCCTCCGGCAACCTTGACACTGGGGTTTTCTGGTCTCTGCAGCCAGCTTGCCGGGTGGCCCAAGTTCACTGCCCAAGGGCCCGACTATCCTGCTGTGGAGCTCAGGTCAAACGCCTGGGCCTTGTTCCTGGTTTTTCTTGTTGCCCTACCCCGACATCCAGTCCCGCCAGTGCCGTCAGCTGCACCTCCACAATCTATCCTGAGTCTGACCCTGGCACCCGATTCCCACCACCGCCGCCTGCCGCTGCCCCTGTGACCACCTTCCCTCTTCAACTACCAGCCGTCACGCAGGTACTCATCTCACTCTTGCCAGCACTGTACTTGCCACACAGCAGCCAGAAGGGCAAAGTCATACGGCAGATCGCGCTCTCTCCCCAACTAAAAATTCTCCCAGTGCACTCAGAATGAAATCCACACTTCCTCCCCTGGTCCACAAGGCTGTACATTAGCTGGCCCCTAGCCACCCTCCCTCTCCCGCATCACTTTCCACTGATTCCTGTGTCATGCACCAGTATCTGGCCCAACAGGAAGGCAAGCTCTTTCCCACCCCAGGGCCTTTGCGCTTGCTTTTCTAACTCGAAAGCTCCTCTCCCGGAGCTCTGCCAGGCTGGTCCCTTCTCATCACTCAGGTTGCAAATATCACCTCCTTAGAGAAGCCATCAGCCTCTAAAGTACAGCAACCCGCTTCTGGTCATGCTGTCCCCACCCCCGGTTCCCACCACTGTTGGATCCGTGGATAGAGTTATTGTCCGGCTCTCCCCACCAGAGAGTCAGGCCCACGAGGGCAGAAACCTTGGCTTTGTTCCTTGTCTCCCAGTGCCCTGGACGATGCTCGGCAATTAGTAAGACGTGTTGGCTCATTAACTAACTGAAGCTCTCCCTTGTCTGCCAGGATTCTCTGACATGCCCACTCTTTTCTGCTTCCTGCCTCCAGCCGAGACTTATTCCCTGTTTCCAGGACCATCTGAGTCCTGCTTCCCCAGGAGACAAAGGAGACAGCGGGTTTACTGAGTAAGGCCTCTCTCCTCCTCTGGGTAGGGTCATCTCTTACAGTGATGAATTACTCTCGAATGTCAAAGTCTTCACAGCGCCTAGCATACTCTCTCGGACCTGTTTATCACTCAGTTCCTTCCTTAAGTGCTGCCTCCTCTGAGAAGTCCTCCCTGACTCTACTGCTTTTTATCCCTTTATCAGGAGGTATTTTCTTATCACCATTTAAAGCTTAATTTTTAGTTTTATTTATTTATCTATTCATTTTTAAGTTTATTTATTTTGAGAGATGGGGGAGCAGAGAGAGAGGGGGAGAGAGAGAGAGAGAGAGAGAGAGAGAGAGAATCCCAAGCAGGCTCCACACCATCAATGCAGAGCCAGGCATGGGGTTCGAACCCACAAACCGTGAGATCATGACCTGAGCTGAAATCAAGAGTTGGAGGCTTAACCAACTGAGCCACCCAGGCACCCCCTATCTATTTATTTTTTAATGTGCATTTAGTTTGAGAGAAAGAGAGCGCATGCAAGTGCGGGAGGGGTGGAGACAGAGAGAGAATCCCAAGCAGGCTCCACGCTGTCAGCACGGAGCCTGACGCGGGGCCCAAACCCACAAACAGTGAGATCATGACATGAGCCGAGATCGAGAGTTGGACGCTCACCGACTAAGCCACCCGGGCGCCCCTAAAACTTTTCAATTTGCCTACTAGTTTATCATTTTTGTCTCTCCTTCTACGAAATAAGCTATAAATTCATTGTACATCCCTAGCACCTAGCTCTGTGCCTAAAACCAAGCAGATGTGTAATTATCTTTGTAAGAGTGAAGAATGGAGTATTGTAGGAATGAACGAACGAGCGAACGAACGGATCTCAGTTGGGAGAGGTCCAAAATAGGGGAGCATAATTATGCTGGAAGAGATTCGTATCCCCTTCTGGCAGAAACACCCTGCGATTAATAATCATATTCATACTAGAAGCTTCATGTATGCACTGCTCACTCGAAACCACACTTGGTGCTGCCCTCCACATGCACTGATTCCCTGAACCCTCACAGCCACTACAGGAGGCAGCTGCTATGGTATCTCCATTTAATCAAAGAGGAAACAGAGGCACAGAGAGCTTGGTCGCTTGCCCCGGGTCGCCCAGCTGGTGAGTGGTGAAGCGGGCAGTCTGGCTGCAGAGGCTGTGCCCTTGTCCTGGCCCAGAACACAGGAGTCGCAGCTGAGACAGCAAAACACGGTCTTGACGCACCTCCCAAGCTGACACATGGCTTTTGGCTTCCGCTCCTCCCTCCTGGCCTCCCCTCGAATCTGTGTCAGGCTTTGATCTTCCCCAGCCTGCCTGGCAGTGGGCAGTGGGACCCCACGACCACCCCGGCTGCTCCTGTCCCAGTCCAGCGTCTGGGCTGGCACTTCTGGAAACCCACCCAAAGGACTAAGGCCAGAGAAGCTGGTCTCCTGAGGTCCCTTCCAGCTCAGAGATCTAAGGGTCAGCCCCAGGGTACCTGTCCCCACCCTCACCGTCCCCCCACCCTCTCTGGGAGGAACCTGCAAAAGTCCAAGGTCAGATGGGCTTGGAGCAGCCCCAGGGCAGCCTCTGCACCCCCACCTCTCGGGACCTCAGGAGACGGGAATCTCCAAGTCAGTGAGCATGTGAATGCAGATGTGGTGACCTGCGGTCTTGAGACCCACAATGGGAGGTCACAGGGGAGCTGGTGAAAATTCAGATCTCCAGGCCCCACGTGCAGGTCTGGCATGGGGCTCAGGAATCTGCACCTTTAACAGGCTCCCCAGGCAATCCTCGAGCAGGTGGTCCCCACTATGAGAAATACAGAGGGGGCGTCCTGGTCTGAGAAGGTCTGGGCACCCTGATGCCCAGAGGCAGGGGCATGATCAAGATGGCCCCTTGTGCTACCTGGGCGGGAAGGAAAATCATTGTCCACGGCACCCCTACTAAAGTGCCAGGTATCACCACCCCAGGAGCTTGCACGTGTGATTGGCCGCCCTCCCAACGGTCTTAGGAGCTTGGAATGATGATGCTCAGCTTTGTACAAGAGGGAAGCCCAGAAGCAGGGAAACTTTCTAAGTCACTCATCTGAGAGAGTGATGGAGCCTGGATAACGATGCGGGGCTTATCTGATGCCGTTTCTGTTCATTACACTGTGGCTTTTTTTTTTTTTTAATGTTTATTCATTTTTGGAGAGAGAGCATTCACAGGGGAGGGGCAGAGAGAGAGGGAGACACAGGATCTGAAGCAGGCTCCAGGCGCTGAGCTGTCAAGCACTGAGCCCGATGCGGGGCTCAAACTCATGAACCACGAGATCATGACCTGAGCCGAGGTTGGATGCCTCACCAACTGAGCCACCCAGGCGCCCCTCTGTGCCTGTCTTTTAAAGGCAAATCTAGGGGCGCCTGGGTGGCTCAGTCGGTTAAGCGTCCGACTTCGGCTCAGGTCATGATCTTGCGGTTCGTGAGTTCGAGCCCCGCGTTGGGCTCTGTGCTGACAGCTCAGCGCCTGGAGCCTGTTTCCGATTCTGTGTCTCCCTCTCTCTCTGACCCCCCCCCCCCCGCTCATGCTCTGTCTCTCTCTGTCTTAAAAATAAATAAACGTTTAAAAAAAAAAAAGGCAAATCGACTACGGAGTGAGTTTGGGGGTTCTAGGGCAATCCCGTGAGGTCAGCGACAAACCCTATTTTCCGTGTTCCGTGTTCAGGGGTATGTAGCGTGTGCACACAATTCCAGGCATGGCCCTAGGCCATGGTCCACAAGCACATATAAAGGTGACAAATCACCCTGTTCTTTAGATAATCTTGGTGTGGTGGTCGGTGGCGGGGGGGAGGGGGGGGAGCGGGGGCGGGGGTGGGTGGGTAGTGACGGGCTGGTGTGGGGAACCTAGGGATCTCAGCTCTGCCACCAGGGGGCAGGAGCGTGCCAGCCCCCACACCGCTGCTGAGCAGCCCCAGTGCCCACCTCAGACACATAACCACGTACTGCGGAACCCCTTGGTGCCCAGCTGGTCCCTCTGGCCGAGGAAGAGCAAGGGGCGTGTCTGAAGTCACCCAGGGTGTTCATGACAGAGCCAGGGGCCAGAACCCGCCCTTCTGGGCTCCTTCCTCCCCCAGCATCTCCCAAGAGAGAAGCTACTGCATTTTGCACGTCATTGTCCAGCGTTGTCCTGGGCACCAGAGGCCAAGCAGCACCTCTGGAACGCGGTGCGAAATGCGGCTGCACCCCAGGTCTTGTAATAACAAGGCTGCCCTCCCCACGTTTTCTTTTTTCTTTTTTTAATTTATTTTTGGGAGAGACAGAGAAAGACAGAACTTCTTATGCGAAGACCCCGGCTAAGAAGTCAGGACAGGAGGTACTACCCTGCTAGTGTCCACACCGTGCACCGTGTTAGGCAGGCCGGGGGCTTGTTCACTCCTCTCCCGAGGGTCTGAGGACACACGTCTCAGGCTGTACACATACAACTGTCACTCAGCCTGCTGTGCCAGCATCCCCTCAACTGACTGACTTAAAAAATTTTTTTTTAATGTTTATTTATTTTTGAGACAGAGAGAGACAGAGCATGAACAGGGGAGGGTCAGAGAGAGAGGGAGACACAGAATCCGAAGCAGGCTCCAGGCTCTGAGCTGTCAGCACAGAGCCCGACATGGGGCTCGAACCCACGGACCGCGAGATCGTGACCTGAGCCGAAGTCGGACGCTTAACCGACTGAGCCACCCAGGCGCCCCTCAACTGACCGACTTTTAGAAACTTCGAGAAAATGTATCCCCATTTTTACACTAAGTGAACTTTTTTTGCATATAAAGAATCTAGCGCCATCCCACGCTGCCCACCACTAGGCCCTGGGTTTAAGCTTTTCTGTCTGCCTAGCGTCTTCACTTTGCGACGCAGAACACAGATGGAGGGATGTGACCTTTCGGACGGCCCCCCCCTCACAGGGCAGGAACTGAACTCGGATTGTTCCGGGTATGACGCCTGCCTTTTCCGTCCACGGCTTATTTCAGGGGGGCAATTAAGGGCATGAGGGTGGTGACAAGGCTACTTCAAGGTCATGGTCCTTCAGCTCCACCTTCTCGTTCTTCCTGCCACCCGGGGTACCCCCCTCTCAATTCTGACCTTGTCAAATCTCCTCAAAGTCAGCTACGAGGAAGAGGATTTTTTAATCAATTTCCACCTACGTGGGACGCACAGCAGGAGCTAAGAGTAGACTCTAGAACCACGCTGCCTGTGTCTGAACCCTGGCCCCACCGCTTTGCAGCTGTGTGACCTTAGGCAGGTTATTTCTCTCTCTGGGCCACAGTTTCTTCTTTTGTAAAATGGAAACAGTAATAGCATCTGCGCATTAGGGTCACTGTGGCGTTTAATGAATTAGTATAAAGGCTTAGCTCAGGGTGTGCACACAGTGGGCCCTCAAGGAGTATCAGCTATGAGGAGAATTACTCTCAGGGCCTCGCACAGGACCAGGCGCACACAGTGGGTGCTCAGTTCTTACCTGCCGGTGTTTGGACTGGTTTTTGATACCGATAACAGGTTGCATGAATCTCAAGTTGCAGACAAAAAAACTCAGCAATCAGGTGATGGTGTCTGCGATTTCACCACGCCAAAACACCAACACCTCAGTCTTCTCTGATTCATCAGGGAGGGAGGGTTTGCAACTCAGTAATAAAGACCTCACAAAGTAGAACCGAGTCTGTGCGAAGACTGCCTGGACGTCCAGTCCCATAGCCTGGAGTCGATGCTATCTTTGGATTCAGAGTACAGAGGGCAAACCCCACGATTCAGGTGAAGTTTCCTGGCCACCAGCGCAGAGCTCACGGTGACACTCACTTTGCCTTAAATGGAATTTCGAAACTTCCTTTGAAATGTAACCCTGGGCTACTCATTTAACCTCCTGAGCCTGATTGCCTCCCCGGTCAGTGGGGGTAATATTGCCTTCCTCAGCAGTTGACCTGAGGATTATATACTGTGTAGCAATTCCCAATCCACGTGCAGAACCTAGGAGAGCAACTAGGATAACTTATAAAGACTACCAGCTGTACATAAACCAGCCCCACCTGAAATGGGCAAATTCTGGGTCCTAGAGCACTGGTTCTCAACCAGGGACATTTTTGCTCCCCAGACGACATTTGGCAACTTTGCAGACATTTTTGGTTGTCACAACCCAGGAAGGGCTACTGGCATCTAGTGAGTGGAGGCCAGGGGCGCTGCTCAACGTCCTACAGTGCATGGACGGCCCCAGAACAAAGAATGATCCAGTCCCAAATGCCAATAGTGCTGAGCTTGAGGAACCTGGCTGAGAGCTATCAGTTTGGATTCAGTGGAACCTTCACATAGAGAAGACTCATTTTTTTCAGTTGTGTGGGGAAAGAGTGTGGTGGGTTGTTAGTGGATGAAGAGAACATGATTAGCGCACACACAAGTCCACCCAGCTGCCAAGATGGCACCGTCTGGTGACGAAGATCCCAGTACTGTCGGTAAAGGTCAAACTTCCAGGAAGTTCTGAGAAATGCCGTCTTTCATACTGATTTCCTGGGCTGATTCCATGACTAATCACCCCACGTCACACCCAGAGAGAAACCTAGGGGCACAGAAAGCCTCTTCCTATTGTATTAATCTCTGTAGAAGAAGATGGTTTAACCCTCAAGTTCAGACAAACCACCTTGCTAATATCCAAGCTCATTCTCTAAAGGAAGGCCATCCATCCACCCATCCATCCATCCATCCATCCATCCATCCATCCATCCTTCCATTTATCCATTCATTGATTCATCCATTCACCCTTCTGTCCACCTGTCCACTTGTTCTTCATCCATCCGTCCATCCATCCATCCATCCATCCATCCGTCCATCCATCCATCCATCCTTCTATCCATGCACCCTTCCATCTATCCATCTATTACTATATGTCTACTACGTGCCCATCGGTATGGTAGATGTTGGGATGCAATGGTGAACAAGCCAGACCAGGGCCCTGTCCTCGTGGAGTTTATGGGGGAAGTAAGTACCTAAAAAAATGGGCCAACAATGACCCTGATCTTCTCCTTCCAAGATCCCTAACTGTGCTCTTAGAACCAAAGACAGTTTTTGTTTGTTTGTTGTTTTTAAGGAGCATCTGGCTGTTGTCCCTTATTTTTATTTGATATTGCAGTTCAGAGAGGCTAAGTGGCTTGATCAAGGTCACATAACGAGGGCGTCTCAGGGACAGGGTAAGTATCCAGCTTTCCTGATTTCCAGGGCTTTGCCATTTACGTCTAACCCCCACCACATGTGAGCGGCACTCATGGCCGGCTCTGTTCACAGCACTTGGCATGTGTTTCTCACTGGATCCTTACCACCACCCTGTAAAGACTACTCTTACTCTCATTTGACACCTTAGGAAACCGAGGCACAGAGACGTTCAGTTACTTGCCAAAGTACAACCTGAACTTTAACACCCAGGCAGGCTGGCTCCCGAAATGCCCCCACTTCTTGGTCCCTGGTTCTTCATTAATATGGATAAAGAGTTAGCCATGACAACTACTGGCGAGCCAGTCCCATCTCTGGGCCTCAGTTCCCCATCTATGTTATGAGATGGCGGTCTAGATGGTTTCAGGGTCCCACCTCTGACCTCTGTAGACCTTTGGAACCCCAGCACCTGCCCCCACTGGGTCCCAGTGTGTTGCTGAAGCTACTCTTGTTCATGTCTGCAGGCACTTGGTGAGGCCATCAGATAAGCCAAAGGCCCCCCGATGCAATCGGGGACTGGTGTTATTCAGAGACGGGTTTCTATGACATTCCGTGGGGACCCCTCTGGATATCCCACCCCTTGGGGGTAAAATCCGCTAAGGTTTTGGTTAGCAGTACTCGTTTTGGAAAGTCGAGCTCTGCCACTCACCAGCTTAGGCCAGTTACTCAGTTACTCTGAGCTGAGGTTTGCTCATGTGTAAAGTGGGTGGGGTGCCTGCAGTAAAGGTGGCTGTGAGGGTGAAACGCAACAATGTGTGAAAAGGGCCAGGTGCCAAGTGGTGGTTACTGTCAATAGAATCTAAAAGGCAGTGCCGGGCTCAATGCGGCTCAGAGAACGTCCGTGGGACGTACCGGGTGGTGACATAAGACCCGCAGTTTTACACCCACCCCAACTGTTCTGCAAGAACAAGACCTTGTGGCCAAGGTCACCCATAGCAGAAGGGGTAAGTTGTGTCCTAACTGCTCGAGGGTGCTCGGGAGGGTTTGTGGTTTGCAGGTGGGGGGCAGGAAGCGGGGTGGGATGAACACGGCTCTCCAGGTAAGGAAAGGGAGAAACTGAGGCAAATGCAGGAGCACTGGGACAGCTTCTCCTCCCACCCAGTGGTAAGGCAGTGGGACAAAGTGCTGGTCCGGGAGGCCAGAGACCTGGGTCTGACTCCTAGTCTGCCTCTGGCGCTGTGTGTCCCTGGGAAAGCCTCTTCCCCTCTCTGGGCCTTAATCTCTCCACTTGGAAAAATGAGAGGCTCACCCAAGATGACCTTGACCATGTGTCTCAGACCTACAAAATGGAAGCAACAGCCTCAACCATGCCCCACCCCCCCCACCCGGGGGGAGGGGTGCTGCACAGCCCTCAGCAACAGTGGACACTCAGTGAATGCTCGGCTGGTGGCTTAGTCATTACAGGATTATAATGTGAGAGTGTCTGTGCTCTCCAGCCACTTGGGTCTCAGACCTCCGTGCAAACTCAAATCCTTTCCTCTGTGAGCGTCCGGGAGAATCAGACATGATTATCCCTCCCTTACTTCTGTTAAAAAAAAAAAAAAAAAAAAAAACGACAACCAAAAACCCAAAAGCAGTGATATGACTGAGCAATGTTCTCAGACCACTTGTGCCACTTCCTGGGGCAAGCCTCGCCAGCAAACAGAGGAGTGTTACTTAATGCCACACGTGTCCAAGACCAGGGGCTCAGCAAATCACCCTTGGGGCCCCATTCAGCTCTGAGATATGGAGTGAAAATATTTTGTCTGGATGCAGGAGGACCAAAAAATATACTTTGGGTTTTGAGCCTTAGAGCTGCGCTTCTCAGACTATAAAGGAACCACCTGGGATCCTGTCCATGCACAGATTCTGGTTCAGTAGGCCTGGGTGGTGCCCGAGTGTGGCCTTCCACCTAAGTTCCCGGATGCTGACGCCGCTGGTCCACGGACCACACTGCGAAGAGCAGGGACTTAAGACTCTTTCTTTTTAAAAACAATACGAAAGAAAAATGTATTCGTCTCATAATAAGAAGCCCCAAGGTAGGGTGACCTCTGTGCCCTGCCATCCTCACGGACCTTGCACTGAACAAAGCTTTAGTTGCAAGCGTGTGTGAGAAACCAGCTTCTGTGACCTGTCGCGTCGGGCTTGTGTAGGCTCCCTACTCTCTTAGGGTCCCTGACCGCCACTGTGCCTGAAAGCGTCACTTAAGACACACACCAGGATTCCCCAGCTGGATCCGAACACGCAGGCAACCGGCATCGGGCAGCCAGAATTCCAGAGACGAGACGTCACTCCTGGTCGCTCTCCTGCATTCCCTCTATCTGGTCCGTCAGCCATTCTGCTGTCTCTCCATCAGAATGACTCCTGGGGCAGCCCTTCACCCCAGAATCTCGGCTGCCCTCGCTGAGGCCACGTTTCCTCACGCCTGGCCGATGGGGACGCCTCCTAAAGTCTGCCCAGGGGAAATGCACCCTGCTGTCTTCCCCAGCTCAGCCGCCAAGGTGGCTCAAAGCCCTGCCCGCTGGGCTCCTGCCCCCAGTGACCTTCTCCCGTGTGCTCTTTCCTCCCGTGTTCCTGCACATGCTGTTCTCGTGATTCCATTCTTCTTCCTCCTCCCACCCTCCCCTCCCCACGAGCCAGGGCCCCAACGGGAAGTTGGTGCCACTTTCCCTATGTACCTTTTTAATGTAATTTTCTGTGATTTTTCCCGCAAAATTTTGCCCCATGTGATGGTCTGGAGGTTGGGATTTCACCGGTCATTCTCTGTTCCTCCTCCCTGCTTGCCGTCAGAATAAACATCGGAGGTCTTTGTGCCAAAACCCCTCGCCAGCTCAGGAAACAGAAGAAGCCGCACACACAGTAACAGGGGAGCCCGGGCAGAGAGGAGGTGGTGGGGAGAATCTGATGCGGAGCTACGGGGGCAGGGGGCTGCTCACGAGGCAGCCCAGGCGTTTGATGGAGAGCACCCTGGGTGCTGCGGGGGTTGAATGGTGACCCCAAAAGACACATCCACGCCCTGACACCTGGGGACGTGACCTTATTTGGAAAGAGGATCTTTGCAGATATAATTACGTTAAAGATCTCCAGAAGAGGACAACCTGTACAACGTCCTTACAGGAGGCGAGGAGAGGAGAGGAAAGGGAGGAGGAAGCCGCGGGACAATGAAGGCAGAGACCAGAGAGATACGGCCACAGGCGGAGGAACACCGGGAGCTAGCAGAATCTGAAAGAGGCAAGAAGGAGTCTCCCCAACAGCCTTCAGAGGGAACAAGACCCTGCTTGACACCTTGCTTTCAGAATTCGGGCCACCAGAGCTGTGCGAGAACACATTTCTGCAGCTTCAAGCTGCCCAGTTTACGGTAATTTGTCATGACAGCCCCAGGAAAGAAAGCAGGTAGAATCCCACACCGCCACTTGCTGTGCAGCTTTGGGTAAATCACTTAACCTCTCTGAGCCGACTTCCTCATCCACAAAACGGGGCAGTAAGATCTATCTCCTTAATTCATTCAACAGATAGCTACTGAGCATGTACTATGTTCCAGGTGCTATGTTAGGTACTAGAAACACGTGGTGAAGGAAACCAGATGTGGTTCTGCCTGCCTGGCACTGACGGTCCGGAGGAGAAGTCTGCAAAGAATCACGTGACCATTCAACTGCAGCTGTGGCCATGTGGTGCTGGGAGGAGCATCCCAGACGGGGGGGGGGGGGGGTGGGGGGGGGGGGGGGGTGAGGGGGTGGGGGCAGAGGCTTCCCCAGGGAATAGATGCCTGAGTGGAGGGTTGAGGGCAAGGTAGGAGTAACTGGATAAGAGGAGCAGGGAAGGGCATGTGCAAAGTCCACGGTGCAGGAAGCACAGGCGCTTGGGGAGGCCGCTGTGGAGAGGGGGGACAGGTGTGCTGAGAGATGAGGCGGGGTAGGCTGGGGGCCACGCTCCTGAGGGCAGTGGGAGCCGCGCGTGTTCCCACGTGCATCTGGAAAGATCACTGAGTTGCAGCGTGAGAACAAAGTGCTGACTGGAATGGAGGCAGGAAGGCCAGTGAGGATGCCAGGAAGGGGCAATGGCAGCTGGGGCTGGGATGGCAGGTGGAGACAGCGAAGGGACCAGACCCAAGAGCTACTTAGGAGGTAAAACTATGGGGCCTTGAGAAATAACTATCGAGCACAATGTCTGGCACAAAGTGTTTACTGGCTCCCCCATTACACAAGGGTCCCTTTCCTTCCCTGCACCAAAAGACCACGGTGGGGGCAGGGGGGTAGGTCCACAGGTCGCAACACCTGTCACTGGCTTTCCTGGCCAAGGGTGGAGATGAGCACCCCAAACATACAGAACTTAGAAAATCAACTCACCATCCTGGAGGGAGAAGCTCAGAAGGTCCTGGGGGAAAAGGGGACAGGAATTAGCAATACGTTCGATACGTAACTAGCCTGCTTGTTTGAACAGCACTTACTGACTTTTACCAAGTGGGGGAACGAGACCGACAAAATATCTCTGCCCTATGTTCTAGTGGTGAGCCAGCCACACAGGTAGGAAAATAAAGAAAGAAATGGGTAAGACTTTCAAGGAGGGAAACCCACTGATTCGACAACAGCCCGCGTCATAAGCTGCCTGCTGTAACTGCACCCTGAGCAGGTTGAGTGACATACCCAAGGGCACAGAGCAGAGCTCCTGCTTCCAAAAAGAGGCACCACAGCTTAGCACTCAGGAGCCCGGACTCTGGGGTCAGACTGCCAAGGTTCAAGTCCCGGCTGAGCCACCTGTCAAGCCGCATGACCCTGAACAAGTTACTTAACCTCTCGGTGCCTCAGTTTTCCCATTCATAAAATGGGGATGATCACGCACTCTAACTCATAAAGTGGCTTGCAGAATTAAATGGGCTAATATTTGTAAGGTGCTAGCACATAATAAGCACTGTTTAAGTATGAAATTAAAGCCACGGTAAATATTCAGTAACGGTAACTTACTATTAGCTCTGATCATCATCCTGTGATATTACGACGAACTGTTTCAGCTTTCAATGACCCCACCCCACTAGAAGCGATTTCTAGGCTGACTCTGAAAGGAAATCATTTGTTCTTTCTCCCGCAGCCAGCTGCACCCCCTGAGTGGTGGGTGTACCTGAATGATCACCAATGGGTCGTCCTTCAAGATGGGGTCCTTCAATAAAATGGCAGCAAACACGTCTGCTCCTTCGCCTCCCAGGCCGTTGGCAAAAGCGGTCATGGTTGGCAAGACGGCTCCAGGCAACTCCAGCCACTTCACCAGGCCCGCCACAAACTCCGTGCAGAAGGAGCTGTAAGACAGACATGGCTTAGATCCCAGGGCTCCCAGAACACGTCTCATGAGGCCACTGGGAAGTTCGGGTGAGATGCGTTCACGGGTGTGAACAGCCAGCTTGTACAAAAACCACGGTGACCGCGACCCACGGAAGGAGACAGAGAGCCAGAAACTTAATTTCAGGTGATGTGGATCCTAGCTTCTTCTCCCACCAGAACTTTCACCAAAGCAGCTGATGAACCACAGGAAGGAGGGTAATGAGCAGTTACTGACAGGTGCCCTGTGCCCGGCCTGTGCCGGGGGATTGAGGAATCAGAGGAACAAGGCACCCCCGCCTCAGGGGAGAAGCTCACAGACACGTACGTGACTCACACACCCTCGTGCCCTGCCACAGGCCAGGCCAGAGGCAGGAATGGAGCCCCATGTGTCCAGAGAGGCAGTGCCCAGACCCACCTGCAGAGGTGAGGGGCAGCTGCTAGAAGCTGCTAGAAAAGGCATCCTACAGGTGATTTGATTTGCTGCTGTCGGAAATCACTGAGGACATGCTTTCAGGAAAGAAGTCGGCCACCGCAGGAGCAGGTAAGCGCACAGGAAGGGTCTTTCCCCCCACGGTGCCCATGGCCGTCGTTTGCTTTAGTCCCACAGGAGTCCCTGGGCAGGTGATGGACCCCTGGAGGACCCCAGGAGGAAAGGGACCCCTGAGCTGTGGGAAGCACACAGCGTTTGGGAGACTGGGACAGAGTCCACATCAGGCTTTGCTTCAAAGCCACCAACGTTCCTCGCAGTGACCGTGGTGAACTAGGTGGGGGGATGGGGGGCCCCCGGAGCAGAGGGTCAATTAGGAGGTGAGTCCACCAGTCCAGAAAAAAAAGGCTGAGGCCTAGAGGCCAAGTCTCTCTGCAAACCCACGTCCCAGCCTGCCTCGACCACACTACCCTGGGGCTCCTCATGCTGGCTTCTGCACCCTGGGTTCTGACGGGGCCAGGGTGGAATCAGGTCTCCCCAAAACAAATTGAGCTCCCTGGTGGTGTGGGCAACCTCGGGGGGGCCCCCATGGATCCCAGGCAGCCCACCCACCCCCTCCCTAGAGCCGCCAGTGCCCAAGCCCAGTGGAGAGGTGGCTGCGGGCCAGCTACAATCCTGCCCTGACAGTGTTATGGTTCAGTCTCCAGGAAGCAAGACTGGCCGCCAGGCCGAGCTGCACTGCAGCCTCAACAGAAGCCTCAGCCAACCCTGCAGGGAGATAGGAGACCCTTCAGGGCTGCCCCCAGTGGGGCCTTTCCACGCCCACCCCATCAGGCCATCACTGGAAGAGGGCTGCCCAGGAAGGGGGCAGAAGCGTGGGCAAGACGGCTCTCCTCAGCCGAGGCAGCCCCGGCCGTGCGGGCAGCCCTGTCTCAGCAGTGGTGGGAGGAGGCCATTCCCGAAGGGACATCTGAGTAATGTGGCACCGTGCCAAGTAAACTGACCTCCTCTTGCCCCAGTTTCCCTATCTGCAAATGGGTTTAAGAGACCAACTTCAAATTTGTTTAATGTTTATTTACTTTGTGTGTGTGTGAGAGAGAGAGAGAAAGAGAGAGAGAGTGTGGGGGAGGGGCAGAGAGAGAGGGAGACCCAGAATCCAAAGCAGGCTCCAGGCTCTGAGCTGTCAGCACGGAGCCTGACGTGGGGCTTGAACTCACGGACTGAGAGATCATAACTTGAGCCGAAGTCGGACGCTCAACCGACTGAGCCATCCAGGCGCCCTGAGATCAACTTCATTAAGTTGTTTGAGGACTCAATGAGATGATACATACGAAGCATCCAGAGCAGGGCCTGGCATGTAGGAGATCCTCAAGTCATGTCAGCTGGCCTCACTGCTTTGGTTATAACGTGGCCAAGGGAGGCAGTGGAGAACAGGTTTCAGAGTCAGGCTCTGAAGTCCGGTGCCCGGGGAGTCCTGGCTCCCTCAGCGGCTGGGTTCATGTCCTGACTTCACTTCTCTTAGCTTCATTTTCCTCTGCTATAAAATGCGGATGTGCCTCAGAGATCGGATAGAAAGATTAAGTGACATCGTAATAGGGCCTGGCACCTGATAACCCTTCAATAAATGCTAGCTATTGCTACTACAATTATAATTTACCCGACTGCAATCTACTGGGATAACCCCGGGGGTGGTTACATGGGTGTGTATGGAGGCAGGAAACGACGTAGTGAACTAAACATTCCTTCGGAGTAAACTAAGCAGGGCCTGGCCCTGTGTCCAACAAGAAAGTCTTGGATGTAGACAAGCATCTCCTAATAAGAGTGGAGGCGTAGAGAGCACAGCCTCTGGTTCAAATCTCAGCTCTGTCACTGGCTGTGTCATCTTGGACCAGTTACTCAACCTCCGTGTGCCTCAGTTTCTTGGTCTATAGAATGGTGGCGATAATGACGAAACCCATTTCACAGGGTGGCCGACCGGATTAAGTAAGTTAACATTTGGCCTTGTGCTCAGAACAATAGCTGGCCCGTATAAAGCGCTATGCGTGTGTTTCTTTAAAGGAACAAATGAATAAATATGGTCGTAAAGCGGCAGCACAGCCATTGATTAAACAACAAACAGCGTTTAGAGCAGCGGGGTTTTGGTAATCGCTTCTAATGTGGTTGTTGGTTTATCGAAATGTGTGATATCAGCAGCAACCGTGATCACAAAAGACAATCACAGAGGAACCATCTGTCAGTCCCTGCGCTAGGTAAGCGCCTTCTACACACCGACTCATTTACTTCTCGCCATACCCTTACCAGGGACGGACGTGTTTTTACTCCAGTCCAGAGATCAGGAAACCTAGACCCAGAGAGGTGACATGACAGCTCTAGGGTTCAAACCCCCATCTCCATGACACCAGGGGCCGTGTTTAACCACCGCAGAGACTGCCCCTGTCCAGGGATTATATTCCCGGGCACTCACCAAGCTCTGGGCACTGGCTGGGCAGGTGCATCAAACGTCCCCTTGCATCCTGCGCCACCCCCTCCCCCCCTTCCCCACGGATGGAGCACGTGGGCCGCAGAGGTTCAATGCCATATCGAGACAAAGCCTCAACAGGAATCCAGCGTTTCTCACGATGAGTCCAAAGCTCCAGCACCAGGGGCCGGCAAACTACCCACGTGGGCCAAAGCTGGCCCTGCTCTTGTAAATGAAGTTTTATTGGAACACAGCCACACTTATCCTTTACATGCTGTTCCTGGCTCCTACCAGGCTATGGCAGCAAAATTGAGTGACGGCCACAGCAGCTACGTGGCTCGCAAGCCTAAAATACCTGGCCCTTTACAGAAAACGTTTGTGGTCCCCTACTCTACCCCATTAATTTCTCCATGCTTAATAAACAGAGTTAATTTTAGGGAATATTATCTGTGATGTTTATGGCTCAGATAATAAATACATTAAAAAGGCTTGCTTTTATGTCCCACGTAACAAAAAAATCCAGAGTGTTTTTCTAAAGATTACTGAAACTGGGGCACCTCGGGTGGCTCAGTTGGTTGGGCACCAGACTTTTGATCTCGGCTCAAGTCATGATCTCATGATTCCTGAGCTCAAGCCCCGAGTGGGGCTCTGTGCTGATGGCTCAGAGCCTGCCTGAGATTCTGTCTCTCCTTCTGTCTGCCCCTCGCCTGCTTGGGTGCGCTCTCTCTCTCTCTCTCTCACTCAAAATAAATAAATAAACTTAAAAAGAAAAAGATTACTGAAATCAACAAGTATAGCTGGGTTGTAAAATGACTGAAGTCATTTTTAAAATGTGTTTTAGGCCTAAGAAAACAGAGATCTCGTGGAATGAACTGACAACTGGATCGTAAACTTTCAGAAAGGAAATACCCCAGGGCAAGTGCTTCTGGCCAGGCAAAAGCATGTGTGCTTAAAGTGGTACCTGGATGTGTGTGTGTTTGGGGGGCTGGGGGCACACAGGATGATAACTCACTTCTCCATGTGCCATCCTAGGTGGTGCCCAGCACAGGCCTGGCACACAGTGCAGGCTCATGAACATTTGTGGGGTTTGTAAAAACTTTAAAACAAATGTCTTTTTAATTAAAAATTGTTTTTAATTTTTAAAAATTTTTAAACATTATTTTATTTTATTTTTTTATTAAAAAATTTTTTTAATGTTTATTCATTTTTGAGAGAGAGAGACAGAGTATGAGCAGGGGAGGGGCAGAGAGAGAAGGAGACAGAATCGGAAGCAGGCTCCAGGCTCTGAGCGGTCAGCACAGAGCCCGATGTGGGGCTTGAGCCCACGAACCATGAGATCATGACCTGAGCCGAAGTCGGAGGCTCAGTTGACTGAACCACCTAGGTGCCCCTAACTTTTTCTTTTAAGTGTTTATTTATTTTTGAGAGAGAAAGAGACAGAGCACGAGCAGGAGAGGGGCAGAGAGAGGAGACACAGAGTCCGAAGCAGGCTCCAGGCTCCGAGCTGTCAGCACAGAGCCCGATACAGGGCTCGAACTCACGAACTGAGAGATCCTGATCTAAGCCAAAGCTGGATGCTTAACTGACTAAGCCACCCGGGCGCCCCATGAACATCTGCTGGTGTGAACAAAGTACACAAAGTTCTCCCCACTGTGTACTGGCTTGTCAGCTACACCAACCTGTATGGGAGGCTCTGGGGACTTACAGGTGAACCAGGCAGCCCCCGCCCTCCAAGAGCCCAAACTGGAGGGGTGGTGGGTATGGGAAGAGCGTGGTGGTCGCAGGGCTGGGTCGCTGAACATGTGGCTGGAGAAACACCCTGGTCTAGGGTGTGGGGAGGGTCCCAGAGGTGCCCCCCAAGTAGAGGGCTGTGCTCAAGTATTCAGCGGGACAGATGAAGATAAAAAACAAACAAAACAAATAAAAACCCAGCTAAGACCTAAAGCATGGGGAAGTTTACTCACGGGGGACCTTTGGGGAGGAAGTCCTGAAAATACTGCAGATGCAAAAAATCTTCTGTCATTTCCTGCCCTCATCTGTCGCTTCCCCTCTCGGTGATGGTATTTCTGTCCTTCTAGCCCCACCCTCCACCTCGAACTTTGGGGCCATAGACAGCTCCTCCCCCTGCCCCATCCACAGCATCCAACCTGTCCCTGAGTCAACTCCATTCTCCCCAAGGAAAGTCTTACCTGTGTGCGCCCCCCCCCCCACACCTACCCCCTGGTCACAGCCCTGGGGAGACACAGAATCCTAAAGCAGCCTCCAGGCCCTGGACCACTCCGTCTGCCTCTCTACGCCCCCTCGTCTTGCCTCTAAACTCTCTTCCCCAAGAACCCTCAAAGGCTTGGAGGCTTTTCACAGCTCTGCTAAACACATCCGTCCTAGATACCAGCGACAACAGATACTAATGTTGTCATTAAACCCATCAATCTTTTGTTCCTATGACACCTGGTTTGAACTCATCCGGGCACTTACCCCATCTGTCTAGTATAATGGTAGTCAGTTATTTGGGTGCCTTCCCCCATCCCAGACCATAAGCCCCTAGAGGATAGGAGCCAGGCCTTGCTTGTTTTCTCCACAGGGCCTAGCACGACACCCAGCACAGAGTAGGTGCTCAACGAAGGCACGCTGCATGCATGAATAAGCATCTTTTCTCCATTAGGCTGTGTCCCGTTCATGGGCAGGGACAGCATCGGCCTTGTCCATCTTATTTGAGTATTCCTTCCATGTACTCCAGATCATGCCTGGCGCAAAGTAGGTGCCCAGAAAATGCCTGGTGAAGGTATGAATGAGTGAGTACTGAAGGAAGGCTATCTAATCCTCTAGACTGTGAGCTCCTTCGAGGCAAGGGCAATGACTTTCTCCTCTTTGCCAGTAATACCCGGCAGGTGGCTTGGCTGTCAGTAACTGCCTCCCCAAGGAAGCATGACATTTCCTCTGTAAGGACAAAGGCACTCACCTTTGCTCAGGTTCTGGAAATAGCTGGGACAGGGAGATGCCACAGAGGGCGGCATAGGCAAAGCGGTTGGCCTCAGCCAGCTCCCGGCCCACGGGCAGATGAGGCTCCCTCTCCACGGCTGGCTCGGCCACCGGAGGCAGCCCCTCACTTGAACTGTTGCACGTGGCCATTTCCAGCCCTGCAGGAAAAAAAAAAAAAAAATCTCAGTGAAAAACGCAAACGGGGGTGAGGGGTTAGGCCAAAGTTACTTAAATGGACACAACAACTACCCATCATGAAAGAAAAGACTGATAAATAGGCCTTCATCATCTTCGAGAGAGTGAAAACACACACCATGGACCGGGGGAAGATATTTTCAGTATGTGTATCAACAAACGATTTGTATCCTTAGTATATAAACAACTCTTACAAGTCATGGTGAAATAGAAATGAGGCAAATTTAAAAACTGGCAAAAGACTTGAACAGGCACTTCATAAAAAGATATCCAATGGCCCAAGAAGCACACGAAGAGGTGTTCAACACCATTAGTCATCAGAGAAATGAAATTAAAACTCCAAGACGCTGCTACTCACTCATCAGAATGGCCAAAATTAAAAGCCTGACAATCCTAAGTGTTGGTGAGCACAAGGGACACACGGAACTTGGACACACGACTGATGAGAGTATTCATGGTACAACCTCTTGGAAACTGGTTTGACTTTATCATTAGAGCTAAACGTGTTTTATACGCAATTCTATACCCCAGCAATTCTACTCCTGAGAAATGAGGGCTTTTGTCCACCACAGGGCATGTACACGAATGTTCATAGAAGCTTCATTCATAATAGTTGCAAGCTGGAAGCAAGCCACATGTTTGTCCACAGCGGAATGGGTCACTTTGCCATATTTGTAGCAGGGAATATTACAAAACAATGAAAAAGAATGAAGCCTGGCTAACCACAACAATAGGAGTGAGCCTCACAGACACAATGATAAACAGATACACTTATCTGCGGAACTGAGTTCATTCCATACCTTCCCAGTCTAAGGTAAAAGAAGACAGAAGACAGGTTGCCCATGGCAAGCCATAAGTATTGGCTCAGAAGGGGCACAGTGAGGCTTCCGGGTGATGGAAATCTTCTCCATCACCCAGTGCTGATTACATGTGTATGAATACGTTTAAAAACTTATCAAGCTGTATGCTTAAGATTTGTGCACTCTGTGTATGTTATGCTTTAATGAAAGGAAGGAAAGAAGGGAGGGGAGGAGGTCTCCTTTCCCCCCTCCTTTTATTCTTTCCTTCCTTCCCAGGGGCAGAAGGGGAAGCAGAGAAGGCAGGGGAGGGAACAAACCAAGCCAAGCCAGGCATTCAAGGGGCAGGAGGGGTCCTGGGAGTGGATACCAGGAAGGGAACCCGCCTCGACCACAGGGCACTGTGGATATGAATGCAGGCTCAGAACCAGACAAACCTGGGCACGAATCCAAGCACCTCCATCTGATAGATATGGAGCCCTGGGCAGCTCAACCTCTCTGCACTCACATTTCTTCACCTGCCGATGGGACTATAACATTATCTGCCTGGAGGAACTGTGTTAGCAGTAAATGACATAGCCATGTAGGTTAGTATTTGTAAAGCACTTAGCACAAAGCCTGCCAAAGGGCCCATGCCACATAAATGTCTGTTAAGAAAATAAATGCATTAAAAAAGTCAACAAACAAATCACTGAAATGCTCAGCACGGTGCCCGGCACACAGCAAGGTGTATAGATAACGGCAAGAGCTAACATTACGTGCCTGTTGCTGGGGGCCAGGCCCTGGGGCTGCAACGTTAACATGTTCAGTCTTGGCTAACTCTATGAGCCCAGGCATCACCATAATGTCCAGGCTCAGAGGAGAAGTAAATGAGTCCGGGTCACCCAGCCAGTAAATTGCAGACTGGAGCCCAAAGCCAGAGCTCTTGGCCACTACCTCTGTTTAAATACTCATCACAACTGCCAAGAGATATCAAGTCTAATACCCACACTCAGCACAGCCTTTGGCCCATAAATGCATTCTTCTCCAGCTGAGCAATAAAAATGTTTATCCTCAGGGGTGCCTGAGTGGCTTAGTCGGTTAAGTGTCCGACTTCGGCTCAGGTCATGATCTCGCAGTTCGTAAGTTCAAGACCCACCTCGGGCTCTGCTGTCTCCCTCTTTCTCTACCCCTTCCCCATTTGTATGCGCGCGCTTTCTCTCAAAATAAATAAATAAACTTAAAAAACAATTTTATCCTCAAAATATTACTTCTACAGAGGAGTTATTAAAAGTCCGTGCAATATTAAATATTAAAAAGTCTGTGAAACTAAATATTTCGTTAGTTTTTTAAAGTAACCCTGAAGCAACAAGTCAACTTGTGTAGAAACATAATAGTTTGCAAAGCACTTTACAATGCACTTAAATCTCACAACTACTATGTACGGTTAAGAAGGACATGAGCTATTAGGATTCCCTCCTGTAGCTGAGAAACAGGCTGAGAGAGGCCAAGGGCTTTTCCCAAAATTACACAGTAACTAAGTAATGAAAGTCACACCAGACTTCCAGCTCCAAACCCTGGGTTCTTTCCTCTACGTATGCACAGGGATCCTTCTTCCCTTGTTTCAGATGAAGGAACCGAGGCCCAGAGAGGTTAAGACCGTGGTCAGTGTCACCCAGCAAGACTGGCCTCCAATGGTTGCTCCAGAAACCCAAGTTTGAGGTTCGCAGCAGATCTCCCTGGCTCACAGGATCAGCCCAGACCGCGGTGGTGGACAAAGGGGACAAGAAGTCACAAGCGAAGGGGCGGGGCAGCGCCCAGCCATGATGTGGCAGGCTTAGTGGTTTAATCCACTCCATTCAGAGGCCTCTCACCCAGAAGAGCCCAAGGTGGTATTTTATCGGGCTGGTACTTGGAGGGCCCCACGTTAGTTCTCAGTTCAAGAATAAACAGCCTTCCAGTCAGAGAAGCACGAGCTGGCCTGTCTCTATCCACAGGGGAGAGGGGATGAGCTTGGGGCACAAAAAAGCTCCGATCACGTCAAACTGCCTCATTCATTCAACAAGATACACTCTTGATGTCCTATAATCCCTTCTCTACACAGCAGCTGGAGTGGCCCTTTTGTCATATATACCAATCATGTCACTCGCCCGCTTAAAGGTCTCCAAAGGCGTCCCCTCACACCAGGACGCACACTAATCCCCTTAGGGTGGCCCTTGCCTGGCCCTGGACTCATCTCACGCCCCCCAACCCGGCCTGCTCACTACACCACGGCCACACTGGCTGGCCATCGATGTGCTTGCAAATATGCAAGCTGGTCCCCCCTCCAGGCCTTTACACCTGCCGTTCCCCTGCCTGGGACACTCTTCCTCTGACCTTCACATCATTCTGCCTCAGCCTGAATGTCACCTCCTCTGAGAGGCCCTCCCTGACCTCTCAGGCTCAAGTACTCCTGCCCTTCTACCCTAGCACCCTGTTCTAGCTTTATACTTACTCCTGTCTTAAATAATATACATGCAAATTATTTATTTACCCATGTATCCCAATAGAACATACGCTTGAGGGAGGCCCCTGGTTGTTTTGTTTTTTGTTTCTTTTTTACTGCCATGCTTCTAGCTCTCTGAACAGGCTGTGGAATATTGCAGGCATTCGATAAATATGTGCTGGGTGAGTGAAGAAGGGAACGTGATGTGTGACACCCTGGTCCGGGCCTTGGGACAGATCAGGTGACAAACTGACAAATGCCCTGCTTGCGTTCTGGTGGGACACAGGCAGCGATCCAGCAATATATAATAATAATCTAAGTAACTTGCCCAAGATCATGTGGCTGGTAAGTGGCAGAACTAGAGTCACAGTCGGGTCTGACGGTCGGATCCATGAAAGGATCATCGGGGAAGAAGCATCCGGATGAGGGGGATGCGAAGTGATGTGGCAGGAGTGGGTGACGACGGTGTGCAGTTGAAAGGGACCGCTCTAGCGGAGGCCTGCGGGACGCAAGGGCGACAGCCGGGTGGGTGGATAGGAGAGGGTACTCCGTAGAGGAAGCCGTGCGGTGGTAGAGACAGACAAGTGAACAGACGATGACAAACCAGCAGGATAAACGTAAGGGCAACACGGGTGGAGGGATACAAACAGGGGCCTGCCACCCAGAACCGGCTTCCAAGAGAAGGTAGCGGTCAGACAGGGGTGAGGTCGACAGCAAGAGCATGTTCTGGGCACAGGGGACAGCACGTGTCAAGGCCCAGAGGTACAAGAGAGAAGATGCTTTAAAATTTTTTTTTCTTTTAATGTTTATTTATTTTTTGAGAGAGAGACAGAGTGTGAGTGGGGGAGCAGCAGAGAGAGAGGGAAACACAGAGACAGAAGCAGGCTCCAGGCTCTGAGCCGTCTGCACAGAGCCCGATGTGGGGCTCGAACTCAAGAACCACGAGATCATGACCTGAGCTGAAGTCGGATGCTTACCGACTGAGCCACCCAGGCGCCCCTAGAGGGAAGATGCTTTTGAAGAACCAAAAAGATGCCCGGTCAGACTTCATTGTGAAGGCAGTGGCCATGGGGGCGGGGAGCTGAGTTAGGGTATGGGTGGATGTCTTGGTACTAATATTTTGCCTGTGAGATTGTAATTATTTTAAGATAAAGAACTTTTTAAAAAGCAGCGGGATGTCTCTATAGCATGGCAAAAACCTTAAGTTCCAAGTAAATTAAAAGCAAATGTTCACCTTACCCCAAATTAACCAGTTCATTCTTTTATTTATTTATTTTTGAGAGCGAGCGAAGAGAGAGAGAATGGCAGAGACCGAGGGAGAGAGAGAGAATCCCAAGCAGACTCCGCAATGTCAGTGCAGAGCCTGATACAGGGCTCGAACCCATGAACCGTGAGATCATGACTTGAGCTGAAATCAAGAGTCGGATGCTTAACCGAATGAGCCACCCAGGCACCCAGAACTAGTTCATTTAATAAATATACGTTTGATCTTGGCCAAAAGGTCAAGAAGCAATTAATTTAATAAATACATATCGGCACCTATTACATGGAAGGCGTCATCCTACACGCTATGCAAACAGCGGAGACTAAGACAGACAGACAACAGCCCTCCGTCATGGAGATATATTCCAGGGAAGGAGACAGACAGTAAGTAAACTCATATTTACAATAAGACAATTTTAAATAATGGTGAGGGTTTGAGGAAAAAGAAACCTTAAATAACACGTACCCAGATTTCAGAAAACAGTTGCTGGCTTCCCCTGGCCTCTCCTCTCTCCAAGTCTGGAAACAGGCTGCTCAGCTTCCTGAAGGTTCTTGGAGAAATATGCAAATTGCCCTAGTGGGGAGCAAACCAGAAAAACCAGCCTGTGGGTCCATAGGGTGTGGGATCTGGAGGAGGAGGAGAGAGAAAGAGGCATCTGTTAGCTAATGCTTTGTCCTCTGGGCCTTTGCCCCAGTAGGTTCCCCTACCTGGGATACTTTTCTCTGCTGGACGGCAGGCAGCGGCCATCACTGAGCACAGCCCTGGCATTTCCCCTGGGCTCGTGCATTTGTTGTCTCATTTAATATCTCTGTTCTGACTTCTCCTAACTTGAGATGTGGTCGCAGCGCCCAGCTCCACGATTAGCCTGGCAGTAGCTGGCAGGCACCGGATCTCCTTCATAGCTGTACCTTGTGCCCTGAGCACATACCGGCCACGGAGGGAGTGCTCAGAAAATGTCTGTTGCAGGAATGAATGAATGAACTAGCTTTTAGGCTTAAGCAAGAGCCGTATTTTCCTGCTAATTCTCTCCCCAAAGGTGCTCCTGTTCTTATTCTTTGCTGGAGCATCAGATGAGCAGGGGAGATGGGACAGGGGGCCAAGCAAGCATCTGGAATTACCCAGGGTTCCCCACAACCTCAGATAATCTGCGCTTCCTCCTACTGGCCATTTTCCATGCCAAAGAACCAGAGTATGATTTTCTGCCTCTTTAATCCTTAAAAAATTTTTAAGTTTATTTATTTATTTTGGGGGAGAGAGAGCGAGAGAGTGAGCGGGGCAGAGGCAGAGAGAGAGAGAAGAGAGAATCTCAAGCAGGCTCTGCACTGTCAGCACAGAGCCCAAGGTGGGGCTCGAACTCACGAACCATGAGATCATGCCCTGAGCTGAAATCAAGAGTTGGACGCTTAACCGACTGAGCCACTCAAGCGCCCCACCTCTTTATTCCTTTTTAAGGAATTATCAGGGATAACGTCCTTCTCCTGGAGATGCCCTTCCTATGGGGCATGGCAAAGTGCCTTCACCATGCCTACAAACTACGAGATTCAAGCTGTGAGTCCAACCATGTTAAAAAATGCAGAGGAGACAAAATGGCTGGAAATAGTCTCTCAAATTCTCCATGAAAGGTGAGATAGCTGAGGCTTTTCTGCCATACATATGTGTTGCTTTTGCATTCTGAAGAAATGCATATCTGGTACGTGTATCTGTCCAGAGAGTGGAGACTGTTAGGACTCCTATCAGGATGGCAACGGTGGCTGTCTCTAATCGAAGCAGGGGGCTCTTGGATTCTGGATCATCTTAATTGTTTTTCTTTATTAATTATGTTTTGTGAATTTTCAGTAATGTGTTGATTTTATGATCCAAAAAAAGGACATGATTTTATTTATTTTTATTTTCTATTTTTTTAATGTTTATTTATTTCTGAAAGAGACAGAGACAGAATGCGAGGGGGTAGGGGCAGAGAGAGAGGGAGACCCAGAATCCGAAGCCGGCTCCAGGCTCCGAGCTGTCAGCACAGAGCCCGACGCGGGGCTCAAGCTCACAAACCACGAGATCATGACCCGAGCTGAAGTCGGACACTCAACCGACTGAGCCACCCAGGCACCCCAGGACGTGATTTTAACTTATAACATGGGTTGCTGACACAGGCTTATTCATACTGGCTGGGGAGAGCTGATTCAACAGGTCACTGGCAGCCTGAGATGGGCCACAGTGGGAGTATTTCTACTACAGAAATTGGCAGATGCTACAAATGATGGATTTTATTGTCCAAAGAGGTGGTTAACAGTACATCACTGGATATACAAAATGATTCCAGGTATGTTTTTTGTTTTTTAAAAATTTTTGAGGAGACAGAGAGAGAGAGAGCGAGCACGAGCAGGGGAGGGGCAGAGAGACAGGGAGACACAGAATCCGAAGCAGGCTCCGGGCTCCGCGCTGTCAGCACAGAGCCTGCCTGATGCAGGGCTTGAACCCATGAATCATGAGATCACGACTCGAGCCAAAGTTGGCTGCTTAACCGACTGAGCCACCCCCCGCGACCTTCCAGGTATGTTTTTTAAAACAGTTTCACAGAACAAAAAGATCACTAGGAGGGGCGCCTGGGTGGCTCAGTCAGTTAAGCGTCCAGCTCTTGTTTTCTGCTCTTGCCTTTCATGAGATCGAGCCCCGCGTCGGGCTCCTTGCTGTCAGGTCACTATCTCTTGGTGGCAGGGTTGTGGGACTAGAACTTATTGGGTTTTGTTCTATTTTTCTGTATTTTTGACATTTTCTGTCCTGAGCTTTCATTGATGCTTTCATAAAGAAAACAATTTTTGTATTTTTAAGTTTATTTATTTATTCTGAGAGAGAGCGAGAGAGTGTGTTAGCAAGTTGGGGAGGGGCAGAGAGAGAGGGAGAGAGACAATTCCAAGCAGATTTCGCACTGAGCCCGACGTCGGGCTCGATCCCACGACTGTGAGATCTTAACCTGAGCTGAAATCGAGAGTTAGATGCTTAACCAACAGAGCCACTCAGGAGCCCTGAAAAGAAAAGCAAATTTTTTTTTTTAACATTTATTCATTTTTTTGAGAGCCAGAGAGAGAGTATGAGCAGAGAAGGGGCAGAGAGAAAGAGAGAGAGAGAGAGAGAGAGAGGGAGGGAGAGAAAGAGAGACAAAATCCAAAGCAGGCTCCAGGCTCTGAGCTGTCAAGACAGAGCCCGATGCAGGGCTCAAACTCACACGCGGTGAAATCATGACCTGAGCCGAGGTCAGAGGCTTCACCAACTGAGCCACCCAGGCGCCCCCCGAAAAATTTTTTAATTAAAAACAACGTTGCTCTTGCCCCAGAAGAGGAGTGCTTTACCTCAGAAAGCCCTGGTCTCATGTAGCCCACCAAGCCCACGGGGCTGAGGTCCCAGTTAAGTCCCATTCCGCTGACCAATAAACAGGTCTTGTAATCAACAAGATGGACAGGGGGTAGTGTGACCCATCTACCCAGTTTGTTGTGATGGAGGAGCCCCTGGTCCCAACCCTACGGACTGTCCACTTGCATGGGTTGGGTCCCCCAACTATGCCAGCTGAGGGAGTGTGGTGGCAGCTCCCCAGCTCACTGAGGGAGTGTGGTGGGGCTGGGAGATGTACCCTTGAACTGTATACACTGGTCCTCACAGGGGACTCTCCCCCTTCATCTGATTTAGCATCAGGATCCGGTCCAAGTTGAGCTGAGATGCCCAAGTATGTCTGAGAAGCTAAACCGATTTTGAGAGGGAGAGCTGGATTCCTGCAGTGAGAAAAAGACCTTGCTGGTCGGGGCCAGTGGTGACTCCATGCCCTGGGGCCACCTAGTGTGCGCACAGCTGGTCCAGCAGCACCCACGGCCTTGGAGGTCACCGATGGACAGAGTAGCTTCTAGTCCAGGTACTGTGGAGACACCAAGAACTCCGAGAAAGGCCTGCACTTGACCTGCACTTGACCAACTGGCAGGGACAGAACATATACATGGTGAGAATGAACGGGGTGAACACTCAGCCATGGCTAGCCTGCACAGCCCAGGCCCAGGACGGACAGGCATGCCAGAGCGGGCCTTGTCATGATGGTCTGTGATTATGAGTTTTATCTAGCCAGCTACATTACCTACCACCGAAAAAACAAAAACAAAAACAAAAACAAAAGCAAAAACAAAAACTGGTTGAGCTATTTTTGTCAGTAGTGAGGGCAGAGAGCCACTCCACATCTGTCCTCGGCTCTGCATGCACCCACAGTAGGCACTCAACCGATAATCGTTAACTAACGCTATAAACAACACAACGGGATTTCTCCTTGGGGGGGGATGAAAACTTCCAAAGTCAGCACCGAGGAGAAAACCAGTATGATCAATATTATCCTTGGACGTCTTTTAAATCACCCTTAAAACTCCATGACCTGAGCCTTTCTTTAGAAGATCACATGCAAGGATGGATTTCTTGTGTTTTTCTTACACGCCAGCCCATTATGGACTTTTTCCTCCGCTTGGAGCAGCCAGTGAACGCCAAGGTCAAATTTGATGTGAATGCATGTGTATGGAGAGGGCAGGGAAAGTGTTCTCTTTCTCTCTCTTTCCTTCTTTTCCTGGTTAACTGGTTACAGTTGAGTTTTTATGAGTGAGACTGAAGTACAATAAAATAAGCATCACTAGTGGGAAAACTACAATATCACGGGAGGGCTGGGGAATGAACTGTGTTGAAGCCAAGGAGGAAGAAAAGCACGTGACCGAAGACATTCTTCACAACAAAGAGAGCCACAGCACCGTTCTTAGGCCAGAAACTCTGAAGATGGTAGTTCTGAGCCCATGCCCACACACACTCTTGGGATCATCCTAGAAGGGAGGATTCTAGACAGTTCCAGTTCATTCCCCACCTCCCAATCCCCTCCAGCATTTTAGGAGAGAAACCCATTCATTCTATACCTCTATCTGGAACTTACGTGGGAAGCCAGTGGCAAACGTAGCATCTCAGGAGGTCTCCATGGCAACAGAAGAACCCAGAGGGTTTCAAATAATTCCACTACAGACCAGAAGAAAAAAGAGATGTTGGCCCAGAGGGAAAGGTCCTATCCCATCTCACCTCAGAGGACAGTAGGTGGTGGAGTAGGGTGACAGCGTGCCCCTGGGGTAGATACTCAGGTTGTATGACATCTCGTCCACGTTGTGGTCGCCCCATTCCTCCCCGACTAGCACCCTGGTACAAGCCGAGATCATCTCAGGTGGATCCCAGCGGGAGTCTCCCCACCGGTTTCCTGCTCCGTCTGTTCTCCCCCCTGGCTGTCCACCACGCAGTGGCCAGCGAGCTCCGTCTCCCCCTGAAGTCAGCTCATGTCCCTTCTCTGCTCCAAACCTCTACTGATCCCCTTTCCATGCTCGACAGTTCTTCCAGTGTTGCCTGGTCCATACGCAACCTGGCCCCTGGCCTCTCTGCCCTCCACCCCCTCTCCCTTCACTAGCTCTGCTCCAGCCACACCATCCTCCTTGCCGCTCCTGGAGCCCACCAGGCACACTCTCATCTCAAGGCCTTTGCACTTGCCCGTTCCCTCTGCCCGGAATGCTGTTCCCGCAGACAAACGCATGGCCGGCTCTCTCGCCTCCCTCCTGTCTCTGTTCAAATCTCACAGTTCGGTGAGACCACCCTGTCCCTGCCTTCCACCCTAATCCTCTTTACCTGGCGCCTGCACTTGGTCCACAGCACGAATCACCGTCTGACCTACTAGATCATTTTCTGGTTTACACTTACGGCTCAGTGTCTATCTCTTCCTGCCCTTACGTAAGCACGGTAGGCACTTACGAACATTTGTTGAATGAATGGTGGTCTCTACTTGGGAGGAACTAGAATATAACGTGAGGCACATTTGCCGAGGAAGGAGGTGGGGGTGGGGAGGCAAAGCTTGTAATGATCCACACGATCCACTGGTTCTCAAACGGCCCCAAAGGGCCCCAGGGACTTCTCCTGGTCCGGTGGGCGAGGGGAGATACGGTGGGGACCTTCAATGCCCCACCTTCAAATTATAACAGTAAAATAATCCACAATACCACCTTTGGGTATTTTCCACTCAAAAGAAATGAAAGCAGGGTGTCAAAGACATCTGCACACCCATGTTCATAGCAGCTAAATAAAAGGTGCATGTAACCCAAGAGTCCGTCAATGGATGAAGGGATGAACAACAATAAGAAAGGACTCGATCCCACGGAGTATTACTCAGCCTTCAAAAAGGAAGGAAATCCTGACATATTACAACATGGATGAACCTTGAGGCCATTATGCTAAGTGAAATAAGCCAGTCACAGAAAGACAAATACTGCATGATTTCACTAATGTGAGGTACCTAGAGTAGTCCAAATTATAGAGACAGAAAGCAGAATGGTGGCCAGGGGCTGGGGGAAGGGGAACTAGACAGGTTTAATGGATCCAGAGTTTCAGATTTGCAAGTGGAAAAGTTCTGGAGATAGGTTGCACGACTATGTGCATATACTTAACACTATTGACCTGCACGCTTAAAAATGGTTAAGGTGGTAAGTTTTATGTTATTTTATCACAATTAAATTTTATTTATTTTTTATTTTTTTTTAATTTTTTTAACGTTTATTTATTTTTGAGACAGAGAGAAACAGAGCATGAATGGGAGAGGGTCAGAGAGAGAGGGAGACACAGAATCCGAAACAGGCTCCAGGCTCTGAGCAGTCAGCACAGAGCCCGACGCGGGGCTCGAACTCAAGGACCACGAGATCATGACCTGAGCCGAAGTCGGCCGCTTAACCGACTGAGCCACCCAGGCGCCCCCACAATTAAATTTTAAAGAATTGTAAGCCACCCCCTTGCACACATCATTTCATTTCCTCCCAACCAGCCCTACAAAGTAGGTATCTCCAATCTACGAGAGAGACAGAGAGGCCGTGAGAAATGAAGGTTAAGGTCACCGGGCAAGTAATGTGGGATTTAAATGCACCTGGGCCTTAGCCCAGAGGTAGCCGTCTCAGCTATGATGCTGCACCACTCTCTTTAGTCTAGCTGATGTCCTGAGGTGGCCCAAAAGATTTCAAACACAAATTGAAAGCCACCAAACTACATGACTCTCACTAGTTCCCATCTGACCACAGGCTAGCACCCCGCTTTTCAGCCAGCCCAAGCACTTCTGGGACAGACCTAACCTGTCTTTCCATCTTCATTTTCCTCCAGTCCCCTTCTTCCAGCCAGGCCTTAGCCAAACTGCATTATCTGCGGCTTCTAGCCCACACTGGGATGCCCACCTCGGGCCTCAACTCATGCCGATCTCTCGGTGTCCAAACGATGTCCTTTTTCAAAAGTACAGTTTAATACTAAAATCAGCGAAGATTTCCTGCCAGCTTATTCTCATGAGCCCAATTCAGCCTCACAACCGCCTTATGAGGAAGAAACTATCATTGTCCCCATTTTACATATGAGAAAACTGAGGCCAATCGAGGTGAAGGCCACACATCTGGCAAATAGCGATGCCTGGATGCACCCCCACAGGCCTGTGTGACTTCAAACTCCAAATTCTTCTCCACTTTATCAAAGGGGCTCAGGGATTGCCATGAGCCTCCCTGGATTTGTGCAGCTGAACTGGGGCCTGCTGCCTCTGGACACCCTGCTGCCTCTGGACAGAGAAAGGTGGCTGCTTTCTCTGGCCAGCCTGTCACCTGCTCTCGGGTCTAACAGCTGCTTGCTTAAGTGCCAGTCTCCTCCCCTAGGAGGGTCAGGGTCAGAGTGGACAATGCTCAGGACATCAGTGCTTCTCCCCCCAGGCTCCTCAGCAAAAGAGCGGGCCCTACCCCTCCTCCCTCCCAGCAGACCCTGCGTAACTTCCTTATCAAATTTGTCACCAATGCACAATGGATCGATTACAGGTTTACTTGTTTGTGGTCTGTCTCTCCGGAAAAAGCTCCACCAGGGCAGTGGCTTTTGTGTCGTTTCCCTGATGCTCCCTACAACAGTGCCTGGCAGAGAAGGCGTTCAATCCCTGTGTGTGGAATGTGACAGCAAGGGTTGTAAAGGCTGAAATGCTGACTGTTGCAAACATTCCGTTTCTCGAGCCAGGCAGGGAGCCTCCTCGCCTGGAAGTCAGCCACCCCCACCTCTGCCTCTTTCTTACATTTCTCTACTGAGGGCAGTAACAGGTTACCAACAGCGACACCGGAGCCTCTGAATAAATACACCTTTGCTTACACCTGACTTGGCAAGGCCTCTGATACAGGCCACACTTTGGACCATGCTTTACCATTTGAGAAGCATTCGGACGTGGTATCATCAACGCTATGCACTTTTATGACCCCTGCTGAATAACAATGACAGGCTCACAGAGGTGGTGGGTCACATCACAGCTATAGAGTGGCAATGCCAGGTTTATGGACTCTGAGGTTGGTTGGACCACTCTCTATCCACCGACCTTCCCACCCCCTACCAAATCCCTGGGGAGTTGGGGAGAACACTCAGGCTGGCTGAGCATCTAGACAGAGGCCCACTAGGGTTTGAGGCTCTGAGGTTCAGTCTCTCTCTGCCCTCTTCACATACTTCACAGTTGGTAAGATTCCAATGGTCTCTCCTCTCTGCTCAGCCCTCCCAACCCTCCCCCCACTCCCCAAGAGCAGGATTTTATTCCATTCTTTGTAGTATACTCCCCAAGGGCAACACTTGCCTTGTTCGCTGCTGTATTTTCAGTGCCTAAACATTACACACTGGCACACAGTCGGTGCTCAATTAATATCTGTCCAATGAATGAATGGATAGCCCTAAAGCTTAACGGGGTTTCATATTTTCTGCAGTGAAATAAACCCTGAGTCAGGGAAAAGAGAACTAACACGTTCACTCCTACTTCGTGTTAGGCACTAATCTTAGGTCAAGGCCCAGAGTCCAGCCCCGCTGTACTCCCAGCTGTGGCTCCAGAGAAAGGACATGGTGAACGTCTACTCTGTCTCTGTGCCCGGCACAGGTAACCCAGGTTTTAAAATGTTCTCCTCCCTAGGGGTACTGTCTCGGGGAAGTCATCTCTCGCAGCCTGTTTATCTAGCTGTCAAATCCCCTCAAAAGTTGTAGCGCTGGTCCTTCTTTCCTACTCTGTCAACAGGTGGCAGGGTGAGAAACATGGCCCATCTGTAATTGGGGGCTTTTTTCCAGAAGAAATTCCCAGCCCCACCTTGGAATTCTCAGTTTGAAGGTGTGCTGTGAGCTCAGAAAGCCGCAGGGGCAAGGAGAGAGGACATCAGGGGTGCCCGGAGGCCTTCTTCACCGGTTCGTGGAGGGGCCACTTGCGACAAGGGAAAGCCCGCGACCCTGTGTGACCTTGGGCAAGTTCCTTCCTCTCCCAGGACCAGAGCAGCGTCGTCACTTGCCAAGGGAGGAGCTGGGCGACCTTTAAGGGCTCATAGCCCTGAGCCGGGAGGCAGGGAATGGCCTGAGTGCTCTGCCCGGCCTCAGTTTCCCCATCTGTCGCCCTACGTAATTTCTAGAGGCACTTTCCCTTCTGAAAGAAACCAAGCAACAACTAGGCAGCCTGGGCACCTGCAGTCAACGCTGGGAGCAGTGTGAGGCCACTCCTCGGGAGGCCTGGCGCCCACGAGGGCGGAGAGCGGGGTGGGGGGGGGGGGGCAAAGGCCCGCGGGGCCGGGTCGGCCGGGCCACGCAGGGGCAACCCTCGTGCGGGCAGCCGCGGGGAGTGGCCCTGGGGTGGGGGAGCTCCACCCGCGGCCCACTTGAACCCGTACTTCTTACCTGGCGGCGGCGGCAGCGGCGGCAAAGGCAAGGACTCCTCCGGTTCCCCCCGCCCGCTCGGCCCCGCCCCGCCCCGCCCCGCCCCGCCCCGCCCGCTCGGGCGATTCCGCGGCCGGCGCAGCAACGAGCTCCCGGCAGCCCCGCCCCTTCACGCTCGGCCCCGCCCCACCCCTCCCGCTCGGCCCCGCCCTTCCTGCCCGGGTGGTGCCGCCGCCTGCGCAGACCTTCCTGAGCTTGTGTGTGGGTCGGCCTGCCGGGATCCAGGCTCCTAAGTGTCTCAGCCCTTTTCTCTTGGTCGCAACTCTACGACAGGGGTGCCGGCATCAGGAGGTGACGGGCCAACCCGAGCGCGAAACGCGGTGTGTGGGTCTGTTGGCCTTCCAGGAAACAGCAGGACCTCAGGGCCAGAGAGAAGGCCCTTCGAGGTTCCACCTTGCGGACACTGCTAGCCTGGGGCTTGGTCCCAGAGTGGAGGGCCAGAAAGCACTTGGATGGACATCTTCAAAAGTAAAGCGTGTGACATCAAGGAGCCAGCCACAGAAACAACCTTGCTGCATGTGTACACAGCACTTTGAAATTTACAGAGTATTGACATAGCGATGGCCTGTGTGATTCTTCTTTCGGTTTGTCTAACGCTGTTTGGGCCAGTCACGGGGTCTTTCCGTTTGGGGTTTCTGTGCCTGGCGCTCTGCCCAGAGACCTGCCTTTTCCTGCGTCTGTTTCTAGCTTTCCACTCAGGGAAGTTCTGTGAGTCTTCCCTGACCACCAGCCACATTCAGTCATTGAACAAATATTTACTGAGCACCTACTGTGTGCCACGTACTGTTCTGAGCACAGAGAATCACATACCAGGTGCCGCTTCTGTTCTCTTTTAATGGTAGTACTTACCACTGTATGGGATTAATTTATTTTCCTGTTTATTTATTTGACAATCTGTCTGTCGTCATCCCCACTAGAACTTAAGAACTCTGAGTGTAGGGGGTCTCGGCTACCTTGTCCTCTGCCGTGTGCCCAGCCCCGGGGACTGTACTGGACACTTGGTAGGTGTTCAGAATTTAATGAATGCAAGAATTGCTCTTTATTCCTCTGGCAACCTTGTGAATTCTCATCATACCCATTCTACAGGACAGGAAACTGAGGATCAGGTCCAGGCTGTGCAGAAGCTGTAGAGCTAATGAGTGCCGGAGCCAAAGCCAAAGCCAGAATTGCCACAAAGCTCTTTCTCCTGGTGAAGACAGCCCAATACCATGAATGGAAAAGGCACTGGACAGGGTCAGAGACCAGCTTCCAGGGCAGAGCCGTTGACTCATGCCCCTTGTGGAATGCTCTATGCTTCCAGCTCCTCATTGCCCCACTGGCCAGTAATCATTAAGAAGAGCCGCTCTACCTACCTACAGGGCTCTTGTGAGGGTCAAATGGGTCAATGGTATGCACTCTTCAGGGGCTTAGGGGCTTATACATGATCATGCGGGTTTTGTGCAAGATGGAATAGTAATAACCATATGGAAGCAGACGCCAACAGAAAACCTTCAGGCAGCCCCCCCTTTGCTCAACGTCTGGTGGCCCCTTCCAGCAAGATTGTGTGGAATGATGCTGGACCAGGCACCACTCCACATTAAAGACCGGGTTTTGCCCGGTCTCTAATTTGCTTAGAGACCCTTTGTTGAACACTCTTGACTCTGGACACTGGATCCAGTTACAGCCATGCCCACTTAACCATTCTCACCCCAGCCACCCCCACGGAACAGCACACAGGGCCTAACCCATAACCAAGGCTACAGGTAGGAAAGGTGGAGAAAAGATGTTTATCCCTCTGGCATAGGCTTTTGAAAGTATTGAGGTTTGGTGTTGTGCACTGAAGAATTACTTTCCTCATCTGTAAACTGAGGATAATTATGGCCTCCACAACCTACAAGGATTGTTGTAAGATTCGATAAGAAAATAAAGGATTTTTTTAATCGATATTTTATTTAAAATATTGATTTTAGGGACACCTGGGTGGCTCAGTCGGTTAAGCATCCGACTTCAGGTCAGGTCACGATCTCGCGGTCCATGATTTCGAGCCCCGCATCGGGCTCTGGGCTGATGGCTCAGAGCCCGGAGCCTGCTTCCGATTCTGTGTCTCCCTCTCTCTCTGTCCCTCCCCCATTCATGCTCTGCTTCTCTCTGTCTCAAAAATAAATAAACTTAAAAAAAAAAAGCTGCTGAGGATTCAACTCAGTTTAAAAAAATATAAAATAAAATATCGATTTTATTTATCGATAAGGATTCGATAAGAAAATAAAGGGAAAGTGCTTTGAACAGTAGCACGCAAGACACGCTCAGAAAAAATAAGCCATTACTCTCGGTAAACATCGTTTCTACTAAGACGGCCTCTATCAGCTCCTCCCAAAGGAATGTTTAGGGGGTTGTGCTGGAAGGAGACGCCTTCTCATACCCACTACATACTTCAACCAGAATTTACTGAAAGTTGGTGAGGTTCTAGCCATTGCAGATACAGCCAGGGAAAGAACCAAAGGATTTCCAGCAAAGACATGGCGTTTGCATTCTAGTTTACGGGGGAGAGGCGAGACGGACGGGAATAACAAATAGATAATCTGCCAGGGAGCGGTGTTATCAAGAAAAAGGGAAGCAGGGTGAAGGGCACTGACGGAGGGGATGCTATCACAGTGGTCAGGGAGGCTTGCTGGGGACATTGGAAGTGAGAGGAAGCCAGCAACTGCAAAGGTGTTCAAGGGGGAATGTGCTTGACACTTTCAAGGAAAAGGCCAGAGGAGAGAGCTGGGGGGAGGGGGGAGGGGCGCGGGGGAACAGACGAAAGTAGGGAGGCAGTGAGGGCCATATATCACCGTGAGCTTTGTTAAAAGCTGATGCTGGGGTCACCAGATTAGAGCAAATAGAAATACAGGACAACCCAGTTACATATGAATTTCAGGTACACAACAAATAAATACTTTTTAGTGTGAGTATGTCCCACTGTTACCCAAACCATACTTCTATTAAAAAATTATTCCGGGGCTCCTGGGTGGCTCAGCCGGTTAGGCGTCCGACTCTTGATTTCAGCTCAGTTCATGATCTCACGGTTTGTGGGAGTGAGCCCTCACCCCGGGTCAGGCTCTGTGCTGACAGTGTGGAGCCTGCTTGGGATCCTCTTTCTCTCCTTCTCTCTCTGCCCCTGCCCTGCTGGTGCTTTCTCTCTCTCAAGATACATAAATAAAAAAAAATTCACTGTGTATCTGAAATGTAACTGGGTATCCTATATTTTATCTGACAATTCTACTTGAGCCCGACCCCCAGAGATTCTGATTCTGTCGGTCTGGGGTCTGGTCAGGCATAGGCATTGTTCACAACCTCACTAGGTATTTCTGATGTGTGCTTAGCTTCAGAGACCACTGATATAGGGCCTTGCCTATGGATTTTATTCTGCATGAGATGGAGAATTGTAGAAGGTCCGGGGCAGTGATATGACATGATCCCACCTTTTAAAAGGATCCCACTGGCTCCTTGCAAGGACACGGGGATAATCGTGGACACAGTCAACTGGTTAGGAAGCTATTGCTATAGCCAGGCTGGGGAAGGGGCTTATCTCTGTTGACTGCCCTCTATGGGCTAGGCACAATGAAAGCACATAATGGAGGCATAGATTCCTGAGTCTAGAAGGGTATGGAAGTCTGAGAATTTCCATTTTTAACAAATTCCCCCTGATGATTCTGATGATCAGTCAGGTTTGGAACAACCAAATGACTGGGTTTCATTCTCCCCAAAATTGTAACCATGGATACTGTTTAGGGAACACTATCCTGTGGCTGATGCTACATGCTTTCCATACTTACTTTATATCATTCGATCCTGTGCAGTTGGTACCGTGATTAGCCCCATTTCGAAGAGGAAGGGACTGAAGCTCAGAGAGGTTAAATAACTTGGCCAGCGTCAACTCTCTGCAAAATGGCAGAGCCAGGATTCGATCCCAGACCCGGCTGATTCTGCTATCCTGTCTTTTCAGAGGCTTCAATATCAATACAGGTTCAGAACTATTTAGATGACTTTCAGATCATGAACCCTCAGCAGGAGACGGCTCCTTCACTATGTCCAATAGATGTCTGTCCTTCCAGGATGTAGGTGGGACTGGTCTGGCATTGGTGTTTGTTGAATGGAACTGAAATATGGGGGTGATGTCACTGATGACAGTTACTCATCCCTTCCTGTAAAGTATGCTTATGATGCCCTTATGCTGAACTTGAGACTGAAGGACCCAGAAGAATGTTTATGGTCACTTCTTTCCTAACAACACTCGGAAATAAATAGGGCTCCTCTGGGGAGGAAATGGACCCACCGTCAGAGGAGGCCCACAGTGGAGGGTGCTGCAGATGGTCTGTGGTTACCATGGATATTGTTATATTGATGAGCAATCCCTTGTTTGCATTTCCAAGGCATCTTTGACCCAGAGAATTAAGAGAATTAAACATCTTTTTGTTAAATTGGACCTTCAATTGGTCCAATGAATTGGAATTGGCTAAGCTAAGCAGCAGGAGGTTGGGGTCAAAGCCGCTTGGGTTAGTATTTTCCCCCATTGTTCCTGTGTGTTAGGTGATCATTTCACATCCTCTGTCTTATCTCTTATACAGAGGCTTGGGTGACGTCCTCTGCCTGCTTTTTATCTAAGAATGCTTTGCACTTGCCCCTGGTCTGATATTTTCTAATGGATCAGACCCACATCATCAGTGGTATGTGAGGTAACTTTAGCGGGCACGTGAACTTACATGAACCTCTTGGATCATACATGAAAAAGTTGTTCCCTTCAATCCTTATTCCACTGAAAACATAGTTTAATGCCATTGCATCTTTTTTTTTTTTTTGAGGTACCATTTAAAAACTTTTTTTAATGTTTATTTATATTTGAGAGACAGAGAGAGACGAAGACACAGAATCCAAAGCAGGCTGGAGGCTCTGAGCTGTCAGCAAAGAGCCTAATGTGGGGCTCGAACCCACGAACCATGAGATCATGACCTGAGCTGAAGTTGGATGCTTAACTGACTGAGCCACTCAGGCGCCCCAAGGTGCAATTTTTTTAATGTTTATTTTAATTTTGAGAGAGAGACAAAGCACGAACAGGGCAGGGGCAAAGAGAGAGGGAGACACAGAATCCAAGCAGGCTCCAGGCTCTGAGCTGTCAGCACAGAGCCCCACGTGGGGCTCGAACCCATGAGCCACGAGATCATGACCCGAGCTGAAGTCAGATGCCCAACCGACTGAGCCACCCAGGCGCCCCTCATTTTTTAAGTGTTTAAGAATTACTTCCTATAATGCAAAAAGAAATTTTTTTTTAATGTATGACAGTGACCTATTTCTTTTTAAAACATTAAGCACAGGGGCACCTGGGTGGCTCAGTCAGTTGAGCGTCCCACTTCGGCTCAGGTCACGATCTCACGGTTCATGAGGGTGAGCCCAGCATCAGGCTTTGTGCTGACAGCTCAGAGCCTGGAGCCTGTTTCAGAATCTGTATCTCCCTCTCTCTTTGCCTCTCCCCTGCGAGCACTCGGTCTCTAAATAAATAAATAAATAAATAAATAAATAAATAAAGTAATTAATTAAATAAAATAAAAAACATCTTAAACATTTAAAATCAAAAATGAAACATTAAGCACAGAAAAATGGGATTATTTAAAAAAATAATAGTAAAAGTGGCATGCAGACATGGTAAAAAAAAATTCTTAATTTCCTTCAGGTTGACTTCACCTGTAGGAAAATCCTCCCCATGGGCTGGCATGATGGTTACCAGCCAGATGGGCGGCCTTCCAGCCACGCCGGTTTCTCTCACTAGTCTTTAGAACGTACGTTTCCAAAGGATGGTAAGCCACTGCTATGACTATCAGACGTTGACCAGCACGGTGGCCCACATCATGACATTGATGACTTATGGAGCATAAAATCCAGAGGGAGGCGGTTCCATAGTTGGTCCGGTAGCTCGGTGATGTCAGCGACGGCCTACACTCTTCTCACTTTTTCTCACCCTTGGCACGTTGGACCACTCTGTCCTGTGGTCCAAAGATGGCTCCCTCGGGGGCACTCATCCTTCAGTAGTTATGTTCAAAAGCAGAAAAGAGGAAAAAGGGAGCTCTCCTCGTGGGCCTTTTCTCATGGGATTCTCCCCCACGGTCAGGGTGGAAACGATTTCCCAGAAGCCCCCTCGTCGGGATCACATGTCTGTGTCACATGACCATCCCTGGCCGCCAGGGACTCTGGGAAAGGAAGGGTCTGGCACGGAGACTGGCTCAGACCCCTGTAGATGGGAACAAGCCAGCCCTAACATTTGTGGGGCTCCGGGCGAAAACACAAAATGATAAATGAAACATGTCCAGCCCGATAGGTACACCTTCAGAACCACGCGGAAGATCAGGCGTGGATTTCGAATCCTTCAGCTCCTTGGGGTTCCATGCCAGGATGTGGCTCCTGGCTCACTGCCCATCCTCCATCTCCCCCATCCCATACCACATGAGGTCTCACACACAGCTGTGTGGACACTCCAGCCTCCACATCTGAGCTCTGTCTGCCCCTCCCACAAACAACCGCCCTTGGCCACTCCTCAAACCTAGGTGACTGCACCCTCGGGAGAATGGGTCAGGGAAGAGACTGAGTCCTATAGGCTGGAAGTGAGCTCGGGGCTGTTTGGACAGGGGATATCGGGGTACTAGGTATCCACAGTGTGGGCTTAGGTGGGCACAGCTTCTTGGTTTTGTAATTCCTCTCTCCGTTGGGATGGGCATGGCTGGAAGAGGGTCAGAGTGGGGCTCTCTGAAGGGTGGGGCACGGAGCAGAGACTGCTCTTGCCAGTATTGATTGGGCACCCTACACCCCCCCCCCCAATCAGGTTTCTCTCAAGGCAGGAGGGACAATGGCTGTTGAGCAGGCAGCCCTCAGTGTCTGTCCCTGTGTAAATTCAGTGGTCTTAAGTCTTACTGACTCTCACCTCTCTAGGACCTAACCCAATGCCTCGTATTTGGCAGGTGCTAAACAAATACTTTCTGAATGGTCGAGTGCATGGATGAATGAATGAATGAATGAATGAATGAATGCTATTTGAAACTGTTCTTTATCCCCCTCACACAGGAATGGATGCTCTTGAAAGCCAGAGTCTAGAAGGGAAGCCCTGAGGGAGTTTGTTCAGGGTCCAGGGCAGAGCAACAGCCCCGAACTCCTGACGTCTTGTCTGCTGTATGCCCCCTCCACACCATGCTCACCTCCAGTGGACACTTCTTCGTCATGCGCGCGGCCACAGACTTCTCTCCGGGGTTTGTTGCCATTTCAGACTTTCTGGGCTGCTAGGAGCTCTGAGTGCTCCCACACCAAGCCCTCCATGCCCAGTATTGGACCTCTGCCACCTGGGATATGGGGACGCCCCCCCCACCATCATGGCCTCCTTCCTCCCCCTGACAAATCCCCAACTCAGACAGGTCTGCTCTCTGCCCCTGACTATGTTGTGTACTAGCCAGCTTCCATGCTCGCCTCCCATTTCCTGCTGCCTGCGATACTCTCATTCAACCCATTTTTTTCTGGCTGATCAAATCAAATCCTTGATTCAAGACCCAGTCAGTTCCCGTAGCCTTCCTGAGGCTTGCCTTGGCTGCCCCAACCCCCTTCCTCCTGTCTGCCCTAGGAACTCACCGATGCTGTGTTCTGCCCCAGACAGTCTTCCATTTAACACTCAACGGAGGTCACAGGCCTCACCAAGCACTGGCTTTTATGTTGGGGAGGGGATGAGGAGGTATTGGATAGGATTGGCAGAGAGCTAGGACTCACCAAGACTGGTGATCGGGGAAGTCACGACGTGAGGCTTATCTTTTTGCCAGCCGGAGGCTACGTGGCCTCCCTCTTGTCTGCCTCTCTGTGACTTTCAACTTCATTAGTCACTTGCATCCAGCTTCCTACCTTTGACATGCACAGGGCTCCATATCAGCTCCTTAACTTTCACTGCACGTGACCTCGTAACTCAAGCACGTGCAAATGAGTCAGGGTTCCTTTGGTTACAAGAGAAACAAACCAGTCAAAATGGTGTAAGCAAAGAAAGGGGATTTATTGCCTCGTGTGACTATTGAAAACTCCAGGGGAAACTCAGGTTTCAGGCATGCCCGACCCAGGTACTCAAATAAAATGATTAGGAACTTCTCTCTGTCAGGGAGAACGCTGGGCTCAGCTTCCCCCTGGGTTGGCTTTACCAGTAGAAAAACCTGTCCCTTAGGGGAGCCAAGACAGACACCAGAAAGTCCAGACAAACATTCTACCAGCTTAGCAACTCTGGTGGAGAAAACACCCCCTCCAGGCAGTGCCAGCAAGATTCCTAGGGGGAGCTGTCACTGGCTCAGCCTTGAACCAAACCCCATGGCCCGGGCTAATGATGCTTTGATTGGCAGGTTTGGGACACATACTCTCCCCCCAAATACAAATATGGTATTATTATCATCAGAAGCCACCTGGACAGAGATTAGGTGGGGAAGAGGCAAACCCCTCAAAGAGACCTCCAATAAGGTGGAGGTTGACCTCTAATGAGCTGGAGTCAGGGTGGGGGATTGGGGTACACGCCTGCTGCTCACATAGGTTCTCTACGGGGCCATCAGCTACTGTCTGTCTTCTCAGTGCCCCTCATCCTTCTGCAAATAGCACCATTCTTTGAGGTCCTTCTCCTCTCTCGTCACGAGATTCCATTGGGGCTGCAGTCACAGCCCTGCTGGTCACGGAGGGCATGTGACCCAAGAGGACCAATCAGAGTCCTTCCTTGGGATTTGTCATCATTTACCAAAGGAAGACACTTTGTCTGTTTCTGGAGGTGAAGCGAGGAAGACACCGGCAGGAGATGGCCAAGTCTCCAAGGTAATGGAAAAAGCTGGTGGGAGAGAACAAAACCCAAGTGCAGAGAGAAAAGGAGACAGAAATGGGGAAGAGTAGTCTGAAGGAAGAAGGCCCAGGCCCTAATTTCATCGTTACCAACGCCCACCAGGAGACTGCCTTTGCCACCTTTTGGTTACGTGAGCGGTACATTCATCTTTTTGCCTAACTAGAGCGGTTCATGTTTGCGTAATTGGCGTGTCCTCTGTGCCAATACACCTTGCCAAGTGGTCTCTACAGGTGTTCTTGTTTGATGCTCACTAGTCTGTGATTATTTCCCCTTTTTATAGATGCGGGAACTGAGGTTCAGAGAGTTTGAAATAAGGAACTCGTTCATACAGCCGGTAAGTAGCCGAGTCGGGCCTCACACCGGACAGACTGTCTACGGAACAACCCATAAAGCTCTATATAACGCTGGGTGAGCCCTTTAACCCTGGGGCACACATCTCAGCGTGGGGTTAGTCCTGGAAACCAGTTTCACACTGAGTCGTTGCCCTCAAACCGCTTAGACTCCACAGCGTTGTTACATTGGGCTTAACTGATTTTTAAACTATGAAATATGCACAGAAAAGCACATACACGATGTAGGCACTGACACCCCGGGCTTTAAGTCTTTAACCTGTGAAACGGGGATAATAATTCAGTAATTGTCATATGATTGTTGCAAAGATTATTTAGGATATTTAGGAACCGTGGATGATGAATCTAACGCCATCTCTAATGTAACAGGCCCTTTTGGTGGGGAGATCACTGGGCTTCTCCGAGCCTCCATTTGCCACCCATAACTGGGAGAGGTAGGATCTAGTCTTAGGAGTCGATCAGACCTGACTTGAACTGACGTTGTCAGTTCCGCGCCACAAGACTCTGGGCAAGCTGTTGGCTGAACTTGAAGTGGCCCCGGCTGAAGAGTACAGGGCCAGCATAGGCCCAGGGCAGGTGCGGTATAGGTTCCAGCGTTTTCTGAATTCTTCAGAGACTTCTCTACTGACCCGGGAAATATTCCTCCCTTTTCAAAAGGTGATTTCAAGATATTCAGAGAAGAATACAAAGTGCATAAGAACAGCTCCGGGCAGATTCAGAAACTTGGATGTGATTTCTCTTTGAATGTGTTCTATGCTGTTCCTGCAGCCTGAGAAATGGCAGGCAGGTCCTTCATTCCTGGAAATGCTTTCCTCTGCCACAAAGAATTCATTGCTCTAGCAGAGGCTGAGAAACTTCCTCCGGGCGTTTGAAAGGAGGTCCCAACAATGAACACGGGCTGTCAGGTGAGATGAGCAAGTGTCTATGGGTAAGGAGACGGGTGGATTCCCACAAGCCCCTGCCCCCAGCACCCACTAAGTCAGGAAGCTGTAACCACATGGAGGAACCCCATCTCTTCTTAATTCTTCGCCCTTCATGCACCCACGTACCACGAACGCTCATGATATGCCTGGAACGTTCCATCAGATACAGCTAAGTGACTCAAAGTCCAAACTCTGGAGTTGGACTTCTGCGGTGCACTCTTGGCCCTACCACGGCCTCACTGTGTGATCTTGAGTAAGTTACTTAATCCCTCTGTGCCTCAGCATCCCTGTTGGTAATTTGGGGGTAATAACAGTACCTCTCATACAGCATACGTCATGGCACGTGCAATACGCTTTACGTGGTGCGTCCAAGTCACGTTAGCAATTATTTGGCTAAGTGTCGTTGGACACGCTGCTGATGCTGAGGCCGATAACAGAAGAGGTGAATTCTAGTGCCCAGGCTTTAATAGACTTCCTTATCAATAAGATCGAATAACATAAGATGAGCCTGTTAGTGCCTTCTAGAACTCAACCCATATCTTTCTCCTTGTCTTCTCCCCGGCTTCTTTAATTCCTTGTGATCCCCAGTGCCCAGCCATGGATGACTTCATTACTCACCCAGCAACCCTATGAGATATAGGTGCGGTGGCTTGTGAATGGTGATGCTAGAATCAAGCCAGGTATGTCTGACCTGAAGGCCACAGAATAGGGAAATGGTCCAGTAAGGATGAAATTTGGCCTCTCCCTGCCATTCCTAATTCCCAAGCACAATTCCTAAGTGCACAGTTCTCCACCAGACTGGCCGGTTCTGGACAATTCTCCTATTCTGGACCGGCTTCACCCCATTGTCAAGGCCAGCCCCCTGCCTGCTGTCATAGTGAACAGACCCCCGAAAGCCCACTCACCCACCAGGGTCACTGATTGGTGATAAAAGCAGCCCATTTGGACATGGGATTCTCATCCAGTAGCACTCCGAATCCTCATGGGGGCTCTGGGAGGTGTGTGGCATCCTTCTCCACTTTATAGGTGAGCCAAGTGAGGCTCAGAGAAGTCCTGTAACTTCTACTGGTCACACACCAGGTCAGACTTAGCTTTGAGCCTAGGCCTGCCTCTCTGATTTCTTCCACATCCAGGCTTTTGCAGCCCTGCCTGTTTCCTCCGTTCTCTCCCCCAGCCCCGGGACAGCCTGCACCAATATTGGCCTCTAGTGCTCTCCATGAAGATACTGCCAGGGGCCAGAAGGTGGTTGGGACCAGCTGGGCTTCAAAGTGGGTGGAGACAGCACTGTCAGGGCCTCTTTCCCTGGGGGGGTGGGGGGTGGGGGGGTGGAGGGCACACTGGTTGGGGGCCATGTGCCCACACAGCTTCCTGCAGGGGAGGTTGGGGCTGGGTAGTAAAAGTCTCTCGGAAAGCCATTGCATTTTTATACTTCTGTGTTCTCTGTCTTTAGCATAGACATCGCATGACATAGCATGACATTTAGCATAGACGTAGAATGGGTTCTGGAATTCTCCGGCTTCTCTGTGCACCTGATCACTGGAGTTCAGAGGATCCTGAGGTTAGTTCCCTGTTTTCCCTTGCAAGCCCACAGACAGCAGCCACCCTTATGGTTGTTTCAGAACCGCACGCGAAGGAGGCAGCTTAATGGAGCAGAAAGAATGCTGCATTAATTCCTTGGGGAGCTCTGGAAGCAATTGGCTGTGCGACTTTAGGCAGATGAATTTACCTCTCTGATCCTCAGTCTCGTTATTGGCAAGGTGATTTCTACTTCATAAGGTTGGGCTGAAGATTCAGCTAGATGACGCATATGAAGCAGTTAGTGCAGCGCTTGGCGCATAATAAATACTCAATAAACATGCGCCTGCCATCACGATGGTAGAAATAGTGTTGCCATTAGCAACTGAGACCTCGGTGCAGGTTTTCTTCTTGGTGGAGGGTCTAAGAACTAGATGGAAGGTGAGTGGAGGCGAGTGGGGAGAGAATGTTCTTTCCCTATCCTACTGGCAACCATCCCAAACTGCACCTGCCTGAGGCCAGCTCGGGAAATGTGGAACAGTTTTCATCATTTACTCATCCTGGGCAGACAGGGTGTTCTCCACTTGACCCAGGGCTGAGTGTGTGGGCACACGCCTGTGTACACACACTCACACACGCTCTCAGCGTGAGGAGCAAATAAGGCCAATAGAACGGGTGTCCCAGAGTTGCCTTGGAAATACCTTTTTAAGAAAAAAAGGAAGGCACCCAGACTTCAAGGACAGCTAATTGCACACATACTTATATTTTGAGCTTTCTTCGTGTGAATTCGGGGGCGAGGTGACTCATGTCCACCGTTCAGGGACCCAGTAGTGCTCTCAGCTCCTGGGCTTCAGGGGTCTTAGGAGTAATCCAGCCCAATTAGCGCATTTCAGGGAAAATGAAACTCAGGCCAAGGGCCTTGATGGACAAGACATACCCATGGGGCCAGGATCAACCCTTTGTGCTCTGATGGCAGAGTGCTCTTGTTCCTCTCTGACAGAGGTACGGTCTCCAGGAATGAGCATCCGGCCAGGAACTGTCATCTTACCAGGAGGAAGGGGGCAGTAGGGAAGGACCATGCATTGTCCTCAGCAAGCCCCTCTGAGGTTTCAAGTCCGCTTCCCAATTACGAGGCCTTTGGAAGGAAACAAGGTATCATCTCCCGCCCTCCACTCACCAGCACCCCCAAGGGTCCCCTCTGGCTGAGACGTCTCCCTCCAGCAGAAGCCTCCTCTGTGTCCCAGAGCAGCCTTTCCGACAACCGGCACTGTCAGGGCGGGCGGGAAACGTGGAGTTATTGTCAAGGACCGTTGCATTTATGGGGCATCTTATCTTTATGACAAAAACTCAGACAGGAATTGAAATGCAATAAACCGGGAAAGCAACACCCGTACAGAGTTGGTTCTGTAGCATGAGACCGTGCATCTGCTGGGCAGTGGGGTCTGCTGTTTGGGGGGTGGGCGCCGTTAGTCCTTGTAACCCCAAGATTCTCTGTTAAGCCAGAGCCCAATGACCCGGGGCTGGGAAACCTGGTGGGGCTGCTGGGAGCAATTCCTAGATTCCCCTGCATCCTCTCCCCGCCTCCCCAACTCTGGCAACTAAACGTGGGACCCCGGGCCTCCCCAGAACCGCTCCCGCACACAAATTCTCCCCCTCCATCCCTGGGGGCGATCATGGGGACACTGAAACCACCGGGCCCTTTGTCAAGATGGATGGGCATGGGGTGGGCAGCCCAGGAGGACTTCCCGTGGGCTCCGACTTCCCACGAGGAAAAACGTGTAACGGCCACAAATACGAACAAACTGCCCCAAACGCCAAAGACCAGACAAAGCGAGAAAATCAAACCAGGCACGTAAACTGCAAAAAAAGGGAGTCTTGTTCTACTTGTTTTTGCAATAACCTCATCAAGGCATCTGAAGGAAAACCAGGAGCATTAGCGTCTGAGGAACAGGAGGCCCCTTGTGGCCAAGTGGTATGGGCCTCCTCCCCCACCCCAAACAGACAGAAGTCTATCATCCAGGCACGTAGTTCCTGACCCAACACAGCCCTCCGGCTTTGGCTTGCAAGTCCAGCTGGCATTTAATCCCCCGAGGGAACCAGCCTTAGTTCGTAGCCCCTGACCCTCTTCGTCGTGAGCCTGATGGGGCCCAAGAGTCCACAGGCGCTGCCCGGCCGGAGCGCACTCAGGCGATGGAAGCGATCTCGCTGTGTTTCTGTTCTCTGCAGAAAAGCGCCCCGTGGGGAGGCCAGCAGCTGCCCCGGCTGCTCCAGTGACAGCAGAAGAGGGAGGGCATCAGCAGGGCCAAGGTGATAATGACGGCGAGCACCCACCGGAGGATGCCCGGGTAGAAGGGCAGGATGAGGGCGACGAGCAAGGCCAGTAGGAGCAGGTGTGCCGCCAGGCGCCGGGCCGCCACGCGGTTAACACTGGCCTCGTCCTGCCCTTCCTCTGCCACCCGGCCGGGGTGCCTGGCCGTCGAGGTGGCGGAATCCGCCAGTCCCTGAGGACAGAGCCGCACCTCCGGCCGGACCAGCCGCCCCACCACGGCCTCCTGGTCACGCAGGCTGCAGATGAGGCCCCCAGGGACGGCGGTGGCCTGGCGGCACAGTGGGCAGGTGACGGACCAGGTGTCGTTCTGGATACACAACAGGAGCTTCAGGCAGACAGCACAGAAGGGGTGCTGGCAGGCCAGCAGCTTGGGTGGCCGCGCACAGCTGTAGGGCTCCCGGCACACCAGACACTCGAGGTCGCCCTCCGTGGAGCCAAGATAAGCCCTAGCAGGGCCTGTGGCCTCCGTGGCGGTGACTCCTGTGGAGACGCGCTGGGGCTCGGCGCAGGCCATTCTGGGCACGGAGTCAGCGGGACGTGGCGGCTGGGGGCTTGGGCATTGACCGGGGAGGGGGGGGTCAGCCAGCGCCGCTGGGACCTGGCTGCCGTCTGACCTCAGGCTGGACGTCTCCTTGTCCTTCTCGGCAGGCGCCTGGTGACAGCGGCCGTCTGGCACCCCTCTCCCGGGGCTGCTCAGGTTGTGTCTCGTCTTACGTCTTCTCTCTAGTTATTATTATTTCTCTTCTTGAAACCTAGGGTTAATCAGTAACTTGTGGGTCTGGAGACTTTGAATTGCCAAAGGGGGCAGGGCCCGCGCCGTGAATCAGGACTTTCCTGTTGAGGTCAGGAAACCTCAGATGCCAGAGGAGTACCAGCAACAAGGTGGCTTATGAGCCTTGAGACGCATTCGAATCCCCCCCCCCCACCCCCCGCCTCTGGAGACTTTAAAAATACAGATCTCCAGGCCCCAGATTCATCCGGCAGGTCAGGAGGGGAATCTAAGAATCTTCAGGCACCGTTAACAGGCGTCTCGTCACGATGCTGACGAAGGTGGACTGGGGAACCCACTCAGAGAAACACCACCACAGCCGGGTTTCAGAGGACACCTTCCAGCTGTCAGGATCAGTGGAAAACAGTTTGTGCCTTGTGCACATTTGCAAACAGGTGGCCCCTGAAGAAGAGAGAAGTGAAGGGAACAGAATTCTGAGTGGGTGGTGGGTGGTGGGTGGTGGGGGGCGGGGAGAAAGCCCAGGTCAACACAGAAAAACCAGAACCCGAGCAGCTCATGGGTATTTATTTAGTTTTTTATTTATTCTTAAATGTTTATTTGTGTGTGTGAGAGAGAGAGAGCGCAAGCTGGGGAGAAAGAGACGCAGAATCCGAAGCAGGCTCCGAGCTGTCAGCACAGAGCCCGACGCGGGGCTTGAACTCACGAACCGCGAGATCACAACCTGAGCTGAAGTCGGACGCTTTAATCGACTGAGCCACCCAGGCGCCCCCAACTCATGGGGCTTTAGCACCTGCTGCTGGAGCCAGCTCCTTTTTAGTCACAGCAGCTGTGTTAACCGCTACGGATTCATGAGCATCAAACTCGTGGCCTGCTTTGTCGCCACACGACTGACGACGGGTGCCATTTGTTGCTAGACACGTGCATACCCGGTAGTAGTAAGAACAGCCGCCATTTATTTGGGATCACTTTGAGCCAAGCCGTCATCCGGGGGATCCTCCTGCGCGATCTCCTGGCATCCTGGCACAGCCTGTGAGGGGGCCCACTGTGAGGCCTGGAAGCAAAGACGGGGTGTGGTCAGGGCAGGCCTGCTGGCAGCTTTCCAAGTGGACTCCCATGGGGCCAGGGCCTTGTGGAATCTACCAGTACCCAAGGTCGGTTTCCCAACCTCGCGGGTCCGGGAGCTCAATCTCGTCAGCTCGTGCAGAGGCCACTGGCCTCCGGGCAGCCGACTCCACCCGCCGGGACGCCCGTGGGACCGACCGATGTGAGCCGCATGGCAGTTGAGAAAACATGATCCCACTACTTGGCCCTGAACATCAGAGGGCGAGGTGACACAATCCAGTCCTCAGAAAAACGCATCACGTTGGCCTCACCGACTCCAGAAGGACGCACTGACTGGTCCTTTACCGCTCATGGTACCTGTTGAGGTCCACGCAGAGTCTAGCTCTTCGGATTCAGCTCTTTCCTCCACCCCAAGGGGCAGGCACTGCCTTCCTGCTTCACCCCATCCACCCCGCCCCCCGCCCCGCCCAGGCCTCTCTGTCTCTGAAATCCAATCCTCCAAATCCCAACTTTGCCAAGGTGTTTCTTCTTGGCCTTCGGTTTGGCGATGGGTTGTTCCCTCTTCCCTTTCTGTTCCCCCACCGCTCCTGACCCCTGTCATTCTGTATGGTTCCCATTCGGTGCAAGGGGGCAGGTGATGTGCTTCAGAGCAGACCGATCAGCATTTTCCACTCTGTTGGCTGTGGCAATTGCTTCAGACACCGGCAGGTGACCTAAACCAAGCCAATGAGATTCAACTCTGGAAATTCTGCTGAGAAGTTTCTCTTACCGCTGGGTTTCCAAGCTGAAGGATGGCACTTTGGGGCTGCTAGGACCACAGTGTGCAGAGAACCTGCCTCAGAGTAAGGCCAGCACAAGAGAAAGAGGAGCAGAGAGTCAGAAAGAGCCCTGATGACATAGTTGGAATGCCTGGATCCAGCCGTACCTGCGGCGAGAGCTCTATCTTTGGGTTTTTTAGTTATACTGGCATACAAAATCCACCCCGATTTGTATTCTTAGGCCAGCTCAAGTTGGATTTCTGTCCCTTGCATGAGAAAGGCTTCTCAGTAACACAGCAGAAGATGAAGAAAAGGAGCCTTTACTTGCTGCCTGACACAGGGTCAAGCATCGACAAGACAGTCAGCCTGTTCATGGCCAAAAGGGAACTAATGCTGCTGATGTGCTACGATGCTCAAAGGGACTCTGTGCCTTTTTGATGCTTTCACTTGAATCGTATAATACTCCGTTCTATTTGCTAGACTAGCAGGGGTTGGGGACAGGAGGAGGAAAAATTTGTTGAGCTGCATTCATTTATAATGAGAAATAGAAAATCAGGTGGACAACACAGTGATGTCAGCTTGGCCAGAGCCCCCTCTCTCTGCTAGCCAGCTCTATAGAAAGCCAAATAATCAGGAAGTTAGCTGGATGAACTTGACATCAGACCAAGGAAAGCTATTTAGGGCTAGTGTCTAAAGAATAACCTTTTGATATTGTTGGGTGGCCATCATTAGGAAAATATATTGGTTATAACAGCCCAACTATTATAGAAGAGTATAAAGTAGAACATAAAAGCTCCTTTGACTACCGCCCCTGCCCCCTCCGCAAGGATGACAGCTTTTTAAAAATTTTTTTTTACATTTATTTATTTATTTTAATGTTTATTTATTTTTGAGAGAGACAGAGACAGAATGCGAGTGGGTTAGGGGCAGAGAGAGAGGGAGACACAGAATCCAAAGCAGGCTCCAGGCTCTGAGCCATCAGCACAGAGCCTGACGTGGGGCTCGAACTCACGAGCTGTGAGATCATGACCCGAGCCGAAGTCGGACGCTCAACCGACTGAGCCACCCAGGCGCCCGTATGTTTATTTACTTTTGAGAGACAGAGTGAGACAAAGTCAGAGTGGGGGAGACGGCAGAGAGAGAGGGAGACACAGGATTGGAAGCAGGCTCCAGGCTCCGAGCTGTCAGCACAGAGCCTGACACGGGGCTTGAACCCACAGACCGTGAGATTATGACCTGAGCCGAAGTCGGATGTTCAGCCGACTGAGCCACCCAGGCGCCCCAGGATGACAGCTTTTAACACACATTTCGTTCGTTCATGTTTCTCACATCCTGCCATTTATGTTTTTTTTTGAGAGAGAGAGAGAGAGAGAGAGAGAGAGAGAGAGAGAGAGAGAAAGCAGGGCAGAGGGAGAGAGAGAAAAATCTTAACCAGAGCTCTATCCCTTGACCTCGGGATCATGACCTGAGCTGAAATCAAGAGTCGGATGCTCAACCTACTGAGCCACCCAGGCGCCCCAACTTTGTTTCTTAAAGGCACCTTGGCTTAACTATCCTCTGCACTTTAGAGTTGGACATCCAGCTCCTGTCACTTCATGAGCTGTGTGACCCTAGGCAAGTCCTTTCAACTTCACTGGGGCTCAGTTTTTAATTTGATTGAATGGAGACAGTCACACTGTAGGGAATTGCAGGAGACTACTTGAGCCCCCTGCCTCCGTCAAACCCTGCTCAGGGGAGACCCAGTAATGCATTCGCCTTGCTTTAGTCGCCAACCGTAATGTCACGGATCTCTCCCAGAGACATGGAGATGAGACGCCCGGGTGGTCTGTTGAGCCAGGAGAAGTGAGTGTGTGCACTCGCCCGAGCGGAGCCTGAGGCACATCTAACTCAGGGGACGCGCAGAATGTCTCTGGAGACTCAGCCTGCGGAATTCAGCCAGGATTCCTTCTCATGCTGTTCTGTGTTCTGTTTATGCTTGCCGTGCTATTAGACTGAAAACGCAGAGTCCTTCCAAATCTTCAAGTAAAATATCTTTTGTAACTGCTGTACCAATCCGAACTCATTAATTCTTCATGAAACTCTGTTTTCCTCTTTGAAATGTCGTTTCTTTCGTCCTGTGGGTTCACGCAATGTCCCCCCCCCCCCCCGCTCCACCCCAGGGCTATAAGGAGTTTGATACGTACAGCCTCAATGGAGGTCAGATTTTCACTGTTGAGCGGGGAAGCCAAAGCCAATTCTCCCGATGGACCACCTGGGCACGCGGTGCAGGTAGCCGTAGCCCCGCGCCCTGCAAAGACGTTGCTAATCTGAGCTTTCGGCCCTGTCTCAAGTTCACCGGGGAGGGAGTGAGAGAATAGTGATGTCTTGAGGTCAAACTGGACAAGAAGAGTGTGAAGAAGAGGTGTCCTTATTTTGTTGCGAGAATAGCAGACCACCTGAAGCCTAGGAGACGCCATGGCCTTAGACCTCAGATGGTCAACTGGACTAAACGCCTGGCTCAGACAGAGCTCCCTTGGAGTACAGCTCACCCATTCCTCCAAATCCGCGTGGCTCACACCATGGGCCGCGGATCTCTGGCTTTCTGTGAGCTTCTTCAGAGGTAATCCTCAAGAAACTGGCAGTGGGCGGAGAGGAGGGTTCCAGAGATAAACTCGGGAAAGAATGGGTTCTTCAGCTGAACTTGGAGATGCACGTGGATGCTGGAGTGTTAAAAGCTCTTGAAAATCCCCTTGTTGGAAAACCTGGTTGATTGGGCTTAATCCTGATTTCATCTTGAACTCCTCTACCTGTGGAACCTTTTCCCCACAGAATGCTTTTGAATGTGCTGAGAAGCAGTTCGGGAAATGCTATTGGGTCAAACTAAACCATTAGAAAGTTGCATTTGCCTCTTGTGTTTTCTTTTTTCTTTTCTTTTCTTTTCTTTTCTTTTCTTTTCTTTTCTTTTCTTTTCTTTTCTCTTTTCTTTCTCTTTCTTTCTTTCTTTTTCTTTCTTTCCGTCTTTCTGTCTTTCTCTTTCCTTCCTTTCTCTCTCCCTCCCTCCTTTCCTTCCTTCCAAGTAGGCTTCTACCCAGCATAGAGCCCCACATGGGGCTTAAACTCACGACCCTGAGATCAAGAGTCGGACACTTAACCAACTGAGCCACCCAGGCACCCCTGCCTCTGTGTTTTCTAAATGCTCTCACTGAGTTGTATTTGGGATTATTTTCTCAGCTTTTTTTCAAAGGACACTCTAAGAAACAGGCCTATGAAACCCATTACTGCATGTCCATTCACAGGTGTGGCCAGGGACACCCGTGTATGACATTACTCAGTGTCACCCGTACACACACGTATGCGAAAATTTTCTTTTTTGGGCTAAGTGCTGGAAAAAGCTTTGTTTCCTCCGAGGGCAGATTGTGTCTGTCCACGCTACCTAGATATTCCAAACTACACAATTGTGGTTTCCCATTTTTGCTTTGGCCACCAGGAAGCTCAACCATAGCAATCGTGAAATATCACAGTTGGCACATGGTGCTGCAGTCCCCTTAGTGTGCAATTCCTGTTCTCGTTTGTGGTTTACCTAGTCCTGAGGTCTAATGTTCAATCTTTGTATTTATATTTGATCTGTATATATACATTTGTAAGTAATTCCAAAATGTTTGTGCAAAGAGGAGATGTAGAAAAAGAGAAGAAAAGGCATGAAGCTAGAAGAACAGAGGAAAAATTGGTAAATACAGGATAGACGGTGGAGGCGGGGGGAGAGTGTGGGTGTGTCATGTGGCATTTCTCGCTCGAAACGAAACCCCTGGGCTCTTGCCTCTTTTGACTCATGCTGTCCTGGATACAGGAGCCTGAGACAACGTGTGCCTATCTGAGAACACCTCTCCGTTTGTCCTCTGTTCACCACATTCCAGGGAGCACAGACCTGGGATCTGGACCACTGGGCCGTGTGAAAATTAAACCTCCCAAGCATGGCCTGGGACCCATTAAACTGTTGTGCGGCGTGATCAGCCCAAGGTCAGGAGGCTGCCAAACCAGCCTCTCTTTCTCCTCCGCAATGTCCAGTCCTGGCCTTCGCAGAATCTTCTTGGGAGAATCTAGACACTGGACTAGAAATAACAGAGGCTCCTGGGCCCTTGGGCTGTGAGTCGGCGGTGGGAGGGTTATTTCTGAGCAGACTGTCAGGTCAGACAGAACTGCGTTTACATCCGAGCTGGAGTAGCCAACTTAACCTCTCTGATTCTTAGCTTCCTCATCTGCCTAATAACGGAGATGAAAATAGTGTCTGTGCCAGGAATCTTTTGGTCATAAGGGTCAGGAAACTCAACTTCAGCTAGCATAGCCCACGAGGAAAGGGCTGTGTTTGGGCTCACGTGACTGGGAAGTCCAGGGGCGGTCTGGCTTTGGGTAAGACTCAGTTAGCTGTGTGGCTTTCACAAGAGCTACCATTCGTTGAATGCTTTCATTGGCTCCTCACCACGCACCTAGGAAATATTTCTACCCTGTGGGTGAGGAGACCGGGTTGCAGAGAAGTTAGGTGGCCATACGTGGCTGGCGGTCTGGCTTCTGCACCGGTGCTCCAGCCACCAAGTTAGATTCCTCCTTTGCCGGCAACGCATGAGGAGGAACGTGTGTCTTTAAGGGTAAAGAAAGAGCCCCAAACACCCGGCCCTGCCTATGCCGGCACTCCCACCGCGCCACTGCGATCTGTCTTGAGCCCCACGACTCATCTCACGAGCCCCTTGGTCCTGGTGTTTGTCATTAGCCACCAGGACTCCAGATTCCCAGGGTGCTCCTTGTCTTGGGTTGCTAATCTCCCCAAGGCTCTGTTGTGCTCTTTCCTGCCCCCTTCTCCCACTCATCCCCGACTCCTGAAAACCTTCCACTGTGCCCTCTGGAATTGGGTTACCAGCAAAAATCTCCATATCCTGACCTCTTCCCTGGATGTTCCCTTTGCCCACACGTGCTAACAGGAACCCAGCTCCCCCTGGGGATTCTGCTGCCCCTTCTGCCTCCTCTCAGGAGGTGGTTGTTGCTCGTCTTGGCACCCTTATACTGAAGGGCTGGAGGTGGGCAGGTGTCCTCTTTGCTCATTATCACCACATGTAGCCCCTTCTCCCTTCCCTCGTCCCCAAGCCTCTTAGCTTTGGACTTCTGTCATCGGAGTCTACTGTCTACTGTCATCTGCTGACTTCTGGCTCATTCCTCTCATTTCCCAGCGATCTGGGCTCCTGGCTCACTGTTGCTTTTCCCCCTGACTCCAGTCTGAATTCGTGACGGTTGCCATATATGTGTGGATGATCTTTGCAAGCCCTGGGCCTCTCAGTTCCTTGACCACCCCACCTCCCGTGATCTTGACTCCCATCCAACCCAACCTCTCACTCCCCTGACCGTGTTTTGTTTTTACCAATAAGCCACCATATCAGTTTTGTGCAACCAGATCTCCACCTATGGCTTCCTGCCTTTCTATATCACTTTCTTTAATATCCAAACTCTGACAATCTTTGGACATTGGAACCTCCAGTGTTCCTATCAGGGTTTTATGGCCCCTGGTCTTTAAATGTCCTCACCCCTCTCCTTCCCCAGCTACAATTCCATGGTCAATAATAACAATCACTTGACTTCTTGATAAAATCCAACTCTCTACCTGTTCTGTGCCTGTCCCAGTGAAGCTAACCAAGGCTGGAGGAAAACACACAACCATGCTGAGCATGATCTTCCAATGGGGCTTTCATGTTGCCAGGCAAGGACCTGCCATGTCCTTAGTCCATTCATTCTCCGCTCTTCAGAATGGCTAGTTTGCATCTTCTTCTCTTTCCTTAAACTCCCACTTCTTCCCTGTCTTTAATTTCAGCTGTTGACCTTGCTGCACATTTACTGAGAGATTGAAACAATCAGAAGAGAACTTCTGTAGTCTGCCCCTCCTCAATTCCCCACCCACTAGGATCTGCCACCACATTCTCTGCCTCCCATCCTGCTTCCGTAGGTAAACTTCTGTGCTTCTGGCTAAAGCCAGCCCCTCTACTGTGAACTCGATCCCATCCCCTTGGGTCTGGCCAAGGACAGGGCACAGGCGTTCTCTTCTCTCTTTTGTGCAACATCACTTTTCTTGTGTCCTTCAAGATCTTTCCCCAAAGCATAAAAACATCTATTATTTTTCTTACAAGTTCTTCTCAAGTGCACATGGAACGTTTCTCAGAATAGACCATATATTAGGCCATCAAACAAGTCTCAATACATTTAAAAGGACTGAAGTCATATAAGGTATGTCCTCTGACCACAATGGGATAAATTTAGAAATCAATAATAGAAGGAAACTTGGGAAATTCACAAATATGTGTTAATTAAACAGCATATTCCTAAATAATTAATTGGTGAAAAAAGAAATCACTCGAGAAATTAGAAAATACCTTGACTAGATAAAAATAAAACCACACTGTACCAAAAGTTATGGTAGGCAGTTAAAGCAGTGCTTAGAGGGAAATTTATAGCTGTAAACGTCTGTATTAACAAAGAAAAAAAATTACAAATGAATTACCTGCACTTCTACTTCAAAAAAACCCACAGAAGAAGAAAAAGAAGGAGTAGGAGGAGGGTGGCAGGGGTGGGGGAAAGAGGAGGAGGAGAAGAAGAAACTAAACTCAAAGAAAACAGAAGGAAGAAAATAGTGAAGATAAAATGAGATAAAAGGTAGAAAAATAATAGAAAAAATTAATAAAACAACAAGATATTTCTTTGGAAAGATCAACGAATTCACAAAACTTCAGCTAGAGTAACCAAGAAAACAAGAGAGAAGACTTAAATCCCAAAACCAATGAATAAAAGGGGACTACTACTGACAGTACATAAATAAAATGGATTATAAGGAAATATTATGAACAATTGTATACTGTCAATACATCAGAAAACCTAGATGAAATGGATAAATTCCTAGAAAGACACATGTTACTAAAACTGACTCAAGAATAAATAGAAAACCTGAATAGACTTATAACAAGAACAGAGATTGATTAATACTCAAAAAAATTCTCACAAAGAAAAGCATAGGGCTAGATGACTTCACTGATGAGTTCTATTACATGTTAAAGAAGAATTAAAACATGGGGTGCCTGGGTGGCTCAGTCAGTTAAGCATCTGACTCTTGATTTTGGCTCAGGTCAAGATCTCATGGTCATGAGATTGAGCCTTGCGCGGGGTGTGGAGCCTACTTAAGATTCTCCCTCTCCCTCTGCCCCTCCCCATTCTAGAAAGAAAGAAAGAAAGAAAGAAAGAAAGAAAGAAAGAAAATTAAAACCAACTCTTCCAAAATATATAAGTATGGGGGGGATAATACTTCCAAACTCATTCTGTGAGGACATATGCTTCCCTAATACCAAAACTAGACAGAGACATCACAAAGAAAAAAGTAATAGACTATACACCAACATCCCTTATGGGTATAGATGCAAAAACCCCCAACAAAAAACTAGCAAACCAAATCCAACAGAATATAAAAAGAATCATACACCATAACCAGCAGGGATTCATCCCAGAAATGCAAGATTAGTTCAATATAAAAAAATCAATTAATGTAATACACAGTTTTAATAAAATAAAGAAGAAAAACCATATGATCATCCCTATAGTTGCAGAAAAAGCATTTGGCAAAGTTCAACACACTTTCATTACGAAAACACTCAGGAAGTTAGGAATGGAAAGGAACTCCCTCAATTTGATAAGGGCATCTACACACACACACAAAATCTATCAAGGGGCTCCTGGGTGACTCAGTCAGTTAAGCATCTGACTCTTGATTTTGGCTCAGGTTATGATCTTGTGGTTTGTGGGTTTGAGCAACATGTCAAGCTCTGGGCTGGCAGTGAGGAGCCTGCTTGGGATTCTCTCTCCCTCTCTCTCTGCACCTTCCCCACTCTTTCTCTCTCTCTCTAAAAATAAATAAACATTAAAAAAACACAGCGTATCGAAAACCTACCTCACTTTCTCTTTTTGTACAGAAATTTACAAGCTGATTTTGAAATTCACATGGAAATGTATTGGACCCAGAATAGCCAGAACAATGTCTAAAAAGAAGAATGAAGTTAGATGGCTCAGTTCCCGATTTAAAAAAATTTTTTTTAACTTTTATTTATTTTTGAGACAGAGAGAGACAGAGCATGAACGGGGGAGGGGCAGAGAGAGAGGGAGACACAGAATCGGAAGCAGGCTCCAGGCTCTGAGCCGTCAGCCCAGAGCCCGATGCGGGGCTCGAGCTCACGGACGCAGGGCTCGAGATCGTGACCTGAGCTGAAGTCGGAGGCTTAACCGACTGAGCCACCGAGGTGCCCCCCGATTTTAAAACTGACACAAAGCTATAGTAATCAGGAATATGTGATACTAGAGAAAGACAGAGGTAGAGTTCAGTTGAATTGAGAGTCTAGAAGTAAAATCATACATTTATGGCCAACCGATTTTCAATGAGGATGCTAAAACAACTCAGTGGGGAAAAATTTTCATCTTTTTTTCATCTTTTTCATCTTTTCATTTTTTCATCTTTTCATCAAATGATGCTCGTTCTACTGGATATCCACGTACAAAAGAGTGAGTTTGGACATCCTATGTGAAAATTAAGGTCAAAATTTATCAAACCAAAATGCAATATTTGAAACTATTAACACTCAGAAGACCGCATAGCTGGGAATCTTCATGACTTTTGATCAGCAATGGTCCCTTACATAGGACATGTAAAACACAGCAACCAAAGGGAAAAAAAAAACCAGATAACTTGATCAAAATTGGACACTGTGTGCTTCAAAGACACTCTCAGAAACGTGAAAAGAAAATCCATAGAGTGAAAGAAAACATTTGAAAGTTCTATGTCAGATAAGGGTTTAGTATCCAAAACACATAACCAACTCCTATGACTCAACAGGAAAAAGACAACCCAGTTAAAAAATGGGCAAAGGAGCAGACATTTCTCCACAGAAGATACACAAATAATGACCAATAAACATATGAAAAGATGCTTAGTATCATTAGTTATTAGCAAAATGCGAACCAAAACCACAATGAGACATTACTTCACATCCACCAGGAAGCCTGTAATAAAACAGGTAGACAGTAACTGATGTGGGGAAATTGAAGGCCTCGTAATTGATGGAGGGAAAGTAAATCATACAGATTCTTCGGAAAACATTTTGGCAGTTTCTCAAAAAGTGAAACAGAATTACCACGTGACTTAGCAGTTGCACTCTTGGGTATATACTCGAGAGAATCAATAACATGTTCACATAAAAACTTGTAAATGAGGGACTCCTGGGTGGCTCAGGAGTCCCTCATGAGGGTCAGTTAAGTTAATGAGGGTCGGTTAAGTGTCTGACTCTTGGTTTCGGCTCAGGTCACGATCTCACAGTTTGTGAGTTCGGGTGCCGCGTCAGGATCTATGCTGACAATGTGGATCCTGCTTGGGATTCTCTCTCTCTTCCTCTCTCTCTCTCCCCCTCCTCTGCTCACAGTGTCTCTCTCAAAACAAATAAAAAAAACTTAAAAAAAAAACTTGTAAATGAATGTTCATAGCAGTATTATTCATAATAGCCAAAAAAGTGAAAATAACCCAGATGTCCGTTAACTGATAGGCAAAACATGGCTTGTCCTTAAATGGCATATTATTCAGCTATAAAAATGAATCAAGTCATGACACGTGCTGCAACATGGGCGAACCTTGAAAACACCGTACTAAGTTCAAGAAATCAGAGAGTAAAGGTCACATGTTGTTTGCTTCCATTTATAATGTCCCAAAAAGGCAAATGTGTAGAGTCAGAAACTATACTAGCGGTAGGTGACAGGGGATAGGAGGAGGAGGAATTTGGGGAGTGATTCCTAACTGGTCTAGACCTTCTTTTTTAGGGGTGATGAAAATATTCTGGAATTAGATAATGGTAATGTTTGCACAACCTTGTGAACATCCTAAAAAACAATAAACTGCGCTTTAAACTGGTGAATGGTTTGGTATGTGAGTTATAGCTCAAAAAAAAAAAAAAAAAAGCAAGACCTAAGTTTTCACTGTTGGAGAAGGAAGATAACACACACGGAAGGGAGAAGACTAGAATAAACTCTGAGGTTTTGAATCGGAATTCAAGGTTGATGTGAACTCATGGCTTTCCATAAAAAAAAAAAGACAGATAGAGAAATAAATATAGATGGGTATGTTTGTGCGTATGTGTGCGTGTATCCTTGTATCTGTCTGCTGAACGGGCCTGGGAACAGTGATGCCCTCATAGTAATCCTTGGAGCATCACTAGTCAACCCAGACCTTGGTTTCTAAATACCATTCTCCACTAAGGACTCTGCTAAGGAGTCCAGGGAAGCAGAACATCTTGGAGAAATGGCTTGATTCCAAGCCTAGGGTGCGGACATTTCCAAGTGACCCTGGAACATCATACGGTGTCCCCCCTCCCCCCCAAAAAGGAAGTGCTCAAAGAACAATGTCTCACTGCACTGTGATGCATCAGATTGGCAAATGTCCAAATCAGGGACAATTTGGCTACAAAATAATTAATGATAATAATGGATTAAAACTCATGAATTGAAACAGGAAACCACGAGCCCACACAGACATAAATCAACAAAGGAGTGAATTGCCAATGTCATGAGGAAAGGGATATTTACACAGTTTCAAAGTTCCTCCCCACATAATACTTCCTAATTACCAAAGGAAAAGAGGATAATGTCATGGTGCTGGCCAGATGCCACCTTAATCAAGAGATAAAAATGATCATCCGTAATGGCATAGATCTAAAGAATGTTCCACGTGATGGGACGCAGGGAGGACTCAGAACGGCTCGTCTAGCGTTCCTGCCAATGTTGCAAAACCTAAATAGAATCGTGAAGAAATATCAGTCAAGCCCATATCGAGGGATGTTCTATAAAATCATTGGCCTGCAATCTTAAAAAATAGGCAAGTCAAGATCAGGCAAGTCAAGGAAAAACCAAGGAACTGTTCCAGATTGAACAAGACTTAGAGAGACTCAACAAGTAAATGCAGCACGTGATTCTGAACCGGATCTTTTTGCTCGAAGGACATTGTTGGGACAATTGGTGAAACGTGCAGGGGGTCTCTGGATTTGATGGTGTTTATTTCCTGATATGTATAGTTTTAATTAATGTGGTTGTAAGAGAGAATGTCTGTGTTTGTGGGAAATACATCCTATTGTGTTTGGGGGTGATGCATCAGATTGGCAACTTATTCTCAAATAGTCCAGGAAAAAAAATTCTTTGTGTCAGTGGTATGCTGGAGTCTTAGGTTTATAACTTCCCAACTATGCATTCAGTAACAAATTGGCTGTGGTGGGAGTATTTACATCATGGAAATTAGCAAATGTTACAACTCAGGACTTTTTTGCACTGAAGAGACAATTGTTGAACGTTCATTTTTGTATTATTCTTTGTAGCATTTTCCCAACATTTTTGGTACATTTTTTGTTATTTCAAATAGTTAGAAAAAGAAGAAGAAAAGGTCACTGTTTTCAAGTTACTGTTTCAAACCCTTCTTTGAACAAGGCTTGCAATAAACATATAAAGAGCATTTACATATTTTTTTTACTCAGGTATAATTAACACACAGTGCTACGTCATTTCAGGTGTACAATACAATGATTCAGGAATTCTATACGTTTCTCAGTGCTCATCAGTGTAAGTGTACTCTTAATTCCCTTTATCCCTTCCCCCATCCCTCCATCCACCTCCCCTCCGGCAACCACCAAAATTTGTTCTCTATAGTTAAGATTTGGGGGTTTTGTTTGCTCTTTTTTTCCCCTATGCTTATGTGTTTTGTTTCTTAAATTCCACACGTGAGTAAAATTATATGGCATTTTTCTCTCTGACTTATTTCACTTAATGTTATACCCTCTAGGTCCATCCATATTGCTGCAAATTGCAAAATTTCATTCTTTTTTGAGGTTGAGCAATATTCTATTATATATATATATATATATATACTACATACCACACACACACACACACACACACCCCATATCTTTTTCCATTCATCTATCGATGAATGAACCCTTAGGTTGCTTCCATGTCTGCTAATGTAAATAATGTTGCAATAAACATAAAGGTGCATATATCTTTTCAAATTAGTGTTTTTGTTTTCTTTGGGTAAATACTCAGTAGTGGAATTACTGGATCATATGGTAATTCTAATTAATTTTTGATATTTTTGGCAGAATCTCCATAGTTTCCATAGTGCTGCAAAAAAAAAAAAAGAATTTGTACAGTGTGTTATAGTTAACAGAAATAGACTTCTATACCTTCATTTAATATTCTTGACAACCCTGTGAAGTAGAAATTATCATACCCATTATAAAGACAAGTCAATGGATACTCAGGTAAGTTAAGTTAGGGTCTTAAATTTAAGTTTTTTAAATGTTTATTTATTTTTGAGAGAGAGAGAGAGAGACAGAGCGCTAGCAGGGGAGGGGCAGAGAGAGAGACACACACACAGAATCCAAAGTAGGCTCCAGGCTCTGAGCTGTCAGCACAGAGCCTGATGTAGGGCTCGAGCACACAAAGCAAGAGAGCATGACCTGAGCCGAAATCGGACACTCAACTGACTGAGCCACCCAAGCGTCCCAGGATCTTAAATTTTAGAACAATGGCTCTTTTTATTCCTTTTTGTACCCTCAGTGCCTGGCATATTCCTTGGCATATAATAATTGCTCACTGAACAATGGCCGGATATCTCCAAGTGGAAAAGGCAAGTCTCAAATCTAGGGCTTAGAATTGTATACATTCATCCTGAAATTGAATGCACCCTTACTGAGATGGAATTTCCCTGAACCACATTTACCACCTCCTTTGTGCCCCCCACAGCCCCAATCCCCATCCTCTGTAAGCTCGGTCTTCTCCAGACCCACTTATGCATTTGTATTTTCCTCTGGGCCACACTGGGTGGCAAGTTCATGGCCAGCTCTGACAATCCCGGAGCATCAGCATTTTCTCTGGGAATGAGCTCCACCCACTTTCTTTCTTCTCTCTGTCAACTGTGATTTTCCTTCTCTTTTTAAAAAAAAAAAAAAAAAAAAAAAAAAAGCATAAAGTCATCCGACCAGCAATGGAGCCACCCTCCTGTGCACAGAGGCCTCCAGAAGAGTTATTTTCACCTCAGAGTAAAGTCCTGGTTTGTAGCCTTGGCCCCACATCACAGGAAAAATCGCCAGCATTGTTGGGCTGTTTCTTGACAGTGACCTTGTGCTATAAAATAAACAGCTGTGGCCCGAAAAGAGAGAATATTTTCCAGATGTAAGAAAGACTGTGAGGGTGAGGGCATGAGGGGGTGAAGGGTGGGGCTTGGGACCTTTTTCCCTTTCTTTGGTCACCTTCTGAGGGGACCTGTTCACGCCACAGAGTCAGCATTACCCGTTCATGGTCAAGAAATTTGTCTGCCTCCAAATACAACTGACTCAGCGACTAGGGAGGCTTCGGTCCAGATGGTGTTGGGACTGAGGTCAGAGCATGTGGTTGGTGGTGTAAGTTTTCCGCCTGGGGCAGGGTTGGCTCACAAAACAAACGGATCTCTTTTTAACAAATAAAAGGGAACTCACCTTACATCAGATTTTAAGGAGTGTGAAGAACATATTACTTGTGTCTATGTGATCATTTTCTGAGACATCAATGTGTATTTTTGTTCTCATAACGGTGGGTAGTTTCCCCTCTTTCATCCCAAGAAGGTAGCCAGAAGCAGAAGTTTCCAGGCCCCCTTAAATCAGAGCCCCTCCTCCACCCCCATGACTTGAGCTCCCCTGGGTGACTGTCTGAGAGAGGATGGGGCTTCCAGGGGTGGCAAAAGCAGCTCCTAGTAGGGAGGGGACAGAGGAGGGAATGGGGAGAGCTCCCCCGGAGGATAGGAAGGGTAGGACAAAAAGATTTACTGGGTTCCAGAAAAGCACAGCTGGCAGGACCTCTGATGGGCATGGCTGTGGGCTGAGCAGAGGGTGCTCTGACTCTAGGCACAGAGACACCCTCCCCCCGTGGCTGGGGCAGAGATATCCTGTGTATAAGCTTGGCTTCAAGGCAACAGAAATGCCACCTTCAAAGCAGGCTGGGGTGAGTCCAGTGTGGGCTGATAGCTGGAGGGTCTCTCCCGGCATGTTCCAGATTGCACGAGCTCTCGATGACTTTCGTACAATTTTGGGGAGAGGAAGGCTTCGCAAAATCTTACTGAGATGGAATTTTCCAGCAGCCAGGCGGGTGGGGGCTCGTTAACTGATTTAGAGAATGAACATTTTCTTATGCCAGATCGTTAGGGAGTTTAATGCACACTCATTACACCCATTACAGAAACACCGACTTTGATCCACGTAACGCTCTTTATATGTCTTTTCCTTTCAAATTTTATCTATATGGGTGTATTCCACTGAATACTTTATGAGATTCAATAAAGCTCGGTCACATACAAAATCCCATGTTATGCTCACATTACGCTTTGATGGTGGATAAGGGAGGTATTGTCTAATTTGCTGAACAGAGAGAAACTTGATCTATAAATGGGTCTTCTGTGGCTCTTTCCTGTGTCCTGGGAGGGCTAGGTTGGGCCCCCTGATATTCCTCCCAACCCTGAGATTGGCCACCAGCACGTCATGGGTCAAAGCCTCATGGCTTTTCCTGGCCTTGAAATTTGCCAACATTTTCCTTCTCTAACACCCATTGCTCTGTGCTATGCATACAGGACTATCCCCCCCCCCCCCCCCCGCCTTTTCTATCCCCCGTCGACACTCCATGCCTGTCTGTTGTTTCCCATCATTTGCAGTCTTCTCAGCCTGGAACACTTCTGTTTCTTGCTTCAACAACTGACTCAGATCTAACAGACATCTAATGAGCGCCGCCTACGTGTCAGGCATCATGCAAGGCATTCTGGTACGGTAACTCATTTACTCTTTATGGGGGAGGTATGGCATGCCTGGTTTTTAGACATGGAATCTAAGGCTCAGAAAGGTTAAGGAATGTGCCCAAGGTCACCTAGCTAGGATGTGGTAAAACAGGGATGCATACCTTCCTTTTCTGGGTCTGAGTCTCTGTTCTGTGCCTAACCGCACTTGGTCACCTTACAAAGTTTCTGCGTTCTCTGTCCATTTCCAAAGAGAAAATAAGGTCAGTGTTAAAAAGGAAATCTATGCAGTATTGCTCTGAATCCCAACTTGAATGTTAGTACCTGTCCTGATTTAAAGTTACCCCTGGAGGAGGGACTCCGTTTTGACTGTTATCCACACCAATAGAATAGTAACCTTCACTCTTATAGCTCAGGTCCCAAAGTGTGTACCGTGGGACCCTATTACATGGGACAAATTTTGCGAACAAGCCTGGGAAATGGGATGTTAGGTAGAGTTAAACAGGATTCACTTTTGCGTTCCTTCTTATGCAAACATGTGAAGATAAGGAATATGAAACTAAGTATATAAAATTAAATATAGGGCATTGGAGGAGGGTGGACAAACGAGTTACCCTGAATCTTAAGCTTTATTAGCTTTTCAGTAAACCTATTCTGATGCCAGCTCAGTATCCATTCTCCACTTCTTAATTTTCAACAGAAACCAAATTTTGTTTGGGTGGTGCTATGGGCTGGAAGTTTGTGTCCTTCAAAATTCATATGGTGAATCCTGCCCCTCCCCCCCCCAAAAAAGTGACGGGATTTGAAGGTGGGGACTTGAGGAGGTGATTAGGTCACGAGGTGGCGTCCCCATGAATGAGATCGGTGCCCTTATGAAATAGGCTTTTGCCCCTTCTGCCACGTGAAGCTGCTTATGAACTGGGAAGTGGTGTCTCACCGGATCTCACCAGGACCTTGATCTTGGGGCTCCCAGCTTCCAGAACTGGAAGAAGTAAATTTCTGATGTTTTTAAGTCACCAGTCTATTTTGTTATAACAGTCCAAACAGACTAAAACAGGTGGCAATCGTCCCAGCTGAAAATAAATAAATAAATAAATAAATAAATAAATAAATGACGCTCCCTCCCCATTTTCCAGGTTCTCTTGCGGCTAGGTGTGCACATGTGGCCTACTTCTTGCCAAGGAAATGCTGGTGGAAATCTACTGGTTGTATCTGTAGAAAAACATTTGTTTCCTTGGTTAAAAGGAACAGGTTCAGCTGATGCTCTTCTGCCTTTGTTCTTTCCCTTCCTACGTCTTCCTTCTTGAAATGAGGACATATTCCAGGAGGCGCAGTAGTTATCCTCCAGCCATGAAGACAAAAACCACACATCAATATGGCTGGTCAGAAAGATAGAAGGCTCCTGGAATCCTGGGTCGTGTCATGGAGCCATTGTACCTGGACTGGGTGGTCTGGCTCCAGAATTACTGGTTGCAAGAAAAATAAATACGTTTGTTCCAGCCCCTATAGTCTGGTTTCTGCTACACGGAGCTGAATACAACGCTAATGGAGCAGTATCCGAAATACCTGGATTCCAATCATAATTCTAGCACTTACTGTTTGAATGACGTTGGGTCACTTACCCCAATTCTCTGAAATTTAATCACCAGATTTAAAAGACAAGGGTTATGGTGGTGATTAACTATCCGAACAGACAACTCAGAAGCAGACTGTGTATATGGGATGCTGATGTATGATAGAAATGGCTTCACAAATCAGTTGAGAGAGGACAGATTATTTAGTAGATGGTGTTGAGAATATCACTCTATAAAATAGAAGTTGAATCTCAATTGCCTACAATATGAAAACAAAAATCCCCAATGGATTTAAGACCTACCTATGAAAGGTAAAAACTATAAAGCTAGGACACCTGGGTGGCTCAGTTGGTTAAACGTCCAACTTTAGCTCAGGTCATGATCTCAATGTTCATGAGTTCGAGCCCTGCATTGGGCTCTGTGCTGACAGCTCAGAGTTGGGAGCCTCCTTCAGATTCTGTGCCTACCTCTCTCTCTCTGATCCTGCTCCAGAGAATTATTATCTTTAGTCAGGGTTCTAGGCCTGTACTGTTCAATATATCACTAACCACAGATGGCTACTGAACATTTTATATGTGACTAGTACAGATTGAACTGCACTATAGTATAAAATACATAAGAGCTTTCAAAGGCTAAGCCTTGAGTGGGCTAAGCCTAAGCATGCACAAAGGAATGAAATGTGTCTGAGTAATTTTATATTGACTACATGTTGAAATGATATTTTAGATATATTTCATTAAATAAATATATTGTCAACATTAACTTCACCTGTTTACTTTTACTTTTTAAATGTGGCTATTAGAAAAATTTTCATTACATGTGTGGCTCACAATATATTTCTACTGGACAGTGTTGCTCTTGGCAATGCAAGAAACTCATATGTCTGCAGGAAAAAAAAGAGTGGGAACTCAATAGAATAATGGGCAAAAAGCATGAACAGGCAATTTGCAGAAAAAGGGGGAAACACAAATGGCTAAAAAATAGATGAAGAAAAAGAAATACAACAAGACTAACACAACCTATCAAATTAGCAAAAATTTAAAAATTAGTAGTGCCAAATGGTGACAACATTTGAAAAAAGGGATCTTCATGCACTGCTGGTGGAGTGCAGTCTGGCAGAGCCACTCCTGAGTTGCACTAATGAAACTGTGTTTGTGCCTCTGCAAGGCAGATATACACTTTGTGGGTACCAATCTGGTGGGTACCAAACAGGCAGTGCCTGTTCTGAGTGGGCAGTGCCTGAATCTTGATGGTTGTTAAATAGTTTGAATATCACGTACGTGTATATCCTATGAACAAGCTATCCCAATCCTAAGACAGCTCCTCTGAGAAACTCTCTTACACACATCTGTAAGATAAAGAAATACAAATAAATACAAGATTGACTTGACACCCATGAAATGTGCACACAGTCTGACCCAGAATTTTTTGTGGAGCCAGGAGGTAGAAGTTTCCTTGGTGTCTACCACTGGGGGACTATTAGGTAAAACCTGGTCAATGCTTTCGATGAAATATTATGAACCCAGAACTAATGATCCAGATGTATATGTAGCAACATGGATAGATCTCAAGAAGAAAGGGTTGAGGAAAAAAGAAGGAACAGAATGAGATGTATAGTACAATTCCCTTGTGTGAGTTAAAAAAACATCCGTACAATACAGTTTCAAGATTATGTGTATATCAAAATAAACAAATGAAAGGTATATTAGATGGACTTATATGAATTAAAATCAATTTGGATGCTTATGATGGGAGAGAAGAACAGAAATGGAAGTGGAAGATAAAGGAGAGGGGAAAAATGAAACAGAATAAAACCAAAGGGCACCTCTTTCTAGGGCTGCCATATTTAACAAATAAAAATACAAGACACCCAGTTAGATTTGAATTTCAGTTAAAGAACAGATAATATTTTAGTGTAAGCATGTCTCCATACTTAGACATGTAAGTATATCTATAATGTTGACTGTAGTTGAATGGTGGGACTCAAATTTAACTGGATATTCTGGATTTTATCTGGAAATCTTAAACTCAGTATATACAAAGTTCTCTCCTCTCTCTGGCTATACTGGCTAAGATGGTCATAAAAGTGATGTTTATCAGATTACAGTTCTGGGGCGCCTGAGTGGCTCAGTCGGTTAAGTGTCTGATTCTTAATTTCAGCTCATGATCTCATGGTCTGTGAGTTTGAGCCCCGCATCGGGTTCTATGCTGAAATTCGGAGCCTGCTTGGGGTTCTCTCTCTCTCCCTCCTCTTTCAGCCCCTTCCCTGCTCATGCTCTCTCTCTCTCTCTCAAAATATACAAATAAAACTTTAAACATTTTTTTTAAAGTGATGTTTATTAGATTACAGCTCTGGGGCGCCTGGATGGTTCAATTGGTTAAACATCCAACTTCAGCTCAGGTCATGATCTCAACATTTGTGTGTTCGAACCCCACATTGAGCTCTCTGCTTTCAGCATGGAGCCCACTTTGGATCCTCTGTCCCCCTCTCTCTCTGCCCATCCCTAATGCACATGCTCTTTCTCTCTCTCAAAAATTAACATTTAAAAATAAATAAAAGTTACAGTTCTTGGGAACTCAGTCCCAGCTTACCACAATGATGGCCCTGAAACATCCTTGGCACTGCTCACATCTTTCTGGTTGGGTTACTGGGTATCAGAAGGCTATCTCCTTGGATGCATGGGTGGTCTGAATTAAGGGTCTCTTGGGCCACTTAATAGTAACAACCACACCTTACACATGTTTAATCCTTGTGCCATGTCAAAGGCCTGTCACTCGGATCCCCTGGGAACATTCTGCCCATCACTCCTCACTCACAACCTACAGTGAAGAACACCTGGGAAGCTGAGAGAGAAAGCAGATGATGGGTGAAATTATGGGCGTTTCTGCCAGTCCAATCTTGGTTCAAATCCCAGCCCTGACATTTATTAGCTCTGTGACCTTAGGTAACTGACCTCTTGAGCCTCAGTGATTTCATCTGTAAAATGGGAGAAAAAACAAATACCTCACAAGTTTGTTGTAAGGATTATAATAAACAAGAGTGAGAAAAATGGTAATAAAACATATGTAAAGGGCTTAGCACAACTACTGAAAATATTTATGTTGTATTAAAAAAAATAACCTGGAAGGAAATCTGAAATATTGACAGTGGTTAAGTACCTGACAAAATGAGACAGATCATATAAAGTGCTTGGCACATGATAATCACTTAATAAATATTAGTGATCTTTCTCTATTGGTTTCTTGAAGATGGGCTCATGAATGATGGTTATTCTTTCCCTTATACTTTTTGGTATTTCCTCCCATATTTTCTAAAATGAAAGCATAATTATGTTTGAGTCAACAAACATTTGTGGGGCACTTACCATGTCCTGGAAACCATCTTTGTTTCTTTTAGTGTTTATTTTTGAGAGAGAGAGAGAGAGAGAGAGAGAGAGAGAGAGAGAGAGAGAGAGAGAGAACGAGTGGGGGAGGGGCAGAGAGAGAGGGAGACACAGAATCGGAAGGAAGTTCCAGGCTCTGAGCTGTCAGCACAGAGCCCGATGCAGGGCTTGAACTCATGAACCACGAGATCATGACCTGAGCCAAAGTCGGGCACTTAACCAACGGAGCCACCCAGGCGCCCCATCCTGGGAACCATTTTGATTGCTTGGCATAGATTCAGAACAGACGAGGTTGTAGTGGGAAATCCAAGCTAAGATGATAGGATAGTATCCCTACTGTTGCTCTTTTTCCTCCTGCTATTTGTGTTGTGGGATCTATAGACTAGTTACAATAAATGAGATAAGTAACATAGCCCTCAGGGGGGCTCAGCATCTTCTTCTAGCCTTTCAGACCCCTCCTTTCTATCACATATCCTCTTTTTCCCTCTTTGCTACTCTCCCACCACAGAGTACAGGTAAGGGGCCCTAAAAATTATCTAGCACTGCCCATCAGTTTTACAGACGGAGCACCAACTTGCGGCTTCTCTCCTCTCCCACCTTCTAATCCATCAGTGTTCTTGCTCCTCAAGAGACAGAATTAGGTGGCATTAGTTTTTCTAGACCAAATGTTAAAAGTCTCCAAGTTCAAGTCCCCAAATACCAGAAGTACCAGTTGCAAGATAGCCTGGGCTTACACTCTGGTGCCAGGGTGTGTGCTGAGCCCTTTTGAATATGTTTTATTTTCTTGGCTGATGCCAAGACACCCAGAAAGGTGTTTGAAGAAAGACAGCTTCACAGAATAGTTAATTCTAAAATATTAACGAATGCTAGCAGGGCCAATCCCCTGAATCCAGTGATTTTAAAAAAATTGCTCAGGTGCAAAAGCCCTTTTAGTCATAGTGCTTTTTGTAGAACATTGTAAAACTCATATCTACTCCCCCCAAAGAACAAGCTAATGCAACTATGTTATATGTTCATCTCCATTAAAAAGAGAGAAAGAGAGAGGTGCCTGGGTGGCTCAATCAATTAAGCATCAAACTCTTGATTTTGGCTCACGCCATGATCTCACAGTTCATGAATTCGAGCCCTGCGTCAGGATCTGTGCTGGTAGTACGGAGCCTGCTTGGTGTTCTCCCTCTCTCTGCCCCTCCCCCACTCACGTTCTCTCTTTTTCTCAAAATAAATTTTAAAAACTTAAAAAAGAGAGAGAGAGATTAGGTGAAGCATGGATTTGTTTCAGCTTTCTCTCTAATTTTAGGCTGATAATTGTTTATTGGTTTAGTCATGTTTGGGCATTCATCAGATAGCAAACAGATACTATGTTTATTGGGGGCCTTTTTAAAAAAACTTTTTTAACGTTTATTTATTATTGAGAGACAGAGAGAGTGCATAAGCATGGGAGGGAGAGACAGATAGAGGAGGAGACACAGAACTGGAAGCAGGCTCCAAGCTCTGAGCTGTCAGCACAGAGCCCAACACGGGGCTCGAACTTACAAACCGCGAGATGGTGACCTGAGCCAAAGTCAGACGCTCAACCAACTGAGCCACCCAGGCACCACTATTGGGGGCCTTTTAAGGGTCAGACTCTCAGCAGACAGATGGTAGTAGGTTCCAAACGTCTGGGAAAAGATATATTTATGTGGGAAAAAATGAAGATGGGCAGAAATTCAGGACCCTCTCTAGGGATGTTCACATTTTGGAAGAGGTTTTAGCACTTTTCACCAGAAGAGGACAACTCTGGTGGTGGAGCTTCAGCCAGTGTGATGTGTCAAGATAAAAGATGGATTTGGGGGCAGGGATACCCTTCCAAAGCCACTCAGCTCATCCACCTGAGGCTTCACTTTCCTTGTCCTGGGAGAGGGCTTCCCAATGGGAGGGCCTTGGTGCCAAAATACACTTGAAGCTTCATCCTAAGGTGAGATGGGGGCAGGGATCCTCGGGAGCTCCTTGATGGGACGTGGCCTTTGTACGAGTCTGAAGAAACAAGAAGAGAATAACTGGAAGAGGATGACCTGGTGGCACTTGCCCCATTAGTGGCCACCTGGGTGGTGGAGCAGGTGTTTCCAGGTGTGTCCAGATTGACATGTTGACAAACAGGTCAGTCTGCACCCACCCTGCTGTTTTCAGAGAAACCCTCTCCTGTTCCTCGTGTCCTTTGCTCTGGGGTTCAGCTTCCTCAGCTGTGACTCGGAATGAACCCAGGCCCCAAGAAAGCGCTATGTCCCCACTCTGTCTCTCAGTACCTACAGACATGTCTGTAGGTGGGGAAGGAAAGGCAATAGAAGATCACTGACTTCAGACTTCTCCTGGGCTGCTTCTCCCAACCAGGTGGCCATGGCAGGTTGTCTCAAGGCCCTTCCGGGCCTCGGTTTCCTAATATGAAAATGAGAATAATAATAGAATCTTCATTAGAGGGTTGTCTGAGGATTTTTTAAAAAATGCATAAAGGTGCTTTGGCACACTGGTGAATGCTCAATTGATAGTAATTTGGATGGTTATTAATGTCCTAAAAATTCAAGATATGGGACCACCCCATCCCCAGAGAGACTCATGGATCTTGTATGAATCTGTCTCCCACTGCCCTCTCCCTGGCAACCCCAAGTCTACTTTGCATATTTCTTAGAAGAGAAGTGGCTTTCTTTATGGGGTAAAGTCCCCCACTGCAAGAAGGAATTCAGAGGGGTGGAACAGACTGGGTGTTGGATTCTGATCTCTGTGGGTGACTCACCTGCTTTGGCTTGGAATCTGCCTTTGCCAAATGGGGACAATAAAACATTTTCTCCTTCACTGCCTCACCCTTGTTTCAATTTATGAGACTGGCGGGAGCACTGATTAGCCTGTAAACTCTTCTGGTCTCCCGTGGAGAAAAACATCTGATAGAGGCGATGAGAATGGCTGTAGTTTATAGAACTGAAGATTTGTTTTCAAAGCAATCCTTCCCAATAACTGGAAGTGAGGACTTTGTTTTATCTGGGCTTAGGAAGGTGTAAGTAAAAATAGTTTGGAAAACCAATCTTGGAGAACCAATAGTCCTAGAATTGATATTTGTGACTGAATCTATGTGGCAGGTTACATGATTCTCAGGCCCTTGGCCACAGGACAGTTTTGTTTAAAACTTTGCACTTAGGAGCACAGGCTCTGGAGTTGGACTCAGGTTTGAATTCCAGCTCAATTCTTGTTAGATGTGTGACTTTGGGCAAGTTTACTTCATTTGTTTGTGCCTCAGTTTCCTCACCTGTAAAATGGAAATAATGATAGCGCCTAACTCATAAGATGGTTGTAAAGATTGAATGAGTTAAAAAATCTAAAGTTTTTAGAAGAATGTCTACAGAGAAGAGGGTTAAGAAGTGTTAGCTTTTATCTATCAATCTATCTATCTATCTATCTATCTATCTATCTATCTATCTGCCTATCTATAACATCATCATCTGGATTGAGCAGTGCAGTGTAGAAGAAAGAATGCAGGATTTGAAACAGATCTTTCCACTCCTGCCTGTACTACTCAGAAGATTTGAGATCTCTGGAACATACCATTCTTAAGTTTCTATATTCAGTAATGGCTAAAAGCTGATGATACTTAAATGAGCTGTATAAAATACAAAAACATCTTAAAAGTATCAAAGAGCTAAAAAGATGGTGAAGCATACTGGCTTAAATCTGGGAACAGATAGGATCCCAGAGAGGTGAGCCATACACTCGGGCCACTTTTGCTCAGGAACACTTGCTGATATCAAATAATCAGCTGAGCTATTGAGCTGTCTTTTGGCAGACCCTCAGAGCTTGGAGGACTAAAGTAGGATTTTGAATCCCATCAAGGGTAGTGATCCTAGTCAACCATTTCCTTTTTTAGCTGAGACTCAAAAGTGCCATGTCCTGGAAGAAAGTGTGGAGTGGAACTAAACCAGCTCAGACTGGCACTAGTCTTTGAGTCATGAGAATGGTCCAGAAAACTCCAATCTTTTGGATTTGATTAAAGTGTCCCAAGCAGTTAGTACCCTCAGGTATTTCATAGAAGCTAATGAAAACCTTTTTTGCAGAGAACATAACATCATTTTAGGCCTTCAATTATTTTAACAAATATACTTAAAAATACAATATTCAACGAGTACTTGAAGATAACTAGGTACACTAAAAGACAAGACACCATGAGCAAATGTCAACAGAAACAACAGACAACAGAAACAGACCCATATGGAACATAAGAATGACCAGAAACCAAAAATAAAACAACAACACTTACTTTATTCAGGGAGATACAACCTAAGCTGGAAATTTTGGTTAAGAAACAGGAAATGATAAAAAAAAGTGACATAATAGATTTTAGAAAGAATCAAACAGAAATTTTAGAACTGAAAAATAGAAGAATCAAAACTAAGAATACAACGGACAGTTGTTTTTTTTTTTTTTTAACTTTGTTTGTTTGTTTAGAGCAAGCAGGGGAGGGGCGGAGAGAGAGAGAATCCCAAGCAGGCTGTGCACAGCTAGCATAGACAGAGCCTGATGTGGGGCTTAAACTCACAAACTGCAAGATCACTACCTGAGCCAAAATCAAGAGGCAGATGCTTAACCGATTGATCCACCCAGGCACCCCTACAATGGACAGTTTTACCATCAGATTAGGAACAGCTAAAGAAAGGATTAACAGTGTATGCTATAAGACAGGTAAAGAAAATCTCCAGAAAAAAGGATGGGAAATCAAAAAGGTCAGAACCACAGAAGAGGTAAGCGACATAGACTGCCTCATTGAGCATTAATTCGAATCCCAGAAGGAAAAACAGAATGGAGCACAGGTTGTATTTGAAGAAAATGACTGGAAAATTTCCAGAGATGAGGGCACATCTCTCCACAGACACAAGAAGCCAGGAAATTCCCAGACAGAATAAATAGAAAGAAATCAGACTCTGGGCACCTAGTGGTGAAACTGCTCCAGTGGTTCCTATATCCAGAACATTCTTCCCCGGTGCCCATTCTAGCTAAATCCTATCACAAGTTATATCTTAATTTATATCTAATGTAAATTAAAATGCTTCATTTCTCACCTCTCCCCACTTCTGAGTTGGGTGGCCCTTCCTGTTTGCTTCTATAGTGTCTCGAGCTTACTCAGAATTTTATTTTTATTATTTTTATTATTTTTTTCATTAAAAAATGTTTATTATTTTGAGACAGAGACAGAGCATGAGCAGGGAGGGACAGAGAGAGAGAGGGAGACACAGAATATGAAGCAGGCTCCAGGCTCTAAGTTCTCAGCACAGAACCAGACATGGGGCTTGATCTCACAAACCGTGAGATCATGACCTGAGTCGAAGTTGGATGCCCAACCAACTGAGCCACCCAGGTGCCCCCTTTTTTTCATTAAAAAAAAAGTATTTATTTCAGAGAGAGAGAGGGTGTGAGCCAGCGAGGGACAGAGAGAGGGACAGAGAATCTGAAGCAGGTTCCATACTGTCAGCGCAAAGCCGAATGTGATGCTCAATCCCATAAACCATGAGATCATGACCTGAGCCGAAGTCAGACACTCAACCAACTGAGCCACCCGGGCACCCCATATTTTAAAACTTATCGTACTAGAGACTGCCTCTTTACCTGGCTGTATCTCACACCAGACTGTGAGCTCTATGAGAGCAAGGAACGTGTCTTTATTGCCTACTGTTGACTCCCAACACTCCAGCACAGAGCCTGGCACACACCAAAGTACTAAAAAATGTTGTCAAAGAATGAAAGTTGTTTATACTCTTTGAACCTCAGTTTTCTCATCTGGCAAATGGGTACAATAATATCAATCTCATGCATTCGTATATGGTTGTTAGAATTAAATAAACAAGGTACCAGACATTTATTGATATAATAAAGCGATGTATTTGACCTCCCTGAGGCTCTGTTTTCTTATTTATCCACTGGGGAAAATAATACCAGTTAAGCCATTTTTATTATGGCTGAGATAAGCTATCAGTCATGTCATAGTTGACAATGAACTAACAGGAGCTAAACGAGCTAAAGGCAGATCAGACTGATTTGTCAAATTTCTACTATGTGTCATTTGCTGGGATGGGAGCTGTATATTCATTATCTCATTCTATTTGTTTGTTTATATTTATTTTTTTAGTTTTTAGAAAAACCCCGTTCTTTTTTTTTTTTTGTTTGTTTTTTAAGCTTATGTATTTATTTTGAGAGAGAGGGAGAGACAGAATCCCAACAGGCTCTGCCATGACAGCACGGAACCTGATGTGGGGCTTGAACTCACGAACCATGAGATCATGACCTAGGCTGAAACCAAGAGTTGGAGGCTTAACTGACTGAACACCCAGGCACCCCCGTTATCTCATTTTAAAATGGATGAAAAGGGATGCCCGGGTGGCTCAGTCGGTTGAGCCTCCGACTCTTGATTTCGGCTCAGGTCGTGATCTCATGGTTCGTGAGATCGCGCCCCGTGTTGGGCTCTGTGCTGACGGCACTGGGCCTGCTTGGGAGTCTCTCTCTCCCTCTCTCTCTGCCCCTCCCCTGCTCGTGCTCTCTCTTTCTAAAAATAAATAAACATTAAAAACTAAATAAAAGGGATGAAAACACGAGGCCCATAGTTCTTTTCTTCCCTCTTAGATGCCTGAGAGCGAAAACCCGTATCACAGAAGAGTTGTCCTGGAGGAAGAGGAAGTAAAAAGAGAAAAGACGTTTTACATTCTGGGTGAAGCTCTTGATTTTCAAGCTCCACTGCAATCTCTGAGCTCAAGGAGGAGAGAGGTGAGAAAGATTCTTTTCTCCTGTATCCCCATCAATTAAAAAAAAGAAATTGGTTTTTGGACAATACAACTCTGCTAAGTCCAAGGAACCTAATATCCCCTCGTCCTATAGCTACTGATCTTCCCAGAAACCAATATCCAATATAGTGAAAAACCATCCCCTTCTGCAAGGGTGAGGAGGGGCAGAAGGTCAAAATCTCATGTGGCCCACTGGACGGGACTCAAAGCCCTGTCCTTAGTTATGCTCAGGCAGCTGCCACTTCCGGGGCTGCATGACACACACTGTAAGGCTGTGTGAGCAAGTCCAGCACGAATACACCCTTGAACTTCAGTCGCTGCACACAACCAACGCTTGTTTTTCCCTGACTTGGTCCAGTGAGGGTGTTCCTGGTCAACGGGTGCTTTTCCTCCTTAACGTGACTCAGCGACCCAGGCCTGGAAGTGGCCCCCATAACTTCCATTCACATCTCAGTGGCAAAAATGTGGGTTTTGGCTGAATCTGGAGGCAAGGGGGGCTGGCAAATGGACTCCATGGTGGGGCAGCTGCCTTTTAGCAACAACTTGATGCTCTAGAAGAAGAATCATGGATTTTTGGTGGGCAGTTAGTGATGCCTTTTGTAAAAGTATTATTGCTAAATATGAATCCTCCTCCTCCTCCTCCTATTTGGGTGGGGAAACTGAGGCTCCAGTGCTTAGGTAACTTGTCCCAGACCTGTAGCTAGTAAGTGGCGGAGGCAGGATTTGAGCCCAGGTAGTGCGGTGGCCAATCCCATGAGCTTGCCACAGCATCCTGCCAGGTCGCGGCGATGAAGGAGACTGAGTGCCCACTGTCAAGAAAAAGGTGATGTCAGGCACGTTCCTGAAATTCTATTTTCAGGATCGGAGCTCTTGACAAAAGCTAAATAAGTACTTGAAAACGAACACTTTCACGGTCATCCAAAGTCAGAGCTCAAACGCCACCTTCTCCGAGGGGCCTTCTCTGCCCCCCTTGCCTTCCAACCACGCCGAACCCCAAGGCACTCTGTTTCCTGTGCGTTTACAACCTCTGCAATTTGCTCATAGCGCTATCACCATCTGAAAGCAGACACGCTTGTGTTTCCTGGTGGATTGACTCTCTCCCCAGCTAGCATATAAGCTCCCTGCAAGCAGCAGGCTTGTCTGTCTCCCTTGATGTCCCGGTGCCCATCACAGAGCCTGGCGCACAGTAAATCCACAATAAATTTTTGTGAAATGAACAAGCAGTCATATCTACAAAGTGGTGCTGGAGCAGACGCGTGATCTTATTCATTCGCTCATGTTATTAGTCACTCACTCATTCACAGAATCTTTCTCAGTTGCCAGAGTCTGATCTGAGGATAGAGAGATGATAGTCTTTGGTCTAAGAGTGGCTTGTGAAACCCGGGAAGGCTTCTTGTAGTTAATGGTGTTAAAGGGAGCATTTAATTATGAGTTGGGGAGGAGGGTGTCATGTTACCTCTTTGGATACTTCTACAGCTTCACTTGACCTGTTACCCAATGTGTTGCTGCCCCTGGCTTTGTAAACTACCATGGTTCGGCAGGGGGTCTAGCCTGGATATCGCTTCACGGTTGCAAAGCTCCTGAGCTGCAGAAGGATGGACTCACAATGGGACAAGGTGGGTTTGTCCTTTCTGTCTTATTTAGAGGGGCGTCGCAGGCAGGTTCTGGGTTCCTAGCAAACATCTGGCAGCTTTTGTTAGCCTGTAAATAAAATGACCCAGCCATTCACGGGACGGCCAGCCCATCTCCAACTCCAGAAGCCACAGCAATGCCAGTGTCACGGCTGTGAGCATAAGCGTCCCCAAGGAAAGGTACGTGATGTTTTTCTGAAAAATCTGAATTCCTACTCTCCAAGTTGCTTTTTGGGCAAGCCAAGCCAATGGGTACGGCAGCTCTTCATTCCTGATACTAATGAAGATGCTTAGACACTGTCCAAAACGGACATGCACGGCGCAATCCAAAGTTAAGGTCAGCGACTAGAGAATGAAGGGTTTCCTCCATAAGAGGCCACTCCAGCCCTGGCCTTGGGAGTTCTGGCGCTGAGGGAAGCTTTCAGGAGCAGGTTTGGAACAAAGACCCGCGTGTTCCGATGACTACGCACAGCTTTTGGGAGGCGTTTTTCTGACAACCATCGTAATAAAATTCCACTGCCTAGAATTTAGAAAAATACAAACACTCAACAATGTAAACCGAAGAAAATAAAAGTCACCTCCACTTCCAAGAGCTCAGACATGATCAGTTTGGCAGTCTGACATCTATTCCTTCATTCTTTCTGTGTGTGTATGTGTGTGTGTGTGTGTGTGTTTTTTCAAAAATTTTTTAAACATTTTTATTTATTTTTGAGACAGGGAGAGACAGAGCATGAACAGGGGAGGGTCAGAGAGAGGGAGACACAGAATCCGAAACAGGCTCCAGGCCCTGAGCTGTCAGCCCAGAGCCCGACGCGGGGCTCGAACTCACAGACTGTGAGATCATGACCTGAGCCGAAGTCGGCCGCTTAACCAACTGAGCCACCCAGGAGCCCCTGGTTTTTTTTTTTTTTTTTAATTGTGTTTTTTTACCTCTATAGAAATGGGATCCTTACCTTTGTGCAAACTGTGGTTTGTTTTTTTTTTTCCTACTAACCCATTGCATACATTATTCCATTCCGTTTTCGTTGATTGATTGGCTATTTGGTGTGGCTACAAATTGAACCATGCAGGGGTTAGGAGCACTGGCCCCCATGCAGTTGAAAACTCTGCACTCCCCAGAAACTTAACTACTGATAGCCTACAGTTGACCGAAAGTCTTGCCGATAACACAATCAGTCGATTAACACATACCTTGTAAGTTATATGTATTATCTATTGTATTCCTACAATAAAGTAAGCTAGAGAAAAGACAGTGTTATTAAGAAAATCATAAGGGGGGCACCCGGGTGGCTCAGTCGGTTAAGTATCTTTGATTTTGGCTCAGGTTATGATCTCACGGTTTATAAGTTCAAGCCCCGTGTCTGGCTTAGTGCTGACAGCAAGGAGCCTGTGGGGATTCTCTCTCTTTGCCCTTCCCTCTCTCTCTCTGCCCTTTCCCGCTCACACTCTCTGTGTTTCTCTCTCAAAATAAATAAAACTTAAAAAAAAAAAAGAAATCATAAGGAAGAGAAAATACATTTACGGCACTGTACTGTAAAAAATCCGCATACCTGTGGACCCATGCAGTTCAAACTCGTGCTGTTCAAGAGCCAGCTGTGCTCTGTGGTATGGTGGCACAGGGGGACACAGGGAAGGAGAGAGAGAATCTCAAGCACAGAGCCTGACGCGGGGCTTGATCCCATGAACCTGGGATCATGACCCAAGCCTAAATCAAGAGTCAGATGCTCAACTGCCTGAATCACCCAGGTGCCCCAGGTGTGTTAATTTTTGTTGTTGCTGTTGTTTGAGAGAGAGACAGAGAAAGAGAGAGAGTGTGTGTGTGTGTGAGGAAGGGACAGAGAGAGGGGGACAGAGGATCCAAAGTGGGACCTGCGCTGACAGCACAGAGCCCGATGCAGGGCTCGAACTCATGAACTGTGAGATCGTGACCTGGCTCAGTCGACTGAGCCACCCAGGCACCCCATTTTTAAAGCATAACTTAAAATGGAAGCATAGCGGGTAAATCCCATGGCTCTAGCTGTGCAAATTAAAAGACCAATTTAAGTGAAGCGTGTGTATAAGACATTACGATTAACTAAATATAAAATACAAACATTAGACGTTAACTTCTTTGAATAGATCTACCTCAAGGGGGTCAATTTGACCTCAGTTTCTTTTTCTCTAACTGGAAGAGAGAGAGAGAGAGAGAGAGAGAGAGAGAGAGAGAGAGAGAGAGAAACATGTTTGCCTGGGAAGCAGTAGGTGTGTTGGAACCAGCACATGTCCCCTCCTTTCAGGATGCTTGTGAGTTGTGCTTTTGCAGCTGGAGATTTCACAGGGGACACTGACGGGTGTGGGGACAGTCCATTTTACTTGAGACATCTTATCTCTCGGTCTGGGTCTCTGCTGAACTTTGCCGATACATACGCTTTTACTCAATCTTCTCGAAGAAGAGAAATGAACCCAGAACCCAAGGCAGCTTCCTGGGATGCCAAAGGACCGACGAGCTCTTGAGGGAGAGCCGAGAACGATGCTTCCCAGCTGCGATGCAGGACGGGAAGCTTGCAACACAGGCAGTCCTGGTGAGATTCTGGGTTTTCCTCACCGGGAGCAGCGTTTGCTCTTTCTCAACAAGCAATGCGCAGCGTCAGCAATCGATGGCAGCTCCCTGCCAACTCAGCTTGCTAATAAAAGCTGCTCCCATTTATAGAAGGTGCACCGGGCACCACACCTGGCAGGGTGCACCCAGCAACTTGCAAGGTGGTATCTCTGTTTTGCAGACAAAGAGACAGAAATGGAACGAGGTTGGCCGTCTCGCCCACGGTCACACATTTGGGAAGTGGGAGAGCCCGGCTTCTAACTCTGATTCCAGAGCCCCTAAACTCTTACCGTTATGCCTCATTGCCACTGTGGCTCACGGTGTTCCCTGTATTTTATAGTCCAGTTTACAGGCAAACTTTAAAGTCCTCGGGGTCAGGAAGATTTTGACTCTCAAAGGAATTAGTTGTTTGTTTGTTTGTTTCTGGTTGCCTGTGTTCTCAGTGTCATTGTGCACCACTCATAAGTTACAATTGTCTCAACAACTTGGAGATGAATATAACCAGAGAATCCCGCGAACACGTCACTGCCTTAATCTGAAAATGTGGGCTGTGGGTTGTGATGGTGAAAGGGACCTCTTCCTCTTTCAGGAGTGGGCTCAGGACCCTCGGGAAGCTTTTCTTCATGCTCCTGCCCTTCCTCTGCAGCTCCGGACAGGATGCCCTAGCACCTGTGTCTGGCACCAGGGAGGTGACATCCTAATGTTCTGTTCAGCTTTGACGTCTGCCTGTCAATCACTTCTCGGCCTTCTGGCTAAGATCAGGTGCAGCTTTGACGTCTGCCCGTCTAGATCCGAGAGCCTTCTTGTCCTCAGGGTGCTCTGCCTTGGGTCCTCAACGAAGGAGGCTGGGTTTTTCTAGCTCAGTGGTTCTTACTCTTTCGCTCCCTGCATTTCTGTAACACCCATTTGTGGGCCCTCTCAAGCTGCAGGTAACTAACACAGTCTTGGCACAGAGAAGGCCAGCCTAGTGGAGAGAGAGGCACATAGTGAATCTGAATATTTAATAGCAAAAATGGAAAATGTATGAACAATGGGAATGCAAGCTGGTGCAGCCACTCTGGAAAACAGTATGGAGGTTCTTCGAAAAACTAAAATTGAACTACCCTACGACCCAGCAATTGCACTACTAGGCATTTATCCACGGGATACAGGTGTGCTGTTTCGAAGGGACACATGCACCCCCACGTTTATAGCAGCGCTATCAACAATAGCCAAAGTATGGAAAGAGCCCAAATGTCCATCGACGGATGAATGGATAAAGAAGATGTGGTATATATATGATGGAGTATTACTCGGCAATCAAAAAGAATGAAATCTTGCCATTTGCAACTACGTGGATGGAGCTGGAGGGTATTATGCTAAGTGAAATTAGTCAGAAAAAGACAAAAATCATAGGACTTCACTCATATGAGGACTTTAAGAGACAAAACAGATGAACACAAGGGAAGGGAAACAAAAATAATATAAAAACAGGAGGGGGACAAAACAGAAGAGACTCATAAATCTGGAGAACAAACTGAGGGTTACTGGAGGGGTTGTGGGAGGAGGGATGGGATAAATGGGGAAGGGGCATTAAGGAATCTACTCCTGAAATCATTGTTGCACTAGGCGCTAACTAATTTGGATGTAAATTAAAAAAAATAAAAAATAAAATAAATAAAAATAAATACATAATTTTTTTAATTAAAAAAAAATCTTGGCTAACAAGTTTATTAGCATTTACAGGAGGAAGGAAAGGAATGTGTTACAGATCCTTTCCCATGATCCACTTCACCTGACACAGTACAAGTCGTGGGGAGGTTGCTCAAAAAGCATTTATTGAATAGAAGTTACTGTAATATGAAGACCACCTGAATGGGCCACTTATTTTGCTTGGATGATTTGACTGCTCGGTTAGAGTGTAGGTTAGATTTGCTTGCTCTCAGAGGACGTATAGTGTCCACATCCAGAAAAAAATAAAGTGTGACCTAAAATTGCAGATAGTCCCAGGATCCATCCACTGGTGTTCAGTAAGTGGGAACTGGTTGACGGCCTCCCTAATAGCTGAAAATGATTGATATTTCTGGTCACAGCTCTCCTCCCATTTTTATTTTTATTTTATTTTATTTTATTTTTTTTAACGTTTTTTTATTTTTGAGACAGAGAGAGACAGAGCATGAACGGGGGAGGGGCAGAGAGAGAGGGAGACACAGAATCGGAAGCAGGCTCCAGGCTCCGAGCCGTCAGCACAGAGCCCGACGCGGGGCTCGAACTCACGGACCGTGAGATCGTGACCTGAGCTGAAGTCGGAGGCTTAACCGACTGAGCCACCCAGGCACCCTCTCCTCCCATTTTTAAATGGCGAGTTTATTTTAAACATATCTTTCAGTTTTGGGGCACTTGGGTGGCTCAGTTGGTTTAAGTGTCTGACTTCGGCTCAGGTCACGATCTCACGGTTCGTGGGGTCGAGCCCCACGTCGGGCTCTGCGCTGACAGCTCGGAGCCTGGAGCCTGCTTCCGATTCTGTGTCTCCCTCTCTCTCTCACCCTCACCCACTTGCACTCTGTCTCTCTGTCCCTCTCAAAAATAAATACACATTAAAAAGAAATTTAAACATATCCTTCAGTTTTTCCCCATCCTGACATTTTCCTATTGATTGCACCACGATTGTGCTTTTATCTATTATTTTTAACATATCTACTTATTTATTTTGAGACAGAAAGAGAACAAACAAGCTGGGGGGGGGGACAGAGAGAGGGGGGGAAAAAAAGAAAATGTATGAACAAAAGCTATATGTCTTGACACGGATAAATGTTCAAAAGTGTAATGTTCAATATGGTATATAAGTCACAGGATTGGTAGATCCACTTTGGTATCATTTATGTAAAGTTAAAAATGTTAAACGCTCCTGAGTACTGCGTGGTAATGCAAACCTATGTATGATAAACACCAAGTTTATGAGAATGGCTACCTCACGAAGACGGAGGGGATGACCGTCGGGGAGGGGCACATCTGGGGCTTCGGTTGTATATGCGACATTTTATTTCTCAGGGGAGCAGTGGTAGTCATGCTTGTGTACATACAGACGTTTGTTACTAATATTTCATTTGAAAAGACAGGCTTTGAAACAATGTTTATTTTTTGAGAGAGTGGGGGTGGGCAGAGATGGAGAGGGAGAGAGAGAATCCCAAGCAGACTCTCTGCTGTCAGCACAGAGCCCGATGCGGAACTCGAACTCATGAACCATGAGTTCGGCTCATGACCTGAGCCGAAACCAAGTCACCTGAGCCACCCAGGCGCCCCTGAAAAGACGGGCTTTAAAGATACACACACGTGTGCATATAATCCCATCTTGAATTTGTATTTAAAAATACATTTATGGGGCACCTGGGTGGCTCAGGGTTGAGCATCTGACTTTTGATTTCAACTCAGGTCATGATCCCAGGGTCATGGGATTGAGCCCCTCATTGGGCTCTGCAGTGAGCACGGAGCCTACTTAAGATTCTCTCCCCCCCCTCCCCCCCCCCCACTTTTACTTTCTCTTTCTAAAATTAAAAAAAAAACAACACATTTGTGTTTGCCATACAGAAAAGGTGTGGGGCACTATTAGGTTAAACCACATGAAATTGTCATTTTTTAAGTTAAAAATGCTCAGGTATCAGCCATCTCCTACGATTCGAGTCAAGACACAAACACGCCTACAATCACTATCGCTGAGAGCGGGATTGTGGATGGTTTTCCTCCTTCTTTAATGCCAAGATTGTCTCTCATGAACACGCCCCCTTTTTCGCATCAGAGACCTTTCCACGTGCACGGCTTGAGAGGAAGGAGAGAAAGCTGCCTTTCTGCTGCCCCCTCGTGTGCCCCTCTTCCCTTCGCCCTGCCCTGCGGGGTTAACGTGGCCACAGGGCGGGGTCCTGGCACAGGTCCGGGTGGTGTGGTGGCAGGTAGTTTATGCAGGGTCACCGTAACAACAGACTGTGTGAGCAATTAGGCTCTTTGGCACAGAGATGCCAAACAAAGAAGTTGCTACGGAGCTGTAAAGATTAATTCTGCAGTTCAAGGACCAGCAAAGTCATTGAATGAGTATGAGTATCTAAAAGCTAGCCCAAGGACAGAAGCCCCCATTCCCACACCCCATGACCTTCCCCCCTCATCAAGGGCCATCAGTGAAATGGACAGATCGGGCAAGGATCACCCGAAAACAAAAACTGATGCCTTCATTCCCCACGAGAGCAACGAATGTTCTCTTTAGTTGCTAGGAAAAAGAGGAGTGGAGAATATTCAACTCCTCATTTACAGATTTACATAATTTAGTATATACGACATATTTCAGCGTATTATAGTATAGGGTATATAGTCATTTAAGACAAAGTGGAGAGAATGGGTGGTGGCGAGGTAGGACAAAAGAGAAGGGAGAGAGGAGGAAGGAAACTGGTATTTATTTATTTATTTTTACTTTTTAAAAGCCTATTTATTTATTTAAAAAAAATTTTTAATGTTTATTTTTGAGACAGAGAGAGACAGAGCACGAATGGGGGGAGGGTCAGAGAGAGAGGGGGACACAGAATCTGAAACAGGTTCCAGGCTCTGAGCTGTCAGCACAGAGCCCGACACGGGGCTCGAACCCACGGACCGCGAGATCGTGACCTGAGCCGAAGTCGGACGCTTAACCGACCGAGCCACCCAGGCGCCCCTTTTATTATTTTTTTTAACATTTATTTATTTTTGAGACAGAGGGAGACAGAGCATGAACGGGGGAGGGCCAGAGAGAGGGAGACACAGAATCCGAAACAGGCTCCAGGCTCTGAGCTGTCAGCACAGAGCCCGACGCGGGGCTCGAAACCACGGACCGTGAGATCATGACCTGAGCCGAAGTCGGACGCTTAACCGACTGAGCCACCCAGGCGCCCCAAGCCTATTTATTTATTTTGGGGGAGAGAGAGAGAGAGAGAGAGAGAGAGAGGGAGAGAGAAACAGAGCACATGAGTGGGAGAGGGGCAGAGACAGAGGGAGAGATTGAGACTCCCAAGCAGGCTCCGCACTACCAGTGCAGAGCGCGATGTGGGGCTCAAACTCATGAACTGTGAGATCATGACCTGAGCTGAAGTCAAGAGCCGGAGGCTTAACCAACTGAGCCACCCAGGCGCCTCCCGATATTTACTGAATTAGGCAAGACTCTGTTAGGGTCGTGATCTCAATGTCTCAGACCAACTCTGAGAGGAAGTCATGACTGCTGCCATTTTCCACACGAGGAAACTGAAGCTGGAAAAGATTCTGGAAAATACTGCCGGTCACAGGGGTTTAAGCAACAGACATGGGATTTGGATTGATTTCAATGTGACCACTCCTGCATTCTTGTGCTTTTGGTCCACCAGGTGCTAAGTGAGTGGGACAAGGGGGTGTGTTGAGGGCAGAGAAAGAGGATAAGGTCCGGGAGGGAGAGCGGGGCCACGGGACCAACCCCACCACCGAGAGCAGGAGCCACAAATGGAAAAAGAGACGGAGGAGTGACAAAGCTCCCTGTGTACATGTGCACAGATCCGCATGCGCGCGCACACACACACACACACACACACACACACACACACACACACACGACAACAATAAACGTAAAAGATGCAGAAACAAAGACTGACCAAGAGAAAAGACTTTTGTTGAGTAACATTCTTCTTGGTGGCCTACTATGGGACTGTCCCGGGAGAGAAATAAACCGTGTGACATTTTCACCAGGGTTAAGTACAGGGGATGAAGTTAGACACGTGGCTTTGGTACCAGAGGCTCCCTGCCCTGAACCTGTTCTTCTCAGACACTCTGCCAGTCAGTGAGCTGCGCACAGCACCCATCGTGGCCAAGTTCACTTGGGGAGTGGGTCTGGGGGTGGGGGTGGGGTGATGCTCTTCGTCCTGAGTATTCGATGTCTACATATGTTCTCTGTGTCCATCGAATAAAGGTGGCGTCTCGTTAATTCAAATTCTAGTAGCACGTAACCTGTGATAGTTTGGACATGGCTGAGTTGATATCTGATTTTGTTTCAAAGCCCGGTTCTCACAGGAAGAGCAAAACGACAATAAAACAAGATCGATCCAAGAGTGACATGGTGCAGATACAAGAGAACAAGATGCCGTGAACTCTAGAGACACGAAATACCCACTTCTCAGGAAAAGCAATGTGCTTATTCCAAATTCATGTTAGCTGATAAAGCACTCCCAAAAGAATTCTGTCGGGCTTCAGTGTGAAGAAAGGAATAGATGGTTAGTCCAAGGAAAATAATTTAGGTAGTGAAATTATATACATCATACACAATTACGCTGCCTTAATTAAAAACAAAAACAAAAACAAACCACATAGGGGTGTCTGGGTGGCGCAGTCGGTTGGGCGTTCGACTTCGGCTCAGGTCATGATCTCGCGGTCTGTGAGCTCGAGCCCCGCGTCAGGCTCTGTGCTGACAGCTCAGAGCCTGCAGCCTGTTTCAGATTCTGTGTCTCCCTCTCTCTCTGCCCCTCCCCAGCTCATGCTCTCTCTCTCTCTGTTAAAAATAAGTAAACATTAAAAAAAACTTCAGAACGGATAATGAGATGTGGTGTCTCTGGGTCATCAGACATTTAAAACCTTACCAGAGACTGTCCCGTTGCCCTCCAAAGTGGCCAGACTAGTTTGCCTCTGAAGAACAGTGTGTGACAGTTCTCATCTTCCCATACCCTTCATGGTACGTTCTGGCATGTCCTAAAGCTGCATTTTTCATGAAAATTCCAATCGCACTTTTTTTTTTCTTTTCTACTCATCCACAAGTAATCCCCACTTATCCACGGTTTTGCTTTCCCCAGTTTCAGTTACCTGCGATCAACCCCAGTCCAGAATCAACCCCAGTCCAGAAGCAGACGATTCTCCAGATGGATCATTAACGGACTGTCAGAAGGTCGATAGCAGTCTAGGACTACATCACATGACCTGTCATTCCTCGCAATTCACCCTGTCACGCAAGCATTTTATCATCTCACATCATCACAGGAAGAAAGGTGACTACAAGATATTGAGAGAGACAGACAGACAGACAGAGAGACAGAGACAGAGAGACTCCACATTCACATAGCTTTTATTACAGTATCTTGCTGTAACTGTTCTATTGTATTATATGTTATTATTGCTAATCTCTTACTGTGCCTAATTTATAAATGAAACTTTATCATATGTTTGTATATATGTATGGGGAAAAACATAGTATATATAGGTTCAGGTAGTATCTGTGTTTTCAGGCATTTGCTGGGGGCTCTTAGAATGTGTTCCCTGCAGAGACGGGGAGACTCCTGTACTAAATGCCACCCATGAGGTTTGATGAGTCTTTGGATGATCTCTGATCAAGCTGGCAGAGCATTCATGTAACTCACAAGGGCTCCTTCCCTTGGCCTTTAGCTATAATATAGAAGGAGTATTCATTTGCATTCAAAGGGTGATAATGGTCTAGCATAGGTCTCTGCTAACAGAAGACCACCTGTGGTCTTCTAGGTACACCTGTAGATTCTAGGTGTGGGCTGGAGGGCACGGACCTGTGGAAGACCAGAATTTTCCAAGAAGGGCAAGTATTTGCATTTCCACATGTTTCCTGAAGACGAGCCTCCCTCTTCCGGTTTCCGAAGTTGCCAATGGCAGGCTTTGCCTGGCTCCCACGACCTTCCCATCACAGAGGCATGATTCAACCAACATCGCTAAGTTGGCAGGCCTGGGGCTTTCCGTTCCTATTAATGTCGACAGCTCTCCCTCCCATTCCTACCTGAGTATGGCCATTTGACAGGGTAGAAAACTGAGGTGCAGAAGTGCAATAACTCACCTGTGGTGAGACCAGGATGGAAACCCGGGGCTATGAGGCTCTAAACTGTGATCCGCTTTAGCGCAGAGAAAGTTAAATAGAAAATTGGACAACAGTGACGTGTGACCACAGGGGTGGTTGAAAGACCGTATCAGCGATGAATGTGGGACACATCAGAGAGTTAATAACAAAATAAATGCATGTGTTACGTAGAGTTTTGGGGAGTTTATGGAAAGGTGTATGTGTGGTGGTTAAAAGCCTATAGTCCTGGGATACCTGGCTGGCCCAGTTGGTAGAGCATGTGACTCTCAATCGAGGGGTCATGAGTTCAAGCCCCACAGTAGGGCATGGGGCCTACTTAAAAAAAAGACAGGTACCTTGGTTAAGTGTCCAACTCTTGACCTCAGCTCAGGTCTTGATCTCAGGGTCATGAGTTCAAGCCCCGTGTTGGGCTCCACGCTGGGTATGAAGAAGAAAGAAAGAAAGAAAGAAAGAAAGAAAGAAAGAAAGAAAGAAAGAAAGAAAGAAAGAAAGAAAGAGAGAGAGAAAGAAAGAAAGAAGAAAGAGTATATAGTCTGGAGTGAAATGACCTGGCTTAGGGGTGCCTGGGTGGCTCAGTCAGTTGAGCATCTGACTTTGGCTCAGGTCATGCTCTCACAGTTCGTGAGTTTGAGCCCTGAGTTGGGCGCTGGGCTGACGGCTCAGAGCCTGGAGGCTGCTTCGGATTCTGTGTCTCCCTCTCTCTCTGCTCCTCCCCTGCTCATGCTCTGCCTCTCTCTCTCCTTCAAAAATAAATTTAAAAAAATTAAAAAAAAGAAATGACCTGGCTTCAAATCCTGGTTCTGTCACTTTGTGACTTTGGGCAAATTACTTAACTCTCTCTGTGCCTCAGACAGTACATATTTCATTGGGTTGTTGTAATGACTAAGTAAGATAGTATTTGTAAAGCAATAGTGCCTGGCACACGGTAACACCATAGAAGTTTGTAATTACTGTCATTACTATTGCATTTGGTCTTTACTGTTATTTTGCTATTTTAAAGACAGCAAAAAGGAACTTGGGAGGTGAAGCAACTAATCCAAAGTCATGGAGTCCGTCAGTGATAGACCAGGCCAGAACCTAGGTCTCTGCCCTCCCGTCCAGGGGGTTTCCACTCCTAGCACTGTCCCGCCCCTCCACCTTACTAAACACAGCAGAGGGGTCATCTAAGGGCTCAGCATGTCTGTGCAAGAAAAGGCGGGTCCAGGCACAATTTATGCTCTTTCTTCCTGAGAACAAAGGAGGGATCTGTGCAAAAGAATTTCAGGAACCTCAGAGAAGCATGTGACACATTCCAAGACAATTCAGTCCAGTTCCATCCGAACACATGAGTCTATTTTCCCGATCTCCCTCTCTTCCACCCCGTCCTAGACCCAGCATCACATCACCGTCACCCGTCTTTGGACGTTTACAGGAGCCTCCTACGTGGCATCTGCCCTCTGACCCATTCTCACCAAAGCTGAAGACACATTTCTAGACATAGACCTGATGAGCTTTGTTCCCAAGATGGCTCCCCACAGCTCTAAGGACTTGGGCTGATCTCCTATGGATCGGGGTGGAGCTGGGCTTTCTTCCCACTTCCTGCTCAAGCCGCATACTCCCATCAGATGGCACTTCTTCAGTTCAGCACTGCATTTGTCATGCAGTATTGTAATTGTGCTGTGTTCTTACCTATATGTCCCACTGGAATCTGGGCTGAGGGCAATTGCCCCGTCTGGTTTCGGGGTTATGCTGGGCACCTAGCACAGGGTCTGCGATGAGAGTTACTGATCCAAGATAAATACAGGTGCTGGTTCCCACTGGGCTTGCGGATGCTGCTTTTGGCCATGGCCCAAGAAGAACCTGTAGGTAGAGAAGACAATTATTAAGGGCAGAAGCATTAGGAACATTCCGAGGGATGGCAAGATTGGTTTAGGGGGCCAAGAGGAGGAGAAGGCAGTGCCATGACTATGGGAAGGGAGAGAGATGGAGCTTAGATGAGGGAGGAGGGGGGGTTAAGATAAGTAGACAAGGAGACCATTAGACTGAGGTGGCTGTAACACCTTATAACCACAGAAGTGAACGCAAACCCAAACCGAAGCCAGAGTCAATGAGCTGGATTCTCAGATGAAACATAAGAACGAAGCACAGTCAAATAGGTTTTCCCAAATAAGTCAACCGCTTATGCTACAACCAAGCAAATAATTTCCTTGCTTAGCTTCCTGTCTTCTCTATAAAATCCTCTCCTCTAGGTCCTGTTGGAGGAGCGCCCCCAACCACCTTTGGATTGGCACTGCTTGATTCCGATGCCAATGATGTATGCTCAAATAAACCCTCAAAATGTTGGTATACCTCAGTTTGCCTTTTTACAAAGGGATTACTGCAGGGGAGAGGAGGTTACAGAGGGATTAGGTTCCAGAGTAGGTGGGTGTGAATGACAGCGACCAACTATCCTGGTTCGCCCAGGACTGTCCTGGCTTTAAAACTGAAAGCCTCGCGTCCCAGGGAACCCAAGGCAAACCTAGGGACGGGGAGGGGTCGGGGAGGTCACCCTCGAGTGGAGTCAACATTACCCTAGTTGCCAGAAGTTTTGGACGAGGGCAACTTCTCCCTTGAGTTATGAGGATGGTAGAGAGGTAAAGAAGGGAAGGATCAAATAAAGTGTATGGGCTTTGGAACAGGGCAAAGCTCCGCTTCCTCGATGTGTGATCGTGTTGAAATTACTTACCCTCTCAGGCCCAGTTTCCCGTAGTATGGGGATACTTAAACAAGACTGAGCCACGTGAATGCGCCTACTCCAACTGTGGGCTCATGCGTAGCGTTAAATTTTTAAATTCCTTTCTCTCCTCACTTTTGCCGCTGCCCTCATCTCTCACTTTTCAACCCTCCCTTTCTCTCCCTTAACCTTTCCTTGCTTCGTTCTCCGGGGCCAGCCGCTCCTCAGTCAGCACCACCCACCACCAGGGGGAAGAGCGGAGCCAATAAAGACGGGTGCCCCTCTAGCTCTCCGAGGCGAACTCTCTATGGTGCCGCGCGGGGAGGGGGGGGCGGGGGCGGGGCGGGGTCACGTCACGTGACCCGGGTGCCCGGCGCCCGCGCAGGCGCGGTGGCCGCGTCGCCGTCGCCGGGCTCCGTCGCCGCGTCGTTTCGCTGCCTTGACACCTGAGACGGCCGCCCGGCGGTCCTGCGGCTTTCCGTCTTGCCGCTGCGGGCCGCGAACCGCGGCCATGTCCCGAAAGCAGGCGGCGAAGGGCCGACCGGGCAGCGGCAGCCGGAAAGCCGAGGCCGAGCGCAAGCGGGACGAGCGGGCGGCGCGCCGGGCCCTGGCCAAAGAGCGGCGGAACCGGCCGGAGTCCGGCGGCGGCGGCGGCTGCGAGGAGGAGTTCGTCAGCTTCGCCAACCAGCTGCAGGCCCTGGGGCTGAAGCTGCGGGAGGTGCCGGGGGACGGGTGAGGCGGGCCCGGGAGCGCGGGAGGCGGCGCCGGGGGACGCGCCGGGCATGGCGACCGTCGCCCGCTCTCGTCCAGTCATTCATTCAGGCGGCGCCGGGCGCCACCGCTTCCCAGTGCGGGGGGTCCGGTGGCGGGCGAGGCGGCGAGGTCCCTCCCCTCGGGACGCTCGAGTAATCCCCAGTTGCCCTAATGGTGGCAGAGGCCACGAGGAAGCTGTGAAGTGGTCCTAAGAGGCAGCACTGGAGCAGGTGTCCTTTAGATCGGTGCCCGGGAAGGCCTCTGAGAGGTGACATTTAAGCTGAGACCCGGAGGCATGAGATGGAGCCCGTCCCTCGAGGAGCAGGACAGCACGTAGGGCCGTCAGAAAGATGCTGAGACACGGAGAAAGAGGCGAAGCCCCACGTGGTATAACACTTTGCCCCTTTTGAGTTCTTACTGTTCGGTGTTGCCCTCCTTTTACACTCGGGAAATTAGGTCTGTGAGGGCCTGCCGTTTACTGAGCAGAAGGTGACTTCTCTAATTCTAACTTCCACGGGCCTCACTTTCTCCTCTGATGCTTACCCCAGCTTGCTTGGGGGCTTAGACCGGAATCTAGGGCCAGCTTTTTTAGGGAACACAGGCTAAATAAGTGGGGTGGGAGGGAGAGAGTGGGGAAAGGGAAGGGGCTATGGATCCAGGAGCATGGATGGCAGAAGGAAAAAGGTAGGGGAGAGGGGGAGGAGAACAGCTAGCATCCTCATTGCAGGGGTAGGTGAGAGGGAGTCTGGTTACCGGGTTATGTCACTCTGGAAGAGACAGTATTAATAACAGCCTAGCTGTTCTTGTCCTTCCCATCATTTGAGGGCTCAGAGAGGGCGGAGGGAGGAATAAGATGGAATTAAAGGCTGTGTAGAAGTGCCTGACCTGTTAAGCATGGGAACGAGGGAAGAGAGTGTTTTTTTGGATTTCACATTACATTGTGGCTCATTAATCAAGACTATGAATTGACCCTAATTTATGTATCCCACCTTTCCTACATATGCTCGATGCTTAGACACTTGGCTTTAGACCTCGGTTGCGTTGGACTCACCACCACCTAGCATAGTGCCAGGTACATAGAGGGCACTCAGTGCAGTTCTGTCGTATGAGTGAATGATAAAAATACCACGGAGGCCCACTAGACCCTCAGCTGGGCGTCTCACAAGGACATTTCCCCCCTCCCTTCCTTCCTTCCACCCTCCGTCCGCCTGTCCCTTCCTAACTTCCAGAGCAGGGGAGAGGGGCAGAGGGAGGGAGGGAGGGAGGGAAGGAGAGGGAGGGAGAGAGAAAGAATCTTAAGCAGGTTTCACATTCAGCATGGAGCCGGACGGAGGGCTCGATCCCATGACTCCAGGATCATGACCTGAGCTGAAAAATCAAGAGTCGGATGCTCACCGACTGAGCCAGCCAAGTGCCCCTCAAAGGAACATTCTCTCAGTGGAGTCACTACAATTGAAGTCCTGCTTTGCCGTGTCTTGCTTTTAGTCTAGTGCCTGGATTTCACCGAGTACAGTTTATTAACTCTTCTGGGCCTTACTTATCCCAATCCAACTCACAAGCACAAGACACTGCTGTATAAACCAGATGCCAGGAGACTATTTTACACTGGGATTGGGGTGGGACTGTTCCTTGCATGGAACTGCATTGTTGGTGTCTGTTATAGTGGACATATTCTCAGTGTCAGGGGGTCCAGGGCACCGAAGTTCTCAACACAGGGTTGCTTAGGAGTAGAAATTGCAGCACAGCGAATTGTAAAATCTCGAGGGAGCTTTCATAATGCCATGGGAAACTTTGGGGGTGCTACCTCTACTCTGCCCCGCCCCCACGAGAACGTACTTGTTTAGTTAACTCAGCAAACGTTGGTTGAACAAGGTGCTGGGAATCCACTGCTGACTAAAATACTGAAGGAGTTCACAGCCTGGTAAGAGATAAATACATTAGTGGGCTCAAACATTTTGGTCTAGGGATCCCTTTACACTCTTCAAAATTACCCAGAACTCCAAAGAGCTTTGTTTATGGGTCATAACTGTCCACATTTACTGTATTTGAAAGTAAAATGAAAATTAGAAACAAGAATACACAAACACACATTCCCTTAACTGTCAGAGTGATAACCTCATGTATCAGGGAGCCTCTGGAAATCTTCACTGTACAGTTGTGAGAGAATGAGAAGAAAAAGATAAGTCACACCCTAGTTTTGAACTCAAGAATACCTTGAAGGGGTCTCAGAGATACGCGCCCCCCCCCCCCCCCCAAACTGGGCCACACTTTGAGAATGGATAATATAAATCAAGTCCAGTTTGGTGTATTTAAAAATTTTTTTTTAACGTTTACTTATTATCAAGAGACAGAACGTGAACAGGGGAGGGGCAGAGAGAGAAGGAGACACAGAATCTGAAGCCGGTTCCAGGCTCTGAGCTGTCAGCACAGAGCCCCACGCGGGGCTTGAACCCACAAACCGCGAGATCATGACCTGAGCCGAAGTCGGATGCTTAACCGACTGAGCCCCCCAGGCGCCCCAGTTTGATCTATTTTTAATAGTGACTGGTTATAGTACTATTGAGCAGGAAGTGGCCAGCACTCCCTGAAGGGATCAGGAAGGCCTTTTCATTCATTCAGCAAATGTTTATTGCAACCTACACTGTGCTAGATGCCTCTCCGAGGAGGTCCTACTCAGACTGGGTCATGAAGGACCAGTAGGAATGTGCCAAGAGAACACTTCAGGCTGAAGAGTAATGTATGTAAAGGTACAGGAGCACGTTATTTTTGAGACATATAAAGTTGTTTAGGATGACAGAGTATCAGGTTACAAAGTAGAACAGTGGCAGCGAGACTGCAGAGGCCGGCTTGCTGGGAATGTTCGTGTCGCTCCCTTCCGAGGCCCCTGTTCTTGAGACAATGTTAGATAAGATGATAATGATAATTCCCTCTGTGTGAGTTCCAGGAAGCTCCCCGCTTTCTGTTCACAAATTCTTCCCATGGGTACCATGAGACGGACTGTGGTCGGCCCTCTGGTGTTGTGACGCTTTTGGAGATGGTGATGACAGCCTTTATCACCGTGCAATGGGTGGCGTTTCCTGTGTGTGGGATGGGTTAGTAGGCATCAATAGAGTCTGTATTCATACTCATTGGATACTCTTGGTGAAACAGAATAAAGCCATGGTGATATTAAAAAGTCAACAGCCTCCACTCTTCCATTCTAGTCCGATTCCAATATTGAGTAGCCTGACATAGCATCTCGCTATGGAGGCATAATCGTTGTAGGCAGTATGGTACTTACAGCATCCTCGAACCTCTGAGTGTATGGGGACAAATTAGCCGGTGTCCTTTAATGTAGCCTTTACGTGAGTTGAGTCAATTTAGCAGAGTAATCACAGAGCTATTTATAGGGTTTTGTAATGCATCATGGGCCGCCTTCATATTTGTCGTGTTGTATGGACCCACATAAATTAGGTTGTTTCAAAACAAGAAAGAAATATTTTAACCTTGGTGTTGTCCTTAAAAACATGATTGGCTCTAGTGTGAAAAGAATCTCTAATTGGATTAGGCAGTACAATAGCATCTCTCTGAACTGTATCCACTCGCATCTACTGAATGTTGCCCTAAATTACATTACTAATTAGTAGTGTTCTAAAATTAAAACATGAAAGAATCACTAATTTTAGCCATTTATCTCTGTCCTAAACAAGTTATTTTATTTTTTTTAGTTACAAAAATTTTTTTTTAATGTTTATTTATTTTTGAGAGAGAGAGAGGGAGAGAGTGAGAGACAGAGGGTGAGCATGGGAGGGGCAGAGAGAGAGGGAGACACAGAATCCGAAGCAGGCTCCAGGCTCCGAGCTGTCAGCACAGAGCCCGACGCGGGGCTCGAACTCACGTGCTGTGAGATCATGACCTGAGCCGAAGTTGGACACTTCACCAACTCAGCCACTCAGGCACCCCACAAGTTATTTTATTTTTCTAATTTTTATTTTGTTTTTATAATCCTAGGATTTTAGTGATGGAAGGATCTTCACACATCATCTTGTGTAATTATCCATTGGTACCTGCATCCCCTGCACAGCAGCTCTGTGTCTAGCTCAGTGCTTTTCAGCTGTGGTGGCACAATAGAATCACTTTGGGAACTTTGGGAAAAATACAGTGTCTGAGCTCTCCTAGATCAGCTATTAAAGAATTTCAGGCACTGGGGCCTGGTTATTGGTAACCTTTAACATGTCCATAGGTGATTCTGATGTGCAGCCGTAATTGCAAACCACTGATTTGGAGTCTAGATTCTAGGCTAGTGTTTCTCAAGCTTTAGAATGCAACAGAATCATTGGGGGAGCTAAATTGGTAGATTGCCCCAGAATGTCTGACTCAGTAGGCCTGGGGTGAGGCCTGAGAATTTTCATTGCAAATAAGTTTTTAAGTAGTCAGAGATAACACTTTTGAGAATCAGTGATCTAGACCAGTGCTTGTCCAATAGAAATAAAACAAGCCACTATGTAATTAAAAAATTTTCCATTAGCCGTGTTAAAAAAAGTAAAAAGAAATAGGTGAAACTAATTTTAATATATATATTTAAGCCACTATTTGTTCAAATATTATAATCCATCAACGTGTAATCACTATAAATATTTTAAATGAGATATTTTATGTCTTTAAAATACTATTAAAAAATCCAGTGTCTTAACAACTCATCTCAGTTTCGATTAACCACATTTCAAGTACTCAGTGGTTACACGTGGCTATTGGCTATGTTTTGTACAGCACATAAATGTAGGCAATTCCTGAGGATTGCCAACAGATAAAAATTTACAAGATCTTTGGTTTATAGTCTGTTTCCATAGAGCTAAAACAAAGTTTCCTCTCATTTGCCCCAATCTGTGTCTTTGGAACTCCCATGTTTTAGTTTTAGTCTTATTGTACAGACACAGCATCCCTTTCATCATGACACATAGTTGGAGGTGGCTCTCATGTCCCCTTGAGCCTTCTTTAGGCTAAACATCACTAGTTGTTTATGCTTTTCATATTATGAATGAAGTTTAAAGCCACTTCTCATCCGAACATGTCTCTCTTAAAATGTGGTAACGACAAATCATGTGTAGTACTCTGGCAGTAGTCTGACCTCAAAGAAGACTACAAAACCTGCCCCTCCACCCCACTCTGCCCTTTCTGAACATTTACTACTCTTATTGCAGCCTAGAAGGCCATTGTAGTTCTTTCGATGGCCAGAGACACAGAAACAATATTGTCTCATGCTCAACTACTGAACCCAGAACTCTTCCATGCTACTGAATGTAATTGCTTATTTTTGGGAACTCAAATGCAAGGCTTTCCATGTATTCTGATAGTGCAGTGGTTCTCAAGCAGAGATGGTTTCGATGCCCCCCCCCCCCCCCGGGACATTTGGCAATGTCTGGAGACAGTTCCGGTTGTCACAAGTGACAGGGAGGGAGGCGGTGGTGGTGCTACTGGGGTCGAGTGGGTAGAGGCGAAGGATGCTCCTAAACACCCTACAGCATACAGGACGACCCCCCACAACGCAGAAGGGTCCCAAAGTTCAGTAGTGTGGGGTGGAGAAGCCCTGCTGGAGGGTAACGGGGGAGGGTGTGGGCTCAGGAAGCAGTGGGGATCTTCTCGAGGGCCTTCGGGTTCTGGCTGCACTGTTCTTATGGCTATCATGAGTGCCCTTGCTGGGCCCCCGAGGGTACCTATTACACTCACGATATAGCGTTTGCTCACTTTTCCCGTGTCACCAGAAAAGGAAGTGATTTGTCTACCTTGATTTTTCCTTTCGACTATTTATTTGTAGTCAATTCAAGTGAATATAGAAAAAAAATACAGAAATACGTTTAACAGGTACTGCTAATTCCACTATCTAGGGATAACCACAGCTAACATTTTGGTGCCTGGGTTTGAATCCTGGGTCTGCCATCTACTGGTTTTGTGACCATGGATAAGTTACCCTAGAGGGATAGTATCAGGACCCGTCCCATAGAGTTGTGAAGACCAACCACATCTAATGCACGTGCTGTTTAGAACAGTCCCTGGCACATCGTAAGAGCACTTTAAAAGATGGTTTCAGGTGTTCTTCTTTGTATACATTCGTGTGTATTTCTGTGTCTGCCTATATAGTGTGTAGATGAACTTGGTCAAGCTCATGCAGTGTGCCTAAGCCTATTTTTTTGGGTTATGTGGAGAACACTTGCCCGTATTACTGAAAGTTCTTAGAAAGCCTGTTACTTTCTGTAGAATACCATGAACTTAATGTAAAATAACTAAATACATAATTTTGTGCTAAATCACACCTCTTAAACTAGATTCAAGAATAGACTGACTAGAGGTGGCAGGTAGCAATGGTTTAAAGAAGTTTGAGAAACACTTAAAATTGAAAACGTTTCATCCATTAGCTTCCTTTATTTTCCTGTGTGTGAAAATATCTTAGCAATAGACACTTCAGGGTAGTGTATAGAAATGGCTGTATTCCAGTCTCTTCTAGAATCTGGCCCCAAATTGACGCATAGTTTCTTGGTTTCCAGTTTATGGAATCTGCATTCTTTACATTCTCTTCTTCCCCTTTGCAAATATATATATATATATATATATATATATATATACACGTGTGTATATGTGTATATATATGTGTATATATAAATATGTGTACATATGTGTATATATGTATATATATACGTGTATATATATACACTATCACACGTATATATATCACACGTGTGTATATATATACACATATATACGTGTGTGTATATATATACACACGTGTGATATATATATATACACACACATGTAGGTGTGTATATATATATATATATACACACACGTACATGTGTGTGTGTATATATATATATACACACACGTATATATATGTACGTATACATATATACGTATATACATATACGTGTGTGTATATATGTATATACATATATTTGTATGTATACGTATATATGTATAAACATCCTTATACGTTTGAAGAAATTCCTGCCTTCTCTATAGCTTTCCGTTGAAAATTCACTTTTCTGAATTGAAAACAAAAAACCTCTTTCCCCTACACATTTAGGTCTGAAGTTCTAAAGTGATGAGTTTCTATTTTGTGATTAGACTATCCTAGATCTTCATTTGGAAGAGTAAACAGTTTGGTGCGAGACTGGGCAACAGTTTGGCTTCTGAATGGCTTATTTCCTTAGTTTTAAGGATACTAGATTGTGGTTGTCTCACTTCAGTTTCTGTGTATCTGGGCTCTGTGTTTGTGATACAGTTTGGAACTTTAGAAGCCTTTGAGGGGTTTCCAAGTAAAGATAGCTCTTAAAGTTTATTACCAGCATCTTAATTAAAAAAAAATTTTTTTTAATGTTTTTATTTATTTTTGAGACAGAGACAGAGCATGAGCAGGGGAGGGGCAGAGAGAGAGGGAGACACGGAATCGGAAGCAGGCTGCAGGCTCTGAGCTGTCAGCACAGAGCCCGACGCGGGGCTCGAACTCACGGACTGTGAGATCATGACCTGAGCTGAATTTGGGCGCTTAACTGACGGAGCCACCCAGGCGCCCCCCAGCATCTTAATTTTAGAAACAAACAGTGTGTTTTAAAGTTTCCATATGGCGGGAATAGCATTGTGGCTCCCTGGATGGCAGGAGAGGAGCCAGGGAGGGGAGTATCGTTGCATAGCACAGCTGTGTGTTGTCCTCATTTTCTCCACTGTGTTTGTAGCACTCAGACAGGATGTAGAGTTCAACTGCTTATACTGGGAACTTGACAGATTGCTATCTTTTCGGTACTCTTTGTTAGATGAATGATTAGTTAGCCTGGAGCTTGTTTCAGAAAAGAAGCACTAGATACAATTTCTTATTTTGGAAGGGGCTCTAGGAATCCCAGTCCTTGGGTGTGGAATGGCCTGTAATGTCTGGACCCTGCCTTGAGGCGGGTAGCGTATCACCACCTCCAGGTGTTGAAGCAGCTGAGGCCCCGGGAGTCGAATGTCTCCTGAGTCAGCCAGCTGGTAAGTGGGGAATGAGGTCCGAGTTTGTTGCTTCTCAAGAAGGTAATGTGGTTGAATGCCTGCCCTAGTGCTCTCCGCACAGCCTTTGGGAAGAATCCTGCACTGTCAGAGTTGAGGCTTTATCTCTGTGTGAAGGATTTCCGTGGATGGCCTGGCCATCTGAGTGTCAGATGAACTTAGTTCATTTTTAAAAGGTCTTGACCGACATTTTTGTTTTGATAGCAATTGCCTGTTCAGAGCACTTGGCGATCAATTGGAGGGACACTCCCGAAATCATCTCAGGCACCGACAAGAGACCGTGGACTACATGATAAAGCAGCGGGAAGATTTTGAACCCTTTGTAGAAGATGACATTCCTTTTGAGAAACATGGTAGGTTCACCGTGGGACACTGGATCCTCCAGGAGTAATGCTTTGGGTAGTTAAATCCATCAGCGTTCCCCGCCCTCCCAGCCAGGGGTTTGATGACATAAAATATGGCATTCATTTATGCAACAAGCATTTGTTTGTTTGCTCTGTAATAGGCAGCATGCTAGGCAGTTGGGAACTAGTAGGTTTAGGCGTATGTACCTTTAATAAAAATGATGATGTTAATTAACCTGAAAAGTTGTTTATGACTTCTTATTCATTGGGGGGTAAAAGCAGACTATAAAATATATGTAGATTGATCTTAGTTTTAAAAGGTATACACACTAGGAAACACACTAGGAAAAGTGGACAGATACTAACATTTTATGGTTGTTGATGCTTGGCTTCACTTATTTTCCACTTACTTTCCACTCACTTTCCACTCACTTTCCACTCACTTTCAACAGCTTCTATAAAGGAAAGGTAATAATAATACCTAACTTACAGGGTTTTTGTAAAGCTTAAATTAGACAATACGGTTAAAATAAGTTCTTAATAAATGTCAGCCATCTGGGGATGGTGGGACTAGGACTATTTTAAATGATCTTCTGCATGTTTTTCTGATTTTTTAAAAATGACCGTGTATTAATTTCTCATCAAAAACCCAGACACAACCACTCTTCTTTGAGGCAAGTGAGTTAGTGATTTAAATCAGTTTCTTAATATGCTCAAATCTAGTAGGAAAGTACATATGAGCTTTTAAACTTTAAGGATCTACTAAACTAGATGTTGATATATTTAGTGTTTTACAGCTAACATTTTCGTCACACGGTCAGAGTCTTATCTGTCCCGTATGAGGAGACAGAATCGTTCTGTGTTTTAGGGAGCTAAGTCTGGAAACCATGACAAGAATGGATGGAGAGAGACTGAGGAGGAGGAGGAGTTGGAAGGCTCTCCGCATGGGCCCAATGAAAGCAGAAGAGGGTCTCCACCAAGGCAGCTACTGGGGATAATGAGTAGGGTCCAGACCGAGACCCGGTTTGGCAGTGTGGCTGACAGGTCTCATCGGAGGTGGGGAGGAGGGGAGAAGGAGGAGACCAAGGTGATTCTGAAGTTTCTGCTTGGGGAATGGCTAAGTAGCTGGAGGCTTAGCCAGATAGAAGACAGCAGGAGGAAGACCTTTGGGAGGGAAACTATCCATGACCCCAAAGCCTTTCTCATTCCTCACTAGCGAAGGGCTCATTCACTAGGTACCAGCAACAAAAGAGACACAGCAACAGACTCCCCCTCCCCTCCTGCCCCCGCCCTTACCCCCATGAGTAGTTCGTACTCATGAGTAGTTTGACCGAGTTCTGACAGTTCCTCTCCCTGGCTCACCTTTGGGCCTAGCAGGTACCAGTTTACCAGACGGTCACCTGTTTGCAAGTGTGGGTTTGTGGGGCAAGGTTTGTAGTTGAGCGTTATAGAAAATGACTTGTGTCATTAGTCTGATTAAAATAATCATTTTGGACGAAGAGAGTTTTTGGTTGGTGACTCAAAATTCCACTCTGAATATCTTCAGCAAAGGTCACGTGGTAGTTTGGGGGGTGTGGCAGGACAAGGAACTCAAACCCATCAGTTGCCAGTGTGACAGTGACTACAGATGTCCAACGGGAAGGTGTGTTTTTGAAATGCCACTGTGTTTGCCTGATGGTTGGTCGGTGCTCTGGAAGGATCTGACATCACAGGAGTTGAGAGGTGGCTCTGATTGCCACAGCAGAGAATGGAAACCGAGAAGTCTGCACTTGGCATTTATATGTCGGTTGGAGACTATACTTACTGTTACGTGTTTTTAATGCCTGTCTACCTTTTTATGCTGTGAGATTCTTGAGGGACAGGGACTGTGTCTGTCCCCCGCTTGGTAGGCACTCAGAAGATCTTTGTTAAGTGAATAAGTGAATGGTTCACTTAACTCTTTAGGGCTTGGTTACCCTTGCCTGTGGCTGTATTTTTTAGGACTGTTCCTTTCCTTCAGACTCTGGCTTCTCCAACTGTACAGAGACCTCCTCTCCCTCTCTCTTCATACCCCGTCATCCATTACTACCTCAGTGTTTTTCCTTTCACTACTTCAACCTCGTAAAATGAAGCCTCTGTGGCCATTTGCCTAGATTTCTTCAATACTTTTTGGACTGGTTTCATTGCCTCTTGACCCCTTGAGTTTGTTTTCCACATTGCAGCCAGAGTGGTGATCTGAATGTATTTATTTATTTATTTATTTATTTATTTATTTATTTATTTATATGAAATTTATTGTCAAATTGGTTTCCATACAACACCCAGTGCTCCTCCCAGCAGGTGCCCTCCTCAGTACCCATCACCCACCCTCCCCTCCCTCCCACTCCCCATCAACCCTCAGTTTGTTCTCAGTTTTTAAGAGTCTCTTATGGTTTGCTTCCCTCCCTCTCTAACTTTTTTTGCCCCTTCCCCTCCCCCATGGTCTTCTGTCAAGTTTCTCAGGATCCACATAAGAATGAAAACATATGGTATCTGCCTTTCTCTGCATGACTTATTTCACTTAGCATAACACTCTCCAGTTCCATCCACGTTGCGACAAATGGCCAGATCTCATTCTTCCTCATTGCCAAGTAGTATTCCATTGTGTATATAAACCGCAATTTCTTTATCCATTCGTCAGTTGATGGACATTTAGGCTCTTTCCAGAATTTGGCTGTTGTTGAAAGTGCTGCTTTAAACACTGGGGTCCAAGTGCCCCTATGCATCAGCACTCCCGTATCCCTGGGGTAAATTCCCAGCAGTGCTATTGCTGGGTCATAGGGTAGATCTGTTTACATCTTTCCCCTAGCTTAAACCTGGGGGCAGCTCCCCACTGACCGAAGGATGAAGTCCAGACTCTTCAGCTCTTCTTGTTTCTCTACCCTCGTCTCTTGCTGTTGCCACTGTGTCTTCTGCTTCCCCCACCCCTCTGTCCCCCCGCCGCTCAGCAGTGTGAGTTCCTGCCATACCGTACAGCATGCAAGCTCATTCTCTGTCTCTGTCTCTGTCTCCGTCTCTCTCGGCTCTGCTTGGAACATGATCCCTTCCTCTTCTGTCTCCTGCTTGCCGTTTGGAAATCAGTGCGGTCGTGTCAGCTGAGAAGCTTATCTGATACCCTTACCTCCCCCTCCCACTACCAGACGGGCTTGAGGTCCCCATCTGGAGTTAGCCAAGCGGCAGGGTTTGAGGGCACGGTCTTCCACAAGATACCAGCTGAAAATCTGGGGTTTCCAAAAACCACCCTGAGGTTCGATGGTTTGTTGGAAAGACTCAGAGAACTCAGTGAAGGTGATTGTACTCACAGTTATAGTTTATTACAGGGAAAGGATACAGATCAAAATTAGCCAAGGGGTAGAGTCTGGGAAGGTTAGACAGTCACAGAATATTTATTGTCAACCAGGGAACTCACACAAATTTCCGTGGTTGGATTATTGGGGCTTCATTATGTAGATATTATTGATTGATTGCCCGAGAATCCAGCTTCCAGTCCCTCCGGTCTTCCTAATACCGCACGGCCAGAGAGGCCCACCATGTGTCACCTCATGAGCGCAAACTGTCAAGTGTGGCTAAGGGACCCATCCTTCTTGCACTTGGGACATTTCAAGGGTTAAGAGGTTTATTACCCAGTTGCCAGGGACAAAGGCCAGATCTCTCTGGTAAGGCCAAAGTCTTTACCACACATCCCTTTCCTGTGGCACTTACGCAGTAGTGCCTGTCTTCTTATTTGACTCCCCGCTGGCTGTAGACTCCTTGAGCTCAGACCGTGACAGGCTGCGTCATGGAGTGGCCAAGAGCCAGGTCTTGGAGTCAGACCGCCTGGGATGAAATAGCTCTGCCGTGTCCTGGCTCTGTGACCTTGCGCACAGTTACAAACTTCTCTGAGCCTTGGTTTCCTTATCTGTAAGATGATGGATAATCTCTTTCAGAGAGTTTTGAGTAATAAACCAGAGGCGAGTGGAGGAGACGTGCTTACTACGTAATAAGCACTCATCAACACAGATTTAAGATTACTCTGGTTCTCGTTGCATTTCCGGTGTCTTTCAGAGCTAGGGATGTAGGAGGCATTCCATAAGTATTTAATGGAGGAAGAAAGGAATCCGTTCTTTATGAATGACTGGTTCTCTCCCGAGTAGCTCTCGATGTGCTCCTGTCCGACCGGCTGAGGTCCTAGATTCTGACAAAGCTGATGGACTTCTCAAATGTATACTTTGTCTTTTACCATTTGGAACTGAATAAATAGCAAAGCAGGTTTGCATTTGGATCTTTCCGTTATAAAGGCTTCATTTTTCTTTCTTCTGTTTCTTTGCAGTGGCCAGTTTGGCAAAGCCTGGCACATTTGCTGGCAATGACGCGATTGTGGCCTTTGCAAGAAATCATCAGTTGAATGTGGTGATTCATCAGCTTAATGCCCCTTTGTGGCAGGTGGGTCGCCTATTGAGGGATTTATCTTAAGCTCTTATTTATAAATTCGCTTTGGGGGTGTCCTGCGATGGTGCAGCAGGGTCACTTGGACCGCAGGCTTAACCAAGATGGGAAGCTCCCGGTGGCTTGGACTTAAACCCCGGGCCATGTACAAATGGAGTCCGAAGTATAATTCAGGGACCTTTAAAATATCATTCAGCAAAGGTGTTGGGGATGATGCACATGTTGTGATGAGCACCAGCTCATCAAGTGTCGGATCGCTAAGTTGTAGGTGTGAAACTAATATCACGCTGTATGTTAACCAACTGGAATTTGAATTAAAACTAAAAGAAATAACCATACATGTGTATGTGAGAGAGAGAGAGAGAGGGAGATACATATATATAATTCAGCAGTCAGTTAACTGGGTAGTTTGAGGGTAGAGAGCCTAATGTGGAAATACTTTAGATGACTTTGTTAAAAATATTAAAGGGGAGGTCGAGAGGATTAGTGCAGACACGTTCTGGTTTGGAGTATGCCTATTCCACGTGTATGTTTTGTTTTTTGGGTGGAGGGAAACACAAACCAGATGTACTCAATAAGCCTTGCTAACAGGGTTCTGAACAACAGAATTTACTTCATGGCTTAGGGCGTCAACCTCTGTTTCTGTGCTCTGCTCAGGCATGCGTAACGGTTTTAATAGTTTTTCGACGGCAGATAAGATTTTATGACAAATGTTCAAGATGGCCTCCCCACCCCTGTTGTGAAGTACCTGTCCATTCAACTGTTTTCACTTTTCTTTACCTTTGGTATCCTAAATTAACCTCACCTCCCCAAACGGTCCATCGGACCACACATTCAAGTATGGAAGGTCACAGGTCGGGGGGAAAGGGTCTCCAGGCTACCACCCTCTTGTGCTTGCCCCTCGCACTCAGGCTGCTTCTTTCACTTTGTGGCTCAGCTCCTAAAGACGGTGCCTAGGACTTCTGTTAGTCCTCCTTCCCGCCACTCCCCCATTTCTAACCGTTCCTTTTTTAATTAGCTGAAACATGTTAATCATAGAGAACGGTGACATTTCAGAAAAGCCCGTCAGGCAAAAATCACCCAGAGTCACATTATCCAGAGATCATCGTGATGACTGTTAATATGTTAGGCGTTCACATAAACTCTGAAAAAAAGCTGAAAACATTCATACTTAACCGACAAGAGACGTGTCACCATGGTTTTAAACATATTTTAAGCACCTCTGTTAAAAAAAAATTACAAAAAGAAAGCACCTCTGCACATGGAGTCATGTCCATATGCACGTTTACACAGTCACGTATCGCTGTATGTTATTCGTCTCATAAAGGCAATGGTGACTTTTTTTCTCATTTGTTTCCATAGACCACCTGCACGCATATATTCCTCTGAAAGTGCTTATTTCTAGCCTCTGCTCGTTAAAAATACAGTTTATAGAGATACAATATATGGGTAGCAGAATTCACCCTTCTCTAGTGTGTACTTCAGGTGTTTTGACAGACACAGGTCCCACTGTCAACGTATGGTGGGACATTTCCGCCAGCCTAAAAAGTCTCCTTATGCCCCTTTGCGGTCACCCGTTCCCTCTCCCCATTCCTAATGCCACTAATCTACGTCTTGTCGCTTTGCCTTTCCAGAATGTCGTACGAATGGAAGCAGATAGTCTTTTGTGTCTGTCGTGATATTCTTTAATGAAATTATGTTACAACAAAGTAAATTAGACACTCCATGGATTGGTGCAGGATGCAGTGAGCAGGAGGGAGCCCGTGACTGTAGGTGTCGTTTTTGGGGGGCGGTGTTGTAAGATGTACCGACCCCAGGGAACGCTCTCATATTTTGTGAGCCTCTCTCTTTCTAGGCAGGGTCTTTGAGCCAAGAATACTGGTTATGGCCTCTGTTGTCCCAAGTTTTGGTCATGAAAGTTTTACTGTTCAGCAGAAGTCACTGAAATCATTTGAATATTTGAAACATTTGAATAATGACCCTATTCTTAGAGAAAAATATTCTGTGCCAACTTGGGAACCACACAGCCTGCCTTTCCCTCCATTGATAACTATTTTTTAAAGTTTTTAAATTATGTAGGTGGTTGTAGAAGCTAATTCTGCATAGTTAAAATTGTATTTCCAAATACATTTCTGTAGTGTTCTTTCTCATGGATTGTTAAACATTGAAAGTATATATTTTTTGGGGTAGGGGGGAGAGTGTGTGTGTGTGTGTGAGCAGGGGAGGGCCAGAGGGGAGGGAAAGAGAATCTTAGGCAGGCTGCAGGTTCCACGCTCAGCATGGAGCCCGATGTGGGGCTCGAACTCATGAACCATGAGGTCACGACCTGAGCTGAAATCAGGAGTCGGATGCTTGGGGCACCTGGATGGCTCAGCGGGTTGAGTGTCCGACTCCCTGATTTCAGCTGAGGTCGTGACCTCATAGTTCGTGAGTTCGAGCCCCACATGCTACTGGTGTCAGCTGTCAGCCCAGAGCCCACTTCGTATCTGTCCCCCTCACCCTCTGCCCCTTCCCCACTTGTGCTCTCTATCTCAAAAAATAAAACATCAAAAAAAAAAAAAAAAAGTCAGACGCTTAACCAACTGAGCCACCCAGGCGCCCCGAAATATATTTTTAAAATAAGTATATTTGCTGTATGGTGGAGCTCTGTGCTGGATCTCCCCCATCTTCCGCCTCCCCAGTGAGGCATCTTACACCATTTAAGAATTGAAACTGCGTTGGTTGCTACTGTCTTGGGTAGGAGCTCTCGCGTCAATAACGAGTGGGCTCGCACTCACGCCATGGAGGTGCTGAAGCCTGCGTGTTCTCCTGGTGTCCAAAGGAGCTTAGGCTTCTGTGAACCATAGAGGGTGTGTAGCATAGAAAGTGATACATAAACGTAACGTAGTATCTTACTACCTGTGACTTCCAGTAAAAACAAGCAGGAGGTGCTGATGTTTTGGAGTTTTAACAAAGAAACAGTTACTGGGCTCTTTAGGGGCCGGATTCCGAAAAACTTGAGAGTTTCGGTGGAGGTGGTGGTTTTCTGGGGGGCATACCCGGGCTGGACCGTCACCCCATTCTTGTCCGGCTGTGCTCCATGGGAACATTCACAAAAGACTGCCTTGGGAGTAATGCCTTCAGGGTTGGGCGCGGTGGTAGTACAGCTGGACTACATACAATTTTGTTTAGAAATTGATTTCAGCGGGAGATTTGGGGGTTTGTTCTTGTTAATGTTTCTTAGTATGTGGTTGATGGAAGATGCTATTTTTGTTTGAATGATGGGTAGATGTACTGTGAAGCCAATAAAACCTAAATGTCTGGTCCCTCATTTTTATGGTCCCCTTTCAAGGTCTTGGGAGGAGTGCTAGCAATTTAATATTTGTAATTTTGTATTCTTTTTCTCAGAGCCCCAAGTTGTTTGAGCTTCAAGCTCAACAAATCTGCATCCTGGAACAACCCTGCCATCCTGGAAGGGGCCTGTGCATTTGAGGGGCTGATGGGTGCCCACCCCCACCCCCCAAACTTGACCTTATTTAACTTCATTGTAAATTTGCCCGACTTTTGATTATGTGTTTTCCTATGGATGTATTTCTGTATAGTTACCTATTAAGCACATGGAAGCATACTTACACGGCCACATGGGTAGGAGAAAAGAGAATTCAGAAATTGCCTAAGCATTTTTTTTTTTTTTTTAGAGAAGGTCTTTCCTTTATTTTTTCCCCACACATTAAATCAGAGGCTAAAAACGGGCCCACAGTCCAGGTGTGTAGCACTAAATCTCTTGTTGCAGTCACATACCTGTTCTTCCGGTCCAGCCCTCTGGCACATCCCGGGCATACCCTGAATTCGTGTCTGCATAGAGCCTGTTGGCTAGCCTTCCTAGACAATCCAGGTGGCGTTTCTCTCCCCCAGTAGACACCTTCCCCATCCTCGCTGGCATCCCTGTCCCCTTTCTTTTGCCTGCAGATTCGTGGCACCGAGAAGAGCAGCGTGCGGGAGTTACACATCGCGTATCGGTGCGGAGAGCACTATGACAGCGTTCGGAGGCTCAATGACAACTCGGAAGCACCTGCCCATCTCCAGACTGATGTGAGTGAGGCCTCCGTGTTCTTTTGTATTCTCAGCCCTGGTGAACTGGGGCAGGAGCTGCGTATCCTGCGGCTAAAACCAGGGATGTTTTGTGGCAAGTTGTCTTTAAGAATCTGTGGGCTCGATTAAAAAAAATTCTTTCTTCAGCTCCAGTGAGATTGATAGATAAAATTATTGGTCATTCTTCTGCTTTCCCTAATAGTCTTTGGTGGCTAGGATTGCATAAAATAGAATTTATATACAATTCTGAAATTACTTTTGTGACTTAAAATTAATCCATGCAGGGGCGCCTGGGTGGCTCAGTTGGTTAAGTGTCCAACTTTGGCTCAGGTCATGGTCTCATGGTTTGTAGATTTTAAAGCCCACACATCAGGCTCTCTGCTCTCAGTGCAGAGCCTGCTTTGGAACCTCTGTCCCCTCTGTTTCTGCCCTCCCCCTGCTTGTTTTCTCTCTCTCTCTCTCTCTCTCTCTGTCAAAAATAAAAATAAAACTTAAAAAAAAAATTAATCTATGCTTCGTATCTGAAGTTTGGAAAGTATAGAAAAAGTGAAGAAAATAAAAAGTGCACAGGGTCAACCACACTGGCACAATTTTTGTTACTGTTCTGGTGTTTTAGATATAGCTGTGTTTCCTTTCCCACTCTGTTCAATTAACATGATTCCATGAGGCTCTTCTCACATTATTACATGCTTTCTTTGTAATTTTAAAACATAAAGTGAAATCGCTCTTGCAGCGTTGTTCCCCTGCCCGAACGCAACCCGTATTATCCGTAGGTCATAAAATCTCCTGGAGATATTTTCTCCATGAAGCAAACGTGTGCGTGCACGTACACATATTTGGCTTTTGCTGTCTTTCCACGCACTCTGCCCCCGATTGTAAGCATCCTACACGTACTGTTGTGCGCGGTGCTTTTCAAACGGAAGGTATCTTGGAGTCTCACTCAACAGCAGTGCATAAGGAGCTTGCTAAACCGTGTTCAGTGGCCACACGGCATTCTGCTGCGTGGATGCACTGTCACGTGTTTGACCAGTCCCTTTGGCGGACTTTTAGACGGTTTTCACACTTTCGCTTTTAGAAGGAACATGTGGTGCCTTATATATACGTCTTTTCATGCTTGTGCGAGTCCATGTGTGGGATAAATTCCTAGAAGGTCCTCACTGCATCAGAGGACGTGTGTATTTATAATCGTGACAGGTATTGTGCAGGCTTTACCAGTTTGCACTCCCACTCTCCGCCTCTCCCTGCGTCTTCGCCAGCACAGCTTATCACATCTGCGAACCTCTGTCAGTTCCGTGGAAAGGATTGTTTTCCTAACAGTTTTAACTTGTGCTTCTCTTATTAGTGAGTTTATGCATCTTTCCCTGGGTTTGCAACCTATTTGTATTTCCTTTTTTTCGTGAACTGTATTCATTTTCTTTGCCCACTTTTTTCCCTATTCAGGTTTGTTTTTTTTTTTGTTTTTTTGTTTTTTTGTTTTTTTTTTTAGTGATTTTTAGGAGCCTTTATAAATTAGGGAAATTAGCCCCTGTCTGTGGCATGAGCTGCCAGTATTTTTTCACAGTCTGTCATTTGTCTTTTTATTCTTTCCCCACTGGTCTTTGCAGTGATGAAGTTTTAGATTTTTATGAGGTTAAATTAATCAAGGTTTTTGCTTCTGTTTTTTTTTTTGTTTTTTTTTTTTTACATGTCTTCTGGGTTTAGGGGTCATGATTAGGAATGTCTTTCCTACTCCGAGGTTAAAGAGAATTTTCCCATAGTTTATTTTAGTACTTTTGTGGTTTAATTTTTTCAAAAAAAAATTACACCTTGTCTCTCTTTGGAATTTATATTCATATAAATGTGTGAAGGTAGGGATCCAACTTTATGTTTTCCCTTGTGGTTACCTAATTGTACTCCAACCATTTATTTATTATATATCTTTTCCCCATTGACTTAAAGCGCCCCTTTTCTCATCTATAAAATTCTCTGTTTCTGGATGTAGATTCTGTTCCACTGGTTTCTTTGTTCATGTGTGTGTTGTTTTGATTAAGAGTATATTTTAAAATCTGGTGGAATTTTTCACTTACTTTCTTTCTTTATAATTTCTGCATATTCTTGTTTTTTTGTTTTATATATGAATATTAGAATAAGGTTGTCATGTTAAAAAGAAGTCCTGTTGCCTTTATTTTTATTGGGCTCTCATTAACAGATTAACTTCAGGAAAAATTGACATCTTTGTGGTGTTGAGTCATTCTGGCCAAGAACCTAACAAGCTTTTTTTTTTTTTTTTTTTAAATGTTTATTTATTTTTGAGAGACAGAATGCGAGTGGGTTGGGGCAGAGAGAGAGGGAGGCACAGAATCTGAAGCAGGCTCCAGGCTCTGAGCTGTCAGCACAGAGCCGGACACAGTACTCAAACCCAGATGAACCTCAAATTCATGACCTAAGCCAAAGTTGGATGCCAAACTGACTAAACCACCCAAGCGCCCCTCTCTGATTCTTTCTTTTTTAAATGATGGCCATCCTACCAGGTGTGCAGTGCTATCTCATGGTTTTGATTTGCATTTCTCTAATGACTAATGATGTTGAACATCTTTTCATGTGTTTGTTGACCATCCATATATCTTTGGAGAAATGTCTGTTCAGGTCCTTTGCCCATGCTTTAATTGTGATGTTTGTGTTTTTGTTGTTGAATTATAGGAGTTCTTTATATATTCTGGATACTAGATTCTTTATTTTTATTTATTTATTTATTTATTTATTTATTTATTTATTTATTTTTTATTTTTTAATATATGAAATTTACTGTCAAATTGGTTTCCATACAACACCCAGTGCTCATCCCAAAAGGTGCCCTCCTCAATACCCATCACCCACCCTGCCCTCCCTCCCACCCCCCATCAACCCTCAGTTTGTTCTCAGTTTTTAACAGTCTCTTATGCTTTGGCTCTCTCCCACTCTAACCTCTTTTTTTTTTTTTTTTCCCTCCCCCATGGGTTTCTGTTATGTTTCTCAGGATCCACGTAAGAGTGAAACCATATGGTATCTGTCTTTCTCTGTATGGCTTATTTCACTTAGCATCACACTCTCCAGTTCCATCCATGTTGCTACAAAAGGCCATATTTCATTTTTTCTCATTGCCACGTAGTATTCCATTGTGTATATAAACCACAATTTCTTTATCCATTCATCAGTTGATGGACATTTAGGCTCTTTCCATAATTTGGCTATTGTTGAGAGTGCCGCTATAAACATTGGGGTACAGGTGCCCCTATGCATCAGTACTCCTGTATCCCTTGGATAAATTCCTAGCAGTGCTATTGCTGGGTCATAGGGTAGGTCTATTTTTAATTTTCTGAGGAACCTCCACACTGCTTTCCAGAGCGGCTGCACCAATTTGCATTCCCACCAACAGTGCAAGAGGGTTCCTGTTTCTCCACATCCTCTCCAGCATCTATAGTCTCCTGATTTCTTCATTTTGGCCACTCTGACTGGCGTGAGGTGGTATCTGAGTGTGGTTTTGATTTGTATTTCCCTGATAAGGAGCGACGTTGAACATCTTTTCATGTGCCTGTTGGCCATCCGGATGTCTTCTTTAGAGAAGTGTCTATTCATGTTTTCTGCCCATTTCTTCACTGGGTTATTTGTTTTTCGGGTGTGGAGTTTGATGAGCTCTTTATAGATTTTGGATACTAGCCCTTTGTCCGATGTGTCATTTGCAAATATCTTTTCCCATTCCGTTGGTTGCCTTTTAGTTTTGTTGGTTGTTTCCTTTGCTGTGCAGAAGCTTTTTATCTTCATAAGGTCCCAGTAATTCACTTTTGCTTTTAATTCCCTTGCCTTTGGGGATGTGCCGAGTAAGAGATTGCTACGGCTGAGGTCAGAGAGGTCTTTTCCTGCTTTCTCCTCTAAGGTTTTGATGGTTTCCTGTCTCACATTCAGGTCCTTTATCCATTTTGAGTTTATTTTTGTGAATGGTGTGAGAAAGTGGTCTAGTTTCAACCTTCTGCATGTTGCTGTCCAGTTCTCCCAGCACCATTTGTTAAAGAGACTGTCTTTTTTCCATTGGATGTTCTTTCCTGCTTTGTCAAAGATGAGTTGGCCATACGTTTGTGGGTCTAGTTCTGGGGTTTCTATTCTATTCCATTGGTCTATGTGTCTGTTTTTATGCCAATACCATGCTGTCTTGATGATGACAGCTTTGTAGTAGAGGCTAAAGTCTGGGATTGTGATGCCTCCTGCTTTGGTCTTCTTCTTCAAAATGACTTTGGCTATTCGGGGCCTTTTGTGGTTCCATATGAATTTTAGGATTGCTTGTTCTAGTTTCGAGAAGAATGCTGGTGCAATTTTGATTGGGATTGCATTGAATGTGTAGATAGCTTTGGGTAGTATTGACATTTTGACAATATTTATTCTTCCAATCCATGAGCAGGGAATGTCTTTCCATTTCTTTATATCTTCTTCAATTACCTGCATAAGCTTTCTATAGTTTTCAGCATACAGATCTTTTACATCTTTGGTTAGATTTATTCCTAGGTATTTTATGCTTCTTGGTGCAATTGTGAATGGGATCAGTTTCTTCATTTGTCTTTCTGTTGCTTCATTGTTAGTGTATAAGAATGCAACTGATTTCTGCACATTGATTTTGTATCCTGCAACTTTGCTGAATTCATGTATCAGTTCTAGCAGACTTTTGGTGGAGTCTATCGGATTTTCCATGTATAATATCATGTCATCTGCAAAAAGCGAAAGCTTGACTTCATCTTTGCCAATTTTGATGCCTTTGATTTCCTTTTGTTGTCTGATTGCTGATGCTAGAACTTCCAGCACTATATTAAACAACAGCGGTGACAGTGGGCATCCCTGTCGTGTTCCTGATCTCAGGGAAAAAGCTCTCAGTTTTTCCCCGTTGAGGATGATGTTAGCTGTGGGCTTTTCATAAATGGCCTTTATGATCTTTAAGTATGTTCCTTCTATCCCGACTTTCTCAAGGGTTTTTATTAAGAAAGGGTGCTGGATTTTGTCAAAGGCCTTTTCTGCATCGATTGACAGGATCATATGGTTCTTCTCTTTTTTTTTGTTAATGTGATGTATCACGTTGATCGATTTGCGAATGTTGAACCAGCCCTGCATCCCAGGAATGAATCCCACTTGATCATGGTGAATAATTCTTTTTATATGCTGTTGAATTCGATTTGCTAGTATCTTATTAAGAATTTTTGCATCCATATTCATCAGGGATATTGGCCTGTAGTTCTCTTTTTTTACTGGGTCTCTGTCTGGTTTAGGAATCAAAGTAATACTGGCTTCATAGAATGAGTCTGGAAGTTTTCCTTCCCTTTCTATTTCTTGGAATAGCTTGAGAAGGATAGGTATTATCTCTGCTTTAAATGTCTGGTAGAACTCCCCTGGGAAGCCATCTGGTCCTGGACTCTTATTTGTTGGGAGATTTTTGATAACCGATTCAATTTCTTCGCTGGTTATGGGTCTGTTCAAGCTTTCTATTTCCTCCTGATTGAGTTTTGGAAGAGTGTGGGTGTTTAGAAATTTGTCCATTTCTTCCAGGTTGTCCAATTTGCTGGCATATAATTTTTCATAGTATTCCCTGATAATTGTTTGTATCTCTGAGGGATTGGTTGTAATCATTCCATTTTCATTCATGATTTTATCTATTTGGGTCATCTCCCTTTTCTTTTTGAGAAGCCTGGCTAGAGGTTTGTCAATTTTGTTTATTTTTTCAAAAAACCAACTCTTGGTTTCGTTGATCTGCTCTACAGTTTTTTTAGATTCTATATTGTTTATTTCTGCTCTGATCTTTATTATTTCTCTTCTTCTGCTGGGTTTAGGCTGCCTTTGCTGTTCTGCTTCTATTTCCTTTAGGTGTGCTGTTAGATTTTGTATTTGGGATTTTTCTTGTTTCTTGAGATAGGCCTGGATTGCAATGTATTTTCCTCTCAGGACTGCCTTCGCTGCATCCCAAAGCGTTTGGATTGTTGTATTTTCATTTTCGTTTGTTTCCATATATATTTTAATTTCTTCTCTAATTGCCTGGTTGACCCACTCATTCGTTAGTAGGGTGTTCTTTAACCTCCATGCTTTTGGAGGTTTTCCAGACTTTTTCCTGTGGTTGATTTCAAGCTTCATAGCATTGTGGTCTGAAAGTATGCATGGTATAATTTCAATTCTTGTAAACTTATGAAGGGCTGTTTTGTGACCCAGTATATGATCTATCTTGGAGAATGTTCCATGTGCACTCGAGAAGAAAGTATATTCTGTTGCTTTGGGGTGCAGAGTTCTAAATATATCTGTCAAGTCCATCTGATCCAATGTATCATTCAGGGCCCTTGTTTCTTTATTGACTGTGTGTCTAGATGATCTATCCATTTCTGTAAGTGGGGTGTTAAAGTCCCCTGCAATGACCACATTCTTATCAATAAGGTTGCTTATGTTTATGAGTAATTGTTTTATATATCTGGGGGCTCGGGTATTTGGCGCATAGACATTTATAATAGTTAGCTCTTCCTGGTGGATAGACCCTGTGATTATTATATAATGCCCTTCTTCATCTCTTGTTACAGCCTTTAATTTAAAGTCTAGTTTGTCTGATATAAGTATGGCTACTCCAGCTTTCTTTTGGCTTCCAGGAGCATGATAAATAGTTCTCCATCCCCTCACTCTCAATCTAAAGGTGTCCTCAGATCTAAAATGAGTCTCTTGTAGACAGCAAATAGATGGGTCTTGTTTTTTTATCCATTCTGATACCCTATGTCTTTTAGTTGGCGCATTTAATCCATTTACATTCAGTGTTATTATAGAAAGATATGGGTTTAGAGTCATTGTGATGTCTGTTTTATGCTTGTAGTGATGTCTCTGGTACTTTGTCTCACAGGATCCCCCTTAGGATCTCTTGTAGGGCTGGTTTCGTGGTGACAAATTCCTTCAGTTTTTGTTTGTTTGGGAAGACCTTTATCTCTCCTTCTATTCTAAATGACAGACTTGCTGGATAAAGGATTCTCGGCTGCATATTTTTTCTGTTTAGCACACTGTAGATATCGTGCCAAGCCTTTCTGGCCTGCCAAGTTTCAAAGGAGAGATCAGTCACGAGTCTTATAGGTCTCCCTTTATATGTGAGGGCACGTTTATCCCTTGCTGCTTTCAGAATTCTCTCTTTATCCTTGTATTTTGCCAGTTTCACTATGATATGTCGTGCAGAAGATCGATTCAAGTTACGTCTGAAGGGAGTTCTCTGTGCCTCTTGGATTTCAATGCCTTTTTCCTTCCCCAGTTCAGGGAAGTTCTCAGCTATAATTTGTTCAAGTACCCCTTCAGCACCTTTCCCTCTCTCTTCCTCCTCTGGGATACCAATTATGCGTATATTATTTTTTTTTAGTGTATCACTTAGTTCTCTAATTTTCCCCTCATACTCCTGGATTTTTTTATCTCTCTTTCTTTCAGCTTCCTCTTTCTCCATAACTTTATCTTCTAGTTCACCTATTCTCTCCTCTGCCTCTTCAAGCCGAGCCATCGTGGTTTCCATTTTGTTTTGCATTTCGTTTAAAGCGTTTTTCAACTCCTCGTGACTGTTCCTTAGTCCCTCGATCTTTGTGGCAAGAGATTCTCTGCTGTCCTGTATACTGTTTTCAAGCCCAGCGATTAATTTTATGACTATTATTCTAAATTCACTTTCTGTTATATTATTTAAATCCTTTTTGATCAGTTCATTAGCTGTTGTTATTTCCTGGAGATTCTTCTGAGGGGAATTCTTCCGTTTGGTCATTTTGGAGAGTCCCTTGCGTGGTGAGGACCTGCAGTGCACTTCCCCTGTGCTGTGGTGTATAACTGGAGTTAGTGGGCGGGGCCGCAGTCCGACCCGATGTCTGCCCCCAGCCCACTGCTGGGGCCACAGTCAGACTGGTGTGTGCCTTCTCTTCCCCTCTCCTAGGGGCGGGATTCACTGTGGGGTGGCGTGTCCCGTCTGGGCTACTTGCACACTGCCAGGCTTGTGGTGCTGGGGATCTGGCGTATTAGCTGGGGTGGGTAGGCAAGGTGCACGGGGGGTGGAGGGGCAGGCTTAGCTCGCTTCTCCTTAGGTGATCGACTTCAGGAGGAGCCCTGTGGCAGCGGGAGGGAGTCAGATCCGCTGCCGGAGGTTTGGCTCCGCAGAAGCACAGAGTTGGGTGTTTGCGCGGAGCGAGCAAGTTCCCTGGCAGGAACTGGTTCCCTTTGGGATTTTGGGTGGGGGATGGGCGGGGGAGATGGCGCTGGCGCCTTTGTTCCCCGCCAAGCTGAGCTCTGCCGTCCGGGGGCTCGGCAGCTCTCCCTCCCTTTGTCCTCCAGCCTTCCCGCTTTCCGAGCAGAGCTGTTAACTTCTGACCTCCCAGACGCTAAGTCGCGCTTGCTGTCGGAACACAGTCTGTCCGGCCCCTCCGCTTTTGCCAGCCAGACTCGGGGGCTCCGCTTGGCCGGCGAGCCGCCCCTCCGCCCCGGCTCCCTCCCGCCAGTCCGTGGAGCGCGCACCGCCTCGCCGCCCTTCCTACCCTCTTCCGTGGGCCTCTGGTCTGCGCTTGACTCCGGAGACTCCCTTCTGCTAATCCTCTGGCGGTTTTCTGGGTTCTTTAGGCAGGTGTAGGTGGAATCTAAGTGATCGGCAGGACGCGCTGTGAGCCCCGCGTCCTCCTACGCCGCCATCTTCTCTGTCTGGATACTAGATTCTTATAAATCTATGATTTGCCAAAATTCTTTCTGTCTGTGGTAGTTTTTGGTCGATTTTTTTCTTTTATATATATATTTTAGGTATAGAATTATATTATCTGCAAATAGGGATAATCTTTCTTATTTCTTTTCAGTTTTATACTTCTATTTTTGGGGGGTGGGGGGGCACTAATTGCATCTGCTCTTATTTCCAAAATATTGTTAAATAATAGTGGTATTGAAATCTTTGTGTTCTTTACTTTAATGGAAATTAAGCATCATTGTATGGATTTACCGTGGTTATTTAATGATACCTACACCGTGAAGCCCTCGGGTTGTTTCTGGTTATTCGCTGTTCGCGGCACTGTGGTGAGCACTCTTACATAAATCCTTAAATCCTTACTACAGTTGACATTATTTGACATTACTTCCTTTGGATAAATTTCAAAGACGATACACATCGCCAAGTTGTTTGGGTATAATTTTATAATTTTATAGTAGATCACTTTTTATTGTGAGGAATGTACTGCACACTGCGAGATTCTCCTACTTTTCCATGCAAACAAGTAGAAATTTGTCCTTCCCTATTTCCCATCTCTCTGTGTTGATAGGAAGCAAAGGAAGAAGGTGATCGGGCAGCCACGGAGGAATGATTTTAGCTTTTCTGAAATAAGCTTAGGTCATAAAAGCCTCGTGGATACCAAGTGAACTGCTCTCTGTGTCTTTAGAAGTTGGATCGGCAGGTTCCCTGGAGTGGGCTGGTGTGCACGTGGTGTAGGTGAGGCTGGATGAGTTGTGCTCACCTGTGACTGCGGCTGGGACAGGAACTTCACACCAGCGCTTGCTGGTGATCAGATGGGGCCTAGGGACACAGATGAGAGATGCATGTCTGTTTCTTCCAGACAACTTGTCCTGCTGCAAAGGCTCATCGGGTGAACTTCTGTCACTAGGCTCCCGGCTCTGGAAGTGGACAGACACAAATGTGTGCTGTTCGAGCCGGCAGTCCTTACCAGAATGTTGGTATCCAGAAACTACGTAGGAGCTCTAATGCCATTCGTACTGAACCCCTAATCTTGGGCCTTTCTTTTTCATACTTCTCTTGTGGTCTGGAATCTCAGTGTCTGGCTGAAATTGAGCCTCGTCACTGCTATTCCCCTAAGATTGTTCCTGGGATCTTTTCCTCATAAATATTTACTAGGATGATTTTGAGATTAGAGTGTCTTCCTGTGTTGAAGATTCTGAATGTAATTTGCTGGTGTTCCATGACCGTTACTCTTTGCATTTCCTTTAGTTTCAGATGCTCCATCAAGATGAATCAGATAAAAGGGAAAAGGTGAAGACGAAGGGAGGTGACCTCGACGATGACCTGAGAGATGAAGTAGAAGATGCCGTCCAGAAAGTCTGCACCGCGACTGGGTGTTCAGTCAGTGTCTTTGTCCTGCAGTAATGGCGGCTAAACACGCACTGCCGGGCCTGGTTCACCTGCCAGTCTTGTAGAGCCGGCCTAGCGTGCCGACACCTGAGGGGCCAGAATAGGTTCATGACCTGTAGGTTCATGGCCTGATTAGGTTCAGTGCCAAGAGCTGTTTATTCATTTTTCTCTTGTTTGCTACACTTTACCCAGTAATACTGCTCAGAATCCTAAGAAGTATGTGGATTTTTTTTTTTCTCTGACCAGTGTTTATGCTAGTAAAAGTGCAGTTTTATAAAGGAATTCATTTATATTGAAGGGTTATTTCTGGTGGCCAGCTTTATTGAAAATTAAGACCTTTTTTAAATGGAAAAGGTCTTCAGACCATGCCTCAGGTCTCACCGTTACGTCATTTTGTGTATGCGGTCGGTGGAAGGACGTGCCCAGTCCTAAGTGTTCCTTTGTTTCTTGGATAGGATTTTAACCTGATAGTCCAGAACCTGGAAGCTGAAAATTATAATATTGAATCTGCAATAATTGCTATGCTTCAGATGAACCAGGGGAAAAGAAATAGTAAGTCCATGATTGATATTTATAAGCTTTCAAGCTCATTACATTGGTGATTTTCCAAACATTTAATTTTAATCAAGTCACAGGTGGTAATTATACTGTCATCTGTTCATTCACCAGCAGTTGTTTATTGAGCACTTTCTACACGTGGGCACGATTTACTAGGTCCTAGCCCTGCATCAGGGAGAAGGTAATCTGGGGTCGAGGCGGGGATGGGGGTGAGAAGTAAATAAACTGGTATAATAAACAGATCGGAGTGGTGTGGGTGCAGGGTCCCAGGGGAATGCGTGAAAAGGCCACTTAACCCCGTCGTGGCGGGATGCACAGTGTCAGGAAGACTTTGTTCTTTTTGAAAGAAGAATCCCTTATGAAACCAAAATGATAACTGAAATAGAATGGAAAGAAAAATTAGTTACTTTTCTGATGGAAATATTTAGATTACTACCATCTATCAACTGGTGATAAATCAGAATTTTCTTTTTTTTTACTTGAACTGGGTTTAATTCTGTGACTCAGAAGAAGGAAGAAAGGATGTGGAGTCTCACTGTTTCTTCACGTTAATTGCTTAAAATGATTTCAATGCATATTGCCAGATACGTGCCAGATACTGTTCCTAGCAGTACAGCCGTCTGTGTGATTGGATATTTTATCATCCTCTTTGTATATTTGCTGTGCTTTCTTAGAAAGCCGTAAGTAACTCGGTCTTTGCGACGTTACGACAGTCGTGTGTGGTGCCTGTGCGTGTAGTGTGGTGTGTGCTTGACGTGTGGCTGAGACCAAGGAATTAAAGTTTGAACTTTATATAACTTTAATTAATTGTAATTGAATTTTATTTTTTTAAGTGTTTTAAAATTTTTATTTTATTTATTTTGATACAGCGAGAGTGACAGAGAGAGTGAGCAGGGGAGGGGCAGGGGCGGAGAGAGAGAATCCCAAGCAGGCTCCATGCACTAGCACGGAGTCCTTACGTGGGGCTCGAACCCACAAACTGTGAGATCATGACCTGAGCAGAAACCAAGAGTCCGATGCTTAACCAACTGAGGCACCCAGGCACCCCTAATTAATTTTAATTTAAATGGCTACAAGCGGCTGGTGGCCGCTGTATGGGACAGCACAGGTTTAGAGCCTGTTTCCTTTCTGGTTTTTGGGTGCGAATGAAAGCTTTCCCCCTAAAAACACATGTTAAAAAGTGGCTTAATCTAGTAAAACACTGTGCAGGTGGGAAGCCAATGATAAGGCTGGCTAGCAGGTTATTTTTCAATTTATCTTCCACATATTACCAATTATTTCCCCCCTGTATTCCCCATTGTATTGATATTAGAATTTTGCTTCAAGGAAACTTGCTCTCCACATGCAGGTAATTTTGGAGTCATTTAACAGTGTACGTTGTTACGCGTTGTGTAACGATCTCAGGTTCGTGATTTTAATAAAAGGTCTTTCTTTGGAAGATGCAGAGGAGAACCTAGAGTCCGGCGGCCGCGTGCCCAAGCCATGCGACCCTTTATGGGAGGAGGGTGGCAGTGGCACGAGAATCTTTGGAAATCAGGGCTTGACTGAAGGCAGGACTGAAAACAGTAAGGAGCGGGCCAGCCCGAGTGAAGACAACAAAGCAAATAAAAACCAACTCCCTAAGGTATGAAAAACGGGGCTGCATGGGCAGAGGGTGGGCTGCTGTCGTGCAGGGGCAGGGGCAGGAGCCCAGAGCTCATTTTAGTGTTTTCTTTTGATTTTTAAAAAGTAGTCATTGTAGAAAACAGGGGTGGGAGCATAAGGGTATATCAAGAAGCAGAACGAGGACCTTGCTTGTCCGGTTTGGTATGTGTGGGCATTAGAGGTATACCCTGAAATCCTACTCTGTGTGTGCACCTACAGCCTGTCTTCCCTGCACGGTGTCACTGTGTGCCTGCGTGCTTCCGTGGTAACCCACGTTGTAAGATTCCCTTAAATGCTGTCATGTTTAGTGGAAAACTCTGTGTATAAATCTTTGTATTTTGCATTACTATTTGTGTGTGTGTGTGTGTGTGTGTGTGTGTGTGTGTGTGTGTGTGTATAGAGTGCCAGAAGAGGAATGGACAGGTTAAAGGGTATGGATATTTGAATCTTTTTAAGGCTTTTTGATGAATTGTCAAATGCTTCCCAAAAGGGTGGTACATCCCTCTCCTGCAAGCAGTATATGGCACCATTCTTTTTACTGAATTTGGAATTTATTTTAAAGACTCCCACCAAGCAGTTCCGAGCTCAAAACGCAACATAATGTAAAAAGCCACAGGCAGAGGTAAAGATGCACTAAGCTTCTGAGGATTCTGTGAGGATTCCCTGGGGCGTTAAATTATGTAGAGAAAGGTGTCCGATGGCATGTCTGAGCGTCAGCTCGTGCAGGGACCAGGGTTACTCTTTCTTAGGTCACTGTGAATTGGATGAGGAGGAGAATGGAATTGATTTCATTTGCCAGCTCAGCGAGGGGACAGAAACTTCAATGGAAATTTGAGCAGTGATGGGAAATACGTCAGTTCTGGTCTGATCGGTGGGTTTTCTGTGTTCTTGCTGAGAGGCGGTGTGTGCCCCCTGTCTCCGTCAGTCAGCCCCGTGTCTGCCTTCGGCAGGAGGTCGCCGTGCGGGCAGCTCACCTGCCTTCTCTTTCAGGTCACCAACAAACAGAGGAGGGAGCAGCAGCGCCTGGAGAAGAAGAAACGACAGGAGGAGAGGCACCGTCACAAAGCCCTAGAGAGCAGGAGCGGCCACAGGGACAGCAACCGGAGTGAAGCGGATGCCAACACGCAGGTCACCTTGGTGAAGACCTTTGCCGCTCTCAACATCTGACTCCCCGCCCCTCGGGGAGATGTGAGAAGCGAGCGGAAGGTGGAGTGCCGTGTACCAGGCTTTCCGAGCGAGGCCCACCTCTCACAAAGTGAAACGCAACCCACAGAGCTCTCACACGAGCTCACGCACTGACTTAGTTTCCTTCAAGCTGCCTCTTTTTTGCGCAGACTTTTGTTAGTGATGTGTTTTATTTTATGGAAGTTCAGCGAAGCCATTCGTGTTCTGTAATTAAAATACCGAGTTCTAGGGTTGGATAGTTAGTCCAGGAAAAACCTTTTAAGTGTGGTTTCATTTGCCCCCAAAATCAGAGTTCAGTGACCCTGGGATTTTTCCTTAACACTGGGGTGAGGTTTGCTGTAATTGTTCATGAAGTAGTTTAGATTAATTGCTAGAAATTCAGAATGACAAGTTTCCTTCGTGTCTCTTTCATTTTCAAGCAGATATTCACATACGGGGTAGTTTATAAACGGTCTCCAACTCAGGAACACGTTTAGATTTAATTTTCTACTAATCCAAGTTAAACAGAAATTAATTCAGGAAGTATTTCCAAAGTAATAGGACATGAGAGGGGCTGCAGCCTGTAGTCAGGGTGGAGATTAAACAGCTGCTCCTTCCTGATTCTGATGTTCTTTCAGATGGGATGCGGGTGCTGTGAGTTTGTTTGCACTCAAGCCATATGATAAATATGCCCGACTGTTAATTAGGCCTGGACCTTGCTGGAGAAGCGATGACGTTGTTGAGTTTTTGGTACGTGTTGCGTGACAATCAGAAGGTGGCAAGTCACTGCTTATGATGTAATTCTGAGATTCTGATGGTCGGGACGGCAGAGGCCGTTGTTGTAAAGGGAAAGAAATCAAGAGATTCCTGAGTCTTAAGGTAGGGTCTAAAGAGTTCCTTGGTTTTGTAGGGGCAGAAGGTCTGGAAGAATAACTGAGGTTTTTCAGGTTCACATTTTAAGTGATGCGTTTTCTTCCTTGCTATGCTAGACTTGGATGCCTTCAGAGAAGTCATTTGACCTGTTGTTCAGTTTTCTCAATACTGTGAAAATGGACTCCCACGAGATGCTGTATCTTCCTTTCCATTCAAGCCCTGTTTGGGATTTTGAGGTTGGGAAAGCTCTCCAGCGCTCAAGAAATTGTCAGTGACCTAGGTTCGCCCAACAGGGCAGAGGCCATTGAATGACTCCACACACAGTTCTGATGTGGAGAGAGGTCATTCCTAAAACTGGTAGATGGATGTGAACTCTCAAACCGTAATGTATGAAGTGGCCGGTCGTGGATAGTCCTTGCCTTTTAGCGACCCGGCATTTGGACGAATAAAATCTGCTGAATCAAAAGGTAAATGAGTTACTTTTCCACTCAGATTTCAAAATTATGTAAGTTCCAGGGAGAAGGGAAAACCATAAAAATGTTTTGGCCGTACAGATGTATCATCGTCTGGGCTGGCCCTGGATTCATTGAATCGTCTTTATCAGCAGGTGATTTGTTTCCTTCGGTTGTAAGGATGTGTTTTAATTTTTTGTTTGTTTGGTGACTTTCTGTAGTTGGAACATCCATCAGTAGTTTCCTGGAATCTCTCTCAGGACATTCCCCTTTGGGCTACTTCCTGGTACGGTGCATTGTAGTATTTAGCAGATTTAGAAACGGGTGCAGCATTTTTTCTTTGCATGTTGCAGAGTTCTGAGTGTGAAGTCCAAACAAGTGAAGGGTCTCTGTCGCCTTACCATTTCCAAGAGTGTGAGATCCAGTGCTGAAGGATCTATTGTTCTCTTGGTTTTTGAATCTGGACCCCGTCCCGACTGTGGCTGATCTTTTCTGAGTGAATGCTCTTTCTTGTCTGTCTTGTACGGCAAGAGTGCAGGAGACGAGATCCTCTCTGCAAGAATTGAAATCATGTACCAGAAACTCAGCAGAATTAGGAGTCTGAAATAGCTTAAGGGTTACCCCTTGTCAGAAGCAGTAGAATTGCTTTATATACCTGGTTAATGAAGGTGGCCTTGGGCCCTACTGGGTTTTAGAAGTTTTACTAGAAGCTGCGAAAAAGTTACTAAGGAATATTGGGCACCCTTGTATACAAGTTACCAACTTCTGATAATAGGCTTTGGCATTTCTGGGGTAAAATAACAGTGGTTTTAAAAACCAATCATATGGCTTTGGTAATTTTCTTTTATTACCATTTCATAGTTTTCCAGTTAAAATTGGTCTGTGTTTAATCAGTTAATTATTAGGAACGGGGTACGTGCATCCAGCTTTAGTGAACTCTTCTAGCTAGGGGTTTGAACTTAAGACTTTCTGCCTCGGTCTCACTGAAGTGTGAGGTATGGAATCCATACACTTAGTTGCTTTGTAGGCATCTGAAAACTACGTTATCGGCAGCCTGAATGGAGGTGCAGACGTGGGTTTAGTTCTGGGAAGATACCGTCGGTGGCCGTGCCCTAGTATGTTACTCACGTGCACCCCATGTTAGGAGGCGCGTCTTTCCGAGTCTCTGTGTTACATCTTGGCTCTTAGAGGTTTACATTACAGCGGGTTGTCTCGGTAGCTTTTAGGGAGGTCGGGAGAAAGGGGACGGGGCAGTGGTCTGTAGCTGCTTACTAGTCTTATAAGCTGTATATAAAGGTTTTATGGATTTTAAAACGATTTTTTTTAAAGGTCAAAATAAGAAATAAAATCTTAGTGGCAACAGCTTTGTACTGGGGAGGTAGGTGTATTAAAACAACAAAGAACCATGTGTTCTAGATAACGTAGTTGCCATCAGGAGATATTAGAGAGATAGAGCTCCTGTGTATATTTAACCTTTCAGTAGTGTGAACATACGCTTTCAGGAGCAGAGCCTGGTCGAGGGATTGTGGCAGAAAGAAGGATCGTGGATGTCAGCTGAGGCTGTTGCCTGTAGTTTCTTTTATAAGCTCTGAAAACCCTCCCAAACCCATTCTGATCCCGAGGGCTTATGAAATGGGGTCTCCGTGTGGGGCAGCTCAGGTGGGCGCCACGGGAACCTTCGAGTAGGTCAACGGTAGCGCTCTGCCTTGGCCCACCCCCCGGGGTTCACAATGTGAAATGGCACGGTCCTGGGGCGGGGAGGGCCGTGCTGAGAGGGGGAGCGCCGCTCACACGTTTAGGTAGGTAGGTAGGTATCAGATGGACTTCGGCATTGAACTGTGCTCGTAGTGAGTCCCTGTCGTCCATGTGCAATTTCTCTCCTTCTGAGAAACTCTAGACTCTGCCTGGGTTTTACTGGGTCAACATAGAATGCTGTCAGTTTACCTCCGTGAAATGTTCGACTCGAATATGCAGTCGGTGACAGGAAACTTGGATTTTTGACAGAGTTGACTAACAGTCTTCCTGAACAAAAGGGCCTTTGTGGGAGGGATGAAGGTGGTTCCTTGGTGTCCGTGTGTCCCCTCTGTGGCCCACTCTGACTCTCATTTTGGGCAGACACGTAGCTCTTCACCTTCACCTTTTTACCTCAAGGCTCTGTCTGTAGCAAACATTTAGATTCAGAGCCTGACGCGCTTTTCTGTTTTGCCGTCTTCGTTATTCACCAAGTCGCCCATCTCAGCTTTCAGAACAGGTGTTGCTAAAACTCCGGGGCCTTCCGACAGTTGTTCTGAGGTGATTTAATGATGGCACTTTTTACGCGGTGTGTTTTCCTGACTCCAGAGCAAATTGTATTTTTCCACCGACACTGAAGCGAGGATCTTCTAGGTTGTGTATTTATGGCACATCTTCTGCTGTCACATACCAGAGGGGGACACGGACCACCCGCGTGAAGGGGAGATGGTGATCCCTGGTCGCAAAGCGTTGCACCGCGTGGGGCGCTCCCTGCGGGCCGCCGGGCCCTGCTCCGGCCCCAGCTAGCACTCCCTGTAACCTCAGGCTCTTAGCCCCCTATTCTGAGCTCGCTTTCTGGTCTCTCTAGCCTGGTTAGGGGTACTTCGTAGCTTGGAAAAATCTTTAGCATGTTTGCAGACTTCCTTCGCGAGGGGCTGCTGTCCGTGAAGAACATCCCCGTAAAAGCATGAACTTCCCGCGCGGTGGCTCTGTTTTCAGCAGGGCCTCCCTGGGATGCAGAAGTACCGCTCCCTGTGGTTGTCGGAGGAGGTGACGGTCCCTGGGCAGAACCGCTGTGATCTGCTCGCGCGCGTGTTGGCAGCCGGTGGGTCACCGTGACCGGCCGTCCGTGACCATCACCGAAGCTCAGTCAGAAACCTCAGCCTGTGGTTGGATCCGCTGGCGGGTCCCGCGGCCAAACCCTGAGGGATGCCCGTGTGGGGCTGCTCGCGTCTTCCCACTCTCGTTCGTTTCCCCTGGCGGGAGGCGCCCTCGGCCTCCCCGGCCACCCTTCCAGCAGCCTCCAGCAGCACCGAGCTCAGCGAGAAGAAGGAGGTTGCCTCGAGGCAGACTTCAGACCTGCGCGCGCCTCTGGGCGCGAACCCCCTGGTGAGGGAGGGCGGGTGTTTCTGGAGAGCACGGGGCCTTGGCAGGCTCAGGAACCTTCTCTTTTTTCTAGTTGCACTGTACTTGTTAGCTTCAGTCTGGAGATACTTAAGACCTCCATGGGGTCATGATCCATAGACTTAGCAAGTCTTGCCTTATCTATGGAGCTCGACGGGGAGATGTGTGACCACTGTCCGGTGTCCGTAGTTCCATTTCCTCGCGGTCGTCTCTTTCCACAGATTGTCTTCATCTGAACCATTGTATTTTATTTTTTTACCAAAGTACTGTACTTGGCTATTTGCAGTGTTTTCAAAACCAAATGTTTCCTTTTTTTTGTGTTTTTAATCTTCAATACTTGGTGCAATAGAAGCTGCAAAGATGTGCCACTTTATCTACGACGTGGGGTTTTGTACGCCAATAAATTCTAGTTTAAAGACAAAGCTTCGTGTTGTTTTTGCCGGTCTGACCGCCGTTCGCGTGCGTGAGCCTGAGGGAGCCGGGCAGGAAGCGGCCTTTCGGAGACCTTTGCCTGGAAGACAGGAGGGGACGGTCGTTTGGGGATCTCACCGAGCTCGAGAGAGCTGACTAGCTCTGGTGCACGTGAGCACCGGCACACGCGGGCAGAGCCGCCCGTCAGTGCTGGACCCTGAAGCCTTCTGCCGAATCCTAAGAACATCTCTGGTAATTTGGACTTGCCTAAATATGGAGCAGCTGTCTGTTGGCTTCCACCTTGGCTTTCTCCAGAACTCTGAGGGTTGGTTTGGCCCCATTTAAGGAGGAGGCACAGCCCTCCCCGCCGAGACACGCACGGACAGCTGTGACCGGAGCACAGACACCTGCCGGAGGTCCTCCGAAGGGGGACGGAGAAGGGAGAAGGGCAGCCGCAGGAAACCAGTGGGTGGGGACTCCACGTGTGCAGCCCACACGAGGGCTCTGGCCAGTCTCGAGGTCAAAGTCGGTACGGTCGCACCCCGCCTTCCGGTGTCCTTGGGCTTGTGGCGTTGAGACTCTCGCTCTCTCTTGTTCTGATTTTGTACTCGTCAAGCAGCCTTTGGATCGGCTGCACCAATACCTTGATATACCACTAGGTACCTATCCAGTACTACCCTGGAGGGCAGAAAACGTTCTGGCTACTGGCAAGGACATTTCCCCTTGGTCACTGTCCCTGTGTGATTTCCACCTCAGTCCACGACTGAGAGCTCCGGATGCACCAACACTATCCAGGTTCCGGGCCCGTGAGGCCTGGGCTCTGGACCTTGTTAGCCCAGTTTGAGAATTTTGCCGAAAGACCCTACCAGAACCAGAGTGGTGTCCCAATTTAGGATCTCCCTCAGCTGGAGAACTTCCATGGCCTCAATTCCATCCCTGCAGTGATTCTTGGGGGCCAGGGAGCCACCTGCTAGGTCGGGTGGTGGTCAGGGGCTTCCTGGCAGGGCCTGTCTGTCAGATGGCTGAGCCTATAAGGACAGAGAAGAGTTTGGAGTTCTCAGTCCAGGTGGGGAATAACTGAAGTTCGTTATTTGTATTTTCCTCTAGGCCACGGCACTGCTTACTCGGGGTGAGTGACAGTTTATGATGCCAGAGACTGAAATTCCATAAGGGGGAAAGTGGCTGTTCCCGTGTCCCTTTCTGCTAACTTCATGGTTGCCTAGGAGAAGGCTGGGTTGAAAACCCAAGTTTAAAGTTTCTTGTTTGCCAGACACACTACAAGCCCTTACCCCCAGCACGTGGAAAGTGTATGGGTGCCTTAAGATACAATAAAACTTTGTCATAGGATGTTCTGCACCCCTGTGGCTTTTATCTGGGCTGCTGGACAGAGTGGGCACTCAGATCATAGCGATGCAGCGGTTTAGAACTTGTTTGCTTATAAAGGATCAGGATTTAGAACTTGTTTGGTTGTAAAGGGTCAGGATTTAGAACTTGTTTGGTTGTAAAGGGTCAGGATTTAGAACTTGCTTGGTTGTAAAGGATCGGGATTTAGAACTTGTTTGGTTGTAAAGGATCGGGATTTAGAACTTGTTTGGTTGTAAAGGATCGGGATTTAGAACTTGTTTGGTTGTAAAGGATCGGGATTTAGAACTTGTTTGGTTGTAAAGGATCGGGATTTAGAACTTGTTTGGTTGTAAAGGATCGGGATTTAGAACTTGTTTGGTTGTAAAGGATCAGGATTTAGAACTTGTTTGGTTGTAAAGGGTTGAGATTAATCCTGCTACTTCATAGGTTCTGGTTTGGCAGAGGGAAACTTCCCCACCTTGGAGAAACTTGTCTGAACCTCCCTATGGTAGAGGGACTTAGATACCTCAAGATACCCTGTTTTGATTTAATTTATTCACCCATCCAGGCATCCAAGAATCCATCCAACTTGTACTGAACTTGTATGGCCTATGGGTTCTTATTTCTGGGCATAGCATGAGACATGGACCCTGTCCTCAAATAGTTTCCAGTCCTGGAGTGAAAGAAGACACGATCTCTCTCTCTGTCTCTCTCTGTCTCTCTGTCTCTCTGTCTCTCTGTCTCTCTCTCTCTCTCTCTCTCACACACACACACACACACACACACACACACGACGTAAAAGGAGGTACTGCTAACAGGTAGTGATCGCGTGGACTCAGAGGGAAATCAAGGAAGGCTTGGTTGAGGAAGTGACTTTTGCATTGGGCTGAAAGGGAAGATAGGAAAACCCCAGAGTGGGGGACAGAGTTTATTAGGATAATACAGTTAGTTTGGGGAAAGACTGGGAATTTCTTCAAATGTCTGTCTGACGGCTTTTGCTACCAATTCTACGATGAGGCGTACTTTTGCCCAGCGTGACCATCTTACGCCGTCAGGAGTTGACCTCTGTGCTGTGTTTTGACTTTGGAACTCACCACGGTAGCAGCCCTTGAGGCAAAGTGCTGTGCACAGTCTCTCCAGCCAGTTTTGCCTCATTTCCTCTATGGGACATCAGCTCAGGGCAGTGAAGGTTAATGACTTCCAAACATGTGTCCACTTAAGATAAATGAGCACTCAAAGCAGCGAGCCCGGGGGCGATTCAAATAAATGAGCATAGTATTTATCATATGTATGATGCCACTTCTCTGAAACAATTCCAGTTATCATGTGTCTGTGGCTTGAACGGAACAGATGTTTATTTAGCATGTACTGTGTGACGGATGCAGGAGGGGAGGCAAATATACAGTGACCTGGCATAGATGGGGCTTTCCAATGATGCTTCAGGCACCCTGAATAGGTTGTCTCATTTATTTTTACTTTATTTTATTTTATTAAAAAAAAAAATTTCAATGTTTATTTTTGAGAGACAGAGACATGGAACGAGTGGGGGAGGGGCAGAGAGAGAGAGGGAGATACAGAATCTGAAGCAGGTTCCAGGCTCTGAGCTGTCTGCACAGAGCCCGACGCGGGGCTCGAACTCACGAGCTGTGAGATGTGACCTGAGCCGAAGTTGGACGCTCAGCTGACTGAGCCACCCAGGCGCCCCGAGGTTGTCTCATTGAAACCTTCAAACCACCCTGTGAAACTGGTGGTTCTGTCCCCACTTTACACACAAGGGAATAAGTAACTGGCCCAAGATCACAGAGTGGTAGCAGAGATAGGATTTCAATCTTTGGCCATCTGCCTCCACCACATAGGAACCCCAAACAGGGACCCAAATAGCTGGGGTAAGCGGCGCCAGAAAAGGTATAAAAACATTGCCTGGCAGTTCAGAGGAGGGTGAAACCTCCAGCTGGAAAAGCGTCATGGAAAAGGTGGCCTTTGAGATGCAACTAAAGCGTGTGGATTTTCACATGCGAACAGGGAAGCTTCCAGGTTGAAGGGAGCTATTGTGCAGAGGGGTGAAGGCTGGAAGGCAGCGGGCGGGGGCAGGTTCTGCGAACGATGGAGAGGATTAGGAAATAAGATATGTCTGGATCGATGAGGCTGGAAAAGCAGATGATCCCGAGCTTGATTGAACGCCAGGGTTTGGGTGGACGATAGGAGCTATTTGATGGCTCAGGGACAGAGGAGGGACGTGATGGAAATCAAACTGGGGGAAGATGAGGCTGGCATCAGTGGACAGGATGGGGACCGGCTGGACGATGGAGGTCCTGAGAGTCCAGTCTTAGCTCTGTGAAAGCTGTCACTAGTGTAGAATAACTTGTGTCTGCCTGCCGGTTGGCCCCACGTCATTTGTCAAGGGACCAGCAGCGTACCCAGGCTTACCGAAGGAAGGAATGGACGTTAAGGCAGCGTTCGGTTCTCCAGCCGTGACACTGCGAAGAGCCCCAAAGAGGCAGGTGAATGTCCGTGAAGTCATAATCGGACTCTTAGGTTAACTCGGGAATTCCAATGTGATTTGATTTCTAATCACTTACTCAGCCAGTTACTTAATCAAACATTTCGTGAAGAGCTCTTGTTAGGGGTTAAGTGGGAACAAAGCAAGTCAGTCCAAAGCATGTCATCAGCATTGGAGAGGTAATCCAAGAAACATTCAGGTAACACAGTCCCTCCTCTAGCCTTGATAGAGCCCTATGCCTCATTCGTTCGTTCATTCAATGAATTAATAATCATAAAGCACTTAGAACAGTGCCTCGTAAATGCCAAGTACTAAATAAAGTGTTAGCTGTTATTGTTATGGCCATCATTCATTCATTCGTTCATTCATTCATAGAACATGAATGCTTATTATGTGCTAGGCGTTATTTCGCGTACTTTCACAAATGCCAACTTACCGAACCCTTGCCACAACCCGCCCGCCAGGGAAGTGTCATTGTTCGTTTGGCCACATGTCAGCGCTCTTTTAGATTTCAATGTGCACACAAATCACCCGGGGGTCTTGTTAACCTATCGATTCCGCCTTGGGAGGTCTGCGGTCAGGTCCAAGATTCTGTATTTCGAACAAGGTCCCTGCTCCCTGAATTTCGAACAAGGTGCTGCTGCTGTCCCGGGCCTCCCTGAGCAGCAGGTCTGGAACAGACGCACTGTTGCTAACTGGCTGAGCAGAGAGGTGTTGACCAAGAACCTGTGATCTCCAGTCCAGGGTTTTTCAGTCCTTTCCCTGAGTCTGCAGCTGGAAATGAAGTGTGTGTACGGAAACATACGTGGAATTTAGACCCATTGATTCGTTCACCAAACATTTACTGATCAGCGGGAACACAGGCTACACCAGGTCCAGTCCTTGAGTTCCACTTTCCGGATGGTCACACAGCTGTCCAGTCAGCAGGTGCCTGTCTCGTTGCTGCCTCACATCCATCACGCCCAGAACATGACCTCCCTCCATCTCTCCAAGCCCGTTCCCTCTTCCTGTGTTGCTCATTTATGTGGCAACGTCGGTCACTGTAAGGGCTTTGTGGTTATTTCTCAGCATATTTATTATTGACAATGCCAAGGAACAGCTTTCACTAGCCCAGAAGCAGTAGCCCCCACTGATGAAGAGAAATCCAAGTTTAAGCTGAATTTAGGGTTCCTCCTCGCAGCCTAACCCAGACACCAGAGGGCGCCTCAGGACCACTTTCCCCCACAAATGCGCCCTGGCTCTTTCCCCAAATCCCATTCATTTCTGCTTTAAGACCTGGTCTTCCCCGGAGTCTTTACCAAGGATTGGCGTCATTCACGGCGGCAAAGTGCAAAGACCCCCACTTTGTTTCTACTAACACAGGACTTCTTCACCTTTCAAAGTTTATGATGATCATCCCTTTGATTTCTTCCTGCTCTTTCCTGCCCTCAAAGTCTTGAAAGTTGCATATAAGCCATGAAAAGGATAGGAGTGAACACCTATTACATATCTGCTGTGAGCTGCCCCCCACCGTGTAATACCTTTTCACATGCTTGCCCGTTGAATGGGCACATCCCAATCCTGGCAGATTTTATCAGCATATTGTAGCTAGTGGAGATATTCTGTCCAATATTTAGGAGAATTTGGTGAAGTACATTGCTTCCAGGGTAGGCTGCATCCAACGTGGGGGGAATCCTTTGGGGCATTACATTCCTCGTGGGTCCAGAGTCAGCCCCATGGTGGCTGGAGGCTGAAGTCTTTCCTCTTCCCCTCCCTGTATCAGGAGGCTGACCCGGCCTGGGCACCCTCCCAGCGGACCTTCCCTGGCCACTCTAGGCTGTCCAAGGTGACAACCAGAGGGTCGGGTTGACATGGCCACAGCAGAGTGTCACTGGCTGCTACCACCTTGTAAAGACACAGAGACACGCAGGCTGGGCGTGAGGCCGCCCCCTCAGGTGGGACTTCCCCTCTCTGACCCCTGGCTGCCTCTCTGTCAAAGGAAGGGTCTGGATAAAATGATTCCAGAGCTCCTTTTCACACTTAGCCATTCTGCTAATGGGAGGGATTTGAAGCCTGATGACATGGCGGGACAATATTTTTAGGTTGGTATTTTTCATGCTTCTCGCATTGTGCCATATGGCCAAATATATTCCTTCTGGAGATTGCCGTTATTGTGTTGGATAAGATTGTAGGATGTTAGAAAAAGAGAATCACAAAAACTCACTATAAGGGGAAATTAAAAGGACAGAATATTAGAATTGCACACAGAGGCCACCCATGTCCGACCTGTTCCTGTTCCTGCTGTGTCCCAGCGCTTAGCACGATACTCAAAAGAAAGGCTCAAAAAAAAAAAAAAAAAAAAAAAAGGAATGAATGAAAGAAACTGTAAACTAATTAAATTCTATAATGATAGAATCTGAGAATCAGGGAATATTAGGATTACGGGACATTATTCACTTATTCAGAAGCGGAAACCGAGATCTCAGGGCTGGGTTATAGAATCTTCAGGGGGCTAAAGTGTCCCTTGGCTCCTGGGCACGGTGGCTGTACCCAGCAGGGGGGAAGATGTGGCCCGGGAGGCCAGCCACGGTCCAGACCACAGTCTGGGAGCTCTCAGGGAGGGATGGGTTTGCAGGTAAGGAATTTTCCTGAGGGAGGGCTGGTGGTGTCATTGCTGCCCAGGCCCCGGGGCTACAGCAGCTGGAGGCGGGACGCAGGCAGGAGGTGGGGCCAGGCCCTAGCAGGGCGGCGTGGGGCCGCTGCACAGCTTGTTGGGGTAGCGGACGTAGCTGCGGTTGTAGGTGTCCAGGTTGTGGCGGAAGCAGAGGGCAGCCCTCCGGTCACACTCGCAGGTCTGACGCTGGCAGGTGGTTCTGCCGGCTGGCGGGACAAGGTGAGTCAGGGACCATGTGGCTCAGGCCTCCCGCTCTCCGGGGTCCACGTTCTCTGTCCCACTCTGCCGGAAGCCCATTGCCACCCGGGGCCGTTTCAGGCGTGGGTGAGAGTCAGGGCAGGGCGCGCGGGGGTGGGGGCGTGGGGGCCCAGGACGCTGGGCAGGTGGGATGTCTGTGATGTCCGTTCTTCCTCTCCCAGGCCCACACATCACCCTTGGCCCTCCGGCTGGTGGGGAGACCATCAGGTTCACTACCACATCCGCTCCAGCCTGGGGGATTTCTAGGCAGCCCCTTCCCCGCGTGAGGCATGGCTGGTGGCCGAGTGAGGCCATCAAGCTGACAGGGGAGCCATGAAATGACAGCGACTCAGTCCCGAGTGGCCTGTGTGCCCCAGAGCAGCCTAGGCTCAGAATGGAGCCTGTTGGGACTGAAGCTCAGGGCCCGCTTGATCCCTGGGCCCGTCTCTGTCTGAGTAGACAGAGCCCGCTTTTCTGGCATTTATCTTACGGTGTGTCCCCACACCCAGCCTGGGATCGGAGCTGGCACTGGAGAGCCCCAGAGCCTCCTGTTCTCTTCACTGCCTCTGTCTGCCCTCAGTGGCTCTGGCTCCTCTCAGAAATGTCCAGCATTCCTCGTTTTCCCCGCAAAGGTCAGCCTCTGCTTCCCACCAGGGTCCTGCCCACACCTGCCGTTCCAGCAAAACTCAGCATGGGAGGGGGCTTAATTGTCTCTCATCAGTCCTTTTGGGTGGTTCTTGCTAGGAGCTGGACTAAGCTGGGGAAGTGAGTGTGATTAGCACCATTTTATAGATGAAGAAACAGAGGCTTTGAGAGGTCGCACCATTTGCCTGAAGTCACAGGGTGGGTAGAAGGTGACGCCCTGAGCCTCCGTCCCTATTCTCCTGACATCTGTCCTCAACCATCCTCTCAGTGCTATCCCCGACAGGTGGCTGTTTCCACCTCGCATGAACTGCCGGGGACGGGGAGCTCACTACCTGTCAGAGCTGTCTAGCTGAGTAGATAGATGGCTGTAGGAACAAGGAACCGAGCTAAATCTGCCTCCGGTTGTTCTGGTCCTGGAGCTGCCCCTGCCCCAGGATAGACCTTAGCGATCTGAGCTGGCTTCTTTGACCCTCCTGGGTCTTTCTGCTGTGCCCCTCCCTCAGCTCCCCCTCCTTCCAGGCTGTTCCTGGTTTTGCATCAGGGACGTTTGGGGCTCTGATGTGGGCTCCCTCCACTGGGCTGGGCTGCATGGAGCCCTTCACACGGTTGCTTGGGTCAGGTCACTTCCAGCGGATCGGTGCTGGGGACCAGAGGAAAACTGGCCCACGTGGGCCTTGGATGTGGCCAAGCTGAGCCAATGACAGCCCCACGGCTGGGGCGGAGCGGGGAGTCAGCCTTTGGAGAGGGGGTTTGCTGTCCCACATCGCAGCTCCAGATCTCTCTGTCTGGGACCGTGCCCTCGAGTCTCTGTCCTGGGGACCTTGCCTTGGACCTTGCTGCCCAGGCTTTGGAGCGGCCATGTGAGGGCAGCTTCCCTGACCTGGCTCAGCTCCGCCCCCTTTGTTCCTCTTCCCTGAGGCTGGAGTTGGGAGGCCCCTGGCTCGGTAGGAGCGCCTGGGGCCAGGGCAGGACGCCTGTGGTCAGGGGATCTTTCCTGCGGGTGCCAGGTGAGCATCCGGGTGGAGGGAGGGACAGTCCTGTCTGCAATCCCATGATAGTGGAAGACCCACCTCTCCCACGTCTCTAGCCCAGGGCCTGGCCCCGATGAGGAGTCAGCGACCACCATCAGGAAGGGCTTCCTGTCTCAAACCATCACCCCTACCCGGCGTCTGGGGCGCTCCGGGGCCCTTCACTTACCACAGAAGATGTTGTGCCTGCTGGCAGAGAAGAGATACCTTTCCAGTTTGGGTTCACAGCCCAGCTTCTCCACACGCCCATAGCAGCAGTCATGGGCATGGCAGCACCTGTAAGGGTCACGGTCAACCTGGGGAGGGGGGCCCGTGAGTCAGGGTGGGCTGGATCAGGGGCTGCTGGGGGGCCTAGGGCTCAAAGGGGTCTCAGAGGAGAAGTCGGCCTCCACTTGCTAGGTGTCCCCTCCTGGGGAAGCCCCTCCAGGGGCCGTCTGCTCACCAGTCTGTTGGGTCCACGGGCCAGTGGGAGCCACCAACGCCACAGTAGCAGCCGTAATCATTATACTGCAGTGCCGGCTTCCCCGTCACCCTCTCAATCATTACCCCAAACTGGACCAGGTTCCCGCCAGCCAGGGCCACTGTGGGCAGGGAGGGCAGAGGGCAGATCTGTCAGGGCCCCCCCTGGGGCAGCCAGCCTCCCCCAAGCCCCCTCAGATCGGAGTGCAGACACCTCCCCGGCTGTCCAGTTAACCCTCCCTTGCCGAGCACCTTGCTCCCAACAATAACAGCGCTAATCAGTAACCGTGTTCTGGGCCATGCACCCCACCTTGATCCCCAGTGCTCACCCTGCCCCCCATGGCAACACGCCCAGGGCCCGTCCCGCTGTCCTCCCTCATCTCCAGAGCACCACCCACTCATCCTGCTTGTCCCCACCCCCGCTGCCCCCTCAAACGTCTCCCAGTAGGCCCTGAGTGTCTCCCCAGGGGTCAGCGCCATGCCCTCAGAGCACTCTGTCCCCACCAAGTCCCTTCAGATGCTACTGGATAGGCTTCATGACCACCTGTGCTTCCCCCGAATACCTCCAGATCCTGCTGATACAGCAGCGGTGGGGGGGGAGGGGGGGAGGGGGGGAAGGGGGGGAGGGGCAGCCCACCCAGGCAGGTTGGAGCCCAGAACGGAAGCTAATGGGGCAGGGGGTGGAGTGCAGGTGGCAGGAGACTCGTGTGTACTATCTGGGGTTCCCACCAGCCCCTTTCCTGTGCCCTCCCGGGCCACCCAGCCTGCATCCCCCTCCAGCTCTCCCCCTAGCTTGTGCTGGCTCCGGCAGAGCTGTCCTGGCTATGACCCATCACACCCTCCGGGACCTCCGGGGAGCTCTGTTCCCAGCTGGGTGGGGGCGGGGGGGGGGGAAGGCCACATAGGTCACTTACCCAGGAGGCAAAGGAAGGTCAGAAGAGGGGGAGGCTTCATCCTTGGTGGGGGAGGGGAGGTGAGCAGGGGGCAGAGGAGCAGGGCTGCAGGAGAAGGAAGTGAGCGGGGTGCCTCTGATCTCAGGGCACCTCCCCAATTAGTTAAATACTGGGTCCTGTCCACTCCCCATCATTAACCCCTGAATACTCAGTGATGCAACCGTACTTCCAGGTCTTTGGCCAAGTCCCCAGGGGAGGGGCCGGCCTGGGGCCCGTGGGCTTTGCTTCCAGGCGGTTTTAGGGGAGCAATCTGTAGCTCTCTCTTTCCACCGCCTTTCCCTTCACCTACCCCTTTCCAAAACTCACGGTGCTAGCTCCCACCGCCTGGGCTGTGAGCCAGGGGTTGCGCCGAGGGCTTTTCATTCTTGGCACTTTCCCTCATCCCCATTTTACTGATGCAGCAACTGAGACCCAGAGAAACTGAGGAACTTGAGTCCTCATGGCCAAGTCTGTCTGTTTCCATGCCGCTAGCTACTCGGGCATGCCCTCTGCTCCCTGTCCTCCGCCCCGGCCACCATGTTACCCAGAGGGACAGTGCCAAGAGCCATTGGAACCCTGGGAAGGCAAGACTCTGGGGACCTGGAGGGCCATTTGTCCAAGATCGGATAGGCCAGAGGCCGGGAGCTCAGCCAGCTGAGCTTTGGGATTTTTCTTCATTGTTTTTTCCCCGGGCAGGCTCCAGCTTGTTTGACGAGCAGTGAAAACGCTCCTAGAAGTGACTTCTGTCTCCCTAGATCCCCAGGCAGTGGGGCTGTAGAAGTAGGCTCTGTCTGCGTCAGCTGGAAAACCACATTCCAGCATGGACTGGAAACTTCTGTCCTTTTGATGTTATCTTAGGGGCTGAGTTGGGGAGATGGTAGCCCCTGGCACAGCTTGTCCCCCACCATGAGCTGCTGTCCCCACGGTCAGGTCAGAAGGTGGAGGCCAGGCTTCAGGGCTTGGCCAGAGGTCAGGAGGATGGATGGAAGAGGGGGGCCCGTCCTGTTGTGGTTAGCAATTTCAAAGTCCCAGTGGTCGTGGGCTCACGAGTGGCCTCGTTTGCTGGCTGCTGCCCACCCCCCTGAGTCCACACAGGCAGAACTGGCAGCAAGGTGGCCCTGTCCTGACGGGTGACTTCTTCCTGCCCTGCCCTCCCCGTTCCTGGTCTGCAGCTGGGATAACTTGACCAGCCACATCCATTTGCACAGGATCTGGGAGCTGCTTGATCTGCGGCCTGGTCGTCCTGACTCTACCACTTATTCCACGGCCTTAGGCAGATCCTTTCCCTTGTGCGTCACCTCAGTTTTCCTATCTGTATTATGGGTATGGAAGGCATCCCACCCTTGCCTCTTTCCTGGGAGGATAGGAAGCACAGATGTGAGCAGGCAGCTAGCCTCCCCCCACCCCCCGAGTATTTACTGTGCTCCTTAGGCGAGATCTCAAGCAGCCTTCAAATAGCCCCGTGATGCCTGTGCTCCGATCATCCCCATTTTACCAAGGAGCAAACTGAGGCACACATCTAAATACACAGTGAGCCAGAATTTGGGTCCAGACAGTTCCAAGGGCTTACCTAGTGCCTCCGGGGGGGGGGTGGTGGTGGGGGGCACAGTGTCTATAGCATGCACAATGCCTGCGGGGGGGGGGGAGGTGGGGGGGGACACAATGTTTTAATTTCTTTAGAATCAGAATGACAGGAATCCAGCCTGGATTCTCTCTGTCTTCCTACCAATGTGGTCATAACATTTTCTTTTCTTTTCTTTTCTTTTCTTTTCTTTTCTTTTCTTTTCTTTTCTTTTCTTTCCTTTCCTTTCCCTTTCCTTTCCTTTTCTTTCTCTTCTCTTCTCTTCTCTTCTCTTCTCTTCTCTTCTCTTCTCTTCTCTCTTTTCTTTTCTTCTATTTTAATGGAAGAAAGGACCCACGAAAGCATAAGTCATGATGTGACCTGAGCTCAACACCAGGCAGTAAGGCCTCCCCCCTCAGGAGCTGATCTGGTGCGGAGGCCGGAGGCTGGGTCTCACTCCTCAGCCAGGTGAGATGCCCCCACACACGTTCCCTGACACCCAGGGAGGTGGGGGGGTACCACCCTGGGAGGGGAAGAGACGGCTGGGTGGCGGGATCTCTGCCAGTGAATCCAGATTAAAAGTTTTTAACGCAAGGGTAAAGCCGGGTAAACACTGACGTAGTTGGGCTGCAGGCCTGCCCGCGCCCCTCCCATTTCCTGCTCCGGACTCCTCCTTGGAACTCATCCTCCTGGACAAGACGGGGTGGTGGGGGTGGGCGGCCGGGGAGGTGAATGCCCCTGGCCAGGATCACCCAGCAGCTGTGAATCATGGTCTCCAGAGAGGGGGCTCCCCTTTGCTCACCATTGCCTTTTGATTTTAACAAGGACACCTCCTGACAGCCCCTGGCTCCTGGCCTGGGTCATGAGAACCCAAACGGTGAGTCACTGAGGAGCCACGTCTAAACAGCTGAAAATGAGCTTTGATTCCTGGGAGGTTTGGCCCCCAGCCCTTCCTGCAGCAGCATAAGGGTGTTCCCCGGGCAGGGCTGGGTTTCTGAGGCAATTCCTTTGGTGAGCCATTTTGACTCCCAGCCTGGTCCGGATGGGGCCCCTACCGGCCCCTGCCCCGTGTGTACCTGGGGCAGCAAACCAAGGACGGCGGGGCCAGAGCCAGGCAAGGAAATCCCGGCAGGCTTCCAGGCAGAGGTGTCCTCATCTGAGGTTTGGGGGGAGGGGGCTGCGGAGGACTCGGATATGGAGGAGAGTTTCAGGCATTTGGGAAATACGGGTGGTTTCCTAGTTTTCACACAGTGACACAATGTGGTTGAGAGTGCCGGGGTCCCGGCATCAGCGAGATTAGAACCTGAGTGTTTGCCCTGCCGCTCAGGGCCTGTGTGACCTTGGCCAGCCCTATCACCTCCCTGAGCTTAGCTTTGTCATTCATCATATGCGGATCATTAGAACCACCTTTGGGAGTTCGGGACCAGACAGAAAGGAAACGAAGGATGTCAAGTTCTCTGCAGGATGCCATGCCCATGGGAGGCACCCACAGGTGCCGGGCCCCTCCTTCCCTTCCTCCTTCCCTGGCCAAAGGGGAGACTTACCCCTCCTGGGGCGTATCAGTGCGGCCAGGCCGGGGCCCCAGCCCTTGTGCAGGACGCTGGCCCCCGCTCGGCAGATTTTACCTTCCTCGATGAAGGGTGGTCAGCTGGGGCTGAGTAGAAGGAACAGAGCCCAGTCTCGAAGCAGTGTCTTCTTTCTCCTGGTGTAAACGTGTTCCTAGTAGCTTAGAAGCTGTCACCATCATTGTCATCACCTTAACAATAAAAATGGCAAAACCACTACCATTTGCTAAGCTCCGGATGTGTGGCAGGCACCATGCGGGGGGCCCTTCATCTGCTTGGTCTTTTCACTTCCGTTGCTTCCCTCAGAGCCCGAAGAAGCCCGCAGACCTCTCCCAGCAAAGCGGGGGTAACCTCATTCCTGAAAGGATTCGTTGCCTGTTCAGTCAATAACCTACACTGAGGACTTCCTCTGGGCTGGGGATTACGCTGACGAGCGAAAATACACTGTGATTCCTGCCCTCATGGAGCTGACAGTCCAGTAGGGAGACAGACCTTAGTAATTACATACGGAAGGGAAACTTGCAAATAGGGATAAGTGGTTTGACAGGATGTTCCATGGGGCCATGCGAGCATTTATGATGGTGTCTGATCTGGGCAGGGGACCAGCGAAGACTTTTCTGTGGAAGAAGAGACTTAGGGATCTCAAGAAGTTAGCTGGGTGAAGAGGAGAGCAGAGAGAGTTTAGGTAGAGAGACAGCCTGTGCAAGGGCCCTGTGGTCTGAGGAACATGGATCCAGGAGGGGCTGAAAGGGGGCTGGGGTAGCTGTGCTGTGGCGGGCGGGCCTCCACGGACATGATTTGCTGGGAAGCTGACCTTGGGAACTTGACCTCCTGTTCACCTCACGGTATGCTTTTTCCTTGAGCATGCTGGGCAGGTGGTCTAGAGCTTACAGAATGCTGGAGAGGGCCCCAGAGTCCCCCATGAGGAGGAGACATCGGTGGTATTTTCATCCCAATGGGGGAGAAGCTGGGGGCACCTGAAGCCCGGGGAGACTCGTCCCTCCACTGGAAACAGGCTTTGTACAGCTGTGGTCACACAGTTGGGTTCTTCCATTTGTAAAGAACAAGACTCCTTGGCGTGGGCCTGTTGTCATCTTTTATAAGGTCGCCAACGCCAACGTCCTTGTAAAATGGCACAGCCGCGCCTTGTTGGTCTTTGTCCAGGGAACAATGGAACACCAGTGAAGGGTTTTGCACCGGGAGGCATCCCTGCTCATGTCTGAGTTTGGACCAGATGGTGCTGGCTGCCGAGGGAACCAACAGGAGGGACAACAGCAAGGAAGAGAAAAGCCCACTTAGCAGGTGCCACCGGCTCGGGGACCAGGTGACAGGAGGGGCTGGGCAGGGACACACTGGGTAGTGGTGGCGTCTGAGGGATGGTGAGAGTGTTTCGGGTCAGCGCTGTGTTCACTGAGCCTTCATGGGTGCGGGGGTCGTGGGGAGGGACAGGAAACAACAGACACTTGTCCCGTGGAACTCTGCCCCAGGCTGACCCTAGGAGGTAGAGGGACTGGACGACTCTGGGACGTAGGGACACCCACATAGGTGTGGGCGGATGCCTTGTGCAGCACAAGAGCCCGTGCGTTTTGCTGGGACTTGTGTCGGGGGCCATGTCAGCCCCCTGACCACTGTGTGAGACCCCTTTGTTCCCGAGTGCCGCAGGGTCCTGGCTGATAGGATGCCCTAGGCTTTGCATCCAACTTCGTGGTCAGGCTGCCTGGCTTTACCACTGGCTAACTGGATACTCTCAGGCAAATGGCCGCACTTCCCACGGTCTCAGTTTCCTCACCTGCACAAAGGGGATAATAATAGCACCCATTTGTGATATGGTTGGGAGTTAGTCAAACAGTACCTGCAAAGCACGGTGGTTACGGCGATTGTCAACATTAGGAGCACTCGTCCTAGTTAACGTAGATTTGTGGGCCTCCTCTGCAAAACCCCCTCCTGCTTGGAACCCCCTCCCCATCCCTTCTTTCCTGGAAGCCTCAAGAACCTGTTCTGGTTGGTGGCGGTCAGGCTCACCCCTGACGCTTGAACGCTTGTGGGTCTGGGGCAAGAGTACCTGTGAGGGTCCCTACACCGTGTGTCTAAATATTTTAAGTTTTTGGTCAAGTCGCTAAAGTGGGAAATAAAGTATGTTCTATCCTTCTATCTAAATATACTTTCCTGGGGCGCCTGGGTGGCTCAGTCGGTCGAGTGTCTGACTTCGGCTCAGGTCATGATCTCACGGTTCGTGAGTTCGAGCCTCCTTTCCTAACAACAGATTAAAGAACATATGGAGAGCCACAGTTTTTGTATGACTGGAAGTCAGAAATTATGTCCCAGTCGCTGGAGTTTAATTATTATTGCATGTGTCCGAATGACTCATAAAATAATAGACATACATACTTCATAAACGATTGCATCTTTGTTCCATAAAATTTGTTTTTCTTGCTTTCATTTCAGCAACATCGCCATTACCTTCTAATCAAATTTTTACATAATTTTTGCTCTTCTGACCATAATGACCTAAAAGATTTTTTTTAATGTACTTGTATTCAAAGTGTATAAGATCTGTGTTTCATTAAACAAGTGAATCTAAAGAGAAAAATTGAAATTATTTTGTCATGTTCTCGAAAAGATTTCTCTCCTGGGGCACCTGGGTGACTCAGTCGGTTAAGTGTCTGACCCTTGATTTCGGCTCAGGTCACGATCTCAGTTCCTGAGTTTGAGCCCTGCTTGGGATTCTCTCTCTCTCTCTCAGAGTAAATACATAAACATACTTTTAAAAAGGGTTTTCTTCTAAAATACTCTACACTCTATTAAAATTCATAGGCAAAATACAAATTATCGCTAATGAATATATAAAATTTAAAAGAATTTGAATGAAGTTCACTCTTGGGAAGTATTTTCGTTGAAATTTAATTACAACTCGCCAAGTATTTGTTTATTTATGTATTTATCTGCATGTTTATTTATTTATGTGTTTATTTATTTATTTTGAGGGGGGAGGGGCAGAGACAGAGGGAGAGGGAGAATCCCAAGCAGGCTCCGCCCCGTCATCAATCTCACGAACCGTGAGATCATGACCTGAGCCGCAATCAAGAGTCGGACGCTTCACTGACTGGACCACTCAGGCGCCCCATGGCCAATTTTTTTTTTTTTTAATTAAACTGTTCGCCATTCCAGTGGTCAGTGTCATGAAGCTGCCAGTGAAAGCGTTGCTATCATGACCCAATGTTATGTGTCCACCCGCATTATATACATTTCCGCGTGATATGCGTTGTGTGATACGGCCCCGTGTTCCTTAGTCGCCCTGGGAAACTGTGGTCCACAAGCGGCTCCACACTGTGGGTTGGAAATGACCAGGCACAAGGAGATGGGCGAAGTGACATTTGCTAAGCAAGACCTGGAGTGTCTCCGAGAGGAAGGGTCTGGCAAGCTGACCCCTTCCTCCAACGACCGTGCGACCATGTGGCTGCAGTGGGGCACACAGCCTTCCGATAGTTTGACCCAGGTGCCTTTTGTTGCCAGGACAGGGGGCACGAGAGGCCGGGAAGCCGTTCACGGGGCTGAAAGGTGTTAGTTATGAGAACAGAGGAGAGAATTATAACCAAGGAGCCAAGAGGCCAGAAACAGGGCTGACCCAGTGCTGGGTGCCTGGCAAGGGACAAAGGCACTCAGGCGCCTTCCAACAAATTTGGGGTGTGTGTGTGTGTGTGTACGTGTCTGTGTGTGTGTGTGTGCGTGTGTGTGTGTGCGTGCGTGTGTGTGTGCCTGCGTGCGTGTCTGTGTGACACGCAGGTCCTCTCAAGCACGGGACCCAGGGTGGGGCCTTTTGCCTGCATCCCGGGCTGGCGCTGGTGGTAATGAGGCCATATGTGTTCTAGTCTTTACATTTCACCTCACCACAACCCTGTGAAGTGAGTATTATTGTTTCTGTTTTACAGATGATGAAACTTAGGCTCAGCGCCCTGCCAAGGAAGCGACCAGCCAAGGCCACCTGAGGACCCAATTCACAGGAGGCCCGCAAGCCCGGAAGTCCCATGCTGTTGCTCCATGCTGCCGCCCAGTGGTGAGTTTGGGAACAGACCCTGATGTGTTTGGTCTGTCAGGTGCCCTGGAGTCCGGGGTCCTGAAGACTGGTGCCTAGTTCCATGGATGCCCTGAAGCTGACCTCGGTGGCCTCCTCTGACCATTTGTGCTCTGGTTTTCCAGAACCTGCTGCTGTGCCCTCCCCGGAGGCACCCAGGTACCCAGAACCCAATCCTTAGGGTTTCTTTGACTCCTGACCTGGATTTCTGGAAACTGAGAATTTCCTCCCCTGGGATCCATCATCTGACATCATCACTGCCCCCACGCTCAGGGAGGCTCCTCCTCAGAACCTAAGAGGCCGGAGACAAAGACCGGAGGAAAGAATTCCAAACAAGGAGGTGAGAGGTCAGGCTTCGGTTCTGCCACTAACCCAGAGCACCAAATCCAAACCAACCCAATAAAATGGTGGAGCTGAACTACTCCTGGAGAAAATCCAGAAGAAGCCCTGCTGGGCGTGGGACAGTTCCGGAGATCTTTTCTCTAAGCCCTAGAGTCTTAATCCAAGAATGTGAATCGTGCTGTCCTGAGTCATTGGGAGATAATGTAGGTGATATCAGGAAGTCCACAGAACAATGGATTCCCTTACAGAGAAATGCCAGCCCCAGGAACACAGCCCAGCAAGATAAAATGCCAGAACAAAGGGAACATTTCAAAAACAAAGCAAAGCACCTTGGACGCTCACAGCAAGTCTTTCAACACAAATAAAGGAGCTGCCAGAAGTCAGTAGAGAAACTTCCAGAGCAGCAGTGAACACCCCAGTGTTGCCTGGAGATCCCCAGTAGGTGCAAATTAATGGGTACCAAGTCCTCACAAAGAGGGAAAAGAATCCAAACACATTTGTGAAATGCGGGGTCCCTCCACCGCCAAGATGAAAAGGCTCCACAGCTGACCCCAGGGGACAGAGAAGCAAAAAGGCCAGAGGCTCCAGCAGCAGTGTGGTGGAAAGCGCCAGAGAGCCACGGGAGGGCCACGGAGGGGACAATTCACGCTGCCTGCATGGCCTTCAGGGAGAGCTGCAGGGAGGGTCTGTCGCCTGAGCTGGGCTCGGAAGGGTGAACTGGGGTTCAGCTGATGATGGCCGTTGACGACAGCCCCGAGGAGGGTGATGCCGTGGCTACAGAGGCCCAGGGGCTCAGAAGTCCTGCTGACATCTTTGCTTTTCTCGGTTCAGAACACTTTCTCCCCTCCTTTAATGCCATCATCCCATTTCTCTCCTCTCATTATCTGTGGTCCTGGCGGAACGGCCAATCACAATGAGGACCCACCCCCCAAAGGCAGGTACTTGACCCAAGCCGACCAATCAGGCGGGGGCTCTCCCTCTTCAGGGGAACCCTGCGTTAGTTTCAGGCCAATGGACAGAGCCTTTCTGGCCTTAGTGTTCTAAGACCCTCGCTAGAGACTCCTTCCTTGCCTTCTGTCTTCCTCCCAAGGCCAGCTAGATCAGCCTTTCCTTTGCCTTCTGTCTTCCTCCCAAGGCCAGCTAGATCAGCCTTTCCTTTTCCTTTTTTTTTTTTTTAAAGTTCATTTATTTATTTATTTGAACGTTTTTTATTTATTTTTGGGACAGAGAGAGACAGAGCATGAACGGGGGAGGGGCAGAGAGAGAGGGAGACACAGAATCGGAAACAGGCTCCAGGCTCCGAGCCATCAGCCCAGAGCCTGACGCGGGGCTCGAACTCACGGACCGCGAGATCGTGACCTGGCTGAAGTCGGACGCTTAACCGACTGCGCCACCCAGGCGCCCCTAAAGTTCATTTATTTTGAGAGAGACAGAGAGAGCGCTTGCAGGGGAGGGGCAGAGAGAAGGGGGGGAGACACAGAATCTCAAGCAGGTTCCACACTGTCCGCTTGGAGCCTGATGTGGGACTGGAACTCCCCTGTGAGATCGTGACCTGAGCTGAAACCAAGATCCCAAGCCTTAACCGACTGAGCCACCCAGGCACCCCAAAGCTTTTCCTTTTATTTCATGAGACACCCAACTTCCTTTCACCAAATTCTTCTTTGGCTTTGGTCCATCAGAAGTTTCTGCAGCTTGCAAGCAAAGATATTTCGTTGATAAAGGAAGAAGGTGGGAGGTGAGAGGCCCCGAGGGGAGAGGTGGAGTGGTGATTTGGCACACTAGCTGCCCAGGACACCCACAGTCGCTAAACAGGCACCTGCTCACCAAGGGCAAAGCTTGGAAGACGGGCGGTTCCTACCCTCTGGCAATTTAAAGTGGATGAGGACTGGGGAGGCCTCAGGATCGGATGGTTGTTTTGACAAAATAAGGTACTTACAGACCGAGATATTTATCCTAGCTGGCACCACTCATACATTATATGTCAGGTGTCTTTATTTCCCCTGTTCCACCCGAAAAGAGTGTGTGTTCCTCGAGGGCAAGCACTTTTTCCCGAGCACACCTCTATCCCCTGTCCTAGAACAGTGCCCGGCATACAGTAGGTACCTAAGTATTTGATGGGTAAATGGTGTGAATAAACATCAGGCTTAAGCTTGCGATTTCCGGAATAATATGCAGAAGGGTCACCCCAGAAAAAATCCAAGGGGGGTGGGCGCCTGGGTGGCTCAGTCGGTTAAGTGTCCGATTCGGGCTCAGTTCATAATCTAACAGTTCATGAGTTCAAGCCCTGTATTGGGCTCTGTGCCGACAGCTCAGAGCCTGGAGCCTGCTTCGGATTCTGTGTCTCCCTCTCTCTCTACCCCTCCCCTGTCTGTGCTCTCTCTCTCTCTCTCAAAAATAAATAGACATTAAAACGTTTTTGTAAAAGAAAGAACTGAAGGGGTTTGCTAATTCATATTAGCCAATGGGGAGAAATTGTGAGCATCGATGTTGGGGCTCCTTCATCAAGAATGAAATGTTGGGTCAGGCTGGGCATATTACTACGGGTGCCCTGGTCCATGATTCTGAGTCTCATGTCGCCTGGGTTGGCACATTCAAATGTTGGTGTAAGCCATGCAACATGTAAAGCCAGATTCATTGTCTTCATGTCGGGGGGGCGGGGGCGGGTGAGGGAAGACAAGAATTCCTGATTGCTACCTATCCCGTGCACCCTGGCTCCACCCACTCTCTCACGTATCACCCCCCTGAACCCTCTGGGGTCCAGATTCCTCTTCTGTTCCTCTCGCTTTAAGAACCCGATTGGGGAGGGGAGCATCATAATTTTAAGAAAGCTTATCCTGGGCTTTTCTTTCTTGACCAGTGATGCTATGGAGGGGCTGCAGCTGAGATGATTTCTGAGGGGTTGAGGGATGCCCAGGGTGGCACAGCCAAGAGGCAGCAGGCAGACCCCTGGCCGGAATGAGTGGGATCATCGTGACAGGTAGTAGGTGTGGAGGTGATGAGATCTCAGAGCATGGGCCGATCCACACGGGAGTCATCAGAGTTGAAATGGGCCGGTGACCCAAGGAGGTCTTGTTTGATTTGTGTAATTGTCACACCTGAATGACCGGAATGAGGTCCTCTAGGGCCCCGGAGCCTGCTGGAAGGAGAGTCAGACTGGCATTCAGTTTCCATCAGACATAGCTGTCATTCATTCTGGGACTTCCTTTCATTCTCTTTGTAAGTGGGATGCACTGTTTTTGGACTTTATGTCCTCGCCTCAGCTCACCTTCTTATTTTGATGGAATGCTTCCCCCCGATAATTTCTGGGAAAAGAAAGCAAGCTTCTAAGTCTTTCCCTGTCCCAACATGTCTTGGCTTCCTCATACTTCCTGTGGATGTAGAACCCCAGCCCAGGTGCTGGCAGACTCGGGACCATGGACCAAACCCAGCTCTGTGCCTGGTTCGTGTTCTTTTGTAGATAATCTGTTTATTTCCCTCTATTTCACGGAAGCTTTTAGGATCCCGTCTTTGTCTTTAGTGTTCTAAAAGTTTACAGCGATGGTGCTGGGCATAAGTGTTTTCCCCACGGGAGTTGCTAGCATTAGGTGGGGTCATTCAACCTGAGGACTGGTCTTCGTTTCTTTGAGAATTTCTATTGCTCTGTTTTCTCTTCTTGGATTTCCTAAAAGCGGACTGTCGAGCTGCCTGGATTGATTCTCTGAGTCTCTTATCTTTTCTGTTATATTTTCTCTTTTACAGTCTTTTTGTTCTACTTTCTGAGAACTATCTTGACTTTATCTTCCAACCCTTTCTTGGCTTAAGGAATTGCGGCAATCATATATTTTCTTAAAATTTCTAAGATAAGAGCTCTTTCTGGTTATGTAATTACTATTTTAACATAACTTCCTGGTGCCTTATGAATGCATTGTTTTCTTGAATCTCTTTGAGAGTAACAACAAGAGACTAAAAAAAAAAAATCATTTTCTGTTCCCTGAATTATCTCTATTTCTCCCAGGTCATTTTCCCTACTTTGTTTGATTATGCTAGCCTCCATCATTTTGCAATGTTTTTTTTTTCTTCTTCCACATTTCTGTTGATTCTTGATTGTTCATATTTGCAAACAAGACAATAAACATCTCCACGCATGGAAGCAGGCTTATCATCCAGTGGTTTCTGCTTTCATTTAAAAAAAATTTTTTTTAACTTTGTTTAATTTTGAGAGAGAGAGGGAGGGGCGGGGAGGAGCAGAGAGAAAGGGAGACACACAGAATCTGAAGCAGGGTCCAGGCTCCGAGCTCTCAGCACAGAGCCTGATGCAGGGCTCGAACTCACGAACCATGAGATCATGACCTGAGCTGAATTCAGACCTTCAACAAACTGAGCCACCCAGGCGGTTTCTGCTTTCAGATAAAAGGGAGCCGGCCTTTATGCCACCATGTGAGGCTCTTCTATCTTGGACACTAAAGTCCGCTCTAGTTGTCCTAATTATTCCCAGTTTGTTGAAATAGAGAAAAGTCCTCTGGTTTTTTTGCTAGGAGTATAGTGGTGGTGGTGTGGCAGGGCACGAGGAGATTGGGTTACAGGCACTAGACATTCTAAGTGTGTGTGTGTGTGTGTGTGTGCACGCGCGCTGTAGTGGGAACACTTTGTGTTAATACCTTCTCTCCATCTTGTTGGTAATAACCATTGTTTACCTTGAAAAACCATCACTCCGCTCCATTCCATGTAGGGCTGTCTGTCATGGCGTCCTGCATTTTCCACAAGGGTGGACTTGTGACCCAAGATGTCCAAACACGTGTTTCATTTCTCCTGGCCACAGGAATATTTCCAGGTGTAGGCACCCAAACTGTACCCCTCGGAATGTTTCATTAGGTTTTGTTTATGAGTCTTTCTCTGAGGTCTTGTGCTATAAAAACCAGGCAAATCTGGAGCTGCCAGTGACCATCTTTCTTAACTACATGGAATAAGCTGCCTGTAGAAGGAAGCTAATGTGCTTAAGGAAGCAGAAAGAAATTGAGAGAGAGAGAGAGAGAGAGAGAGACTGACTTTGGGATCCAACATTGTTTGACTTCTACTCTAAACCTTCAAATCATGTGATCCAATAAATTCTTTTTGTGACTTGGGTTGACCTGGGTTCTGTCATTTGAAACTGATAAGGATCCGGGCCGATCTGGGAGTTTTCCATGGGTGGCAGAAATCTAGTCTGTTCGTGCTCAGGAGACCCCTGGGTGGTGTATGGAGGTACGGCTGAACGCCAGGCGCTGTCGTTGGAGACCTCAACAAAGATCGGTGGGCCCAACCTTGTAGAGAGGATAGCCCCAGGCTTTCCAATAGGCTGAGTGACCACCAGGAAGTACAGCCATAGTTCACCAAGTGGTCAGCCAAATTGATTTGGTTTGGACAGTTAACATAACGTGACATTTTTTATACTTGAGAGTCATGGAAGAAATCATACTGATGACCCCCCCCCCCTTAAATCTTATGATCATCATCCTGGTCACCTCCATCATCATCACCTCCCCACCTGCCCATATGGGAGATACCAACAGCCATGTTGAGGCCCACCCTTGTCTCATTTTTCCTCACCAAGGACTAAAACAGCGCTGAGTCTTTTCCTACCCAGAGTCACCTTGTTATACTTTGATGTTAGGCAGAGAACATTTTCAGATCTAGATCTGAAATAATTTGTTAATCACATCCTTAGCTGCGGAGGTAATGGAGCAAAGGTGATCTAAGAACAGATGAAAGCAGACAAGCTAAGTGACTTCAAATGTTAACAAAAGGCCAGCAGTGAGTGATACAAGGAGAAATCAATCAGCAGATTCGACAACACGGCCCATGACCCGCGAGTCAGAAATAATTTCAGACTTCCAATATGTGGGAGAGGCTCTGACCAGGGCGGGCTCGCCTAGAAAACTAAGTTCTATGTCACACTTGGAAGGAGTTGAAGAATCACTTAATTCGCTAGTAAAATGGGCCAACAGGGCATAGTAAACACAGTCGTGACCATTCACAAGTAAACATTTCTTGAGCATCCTTACATGCGAGCTTTTGCCTGGGTGCAAAAACGAATCAAATACGTAGCCTGTCCTCCAAGCTTGTTGTCCGGAAGAGGAGATGGGCAGGTGCAGAAATGACTTCAACTCTCAGTAGAAAGTGGTAAGTAGCACAGGGGACAGAGATATTATTCTGTAGTATTGTGTTAAAATGCTAAAAAAGAGGAATAAGACGGTCTCCTGGGTTGGGTTAACAAGAGAGAGTTAACCCACTGCAAGTTAAGTCCACTGCAAGAGCGACCTCACATGGGAAAGGGAATGAAGACATTACTTAATGCCTCAAAACCTCAAATCTGATGCCGGCTGGGAATTTAAGAAATGGACAAGGAGTAAAACTAGGGGAGGAAAATGCAAGCGACGTTTGTGACAAGCTGCTGTTCGTTTGCATACAGCTGGAGCTTCCGGTGACGGTCTTAGCAGCCATGGGCAGGGTCATGGGAGGGACTTAGGAGGAGCATGGGCCATGCAGGTTTTGGTGTGTAGGCTACTTCAACTGGACTCTGGACTAGAAGAGGCCGGCCCTAGCACCTAGCACCTAGCACCACGCATGGGATAGCAGGGGTCTTTAGCAGATGCCCCAGGGCTGTGGGAGCTTCAGGCAGCGGGACCAGCCAGAGTCCTGGATCCTTTGGGGGACGGGGGAGAGGCTTCCCTAGGCAAATCCTGCAGATGCTAGAAGCACAAGGACAATTTGCTGAGTTTCCTTTCCTTCTGCCAGCTCTGCAGGCTGGGACTTTAGCTTCAGCTAAATTCGAGTGTATGTGGTTTTTTTTTTTTTAATTAAAAAAAAATTTTAATGTTAATTAATTAATTTATTTTTAAGAAGTGTTTATTTACTTATTTTTGAGAGAGAGAGAGAGCGAGTGAGCACAAGCTGGGGAGGGGCAGAGAGAGAGGGAGACACAGAATCGGAAGCAGGCTCCAGGTTCTGAGCTGTCAGCACAGAGTCCGATGCGGGGCTCCAACTCACAAACCGTGAGATCATGACCTGAGCTGAAGTGGGACGCTTCACCGCTTCACCGACTGAGCCACCCAGGCGCCCCGCGAGTGTGTTTTTCTAGGGCAGTGCTTCTCAAACTGTAATGTGCACACGAATCACCCGGAGATTTTGTTAAAAGTGCAGATTCTCATTCACTTAGTGTGGGTTGGACCATGCTTTGGGTAGGTCCCACCCAGACCTCCTGAGTTGGGATCTGCATTTTAACAAGATTCCCTGTGCAATCTGGGGGCATGTTAAATTTGGAGAAGCGATGCTCTAGATCACGAGGGTTTTAGCTTTTAGCATTAAAGGCTTATGTGGTTGGCACAGATGGAATGAATTCCTTTTTTTTTTCTTTTAATGTATGTGCGGCTGTTTGTTTGTTTAGAGAGTCCGAGCAGGCTCCACCCTGTCAGCGCAGAGCCCAACCCAGGGCCCGATCTCACGAACCTTGAGATCGTGACCTGAGACGAAATCAAGAGTCGGATGCTCAACCGACCAAGCCACCCACGTGCCCCTTGAGTTCCTTTCCATTCGCCTTGTTTTGAGCGGCCTCAGAGCCAAGGGACTGAACTGTAGAGGATTGTTGTCAACTAAGGGCGATCTGGGTCCCCAGGGAACATTTCGCAATGGCTGGAGATGCATCTGATGGTCACAACTGGGAGGAAGCTACTGGGATGCAGCAGGGGCAGGCCAGGCTGCTAAACATCCCATGATGCCCAGGGCGGCCCCACAGCTGAGAAAGTTAGTAGCACCGAGATCAAAAACCCTCCTGTGGAGGGATCGGCCTTGAATTTAGATGGCTTATCCAAATGTGGTCAGTCCCATTTGAAGTCTCAAGTTAGCTTTTATTATTTATAATTTATCAATTATAGAAGTCAGATCATGGCCAAACACTGGATTCACCCATGGACAGATGATAGGTTCCATAATACAGAAAAAGATCAAAAAGGAACAGGCACTCTTATAACATGACACCTACCTGCACTGAGGTGTAGAAATAATGCAACCAAATTATTACCCACTCGAGGGGCGCCTGGCTGCCTAAGTCAGTTAAGCCTCTGACTCTTGGCTTTGTCTTGGGTCACGATCTCACGGTTCGTGAGATCAAGCCTTGCACTGGGCTCCACGACGACAGCATGGAGCCTGCTTGGGATTCTCTCTCTCTCTCTCTCTCTCTCTCTCTCTCTCTCCCTCCCCCACTCATGATCATATTCTCTCTCTCTCTCTCTCTCTCTCTCTCCCTCCCCCACTCATGATCATATTCTCTCTCTCTCTCTCTCTCTCTCTCCCTCCCCCACTCATGATCATATTCTCTCTCTCTCTCTCTCTCTCTCTCTCTCAAAATAAGTAAAATTAAAACAAAATTATTGTCCATTTGAGGCATAAGAAGGCAGTTTAAGCGGCCTGCATTTATAATACTCTGTTGCTAGGGATCAAGATTGTTTGGGAAATTTTTAACAGTTGGAAGGACACATGCAAATTCTCAGGCCCCATCCCTGACCTTCTGAACCAGAAGCTTTAGGGTTAGGGCCCCGGAATTCAGTCTTTAGAGGCTTTCCAGGTAATGCTGATGCCCACTCTGGTTGGAGAACCACTGCCTTAGGAGAAAGGCTGAGCTGTTAGGGGTCTGGCTAGAACATAAAGAGGGAGTTGAGATCTTGGGCTGAGACTGAGCCAATGAGGAATTGGGGAGGACACATTTTGAACCACAATTCCCTTGGATTTGAGCTTGTAAGGCAAAAAGCACACTCTCTCTAATCTATATGCTTTGATGCTGGTTCTTTGATCTTATCCGAAGTGATCAACAGAAGGTTTCTCCACAACTAGGTCAGGAATGCCACCTGTGAGACAACTGTCAACTGACATTGATTTTAAGATGTGTCTCGATTGCATGAATGCATCAAATCTGGATGCATTAAAATGAGGGGGGAGAATGTTCATTTAGAATAAATGTATTAGGGTAATTTTCAGACTTCACTTTCTTCCTGGGAGTTTGGTCAGGGGAGAGGGTTCATATTAAACTGGGGAATTTGTTATTGGAGTATCTTTCTGATGACATTTGAGCTCACTGCTGGACAACGAGACTGAATGTGAAATGGGAAGCAGATTTTCAGCTTTGGGTTCAGGGTGGCGTATCAGAATTAGGTTTAGCTGTGAATGATAGAAACCCCAAATAATCGTGGCTTCAACACGATGGAAGTCTATTTCCCTCTCACAGAAGTCTGGAAGTAGGGGCTGCTTGAATGTAAAAGTGAGTTAAGCATCAAGGACTGGGTGTCCTCTCTCCTGCTGCTCGGCTGTTTTAAGTGTAGGGCCCCATGGTTCAATATAGTTGCTTGAGTGCCAGCCGTTGTGTTCACATTCCACTCATGGAGAGGGCTGAGGGCCAAGTTCAGGGGAACTCTGGTCAAATCAAGGAGGGTGCCTGCAATGCAGATAGAGTACGAGTGGCCAGTGAGGTGGCCATTTGGGTCGGGGCCACGGTGGTCTTTTCTTGCCACGTGGATTTACTCTGCGTTCCTTAGAAACGTTCTCTGGGAAGATCCATCCCACAAAAAACACGTAGCATTTCTCAGCGCCTCACTGTTTCGAACTAAAACATCGCCTTTCTTTTCAGTAAGTCCTAAACAATGCTGGGGAAATGCCTCATAACACGGCAAACACCGTTTTCTCACCCACTCTGTCCTGGATGCTGTCTGTTCGCCCTTCAGACTCTGTTCCCACCCTGCCTGCATCACGGAGGCCGGCCTCTGCACCTGCATCCATAGGATCCCTTACCCTCTGGCTCCCTGTTGGATTTGGCTACAGCGATGACCAGCAGGACAGAGGAGAGAGGAGAGCGAGGTCAGGGAGTTTCTCCCCCTGGGGCTGGGTGCGTCCGTCAAGCCAAGGCCACAGCTCCTGGGTCTCTCTCCTCACTGCTCTCTCTCTGGGTTCCGCTAGAGGCTTCTTTCCTTTGACTTCTCCGATGTGGGGATGGTTAACAGCTACCCACCGTTACATATTTCTTGGGATTTCCCTACACCTGCCCACCTTTGACAAAAGCCCCTTGATTCAAGTCTCCCTGAGTTTCCCAACTTGAAGGGGCCTTTCCTTCCCATTGGGATCTTGATGGATGCACACTCTGGTCCACCAGCCTCCCTCCCGAGGCGCTACATGACACTTCCTCAGGTCACTGATGACCACCACGTTGCTAGTCCGGTGGCCAATTCTCAATTCTCATCTGAGTGGACCTGTCTCAGCATGGAACATGCTGACCCCCTCTCCCCCACCCCCCAACCTCCAGACTCATCCTTGCCTTCCAGAACCTCCTCTCTCCGGGTCTCCATCCCACCTCCCAGCCACTCCCCAGTCCCCTTTGCTGGCTGCTCAGAGTCTTGCTTCCCCATCTCTTCCACTGGGTTGCCCCAGGCTAACTTTGAACCTTTTCTCTTCTCCATGCTGGCAAACGAACCCAAGCCCATCTGCCTGATGTCTAGCAAAGCAAATCACTGAGACATCAGGTTTGCAGCAAGGAAAGGGTCTATGGAGAGGCAGCCAAAGGAGGAGACTCTAGGACAGCCTCAAATCTGCCTCTGCAAAGGTTGAGATGTATTTTTATGACCAGCGAGGTTGAGTTACACACATAAAGGGCGGGGAAACAGGAGGAGGTCATGATGAAGGACGGAGCATGTGCACAGAGTGGCATATATGTAACCCACATCCCCCGTTTGCTGGAGGGAGGCGGGTGGAGACTTTGCATCAGAACCAGGCACAATTCAATCCTGCCTCCTGGAGGTTATGCCAGGACGGGGAGAAGGGCTATGGGCACTCACCAAGAGCTGGTACATACTGGATGGAGTCTTGGGCTCATTGCCTTGGGTAAGGAGTGCAAGGCCTCCCTTGTTCCTAGGCTGGAACCTTGTCGGCTGACCCTGAGTCCAGCCTTCTGCAGAGACAGCCGCTTAGTGGGGTCTGAGAAGACACAATAATAGTTGAGCAGGGAGAAACAGCTCTACGAAAAACGAGCTTTCAACTTTCCGCTGGTCTCAGCCTCGTTAACCCCACGGGACACAGTTTCAAACCCACTCCTGTGGTGATGCGGTCAGCTCCCGCGCTGGATGCGTTCGCTCTGCCTGCCATCTCCACGTGGGTGTCTTGTGGGCATCAGGACGCCACACGACCGGGCACAAACCCCTGACCTGCCCCACAGAACTGTTCCACGCCGCCTTTCCCGTCTCAGCTGGAGGCAATGTCTGCTTGCGGGTGTTCAGGCATCCCTGACCCCAGGGATCCAATCTGCCCGGAAGTCCCCTTGGCTGTCCTTTCAAATTACATCCGGAAACTGACCACTTCTCTCTGCCTCCATGGCTACCGCCTTGTCCGTGCAGCCGCCACACGTCCTCCACCTGGATGATCGCAAGGAGCTCCTTCCTCCTCGCTTTGGCCTCTGCTTCCTACCGGCTCTTCCCTGCACATCGGCCAGAGCGATCGTGTCATGTGCAAGTCACGTCACCCCAACTTTGTCTCAGAATACAAGGCAAAGCCTCAGTGTGGCAGACGGGGCCCCGCCTGGTCCAACGCCCTGTTCCCAACCCCTGTTATGTTTTCTTGTTCACTCTGCTCCGGCCACCCTGGTGTCCTGGCTGGTCCCCCAACATGCCAGGTGTACCCCTGCCTTGGGGCCTCGGCCCTGGTTGTTCCCTCTTCCTTCCCCCCCCCCCACCAGATATGTGCACGGTTGACACCCTCTTGTCCTTAGTTCTTCATTCAAATGTTACTTTCTCAAGGAATCCTGCCCCCATTTATAATTACAGCCCTTTCTCCTGACCCTCTTTCCTCTTAACCTGCTGTACTTTTTCTCTTTTCATAGCAAGTGTTACCTTCTAACATACTCTGTAACTTACTCGTTAAATGCGCTCGTCGGTCATTGATTGCCTCCTTCCTCCTTCCCACTCCCCACCGCCACTGCGCATGGACCTTGGTCAGACATCTGTTTTTGCTTTTGTTTTTTAAGTCTACTTATTTATTTTGAGAGAGTGAGAGAGCTTGCACGAGCAGAGGAGGGGCAGAAGGAGAGGGAGAGAGAGAGAATCCCAAGCAGGCTCACCACCGTCAGTGTGGAGCCTGACGCAGGCTCGAACTCACAAACCGTGAGCTCATGGCCTGAGCTGAAGTCAAGAGTCGGCCGCTTAACTGACTGAACCACCCAGGCGCCCCAGATATCTGGGGTTTTTTTTTGTGTGTGTGATGTGTTCTGAGCATTTGGAACAGTGCAGTAACATAATAAATGCTCAATCAAAGTTTACTAAATGATGATATCTAAATGCTTACTAAATGATGAGAATCTAATTGGTCTAATTCTATGCCCTATAAAGAGAAGCTTTTCCTCCTAGTCAAGTGTGTGCCAGACTAAGGGAGGGGGCTTCCAGATTCCCAGAACCACTGAGCACGCTCCTTAAGTCACTAAGGGACGTCACTGGGTTTCCGCCCAGGTGTTGCTTCTCCGCAGCCACCAGACGGTGACGTCCACCTGCCACAGCCTCCTTGTCTCTGGGTGAGGGGGAAGCTGGAGGTCCTCTCTGGCCTGGCTTGGTTCACCTGCTTCTCTGGCCCTGGTTGTTTCTACCCTGGGGCTAGGTCGATTTCCCCCGGTTCTTCGAGGAGGTGCCGGAGGATGAATGAACTGGTGTGTGGGGTCGGGGAGAGAGGTGAAATACCTGAGGTGGGAAAGCCAGTGAGATCACCTGGCCCGGGGAACCCAGACTTCGGGGGGTGGTCAGGACCTGCTCGGTGGTTCTGGGAATCAGGGAGCCCCTCCTGAGCCCCGAAGGCAGAGGATTCAGAATTTGAGCCCATGTCCAAGATCAGCAGTGACAGTGGAAGAAGGGACAGGGCGGGCCCAGTGTTGTCCGGGTGAGCGTTGTCCATGGTGGCAAGGTGATCGGTCGACGTGTCACCAGTCACGGTGATGCCACTAGCGAGGGCCTCTGCAAGGCCCTAACTCCGAGCCGCCAATCCAGGAACCTGTTCAGGTGTCCACACACCTTCCCTCACACTTGCTGTTCCGGGTGGCAAAGCCACTGGGAGGGGGCCTTCTGTTCAAGTGCCCAAGCCCTGCCCTGGCACTGGCTGCCAGTCAAGTCAAGGCTCCTCCCACCTCCTCCCTGGTGGTCCAGGCCCTCCAGGAGCCACCGGTGTCTACCCGTCCCTGTTTCAGCTTCCCAAGCCTGCTCTGAACTTGCCACGATCCTGGTGGCTTAAAAGAACACACTTGATTCTCTTACAGCATGGGAGGCGGCAGAAGTCCCAAGTCAGTTTCACCGGGCGGAAATGGAGGTGTATATAGTCAGGGCTGCGCTCCCCTCTGGAGGCCCTGGGCAGAATCTGTCTCTGGCCTTTTCCAGCCTCTTGAGCTGCGTTGCTTGGCTTGTAGCACCTGCCTCTGTCTGCAAAGCCAGCAGTGTCACTGCAGTGGTCACTTCCCTTTCTTTTTCGGCCGCAAGCTGTCCTTCGCTTCCCTCTTGTAATAAAAGGCACCGTGTGACTCCATTTAGGACCCGCCTGGATCATTTAGGATAGGCTCCCCGTCTCAAATTCCTGTTTTAATTACCTCTGTCACATCTCTGTTGCCACATTAGGTGACATTCACAGGTTTCTAGGGATGAGGACTGGGTAACTTTGGGACGTTTCAGCTTTTACCACGGTCTCCATCATCGCAACCACTTGCCCTGACACCTGCCCTGACCTCCCATGAGCCCCCAAGATGACAAAGGTGGGGTGGTCCTTTTGTTGTGCGGGGCTGTTACCCCAGGGACCCCGTGTGGGTGGTCCCTTGGTGGCTGGGGTCCCCCCCCAGCTCTGCCATGTCCCACCACAGACCCCACAGACCCTCCTCTCTTCCTCCTGCTGCCGGCTGCAGAAGTAAGCACCCCTCTCCCTGTGAAGCCCCAGGCAGGGACCTTCCCTGAGTAGGGCCGGAGCAGCATCTTTTCCAGTGAAATCCTCCAATAACCCACCTCCTCCTGGTCCAACTGCTGTGGTGGAGCTCCCCCCGCTGGGGAGGAGTGGTATTACACCTAAGTCTTACAAAAAGTCCCTACGTATTTGTGTCCTTTTCAGCGAAAGAAAAGGGAGGCCCAGGGAAATTAAGATATTTGTTCTTAGTGGCAGAGCTCGGAATTGAAAAGTCCATTTGCTCTTTGTACCACAATGCGCCGTCTTTGTGAAGCGAGAGTATGTGGGGTTGAAAGACACAAAAACACTACGGCAAAAAGCTACAGCCCTGGAAGACAAAGCTCTACCCTTCCTGGGGTGGAGGCGGGAGGGATACCCAGAGGCGGGGTGGCAGGGGGCTTATCCTGAGACCCCTGTGAAGATACAGGGAGAAGTTGGTCATACGCAAGCCGAGTAGAAGAAACCGACCCCGCTGACACCTTGCTCTTGGATCTAGCTTTCCAAGCTGTTGTTCGAGGTACCCAGTTTATGGTGCTTTATCATGACAGTCTGAGCAGACAAATACACCCAGGCAAGGGCCTGACTCGGCAGAGACAGGCGGGAACTTCCTGGGGAGGTGCAAATGTTCCATATTGTGATGGGATGAGGATTACGTGGGTGTATCCACTTGTCAAACTTGTCCAGCTAAGATTTGTGCATTTCAGCACATGTGTCTTTTCCCTCTAAGAAGGAACCGTAAACAATAACGATGATTATAAGTGAGTGCAGGTGCAGAGTGGGTGGGGGGGGGGAGGTGGATGATAAAAGAAGGCAGAATGTTGATAAATGTTAAAGCTTGGTGATGAGTACAGAGGAGTTCATGATACAATTTTGTTTACTTTGTGTCTGTCAGACGTTTTCAAAGATCAAAAGTCTAAAATAAAAAGGTAAAGCACATGGAAGTGATGCTCTCTTCTCTCTCTTCTTTTCTCGTGGTGGACTTCCTGGCTCTCTTTTCTGTCCTTCCATGGGACTGGTTGAGGTGTGGAAAGATTCTGAGATTCAGGCTTCATGGATGACTTGTTGCTGTGGTTCCATAGAGCTGATATATCATGGAGATTAAGCATTCAGTCTTTTTTTTTTTTTTAGTTAAAAATTTTTTTAATGTTTATTTTTGAGAGAAAGAGGGAGAGAGAGAGGAACAGGGAGTTGAGGGAAACGAAGATCCAAAGCGGGCTCTGTGCTGACGGCAGAGAGCCCGATGCAGGGCTTGAACCCATGAACTGTGGAGAACATGACCTGAGCTGAAGTCAGATGCTTAACCGACTGAGCCACCCAGATGCCCCAGGCACTCAGTCTTTGGAAGACCGAGTTGGAATCCCAACTGCCACTAACTAAGAATTTGTGTTAATCATTTGGCTTTTTTAATTCTCTGTTTCTCATCTACACAGTGGAGTTAATAACAGCTACTTCATCAGGGAAGTTAAAAAATATTAAACATAACAATGTATACAAATCACTGAGCATGCCTTTAATGCAAGTAACAGAAAACCCAAGTGAACTGGTTTAAACAATAAAGGAAGTCTATTGACTTGTGTTTAAGAAAAAGATTATCGGCTTTCAGGTAGGGTTTGATCCAGAGGCACAGCTTATTATTATTATTATTATTATTAATTCAGAAAGCCTCCATATCTCTGTATACCTCTTACCATATTTTATTCCAGATATTTAAGATTTTTCTTCTTTTCTTTTTTTCCCCCGGCTTATCTATCTGAGAAGAGATTTTACACATAGGCAAGATCAAGCGGCCTCGTTTTCATTTCCTATACTCTCCTGCTTGCAAACTGCACTGTTTTTGTTTTTTTCTGTTTATGCTCTGCACCATAATTTCCTTCCTTCTGTTCTCAAATATGTCAAACTCAGTCCTGCCTCTTTGCCCTTGTTTTAGCTGCTTTCTCTGCCTGGCTTGAGTTTTCCTTGATCATCTTAGGGCTGACTTCTTCATATCACACTTCAGATATCCTCTCCTGTGTATACAGCGCCTTTCCTGACCACCCTGTCTCAAATTCAGACCCTGTTTCCTTTTATTCTCTTGCTTTCTTTTCTTCATATTCATTACGACTATCTTTTTTTCCCCCTTGTAATTTGTTAATTGGCTGCATCTGTCTCCTCCCAGGGGCTTGTAAGTGTCGAGAGGCAGGGACCTTGCCTGTCTGACTTTTGCCTGTCCCTGATTTTTGCGTCTGAAACATTAAACATACGCAATAGACATCCTGCTGAATGAATGAATGGAAAGCAGGGAAGAAAGTATTACCTACCTCATAAGATTGCTAAGAGGGTTGAATGCAAAGATGCATTTAAAAGGAAAGGTACAGCCTAGGGAATCGAGTCAATAATATTTTGGTAATCTTGTATGGCGACAGATGGTGACGACACTTACCGGGATGAGCATTTCGTAACGTACGTAATGGTTGAATCACTATACTGTACACCTGAGACAGGTATAATATTGTGTGTCAATTGTACTTCAATAAAAATTAAACCAGAGTGCTTGGCCTGAGACCTGCGTTGAGATGCATTGTTGTTGCTACTGTTGTCAATATCCCTGCTTCTGGGTGCCTTTCTCCAACATGCTCTCTTTCAGATGGAAATTACTCCCAGGCCATGACCCAGTTGAAAAGTGGGAAAGTCCCTCAGTCGGCCAGCTGGCTTTTTTCATCTCACCCAAGCTACGGAAAGCCGAAAGCCGTCGATGTGATTTATTTCCCTTAGGGGATGGAATTCATCAGTAGCTTTTGCCCTTGGAAAGTCTCCTGGGCTGGGTTGGAACGAAATGTGGGAAGCTCAGATGGTCTGGATTTCCTTGTCAAGGTCTTCAGAGACCAGTGAGAGCTTCCTCGCTTCACTGGCCAAATAAAAGCGTGAAAATTAAAGTAAAGATGTGCTTGTGGGAAGGTGGCTAGAAAAAGTCTGGCTTCTCCCAAAGGTTTAGCCCTTCCTGAAAGAGCCTCTTCTTTGGGGGCAAATCTCTGCACAAGTCCATTCTCAGAGTTTCTTGAGCCAAGAGAGCAGTAATATCATTCTCAGACCTGGTAGCTAGGGCCCCTGCCCTGGGGTGAGGACTGCAGACCGAGGATGTGCCTGTTTGGTGCCTGTGGTCCCACCTTCTGCAATTTCCTTGTCCTAATGGCCCTGGGTCATTTCCAGGGCCCATGCAGATTGCTTGCCCAGGTTTAGCCTCTTGAGTGAAGGTGAGGGGTGCCCCATGCTGGGTAGAGTGGGAAGGCATGAATGGAGCTCAGTGGCTCAAGGGGTAGGCTGTGTTAGGCACCATTGACGTGTCTCCCCAGATTCTTGGGGCCCCGCCTATGTCCTGGCCCCTCAGCAGTTGACTGCATCGTGGCCAGGTCTCAGGTGAGCCAGGTGTGATTTCTATCCCTGGTTTGCTCCCAGTCTACCATTCACTCATTCATCTACCTAATTATGTCTCCTTATATCACATCTGGAAGATTTGCAGTCTCTGATGGTCACCTTTCTGCCACTTGGAATGCACCTGACTTTGTTGTACTTACCACTGGGCAGGATGCATCAGTTGAAGTCCATCCTAAAAGTCAGGACAAAGGCAAAATAAGAATGATTTTTGGATTAAATGTGATTTTTTTTTTTTTAATTTGAGAGAAAGAGAGAGGGGGTGGGGAGAGAGAGTGCTAACGGGGGAGAGGGGCAGAGGGAAAGTAAGAATCTCAAGCAGGGTCCATGCTCAGTGTGGAGCCTGACTCGGGCCTTGATCCTATGACCCTGGGATCATGAAATGAACTGAAATCAAGAGTCAGACGCTCAACCAAATGAGCCACCCAGGCACCCCTGATTTCTGTTAATATAGCTGAGACATAGTATAGGGGCCGAGGGCAGACCACCCCAAAATGTGCCACTTTGGCATATTGATAATTTAATTTATTTTAATTTTTGTTTTTAGTTTTCAAAAATTAAAAATTAAAAAAAAAATGTTTATTTTTGAGAGAGATTGAGAGAGCGAGCAGGGGGAGGGGCAGAGAGAGAGGAGAGAGAGAATCCCAAGCAGGCTTTGGGCTGTCAGTGTGCAGCCTGACTTGGGGCTCAATCTCATGAACCGTGAGATCACGACCTGAGCCAACATCAAGAGTTGGACACCCAAAGGAATGAGCCACCCAGGCGCCCCTAGTGTTTTTAAGTTTTAATTTTTATAGATTTTATTTTAAGTAATCTCTACACCCAGTGTGGGGCTTGAACCCATGACCCTGAGATCAAGAGTCCCATGCTCCACCGACTGAGCCAGCCAGGCTTCCTGGCATATTGGTTATTTTAAATAAAAGTTACCTGTGCATGAAAGACAGTCGGACCCTCCTAGTTCCCCCACCCCCCTCAAAGCAGGAGATAAATCTCCCATGTGAAAGATACCCTCAATGTCCTAGGAGGTAAAGAGACATCCTTACCACCAGAGGTGGGAAATTTAGAGCCCAGAGGGCTATATTAACAAACATTGTTACTTTTTACCCATTTACTACCCTGGCCCAAATTCAGTTTAGAATTCTTTACTCATGGAAGCTCCCAAACTTAAGTTGTTTTTTTTTTCTGCCAATTTCTCAGGTTTTTTTGTCTTTTTGTCTAAAAAGTGTAAGAACTGCTTACCCCTAGTCGTTTCCTTAGGTCTCAATTTCATTACCGGGCTCCCATGACTGCATAATAAAATGCTGTTTTTTCCTCCTATTAACCTGTCTCATGTAAATTTAATTCTTAGTCCAGCTGGAAGACTGCAAAAAGGGTAGAGGAAGAATGCTCCCTTCCCAATGAGAGCAAAAACTGAGACATTGTTGTTTCATCCCGGCCAGGCTTCTCGAACTACCCGGAACTACCATCCAGGGGCCGGGCTGCCAGACGGGTCCAAGTGGACATTCCTGTCAAGCTTTCTAGCATCAGAAGCGGCAGAAACAACAGACTTTGGATCAAGACAGTGGTGGGTGAGAGTTCTCACTGTCCCTTACACACGGCTCTTGCACCAGTGTGTGTGTGTGTGTGTGTGTGCATGCACGATAGGGTTGTAAGGGTTAAATTGTAGTGTAGGGCTAATGCTTAGCTTGAAAAATAACAGCTTTGTGTTGACATTGAAGGTTAAGAGATAACAGCCTTGCTTTACTCTTATAAATTACGCCTCATACTCTTGTAAATTAGGCTTCACCAATTAAGGAAGCAAAAGTTCAAAGAAAAGAGCATCAGAGGCAGGGTCAAGGAGATCCACTGGTTGCAACTTAGAGGCAGAAAGTCTAAAGTAAACACCTCATTAGGCAACTGTTTCTAACTCATCTGGAAATTGTTTCTTTGTTCTGTTCCCAGGTGATGATAAAACGATGTGATCGGTTATAAAAACTCTGTACCCTGGCTGTTCGGGGCCGCACTCTTATCAAGAGTGTTGGTCCCGATCGGTCGGCCTTGCCTCTCATTGTAATAAACTTTGTTGTGACTGTCACTGGTGCCCATAGCATTCTGTTTCAGGAGTCGTGTGGATGCAACATTTGGTGCGTTGGCCGGGAAAGTTAAAGGTCTGAAACAGGGCCCTTTCTGCGGATTGCTCCGCCGACCCCTGGGAAGAAGCTCGGGATTGGGAGAGGTAAGGAATTCTTGGGGCGCGCCATTTGGATGACTCAGGAGGGTCTGCTGGACGCGGCTATAGACCCAGAGTCAGGGATCCTACCGGCACGCTGGTGGACCCCATTTGGTTTGGTTTTTGTCAAGAAGGATCCTATTTTCAGGTGGCTGCCACGGGCTACTGGCCTAGAGATCTCAAATTTGTGTTTTCTTCGTGTCTTAATTGTCTTCTTCCTGTTGACTGTCTGTGTGTCCTTGTCAGTTCTGCCTATCTTTGTCATGGGTCAAAATCATAGTACCCCCGCCCCTCTGAGTCTCATACTAACCCATTTCCAGGACTATAGGAGAGCTGCCTCAGTTTTCAGCCTCCACGTTAAGAAGTCAGTCCTTCGAACTCTCTGCGAGGTGGAATGGACCAGCTTTCAGGTGGAATGGCCTCCACAGGGGACCTTTGACCTTACATTGATATATAAGGTTCATGATATTGTCTTTTCTAGGCACGAAGACCAAATCCCATATATTGGGGCATGGAGGACCCTCATCGAAAACCCTCCAGATTGGTTAAAACTTCTCCTTCCCCTTTCCCCTTGCCTCCCTAAAGTACAGGCTTTACCACTCAAAGGCAGCCCATCTGAAGCTCAAAATAAGAATCTTGACGGGACTAAGCGGCTGCCCCCTCTATCACCTGCACCAGAGGAAGAAGAAGAAACTTACCGCCCGCCGCCCTATAGTTCTCGCTCAAAAAAATACAAGTCAGGATGCTTCAGATCAGGAGGCAAGCCCGAGTCAGGACACTCCCCTGAGCCCATCTCATACCCGGTCAGGAACTCCCTTTCATCCCCCTCCCACTGCCCTACCCCTTCGTCCAGGGCCACCCCTGCAGGGTGAAGTCCGACCCTTTATGACTTATGTACCCTTCTCCACTAGCGACCTATATAACTGGAAGCTTCAAAACCCCTCGTTCTCAGAGAAACCCCAAACATTAATTTCTCTTCTTGAAACTATATTTGTGACCCATCAGCCAACCTGGGATGACTGCCAGCAGCTCTTGCAGGTCCTCTTCACCACTGAGGAGCGAGATAAGATCCGTCGTGAGGCCCAGAAATTAGTGATGGGGCCAAATGGGCAACCCACCGAGGATCCTGCTGTGCTGGAGGAAGTTTTTCCTTCCTCGCATCCTGAGAATTGCGACCCAAACACTCCTCACGGTAGGCGATCATTAACCCTATTTCGCCAGACTCTACTGGGAGGTCTCCGAGCGGCCGCCCGCCGGCCCACAAACATGTCTAAGGTAACAGAAGTAATTCAGGGAGCTGGGGAAAGCCCCTCGGCCTTCTTAGAAAGGCTCATGGAGGCGTACCGCACCTTTACCCCTATTGACCCTGAGGCACCTGAAAATAGAAGGGCATTAAATCTGGCTTTTGTCTCACAGGCAGCCCAGACATTCGGAAAAAGTTACAAAAATTAGATGGGTTTGAAGGAAAAAATTTATCTGAGTTAGTTGAAATAGCCCAAAAGGTTTTCAACAATAGGGATTCTCAGGAAGAAAGACAGACAAAAAAATTAAGCAGGGTGGTGGCAGCCGTCCTGGATGCCCGTGAGGGAAGAGGACCCAGAACGCCCAAAGAATTCTGGTCTGAACAAAAGAAAAAAGATAAACAAAGGGTTAAAGTGTCACTGGGAAAAAATCAGTGTGCATGTTGCAAACAAGAGGGACACTGGAAAAAGGATTGCCCCAACTTAGCCCAACGCAAAACTGGGCCATCCCAGGTATCTGTGATGGGAGTCGATTTCGACTGACGGGGCCGCGGCTCGGTGGCCCCTTCTGAGCCGTTGGTTACTGTTAATATAGGGGGCCAACCTAAGACCTTCTTGGTGGACACTGGGGCAACCTTTTCAGTTTTAAAACAAGATCCTGGCCCCACCAGGCAAGGGGCAACCCTGGTGCAAGGAGCAACTGGGTCCCAGACTTGTAAATGGACCACTGAACGACAAGTAGATTTAGGCCGTAAAACTGTTACACATTCTTTCCTAATCATGCCTGAGTGCCCCTACCCTGGATTACTAGGTAGAGACCTACTGCATAAACTAACGGCTTCTTTGAAATTCACTGAAGGGGGTATGCATATTAAAGTCGGCCAGGATGGCCCAACAACGGTAATGGTGACTGTGCCACTTGGGGAAGAGGGCCTGCTCACTCCAGTGCCTAATGAAAATGTTCATGCAGTCGATCCCCTCCTTAAAAGCCTCCAGGCGGATTTTCCCCAAGTATGGGCTGAAACTAATCCACCTGGGCTGGCAATTCATCAAGCTCCCATAATAGTGGAACTTAAGGCATCCGCACTTCCGGTAAGACTAAAACAATATCCCATGTCCCAGGAGGCTAGGCGGGGAATCGCTATTCACATCAAGCGTTTGCGCGACTCTGGCATTTTGATCCCATGCAAGTCGCCATGGAATACTCCGCTTCTTCCTGTCCAGAAGCCTAATTCATCTAATTTCTGGCCAGTTCAAGACCTAAGAGCAGTAAACGCCAGGGTAATGGACATTCATCCCACTGTACCCAACCCTTATACTCTCCTTAGTCTGCTTCCCCCTTCTCAGGTGTATTATACAGTTCTGGACTTAAAAGATGCCTTCTTTGCCATCCCGCTGGCCCCACAAAGCCAGCCACTATTTGCATTTGAATGGACTGATCCTGAAGAGGGAAAAGCCGGACAGCTCACCTGGACGCGACTCCCCCAGGGATTTAAAAATTCTCCTACTCTTTTTAATGAAGCCCTGCACCAAGATTTAGAGCCATTTCGGATTTCCAACCCACAGGTAACTCTATTGCAATATGTTGATGATATCTTGCTGGCGGCCCCTTCTCATTTAGAATGTCTGAATGCCACCAAAGGACTCTTGAGTCTTCTACAAAAACTGGGGTACCGAGTGTCAGCCAGAAAAGCACAGGTCTGTCGTACTGCAGTGACCTATCTAGGTTACAACCTTAAAAAAGGTAAGCGCTACCTTGGTGAACAAAGAATTCGGGCCATACTCGATATTCCTCAGCCTAAAACTCGTAAACAAGTCCGCGAGTTCCTTGGGGCGGCAGGCTACTGCAGACTATGGATACCTGGCTTTGCTGAACTGGCAGCCCCTTTGTATGCCACCCTCAAAGGGTCTCCAGAATCCTTCATGTGGGGAGAGACTCAAACCAAAGCCTTCCAAGCCTTACGAGATGCTCTCATGACCCCACCAGCCTTGGCCCTGCCAGATCCCACCAAGCCATTCCATTTGTTTGTAGCCGAAAAAGGGGGGGTAGCCAAGGGAGTTCTGACACAGCGCCTAGGACCTTGGCGCCGACCAGTGGCTTATTTATCAAAACGGCTGGATCCAGTTGCTTCCGGGTGGCCCCCATGCATTCGACAAATTGCTGCCACTGCGCTTCTAGTTAAAGATGCAGACAAACTAACCTTAGGGCAAGCATTGTCTGTCACGGGGCCCCATGAAGTGGAAACTTTACTGCGGGCTCCCCCAGAGCGATGGCTGTCAAATGCTCGGATTACCCAATATCAAGCATTGCTACTTGACCAGCCCCGAATACGTTTTTGTGCTCCCACAACCTTAAACCCAGCCACTTTGCTGCCTGAAGGACAGAATCCCCCTCTACACTCTTGCCCAGAAACCTTGGCAACGATCTCGTCCCTCCGCTCTGATCTTACGGACATTCCTTTACATGACCCTGATATCAGCATGTTTTCAGACGGCAGTAGTTTTGTGTTTCAAGGGCAAAGGTATGCCGGTGCTGCGGTGACGACAGACCGTGAAGTTTTATGGCAACAGACCCTTCCCCCAGGAACTTCAGCCCAACGCGCAGAGCTCATCGCACTAACAAAAGCCCTAAAACTTGGAAGAAACAAGTCAGTTAACATTTATACGGACAGCCGCTATGCTTTTGCAACTGCTCATGTACACGGATCCATTTATCAAGAGCGTGGTCTCCTCACAGCAGAAGGCAAGGCCATCAAAAATAAAGCTGAAATTTTAGATCTTCTAGCAGCCATCTGGGAACCTGCGAGACTGGCAATCATTCACTGCCCGGGACATCAAAAAGGCAACTCCCTAGAGGCAGTCGGAAACCGCCTGGCTGATGCAGCAGCCCGAGAAGCTGCCCTAACTAAAAGTGAAAGTGCCTTGGAGCTACCGATCTTGACAGAGCCCCTGCTTCCACTGGAGCCCAGTTACACTCCTAAAGATTTGGAGTGGATTTCCAGAAAAGGGGGAAGTAAGATGCCGGGACAAAAGTGGTTTCAGGATCCTGAAGGAGACTTAGTCTGGGTCAAAAGGCACGAGCCTAAAACCCTGGAGCCGCGCTGGAAAGGACCACACACCGTGATTCTGACTACACCCACGGCCGTGAAGGTAGATGGTGTCCGAACCTGGATTCATCACTCTCAGGTTAAGAAAAACTGCGTGAAGGCGGGAACAACCCAGACTGATGCAGAACCAGATAACAAAGAGCAATGGAAGGTTCAAAGGCATCCAGAAGATCCTTTAAAGCTAAGACTGATGCGGGAATAATAATAATTTTCTGGGTTTGTATGGTGATAAGTGTGGGGGGCTGTATGGAATTGCATCCCCTATCTTTTTGGCCATACCAATGGGAACTCAGGGACACTGTCACGGGGAAGGTGATAGCATCTAATACTTCTTCCACTGTGCCTTGTTTTTTTTTGTTTGATTTATGCGACTTGGTGGGGGACTCATGGGGGACTTTAGTTACTAATTATAAACAGCCAACGGGCTTCGCTCCTCTGGTCCCCGAAAACCCCTATATGGTTACCTATGGATGTGGACACAGGGATCAAGAACAAAAATTGGCTAACATACCAGGGTTATACAGTTGCCCTGCAAATAGAAAGGTCGAATGTGAAGGAAAAGGCCAATACCATTGTGCAAAATGGGGTTGTGAAACGCTGGCCCCCTGGCTGGCAGGACAGGGCCATGATCCCTTAATCACCCTCCTTAGAACTCCAGATCCCAAATGTAAGACTCAAGGAAAATGTAACCCAACAAAAATATGTTTAAAAAAGGTTTCTAGTTCCAGTACCTTTTCCTCTTCCTGGGACACTGGACACACTTGGGGTCTCAGGATGTATGCTCCAGGAGTTGACAAGGGCATTTCCTTTACTATACAACGGGTTAAAAGAAAAACTCCACCCAATCCGGTAGGGCCAAACAAGGATATGATTTTACACCCCCCACTCTTTCCGACTGTCCCTTCCCAACCTACCCCGCAATCGGGTGCCCCCACAAAGTTGGAATTACCAACTACAGGTCATATCCAGAACCCGTTCTCCCCTGAGACGCATTGGCTAGATGTAGTAGATTCTATGTATGCTTGGCTAAATTCATCTCACACCGAGATTGTACAAGATTGTTGGCTGTGCTTAAACCCTAAACCTCCATATTATGTGGGAGTGGCTACAAATGCTAGCATTGGACAAGACATAGAAAAGCATGTTGTGAAATTGCTAAATCCAAGCACGACATTGTGCCCTTGGGGTTCACGACCAATTCTAACCCTAGGAGACCTCCAAGGGCAGGGTTGGTGTATAGTGTCTCAAGAATATAATTGGCAGAACTCCCCTTACAAAAACTCTTGTGCAGAAGTGTATATTCCAAGTAGTTCAGATACTGATAGCGCCCAAAATATAGCATACCGAGCCCTTACTGGAGCCTGGTTTGCTTGCTCATCAGGAATTACCCCCTGCATTGCAGCCGCATACTTTGGGGTCGGCACCCAAGAGATTTGTATCCTAGTTCATATTCTCCCACAAATATACCTATATAGCGGAGAAGCAGGGAGAGAACACTTACGTCTATTTGAAGGACATTCCAGGGTAAAAAGGGCAGCACCAGTCCTCATTCCACTCCTAGTGGGACTGGGAATTGCAGGATCCACAGCTATTGGAACTGCTGGACTCATTGTGGGGGACCAAAATTTCAAAACTGTAAGCAAGCAAGTGGACCGAGACCTAGGCTACTTGGAAACTTCAATTTCTCGGCTAGAACACCAAGTAGACTCTTTAGCCGAGGTTGTATTACAAAACAGAAGAGGGCTTGATTTACTCTTCATGAAGGAGGGGGGGCCTCTGCGTGGCCCTCGGAGAAACATGCTGTTTTTATGCGAACAATTCCGGAGTAATCCGAGACACTCTCAGTTTGGTCAGGGATAATCTTAGGGCCAGGGAACGTGCCAGGGAAGCCAGCAATAATTGGTATCAGAGTTTATTCTCTTGGTCCCCCTGGCTCACATCATTGCTTACAGCCATAGCTGGGTCACTGCTATTGTTACTTCTCGGGTTAACTATTGGCCCGTGCATTATCAATTGGTTAGTACAATATGTCAAGAAGCGAGTTAGTGAAATAAAAATTATGATGATCAGGTCCAATTATATCCCCTTAGTTCCTAATGATGAATCAAGGGATTGATTCACTGACAAGAAAAGGGGGAAATGTAAGGGTTAAATTGTAGTGTAGGGCTAATGCTTAGCTTGAAAAATAACAGCTTTGTGTTGACATTGAAGGTTAAGAGATAACAGCCTTGCTTTACTCTTATAAATTACGCCTCATACTCTTGTAAATTAGGCTTCACCAATTAAGGAAGCAAAAGTTCAAAGAAAAGAGCATCAGAGGCAGGGTCAAGGAGATCCACTGGTTGCAACTTAGAGGCAGAAAGTCTAAAGTAAACACCTCATTAGGCAACTGTTTCTAACTCATCTGGAAATTGTTTCTTTGTTCTGTTCCCAGGTGGTGATAAAACGATGTGATCGGTTATAAAAACTCTGTACCCCGGCTGTTCGGGGCCGCACTCTTATCAAGAGTGTTGGTCCCGATCGGTCGGCCTTGCCTCTCATTGTAATAAACTTTGTTGTGACTGTCACTGGTGCCCATAGCATTCTGTTTCAGGAGTCGTGTGGATGCAACAGGGTAAATTTCCAGAAGCGGGGTTGCTGAGTCAAAGGGATAGAAGCACTTATGGTTGACCAGTTGCTGGTCAACTCTAGTTGATCAGTTACACCACAGTTACGCCTGTTACACCATAGTTCCCCCCACCCCACCCCCCTGTCCCAGCACAATGTTATTGTTGGCTTGTACAAGACACCAGTTTTATGTTATTAATTTCATCCTCTTGCTCCCTGCTGATTTATTCTTCATATGTTCCTTTAGATATATGGTTCCTTGAAAAATATTTAGTCTCTGTGTGTGCTTTAGAATCATACACAAGGTATTAGGATATATATTTCCCTTTTTCTTCTGCCAAGATGGCAAACGGGCATGGGGGCTGGCTCCCTTAGCCAAAACCAGTCTGGCAAAGCCACAGATCTGAGAGAGAAGCTTGGATCTGAAGCACAAACAAAAGAACCTCTGTAGGGCCCTGCAGGGAAACAGGGAGCTGATCTCGACTGGACTGGAGGGGGTGGTTGTCAAAGACGGGGAGAAGGGGCTGGCCGTGCCCTGGAGTGGAAGACTGCCCCCTTTTGGCAATGACTGGATAGGTTGGCAGGAAGCTTCTTGAACTCTCTTCTTCCTCTCCCTTTGCTTCCTCCCCGGAAGCCAGAGCTGAGGGGCTTAAGTTCTGGTGGTAAATATTAGGACTGTCCAAAGGCCTGCTGGGGTGAGGAATTGTTGGAAACAATGCAGAATGCTCAGCTACCCTCAGGCCTTCATTCTTTCCTCTCCTTTTCCACCTAACCGGCAATCCCAGAGGTGGTCGATTTTAATCTCGGGATGTGCCTGCCAGCGCTGCTCCTCCCAGATGTTTAATGAGGAGATCCTGATCAGAATATCCTTTCAGGGGCGCCTGGGTGGCTCAGGCGGTTAAGCGTCCGACTTGGGCTCAGGTCAAGGTTCTGTAATGACAGCACAGAGCCTGGAGCCTGCTTTGGATTCTGTGTCTCCCTTGCTCTCTGCCCCTCTCGCGCTCTGTGTGTCTCTCTCTCTCAGAAATAAATAAATATTTAAAACAAAGAAGAAGAATATATCCTTTCAAATTGTTATTCAGTGTGAGGTTGTAGAAGCAACCTTCTCAGGAATGGAAGGCCTCCTAAAGTTTGCACACAAAGACTTACACTGAACATACTCTGGGAATACTCAGTTCAGGAATGCCAGGTCTTTACTGGAGGGAGAGGTGTAACAGAGCAAGTAGGTCCCTCCCTTCCTTTCCTCTAGAGGAAGACACTGAGGAGAGAAAAGCCCTGGGAGAGCATTTAATTGTGGCTTTTTCCAAAGGGCAACTTTGGAGCTTCTCTTGAAACCGAAAAGCAATTATGGAGGAACGATGTGGTCCATCCTTCCTCCGGCAGGCAAAAATTTTACCTACGCGGTAGTCAGTCTCTTACCGTAAATCAAAGGACAGAAGCAGATTGCTAATTACGAAGTTGTAAAGGGCGTCTGTCTTTCCTCAATACAGGCTCAGCTAGCGGTTCCCAAAGTGGGGTCCAGCGACTAGTGTCGTTAGGTTCCCATCTGCCATGAGGTACCTCGTACAGAGAGTGAGAGTAAGCGTTTAGAAATTTCAAAGCAATTTGATGGGGTGGTTTTGTGTCCACTGAATCGAATAATAAAACATTTGGCTTCGTATTTCATATGTCTTTTATTTTGCAAAAGTAGTGATCTGAGACGGATCAAAGACAAGAAGAACTGGTCCTTCACCAGGGATGGTTTGAGAAGCACTCCGTTAGACCAGAAAGGAGCGAACTTTTCCTGTAAGAGGCCAGACATTCTTTGTCACACTATTCAGTTCTGCTACTGGAACATCAAAGCAGTCAGACACAAAACGTAACCCAAAAGTCAGGGTAGTGTTACAATAAAACTTTATTTATTGCCACTAAAATTTAAATTTTGGAGCATTAAAAAAATTGGGGGGACCATTTAAACATTTTTTTAAACATTTCTTCATTTTTGAGAGTGAGAGAGACAGAGCACGAGCTGGGGAGGGACAGAGAGAAAGGGAGACACAGAATCCGAAGCAGGCTTCAGGCTCTGAGGCATCAGCACAGAGCCCGATGCGGGGCTCAAACTCACAGACCATGAGATCATGACCTGAGCCAAAGTTGGACGCTCAACCGACTGAGCCACCCAGGCGCCCCTGGTGGGGGGGCATTTTAATGTGTCACAAGATATTGTTCTTCTTCTGACTTTTTCTCCAACCACTTAAAAATGAAAAAACCATTCTTAGCTTGTGGACAGCAGATAGATTTGGCTGGCAAGCTGCGGTTTGCCAATCCTTGGATTAGGCTATATCATCTCTGAGAATTAGCATCTGTTTTAGGGAGAGGAATGTTTGCATGTGTTTGGTGATGCTAATTTTCTTTTAAGTAGGAAATATATTCATGGGGCTAAACACTTTTTAATTAAAAAATGAGATATTGAGAAATCTCCCTTGCACCCCATCTGTCCCCATCCGTCTCCCTGCCAGCCCGGCTCCCTATATAGGTAATCATTTAAATTAGCTTCTTGTGTGTTAAGTGTTTCTGGCAATATTAGCAAATGTGCATTCACACTTGCACCCTTGCCTATGTAAGTGTAGCACACTGTTTACACTGCCTTCTACCTTATTCTTTTCACTTGCCACCCCATCCTGGGGGTTTTCCATACTGCAACAGAGGAAGCTTCTCTCATCGAGCAGATGTTGTCTATTGCAGGTTGAGGACGTATCATTGTTTATTTAACGAGTGCTCTCTACATGGACACGCGTGTTATTTGCAACCCAAGTCAAAACAATGTGGCAACGAAAAACTCGCTCATGAATCACCGGGCACGCGCTTGTGCGTGTGTGTGCACATTCATAGGGCAAATTTCCAGAAGCGGAGTCACTGAGCCAGAGGATAAATGCATTTATCGCTCTGACAGCTATTGCCAAGTGGCTCTCTGTGGGCATTTTGCTCTCCCACCGGCCACCGATGAGGGCTGGCTTCCCCGGGGAAGCCTTGCCAATGGAACAGGTGGTCACACTTCAGGATTTTTGTCCCTTCTGACAGATAAAAACGGTACCTCAGTGAAGCTCTAATTTGTAGTTCTCTTATTATGAGCGAGAGTGAACACAAGGGTTACTGCCTGCAAACGAAGTTTTTTTGTGCAGAATTAGACAAGGTCACCCCTTCCGGGCAGATGTGTTGCAGAAAGGCACCCCCTCTGGGTGAACGCAGTGCTGGCTGAGCTGTGTGTCGGTAAGGCTTCCACGGTGCCCCCTAAGTGGGGTGCCTTTGTGTAGGGGTCCACACCCAGCAGCCCTGAGGATTCAAGAAACAGGTGGGGCTGTAGCTGGTCCAGTTGGGAACAGCCCAGCAGAACCCCGAACCTTGGATGACTGGAAGGGAAGAAGCATCCAGGTGAGGGTAGGACCAGCTACCTACTTTGTGGGTCCCAGTGCAAAATAAAATGCGGGACCCCTTGTTATTAAGAATTTGGAGATGGCTGCGGCAGGGCATTAAACTAGGTGCGGTCCCCTTCCAGGCACTGGAGGTGGCGTGCCTATGGAGCTGGCCCTGGGGAAGCGGGTAGTGCCCTGAGTGTCCACTGGTGGTCAGAATTACACCGACCCTCTTCACCAGGCTGGCCACACAGGAGAGGAATGTGCTACACAGAGGATGTGGGCTACACCTCCCTGGAGCAGGACCGGTGCCCATTTCCTCCCGGCAGGCCACCAGGAGCTGCTCGCGCCAAGGGAAGGAGAGGCATTCTGCTGGGTCACGTGGGTGGTAACAATGACACCTGCTGACAAACCAGTCCCAGCGCTTTACGTCCATTGTCCCTTTTAATGCTCCAGCAAGCCTGGGCGGTTGGTACCAACGTTGTCTCCGTTCGGATGAAGAAACTAAGGCTCAGGTTGGGGTACAGGGGGCATCTGACTCAGCCAGCGTGACTCCAGCCTGTGTTTCGAACCCCTTACTCTGTATCGCCTCGTACCGGTTTGTTCGCACGCTAACAGCACGCACACGCACACACACACCCCTACACCCACACAGTTGACCCATGAATCGCTCCATTCAGACGAGGCTTCCAGGAATGGGGCTGCTACTGCTAAGCAGGAAGTTGGGCTTGGAGACGGTAGAAATTGAGAAATCTACTGCCCAAGGAAGCCGGAGGAGAGGGGCCAAGGCACACATGGCCCAGGCTGTGGGCTTCTCACTCTGGACAGAAGACTTCTGTCTGAGGATAGAGGGCTCCTGGCTTGTCTCTAGAATGGAAGAAGGGTGTACCCTTCTTTGCCAGGGAGCTCAGTCAGGGTAGGGAGTGGGGCGCTAGAGAATGAAACTCAGTATTGGGTGGTGAGGCTTCCAGGGTGAGGGGGCTCTCAGCCCCCGGGGGGCCCTCCCTGGGCACCACAGAGTGTTACCACATTGGCGCTTTTGGGGGGAGGTGTTCTGGTTTGTGGCAAAACAGAGGCAGCTGTTTTATCACGGTGACCGCAGTTGACTCCTACAGTGGTCCTGTTAAGTTGAAAGGATAAGAAAGAAATACCAGATGGGGGTTTGTTTTAATATTCTACGATTTTGTTTTTGTGGGAACCCTGGGGGAGAAGACACAGCCCCTGTCTTCCAGAAGCTTCTAATCTGAGACAAGTGCCTATGCTCCAGATGTTTCTGACTGATGGGGAGACAGAATTCCTGCCCTTGGGAAGCTAGCTCCGGTCTGATGGGGACGCACAGCAGCCAAGCATGGGGACGCTGTGCTGAAGGCCTTCCTAACAGCTGTTGCCTCTTTCTTCTTGCTAATAGATGTGTCCAGGTGCAAAGTTCCCCCGACCCCCACCTCCTTTTTTTAGGCCACGATGCTTGGAGCTGTAGCATGAGTCCTGGCATCGTGAGTGTAGAGATGGCCACTATGGCCAGCTCTTGGACTGCCCTCTTCCCAAATTCTTGTCATGCTAGAGTCAGACTTGCCCGTTATCCAACCCTCTTTTTGCCAGGCACTTTGTCTTGCAACCAAAAGTCTGCTAAAGATACATACGTGACTCCATGAAGAGGTCACGATAGGGAGACAAAATTTCTGCTCTTAAGTAACTCAGGCTGTTGGGCAAGAGCCACGGTTCCTCAAAATCCCCCTCATGAGTCTGCTGTCTGGGGGGCACTGAGCAAAGCCCTCCAGCTACCACCCATCTCTCTCTGCCCCTTCAGAGCCCATGTTTTCTCCAGGAAGTAGTCTATACTTACTATCTTTGCCTCGCTCCCCACGTGCTCCCCTGCCTGCCCTACTCTGACCTTGTCCTCGCCACCTCGTGGAAATAGCCCCCTCGGAGGTCTTCAGTGGTCTTCCTGCCCCAAATCCAAGGAGGCTTATCAGCTCCTATCCTGGAGGACTCCTCTCGTGACATTGACCTCTGTGGATCATCTCCTCCTTGCCAAGGCCCTGACCTTCTCTCCGGGTTCTCCTTGTCTCTTTCTATCTCCCCCTGTGTCTTCTTTCTGGCCCCTCAAACCTTAAATGGGTGGCTGCTTCCAACTCTCAGCTCCGCGATCCACTCCTGAATCCGTGCCCCCATTTGGCCTCTCCTGTGAGCCGTGAGCTCCTACATCCACATGCCTACTGCACATCTCCTTCTGTGGGTATTCTGGAAGCCTCTTCAGCTCCACGTGCCCTAAACAGAACATGTCCTCCCCTCTCCCATCAGGACCTCCTCCTGGGGTCTTTACCTCAGTGGCTCCATGCACACAGTCCTATACCCACTCAGCTCCCTCTCCCTTTACCCCGTCCATCACCAAGCTCAAGTGCATCTGAATGTCTCCATCCCGATCACTCTTGAGGTTTGTACATTTTAATAAGTTAATTATTGATATTAAATTAGAAGGGGCATACTATATGAGTTGCCTGCGTACAAGACAGTGATTGGATGTTTTTATACATTATTAAACGATCACCACGATAGGTTTAGTTACGGTCACCATACAAACTTCCTACAATATGATAGACTACAGTGGCCATGCTGTACTTTTCATTCTTGTGACTCATTTCTTTTATAACTGGAAGTCTGTATGGTACCTCTTTTTTTTTTTTTAAGTTTATTTATTTTTGAGAGAGAGAGAGAGAAAGAGAGCATGTGAGCTAGTGGGGGGGTGGGCAGAGAGAGAGAGAGGGAAAGAGAGAATCCCAAGCAGGCTCCTGGCTGTCAGCGCAGAGCCCAACACGGGGCTCGAACTCACGAACGGTGAGATCATGACCTGAGCTGAAACCAAGAGTCAGACGCTTAACTGACTGAGCCCCCTAGGCGCCCCTGGAAGTTTATACCTCTTAATTCTTTCCCCTATTTCTCCCTTCCTCCCACCCCCCTCCCCTCTGGCCACCACTGGTTTGCTCTGTACCTATGAGTCTGTTTCTGTTTTGTTTTGTTTGTTTGTTTTAGATTTTTACATAAGAGTGAAATCATATGGTATTTGTCCTTCTCCGCCTGACTTATTTCGCCCAGCATAACACCCTCTCGGTCCATCCACATGGTTGCAAGTGGAAGGATCTCTCCCCCCCACCCCCCGCCTCTTTTTATGGCTTGTATATATTTATACTTCTTTTTTTTTTTAATTTTTTTTTCAACGTTTTTTATTTATTTTTGGGACAGAGAGAGAGCATGAACGCGGGAGGGGCAGAGAGAGAGGGAGACACAGAATCGGAAACAGGCTCCAGGCTCCGAGCCATCAGCCCAGAGCCTGACGCGGGGCTCGAACTCACGGACCGCGAGATCGTGACCTGGCTGAAGTCGGACGCTTAACCGACTGCGCCACCCAGGCGCCCCGACTTCATTTTTTTCAAATCAAGAATAGATCTTCTCTTTATTCTTTCTTTATATTAAATATAATTTATTGTCCAACTGGTTTCCATACAACACCCAGTGCTCATCCCAAGAGGTGCCCTCCTCCATACCCATCCCCCACTTTCCCCTCTCCCCCACCCCCCATCCACCCTCAGTTTGTTCTCCGTATTTAAGTGTCTCTTATGGTTTGCCTCCCTCCCTCTCTGTAAAGATATATTTATACTTCAAATGGGTGAGCACTTCTGGCTCCCGGCTCTGTGGCCGATTCCTGAATCCATGGGCATCTATTCCACTGTGTATATACACACCACATTTTTACCTATTCATCTACTGATGGGCCCCAAGGCGCCTTCCATATTTTGGCTATTGTAAATAATGCTGCAATAAATGTGGGGGTGCAGATACCTTTTCGAATTAGTGTTCTCCTTTTCTTCGGATAAATACCCGGAAGTGGAATTGCTGAATCCTAAGGTATTTCTATTTTTGATTTTTTGAGGAACCTCCCCATTGTTTTCCAATTTTGTTCCCACCAACAGTGCACAAGGGCTCCCTTTTCCTCACATCTTTGCCAACACTTATTGCTTTTTGTCTTTTTTTTTTTTTTAAGTTTATTTATTTATTTTGAGAGAGAGCACGAACAGGAAAGGGCAGAAAGAGAACTAGAGAGAGAATCCCAAGCAGATTCTGTGCTGTAGGCTCACAGCCCAGTGCTGGGCTCAATCTCACGAACGGTGAGCTGAAATCAAGGGTCAGATGCTTAACTGAGCCACCCAGGCACCAGCCATGCCAATGGGAGTGAGGTGGGCCTGACCACGACCTTTGCATGTCAAGCTCTTACTTTCTCTTGTCCTGCTCTGGCAGTGGCCTTCTCACTGGTCACCCTCTACCTCTCCATCCACCCAGTAGCCAGAGTGAGTCCTCTGAAATACAAATTTGATGGGGTCACTCCTTTGCTTAAGGGACAAAGTCTAACTGCACTATGGCCTTGAAGGCTGGGCTTGGTCAGCAACTTCCTGTCTCCCCAGAATCCGCCTCTCCACCCACTCCTCCTCTGCACACACCCCCAGTGGCACACCAAGTCCCTCTGGTCCCTTTGACCCTGCTGTGGCCTCTTGTTGGAATGCCCCAACCCTCCTCTCCTCTGACTCCTTAAGACTCAGCTTGAGCTTCACCACTCTGGAACCTTCCTTGAACCTCAGGCTGTGTTCAGGGCCCCACCCTATTCTTACTTCCTACTGGACTCTACCATGCCGTGTTTCATTGCCTTTACTTTCCACTCAACTCTGGGTTCCTAGCAGCAGGCACACTGTCCTTTTGTATCTCTCTCTGGTGCCCAGCACTGTTTCAGGCACAGCAGACATGCAGAAAAGGAAACAAAGGAGAGTAGGTAGGACTCTTTATACCACACAGGATTTGTCTCCTGTCGTAGGCAAACTTGGAGCTCAGAAACTGGGTGCCACAGTCACGTTTCTGCAGATAGCAGGAGCAGTTGCTGACCCTGACCCTGACCCTGACCTGTGACAAGAACACCCTATGGGGACTGCCTCCAACTACTCCAGGGAGGCTGGTTCCCTGTGGTCTTATGATATGGAAAAGATAGGATTAAATAGGCAGAGAGGGAAAGATTAGGACCTGAGGTCCCTGGGTGGGGAAAAATGCATGCTCGGGAACAGTGACTGACCAGAGCAAAGCCCCTCAGGCGTAAGGTTCCTCCTATGTTTATTTTCGTGTATGGTGTAAGAAAGTGGTCTAGTTTCATTCTTCTGCATGTTGCTGTCCAGTCCTCCCAGCAACAGTCTCTTGTTAAAGAGACTGTCTTTTTTCCACTGGATACTCTTTCCTGCTTTGTCAAAGATCAGTTGGCCATACATCCGTGGGTCCAACTCTGGGTGGATCTTGAGAAACTTAACAGAAGACCATGGGGGAGGGGAAGGGGGAGGAGAAAAAAGTTACAGAGAGGGAGGGAGGCAAACCATAAGAGACTCTTGGATACTGAGAACAAACTGAGGGGTGATGGGGGGGGGGTGGGGGAGAGGGGAAAGTGGGGGATGGGCATGGAGGAGGGCACCTGTTGGGATGAGCGCTGGTGTTGTATGGAAACCAATTGGACAATAAATTATATTTAGAAAGAAAGAAAGAAAGAAAGAAAGAAAGAAAGAAAGACCACCCACTGCCCCTCACGTTCCTTCCCCTCAGGAATTGACAAAAAACCCAACTAAAAATAAGTAGCAGACCACAAAACCATAAAATGTATGACCCACGAGGAGTAGTGTGGCCATAGACCACCCCTTGCACAATGGAAACGAGTCAATCAGGAATGGACAACGAGCACCTAGAGTCATCCAGCCAATAGGGTAGGACCTGAGAAGGAACAGGGGGAAGGGAAGGCGAGAGGCGACCAGAACCTTATAAAACAAGGACACTTGCCTATAGCTGCGGGCATCCACTTTCGAAAGCCCGCTCTCTGTAAAGAGAGCTTTCCTGCTATTATTGTTCCTTTCTGATCTGCTCTAATAAACTTTGGCCTGCTGCTCGTTCTGTGTCCACCTCTTAATTCTTCGAAGTGGCGAGACAACGAATCCCTGGTATTGAGGTAAAAAAATCTCACAACAGCCTCACCCCCTTGGCCTTGGACGGAGACCCGGTGGCTTTGGAATAGTCTAGAGCAGAGTTTCCAACATGCTGGCTGCTTTTCCAGCCAGCAGCTCCTGGGGTTCTGTGCTGATGGGGCACCCGCGTTACCCTTGCTGCTCCTCGCCCTGCTGGGGCCACAGGAAGGCAGAGGGAAGGGAGGGCTGGGCGGGTTCACCCTTTATCCGCACCCCTGGGGGATCCTTCGCTGGGGGTAGCAACCATAGAAGGCATAGCTGAGCACGGCTTCCTTTCTGTTGCCAATCTGATCGTTTCCCAGTCAGCCTGGAAGGAAATGGCCTGGTGATGGGGCCAGGCGCCCCGTGTCCCCCCTCTCTGCCTCTCTCTGCTACTCCCCTTCTCTCGCCTCTCTCTTTCTCCTGCAGAGAGAGGGCCTGCTGCCCTGGGACAGGAAACTGGGGGGTGAGGGCGCATCCCTCCCTGGGCCAGAGCTCGCGTCAGCTCTCACCAAAGGCCGTGATCTCTGCCAACTGCAGGAGGGCGTTCGTGTTGGGAGTTCTGTGTGGGAGAAATGCAGATGCACGGGCCTAGACTCCTCTCCCAGGTGATGCACCTTCTGCCCCGGCACCTGCTCGCCCGCTCGCCCTCAGCAAGCCTGGAGAAGGGCGTCTTCAAGGGAGCACGCGGACAGGTTCCCCAGTCCCAGGTGGGGTCCAGGGTGACCACCCTCGTTTCACACAGAGCACACGAGGAGCACGCACACGCCTGACCTCCGAGCCCTTCCCAGCTCTGTGGACCACCTCACACACGTGCAGGCCTCAGACCCATCGAGACACCCCCATCCCTCAACCCCGTGATGCACCAGTGAGACCTCCGTGCTCTTCATCTGACTGAAGTCTCCAGAAGTTTCCGACCAGGTCATCCCAACAGACTGGGGGTTCCCTGAGGTCGTTGGTGACGTGTCCCCCACTAGACATATCGTACTTGTCCCCACGCTGGATTCCCTCCGCGGAGCTGGATCCCGGCTGTCTTTCTTCACAACTAAAGCAGCCCCCTTCCTGTGCAAGGCTCTCCGACCCCTCACACGTGTACCCACGCACAGACACGCACACGCACACACCCACATACATACACATGCATACACAGGCTCTGGAGCTCACCCACTAGTGCAGACATGCTTTCCTACAACATGCCCACATGCGCACACGACACACGTGTGCACACACGGCCTCTGGCACACACCAAGTCGTGTGCACACCTGCTCGCGCTCACGTGTGCCCGCATACGCCCGTGCACACCCATGCACAACACGGCCCCTCTCAAAGGCAGCCAGTGAACAGGGACTCATACTCCTGGCAGAGCACTAATTTCTGGGCACTGACCCTCGGAGGATGCCAGAGTTGGTATCCCCGAGCGACTGTCTCGTTTATTCTGGACTGTCTCCCCTTAAATAGCTGCTTGGAGCTTGGGGGTTGGGGGAGGGGTAGAAGAATGGGGCCGGGGTGTGGCCAGTGGCTGCATGCCCTATATAATCCCCTTTTATTTATTTATCTTTTATTATTTTTTTATAAATTCTTTTTTTTTTTAACGTTTATTTTTGAGACAGAGAGACACAGAGCATGAACAGGGGAGGGTCAGAGAGAGAGGGAGACACAGAATTGGAAACAGGCTCCAGGCTCTGAGCTGTCAGCACGGAGCCCGATGCGGGGCTTGAACTCACGGACCGCGAGATCATGACCCGAGCCGAAGTCGGACGCTTAACCGACTGAGCCACTCAGGTGCCCCTATAATCCCCTTTTATAATGCCCTAGATGGCTCCCATGTAATCCCCTTTCCTTCCCCCCATCAGCTGGCCGGGCAAAGATAAGACTGGAAGAATTTTGCGTGCCCTTAGCTGACACCAACATTGTAGATGATTTTAGAACAGTTCTATGGCCCTCACTCCTGACTGAGTGAATTCCCATGAGCGGCTTGGGGTGCGACAGACCGGCATCTCCCTGCCAGCCCTGCCGGGAGAGCACAGGGGCCGGCTGCCTTTACAGGGTCACCAGGGCCATCGACTGAGTGAGGATCACTCTTTTCTTCTGCCGAATGTGGCACTTGGCAACGGGAAACAGGGCATTTAGCGCTCTTCATTTCATCCAGCGTTCACGCACAGGAAGTACAGACTAAGCCTCTACAAAGCTCCTGTAGGCGGGCACCCGTGTGCAGACGAAGCGGATGCTCTCCGGATGGTTTGCTCTTTCTTCTTCAGCCTTCAGGGACACGGTGGCTCCCGCTCTCGTTTCTAAAGCAAGTATCTTTTTTCCCCACCCTGCAATGCTTGCTAAGAACTCAGTTTCCATGCCTTAAACAAACACTCCCTGATACCAGTCCCAAAACAGTCAGTGTGGCAGAGGCTATGGAGTTCACGGACACTCCGTCCGCTCCCCGTGTTCTCCAGGCCGCCCGGCCACAGGCCCAGAGACGGGTTCTGGCTGTCAGAGCCTGAGCCTCGGTGCTGACGGCCCCATCCAGGCTGAAACGTTGTAAAAACCGTGTGCAAGCAACGTCTCAGCCTTCTTCCGCCCCCGTGGCAGAAGCAGAAGAAGAAAGCAGCTTGGATCCCTGAGTCGCGGCCCGGAGGCACCTGTCCTGGAGAGTCCCCCAGACCCTCAGTGGTCTTGATGTGAGCGACATGGAGACCTTTGCTATCATTGAGGCTGGTAGTGGGTGCAGGTAGGTACCTGCTGTGTGCCCATCTCAGCCTCTGAATAAAAAATGTGGGCTGGACCAGCCCTTGTGGTTCTTATTGTGATTGCAGGACGTCCTTTAGCAGGGCGGGGCGCCTGGGTGGCTCAGTCGGCTGAGCGTCTGCCTCTGGATTTCGGCTCAGGTCGCGATCTCACGGTTCGTGAGTTCGAGTCCCGAGTCGGGCTCCGTGCTGGCAGTGAAGATCCTGTTTGGGGTTCTCTCCTTCTTCCTCTCTCTGCCCCTCCCCAGCTTGCTCTCTCTCTCTGTCTCAAAGTAAATAGATAAACCAAACAAAAGAGATGCCCTTCAGCAATAGCCATCAGGGAACTTTTTAAAAATAAAGGTTTATTACTTATAGGACCTGGGACTTACGTAGCACACCTGGGGCCACACAGAGAGTGTGTATCAGCCTGGGGTTCTGCTTTTCTTGGAGTGGGAGCCTAGGGTTTTGCGGACTCACTCTTTATTGGTGAGCTTAAACCGTAAGAGGGGAAATTTAAAGAGCAGGAAGAGATCTGGGATCGTCACTCAAAAAGCCGTTTATTTTAGGCCCAAGTCAAGGTGCAAAGGTGATGGGCTGGCACTGGGCCTTCTGTTACGCATCTCAGCCTTTGGGACACCCTTGGTTGTACAGTTGGCCAAGTGTCTCCTCCCGGGGTATCCTGGTGGCCTCTGCCATTGCGTCCAGGCCCCGATACTCAAGGACTCTGGATACATCACATGTTGCCTCTCCTTTCCTTTATTTTTAGGATTTTTCCTAAGAATTCAGTGTCTGTGATTTGTCCTTCTGCCCTTCATCCAAGGACTACTTTAAACATTTGGAGTACATCAGGGAAGAAAATAAACATCACTACCCACGTGGGGGTTCCACTGTAGGGGAGAGACAGACAATAAACACAAGATACCCTAAGTCGGTTATATAGCACGTTGGGTCGTGATAATGCAGTGTGGCAAGAAGCCATAGGGATGGTCAAGGGGTAGCAGGAACACAAGGTGAAGGGTAGGTGGCAATTTTACGTAGGACGGATGTGCTCCAAGGGGACGCGCTTTGAGCACGGTCAGCACTCAGGAAAGTCTTCGTAAATTATTAAGAATTAAAAGAGTCAGCTTACTTGGACGTGGTTGTTTTCAGTATCAGCCTTATGGCTGAAATTTTTCTACTAACCTTTGCTGTTTCCTGATGTTTCCTTTATGAGGAAAGATTACTCATCGTTCTTTCTCAGTGGTAAGAAAGGCTTTGATTTTGAAATACATTCGCACTTCCAGAAAAGTTACAGAAGCACAGGTCCCGTATACTCCTCCCCCAGCTCCCCTGAACCTGAACCTCCTACGTGGAGCCGTGGTTCAATAGGGAACCCAGGAAATGAACATTATTCATTAATCTATAGACCATTTTTGAATGCCACCCATTTTCCTGTTAATGTCTTGTTCGGGGTCCAAGGTCCGGTCCAGGTTCCATGCATGTGGTTTTCACGTTTACTTAGCATTCTCAAATCTGTGATAGCTGCATTTTTCTTTGCTTTTCTTGACCTTCAGGTTTTGAAGAATACCGCTCAGGTTTTGGTAGGATGTCCCTCAGTTTGGGTTTGGTCTGATGCTTTCTCACGACCACATTGAGATGATGCATTTTTGGCCTGAATATCACAGAAGGGGTATTGTGCCTTTCTCGGGGAATGTTATCAATGGCACATGACATTCGTCACCTCAATCGCCTGGTTAAGGTGGTGTCTACCAGGTTTCTCCACTGGAAAGTGACGATTTTTCTCTTAGTAACTAGCGGGTATCTTGTGGGGAGATACCTTGAGACTATGCAAATATCCTTTTCCTCATTATACATCCATTCACTAATGTTAGCATGAATCCATGGCTCTCGCCTGCAACAATTAATGCTGGTGTTTTTTACTCCTCTCATTCCTTCTACATTAGGAATTCAAATTCTGCTAGAGGCAAAGGGTTTTCCTTGTATTTCCGTATTTAATTATTTATACTATACGCGCTCGTTATTTTCATCTCTGGGTTATAGTTTAATGCCGTCATTATTTATTCTTTCTCTTAAATTAGGCCATCTTGGCCACGGAGAGCACATTCAAGTCGACACCTATGTCTGTTTGACGTGCCTTCATTATTTTTTTTCTTAGCACCTCCCTGGTTTCTCACACCACAAGGTATCCTAAGCTTGTCCTGTATTGTATCTTTCCAAGCTCCGGAATCAGCCATTTCTTCTGAGAGTCCTGGTTCTTTTCCTCTCTCTATCTCTGGGAATAGTATTTAAAAACGGACATTTGGGGAGCGCCTGGGTGGCTCAGTCGGTTGAGCATCCAACTTCGGCTCAGGTCATAATCTCACGGTTCGCGAGTTCGAGCCCCGCGTCGGGCTCTGTGCTGACGGCTCGGAGCCTGGAGCCTGCTTCGGATTCTGTGTCTCCCTCTCTCTCTGCCCCTCCCCTGCTCATGCTCTCTCTCTCTCTCTCTCAAAATAATAAATATATTTTAAAAAATTTTTTAAAAAAAGAAAAAGAGTTTGGTTTCCTCACAACAAGTAGGTGCTCTGGTCCGTGTTGGCTGCCTAATCATTGTCTTAGTTGGCTTTCGGAATCTGTTCAGTTTCTGCAGCAAAATCTTCTTTGGCTCCAGGACAGAGCTGGGAGCTTCTCCAGCCAGATGTCCCCAAGGCCATCTGCGGTCAGGGGAGCCTGTAGCCAGAGTCAGGGGAAGAAGGGGTCCTACCTGTGCCCAGTGTCCTGGGGTTTCCAGCCTGCCCAGGAGAGGCTGCCGTCCCGGAACAGGATTCTCCCTGAGCTTTGAGATGTGAAGTCAGGCAGCCAGATGGCTCTAGCCTCGTGTGACTGCTGCTCGATGGACCAAAGGAGAGATGGGCATGGGGGTGGGAGGGATACAGCCAGAAATTTGAAACCCTTGCTCTGGGAAAAGAAGAGGCAAAGCCCTGGTTTGGAATGAACACACTCAGAATAAATGTAAAGAACGCAGGGCTGGAAGGGCCCTTAATGAGGATGGGGCTCCATCATCTTTTGCAGATGGGGCTCAGTCCCCTCCCGGTGGTCGCGTTGTGCCACGCCTCTCTGGGAACACGGACTTTGCACAGTACAACCACCTGCCTCTCACGGGGCTTACCACCTGACTCAAGAGGCTCCTTCCAGTAAGTAGGGTGTGCTTACTAACCTCAAAGTAGCCATTGTCTGGGCAGCCCCAGTAGTGACGGTCAAAGCCTCTAGAATGCTGTACGCACTTCCCTTGCACACACACACATATCTGGTGGCCCTATGGGCTGCCATTAGAGTGTTATTGACCTTTTGTTGAGTTTCACTGAGACATATGAACTTCTGATCTCAGCTGCCTCATTTAGTCGAAACAAAAAGTTCCAATGCCTTTGGAAACAGAAAATAGATGTGATTCAGAAAGAAAAGGGCAAGGAAAATGGCCTTTCAAAGATGGCTTTGGGGGCACCTGGGTGGTTCAGGTGGTTGAGCATCTGCCTCTTGACTTGGGCTCAGGTCATGATCCCAGGGATGTGGATCGAGCCCCAAGTCAGTCTCTGTGCTGCTTTGCTCCGTGGAGCAAAGTGGATTCTCTCTCTCTCTTTCTCTCTCTCTCCCTCTCCCTCTCCCTCTCCCTCTCCCTCTCCCTCTCCCTCTCCTTCTCTGCCCCTCTACTCCACTTGTGCACTCTCTCTCTCTCAAATTAAAAAAAAAGATAGATTTAGAAGTTATCTTGGTAAACACTGATTAGCATTTCCATGAAATTAGATTTTTCTTCCCCCTCATTTAGAAAACAGAATATGGAGGGTGGAGACTGGGTTTTCTGGTCCTGTTAGGTTGTCTGTTTACATGTCCTACTACTCTTTTTTTTTTTTTAATTTTTCGAATGTTGATTTATTTTTGAGACAGAGAGAGACAGCATGAGCGGGGGAGGGGCAGAGAGAGAGAAAGAGAGGGAGACACAGAATCCGAAGCAGGCTTCAGGCCCTGAGCTGTCAGCACAGAGCCCGACGCAGGACTCAAATTCACAAACTGTGAGATCATAACCTGAGCCGAAGTCGGACGCTCAACTGATGGAGCCACCCAGGTGTCCCCAGAAAACAGTATTTGTTTTCTTTTTAATGTTTATTTATTTTTGAGAGAGAGAGGGAGCACACACGTGCATGCGAGTGCATGAGCGGGGAGGGGCAGGGAGCGAGAGAGAGAGAGGGAGACACAGAATCGGAAGCAGGTTCCAGCCGTGTCCTGCTACTCTTGACCACATACCAGCAGCATCGGGCTCTCCCGGGAGCTTGTTATAAATGTAAAATCTCAGGGCTCACCCCAGACCTGTGGATCAAAGTCTGTATCTTTAACAAGGTCCCCGGGTCATTTGTACGCACGGAAAGATTTGAGAAGCACTGCCTTAGAGCACGAAAGCCGGTGAAACACAAAACAGGCTCTGAACGAAGAAAGAAAATAAAATCTTTACCATGCACGTGTTGTCGTCAGGAATATACGTCATCATGTAAACGCACTTACTGCAACAATGGTTCTTTCAAAGAACCAGTTTTGGATTTGGACAGAAGTTCCATATGCCTCCTCCCAAGGCGGGCGCGCACAGAGCTTTGCCTGTTATTAACATCTCTTATCAGTGTTGTATGCTTGTTACAGTCAATGAATCAATACTGATACATTATTATCAGAGCCCATAGTTTATGTTAGGAGCGACTCCTTGTGTTGTATATTCTATGGGTTTTGACAAATGCATTATGTCCTGTCTCTACCATCACCATGTCTTACAAAATAGTCTCATGGCCCTAAAACCACCCCGCACCCCATGTTTCACCATCCGTTCTCCCCATCGCCATCTCCTGCCAACCGCTGATCTTTTTACTGTGCCCATTGTTTTCGCTTGTTCCAGAACGTCAGATCGTTGATATCATATGGCATGGCGACTTTTCAGACTGGTTTCTTTCATTTAGTAATCTGCCTTTAAGATTCTGCCATATGTCTTTTTGTGGTTTGACGATTCATGTCTTTTGTCGCTGAGTAATATCCCACTGTATGGATGTACCACAGTCTGTTTACCCAATTACTACAGAAGGACATCTTGGTGGCTTCCAGTTGTTAGCAATTATGAATCAAGCTGCTGTCAACATTTATGTGCAGGTTTTTATGTGGGCGTAAGTTTTCAACTCAATTGAGTAAATATTGGGTGCAATTGTCGGATCATATAGTAAGACGATATTTAGCTTCGTAAGGAATTTTGGAAGCCAAACTATCTCCCAAAGTGGTTTTACCGTTTTGCATTTCCACCATCCTCACCAGCATTTGGTGCTGTCAGTGTTTTGGATTTTAGCATTTTAATAGGTGCGTCGCATTGTTGTTGTTTTACTCTGTGTTTCCCTGGTGACACACGGTGTGGGGCATCTTTTCACCTGCTTATTGGCCATCTGTATATCTTCTCTGGTGAGCTGTCTGCTCAGATCTTTTGCCCATTTTGTAACTGAGCTGTTGGTTTCCTTACCGTTGAGTTTCAGGGGTTCTTTGTATATTTTGGATACAAGCCCTTTACCAGATACATGTCTTCTAAGTATTGTCTTCCGGGCTGTGGCTTGCGTCTTTCACAGAGCAGAAGTTTTCCATTTTAATAAAGTCCAGCTTAACAACTCCTTCCCATTTCCACATCCGGTGCTGTCATGTCGGTAGCTTGAAATCAGTTGTAGTGGGAACACTTACACTTGGGAACTGGCAAACCCTACAAAGGAAGTTTTGCTTTGCTTTTTCCCTGCACACGAGAGTTGGTTGTAGAACGTTTGCCGACAGACCACAGCCTCCTGCCGTCTACCAGATCGTCCCAGCTGCTGTTACTTTCCTAATGATTTGTTTATATGTACAAGTGTTTTTATTTTGTGTACATAGGTAAAATATTGGTATTTTCTCTTTCTTTTTTTTTCTTTTTGTTTAACTGCTCTTAATTCTCATCTGTTCCCCACTAACACAGGAGCAATGGTTATAGTCATTTCTTACCTGGGATATTTTCATGCTAAATAATACAAATTGATTTTTAGCCTCAATTTTTACTGTGCTATTTATTTATAGATGATTTTGATACATATATTTTTTATTTTAGAGTGAGAGAGAGAGCGAGTGGGGGAGAGGGACAGAGGGAGGGAGGGAGGGAGAGAGAGGTAGAGAGAGAGGGTGGGGGAGAATCTTAAGCAGGATCCACACTCAGCGCAGAGCCTGCTGTGGGACTCAATCCCATGACCCTGGGATCATCACCTGAGTCGAAATCAAGAGTCGGATGCTTAACTGACTAGGCCCCCCAGGTACCCCATAAATGACTCTGATATTAATCATTAGACCAAGTTCTGACTGCTGATGCAGTGTCATCACAAATAATTCTTTGAGAAACAAGTTTGGATCTGAAATGAATAATCCCAAATAATTTAGTGAAACTGATTCAATAAAGGAGACGAGGAGCTTTTATAACTTCAGATAACTGATTTTTTGAACATATCTAAAGTCATTCAAAGTGTAAGTAACGATCATACTTGCGAACTTTTCAGGATTTACAGAACTAAGAGCAGTTTGACATGACAAACCTATGTTGCTTTGCTGCAAGCTGGGCGAAGTGCCTGTCTCATAGTAGGCGTTCAACAGATATATGTGAAAATAACAATGAAAGTCAGGAGTAAGACACAGACACTCGCTCTCACACCTGGAATTCATTATTTTACTAGACGTCTTAGTCAATGGAATAAGACAGTAAAAATAAATAGGTATAAAATTTAGGGAAAGAAGACAAAATTATCACTTGCAGACACTTCAGATTTTCTTTGCAGAAAATCCAGGAGACAATTAGCATTATAAACCAAGAAAATTTGACAAAGTTACTAAATATAAGCACAACATACAAAAAAAAAAAAAAACACAAAACAAAGTCATACTCACACACCACCAAAAATCAGTTAGAAATTGTAAGGAAAAAATTCCATTCACAGTAAGAACAAAATATATAGGATTTGTAGGAAAAAAATTAAATATACGCAAAAGCCTTTTTGAAGGAAAATAATAAAACTTTATTGAAGGACATTTAAGAAGACCTAAATAATAAGACCATGTCACGTTCAGAGTTGGCAAGAGTAAATATCATTGAACTATCTACAAAATTCAACGTAATTCCAATAAAACCCCAATGGAAGTTGCCATGGAGCTTGAAAAAAACTGCTCCTAAAATTCATGTGGAGGAGTAAGGGTTCAACCAAACCCTTTGGGAATAACCAAAACCTTTCTTCTTCTTCTTTTTTTAATTAAGTAGGCTTCATACCCAACGTGGGGCTCGAACCCATGACCCTGAGATCAAGAGTCACATGCTCCACGGACTGAGCCAGCCAAGTGCCCTGAAAACATTTCTGAAGAAGAAGGAAGAGGAGAGATTTTCTTTAGGATGTGTGAAGACGTAAATGGTCCTACTCATCAGGCAGAGTGATACTAGGGCATGTGTGCACAGGTAGATGAACATCTAGACCAAAGCCTAGGTGGAAGCTTAAGTCCTAGAGGAAATATTAAAATTGGGGAGCAACTGGGTGGCTCAGTTGGTTAAGCCTCTGACTTCGGCTCGGGTCATGATCTCGCATCTGTGGGTTCAAGCCCCACGTTGGGCTCTCTGCTGACAGCTCAGAGCCTGAAACCTGCTTTGGATTCTGTGTCTCCCTCTCTGTCTGCTCCTCCCCCACTCATGCTCTGTCTGTCTGTCTCTCTCAAAAATGAATAAACATTAAAAAAAATCAGAGGGGAAAGGTTGGATCATTCAACCAAAGGTGTTGAAATAATTGACCTTTATGGAGATAAGAAATTAAATTCCCGCCTCATGTCATACTCACAAGCAAACCCCCGACAGAAGAAAATGCAGAGAACGATTCTTTTGGCCTCAGAGTCATGAAGGACTTTGTGAATGAGATACCAAAGCAGACCAATAACTTATTCCATGAGAGTCAAACGTTTTTCTACTACACAAGATGCCGTAAATAAAGTTGAAAGACAGTTGGCACGCTGAGAGCATGTATTTGCAACATACGTCGCAAAAGATTGATGGCTTGCCAGTCTTCTGCTTCCTGGAGGCAGCTGATACGTACCCCTCCCACCGCCCCACTGCCCCCAAATAAAGCTGAGCAGAGGAAGGACAGGGGTGGAGCTGGGGGCAGATGGGGTCAGAAGTGACACAGATACAGGCAGACCATGCATGAAAGAGGAAGTCCAAATGGCCGCCAAGGACATGGAAACTGCTCTAACGGCTGGGGAGTCAAAACATGTTACAAGGACAATGATGTACCATTTCATATTCATCAGATGGGGATTAATGATATTCATCATTAATAAGGTGACATTATCAAGCGTTGGCCATGGCGCTGCTCTGGCTGGTAAACTGGTACAACCATTAAGGACAGTGTTTTGGGATAACTAGGAAAGTTGAAAATGCCCTCCATCATCACTAAACATGTTTAACCTGATAACCATGAGGAAACAACCAGACCGATCAAACCAAAATCAAGTTTTGCTTTCAAATGGCCTAGATTAGAAAATGTCAATCATTAAAAGACTAAAAAAAAAATGATTGAGTATACAATGGAATCCTACTTGGCAATGAGAAAGAATAAAATCTTGCCATTTGCAGCAACGTGGCTGGAACTGGAGGGTATTATGCTAAGTGAAATAAGTCAGTCAGAGAAAGACAGATACCGTATGTTTTCACTCATATGTGGAACTTGAGGAACTTAACAGAAGACCATGGGGGAGGGGAAGGGGAAAAATAGTTTCAAACAAAGAGGGAGGCAAACCGTAAGAGATTCTTAAATACAGAGAACAAACTGAGGGTTGATGGAGGGGTGGGGGAGAGGGGAAAATGGGTGATGGGCATTGAGGAGGGCACTTGCTGGGATGAGCACTGGGTGTTGTATGGAAGCGATGAATCACGGGAATCTACCCCCAAAACCAAGAGCACACTGTCTACACTGTATTTTAGCCAACTTGACAATAAATCATGTTAAAAAAACAGATTGAGGAACTTGGGAGATTATTAAAAGAGATTTAAAAAAACACAGCAGATTACAACTAAATGCAATGCTTGATTCTTGTTTGGGTTCTGGATGGAAAAAAGCAAAAAAAAAAAAATGGATATAAAGGACATTATTTTGGCAATAGGGGAAAATGTAACATTAGATATTTATAATGTCCACTAGATAAAGTATTATTGTATCAATGCTGAATTTCTTGAGTGCCATAATTGTATTGGGTTATGTAAGAGAATGCCTTGTCCTTAGAGGGTAGATGCTGAATTCTTCAGGGTAAAGTATCTGTAACTTATCCTCAAATGCCTTCGTGTGTGTGAAACAGAAGTAGAGCAATTGTAGCAAAATGTGAACAGTTGGCGAATCAAGGGGTTTATGGGGTGTTTACTGGATAGGTTTTTCAACTATCCTGTGGATTTCAAATTTTTCAAAGTAGAATTTTAGGAAAAAAGGTGAATACTCTATGACCCAACATTGCCATTTCAGTACATACCTAAGGAAAAATATCAGTTCTGGAAGGACCAATATGGATCCAGGGATCAAGCAAATTGTGGAATGTGAAGTATCATTCCATTTGTGGAGGGAAAGAAAGAAAGAAAGAAAGAAAGAAAGAAAGAGAAAAAAAGAAAGAAATTAAGAAAGAAAGAAAGAAAGAAAGAAAGAAAGAAGCAAAAGAAAGGAAGGAGGGAAGGAAGGAAGGTAGGAAGGAAGAAAAGAAAGAAAGAAAAAGAAAGAAAAAAGAAATAAAGGGAAAGGAAGAAAAGGAAAGGAGGGAGGGAAGGAAGGAAGAAAAGGAAGAAAGAAAGAAAGAAAAACACATTGTTTTGGATACATGTATGCAGCAGGAGCATAAACTCTGGACTGGATACACATCAATTTCAGAATCTGGTTACCTGTCGGCAGAGAAGGAGCAGGGGAGGAAGGATGGAGACAGGACCAGAGAAGGGGCAATGAGGAATTTCCACTTAATCCATAAGGCTTTAATTCTTAAACAAACAAACAAATAACTAAGCAAACTAAAAACAAACAAACAACAAAGACCTGAAACCACCAGAAAAGCCAATGTAGACAAAAACAAACAGAAAGAAAAAGAAACATTATTCTTACTAGTGATTAGCTTGGGTGAATATGGGGAAGTTTCACTTTTGACTTTACGCGTTTCTAGATTGTTTTTCTAATGATTTTTTCCCTCCTCTCTGAACGTGAGGGAACAAAGATTTAATGTCTGCGTTGTGTCAGGGACTAGAGCAGTCAAGCTGGGAGTTGCCAGTCTGAACGAACAGAGACCTTCTAGGCTCGCGGGAGCCTCTGGTTGGTTAGCTGTGACCTTGGCCACCTTCCTGGACCCCCTGTCTGAGTAGCACTTTTCCCCATGGAGTTGATGTCTGTATAAATGGGGGAAATCACGGGCTGCGCTCAGCACAGTGCCTGGCACACAGTAAGCACCCCGTAAGCATTAACACCACCGCTGTGACTGCAGTGGTTGCTTTTACTGTCATTCCCCGGCCCCCACTGGCCAGGGCAGGGTGTCCCTGTCCACACCGCTGCTCTGGGCTTGTCCATCCCTACACTCCCGCCCTTGCTTTTGGTGGCCTGCTCGTTCCTGCGCTGTCTCCAGCATTAAACTCCGAGCAAGGAGTCCCCTGCCCACGTTCGTCTCTGAACCTGGTGGCCGGCACAGAGTAGGAACTCGGGAGATTATTTTGAAGTGCCAACACCACCGCATTTCTGGCCACCGGTCCCCTCTCTGAGAGCTCACTTCCAGTACGTTTGCTTTCCCGGTGGCTCTAGCACCTTCCACTCTACCCTGCTCCCCCCACCCCCATCTGTGTTCCTGGACATCCCATCCCCCGGCTCTGTGTTCGTGCCCCTGTCTCAGCCAAGACCGAGGACCCCAGATGCTCCGATAGCCACGTTACTTAGCAGACTGTCAGATCCCTAAGAGAGTTCTGAGCTCAGGGCCAAGGTGGAGGCAATTCCTCCAGGCTGGGGGTGGGGTGTGTGTGTGGGATTAGCAAAGGCCCTGTCAAGCCGGATAAGGCTGTGACCTGGATCATTCCGGACTCTAAGCCACCCCCGCTGGAATTCTCCGGGTGACCGCCCAGGCCCCTCTGGTAGGACCGCCAGCCTCAGGCTCCGGGTTTTTGCTGGACTTCCTGCATCTGTGGAGGCAGTTGGGGGTGAGCAGGGGAATGTCCCGCTGGGTGCAGGTGTGAGTTTCTCTCAACACCCCCAGGCCTGTCTTCGTTTGCTCCCACTCATGCCTTCAAGATTCTGGAGAGGAAGAGTCCAAGAGAAGAGTTGAAGAGTCAGCCTGTGGGCCTCAATGTTGTGGCTGGGGGCAGGGAGCCAGCAGAGCCGGGAGCCCGATGAGAGCAGGCCCGGCCACAGGAGCAGGAGCGGAGGCCGGGCTGGGAAGGTCAGTGACAGGCGTGAGGCTGCCTATCCTGGGAGGGGCAGGCCAGGTAGTGGGAGAGACGGGAGAAGGTGGGGTTTGGAGAGCCCGGGTCTGGGTGGCGGGGGAGGGGGGGTCTCTGGGGAGTATGGGCCAGGCACAGGCCCTGCTGGAGGAGTCTCCCTGGGGCTCTGGAGTCCCTTTCCCTTAAGGTGGCAAACCTGGTGAGCCGTGCGGTTCTTAAGGAGGCAAGGCCGCCCCTGCAGGTGTTTCAGGAGGGGGCGGGGAGAGGCTGGCTCTTGTCTCGCGGGGTCCAAGAGTGAATCTCGCAGACAACAGAGAATAAGCAAAGTGATAGAGTTTATTGAGACAAAGTATAAACCTCTCAAGAGGGAGAGGGGTCCTGACGGGGTAGCCGCCAAGGACTTTTGTCCCTGACTTTTTATTGGGATCTTATCAGAAAGTTTGTGAGACTCCCTTCATGGCACCTAGCCCAGGCAGGTCTGGAACATGTTTATCTTCCCCCCCCCCCAAACCCCTCCACTTCTTCAGCCTCCCCCTCACAGCTGTGTCCTGACTCCCCGAGGGTCCCTTATCTCTCCCTGCCTAATGTTAACCCTTTCCCCAATCAAAGGGGGCCAAAGGTGACCCTGGAAAGTGGTCCCTGAAAATGGAGGCAAAGCCGGGCACGGGTATGAAGAGGACTCTGTGTTTATGTCCGTCTGAGGCTTTGCCTCAATTTCTTTTTTAACTTAGACCACAAGAAAATGTTCCTCTTTGGGAAAAAGAATCATCAACGGTTCCTTAACCTTTTCTGAGCATCCGCCGTATGTGGACACTTTGGTCCCCACGGGAGGAAAAACAGAGCTGGGAAGGTGCCGTCCAGGCCCTTACAGGGAGACCTCTCTGGCCTCTTCCTCGGTCCCTCCGTAGCCCTCCTTGTCGTCCCCCCCCCTCCCCCGCGCCCGGCCCCCTCTCTCTGGAAGGCAGCTGACCTGTGGGCTGGATTTCTGTAGCCTTGGGAGGTCAGACCTGTCAGGTTCAACTCAGGGCTTTCCTGCCTAGCAGCTGTGTGATTTTTCTTTCCCTTCGGGCCTCGGTGTCCTAATCCGCAAGTGGCCTATGATGGCAGTGCCCACCTCGTAGGATCGCTTTAAGGGTGAAATGGGATAAGCCGCATGAAGAGCTTAGCGGGGTAACTGCACTTGGTAAGCCTTGGCCGTTTGTATCAGTCATTCCGCAAACTTCCTTTTCGCAGACCCAGCCTGTGCCAGTGTGCTATACGTCCTGCAAGTGTAGATGTGAATAATGCATCCTCACGGATTCCCGGTCTACTTTGTTCATTCATCCAAGGGTTCACTTGAGTCAATAGATGTGTATTAAACCCTATGCTGGGCACCGGGCATGGCAAAATAAAAGACACAGTCCCTGTCCCCAAGCTGCTCGCAGTCTTGAGGGGGAGACACTGAGATAGAATCTGATTGTCCAGTGATGAGTGAGCACACTGGGGTTCTGGGGACAGAGGGGGGAACCTATCGGTCCGAGTGGGGTGGTGGGTTCACAAGAAGGCTTTTTGGCAAAGGAAGACTTAATTTCCTTATTGTTTCTCCAACTCACAGCCATGCTTCTACCCCAGGACCTTTGTATACGTTCTCCTCTCTGTCTGCGATGCTCCTCTCCAGGATGTCCCCGTGGCCTACTCCCTCACCTCCTCCATCGCTTTGCTCCGATGTCACCTCTGCAGGGGGGGCCTTTCCTGGCCATGCTGTTTGTTTGTTTTATTATTATAATTTTTAATGTTTATTTATTTTTGAGACAGAGAAATAGAGCATGACCGGGGGAGGGGCAGAGAGAGAGAGAGAGAGAGAGAGAGAAAGAGAGAGGGAGGGAGACACAGAATCGGAAGCAGGCTCCAGGCTCCAAGCTGTCAGCACAGAGCCTGACATGAGACTCGAACTCGCGGACTGTGAGATCATGACCTGAGTGGAAGTTGGGCGCTTAACCGACTGAGCCACCCAGGCGCCCCCCTGGCCACCCTCACCATCAAGCTCCCTCTCCCATACACACACACAGCACTCCCAGCCCCTTCCCCGCTTTATTGTCCTCTGGAGTGTTTATCACCACCTGCCAAACTGTATATTCTGTGCGGTATATTTGGCGAACAAAAAGCGTTCTTTCCAGGAATGCACTGGGGAGCAGGAGGCATAGATAAGGCAAGGCTGGAAAGGGTGGTGGTGGGGCCAGATCATGAAGGGCCACAGGCCTGTGGGGGGAGACAGGCACCTGTGACTCTGGCAGCAGGTGATACGTGCTGACCTAGAGGTTAAGCAGATTGAACCAGGAGCAGAGGAGGAAGCCAGCAAGTCTGGCTGTGCAAGGAGGGCACGCTTCCTCTTAGGCCCGGGGAAGGAGTTCAAATGTTACCCGAGGGTTATGGGCATTCCAAAGGCCTGTTCTCATCTTCCCCCATCCTAACAGACAGGCGCTGGATTCTCAACTCTGGGGTGCAGAGGACGATGGGCTAAGCTTTGCACTTGTTTTCTGTAGTCCCAGCTGGAGCTCTGCCCACAGGAATTTCTCCAGCAATAGCTGCTGGGTTGGACTGGGATTGGTGAGAAGTAGAAGCGCCTGGAATCGTGAGTGTCGGGACCATGAGCCTAGAGCCTTGGGCGCCATGTTGGATCTTCCCAATCAGAGCCTGCTCTAGGGTTTCTCCAAAAAAAAAAAAAAAAGAAGTGACCTTACACCGTGGAAAAACAAGCAGGTTTTCGCAATGCAAAAAAACAAAAAAGACAGTGAGAAACAGAGACAGAAGGGAAGGCTAGCTCAAAGAATGTTTCTTGAGAATGAACAGTTTGATTGGTTTTTCAAAGATAAAACAAAGCAGGCATTCGCTCCCAGGTGAGTGTTTGAATCTGCATTTCCAGCAAAGGTTTTTGGTGGAAGACAGATGAGTCTTACTGAAGAGTAGCTGTTACACGTGCAGGAACAGACTGAGCCCACGATAAGATGACCTGTGTGTCCCTTTATTTCATTTATTTTTATTTTTTTCAATTTTATGACTTTTTAAAAGTTATTTTTAAACACTTGTTTGTTTATTTTTATTTTATTTTATTTATTTTTTAAAAAATTTTTTTTTCAACGTTTTTTATTTATTTTTGGGACAGAGAGAGACAGAGCATGAACGGGGGAGGGGCAGAGAGAGAGGGAGACACAGAATCGGAAACAGGCTCCAGGCTCCGAGCCATCAGCCCAGAGCCTGACGCGGGGCTCGAACTCACGGACCGCGAGATCGTGACCTGGCTGAAGTCGGACGCTTAACCGACTGCGCCACCCAGGCGCCCCAACACTTGTTTGTTTAAATTCAAGTTAGTTAACATACCTTCATTTTAGTTTTACTTAAGTAATCTCACCATCCCACGTGGGGCTTGAACTCACGACCCCGAGATCAAGAGTCGCACGCTCTTGCGACTGAGCCAGCCGGGCACCCCCCGTGTATATCAGTAGAGCAGGCTGCTGACTTCTAGAATAGCTGAGATCTGGTGAGGCTGGCTACTCCCTTAAGTCTTGGCTCATTCACATCCTCCCCACCCCCAATTATTCTTTATTCCACAGATAAATATCAAACACCAAATATGTATTAGGCTATGTGTTAGCTGCTGAAAATATGGGGAACAAGACTGATGAGTTTCCCGGCCTGTAGTGGAAGGGGCAGGAGACAGAAGTCCTAAACAAGTCAAGAAATACATGAAAGAGAGTCCAAGATGATGGTGTCACCGAGGGGAAAAGCAATGATAGGAGCTTAAGTGGAGGAGGAGGAACTACCCTAGGGAGGTGGTCAGGGAAGGCTTCCCGGAAGAGGTGGCATTTGTGCTGAGACCTGGAGCTAATGCTAATGTGAAGTATTAGTATTCTAGGCCGGGGAAGCAGCAAGTCCCAAAGCCCTAGGTAGCAAAGCTTGGCGTGCTTTTACTGTGAATGTGACAGCACGCACTGTCGCAGAATGTCAGAGCGGCGGGTACCCTGGAGCCCATCCAGTCAACACCCCACTCAACTGATGTTGCTTTTTGCCACAGCCCTGAACACAACAGTGGAGTGAGTCAAGGTTGGGGGTGGGGAGACCCACGAGGCAGAGGGCATGGAATATTTGACAGCTCTCCCCATGTCGTAGAATGCTGAAGGGCTCCTGGCTTTTCTCTGCGTGTTTTTTTTTTTTTTTTTTGCAATTTTGCTAAATTGTCATTTTTTTTTTTACCCTTTTACAGGCTAGAACTTCCACTCCAAAATTGACTTAAGCTCACTTCATGTGCTGTTGACAGGTCCCTCGTGTTCCTTTTCCAGAGAGGTTGAGGGGGGAGCGGGGCATGCCCTACCTCTTCAGTCACCACCTTCTGAACTATATTTGTTCCTAAAATGCAGTAAATAAAAAGTGCGTCCGGGGACAGGAAGCTCGCCTCCCTCAAGACTGCTCATTCTATTCCTGGGACACTTGGGCTGCTAGAAAAGACATCCTGGGCTTGAACCCAAATCTGCCTCCGTGGGGCATCCTCGTCTGGTCCTGCCTCCACAATCGGGAGCCACACGGGACAAGTAGGGTGCTTTTCACCCTCGGCAGCCCTTCAGAAATTTGGAGACAGAGACTGGGTGCCCCCAGCCCCCTTCCAAACACCAGTCAGCCCCTGATCCCTCCATCAGACAGGCATCCTGTGACCCAGACACCCCCTAGTCTTCCAGAAAGGCTCTCAGAATGGGGGTCAGGACCAGACAGACCCCTCCCAATGAGTCTGGCCAGGAGCCTTTCTCGTGGGCATCACGCTCCTGCCATCACTGCCAAGACGGCCGCTGCCTCTGTGATCTGAGTGATAGCGGGCTTGGGGTCACAGGTCCTTGCGGGTTTCTGTTCCGGGGGATGTCGGGGTAGGACTTCTTCATGTCTTATTGGTGACCTACTCCGCTGTGTCTCTTCATCCAGCCCCTCCACCATTCCTCCGCGCCTGCTAAACACGTAGAGAGAGTTCCTTTTCTGAGAAATGACGCGGGAGGCCCGCCCCACTCTCCTGGGAAAAATCGCAAACATTCGCTGAGCCCCTACCATGTGGCAACTCAATTCCGAACGTCTGCCACAGATCAGCCTAGAACAGAGAGACGAGGCAGGTAACATGGTTGTCCCCATTACTGAGGTTGGTAAACCGAGGCACAGAGCAGCTGAGAAACTCACCCAAGGTCACACGGCTAACAAGCGGTGGGTCCAGAATGTGGGCACGTGCCACAGTCAGTGACATGCTTTTTTCTGCACAGCAACTGGCAGATGTTAAAAATCGGGGCTTTTCTCCCCCCCCTCCCCCCCCCCCGGAGAGCCGGTGATTACATATTTACTCGAATCCCGCTGCCTAATGCCCTCAGACACCTCATCTCTTTGTAGTTCCCCGAACGAGCCATCGTGACACATGCCTGTGAGCCCTACATAGGCTGTTCCTTCCCCTCGGGATGCCCTTCCTCGCATCCTAGCCTGGTGAACTCTGATCCACTCCCCTGTTTCTTCCCCGATTTTTTTATTGTGGTAAAATACACACAACCTAAAATTTACCACCTTAACCGCATTAAATGTACAGTTCATCGGTGTGAAATACATTTATAATGTTGTGGAACCACCACTATCATCCGTCTCCAGAACTCTTCTCATCTTGTAAAACTGAGAGTCTGTTCCCACTAAACGCTAACTCCCTATCCTCCCTCCTCTCCCCTGGCAACTCCCAATCCGACTGGCTGTTTCTATGACGATGACTACTCTAAGTGTGTCCTACAAGTGGGATCGCACGTGTTTGTGCTCTTGTGACTAGCTTATGTCACTTTACGTAACGTCCTCAAGGTTCAACCCTGTTGTAGCGTTTTGCAGAATTTCTTTCCTTTTTAAGGCCGAATAGTATTCCACTGAATGTATAGCCTGCATTTGCTTTATCCGTTCGTCTATTGGTAGATCCTTGAGTTGCTCCCATGTTCAGGCTATTGTGAATAATGCTGTTATCAACATGGGTGTGCAGGGACCTCTTTGGGGCCCTGTTTCAATTCTTTTGGGCACATACCCAAAGGTGGGATTGCTGGGTCATATGGTAATTCTACACTGAATTTTTTTAAAGTTTATGTATTTATTTTGAGAGAGAGAGAGAGAGGAGAGCAAGTGAGCGAGCATGGGAGGGGCAGAGAGAGAGAGGGAGAGAGAGAGTATGTGCACAGGAGGGGCAGAGAGAGGGAGAGAGAGAATCCCATTGTCAGAGCGCGGGGCCTGATGCAGGGCTTGAATTCATGAACCATGACCTCATGATCTGAGCCGAAATCAAGAGTCGGTCGCTTAAGCGACTGAGCCACCCAGGCACCCCCACGACTTGGAATGTTTTAAGGAACTGCCATAGTGTCTTCCACAGCAACTGTACCATTTTACGTTCCCACTGACAGTGCACGAGGGTTCCGATTTCTCCAACCTACTTTAAAAGATTCAGTACAGGTGACTTTTCTGCTAGGAAGCCCTCAGTGATCTCCATGTCCTGGGATCGGTGCCCCCAGTACTGAGCAACAACCAGGTGCTTTGCTTTGAGCTCAGCACTCAAAACACAAGTTTATACTAGAGATGATCTCTGCTCTTAAGGCTGTCACTGTCCCATTACTGAGGGGCAGGCTGAGAGGGTAGGACTCAAGCCCAGTTCTATCACAGGCCACTAGAGAGCCCTCCAGGCAGGGAGTAGCAGTGTGACAGGTGGGGATGGGACAGTAAGGAATGACGGAGACCAGGGCAAAGCTAAACACGTGTCCAGTTGATGGGGTCTGGCCATTGTGGGTGTGTGGGGATCCAGAGCCAAGATTGCCAGGACTTTTTTTTTTTTTTAATTTTTTTTTAACATTTATTTTTGAGAGACAGAGCGAGACAAAGTGAGAGTGGGGGAGAGGCAGAGAGAGAGGGAGACACAGCATCAGAAGCAGGCTCCAGGCTCTGAGCTGTCAGCACTGAGCCCAATGTGGGGCTTGAACCCACAGACCGTGAGATCATGACCTGAGTCGAAGTCGGACGCTTAACTGAGCCACCCAGGCGCCCCAGGATTGCCAGGACTTTTAAAGAGAAGCTGGAAATCTGGATTTCTGTCCGAGATCTCTTAACACTTACAAATTAGCAACTAATTCTAACGTTTTGAAAGGCCATGTAGCACTTCCTAGCACTGCCTGTAGCCCTGGGCTGGAAGTTTATAACCACAGACTGGGTTCCTCCCATCAAGCAATTATCAGGAATTATGAGCTCTATTACTCAAGCTTTTACTTCTCCACCTTGTGTATAAGGAAATCACGTGACACCGGTCAGATGTCCTGTGAAAATCATGACCATTAAGTCTTTATTGGGGGGTCTACCCCTTTGTGTAGTGGCAAGCACGTGGACTGGGATGATAGGCCAGGCTTTAGATTTTTGGGTCAGGCTTTTGTAAGCGACCTAACATCTGCCCCCCAGTTTCCTTCCTTACAGAAAGGGGTCCTAATGCCCCATGAGATATTGTGGGGATTCAAGATCCCGAATGCTGAACCTGTCTTCTGCTCGTGGCACGGTGGATGTCCACTGAGGATTGAGTTCCTCTCTCATTCTTTCCTTTCATTTCATTTCATTTCATTTCATTTCATTTCATTTCATTTCATTTTATCCTCTTCTCTTCTCTTCTATTTAGAGAGAGAGGGCACAAGTGAGCAAAGGGCAGAGAGAGAGAGAGAGTGGGGCTTGTGCTCACCAATGCAGGGCTCAAACTCATGAACCGTGAGATCATAAGCTGAGCCAAGGTGAGATGCTTCATGACCAAGCCACCCAGGCACCCCCTCCTCCCTTCCTGAGTGATCAGCCTCGAAACCCCCTCCTTCCGATTGGAAGTGCCGAAGTAGGCAACGTGTGTGATGAGTTCTGCAACACTCCAGAGACAGGCAGCCCTCCTACGGAAGGAGCAATCAGGTATGACTCCCTGGAGGAGGAGGAGGACTCAGTGTGGACCGTCTGCCAGTGAGCTCCGGGCCATCCTGCTCTATATGCCAGCCTCCTGGGAGGCAGCAAGCCCTCTGATGAGGCCGAGGGCATCTCGGCAGCTCTGGTCTCAGGATGAGACCGTGTCCAAGTGTCTCTGGCTGCCCTCAGTGGGGCTTCAGCCCTGGGACGAGTCCGCACAAGATCGACAGAGCAGGTGCCAGAGAACAGGCATGTTTATGAGATGTTTAATTTATCCCACAGGTATTTATTTTCTTTTTTCTTTTTTCTTTTTTTTTTTTTTTTTACTGTAATTTATTGTCAAGTTAGCTAACATACAGTGTATGCAGTGTGCTTTTGGTTTCGGAAGTAGATTCCCGCGATTCATCCCTTACATACAACACCCAGTGCTCATCCCAGCAGGTGCCCTCCTCAATGTCCACCACCCATTTCCCCCTCCCCCTAGACCCCCATCTACCCTCAGTTTGTTCTCTGTATTTAACCGTCTCTTATGGTTTGCCTCCCTTCCTCTCTGTTTGTAACTATTTTTTTCCTTTCCCTTCCCCCGTGGTCTTCCGTTAAGTTTCTCAAGTTCCAGTCTCCGACTGACTTATTTTACTCAGCATAATACCCTCCAGTTCCATCCACGTTGCTGCAAATGGAAAGATTCCAGTCTTTTTCATTGCTGAGCAGTATTCCATTGTGTATATAAACCACATCTTCTTTATCCATTTATCAGTTGATGGACATTCGGGCCTCTTGCATACTTTGGCCATTGTTGATGGCACCGCTATAAACATCGGGGTGCATGTGCCCGTATCCCACAGATAATTCTTGAGAACCTACCAGGCGTCAGATGTTGCTCGAGGTGCTGGGGTCAGAAATGAATCAGAGAAGGATCCTGCCCTCAAGAGTCTTCCACTCGACAGGGAGTGGAAATGGTTGGGATGGAGACATCCGGATTTGAACCCAGTTCTGTCTGACTCGAAGCTCAGATCCTTCCAGCTGACGTTGTGCTTTCTCCTCATCCCCATACTTAATCATTTGTTCAGGGAGTGTCACTGGGTCACAGCTAGAGCCAGACACTGCTCGGCTGGGCTAGCTCCTGGACATCTGCGGAGAAATAAGACCTAAATCCCTGAACATGGATGAGCTCACCCCAGGAGAGGTGCAGACAGAGCGGAGCAGACTCCGAGGGCAGATCCCTTGAAAACACCTGCATTTGGGGGGCTGAGCAGCGGAGGGCAGATGGCTGAGAGTGGCCCTCTTAAGGCCAGAGAGAGAGGGAGGGCTGGGGGGTGAAGCCCAAGCTTGGGCAACACCAGGCTTTGGGGGGATCCCTGGGAGCCGGCTCAGGGACACAGCAGAGGGTTCAGGCAGCAAAGCGTTCAGACAGAAGTGGGTGTTGAACCGGTGGAGGCTTCTCAGTCCAGAAATTTGGCTTTTTTAAAAAAATAGTGATTTTTGAGACAGAGAGAGAGAAAGACAGAGCACGAGCAGGGGTGGGGCAGAGAGTGAGGGAGACACAGAATCCGAAGCAGGCTCCAGGCTCCGAGCTGTCAGCACAGAGCCCGACACGGGGCTCGAACCCGCGAACCAGAGATCATGACCTGAGCCGAAGTCAGAGGCTCAACCTACTGAGCCACCAGGCGCCCCTGGACGTCTGGCTTTTAGAATGGAAAACAAAACTGGAGAGACAGGTCTGCAGAGGCAAGGGATGTTTTCCTCTCTCTTGCTTCATTGTGTTTGGTTTGGGATGGTGAGGCCCGGGAGTGTCGGTAGGAGGAGGAGGGAACAGGGGAGCTGTCACCCCCTTGACATACTGGCCCGTATTTATTTGATGCCTTTGCTATCTGTTCCCTCAAGCCGAAGGGAAGCTTGTGGGGGCTGGGCCTCGGTCTTGTTCACCGTGACCCCCCCACCCCCCCGCCCAGGGCCTTGCACGTGGCAGATGGTCAGTAAGCACTTTCTTGCATTGAACTGGATTCATAGGGTTCCGCGGGGTGCCCAGCGGTTAGGTCTCGGGAAGACAAGGGCCCTGAGGCCTGGAAGGAGGGGCTTCTCTCTGACGGAGCCGTGAGCGGAGGAAGAAGAGCAAAGAAGGCAAGAGCGACGAGACAAAGGAACTCACACTCACGTCTTCTCAGAAAAGTGTGCGCACATGGGTCAGAGACCGGGCGGGGGCACGGATTAACAGAAGTGAACAGAGCATAGTAACAGCTACCCATGTTCGTCCAGAACACTCTAGAAGGCTACTCATCATTTGCTTACCAGCATTATTTGGCCACTGCTCTGTTATAAATGCATCCATTCACTTTGTCATCCTAACAAGGACACTGAGGCAGGCCAATTACAGTCGGCCCGAAGCAGCTGTGGCTCGTAGTGGGGAAGCCAGGATTTGAACCCAGGACTCGAAGTTGCTCTAGAGTCTGTGATGCCAACCCGTGAGCCGCACACCTCCCTACCCGGCCTTGTTTTATGTAGCTGTTTCGCCACGAGCCTCTGGGGCGGCGGGGCGGCATTATTCTCATAGTTCACAGCAACAAACAGAGAGGTGTGGTGACCTGGCTGGAGCCACACAGCTACTGAGCGGCCAAGCGGGGATGCCAGCTTGCCCGTCTCTAACTGCAAGCCTGGAGGGTTCTCCTTCCCAGGGAGAAGGAATGTGGGAATCCCGTGCCAGTCGGAGTCAGGTGCCAACAGGGAGGTGCCAGCTGGGCTCGAGGGACATTTTCCAGCATCTCCAGAGTGTGGCTTTCACAGGCTCCTGGGTCTCCTCGGCTCAGGAACAGGGCGAGGGTTGGCAAGTCAGCAACAACAAGAAGAGGACGAGGGCAGAGTCCGGGAGGGGTGCCTCCTGGCTGCCACGGCCGTCCCTGAGTTGAGGCCCAGCGAGACGGGATGAAATGTGAACAGGGGCTGTGGGCTGGAGGACTCCATACAGACGCAGCGTGGAGGGCGGAGGGGAGGCTGTCCCAGGAGGGGGATTCCAGCCTCCCCGCCCCCCGTGGAGAAGCCTGGACCGTGGGCGGCCCAAGCCAGACCCTCTCCAGCGTCTCTCCTGAAAGCCACCAAGGCACTGTGAACCCTTCAGAAAATAGCTGCTTCTGAACAGAGATGGACCAAGCCCCCGGGGGTCATGAGGGGAGAGGCAGGCCCTTCTAGGTGAGCCGTCAGGTCCCGGAGCCGCCCGGTCAGGAGCGTGGGAGGCTGGCAGAGAGGCCTTTAAAACCCGCAGGCCCAGCCCCTGCCCCTGCTGCAGGCCTGACACAGAGAGAAGGTCTCCCTGGTGAGGAATCTCATTCTGAGGGCTGCCTCGCTTGGGGTGGGGTGGGCAGGGCATAGGGAGGGAGAGGGGCTGCGAGAGGAGGCCCCTGATCCCCCGGTGCCTCCCCCACAGACCCGGGGGAGGTCTCTCACGTGCCTGCTGTGCCATGGGGCTTGGTGCTGTCTGTCCTTTCTAGTTTGAGACCCGACTGGGGGGTCCAGGAGAATGGTGGCGGGGGGGGGCTGCTACGTGTGGACTTGAGGGTCCGTCCCTCCGGTGACCCGGCCACTCCTCGGCCCCCACATTTTCATGCCGCCGTTAGGCTGTCTGTTTCCACTTCCTCCACTTCTCATGACCTCAGCTACCACTTTCCTCCTAAATTATCTTGTGGCTGTGCTCATTTTCCTCTGTGGTCGCTGGATGGAAATAGCCGAGCCCACATCCTTCTCCTGGGGGGCGGCTCTGGGCTCTACCGATGGGCCACTTTCCCGGCCCCTGGGGCAGCTATTTCGAAGCTTCTGCTGCCTCTTTGTTGTATTCTTTCAGGCCCCTTTCCATGGGGTCTCGTGCTGTTCCATGGCACCAACAGCCCTGGGCCCAGCTGCTCTAAAATGTGCCTGGGATTTTGATCTGATTCAGGTATATGGTGAGGCCGACAGATCAAGAGCTGGTTGCCATTTAAAAGCTAGTCTGGGGGCACCTGGGTGGCTCAGTCTGTTGAATGACTTTGATTTTGGCGCAGGTCATGATCCCAGGGGTGTGGGATCGAGCCTCACGTAGGGCTCTGAGCTGAGCGTGGAGTCTGCTTAAGATTCTCTCTCTCCCCCTTCTGTCCCTCTCCCTTACTTGTGCTCTTTCTCCCCCCACCCCCTCTCTCTCAAAAAAAAAAAAAAAGTTCTGTTATTTACAGTTTCTGAGAGCAGGAGACATACCACACCATGCGGGGCCACATGGGGAAGCATCAGGGTTGATCAGGAGGCAGAAGAAATGAGAGAAAGCTCAGCCCAGAGCCTTTCTTGTGTTTTCCACGGGAAAGGCAAAGGAGGGCAGGGTAAACGCTGTGAGATTGGCCAGCCCGAATGGTTTCAGCAGACTCTGGGCTGCAGGGGTGCAGGGTTGGTCCCTAGCTATCTGCTTCTGGCCCTGGGGTGAAAAAGGGCAGAGGAAACGCTGGCTGGGAGCGGGAGAGTTAGACGGAGAGGTTGGGGTGTGAGTTTCAGACTGGCTGGTTTGCCTATGACAGCCATGCTCAAGAGGAGTTTTATGTTACCTCTAGGAATTAGCTGGTCCTGGGAGGGGCTGTCCGTTCCCAGCCCAGCAAGGTCCCCAGGACTTCAAAGCATCATCCAGTATGGAAAAGGAACACAGGGAAGGGTACAGAGTTGCTGCTTGGAGGCAGCGAAGCAGAGTAGATTCCTGGGCTGGAGTACTGGGCACATCGCCTTCCAGAGCCTCGGTTTCCCCACCTGTAAAACCAACAGCTGCTATCCCCTCGTCCAACAAATGACTGCTGATGGGACAGACATTGAGCCTGTAGGTTTCACAATAGCCACCTGCCGGGGAGCTCACCAGGCTTTTAAAGAGCAGCGGACAGAACCTGGCACACTGTGGGTGCCTGTGCACGGAGACTGGCACCTTTCTCCTGTTGTGGCTCTGGGAAGCAGCTGAGGAAGACTGGTGTGGAAATGTAGGGTCCAGGGCCATTTTCCTTGGCTGGTCAGAGCCCTCAGGGTGGAGGTCATGGGTGGACAGAACCCTCAGGAATGTTCTTGGAACTCAGAGGAGCTACCAGACAAAGGATAGCATGGAGAGGCCAGCCCAGTAGCCAGGAGCCCTGGGGAGCCACAGCTTGTGTGTACAGAACCAGGCCTTGACAGGTGTCAGGGGCTTGGGGCAGAGCACTGCACAAGGGACCACTGAGCTCAGGGGTCAGAGGCACCGAAGGGGAAGTCCTGACGGACCACAGCCCAGCTGAACAGCTGTGGATAAACAAGGACTTTGGGATCCGGAGTAGGAAGGGAAACAGCCAGCCGCCGGTAAGAAACCTTTGAGGCCAAGTTAGAATCAGGCACTGGCCCAAGACACATGGAATTTCCTCTGCCTTCTGGGTGTGACTTTTTGGGACTCAAGGCCAGTGATTCATGTGTTTGCTGGAGACAGGCGTGGGGAGGGAAGCTGGGGCCTCCAGCTCCATGGCTCAAAGTGGAGCTTGTCCCTCTAGGAAGGGAGGCTGTGCGATGCCGTGAGAGGTGCACAGGCGTGGGTTTGAGCCCTTCTTCCACTTCCTACCACCTGTGTGACTTCTGGCAAGTTCCATGAGCTCCCCGAGCCTCGATTTCTCCACTGGCAAAATGGAAACAGTGATACCTACCCTTCGGAGCTCTCACGGGTACCCAGGGTCCACTTATTCTTGAGGTAGGCACAGTGCCTGAGGTCCATGGAAAGGTCTTCAGTTTAATTCTTTTAGAATCAGGAGGAAAAGAAACACTGGATATAATAATAACGAATATACAATCACGCATCCAGCCTGGATTGTATTTGCTTCCATACCAACGTAGTTGGAAAATATAACTTAAAAGAATTTTTTTTTTTTTTTGGAGGAAGGGCCCCATGAAGGCAAAAGTGCGGGGGACTCACAAAGCCATCACGAGGCCCTGAAAGCTGGTCACACGGGACCAGCCCATGCTTCCTCCCTGAGCACTCACTCAGGGCCACACATTATTCTCAGTGTCGGGAAAGAGGGCAAAGCCACCCCGCTTCTGCCCTCAGACACCAGCAGGGAAGACATCCTTGAACACCGGCAACCAAGCACCATGAGGGGACTTAACACCATCCGCTCCCTTCTGTCTCCCACCCCTGCATCATCACTGCCCTTGTCCAAGTTTTGGGGTTTTTTTTTTCTCCCTGCCCGGTCCTTGTGTCCTTCACCAAGGGCCATGTCCAGCCTGTGTCAATTCCTGCTCCTTCCTCGTGCCACCAAATCTCCATTTAAGAAATCTGCCGCCTATTTCTTCCGTTGCTTTTAGCCATTTTCTGCAGAGGGGGCAATTGCATTGGGGCATTTGTGGTGGGAAAGCCCTCTCCTGCCTCCTTTGGGGCCACACCCCACAAATGCTCTTCTGCCCCCAGGAGCCTCTGGGATCAACTCCTTGAGGTCTTTGTCTCTTTTCTGGCTGAGGCGGCCCCGTGTGCTGCCCAACAGGAGAGGTGGGGCCTGGTGGGGACCGAGGAGGGAGGTCTGAATGCATCGTGGGGGCATCTCCTGAGACGTGTGCCATTGCATGTGTTTTCTTTTCCAGAACCCCAGAGATGAAAGGCCTTCTCACGCTGGCTTGGTTCCTGGCTTGTAGTAAGTGCTGGCCCCATGACCTCTGAACCTGTGACCTTCCACCCTTAGGAATAATAGGGTAGTGGAGAGGAGGCCAGTTTTTGAGGTCATAGAGACTCGAGTTTGAACATCAGCTCTGCACTTACTGTATACTCGTCTGCAAGAGCCTTTTCCTCTCCAAGCCTCTGTTTCTTCCTCTGTGACATGGGATGATATTCAGCCGACTGGTGGGGCTACTGTAGCATGATTCTAGGTGGTGATGGGTAAAGGTTGTGCTATGTGGACAATACGTGGCTTGCAAATGTGGGAGGCGTATTTTTTTTTTTAACGTTGGTCCAAAACAAAAGAAAATAAAGCCCAAATGAAAACAAGACCCTTATATAACAACTCCATCCCGTGGTTTCTGGGTCATTCTCTGCTGACGCCGGCCTGGGTTTTATGCACGCCCCACCTGCTGTCCCCTCCCAGCTGGAGGTGACCGCACAGCACAGGGGAGTCCCATAACCATGTCCACAGCCCCTGCCAGGCTGTCCTAATCTTTGACATCTTGCCAGATCCCTGGAGACCGAGGGAGGGCGGGAGGCCTAAAGCAGAGAGGGGAGGCCTCTGGTTCACTGTGAAACCCGAACCTTTCCCTCCAAACTACTGTTTCCCAATCCATAAGGCGAGGGAGCTGGCTTCAATGATCTCGGAGGATCCCACCCTGCTCTAAGGTTCTGTGCCTTACGTTCCAAATGGTGTTCTTTGCGGGGAGGGAGGTGTGCATCGGCAGGAGACACGGGAAGCACCTGTCTTCCCGCTTCGTACAGATACCATATTAATTACACCGGATATCTCTTAGTCACTCACTGTGTGTCTGCCACTGTGCTCATAACTTACATCCTTTCTCTCATTTGAATCCTCAGGATGACTCCAAAAGGTAGGCATTTGCTTTAGTGTCCCCCCTCCCCCCCGCAAATTTGCACACATGGAAGCTGAGGCTCGGAGAGATTAAGTGACACACTCAACATCACGCTGCGAGCGGCAGAGGCAGGATTGGAACTCACGTTTCCCATTCTCCAAGTCCAGACTTTTAGCTCTAGTACTTGACCTCCCCTTTCCTGTTCCTGTCTCACTAACAGGGAGAAGGAGAAGGAGATGCCTGGGTCCCCCCCCAGTCCTAGGGCAGGACAAGGGGCGGGAGCCTGCAGGGCGAACGGGCCTGGGGCAAGCGTGATGTGTTCACCTGGGGCTGGGGGCTGCCTTCCAGGTGTGCCTGCTGTGCCAGGGGGCTTGCTGGACCTCAAGTCCATGATTGAGAAGGTGATCGGAAAGAACGCCCTTACGAACTACGGCTTCTACGGCTGTTACTGTGGTTGGGGCGGTCGGGGGACCCCCAAGGATGGCACCGATTGGTGAGCTGGTTCTCATAATTCTCCTCTACACTTAAGCTCTACACCCCAAGTATCTCACTTAATTCCACGTCAGTTCTGGAAGATGAGTATTGAAGCACCATTTTGTTTTTCTTTTTTAACTTTAATGATTACATTTTTTTAAATGATCTATTTATTTTTTAATTTACATCCAGGTTAGTTAGCATACAGTGCAATGATGATTTCAGGAGTAGATTCCTAATGTCCCTTACCCACTTAGCCCATCCCCCCTCCCTCAACCCCTCCAGTAACCCTCTGTTTGTTCTATTTAAGAGTCTCTTATGTTTTGTCCCCTCCCTGTTTTTATATTATTTTTGTTTCCCTTCCCTTATGTTCATCCGTTTTGTCTCTTAAAGTCCTCATATGAGTGAAGTCATATGATTTTTGTTTCTCTGACTAATTTCGCTTAGCATAATACCCTCCATTTTCATCCACGTAGTTGCAAATGGCAAGATTTCATTCTTTTTGATTGCCGAGTAATACTCCATTGTATATATATCCCACATCTTCTTTATCCATTCATCCATCGATGGACGTTTGGGCTCCTTCCATACTTTGGCTATTGTTGATAGTGCTGCTATAAACATGGGGGTGCATGTATCCCTTCGAAACAGCACACTTGCATCCCGTGGATAAATGCCTAGTAGTGCAATTGCTGGGTCGCTAGGTAGCTCTATTTTTAATTTTTTGAGGAACCTCCATACTGTCTTCCAGAGCAGCTGCACCAGTTTGCATTCCCTCCAGCAGTTGAAACACCATTTTATAGGTGAGAAAGCTCCATCTCAGAGAGGTTAACGGACTTGCTCGAGATACATCTAGTAATGTGTCACACATCTTGGAGACCTAGTCAGTTGGTCTATTGCTACATAACGTATCACCCTAAAATGTAGTGGCTTAAAGTGACCATGACGATTTATTTTGCTAAGAATCTGCCATTTGGGCTGGGCTTGGCAGGATGGCTTGTTTCAGCTCCACCCGGCCTCAGCTTGGGCAGCTCAGATGAGGCAGGACGATCCAGTTTCTGGATGGCTCCCTCCCATGGCTGGCATGCTGTGGCTGGCTGCTGGCTGGGAGCTCAGCTGAGGCTGTGGGCCGGGGGCCTACGCTCCTCTCACTTAGGCCTCTCCAAGGCTGTTTGGACTTCCCCACACAGCACAGTGACTGTTGGGTTCCAAGAGTGAGTGTCCCAAGACTGCAAGACAATAGGGTCTAGCCTCAGAAATTCTGTGGTATCAGTTGGTGGAGGCAATCTCAAAGACTCTCAGAGGGAGGAGAACTGGATTCCACTTCTCGATTGGGAAGTGTCAAAGTTCTAGAACTTTGAACGTGAGATAGAGAGATTGTTCTTTGGAAAATTCCAAGACACTTGGACCTGGATCATGGAAGGAGGCCATGAGGCAAATGGATGGCAGATGGTTGGAGCCAAGTTTCCCACTGCTGGAGGGGGAGTTCCCTCCCTGTGGTGACAGATTAGAGGTGGAGATGTCAGGACAAACTCCTGTTTGGCTTAATACAGATGCAGGTGGTTCCGCACAGAAATATGTACTGATGTGTGTACAAACGTGGGTTAATGTAGACACGTATTTTTTGCTCTGTCAGCTGGGAGGACCCAAAAGAAACATCCCACTGGCAATAGGCAACTTTTTAAAAAAGTTTATTTATTTTGAGAGAGACAAAGAGTGCAGGAAATCAGAGAGAAAGGTAGAGAATCCCAAGCAGGCTCCATGCTGTCAGCACAGAGCCCGATGTGGGGCTTGAACTCACGAACCGTGAGATCATGACCTGAGCCAAAACCAAGAGTTGGATGCTTAATTGACTGAGCCACCCAGGCACCCCAATAAGCAAATTCCTATGCCCAGACTTGGTCTCTAATACCATTCTTCAAAAAAAAAAAAAAAAAAGAACTGGGGCGCCTGGGTGTTTCCATCGGTTAAGCGTCCAACTTCGGCTCAGGTCATGATCTCGAAGTTCGTGAGTTTGAGCCCCATGTCGGGCTCTGTGCTGACAGCTCAGGGCCTGGAGCCTGTTTCAGATTCTGTGTCTCTCTCTCTCTCTCTGTCCCTCCCCCTCTTGTGCTCTGTCTCTCAAAAATAAATGTAAAAAAAAAAAAAAAAAACAACCCAACAAGACTCCTTGGAGACATGGCTGATTGTAAGACAAGGGCAGGAAATATACAGGATGAGCCTGGAGTCTCGTGTAAGGGCGAAAGTTAAGGAAGTGTTTAAAGAGAGCTACCTCCCACAATGCTAGGGATATATGTCAGGGAGCACAGGAGCTGACTGAAAGGGCTCCCAACGGCCAAAGCTGGAATAATTAGACCATAGCCCCAGTCTTATCATAAGAACATCAGACAAATCCCATACAGGGGCATCCTACAAAACACCTGCCCAGTATGCCTCAAAACTGTCAAGGTCACCAAAAGCAAGGGAAGTGTGAGAAGCTGTCCCAGCCAAGAGGAAACGTAACGTGGGCATCAGGTAAATAGGCAGGAATGGAAATAGGACGTTAGGTAAATTAGGTAAAAAGTAAGGAAATCTAAATAAACGATGGAGTTTTTACAATTAATGAATCGATAAGGATGTATTATGATTTAGCGAATTAGCCTTTGAGTCAACGACGTCCATACTGGTTTGTTAACCGTAACAAGCGTATTGTACTAATAATATAAGATGTTAATGATAGGGGACGTTGGATGTGGGGCAAAAGGGAACACTGTACGACCTTCTCTATTTTTCCGTAAGTCAATTTTAAAAAACCGCAATCCGCCACACCCAACACACCGGAAGTTTATTGTTTGCTCATGTAAGAGTTCCATGTGAATCACATGTTACTTCCGGGACCCCGGCTCCTTCCATCTTGTGGCTCTGCCTTCCCCTGTGGCCTCAGAGTCCTCTGCGGGGTCATCTCCATCCAGCTGAGAGATGGGAGAGAGAGAGAGAAAGAGGAGGACAGTGTGGGAGAGTTTCACGGGTAGGCCGGGAGGTGGTGTCCATGGCTTCTGCCCGCGATCCCCTGGCCGGAATCTAACTGTGTGGCCACACCTACTTGCAGGGGAGGCTGGGAGATGTAGTCTCACCGTGAGCCTTGGAGGAAACAGCGGGCCAGTGAACCGCTAGCTGGTGGCAGGCAGCCCCAGAGGAAAGAGCAGAGAAGTACTCGGCCTCATCCCTAGATTCTTTCTTTGCCAGACCACACCCACCCAGCAGTGCTGTGCTCGGTCCGCTCAGGTTCTAGGTCCCTTGCATTGACAGGTGCTGCTGGGTGCATGATCACTGCTACGGGCGGCTGGAGGAGAAAGGCTGCCACATCCGGACACAGTCATACAAATACAGATTTGCACGGGGACTGGTCACCTGCGGTAAGGCTGGGGCTTCCCCTTCAGGCCACTGACAGAGCCTGGGTCTTTTCTGGCTCTGCGTTCAGCTGCCCCTAGAGGCCAGCCAGCCTGTAGCTTGGAGGGCGGAGCTGGAGACAAGAAGGGTAGGATTGCTGCAGTGACGACCTCTGGGTAAGAGCTGAAACATCTCAGACTGAGCATTCACTAGGTGCCGAATGCTTTGCATGCTTCCTTTTTCTTGCACCCCCAAATGCCTTTTGGAGTGCGTTCAGTCTTCAGTCCCATTTTACACGTGAGGAAACTGAAACTCAAAAGGCTTGCCAGGGCACGCAGCTGGAGTTGGGATTCAAGCTCAGGTCCATCTGAGTTCAAAGCTAAGTCTGAGGGTGGTGTCTCCTCCAGAGCAGGGGCTGCCTCCACCGTCAGAATGGGAACTCTTAAGGGGAGAGACCGTGTCTCTACCGTCAGACTGGGAACTCCCAGAGGGCAGGGGCTGTGTCTCCCTGGGCTGAAACCTCACCCTAGGCATCAGCTATGCCTCTTCCATCAGATCACACGTTCCCCAGTGTAGACGCTGTGCCTCCCTCATCAGACTGAGAGCTTGCTGGGGCAGGAAGCAGACTGGGGGGGCAGCTCAGGTTGGAAGCAAGCCCAGGAGGCAGCGTAGGTAGGGCCCACATCTTCCCTTCCTCATTCTGCGTTTGGCGTCCTGTTTGCAGAGCTCGGGCCCCTCTGCCAAGTGCAGCTCTGTGCCTGTGACCAGAAGCTCGTCTACTGCCTGAAGAGGAATCTGAGGAGCTATAATCCTCGTTACCGATACTTTCCCAACATCCTCTGCTTCTAGTGGCCCTCAGTGAGCTCCTTGCTCCCTTCTCCTCCCACACGGAGCTCACCGACTCCCCTGGGTTCCCGAGAGAGGCTCGCAGTCCTGGACTTCCTTCTCTCTCCATGGTCCACGGGGCTTGGTGGAGCCCCACGGCCACACTCCACACTCCAGAGAGTCCCAGGAGAATGACTCTGGTCCCAGGACCCCGCAAGGTCCACTTGTGAGGTGGGCTCGCCCCAAGCTCCAGGCCGGCTGTCTTCCCGCTTGCCCTGAAGACAGCGCCCCTTCTCCAGGAAGATACATTTACTTTGCAGTTTCTGTAGTCGGACTATGACTACCACCCTCTAGAGAATTTTTACTCAAGGTAGAAGCAAAATTGACCCCCTAATTCTGCCATAGAGATGTTTGAAAACATTATTCTTTACAAAGATTTTTTAATGTTTGTTTATTTGGGGGGGTCGGGAGAGAGAGAGAGAGAATGAGCGGGAGAGGGGGAGAGAGAGAAAAAGAGGGAGACACAGAATCCAAAGCAGGCTCCAGGCTCCGAGCTCTCAGCACAAAGCCCAATGCAGGGCTCGAACTCACAAACCACGAGATCATGACCTAAGCCAAAGTCGGATGCTTAACCAACTGAGCCACGCAGGCACCCCTAAATAAAATTTATTCTTAAGACAAATTAAACCACATGGGCATTTTCCTCTGCCCTGGAAACTCTCTGCCGCTGGGACACTCAACTCAAAGTTCACCACAGACTCTCAGGAACAGAAGGTTTTCTGGGATAAGATCCAAGCCTTTTTTGGGGTTCATCTCGTTAAACCTTGGGGCTCCTCCCTGGCCAAGCACTGGGTGTCTGTTTTCCTTGAGGAGGTGGGGAAAAGATAACTGGTGATCATGCCAGGCCAGAGAGGGCCACATGCAAATCGCAGCATTGGCTTCTCCAGCTGTGTGGTCTCAGGCTTGTTACCGAAACTCTCTGATTTCTAGCTTCTCTTAAAAAAACAAAACAACAACAACAACAACAACCAAAACAACTATCACATTTCTTGCGACGTAAAGTGGGAATCCCAAGGCCACTTTGAGCCTCAGCGGGAATGCTGAGGTTCTGGGATTTCACAGAGCAGGGCATTTAAAAAAATAGAGTTCAGCGGAAGGGCTTATTTTTACCAAGTGAGGATTCTAAAAAACCCACCTCATCTATCAGTTCATAAAAGAAAGGGCATCTGATACCGAGACTGAGGGAAGACAGGACACGTTCCAAAGCAAAAGACAGTCCTTTCCAAGAAAGGACTTTTGGCTTCCTTATGTGGACAAACCCCAAAATAACCGCATGATATAATGGGATCTGTATTTTAAAAGCTCCAGTGCTGAACATTTTCAAGACAAAATTTAATTTTATGAGATGACTCTGAATGTCCCAGTGTCTTAGAGACGTTTGACACGGACCCGGGTCTGTAGTTGACAGCGTTATACAGAATGGGGCTCAAATGACCAATTTGCTCATCAGACTTTTTTGATCGAAACTGTTTCCCAAATCCAATTTTAAATGGGTGTGTAGGATATTTGGAACTTCGCTTTAATGCCGTTTCTCTCCAACTGCGGTATCCTGGATGATGGAGAAGGGACCCCAGCCCCGGCTTCTCCCGTCTCCCATCAGGGTCAGGTGACAGGAAGGACTTGTCTTGCCACTAAGTTCTGCAAGACGGGCTGTGCACAGGCTGTTATCACTGGGCATCCTTGCTCAGAGTACCGGCTTCAGACAGGCGAGGCAGGCATTTGTGGACAAGGGCTGCTGTGAGGTTACGAAAGCAGCACCACGGGCTGAGATGGGCTTGAGCTGGAAGGGCCTCTCGGGGGGAGGGGGGGACTTTTATTTATCTACCAGGAAATGGAGGTCCAGAGAGGTTAGGAGACTTTCCCAAAGTCACACAGCACATCAACAGCAGAACTTAGAGTTAGACCTCAGATCCTGGTTCTAAACCCTGGGCTCTGATCACTATCCTGCTGTCTTCAGCTCCAGCCCAGAGAGAGAGAAAACGGAATCTGGGGCAATTCAAGGACTCATCCACATTAGGAGTTCTTGGGAGAATCTTCTTTTTTTGTTTGTTTGTTTTTAAGTTTTTTTTTTTTAATGTTTGCTTATTTTTGAGAGAGAGAGAGAGATCGAGTAAGGGAGGGGCAGAGAGGGAGACACAGAATCCGAAGCAGGCTCCAGGCTCTGAGCTGTCGGCACAGAGCCCCATGCGGGGCTCAAACCCATGAGCTGTGAGATCACGACCTGAGCCGAAGTCGGACGCTCAACCGATGGAACGACCCAGGCGCCCCACGAGGGCCTTGAATAACAGAGGCCATCCCTGACTTGTTAGTCTGGTTGGGGCTCTGGCTTCATCCTCTGTAGAGGGGGACCCCATGAGGTCCTCCATCGTGATGGCCCTGGACCCACTCTCACTACATGGGCAGCTCTGGGGAAAAGATGAAATCCAGGGGTCGCTGAAACCTAGGAGGAGGCTTTGACTCTTATTTGACTATCTCTTGCATGACAAGCAAACCTTCAAGGAGGTCATCTCTCAAAGTTGCCATCGTCCCCTGAGGGGTGGACCGTCCTAGAACTGTACCGTGTCCCTTAGCTTTGCTGAACCTACGTTGCCCAGAAACGCTATCCTCACAGAATTCCGGGTGCGTGTGGGTCCCCGGGGACGTTCTGCGTGAGATGTGGAGGCAGCCGTGGCACAGAGGTGGTAGGGTTTTTATGAGCGGAGTCGGAATCGGAGCGTGAGACGCTGTCACGGCTGACACATGTTGTCCCCTATCTGTTGGCTCACCGCGTCGGGGTCGGGAGACTCTGGGGTGGCAGCAACTCCCGGCCCTGCCGGGTCACCAGCTTCAGCTTCTGTCCTTGGAGGTGGCGAGATGGCGAAGGGTGTTCTGGGCTGTCCTCATGGGTTCATCCTTGCTGGTCCAGTTTGCCCTGTCACTTGGGCCGCAGAACTTCAGGCGGCGGCAGCAGCAGAAAAAGAAACCGCCTTTTACAGACTGTTTTACTGGCTCTCACGATCATGGGAGTCAACCCCCTGTGAAAAGTCCTTTATTTTATCTGTTGGTGCCTCCTGGCAGTTCTGAGCCTCCGATGAAGCCCTGGTGGATACAGCAGGCTTCCTGGTGCCTAACAACATGCTTGGCACGTAGCAGGTGCTTCGCAAGTGTCTGTTGAATGAATGAACCACTGGACGAACAGGGGAATGAACGAGACGCGGTCCCTGCCCTTAAGGTGTTCACGGACCAGGGTGGAGACAGAGAGAACTGAGGACCTGGGCAGGCGGTCCAGTGGTGGGAGCATTTTGACCTCTCTGGTGGCACAGCCTGGACAGGTGTGGCTCACCTCCTGGTCACTCAGTCCCTGATGCCTCCCCGGTCGGGGCTTGTGCTGAGCGAGGGGACAGGCCGTTCCTCCACGCTGGGGCGGTGTCCTCAGGGGGCCATTGGAGAGAACTCAGTGCCCTAGCAGTGGGTGTGGACTTCCTGCAGCTGCTCCTGAAATGAGGTCCCAGCCTGTCCTGTGTGTCAAGAGCCTGCTCAGACGCAGGTCAACTCCTGACCCCACTTGCACACCTGCTTCTGGACTTGCTCCCGGGACCCGTGCCAGCTGGGGAAGGTAACTGGAGTGCTCGCCTCCGGTGCGTCCCACTCAGGTGGCAAAAGCCTTCCTTGGGAGCCTCAGAAATCCTGCCACCTCTTGGAGGTCTCTCAGGATGGTGACAGAATCCCCTTTCCCGCTGAATTCGGAAAGCCCACGACTACAGCATAAGTAAATCCCCCACGGAGGTTTGCTGCTATCAGTCAGGGCTCCCCAATCATCTTTTCTTGCACCACTCCGTTCCTCTAAGGCCTTCAGTGGCTCCCCATTGCCTCTTCAGCCTGACGTTTAAGGTCTTTCCACTGCTGGCTGCACGGCCCTTCCATTTGGATCTCCCAATCATTCTCTTCTTCCCCAACGCTCCACTCCTCCCATTTCACCCTGTGTGTTCCACGCTGCCTCCGTTCTCTCTGTTTCTTCCCTTCTGGGCTGTGGCCCCCTCTCCTACCTGTGAGTTGCTTTTTTTCTCTTATTGGTAATAATAATCGTAAAAGCTACCCCTTGCCGATTGCCTGCCACGTGCCGGGGACTTTCATACGGGTTATGTCACTTCATCCTCCCAACAACCTGATGGGCAGATGTAATTATCCCGCTTAACGGGTGAGTAACCTGAGGCTGAGTGTATAACCTGGGCCACACAACCAGAGAGAGGCAGAGTGGGGATTGGAGCCTGGGACGTGCAGATCCGGGGCCTGACCTCACCGGGGGCAGGGTCTGTGCCTCACTGCGGCCAGTACCCCGTACCTTGCTTGGCACACGGGGTCTGGCACAGAGGGGGTGCTCAGTAGACGTCCACCGACCGGGTCAGACCCCCTGCACCCAGAGACACCCAGAAGGTAGGGCTCACATCTGCATCTCAGGAACCCCACCGAGAAGTTGGAGTTAGGAACGCAATACAGAAACCTGGTTTTGGGGGAGGCTGGCCACGGAGATTCCCACGGGCTCAGTGAGAGCCAACAGCCACAGCCGTGACCTAGAGGCATTTTGTGCTTTGCATGTGTCCCGAACGCTCTGAGAAGCACAGGATTAGACCCTGTCTAGCTGGTGGGATTTTGAACCTCAAACCGTCCAAATACCTCCTCCACACTCAGTGGGGTTAACGTTCTATTAATCTGAATTTAATTTGGGGTAACGAGAAGAATCGGGAACCGGACACTGGGTTCTAGTTCTGACTTTGGATGAGTCTTGGGTGGTCTCGGGCAGACCCCTTCCCCTTCTTGACCTCAGCTTTCCCATTTTATAAGAGCAGGTGGGTTTTTTTGTTTGTTTGTTTATGTTTATGTTTGAGAGTGAGAGAGAGAGCAAGTGAGCAGGGGAGGGGCAGATACAGAGGGAGACAGAGGATCTGAAGCAGGCTCTGTGCTGATAGCCGGCAGACTGATGTGGGGCTCGAACTCACGATGGTGAGATCACCACCTAAGCCAAAGTCAGCTTCCCAACCGACTGAGCCACCCAGGCGCCCCTATAAGAGCAGGCCTGACAGATAATTTAAACCGTAGCCCTGGTCCATTAGTGGATGATGAAATCAGTCCGGAGGGTTGCATCTGGTGCGTGTGCGTGTGTGCATGTGTGCGTGTGTGCTTGTGCGTGTGTGTGTGCGTGTGTGTGTGCTTCTTGATGCATGTGTGACTATATCACAAGTGGTAAAGTGCTGCTTCAGCCAATTGTCCTCTGTTGTGGTGTGTGTGTGCGTGGCGGGGGGGGGGGGGATTGACTGGGTACAGGTGTAAATGTTATTACATTCTGTGAGTTGCCATTAAAAGGATTCAAGAAACCCTTGTGCACATGACCTCTCAGGGCCTGCCTGGGACTGAAGCTGCCGGCATCTGTCTTGGCCTTAATTGCACAAACCCCTAAAGGCGCCCCTGGGGCCCACTGCCCTGGACCCCCTCATCCTTCTCCTCAGGCATTAGATCAGAACTGGGCTTCTTCTGGTCATGGACGTCCAAGCCTGTGATGGCATCAGTCCCTGAACATTCTGGAACCACCCAGCGGAGGAACTGGTCATAAACACAGGTGTTTGGCTCCTCACTGGGAAACAGAGAGCCAAGCCATGAGTTTAAATAAATCTTGGGGAGCCAGTGTTTAAGGGCTTTGGCCCAGACGGTGGCTCAGCAGGTATCTCTGTGTATTTCCTCACCATGTGACCTCAGGCCTGTGACTCCAATTCTCTAAGCCTCAGTTTCCTCAGCTGCCAAACAGGCTAATAACACCTTCCTGCATAGGCTGTTGGGAATATTTGATGACATGATGCACATAAATTAGCCGGTGTGGTGCCTGACAAACAGTAGGCACACAATAATGGCACCTATTATGGGAGAGGACCCCCAAACCCAAGCCCAAGAGTTTGACTCCAACCGGTTGGCTCTAAGCACAAACCCTATGGGTTAAGGTTGGCGACCAGGGCAGAAGGTGGCCCCAGGCTGCCCCTTACCACATTGGACATGGCTGTCGGTGACACTGTGGTTGTAGTGACCCCGTGGGGAGCACCGCCAGTCGAGCTCTCAGGCGGGAGTAGCTGCGGTTGTAGGTGAGGCAGCGCCTGTAGGGAGCTCCACGCTGGGCCTGGAGCAAGCAGGACCTGCTACCAGTCAGAGACCTCGAGTTTCTGCACTTCCAGCCTTTGCTGGATCATAACTTCCGGTCCGGGGACCAGAAAGCTGTATTTGCTTTATTTATTTATTTATTTATGTATTTATTTAAATGTTTTATTTATTTTTGAGAGAGAGAGAGAGAGAGAGAGAGAGAGAGAGAGAGAGAGAAAGACCGCGTGGGCGCGCATGGGCACGCGTGCACACACACACACCCACATACACACACGAGTAGGGGAGGGGCAGAGAAAGAGGGAGACACAGAATCTCAAGCAGGTTCCAGGCTCTGAGCTGTCAGCACAGAGCCCGACACGAGGCTTGAACTCATGAACCATAAGATCATGACCTGAGCCAAAGTCAGGCGCTTAACCGACCAAGCCATCCAGGCGCCCCCAGAAAACTAGATTTGTAAACAAGCTCTCGGGGTGAGGCAGAAAGCAGTAAGGTGTGGGGACACCAGGAGGCTGCATTGGTCACAAAAGATGAGCAGAGCTTACTTGATATACTCACATATACCCTTGGGTATAGCTTGTCAACATCCACAGACTCAGACGACCTGTGTTCCTGGCCCTAATTTTATACATCTCTAAATTTGGGACGGTGCCTCCGCGGTAAAGGTGTAGGGGGTATGCCCTCCTAATAAACACGGATTTATATATTTCCATCCTCTTCACAAAACCCATGTACATTTTATAACTTTCCCTTTTAATGAAAACATTTGTTTGAAACATTTGTCATTTTTTACGATAGAACATTTTCTTACAATGTGTTACCTCTCCACCATTTAAACCCAGTACAACCCCTGTAACTTTGTTACCAATATAGGCTCTCCTTAACCAAACTTTACCCAGGATCCTCTAAGCCTCGGTTTGACTGGGCCCTGTCCCTGACTCTTGTCCCCAAGAGCAAGAATCAGTTTAGGGATGATCATTAGAACATGGCTAGGTCTTTAGTGTTCTACTTTCCAGATATCACAAGCTGCTTTTTCTTGTCTTGAAAGTTGTCTGTGCTCATGACAATTTGGTAGACTATACTTTCGTAAACAGAAATGACATATTTATATTTTCTCCTTACCTGCTCCCTTCAAAATTCAGAAACTCTTCTTGAGTATTCTTATTCCATGGCAATATAATGATTTGCCTGAGTTTCATAAGCATCAGTCCTCCTTGTAACAGATCATCGGTGGAAATGTTGGCTATATAACCAGGACTCTGATGGGCATGTCGTATTTGAGAATGATGTGCATAGAATCAGATATGACAAGACAGTTTTAAGAACCTAAGGTTGAATTTATGGAGCCAATGCTCATAAAGCTGTCTTGAAAAAAACTGGTTTGGTACCTGGATTTACTGGGCTCCTAGCCTTACAGGTAAGGAAGATCACTTCCTGTCAGCCCCAGGGATCTTAGGGTATCTTGGGGACTTTGAGAAGAGAGGGATTCGCCCAAAACTATGGATACTGAAGGCAAAGTCTGGTGGTGAGCTCCTGGCTTGGCTTCCTAGCTTCCAGAGGCTTCTATGTGTCTAAACTGATGTTCCTCATGAAAGGTTCCAGGACAGCAAACTCAGAAAGGCCCATGTGGTCAATCACCATTTTTTGCTGCTTTTATGTAAATAATCATGCCAAATCTAATGAGGCCAGAATAATTTTGTAAACAAGAACAATCATGCTTTGATTATCTTTGGTCAAAACGAGGTGTAACCATAGAAAGAAATTTCGTGTTTCAATGGAAAACTACAGCCCACCCTTGGGGGTTCTCCACTATGTGACTCTAATTCCCCAGATTCAAGTTTCCCATTGTTCTCCCACCTTCCTGCCCCAGCATCACGGAGAACTCAAACTGCCATTTTCCCTGATGTCCCGTCAACAGAAGCTGGGTGAATTGATATAAACTTCAGAGAAGTCACAATAGATGGTGTCTGGGCAACTTTCACGCCTGCTGTTGTGCCAGCTGCTCTGAGAGTTTACTGGAGCCCCCGAGGCCATCACCAACGACACTGGAAGTGAGAGCCGGGAAGTTTGTTGGGTTGACGTTGCTGTCCTCACTCCATCATGAACACACTTGCAGCCCAACATCTAGAAATCTTCCAGCTGGCTGCCTTCTGATCTCAGAAACTGGGTTCTCAACTACTAAGCTTTCTCTTCTTATAATTTTCATAGAAATTGCTCCCATTTAATACCAGACTGCTCACACTATCCAGCAAATAGCCTCTATGACCAAGTTCTAGCCGATGGGTTCACCGATCCTTCACGAACAAAAGGAGACCAAACAACAAAGTGACTCATGCGGTTCAGAGGAAAGAATCTCTTCTTGAACAGGAAGAGGGGCCAGATAACTTCACTCCTTGACCAAATTTAGTCAGGCTCCTCTGAGACCTTTTTTGCCTCGCTCTCATTCTCAGGAGCAAGAATCTTGTTAAGTAAGTTTAGCCAGAACCCTCACCCTCAATATCTGATCGCCTTGATATCTTATCAAATTTCTCACCCCCCCCCCCCCATCATCCTGCAGGTGATGTCTGATCACCCGGGCCTGCCCTCAGCAAGAATCCTATGGGGTCAGTTTAGCCAGAATCCCCCCTCGCCTCCTGATGGACCCTCTTAGCGATTCCACCCCCACCTGCTCCTTGACTGTACATCCCCACATGTCCGTACTGTATTCTGAACTGAGCCCAGCCCAGATCTTGTCTCCCATTGGAACCATTCCTGGTTAGAATCTGCCTTTACCCCTCTAAACACTGCCCAGCTCTGGCTTTCCTTTGACTTTACCCTTTTCTGGAAGATTCCTGGTTATTGTGTGAATTCCTCTGCACTGACTCTCCCACTCAACTTCGGTGCCCCATCCCTTTTCCAGCAAGGAGCTGGGGAGAATGGGAGACGGATCTTCTAGAAAGAAAAGTCACATCTCAAACTCATCCATCTGTCAATACCAAAATGATAGATTCTGGGAATTGGCAAAGAACTCATTTATCAAGTCGGAGAACCCCTGAGGTAGAGAATCAGGAAATTGTTTGGTTGCCATGCCCAAAATCTCTTTGAGTCATCGATTCTAAACAGCTGATTTAATAAATCTGGAATGTTGCACGATCGGTTTCCTATAAATCATAGTGAGCCAGCTGTCAGACGCTGAGATTACTCAGGTTTCAAATAAACTTGTTGGTTGTAAACCTTAAACCTCTTATTATCTTCTCCAAGGATCTCTTTATCTAGAGACAGTTGTGTTATCATACTGAGCTTCCAATCAACAAAGTTTTAGCTTACAGACTTCCTTTCTTGTTTTGTAGTTTTATTTATTTATTTTGAGAGAGACGGGGGAGTGTGAGCGGGGGAGGGGCAGAGAGAGAGAGGGAGAGAGAATCCCAAGCAGGCTTTGTGCTGTCAGCGCAGAGCCCAACGTGGGGCTCGAACTCGCAAGCCGTGAGATCGTGACCTGAGCTGAAATTGAGATTTGGACACTCAACCGACTGAGCCACCCAGGCACCCCCAGACTTCCTTTATATGTAGAATATTCTAGACTTTTTAATATTCTATGCTTTTCAAAGTGTTGCCAAATCCACGATCCAGAATAGGCTCAAAACATCCCATTTTACAGAGTGGGAAACAGAGACAGAGAGAAAGGTGTCCTGTTGGAGGCCCCACCCAAGTTAGTGGTGCCGCGACCTGAACCAGCTTCTCGGATCCTGAAGTTTGGGCGAGGCCCCCCCACCCCATGGCAACGGGGACCTCTTGAGGGCTGGGATTGAACTTCTTTATGAGCCCCACTGCCTCACCTGACGCCTGATGTGATAGAGCAGATCCCAGTGTGGACGGTGTCCTAAGCGTGCTTCACCTCTTCATTCAGGTTCCACTGAATCCTCGTAAACGCACAAAGGAAGTACTATGAACACCCCATCCTGTGCGTGGAGATACTGAGGCACAAAGAGGCCAAGGAGCTTGCCCAGGAACCACAGCTGGTAAGCAGAGGACAAAGGGATGAACCCCACCCTCTTTGCCCAGGAAAGGTGTGCTGAATCAATATGGCTGGTCCCTGCTCAAGATGATGCCCAGGCAAGGTTTCAGTTCAGACCTTGGCCAGCCTGCCTGCTGTCCCAGGAGGGGAGAGTTGCCAGTCACTGGCACCCATAGGCTGCCGGGGCCCCGCAAGCCCCAACGACAGTCATTGGTGAGGTGGCTGAGGAGGGGTCGCTTCCCCACGGCCCACTGGCTAATGCCCTATATAGAGCTCCAACCAGCAGGCCTAGCTGAGGACAAGCCCTGGGGAGAAGGAAAGAAATGTCCACAACCTACCAATGTTGCTAACATTCCTTCAACAATGAGCAGGACAACAACTGCTATGTGTTCCATGGGCTGGTCTCTACATGCTGGACAGGGTGCAAAGTGGCTTCCGGGGGTCTGTCATTTACCCCACAACACCTCATGTGGACAGTATGATAATTCCCATTTTATAGGTAAAGAAACAGGCTCCAAGAGGTTCGGTGACTTGTGCCCAAGATCCTACATCTCGGAGTGAGGAGACCCTAGAGCTGGCAGACCTTGTGTGTGGGACCCTGAGTCCATACTCTTGACTACTTAACTATGTTAGAGCATTTCTCCTGCTACCTTTTTCCATTTAACATGAGCTTTTTCACCCTGACCACTCTGGTGTCAATGGGGACTTGCCGGCCAATGTTGGTGAAGAAAACTTTTCCCCTACCCTTTTAGGTTTTGCTCATGGGGGCCTGCAAATTAAACCAACAAAAGACAGGTTAACAGGAGAAAAGGTGCATGATATTTATTAATATTGACATGCATAGGAGTTCCCAGAAAAGAAAACTCAAAGAAGTTAGACTCAGAGGATTCCTTTTTAGCAAAGAAAAAAAGGTTTGGACTTCACGGGACGTAATAGTAAGTTGGGGGGAGATGACCAGATGATATATGGAGGAACTAATGGAAGAAAGGCTATTTTAGAAAAGTCTGTTTATGCAAATCAATCTTGGTGGTGACTTCCCAGCTTTGATGATAAGAGCTGCTCTTCTCTCCAAGTCGGAGGGTTGGGGGCACCTTCCTCACAGGGAAATTTGTGTCCTGCTTTTAAGCAGATAAGGGACTGGCAGAGAACTCTTTCTGCATCTGTCAATTCTTAATTGCCTTCAGCTCAAAATAATTCTTATGCAAAGGGGCATATTCTGAACCCGTTTGAGGCCCCAGGACAAGAGAGCGATGGAAGCCGGCCTAGTGTGGGGGTCTCCCAGGCCAGTCCAGCCACACCATGACCACCTGCCCCTGGGCTCTGCCTGTGCTCCCCCAGAGCAGTCCCTGTGTTCTGCCTCCCTCGTCTCCAGGACCTTCTACAGCATCGCCCAGCTGGTGTCTCCCGCCCCACCCCCACCCACCTGGCTTGGGACTCCCCAAAGAGGACAAACTGTGCTGCTCACAGACTGCCTGACTTGTTCTCTCTCCAGTTCCTGCCAGTTCTTCAGAATGCATCAAGGCGAAGGTGGTCTCTGTGTGGAGGCTGGGCGTCCTCAGCACCTCTCCCGTGCGTGCCTAGTTCACCCAACTATTGACTGTGCACTTTTTCTCTCCAATAAGAGTTTAAAATTGTTTTTTAATTAATTTATTTATTTTGAGAGAGAGAGAGAGAGCAAGGGAGGGGCAGAGAGAGAGGGAGACACAGGATCCCAAGCAGGCTCTGTGCCCTCACGGCAGAGCCCCACCCCGGGCTCGATCTCACGACCATGAGAACATGACCTGAACCGAAATCGAGAATCGGATGTTTACCCGACTGAGCCACCCAGGCACCCTTCCAATAAGAGTTTTATTTTCATTGCGTTTATTTTTATGGTCACCGTCTGTTGATGACAAGTAATACTGGCTTTCCTTATACCAGAGTGGAATTAATTTCCTTCTCAGATAAATTTACTTAGGTTAGGAAAGGTTAAAAAACAAAGTAAATTGAAATATTAAACCAAGTGTCTGGAAGGAGGTGTGTCAAAGGCTGGGTTTGGGAAGCATAAGCCTCGCCATTATCCTATCTGGCAGTTTGGAGTAGACTCAGCGGAAACAACGGTGCTTGCAAGGAGTCTGATCTAGCAGGTGGGACTTCAGGGGCGCCTGGGTGGCCTAGTCGGGTGAGCGTCCCACTCTTGATCTCGGCTCAGGTCATGATCTCACGACTGGTTTGTGAGTTCGAGCCCCACACCAGGCTCTGCACTGACAGCCCAAAGCCTGCTTGGGATTCTCTCTCTTTCCCTCTCTCTCTGCCCCACCCCTGCTCGCTCACCCTCTCTCAAAATAAATAAAAATAAAAACTTAAAAAAAAAAATAGAAGGTGGGTCTCCAATCTTTCAGCCCAGTGAGTTGCGCTGGCCCAGGATCGTTGGTTTATCAGGCTGGTCAGCCCTACGGTGGGCCATGGGGACAGACGGCCTGCATCCTTTTTGGAGTATGATCCTGAGCCAGAGACATCAGAATCTCCAGCAGCCCTGGTTAAAAATACAGGTTCCGTGGGGCGCCTGGGTGGCTCAGTCGGTTAAGCGTCCGACTTCGGCTTGGGTCATGATCTCACAGTCCGTGAGTTCGAGCCCCTTGTCGGGCTCTGTGCTGACAGCTCAGAGCCTGGAGCCAGTTTCAGATTCTGTGTCTCCCTCTCTCTGACCCTCCCCCGTTCATGCTCTGTCTCTCTCTGCCTCAAAAATAAATAAACGTTAAAAAAAAATTAAAAAAAATACAGGTTCCTGGGCCCCATCCTAGACTTGCAGAATCAGACCTTCTGGGGGTGGGGCCCAAGAACCTGCATTCTGAACACTCTCTGCCAGGGGATTCTCGTCCTCTGTGAAGTTTCAGAACCACTGCCTTAGGGAGCACACCATCTGGGCTGGAGAGGGTGGCACCCGGCGATTCATGGGTGCCCGGCCTCTGCCGCCTCTCGCAGAGTCAGTTACTGTGGGCAAGATATTTTACTTCTCAGAGCCTGTTTTCCTCCCCTGGAAAAGAAGGCCAGAAGCTCCACCTGGCAGGGGCACCTGTAATGAGGTGTAAATGAGAGAATGTATTAGCAGGTTCTTAGGAACTCCAAGCCAACCGGGGAAGGGTCTCCGGAAGAGGCAGCCCACCTCCAGAAGGATCTTTGACCCCAGGGTCTCCTGGGAGTGGGGGAGTGTTCTTGGCAGAGGGAGGGGGAATGATTTCTGATAATTCTGAGGGAGGGGCCGGGAGGCGATAACACTCCTGCTTTCCAATCTAAGGTCAACAAATGGCTGGATGAGTAAGTGATTAAGAAAACCAGCAGAAAAGGGGAGCAGAGAACGAAAACAAGGCAGGGAGACTATCAGGGTGGGAGGTGGTTGCTTTAGGTTGGGAGGGCAGGGACCTTTCTCTGAGGGAGTGACTGCCAGCTGAGCTCTGGATGACAGAAGGAGCCAGTCTTGCTAAGAGCTGGGGAAGAAGGCAGTCCTTCCAGGAGAGACCCCCAAAGCGAATGAGGCTTGGCCAGGAACCTAAAGCAGAGACAGAGAAAGGAATCTTTCTCTGACATGCTTCGCGTTTTCACAAACTATTTTAAAATCTCTTCTCTTTTTTTTTCCTCTAAGTTTATTTATTTTGAGAGAGTACAAGTGGGGGAGGGAAAGGGAGAGAGAATCCCAAGCAGGTTCTGCACTGTCAGCACAGAGCCCGACGCGGGGCTCGAACCCACAAACCGTGAGATCATGACCTGAACCGAAGTGGGATGTTTAACTGACTGAGCCACCCAGGGACCCCTAAAATCTTCTTCTTTATTTCACCTGGGAAAAAAATAGAGGAGCCCCCCGCCCCCCAAGCTCTAGAGCCAGCCAGGCCCTCACTCCCATGTGTCTGGGCTGCCTGGGTGAGGTAGGCTCTAGATCTGACTTCAGTAGTGAGCAAGGATGCTGTGCACCCCAAGCCAACAACCCCCAACCCCCCTCCAGGGGGCACTGGCACAGGAAGCAGGGTGCAGAGGTGAGACAGGAGCCCCGGCCCCACCTGCACATCCCAGAGACAGGGAGGAGCTTGGGTATTTGGATAGAGGCTCCTGCTGGAAAAACAGGCAGAGTCGTGGAGAAACCAGCTGCCCATCGTGCCCCTGGGCTGAGCCCCCACCCACTGGAGGTGGCACCCTGGGTCTGGGTGGCCTGGGGGTCAGATCAGCGGGTGGTGGGATTAAGTGCTCCCAATGGGAGGGCAGTATCTGAGTGTCACTGTTACTGTTGGTACAATTATCACTCACCAGCCCTCTCCCCAGGCTTCCTGCCTTGCCACCATCACCCTCACCTCCTCATCCCGGGGTGTGGCTCCTCCCCACCTAGGGCACCCAGGGCTGAGTCACCAAGTGTCCCAGTAAAGAGTGTGGGAGGTAGGGTGAGACGCGGCCCTGGAGCCAGAGAGGACTGGGTTCGAGTCCCGGCCCTGCCACTTATCAGCCAGTGACTCACCCTTCAGTTTCAGTTTCTGCACCTGGAAAATGCAGGTGACAATGCCCATGCCCCAGGGAGTAGAGGGTGAGTGGGCACCACATGTGTTCAATGTCAGGTCTCGATGTTGGCTCCCCCTCCGCCCCCCTCCGGGTTGTCCCTCTGTGATTCTGACCCTGGAGGGAACAGGAAGCACAGTGACTGTGTCCTCCTGTCTGCCTCCTACACCCAGGGCTGCTGGACAGATGCGGGTGGAGAACAGAAGCTGCTTGTGAGTCTATCCTTCCTTTGTGCCTCTTACCCAATTCCGGGGATTGGAAATTGGCCCAGAATGAGAACCCACAGGGTGGGGGGTGGGGAGTCTTGCCTTACTCTGGGGACTCAGTCCTGCTGCCCTGAGACCCCATCTGTCCATCCCACCTCTTGGTTCAAGGTCCCAGGTCTTTACCAACCTGGGATTCATTCATTCATTCATTCATTCACTCATTCATTCATAACAAATGACTGTTGATCATCTGCTCTGGGACCACCAGGCCCTGTGCTAGGTGCTGAGCTCACACAGGGACAGCCCCATTCCTGACCCAGCCCTAGACTTGCCCACCCAACACTATGCTATTGACAACCCTAACAGCTCCCATTCTAGTGGCTACGTGACACTCAGGGGACGTTAACCCTGTCTCCTCTCGAGGGTACATAAATCCTGAGGAATCTAAACCGACCAGACTAATCCCATCACCTTGAGCCACTATGGCTTAGGGTGGCCAGTCCTGCTGGGAAAGTCTGCCGGATGGTGGCGGTAAGGCTCATTGACAACAGACACAAAAGGGACAGCGTATTCTCTGCTGGATGTCCTTGTGTCCAGGCATGAGGTCTGGACCACCGCTGCTGTTCTGAGCCACCCAGGGGGCAAAGCACAGTGAGAGTGGCCAGAGCAAGAAAGAAACCAGGTACTGAAGACATTACCAAGCCACTAAAGAGCCACCTTGCCCCTGGACTTCTTGTCATGTGAGGTCGTAAATGCCCTCATTGTTGAAGTTCATCGAGGCATAGGAAGCTTCCTGATCAGTACAAATGGGATGGGGAACCAGGGAGCGGGGTGGGGGGAGTCTGGGCTGGAATCCGGCTGTGGGACCTCAGAGGTTGCTGTCTGTATTCTGAACCTCAGGTTGTAAAATGGGGATAATAATGGAAAATAACGCCCATCCTTTGCCAACACTGACGCTGTCACTATCACAGGGGCTCGGATCGACAAGGGGGTCGCCAGCTCTTGAACAAAAGAACATTGCGAGTCAGGATCTAATGGAAAGGGCTGCACAGTCGTGTAGACGGTGGAGAGGGGAGCTGGGTGGAAAGAAGGGGGACGTCGGCTAACATTTAAAGAGGCGTTACCGTGTGCCAGGGACCGTGCTCACCATTCATATGCATTAATCTAGTTTAATATGCTGACCTCTGACCTCATCTTATTTCCTCCTTAATTTAGCTCTACTTTGCATGTGAGGAAACCGGGATTCCGGAGGCGAGTCAGTGGTTATAACTGGAATTTGAACCCAGTGCCCATGGTTCCTAATTCCTATTACCCAGCCTCACATGAGACACTGAGCTTCATGTCGAAGGAAAAGTGATCGGTCAGCTGTTTCACTTATGTGTGTCACAGCTGGAGAATGTGGGTGGCTCCAGCCCTGTTGCTGGAAACACAGCTAATCACATACAAATGACAGATCGTGGATCCTTATATGAAGAAGGCCATCCATCCATCCATCCATCCATCCGTCTGTCCCAAGTCAGTTTCCCCAGAAAGCCGAGCCTGAGACAGGATTCTTGTGCAAGTGAGTGATTTACTGAAGGCGTGTTCTCAAGAGAAACCTGTAAGGCAACAAGGGGAACAGGCCAGGCCAGGGTACAAAGCTAAGCAAAGAGGTGTTCCAGACATCTGGCCTCAGCCGGATCCCACGAGGAGCTCTGGGGCATGCAGCGTGTCACCCAGGTGGTCCTGCACAGAGGCGGGGTCGGGCAATGACACCCACCTGGCATCACGCTCTCTAGTCACTGGTTAGAGGTGGGAAGGGCGTGAGGGGTGGTAGCTCCCAGCAGACAGGTAGGAGAAGGAGACAGATGTGAGCACAGAGCAGCCAAACATCTGGCTTAGCTGGGGGTTGGGAGCCTGGGCCGGGAGGGCATGTGGGTGAGGCACCAATAACACCTACCATGACCTCCATCCATCCGTGATGGGCTCATTGGTCCATAAGCATTAATTGAGCACCTATTATGTCGGGGAGCAGAGGAAACAAAGATGACAGACATAGCCTCCGTCTTCCAGGAGCTCCAGTCTGGTTGGAGGGGTTCAGAAAAACCCAGATATTATATATCACTCAAGGTAAAGCTTGGTAAATTGCAGCCCCGTAAAGTGCTATGCGGGTTTGGAGGAGGGAGCGAGCCCTTGGAGCCGGGGAGGAGTCAGCCAGGGGACACTTCCGTCCCCAGTAGCCCTTGGACCCCGAGGAGCCTAGATGGGGATCAGCCACCTGGGGACAGCAGGTGGAGCATTCCGCAGAGGTCCCAGCCTGCGCAAGCACCTGGAAACAGGAAAGGACATGTGCGTGCAGACCTAGGCCTGGAACAAGAGGACCGGGTGGCTTCAGCTGGCCCTTTGCTCGAGAGGGATCCGGGGAGCCCCTTCTTGGTCCCGGGCACTGCTTTGGGCACAGGGATGCAACTGAATCCAAGATAGTCATGCGTCCTGCCCACGAGGACCTCCCAGCCTAGTTGGGGAGGGTGACGTATGCCAGAGAGCACAGGTCCCAAACTCCTCGACAGGCCCTCTCCCGGGGTGGTGGAGGGCTCTGGCGTTTTAAGACGTAGAGCCATGTGGACAGAAGGATCAACACTACCCTTTAGGCCACCCGGCTGCAGCACGGACAGTGTGTCAGAGCGGGTGGGACTCAGGCAGGAGGCCCGGTGGGTGGCAATGGCAGGGGGAACCTGCCACACCACGTTCCCCAAACCCCCACCCCTGACACCCGCCGCTTCGGCCCCAACACCATCCCCCAGACGCCTCCTGGACGAGGCTTTTCCTCCGATCTCAATCCATCCTTGGAAGAGACAGCTGCCAACTTGGTCGGGAAGGTTTCGAGGGTCCAGGAGCAAGGTGGTGGGTGGGGCTAGGTTGAGACCCTCCCAGGCTGGTGCAGGGGGTTAGATACTGAGGGATGTCAGCAGTCCCACGGGACTTGCAGCGCTCAAGATGCCGAGGAACGGGGCAGGGGGCGAGGGACGGCCGGGCGGGCTCCTCCTAGCACGTAGGGGTCTGGCCTCTGCAGTGGGGCCGCCAGTAGTGACGCAGGTGTCTCTTGTAAGTCTCCAGGTTCCGCTTCAGGCAGAAGGCAACCTCCTTGTCGCAGGCACACAGCTGCTGCTCACACCAGCTGCCCTTGTCGGCTGTGGGGTGGAGGAGACGGGAGCTCAGTGTCCGTCCCTTCCCGAGGCAGAGGCGGGCGTGGGTCTAGGGTCCCTGCGGGGAGTTTCAGGAGGCCGCGCAGGGGTCGCTCAGCTTTAGAGTCCCATTCCCAGCCGCTTCCTAGGCGCGTGACCTTGGGCACAAACCGTGACCTCCCTGAGCTCCGTCACTCCATTAGTTATTCATTCATCCCTTTCATAAGCGATTGAGCGCCCAGCCGGCTGGCAGGGCCCTGGAGGGACAGGACTGACCAGAATGGACACAAGGGGTTCACACTCCTGGGGGAGGGGGCGGCAGCAGGTATTAGAGGACCACAGAAAGGAATAATACATACTGTTCCTCTCGGAAGTAAGAAATGCTGCAGGGGCTCCAAGATGGCAAAGTAGGGGGATCGGACTCAGTGTCAGGAACCATTTGAGCTGAGATCGGAAGGGTCTGCTCCCTGTGGAAAGCCAGGGTGGAAGGTGGCGGAGAGTGGGGGGGTGGGGCGTGTCCCAGGCCGATGGAACTGTACCCGCCGAGACAGAGGCCAAAGGGACCTTGGCGCACCAGTGTCATTATCTGTGCGTGGGGGTGAGGGTAGGAGCTGCCTTGGGGCTGCTGGGAGTATTAGAGAAGGCAGAGCACTCAGGACACAGTAGGTGCTCAATAAATGTTGGCTATGATTGTTGTTGTTATTATTAAGACTTTAATGAGCGGGGACTCTGGTGTGATGAGCCCACGTGATTCCCAGCTCAGAGCGGCCGCCTCCCTCCAGGCGTGGACCCAGGGGTGGGGGTGGGGGGACCTGAGGCCTAGCCCAGGCTCTGTCACCTGCAGCAGGGTGACCCTGGGCCAGCACCTCTTCGCTCTGGTCTCACTTTCCTTGTGTGTAAATGGAGATCATCAGGGTGGCGCAGCTCCTGGCCGGGTCGCTCTGTCAACTCGCGATAACAACATCATTTGTAACAATGACATCAGTAGTCCGCGTGATTTATCGCGCACGTGCTGGGAAGCAGGCATGTGCGAGGCTCATTCTGTCTGCTCTCATTTTAGTTCTTGAGTTAAGTTTAGGGGATAGCACACTGTTATCCGGAGTTTACAGAGGCGAATACTGACGTTCAGAGAGGTCACGCAATGTGTTCAAGGTCACACAGCTGGTTGATAGAGGCTCTGGGATCCCAGCTGAGACCTGCCAGCCTTCCAAATCCTAAAGGGGTCAAAGCCCTCATTGGACCTCTCCATACTCCCACCCCCGTTCCCCCACAGCCCAGCTACTATCACTGGACACATGAGAAAAACAGAGAGGGCGAGCAGCTTATGCCTTGTCACACAGCACACGAAGGCAGTTAAGTGCCAGAACTCCCTTCCTCAGCCTCTGACTCCAGCCCCGAGGCCCCGGGCACTCACAGCACTGGATGTCCCCCTGGGAAAAGGTGTAGTCATAGTTGTCTGTGTGGATACGGCATCGGTGCTGCCTCAGGTGAGCGTAGCAACAGTCATGGTTCTGACAGCACCTGGAGGGAGAGGACAGGGAACGGGACAGGCAGGGAACACAGCTGCCCCAAGAGTAGAAACCGAGTGCCCACCGGGGAAGAGTCAAGGCCTGCAGGGCTCCAGTCTTTATGACCACACAAGCTGACACTTAGTGGGTGCTTTCTAGGCACCAGGCATTTGTTTTATCCATGAATATTCTCTTAATCTCCGCCACCACCCTACGACAGAGGCACTGGTACAATGCCCATTTCACAGATGAGGAATCAGACTCAGGGAGGTCAAGCCACATGCCCAAGGTCACACAGTCTGTAAGTGGTGGGTCAGGGAAGTGACCCCCGGCCTGGATGGCTCTGGTCTCTCCTAATTGATTCCTGGGGTTGTAGTGAAGCTTGAAGGAGATAATGGCAAAAAGAGGTAGGCATTAAAAAAAAAAAAAAAAAAAAAAAACCAGCAGGGAGTGTGCATGGGTGTTATCACTAGATCAGGGCTTAGAAGTGCAAGGGGGGCCTTCAGAGACTCTGCAGAACCAGCTAGACGGCAAGGTCCAGGAAGGCTGGAGCCGTACCCGGCCTCAGCAGGGCTCCCAGCACACGGCATAAAACGAAGTCGCGGAATGAATGCGTGAGGGAGCAGGAAAGGGGAGAGTCCCGGGGTGGGGGCAGGACAGGATTGCCACCCGCAGTCCTGTCTGGGAAGGGATTACCAGTCCGAGGCATCTTTGGGTTGGCCTTTGCCACCAGGTCCGCAGTGGCAGCCATAGGGCCAATAGGAGAAGATGGGTGTTTTTCTGGTCACTTGTTTGATCATCTTGTTCAGGTTCAAGATCCCGCCCTGGGTTGGAATCACACCTGCCAAAGAGCCCGGTAACAAGGAGAGGATATGAACGTCAGAGGAGGCCGGTGGGACACACGCCTGGCCCTTCTGCCCTGCTGGACCGAACCAGTGACGTTGAATGAGAAAATGACAGGGGCGCCTGGGCGGCTCAGTCGGTTAAGCGGCCGACTTCGGCTCAGGTCATGATCTCTCGGTCCATGAATTCAAGCCCCCCGTCGGGCTCTGTGCTGACGGCTCAGAGCCTGGAGCCTGTTTCAGATTCTGTGTCTCCCTCTCTCTGACCCTCCCCTGTTCATGCTCTGTCTCTCCCTGTCTCAAAAATAAATGAAACTTTAAAAAAAAAATAAAGAAAATAAGAAAAAGAAAAAAGAAAATGACAACAACCACTAGGTTTATTAAAAATATGGTGATGGTGGGGTGCCTGGGTGGCTCAGTCTGTTTAGCGTCCGAATCTCGGTTTCGGCTCAGGTCATGATCTCGCAGTTTGTGGGTTTGAGCCCCGAGTTGGGCTCTGCGCTAACAGTGCAAAGCCTGCTTGGGATTCTCTCTCCCCCTCTCTCTGCCCCTCCCCTGCTCGTGCTCTCTCTCTCTCTCTCAAAATAAACAAATAAACTTATAATGTATATATATATATATATACATATATATAAAATATAGTGATAACGAGGGCTTATTATGGGTCTTTTCATGTAGTAATTTATTGACTCTGTTCAACCCATGAGATAAATACTGGTTTTTTTCAATAAATAATTTTGGTATATTCTAGATGCACAGAAAAGTTGCAAAGAGCTACAGAGCGTTCGTACACACACCTCACCCAGCACCCAGTTTCCTCTGATGTTATTATCAGCTTATATAATAATGGTGGATTTACATAAGGAACTGAGAAAGTGGCGTTGGTACAATGAGAACTACCTTTAATGCCCATTTTACAGATGAGCAGATTGAGGCTTAGTACCTTGCCCAGGTCACAGTGGCCGGTACATGGAGGAGCCAGCACTGAAACCCAGGGCAGTTTGGTTCCAGTCACTGCCTCTGCCCTGAGTTCCCCATTCTGTAACAGGAAGACACCCTCCTCTCCGCACCCGCCCCTGCCCCGCACGTCCCTTCCAGAAAGCCGCACACTAACGCCCTCTCAAGGCTCACCTGGGAAGGCAGTATGATTTAGAGATCAATGATTTTCACGGATATTTTTCATTTTAGTTCTAATTGCTGCTGGTTAGAATTGACCACAAGGGGATTTTATTTTACTGGGGGAGACAAATGCATTATGTTGAGACAGGAGGAATGAAATACATTAAGTCAAAGGATTCAGGGGAGAGCCTGGGGGGTTGGGGAACAGACGAGCTAAGGAGACTGAGGTATACATGTGTGCAACCTCGAGAGACGATTCAAGAAGACAGATGGGGCCGGGTCTCAGGGGGACCGGGCCCAGTGCACCCCTTCGAACGACCTCATTATGGACCTCCCCTCCATTCCCTGCTAAATGGTGTTATAATGAAAGCTGTGCGTGTAAATGAAGTAAATAATAAAGTGGGGGGGCAAACCCTAAGTTGGGGGAGGTAGAGGTGGGAAGAGGGGGTTTGGGAGGGGCTGGCGCGGTGGGCCAAGGGCGAGATCCCAAACCAGCTGCCTTGGGTTGCAGCCAAAGTGACTGGTGGGTATCTGGTCCATGCAGGCCTGCTGTGTCCCCAGCGTGTCCCTCAATGCGCAGGAATCCACGTTGCCACTCCTGTCTGACATGGTGGCTCTGGCTGTACAAATGTTTAAGAGAAACCGTGTTAAGCTTTGGCGGAGCCAATGACTGATCTCGGGCCCGCTGGAATCCCGGATGCCGTGCTAAGGAACCTGGAGGCAAACCGTTGCAAGGTGAGTGACCACCCACCTTGTGGGCCAGCAGGGACCTGGCTTCAGAATCTTGCCTTTCTGGTGTCCCTCGTCCCTCTTTCTGCCCTAAGCCTGGCCCTTTCCACGTCAGCTTAGGAATACACAAATAAACTCATGCCGGAATGCTGCATTTCTCCCAAGCCGGGCCAGGAGTACATTTAGCTTTGATTCAGAAAGCTTTTGGATGGTAGTCTCATTGCTTCTGTAAGTGAGGCGGGCCCAGCCCGGAGACATGGCGGGACCCAATTTGCGGTTACGAGATCTTTGGCGAACTGGCTTAGCTTGTCAGGAATTCCTGTCCTGGTAGCTCTTTCTATCCTTAGCTGCCACCAAGAGGGCTGGCCCCTTTTCCCCCAGGAGTGAGCATGGCTAACGCCTCATCATGCACGCTCTGCGTGTTAAGCTGTTGCTTGCTTGCTGTTACTTACACCTGCTAAACATTTTGGATACATTTTCTCATTAGAGACCCAACAACCTTACAAAGAGGGTGCCGTTATGTCCATTTTGCAGGTGAGGACATAGAGAGGTAAGGCGACGTGGCCAAGGTCAGACTGCCAGGAGACAGTGGGCCAACAGTTGAATGCGGGTTCATCTGTACATTTTGCCTCTACAGTGCATTGTTTCTTTATGTCGGACAGATGAGTTTCTGTAGCTTGATTGCAATTTTCCTAACGGTTTTCGCTGTAACCCTGGAGATGTGTTCCTCTAAAAACTTTGGGAGTCCCAGGATAACAGAAATCCACATTTTAAAGCACAAATCCTCTCCAACGCTACATACGTTGAGATGGTTCGAGAAACAAATACACCCAATTTGCTGGCAGCCACATTTTTACATTTGCTCTGCTGAAGATCGAATGGAAACCTCCCCCCATCTGCCACCACAGTCAACAGAGCCCTCTTCCCAGGTTCAGGGGAGACGATGAACGTGAAAGACAGGCACAGAGTGCTGTGCGTAAGCGAAACATTGCTATTATCTGGTCAAAGAGACAGAGGGAAGCAGGGTGGCCTGGGGAGATCCCTTTCTATAATTTGTGTCCAAAGGGCCCCAGGTGTCCGCTCACCTGGCCCCAGTGTCTGAGTCCCCAGCTGCTTGTCCTCACAGCAGACCAGAGTCACGCTGCACAGCGTGATAGCCCAGAGCTCCCTGGCCGAAGCCAGCATTCTAGGGGACCAGCCGCTGCTGCTGGCTCCTGGCAGGGATGGAAGGGTTGGGGACTGTGGGGGGGACCAGGGCAGTGGGGATCAGAGCAGAGGACCAGTCTAGGAAAGAGATATCACCTAGTCATACCCCACCTTCCCTTCCCAGCTGTGGGTCCTGCCCTACTCACCAGCAAACACCAGCAGCGTGCACAGCAGGGCAAGTTTCATGGTCCCCGCACAGAGCAGTGGAAGCAGCTACTGGAAGTCAAATCAGGGTACCTGCCCCCGCCCCCCAGCCGAGCCCACCCGCGGCCCTCCCAGCTCTGGCTCTGGTGTATGCTCTTTCTGTTTCCTCTTTCTGGCCATGGGGAATATTATTTTTATTTTTAAGATCTGTTCTTTTTTTTTTTTTTAAATCTGGATTGCAAAAGGAACACATTCAGTGTAGGAGGTTTGAAAATCAAAGACAATAAAAAATTTTTAAATCATTTATGAATCCATTAAGCACCATTCACTTTTTTTGATTGAAATACATTTGACGTAAATCATCGTGTAAATTGAAGGTGTGCAACATGTTGAGTTGATACACTTATATATTATGCTATGACTGCCAGTGTGGCCACAATTAGTACCTCTATCGAGCACATCACACAATTGTGATTTCTTTTTAGTGGCTGGAATGAAGGTCTAATGTCTTAACAAGTTTGATACTTACAATGCAATATTGTTGTCTGTGTTCGCTAGGCTGTGCATTAAATCCCCAGGACCTGTAAACGATATCTGTCCTATTTCCACTCTTCTCTGTCCCCTGGTGACCACCATTTTACTGTTTTTACGAGTTTGGCTTTTTTAAACTCCCCATATAAGTGAGATTATACAGTATTTGTCTTTGACTTCTCTCACTTAGCATAATGTCCATCTGTGTTGTCATAAATAGAGGCATGTCCTGTTCGTGGCTAAATAATATTCCATTTTAACATATACGCCACATCTTCCTTATCTGTTCATCCACAGAGAGGGACTTGGGTTGTTTCCACCCTTAACATTCTGGCGTATCCTCTTCTGGTTCTATTGCTGCATGCACTTTTCCACACTTTTCACTGACCAAATTAGAAAAATGTTACAAGTAATGCTTTGTAGTCTGTCTTTTCACTTACCCCTATAACTTGAACATATTTCTATGTCATTAAGTATTTTTCTGCAGTAACAATTTGCAAGGCGACTTCGCATTCTTTTATACATTTATGCTGCTTACTTAACGAATCCCCTTTTGATGGGCATATAGGTTGCTTCCAATCAATTTTTTATTATTCTAGTCCATACAGTAGTGGTACAGTGAAAGAAATCCTTGACGCTAAATCTCAGTTTGTGTTCAGAATTCTTTCTGTACGACCTATTCCTTAAGTGAACTCTAGAGCCAAAGCACATGCACGATTTGAAGGCAACTGATGTGTGTTGACAACTCACTGTGCACGTCTGCCCCAGTTGGTGTATGAGTATCCTACTGAGGCAGATGGTGTGGACCCAGCCTAAGTAGGGTGGAGGTTTTGGTGACAGGACACACAGGCATTATAGAGACGATCTCCCACAAACGCTCCACTGGTAACCTTTCAAGATTTAAGGGAGGGTCCAATGGTGGCAAAAATTGGTCTTCTCCCATGCCCGTTGGGTGGCTGTCTGAGGACACAGAGCACAGATGGACTTCTTTGCTACCAGTTCACCCAAAAAAGTGTGCCAGCAAGAGTCACTGCTGAGAGTTCTTTCTCTCAACTCTACTTTTTCCTTTGTTCCTTGACTCAGTCACCAACTGACCACCTCGTCTGGGAGAAAACAATCTGTACGCAAAATAATTAGCCAGCAAGCAAGCTATGTACGTCTCTGGCATATTCGTTGACATGCCTCCCTTGTGCATGTTGCAATGGTCATTCCCTTACGCTCTTCCCAATGTGGGATCTCACTGTACAGGCTTCCAGATCTGGGCTCCTGATGGGGCATGTGGGTACCTCCCTGAGCCCCAGCTTCCCCTGATCTGGTTATCATTTGGGCAGGAGCAAAAGTAGCCAGGACCACAGGCCCTTTGTTGATTCCAGAAGGTTTTTTCCCTAACAGGAGAGAAGAGACACTATTGATGCCATGAAAAGGCCTCAGAACCGGCTGTCCCAGACGCCTCCTGAGGCCCCAGGGCACACCTGAAAGGCTACGTGTGGGGCCAGAGGACCTGCTTCAAACTCTGGCCCCTTCTCTTACTAGCTGTGGGACCCTGGGCCAATCACTCCCCTTCCATGGGCCTTGCTTTCCTCATTTGCAGATAAGGACAATATGGGGATGAGAGTCCCTCCCCCCTCTGACTGTTGTGGGGTTTCGAGGCTGCATGCATTCAGCACACTGTACCAAGTCCCACCCATGGAAAGAAAGCCACCACAGCGACCCCAGTGAGGGCCGTGTTGCATTCCGTGGAGGAGGAGAGGGTGGGAGGTGGTGTCCATACCCAGACCTCCCGGGCTAAGGCTGGCCTCCCTGGTGTTCCCGCTGCTTCTTCGCTTAGAGCAAGTTGCTCAACATCGTGTCTTCAACTTCCTCATGTGTAAATGGGGCGATGACAGTCCCCACTTCGTAGGCCTGTCGCGGGGATTTTTAAACAACATGGCGGGCGAACAGGACTTGGTCTGTAGCTAGAGATTAACAGACGGTAGGTATGGTTATTCCCACCATCATCGTCTTCACTGGCATGATCCCTGCTTAGGAGGACAAGAAAATATCTAGACTTTCCATCTGTATTGTCAAACCTGCTGTAGTCCTATCTACTGTTCCTTCCATAGGAGTGGTTTTTTCTTTCTCTAGAAATTTTGGTTTTTAAAAAAATATCTCCTATGTTTCTCTTCACCCTGCTCAAGCTTTCTTCTATCTTTTTTTTTTAATGTTTTTATTTATTTTTGAGACAGAGAGAGACAGAGCATGAGCAGGGAGGAGCAGAGAGAGAGGGAGACACAGAATCCATAGCAGGCTCCAGGCTCTGAGCTGTCAGCACAGACCCCGACGCGGGGCTCAAACTCACAGACCATGGGATCATGACCTGAGCTGAAGCCGGATGCTTAACCGACTGAGCCACCCAGACGCCCCAAGCTTTCTTCTATCTTAAACACACAGAATATAGTTATCGTGTTTTAATGGCTTTCTCTACTAATTCTATCACTTGGGTCATTTCTGGAGCTGTTTCTATCGATTGCTTTTTTGCTGATGGTGACTTCTGGGTCATTCCTGCTCATTATTATAGATAACACTGGGATGATAAAGCCTCGTCTATGTTTAAAGAGCGGTTTCTTGAAAATAGATGTCCAGAGGTGAAATTGCTGGGTTGGAACAGAGAAAGGTTTCAAGCCTCTTCCACTCTGTGAGGTCTGTAGGAATTTAGAACCTCTCTGGTCTCTGCTTCCAGCAGCACATATGAGTTCCCGTTAGGCCTGGTCACTCTTTGGGACTCGTCAGCGAGCCTGTGTGCTTTTTTACTTGCCTGGAAATGGCAAGAAAAACATTTGATGTTAGGCCACAATCCATCGAGGTCTCCAGGTGGAGGGTGCAAAGGAGCACGAGGGGCTTAGATGCTGGAGGGCAGTTTCTGTTAGGAATAGTTACCCCTGGCTAAGCCTGTACCAACCTAGACACTGAGTTGTTGTCTCCCTTAATTTTCACAACCACACTATGAAGAAGATACTTTTATTTCCATTTTATTTATTTTTTAAAATGTTTATTTTGAGGCAGGGAGGGACAGAGAGAGAGAGAGAGGGAGGGAGAAACAGAGAATCCCAAGCAGGCTCCTTACTGCTAGCGCAGAGCCCAGCTCGGGTCTCAATCCCATAAACCACGAGATCAGGACCTGAGCCAAAATCAAGAGTCAGACACTTAACCGACTGAGCCACCCAGGTGCCGCCCTGCTATTCCCATTTTACAGGTGCAGAAAGTGGGGGCTCAGAGAGGATAGAAACTTGCCCAGGGTCGCATAGCAGGTACGCGGTAGAATTTGGGTTTGAACACGGATCTGCCAGAGCCACGTTTACTCTGTGCCGGGCACTGCTCTAAGTGGTTCACACATGGTAACGTAAGGCAGGTCCTGCCCTGACCCCCATGGTACAGATGAGTCATTGCGCCGAGGGGCTCGGCCATACTTTCTTGCCCTCCGAATACAGATGGAGGTGGAAATGAGGAGAGCTAGCAGAGCCTGGAAACCTGATGCCTCAACCTCCCTGCAGAAGAGAAGAAAGTGGACCCCCATCTCCTAAGAGGTATCCCCATGGGGTAGAGCGTGTCCTTCCAGCCAGTGATAGAGTCCTCCCCTACCCGTCCCTCCCTGCAAAGCCCCATTCACTGGGACGGTCCTGTGGCCTGGATCCCACGCATGGGGACCTGCACAGGATATTAGGAAGCTCAGAGTCCCCGAAGGTTTGCAGGCAGAGGCTGAAGTAGCAAAGGTGGCTTCCCCAGAGGCTCTGATACTCTGCGCAGGCAGGGGGTGAGAAGGGAGGGAGAGACTGAGCTTCCTTCATGGGAGAGTGACCACTTTCACCAGCCAGGACTGAGGGGCGTGGAGACTGGGAGCCATTCCCAAGAGGGCTGAGGGTCGTGCTTATGCTGTTCCTTTGGCTGGGTGTGGGTTATATTGGTATGCTCACATTGTGAACATTCATTCAACAGCAATCCACTTTCGATGTGTGTATTTCCCTGTATATATGTTATGCTTCAATATATTTGAGAGACGATGATGATGATGGTGATAAAATTAAATGGCCTCAAACTTCAGCAGGGAGTACATCAGGTATCTTCTAGATAATCCGGTATCTCCTAGATTATCCAGTATTCTTCTAGATTATCTGATATTCTGGATTATCAGGTGTCCTCTAGATTATCAGGTATCTTTAGATTATCAGATACCTTCTAGATTATCAGCTACCTCCTATATTATCAGCTACCTTCTAGATTATCCAATATTCTTCTAGATTGTTTGATATCTTCCAGATCATCAGGTATCTTCTAGAGTATCAGCTATCTTCTGGATTATCTGATATTCTTCTAGATTATCCAATATCTTCTAGATTATCAGGTATCGTCCAGATTATGGGCTGAGGTTGTGCAGTATAAAAAAAAACCCAGTTTTGTATCAGCCAGACGTGGCTTCAAATTCTGTCTCAGCAATGGCATTACCTTGATTCCACTACTTTACCTCTCTGAGCCTCAGGTTTCAAATCTGAAAAATGGGGCCAATGACGCATCCCCTGCCGGCTTGCTGTCATGAGTACAAATGGAATGATGGGGGTCACAGGCATACAGTTGGTGATCAGTAAATGTATGGCACCAAGTGCCCCCTCCTCCCAGGAGGAAAGAGTCTAAACTTCTGACCAAAGCGAGGGGTTAGGCAAACTGACCTCCCCACAAGACTCAGGCCCAGAGTCTCTTGTCTCTAAATGATGTAGAGTTGGTGACACACGGGAGGGGGATTTCCACTTTGGCCTCTCAGTTCATTCAGAGTGACCTACACTTGGACTAGTGGCCGCAGAATGTACTTTCAGAATCACTCAAAATCCCCACAGCCAGGAAGCTTTGTGGTGGTCATTGCTGGAAGGTTCCTCCATTCTCAGACTGGGCCCAGCACCTGCTGACTTCCTCAAGGGCCACAATCAGGCTGGGAGGCGGCAGAGTCTGGGTGTTCAGAAAGAACCGGGGTCAGTCAGGCCTGCTGTGGATCCGGACATCCCGTCTGCTTCCTCATCTGTTAATGAGAATGAGGAAAATGAGAATGCCCCTCATCGGGGTTTTAGTGAGGATTCCCAGACACGGGGCATATATGCAGTGCTTGGCTCGCACACTCTAAGCACTCAATAGTGGTAGTTAGTGTTGTTATTAACATTAGCTTATGGGAGGCAAATGCCACACTTCCAAGAAATCCCACAGGAAGCCAGCAAATGATTCCACACAACAGGCATTTGCTGAGCACCTACTATGTGCCAGCCACCAGCAGGCCCAGCGCACTGTGTAGTGTGCAGACAGGAAGGAGTGAGGCAGGTCCCCGCTAGGGACTTATGATGTGCCTAGAGCAACCAGCCACTTTTGAGCTGGTTGGAACCCAGGCTGTATAGACCCCTGGCGGGCGGCCCCCATCTGGCGGGTGGGCGTGGGGGCCTCGCATGAATCTGCATGAGTTGATTTGCAGGGAGGTGGGTTGATCCGCCTGAAGAGTTGGAACGGGGAGATGACCGTGGACACCAAGATATATGTAGGGTGGATTTTGCCAAAGCCCCGTGGAGAGGACCATGTGGAAGCTCCAGGCATAGGTTATGGTCCCCAGGCAGGGCACAGGGGACACAGGGGAGAAACACGGTACAGTTTGGGGCTGGAGGCATGGCCCCTGCTCTGCACAGGGCACAGTGTGGCCCTGAGGCTGGAAGGCAGGGCGGCCCCTCAGGGCAACCGAGAGCCTGCAGCTTTGGGGTGCTGAGGCCTCCACGAACAGCCGTGGCGGTCACATGGGGGAGCAGAGGAGACTAGGAAAATGCCGGGGCTCCCAAGGCTCCTACAGAGACTCCCAGAATTAACAGCAAGGCCTTATTTGGGAAGTGGGGGCTCACGGATGTTCTGACTTACACAGGCCGGATAACAAGCCAGAGCCATTTCTTACCGTTAAGATGACCCGCCAGGCCCACAGCCTCCGTGAGACCTGGTGAAAGGGATACACCATTCACTCCGTGGGAAATAACACCACTCTGCCTTGCGCAAAGTCTCTGCTCTCACTCCCTCCTCAAAGCACAATTTATAAGCTGGTAATATTTGCCCCGCTTACAGAGGGAGTTAGTGGGGCTTCAAAAGGTCAAACCACTTCTCAAGCAGAGGACTGACCAGACCCGGTGTCACCCCCAAGGCTGGTTTTTCCTGATGGGCTGTAGCCGTGGGCCATGTGGACGATGGGTGTTGTTACGGGCTGAATTATGTACCCCCTCCTCCAACTTATATGTTGAAACCCTAGCCCCCAGTACCTCAGAATGTCCTCATATTTGGAGAGAGAGTCTTTAAAGGTGTAATTCACTTAACACGAAATCATTCGGGTGGGTCCTAATCCAGTATGACTTGCGTCCTTACAAGAGAAGCTTGGGACATAGACAGGTAGAGAGGGACAACCACATGAGGACATAAGGAGAAGACAGCCATCCGCAAGCCGAGAGGAAGGGCCCCAGAAGGAAACCACCCTGCTGACCTCTTGATCTGCAATGTCCAGCCTCCAGAAGTGTGAGACAATAAATGTGTGTTGTTTAAGCCACCCAACCTGTGGTACTTTGCTACGGCAGCCTGAGCAAAATAACACAGGTGTTAGGAGGGCCCAGAGAGGGCCGCCTGGGTGGCTCAGTCGGTTAAGCATCTGACTTCCGCTCGGGTCATGATCTCACAGCTCGTGGGTTCAAGCCCTGGGTCAGGCTCTGTGCGGAGCCTGCTTGGAATTCTCTAGAATTCTCTCTCTTTGACCCTCTCTGACTCGCACTTTCTCTCTCTCTCTCAAAATAAATAAATAAATTTAAAAAAGAGAGAGAGAGAGAGAGAGAGCCCAGAGAAAGTAATAGGTACACAGGCAGGCTCCCTGGAGGAGGTGAGCAGCTGCCCTCTTTCTTCTGCTTGCCTCCCCCAGTGTTCACACACACCATGCTTGCAGTACAGGGATCCGATGTGAGGGACTGGCCTGGTCCTGGGGGACGCAGTCTGTAGACGGGCCTTCCGTGACTCACCAGGCTGAGACACAAGGCTTTGCATGCAGCTCCCGGCCTCCGTTTCCGCCTCCATAAAATGGGAACAATGCCCTTCGACACCTCACTCCACAGTCAACTGCTTAATGATTAGGAATGATTTGGCAAACCAATCATTACAGATATGTATATATAAACATTTTTGTTCTAAAAGTAGAAGCAATATGTTTTTCTCATAAACGTCTTTTGTTTCTCTTCAAATCAACTTTACCGAGGTATGATTTACATAAAACAAAATGTACTAATAAAATGTTTCAAGTTCAGCGAGCTTTTAAAAAATTTTTCTTAATGTTTCTATATTTTTGAAAGAGACAGAGAAACACAAAGTATGAGCGGGGTAGAGGCAGAGAGAAAGAGACACACACACACTGAATCGGAAGCAGGCTCCAGGCTCCAAGCTGTTAGCACAGAGCCCATATGGGGCTTGAACTCACTAAGCATGAGATCATGACCTGAGCCAAAGTCAGAGGCTCAACCGACTGAGCCACCCAGGCCCCCCACTGAGCACCTTTTCAATATGCTAATTTGTCAACCAATATCTTCCTTGGTGAAGTCTGTACAAATCTTCTACTCGTTAAAAAAAATTGTATTATTGAGTTTTGAGAGCTCTTTACATATTTTGGATACAAGTCCCTTATCAGATATTTGCAAATATTTACTTCTGGTCTGTGATTTGTCTTTGCATTATCTTAACAGACTCTTTTAAAAAGCAGAAATTTAGGGGCGCCTGGGTGGCTCAGTCGGTTAAGCGGCCGACTTCGGCTCAGGTCATGATTTCACGGTCCGTGAGTTCGAGCCCCGCGTCAGGCTCTGTGCTGACAGCTCAGAGCCTGGAGCCTGTTTCAGATTCTGTATCTCCCTCTCTCTGACCCTCCCCCGTTCATGCTCTGTCTCTCTCTGTCTCAAAAATAAATAAACGTTAAAAAATTTAAAAAAAAAAAGCAGAAATTTAATTTTCATGAAGTTCAATTTATTGTGTTTTTCTCCTATCTATTGTGCTTTTTTTTGTGCTGTACAAAGAACTCTGACTTATCTGACACAAAGATTTTCTCCTGTATGTTCTTCTAACAATTTTAGAAGCTTAAGTTTTACAACTAGGTCTATGATGCATTTTTTTTAATATTTATTTTTTAAATTTTGGTAAAATATACAAAACTGACATTTACTATCCTCATACCATTTTTGAACTCCCTGTCCCTTCCTCTTCCCAGTCCCTGGCCTCTAACATCCTGCTCTCTGTCTCTATGAATCTGACTACTCTAGGTACCCCGTATAAGTAGAATCATACAGTATTTGTCGTTTTTAGGACTGCCTCATTTTACCTAACATCATGTCCTCAAGGTTTATTCAGATGGCATGTATCAGAATTTCCTTCCCTTTTTAAAAGCTGAATAATATGATTCACTAAAAAAAATAGCTTTATTGAAATATAATTTGCATACCATACCATTCATTTATTTCAAGTGTATAATTCAATGTGGGTTTTTTTTGTGTGTGTATATTCACAGTTATGCAGCCATCACTGCTACCTAATTTTCCACACCCTCCAAAGAAATTCTACTCCTTTGCAGTCACTCCCCAACCCACCCTGTCACACACTCCCTCCCCCCAGCCCTAGGCAGACACTAATCTACTTTCTGTCTCTATAGATTGGCCTATTCTGGGCATTTCATGTAACTGGAATCATATCATATGTGGCCTTTTGTAACTGGCTTCTTTAATTTCACATAATGTTTTCAAGGTTCATCCATGTTATAACATGGATCAATATTTTACTCCTTTTAATTGCTGAATAATATTCCATAATATAGACATGCCACATTTTATGTGTCTGTTCATCAGCTGACGGACATTTGGGGTTTTTTTCTACTTTTTGGTTATTACAGATAATGCTGCTGTGAACATCTGTGTGCATTTTGTGTGTGTGGGTGTATGTTGTCATCTCTCCTGGGTATATACCAAGGAATGGGACTGCTTGGTCACATGGGAACTCCATGTTTAGTACTCTGAGGAACTACCAAAGAATTTCCCAAAGTGGCTGCACGGTTTCACATTCCCACAAGCAATGTACGTGGGTTCCAATTTCTCTACACCCTCAACAATGCATTTTATTTGTCTTTTTTTTTAAGTTTGTCTATTTATTTTGAGAGCGAGTGAGAGTGAATGAGTGAGTGGGGGAGGAGCAGAGAGAAAGGGAGGGAGAGAGAGAATCCCAAGCAGGCTCCCTGCTCTAAGGGCTCCTCCGTCCATGAACCTGTGAGATCACGACCTGAGCTGAAATCAAGAGCAGAACTGAGCCACCCAGGTGCCCCTTTGTCTTTTTAATTATAGCCATCTTAGTGGACATGAAATAGTGTCACATTCTGGTTTTTATTTGCATTTCCCTACTGACTAATGATGTTGAGCATCTTTTCATGGGATAATTGGCCGTTTATTAATCTTCCCTGGAGAAATGTCTATTCAAATCCTTTGCCTATTTTCAAATTTGGCTGTTATCTTTTTATTGTTGAGTTGTAAGAGTTCTTTATATATTCTGGACACAAGTCCCTTATTAGACATATGATGTGCACATATTTTCTCCCATTCTTTGGGTTGTCCTTTTACTTCTTTGTGGTATGGTTTGCAGGAAAAAGTTTTAAATGTTAATTAAGTTCAGTTTATCTTTTTTTTTTTTCACTTGTGCTTTTGCTGTAATATCTAAAACAACACCACATAACCCGAAGTCACAAAGGTTTAATCCTATGTTTTCTTCTAAGGAGTTTTATAGTTTTAACCATTCTTTTTAGATCTATCCATTTGGAGTTAACTTCTGTGTATGGTGTGAGGAAAGGACCCAACTCCATTCTTTTGCATGTGAATATCCAGTTGTCTCAGCACCATCTGCAGAAGAGTTTCCTTATTGAATTGTCTTGGCACCTCATTGGACTATGATCCATTCCAATAAGTTTTTGTATATGATGAGAGGTATGGATGGAAGGTCTTTTTTTTTCCTTTCTCTTTACTTCTCCCTCCCTCTCTTCCTCCCACTCTCCCTCTTTTCCTTCCTTCCTTTCTTCTTTCTTTCTCTCATTGATAGTCAATTGTTCTAGCATCATTGTTGAAAGTCTATTCTTCCTCCATGGAATTACCTTTTCATCTTTGTCAAAATAAAATTTCCATAAATATGTAGGTCTAATTCTGGATCATCTGTTTTGTTCCATTGGTCTCTTTGTCTATCTTTATACCACTGCACACTGTCTTGATTATAGTAATGCTATAAGCCTTAAAATCAGATAATGTAAGTCCAGCAAATTTGTTCTTCTTTTTGAAGTTGATTTGATATTCTAGTTTTTTTTTCATTTCCATATGAATTTTAGGATCAGCCTACCAATTGCTTTTTAAAAAAAATTTTTTTAAATGTTTATTTATTTTGAGATAGAGTATGAGAGGGGGATGGGCAGAGAGAGAGAAGACACAGAATCTGAAGTAGGCTACAGGCTCTGAGCTGTTGGCACAAAGCCTGATGCAGGGCTCAAACCAACGTGAGATCATGATGTGAGCCAAAGTCAGAGGCTTAACTGACTGAGCTATCCAGGTGCCCCACAGCATGTCAATTTCTATAAGAAAAGTCTATAGGATTTTAATCGGGAGTGTATTGACTCTATAGAGCAACTGGGGAGAACCGACATCTTTAATAACATGCAATCCTCTGGTTCATGAACATGGTATATCCCTGCATTTACTTTGGTCTTCCTTGATTTCCCTGAACATTGTTTTACCATTTTCTGTATACATGTCTTCCATACATTTTGTCAAAATGATTCCTAAATATTTCATATTTGGGGATATTATCATAAATGTTTTTTAATTTCCAGTTATTCATTGTTAATATATAGAAGTACAATTAATTTTCTTATATTTTCATCTTCTATTATGTAACCTGCTGAACTCATTTATTAGTTTTAGTACCTTTTTGAAAATTCTATGGTATTTTTTACGTGGATGACGATGTTTATGCCAGTAGAGACAATCTTACTTCTTCCTTTCCAATATGAATGCCTTTTATTTGTTTTCTTGCCTGGCTAAAATCACCAGTACATGGTTGAGTAGAAGTGGTGACAGTAGATATCCTTGCTTTGTTCCTAATCTTAGGGGGAAAAGCAGTTATTCACTATTAACTATGATGTTAGCTGCAAGGTTTTTGTAGATGTTCTCTTTCAAATTAACAAATTTCTCTTCTATTTCAGTTTGTTGACAGCTTTTTTTTTTTTTTTAAATCAGGAATGGATGTCAGATTTTGTCAAATGGCAATTTCTTTGCATTTATTAAGAAGATCATAGGGGCACCTGGGTGGCTCAGTTGGTTGAGTGTCTGACTTTGGCTCAGGTCATGATCTTGAGGTTCATGGGTTCGAGCCCTGTGTCAGGCTCTGTGCTGCCAGCATAGAGCCTGGAGCCTGCTTCAAATTCTGTGTCTCCTTCTCTCTCTGCTCCTCCCCGACTCATGCTCTGTCTCTCTCTCCTTCAAAAATAATAAATAAAAAAACATTTTAAAAAATTGAAAAAAAAAGATCATATAGTTTTTCTTCTTTAGTCTGTTAATATGGTCTACTATGTTGATTTTTAATGTAAAATCAACATTTCATTTCTGGGATAAACCCCACTTGCTCATGCTATATTTTCCTTTTTTATAATGTTAGGCTCTTAGCTAACATTTTTTTCTTTTTCATTAGCATGTTAAAAATTTTTTTTAATGTTTATTCATTTTTGAGAGAGAGAGACAGAGTGTGAGTGGGGCAGAAAGAGAGGGAGACAAAGAATCTGAAGCAGGCTCCAGGCTCTGAGCTGTCAGCACAGAGCCCGACACGGGGCTTGAACCCATGAACTGGGAGATCATGGCCTGAGCTGAAGTTGGATGCTTAACCGCTTAACTTACTGAGCCAACTGAGTCATCCAGGTGCCCTTTCATTAGCATGTTTAAACTTGATTACAACTGGTATTAATGTGTAGTTTTGTTCCTGCTATATTCTTCCCTTTACATCAAGAAATTTCTCACTGTTGAGGCACCTGGGTGGCTCAGTAGGTTGAGCATCCAACTCTTAATTCTGGCTCAGGTCATGATCTCATGGTTTTGTGAGTTCAAGCCCTGCATTGGGCTCTATGCATTGACTGCAGAGCCTGTTTGGGATTCTCCCTCCCCCTCTCTCTCTCTCTCTCCCTGCCCTTCCCCTGCTCACATTCTCTCTGTCTCTTCCAAAAATAAATAAATAAACTTAAAAAAATTTTTTTCTCATTGTTGCTACTGAGTCCCCATAACAGTTATTGACCGCTGTAGACACCCTTTTCTGTTACCTCCATCTTCTTGCCCATAGTTTCCTCAATATTTGGAGGATCTCACACATTTTAGAGTATCTCTTTCAAATAAATGTAAAGAAATACTGCGTCACATTCTTGGGAGCCTCGGTTGTTTACAATCTTATGTAACATTTTGTTAAGAGTTTCTGCATCTATGTTTATGAAGGATATTAATCTGTAGTTTTATTTTCTTGTAATGTCTTTATCTGGTTCTGATATCAGAATAATGGTGAGTTAAGTAGAAGCATTTCCTCCACTCTAATTTTCTGGAAGAATTTATTAATAATTGGTGTTATGAGCTGAATTGTGTCCTCCCATTCATATGTTGAAGCTAACCCCCAGTATCTTAGAAAGGGGCTGTATTTGGAGATACGACTTTGAAGGGGTGATTAAGTTAAGATGAGATCATTAGGGTGGTCCCTAATCCAACTGGACTGGCATCTTTGTAAGAAGAGGAAATTTGGACACACAAAGAGACCAGAGGGATGTACATGTAGAGAGGAAAGACCTTGTGAGGGCCCAGAAAGAAGATGGCTATCTGTAAGTCAAGGAGAGAGACCCTCAGAAAGAAACCAGTCCTCCCAATGCCTTGATTTTGGATTTCAACCTCCAGAGCTATGAGAAGGTAAATTTCTGTTTCTCAGAAATTTAAGCCACTCAGCCCATAGTAGTTTGCTATGGTAGCTCTATCAGTCTAATACAACTGGTATCATTTCCTTAAGTATTTGGTCAAATTTACCAGTGAAGTCATCGGAATCTGGAGTTTATTTATGAAAATGTTTTTAATCTACATACTCACTTTCTTTAATAGATATAGGACTATTTCCAGTTGTATGAGCTTGTGACTTTCAAGGAAATTGGCTGTTCCATCTTGGTTATTGAATATATTGTCTTACATTCATCTTAATAAAAAAAATGCAAGAAAATATAACTACCAGTGACCCTACTGTCTAAAATTAGCCATTACTCCTGTTTTGCTATTTACTTTTCCGGATGATTTTTATACATGTGCACACCAATTTCCTTACTTCCCCCTGTCCCCCACTGCCATATTTTACAAAATTGCTATTACCCTTAATGTCCAGGGGTTTTGTTTTTTATATCATCAGATCTTTGAAGACATGATTATGGATGGATGCTTAATAATTTGCTTAACTCATCCCCTAACTTATGTGGCCTCTGATTGTGGAGGGAGCATCGCAGAGAATGCCGTAGTCAGCACCTTTCGCATCTGTCGCTGAGAACAACTCAGGTGTGCATCTTGGTTTACAGGCTTAGAAGTGGAATTACTGGGTCTGCCAGTTTATTATTGACTTCTCGTGTTGAACAACCTGTGCTGGAGGGGAGGTGGGGGAGGGAAGAGCCTGTCTCCTCCCCCCCCCCCCCCCCCCCGTTCTCTAGTCTCTGGAGAACAGCCTGACCAGCACAGCCGGTGGGGCATGAGATGAGAAAATGGCAAAAAGGCAGTTCAGGGGGTCTCAGGGGTCCCCCACCCTGGCTGTGGCCTCTTGGCATAGATTGGCAGGGTGGAGGCTGTATCTTCCGTGTGTGGACTATACCTTACTTTTTGGTTCTTCCTCTTTTGGACTGAGTGATATCATTAAGAGGTGTTGGCACAAATCAAAGCAACAACTGAAGCCATGCTTTGTGCAGACGTGTGAAGACAGAGACCAGCCTCATCCTCCTTTCTCTCTTGGTCCTCAAGGAGCTCCCTGTCTGCTGGGGTGGATACAGCCTCCACTCCACAGGGAACCCCCAGGTTTTGGGATAAAATTATAGGGTTTTTTTTTCTCTGGGATTCCCAGTCTGAGTGAAGTATCAAGATTGACAAAAGCAGATACCTACAAAGGAATGGAGAAGCAAGTGTCCCTTCGTGCCTCCTGTGCAGGGATGGGGTGGGGTGGTTGTAGGGTAACTTCTTGGGAAAGAGGAGGCCCTGGTTCCATAGAGAGGAAGTTGGGACAGGAAAGGTGGAGGCTGGGAGAAGGCGGAATGACGGGCACTTGGTTTGGTAGAGCGGGAAGAGGAAGTTGGATGGGTCCAGGGTAGGAAGAGAAACCTCAGGGGATTACTTCTGTCCCTTGTCAGCAAGTCTGGGGACACCGGGCAGATGTGAAGGTGGGGTGTTGTTTGGGGTTAATGTCCAAGAGTGCTCTTCTCTCCCCTTCCCTGTTTCTCCTCAGGGCTAGAGAACAGGCTTCTGCTCTGCAGCAGTCAGATCTTTAACTGGGCACTTGCCACGGGCCCAGATGACTCAACAGGGTCATCTGTTAGCAAGATCCTTGCTCCGTGAAGCCTGGTTGTATCCATTCTACAGCTGAGAACTCTGAGGCCAGGCGAGGGCTCTCTCCAGCCGGGATCTCAGAGCCAAGAAGCAGGGGTGCTGGGGTGGGACCCCCTATTGGTACAACTGCCCAAACCTCCAGGGGCTCAGGGGCCTCAGCCCCTATCCGCTTCTCTCCTGTCCATCTCCACCCCCCTCCAATGCCACCCCCACAAGAGGAACATGGCAGCGACTCGCAGGCCACCAGACTTTCAACCAGAGACGGCTACGCGCCCCAAGGTTACGTCTAGAAATGTCTGGAGACATTTCTGGTTGTTCCACCTTGGCAAGGTTAGGGGAGAGGAGTGTGGGGAGGGGACCCCGACCCCCGCCACAGAGAGGTGCCGGGCTGCACGCCACAGTGGCGCTGTGGCAGAGAGGTCCTGCTCCCGGGTCAGATGAGCTCGCCCTTTCAGATGTGAGCTGGGCGCCTCCTCCAGTCTTAGCCAGGTGTGGACACTGACGTGCTTGCAGATGTGGGTAGAGAGTTCTCTGCAGACTCTGGACAATGGTCCTTCCAGCTCTGGGAGGCCCTGGGCATATCCACACAGAGAGCTCCCGACAAAGACTTTCTCTTTGACCAAACCCTGCTCGGGCTTCACTTGAGCTCTTTTTCAAGAGGCGTGGGCTTTCGGACTCCTCGTCTATCTCTTCGCTGTCCTGTTCTCTGCAAGAACCTTGCTGAGCCAGCTCAGCCAGGAACCGTCACCCTCCATGTGTGATCGCCCCTGATGTCTGATGGGGTTCCTCTGCCCCTGCCACCCCCCTCCCCCGTGATGTCTGGCCTGCCTTCTGCCAGAGTCCTGCTAGGTGGCTTTAGCCAGAATCCTCTTACCACAGCCCCCACATAGTAATTTTCCATCTGTGGACCCCCGTCCTGCTCCTTGGCTACAAACTCCCCTTTCCTTTGTTGTGTCTGGCGTTGAGCACAGCCTCTGTCCCCCACTGCGAAACTCCACTGTAGAGGTCCCACGCCTCTCCGATGCCCCCTTGAGTCAAGCCCACAGCGTTGTTCAGTTACAAACGTGACTGAATAATGTTTTGTTTCACATCCTTTTGGGTGGGAACAGAGAGAGACCTTTGGGCGAACTTCCTTTCAGATGTACAGGGAAGGGCCAGCTCTTGGTCAGGTGTGGAAACCCCCACCTGCAGATGCGCCCGAGGGCGGGGCCTGGACGGGGCGGCTGTGGGCAGGGCGGTAGCTGTGGGAGGGAGGGGGTGGAGCCTCCTTTTTCTAGGGCGTGTGTCACCTGCCTCCCGCCCAGGGGCATTGCCCTGGCGCTACCCTGCCCGAGTGCGTGTGGCAGTGTGACACTGGGGCCTGCTCCCCGGAGCCTTCAGAGCGATCACGGACCTTACGAGCCCTATGTTGCTGGACCCCCAGAACACAGAACATGGCGGATGGGGCACAGGCCAACCCCAAAGTGTTGAGGAAGAAGGTGCTGGTTAGGCACCCCTCCAGGTGGAGGGGCCCAAGTCTCAGGGCCTCTTTTCCTTGGAGAACCTCGAGGTATGTGCCTGCTACCCTGGGATAGAATCCTCCACAGAGAGGAGCAGGGATGGGCTGGGGGAACTGGCTCCTAGAATCCGTGTCTCCAGAAAAAAAGAGCTCTAAGTCTCTGAGTGAAGGCTGAGATATGTCAGTACATTTTCAGCACCAGAAGACTTTAGAGATCACCCAGTCAATCCTCATGAGGTACTTGAGGCCCAGAGAGGCTATGGGATCTACCTGAGGTCACACGGCATTTTGGCAGAAGAGCCGGGACTAGAACCTGGGGACCCAGGTCTCTTGGCTCCAAGTGCAAGACCCAGCCACCGGGTTGGGTCATGTGACTTCCTGGAGTGCCTATGGAAGGGGGGTTCGTTCTGATCTGTGACAGTGGCCCGACCCCATGAGGCGGTGAGCTTCCTGTCTCAGAAGCCTGCTCGGGGTAAAAGGGGGAAGGAGGCTCCCGGTGCCTCCTGGCTCTGCCATCCAGGGGACGGTCCGTTCAGGGGGTGGGGGGCAGGCGGGAGGAGCTCATCCCAGACCTGCGGCAGCAGGAGCGGGGGCCCGGGGGGATGACATTGTCGGGGCCTCAGAAGGGAGCTGTGGGAGCCTGGAAGGGACGGGCTCAGGGCTTGGATGTTCTCCTCTCTCAGGTCCAGCTTGGGTATGAAGAAATTCTTCACCATGGTCGTCCTGGCTGGCAGCGGTGAGTAAAGGCTCTGGGGAGACTCCTCTCTCTCCCCCCTCCCCCACTTGCTCCTGTGACCTTGGGCACCTAGGTTCTCCATCCACTGACTGGCTCTCTCTGGGCCCCTGCTTCCCAGCTCGGGCCCCTGTCAGGCCCTCACTGACCTGGGGCTGTTTGCCGACTATAAACACACCAAGGGCCGTGGGCATTTACGAGCCTCCCAGGCGGCAGGGCCCCGGGCTGAGCAAGCATCGTAAAATGGTAGTGTTTGCTGGGCGTCTGGCCGCCCCCGGGAAAACCTGGGTGTTTGTGTAAATAAGAGTATTTGTGTACATGTGTACCTAAGACAAGAGCTAATGGGTTTGGGTGTGGATATACACATGTATCTGTGTGTGGGGGGGGTTGTGTCTCAGCACAGTGATGTCTGTGTGTCCTCCACACGTCAAAAAATGTGTAAGTGTGTACTAACTGCAGGTGCACGTGCGTGTGTGTGTGTGTGTGTGTGTGTACCAGGGCCGTCTGTGTGAGTGTGCAAGAAGTTGGCAAGGAAGGTCTGGGGGCTCCTTTCCCAGGGCTGGTGCTCCCGGGGAACACCGGTCGGGGACAGCTGAGGCTCCTGACACAGATGTGACCCCATCACACATCCAGGTGTTCTGGCGGCAGGTGCCTCCGGGAGGTGGAAGCTGGGCTAGAGGTGTCACTGACTCTTCATCCGGCCCGTTGCATATCACCGGAGTGCAGCCTGCTCTGGGGCAAAGAAAGAACCGCTGGGCACAAAATAAGGGTTAAACGTGGCCAGAGGTGACAACGGTTGGCTGACCTGACCGCTGAAGCGAGTGTTGAGACAGCAAGCTTCTGAGTTCCGCCCGAACTGCTGGCCGCTAAGGCGTCTGCCGGACTCGCTTTCTTCTGCTTGGAGTGCGAGTGTGGACGTGGCCTCGGCTCCCTGGGTTCCCCGTGGGCGCTGCACGCGTGAGTGTGGTTCCACTGGCGGGTGTGTGGTGTGCGGGCGTGCGAGGCCTCTGTGGGCGAGTGTGTGTCCCCGTGTGTGAGTGTGGAGGGCTCGCGTGGTAACATCCCACCCTGCGTGCAGCTGCTGGTCAGAGGGCCCTGGTGGGGGAAGCTGTCCCCCGGGGGAAACACCTGCAGAGCTGGGCTGCGGGAGTCCAGAGCTCACAGAGGGTGCTCCCTCCTCACAGCCTCTGCTCGCAGTGCCCAGCAGGAGAGCAGCGTCGTCCCCGTCCCCGTCCCCGTCCCCGTCCCCGGTTTGACAGTTGAGGTCAAGGAGCTTATGCAACCTGCCCGCGTGGTCATCGCAGGCCTCGTGGAGAGACCTGTTTGCGGACCCAGGGCTGTCTGCGTTTGACTCCCAAGGTCTGATTCCAGATCTGACTCCCAAGCTGCTTGACATTTCCCTCTGGCCGCAGGACCCAGCACAGAGGGGGGGGAAGGGTCGGGGGACACACCTAAGGTCCCCTTTGTCCTACTCCCACCGACGGCCCTCACGTCCCTTGTGCAGCTCAGGGATGGGCTTGGGTCCACTGGACACAGGGTCCTCCCTCTCCCTGCCTCAGACCCCACCTGAGACATGTGCCTCTCTCTCCATCATCCTCTTAGAGTCGCCTGTCATTTGTCCCACCTCCTTCCCTGTTGCCTCTCTCATTTGCTCCTTATTTTCTGTAATGATGAAAGTCACAAAGCCAATAAACGGGAAGGCTCAGGTGGAGCGGGATTCCCAAGGCCCATTAAGTGGGGCTAGAGCGGCTCTCCCGTGTGCGGGTTGGCCTCACCCAGTACGGACTGGAGCCCCAGGCTCCGGAGTGACTCAGCCGGGAGCCAGGAGCAGATGTAGAGTCAGCACAGGCCGGGGTGAAGAGGCAGGGAGGAGGGGAGAGGAGGGTATGTCGCTGGGGCAGACCCACCTGGCAGGTGCGCAGAGGCTGCTGATTTTGCTGGTGTGGGAAGGGGGTCATTGACCTATTGCTTCCGGTGAGACATGGCCAAAGGGAAAGGGTGTGTGTGTGTGTGTGTGTGTGTGTGTCTGTCTGTCTTCGCCGAATGACCAGACCACCGCATTGTCTCTGGATTCATCGTGAGATGCCCGAGCCCCAGGACCGTGCTGGGGACACTGAGTTCCTACTGGGGGCAGAGGAGCCAGACCAAGCCCAGGACCCAGAATCAAACCCCTGTGTTCACAAGAGCACGTGGCATTTGTGAAGCCCCTTATGGTGGACCGGTCACTTGGGACCTCACTGCCTGGGTGCAAATTCCACCCCTACCACTTTTTTGATGATGTTCTTGGGGAAGTTACTTGGGTAAGCTCTGGGATTCAGTCTTCTCATCTGTAAAGTGGGGGCAACAACAGCACTCCATGAGTTAATGCCTGGAAGGGGCTCAGGACAGCACCTGGCACAGAGAAGCCCTCAGTAAATACTAATAGCTATTTCCTTCTAAGGGCCGTCAGACATCATGGCTTTTTATACATTGCTTCCTTCCTCCCTCTCTGCCCACCCTCTCTCTTCCTTTCCCTGGCCTTGGGGTGTGGGGGGGACAGTCAGACAGGAGGGGGCCCCCCACCAGGTAGGGAGCTCACAGCACCCCCTTGGTTCTCTTGCAGTCCTGCCCACGGCCCGCAGCAGCCTGCTTAACCTGAAGTCCATGGTGGAAACCATCACGGGGAGGAGTGCCATCTTGTCCTTCGTGGGCTACGGCTGCTACTGTGGACTAGGAGGGCACGGGCTGCCCATGGATGAGGTGGACTGGTAGGTTCCGGAGTGCCTGGGCCACTGTCAGGCCTGGGAGGGGGGCAGTGAGGGTCAGACTGGTCTCCATTTCTGAGACATGGGAGAGGGTCCTTTCCCCAAAGGATGAGGCTGGTTCAATGAGTTTGTGACCAAGAGCCTGACCTTGACCCATATCCTCCTCTACTGTCTTGGGTGGTTTCTACTGTGCATCTCCAAGTCTTGGGCTTGGAGGTGTTTGAACTCCCAGTCTCGCCAGGAAGGAAACTTTGACCTGCCCCCACACACGTGAGAGCAACAGACGCACAGCTCATGCTCAACACAAGCAAGGGCTGTGACCCCTCTCACTCCCATCACCCTAGAGGCCCTGATGGAGGGCTGCGTTTCTTCCATCAGACTGAAGACTGAAGCCATGGCTTAACTTTCTGCTCCTATCTCCCCCAAAGCAGCCAGCGTTAAGTCTGGTAACCCGGGGGGCTTAATAAATGCATGTTAACTAATTGCCTTCCTCCACCAGAGGGGATGGGGATGGCCACACTACACTTGCTTCCTGTCTCCCACCACCAATGCCCACTCAACCCTCCAGACTTTTGTCTCTCCCTGGCCATCGTGCCCAGCCGGGCATGGCCTCCTCATAGACTCAGGCTCCTTTGACACCAACTTAGTCCTAACCCTCCTTCCCATCCTGACCACATCATCGGACAGCCTGACGCCTCCCGCCTCCCGCCTCCTGCCTCTTGCGGCCAGGGCTCCAAGGGGGAAAGCTGGGCTCTGCCTGGCTATGTGACCTCAGACGAGTAACTGCCCCTCTCTGGGCCTCAGTCTGAAGGTCTGATCCACGAGGAACCGAAACAGACGACTGGGGTCTCTGCCGGTGGGAGATGGGCCAAGCTTGGCTATGTGGGCCTGCTGTCCTCTACCTGCCCCTAGGTGCTGCCACGCCCATGACTGCTGCTACCAGAAGCTCTTCGACCTGGGCTGCCACCCCTATGTGGACCACTATGAATACACCATCGAGAACAATACTTCCATCATCTGCAGTGAGTCCCTCCCCTGCCGTTCCTCCCTCCCCCACCCAGGAGAAGGGCTTAGACTGCCAGTGCCCCCAGGCTGCTCGGGGGGCCCGTGCACGGGGTTGCCAGGTAAAATACAGGATGCCCACTTACGTTTGCATTTCAGGTAAACGAAACATGTTTTCACATAAGTATATCCTAAATATTGCACGAGACATACTCATACTAAAAATTAAATGCTAGCATAAAAACAATGACTATTGGCATGAAAATAAGAATTAGCATAAGTATATCCCATGTAGTACTGGGACATACTTATACTAGAATATTTACTGTTTGAAACTCAAATTAGCCAGGCCTCTTGTTTTTGTTTGTTTGTTTGTTAACTCTGAGAACCCTAGCCGTGGCCCTAGCACGTCTCTCTGATGTGCTCTGATCCCCCCAAGCCCGAATCAGCAGGCTGCTGCCTTAGTTCTTGATTCTTAAGCTTCGGAGAGCTTAGGGAGTGGTTCCGATTCAGTGGGCCTGGGTGAAGGCCCAGGAATCTGTTTTTAACCAGATCATCAGATGATGGGAAGACTTGGTGACACATGGGTCTGGGTTTAAACCTGGATTCTGCCAGCATCTCCTGCGGTGTAACCCTATATAGGGTGCTTCCCTACCTGGCCTCAGTCTCCCTGTGGATATATGGAAGGGTTTGGATCAGAGCAGACATGTTCCCTTCTAGTTCTGTCCTTGGGACCCTACCAGAAGGTGTCCTCATCCCAAGACCCTCAGTGTTTCTAGGAATTCAAGCTATGGGAACCAGGCCCGGTGGGGTTACCATGGACGCTCTGGGCCATTCCTCAACTGAGAGGTGCGGATCCACGTTAATGGCCCAGGTGTCCCCGTGTGCCTCCTCTTAGGTGGCGGGTGTCCCCTGGCCCAGTCCCACGGGCAGCCCCTGGCTCCCTTTGTTTCCTTGTCTTCACCAGGTTCTGTTCACTACCCCTCACTAAAAGCAAGCAAGCCCAGCTTTGCAAAAAAAGAAAAAAAAAGTCCCAAGTCTTCTGTTCTCTGGGGAAGAGTCCTGGTGGTGAACTGGGTGCATCTGGGGCCCCCTGGGAACCCAGGGCACTGTGGTCCTCATATTCTACTGTTCAAACGTGGGGTGGAGGGGCTGGCTTGGGAGAGGAGGTGTCCCCTCATTAATGCATTTCGAGGATCCTCAAAGGGCAGTGAGCGAACCCAAGTGGGGGTTTTCACATTGGGTTCTGGGGGTTCCTGGACTCAGGTGATGGGTGGGGGTGTTCCTGAGTGGTCCAGCTGGTCCCATTAACCCATTTCACAGCTTAAGTGGCTTCTCTTTTGGCCACTTGATATGTTGGCCTTCTGCAAAGAGTTTCATTTGAGAGAAAGTATTCTGCTGATAGAAAGTTTGAAAAGTCTGCCAACCACCGAGCTAGTGAGCGGTTCTCAGAGGGTGTTCCCCGAATCTGCAGTATCGGCATCCCCTAGGAATTTACTAGCAATGCAGATTAGCAGGCCCCACCCAGACCTACTGAATCTGAAGCTGTGGTCCTGGGGCCCAGCCGTCTTTGTCTCAGCAAGCCACCCAGTGGCTCCTAATGAGGCCCCTAAGGTTGACAGCTATCAGGGTAGACGATTTTGGGCGGCTTCAGCACTCGCTCATGGGAAAGGCCCTGAGCTAAGCTCTTAGGAGTCCTTCCTCAGTGGCTCCTCACCACGAGCTCCCTCCAGGGTGGGTGTCCCGCGATTCTGTGATGGAAGGGGGAGGCCTAGGGTGGGGAGTCCCCGACACCCGAGTGTCTATCTCGGGTCCACCTTGGGTTTGCTGTGTGACCTAGGTAAACTCGTCCCCGGGGCCTCCGTTTCCCCAACTATAAGACGACAGGTTGGACTTCCGGGGTCTTCTGATGGAAACATGCTCCAGAGCCACCCGGATGACGGATCATGCCAACTGCAGGGCCCGGCCGAGAGCTTCTGAGCCTGCAGGCCTGGGGCGAACTGCCAGCACATTAGTGCTGCCCACCAGGGGACCATATTCCGAGACCCACCAGAACCTCTCCCCCGCGTAGGTGAGCTCAACGAGACCGAGTGTGACAAGCAGACCTGTGAGTGTGACAAGAACGTGGTTCTGTGCCTCCGGAACCAGACGTACAATGAGAAGCATCGCAACTACCTCAACATCTACTGTCAGGGCCCCACGCCCAACTGCAGCATCTACGAGCCGCCCCTGGAGGAGGCGGCCTACAGGCACATCCCCCCACTGCCCCTGCACCTCCCTAGTGCCCCCTGGGGCTGACGGGCAAGAGGGATGGAGGTTCTGGCTCTGGGGACCAGACAGGCAGACCAGGTGGAGATGGGGGAAGACTGAGAGCCCAGGGCTTTCTGGCTGCTTCCTCCCTGGAACTCTCCAGGGGACCGGCCCCAGAGGACTCAGGGAGGCCTGGGTCCTGACTGTGGCTCCCAGGCCCCTCCAGCCCAGCACTGGGCGTGGCCATGTCCTACCGCTGATCCCAGACTTGGCAGGAAACATGTAGCCTGTTGGGGTCTCTCTTGAGTGTGGAGGGCAAGGCCTGAGGAAAAGAGGTGGCTCCTCTGAGTGGTCTCTGCCACGGGCCCCAGCCTGACTTCCTCGGCTTGACCGTCAAGGTTAGAGACCAAGATCCTGAGCTGCCAGTACAGCCCCAGAGCTTGTTGTGTCCTCAGACAGGTTCCCAGACAGAGTGCTGGTCCCGAAGCCTGGGTTCTGGGGGCCTCTTGGCTGCCCCTAGGGGACAACCCTGGGCGCTCCTTGCTTTGAGGGCCTAGTGGCTCTCTAGAGCCCCCTTAAGGGCAGGGTGGCCCATGAGTCCAGGCCCAGACATCACAGGAGGGCCACAGGGCTAGTGTCTCAGCCACAAGGTCTGGCCTCAGATCAGGGTCCGGGGCGCTGACAGAACCCCCATGCCCAGTGGCACTCCCTTAGGTGCATGGGGACCAAGACAGGGCCACAAATATGTCTCCAGCACCCTCACGTCTCCCCCTACCTCCCTGCTAACCCGGCCCAGCCATACGGCACTGCTCTGAGGTGCACCGGACCCCACCCCCGTGCCTCTCCTCCTGCACCAGCCGGGCCGGTGGGTGGGAGGACCCCAGACCCCTCTCTGCCTGCCAAGGAGACACAAGGCTGCACTCTGGTCTCAGAAGCCCTGTCAGTGGGGAGGAGGCCGAGGGCTGGGACCCACCTCCCTGAAGGGGAAACAAAGGCAGGAGGGTCCAGGTCCAGGCAGGAGGCTTGGAGAAGCTTCCAGAAGGCAGTGGGGAGGGAACTGCATGAAGACAGAAGGGAGGGGAGATGGTGGGAGAGAAGCGGGACAAGGCGAGACGCCCAGACCAGAGGGGTCTCGGCAGGAGAAGTGGGGTGAAGGAGCCTTGGGGTGCAGGGACCCCCTCGGGCCCAGGTTCCTGTTGAGGGTTGCGGGCAGAGATGGAAGAGAGTCAGCCCCCGCGGGGCCAGCTTCCTGACTCTGTGCCAGCACTGCTCTCTCTCCAGGTGCACCTGCCCCTTTCCTGCCTTGCCTCGCCTCTCGACCTCAAGGTCAGCGGCCTCCAAGTAGCCAGCGTGCCCTGCCTCACCCCGAGGACACACTGACACAGCGCTGAGACCCGCCCAGACACCCTCAGCCATCAGGAAGCTTGGCCCGCCCTGCGAGGGGCCTGTAGATCCACTGTCACTAGGGCCAGTCATGAAAGGCGGAGGCAGCAGAGGAGTGGGGGTGGGGAGAGAACATCTCCCCCCAGAATAGCAGGACTGGGAAGAAGCCTCACCTGCTGCAGCTTCTAGAATGCTAGCCCTGGGGACTGAGGATGAATTTGGTGGTTGGAGTCAGCTGTCACTGTGCGTGAGAGAAGGCCCTTCCAACCGTTCACCTCCTTCTGGCCCTGGTGTGGTGGTTGTGGTCCCCAGTGTGTCTCATCACTCATATCTTTCTTTTTTTTTAATGCTTTATTTATTTTTGAGAGAGAGACAGAGACAGAGACAGAGAGACAGAGTGTGAGCAGGGGAGGGGCAGAGAGAGAGGGAGACACAGAATCCGAAGGAGGTTCCAGGCTCCGAGCTGTCAGCCCAGAGTCCGACGAGGGGCTCGAACTTACGAGTCATGAGATCATGACCTGAGCCAAAGTTGGCCGTTTAACCGACTGAGCCACCCAGGCACCTGCTGACATCTTCTTCTACCCTGGCTAACTAACTAACCTCTCCTGGCCATCTTGGGCTGGTCCCTTATCTCTGAGCTGAAGCCCCCCTAAGCCAGGGTGGAGCCAGGATGGGGCAGCCACAGTCCACTAGAAGATGGGGTCTGCAGAGGCCCCGGCCCCTCACCTGTGGGAGCCCAGGTTTCTGCCTGCGCCCCTCTACCTTGCACACACCTCCATTCCAGAGAGTCTGGGCCAGTGTGTTGGGATGAGATTCTGCGGCCGAGGAGTCTCGCCTCCCCCTGCCCCCCTCACCTTGCCCCAACCTGTCCAAGATGCTGCGACCCCAGAGGTCCTCCACAGGACTTGGCGCCCCATCGTCAATCTCATAAAGGCCTCCTGCCTCAGCTCCCTCTTGTTGGTCCTCCTTGGCCGGGCGTCAGGGGAGGGCACAGAGACTCCCTCCAGGGTCTCCAGCTCAGGGGGAAGCAGAATCCCTTCCTGCCCCCCACCTGGGCAAAGTGGCCCTGCTCCAGCAGAGAGACAAGCATCAGGAAAGTGGTGTGGGTCAGCAGATGGACAATGATAACTGTTAGGCTGGGTGGGTGCTTGTCAGGCATCAACCTCCACCCCATCCTTTTCTGTTGAACATCCGAGGCCCGGAGAGGAACAGGAACTTGCCTAGAGTGACACAGGTTGTAAGTGATGGGGCTGTGTCTGAATCCTCAGCATCTGACTTGTAACTATTCCTCCTTGCACCTTCTTTTTTTTAAAAATTTTTTTAAATGTTTTTATTTATTTTTGAGGCAGAGAGAGACAGAGCATGAGCAGGGGAGGGGAAGAGAGAAAGGGAGACACAGAATCCGAAACAGGCTCCAGGCTCTGAGCTGTCAGCCCAGAGCCCGACATGGGGCTCAAACTCACGAACCATGAGATCATGACCTGAGCCGAAGTCAGACGCTCAACCGACTGAGCCACCCAGGCACCCCATCTCCTTGCACCTTCTTAACGATGATGCGGGTGCAGCTAGAGACAGTGGGACCAGTGACCGAGAGTCCAGCAGGCACCATGTCCTGGTCTTACCACGTTCTCTGACTTATGTCCCTTCTCTGTTGTGGGCATCAGTTTCCCCATGTGTAGAGGGACCAGAATAGCTGTTTCAGGTGCTCCCCAAAGCCATGTGCTTTCCTGGACACATCTGGGATGATCCCTGGGACTCTGCTCCCCCTCCCCACCTCAATCTTCAATTAAGCAGCTCTGCTTTTCCTGTATTATTTACTGAGCTTTCACCTGAGCTACTGTAAGAAGAAAAGACATTCTTCAGTAATTTTTTTAAAAAGCTTGAAAACTCTGGGACAAGATCATCCATTGGTTCATTCATTCAATGGACCTATACTGATGGTCTTCTATGGACCAGGCATGGTGCAGGGGGTTTGGTGGGGATACCTTTAATCAGACACAGACTCTACCTGCAGGAATCCCTTAGGCTGGTAGGGGGAGGCAGACACGTGATAACCTTGACATATGGTGCCAAGCAGTGTCATAGGGAGCACGGAGGATGAAGCCCCAAGTGTGTCCTTGGTAGTCCCGAAGGGGCCCCCAAGGGGATAAGGTGTGGGGCTGGGATGGCCTGTTCAAGGTCCTTGGAGGTGGAGAAGAGGGGCGGGTCACATGTTTTGAGGAGGGGGCCCTTGCTTCTGTAATCTGGGTGGCTCTTTGCTTCTTCAGGACTCCTTCCAAGTTAATGAGATCTTTTAGGCTAAGCCTTGAGGAAGGATTGTACTTGGCTTCCACTGGTCTGGAGCTGCCATTGACAAAGACTCTGTCTTTGACCAAACTTTAGTTAGGATCCTCTGAGACCTTTCCCAACCAGGCTTACACCTTAGGGTTTCCGCATCCATCTGAGCACTGCCCAGTTTTAGCAAGAATCCCCTCCTGCCCTCAATATCTGGTCAAGTTCGTCACCCTCCACCATTTCCCAGGTGGTTCCTGATCACCCGGGCCTGCCTTTAGCAAGAATCTTGTTAGGGTCAGTTTAACAAGAATCATCCAACCCTCTTAGCAATCTTCCATCCACCAGCCCCCCTCCCCGCTCCTTGGCTATAAACCCCCACCTAAGAAAAGTGAGGATTTATAACTGTATTCAGAATTGAGCCCAGTTCTATCCTGGCCCCTGCTGTGATCATTCTTGAATAAAACCTGTTTTTACCACTTAAACTGCTGCCTGGGTCTTGTTTTCTAATAGCCACGGTGCTATGACTTGCACGAGATCAGATTCATCATTGGACCCTGGTCGTTTCACCCCGGGACCCCAGGTGGACGTCTGGGAGCCTTTGTCTTCAGTCCTGAGTGATTGACCGGGGATCTCTTGTGAGCCCAACTGCTGAGTCAGCACTCCAGGTAAATGTCCACTGAAGTACAGCAAAGACAAGGCTTTGGTTCTTAAGGTTCCGAGTTTGCTCTGTGAAGCTGGATGACAGTACTTTGTTTGACAGATACCTACCGGGCTCAAAGTCTTTCTTCCTGGCTTTCTTTTGAGTGGGGATTCCCTCCCTGACTCCCGAGACTGGAATATCTTTCCTGGCTCTTTGGGAAGCCTCTCTATTCTATTTGATCCTGCTTCTTCCAAGGAAACTTCTCAGTCGCTTGAAGCCCCTCATTCCAAACCTCTGCCGAATTTGTGACTTCACTGCTCCCTCTAAGACCTCGCTTCTCCCATCTCCCCTCCTACAGCCTTTGATTTTCCCTTCAGGTAGGTCCCTTGAATCTGCTGATGGGACCCCTTCAAACCTCTGCCTCCTCCCTCCCTCTGTCTCCTTTTGCCAGAATTTTCCCCTGCCTATTCCACTCCTTTGGGCATTTGAATATTCAGCTCCCTTCCCCCATCGTGGGTTCTCAAGGGACTCTCAAGCAACTACTTGAAACTAAGAAGGAAAATGCTCTTTGGAAATAGTTGGGATATTTTATCCACTTATGGGCTTTGGAGACATCCAGGTGGCTGCTGATGTCCCCTCAATGTCTCCCCTAAAATGTATTCCATGGCCTCCTGAGAAGTACACATCAGGGCAACTGAAAAGCTTAAAAGTCTCCTCCACAAACATTGGTAAAAAGCTTCAGCTCTCATTGAATAAACAACCTTAACGTCCCATCTGCCAGAAACCCAATTCAGATAAAAAATATAAAATGGAGGGGCTCCTGGGTGGCTTAGTTGGTTGAGAGTCCGACTTCGGCTCAGGTCATGATCTCACAATTCGTGGTTTCGAGCCCCACATCGGGCTCTGTGCTGACAGCTCAGGGCCTGGAGCCTGCTTCGGATTCTGTGTCTCCCTCTCTCTCTGCTCCTCCCTGCTCACACTCTGTCTCTCTCTCAAAAATAAATAAAGTTTTATATATATATATATATATACATATATATATATATATATAATATATATATAATACATATATATTATATATATATAATGGAATAAAGAGGAGATCTAACTATTTTATATCAACCAGGGAGCTTGCGTCACTATGTTTTACTGATTCATGGCTAAAATTTTAGAGTGAAACCCAGAAGATCTCTGTGTCATGTCAGTTTGTGTGTGTATGATGTGGTATTTTTCTACTCAACATGGCATTATCAAATTAATTTATGAAATCCCTTAATGGAGTTCTATTCAAAATGGCTTAGATATAAATCAGCACTTCTATAAATTAAGTATTCTGGGGTGCTTGGGTGGCTCAGTCGGTTAAGTGTCCAGCTCTTGATTTTGGCTCAGGTCATGATCTCAGGGTTCCTGAGTTTGAGCCCTGCATCTGGCTCTGTGCTGACGGCTTGGAGCCAGCTTCAGATCCTCTGTCCCCCTCTCTGTCTGTCCCTCCCCGTCTCATGCTCTCCCTCTCTTTCTCAAAAATAGATAAATATTAAAAAATACATATTCCTAGAGGGGCACCTGGTTGGCTCAGTTGGTAGAGTATGTTACTCTTGATCTTGGGGTTGTAAATTCAAGCCCCACGTTGGGTGTAGAAACTACTTAAAGAAAACCAAACCATTAAAATGAAATTAAGTATTCCTAAAACACCCCGAAATATAGAAACTAACCCACATATTTTTCAAGCTCATATGATTTGAACAAATCTTTTTTTAAAGTTTATTAAAGTATTTACTTATTATTTTTAAAATATAATTTATTGTCAAATTGGCTAACATACAGTGTGTAAAATATGCACTTGGTTTTGGGGGTAGATTCCCATGGTTCATCACTTACATACAACACCCTGTGATTATCTCAACTTGGGTCTAGCAGTTAAATAAGGGACTGTCATACCTACTAGATGTTCAAGATTATACAAATTATAAATTGAACCTAAGAACAAATGTATAAGTAAACGCGCTGTCAAGATGAATTGCTTCATATCCATTACTTCATGTAGATCAAGCATAGTAGTAAAAGAAAACTTGCGTCTTTAACTTTTTTAGGCTTTTGTTTTTATGATCCTTGTCTAGCTTGCATGGGCTGTCAAAATAGTTAACAGGGAAATAGCTCGAAATGCTAGCTAGTTTTGCATAATGTTAGAATATGCCCACCTAAAAACAGTGTCCAGATTTTTTTTTTAGTAGTTTGCAATCTTAAGAGTTATGCTAAATTAAATTAAGCAGCAGGTATTCATTAAATACCTAAATGATTTCTCAGCCAGATAAACCACGAAGACGTTATTTACTAAACACAAGTTTTGGCTCATATATTTTGGCTTTTTATTTTTATCTGGTATAAAGAAAATATCTTTGAGTCCATTAATAAACATGAAAGGTCATACTAGAAGAAGCAAATGTTTCTAGAAATTGTAAGACGGTATATTCACAAAGTTTACTGACTTAATAGAATGTTGCTCTATAGCAAACGGTAAGCAGTTGTCTATTTCCTTGTTTTTACTGGAACTTAAGATTACTAACAGTTAAGAATTTGAATCAATATCTATAAATGACGGATAGAAATTTCTAGGAATAATAAGGGTGAAGAAAAAAACTATATAAAATATGGAAGAATGTGGGATATATTTCTGTTAAGGAAAAAGGAGAGAAATTCTCTCTTCGATGTACAAACGGTTCAGAGATTGCTTGAAAGTTGTTCTAGAATGAGAAAGAGGAAAATATAGGACAAAAACAAACAAAACAAAACAAAAAACAAAACATTTGAGTGACTACAGAAAGTTGTGGAGGGTTTGTGGAAAAGGAATTTAATGTGTGGTCAAGCTGGTTTAGATTGAACTGATTTATTTATAAGGCTTTAAAAATGAGACTCATAGTGTACAGATGCAGAATTAGAATTTGGTTTTCTTTCTTTTGAAACAACAAGGTTTTCTTGGATTATCGGTCTGATCTCTGTTAAGATACTACAGAAGATTTTTCTTCTCCTTTTAGGTAAAGCTACCTAGGACACAAAGGTTTTGTTTTATCAGAATAATTTCGTGGGCTTACACTAACCATGTCATGTTATTGATTATTGAAGAGAATATAGACTTCTCACTTTTAAAAAAGCTAGGTTTTTTTTTTTGTTTTGTGTTGTGTTGTTTTTACGTGGTTGACAATTTTGTCTTCCCCCAAAATCAACTCCTAAATGAAATCTTGATCTTAAACTGACCTCGAACTGGGTCCCTGGAAAATCTCCAAGGATTTGATGTTTCCCCTTGTAAAAAGACAGATGTGGAAAATAATTTGGTTTCCTTGACATGTTGAATTGTACAGCAGGCATTGTCAAATCAGAAGTGCTTTAACCAGAGTGCTTGGGTGGCTCTGTGGTTAACCATCAGACTCTTGATCTCACAGTTTATGGGATCAAGCCCCACGTCAGGCTCTGCACTAACAGCCAGAGCCTGCTTGGAATTCTCTCTCTTCCTCTCTCTCTGCCCCTTCCCTGCTCACACTCTCATGCCTGCGTTCATGCTCTTTCTCTCTCAAAATAAATAAACATTAAAAAGATATTTCAGAAATTTCATGAAGTACATGAAAATTTGTCAGTGCTTTGCTGCTTAGGAGATGTCCTGGCATAACATCATCCATCATCATTCTAGTTATTATCTTCTTGTGTCCTATGGCCCAGAGAAAAGTACATTCCTTTGTCAGTTAATTGCATTATAATGAACTCTCATCAGATCTTTAACAGTGGCCATTTTAAGCCTTTTGTCATTTACAGAGAGTAAGTTTTTCTCTGATGCTTTCTTGAAAGCTCACACAATCTGCTGGCAGGCAAAATCTTCATTAGTGAGAGCTCCTTCAGAAACTCCTGGAAGAGACTAGGACAGGTTTTCTGGGAAACAGGCTTCTGATGACATCGAATAACTTTTAGATCACATCACTGATCTGAGTAAGGGTTTCCAGAACTAGCGGAGAAGTTAATGAGTTCATCAAATTGTTAACACAAGATCAAGGAGAACAAGAATTAATTACATGGGACTGAATTAACCAGTGAAGGAAGATTTCAGTTCTCTCTTAGAACAGTACTGTTTTGTTTTGTTTTTTAATGTTCTACTTTTCTAGATTTAAAGAACTCATTTCCCTCTTATTTCAAGCTATCTATAAGTCATGGCAATTTAGTGCATGGTAATTTTGCAAACAGAAACAACATGTATCTTTTCTCCCTACCTGATCCCTCGAGAATATAGAAACTCGTATTGAGTATTCTTATTTTTGTGGCAATATAATTATTTGCATAAGTTCAGTAGGAATCAGTTTCCTTATGATGGAACATCATTGGAAACTGGCTATATTCCCAAGGCCTTGGCTGGAATGTCATATTTGAGAATTAGGTGCATGAAACACAATGTGAGCAGCTAGAGTTGATTTATGGAGCCAATGCTTACAAAGCTCTCCTGGAAAAACGAGCCTCGTACCTGGCTTTACAGGCTCCCAGCATTGAGGGGGGAAGGAGGGTCACTTCCTTGCCACCCAGGAATCTTGGAATATATTTGAGACCTTGAGAGGAGTGGAATTCACCCAAATCTGTAGGTATTGCCAGAAAAGTCTGGCTGTGAGTTCTTAGCTTTGCTTCCTAGCCTTGAGAAGCTTTTAAAGGTCTAGTCTGAGATTCCCTTATGAAAGATTCCAACAAAGCAAAGTCAAAAAGGCCTATGTGGTCAGTCGCCACTCTTGCTGCCCTTGCGTGAAAACTCATGCCAAATCTAATGGGATCAGACATATTGTGTGAACAGGAATCAAAAAGAAGGGTGACTATAGTGATGGGTTTTCAATGTTTCAATGGGAAACCATGGCGCATACTCGTGGGTTATTAAATTATAGTTCTGTTCATTGCCTTTGAGTTGTTTTTACCCGCCCCCCCCCCTCCTTGGTGAAACTCCATTTTCCTGTCTACTTTGTTACCTACCTGTAAGCCGGGCTGGATCCTGCCAAGTACATATTCTGTCAATTTGTCTAGTTTCCTCTGAGATCTAACCACAACTCTCCAAACTGACATTTCTTGCTGACCTGGAGTCACTGAGAACTAAACCCCATGCCCAGATTGGGGTACTTATTGGGAGTAATCTAGAGAGGCCCTGTGAGCAGAGGCTGGACGCTTCCATGTTCTTCTGGAAGAAATAGGTGTGACCAGAACACTGATGAGCGCGCCATCACCAGTGACATTCCAGCCACAAACCAGGAAGTCCTTGGGATTGCCTCTGTTGTCCTCACCTCAACCATCTGAAGATGCTCCAGGTTCAGCATCTAGAAATCTCAACCAGCTGCCTTCTGGATGCAGAGATGGGGTTTCGTCTCCTCCGGCCATTTGGTTTTCTTCAATGTGCATAGAAATCTCCCTCATTTAAATGGCTGGTACTTTGCAGGGTCTAGCAAATATCCACTAAGACCAAGTCTAACAGATGGTTCTGCTGGTCACTTCCGAGCAAAGAGACTGATGAGAAATGCACTCATGCTGTTCAGAAAGGAGAATGTCTTTTCTTTCCTTGAACAGAAATGGGGACTGATCAAGACCCTCTCCTTGACCAGACCTTAGTCAGGGTCCTCTGAGACCTCTCCTCAACTTGACCTTTGGGCTTCTGAGTCCATCTCCTGCACTGCCACCATGTAGCAAGAACTCTGCTGTGTCGGGGCGCCTGGGTGGCTCAGTCAGTTAAGCGTCCGACTTCAGCTCAGGTCATGGTCTCTAAGTCCGTGGGTTCGAGCCCCATGTTGGGCTCTGTGCTGACAGCTCGGAGCCTGGAGCCTGCTTCGGATTCTGTGTCTCCCTCTCTCTCTGCCCCTACCCTGCTCATGATCTGTCTCTCTCTGTCTCAAAAATTAAAAAAAAAAAACAACTCTGCTGTGTCACTTTAGCAAGAACCCCCACCCAACCCTCAATATCTGGTCAAATTCCTCACCCTCCCCTCCACCCCCCACCCCCCCTGCCCAGGTGATGTCTGGTCACCAGGCCTGCCTTCAGCAAGAACTCGTTAGGTCACTTTAGCAAGAACCCCTCCACCATCTTAATGATTCTCCATCCACTGAACCCCCAACCCCCCGACCCTGTCCTTGGCTGTACATCCCGACTTTCCTTTGTTGGCTTCAGCGGAACCCAGTTCTATACTGAGTTCTCTTTCCCCTTATTGCGATAGTTCTTGAAGGAAGTCTGTTTTCACTTGAACTTCTCTCCAGTTCTGATTTTCCACATCAGCATCTCTGCCCAGATCTAGGTCAGAATTCTGCATTTTCTGGAAGCACTGCTCCCCCTACCCTATTCTTCAGAGCCCTCCAGGGAGGGGCTGCCGACTCTTTTCTAGACCTCGAGTGACACCTAGTGGTCATTCTAGGTCACTGCCCATGCCGCACTCCACACCCCCTGCCCCTCTGCTAAGGGACCCAGACCAGCGATGCCCAGGAGGGCACAGGGCATGCTCAGCATCACTCTGCCATCCTTTAGTGCCATCAATGCCATCTCCCACAAAGAGCAGACTGGGGGCATCCCTGGCTCTGCCACTCACAGGCCACATGGCCCTGAGTGCATCACCTCCCAACACACACACACACACACACACACACACACACAGCTTCCATTTCTCTTTCCTGTAAAATGCGGATCATGATGAAGAGCACATTGTAGGGTTTGAGGATGAAATGAGGCCACGGATGCACCAGCACAGGGCCTGGCGTGGGGAATGGAAACTGCCAGCACTGGTGACTGGTGCCCTTGGCTGGTGGGTGAGACCAAGTCCTTGGGACCAGATGGGCAAAAAGCAGTAAGTAGAAGGAAGAAGGAGCTAGTGAACATTCATGGGGGACATCCTCCCCAAAATGGAAACCTGGCCAAAGTGAAGCGGTGGCTTAGCAAGAAAATCTGACTCCCTGTTTATGGGTGTGAGGTGGGGAGGGAGAGAGGCAGAGAGGGAGGAGGGGACAGAGGCAGTAGGAAGGTTCTGGGTAGCACTTCTAACCCCAAACCCACATCCAGGCACCTGGCACCTGCCCAGCCTTGGTCTCAGCGGGGCCTGGGAGCCGCCACCCCTGCATGCCCAGGACCGGACTGTGCATGCAGACAGGCGGCCCTTTCCTCCCCAGGGGTTGGCACAGCAGCACTGGCTGTCAGTTACCCAGCTGTGGCTTTCTAACAAGAAGCTGATGCCACCAATGGTGACAACAAGCCAAGTTCAGGACGTGGAGGCTCATAGGCGCCGGGCCCTGCCGACAGCCACACGGCTGGAACACCCACCTCTGCCTGGGCAGGCTGTCCAGGCTCTCAGGATGTCAGGGCCCAGTATGGAGAGCGGGGGTTAATTAAGCACTTACTGTATGCCAAGCACTGTGCTTAGAGCTTTGTGTGTGCTATCTCATTCAATCCTCTGAGCTACCCTGTGGGGTGGGGGCCGGTAATAGCTTTGCTTATAAAAGGAGAGGTTCAAGGTCATGCAGAGGAAGCAGGGTTTGAACCCTGACTTCGGAGCAGCATCCAGGCAGCCCCCTCCTCTTGAGAACTGGAATGGGAAATAAGAGATTTGAATCAGAAAACATGGGTTCGAGCTCCAGCCTACCTGCCCTCTTGGAAGTTCTGTTGTAGTCTGTGAAATGGGGATGAATAACTCCTGGGACCCCTCTGATGACCAGTAAGACAATGGACGAGAGGCAGGCACCTGTGACTTCGGCCCAGGTCATGATCTCTCAGTTCATGAGTTTGAGCCCTGAGTCAGGCTCTGTGCTGACAGCTCGGAGCCTGGAGCCTGCTTCGGATCCTGTGTCTCCCTCTCTCTCTGCCCCTCCCCCACTCGCGCTCTGTCTCCCTCTGTCTCAAAAATAAATAAACATTAAAAAAATTTTAAAATAAGACAGTGGATGAGAAAGAGCCTCTGGAAGGGGCAGATGTACCCTAATTTGGGTTTTCGATACCCTGAGGAAATCAGACCCAGAAAGAAGAGGGTCTTGTGTGAGGGTGAAGTCATCCTTCCTCCAGCTTCCTTCCAGTTCCCCAGACGGGAACTTTCTCTCCAGCCTCATGGTTCGCTGTCCCCCTCGTCTCCCCCACCCCCGGCCCCCTCCAGCTTCATGCCTGCTCTGCACTCACCTCTGCTCCCGTCCTCCCAGCACCAGCCTCCCTCCTGGCCTCTGCTCAGACCGGTCCCTCTGCCTGGAGCCCCCTCCCCTCCTCCCTGCCTTGCCCGGCCAACTCCCACTTCTGGTAGGTCCAAAGGCTTCACTGACCAGCCGGTCTGGATGGGGTGCCCCCAGGTGTGCCTGAATCTGGGCTCCCCGCCCCTCACTGTCCTCTTATCACCTGTGTGACCCCATCTGGGCTGCGAGAGCTCATTGAGGGGAAACCCCTCCTACTCCAACAGGATCCACAGTGCTCAGCCCAGTCTCCCACGCTGGATATCCGTGCAGGGGATGAAAGAATGAATGAAACTGCACGACGAACCAGAACCCAGGCCTCCCTCTAGGGCAAGTACTTAACCCCTTGCAGCAGCCTCCATGGCTACTGCCCCTCCTCTAAGTTGCTCCAGTTCTGGATTCCTTCTGGGACAAGCCTGCTGAGGGGAACCTTCGGCTGGAGGGGAGGGGACGGAATCTGGCTGCGCTGGGCTCAAGTCCCCTGCTCTGGACCTGTTAGCTGTGTGGTCTTGAGACAAATTGGAGTTTTGCACAGCAGCTGCCTGAAGTTGCGTCGGGTGTTCTGTGTTCGAGGGTAGCTACCCGGAGACTGCTTGGGCGGGCAGGGGGGCGCATTCTCCCCACTCAGGGTCCCGGGGCTTGGGCCATGCCCCTGCTTCGTTCTCCCAGCTAGATGTGACTCCACTTCCCAGGGAGCTCAGTAGTGCCTGCCCCATCCCAGCCAGGGCACTCGCTGACCCAGAAACCCAGTCACCTCGCTCGCCACCCGGCCCGCTGCCCCGCTCTAAGACCTACAGCCACGCCCACGCGGCCATATGCCTCACTCTCCACATCTGCTCGTCCCTATGCCTTTCACAGTTTCACAGACACCCCAGGAGCGGGAATGGGGGACAGTGACTCCACAGACTCAGCCCACACGCGCACAGTGGGCCCAAAGCAGTGACAGCTTCTCCCCAGTAGGGCACGGAGCCCAACGCCTGCCCAAGGCGGAGGGTGTGTCCCCTACCCCACCTCCCTCACCGGCTGACAGCTTCACCAGACAACAAGAGACAGCCAGGGAAAAGCTATAGAGAGCTGTTGTAAAAATACAACTACATTCAGAGCCTGTCCCCTTCGAGGCGGGGCGCTCCCTCCAACAGGGCCAAGTGGCTAAGGGAAGGAACGTCACTGAACCCTTGCCAGCTCCACGTGTGCCCTCCCTGTTGCCACCTGCCACAGTCTCAGGCGTCTAGGTTGCCCGTGAGGACTCTGGGGCTCAAGATGCTTGAGCTGCCGAGGTTCATGCAGGGGGGCGGAAGTGGTTTGGGTTGCAGAGAACGTGGGGACCCCCGTTACTCCCAGGGTTGGGCCCGGACTTCTCAGGGGGACCATAAGGCTCGCCTTAGCCCAACCCTCCCACCTCCTCACTTTCGTTGGCTCTGGAAAACCACTCCCCACATTCCACGCTCCCCACTCTGAGAGACTTGTAATTCCTTTGCATTCCACATTCTTTCTTGACCACTTGTCCCTCTCAACATAGACATCAATGATTAAAAAAAAAAAAAGAACAAAGATTCTTGCCCTCATGAGCTTCCATTCTAGCAGGGCGGACAAACAAGCATAGGAGACTGTGTGGTGCACTGAGTAACAGAGAAGAGGACTGGAAGGGCAGGGCAAGGGAGATGAGAAATGCCAATGGGGAGTGGGAGGTATTAGACTGGGTGGTTGGCGTCAGCTTTATGAAGAAGGTAGGATTCCAGCAAAGTTGGGGGAGATAGGGAGGGAGCTGTATGGGAAGCAACTTCCAGGCAGAGGGCAGAGTCCTCGGGAGGGAGGGTGATGAGTGTGTTCAAGGAACAGCATGGAGGCCAGAGTAGTTCACGTGGTGTGGGGAGAGAGTATAGGCGGTGAGTCAAGAAGTAGGGGGCGTGGGGACCTCCTGAGCACCGGGAGGACGTTGGCTCTTGGAGGGAAATGAGAAGCCACTGGAGGACGTGAGTAGGGCAGGGACATGGCCAGAGGCCAGGCTCTGTGCAGACCAGCTGCTGTGTGGAGAAGAGATCCCAGAGGCCAAGGGTGGAGGCGGAGAGAATGAGGAAGAGCATTTGCCATGGCCCAGGTAATGTTCGCCCAGACCAACATGGCAGCCGTGAAGGTGGTGGGAAGTGGTCAGATGCTAGATGTTTCCTCTCTCGTTTTATGTTTTTTTTAATGTGTGCATTTTACTAAGTATTTTATAAATACATACAGAGTCTAGGTTTATTTTGAAAGGAGAGCCAACAGATTGGATGTGGGATGTGAGATATGAGAGAAAGAATTTGACATGCAGATTTTTGGCCGGTGCGGGGCGGGGGGTTGGGGGGGCCCGAGATGGAGGAGGGGCCCCTCCGCGGAGACGGGGAGAGGCAGGTGGCAGAGGCGCTCGCTTGCACGCATGTTGATTACCTGCCATCCATCTGCCCGGAGTTCCTCTTCATGTCTCGGCTTGCAGATGAGATGTCAGACCCCCAGCGTTCCCCTGGGAAGCCTGGCCTGGCCTCCCCGGATGGTGTCCTTGCACCCCACGCTGACCCCATTCCAACATTCCCCAGCCTGCTTTGTGATTGTCTGTTGACTTGTGTTCCCCTGATCTGAGAGCCACTTGGAGTCTGACGCATCTTTCTTTCTCTGCTCTTAGCACAGGGCCTGGCTTGGAGTAGGCCCTGAGAGTGTACTTGTTGATGGCTGAGTGATTGTCCTTCCAAGAGAGCAGGCTTTCCCGGTGAAAGTCAATGACATCCCTTTGCAGTCGCACCTTGCGCCTCTCAGAACTGAGTGGGGCTTGGATGCCAGCATGGGCCCATTCCCTCGATTTTAGACATTAGGAGTCAATGCCCAGGGAGAAGAAGGTAGCCTGGATCTCTCACTGGATCCCCCGTGCCCCATGCTGAAGGCAGCCTTGGCTCTCTTCCTCCTCCGTGGTACATGGCTAGATACATCTAGAGTCCTGAGCTGGCCTCTGCTGTGGCCAGAACCCCTCTAGGAGGGGAGGGGCCTGGCTTGGACCCGGCCCCACTAGTTGCACACCCGCCCTTCGGCAACCACCTCCCTTTAAGTTGACCAATGCCCGTCAATCTCAAGCTCCTCTTGTTGCAATCACTACAGCACGTGCAGGGAAGGAAGAAAGGAAGGAAGGAAGGAAGGAAGGAAGGAAGGAAGGAAGGAGGAGGGGGGAGGGAGGAGGGAGGAAGGAAGGGAGGGATGAAGGGAGAAAGGAAGGAAGGAAGGGAGGGAGGAAGGAAGGAAGGGAGGAGGGAGGGAGGAAGGGAGGGAGGGAGAGAGGAAGGGAAGGATGAAGGGAGGAAGGAAGGGAGGGAGGAAGGAAGGGAGGGAGGAGGGAGGGAGGAAGGGAAGAAGGAAGGAAGGAAGGAAGGAAGGAAGGAAGGAAGGAAGGCAGGGATGAAGGGAGAAAGGAAGGAAGGGAGGGAAGAAGGAAGGGAGGAAGGGAGGAGGGAGGAGGGAGGGAGGAAGGGAAGAAGGAAGGAAGGAAGGAAGGAAGGGAGGAAGGAAGGAAGGAAGGAAGAAGGGAGGAGGGAGGGAGGAAGGGAGGAAAGAAGGAAGGAAGGGAGGAAGGAGGGAGGAAGGGAGGAAGGGAAGAAGGAAGGAAGGAAGGAAGGAAGGAAGGAAGGAAGGGAGGGAGGAAGGAAGGAAGGGAGGAGGGAGGGAGGAAGGGAAGAAGGAAGGAAGGAAGGGAGGGAGGAGGGAGGGAGGGAGGGAGGAAGGGAGAAAGGAAGGAAGGGAGGGAAGAAGGAAGGGAGGAAGGGAGGAGGGAGGGAGGAAGGGAGGAAGGAAAGGCAGACGAATTTACCACTGGACTCTGCCAGCTGAGCAAAGCAGAGCCCAGGAGCCATGGCTCCCAGACTCTCTGCTGACCACCTGCCCGTGGCTTCCCTTTCTGTCCTCACATCAGTGACAGCATCACCCAATCCAGATTGTAAGTGTCTGAACTTGAACTTCTAAAAGCTGCTATGGCTCTCGAAGTTCTCCCCAGGATATTCAGACCTGATGTGGTTTGTTTTCTTTAAATCTCTGAATCGTTACTGCCCAGCACTGTGTCTGACACGTAGTGGGGGCTCAATAAACGTCTGTTGGATGACTGTGTGATTACAGCCCTTTGTGCGTTCGTCCTTATTATATTTGATCACAGCCTTTCTCCTCCCAGACCTACAAGGTGAGGGGCAGAGGCCACGTGCACAACGTTTTGTGGCCTCCCCGTGCAGCGCAGTGCGGAGAACTGGTCACAGTTCTCAGCGAGCCGTGAACGAAGACCGGCGAGTACTAACTGTATAACAGACCACACCACAACTGAGTGACTTAAAACGGCAGCCTTTATGCAGCTCACAGTTCGGCAATCGGCCACTTAGCCTGGGGTCAGCTGGGCGGTTGCCTTGGTTCCAGCTAGCTTCTCTCGTGGGTCATGGTCGGCAATGAGTGGGCGTGCCTGACCTTGGCTGGGTGCTTTTACACGTCTGAGGTCTGAGCTGAGACAGCCGGACTGACACTCTCGCCCCCGTCTGCCAGCGGGCCAGCCCAGGCTTGTTCTCAGCAGCGCCAGATGTCCTGAGACCTGGGCTGAGGCCTGGGCTCGGGAACTGGCAGACCGACCATTCATACGTTCCACTGCGTTCCGTCGACCAAAGTAATTCACGAGGTCAGCGCAGAGTTTAGATTCAACCACTGGGAGGAGCAGACTCTACTTCCTGATGGGAAACGCCAAGCGTTCCTTTCATGAGAGGCGAGGATACAGAGAGGCATAGCCTCCAGAGAGGACAACTGTGCGGCTGATTTTGCAACCTACCACGCCACGTGGGCGTGACAAAGAACAGAATCCGCCCACGTCAGGTGACTTTGGTGTTCAAAGTCTGATATCTCCAGGGCCTCCTGAACTCAGATGGAAATTTCGGGTCCCTCTGACGCACTCTTCCGAGGCCATCTTTCTCCAATTTTTTGACGTCCTCCTGGCCCCGACATCCACGTGGAGTGGATGTGGCTGTTCTCACGCTCTGTCTCTTGAGAGGTGAAAGTGGCCTTAATTTTTGCCACCGGAGGGATTTCAGAGAGCAGAACCCAAGCAAATGAGAAAAAAGTCCAAAGCATGCTTCTCGGATCCTTGGCTGGATCCCTGTTTTGCAGGGTCCCTGCTCTGTCCCCGGCTGGATCTGGGTCGTGTGCCCCATTCCCAAGTCCGCCCTGCATCCTGATTTTGGGGTGGGGGCGGAGGGGGAGTTTAGGGCAGATCCTGGGTCCTCTGCCCTCCTGGGAATTCCCAGATGGGGGTTGGGAACGTCTCTCTACCCTGTCACCTTGCTGTACTGCTTCTTAGCACTTACTACTATCAGAAAGCGTCATTTATTTGTGTACATGTGAACGGGCAGTCTCCCTCCCTCGCGTGCCAGGGTCTTATCTTTTCCATTGCTGGTCTGCAGCCCTCTGGTGTCGAGTGACGAAGGAGTACCCTAGGCCCTGTGCTGAATGGTGGCTGCAGCCACCATTGGAGCCTGTTGGGGACGGCATGAGAAGGCTTCCCGGGAGGGTGACTCCGGAACACATGCTGACCGGCCAGGGGCCTGTGGCTGCCTAGCACTGGAGTTTACGCCTCCCACAGTGGGGCCGGGTGGAGAACTGCTTGAAGGTTTTCTCGTAGGTGGGCAGGCTCTCTCTGAAGCAGTACACAGACTCCTTGTCACACTCGCATGCCCGCAGCCCACAGAGACAGCTGACGCCGGGACTGAGGGCACATGTACCTGCAGAGAGACAGAGAGCCACCGGGGGGGGGGGGTGGGGTTCCGTTTGGTCCTAAGGTTGGGGAGAACAGGGGGCTTGCTACAAGGGGTCGGGGGTTGAAAATAGAAAGGGAAGAAACGGGGAGTCCTTTTCTTTCGTCCTTTCCCTGTGTTCCCAGTCACACCTGGACATGCCACGAGGACGGGAGGGAAGAGAAGCCTGGAAGGAAATGAGGAGGGCAGGGGGAGGGGGCTGCACGGAGGGGCGCCCTGAGTTAGCGCACAGGCCAAGGGCACGGGACCCCCTCTCTCAGGACTCACTATGTCCAGCTGCTTGCTGGCCATCTCGCTCGGACGCCTTAGGCATCTCCAACTTAAGACGTTCAAAAAGGAACACTTGAAGTAGCATTCCCCCCACCCACCAACCCGGCCTTCACCCACGCTCAAAGCTCGCAGACGGCACCACCTCCCACTCGAGCCAGAAAGCGAGCAGCAGCCTGGGCTCCCCCCACCCGCCTTCCAACTTTTCACATCCAGTCCACAGCCAGCGCCGCTGATTTCTCTGTTTAAAATACTTCGCTCTCCGCCCTCTTGTCTCCACCTTCTTGGCCGCTACCCCCCTCCCCCCGTCCCTATCACCACCTTCCTCCCTAATGGGAAGAAACAAACAGGGACTTTCTTAAACTGCAGCCTGGATCAGGGCCACTCTCCTGCTTCAAGCCGCTGGGTTTCCTAGTATTTGGGGGAGGACGTCCAAATCCTCACCGGGGTCTCCAGGGCAGCCTTGCTATGATCCGGCCTCCCCAACTGGTCTGTCGCCATTGCCTTTTGCTCTGCTCCAGGCACACTGGCCACTTTGTCACAGGCCTGGCTCGGTCTTGTCCTGGGACTCTGCTCTCACCGTTCTCCTTGTCTAAAACACTTCTCACCAGGATCTCATCGTTTGGGATGAGATGCCCCCTCCTCAGACAGGCTCTCTCTGACCCCTGATCAGGAGCCCCCCTCCCGTGCATCCCCGTTTATTGCCTTCATCGTGCTTTGCACAACCCGCACATCTCTTGAGTATTCACTTGCTTCCGTCTATCCCTCCTCAACGGAGTGTGAGCTCTGTGAGGCTGGGGCTTTGCCCGTCTCGTCCGTCACAGTATGCCCAGTATGCGGAGCAAATGCTCCTTACACCATAGGTGCTCAACCGACAGTCCCTGATAAGCGAATGAAGCCCCTCCGGGCCTTTGGGATTGAGTGTCTGCCCTTTGGCCGAGCTACCACTAGATGGGGATCTTTTATTTAGTTACTGGAGCTGAAGAGTGTGTGTGTGTGTGTGTGTGTGTGTGTGTGTGTGTGAGAGTGTGTGTGTGTGTGTGTGTGTGTGTGTGTGTGGTTGTGGCTTCCCCTTTCTAGAGAACTGCACCCCAGTTCCCTGTTTACAGGGAGAGTGGTTTGGCTGCAGCATGCACAGAGTGCTCCCTACGAGCTTCTGGTGATGGCAGTGGTGCATCCGGGAAGAAGAGGCCTTTGAAGTTGGATCCAGTGCTGACTGTCCTCTGTTTGTTTGCCTTTCTCCCTCCAAAGTCCAACTCCTGCAGCAAGCTGTCCTCCCACGTCTCCCTGGAGACTTGATTTCTCAAGGCACGTCGACACCCACCCCACGCTTCAGCTGCGCCCTCCACTCACCCACTGGAAATGGGCCAGGAATGCTCGCGCCCCTGGCTCTGGGCTCCCGCCGCTCCCACCCTCCCTGACACCTGGGTCACCTTTGCCCTCGTGTTCCCCCTTTCCATCTGTGAGCATCCTCCAGGATCCTCCAGGCCCCAGCTCCCCCGGGAGCCCCTCCCAAGCCACGCCCCATCCCCTCTGGGTCTCTCGCCTCTACTGCCTCGCGCATGCCACGCCCCATCCCCTCTGGGTCTCTCGCCTCTACTGCCTCGCGCATGCCCCTTGCTTCCCTCCCAGGTGGCCGCCACAGTCTGCAGGGGCCAAGGGTCCGCCACTTGGTCTCGTGGCTGGTGTTCTCAGGGTGCAGGGCCCTGCCCCCTTCAGCCTGGCTCTCCTCCGGAAAGGGCCTGGCACCCTGTGCTGTCACTCACCCCGGCGCTGTCTTTCTGGAAGCCTGAATTGAGACACCTTTCTCACTCTGCCTTGGCCTCCTGGTTATCTCTGTCTTCTGTTCCTCTCTTCTTCTTTACCGTCTCACTTCTCCACACCTCCTTTGTCTTTTCACTCACTTTCCCGTCCCTTTCTCACTTTGTCCTGTCCTTGCCGATGCATGGAGTAGGACCCTCTCCTGATGCAAGTGTGACCTCTGATGCTCCCCCGGGCCCCAGGCCTGCTGGAACTGATCCCGAGCAGGGGTCGACGGCATGGACTCTCATTCCTGGGGCATCCCACAGCCGTGGCAGGACCAGGCCTGTTAAGACCCGGAAGGAGAAGCAGCCCCAAGGCGAGAAATGCCCTGTTTGCAAGCCATCTTTTCAAAAGACAAACCCGAATCTGTTCCTGCATCTCCTAGTTTGCTAGCAGGGAAACTGAGGCATGAGAGAGGAACATGGCTTCAGGGCATTCTTTCTCATTCCACGACAGACTCCCATAAATAGGATGAAGCAGGACGCTCCACATCGCTGCCCTCCGTGAACTCAGCCTCCTGCCGAGGCCGCCACCTGCCTGCGTCCCAGGCCTCCTCCCTGCTCTCCAAATTCTCTCCCTGAGTCTCTGGTTCGATCTCAGGGCCTTCAATACCGATCACAGTGCCGATGACTCTCGGGTTCTCATCCCAGCCCAGTGTCCCCCCTGAGCTCAATACTCCAATGTGCTCAGGTCCACCCGACTTCCCTCGCTGGTGGGTGTCTGATTCGCATCTTGAACTCCTTGCTGTGTTCTCACAGCTGTTTCTTCCCCATTTGCAGAAGCTCAATACACGACACTTTACGTGTGGCCGCCCCGGCCCAGAACCTTGGATTCGGTTTCTTTTTCCTTCCCACCCCACATCCAGCCCATCAGCAGGCCCTGACAATTTACCTCCGTGACACGCAGCATCTGACACTTCTCCCCTCCGCTTTACCATCCGTGGTAGCTTCTCCCCGGTGCTCCTGAAGCAGCTCACTGACACCGCCCCACCTTTCCTCCCTTGCTCCCCAACCACCCCGGACAGTGGTCCGAGTGATCTTTCTAGAGCAACATTAGAGCTATCATTTCCCGCTTCAAATGCTCTGACAGCCTCCCCTGCCACTGGAGGAGGCGGTAAGCTCCTTCCCTGTCTGCCTCTCCCCCAAGCCCCACGAAGGAACCCGTTCCCCTGTGCGACACCAGCCCCGGCCATCCGCTGCCTCTGCTCCTGCCACACTAGCCAAAGGCCACCTGGAGTAGCCAGCCTTCCCTCCTTCTGTTGTCATCATTCTGTAGCCTGTCACCTTGTCATAGCACTGGTCAACACCTGAGTGTACTTTACTTCTGAATATTTTGTGAGCTGGACTCCTCCCAGAAGGCAGGCTCTTTCTGCCCAGGGAGTTTGTGTTTTCATCGTACGTCTTCAGCTCTGAACATGCAATGAACACTCCATCGCTATGTGCTACAGCTTGCCTGCCTGGACGCTCACGGTCTGTGGGTCAGGGAAAGGGTCCCCGTCCCAGCACCCGGGACGCCTGGTTTTCAGGCCAGACCCACCACCTGTGTGTGCTTTAGAACCTCAGGCAAGTTGCGTGTCCCCAAGCCTGTGTCCTCCGCTTTCAAATCAGGAAACAGATACTTATGTTAACTATCTCATGAGGTTTTCGTTCATTCACTCATCAAACCGACAGGTCCTGAGTTCTTAACATGTGCCTGGCTTTTGGCTAGGACCTGGGGGTACAGGTCTGAGCAAGCAGACCCCACATCACTTAGCTCCAAGGGCGTCCCTCTCTATGGGTTCCATTGAGGATGAGTGCCCCCACGCCCCCACAGGACAGGCTTGTTCCTTGCTCTCCGGAACTCACATTTGGGTTGGCGGGAGAGGGGAAGCCTAAGTAAACAAGGTAATTTCAGGTGGAGACCAATGCTAGGAGAGGAAAAGGGGTGATGTGTCAGGGATGGAAGTGTTGTGAGGGATCAATTCAGCAGTGATGGAGAAAGATCTTTGCAAACTGCAAATTCCAGTGGTTCTCATGTTCACCTTCCCTCTTTGGCAGAGGGAGAAGGGCGGAGGCTCCGACATGCCTCCGGCTGGAACCTGGCTGGCCTCCCACGGCCCCTGCACAAGCCACACAAGCATGTGTGGGTGGAGGAGGGGGCGCCTCCGCGGGCTAATCTTAAAGTCCCTTGCAAATTCCAAGTGCTTATGTAAGCCCTTTCAAAGGAGGGATAATGACCTCCCTGGTTGCCTGAGGGCAGCCTTCCCCACCTGGCAAATTGGCCCCAGGGCTTGGGTTCCAGGCCTTTCTCTGCACGGATCTTCCGGTGACATTTAAAGACACGGACAGGCCAAGTTGTTTTTCTCCTTTCCCCTTCCCTGCTCACCAACTACATCCCAGATCAGCCCTTGGTTGCTAGGCAACCCGGGACCAGGCTCCGGTACAGGATTTCAGAACTTGGAGGCTGGGGGGAGGGGAGGGGCATTAACCCTTGCAAGGCAGCTCTTTGAACTGCAGCGTAACCCGGAGTGGGGGAGAGCTTTTCTTCTCTAGGGAGTTAATGACGTTAGCGCAAGGGGATGCAGGTGCAGAGGAAATGCTTCAGAGCAACCTCCTAACAGTGATGAAGAAAATCCCAGTGCTTTTCCACCAAAGCGAAGGGGAAAAGAAAACTTTGATGCAAAAAGAAGTCTCAGCTTCTAAAAGGAAAGGCACTACCTAAGCACCTGCTATGGGTCAGCCCCTTCAGCGGGGTTACTTTAGCAACCTTAGGAAGGGCAGGCTCTTATCCCCATTTTACAGACGAGGAGACTGAGGCCCAGGGTGGTTGTGTAATTACCCAGCTAGAAGGAGTGCAGCTGGGGTTCAGACCCAGCTCTGCCAGACCCCGAAGTATGTGCTCTCTCTGGGCCTCTTAGCAGGGTCCATAACGCTAGAACAGAAAGATCTGGGGCGTTATAGATGAGCCGAGACCATCTGCCTTTCTCTGCCGCCTCACAAGCATGCTGCCCACAGGACAACAAGACTTGCATCTGTGTGAGCCCTCCAACCAAGTGTGTTCCCGCCGCCACCCTCCTGGCAGCCCCATGTCGCTGGGGAGGGCAGTGTAAGGCAGGGATGCTGGTTCTGGGAGCAGACGGCCTAGGTCGGGATCGTGACTCTTCTTTTCCTGGCTGCGTGACCTCGGCCATCTCCGCTAACCTCTCTGAGCCTCAGGGTCCTTCCTGATAATCATGCCCACCCCAGGGGTGTATCACAGGGGTCCAAGGTGCAGTATGTAATGCACATGTCACAGATGCTCAGAGACCGCAGCTGCTGCTATTATACCTATTTCATGGATAAAGAAACTGAGGCCCAGAAAACTCAGGCCAAGCAGTGTGTTCCAGAGCACTGGAAAGGCTCCAGACACATGCGTGTTAATGTTGCCTGTTACTTGGATCACACTCTTGCCCTCTCTGGGCCTTAGTCTCCCTGTCACTACCATAAGGTGTGGGTCTAGAGGGTCTCTAAGGGCGCTTTCAGCTCTGGAGCGTGCCAGGAGAGCAGGACCCAAGGCTGCCTTGCTCTGCGCCCGGCCCCCACACAGCGCTGGCCTTGGAGGGGCACCCAGCAGGCGCTCAAGCAATGCTGGGCAAGTAAGTGAATGTACCTGTGTCTGGTATGTGGGCTCAGCACGTATCAGCAGCAGACCCGGGATCAGAACCCAGATCACTCAGCTCCCGGCCCCACTCTTGGGAGCAGGGGCTTGGCAAGGTGGGGTGGGGAGGACAGCGGGTCAACCTGGCACTCACCGGCTGGGTCAGCTGAGGCGGGGGATACTGATGTCCCCCCATCCCACCCCAGTGCTAACTCCCTAAGCAGGGCTCTGGACTGCGGGGGCCCTGCTCAAGCTTCAGGAGCCGCTAACTGCCTGGCGGCATCTCTGGAAAGCACAGCCCAGACCCTAAACTTCCCAGCCCAGTGCCCAGTCCCTGCCCACACCGCCTACCGCGGCCCAGCATGTGCCAAGCAGATGTTCCTGTGTGCCACCTCGGGGGAAGGGGCTCCGGGCTCTCCCCCAGGTCACTCTTCTCCGTCTCCTGGGCTCCCAGGCTGCGGCTCTGGCCTCACGGGGGAGGGGGAAGAGAGGTGCTAAAGAAGATGCTAAAAAAAAAAAAAAAAAGAACGCAGCAGCAGCAGGTGCAAAGGGCTGAGGCTTCCTCCAGGGCTGCGACCACAGCGCGCACAGGCTGCACCTGCTGAAAATCCACTTCCCTCCTCAGGGCATCTTTTCCCTTCTTTCCTGGTATTTGCACTTTATGGGGGCATCAGAAGACAGAGCTCCTCAAATGTATTTCCTCTAAAAGGGAGAACTTTTCAACCACTTTAAGATAACACTTGACATGACAGATATTATGATCAAGACGAAAAGAGATGAGAAGGAACCATATGAAAGCAGGACCATGTGCCAGGCTGAGAAGAGTCAGGGGCACCTTTTCTGTGTGTGCCCCCCTACAGCCAATGGCCAGGCTTGTCCCGCCCCCAATCCCACCACGTGGGGCCCAGAGGGGTGGGGAGAGGTGGTCAGAAACTCTGTCCCTCCCTCCGAGGGCATCGTGACCCAAAGCAAACAACACTTCCAGGGCAATCTCCTCCAGCCCCCTCTCCTTGCCCCTCCACTAGGTCCTGATCCTGTCCCATCTCCTGTACGTGGCCTTGGGGACCTCCCAGAAGAGACACTGCTTTAGGTGTGAGCACAGTCATGGCCAGAGAGCTCCAACACGGAAGTCTCCTTGAGCTCATGCTGGAAAGAGGGTTCTCCCCATCAACAGTGTGTCTGGGGCCAGAGGCTGTGAAGGCTGAGAAACAGACCAGGCTGTATCTGGCCTCAGATGGCAGGGATCTGAGCCACCAGCAGCCTCCCATGGCTCAGGTCTCACCACTGGACCAGGGAGACCGTGTAGCTGTATTGCTCGGTCAATCTGGGTGTGTCCTGAGCTGGGGCCCTGGGTGGGGGGGGTGCTGGGGAGCCCTAGGGTCTAGGCGCTGAGCACCCTCTCTAAGGGGGAGATGAAAGGAAGGGAGGTGGTGGTTCCCTGACCTCGGGAGGAGACAGGTGGACTTCAACACACAGCTGAGCACGAATACACACGGGGAAGAAAGCGGTTCATGCAACTCCACAAGGCGGGGTAGGAGGCCAGTCGCCCTAAGGGGCACTCAAACCACTGGTTCCACCAGAATGAACGGCATTCTAGAGAAGGCTACAGCCCAGTGACTTCAAATGGGCTTGCTCTTCAAACTTGCCCTACACAAACCCCACACCCCGGTAGCCCCAGAACATGCCCCGGGATATTAGGGGCCACGCCCCACGTGCGGGACACTCAGTACTTGCCCACCCTTGTCCTTTGCTCTCCTCCCTGAATGGCCTCAACGACATGTGAGTTCTCTTCCCCGTCCCCCTCCTATTTACTTTTGTGTCCCCCATGGCACCTACTAGCGCTTGGCGTGGAGTCGCCCTTAACAAATATTTGTTCAACTGAAAGACAGCCGAGCTGCTTTGTTAACACATGACAGACATAAGGAGGAATGTTCTCAACAGCAACGGTTGCCAGGCGAAGCTGCAAGATTCCATGTCGTCTCAAGTCAGCCACTATTTATTGAGCAGGTACTATACCCCAGGCACCTGCTCCATGCTCCCAGAGGATGCTGGACGGGAGAGACCAGAGACCAAGCAAAGACTCCCGAGAAGCTTTGACTCCTAGAATGGTCACTTTCTGTCTCAAAGCACTCTTCTGCCGGGAGGCAGACATTAGGAAAGGCCCAGGTTCAAAGCCATTTCCCTACAGAGAGGGCTACTCACAGGCCACAGACCCATTGGCGATGTGGAACTGGTAGCTGTTCAGCACAGGCTGGCAGCCGAATCGCTTCAGCTTCTCATAGCAGCAGTCATGTGCCAGGCAGCATCTGGGGGCCAGAGCAGAGGAGAGGTGAGGGGCTTCCCTGGCGGGTGGGCCCTGGGGAATCAGCGGGAAGACCATAGGTGGAAACCGGAAAGGACTCCCCCGCCTCCTCCCCTGCGTGAGAAGGCATTGAAGGGTAAGGAGGTAAGTTCCTGAAAATATTAAAACTACAAAAATAACCACTAACATCTAGTGAGCTCTTTCTGGCACCTTCTGCTATCCCATTAGCTCCTCAGCGTAACCCTGTGAAGGGTGATCATTGTCCCCATTTCATAGAGGAGGTGACAGAATTCCAAGAGGGGAATTTCCCAAAACTGTACAGCTGGCAAATGATAGACACGGGGCTCAAATCTAGGTCCGTGTGGCTCAGTCATTCATGTAATGACTTTTTCCTGAGCATCTACCATGTGCCAAGCTCTGTGACAGTCCCTGAGGAGACAGGTGTCAGCAAAAACACCCATAACTCTTTAGTCCTTGTTCTCACCGTGCTGAGAGCGGCCGGGGACAGGAAGGGAGAAGATCCACAAAGAGAAAACAGCTCGGCATGCCTCAACCAGAGCATGAGGGGCGGGAAAGCAGAGACCGGGGACTGGATTCTAAGACACAGAAAAGAAGATGCTCTGGGCCAGACGCTTCGGTCCTTCCTCTCGCCATCCCCACCTGCAAGTGGGCTCTCTGCTATTTGTCGTCGTTGTCTAACGGTGGTAAAATTCTCACCAGCCTTTGGTCTCGGAAGGGGAGGCACAGAATGTCAAAGAGCCGGGACTTTGAACCAGGCAAGTTCTTGTTCAAATCCTGACCTAGCCACTCAGGGGCTGCTGTGTCTTCGGCTTTGCCACGTTGGTTTAGTGGGTGCTCACAGTCGCCATCTGTAGGATGCAGACGTTCACACTGCCTTGGCCACTGGACGCAAGGCTTAAAGGTAGGCCCTGTGTGCGAATCACCAATCCCCGTGCTCGGCCCATGATGGGCACTTCATCGGTGTCAGTGCCCCCGCAGGGCTCTGGGGTCCCTCCAGCTGGACTATTCCATGCCCGGCCCGGAGGACTCAAGCTCCAGGAGCGACATTTGAGGCCCCGCTGCAGGGACGTATTTATCCACGTGGGGTTGAAAGCGGCAAGAAACACCTCACTTCTTATTTCTTCAGACACACGACGTGCAAACTATCCTGGTTCCTGTCTCCCCGTACCCTCTCCAGGTCACCCCAACCTCCGCTTTTTCTTGGGGCTCGCGCTCCCCACCCCCACGCCGAGGAGTAGGCCTGGCAGCCACGTTGGGCCATGTGGCCTCGCCCAGATGGACAACTTTTGCAAACTGGGCCACTGGGATTCTCTCTCCCCGAATGTGGAATTAGGCCCGGGAGACAGCAGGGCAGTCTTGCTGTGCTCTAAGCCTAAAAAACTGGGTTGCTGAGAGAAGACCATGTTTGCTGTGACGTCTGAGAACTGAAAACGTTTCTGGAGCTCTGGGCAGGACTGACTAGATAATTTTCGAGGTCTGGTGCAAAACGGGAATCCAGGGCACGTTGTTCAGACACGAGGATTTCAAGATGGCGGCTACAGGACAGCCAACCATCCATGGGCTTCTGTTACTTACAACACAAGCGTCCTAACCTCCTGCCTCCCTTTGGGCACCGGTTTCAGTGCAAATCCAATGAGCTCTTTGGACTCACCTGTCAGTGTCATCCACGGGGGTCCCTTTGCCCCCAAGGCCACAGTAGCAGCCATATCCGTAATATGAGAAGAAGGCGCTCCGCCCTGTGATGTACTTGACCATCCTCTGAAACTGCCAGAAGCTGCTGTGGGCAGGGGCCATCACTGGAGGGCAGGAAGTAAGAAAGAAGGCGGGGTGCAGTGAGAACAATACCAGTAACTAGAGGGCTTGCATCCGGGACCTCAGGAGACCCCCAAACATGCTGCCTGAGCATGGCTGGGATCACCAGCCCCTGTCGTGGGGAAGACAATCTGGCTGGAACACTGTGTCCCATGGCCAGTTTCTTGCTAGTCCGGGATGAGAAACCCAGCTTCCACGATGTTCAGGACAATACTGTCAACTAGGTCTTCCCCCCACCCCCCACCCCCAGCGGAAAAAACCAAACAAACCCCAAATCCACCACCCTAGGCAGAAACACCCTTAGGTCTAATGCAACATTAACGGGAAAAGTTCAAAGCTAGAGACGCCAGTTTCTCCAAATATCATCAGGCATTTACAATCTCGCAGGAGAAACAAAATACTTGAGAGGCAGAAAAGATGCCCTCAGTCTATTTTTTTTTTTAATGGCAAATACACATGGACCCAGCAATTTTTTGCTTCTACAGAATGTTTACAAAAGTGGGGAAAGAATATATATATTCTGGGGGATGTTTGCTGCAGCGCGTCCCCTGTGGTATGAAAAAAATTGAACACCACCTACATATCCACTGACGGGGGAGATGTCTTGAAAACATCTACTTTTAATAGCAATATCTCCGGGCAGTGAGATTGAGGAAGTAGGCGGAGAAAAAGATAGGCACTGTTTATATACTTTTATGCTGTCTTTTTTTTTTTTATAATGAGCATGTATTACTTTTGTATTAAAATGTTCAAAATGTGTGTGTGGAAAAGCCTAGAAGGTTGTATATCAAACTCTTAAGAGTGGTTAGTTACATCTGGGTGTAGGAGAAGGACTGGAGTCTGGGAGGGATGCGATGTGGCTTTTTTTTAAATGTTTATTTACTTTTGAGAGGGAGGGAGGGGCGGGGTGGGGGACAGAGGATCCGAAGCGGGTTCTGAACTGACAGCAGTGAGCCGGATGCGGGGCTCGAACTTGAGAACCGTGAGATCATGACCTGAGCCAAAGCTGGACACTTAACTAACTGAGCCGCCTAGGCGCCCCAAGATGTGGCTTCATCTTGGTATTCTATACTCACTCATTTTACTTCTTAATTACCTGCATATATTAATTTTGCCATACAATAACATAAAAACATGAACTTGAAGAAAACGGAGATGGAGACGCAGGGTTTTGGGAAGCGTTCACAGGAGACTTCCTGTGGTTTTGTTGTCCCAGAGCAGAAGCACTGCAGAGGGGTAGGAAGCTCCTGTGGTCAGGAGTGCCTCAGGCGCTGATGGGGTGGGGGACACCAAGGAGGGAACTGGTTCTCCCTGCGTGGGCCCCCCACCCCCCACCATGGTCTTGAAAACAGCAAATTCCACCACTGACTGAGGGAAAATGGGAACTCCATTTTTGACATCTTTCGACTTAGGGACCCGAAAGCTACACTGTTGAAGCAGCGAAACGGATTTGGAGACATCTCTACTAATCAAACTAACCAGAGCAGAGTCAAAGAATTTTCCAACAACTGTTTCCAACACTGTTTCCTGTGAAGCTCTTTTTCACTTTGCGGAGTTGTGTTATCTGATCTCCTGGTAGCAATGACCTATAATCACCCATGATTCCATAAGTCACCACAAGAGAGCCTTTCTGATGAGAACTAATTGTCCCTAAACTAGCTAGATACAGGTCTGTGTTTTTGTTCTGGCATCTACAAGACTTTAAATAAAGGCAACTGGCATCCAAAGGAAAATAAAAAAGGGTCCCAGAGGGGGCGTGTGGTAAAACAGTAGTCAAAGGCCCTTTTTCTAGCAAATAGTTAGCAACCTTTGATTTTCTAGAAGTTTTGTGAGGTCCTAAGGCTGGGACCACCCCCTTTTCTAGAAGAAACAGAAGCAGAAGGAGTTTGGTGGGAACCTATCCCGCTCCTGAGTCTCTTCTGAATGACACCTGATTTCCCCTCACCCGATGCCACCTCAGGAGGGACCACCCCAAGACACAGACACCCAGACACGAGGACAGCACCCCGGAGCTCTCCCAGCTCCTTACTACTTACGGCAGGAGGCAAAGACCACGAGAACCCCAATGGCCTTCATTCCCGAGGACATCTGGGGGTCGGAGGCACCACAGTCACACCTTCCTCTGCTCACGAGGAGTTTGCCAGATGAACTCCTGAACGTGACCAAGAAGAGGGGAGGCCATGTGGGTACAAAACCCCAATCACAGCGCAGGGCTCAGAGCAAAAGGATTTTTTTTTTGGCAACCTCATCTCCCCCCCGCCCCCCCCCCCCCCCCCCCCCCCCCCCCCCCGCTTCTCTTTTTGATATTGAGAAGTCAGCATTTCCTCTGTTCCCAAGTTTAAAGTCATATTTAGGGTCCATGATGGAAATCCAGTGCCAGGAAGTCTAGCCGCATTTGCATGGTGCCCCCTTCCCCCCAGCCCGTGTCTGCCTTCCTTGAGACTCAGGGATCTTATTCGTGAACTTAGCCCCTCGGAACCTCGGCTGCCCCTCCTACAGAGTGAGTGTCAGGTACCTATCAGTAATTTGAAACGTTTATTAAGAAGCTACTAAATGCCAGCTGCTGTGTTCTATAAGGTCTTCATGGTGTTTCATTATTTGATCCCCACAACTTGAGAGTCTCTGTGATTGTTGCAGAGATGGAGAAACAGAGTCAGAACAGTTTCCTCGAGCCCAGACAGCCCCCAGTGTCACAGACTTGCGGGGCCCTACACACACAAAGCAAATAAACCCACTTAGTGCAGTCAAATGCCAGGATGGCGAAACACACCCCTCTTGTTACTATGAGCAACGGTGAGGGTGCCTATCTGTGGCCCGTTTCCCACAGGACAACAGAGGAGGACGTGGGCTCAGGGTCCCCCATCATTCTGTGGAGCCCCCACTGCTCAGTCGACAGCTCTCTTTAAATACCCATGGTCTTGCTCATTAGAAATCAGGCTAAATCTGATACTTGGAGGATGAACAATAGCTCCGTTGAGCCCAGAGAATTTGGCAGGTACAGAGCTTTGGCTAGATTTACTCTTTGTGACCAAGTTTCCCAGGAAAACTTCAAAGTGAGCGTCCTCCTGCAGAGCCCTGGCGGGGGAGGGGTCATCAGGCACCTTTGCTACTTTTGACCCTCTTTGGCAAGATTCTGGTGGATGCTGGAAGGCCTGGCCCTGACCAGCCCTGGTCCCAGCCGGCCTCTGTTTCAAGTGCTGCATGGATGTTTTTAAATTAGGTTCCATCTCTACAGTCTGGCTCCCTTTCCTCCTCTGAGTCTGCAAAAATAACCGTGCGAGGGTTTAGTCCATGAAGAAGGCACGCACGTCTTTTACACGAGCAGGTGATGATGCTTTGGAGAGACAAAGAAAGAGACCTGGATGCATTACCGACAGTGAAATCAGTGTCTGTGTGTCAACTCCTCCTTCCCTCCAATCTTGCCCTGTTCACTTCCCGACACGTGTCTTTCTTGGGAGCCTCCTGGGAATGCACTTCTCTGTCGCAGAGTCTGTGTCCAGGGACGCCAGTCTAAGCCCATGGAGAGTGAGAAGCAGTGAGCCCACCTCCAAAAGGAGGTGTTTGAGGGGGCCTTGAACTTCCTTAAATTTGCATTCTGCTCCTATTTGCTCCTCATACAACCCTACCAGAAACAGCCTCTCGCTTTCTCACTTGGTAGCTGTGGAGAGCAAGCGCTCAGAGACAAGTGACACACAGCTGCCAAGTGGCAGGACCAGGACTTCACCTCTGGTCCCAACCTCCAAATCCAGTGCTCTTTCCACCTCACCAGGCTCGCGGCCTAGAGCTCTCGCCCGTGTGGCATTTTGAGGGTTACAGGGCATTTTCACAGACACCCGCCTTCACGGCCGTGACTTGGGCAAGACGGCCATGGTTCTCTCCTTTGGACTGATTATTTGCAGGTGCTTTGGATTGTGCCGAACTAAAACCAAGAGCACAGGGCCGGAGGCCCAGGGACTTGATGAAGGGTGAGAACACAGGAGGGGGCCCGTCAGGGACTCCAGTGCCAGCCTCTAAGACAGCAGCCGGCAAGCTGGTGGGTCTCTGTGAGCTATGCTCTCAGACCCGTCAACTCGTCTTGTGTAGACAGTGATGAAACATGGCTTGGCTTTTTTCCCCCATGGAGACAATAAGGAGGAAGGAACCCGCACATTGCATAAGTCAAAGATCATTCCATTTTGCTCCCCTCTTTGTCCCTGGTGCCTGACTGGCCCGCACAGGCCCCAGTGCACACTAGTACTGACGGTGAGGATGGTAACATTTGTGTCACACTTATTCTCCCCCCTGCGTGGCTTCTGAGCACTTCATGTCTATTTACCCATTAAGTCCTCATGTCCCCCGGCTGGAGAAGTGTTGCCATGACCCTCGGATAAGGAGACCAGGCACGGAGAGATGGGAAGTAAACAAGCATTTAAGGAATGAATGAATGAATGATCAGAGTCTGATCATGCTTCGAGTTACAGACACGGAAGCAAAACTACAACCTGCTGAGGGCCAGCACAGGGCTAAAGCATGGGTTGTGGACTATCTCCTAAAATCCTCTTTCAGCACTCCCGATGAGGCTTAGAAGATCAACCCCAGTTTTTCCACCAGGGAATAGAGCCCGGCGGAGGTATCGGGCCCTGCAAATTGAGAGAGCCGGGACTCACCCCAGGTGTGTCCACTCCAAAGGCGGCGTCCCTAACACTTAGCTGTTCTCCTGTTTCCCTGTGGGTCCTCGAGCTAAGGGCTGTACGTACCCAAAACACAGAGGAGAAAACAAAACTAAAACGACCCGAGTGTCCAAGCAGCTGCCACAAACGATCTTATTTTAGACACCATTCCAGCAAAAGGTGTCAGCTTCTGTTTTCTCGGACCCAGCAGTTGAACAGGAAGGGAGTTACAGCGGCGGCCGTTACTGGGAAGGCAAGGGAGAGAGAGGAATGATCACAACGATAAATGACCAGGCCTACGAACCCAGGGCCATTGAGTGTAGGGACAGACGGCTCTAGCCGCATCAACACTAGTGCACCTGAAGTAGTTATTGGCTTCCGGTCGCCAAGAAAAGGCTGCATCGTGGAAGGGACCGTGAAGGTGCAGAGCAAAGAACTCGAGATTCTAGGTCAGAGAAGGGGGTCAGAGCAAGCCTCCACCACTCCCTAGCAGAGCCCTTTAAGCTCCTGGAACCTTGGCTTCATTATCTGTGAGGTGGAGACAATGACCTTGGCCTCCCGCGGACTGCCAGCAAGTTTCAACAAGCTCCTGAAGTTGAAAGCCCTTGGTCAACAGTAGCCAAGGTGAGTTACCGTGTTTGATATTTTCTGCTCAAGAAGACTGGGGAGTAGGCGCATTTATGGATGTTTTCCGATAATATGCGGCACTTCCAGAGGTAAATTTCATTACCTGGAAACTTCCCTCTTGCAGGTCCCCCTGGGAAGCTGGTGCATCAGGAGGCAAGCTCTCTCCACCGGAGCATGCACTCAGTCCTCCTTCTGCTTAAAGATTATCCACAGTCTCAATCAACACATCTGATGAGATTGAGGGCAGAATAGGACACTGGGTATAGACTCCAGAATCTAGGAGTTGCTAGTTCAAAAAGAGGCCAAGTGCTCTTTGGGGACAAGCTGCTGAGAAACTGAAGCTCCTGGCTTCAGCCCAGCCCCTGGGGCAGGTCATTTAGACTTCAAACCACATATCCCTGGGGAACACCAAATGGCAGCTAGCTGGGTCTCTCGGTGGAAAAGCCACTGTGGAATCAGCAGTGCCTCTTCATTAATTTTATTCTCATTTGCTGAGCGCCTACCATGAAGCAGGCACTGTGTGGGCAAAGCAGGGGACTCAGACACAGGCAAGTTCCTGCCCTCAAGTAGCTCATAACCTACGGAAGGAGAGGCACCCTGTAGGATGAAACCAACATGATAATGAGCGTTAACCCTCACCAAGCACTCACAACGTGCCCAGCACTGTGCTAAGACTTTTACATGTATTATCTGATTTCACCCCCACCACAATCCCATTCTTATGCCCTACATTCTGTAGAGGTAGAAACCGAGGTCCAGAGCAGTGTAATCAGCTACCCAAGGGGTGGAGCAGGGATTCAAACTCAAGCCTTGACTCCGGGGGCCATGCCTGCAACCTCACGACCAGCACAATAGGTGGGTACAGGTAAAGGTGCCATGCGGGAATGCCAGGCTGGGGGTGGGGCACAGGGTGGGCTTTGGAATCAGCTGGTTTAGGGTTTGGAAAGTGCTCTGCCACTCATTAACTTGAAGGATCCTGAGGCCAATGATGCCTTTCTGGACGAGAGCACTGAAAGAGGAGCTTGCCTGGGGAGGGTGCATGGTGCCATCTTGGGCATGTTCCATTGGACCAGAAGGGATCAGCCAAAGCCCATGAGGTTTGGGGGTGGGAAGGAGGTGGTCACGAAAGGCCTTCATGGAAGAGGTGACTTAACATTGAAGGATGGATAAATTTGGATTAACTTCAAGGAAGGAAGCAGGATGGGGCAGGCATGACCCTGAGAGAAAAGGCTGAAGGTCCATTTGGGGAACAAGCTGGGGAGAAAGGAAACCGTGGCTGGGAAGGAGGATGAGTCCACATTTAATTTTTCAGGGCAGAGACCTCTGGCCACGTTTACTGAGAATCCATTCGTGTGCCAGAGACCAGACATTATAGGGTTTGTCCTTTGAAGACACGCTCTTTAAAGAAAGAGAAGACACAGAAGTAGCCAAGCCAGCAATCTCTTTAAAGAGCTGGAAGGCACAGCAATTGGCTGGTTGGTGTCCTTTCCTTCCCTTCAGCCTCCCCTGGCACCGTGCGTTACATGGCCCCAGGGAGCAAAGGGCACATACCACTAAATACTAAGCAGCCCCTGGGCATAGGCAACATTTTACTGGGTACTGGGACACACACACACACACACACACAAACACACATAGGGGGTGAGAAGCCAATCTGACTTTCCAAAAGATTGCATAATTCTTAGGTGATATTAAAATAGCTGATGAAGGATCTACTTTAATCTTTTTTGGGTGGGCGTTGAAGGCCTTAAGAGCATTGCTTAGATATTTCTGACAGAATCATTTACAAGAACTAAGCTACCAGCCGGAAGCTTCAAAGCCAACAGCTCGTAAAACCGCCACCTCCTGCACCTTCTTGGGGCCTCAGACGCCACCCTGGCTGTGGGGGGGAGGGGGAGGGGGTGACCCTAGCAGGAGGCCTGCCCACCAGCAGCTCCCACAGATCAGGTGCTGCTTTTCTGAGAAGGGAAGAGACATCACTGCTGAAATGATTCCCCCACCCCCACCCCCCACTTCCCAGATGATCCATCGCCCCCCCCCCTCCAGGCCCAAAGAACTTCCTGTCTGCGACAATCATTTGGCACATAATCATGTCCAGCCTGTACCCACTCTTCCATTCTTGGCTCAAATTGTATTGAAAATAATCTTATTTGTAACTTTGGGTGTGTGACATGCCCCCCCCGCCCCCCTCCACCACCACCAAATTGTGAATATCTTGCAGGAGGGCCAGAGTTGGACCCTATTCCAATCCTGTGTCCATGCATCCAGGATGGACAAGATAGTACATATTTGGCCACAATGCCAGGTAATAAGTCCTAATTCTTTCCTCCGGTAATCTGGTTCTTAGATGTGGAGTAACATTATCTGCCAACAACAGAGTCACTAAGTTATTCATCTGTATGTTCCAAGAGTCTAGTGCTGTGCCTGGCAGGTAGGCAATAGACCAGTAAGAACCTTTTCTAAAGCTATCTTAAGTCCATTTTGGAAGCAAGTCTTCATCTGACAAGTCGGGGTCTGAAGGGTAAGTGAGCATTAGGGAAAAAGAGGGAGGAAGCGAAGTTCGGGGAGGGTGGGGAAGAATCTTCCAGACCTAGGGGACAGCGGGAGCAAAGGCCTGGAGTGAGGGGAGGATGTGTATGTGTGTGGCCCTGTGGCAGGGAATGGGCTTCAGGGCCATCTGCAGGAGCTGGAGGTCTTGGACAGAGTCAGAGGACAGGTCTCCTCCCATTGGAGAAGGAGGGAGGAAGGAAAGCAGGCGAGTATGTAATCTGATGTCAGAGCACCAAGAAGGCTTCCATAGGATGGCTTCTACTTTGTCTCTGAGGAGGGAAGGATTCTTCTGAGTGGGAGGAGGGCGGGGGAGAGGGGAGAGGTTTCAGGAGAGAGGACAAGGTTTGCAATAACCCGGGAGGAGAAAGGAGACACAACTGAACTGGGGGGAGTTGGAAGGATTTCTGAGTAGGGGTTGAGGGTCCGGTAGAGGTTGGAGACCACACGTTTCCATTAGGGCAACGTCTGTGTTGGGTCAAGGATTCGTCAGCACCCTGGTAGAGGTGGACTGATGGAGTTTCAGCAGATGGGAGGGATGAAGAGACCAGTGGGACAAGGGCAGGGGCGATAGTGGCCCAGGTAAAGAACCATGGATGGGCTGGACAGAGTAGGGCAGAAGCAGGTTGGTCTGCAGGGGGAAAGCCCAGAAGGCAATGGACTGGAGTTTCCAGACAAACGTGGTAGGCTAGCCTGGAGTTGCTGGAGGTATCGGGTGGTGGTTGGGGTGGGGGTCATCGTAGCAGGGGCAGATGTGGTTGACAACAAGGGTCCAGATGCCGCGGGGAATGGGGATGCTCATGTGGAAATGGGGGTCACGGAAGTGGTGCTGAAGGAATTGCACTGAGGACACACAAGGCAGACAAGTGGCCCAACTCAACAGGTGCCCTAAAAGCAGCCACGGAGGTTCTAGGGCTCCCAGGAATCAGTCCAGCAGCTTCTCCCCAACCGGGGTCACGGAGAGGGTGGGGGCCTGCCCCGAAGCCAGCAAGCAGGCAGAACGCTCTCCTGCCTGGCGCCCGCAGGCCAGGGGTCACCTCCCCCAGGAGAGGAGCCAGGAGGCCCCCCCAACCGCGCCACCCGCCGCCCAACCGGAAGCACGTGGCCCCCTCCGGCGCGGTTGCCGGGGAGACACCGGCTGTTTACCAGCGGGACGCGGCCAGGCGACCGAGGCGGATGGACCAGCGGCGAGGTGAGCGTGCCCGCGCCGCGCCGGCGACGAGGCGGGCCTCCCCGGCCCCGACCCTGCGGCGACCCGGCGGCGCCCTCGGGGGAACAAGACGGGCCCGGGGAGAAGCGGCCACCCCCCCCCCCCCCCCGGGGGCCAAGCCAGCCCAGCCCAGCTCACCGTTGCTGGAATGGGACAACTCCCGGGAAAGCGCGGGCCGTGCCCTCCTGGCTGGGCAGTACGGACGGGGACGCAGACCCACAGGGACACACGGAGAGACCGGAACCAGATCAGAGCCTGCCCCAGACCCAAGGCACCTCTCACTTTCTAGACGGTCTTGCTTCCTTGCCCCTCCCCCAAATGCCTGCTTCTGCCGTTCCAGTTTGTTTTCTTCTAGAGCTGCCAGTACTTGGAAATAATTGAGCTCTCCTCCTCCACCTACCCCCTCCCCACACTGCTGTTGCAACCATCGGCACTGCCTTTTCCAAACCTTTGATCACTTGGTGGCTCCTGGTCCAGTTTCTCCACTCCCCCTTTTAAACAAGGCACTGTGCCTGGGACGGTCCATTCTGATCATTTCGTCGAGGGTAGAAGTGGAAATAGATAGTACCAGAGTTTTGTCCTGCTCAGGCCAACCCGTCTCCTGTTAGTTCTTCTGAGCACTTTTCATCCTGCAAGTCCCGCCAGGGAGGGCTGGGGGTTGGCAGGGGATACTATTAACTGATAAACATTTTTAAAAGACCAATTCAAATGTATGCATCCTTGATGGATATGAGCAGATGGTATGTGGGTGGTTATATTTTATTGCCTTTACTGTGGGTTTCGATTTGGGTATTGAGTGATAGGAGGTGGTCTGACCCTGTGATGCGAGGCGGGCTCCCTTGGAAAGCAGGAATATGGCCTCCGCCTTTCCCATCACACGTTCTTTGTTTCCCGTTGATTTGGCGATTAATCTCAAGGAATGGGCGCCTGCTCTTTGGCAATTCCCTGGAAACAGTTATCAGTGTTTGTTTTCCTGACTCCTCGCTGGCCTCTGGGGCGCAGCTATTCTGTTTAAGTAAACAGGCCACTTGCCTATTCAGCTGGCAGCTTGACGGATGCCTACGCCTAGATCTTGTCAAATCACTTTGTGGTTGAGAATCTGCCAGGACTAGAGGTGGGGAAAGGAGCTGAGCAGGCGTAATGACGGGGGCTGCACAAACCTTCCTGGACTGAGGGGGGTGGGCAGAGCCCCGGACTGTGGCACAAAGTGTGGGAACAAAGGCAAGGTTGGACCAGGTCCCCAAACACCTGTTTCCCCCACTTTCCTTCTCCATGGGGTAGATGCTGGGGAGAGTTGGTGTTCCCTCCATGTAACAGATGGTCCCTGCACTCGGGAGGAGGCAGTGGGTTATGAAAGCAGGTTCGATGGAACGGTTTTACCTGAAGGAGGTGTTAGTCTCTAAATAACCATGAGTGGGCTTATAGGAATTAGTCATAATTGAGGTTTTTCTCTGAGATAGCTCGCAGTCATGTTATCTTATGACCAGGGTGTCTTGAATATGACACCCCCCCCAAACATGGATAATTATATAGTACCAAAAGGTATAGAAAGTGCATGCACATACTTAAGTTTAACTGTTAAAAATAATCCAGCAAGGAGCCTGGGAGAACACATGACTTTTCCTCATCAAAGTTGTTAAGGAAGAGGTTTCTAAGTTACCAAACTTACTGACAGTTAAACCTTCCCGAGGCATGTGTGGGAGTGAGAAGCCAAGTCTGTGATAATTCTGTAGAAGCTGTGGCAAATTAATAGCCACTCCTCGAGGGGGGAGGGTGGGCCGAGAAGGGGAGTTGGTTCCTCGCTGGAGTTTATCTCAGGCAGAACAGTTGGACAGTTATGACCCCCTCTGTCATCCTGAGTTCAAGTGCAGAGCTGCTTAATTACAAGAGAAAGACTTCAGAACTAAGCGAATGGGTGGGGGGTGGGGGTGGTGGTGGAGGGAGGGACCACACACGCTTCACAGTTGATCAGAAAATAGATTAAATTAACAAGGAGATGGGCAGGCTTTTTTGGTGCCGGGGAGAAGGTTCCTGAACTCCCGGCAGCCAGATTGGGTGTGAAAACCTAGCTAGAAGTGTGGAGAGACCCAGTCTGTGGATAGACTAGAACAAACACAGAGGCCTTTACATTAAGAGAGAGAGGGCAGATTTTGAACTGAGTAGAGCTTCAGGAATATACAGGAAGACTGTGTTTTGTCTGGTTTTGGTTTTGCCGGAGAGGGAGAGGATTCTTTCTAAAATTTGGCAATATTGGTAACATGCACAGAACGGTAATGTTAGAATGGAAAACTGCGGGGTGGGCATTGCATCGTTCAGGATCGTGTGACGAAGGTAGCTCTGAGTGAGTTTGAGCTAAGGATGCAATTAGAGTGTGGAATCAGAAGGCATGTATTAGAAAGGCATTATTTTGCATTTTTGAGGCAAGTTCGTAGGCGGCAGCTCATTGAAATCAACCTTCCAGTATTTCTGGGCGGTGGGCAGGGCGGGTGTGGGTTCCATGATCTGCCCAGTGGGTTAGAGGTGACTAGGAGTAGAACCACCAAGGTCCCCCTGGGGGAAAAGCTCTGAAGCAACAGGTAAGGCATTTGGACCTAAAATAAGAGAAAGCATTGGACAGACAGAAAACCAAAAACACAAGCAAAAGAACCTTCCTACCTAGTAAGCCTTTACCGTGCATACGCCAAGCCTGGTGCCTACAGCCATGGTTACATTATCTCATATTACTGTCATCGTGTTGTAGATAAAGGGACTGATGTTAGAGGTATTTACACAATGTCTTCAAACTCAGATGGCGAATTCTATGGATTAGGAAAGAGATGTATCGGAAAGGGAGAATGTCTGTCCCCTGGCTACACAGCTAACTCTGCAGAGCCTGAAATAGAACCCAGGTCTTACTGTACCAGGTCCTGTGTCCTTTGCATCCAAACACGTTGCTTCTTGGGGACCGTGAGGCCCTGGAAAGTTACCGGACGGTCTTTAGAGGGTGGAGAGAGACCTGGTCAGCCTGTGGGCACAGAACAGCAGTGTGGTTGGTGGTGGTCAGGATTCGGAGGGAGGAGGGGAGTCTGAGACATCCAAGTGTCCTGGGAAGGACGTAACCAGGTGGTGGTAACTGTGTTAATGAAGGGGCCGCCAAGATGGTGAGGAAGGACACCTGACCTGGCAATTCGGGCCCGCACACAGAAATGCCCGTGCCTCCGGGGAACCCGCCTTCTGTGTGGTTTCGCTAAGCACTCACGAGCACCCCTAGCGGGAGACCCAGACACTGAGGCCCTCAAAGTGTTACAAGGTAGCTGGGAAGACAGAAGGCGAAGCCTGGTCCTCCAGAACAGGACCAGGTGTCACAAGACCTGGGTTCTATTTCAGGCTCTGCTTTGTGACCCTAGGACAATTGCTCTGCCTTTCTGGCTCATGCACCTGTAGAATTCGCAAGTGCCCAGAGTCCCCTGGGGAGTTGGTCTAGGACAGGGCTTGGTAAATGATGGCCCTCGAGCCAGATCTGGCCCGCCGTCTGTTTTTGTGTGGCTCACGAGCCGAGAATAGGTTTTATACTTTGAAGTGATTGAAAAAACTAAACCAAGAAGAATATCCTGTGCCCCATGAAAATTATATGAAATTCTAAGTTCAGCATCCATAAATGAAGTTTTATGGGAACAGAGCCACGCCCATTCATTTACATCCTCTCTGTGGTGGCTGTCCCACTAAGAGGACAGAGTTGCATAGTTGTGACAGACCCTATGGTGGGCAACACTGAAAATATTGGCTGTTTGGACATTTACAGAAAAGGTTTGCTGACCTCTGGTCTAGAACCCACGTACCTCCCTGTGAATTCTAGCCGATGGGTGGATCAGCAAGGCGGGGAGGTTCGGGGGCGGGGGGTGCTGGGGGGGGTGGGAGCACTGTTCTTCCTTTTCCCTCCCGTCTCCCTCCCCACCTGGTGACAAAGTGAGGGCAGTGGAGGGAGGATTTTTTTTTACATTGATTTGTGCACAGCCACCTGGCAAGGTTGAAAGAAAAGGCAAAAGGAAGGAAACTGAAGTAAGGTCAAGCTGTGGGTAGACAGGAAAAAAGTCAGGACTACGGGAGCAAGGGGAAACGGGTCAGTGGCTAAAATGGCAAGGTTGAGTCATTGGAACACAGATCACGTGGCCCCCAAAGCCGAAAACATTTCCCAAACAAGTTAGCCAGCCCTGCTGTAGATTGTGACATGACCTGTTGCTTCTCATCAGTCTGGTCTCTCAGCTTAAAGTCCACACCATCCCCCCCCGCCCCCAACCCCATAAGAATAAGAATTCGTCTCCCACCCTAGTCACCGTCTAGTGCACACTTGTTTATTTTCTTCACGGCAACTATTACTCATTGAAAATATCTATTTACTTGTGGGCTCAACACCTGTCTTCCGTCACTCTTGGTTCACTGATGTTTTTTTTTCCAAGTAATTGAAATGAATGAATGAATGAATGAATGAATTGCAGCCAGCGCCCCTCTTCCCATGCGAGAAATCCAGAGGGAAGCCGCTAACTCCCAGCCAGTTGGCACTAATTCTGGCACCCGGGGGAAGGGGGTGGTGGTGTGAATGGCTTGGATCGGGGAGCCCCAGGAAGTTTCATCCACGGCTTCCCTTTTCTTTTCTCCTGCTTCCTTAGGGGTCTTGAGAAGCAATGGCCACGGAAGCCCCGGTGAACATAACTCCCCCTGAACGCAACGCTGTTGGCCGCACAGCAGCTGACAGCTTCATCTGGCAGCCAGACTCCATAAACATGCACCTCACCAGGCCCAAATCCGCCAAGGGACGGACGCGGCCGAGTCGGCACAGACCGCAGGACGCGGCGCTGTGCTCTCACCGCGCGCCGGCTTCTCTGCCTCCAGCCATTCGCTGTGAGTCGCCAAGCAGCCAGAAGCCAGGAGCCTGTGCACCCAAATCTCCAAACCCTGGAGCTCCCGATGAGATCCCTGAGCTGCTGCAACAGGTGCCCCTGGGGGCTTCCTCTTCCCTCAATAAATACCCAGTCCTTCCTTCCATCCACAGGAAGACGCTGGAGGAGGGGGCCGTGGAGACTGTCGCTCGAAAGGCCAGCTCCCTGCAGCTGAGCAACACCCAGGCTCTGTACCGAGAGGAGGAGACCGGCACTATGAAGACAAGTGAAGAAGGTCCCAGAGCTCCATCTTGTTCCCCAGAGAGGAAAGCCATTGGCCGAGCCAGGACACAGGCCTCCTCCAGGGCTGGAGACCTGAAGGAGCCATCAGAAGGGGAGCCACGGCTGCTGCTTGCGGTCAGGTCGCCGTCGGGCCGAAGGTTCGTTCGCTATTTCCGGCCAACTGATGACTTATCCAGCGTTGTGGCCGTGGCTGAACACGAGGACCAGGCTGCCTACCACCACTGCAGCATTGAAACGATGGAGGTGCCCCGGAGACGTTTCTCTGACCTCACCAAGTCTCTGCAGGAGTGCAGGATCCCCCACAAGTCGGTGCTGGGCATCTCACAGGAAGAAGGGGAGGAGTGGCCCTGAGCCCACAGCCACCCAGCTGGGGCCCTGGGGCTCTGAGTAACGGGCACGCTTGGGTGCTGTGACCTCCCAGGCAGCTCGGTTCCAAGTGCCACGTGAACCTGCTGCCGCTGTGATCGTTGGGGCTCCCTCTCCACGGCATCTCCTTTGGAAGCAGCGAAATTTGTACATGCACCCGGGGCACTGAGAAGGTTCTCCTCCAGTTCTTCGATCCTTCCCACCCCTGGAGTGAACCGGCAGGTTGCCAGGGACGTTCCTGAAACTGCTGTGACCAGGCCTCCTCCTCCCCAGAGTTCTGGGTCCTTTCAGGAGCACCTGCCTGCCTTCCCAACGAACCCTCCCTCTCTTGAAGCCAGTGGTTTGCCTTTCTGTATTTGATGCAGGATTAAACACTTCCCAGAGAGGCTTCTAGCCTGGTAAATAACCAGGGCTCAGGAAATGTCGAAGTGGCATTTGTATTTCTTGCAAGCATCTTTAAGAAACTGGCAGTTGACGCTATCTTAGAAGCAGCAACTGTGCTGGGATCGGGTGGCTAGAGTTTCTTGGGGATTACTGTTTGTGTGATGTGGCTTCAGAGGAAAGACTTGCTAATACAAATCCCCCAACACATCGGCATTTCTGAAATAGTCTTGGAGCTAGAAAGTAAATTGCGTCCACAACCATGGATTAGCTCAGTAGCTACTTTTAAATAGAGACTAAGTAGGTTTGCAAATATTGGTAACTACTCTATGTATGCAAAACTCTTCCCAAACAGAAAGGCCAGTGTAATCTGATTGCCCTTTCAGATTTCCCTTTCTGATTTCCCTTTTTGTCACTTGCGGTATCTTTTGTTTTTAAATCATATAAATCTGCAAGTCTGTGCATGTTTGCGCTGAAGGCCCCCTTGGCTTATCTGGGTGGGGATACAGATTTTTATCTCCCGGGTGTCTCATCTACTTCAAACATGGAGACTCCCTAGAGCGAGGACAGCAGTGCCCCTGTTCTGTGATCTGGTAACCTCCAGGGGACAAGGGTGCCTCGGGCGGGTGTCACTGTATTGCACCTGTTGCGAGAGACCACGTGCCTAAGGGTCTGTCTGATTGGCATGAAGTGCATCTGAATGCCTCAGCCCGTAGCTGTGCTCTAGAGCATAGAGCGTTGGTTTTCCAACTCTCGAGTGGTAACGCGGACAATTTGCCAAAGTTCTCTTGTATTGGGAGCTTAGCGAGACTTCCACCTCTCATCTGGATTCTCTGTACGGCCAAATCACCCTTCAGAGCAGGGAAACATGTCCCTCAAGAGCTCAGCCATCATGAAGCCCCGAGTACCGATGTGCTCCCTCTGCTCCTGGGTCCACAGAGAAGGCAGGAGTTTTAGAAGCATATCAGTGTTTCGGCCTCAGCAACAAGTGCATCTTGTGCCTAGATAAGGAATGTGGCTGGATTCGTTACTTCCAGCAAATCGCTACTCAGCCACGGAGATTAGCACCAACGCCGTTTCCTCTCAAGAAGGCTCGCCTTGTCCTAACTGCATCCCACACCACCCAGATCACTGGAGAGTGGGTTATTTCTGAACACGGGGTAAAATTTCCCAATCCCGTCTCGGCTGCAAAGGTCAGCTGGGGCTTTCAGGGCCTTGGGCAGGCCCACGCAACTGGTCCCCTCTCCCAATCACCGACCGTGGCAGAAGGGACTGGTGGCTCAAGCCTGGTACTCACAGTACAAGAAAGTATGGGACTTTCACCTCCCACCCAGGACTCAGGCACATATCTGCCTCTGATCTAGGAGGCTGGGAGAAGAGCCTCCCACAAAATCACACCTACTCTGTGTGTAAGAATAAAATCCCACCCACCTGGGACTCGGTAATTTCTCCAGGCAGGAAATCTTTGGAAAACTTCAGTGAAACGGAGCATGCTCGAGGGAGTTAGAATCTTCTGCACTTAGGGGTGTGCTGCTATTTAGCTAGAATTTGGGGGTGGCAAAAACAAAGTGGAAGGCATGAAACAGAAATATTTTAGGGTATTTTAGGACATGTGAATAAAGCTAGATCTGAGACACCTTAATCAACTTTTTTTTTTTTTTTGGACGAAAGGCTACAATAAAAATCGATTTGTGTGAAACTGAGTCAGCAGAGAAGCGTATCTTGTTTTAGCACAGGACTTTGGCTACCACGCTGTAGCGGACAGAGGGGTTCGTTAACCTGAGCTTCTTGGGAAACCACTGGGTTCTGCTGTGAAATCCACGTCCTCGCCCCCAGGCACCCTGGGTGCCCGCCCTTCCTGTAGCCTTTCCTTTCCGTTTATATGATCTAGCACTAAGCTTCGTATGAGAAGTCTTCCTGAACTTCTCCTACAAATCATTCCAAGTACTCTCCTCTTGAGGCTGGCAAGAGCAGACACTGTATCAGAATTTCAACGTGGTGGTTCTGCCGATGGCACTGCCACTTGGGCACCCTGGCCTAGTGGGCTAAACTGGGTCCAGCGCCCTACTCCTGGTGGCTTGGTGCTTTGGGTGACCACTTTGTGGTCACAGACCTCCCTCATTGGTTTAACCAGTGGTCACTGAGGACCTACCTTGTGCCAACACTTGGGTGACAGGCATTAGGTGCCCTACCAAGAGAGCATTGGCAAGAAAATGTGGAACTGCCTCTGACTCTCAACTCCAGCCCAACCCGGCTGAAGTTGCTGGCTGTTAGCTTTCCCCGTGAAAGACCCTGGAGTGAGGACCAGACCAGTTGTTGCTATCTCCTCGCCACCTCGTGGAAGTGCAAAGGGAAGTCCTCCCCACCTTTCTCGTGATGGCACCAGCATGTCTGGTCATCAGGGACATGAGCTTTGCATAGGACAAAGCTTCAGGGCCAGTTTTCCCAGCGTTTCTCCTGATGTAGTCCAAGAGGTAAATCAGTCCTGGCAGCAGAAGGAACAGCAGGAGAAATAAGTGACTCATCATTTAGAGTCCAAAAAATTTTCACCAACAGATGGCAGGTGGTTTTAACACAACAGTCCTCGCCCTGAAAGTACCTGGGGATCTGGCCAACAGCCGGCAAGCCAGGGCAGTCCTGATGAAGAGATATGTACATGAGCATGACTATGGGCCGGCAGTCACCCCAGAGATCCCACACAAAACACTCCACAAAAAGGTTGACACCAGCCTTGTGGTTTCCATTCCAATGAAAAACCGTGACGTCTAAGGATAGATCACTATCCCCGCCATGCGGTACAGAAGTGGGCATTCCAGGAACTAAGCTTTGCTTTCATCCGTGCTCTTGCCACGACCTCCAGTGGGTTTCTGGAGTCAAATGAAGCCATGCTGCCCCAAGAGGCAAAAAAGTTCCCGTTTCCAGTTTTTTTAAGGTCTTCACAAGAAGTTAAGATAAAAAGATGCACAGCTTCCCATAGTTTGAGGTGTGTTTTAGATGAGTGTTTTAGATGGCAAGATGATCCACGTTCCTATCTTTTAAACAGAACTGCGAAGAAAACTAGATGATTCTACTTTAGCCTGAGTTTGGAGTCCGTCTGAGAAGCAGACAGGAACATCTGTTTCCGTAGTCCACTAAGCAGTACCCCGCCAGGAAGTGAAAAGTTTGGAGCCCGTTCACCCTCACCCAGAGCCTGAACCAACCCAAACCCAGCGAAGGTCAGAGGCCACCGCGGAGGAGTTGGCAGAATCCAAGCGGAGCCGACTTCGGGTGACTCACTAACACACAAGACGGCAACTCACATTATAAAAATAAAATTGGGTGTTTTGTTTTGCGTTTACACTGGTGATGTGACATTTTCCTTTCCCGATTAGGGCAGTTTCTGGCAGCCCCTTCTGACGTCCGTCTGTGTTCCTCTACCTTCAAACCGTAGAGGAAGCAGCGGTGCTCCTGAACAATTTATGTGGAAGATCAAGTCTCTGGAGGTATTTTTGGATGCACTTGAATCCTATCCGAGGAGGCTGAACAACAGATGAGACATGCCGGTGGGTGCAGTCAAGCAAGCCTGGCTCCAAAGGTCTGCTGTGCTCTGGGGAGCACTGTGACTCTGTGTTAGGAGCAGACTGCAGGGGCTAGGGTGGAAGAGGGGACACCATCTATGGCCGTGGACAGGCACCAGGGGAGAGATGATATTGACTTGGGCCAGAACAGTAGCCACAGATGTCACCAGAGGTGTCAGATTCTGGACACATAGCAGTTAAGGGGGGGAGAAAAGGGCAAGATAGTTTGGCAGGTTGGGATTTACCCAAGTGGATGTCACTTGACCATGTCACCACTGTGGACTGTTCTTGCAAAAAAAAAAAAAAAAAAAAACAAGCAAACAAACATGTCAGCAACAAACACATGGCGGGCAAGGATAAACCCTGACCAGCGGCAATGTTCATAGGAAGGAAGTGCATGAACGCTTTGGGATAAAATGTACGGAGAATCCCAAAGCCATTAACTGCTTTAATTGAGACGGGAGGCAACGAAAAATGTCACTATTTCACTTAATGCATAGGTTCAACAAAATCAGTTCATTACCATCTGACCCTCAGGACCTGATTACTGACCAAGGTTACTTAAGAAATCCTTGCGGGGCGCCTGGGTGGCTCAGTTGGTTAAGCGTCCGACTTCAGCTCAGGTCACGATCTCACGGTCCGGGAGTTCGAGCCCCGCATCGGGCTCTGGGCTGATGGCTCAGAGCCTGGAGCCTGTTTCCGATTCTGTGTCTCCCTCTCTCTCTGCCCCTCCCCCGTTCATGCTCTGTCTCTCTCTGTCTCAAAAATAAATAAACGTTAAAAAAAAAAAAAAGAAAGAAAAGAAATCCTTGCTCCAGGGGTGCCTGGGTGGCTCAGTCGGTTGGGCGACCGACTTCGGCTCAGGTCATGATCTCACAGTCCGTGAGTTTGAGCCCCATGTCGGGCTCTGTGCCGACAGCTCGGAGCCTGTAGTCTGCTTCGGATTCGGTGTCTCTGCTCTCTCTCTACCCCTCCCCTGCTCATGCTCTGAGTCTCTCGGTCTCTCAATAATAAATAAACGTTAAAAAAAAAAAACTTAAAAAAAAAAGGAAAGAAATCCTTGCTCCAGTTAACAGATTGTTCACATGCCCCTTCTCCCTTTCTGCTGCCTCGATTCCGTTCATTCAAATCCAGCAGCTGATTGGGGATGCATCTTTTCTTAGGAGGGCAAATAAAACCACTGTCCTTTGACCTAATTAACAAAGCTTCCCAATTTCATGAGTTTCACGCCCCCCCTGTTCTTTACAACAAGAAGACCTGTGCGGCGGGGCCTTGGTCCTCTCTATGACCGGCTGAGAACTGCACCTTCTGACACCTGCCCCCTTAACAGAGAGGTAGGGGTCACGGCTCTGCTCTGATGGACACCCCGGGTCGGCTCGAGACCCAGCCCCCTGTCGACCAGAGTGGCCGGCCACCTGCAGACAAACTGTGGGAGAGTGGTGGTAACTTTCGTTCTCCCAACTGGGAGGTTCAGCCTGGGAATCACCTGCCGCCCCCATTCCAGCCCTGTCCCCAGCCTTGGGGTGCTACAGGGTCAGCCTAGCCCAGACTTATGGGAACCCTGACTCAGAGCCTCTGGATCTAGACTCTACAGAGCGTTTATTAGTTTCCCCAACCCGGCCTGGGCCTTGTTTCTTCTTCTTCTTCTTTTTTTTTAATGTGTGCTCTTTAAACTTATTTATTTATTTTGAGAGAGAGAGAGAATACAAGTGGGGGAGGGCCAGAGAGAGAGGGAAAGAGACAGAGAATCCCAAGCAGGCTCTGCACTGACAGCACAGAGCCCAATACGGGGCTCGAACTCATGAACCGTGAGATCATGACCTGTGCCAAAGTCCGACGCTTAACCCATTGAGCCACCCGGGGCCCAGCCTTGCTCTATGCCTTCTTAACAGAGTTCCCCTCAGGCCCTCATCTCATTCAAGTCATCTGTGACAGTTTCACTCAACAAATACATATTAAGAACCTCTATGCCAGGTACCTGTTAGGGCTATCAATGAACAGAGCAGACCAAAAATCCCTGCCCTTAGGGAGGTTACATTCTCACGTGGGGAGACAGAAAAAGAACAATAAGCATCACAAATAATACAGTGTGATAGAAAGGAATACATGTGATGGAAAATGGAAAAACAGCAGGCTAAGGGGGATCTGGAGGGCATGGGGTGTGTGTGTGGAGGATGAGACATCATATGGTGGTCAAGGCAGACGGAATTGACACGAGCATCTGGGCGGAGAGCTTGAAGGAGGTGAGGGGGTAGTGAGACCGGTGGGGGAAGCCTGTCCCTGGCAGAGGGGATGCAGAGGTCAGAAGGAGCGAGTACATCCAGCCTCTTAGTACCTTCCAGGCAGGACGGCTGGAGTGAGGGAGGGTAGAGCCATCAGACACCAGGGTGGGGAGACAGATCACACGGGACCTGCTGTCACTGGACATAAAGGGAAACCACTGCGGGGCGCTGAGCAGAGGAGTCGTACCTGACCCGTGTGTTCCGATCAGAGATCTGGCTGCCGTGCTGAAAACAGGCAAAGTTACAAGATGGAAACCCAAGTAGAAGCTATGATATCCATAATCCAAGTAAGAGATGGAGACCAGAGTGGTGGCCACAGCTGTCATGAGAAGCGGTCAGCTTCTGGGGATATCCTCCATTTACTATTTTAAAAAGTAGTACTCACTTTCATTGTAAAAACAGTATTAAAGTAAATGCTAACCCATAACTTGCTTCACCATCATCGTTGATCAATTTTCCAGGCAGGAGAGGCTCACTCTTACGGAATCCATTGTGCTCTGTCCCCAAAACAAAACATGTGCCTTTTTAAAAAAATTTTTTAATGTTTATTTATTTTTGAGAGAGAGCGAGACAGAGTGTGAGCAGAGGAGGAACAGAGAGAGACAGAAGGAGACACAGAATCTGAAACAGGCTCCAGGCTCTGAACTGTCAGCACAGAGCCGGATGCGGCGCTCAAACTCATGAACTGTGAGATCATGACCAGAACCAAAGGTGGACACTTAACCGACTGAGCCACCCACGTGCCCCTGCCTTTTTTTTTTTTTAAGGAAAACTTAGGGGCGCCTGGTGGCTCAGTCAGTTGGGCAACTGACTTCAGATCTGGTCATGATCTCACAGTTCATGGGTTCGAGCCCCGCGCCAGGCTCTATGCTGACAGCTCAGAGCCTGGAGCCTGTTTCGGATTCTGTGTCTCCCTCTACATTCTGCCCCTCCCCCACTCACGCTCTGTCTCTCTCTCTCTCTCTCTCTCTCTCTCTCTCAAAAATAAACATTTTTTAAAAAAGGAAAACTTAGAAAATATAGAAAAGATTGAAGAGGAAAATAAAAATCATCCATAATCCTTTCAGTCAGACATAATTGTTATTAATATCTTGACATATGTTATTTCTTTCTTAAAGATTAAATCGTTTTGCACATTACTGTCTTGCCAGTAGGCACACACGTGCATTTAACATTTGCCATCCTAACAAACACAGTGGTTTAGATCTTTTCTTTCCAAATTTCTCCAGTCCTCGTGATTATTTTAAGGCTGAGTAATATTCCAACGTGTTGATGTACTGTAATTTCTTAAACTATTTCCCTTTTTCTGGAACATGTCTGTGTTTCTAGATTTTGCTATAGAAGTCAATGCTTGAATCTTCATTTATGCAGCTTTGTGCATCTTTGAATGATTTCTTTAGGACAATTTCAAGAAATAAGATTGGTAGGTCAAATTGTGTAAAAAAACAAACTAACTTGTGGATTTTGCTTTGCTTTTCAAAGAATTATATAGCAAGCATCTCAAGTCCCAATGCAGCATTGACAATTGCTAGGCTACTGCTTTTGATAGAATTTTCCTTACTTTTGTTGGTTGAGAATAAAAACGAAGTTTTTTTTCTAATTTTGCATGTCTTTTATTGTTATTAAATATTAAAATGTTTACATGTCTTTCAGCCTATTTTTAATGTTAAAGTAAAAAGCCTAAGGTACAGTTCATTTGCTGTCATAATCCGGGGCACTCCACGTCAATTAAAGCCAAAGCACGTGGAGATTGATGGAGGGTGGAGAGATAAATTTCTTCGTTCTTACTAGTGGGAAGAGTCATGTGAGTAATAATAATAAAAAAATACCATGTGTGGTAAGTATTACACCAGTCTTTTATCTCATTTGGCAATAGTCTGAAACCAACTGGCGGAAAAGAGTCGTAATGATTTACAACAAGTAGTCTGGGAAGAATATTAGAATGCTTAGCCTCACAGGAGCCTGGTCAAAGCCATGAGCATTCAGTCTGAGGACCCGGGCTACCAAGCCACTGTCTCCTAATGCATTTTCATTTGGGTTTTAGAAGAAGGCAGGAGAGATGTAAGAGGCAGACCGAGGCAAAGGCCAGTCTGTGAGTGCAGGGAATCTGTCCACTCTACTGAGAGCGTTTGCCTCCACTGCCATTTATACTGGAAAGGGGACCACTGAGGAGACACCCCTGGGAATTTCTGAAATGCTCTTGAACTGCGTCCTCGCTGTCCAGGCTGTGCTATGCTGTTCAGATCATTCCCCACCGGGCCGGGCCAGCCAAGGCGTCTGGTATCAACCAGTCTGGATTCCTCAGTCCCATCCTCTAGAAAGTCAAGGTATGAGCCACAGACGCCTGTTCATGAGAGAAGAAATGAACACACGCATTCACAGTCAAACCTGGAGGCCATCCCTTCATTTTCAGGCAGAGGAGGGTGTCAGATAGGACAGGACAGGTGCAGATGGCAGAAAAGCATCGGGCAAAGGCAGACCATCACCAACAGACCTGTGACTCCGCGTGGCCGGAAATGCCTCTCAAACTGCCTTTGAACACTAAGACGGTGTCTAATAGGCAAACACTGAATAATAGATTTAAATTCTTTTTTAAATAGGCTCCACACCCAACGCAGAGCCCAGCATGGGAGTTGAACTCATCACCTTGAGATCAAGACCTGAGCTGAGATCAAGAGTTGGACGCTTAACTGATAGAGCCACCCAGGTGCCCCCGAGTAACAGATTTTTAAAAGGGGTGCCTCAGCATTCAAAAGCCTCTGAAGCTTTTTAAAAAGATCTACTTTAGATCTTCGGAATTAAAGTCTCTGGGGTTGGAGCCTGGGAACCACGGGTTTAGAATGCCCCCACTTCCTCGCCTCCCCCAGGGGATGTTAAGGGTCAGCCGGGCTGAGAACTGCTGGGCTGGGCTAGGTCAGTTCAAGGTCCCTTCCAACACCTGTGGTCTATGAGTCTCTTCCCCTGTCTCACTGGGCCAGACCAGTGACTGGCCTCTGAACCTGAGACCCGCTCTCAAATCTCTGCTGGGGCTTCCTCCTCACGGGCCCTGCTTGTCAGGACCCACCTGGTTCCAGGGTGAGCCCCAGCTTCTGAGGAAGTCCTCTCTCTGTGCTCTGAGCTTCCCCAGCTCATTATCCCCCTCCGGTTCTCACAGAAGAAACAGTCCTACGTGGAGGACAAAGAGCACAGGACCTGGTACCCAAAGTCCCGTGTTCTACTGAGTGGGCCGTACTTTGCCTCAGCCTTCCCACCCACAAATGGAAACACTTGCTTCCCGAGGGGCTGTTGTCAAGAATCAGCTGAAGTCATGTTTACTGAGCATGTCTGGCATCTGCAAAAATATGTATAAATATAACTACCCATCTTCTATTGCTATTCTTTCTCTCTTCATTTGTTCCCCCATTTACTGAGCAGCTGCTTTGGGCCAGGGCCTGGGGGACCAAGAATGAGCATGTGCTCACTGGGCCCCAGGAGCCCCTGTCCAGCGGGGAGAGGCAGATCGTACCCAGAGAACTATAATATGGCGGGATTAGTGCTACTGTCTAAACAGTGCCTGGCACACGGTAGGTGCTCAGTGAGTGTTTGTGGAGCTAACGGATGCACTAGATGTTAAGGGATCGCAGACTAAGGATGGGGGAAGGTTCTGGAAAGAGACATGGGAGCCAAGGCTCAGAGGGCCGAGGAGGAGAGAGGCAGCCAAGGAAGGAGCAGTATCCTAGAAGCAGCGCACAGCTGGCCTTTTTCCAAGCCGCAAGGCCTTTGGACATCGGCGTGACTCCTTCATCCTCTGGCCGCTCTGGGCGCCGAGCAATGGGCCCCCACACGTGGCAGGTGCCGACCTCCCCCAAATGAAAAATATCCCGCTTTCAAAACAAAACCACTAATTAGCATCAAAGGCATAAAACTAACTCGAGTCATTTGGGTCACCCAAGCCCCTCGGCCAGCTCACAGCGACGGGTCCCACAACGAGGCCGTCCCCGGTGAACTTGGCTCAGTGTCACAAGTGCTCCATGTGGCGCTGGCAGACAGAGATTGGTTCAGTCGGTCGACTTGGTCCTCGTATTGCAGAACACATGTCTCCTTGCCTTCATTAAGATAATATTCTCTTAGCAGGGAGGGCTGTGGAGGCAGGTAGGCTCCTGTTCTCGAAATATTTTACATTCTCGGGGCGCCTGGGTGGCGCAGTCGGTTAAGCGTCCGACTTCAGCCAGGTCACGATCTCGCGGTCCGTGAGTTCGAGCCCCGCGTCGGGCTCTGGGCTGATGGCTCAGAGCCTGGAGCCTGTTTCCGATTCTGTGTCTCCCTCTCTCTGCCCCTCCCCCGTTCATGCTCTGTCTGTCTCTCTCTGTCCCAAAAATAAATAAAAAACGTTGAAAAAAAAAATTAAAAAAAAAAAAAGAAATATTTTATATTCTCACGAAAACAGAGGCCCGGTCTGCGGCTGAGACGGCCACCATTTAAGTAATCAGATTCTCTACTGGCCCTTGCTCAGGCCTCTTTCGGGGACTCCGCTTCTGAATGAAAATACCGTGACCTGGACTCAGAGAGTCGGCCCGAGACAGAGCTGTAACCCTGATGACTTTGGGGTTTCCCCCCCACCCCGATCCCTGTCCTTGAATATATCCAAGAAGAGAAATGGGGCCTTGGGCCCCGGGTGGTTTACACATTCCCTGTTTGAAGACAGAGGCCAGGCAATCTCTCAGCACCCTTTCAATTCTCTGACTCCACCGCGCACCAGGGGTTGGGTCTTTATTTCTTGTAACTGGAGATTTTGCTAAAAGCAAGTGCGGCTGCCAAGCTGTAGGCATGAACAAGGGTCTTTTCTGCAAGAATCTCAGATCTGATGTTTAAGTCCGATCATTGCCGTCGAGCCCTCTGACGTGGCCAGCTACCCAGCCTGAACGGGACTGCGTTTCTGTGCCATTTGCACCTGGGGCCAGGGGAGCAAGCCAGGCACACAGATGGCCTGACCAAGCCCCAGAATCTTTGCGGTACGAGTCTTCTCTCTTTCTCTCTCTTATTTTTTTAATGTTTATTTATTTATTTTTGAGAGAGAGAGAGAGAGAGAGAGAGAGAGAGAGTGGGGGAGGGGCAGAGAGAGAGGGAGACACAGAATCCGAAGCAGGCTCCAGGCAGCACAGAGCCTGACGCGGGGCTCGAACGCAAGAGCTGTGAGATCATGACCTGAGCCGAAGTCAGCCGCTCAACCGACTGAGCCACCCAGGCGCCCCCGGGTACGAGTCTTCTCTTATTTAATGCATAGCCTGTGGCCAAACTGATGTTACAACAGGAGAGGTGGCTGTATGGGCGGGCGGGTGCGTGTGCGTAGGATACTTTCTCAGCCTGAAAGAGATCACAGAATTAGGAAGTATTTAGCTCAAAATTCATAGAGAATGATCCGCCTCTATACAAGCTTATTCATCTCTCTCTCCTCTTCCTCCCTCCCCACCCAATGCTGTTCAATCTCTACCCTATTAACCTGACTTTACTCTTTATTTTTTATGATTACCTGAATTTGTCTTATTTATGGATTTGTTTGTTAGCTGTTTTCCCAACCCCGGTACGAGGTCTGGGACCTTGCCTGTCTGTGCCTCTGGTCCCCACTGTCTGGCTGCTAAACACATATTAAATACGTGAATGGATGTTCCATGCCCAGAGCACACCCTTGGCCCTTTGGGGTTTGGCCTCCTGAAAATGGCGACCGGAAGGTGCATTGTCTAAGAGGAAGTGGAGTCCCCAGCTTCCTGGGAATATCTTCTGTGCGCCAGTTCTGCTGACTTAACCTCAAACAAGCAGAGATAATCTGAGCCACGTACAGTTAGTTAAGCTGCTGGGGCAAAATGAGCTGTGTTGAAGCACATGTCCCCTGGGGCCAGATCACCTGGGCTCAATCTGAAGCCTCCCATCTGCCAGCCAGGTCGCCCCTCTGTGCCTCAGTTTCCCAGAGTTTTTAGTTAGGGTAGTTAGTGTCCTAAGCTCCCAGGGTGGTGAGAATGAAGCGCCTAGAATTGAATGTGGCACCCGGTGACCCTTGTCAACAGCAAGAAACACGGGTGGAGAGTCTCTGGCCTGAGCTGAAATGCCATCTTGGAGCCAGAGGGTACACTCCCGAGCAGGGCTCTCAGTCCATCCCCAGGGGTCTGCTTGTCCCCCTCCCATGGTGCCCCCTCTCAGTCCCACCCTGCGGACCCTTCTGTCACTCCATGGGCACCACCTAGTGGGGCCAGTCCCGGGCCAGGCCACACCCAGTGACTAAATCAAGCAGACACTTGGGCATTGACCGGAAATGTATAGCAAAGGCCCCACCTCTGCAAATCCTACTGGAACACCGTGGGAGTTGACATCCATGGATCCCCTTGCTACGAAGTGTCTGTGGGCAGATGCTTTCCCTGGGCAGCAAAATTAAGAGGAGAAGGAGAGCATTTCGCTCCTGCCCTCCCCCCCTGGCCTGACCCCTCTCTGTGCCACGGCTGAGAATTTATCTTCTGTGGCTGCTGCCCAGCCCGGGGCGAGCTGCCAGCTGAAGGGGTGCGTGGACGGAGGATGGAACTGACTTGTGTTTCGTGTCTACTAAGAAGTTCACAGGCAGACCACCCCTCCCCCGGTCTTCAACATGTTCCTCCACACCAGGCATGTGACGACCAGGCAAGTGGAGGTTCAGAAAGGAAGAGTGACCTTCCAGCACGCGGGTGTCTGATGCTCAGTGACGACCAGCACGGGGGTGGCAGACGTGTGGGTGGGCTCTGGGGAGAGGGGACCCTGGTCTCTAATCTGTGTAGGAAGAAACACCTTCTGCGGTCTTACTGCCAGCTGGGAACCCCTTGCTGGAGTTCAGAGACCATTTCCATTTCCGGGTATTTCTCCATTTTGTGATTGCAGCAATGATGAATGGCATTTAAGATCTCCTCATCAATTCCCCAATTTCCATGGCTAGGATGATTTCTGGTGCCAAGGTTCACGATGTCTCCCAAAGAGGCTGAAACAGAGAGCACGTGCCAGATCTGGAAGAAGGTTCTCCACGGCCAGCCTCCACCGTTCGGCAGCACCCCAGTCCTGTGCAGAAATGCTGGTCGTGCGGAGCGGGAGGGGCAGCTCCTGAGTGAATAACTGAAAACATATGTGCCTTCACCAGGCAGGAGGTTCCTGCTCCCCAAGGAGCGTGGACCTCTGCTTGAAAAAGTCAGGGAGGGCCACACAGAGGCGCGCCCCCTGCAGCTGAGTCTTGAATGATTCCGGCAGAGAAGCAGGTAGGGAACAGCCTCAGGCAGTGGGAAGGGCCTGTGCTGAAGTTTGGAGTCGGGGAAAGGGCCTGCCCTGCTGTGAAGGAATTGCACAGTGACTGGAGTGTCCTTCTGGGACAGTGTCTGATGAGGTCATTTTAAAGGACCCTGCAGGTCACGCTAAGGAGTGTGGACTGGACCACACTCCGGGCAAAGGAGAGCCTGTCCTTTAAAACAGGGGTGTATCGTGTCCCAGACCAGAAGCCAGTTCTGGAAAGGCCTCTTGGTGGTTGTATGGAGGGTGGCGAGGAGAAGACAGACCGGAAGCAGGAACATCGGCTTGGGAGGCCTGAGCTAAGGCTGTGGCAGCATAAAGCATGGCCTCACTCCAAGCCACGAGGCAGCTCCTAAGTTTCTTTATAAAGGGCAGTGTGGGGCTTTTTGCATTTACAATCATGCTGGTGGGTCAGCATCGCTGTCTTAGCACAGCCCAGATTGTCAGCTTGCACGGAGAAGAGGTGGGGGCCTCAGTGGAACTAACGAAAACTTGGACCTTGGCCAGCGGCAACCTCTCCACCCCACCCACCCCCCCGCCCACCCTGCAGCCCGGGTTTCTCTACCATTGTCCCTTGTGATGAGCCTGAGTGCAGGGAGGCCTTCTTCCATTGCCATGGGGGCAGCCATCCCCCCAGACCTCTGCCTCTGTTCCACCGTTCACAGAAAGAGACACATCCCCTCTACCACTGATATTGCAAATAACACAGGCAACGGATACCCTCAACAGGCGCGGTGTGCCAGGCGTGCTGAAGCACAAGCTTTCTTTATTTTTTTAATGTTTATTTATTTTTGAGAGGGGGGAAGGGCAGAGAGAGAAGGAGACACAGACTCGGAAGCAGGCTCCAGGCTCTGAGCTGTCAGCACAGAGCCCGATGTGAGGCTTGAACCCATGAACCGTGAGATCATGAGCTGAGCCAAAGTCAGTTGGTTAACTGACTGAGCCACCCAGGCACCCCGCTGAATCACAAGCTTTCTGTGAAGTCCCTCTTTCAACCTCATGACAATCCTAGCGGGGTGGCGGTGGGTGGGGGGAGCTCTGGAAGGGTAAGCAAATGCCAGAATGACAGAAGGGTCCTTGCAGAGAAGGGATGAATGGTGCAGAATCATCTGAACCCTGAAATCCCAAACCAGCTGCTCTATTTTGATAACGGAGAACATCATGTAGAGAAATCTCTTCTTCCTCCCCACCTCTCTCACCCCTCCACGTCCCACCAGAAATCAGGGTGGTTTTTCTTTTTGGAAGGCTGCTGATAAATGCTCTTTATTTATCAAAATGTCTGCTGAGTATTTATCACACTGAAAAATAAAAGTGGTCTTTCTTTGGGGATTCTCATTTCTACTCAACCTGAGAAATGACTCTAACGTTGAATGAGGTGGTCTGTGGCTTTTACAATGTGCTTATCAGTTACACTCCTCATCCATAGTTTTAAAAAGACATTAAACTCGGGGCGTCTGGGCAGCTCCGTGGGTTAAGCGTCAGACTTCAGCTCAGGTCATGATCTTGCGGTCTGTGAGTTCGAGCCCCGCGTCGGGCTCTGTGCTGACAGCTCAGAGCCTGGAGCCTGCTTCGGATTCTGTGTCTCCCTCTCTCACTGCCCCTCCCCCACTCATGCTCTGTCTCTCTCTGTCTCAAAAGTAAATAAACATTAGAATAAATAAATAGACATCGGTGAATTCCTTGCCCCCTAACATCTACCCCCCTCTCTAAGGAGGCCCTGGAGAGTGCCTTGGAAGTGAACTGGCTCATGCCAAGCATTTACTGCACGAGACAATATTTGGGTGGCGGGGGCAGGTGTGAGCTACAGGAAGTCCAACCAGTTGGAGATGAGTCCATGTAGGATTCTACTGTTATTAACTTAGGAAGACCACTCCGCTGGCAAAGTTAACTAGGAGCAGAAGGATTCTGAACAACTGCTTTTGCGAACTTTCTTGTGTACCATTTTAAGAAATGCTGCAGTGGCTCACTGTGAGCAGGTGTCTCCACGGGCAGATTTGTGTTGCTAAGTTGGGGAAGGAGAACAGTTCTTTGTTCTTCTACGAGAAGGCCAACAGAAAGTCCAGCCGTCGCTAGGGCCGTAAGCCAGAGAGCTGCCCTGTGCAGTGCCTGAGAAAGAGAGGATCTTGAGGGTTGGTAATAGCTGCACGTGATCTAGAGGCCAAGGGTGTCAGTGAGGAAAACAGCCTCAGTGCAAAGCTGCACGAGAGTGGGGACCAGAGAGGACAGCCTCTGAAGCCGTTGACATATGGCAGCTGTGGCTTCCCCGAGAAGCCATAGATATTTCAGAGATGCAGTTTCCCTTCTGGCCTTGAAGCAGAGTCAGGAACTGCCGAGAAAAATGCCCATCAGAGTTCGGTGGCTCTGGCCTCTGAAGGAAAGCGGTTATCCGTGGGCCACAGACCTCTCCCAGTGTATCAAGATCAGCCTCCACGAGTTACTGGTAAACCTGAAGAATTGCCTAGAATGAGGTTAACGAGAGATAGGAGAAACGTGCTGTCATAAGTACTACCGCCTTGCCTGACCCAGGGCTCTCAGAAGACACCCCAGCTCGCTACGGTGTGGCAGAAGGACCCTTGGCCTCAGCACTGGGAGACTCCCCCACACCCCAGGTCTGACTCACATACCAGCTCAGCAAACGCATGCCCGGAGCCTTTGTGAACCTCCGTCTCCTCTACCCGGTAGAGATGATGTGAACACTTACCCTGCCCACTTTCCAGAATGGGTCTGAGGAATCAAAGAGCTAGTAAACGCAGAAGCACTTTGTACACGGAAAAAGCTTATGCCCACGCAGGGTTAGGAGGTTAAATGTCTCAGTGACCCTACCCACCTAAGCCTCTGCATATGGACACCGAAGGGCTTATGGGACTGGATTTTACACCCAACTGGATCTGAACCCCAGAGTCTCCTGTTTCTGCTTCACCAAATCCCTGCCAGAATAATCCTCAAACCTTGGGTGTTGGTGTTAATTTTAGGGTTCTCCAACTGGTAAACCTTTACAGCACCATAGATGCTAAAAGATATGCTCTCCAAAACAAACACAAAAGGATCCACCACAATTGTGCCAGAAAACATCCAGTGTTGGTAGAATATGGGAGTACAATATGGGCACCCTGTCCAGACCTAGTTTATAAAGCAAAACCTAGCCCTCTCTCATGATCATCAACTAGAAGGTCAAGGTTTAGAAGGCCCCTGAGCCATTTTCTTTTGGAGAGGAAGTAGAAGGCAAGACCAGCTGTCTCAGAGACCAAGGGGGAATTTCAAGGCAACCAGGTGGTCATCAGCCCAAATATAGAAAGAAAACCTTTACCTAGATTCTGCTTCCAGAAGGGATTCACATTTTGCACTTGTAAAACTATTTCCTGGCTGAGAGCTGACCTACATGGCCGTCCCTTCTCACATTGGTAATTGTTAACCACGGGGCGCCTGTTCTTTGGCCCCCATCCTTTCTCTGGCTTTCAGCCTGTTAATTGGTTTCCAGTGGTTCTGTTGCACCAACTATACTGAATCCCTCCCTGTGATCTGTTCACTGGCTTCCTTGAGCATGCTTAGGGGTGTAACAGATGCCCCCAAAGGCATCACAGTGACCCCAAAGAGGCATCCCACCCACAAAAACCATCTTTGAAGAGGGGCTCATGCGACCGTTCTTGAAAGACGTTTGGGACCACATGGCAATGGGGACAGAGAGAGTGCAGGGGGCGATAAGAGGGGAAGGCAGGCGGGTTAACTTGATGGAGAGGCTGTCTGCTTTCTTAAGACCAATCAAAGCAGACAAGACCTGTGAGGGCAGAGAGGGAAGTTGGTGTGAATGCCTCACTCATGGAGAGGCAGGGGAGCTCTCTATACTCTTGACTGGGAAGCCAAAAGTTGTATAGTATAAGGAGGGTCGCAAAGCAAACTGCCTTCAGATGGTCTCAGGTACGTGTCCTTACCTGGGACCAAGCCCAGTGTCGCCATTCTCCAGATGAAGAGACTAGATCAGAGAGGGAGGAGAGGCCTGGCTGGTTAGTGGACGCACGTGGACTGGCTCCTCAGACTCCCGGACTCCCCAGCCAACGGTCTTTCTACTCCTTAGACAGATACCACTTCTCCCTCTAGGGCTCCATGTGGGTTTTTATCTGTTGTATTCACAGCTATAGCCTGAGTGCCTTGGGAAAATGCCTGGCATCTAGAAAGAAACCCATCATATCTTTGGAATAAATGAATGCCCTATTTACCTTAAGGCTAAGGTATGCCTTGGGGCATCGTGGATTTGGGATGTATCAGGCTGTTTTAGGGCTCTGACCTACAAGTGCATTAAATGGGAACTTTCTTTACATGCTAATTACAGTCCGGATTCAACAACCGGAGGAGGGACACTGTTACGACCGTCTGGAGCACTGCCTGTCACAGCCCTGTCACAGCGCGCACTATTGTCGATGTGGGGCCTGGAGGGAAAGGAGGGCATAGGAAATTGTGAATTGTTCAAAGGCCTTTTAGTTAAAGGGATTCAGTGAAGAAAGAGGAGCTGGCCCGTGCGGAACAACTAGCGGGCTCACAGCCTCAAGATCAAGGCCAGGAGAGGAAAGAAAGGGGCTCCAGCATGTGCAGCTGGGGAGGGGCAGTTCAGTTCGGGAACACTGAGTAATGAGCCGAGGCCCTGCCAGAATCAAGAGACAAGGGCCCGAGCCTTTCTTCTGACAGATGATTACAGTGGTTTGCCTTTTATGACATGCTGCTGGGTGTCATTGGGATTCATTCGGTGCCCGGTCTCCGGTGCACAGCGCACCCCAATTATAACGCTTCCTGTGGGAAAATACAACCTGCGTCGTGAGAGTCCTCTTTCTAGCCTCTTTTCCAGGGACGTGTTGGGCTGAAAAGCAAGGCCATCTATGCTTCTACAGTCTCCTGGGCACTGCAGCAAAGGCCGGTTTTAGCCAAGTGCCTTGGAGGAGAATTAACTTTAGGGGGCAGGACAGTGATGGCGGAGAGGTTCTAGAAGCAGGTGGAAGCAGGACCTCACTGTGGGGAGGGCTTTCTGGGGAGCAGGGGGCTTCCAGACAGCAGGCCTTCAGCGCTCGGCATCCGTAGGTGTTCCGTCACCCAGAGACCTCTGAATGTTTGGCCTGGGGATAAATCAGGCTCTGGGCACTGAAGGTTTTGTCAGATCCTGACCAGTTCAGGACATTCCAATCCACGAAAGTCCCCCATCCAGATTCCCTGGGTTAGAAAAGCAAGTGGCATTAAAAGTTCCCCTGCTCTAATCAGCTTTGAAAATATTAAATGAAAGGAGTATGTGTCAAGGTTAACAGCACACAACTTCGTACTCATGCTCACAGCTTAGGACTCCGCCAGCAAGCTTTGCTCTGGGGCACGGTGGGCTCGACCTTCTGGCCAGAGTGCCGGTCCCGGAGTCAAGGGAAGGCCCGGACTCAGAAGGAAGAGAGTGCACTCAAGAAATCCTTTTGCTGTTTTAGGAAACCCATGAGAAACTAATCTGAGAATTATCCCAAAGCATAGCCATATGTTTCGAGTCAACATTTAGGATTTTATTTTGAGGGAATGAAGTTAGGCATTGGCATTCACCTTTCCCTCCATCCCTCAAACTGACACTGAATAATGCAGCGTGCCTTTTCCACAATCGCGGGTAACAGTCTACACGGTGTATATGCCTTTTAGCTGTAGATGGGCTGAGAAACCCACATGGTGCTTGGTTCCTCCCGGCAATCTGCTCTCATCAAGGTCAGGCGGTCCCCAGAACGCACGAAAGGAGGGTGCCGAGCGCCTCCCCCACCCCACCCCTCTTGCTGGGATCCGGGTAGCCTGTGCCCCTGGGGACCGGGAACTTAGACTCGCGGGGAATTTCCAAAAGGTGGGAGAAGGAAGTAGGCTTGAGATCAGAGGCACAACCTTTACCTTGGCTCTCCAAAGAGGAGACAGGGAAAGAGCACGGGAGCGGCTGGGGCCGGCAGCCCACACCTCTTTCTCTTCTCCTCAGGGTGCAGGTAGCCAGTGGCGTCTCCTGCTCCCTGACACAGTGTCGTGAACGTGGCCTTATCCCGTGCAGAGTTTCAGGGAGGATTTGGGGAGGGGGGCGGCAAGACGGACAACCGAATTTGCTCTTGCCTTGCACTCGTCACTGAGAGAGTCTGGCCAAGGCATTCTATAGGACAGTAAATAATGGAGTTCCCCTGCCTGCGTTCGCCTCCACGTCAGTAGAGGTCTGAAACGGCATTCAACAGAAGCTGGAAGCTCTATCACCTTCTGGTTTCTTTATTGTGGGATATATTGCGCCAACAGTGCTGAACCAAGGCTCAACTGATGGGGTTCTGTAATGTCAAAGCTGCCTCTAGCTGGCTGTGTGACATTTGGGAAATCTATTTCCTTCTCTGGTTCTCCAGCTTCTTTGGTATCAAATGAGGACAGCTGATTCTTTGGTCTATTTCAACGATGCTCCACTAATTAAAAAAGAAAGAAAGAAAGAAAGAAAGAAAGAAAGAAAGAAAGAAAGAAAGAAAGAAAGAAAGAAAGAAAGAAAGAAAGAAAGAAAGAAGAAAGAAAGAAAGAAAGAAAGAAAGAAAGAAAGAAAGAAAGAAAGAAAGAAAGGCAACAGAGGGGGCTTTTTCCTTTTTGCCACTAGATGGCACTGTGCCTTCGACTGCGGCTGGCAGGACCTGGAGGAGTCCCGCGGGTATTATTGGCTCAGCAGGTGCCCCGCCACCCCCCCCCCCCCCCCGCCCCAACTTGGCCAGCCCAGCAAAGGCAAGCGTGGTAGCAGCTCTTCCGGGACCAGGCAGAGACGGTGCAATTGGACTTTGCAGGTTGAATCAGGGCAGAGTGGGAACTGGACTGGAGTTTATATTCCAAAAAGCCGTTTGGTTTTAAAGGCATAAAGCTCTGGTGAAGGTTGGGCAGGCAAGGCAGGTCCTGGACTCTGAACTCCACAGCATCGCCTGGGGTTGCCACGTGTGTACCCTGTTTTTGCCAGGACAAGGTCCCAGAGGATTCTGGTGCAGGCTCTGCGCTGGAGCTCCATTTGAGGCTCAGCTTTCTAGAAGGTCAGCCTCGCAGCCCAAAGGCTTTGAAGATGCCTGCGTGGCTCAGTTGGTCAGGCGTCTGACTTTGGCTCAGGTCACGGTCTCACAGCTCATGAGTTTGAGCCCCACGTTGGGCTCTGTGCTGGCAGCTCAGAGCCTGGAATCTGCTTTGGATTCTGTGTCTCCCTCTCTGTCTCTGCCCCTCCCCTGCATGCACTCTCTCTCTCTCTCTCAAAAATAAATAAACATTTTTTTAAAAGGCTCTGGAGCATTTAAAAAAACCCTAGGGCAAATACCCTCTGCTGCATGGTCCCTGCCCTAGGGTCCGCGAGCTGTAGGAGCCCAGGTCACCTGTGACCAGCACCTTCCCTCACATCTGTTCAAATCAAAGATAAGACTGACATTCTTTCCTTTCAACTATAATTTGATTTTTTTTTTTAAAGAGAAGGTCAATAGCTTAATTCAACAAATGTTCAGGATAACCATGTTTTAAAACGTAGCCAGTAAATCCTTTTTGGAAAATCTGAAACCATAGAGTGTTGGATAAAAATACTTTTATCCTTTTGTAGGGGGAGAAAAAAAACTTGTGTAAAGTGTATCTAAAAACTGTGTCAAATTTTGTGTGTGTATGTGAACAAATATTATAAGGAACAAATAGAGAGACAGTTTCGTTTATGGCATTTGTGTAATTACCGGCGAAATTTTCTTTCTTGAACTTAAGAGTGCTCTTAGTTTTGTTCTGATGTTTACAAAATATCAGTGACAAATCCCTGATGACCAGGACCTACTGATTTCTTTTATTTTTTAATTTTTTTTAATGTTTATTTATTTTTGAGAGAGACAGAGACAGAATGCGAGTGGGTTAAGGGCAGAGAGAGAGAGCGAGACACAGAATCCGAAGCAGGCTCCAGGCTCTGAGCTGTCAGCGCAGAGCCCGACACGGGGCTTGAACTCATGAGCTGTGAGATCATGACCTGAGCCAAAGTCGGATGCCCAACCGACTGAGCCACCCAGGCGCCCCAGGACCTACTGATTTCTAAAACGCTTCCCGGATTTCCCTAAGAGTATGTTTCTGTTTCACAAAACCCCTTTCCAAGTTCTCTGCCCAAAGGTCAGAATTTCCATCAAGTGTGAGTATTCTTGAGTTATTTTTAAAGATTCTCTTTCTGAGCCTCACCATTAATGCTTTTCCCGTTGATTTTTAAAAATGTAATATGTGAGATATAACAGAATAATTGTTTGTTCCTCTCGAAGTTGAAGGCAATATTATATCAGAAAGATATTTCATAAAAAAAAATTAAGTCATAATCTTACCACTATAAAATAGTGCATATTCCCGTCTGGATGCTGGCCACATACATAGCTATTTTTGTATGGTTGTAATCATAGAATACATGCTATTTTGCAGAATGCTTCTTTCTAGAGACCTGCCAATATTTACCCAATATCTGGCTCACATGGTTTCCAATGCCAAAATTGTCAATACCTGATCCAAAGATCCTTCAGAATGAAGCATCAGATGAAGCTCAAATGATACTGGTGATGATTACATTACCTAACACGACCTATTTAGTTCTTAGAAATGGTAATATCTATGGGTTCTGATTAGTCTAAGAGGACAATGAGGCCCCCACAGACATGATTCAGCGATCCTTAGCCTAATTTTTAGTTCATTGTGCCCTCCCCTGCACTCCACCCCCCTCCCCGCCCCGTGTCTCTGTTGAGCACTTTTGAAGTTCTGTCTCACGTAGTTTATTGTCTACCTGTCTGTGTGTGGCCTGCGCTGGGGCAATGTCTCCTTACCTTTCCCCCCTGGCCCATTGCTGTGCATAGGGTTTAAACTCCAGGGTGAGTGATTCCTAGGAGGGCACCTTCCTCTGTCAGAGATGGTGGGCTGCAATCTATGGCAGAAACCGGCCAGAAGAAAGAAGGCAGAAAATAAAAAGGAGCCATCTCCCAATGCCCAGAAGTAGAGAATTAGAAATATTTGTCAAGTGTCCAGAGTCTGCCTTCCGCCTCCCACCTGGCAGGGAGGAATGCCACCAACCACTGTAGCCACGCGGGCTTATGCACACCATTCATTGCCCCAGCACTTCTGCAATCTCAACGATACCCTTTACTGGTCTACGCAAATCTAGAGAATTCCAAACAGTCCCTATTCTCAGGGTATTGCTGCCTGTTCACCCACACGCCGGGCTGTCTCCGGCTGCTGGGGCTCCCCAATAAAGGGCAGGAGTGCTATCAGTGAACCCATGGCAGGAATGAGGCAGGGAGTCACTTCAACACCAAATATGTTTCTGGCTACCCAAAGGGACTCAGCAATCACTTTACCACACAGCATTTTTGCTGTAACTACCCACAGAACCAGTCGAGACCAGCACTGATGCTTAATTAAAACAAATCCAAAAGGAACTACTGTTGTGTCCTTAAATTTTGTTCCGAGCAGCCTTGCAGATACCAGTGATGAGACATGGCAGGCCAGGAATTAAAATGGAAACTTTGCTTTCATGCCCTTGCGGGGTAAGAATGGGCACGGCTTGCCAAAATACATCCATACAATGGCAATTACTTGATACTTCTCTGCAAGGTTATATTAAAGCATTCCTGTGCAACCCCAGATGCCAGAAAGAAAGAGATACCTTTTAATAAAGTTCTATCCACAGCCATCTATTTATACCCTGCCTTGACTCAGAAATGATTGGAGGTAGCCAACAACAATGACAGACGTAGCTGCCATCTGTGATTAACTATTACATGTCAGATACAGCATGCCAGGTGTTTTATTGACATTCCCTATAATTTTACAGAAATCCCTTGAGGAGAGAGGTATTATTACAGAGATGATCAGTGCCAAAGTTCAGAACTCAGGCCCTGGAGTCAGACTATCTGGCTTTAAATCCTGGTTGCATCACTTACCAGCTGGGACACTTTGGCAACCTGCCTAACCTCTCCGTAGCTCATCTTTTCATCTGTATAATGGAGATATTAGCACTTACTTCATAAGATCGAGGACCGAATGGGATGCACACGTAAGCATTTGTTTCCAACAGGGCCTGGTCCACTGGAGAGGCTCCGGTGAAGTCAGTCAGGCAGTGGAGACATTCAGCCCTCGCTCGGTCGCCCGTGTGTCCTAAACGCCCAATCCCCTGGTGGTTGAGCAAAGCCACGCGGCTAGGTTGAGTTGGAAGTGACGTGTGTCATTTCTGGACACAACATTTAAGAGCCAGTCCATGACCTTTAGCTCTCTCTTCTCCGACACAGTGACCCCGGAGGCCACTTGCTGAGATGGCGGTAACACTAGATGGAAGGAGGCCCAGAAGATACACATCAGATTTTTGCTCGAGCACAAAAAAATCAATGTCTGCTGGTTCAAGCCACTTATAGCTCCGGGTTTACTTGTTACTGAAGCATGGTGTACTTATCCTGACTAAAACAGCTACTGTTACAACCTTTTTGTGCGCTGAAGACACTGAGGGTCAACTAGCCACAAGGGGGACCTCCTTTCAAAACTAGGTATCCACGGAACTCAGAAAGTAGCATTATCACACTAACATTGGCCTTTTCTGAAAGCCCTGCAAACTCTTTTGGGGGCTATGGGAAAAAAAGCCCATCTTCGGTCGAGCCCTGATTAAAACATCAGAGATGGTAGCTGTTGGGGAATGCTTTATTTGCCCCTCCGAGTTTGAACCACATTACCTTTAAAAACTATATCAGAGAACTGGGAGGGGGAGAAGCTTCAAACTCTTTTATACCCTGACTCCTAAAGTTGAAGGTTATCATAGAAGGGCCAGTGTGCTAGAGACACATGGAAATCCGGCCTGGAAAGCCGGGATGGAAAGCTGGGAGACTGAGGGGCTGCAGAAGAGGAGTTCAGGTCGCCTGGCTGCCTCAGGAAGGACCGGCAGGAATTCAGCAAGCAGGAGTTGGGGCCACTTTCTCTGGCTTCCAAGAGCCTTCCTTCTATATCCAACCCAATCCAATCCATAATAATTCAGCATCACTCCCTTCTCTTTAAAAGGGCTTCAGCAGGAATAACATTATATGTGAAAGCATTCTCCATGCTGACTGAGCAAGAGGGCATGGGAATTAGCTTTTCAAACACTAGGCAAGCTCATTGTTACATCTCTGTCTCCTCTTTTCAAGGTAGTGGACGACACACTGTTTCCGGGGTTCCTGCCCATCCTGACCATCTATGCACCTATAAGCGAGAAGCAGGGGCAATGTGTCCTCATGCAGAATCAGATTCCACAGCGTAGAAACATCTGTATCCTTCTCTTTTTCTTTCTTTTTTTTTTTTCAGTCCACAAAATCATTACAACCCCCGCTACCCTGCCACACAGGGATGGTATGAAAATGAGCTCAGGTGCTATGAAGCATTCTCAAAGCCTCCCACGAAATGTTATCTAAGTGCTAAACATTAATATCCAACGGCTGTCCCTCGCTACCAGTTTCTAATTTAAGAATTCTACCGCTAGCACCTCCAGGACCCGAGGAGATTTTGTCCTTCCTTTTGGTACACAGCACTCTTACTTCAATTGATGTTGTTCATGTGCACTGTGAAAAGTTAGAAAATATGGGAAGCTATAAAGAATAAAATAAAAACCACAGTCCCACTCACAAGTACAACCTGGGGGCAATTATCAGCTTGGCCCATATCTTTCGATCTTTATCTTTATATCTTTCCTAGTTAAGATCATAGCCAACACAGGATTTTCTGTCCTTCCTTAACACCGTAAGTATTTCCCCCGTGTCTTCCATTAAAAACTTTTCACGAGTACAACTTATTGGCTACGTAGAAGTCTATCTTCCGGTGTATTCTGAACCCCCCTAGCCAGGAGTTCGTTGCTGGACATTTCTGGTGGCTGAGACGAATCTCTTAGGCTTCTTTGGTATTCCTGATTATTTTCTTTGGGTGTACTCTCCTGCGCAACTGGATTGTACTCGCACGTTTTCCAGCAAACACTCAAGCAAAAGAAACGAGTAAAGAGAGTCCCGTCATTGTATTTGATGTCACAAATGGCCCACTCAAGTAGCAGAGCTCCAGGCCCCGCGAATAGAAAAGTAATGGCTTCTGGCATAAAGATGCGAAGAAAGAGTAACCCTGCAGATTGCTCTTACCCCAGGGTTAAGATACTGTTATATGGCACCTCTTAACTAGAGAGCTATTAAATCAAAATCAGACATTAGTTCAAAAAGTGTAGTATTTCTAGGCAAGGGAAAGATTCCGGCCACCCACATTTTCCTTGTAATCCATCAGGCTCTCTAAAAAGCACGCATTGCCTACAGACACTGGCTGACAGACACAGAGCGCGCTGAGAGTACAACCTTTGTGTGTCCTCCCTCTGAAAGCAGAGCTCTCGCCTAAACAGTTGCCAAGGATACCCCCTGAGTAGCTACAGAATCCACACTCAATTAGTCCAAGTGTCCCCATTGGTTAAACACTTTTTCTTTTTCTTCTGACACATTAATTCACATTTTTCAAACTCAAAACAGGCAAAATACATAAAGCGATCTGGGTTTCCTTCTCTGTATGTGCTCGGTTACAAGTCATACTTATCATGCAACAACCTATCTTTAAAAGAGCCCGTCCCATCAATAAGCATCACAAGAGTGGCAGTAACAACAATAATTCAGAGCAGCAGATTGCTTATCGCACCAGGCACGCACTTCCACGAACACAGTGGGTAGTTGGATTGATCATAGCCATTTTGGATGCACAGCCGGCATGAAAGCAAGTGACACTAATGATTTCTCCCTGAAAAAAAAAATATCTGGCTGATTAACAGATATTCTTAGGCGACTGCATGGACGAAAACACACTGCCAGGGGTTTATGTACATTTTTGCTAACATCCCCCCCCCCCCCCACCTGGCCTGCCAAGACTTAGTCCCATTCTGCAGAGGAGGAAAATGAGGCTCAGAAGTTAAGGGACAGATCCCACAGGCAGGTGGTAGAGCTGGGGCTTGAATGTGGGATGGAGTGCCCTGCCCTTGCTCTGCCTTCCCTCTGCCTCCTCCGCTTTTTCTCGGCAGAATTGGTAGGCGAACAATAATTCTTGGCTGATTGCTGCCGGGGAGGCAGAAGGGTGGAAGGGGGGGCAGATCCAAAGGGGAGAAGTGACTGACCCAGGTCCATGGTAAGTGGGAGAGGGAAGTGAGCAGCTGGCTTCTCCATGCAGAGTCAGCCTGTCCCTTCTAAATCGAGGCTCAGAGCGCCACTGTCATGGATGGTGAACAAGAAATGTTTACAGGTTCTCTCCTCAAGGATGGCTCTTGAGAACCCTTCTTCAACGAGTCTTTAAAAAAAAAAAAAAGGGAGAGAGAGAAAGAAAAAGAAAAAAAGAACCGTTATGCAGTCTCCAGGGCAGGGAGGCCAATTTTGCTTCTCCCCTAAGGAATTTCCTAGCCCCGCCCACACAGAGAAAGCTCCAGAGCCTTTATATTGCAACGAGTCTTGGGCCAAATCCTGTAAAAGGAGCTTAAAAGAAAACAAATAGAGCGTTTCCACTAGAAAATGTGAGCGGTGGCACTTTCTCGAAGGTAAGAATTAAACGTGATGGGGAAACCTGTGAAAGAGCCAGAGGCATGACAGGTGGTGAGGACAAGTAGGAGAGACAGTCACACTTCTACTTATGAAAAATGACTCCAAGGAAAGTCACTTCACGCCGTGGGCCTGGTGGGTGAGACCCAGATAATGCCATTTAAATGAGCGAGAGCCACCTACAGCCTACAGACCAGGGGGTTCTTTTTCCAACATTTACACATTTATTCAGTGCTGTTAACTCTTAAGCACCGAAGAAAAAATCCTAAGAAAACTGGACTGGAAATCAGGACTTGGGGATTCCAGAATCACTTCTGCTAGCAAAGAACTGGAGGTTATTCTCACCTTTGCATGAAAAGGAAGGACCGTGGCCAATCTGAGAGCCCTTCCAAATTTAATTCAATGTAATTTAATCTAATTGGGCAAACATTTACCCAACACCCACACTGTGTCAGGCACAGTCTTTGAGATATAAAGACTCGGTCCCTGCCCTAGAGAAACTCCAAGTCCGGTAGAGGAGAAGGGCATGTAAATAAACAGCCAAGTAGTCCACGTGACGAGTCCAGGAAGAAGCTGAACTGGGGGGAAGACATGACCAATTCTGAATTGGGGGGCCCAGGAAGGTTCACAAAGCCAATGATGTCTACGCTGGGTTTCTAAGGATTATGAGGCATTTATTGATGGGTGGAGAAGGCATGGTGTCTAGTAAGGGGCTCCCTGATACTTTCAACCTGGAGTAATGCAGGGGTCAGACTCTGTAAGCCCCCTTGGTGCAGAGGAGTCAGGCCTTGGGTTGGTTCATGGGGCGGTGTACCAAGTGGGTATCTTCTAGGGTGGGGCTATTCCAACGCCCTTCCTCAGAGCCTGGGGTTCAGAGGTGGGAGGTGGGGTGACGGGAGGAAGGCAGAGTCCATTCTCTACCTTTCCAGGTGACATCCACAGAAGGCTTTGCTCTCAGGGGACTTCTGTTTGCTTAAATGTTTTTGGAAACCACCACTCTCAGCCCTGGAGTATAGGTTATCTGTTCACAGTGATCTCCTCGCAGAAAGCCTCGAATACAAAAGCCATTCCCCCAAAAAAGGTCCTCCCCGGCTCCTCCTCTTGTCTCTGGCAGCTCCCCCTTAGTTACCTTGGCTGATTCCATATTCCTCCTCTGCTAAGAGACCATTTAACTTTGGAATCCCTCACAGCTCTGCTCTGGATTTGAGCTTCCTCCCCAAGGAGGGCATTGCCTCCCACTGCAAGGGAATTTTGTGGAGCTCCGTAGATCACAGCCCACTGTTGGCGGAGGATTCACACGTCTGCAGCTCAACCAGGCTCCAGACCCTCCAATCCCGCTGCCCTCCTTGACATGGCCATTTGATGCTCAGACCAAACATGGCCAGGACTGGAATTATGACTGTCCCACCCCCACCCCCTCTCCCTGCCACTGCTAATCTCAGTAAATGGACTCACCGTAAAGCCACTGTTTTAGGAACATACTTTTTGGAACCATTCTTGGCTACTTCCTCTTCCTCAGCCCCAACATGCAATTAACCAGCAACTCTTGCCCCTTCCTTCTTCCAAAGACCTCTCGAGCCTACCCACCTCTTCCCATCCCCACTGCCGGCATCCCAGCTCAGGCCACCATCAATGCCCACTTAGGCCACTGATCCCCCCCTCCCCAAACTTCGCATCTGAACCCCTGCAGACAACAGTCTCCAATACAGCTGCTGGGATATTTCAAGCATGCAGTCTGATCTGAAGAATCCCCTGCTTAAAATCTGTTAATGCCTTCCTCACAGCTCTTACCATCCCAAATCCGTGTGGCTTAAAAGGGCATGAAAGACTGGACAAAGCCCCAGCCTCAACTCCCGAAACCCTTCCCTTCTCGCTGCTCTAGCACTGGCTGACTTTTCATGGCTCCTGGAACAAAGGCTGCCCCTCCCCCTCCCCCCCCCCCTTCCCAGGTGTTATTCCCACCAGGGCGACTGTTTTGGCCCCGCCCCGGTGCCCGGGCATCTCAGACTTCTCAGACCTTCACCTTGGCTGCAGCTTCGTTCCTCAAGGAAGTCTGCGGCATCTCAGGATAGGTCTTTGGCAACACCGTGCACACTTAATTGATCTACAATCATTTGTTTATTGTCTGTCTTCTTTGGCTCCCTGCTCCATCACCTGAGCTCAGCATAGCGCCTGGCACACAAGAGACGCTCCATATGTATTTTTAAAAAGTATGTAGCTAAACCGCTGTATAGCCCTTCTCTTCTTCAGGTCCAGCACGCCCACTCTCTCGTGCCTGCCTCCCTGGCCTCCAGTCTGCTTCCGGCCACCAGGACCTCCTTTTGGTTTGCAGGCCTGGCTTCGCTGAAGCCCTCACGCGTTCTTGACATGACGGCAGTCTTGAAAGCAATTTTATTTTCTATTGAGTAATGCCTGCTGACGTCAGAATTCACCTGCCATTGTTATTCCTAGTCCTATGAAAATCATCACTGAAATGCTGTGTGGACTCCAGTGTCCTGGTTAGCAGGAGGAAGGAGAAGAAGAAGAAGAAGAAGAAGAAGAAGAAGAAGAAGAAGAAAGAAGAGGAGGGGGAAGGGTTGGGGAGGAGGGGAAGGAAGGAGAGGAGGAGAAGGAGGAGGACGAGGGGAAGGAGGAGGAGGAAGAAGAAGAGGAAGAGGAAGAAGGAGAAGAAGTAGGAGGAGGAGGAGAAAGAAGAGGAGGGGGAAGGGTTGGGGAGGAGGGGGAGGAAGGAGAGGAGGAGAAGGAGGAGGACGAGCGGAAGAGGAGGAGGAAGAAGAAGAGGAAGAAGGAGAAGAAGGAGGAGGAGGAAGGGAAGGAGGAGGAAGAAGAGGAGGAGAAGGAGGAAGGAGAGGAGGAGGAGGAGGAAGAAATCTTATTTAAAACATTTATTTGGTTTCAATTCTCACTGCTACTTTTTCAGGCAGCTACATATGTATAGACTCTGGGGAGATGCGCCCGTTCAGTGATAATTCGATTCCATCAGGCTTTAGAGCTACTATCTCAGTGTCGGTGGTCAGGAGCAGGGACAGATAGGCAGAACAATCCTTTTAGAGGTGTGGGATTTATAGAGCTTCAGGCACACAGAAAGGAGAAAGCTTGCTCTCCAAAGTCCGACTGCGTGCCTCCCGCGGCAGAGCCTCTTCAGGCACAGGCAACGTGACCAGGAGACAAGCGTGACCAGGAGACAAGCGTCAACCACAGGCGCTGATTTGTTCAGCTCAGCCTGCTTGGAAGCAATTAAAAAGAGAATGTCATCTCCTGTAGAGGCTGCAAACAAAAGGCCAGGGATGCTTTTTTCCCTTTTTTAATTGATCTGGGCTGTCAACTACTTCATTAGCAACCTGATTAGGTTCTAATTAGCATCCTAATTAAGTGCTTTTAAATCAGAACCTGGGAGGAGTGTGAACCCAAGAGCGAAAGGTGGGGGCAGGTAGGACTGGAGGCTTGCAAGAGATGCAAATGACTCTCTTAACCTGAGGCAGTGGCACCAACCTCATTCCTGCCTGTGGATTTCCAGATAGAGGGCGTCTTGTGAACATTTTGTTTCTGGAGCGAATGGTTCAACCCCGTCCTTAGAAAGTCTAGGCAATAAAGCACAAGGAACTGCCTGCTTAAGAACAGCATGGAAACATAATTGGAAAATAATTCACAGGCAGGAAGAAAGGCAGAATGCAAGGTGGATGCCTGTGGCTCAGTCTGTCCGCCCCAGTTCTCTTGGATGACTTTCTCTGGCCTTACGCACGAAACCCTTGGACTTCAGGCAACCACGGGGAACCTTGGAAAAAACCCTCTCACACCTAAGATTCACGGAGACCCAGCGCCATGCCTCGCAAGGCGCCACAGTGAGGCAAGCAGAGACCTTGGCACACGCTCCCCTTTAAAAGTACCTCACTTCGAGCTCTTTGCCGGGAGCCCGTGACAGGTGTTCACCGGCTTATATGTTACTTTCGGCCACCACTACGAAGTGCTCCATTCATGCTCAGCTGAACGCACTGTGGGAAGGCAGCCAGCTCAGCGCCCCACAGAAGTCCAACATAAAGGCTTGGGAATTGTAGCCTTCAAAACCACAAGTCTTCAACACTAAGATTAAAAAAAAAAATCTTGGGGCTCCTGGGTGGCTCAGTCAGTTGAGCATCCGACTTCGACTCAGGTCATGATCTTACGGTTCGTGGGTTGGAGCCCTGCATCAGGCTCTGTGCTGACAGCTCGGAGCCTGGAGCAAGCCTCCTTCATATTCTCTCTCTCTCTCTCTCTCTCTCTCTCTCTCTCTCTCTCTCCCCTTCCCCCACTCACACTCTGTCTCTCTCTCTCTTTCAAAAATAAATAAACATTTAAAATAAATAAATAAATTTTAAAAAATCAAGCACAGAAGAAAGAAAGCATCTTCATGTATTTCCTAAACTCTCCTTCCAAATAATTTCTCCTTCTTTTCCTATGTTCACAGCAGTCATAAAAGGGCATCAAATAAATTATTGGGTAAGGCTCCTCAAATAAGCAAGAATTTTCCACACACGTGTTGACTGGGAGAAAAAAAGCCATTCTGAAACTAGGAGAGTAAATGCTTTATTTGTTGTCTTACTGGGGACTATACCCCGGGAGACAGTATTTCAGGTTGCTCCAAAACTTGTCAGTTTGCAGGGGATTCTATGTAAAAAGGGGAAGAGGCTTGCAAGAAGGCGTCTAGCTGTGCATTGTTTGGTTGTAAAAATTAAGGCTTACTGATGTCCACATAGACAGGTAAAAGACCCTTAGTGATGTCAACACATCATGTTTCGATCATTTTGGATCCTTCAAAAACAATGCCGGCCTGCCCCCACTTAACTGATTTGCCAGTTCTTGTTTTGGGTTTCTCCTTGAGGTCACTTGAGATGGTCACAGGAGGCCGACATGGGTCACCTGCTACAGTTTTAGTGCGTACATGTGACGGAAGGATGGCCATCATCACTGACTGGCCACCACAGGGCCTTGTCTCTGCACCCAGATAGTATAACACCACCCTGCATCCGGAATTTTCTAAGCTTAGAAAGCAAATTGAAAGCAGGTTCGATCCATCTGGCTACAACGGATTGAGCCATGGGTAGCATGAGAATGTAGAGAACCGAAGCCCTCCGAAAGCCTCGTGTGAATTCAGGGGAGTGTTGGGGGGGCGGTGGGGGGTAGGTATGCATTCGTCACAAAACTTTCTTGGTTTGTGTTGTTAACAAACCAAGGTCACTACGTAGGAATATCTTGTTTGGTCATGCCTTTGCAGCACTGTCCCCACATATCACAAGGGTGATGACACAAGTTGACTAAAGAGCATCTTGAACTTAACGACGTCACACTGGTACCCTGCTCCTGCCTCGATCATCCCATCCAGACCACCCTGAGGGTGCCCTAGGAGGGTTTTTCTCTGTTCTGAGCCCCTGTTTCCTCACCTGGAAAATGGGAGTAACGGGCTCTCTCCTTACAGAGGTTTCATGGCTACTATCTGAGAGGACATTTGTCACATGCTGAGCATGGCAGCCTTGACCCACAAGGGTTAGTTCCTGTCCCCTCCATGCCTCACCTTGTTCTGCTGTATCCTTCCCTCTCTCAGTCCCTCGCTTCCTCTTCTCCTCCTAGAAACACGTTCTTTAACCTCTGGAGTCAGAAAATATTTTTTTCATTGATTTAACTGAGAGCAATTGAACCCAAAACGCAGGCCTTTGGTAGAACTTTTTGCATCTATCGCTTTAATGGGCTTTATGCTTTCCTGGAATTTCCCTGATTGTATGTAAACCATTGAGATTCAAGGTACTTATCACAACAGTCTAACAATGAAGGCCTGGGAACAATGGTTCATTGTCCTCATTATTCCAGGACCTTTGCAGAACCTCTTCACCCTCTCTTGTCACAGAACCTCAAATGGAAGTTACCCTTCTCTCCGCCCCCTCTTGCCTTCCACGCATTATCAGCCTTGACAATGGCACCTATTACAAGACAGGCAGGTGCCCTTCCTCAAGGGCATTCGTTGAAAACCAAATCACTAACAGGATTCACAAGCTTTGACAGACTGACTTTTGGAGCCAAAATGGGAGATGCTCTGGTTATTCGTGCACATGACAGGTCTGTCCCTCCTCTCTAAAAGCTGCAGCATTTAAAAACTACATGCGGCCCACTTGGAGGACAATTCACAGCACTCGAGGGCTTGCGGGCCACTTTCCAGCACAGTGGGAGAGACTGGAGAGAGAAAATACCACACGGGAGAGAATAGTCCTCCCTGAGCAGACCTGATGCTCAGTCTGACCTGAGCAGATATCAGATGCCATGATGTTTCCTCTTGTTGGAACAGCAACAGGCGGAAAGCCCAAAGGTTTTCTTTTCTTCCTTTTTTTTTTTTTAATATTATTGAAAGCTGCTTAGCATCTTCCTTTTATTTTATTTTTTTTAGTGTTTATTAATCCTTGAGAGAGAGAGACAGAGCATGAGTAGGGGAGGGGTAGAGAGAGAGGAGGAGACACAGAATCCGAAGCAGGCTCCAGGCTCTGAGCTGTCAGCACAGAGCCCGATGCGGGGCTCGAACTCATGAAGTGTGAGATCAGGACCTGAGCCAAAGTCGGACGCTTAACCGACTGAGCCACCCAGGCTCCCCAAAGGTTTCTTAATGAAGAAAAAAAAACCTTCACAGGCTATGATCCACAATTTGTTGGAGAATATGAACAGCTACAAATGGTAAAGACACTCCTAATATGGGAGAGATATTATACCCCCCCCCTAGATATTATATTCCCAAAGATGCCCCGGCCTCAGACTATGTCCTCACAATTATAGGCATTTATTATATTCATTTTCTGGAGGATGGCGCTGGGAGGGGAAGGAGGATTTAAGGAAGTATATATGGCCGACTGGAGGAGGAAGAGGGACAAAAGAAAAACATTACCTAATAAGCAGTCAGGTGGCATCTGGGTGGCTCAGTCATTAAGCATCCAACTCTTGATTTCAGCTCAAGTCATGATCTCACAGTTCATGGGATCGAGCCCCAAGGCGGGATCTGTGCTGACAGCGTGGAACCTGCTTGGGATTCTCTTTCTCTCTGCCCCCCTCTCTCAAAATAAATGAATTAATTAAAAAAACATAAGCAGTCAGTATGTTGCTAGATATTCAGGCTTTAGCTCATTTCATCTTCAAGAGAACCCTATGAGGGGGGATTGGCATCATCCTTATTTCTCAGATTAGGAAACTGAGGGGCAAAATGGCAAGCATTTTCCTGCATTTACCCTGGTAAGTAATTTAATGGAATCACTGGGATTTGAACTCGGGCTTCTCCTCTTTCCACCACTCCAGTGCGACCAGTCAATGACCTTGGCATGCCAAGGACAGCCTCGGGTCCTGACACCTTCTTACCTCCCCCACAGCCCGCCACAGACCCAGCCAGTCTCCCCTCTAGCGGGGAGGGGCTGCAGCTCAAGTGTCAATCAAGGGAAGCATCATCGGGTGCTTGCCTGCCACCTGCAAGGACCCCCTTCCTGCCCGATTCCAGGCCCCTGGACCACCCGCCTCCCCAAGGGTGTCAGGGTTTCTCAAGCTGCTACAGACCTCAGCAGCTCAATGAGCTCGAGGACCATGAACCTGTAAAGGAAAATTCAAGCAAGCTCTCTGAAGCCCCTGGGCAGACCCCATCATTCAAGCTTGTTGACGTCTGACACATTTCCCTCACGTTTTGAGAAAGACCGTGTTCCTAACTCTGTCTTTCATCGCGTATGAGATGTGTGATCTTGGGTAAATGATGAGAGCGCCATCTGTAACTTGCGGCAATGATAGCTCCCCCCACACCTCTCATGTGGCAGTGTCTCCCTCATAGGGAAATGGAGCCCTGGAGCCACGGAGCCACGGAGCCACTGAGCCATGGAGCCACGGAGCCACGTGATGGCAGGTGGCATACTGACACGGCATTGAAGAACACGGCACCTCACGTGAGAATGTTGTTCGCTTCCCAGCTCTCTTTCTGTCACTCTGCTTAAGGCCAGAAGAACTACCAGAAGGCTCTGGGTGTCTTTACTGCTCCTCTGACACCTGCTAATCTCCCTTTTTAACCCCAGGCCCAGAGAATTATCTGACTGGACCTTGACAATACAGCTTTGTCTTTATTGTACTTATGTTCCAGGTCACTTTCTATTTATGCTAAATGATGCCGGCTTTCTTACTCAGTAGATATTAGCTATCGTATTGTAATTTTTTTATTATTAGCCTTGGAGTTTAATCGCCCAGCTCACCTGCCAAAGTATCCAGGAACTCTGGCAGCTTTTATGCAGCACTTTGGCACTGACACAGCAGCCTTTTTTTTTAAGTTTATTTATTTATTTTGAGAGAGGAGAGAGCGCGAGTTGGGGAGGGGAAGAGAGAGAGGGAGAGAGAGAGAATCCCAAGCAGCTTCCATGTGGTCAGCGCAGAGCCTGATGAAGGGCTCGAACCCAAGAACCGTGAGATCATGACCTGAGCCGAAACCAAGAATTGTGGACGCTTAACCGACTGAGCCCCCCAGGCGCCCCACAGCAGCCTTTTTTAATAAAGGAGGAGGAGAAGAAGAGGAAACAGATCACAAAGATTTGAATTCATAGCTCAGTTCTATCACTTGCTAGGTGTGTTGCCTCGGATAAGTCAACTAACCTGGCCAAGTTCAAAGTCTCCATAATAATAGCTACCCTTTCTCAAGCACTTCTATGCCAAGGTGCTGTGTTAAGGGCTTTACATCAACCATCCTGCCTCAATCTCACAGTAATCCTGTAGAGGGGGGAATATTATTTTCATCTTACAGACAGGGAAGTAAAGCTCAGAGAGGTCACTTAAGGTACCTGAGGTCACACAGCTTGTGAACGGCAGTGCCACCCTTCAAACCCAGGTCTTTCAGACTCCATGCCTACCTCCAGAGTTAGTATGGGGATTAAAGGATGTAGTAGAGAGGATGTGCCTTCTGCCTAACAGACATTTGATAAGTGATCGTATGCCAACACATTTAGAACATTCCTGGCCTGGGCACCAAAGGAATGTTATTTTCTCAAGCTGGGTTCAAGGGATGTACAGGGGGGAAGCAGGACCTGCTTAGGAGAGAAGTCTGCTGAAACTTGCACTTCTCTGGTGCTCTGCCTTGAAGAAAGACAGCTAATGAGGACATGCAAGGTTGGGTGTGCAGCACACATCTCCTCCTGCCAACCACGTTTTCACTCGAAGTGCTCAGGGCTGACGAAGAGAGCTGGGGCGGGAGTGCAGGGGGCAGAATTACCCACATCCAATGCAGAGCAAGGACCGACTCAGACTGCACAGTGCTGGGGGCTGGTGGGGGGCAGTCAGAGCCCTGCCCTCCAGAGCACAAGGACAGGTATAAACACAGTGTGATTGACAGAGAGGTGAGGGGGTGCGATTCACCGTTGTCTGCACCCAACAAAGCACCTGCAGAAGCAGAGCATGGCTCTGCTTCAAATGCAAAGCCTAGTTCAGACTGCTGGTCCTACATGTCAGGTACTTGGCAGTGTATAATCGATACCATTACTATGAGGGGAAATGGCTTACATTTAAAAAAATCATCGTAAAAAAAAGAGTCTCTTAAAACTTCCACACACTGATGATTTTTCAGTTTTCACAAAAACTAAGCTCTGAAAGGAAGAAAGAACATAATTCATTGAAAGGAGCTCCCAACACAAGTGGGTGGGTGTGGGGAGGCCAGGAAGATAGGGCAGCAAGCTAGCGTTTCTCTATGCTTAGCCAGGGACGGAAGACAGGGGCATCTTCGCAGGAACAGGAAAGGAGGGAGAATTGGCTAACTGCAGGCTGAATGTCGGAGACGCAGGGAAGACTCCTCCACGAAGGATTCAGGAAATGGCTCCATTAATTTTGAAGGGCATGAGCTGATAAATGTTGATTGTACTGGCTTGTGTGTGTATTATGCAAATGAGCCCAGAGGGGACAGATAATGCTTCAGGGTCACCGCCTGTCATATCCTGGTACCTCACATTTCGAAAAGGGTTAAGAATGGCTGGCTTAGTCCTTAAAATACCGGAGGGGGAGTCAACGGTTTTAAACACCGCCATTTCAGATCGGATTCATTATGGGCAACATTAATTTCCTATTTACAGAAACCACCTTCCAGCACATGATAGATTTTATTCATTCAATTTACCACCTACGCACCCGTCAGATATGCCTGAAGTCCAGAGGCTTTGCAAATATTAGTCTTCCCCGCACATGTGGAAAAGCTGTGTTCTTTCAATTACAGTCTTAAAATGCTTGTCTCAATCACATTAAATTAATAGGTGGGCCATGAATTGTTTAAAAAAAGACTTAAAAGTGTCAGAGGCGGGGAGTGGGGAAAACTGTATCAAAGTAGGTCAATCCATCAGATGGCAATCTTTCCATTAGAGAGTCCCAACAGCAACCCATCCCCCTCACAGCCAAGGTCACAGCGAAACAATTCATCACTCTGCTTCACAAAAACGTATTTAATGCTCTCTTGGTTCTATGGAGTTTTCAGAAAGTCGAGAGCTCAGTGACCTAGCCAGCTCTCAAGAGATCGTATCAGAAGATGGAAAATGGTTTAGAAAGAAGCTGCATTGCCTTCACACAGGAGACTTTGCAGAAGGGATGCCTACAGGCCAAAAGGAAAAACACGTAATACAGATTCCTTTCCACTTTCCTCAAGCTCTTTCATCTGAAATTGGACAAGTGCGGATGATAGCTTTTCTTGTCTAGCCAATACTTATAAAAAAAACTTCACCAGAGCCACGTTGTACTTCGTACTAATGTGCCTTTTGGTGCTATTACAAAATGAAGTTGTTTTTTTTTTTTTTGACAAGTGCTCATTTAGAGCATATGAGATAAATTGAAGACATTTACACATCTGCCAAGGGCCGTGTGTCTTTTTAAGAAGACATTTACAGTATCTCCCCCCCCCCGTCTTTTAGTCTTCCTTTATTGTTGTGATATTATTTGTGCAATAAATAAAAATGACAAGGAAACTAAAAAAAAAAAATCTGATCTTTTTTTAACCCATTTTTTATAACAACAAATCCAGAAGGAATGAAATCACCATAAGCCTAGACAGATTAACAGTCCTGCCAAATTCACAGCCTTTCCCTCCAAACATACTGCTGCACCAGCTTCTAAAAGGAAACAACAAGTCTTCTTAAACGGCAGAATGTGACCGATTTATGGGCCGGGAGACAGGTGTGGCCCCCTAGGCACCTTGTATCCATCCCAACTCCTTCCTCCCCTTCTGACTGATCTCCGTGGAGACAACCCAGCAGATCTATGGGGGTCTTTGGCAAGCAGAGGACTGTAAGAGGTGCTCTGATGGCTGCAGAGAGCTGCGTGGCTGAGCTGCGTGGTCATGCTCCCAGCAGTCTGCTGTGGTCTATTCCATGCATGGACAGGCCGACCCTCCTTCCGTTCTGGGTGTTCACTGGATATTGGGGCCCAGCCTCCAAATACCCTGCTTCTGGCCACAATTCTCTTTTTATTTGGAAATTCACTCCTCCCTGGTCTCCTTCACTCTGGTTCGGTCAGGGAGGGCTCCACCCTGAACCGGGGAAGCTGGGCTGTGAATTGGAACTACATAGCCCCAAGCCACCTGGCACACTGCATTCCTCTGGTAACAAATACTGGCCCCGGAAGGGGTACCTGAACCAAATCAGGCTGTCCCAGCCATCGAGGCTCTATTCCAGGATCAGTATTGGAGCCACCAGCAAAGCTGATGATCTCTTTTTCCTGGACGTCAATCTGGAAAGAGGTGATCCTGGCTGGAGCTGCTGCAACCATCCTATCACCACGAGGGGAAGCCTACTGGAGAAAGGAGCCTACTCAAAGGATGCTGAGCACAGAGACTCAGGAAGCAAGCAGTTACATCATTTGAGCTTTGGGATCAGGCTATGCTTAAAGTAAGGTCTATCCCTGGACTTTCCAGTTGTATAAGCCAAAAAAATTCCCTTTTGGTTAAGCCTATTTGGAATGGGTTTCTCTCACTGGCAACTGAAAGCCCCACTGATTTGCCACTGATTTGCAAATGTTACCACTCATGCTCAGAAAATATCAATGGTTTCCTACTGTCCATAGACCAGAGTTTACATTCCTTAGCCTAGCACCCAAGGCCATCCACAAGATGGCCTCAACTTACTTCCCAACCTGTATTTCGAATTCTTTCCTTATATGAAACTCTCCTTCTGTCAAACTGGCACACTCTTTGACTCCTGTTTATTCAGAGCCCACAGCCACCTTTGAAGAGTCTTCTGTTTTTCCTCTAAGAAATAACTCAAGTCTTACCCACCCGAGGCCCCAGTGATCTCTTCTGTTTCTGAATTCTAATACATTCATTGTTTTGAGCTTTTCTTTGACACTTGATACGAGCCATCTTACTGCTGTCATTCTTTCTACCATTATCTAATGGGCACCCATGTATGCTGGGCACAGTTCTGGGTGCTCAGAAGATGTGATGTCTGTTCTCAAGGAGCTTGCAGACTAATGAGCAAATCGATGACCAAATATTTATGCAAAGAGTACTATATAATTATAATTAAGGTAAATAGTATGCCCCCAAAAGGTCAGGGTCCCATAAGAAGGTATAACAAGGGAACCTGTCTAAATAGTGGGGGGCAGGGAAGGTTTCCCTGAAAAGGTGATCATTGATGCACAAAGAGAAGCACTCTGTGGCCAGAAGGCATCTGGGTGGGGGGTGGTAGGAGATGAGTAAGAGAAATCACCAGGAGCAACTTATATGGACCGTGAGAGGGCTGGGAATGACTCAGAACCTTAACTTACTGGCAAAGGCATTGGAGAATTGTCAGCGGGGAAGCAGCCAGACCAGCTCTGTACTGTAAAAGATTACTCTTGTTGGCACATGGAAAACGGATTAGAGGGGACCGTTAGATTAGAGGCAGCCATTATGGTAGTAGAGGGGACGGATGATGGTGGCTTCAATTTTGGTGGTATCAATGGAGCTGGAGAGAAAAAGGTGGATCCAGTTACATTTTGAAGACAGCCATTGCATGACTCCAGGATTTGTTGAATGCGGGCAGAGGGATGGGGACTGGAAGGAAGATGGGGAACACTGGAGGCAGAACAGGTTTGGAGGAAAAGGAGGCTTGTTCCAGATAACTTTAACTTGCAGTAGATGTGGAATGAGCGCATTTGTTAAGTAGTTATGTGTTTGAAGTTTAAAAGAACAGTTTAAACTTTGGATACACGTTTAGGAGTCTCTTGCATGTCCCAGGTATGCAAAGCCATGGAGGTGGATGAGCTCAGCCCAGGAGATGATAAAGCTCAACAGTGACCCAGCCTATATTGCAGAACACTTCAAATTTTAGGGATTTAGTTGTTGGGATAGAGGCAACACAGATGGGAGATGGGGATCTCTCGCTACCCAGACAGACTGAAACCTCTTGGGGACAGGAACCCAGCCTCATCTGTTTCTTTGACGAGACAGTGCTCTGAACTTAGTATGCAGAGAAACAGTCAGTGTAGATTACACCAAACAGTGGCATTGGGCTGAGAATCAGAAGGCGTGTATTCTAAAATGTAATGATTTGGGGTGAAAACTTGTAATCCACACTCCCAACTTAACTGTAAGTGACAGGCTTTCATTCATTCCACTGGTATTAAATAGAACCTATAAACACACATACTGTATAGGGCCGGAAGCAGAAAAGGGGAGGAGGGAAGGAGAGAAAGGGGCTTCCCCTTTTATTTTCACTAGACGCCTGTGAATAACACTCCTGTAAAAGACAGTCTTACATGTGGCGCCTGAGGAAACTGAGGTCCACAAAGTTTTAGAAACATAGTCACTAAGCAGGGATACTGAAATTCAAACTCAAACCTGCTGATCTCCCAAACCTGTGCTTTTTCATCTACTATACAGTGTTCCTGAATCCCCGCTCAACAACACACAATATAAGGAAGTTAGCCAACAATGCAAAGTGGTCCATGATTAAATGTCAAGGTAGTTGGGGCACCAGAGTGGCTCAGTCGCTTAAGCATCCAACTCTGGATTTAGGCTGAGGTCATGATCTCATGGTTCATGGAATCAAGCCCCATTTCAGAATCTGTGCTGACAGCACGGAGCCTTCTTGGGGTTCTCTCTCTCTGTCTCTCAAAATAAACAAACATTTTCTTTAAAAAAAAATGTTAGGTAAGAGTGGTAGACTCTGAATGCTATCGTTTAAAGAAAAAGAATCTCAGTATGATACAGACAGTGAGAAAAGTATGGTAAATTAGCTGTGCCTTGAATTGAAGATAAGAGAGTTTGAGGGTCAAGAATGTATGTTCACGGGACAGGTCAGCAAACCCCAAAGCCACACCACTTGAAAAGCATTTTCTTGTTAAGACTCAGAAATTCTCCTCTTATGCGCCTCATACAGCTCATTTGAGAATATGTTCTTAGAGGCAGGAGCATGTCTGTGATGGTGGATGGTGGACCTGGGAGCCGGTAAAGTACTTAAATTATTTTTCATGATAGCTAAGGGGTTTGTAAAGCATGTACCTTCGGCTCTAAATAGGATTCACTGAAAGATACAATGCCAATCATGAGTAAAATAAAACAACCAACGGCTTTAATAAAATAATGCTGGTTGTCTGTGAAATCCCCATTTAGTCTGGATTTAACTTGACTCGTATGAGATTCCCCACCACATTCTTCCCCTCTCAATACTGCAAACTCTTTGAGAGTAGGGACCACATCATAATCATTTTCTCGGGTCTTGATGGCTTGCCCCAAGGTCTTATCCAACTTAGTTGTTGTACAAACATGTTTTAAACTACTGGAGAATAAATGTTGCATTCCACAAATGGAGCATCGAGGCTTATGAATGCACCAGGAAGCAGTGAGAATGGCAAGGGTGTTTTTCCTATCACTGGGTTTTTATCAACCAAAGGGGAAGGGAGGAGAGCAGCAGCCAAGAGTTCCATTTCAACATAGACAATTTTCAACCTCCTGAACTAACTAGGAGATTGAAATCTATTCCGAACCTGCCAGAGAACTACACTCAGAGCAGTTACAAATTACCAACTCACCTCAATCCCTTCGAAGGAGGAGTCAAGATACACTGCAGAGCAAGGGCAATATCAGAGCCATCTATCTGCACTGAGTAGATCCAATTCTCAACTCTTCTAGGGACTAAAAGTGGAGCCAATTGCAAAGAATCTGGCCAGAGAGACTGGGGTGACCTGAGGCCAGGAAACAGCAAAGCTTGAACTCTTTCTTAAAAAATTTTTAAGTATTTATTTTTGAGGGGGGGGGCAGTCAAAGAAAGAGGGAGACAACAGAAGCCGAAGCAGACTCCAGCCTCTGAGCTGTCAGCACAGAGCCCCACGCGGGACTTGAACCCACGAACCCGTGGGATCATGACCTCAGCCGAGGTCAGACGCTTAACCCACCGAGCCACTCAAGGGCCCCTTTAACTCTTCCTTAATAAAAACCACTACAAATAACAAATGCGAGTTCCTATGAGCTCACATGTGTGACGTACTTAAAAGCATGGCAGGTGCTTTCGCTCTCGCGATCTCATTTGATCTCCCCTCGACAATCTCGTGAATAAGCAGCACTTAGCGCAGTGACCGGTAAGCGCTTAATCAGTAGTCTCTGAACGCACTGGGCCACACAGGAGCCGAGCGTCCCACTACCCAGATGAGGGACCCAGGCTCAGAGAAAAGAAAAGGAAGCGAAGTTCTCTCCAGGGCTCCCGGGAGGACAGGACTCAGTCTGCGCATCTGCAGAATGGGCGCGGGCGCCCAGCCGATTCTGAGGTCGGGCCCACGACGTCTGAGAAGTTCTACATCCCACGTGCGACACAGGGGGCCCTTTCGGGTTCCACATTTTCCAGAGCTTCCCGGGGTCCCCCCCGCCCGCTCCCGCTCTGCTCCCCACCCCGACCCGTAGACCCTTGCGCGCCGGGTCCGCGGGTGGGGGAAGGGCGGCCTAACCCTCGGACCCCGGAGCTCTCCAGCGGCTGCAGGCTAGTGCAGGACTGCGCCTGCGCAGGACGCGCCTCCGTTCTCGCCCGGGTGGGAACCCGAGGCTTGAACTTCTGTTCCGGGGCCAAACTCCCGGGCCGCCCTCTCTCTAACCCTGATGAGCAAAAGCAATCGCCCTAACAGACGGTTAGAGTACTACTCCCAACTGCTAGTTAGAAAAAGGAAGTCAAAGTCTTGGGAAAATAGTAGCTCCTGGAGAGGCAGATTAAGAGTCAGACTGCCTGAGTTCAATCCTGACTTCACCACTTACTACCTAGGTGATCTTGGGCCTCGGTTTCCTCGTGTGTAGATGTACGTTTTAAATGTTAATCGATTGGGGCGCTTCGGTGACTTAGTCGGTTAAGTGTCCGACTTCAGCTCAGGAAATGATCTCACGGTTCGTGAGTTGGAGCCCCGCGTCGGGTTCTGTGCTGATAGTTCGGAGCCTGGAGCCTGCTTTGGATTCTCTCTCTCTCTCTCTCTCTCTCTCTCTCTCTCTCTCTCTCTCTCTCTCCCCCCCTCCCCCGTTCATGCTCTGTCTCTCGCGCGTGCTCTCAAAAATAAATAAACATTAAAAAAATCAAATGTGTTAATCGATGTAAATCGCCTACACTGGAGCGGCGTCTGGCACACAGTAAGCATTATATAAATGTGATATTGTATTATCCCAAATAGTTCACTGGACAAACAGGTTATCGATACTACCCTTGAAATAGCGTTTTTGATATTAACATGTGATGATGAGATTTGCTCTCCTCTCTCATAACTGCCAGGAAGCCTTCTCTCCTTCACCTGAATATTTCACCATCCCTCCTAATCTGCTGACCGCAGGCATTGTTCCAAAGGAAAGGGTCTTAGGTTGTGCTTACACATACAAGAAAGCCTATAATTCTGATGCATTGGGACACCGAAGTCGGTTGTCACTCGACATTTGGCTAGTGATTGCTCTTGTAATATTTCCTTCCTTTGTACAGTTTTTTTTTCAATAAATACAAAAGCCTTACTTTGACTTCAGAGTCTGTGGTCTTACTTTCCACAATATATGTAGTAAATTGCAAAAATCCCCCCAACCCTACATGCATTCATCTTTGCAATATGTGTTTGCTGCATTTCCCACTGAAAGATGGAGTCTATTTCTCTACCCCTTGAATCAGGGCTGGCCTTGTGACATGTTTAACAGAATGAAACAGAAGTCTCACTGTGGAAGTTCTGAGCCTAGACCTCAGAAACCTTGTTAGCTCCCACCCTCTTTCTTCCTCACTGGTAGGATGACCAACCATCCTGATTCTCCAGAAGTTTCCCATGCCATGGGACTTTCATTGCTAAAACCAAGATAGTTCCAGGCAAAGCAGTATGGCTGGTCACCCTACTTGCTGCCTTGAAGCTGCCATCATCCTTGAGGATGAGATGCCTTGAGGAGAGAATGGCCCGGTCAACATCCAGCACCACAAGCATTTGGTTTTTCCAGCCCTAGTCTAGTTGCCAGATGATAGCAGCCATGTGAGTTAATTCAGATGAGACCAGCAAAACCATCCAGCTGAACTTATCTCACATTTCTGTCCTACAGAATTGTGAGCAAATGCAATGGTGGTTGTTTTAAGCCACATAGTTTTGGTTTGTTAAGCAGCAACAAATAACTGATATGATATTGTAAACCCTTAACTAAAGGGCCTTATACTAAAAGCCTAAGGCCCCGCCTACCCCAGTAAGAATCACAGGTGACTTAACCACTCCTTTTGCTGTGTCCGTGGATGCTCCCCATTCCATATAAGAAAGCTTTGTCTCACTTTCTTACTGAACAAACAGATAATTAGTACACTAACTCCTGAATCGTACTTTTTGGAAGGTTCTTCAGCATTAAATATTTCAGCATCTGAGCATGCATTCTTTTGATAAATATTTTTTGTGCATCTATATCTGTGTCAGGCATGTCCTTGGCATTGAGGATACAGTCATGAGCAAGTCATGTCCCTGCCCTCTAGTGGAAGAGACAGATGCCAAAACAATAATTCTGTAAATATAACATCAGGTAATAATAAATGCCACAAGAAAACAAAAAGCTCAGTGTGAAAACAGACAGGTAAAGGAGAAGAGCCTTGCATTTCAAACAACAGTGATAAAAATGAACAAGGAAGAATTTACCAAGGAAGAAAATCTGTAGCTGTTGTCCCAAGTTTAGGAGATGCCAGGGAGCTGTTCTTTCAGCACCTCTCCCCTTGGCTAACACCTTTCTTCATTGGGCATTTACTGTGGTGTGGGATATTCCTCTGGCAGAGTAAGAGGGAAACAAAGATAAATAAACCATGCGTCCTTCCCCCAAGGGAATTATACCTGGAAGCATCACAAAAATGCACAGTACCACAGCACATTAATTTTGCTTGTGCCACCCCAGAGCAGGGAATCATAAAGGTTATCTGTTTCCTCACCAGTGCTCGCCCACCTCACCTGGTCACCTTGGCACTCTCCAGGAAATCCTGATTTCTTTTAGTTTCTTAAATGTTTGTGTCCTTCCTTCCTGAGGACCTTTGCTCATCCCTCAGCCTAGAATGCTCCTCTCCTCCTCCTTCATCTATTTCCTTTAGGTTTTACTAAGATGCCATTATCGTAGGGAATCTTGCCACTGCCTGCTCAGACTGTCAGTGTACCAGTTAACTATAAACAACAATGCTGCAAAATAAAGGACCACAGCTATCTTAGCAGCTTGCATCAATGAGCATTTATTGAACTCACAATGGTGCGGGTTAGCTAGAGGTTAGCTGACCTGAGTTGGGATTGGCTGGGCAGCTCTACTGGTCTCAGCTGGGCTTTCTCATTCATTGCTTTAGAGTACATTCATCTCTTTGTTGACCAACACATGTACATTTCTCTAACAGGGAGTGACCCGCCCATGTCATGTCACGTCTCTCCCCTCCTTTGCCCAATTACAGATTTCTTGAAAGTCCCCCAGCATAAGGATCATGATCATCATACCTCCCATATCACTCAAAGCATATGGTGTGGTTCCTTGAATGGTGTTTAAATTATCATGTGCTAGAAAAATGAATGGTTTGATGCTATGTACTTAGTATTCAGGAGATCTCGTTCATGAGATTTTTTTTTTTGAAAACTCAGTGCTTGAGCATGGTTGATGATTTTCCTCATATTCCTCACAGATGCATGGAAGAAAACTGAGCCTTCCAAAGATGAGTTTACTTAGCCTGTAATAGGGCTGCCCCAAAAGCTGTCCGTGCACACGAGCATTGGAGTTTGAGAAGTGGCAGCAGTGATCCCCCCATGGTTTGGTGGGATTTCAAGGCACCATTCACAGGAAGATTAGTGGACTCTGTTTCAGTTCCTACAGGTTCGTGGGTAGACCTAAAGTATTGTGAGTGTCTCTCACCAATCTTCAAGGCTCATGGGTCAGCTAATCGAGACTCTGTTTAGCTAGAGTGGCTCCCCTGGGGTGACTCTGCTCCACCTGCCTCTCAGCCTCCTCGTGGGAGGTGTATTTTCAGAATGATGGAGAGGCACAAGAAGGCAAATGGGAACACACCAAGACCTGTCAATACCTACACTTGCAATTGGCTCACTGTCATCCCCATTTCATCTCACTAGCCGAAGCAAGTCACATGGCCAAGCCAAAAGTCAACGGGATGTGGAAACACACCCTGTGGTTATGGGAGAAACTTCCAAAGTCATGTAATAAGGTTGAAACTACAAGGAGAAGCAAAGAATTGGAACCAGGGGTGCAATTTGCCATAATCAGTTTCCCTCTCGCATCCTTTCCAGGCACCCTCAACTTCTCCACAGGGCTCACCACACTTAAAATGATGTATGCGTTTATTTGTTTGATGTTTTACTCTACCACTACAATAAATCCCACAAGGGCAAAGAACACATCAGGATTGTTCATTTCTGAATCTGCCACAGTGCCTAATGCAGTGCTTGGCACATGACAGGTGCTCAGTAAGTATTTGTCGATTTAATGAATGTAAGTGGCAGAAACAATAGTGGGAAGTGTTCACAGGAGGGAGAAATAATTTCTGAAAGAATTAAGCAAGGCAAGCTTCTTGAAGGAAGGGGCTGTGAGTTAAGAAATGCATTTCTCTCTGGCTCAATTCCACTCCCTCTGACTGGTCCTCAAACAGTGATTGGACTTCAAGTGTATTCATTCCAAACAGCGGAGTGTTGGCTATCACCTCCCTCCTTTGTGCATGGTGATGAGGCCTTTGGGAAGGTCCAGAGGCATGGCTGAGAATGTCCTGGACTGGAGCCACAAAACTCTGGGTTCAAGCACTAAGCTTCCCATTCACACCCTCTCTGTTTGCCCCTTTGTCTTTAGCATCCTGCAATCCTTCCTCCTCGTGGTGAGGAAACTAATTTTGTTAAAACCTCTGTATCAAAGGCTTCTAATGGCCCATAGCATCCTCAGAAGGGCACTTCTGCCTCCTGAGTCAGCCCCATTTCTTTTTTTTTTTAACATTTTTATTTTTGAGAGAAAGAGACAGAATGCAAGCAGGGAAGGGTCAGAGAGAGGGAGACAGAATCGGAAGCAAGTTCCAGGCTCTGAGCTGTTAGCACAGAGCCCGATGTGGGGCTCGAACTCATGAGCCGTGAGATCATGACCTGAGCCAAAGTCAGATGCTCAGCCAATTGAGCCACCCAGCACTCCAAGTCAACCCCATTTCTTGACTTGTGCCCTGTCACCACCTAAGCTCTAGCAGTACTGTATTACCTTCGATTTCTAGAAAACACCAAGCCCATTTCCTGCCTGGAACTTGAATCACACAGTCTCCTCAACCTGGAACATCCTATCCCACTCTCCTCCCCAATTCTCCTGCCCCCTTCTACACATCCCCAACCTGGCACACCCTTCTCTGCCTTCCATTTATTATGACCTCTGGAAAGTTTTGCCTGACAGGTCTATAAAACTTATCTCTTCCTCCTTCATTTCTGCCTCTCAGACTTCTCTTATAGCACATGAACTACTATTTGAGGGTGCTCGTATGACATAGTGGTTAAGAGTGTGGATTTCAAATCCCTACTATGTCACTTTCTTGTAGTAGATGATAGACCTTCCTTTACAAAGTGTGAATTGAATAGGTTAAAAGCACTTAGAATATTGCTGGCACAGAGGTGATGGTCCTTCAATGTTAGCCATTGTTTTCTCTTCATTTTCTCTTCTCACCATGCTTCCTCTCTTGCCTGGGCTGCTAGGAAGCTCTGAGAAAGTGATTGTAGTAGTCAAAACATCTCTGATGACCTCCTTTGGAGAGCTTTTTGTCCAGTTATGGGAGACAGACATTAAACTGATAATTGCATAACTAAACAGTGAGCCCCAGCATTGCTGGACACTGTGAATAAGGTATGAAGCGTGTCACTTGGAGAAACTGAACTGCTTGAGGGGTAGTGTCATAGGCAGAATAATGACCTCCCAAAGATGTCTACCACCTAATCCCCAGAACCTGTGAATATGTCACCTTACATGACAAAAGAGGCTATGTAGATGTGATTAAATTAAAGATTTTGAGACAGGAGATTATTCTAGATTAGCCAAGTGGGCCCAATGGAATCACAAGAGTCCCGATAAGTGAGGGAGGGAGGCAGGAGAGTCAGAGTGAGGCAGCATAAGAAAGACCTGACGGTACATTCCTGGCTTTGAGGATGGAGGAAGCGGCCATGGTGTAAGGAGTGTGGGTGGCCTCTAGAAGCTGGGGAAGGCAAAGAAGTGGGTTTTCCCCCTGAGCTTCCAGAAGGAACAGCACCACCCTGATTTTAGCCTCTTAAGGTCTGTTTTGGACTTCTGACCTCCAGAACTGTCAGCTAATAAATTCATGTTGTTTTAAGCCACCGAGTTTGTGGTCGTTTGTTATAGCAGTCATAAGAAACTGACATAAGTGGTCAGCTGAACCATTTTTGGAAGAAGGGGAAGAAGGGAGGGAGGAAGGGAGGAGTTTAAAACCAAGGGAGGCGGAAATAGTTAAAGGAGATGGTCTCTAGGGTGTTTTGCAGCCTAGCAGCCTCTGATGCTATCACTTGCACTGCTTTATTGCAAAAGTCACCTTTAGCCTTCATTTTAAAACACTCAAAATCAAACACCCTGGTGGCCCCAGGGCTCTCACAAACATATGGAATGGAGATCCACATGGACATATTGGCAACACTTTAAATGTAAATTAATATTTTAATATGAGCCTGGCTCTGGTACAGTAATCCTCTGTGCCGCCTAGCAGACCATGGGGGAAGCTGTGATTGGTTTGGTGGGGATGCCCAGTCATCTCTGTACATAGAGGCAGCACATCTGGGTCCTGCACTGCCTGGCAGCGGTTAAGACAGGACGGAGCCGGGCTGAACTTTGCTGCCGGGCAGGCCAGTGAAGGAGGAGGTAAAGCCCAAGTACAGAGACGGCTGCTGTGTGAACAGAATGTCCTGGAAAACGGCCCACCCTCAGGAGGCCTGTTTAATCTCGTTTGAAAATTTTCTTTCCAAATTCTCCTGCTCTCTACATCAGCAAAGTCTGCTCTCTGGATGAAAACCGCTCCCTACTTGTTGTTTGCTGCATTTCCTCTGCCAGGAAGGCGCTGCCCCAAACGGGGAAGTCGAGTGGTGATTCCTCTGTCTCCTTCCCGTATCTGCTTTCAAATGGCCTCCTCAGAGAGGCTGTCCCCGACCTGTCTGAGCTGGCCCAGTCCTTCTGTCATATACCAAATTTGTCACTGTTGGAAGAGTTCTGTTTATTGATCTGTATGTGATCTATCTCTTTCTTGCTTCTTCTCCCCATCCAACTAGAATGTTGGCCCTTGAAAGCAGTGATCTCATCGCTCTGGAGTGCTGCTGAGTCCCGCTGCCTTCCCCCAGTCTTACTCCTACCCAGTGATCACATCCCCATTTCTCAACCACCAAGTAACGGACTGAACTATAGCCCCACAAAAACTCATATGTTGAAGTCCTAACCCCCAGGGCTTTAGAATGAAACTATGTTGGGGGAGAGGGTCTTAAAGAGGTAATTAAAGTAAAGTAATGTCATTTGGGTGGGCACTAATCCAGTATGACTGATGTCCTCATGAGAAGAGGAAATTTGGACCCCTTCACAGACAGGGAAGACCATGGTGGGGGACACAGAGAGAAGAAGGCCAGCTACCAGCTAAGGAGAAAGGCTGGGAACAGATCCCTCCCCAACAGGTCCCTGGTGACCTCAGAAGGGCTCTACTGACACCCTGATCTCAAAGTTCCAGCCTTCAGAACTGTGAGGAAACAGACTGCTATTGTCTAAGCCGCCCAGTCTGTGGTGCTTTGTTACAGGAGCCAGAGTAAACTCATACACACCACCACGAGGAAAACCAGGAGCTTGCAAGAAAACCCTGGATGGAGTGTCTGTGATGGGTTCTTCTTTATCATTTAAGGTACTAGCAGCAAGTGCACCACACACTCAAATTGGATAATTTTGGGTGAGTTTAATAAAAGGACCATTTGTGGAGTTGCAGGCAGAGTGTGGGACAGCATGAGGGAGAGTGAAGGATGCTGAGGCTGGCAACCATGGGGAGCCATTACTATCTCTGGGCTGCTGGGGAAGGGGCAGGGAGAACATTCTGTGGAAGCAGAGTTGCCCGAATAAAAGCTGTGGCCTTTGGGGACTAGCCAGCTGGCTGGGGAGCTACAGGGAGGGGGGCAGGGAAATGAATACCCCTATATTACTCTCTTCCCTTCCTTGCCAGTCAAGGCTCAAAAATGGCAGAAGTCATGGATGCGGTCCTTGTGATCCAAACTTCTGGGGGTACAGAGCAGTGGAGAGTAGATCTGGAGGGCCAAATGGAAGTTTCCAGCACAGCACCCTCTTTCCTCCTTGCTGTCTAAACATTTATCTTCTGCTTGCTAACTCTGCAGAGAAATGGAGCAAACCCACATTCACCTTCAGCTCCTGCAGTCTGGGAATGCCATTTCTAAACAACGCTGTCAATACTGAATTTCATCAGAGACCTCCAAATGAGTCCGTGCATTGAGTTTTATCTCTGCTTTATTGGCACTGTGTTCTGAGGAGGGTTGCATGGTTTGCTGAACACCTATTAAGTGTCAGACAGTTAATCACCTTAGTCCTTACAAGAATTATAAGGTCGGAGTATTATCTCAGCTTTCAGATGAGGAAATGAGTCTCAGAGAAGGAAGCTGATCAAGGTCCCTGGCCATCAAGTTAGCAGAACTAACTGACCGGAACCCTGAGATGCCTCACTTCAGTGTCTGTGTCCTTCTCACCCTACCAGATGCTTTCCAAAGAGACAAAAAGGCTCAAAGAAGAGCTAACAGGTGAAAAAAAAACACTCAGAGTAACAACAATTCCAGACACATATTGAGTATTTACCATCTGCCTGGGCACCCCAATTCATGGGAATCATCACATTAAATCCTCAAAACTACTTTAACAAGCTCTGTGCTCTTGTTATCTCCATTTTGAAGATGGACCTTGAGTTTTCCAGGAGTTAAATGACTTGTTCCAGGTAAGTTATGTGCTCATAACCTGAACCCCAGATGGACTGACTCTGGAGGCCAAGCTCTTCAAGAGAATTACAGTTTCAAAGAATCAATTAAGATGAGCAAGAATTTAGGAGATGGGTGCAGAAGGGAGACCTCCCACCCCTGCGCCCCATGCATGGGAACCACAATCAGCACAGATTACCCGCCACCATACGGTAATGTCATTGTTTTGCACCAAGTTAAGAGTGGGAGAAGTAAGCACAGCAGGAACTGATCAGGGAATCTTTCAGAAAGAACCTGCTTCCTCAATGTGCACAGACTATAACTCTAACTCGGGTTTCTCATCCTCCACACTACTGACATTTTGGGTGGGATCATTTTTTGTTGTGGGAGGATGTCCCGCGCACCGCAGGATGTTGAACAGCATCCCTGGTCTCTCCCCTCTAGATGCCTGCGGTTGCCCACTTGTCCAGTGTGACAACCAAAAACGTCTCCAGCCCTTTCAGATGCCACCTGGGGGAGAAAAATCACCCCTTCCTCCATTGGAGAACCACTGCTCTGGCTTGGAATGAAGGTCAAGAGCAGGAGAGAGACTTAAGCAGAAACTCTTCATCTGGAACCCCCAGAAGTAAAACCTCTAAACAGAATGGCTGACCTCCAAGAATAAGGCAGAACCCAGGACAAGGAAGGGCACCAAGAAGGCCTCGTGGTTTGATGGAAGGAGTGAAGCGCAGGCTTTGGCATTGGACAGGCAGGTGCGTCACTTATTACTATGCAATAGTGGACAAACTGCTTCGCCTTGCAGAGTTCTGGTCTCCCAAGGAAGGCACATAAAAATACCCACCACACAGGGTTGTTTCAGGGATCAGATGATGCATCTAGTGGTCCTCACATGATTGGAGTTCATAAAGTTAGTTTCCCTTCTCTCGTTTCCTCAACCAGCAAAGCCAAGTTCTGCATCTGGGTCATGTGACTGCTATCCAACTTCCTGCATACATCTCACTCTGATGAAGTCCTTTCTCACCCTCCAAACAGCTGGCCAAGGATGAGTCACCACCACAGGAGAGCCATATCCCAGAGAATGAAGGGGGAGGGGCATTCTAGGCAGAAAAAAAAAAACCAGCTTGTGCACAGAGGGGAGGGCATGGAGAAATTACTAACTATGGAATATGCAGGAATGGTGAGTGGTCTGGGGGGCTCTAAAGCCTGCAGCATGCAATATCCCAACAGCTGAGGCTGAAAGAGATTGGAACCAGATTTTGAATGGCCAGGCTCTTACGGTTGGTCTGCCAAATTCCTACTCATCCTTCAAGACCTGTCCCAAAGAAGGACAAATAGAGCTAGTTATATGTGGGTCTGAAGCATTCAGAATGGAATAATCCCAAGAGCTGGGGCTAACAGGGAGTTTGAGACCAAATTTTGAAAGGTTGGGGCCTTGTTCTATTTACATGGCAAACTATTGCCCCATTGTCTTCAATCTCAAATGTTGAAATGTTATCTTCTTTGTCATACTGACCCAGCTCCCCCAGGTAATCCACATACTCTCTCCTTACTTTTCTGGGCTCCCACCATGTTTCTAACACTATATATGTTGTACTATAAAAGACTGTTTTTGTGTCTGACTCTGGACATCTTCATGTTCCACACGCCTAAAACAGAGCCTACATGACAGATATTGTCAGTGGCCTACTGACATCCATCCTTCCCGTCTTCCTTAACAGAATCCCAACCAAACAACATGTTTAATTAAAAATATTCACCTCCCCAGGCTCCCCTGAAGTTCAGGTGCCATGTGACCCAGCTTGGACCAATGAGAGGCAACTTGAGTTCTATACTGTGGGCTTCTAGAAAAGACATTGCTTTCCTGATAAAGGGCCAGACCCATCTGACTCTTTGCCTTTGGTCCCTTATACCCACGCACTCTCATCTCATTTTCTTGCCTATAACCTTGGACCCCACACCTCAAGGTAGGGCAGCCATCTTGTGACCATGAGGATGAAAAATCACACTGGGGATAGCTGAGCAGGCATCTGGAAGAATCCTAAATCCTTAAGGACTTCTTCCTTGAGTAGCTGTGAGCTCCTAGGATTTTCCTCTTTTGAACTGGTTGTAAGATATAAAAATCAAACCCCAGTTTGATGACTCTACTGGACAGGCTTCTGCTACATTCTACATGCAATCCTAAATGCTATAACTGGATGCATAAGCAATGCTTAGTGAACTTTGATGATCCAATTGAATGGCTAGATAGCTACCCGCTCAGGTCAGACCATTTAGCCTCCACTAGGCCAATAAACATGCATAATGAATACACAACTGTGATGGAATCCTTAGGATTGTTCTTATTGGGTTAAAAATTCTCAGGGGTTCCCAGTATCCCTAATATGGCAAGGACCCCAGGGATTTCACCTTCTGGGGCACCATCTTTCTTTTAAATGTTTGTTTGTTTGTTTGTTTGCTTGCTTGCTTGTTTAGAGACCATGAGCAGGGGAGAGGAAGAGGAAGAGAGAGAGAATCTCAAGCAGGCTCCATGCTCAGCTTGGAGCCTGATGCAGGGCTCGATCTCATGACCACGAGACCATGACCTGAGCCAAAATCAAGGGTCAGAAGCTTAACTGACTGAGCCACCCAGGCACCCCAGAGCACCACATTTCTTAAAAGAGGCTAATTTTGGGGGGCCTTGGGTGGCTCAGTCAATTAAGCAGCTGATCTTGGCTCAGGTCATGATCTCACAGTTCGTGAGTTCAGCCCCATGTTGGGCTCTGTGCTGACAGCTCAGAGCCTAGAACCTGCTTCAGATTTTGTGTCTCTCTCTGCCCCTTTCCTGCTTATGTTCTGTCTCTTTCTCTCTCAAAAATAAAAAAAAAAAAAGAGGCTAATTTTGGAGACCATTCCCAACTAGTCGATGTAAATGTAAGACTGTGGCATGAGTATAAATATTGACTTTGGGATCATTTAGACCATTCATCTTTTTTCTTTCAACACTTACTAGGTGGCTGGTCTGCCAGGTGGTAGGCACTATTCTGAGAACTGGGGATGTGGGGGTATAAGCAAAACAGCCCCCCTCAAGGAACTTACAGTCTAGTGGGAGAGACAAAGCCTCCTTGAACAACAGCACCGAAGAATACTCAATTGTAAAAGGATAGAAGTAACACACAGAGAAGCATACTAAAAGGATCTGTTCTGACCTGTCTTGATTTCCAGGGAAGGCTTCCAGGAGGAGGTAGAATTTAGGCTAACATCAGCAGGTGACCTGGGTTCAATTCTCCATCTGTCCCTTACTAGCTAATGTACCTAGTTAACTAATGTTAGCTAAGGTAGCTAGCTAACTCTTCTAGGCCTCCATTCCTACAATTGAAACATAGAATTCATAATATTTTCCACTTATATTTGCAAAGCTTAAATGAAATAACGTCCGTGGTATCTGGCTCCCAGGAAGCCCTTCTTAGGCAGTTACTCTTAGGATTTTGTTTTGGTCCGAGCCCCAGTATGCTTGGCACCCGTGCTCTGGGTGGGCCAGACACTGGCAATCCCCACCAGTTCAAACTTGCAAGCCCTCTGCTCAGGAAATCATGTGTTGGGAGAGGATAAGAACAAAGGCTCAGGCCAAGGTGAAGGATAATTAAGTCCCCAGGGCTGAGTCCAGCAAGGTCTCCATCTCTGATATCCTCTGACTCTGCCCCCCCTCTGGAGTTTCTAGTTACCTCAAGGCTTGGCTGGCTGATGCCAGCCTGATGGGTGGGGGGAAGTAGCAGAAACCACCCCCGTCATACCCTGGGGAGATTCAGAGATACTGGCTGGGAGGGGCCTCATAGAGCAGGATCAGGCCCTCCATCCGGCATCACTTCCTCTGAACTCCCACCTGGAGAGCTGTGGGGCAGGGCCACCCATGGTAGGGAAACTCAGATAAGTCTGCTTCCCTCCTTTGAGCCTCAACTCCCTCATCTGCAAATAGGTAATTAGATGAAATTGTGCTTCTCACACTACGCTGCATGTTAGGATCATCTGGGGGAGATTAAAAAAAAACCCAGAACCCAGCTGTGCCCCCAACCAACTCAGAGTCTCTGGGTGGGACTGAGACATCAGCCTTTATCAGACTGTCCAGGTGATTCCAATGTGCAGGCAGGTTGAGACCTGGGCTAGACAGGCCCTAAGGGTCCTTCCAACTCCAAGGTCAGATCCTATTTCCAGCTGGGTGGCCTCAAAGATGGGACTGAAAGCCCCATGCCCCCATTTCCTCATGTGTAAAGAAAGGGCAGTAGCAGCTTACCCCTCATGAAGGTGTCATGAGGATTAAAAAGATTCATTTCTATAAGGTGCTGATAATGGTGATGGGCACCACAGAAAGCCTCCAACAGTGGGAGCTGGGGGTGTTTTTATTGTGACCATGAAGAGAGAAGAGAAAGAAGAAGAGGCAGGGACTCTGTGTCAGACCCCTACTCCCTACCGTGTCCATGACTCCCACAGCCATGAAAGGAGGGCACATTCAACTCACGTCCTGAGGAGCCCAGGAGGTGGGGGCATGGCTTTCGAGAATGCCCCTTGGAAGAAGAAAGGATGGCTGAGCACAGCCCATCGATGAGGGCCTGGTGTTGCACTGCCCAGCATCTCTGGAGAACTGCTAGAAGGAATCTTAGACATTACCTAGTCTAGTCCTAACTTAATCAATAAAGACTCTGAGGCACAGAGAGGTTAAGTAATTCATCCAAGGTCATGCAGCCTTGGGCCTAGCCAGGCCTCAAATCCAGGTTTTGTTTTGTGTTTTATTAACTTCGGTCTAGAAGTCATTCAAAAGAAAATAATAGCTCTCCGCAGCCTTCTCTCAGAGGACAAAATCCATCAGCATTAATCAGTCTTTTTGCTTTGGCAGGGAAGCCTTATCTCTTCCTTCTAAGCAGACACTGTGCCTACAGCTGAAAGAGCAATCGTGATAATTAATAATAATATTTTGCACTTGGAATTTTCCCCTGGCAGCAGCTGCTCGGAGAGCATCCACTCATTCAGCCACACGGTATCAGCCAATCAATCAGTCCACAGGAGCCTGTGGCATATCTGCTGCCAGCCTCTTGGCCTGTGCTGGGTGCTTGGAGGGGCCCAGCAGCATAAAAAACAGTTCCAGCACTCAAAGAGCAGGGAGGGGGGAAGGGGAGGAAAAATAAACCCCAACAAGAGGCTGTCACTGTAGAGGCATCAGGCCTTTGCAACATCAGCTTTCGCGGCATGGTAATAAAAGTCAGATACCATTACAGGAGCTTCTGTTTGATTTACCACCCTGTTTCCTTCACCTGGAACCCTGCCTGAAGTTCATTGGCCAAAGGTAACTATCATTCATTCGAGAATAATGCCAGAGAGCACCTACTACACAGAGAAGTTTAAATGAGTCAAAGCATGGAAAAGCTCTTAGAACAAGGCCACACGTATGAAATCACCCCATAAACGCTAGCCATGAATGGTGCTGCTGTCTGTATCAGTGAGGGTCCCACTCAGGAAGCAGATGGAATGCTCAAAAGGTTTGCCAGGAAGAGAATGTAATAAAGAGACTGTTTAGGAGGTGTGGGCAGGGTTAAGGGAAGCTATGAAGGATGGCGAAGCACCCAAGGGGCCAGCAATAGCAGAATGCTGTTACTATTCCAGATCTTGAGGGACAAGAGAAGGGGCCACGGAAGAGAGAGCTCCACAGGGGCTGTGACACAGAGAAAAGCAGCCACAGCTGGTGTGGGTGAGACCCACCACAGCCAGGCAGAAGGGAGTAGAGAGAATAGAGGCCCCATTTCTCTTTCTTCTTGCCTTCCAATCCCCTCTTGGTACTTCCAACTGGAAGCTAGAAGCTACGGGCAGCTGACTGATGGGTGTGAAGTGGTCAGCCTCTGGGGACACAGAGCAGGTCAGAGAACAGCAGATAAGAACCCAGCAAGAGGCAGTAGAAGTGGAGGGGCAGGGAGCAAACAGAGACTGACCAAAGGGAAACACAACCAATAATTCAATATGGCGGTGATGTTTTGACATGACAATACTTTCAGACCATTAGCCCTAAATCTTTGTTCTAGAATTCTGGCAATGACCTTGAGGCAAAAGCTTTAAATTTTCGAAAATGTAGATTCTTTGAAATGGAAAGTAGTGCGAAACTCTGGGAAAATTTACCCCCCAGACTTGGGTTTTGGAGTAGCCGTAGGAAGGGTCCTGATAAAGGTCTCCTCATATCTATGTGAGCCTCTCTTGCAGTCATGGTCCGTCTTCTGTGGGAAATGGGGCCTTCAGGCTGGGCTTCCTTCCCCTTGCTCAAAACCATGGAGTTTCCTCTGTCTGGGGCTTTGGAGTCAAACAACCTGTCTTTGGCTCTCAGCTGTCCATGGTCAGTGGCCATGTGTCACTCAGCCCCATCTGAACATGGGGATAATAATTGTTCCTTCCTTATAGGGGTGTTCTGAGAAATAAATGACATACTACACATAAATCAGTCAGCATAATATCTGGCACATCACAGGTGCTCAATAAATATTGGCTCTTGTTACAGCCTGTCGACTGCCAGTTCTTTGAGGTCAGAGGTCAGTTTGTTCAACTCTGACCTCAGTATTGAGAATGGTGCCTCACATGTACCTAGTAATAATCAAGGCATAAAATAAAACAATATTCCTATTTTCCCCAGTGAGAAACTTGAGCCTCACAGAAGTTACTTGAGTTGCTAAAGGCCACAGAGTTATTAAGAACCAGAGCCAAGATTAAACCCAGGTGATCTGACTCCAAAGCTGTACCTTCTACAACAGTGGTGTAGCAAACATCAAGGTCACCTCAGGCTAGCGAAGACTTGCCCCAAGTGTCTGGCTCAGCAGATCTGGGATGGGGCCCAAGAATTTGTATTTGTAACAAGTTTCCAGATGATGTGGGTGCTGGACCACTCTTTGAGAACCACTGGTCTACACTCTCGGCCTCCCAGTCAGTGTCCGTCTCCTCTGTGAACACTCCTCTGATTTCCTCACACTCCTGTGAACAGTCTGCACAATCCAGTTCCAACCTGAATGCATGACCCTATCTCACTTTCCAGATGGGATCCTAGAATGTCATCTGAATGTGCCCAAAAGATGGCCGCTGCCAGTGGGTGAGAACCTTGTACCTTCTTGTCCCTACTCCCACTTATCATCTTTCCCTCCCTCTCCACCCTCCCCCCTTGGGGGTAGTCTTGGTGTCTACCACACCTGTCTGTGCTCACCCAAGCATGTACATGTGTAGGTTTTTCCCATTTTTTTTTAACAAAAATAAGTTTATATTATATAATCACTCCGTGTGCACGTGCTCTCTCTCTTTTCTTTCAATTTTGCCCTCCTGGAAGAAAATTTCTTCCCCCCTCCTGGAGAATCCTCCAGAAGCAATGCTTTCTGGATGCCACTCACCGCTCTCCATCCCTCACAGCTCTGGCCCATTGAGTGACCTTGCTCATTGGTGAGTGACCTGGGATAAGGGACTTGGCAACGGTAGCCCAGCTGTCTCCATGGGGACCAAGGTTCTGCATGGTTCTTGCAGTCCCTTCCACGGCCCAAAGCTGCCTACACCCTAGGAGGGGGGCAAGCCTTCCTATTCCGGGTGTAACATAAGGCAGCCCACTCTCCTGCACGTAAAGCCATGTTCTCCAATAGCAGCTTTATCTTTAGTAAAGGCAATGTTTGGGGGCTCCATCTGCCTTTCCCTCATTCTTACTTCTGGTTGGTTCAGAACGTGGGTGCAGAAACAAGGGTAGTGTTTATTAGCTCCTCTGGACGGGCAGCACTTGCAATCTATCTTGGACCTGAAGACCTGGCTCATTTTAACAGCTGATTCTGTTAGGAAGCTTCTGGTTGTAAACAACAGACGGTGCAACTCAAAGTAGCTTGAACATTAAGGGGGCTGTTGTCTCATATGGTGAGAATTCTGTAGACAGATCTCTTCGCCAACCTCTTGATATTGGGCTCATTCCCTTCCTCAAATTGCAGCCCAGCTCTGGGTCACTTTTCCTGTCGTTACACCTCACGTAATGGCAGGAAGCATGGGAGAAGTTAGACCATTGGGTCCCCATGTCCACTGTGCCATCTGCTGCCTATGCATCCTGGGGTAAGTGACCTAAACTCTTTGACCCTCAGTCTCATTCTTGGTGAAATGAGGGTAACAAGATCTTCCTTCCAAGAGTGCAGTAGAGATGGAACTAAAGCATGGAGCATGCCTAGCACAGCAAGACTCAATGCCTAGTCATTCCTGTCCCCATTTTCTCACTTACAACCTTCTCGAAGGGGAAGAGATTGAGATCAGTACTTAGAAATGCTTCAAGTTATGCCTTAACTTAGCTTTGAGTGTACACATTTACATGTGCTTTCAACCAGGTCCCAGGAACAGGCCCCTCTGGAACAAGTTAGCCATTGTCCGATCTGTTTCCCCTTGGGCCAAGGGATCTTCTTGGATCTAAAAGTGAAGTGCTTAGGTACAAAAAGCCTTTTTCTTCCTCAAGGCCATCTGCCAGCACACACACATAGCAGTTACCCTGTATCCCTTCCCTAGGGATGCCGAACAAAGTTCCACATACTGAGTAGGTTAAACAACAGAAATATATTGTCCCACAGCTCTGGGGAAAGGAGTCCAAGATCAAGGTGTCTTCGGAGCCATGCTCCCTTGAAGGCATTAGGGAAGGATCTGGGCCAGGACCCCCTCCCAATCTGGTGGCTCCTCGGCTGGTGGAGGTATGACTCCCGTCTTTATATGGTGTTCTCTCTGTGCACAGCTTTGTATTTAAATTTCCCTTTTTTCTAAGGACACCATATCATATGGGATTAAAGGCCCACTCTACTCCAGCATGACTTCACCTTGACCAATTATATCAGAAATGACCCTACTTCCAACTAAAATCCCATTCTGAGGGGCGCTGCGGGCTCAGTCGGTTAAGCTTCCGACTTCAGCTAAGGTCATGATCTTGTGGTCCATGGGTTTGAGCCCCCCATCGGTTCTGTGCTGCCAGCTCAGAGCCTGGAGCCTGCTTCGGATTCTGTGTCTTCCTCTCTTTCTCTGACCCTCCCCAGCTCACTCGCTCACTCTCTCTTTCTCAAAAATAAACATTAAAAAAATAAATAAAAAATAAAGTCCCATTTTGAGATGCCCAGGATTACAACCTCGACATATGAATTGGGAGGGGGGGGGAGGGACACAATTCAACACATCACCTTCCCTATGTTTCAACAGTAACATCCCCCAAATACACCCACTCTTCTCTTCCTCTGTGTTTTTTGCTCATGACCTGAAACGCCCCTTCCCTTCCATCCCTTCAAAATCCTACCCATCCTTGAAGGCCTTACTCAAACCACCTCTTCCATGCAGCCTTCCTTCAACCCTCTGGTCATAAATAGTCCCTTTTTCCTCTCTCCTCTCATACATTCTCCCAACAGTGCTCTTCCAAGTTGGCCTCACACTTGATTTAGCTGCATGTGCTGATCCCAAATCAGTCACTTTCCAGCCGGGTGATCTAGGATCTCCCAATTCCCTTGTGATCTGGGCCAGCAGCATCTGTATCACCCTGGGGCCTGTTAGAAACGCAGAGTCTCAGGCCCCACCCCAGACCTGCTGGATCTGAATAATCTGGAATTGGACAAGATTATCAACTGTTTTATATGTACCCCAAAGTATGAGAAGCTCTGTTTTAGCACCAGAAACTTATTTGAGTCTCAGTTCCATCACCTGTAAGATATGGAGATGATAGTACCTGGCTCATAGGGTTTCGGGGGAATAACTGAGAAAATGTATGCACAGTGCTCAACCCAGCGCCTAGAGCAGAATCAGCACAAAGAATGCCAACTACAATCACTATTCGTATTAGCATAAATTCATGAAAGAGCCAAGATCAGGATTCAACAAAGTAACGCACCCAAAGCTCTTAGAACAACCAGGCTGAGTGCTCAGTAAATGACAGCTCTTGTCGCTAATCTTTGTGACCCACCCCTGCCTTCCCGCTCGCCCACCTTGAGGCAGTACCTGCTGCAACATTGTTCATCAGTGTTCATCGAGAGGAGTGCAATGGCCAAGTTCACAGGCCCATATGGAGAGGGACCCCTGGGCCTCATCAGTGCTAATTACATTCACTTGCCAATGCCAAGGCCCTCCTCCCAGGCTGCTGTCACTGAGCCAGCTGCCCTCCACTCGAATCCAAGAGATCTGGACACACAGACACAGTGGTTTCATGTCCAGGGTCCACAGCAGGAGGTGGGGGGCAGGGGGAAAGAAAGAGAAAGAGGGGAGGGGTAGAGAAGGAGCTTGAATGGTCACTGAGGGTGAAATGAGGTTGTACAATGCAATTTTGGAACATGACACGATGCATTCCTGCCAGGAAGGGAAGGGACAGGATCCACTATGTGCTGGGAATGCTCTAACACTTTCACATTCCTGATCTTATTGATGAGGTATAAGAGTCGGGATTTTTATTCCCATTTTGTAGATGAGAAAACTGAGGCACATAAAGGTTAAGGAACTTAGATGAGGTCATCTTGATATAAGGGGGGGCGGGGAACGGAGAGGGGGGAGGAAGACACATAACACCCATCTTGCTTCCCAGTGTTTTTCACAGCAGAACAAAGCCTAGCACAGAGAAGAAGGTGGGTTTGAGGTGGGAGAAATCTTGGAGAGGGTGCCGCTCAGCCTTCCCATTGCCCCTCCCTCTCACAGATGGACACACTGAAGCCTTGTATGAGCAGTGGAAGGAAGCACATATTTCTAGAGCCCTGTGCTGGGCTCACCAAGCCATTCTGCTCCCTATCAGCCGTTATAGGAATTAGGTGGGGTATACATTTTCCAAGAAATCCTATCGCTCCCATTTTACAGATGGGGAAACTGAGGCTGAAAACAGAAGGAGACCTACCAAGGCTTCAGAGCCAGTGAATGGCAGAACCAGATTGACTTTTAACTTGGCCTCATCCTGAAGAACAATATCCACAAAATTGCAGTCATGGGATGCTCATTATTCGCGGTGATGCCCCTAGAAATAAACACCCACTATTAAAATAGAACGTGCTTATTTGTGTACCAATTGAAAGGATCTAATGCTTCACCAGTGGTAGTTGTATCAAGAAAACTCTGGATGTGTATCTGGAAAACTCTGGTACGCACTTAATCGATTCCCCCAACAACCTGTATGTGGTAGGGTTCTCATTTCTCTCAATTTGACAGATGAGGATGTTGACCCAAGGTCACACAGCCAGCAAATTGGGGAACCTGGGACCCCTTGTTAATGATACCCCTCTCCCCACTGCCCTGAAAAACAGTCACCCAATGTCCTATTAACCAGCCCTTCCCTGAGTCCCCAGCAGTGACTCTGCAGCCACGGCTCTGCCAGAATGACCATCAGGGGGGCTGACAGTGGCTCTCTCTTTGCTCAATGCTCTGTATCCTGGCAGCATTTGATGTTGTCATACATGGTCCAGGAACCTTCCCCCCAGCCCCCATCGCAGTGGCTTCTGGGGCAACCCAGAATGGACAGACAAGAAATTGAGAACACGCTTGGAAATCTGTCTTACCCTCATGTAATCAAGGTATCGCAAGGGACCCTCCCAGCAGGGTCAACCTCCTTCTCCTCAAAGGACAGTTGGACTCCTCTTCATATGACTCCCATTTCTGAACCAAATCTTCCTTTCACCACCATGTCAGATTTCTGCAGCCAAGATGGATGTTAGGGATCTTTGGCTGCATGGAACAGAAATCCACACAGGCTCACTTAAGCAAAGAAGAAATTTATTGGGAAGGATTTGGCAAAGCTTACAGATCAAAGGAAGCACTGAAACAAAACAGACCAGCCAGATCGCAAGCAGAACAAGACAGCAAGAATCCAGGCAGCAGGAACCACAGCATAAGCCTAGCCAGGGCTTTTGTGGGTGAGTCATGTTCACCCTGACACTGTCTTCGTGTGACTTCCCTGGAGACTTGAGTTCCAGGAGCCTCCTACTCTCTGTTCTCCTCTTGGCTGGGGGATGGGCAGGACACCTTGATTGACAGTCCCACAGATCCTGTCCATGGTGAAGGAGGAGGACGCTCACAAAAGCAGCATCAGAGCTCTATTATCCTGAAAAGGAGGATGGGGGTTAGGCCAGCAAAACCTAGGTATCCAATGTCATCTGCCACCTTTAGAAGATGCTGAGGGGCCCATCATTTTCACACTTCAGATGATTCTAGGTCCCTGTCAGAGCTGTCACATGAGGAGGGTTCCAGCATGGATGTTCTCAAATACCCAGCTAGACTAAAGGACAGGGGAGAGAAACTCTCTGCGGGGGTGGGGGGGGTGGGGGGGTGTCTTGGCTTCCATGTCTGTCTGCCTCCAGATAACTGTTGAGCCCCTTGGTGGTGACCAGAGGACCAGGGGGGATTCTGAAGTCTCCTACTCACTCATCCTTGATTCTCACTTTCAAAGATGGGCACATGATCCCTCCCTCCTGCGTGCCCTTCTTCGGACGTGGCTTTGCCCCTCCTCCCACCAAGAGACGGAATCTATTTCTCTTGTGCCCTCCAGTCTGAGCCGGCCCTACACCCTGCTGGTGGCAAAGCTGTGTGACACTTACCCATCTACATCTTCAGAAGGCTGGCAGCTTTGGTTTTTGTACCCAGTACCCAGTGCATAGGACATGCTACCTGTTATGGATAGAACTGTGTCCATTCAAAAGGTGTATGTCACCCCATGGTGACTATGTTTGGAGACAGGGCCTTCAAGGAAAAAATTAAGGTTAAGTCATAAGGGTGGGGTCCTAATTCAATAGGACTTATGTCCCTAAAAGAAGAAGAAAAGCCATGTGAGGACACTGCTGGCAGGCAGCCTCACCAGAAACCAGCTCTGCTGCTGCCTTGATCTTGGACTTCCAGCCTCCAAAACTGTGAGGTTTAAACTTGGCTTAAGCCGCCCAGCCTGTGGTATTGTTATGGCAGCCCAAGCCGACTAATGCACTGCTCATTAGTTGGGGGAATCTCTCAAGAATTAACCATGGTCCCTCTCCTCATTCTACATTCTATTCCTTGCAGATCTATCCTAGGACTTAAATGTCACCTGTAACTTGACAACTACCGAATTTATCTTGAATCTGCCCACTTCTCTCCAGCCCCATTGTCATCACCTTAACTCAAGCCAATCTCCTCTCTCAGTACATTAGCCCGGTATTGTTATGATAATGCTGTAAAACAAACACCACCACCCCCAATCTCAGTGGTTTGCCACAACAAATATGCTTTTCTTTCTTAATGTTTATTTATTTTTGAGAGAGAGCGAGTGGGGATGGGGCAGAGAAAGAGAGAGACAGAGAATCTGAAACAAGCTCCAGACTCTGCAGCACAGAGCCTGACGTGGGCTTGAACTCAGGAACAGCAAGATCATGACCTGAGCCAAAGTCAGACACTTAACCAACTGAGCCACTTAAACATATGCTTTTCTTGATGATGGGCTTATAAGTCGTTTGAGACAGTACTTCCTCAGGCTACAGGTCAGGTTCTGGTCTTCTCTGTAGGTCTCCCCATTCTCCGTGGACAGCAGCTACCCAGGACATGCTCTCATGGCCCATGGCAGATGCATAAGAGTGTAAGCCAAACCATGCAAATCGAAACCCCTGCTTATTACACCCACTAATATTCTACTAAAGCAAGTAGTTAAGCCCAAAGATGATGAGGCAGAAAAATATTGTTCCTCTCATAAAAGGGAAGCCATACCGAGGGCCAGGAAGGGAGGCAGAATTGAAGGCAAATAGTATAAACTGCCACTCCAGAGCTTCTATGACAACCTCTATAATGGGTATCGTCCCAAAACCTCTGGAAGAGATATCTTTTAATGGAACATTCTGATTGGGATGCCTAAGTGGCTCAGTCAGTTAAGTATTGACTCTTGATTCCAGTTCAAGTCATGATCTCATGGTTCATGGGATTGAGCTCTGTGTCCAGGCTCCAAGTGCAGGGACGGTTTGGGATTCTCTCTCTCTCTCTCTCTCTCTCTCTCTCTCTGCCCATCCCCTGTTTGCACGGTCTCTCTCAAAAATAATAAATAAACATTTAAAAGAACATTCTGATTGAGCTGTTCCTCGAGCCTCTGATCACGTTCTGATCAATCCTCGAAGCCATTGATGGCTTCCCACTGGTTCTGGGAGAAAGTCCAGATCTTACTGTTGTCCACAAGGTGCTGTGTGATCTGGCATCTTCCCACTTCTTACACCATTCACCCTGACTCACTCTGCTCCAGCCACACGGGTCTTCTAACTCCTTGCACTCATGAAGACACTCCCCCACTCTTGGCCTTTCCAACATCTGTTCCCTGCATCTGGAAATTCATCCCACCTTCCCCCATCTGCCCTCCTGGAAACCCTTCCAGCTCTCCAAGACTCTAAGGAAATGCCATTTCTTCAGGGAGGCCCTCCTGGCCCATCTTCCACCCTGCCACCTTGGATCCCCTCTTAGACATTTTCTAACTTCCTGTGATGGGCTGAGATTCACGTACTGAAGTCCCAACCCCCCAGTACCCCAGTATATTTGCAGAGAGAGTCTTTAAAGAGGTAACTGAGTTAAGATGAGTTCACTAGGGTGGGTCCTATCCAATGATTGCTGGTCTTATAAGAAGAGCAAATTAGGACAAACACACAGAGTGAAGACCACGGGAGGACCAGGGAAAAGACGGCTGTCTGCAAGCCAGGGAGAGCCATCAGAAGATACCACTCCAGTTAGCACCTGAATCTTGGACTTCTAGCCTCCAGAATTGTGACAAAATACATTTCTGTTGTTTAGGCCGCCCAGTCTGTGGTACTTTGTTATGGCAGCCACAGCAAGCGAATACACTTCCGGCACTTTCCTTCCTAGCACGAACCACAATGGTAGTGATGCGTTATTGTATACGTTCTCATGTGCCCACCTTTCCCACTAGACTGTGAGCTGTGCAGCCATACAGGAACCACATTGTCTTCTTATCCCAGGCCTCATCCCCAGTGCCTAGCTTGGTGGCTGACACACAGTAAGCACTCAAAAACTATTTGCATAAATGAATAAACAAATGAGCCTCATCTCAGGAAACAAAGCAGGGGCTTGGAAGATGGTGGCCCTGCAGACCCGCCCTGTGACTCCCCTGCCTCCGCTCTTCTGGTCTCAACGAGCCTCCTGCTCAACCGGTGAGACTTGCGCTTTGATTTACTCCCTGGTGACATCATAGCCATCACCATGGCAACGCCCAGCGATGCCTGTCTGCCAGACAAAGTCGCTTCCATCAGGAAAGGGCAAATGGACACCCAGGGTGGGAAGGAGTCATTTATGAGGTGCAGCGTCAGCCCTCACAGCCCTGCATGGGCAACCGGTGCCTGGTGGGGCTACGGCTGGTGCCACAGCATCTGTGTCCCTGTGGAGGGCAGCCAGGACTGACTTCCCTGCTGTGGGAGAGAGCTCTTTATCTTTGAGACAGGCCAGCCAGCCGGAAGCCAGTGTGTAGGTGGAGGCCAAGTATAGCACAGGCACGTCTGTCTGGCCCACCTGCATCATCTGCCCATAGCCCCTCAAACACCTGTGCAAAGCACTGGCTTCCCGGCTGCACATCACTCTTTCCTTCCTGGCTTCTTACCTTCCCTCCTGCCCCCTGTCCTCCCCACTCCCCCCATTTTCTTGTTCTTTCTTTTTTTTGGGGGGAGGGGGTTGCAAAATCTACTGAGAACCTGCTGTGTGTCAGGCTCTGTCTCAGACAGGAGTGTTCGCCAGGGTTCGAAGGGGTCTCTGCCTCATAGACAAAGGAGTGGAGCTCCCATGCCTGCCCTTTTGGAGGTGCTCTGAGGCTGTGGCTGGAGGGTGGGGGCATCAAAGAGGAGAGACATGGTGCTGGTATCACCAGTGACATCTTGGGATGCATTTCTTACGGGAACAGAGTTGTAAATGGCAGTTGAGTGCAGCTGAAATATTACTACTGATCCTCCAAATATTTAGGGCTCAAATGGGATTCTGAGGGCCAGTCTGGAAATCCAGCCACCATCTTGCCTAGGCAAATGGATTCCAGATTCCAAACTTTTAGACACTACCTTCGTATAAGCTAAGTGCTGTATCTGATGGTCTCCCCTGAGGCCCTCAGACCTCCTTAATCCCCACAAACAAAGGGATCAGAAACCCAGAAGACACCACAACCTTGTCTAGCGCTTACCCCGCAGGTAGGGCTGCTGGGTTGCGAAACAATTTAGTACATAACTGTTAATGCAGGCTTACATCAGGGGGTCCCAGGCTCCCACCCAGCACTCCACTGTCTGGCTGTCTGATCTTGGCCAAGGTGCCCCCTCCCTCAATGAGCCTCACTGTTTTCAGCTGGAAAATGGGGATAATACCCCCTACATTCTGGGATCATTGTGGGGAGTGGTATACAGAGGTCACAGAATACCCACCAGATGTCATAGAATCTTCTTGAGGAAGGGAGAGCCCGCCTTGCAGCCTCCCCGCTGGCAGAAGTGTCGACAGGAAGGGCGAGATGTTGAGAGATGCCTCCTGAGCTGTTGCTGGCAGAAGAGCCGTGACAATCTGCCTCTAGAAAGATCCCAGCAAGCTGCCTGGGCCAGGGGAAATCCAACTGTGATGACGCTGCCCAGACTCTGCAAGATGTTTCCTAATTGTTGATGCTCATGAGGGACAAGCAACCGCTGAGCTCATTTCTTTTCCCACAGATCTGTGGCATCTGCCCCAGCCCTTACCGGAGGTGGAGAAAAGAAGGACTTTCTGGACCTGCTTTCAGGCTGTCGACGTGCAACAAGTCCCTGGGCCCTTCCAGAAATCAGATTTGCTGACTGTTCTCTATGTTGTCACTGATACCTTTGGTGGGAAGAGAACAATACTGGCCTGTGTGCTGTGCTGCTTTTTATCTGTGTAGTTCTAGAACATAGTAAGGCATGGCACACAGTAGGCACTAACAAATGCTTCTTGGATGGACAGGTGGATAGATGGATGGATATATGAAGTCCTGTGAGCCTAAATGAAGATTGCCTCCTTTCTGCCAGAGAATTCTAGGAGCATGTGAAGCTGGGCTGGGGGAGCAGTGGGGCTCAGGCTCTGGGAAAAACTATGAAGACCACAAAAGTAATTCAGCCCCTAATGACCTTGAGACCCAGGCAAACCATTCCTTGTACATACACAAGGCATATTTCATAGAGGAAGGGACTGTGGGCTTGGGGCCAGCCTAGTCCAGCCTCTTCTACTGTAGGTGAGCACTTGGCTCTGTTTCTTCTCCACCACGGGGCATAATGGCACTTCCCTTGCAGGGTTCTTGTAAAGTTTCTGTGGAGATAATGCTAGCTAAGCAATTTGCATGGAGCCTGACACAGATACATATGCATTAAATATGTTAATGCTATTTATGATGTAAATATACCGTGTCAATGTTAATACTGTACAGATACCCAGCAATAATATCATTGTTGAGACAGAGGGACCTCAGGCAAAGAGCAGATATGGGGAGAATAAGAGGTTTACCTTTATTTAGGTGCATTGTTCCCTGATGTCTTCCTTTCCCAGGTGCAATGAGTCCTAGGGAGCCAATGACAACCATCCCCCAAGCCCTGTCCCCGAGAGAGGCAGCTGCCAGATCTGTGATGAGAGAGCCCCGCATTCCAGCCTGAAGGAAGGGAGACACAGAGAATCACGGTGTAGTCCATGGAGAGCATGATCAGACTTGGGGTCTTAAATGGGGCCTTGGCCAGTCATGATGAGGTGGGAAACCACAGAGGCCAGGAGTCCGATTAGGGGCTGGTTGCACCTGTGAAAGAGAGAAAACAAGATAGGGGTGGTGGGGAAGGAAGGCAGGAAACAGATTTGGAAAATAGTCTCAGAATATTGATTGAGCACTTTTCCCACCCCCTCTGATCTCTCCATATCATCTCAGGGCCTTCCCTCTAAACCTTCATTCTGAACCTACCCGATGGCTTCAAAACGGATCTGATCACATCAGCCCCTGATTTACAGCTTTCTGATGACTTCTTATCACCCTTGAGATTAAGGCCAGATTCCTCAGCACAGTCTTCAAGGCCCTGCAGTGTCTGGCCCTCATCTTCTTTTGCATACACACACACACACACACACACACACACACACACACAAACACACACACGCTTTGCAATGCTCTTAGCTCTGCCTCTCCTCTTCCTCCTCCTCCTCCTGCTCCTCCTCCCCTTCCTCTCCTTCTTCCCCTTCCTCCTCCTCTCCCTCCTTCCCTCCCCCCTCCTCCTCCCTTTCTCTTCCTCCTCTTCCCCCTCCTCCTCCCCTGCCTCCTCCTCTCCCTCCTTCCCTCCTCCTCCTCTCCCTCCTGCTCCCCCTCTTCTTCCTCCCCCTCCACTTCCACCCCCCATCCTCTAATGAACACCTCTGCATTTGGATCTCAACTCAAGTAGACTTCCAACTTCCCTGATTAGGTCAAATTCCCCCCATCAGTCAAGCTCCATGGAGTTCCCTTGGTGGCATTCGTCACACTCATTAGTAGCTCCCTCTTCCACTAAAATATAAGCTCTGCAAGGGTCGGTCCTGTGTGTGTTTTCACTCTCTCCCTGAACGCCCCGTGCTTGGCATGTGGGTGTGCCCAACACACGTTGCTTGAGGGAGTGAATGAGCATCCACCATTTGGCAGGCATGGTGCTAGGCACCGTGGGAGACATCAACCATCAGGGACTTTTCTGAAGCAGAGGGGCAGCCCCGAGGAGAGAGATGTCCTTTGGAACTCCTGTCCCTGCATCCCTCTGGCTCCTCATCAGTATTCACAGCACCCGAGCGTCTCGAAGGCCAGCATCCCCTTGGCAACATTGCCACCAGCCTGGCATCATCTGATGCTTATCTGGACCGCACCGGCTGGGCTCAGCCTCAGAGGAGCTGAGACGGATGCTATGGCAACGGCCTAGCTCCTGGGAGGGCCCGGACTGCTCCTGGGGACGGCAAATCAGACTTCTCCAGTCTCTGGAGACTGGGCCCAGGGTCCAACCTCACAGGGACGACCTTGGTGGGAACGCGTCATTGCACTTAATTGCCTCTGAGAGCCCAGGGGAACCATAGACCACTCAGTCCACATGTGGACAGTGACTGTCCCCATGGGGGCGAGTTTCCCAGGTGGGCATGAAGAATCATGATTAAAGAGGTCATGGAAAGTTTCCTTGCAGGTGGGGGATGGGCATGGTACCAAGGGATGGGCCGTTGTCCTGGGTTCAAATCTTGGCTGTGCCTTCTGATTCCCTTCCCCTCTGAGTTCAGCGTCCTCATTTATACACTGGGGATCATAATAGAAACTTTGCAGGGCTATTGTGAGGACCAGATCTGTTAACAAGTGAAAAGTTCCTGCAACCTGGAAAATACACGCAAAATCATAGCTGTTTTTATTAAATGTGTATATATATACATATATATGCTTATATATGTATATATATGTTTATATATGTGTGTGAGTGTGTGTGTATATATATATATATATATGTTTAAGTTTACTTATGTATTTTGAGACAGAGAGTGCAAGCAGGGGAAGGGCACAGAGAGGGAGAGAGAGAGAATCCCAAGCAGGCTCTGCATCATCAGCATAGAGCCCAATGCAGGGATTGAAGTGATGAACTGAGAGATCACAAACCTGAGCTGAAATCAAGAGTCAGACACCCAACCGACTGAGCCACCCAGGTGCCCCAATCATAGCTGTTTTTATCAGCAGCGCGGCAGGTAATGTAGAGAGGGCGACATGACGACGTGTGATATGTTCCTATGTGGATACTTAATAAACTGGATGGCAGCCTGTTGAGAGTGATTTACCAAAGTTTTGGTTCTGCTACAAGGGCAGAGTCCAAGTCAGGGTCAGAGTCAGGGGCGGCTCAGCCCATACCACGCCCTTGGCCTACCTGATCTCGTCTGTCTACACAACCCACCTGTGAGGCAGGTATCATTGTCCCTGCTCTCAGGGGAGGCTTTCCAGGTCCACAGAGCCCAGGTAACTGCAATTATGCAAGGTCCATCAGGAAATGAATTCATACGTTCTCACAAATACAAGTGAGAAGGGACAGCACTAGCTGTTAGACTACATGCTGCGGAAGACCACGGTGGCCGCCTTTGCCTGACAACCACAGGCCCCAGCCTCTCCCCTAACTCCTTCCCACCCCAAACAGAAATGCTCCTTGCTAAGGAGGAGAGTTGTATGATTGCAGCTGCTTGGATGGACCATGGTCCTGGCTCGACTCTGAGCATCTCTGCCAGCGTGGGTGGTTCCCTCTGATTCCATAGTGGGGCTTCGGGAACCAGAGTGGACAAGCACTCACCCTGGGCATGAATGGGCATCCGGGAGTCAAGTAGGCAAATGGACATCCGTTGGTTCTTAGGCTCCATCAAACCCTTTTTTCACCTTGACAATGAAGGCTCAGCACGGGCCAGCAACTCTCCACCGGAAGCCAGTGAAGGTTATGCTTTTTGCTCATGTTACATCTGCCATGTAATGTCTGCCAAGTGAGGGGAACAAAGAACAAGTTGTGAGAGACGGTTCTGGGCATGCCTCTTCCCCAGCACAAAAGTCATGTGGCTTCAAGGAGGCCTTCTGCTTCTGTGAGAGCCAACTCTGGAACCGTGGCTGAGCCTGACTCCCTGTTGGAGGACGCAAGGCAGTGCAGACACGCTTACTGAATCCAAATACGGTTTCATTCATCAGTGAGAGCAAAGGGCCCCAGTGGAGGCGAGTAACCAGGAGCGAGTGTCCTAACATGAATACACAGACGCACAGGCTCGGGGCTCCACCAAGTGTCGCCAGAAGTCCTGGGGGAAGTTGCCCACCACATGCCTGCAAACACGGCCATGCTAGGCCACATTGTGTTGCCTGAGAGGGCTGTGGGTACAGTTTTTTTGTTTTTTTTTTTTTTACCTATGCTAGAGTGCTGTAGTCCAGGGCTCTCTGGGCTGAAGCCTCAAGATGCCAGAATGGCCCCTTTCTCTCTCCATCCTCACTGTATTGGAACCAGGCTGGGGACCACGAGGAGCAGGGAGGATTTGTTCATGCAATGACTATTTATTGAGCTTCTGTGTGCCAGGTGCCGTGCTAAGTTCTGGAGGTGCCCCGGGGAACAGACGTGATGTGGTGTTCATTCTCTGAGGAGCGAGTGGTCTGCAGGGGGAAACGACAAACACACAAATGAACAGAGACATTTCAAGTTGTGGGAAGAGCTGCTAAGGAAATAAACACGATGCTGTTCACTTAGATAAACTGAGGAGGGTCTGCCTTGGGATCGGTAGTCAAGGAGGACCTCTCTGAAGAGGTTACATTTATGGCGAGCGTCTAAGACAGTCTTGCTCAAAGGGAGAGGTGGAGCACTGCCCTCAGAGGGAGCAGCGTGGTGGGGAGGACCTGAGGGCTGGGCGTGAGGAACTGAAAGGAGAGGAAATGGCTGGAACACACACACATGGGACAAGGAGGCTGGGTCTGGTCATGCAAGGCCAGGGTGAGGAGTTTGGATTTTGAGTGTGATGTCATTCCCAAAGTGTCTTAAGCAGGGCAGGGATGTGATGTGATTTATGTTTTTAAAAGTCACTCTGTGTAAGGGCGCCTGGGTGGCTCTGTCAGTTAAGCATCTGACTCTTGATTTCGGCTCAGGTCATGATCTCATGCTTCATGGGTTCGAGCCCCGCATCAGGCTCCACACAGACAGCTCGGAATCCACTTGAGATTCTCTCTCTCTCTCCCTCTCTCCCTCTCTCTCTGCCCCTACCCTGCTCTCACTCTCGCTCTCTCTCTCTCTCTCTCTCAAAAATAAAGAAATGGACTTAAAAATACATATATTAAAAAAATAAAAATAAAATAATAAAAGTCACTCTGTGGGGAAAACAAGAGGGAAACAGAGCGGTGGGAGGATGCTGCAGAGTCTGGGGTTGGTGGAGGGGGTGCTGGGGGCCAGGTGATGGATCTAAGAGGTAGTTTGGAGGGAAAATCAACGATGCCCATTGATGGATTAACAACAGGTATCGCGAATTTTTTTTATATAGATAGAATACATGTATAGTCATCATTCCAATGCCTTTCTCAAGCAGGAAGTGCTCCAGACCACACTTTACAAGTTTTTCCCCCTCTGGCTCTGGACACTGGCACCCAAATCTTCCTGCAGTCAGTCCTCCTGCCCCACGCAGGGCTTGTGGTCACCTCAGTGGCCTGCATTAGCTTCAGCTCAGCCGGAGCTCCATGCCACCCGAATGAATATGTATAAATTCGTATACACTACAGTGAGCAAGAAATCAGGCATTGCAGACCATTTCTAAGCTGTGCTTAGGAGAAACTGAGGCCCAGGGAGGTTAAGAGACTTACTTACCCAAGAGAGATCCTTAGAGAATTTGCTTTGATAAATAGCTGCGAATTCATTTATTCAATAAACCCATCGAGCTTCTATTATCTATCATGGGCACTGGTGGTTTATTAACTGTCACATGCCCAGCACTCAGCCAGCCTCTGGAATTAGGAAGACAAATCGGATAAAGTCCCCTAGCCTTGCAAAGCTTGGAGTTTTGTGGGTGATAGGGAGGGATGTTTGAGGGAAAGATGGTAAGGACATCTCCAAAGGAAAGGACCAGAATGCAGTGAGTCAAGGACAGTAGCAAAGACACACACAAACAGCCTACAGAAAAGCAAAGGCAAACGGTGTATAAATCCACTGAACACATATCTGATATGGAGCATGTACCAGATACTTCCAAAGGGCTTGGAAATACCTGTTCTTAAATGTCTTCCTCACAAGTGTGCTTAGCCCATTCACTTGGACCACACATGAAGGCAGGCTAAGGTAAGGGTCCTCCCTGGCTCATCAGAATGGTCCCGGATTCCATATTGGCTCTGAGACTATTGTTCTATGCATATGAAGCTGCCTTTGCTTCTGGGTGGCCCTGTGTACCATAAGCTCCTTGAAGAAAGAGATCATGACCTTGGATTCCTTTGCATCTTTGTCTTTCCATCTTCAACGATGACTTAAATGCTTACTATGTACTGGGTTGTAGATGCTGGAGTTATAGGACAGTGAAAATGGCAGGCATGGCCCGTGCTGCCATGGAATTCACAGCGAATGCTCAGCCAATTCTCAGCCCACAGAGGGTCCCATTGCATGGTGCTAATTGTCATCTAGAGCTTAATGACTCCCGAGTGTTATCTTCGGCTCAGTATCATCTGAGCTCCAAACTCATATCCAACTATGAACGCTCCCTGGATACTTGATTTGCCATAAACTCATTATGTCCAGGTTTCTAGATCCTCACCCATGCCACCTCCAACCTGGTCCTCCCCACCCATCTACCTGCACAAGCCCATAGCATAGGAAGTACCCTCGGTTCTTGTCTTTCGCATACCACCCCCCCTCAAGCTATCCACTGCTCTCCATCACCACCATCTTCTGTTACTTTTAGTTCCATGATAGCTTCCCCCTTGACCTTCTCCCAGCTTACCCCGCTCCAATCCATTCGCTACACAGTGGCCGGGATGACCTCATCAATTGGAAGCAGAATCCGATTTCCCCCAGTTTATCATCTTGCTGGGACTGTCCATTGCTCTCAGGGTAAAATTCCTACTCCACAGGGACAGGCACTGCTCCCATCACTCCCCCACCGCCCACGTGGGCCGCTCTCACTTTGTTCCAGCCAGCCTGGTCCCCTTCCCTTCCTGGGGTAACCCTCCCCGACTTTGCACCTGCTGCTCCTCTACTCCTCCACCACCCCATTCTCTAAACAGCTGGCTGTCTCCTCACCCTTCACGCTTCAGCTCAGACGTCACTTGCTCAGAGAAGCCTCCCCTGACTTCCGTATCTAACGTCCCATCCCTCACCCTAGTGACTCTGGGCCATGCCACTCAAATTGTCCCCTTTCGGGCATTTATCAAATCTTGAATGTTCTCCTGAATGGAGAATGTAGGATTCGTGATGGCAGGGGTAGCGTCCATGTTCATCACTGGGGTCCCGCACGTCTAGCAGAGGAGACACAGCAAACGTTTGTTGAATTGAAACAAACCCAACAACAACAGGAAAAGCTTCCCAGAGTGTTGTGAGAATTATGTGCCACAGTGTGTGGGAGAGAAAGAGAGAGAGAAAGAGAGAGAGAGAAAGCGCCTGGCACAGTGCCAGGCTCATTGTAGGCCCTCAATGCACAAAGTGTCCCAGGCTGGCTTGCAGATTGCAGAGCCTAGAAACACATTATCCTCTTTTCCCAGACAAAGCCTGAAGAGACGAGAGGGCAAGAAACAGAAGGAAGTACTCCAGACCACATTTGAAGGAATTTATTCTCCTTTGTTCTCCTCCTTTCCTTCTTTGCAATGTGTCTATGTTTCAAAAGCCAAAGATCACGGAACAAGATTGGTAGCTTCAGAGATTCGGCCCTTCTTTGTCCCCTGAGCAAATCTTTGCCTCCTTCCAATTTCTGTGGAGCAGCCAGCCACCTGTTCCGAGACGCCAGCATCTGTCCCAGCCCCCGCCTCTCCCTGCAGCACCGAGTTGCACTGGACCCCTGGCCAGGGCGGCTGTGTTCCTGCCCCCGGGACAGCTTTGAAGCCAGGAGCTGTCGCTGCCTGTTTGTTTGTACTGAAGGCACCACGTATGGTAACAGATCATGAATAAGAAACAGGAGCCTGATTGCAGAGCAGCTCTCTCCCGCCAGCATTGACCCCTGCCAGCAGCCATCTGCAAACTCCAGGCAGCCCACCTTCTGGAGAGGCAGCAGGGTGCAGGGCACAGGCAGTGGAGGTGGCTCAGCGAGCAGGGCCTGAGCCCCTCCACATGCCAGCAACCGTGGCCGGGTCTGGGTTCGGGCCCTGGCTGTGCCACCAAGCCAGGAGACTTGAGTAAGTCCCTTAACTCTTCTGATTGTCAGTTTCCTCATCTGTAAAGTGGGTATAATAATAATTCCAAATGGGTACCCAGGATTTATATTTTTGATAAAGGTCGCTTCCATTACGGGTTTCATTTTGTTTCACTTGTTTGGTTGTTCAAACAATATTTCCTGATGGCCTACCCTGTGCCAGGCCCCATGCCGGGTGTGGCATATATGGCTGTCCAAAGAGAAGGAGCCTTCATTGTAGTCGGGGAGAAAGACATACGTCAAGTGATCCCATGGTGAAATGTTCAGTTGCAGCGGTGACAAGAGCCACAAAGTCTACCAAGGACAGGTCCTCGGGGCAAGGAGAGCCTGTGATTGGGGAATTCGACCTCGAGCATCCCATGAGGAAGTGATCCTTGAGCTGCCATCTGATGAAGCACAGGTGTTAAGAGAGGCGGGAAGAATGTTCTGGAGAAAGGGAACAGTTAGGACAAAACCCTGAGTCAGAAGGTAGCTCAGGGACCACGACGGTCTACGAGGAATACGGTGCCTCCGGAGGACACAGAGCGGAAACGAGGTGGAAGAAGTCAGCAGGGACCAGATCTGCGGGGGTTCCTTGTTGGCCGAGGTACAGAGGAATTGTGTCTTTATCCTGAGAGCAATGGGAAGCATTTACGGGCCTAACCAGGGTTTCACGAGATCGGGTTTGATGCTCTGCAGCGTTCACTCTGGCAGCTGCTTGGAGAACAGACTGGAAGGGCTTGAGGAGAAGCAGGGGCCGGAGGCTATGGCAGTGCCCTGCAGGGGATGACGGTGACTTGGAAGGGTGGTGGAGCAGGGCTGGAGAGAACGTCCAGTCGCTGGCAGTGCAGCGGGAAGGAGGGGGTTGCCATTCACCAGGGGGAGACAGGAATTACCACCCCCGCTCTGGAGAGAAGAGAATCAAGCCTCAGAAAGGGGAAGCAGTCCCCGCAAATGGCAAGTGATAGGACCTGGCTCCCGACTCAGGGGTGCAGTCCCCAGGAGACCAGTGTCAGGTATCGTTATGTAGGTGAGCCCTGGGTGGCTGGGTGAAGACTGGTTCCTGAGGCCAGGGCTGGCCTCTTCCCTGAGGCTCATGCTGCCCCGGGTGATGAGGGCAGCTTCTGGGCTGACCGGCCCTGTCCTCAGCCAAGGCCCAAGGGTGCCAGCAGCGGGCAGGAGGGGACCAAAGCTTGAGGACCAGTTGGAGACAGGACCTGGAAGGGGTGGAGAAGAAAGTTTTGGGCGCACACAGACCTGGTGCAAATCCTGCCTTTGCTCCCTTTTAGCCATAAGCCCCCACGTCCTGCCAGTAGCTTCCTGGAGTCTAACCGGGACTGCAAGCCCTTACAACCCAGGCTGGGTTCAATGAGGCCTCCAGCATCCCCTTCTTGAGACTGAGCTGCCCTATCCCTCCAAGGATGTCCTTGGGGGGTACGAGGCAGACTGTCGGGGTGGTGAGCATCAGCGATCCCTTCCCTGCAGCGGGACATCAGGGCAGAGACGGCGGGAGTGGTCTGCTCGGTGGGGAGGATGATTTTATCACGGCCATCGTTCTAACTTACCACTGAGCGATGATAAAGCACGGACTGATTGTAGTCTATGTGAGGGTTTTTAAGCTCTCCACAGACAATGCAATTTCTCTTGCTAGACTCGGAGCAGATGGCTCCCACTGCCCTGGCCCCTCAACGTCCCTCCCAGCTTCCTCCCTGCTGGGGAGGACAGGGGCAGCTTGCCGAGAGTGTCTTGGGACAGTCTTTGGGTGATGCGGTCATGTTCATTCATTCACTTACTCAACCAATCTTTATGAAGCCCCGCTAGGAGTCCGGATCAGCGTTAGATGCTATAAATACAGGTGTGTTAGACATGATACTGCTCTTGAGCGATGCTCATTTATCCATGCCCTCATTCACTTATTCATCCAACATGGTGTTAGTTGAGCACCTACTGTATGCTGGGCTCTGCATCGGGTGTGGGATAGTGCGGCCCCTTGGCCAGGCGATCTATCTGAGATGGTTAGGCTTTCTCAGGGGGCTGGTGCTTCAGCTCCGCGGGACAAATGGAAGATAGCTAGATGGAAATGGGGAACAGAGGGATTAACACGGGTTAAACTCCAGAGGTTTGAAACAACCCAAGGTTCGAAGAACCACAAGTAGTTCTATGTGGCTAGGGGAAGGGTCCGTATGGGGGACTGGGCAGGAGCCGGGCCAGAGAGAGGGCAGGGGCAATATCAGAAAGGGCCTTGGATGCCAAGCTAAGAAGGGGACTTTTTACCGAAAGCCACGGAGAGACATTGAAAAGGTTTAGGCTTGGTTGAGAAAGGGGTAATAAGTAGAGACAAGCATCATCAGGTGTTACAAAGATCTGGTGGCAGCATGGGGATAGGAAGCCGTGAGGAGGCTGGAACCGAGGCTGGGGGTGGAGACGAGGCAGGTGCTCAGAAGACATCGGGAAGCTGAAATCCACAAGAGGTGGCTTGTCGCTTAGCCATTGCCAGAAAATGCTGCTGACCAGACCACTCCAAACCCCATGACTTACAACAACAATCATTTATTCTGGATCAGCTAAGAGTTGGCTGATCTCAGCTGGGCTTGACTGGGGAATTTTGGTCCTGCTCTGTGTGTCCCTTGCCCCCCTCCTAGGGCCAGTGCACCAATCTGGGCATGTTCTTCTCATGGCAACGAGGGCAGAGGCACAAGAGAGCAAGCCCAATCAGGTGAGCACTTTCCAAGCCTTTAGTTACGTCATCTCCTTCAACATCCCATTGGTTAAGTCATGGGCCCAAAGCCAAGGTGAAGGGGCGGGGCTATATCCACCTTTTTAGAGGAAGAACTGCCAAATCACATGGCACAGAGCAGAGATACGCAGGCACGGAGCAGTAATGGGCTGGAATGATCTCACTATTTCCTGCAGGCAGATGAGGGGCTGGGAGGGGTGGCAAAGAAAGGAAGGGGGGGTCATGAGTGTTGCTAAGAACGTGGTACATGTCAGCCCCCTGCCTCCAAAGCTGGGACCTGGTCCGTCTGGCACCCCACAGCTAGACAACGGCTGCATCCAGCCCCTTAGGGAATTAAGCCTAAGGCAGGGCTCTGCTCTGATGCGCTGTGTGCGCAGCCTGACCACCCGGCCCCGGGCGTTCTGGGGAAAGAGCCAAACCCCTGCCCTTTACCCCCCAGCCAGACCTTCCCTGATCTGTCAGCCGTGCCCTGGGTCCCCAGCTTGTGTCACTGGGGGACTAGCTTTCCCGTCTCACCCAGACTGTGTTGATTACACACCCCAGAGGCTTGTTTTCCTCTGTGTGGGCAGAAACAGTCTCACGGCAGCTTCCAATCCTGCAAACAGAGGGCTGGGTGGGAAAAGAGGTGTGTGTATGTGTGGACGGGAGGAAGCTACTGCTTCCGTTCTCACTGGGATCCTTGGTCCCCGTCTACACATACCTCCTCCTTGCCTGCTGCCCCTCCAGACCATCCACCTGACTTCTCCAACCGCACAAGAAATGGGAAGGAGATTTAATCTCCCCTGAGGGCAACCCTGCAGCCCAGCTGGCCCAACAGGGTGACCTAGGGGATATCACCTCCCCTTTCTGCAACTGAGTTTTTGCACCTGTGAAACAGTAACATCGGTCTAGGGGACACTCAATGCTTACCTGAACACTCATGTGATGTTAAGTGCCATCCTGTCTTAAGTGCTTGGCAAATATTAACTCATTTAATTATCATGATGACACTTCAAGTCTCCCAATGTTACAGAGGGGTCACTGAGGCACAGAAGGGTTAAGTGATTTCCCCCCAGGACACACAGCCAGGGAATGAGAGAGTCAGGGCTTGAACCCAGCAGTTCAGTGCCAGAGTACACATTTAACCACCTGATAACACGGCCAGTTGCTTTCCTCTCCTCTCCGAATTTCTAGAAGGACTGGCCTCTTGGGGTCATGCTAGTCCCATGCCTTTATTACCTTCTGAGTTCCTTTTGCGGGTTGAATTGTGTCCCCCAAAATGATATGCTCAAGTCCTAGCCCCTGATATGTGGACATGACCTTCCTGGGGAGAGGGTCTTTGCAGATGTAATCAGGCTGAGTTGAGAACGGGCCCTAATCAGTGGTGGATGTCTTTGTAAGAGAAAGGAGAGGGGAATTTGGAGACAGGCACACCAAGACACAGAGACACACAGGGAAGACGTCCGAGGGAGACAGAGGCACAGCCCAGTCATAAAGTGTAGGGAGGCAAAGAATGGCCAGGAGCCACCGGGGTGCAGACGACAGGGAAGGCTCCTTCCCTAAGCCTTCAGAGGGAGCAAGGCCCTGCAGACACTTGATCTTGGATGTCTAGCCTCCGGAACTGTGAGAGGATAAATGTCTCTTCTTTTAATTTTGTGGTCGTCTGTCACAGCAGCCCTGGGAACCCGAGACACTGAGTAAGGAAATCTTGGGGCTTTAAGCAGAGGCAGCTCTGGAAAACACCTCCAAGCAGGCAGGCTTCTCGACCCAGCCAGTTCTTGTCTCAGATCCTCTGTCTCCAGCCACCTCGTGTTTCTCCTTACGGCCTTATCGCCATGCACCCAGGCTGACCTTGAATCCCGAAGAATTTGGGTCCTAGAACTCCGGTGTGGGGTGGCTGAGTAGAAAGGATGAGTCTGGAAATGGCCTGGATAGGGGGGCAGAGATCTTGAACTTCATGGGGCTGAGAACCGGGCTTTGGGGAAGGCTTGGAATTCTAAATGGCTGTGTCCCTTAAGCCCTAGTTCTTGACCTGCAGGTGACTCCAGGTGCCAGGTGACAGTGCCCTGTCAGCCTCCGTCTCCCACCCCTCCAGAGCACGGCTGATTCTGCCTGCCACCTGGGTGACTCATTAAGGCATTCGATAAGACAATGCAGGGGGAAAGGCTTCAGGGGACCTGCCGAGTGGCCTGGAAGTTGGTTGTGAACCCCTGTGCCCATTTCCCACTTGGCCAAGTTCCTGGAACCTGTGTCCCGCTCCTCAGCACCCTCTCCAAGCACTGGACCCAAAGCCTGGCTCACTGGGTGAACGTAAGTACTGAACTCAACTCTGCCACGTATCCGGGTTCGTCCTCCAAAGGACAGAGGCAGCGCGCCGTTCCCCAAACACCATCTTCTACTGTCTTCGGTGCTATGACACCCCAGCAGACATTCAGAGGCAAACCAGGCTAAACAACCAGGTCGGAAAAGTTCTGCTCAGGCTCGCTCCCTCCCCTCTCCGCCCCTCCACTCCCTCTGCCCAGCACTAGCCTCCCAGATCCCTCCCTCCAGACTCTTCTCCAAAATTCTCCTGCTGGGGCCTCCCTTTCAGCTGGCTGACACCTGCCATGATGGCAAAGACCTGGGGTTTCAGGTAGACATTTAACGGAAGTCTGGGGGAACTTCAGGCTCCAGGGAATCCTGAGATGTGACTCTCTAATGGTGGAATCATCGGTTCTCAGGCTTCTAAGATCACATGTCTTGGACCTCACATGACATCTCTGCTTCGTTCACACCTTTTTTACCCCTCTGCCCACTGTCCCCGCCCCACCCTCAGACTCCGCCCTCCTCAGGCAGAGAGTCCAGAAAGGGGATAGGTTTTCTGCCCTGGATGTAGCCCCTGATACGTGGTGAGGGAGGCAGGGTGGAGAGATGGGGTCAGACAGACCTGGACTTGAATTTTGGGTCTTCCACTTGCTGTGTGGCCTTAGGCAAGTTACTTCACCTCTCTGGGCTTGTTTTTGAAATGAGGAACATAGCACCCACCTCCCTGTGTTTGGCACAGAGCAGGCGAGCATGACTTTCTTCCAGGCCTTGCCTGCAGTGCCTGGCACACGGTGACTGCTTGAAAAGGCCAACAAGGTGTACTGGAAAATTCCCAGGTGCCGGAATCTGACAGGTGTGAGCTTGAATCCTTTCTCCTCTCCTCCTACCACATGTCCTTGGACAAGTCGCTCCACTTCTCTGAAGTGCAGTTTCTCTCTTCACTCTGGGATTAAGCCCCTCTTCTCAGGTTCTCATAAGGACCCCACAAGATGTGCGAGCGGATGACTGTTAGCTCTGTTCTGTACCCCCGAGGCATCTACCCTCTCAGCTTAGGACTCCTCAACTCTAGACCCCAAATTAGGTTTCACGGACCCACCTGGCAGGCCTCTTGCCTTCCAGATCTACCTGTCCTTGATGATGACAATCTCTGGGTCTCTGGGTGGTCCAACTTTGTACCCTAGAGGCCAGACCTCCAGTCTGATGACTCCTGGAGCTGTGCCTAAAAGCCTAACAATTTCCCTTGTGACTTTGGCTTGACCAAGGGCAGGAGGTGATGGCTTGGGGACGCTAAGACGGGACAGGCATGGCCAAAGTTCTTAGCAGATGACTCACCCATGGTCCATGACCACAGTCACCAGAGCCATCTGCTTGGTGGCATCATGTCCCCGGGAGGCAATGGACCTCCAGCTTATGTCATCGGGCACTAGAATGGACTTGCGGGGGGACAAGAGCCAGCTCTGCTCTGGTCCCAGCGACAGGGGCCCCGGGGCCATGGCAGGCCCAGCACAGGGCTGAATGGCCCGAGGCAGCCTTATTCCCCCAGGGAGGGGCTGCCCAAGCCTGTTATCACTGGCCAGGCCCTTCACATCAGTCCCAGCAGGAATTAGCAGAGGCTGCTAAGTGGCCTTCTGCTTCCTCCAGTGCTCCAGAGAAGGGGGGAGGGAAGGGGTGGGGGGGTGAGCAGCACCAGCGGTGTGAGCAGGGGGTGATTGTCATGGTTACGCTCTGACAAAACAAATGGTTCTCTGCTTCCCGCAGGCCACCTAAACAGCTATCGCGATGTGGGCATCCATCAGGCCAGCTGCCAGGGCGGCGGGCACTGGGCTTGGGCACCGGAGCCCAGCCCCGGGCACCCCCTCCAGCAGCTCTGGGTGCAGGCACGCAGCCTCAGGGGCAGCGGACCGAGGGAGTATTTGCCCAGACACGTGTTGCTTCTGGGGCAGGTAAGGGTGGGTGGATGAGGGGCCGCAGGGGGGCTGTCCTGAGTGTGCGGCCAGGGTGTGTTCGCGGAATTCAGGTGCCCCTGTGTGCCAGTGGCCGCGTGAGTGTGTGTGTCTGTGTGCATCAGGATGTGTACGTCGTGCGTTTGCACAAGGGGAGGGGGCAGAGGAAGATGAGGCCGGGATGTTCCAGCATTAGGAGTGAGAGGCAACACTACCACATGTTGCTGCTGGAGTCCTCCCCCCTCCCGTCCCTCTCTCCCTCCCGCTCCCTCCCTCTCTCTCTCTCCCCACTCCTTTCCCCTCTCTCCCTCTCTCTGGAGCTCTCGGTCTGTTCCTCTCTTTCTTCTGGGTGTGATTCTCTCAGCATCTCCTCCTCCCTGTGTCTCTCTCCCCTCCGTCTCTGCCTCCCTTCCCCCACCCCCCACCCATCCCAGCCACCTGTTTCCCCGTCTCTGGGTCCCCGTCATCTCTAGTCTGTCCTCCGGAGCCCTGGGGCTGCCAGGAGCTCCGCAGACTGTCCATCCCTGGCTGCCTGGCTCGTGCCTGCTGCCCTCCAGGTGCCCGGCGTGTGACTGTCCCCAAAACCACTGGCCAAGTGCAGCGTGTGTGCCCCCCGACCCCTACTCCTGCCTGGTAAGTGGGGCTCCAGGACGGAGAAGGGGTCCTCCAGCGGTGGGAGGTGGGTGGGCGCAGGGGGGGACCTGGCCCCGAGTGCAGCATTGGTGTCAGCTAACATGTCAAGTCCCGCTGGAAGCCGTCATTACGTCTCCTGCAGCCGCAACAGTTCAGTCCGATGCGATGCTCCCTCCGCTCCCTCCGCACCGCGCAGCAGAGGAAATTTGACGGAGGCTTGGTGGGGTGGAAGCCAGAACCTTCCCCTCCTCTCCCCCAACCAAAAGCAACAGGCACCTTCCTGTCTCTGCTCCTATGCCTCTTTCTTTCTTTTCTTTCTTTGCCTTTCTTTCTTTCTTTCTTTCTTTCTTTCTTTCTTTTCTTTCTTTTTCTTTTTTTCTTTCTTTCTTTCCTCTTTCTTTCCTTCCTTCTTTCTTTTTTCTTTCTTTCTTTCTTTCTCTTTTTTCCTTTCTTTCTTTCCTTCTTTCTTTCTTTCTTTCTTTCTTTCTTTTTCTTTCTTTCTTTCTTCCTAGTAGTCTTCAGCAGAGACAGAGCATTCTTCCTCTCCTCCTCAGCTGGCATAGAACCCTGTTCCCTGGGTTCATCTGTCTGAGCCCAGGCAGGTCCCAGGGAACTAGGCAGAGGCACCGAGGAGGTCGGATGAACTCCCGCCTCCTGCACAGTGGAGGCAGAGGGCACGGACACTCCCTTGGTTAGCTGGGCTGGGGGTCACTGAGCACGTGTGCGTGTGGTGTGTGGGATGTATGTTGAGAAGTGTATGGGGCATGTGCAGGCAGGGGTGTGTCCCTGGAGGGTAGTGATACGTATAGAGTGAGCTCCATAAGTTGGTGGTTGTGGGGGGGGAGGGGCAGTGGTGCATGTATAAATGTGATTACGTGTTTAAGGGTACTTGTGAGGGATGCCCTGTGCCTGCAGGGATTTAAGAGTGTGGGGCACATGTGTGCACACACACACGTGCACATGTGCACATGTACAGATGATTGTGGATTGAACTTGACCCAGAGGTTGCTGGGCAGGACCCCTGAGGCCTGATGCAGTTCCCTTGTCACCCAGCCTTGGTCAGAGTCCCCCTCGTGGGGAGTGCTGTTTTCCATCCAACCCCACACAGGTGGTGATCCAGGGCCTAAGGTGAGGTGGGCAGTGTTCCTGATGGGTGGACCGCAGACCCGACTGCTTTTCAGACATGAGACGGGCCAAGGTTTCCAGCCTGGGTGGGTAGGTGACTAGGGATCTGTGGCCTCGCAGAAAACAGCATGAGGACCAAACTCAAATCCAGGTCAGACTAAGCTCTCAGAAGAGATTTCAGCCATTGGCCATTGGTTTGCAGCTCGGTTGAATGGGCTGTTGGTAAAGTCATCCTGGCCCAGAGGGAAGAAGCAACACTCTGTGCCTGGTGTCCCTCACTGCACACCGTTCTGAGTGGGCACCTGCACCAGCCCCCTGGTGCAGTCCCTCTTCCTCATGGACAAACAATGCTGACTCTGGTTCTGCGGGAGGCCAGCCCTACAGGGAAAAAGCACAGCCCTGGAGGAGTGGGGACAGTGGAAGAGGCACCCAGGGGCTCCAGATCAGCAGCTCCTCCAGGACCCTGGCCTCAGGCTCCTGCTCAAGTTCAAGCTGTCCTTTCTGCTGCATAAGTGGATCCCTTCTAGCACCTCCTGGCCAAGTCCCTCCACCTACATGGCCTCGATAACGAAAGGCCAAGCCAACCTAGATTTCCCATATCCTCACCGGCGTCCCCAGCCCAGCCAGACTGGAGAGGGGCTTGGGCAATGCCACGCAGAGGGTCATCATAAACAAGAAGTCCACAGACTTCCTTTCGGTCATTGGGAACAGTCCAGTGGGCTCAGGGAATGAAGTGTGGCTCTAGGTCACCAGGGATGAACAAATCCTCTCATCTCATTTAACCTCCTTTAAGAAAATGTGGCCACTGGGCACTCCCTCATGAAAACCCTGGCCAGTGCTCTCAGGGGGCGCTCACCGAGAAGCATGGCTGGTGCACGAAGCCCTCTGGGAGAGGGGATTGGGATCAGGGGTGCTCAGTGTGGGGCTAAGAAGGCTTCCTGGAGAAAGCGGTGCTGGGGTGAGGACTTGGAGAAAGCAGTGGGGGGAGATACGGATATATGGATGGACAGAGAAGAGTGCGGGAGGCTTTATATGGGCCGGAGGTATGAGTACATGTAGGAAGGGGCAGGAGGTCATGGCCGATGGTCAGTCAGTTTGAACGAACAGACAAACTCAAGCGGAAAGAGGGAAAAGCATGGCCATCATCCAGGCGCTGGATGCCCACTTTCTGCCAGGTTCTGTGCTGAGTATCGGGCCCCTGTCCTCAAGGAGCTTGTAGTCTCTAGTGGGGAGAATGACATTTATCAACCAGCCATGATTATGTAAAATAGTTCCCAGGAGAGGGGCACTTGGACTTGAGGCCTCCTTGAGCATGCCAAGAGGAGAATGCAAGGGAGTTTCTCTGGGCCTGAGAGGTAGAGAAGGGGCCAGGATGCAGAGTCACACTTGTGGGTCGTCTGCTCATACGCTGGAGCAGGACAGGGGAAAACCACTTTGGGACAGAAGGCCTGAGGCGGGCCCTTAAGGAATGTTTGCCTCCATGCTGGTTACTTGCCTTATGGAAGGATGAATCTGCGAAAGAGACAGAGAAGGAGAAGCCGGAGGGAGGGAACAGTACCTCGTGTCTTCCCCGCCTTGTGTTTTCCCCTTGCCGGGGACCTTACCCCTGGTATTTTATTCAGTCCCCATTTTGCAGCTGATGAAGCTGAGTCTTGGAGAGCTCCAAGTGCTAGGTTTAAGGTCACCTAGCAAATGCAGAACCATTTCACCAGGAATGAAGCAAAGGATGGTCCTGAGCTCGTGCTACCCGCCTGGTGCCAGGGCAGAAACAGAATAAGAAAGGCCTCTTTGCCATCCTCTTGGAAGAGATGTTAGGACCATCCATGGAGCAGGAGGATTAGAGCAGGATATGGCTGAGGGGGTCAGCGGAGGGAGCCTCACAGCCAGCTAAAGGGATTCGGAGGAGGTGGGACGTGAAAGGGCCCAGAGACAAGAAACTGGTAGATGGGCCAATGGGGTGGCTCAGTCGGTTAGGCAGCCGACTTCGGCTCAGGTCATGATCTCGTGGTCCGTGAGTTCGAGCCCCGCGTCGGGCTCTGTGCTGACAGCTCAGAGCCTGGAGTCTGTTTCAGATTCTGTGTCTCCCTCTCTCTCTGCCCCTCCCCCGTTCGTGCTCTGTCTCTCTCTGTCTCAAAAATAAAAATAAATGTTAAAAAAAAATTAAAAGAAAAAAAAAGATGGGCCAGTGGTGCTCTGGGTGGAGGGAAGTGCATAAACAAGGACACGGAGTTGGGTTCACAGAGGTCTGGGGAGGAACAAACGTGCTGCTTTTCCAGGAACATAGGGTAAGAGGGGAGGTGTAAGATAGGATCAGGCAGAAGTGGGTAAGGGGGTGACCGTTAAGGAGGCTGAGTTTGGCATGAAAGAGTAGGGCTTTAGCCAAAGCTATTGGCAGTCCTGGAGTAGGAAGAACTGGTCAGATGGGGACCCCAGGAAGACAAACTGATGAACCTGAGGAGATAAAATTTCACCTCATGAATCCTCACTGGAATCGGGGGGATCACAGTCCTCTGTTTAAAACTCTTTGCTAGATGATGAGCTTTGAATGTTCTTGAGTCCCAGGTGGTCTTAATACAAAGCTCTTCTCCCTCTTCCTGTAACCATGCTGGGAATCACACTACTGGGTCCAGGACAAGAAGTGGTTCCTTCTACAGGTGCCACTCTGGAGACAGTGAAGGATGCAAGGTGAGGCTAGGCAGCTGAGGTGGATGCTCCCAACACAGCCTAGAAAGGAACCATGGGTGAGAGAGGCTGGAGGACAGGGGATGAGTCCGCCTCATTGGCCATGTATTCCCTGTTCCTTCTTCAGATCCCATACAGGGGTCTGAGTCATCATTATCTGAGACCTACAGATGTGAGGTTGTAGGTTTAAAAAAGAGTACCCTGATAGAAGAACGTTAATGAAATGACCACTTAAAAAGTAGTCCCTGCCTGAAATCTCTCCTTCCACAATGCCAACATCCATCCCTGGCCATCACTTAATACTGGTGTCCATCAGGTTCTTTTTGGGTTTGGGGTGGTGTCAGCATCAGCAACTGAACACACAATGCCAAAGGATTGCAAAGTGGAACTGAGGTCTTATGAAGGTTGTAGGATTTAATGAACCAAGAAAGGTTCTCCTCTCTTCTCATCTCACACAAAGCCACAGACAAACGAGAACCCAGCAGAGGTAGACTAGAAAATAAGAGAAGGGGAAACTGGCAACAATGAGTTCATGGTTAGAAAACTTGAATGGTCGCTCTGTGATGGAGAAATGTGAAATAAGAAAATGTCATATCATGCTAGCATATGATTTTGCACAAAAAATTTATCTCCCCACCTCTGCCGCCGCCCAATCAATACTTGATTTGTTCTTCATTCATTGGAAGGTTTAGCACATGGCTGTAATTATAATCTCATTTTGGTCCAATATAAGATTCTATTTTCATATTTTTAGTTTTACTTTTCAAAATAAAATCCCAGTTGAAACTTTTTTTTCACTCACAATTTCATATGAAATTTTGGTCCCTGTCTTCAGTGGATTCACTGGAGTGGTCTCTTTCTGGTCCAATTATTGGGCAAATATGGAGGTCATTCATTTGTTTTTTCAGCATTAATGAGCACCTGCTGATGGCCAGACACTCTGCTAAGTACTAGGGATATAACTGTCAACAAAACATACAAAAATCTCTGCCTTCATGGAGATTATATTATAGTGGACCCACTGGGCAATCCCCCCTCCCCCATCTCTTACTCCCTTCCCAATATTGTGGTTTCTGTCTCTGGACCATCGTCTTTGCTCAGAGACCCAAACATTTATGGCTCTACTTGCCAAGTTAGATTGTGCTGCAGTAAAAAGCAGCAACGTTTTCATTCTTGCTCCTGCTGCACATCAAAGTGGGTCATGCATATTGTCACATAATATAGTCACTCTTATGTCCAGGATAACAGAGGCTCCTTGTAGACATGTGTCCCCATGATCACAGTGGCAGGGGAAAAGATATGGCCAAGTACGCAGCAGCTTTGAAAGCTTCCTCCTGGGAATTGACACACCTCCCTTCCACTCAGTTCATTGGTCCTAACAAGACACACAGCCATACCTTCTAGAAGACAGCCTACCAAGTGCCCAGAGAACTGGAAAAGTCTGCCCAACAATGTGAAGATCACATGTGGGCTTCTTCAGAGAGGAGCATCATAGCCTTTATGAGAATGCAAACAGAAAATGGGGGGAAGAAGAAGAGTTATCTTGGGTTGAATCCCTTTGGGTATCTTAGCCCCCAGCCCTGGCCACTGAATACCTCACGGCCAGTGGACTCATCTTCTGCCAACCCTGAAGCCCAGCCTAGCAAAGCAGGTGGAGAGCCTTCATAGTGTCTCAGTCAGCTCAGGCTGCTTTACCAAGGGTACCCTAGAATGCGTAGCTCAAACAGCAATTTACTTCTCACAGTTCTGGAGGCCAGAAGTCTGAGATCAGGATGCCAGCATGGTTGGCTCCCTGGTAAGGGCCCTCTTCCTGGTTTACAGACAGCTGTGCTGTGTCCTCACATGGTGAGAAAGAGAGAGTTCTGGCTTCTTCCTCTTTTCATCTAATTCCATCAAGGGGTTCCACACTCATGACCTCATCCACATCTAATTACCTTCCAAATGCCTTATCTCCAAATACCGTCACACTGGGGATTAGGGCTTTGAATTTGCGGGGACACAGACCTTCAGCCCATAGCATAGAGAAAGCTCTGCCATAGGAGCTCCAATTCCCCTGTGTTACTTCCCCCTCTGAGCCTCAGTCCCTGATCCTTAAAATGGGTATAATAATCTTTATTTTGCCCCAACTCACAGAGCTCCAATTTAATTCACAGATGTGAAAGTATATTATAAATCACTCCATATAAGGCTCGATGCTCATTATTCATACTCTTATGGAACAATGGTAGATTTAAAAGCGTAAATTGGTCAGAGACTAGAACGCCCTCACTACTGTAAACTCCATCATTTTCTTTTTAAAAAATTTTTTAATGTTTATTTTTGAGAGAGAGAGAGAGTGGGGGACAGGCAGAGAGAGAGGGAGACACAGACTCCAAAGCAGGCTCCAGGCTCTGAGCTGTCAGCATAGAGCCTGACGCAGGGCTTGAACTCACGGACCGTGAGATCATGACCTGAGCTGAAGTCGGATGCTTAACCGACTGAGCCCCCATCATTTTCAATTCTTTGAACCTTGAAGGGTTTTCTAAGAGATTCTTCAAGAGCCTGTCGGGAGGTCTGACCTTGACCCGGTTTGCCCCTCACCCCATCTTCCCCCGCAAGGCCAAAGCTGCCCACTCACCTTCAAGATCCAGCCCTGTCTTCCTCACACGGCTCCAGGCCAGCCATGATACGTACCTGTGCAGACACAGGAAGCATTTACTCTGGGCCGGGCACTGGGCTCAGTGTTTCACACGCATTGCTTCACTGCCTCATGACAGCACTCGAAAGCAGACCTGCTACTGTGCCCTTTTCACAGATCAGAAAACTGAGGCTCAGAGACATGAGGAAACCTGTCCTTGTCACTCAGAGGTACGAGTCAGAGCCTGGCTTTGAGCCTAACTGTTGAGACTCTAGAGCCTGAGCTCTTGACCTTCAGGCTGGCTGACCGAGGTGGGGGGCTCTGCTGCTGGCCTCCTCTCCCTGCTTTCTCGTCCCCAGCTGGGTTAATCTCTGGTACTGACAACCCACTTTGTACCTGGCACTCTGAGAGGGCTTTTCCTTTGCCCCTGAACGTGAGGAATATTGTTAGGACGGACTCCATAATGGCACAGTGAGAGACACAGAGGCGCCAGAAAGAGACTGCCAGACTTCCTGTCCCAGACCTGTTACTTACTAGCTTTGTGACCTTGGGCCAGTTTCTTAGCTCCCCTTGTGTTCACCCAGATCATCTGCAGAAAAAAAAAAAAGAAAGAAAGAAAGAAAGAAAAAAAAGAAGTGCTACAGGCTCATGAGGAATCAGTGTGCTAATCCACATAAACTGCTTAGCGCAGTGCCTGATTCAGGGACAGTTTGTGATAAGTGTCGGGAGCCTCTAAATCCTATCTCCTTAAGCCTGGTTGGCAGTGGGGACTCTGTATCCTGGACCCAGCTCCTTCCACCGCCTCCCCACTCCCTATTAGCCTTCCACTGGCTCCTCACCACCTGGAGCCCTCCCAGGAAAAGGGACACAGCAAACCTTCCAGAGTCTCTCCCGCACTGTCCGCCTCCCCGTCCCCCTGAGACCCATTTGGAGGCCTCTGTGCGCATCCGCTGTGTTGTTTGCCTGTTAGCTCAGATGATTTCCCAGCGGGAGATGCCTCAAATATGCCGACTCTGTAGGAGGAGGGCATGATGCGGATCCGACATTGCTGCTCGAAGCCTGGGGAAGGAGCCCCAGAAGGGTGGGAGCCAGTGTGGCGTGGAACCTGGCCACTTGGTGCCGAAGATGACAGCCTCTAGAATAGCAAGCAGGCTCTCAGGCGCCTCCAGGAGGCGCCACCTCCTCTCAGGTGCCAAGGCCCAGGATCTGACTGGGAGGCTGCAGAACGACACAGTTAAGAACCCACGTTCTGGAACCGGAAGGCTTGGGTTCAAATCCGGACTGTGCCGCTAGCGTGCTGTGTGACCTTGAGATTCCCTTAACCTCTCTGGGCCTTGGTTTCCTCTCCTATAAAGTGAAGAGTCCAAATCCCAGCTCCACCGCTTAGGAGAGTAGCACTTGGGCAGGGGATGTAAGCACTCTGGGCCTCAGTTTCATCATCTGCAAAATGGGAATAACGGTCATGCCTACTTCACAGGGTCGTCCTGAGGGTTCCCTGAGCTAACGCATGTAAAGCATTTAGAATAACGCCTGGTGGATATTAATTGCTCTGTACGTATTAGCTGTTATTATTTTTAAAGACTTCTTTCATGTGCTGGGGAATAGAACAAGGAGCAAGACAGCTTGGTTCCCTACCGCTGGGCAAGTGGGGCAAAGACAGACACTAAGCCAGCCACCCACCCATCTTTGTGTCCCACTAGGTGTACTGTGTGTGGGGCCCAAGCGACGGATGCTGGCAGCATGTGTGATTGCAGGGTCCCGGTCCGGGGCCCATATGGAGTGGTTGGCAGAACGGGCACCTGGGCCTGGGGACCCTGTCTCGGCCCACACAGCCTCCCCGTGCCATCTGAGGGGACAGCGTGAGTGCGGTAACCTCGCAGCATGGCCCAGGACCTCAGAGGAAGTTAAGGCCGTGAATATATTCTTCAGGCAACACCCAGGCCGGGTGGTGCAGAAAAGGGGGGTCCCTGGGGTGGCCGGGTGGCATGTCTGGGGTCTATCGATGGCCATGACCACCAAGGAGACATACGAAACACACAGGTGCCCAGATGCAGTCTGAGCTGGTGGGAGAGTAAGACCAGGAAGGAATCCCAGAGAGGAAAGGAAAAGAAAGCCATCCCCAACATGTACCGAGGGGAAGCCCTGGGGTGAGCCCTCTACATGCAGTGTCTCACTTGTAATCCTTGCTGGAGCCCTGGGAGATAAATCGCCACGGTACATGCCCATTACACAGAGGGCAATACTGAGTTTCTGTGGGAAAGACTTGGAAAGGAAGAGGCAAGGCAGGTTCCAGAAGCAGGAAGTAGGTTCCCAGGCTGTCATTCCACCCTTAGAAGTGTCTGGGGGAGGCACGGTCCAAGGGTGCCTCTTCAACTTCCTAGGAGCCCCCAGTGCCAGACAGCAGTTCTAGAAAGGAAATGCCTGGGGGGTGGATTCTAAAATGGCCCTTTCCCGGCGCGGTTGTTCCGTGAGCCCCTTAGCAACAGGGAGGCATGGAGAAGGCCAAGGCCACAACTGTTCGGTTAGCACCTTTCATGGGCCGCAGGGATGCTGGTTGCTCAGCACAGGGGGCTCGCCTTGCACGTGCGGCCCTGGAAAGATGGGCAGAAACCGAATCCGTGTACACGGAGTCCAGTTTTCCCGGCGGTGTGGTGGCTCGTGTCTGAACGGCCCTCCGTGGGCAGAGACTCCAGGGCTGGAGCCTCACGGGGCCCCCGGAAAACGGGCATCCGGCACCTGTTCACAAGTATTCCCACCGTCACCTTAATGGTACACAACAAAGACTCTTTTCAGAAACCCGACAGCCCTCATGGAGGGCTTGGGGGACACGCAGTTTTTGGCTTAGTTATGTCTATTTCTCCCTCCTGCAGCAGGCACGGTCGCAGCCTCTTAGCCGGAAGCCTCTGCAGCCGTGGGCGGCTTGGGCCTCAGCCACCTGCAGGGCTGACTGCCCTGGACATCCGGACTGGCGGGACTCCAGGTCTCCCGGCAGGGCAGGAACACCAAGCACTGAGAGGCCGGGGTGCCCTCTGTCCTGATTAGCCCCGACTCCCCACCCCAACGGGAGACCACGGCTGGCTCTGGGATGGAATCCTACAGGCTTTGGGTTGAAATAGAGGGATTTCTCTCACTGTTAGCTGCTTTAAATGAACCCGTGGCCGAGGCCTATTCCCACCCCTGATACACTCTATCCTATTTATTTATTCATTCATTCATTATTTTTCATTCATTATTCACTCATTCATTCATTCATTGGGTAGATAGAGCACACGCCATCCATCCATTCAGGCCATCGCTGAGCACCCACTGTGGGCCAGACGGTGGGGGAGATAGTCCTTGCCTCCAGTGCCAGGAGCTGGCAGCCTCCTGGCTGGGGTGGGTGGCGGGTGGGGGGGGGGGTGGGGGGCAGTTCAGGACCATAGGTGTGGGCCCAAGGGGGGAGATGTAGAGAAGGAGACCAGCCTGTGAGAACCCCAGAATTCTAGAAGCTTAGGACAATCAGCGGGGCCTGAGAACCCATCGACTCTGCCCCAGCTTTGAAGGGAATACTGGGGCTCATCTGTGTGTGGGGCGGTCCTTGGAGGACAGGCTCCCAGCAGGGGCATGAATGCATAGACTTCCTAGACAGTTGGTGACAGGAAATACGATGAGGACCCCCAGCCCAAGGTGAGTGGGCAGGGTGGCAAGGCCAGAACTGCTTGGTGGGTTCACAGTCTGTGCCTGGCCCAGGCCTGGCTGAGACCACGGAGCTGGGAAGCCCCGACCCCGTGGACACAATCTGGGGGCACCTGACCAGGGGGAAGGGGAGAGGTCTCCAGAACGGCCTTCCAGGTGGAGAAAGAAGGCCTGCCATGCTGTCTCTGGAACAATATGAGCTAGGGAAGAAAGGGAACAGGGCACGTTCTGGCTCCAAGGTCACAACCAGAGGTGGGCGCTTGGGCCGGGACCCGGGGATCTTCCCAGCTGTGCGAGCTTGATGCCTGTGCAAGCTCACCCAGTCCAGGAAGGGGGCCTTGCAAGGAGACTCTATGGAAAAAAGGCCTGGAAGAGAAGCCTCCAGCCTCCTCAGGACCCACCAGCTTCCTGCCCACCACTCATAGACATCGTCTCCTTTATCCATCCAGTTTCTAAGGAGGTGGGCACCATCATGGTCCCATTTTATAGATGCAAAAGCTAAGGCACAAAGAGGTTAAGTAAGGGGCTCAAGGTCACACGATATATAAGCGGCAGAGCCCAGCTGAGTAACTGGCCCCAGGCCACCAGGGAGTGGCCATCTCGGACACTAACCCAGGCAATGCTCTGGATCCTAGGACCCGGCTGCTACCCCACAAGCAACCCCCACTTTCCAATCCCTTTCTGGCAAGTGAGCGGGAGGCCCCTCTCCTGTACCCCAGGACCCTGATGCAGGCGTTCCCCAGCCTGTCATGATGACTGAAGACAAGCAGGGACCCCGCACTCTCTTCTCCCAGTTCCTTTCCCTGCACATGTCCCCACATCACATGTAAACCAACTCACGCCACCTGCTGCAGGTTCTTGATGGCCCAGAGTGTTCTCAGCCTAGAACGCTGCATGCCAGGTGATTCCGGGACGACTGGGGCCCAGACCACAGCCTCCCCAGAGGCATCTTCTGGGGCCCGCAGCTGGGGCGGGGGGCTGGTATGCAGGGGCCTGCTGAGCTCATGGTGGTCAGGATCACGGCAGCAGCTTGAGAGGCATCACAGCCAGGGGAAGCCCGGTGTTCTGAAGCCCGGTCCCCCAGGCTCCTGGTGCTCCCTCCTCCTCACCCTCCCTCCCTCGCCAGCCTCTCCTGTGCTCAGCATGGACTGGGAAGCAACTGGGGAAGAAAAGGACAGGCATTGGCCGGTGGAAGGCTGCTTGACCACCCACCCAGCCTGACCGCTCACCAACATGCTTCCAGACTTCCCCTCTGCACCTCCTTCCCCTCACCCATAAAGTGAGGGTGGGTGTGAGCTTTAGCGAGGATTACAAAGCACTAGAACCCGGTAGCCCCATTTAGAGGCCCTCCTCTGAACTGAGCCCTGTGCAGGAAGCTAGGACACAGGCAGAGAAGGAGGTGCACCCTGTTCGTACAGCACTTGGGGTCAACAAGCATTACCGACGAGCAGTTCTGGTCCGTCCAGATGAGAGATGTGTCAGACAAGTGCTCAGAGGCCGTGGAGGCACTGAGAAGGGCGTGTCTGATGGGCCAGGATGTTGGGGTGGGGGGCTTCAGAGAGGAGGTGACAGTGAAACAGGGCTTTGAATGCTGAACAGCACTTTGAAAGGTGAAAAGAAAGCAACCATCATTCCGGGGAAAGGCCCAAGGGTGAGAAAGAACCTGGCCGGTTCAGGGCACAGTGAGAAGGTTGGCGTGGTTGAGACACAGTGATGGAGAACTCGGCAGGAGGTGACACTGGACAGAGATGGGGACCCAAATGGGGAAGAGCCCTGGGCGCAAGGCTAAGAGTTTGACCTGCCCTATCAGACGAGAGCAATGGGGAGCCATTAAGCCCAGGGGAAAAGAAGGCTGGTGTGTATGTGTGTGTGTGTGTGTGTGTGTGTGTGTGCACCCGAGGTGACAGAGTGAACTGGAAGGGAGGGTAGAGATGGTCCAGGGCAGAATAAGGAAGCAGCAGCAGTAGAAATGGAGGGGAGAGGAGGCTGGCAAGAGACGCATGGAGAGAGATGGCCCAGCCCAGGAGAAAGTGAAGCAGGAGGCAGTGCAGCCGCAAGGCTAAGCGCATGGCTCTGCAGTCCTTCTGCCTGGGTTCAGCTCTCAGCCCCCTTACCTTCTGGCTGTGTGGCCTTGGACAGTCTACCTCGCCTCTCTGAGATTGGTGTTTTCATCTATAAAATGGGGATACTAAGCGTATACCTACCGCTGAGGGCTGTTGCCAAATTTTATAGAAAAAGTCCATGGAGTGATGTTTCATTCATTCAAAAACAAATATATTTATTGAACATCTACGATACCCAGGCATTATTCTCTTGGTCGTGGATGCAGCAGTGAACGGACTGAAACAAAACCCTCGCCCTCATTGGGGATTACACCCTGGAGAGCTGGGGAGACATGTCGAACGAGACTATTAATAAGAAGAATATACAGTATGGTGATAAGTGCTAAGGAGAACACAAGGAAAAGAGGGCTCAGACGTGCCAAGATTTGGAGGTTTTTAGAACAACCTATGTGGCTGCCTGTGTGGTTTTGGAGATGGGGCACACATGGGTGGTATGTCAAGCTCAAGGTGTGGGAGTGGAAGTCACCAGCTGAGCTGGAGCAGAAGCAAAGGTTACTGAGGTGCAGGGGTCAGGAGATAAAAGGGCTGGGAGATGCACCACACCTGTGGATGCTAAAGTCACCTGGTTGATGGCAGGGTTTGGGGAGCAGAGGAAGATGGGAGCCAGGTGCCAAGTGTTTGCTAAAAGAAGGGAGAGATCAGGACCTTGGGAATGGCAAGCAATGGTCGGGTACGGAGTCAAAAGGCAACAGTGACCCCAACCACCACCACGGAGAAGGGGTTTTATAGGCAGAAGCAAAATGGTGGTTTTGGAGCAGCGGCTGAGGCCAAGGAGGCCACTGTCCCACCCTTGACACTGAGGGGTGACAAGGAGTAGGCAGTCCTTCCTGTCTAGGGCTGCAGGGGAAGCAAGGTCCTTGGCCAAGGACTCTGAGAAAATCCCAGGAGAGCCCCAGAATACAGGGGGCCTGCTGGATCCAGAGTGGTAGCCGCAGAAGGCACTGTGGTGGGCTTGAGGGATGGGAGGTGGCCAGAGGCTGGCTCAGGGACACAGGATAGCAGCATCCACTATGGACCGATGGGCGAGCTCCAAGATGGCGGGACCTTGGTGCCACCAACGAGGGTGTATCTGGGGCCCTGATACAAACACTGAGATGAGAGTCTAATGGATTTAGCATCAATATCTTCTCTGAGGTGCTGCTCTGGGCCCGGTGGTCAGAAGACATCTCTCCCTCAGCTGGGAGAGCTGAGGAACCCCGAAATGGCCAGCCTGACATTATGACTACATGTTGATTGATCCATTCAACAAATATTTATTCACCACCTACCATTGGTGCAAGCACTATTCAAGACACTTGGGATATATCAGTGAGAAAAACAGACCCCAATCCTTGCCTTTGTGCAGGGAAAGTAGATTATAAGCAGCAAACGTAATGCATAGATTGTATTACATCATATTATAGTGGTGCATGCTACGGGAAATATAAATGAAACGTAGGTTGAGGGATTGAACTTGAAGACGGACGAACAGGTCGCCAGTCTAAGGGTAAGCTTCCACGAACAAGTCCCCTTTGAGCAAAGACTTGAAAGAGCGAAGGAACGAGCCACAGGAATGTCTAAGGGAAAGCATTCCTGGGTATGGAACAGCCATTGCAAAAGAGCACAGCCAGGAGAAGAGCTGGAAGGATGTCATGTCTTCAATGGGAAGAAGGAAGCAGGCCTGGGGGGCCTGGAGGCATGCAGGGAGCCGTCAAGAGGGCTGTGCCATCAAGTCACGTGACTGGATCACGGCTTCAAGGCATCACTCTGTCTGCTCCACTGGGGATAGACTGTTGGACTACAAGAAGGTGGCAGCAGGGGAAGGTGACAAGAAGGGGTCGGATTGTGAGTCTGTTGGCTTGCAGCTTTATTTAATATGTGTCTCTCCCATTAATTTATGTCTCACACCTGGCTTGTCTCCCACGGTCTCCTCGGCACCTGGGTGATCACTGAAATTTCGTGTCCTTGGGAAGCAGCCGACGTTCATTCATTCATTTCCCTGCGTAAATATTTATTGAGCACCTAGTATGTGCCAGGCATGGTACTGGGTACTTTTCATACATTACTCAATGTAATCTTCATGGTGCTGGTGAGGTGCCAGCCAGGGGCCCCTCTGCAATTTCGATGTTCGACAGATCTCCCCTCCACAAGATTCTAAGCTCCTTTTTTTTCACAATTGTAATTATTTTTTATTTTGTTTTTTCCCTAATATAATTTATCATCAAGTTTAGCTAACATACGGTGTATACAGTGTGCTCTTGGCTTCGGGAGTAGATTCCACTTGTTGGGACGAGCCCTGGGTGTTGTATCGTAAGTGCTGAATCGTGGGAATCTAAGCTCCTTAAGGACAGAGCTGTGTCTCATGTGCCCCCAGTGGCTAATTCGGGGCCTTGAATACAACAAGTGCTTATTAATGCTGGATGAATTCATGAAAAATATGCATTGTTTAGGCCCCAAGGAATCTCAAGTTCTCTCTTCCTGAGAAGAGAAGGTATTGATATTGTTAAAGGGGTGAGTTCTGAGTGAGTCTGCCCCCTGTTATCACCATCACTGTCATCCAAGCCTCCCTTCCAGGGCAAGGTGCCCCGGGACGGGCACCAGGGACTGTGTGGGAAGATGCCCTTGGCCAAACTCCACCCCAGGATGGACTGAAGCTGAAGTCCAAATATTCTGGCCAGGAGGGAACCGGGCTGAGGAGGAGGAGGGAGGGAGTGTGGGTGGCAGCTGAGACGGCTCAGGAAATGAACTCCGCCACCTTGTTCTACCCCTGGGAGTGGTGAGGCTTTGCTCAGGCCACCAGGATAGAGAACATTCCTGAGAGAGGGTGGCTGGGGATCAAGCAGCTCCCTCCTGGCTCCTTATCTGCCTCCTGCCGTCAGTCAGCCTGCCTCGATAAGGCAGGGCTGAGAGGCGTCTGGGCCGGAACCACAAGAGAGAACATAATTATAAAGACGCTGCTGCTGGGCAGAGAGGGCAGGAGCCCCGGAGGAGCCACGCAGGGCCATGAGGAAGGCTTGCAGGGGAAGAGTTCGCTTCCTTGGGAAAAGGCAGCGCAGTAGCACGCGCATCGATCGGGCTTTGCTTGGCTCGCGCTCCACAGGGAGGAAAACCTGCCTTGAACTTGACCTCAAATTTGTATTCCCCACCCTTTGACTTTGCTTCCCTGCCGGAGTCCAGCTCCTGCAGGACCAGGGGTTCCCGAAGGATGAACGGCGTCGGCGAAAAAGTGAAAATAAAATAAAACAAAAATAAAAGTGGACACAGACCACAGCAGTGTGTTGGACTGGCCGCTTTATCGTGGCAAACGTGGCATTATATTTGCTAGCAATTTCCTTGTAGCGTGCGTCATCTATGTTTTCTGGGCTTTACCTAATTCTAAAATGTTCCTGTGTGTAATCACCCTTTAAGGAATAACATGGTTATTTTCTCATAACGCTCCCTCCTGCCCTTTGCTTATTGATTAATTTCTTACATTATTTTCACGACGTATCTACGTTTATCTATAATCTATAAAGCATTTGCTTTGCTGTTTTCATGAAAGGTCATCTATCTCTCAACATCTCAAGTGGGACAGTTACAGGGACATGACCTCTTAGTTGTTTCCCTGAACCACTTGTGGTTTGAGGAAAAAGAGTGTTCGCCTCAGTCTGAGGTGCCAGGAGGGGGCCAAGAGGGCCTTAGGAACCCACGCCTTAGGCATTCTCAGAGAGACCATGCACCTAGGAACTTATGAACCATTCTGCACCTTAACCAACTAGGTTCAATCATCATCTGGAATGCCTCCTGGGGGCCAAGTGGGCCTAGGGGTTGGAGTAACTTGTGCCCATAGATAACACTCCTTTGTTGCCAGAGTGGGACTTTCAACTCCATTTGTCTCTCCTTGGCTGGGAGATATATGGGGCTATCCTTCCTTTAGGTAGAGGAGTCTTTATAGGGGGTGGCAAGGGTTAAATGTAGGGCCGTGCAATTTCCTTGCAGAACCTTATTTTCTTTCCCCAATAGTTCTTTTCCCAGGGGGCCTGTCGAGGGCAATTCCCCAACAGACAATTACCCAGGTTCTTTTATTTAAGGCCAAATTACATAAAAGCGGGAGGACAAGAAGCTTCACTGTCAGCGGGCCACCGTGCAGTCCCGATCCGTCCACCGCCCGGTCCCTGCCGTCAGGCTGGTTGGAGAGCTCGGCTTCTGGCACTTCCCGTTCCCACCCCACCCTTCAAGCCCAGGGATTACCCAGGAGGGTCCTGGGAGCCCAGTAGATAATGGACACATCATTGCCCCGTGAAGTGCTCTGTCCTTCGCGATGGAGTGACGACAGTCATCCGTTCTCATATCGGTTTAATCAGCACTGAGGGTACAATAGGAAGCACAAAGAGACACGGCCTATCCCTCCAGGAGCACACACTGTAAATGGGATGACAGACAGCAACAAAATAACGTCACACAACAAAATGTATCCCTGCAAATGGATACATTTGCTCTCAGGGAAAGAGACTTGTCTCTGCGGAGGCAGACGAATGAAGGACGCTGGGCACAGGTGGTGTCACTTCCCTGTGGGGCAACCCTCCGCTGACACTGAAGGACAAGAAGGAGGTGACTAGTTTTTTTTTTTTATGTTTATTTATTTTTGAGAGAGAGAGAGAGCACAAGCGGGAGAGGGGCAGAGAGAGAGGGAGACACAATTCCAAGCAGGCTCCAGGCTCCAAGCCCAAGGCGGGGCTCGAACCCACAGACCACAAGACCTTGACCCGAGCCGAAGTCAGAGGCTTAACTGACTGAGCCACCCAAGTGCCCCAGGAGGTTACTAGTTTAAAGTGGGTGGTGGGGTGAACCTTCCAGGGGGTGAACAGCAGAACAAAGGTGGGAGGTCACAGGATACCTCTGAGGAATGGACTGGAAGCCTGGGAGAGTCCCAAAGGCTGGGTGCAGACGTGGTGACTGACCAGCGGGAGAGGTCTGCAGGGCCAGACTGCACAGGCCCTAGGCGGGCCTAAGGGTTTCCGTCTCTGCCCCAGGAGCAGGGTGGTGGGGGAAAGAGACCAAACCAACTGGTGCTTTGCTATGGGGGCGTGGCCACTGAGTAGAGAAATGGCTGGAGGGAGCGGTGACAGTAGATTCAAGAGGCCAATGGGGCACCTCGGTCCAGACAGACGCGGTGGTGGCTGGAATGAGGGTGCAGGTGTCAGGGAGGCGAAGGCACGATGGATGCCACCGCTTTTCCAGAGGTAAATCACAAGCCTTGGCCATGGCCTGGGGATGGGGGGGTGCTGAAAAAGAGGTGCCAGGAATCACTCCCAGGCTTTTGACCTGCACACCTGGAGGGAGGGTGGCCCCTTTCACCTGAGTCTCTTTTGGGGGTGCTCCTCACTCCCCTCACAACCCTGGGCTGCTGGTGGTGGGCAGATTCATTTCAGACGCCCCCCTGAAATCAGAGAAGGGGGGATGCGGTGAGCGATTTCAGTTCCCTCATGCTGCACAGGAAGCAGCCTCAGCTCAGAGATTATGGGACTGACATAGGGATGGGGTCAGAGCCCAAGGCCCCGGACTCCCATCCAGAGTTAGGGGAGCACCATCTGCCGGGGAGGATTCCAGCTTGGCCGTGAGCCTGCTTGGACTCAAGGCCTGATTGTGCCCCATCTCGCTGAGTAAGACCAAGCGGGTCACCTGTCTTCAGGCCTCAGTTTCCCTGCTGTGACATGGAGGGAAATGAAATTCCCACTTCTCTCAGGGGTGCTTGAGAGATAGCAGGGGTCACCACCCGGGAAGCGTGTGGGGAACATGGAGAGGATAGTGTGCTGGCCGCCTGTGGGGGCTGAAGTGGAGAACTGGTTTGGGAAGGGGTGGGGGTGGGGTTTCCCCACTTCCTGTCCTTCCTGTCTCTTTCTTGCAGGGTCTGAAGGCTGAGTAGCCAGCGGGATGCCTGGGCTGCTGAACCAGCTCACAGGGGCAGCCCTGCCCCTCACCGCCTCCGATGTCACCTCCTTCGTCAGTGGCTACGCGCTGGGGCTGACGGCCTCTCTCACCTATGGCAACCTGGAAGCCCAGCCCTTTCAAGGTGAGGACCCCTGTTATGGCTGCCCCAGGGCCACCCTGCTCTCAACGTTTTTTCCTCATTTTGACACACACAAGCCAATGGACGTAGGGCAAGTCATGTAACTTCTCTGAGTCTGTTTCCCCATTTGAGAAATAAGAATGGCATTTCTGCCCCCAGAGGCCTCAGAGCCAGTAGCAAATCAGGTCGGGCTTTGGGCTCAGCCCCCACCAGCTGTCCCAGGACTGCCTGTGTCCCACATGGGCATGCCCACCCACATCAAATGGCCAGACCCAACTTTCTCAGGGAGCCCCACAGCAGGAGAGTCGTCAAGACTCCATGCAAACCCAGGAGCTCCCACTCTTAGGCGTGGCTCACCCTGGTCATCTGTTTAGGAAAATCTCCAGAGGGTGACAAAACAGAACTTGCTGGGGACCCAGGAGACTAAACAACGGGCCAATGTCAGGATGGTCCTTTGGCATGCCACGTGTGGGAAGAACCAGCCTCTGCCCATTTCGTAGATGAGGAAACTGAGGCTCAGAGGGATGGGAGCCGGGGTAGGCTCACCATCAGCCAGGCATTGCGCCGCCCTGGTGTTCGTGGCCATGTTAAATGAGATATAACCTTGATCCCTCTACTGAATCAGAATCTGCCTTTTAACAAGACCCCCAGGGTGACTCATGTGCTCTTAGAGTCTGGGAGGCACTAAGGTCTAAACACACGGGGCACACACTCTGGGGCACATAACTCAATAAATGGTGGCTACTTTTTCCATTTGCATGACAACCTCATGAGTTTGGCTCTACTGAGCCCATTTTACAGATGGGGCTGGGAGGCTTAGAGAAGCTAAGTGTCTTATCCAAAATCACCAGGCGAAGAGAGGTGGTAGGGACTGGATTAGAACCTTAGTTCTAAGGTTCTTCTTCCTCCAGTGTCCCAGCATGCAGAATAGGTCACATAAAAATCCAGATTTCCACTGTGTCTTGAAAACTCAAAAGCCCTGGCCACATGGGTCTCATGTGCCTGCACAGTCAGCTGGGACAGGGAGCAGATGTCCCTTTTCCAGTCGCCCCACTGTTCCCACAGTTCCTCTGCTGCACTTGCCTGCGTGGCTCCAGAGCCACAAGGTCCCAGCCAGAGTCCTCTGGCACCCTCTCTGTGACAGTGAGAACCAACCATCGATCTGGCAGGTCAAAGGCTTGGGTGCCCTCCGTGATGCTGATGCAGGGTGGGGCTGGGACCCTCCGTGATGCTGGGCCCTTCCCTGGCAGGCCTCTTTGTGTACCCACTGGATGAATACACCACAGTGATCGGCTTTGAGGCGGTCATTGCCGACCGTGTCGTGACAGTACAGATCAAGGACAAAGCCAAGATGGATAGCAGCCACTTTGATGGCACCCGCATCCGAGCCACAAATGTCACAGGTGAGGAGGACGGAAGGGCCGTGGCAGGGCCTGGGTCTGGCTGGGGTCTCAAGCAGTCTGAAAGGACAACAGTGGGATAGGGTAGAGAGAGCACTAAACTAGGAGTCAGGAATCCTGTGTGCCCTCAGGCTAATAATTTACTTCTCTGAACCTCATTCCTGTTCTCTCACCTCAAAAGCAGAGTGAGGATCAAAGGAGGCGACAAAAGCGTTGCTAAGTTGCCTCTACAGAGCAGAACAGCATGTCCATTAAGCTCAGAGGTTGTGGAATGAATCACACCAGGGCCTGACTCCCCATCCTGTTGCAAATGGTATGGGCTTAAAGAAAAAATTACACTTCATCCGTAAAATGGAACAAATAATCCTACGCATCCAAAGCCGAACAGAGACGTGATTGTGGAGATGGCAGTCTCTGGTACAGAGTAAGTACCCAAATCATGGCTGCGGATGCCTGCTATTGAGGATACTGAGGCACAGAGAGGGCCCACACAGCCTCCCTGTGCCATCTGAGGGGACCGTGTGAGTGCGGTAACCTCGCAGCATGGCCCAGGACCTCAGAGGAAGTTAAGGCCGTGAATATATTCTTCAGGCAACACCCAGGCCGGGTGGTGCTGAAAAGGGGGGTCCCTGGGGTGGCCGGGTGGCAGGTCTGGGGTCTATCGATGGCCATGACCACCAAGGAGACATACGAAACACGCAGGTGCCCAGATGCAGTCTGAGCTGGTGGGAGAGTAAGACCAGGAAGGAATCCCAGAGAGGAAAGGAAAGGAAAGCCATCCCCAACATGTACTGAGGGGAAGCCCTGGGGTGAGCCCTCTACATGCAGTGTCTCACTTGAACTTGTCTCAGCCCAAGTTCACACAGCATGTTAATGACAAGTCAGGATTTGAAGTCAGACCAAGGATCATGTGACATAAGAGACTCTTACCATTGGATCTGTGATCAAAGTGACATTTGTTCACCTGATCATTAAGACGGTCAAGAATCTTCGAATGAGCACCCACTGTGGGCAAGACACCAAGCTGCCTCCAAGTTGTTAGGGCTGCTCGCAGTCTGGAAGAAAAGCTGTACAGGCGTCGGGGGAGCCGCAACAGGAGGTGGAAGGCAGCTGTGCCAGAAGGGGTCTGCGTAACGTCCGAGGAGGGAAGGAGGGTCCGACTGGGGACCAGAGAGGCTTTCGTGGAGGGGCTGGTCAAGTAGGGGCGAGGGAACGGGCCTCTCAGACAACAGCAATATTCATGAACAAAGGCATCTGCCCCAAAGGTGGGGGGATGCTGAAATGTGGTTCTTTGAGGGGAAGCAGGGTCTGCGGGTGGGGGCGTGGCCTCTGTCCGGGTTGTGTGGGTCCCAGCCCCCCACTCCCAGCAGGGTGCCAGTGGGAAGTACTCCAGCCTGGCCTCGGACCCACGTGGGTTCAGATTCCGGGCCAACGAGTTAGTTATTTGCCTAGTAACTTGGGCGAGTTGCACCCCTCCCACCCCCACCCCCCACCCCCACCCCCACCCCTGCCGCTAAGCTTCAATATTCCCATCAGCAAAAGGGGCTCTCAAACCTACCCCACTTCAAGGGGACTAGAGATAATACGCACATAGCCGCTGACTCCAGGCCTGTCACTTAGGGACCACTCTGCAAGAGGGGGTTTCTGTCATCCCTCATTCCTGCACGCCGGGGAAGGTGGCTTTGGATGAGGATTTGGAGCGGGTCCTGTTCGTGGTCAACCTGGGGACCATTGTCCCCATGGAGAACGTCACCATCTTCGTCAGCACTTCCTCGGAGCTCCCCACGCTGCCCAGCGGGGCTGTGCGGGTCCTGCTGCCTGCTGTCTGCGCCCCGACCGTGCCTCAGTTCTGCACCGAGAGCGCTGGCCCCTCCAGCCAACAGGCCCAAGGGTAAGGAGCCCTGCCCAGCCCAGGGCAGAGTCTCGGGTGGCAGCAGGGAGGCGGTGGATGAAGGCAGGGGAGTGTGGGGCCGGGGAGAGAGGAGAGAAGACAAGGCTTGGTGGTGCAGTTGCCACCACCCGGATAATTGCTCCCTTCTGCTCGCTTAAGAATCTCCCTGAGGGGCGCCTGGGTGGCTCAGTGGGTGGAGCGTCCGACTTCGGCTCAGGTCACGATCTCGCGGTCCATGAGTTCGAGCCCTGCGACGGGCCCTGTGCCGACAGCTCGGAGCCTGGAGCCTGCTTGGGATTCTGTGTCTCCCTCTCTCTCTGCCCCTCCCCCACTCACACTCTCTCTCTCTCTCTCTCAAAAATAAATAAACATAAAAAAAATTTTTTTTTTAAATAATCTCCCTGAAATGCCCCATGCTGCTACTGGCCGGAAGCTCAGGTATTTGGACAGCTTGGGATTCGAATTTCCAGGCTTTATTTTTTAATGCACTTGAGGCATTTTCTGAGCACCCTAGTACTGGTGTTAGGGATACAGAGGGCGCCCAACCAACATGGCTCCTTCCCTTTTGGGACTTAGGGGGAGAGATCATTATCCAACTAATAACGTAACGGATGCATAGGTAATTGCTTATGTATTGCATGCATAATTAATGATGTGAAAAGTGCAATGACAGGGCTGACAGTATGAAAGAGGAACCCGCCCTGGAAGGCCAGGGGCCAGGCCAGGCTTCTCCAAGTTCCGGAGACCAATATTTCAGCTGGGAGCTCAGCGATGAGAAGGAGGTGGGCACCGAGAGGAGAGTTCCTGTAGGTGAGAACAGCAGGGGCAAAGGCCCTGAGGTAGCAAGGACAGACCCCAGAGAATTGAAGCTCGGTGACACGAAATGAGGCTATAGACACTTAGGACACCCTGTAGCCCTGGCTGACTTTGGATTTCTTCCAAAAGCAACAAAAAGCCAGTAATAGGGGTTTTAGGAAGGTGGGACTGGGAAAACTACAAGCCCAGGACAAGAGGGTTTCTCTGTGCTCTGCCGTGCCCCCCCCCCAACAGGAAAAGAAGGTGGGTCACAGCCTGAGGCACCTGCTGCTGAAATTGGGGCTCCTCCCTTCCCCCTCACCCCGTGGGGACTGAGGCGGGTGAGCATTTCCCATGCAGGGAGAGAGGAGGCCACGGTCAAGCAGCCAAGCAGCCTGCAGCATTCAGATGTCTTTGGAGGTCTTGCATTTTATCATTCACATGTGAATTTTTAAAATCTATGCCATAGTGTCTTTGTGCCACTCTGGCATAAAAATAACACTTACAATTAATGACCGGTTGAACTGCTTAACTCCCCCCCCCTCCCCCCGCCAAGTCTTGTCTCAAACCTTTGGGCCAAGTTGAAATCCGTGAAGATGTACCATATACATCCAGGACTTTCATACACACCCTGGTAGGACTCCGGGACAGCCGGGAACACGTGCCCATCGGGACACAGACAGCAGTGTCAGCAAATGTCTAGGTGCCACCGACCTCAGGCTGAGCCGGGGGGAGGGTTACGGCAGCTTCCCGTGTGGAGTGAGCCTCGAGTGCAATTTTCAGTCACTACATGAACAGTAATTAAACACCTACTGTGTGCCAGGCACCGTTCTGCGTTCGGGGAATATACAGCAGTAAACCAGACAGACAAGGTCGCTGTCCTCATGGGGCTGGCATTCTGACAGCAGAAGGGGGGTGGGGGGGCAGACAGTTAATAAAGAAATAAGCCCATAACATGTAATATGTTAGGCAAGTTCTATGAAGCTAAATGCTGTAGAGGCTAGGGAGGATAGACTGAGTGCTATTTTAGCTAGAAAGGACAGTTTAGGCAACATTTGAAGCGTGATCTGAAGAAAGGGAGGGTGGAGATATGCTGGAGGAAGAACATTCTGCGCAGAGGGCAGCGGGAGGGGTAAGTGCAAAGGCCCTGAGGCAGCAGCGGGCATGATGTGTTGGAGGAGCGGCCGGAAGGCTAAAACATCTAGCAGAGTGCGAGACAGGTCAGAGGGATGATGGGGAGTCAGACTGTATAAGGTCTTGAAGCCTAAGTGAGGACACCTGTTGTCACAGCACAGAAACTTGAGGCACCAGCCAGTCTCAGACCAGGAACACCAGCTTGTGTGCTGTCTTTGTACGTGCTGACATTGGCCCCAAGTCTTCTGTGTTTGAGACACGGGGCCTACCGGAGCTGGGGACACTCAAGACCTCGGTGGATGGAAGAACAAGGGCCCAGGAGGCCCTGAGAAGCTTATCCCTGCCCGTTCCAGCAGGCAGAGTAAAACACGCTCTCAGGAGCAGCCTGCATCAAATCCCCAGGAACCTCGGAGCTGTGCACACAGAGTGACACGAGAAAAAATAAGAATAACAGATAATAATACCAAGGGTTAGTGAGGGTGCTGAGAGGAGGAGACTCCTGTCCATTGCTGGCAGAAATGGAAACTTTGCAGCCTGGAAAGCAATCTGGTGAAACACAGCGGCTGTCCTTTGACCCATGAACCCCAGAGACATTGTTTCCTAAGTCCACAAAAGGGATGCAGACCTGCCATGTCATCTGTTAACCCAGGGAGGCAGGGAGAAGAAGTACAATATAACAGATGCCCCCAGGTGACACGCGTCCCAGCAAAGACTGGTTTGCACAGCACACCTGGACAGAGCTTAAAAAAACAGCAGTGAGCAAAACAAGGGAAGTGATGGGCCACACACACACACACACACACACACACACACCACAGGGTGCTTTACAAGGAGACCTGCAGATTAAGCACGTAGAACAAAGACCTTAGAGGGTGTGACCCTGAGGGGTGGGGGATACAGTAGGGTCAAAGACAGGTGGGGGATGACCCAGAAAGAGAGCCTGGGAACTTGAGCCTTCAGCAGGTGACTCACTGAGCAACTCACTGTCATTATTATCCGCATTTAATGGATGGAAAACCCAGACTTGGAGAAGCGGCTTGGGCAAGGCGCCCCCGGCTCACAAGGAAGAGCAGGGATCCGAGACATGGTGTGACGCTGTGTGAATGTCCTCAGAGCGGAGCCAGACTCACCCGGCGAGGACACGCTCTCTGCCAAGTGCTAGTTGTGGGAGCTTAGGCTCGCCGCTACATCTTGCTGAGCCTCTGTTTTCCCATATGGGAAATGGGGGTCCTGGGGGCCCTGATGCCTCTTCTGCGGGAGGTGGTGAGAACGACAGGTGCCAATGCTTTGGGGCACCAGGCCTGGCGCCTGGCCCATCCACCGTGAGTCGTTGGGCCTCATGTCGGAGTCCAGGCTCTCCCTGGGGTCAGGTCCGGTGGCCGAGTAAGGGTGTGGGGTGGGAGGAGGCTCCTCAGCCCCCTTTTGGGCTGGGCTGCAGGGAATGCCGAGGCCGCTTGGGACTCACTGTCTTCTGTCTTCCTGCTGCTTCCTTCCTTCCTTCCTTCCTTCCTTCCTTCCTTCCTTCCTTCCACCTCCTCCTCCTCTCGGCCACCTCCCCAGCAAAGACAAGCATTGCTTTGGCACCCGGGCCCTGGACTCCTGGAACAAGCTGTGCCTGGCAACTCTCCTGGACACCGATGTGTCCAACCCCATGGAATACGAGTTCAACTTCCAGCTGGAGATTCGAGGGCCGTGCCTGCTCGCAGGTGAGAGAGGGCCACCCAGACCTGGATCGGGGCCGGAAAGACCTGAGGCCCGGAGGCGGGGAGGGCTTCCAGCTGAAAGCTGCCAGGGATAGAGAAGAGGGGAAGGGCAGGGAAGCTGACCCGCCCAGAAGCACATGGAGCTTCGTGGACCCCCACTTCCTGCTCCCCAACGTGTGGCCCAAAGATGAGCCTCTCCCAACGACAGGCTTCAAGGCTGCCCCCATGCCCACCTCAATGGCTCCTTTGCATAGTCAAATCGGCTGGGGGGTTTTCAGATCCCACCACCCAGATCCCACCCAGAGCTGCTGATGACAGTGGTCTGGGCTGTGTCCTGAACACCGGAATATTTAAGAGCTCCCAGACGATTCTAACATGCAACCAGAGTTGGGGACTATTGTTCTGATGGCTCCCCTCCCCAGCCCACTCAAGGTTTTAAAGGGACACGAGGACGCAGTTTCTTGTCGATGAGTGTTCTCCCAGAGCAGCGTGATGGCATTTACAGAGTGCCCAGCCATCGAGCCTTGAGCTCTTGCTTTCTTTATGTGCACTACGAGGAAGCCACCCTTTGACCCCAGTGGATCCTGAGGTCAGGGCAGGAAGGGCCACAGACATCACCAGTCTAAGCCCCCATTTTGCAGACGGGGGAATTGAGGAGGCCTGTCCATGGTTGCACAGCAGGTCAGGAGCCCCTCATCTCTGACACGGGTCTTCCTGTCCCCAACGGAGCCCCTATTTCTCCTGAGACTCCTGAGCTTATTCCATGTTTCTGTGCCACTCAGGGGTGGAGAGTCCCACCCACGAGATCCGAGCTGATGCTGCCCCATCTGCACGCTCGGCCAAGAGCATCATTATCACCTTGGCCAACAGGCACACCTTCGACCGGCCGGTGGAGATCCTCATCCACCCCAGTGGTACTACGCGCCAGGCGGGGCCCCTGGGAGGCCTGTGGGAGGGAGGAGGCGCTGATCCTGTGGGGCAGAGATACGCCGCCAGCCCGGGAGAGGGCGGGGGGGGGGGGTGGGGGGCAGGCAGCAGAGAGGAAACCAGCAATAGTGGCTCCTGGAAACCTGACTCTAGTTGGCGGAATTGAGTGCCTCCTGCCGGATTCTAGCTCCAGAGGCCCTGGGGGTCTCATCCACCCAATGGGGAACTTGGCCCCCAGGCCAGCTGAGCAGGTAACCTTTGAAATCCCAAGCTCAGGGAGACCCTCGCAGCTCTGAACCCTCAGAGAACAATTCTTTTGTCTCTTGAAGGCTTCATAAAATGTCAGGATCTGAAAAGATCAGAGCCCAGTCTCACCCCCATTTGACAGATGGGTAAACTGAGGCCCAGAGAAGGATGTGAGTTCTCCATGGCCACTAGGCTCCCCTGCCTGACAGAGGAGTCTTCCTGAGACCCCATGCCACTCCAGGCAGCCAGGGGTTCCCTCCCCCTCCCCACATTGGGAGTCCTCCCCACTCCATGAAGATCTTCCTCCTAAACCAAGGCCCCCGGCCTTGCCCTCCCACTTGGACAAGTGCCAAGAGTTGATCTCATCTCTGCAGAGCCCCACATGCCGCACGTCCTGATGGAGAAAGGGGACATGACCCTGGGAGAGTTTGAGCAGCACTTGAAGGGAAGAACGGATTTCATTAAAGGGATGAAGAAGGACAGCAGTGCAGAGAGACAGGTGAGTGTGGCTGGAGCCGAGTCAGCGGCGGCAGAACTGGGGTGACATCGGGGGCTCGGTCATCAAGGGACCCATGAGGATGCTGAGCAGGGGAAGAGGGTGGCTTGCCCGGGTCCCTCCCTCAGCATGCTGCTGGCACATCCTGATCACTGTTTCCGTCTGTGGCTGGGGCGCTGCTGGGACATGGATGTCCCGACGCAGCCGTCACTCTGTCTCCCCGTCACCCGTCAGGCACCCTGTCCTCCTGCCTCCTGCCAGCCCACCTTCTCCTAATGCCACCGAGGTGCCTAAGCCAGGTGACGTTCTAGGCTGGTGGCAGAAATAACCTTGGTCTTCTCCAGGTCACTTCATCCCAAGGAGCCCCCAGGTGCCCTCTCAGTCCCACCTTTACCCCTGGGCCTCCATTTTCCCATCTGCTGAATGGGTCTCCTGCTCTTCCTTCCTCTGAGATCCTTGCAACTATTACCTAAAGAATAAAGGCAGAGCAGAGAAAGCCGGAAGGAGACCCTTTCTTGCCCGCCCCCTCCCCTCATGAAGTGTCAGTGTGAGAAGGCCTCAGCAAGGGGGGGGGGCAGCTGGGGAAGGCTGGTAGGAGGCTGAGCCAGGCCCTGAATGCCAAGGCAGGTGTAAGGACGATGGCACACTTCTTTTTCTGGTATCCCCATTTTAGACGAGAACGCTGAGGTTTAGCACCCAAGAAGAACCACTCAGCTGAGAGGAAGGGAAGACCCTTGGCTTTGGTGACATGAGGTTAAGGACTCAGAGTCAACCCTGTGGGGGCGGCTTGGCTGGGTCTAAGAGCCCCTCCCTGACTGGCAGAGGACCATGGCAGAGGGGGAGGGCATGGGAATATGTAGACCCTTCCCTGCTTGTGCCAACCCCCTTAGCAGACATCCCCCTGGCAGGGCCTGCTTGGTGGGGGGCAGGAGGGATGGCGAAAGGAAAGGGTCAGTAACTCACTGCCCCTGTCGTCGCATGTTAGGGACCCCACTGGGAACATCTGCCTTCCCAGAGGGGCTCCCTCACCCAGATGAGTCAGTTCGGAGAAGAGGCTGGGGCCAGGTTCTCAGAGTGGGGGTGTCCCCGAGCTCTGAGGACTGTAGCATGTGGGCAACAGTGGGGCCAGTGGGTCTCCCAGGCCCGGGGCTCTTCTGCCTGCCAAGATTAAATCAATTAGCCCCGGGAGGGCGGAAGCAAATGAGAATTTGCCACCTTGGGTTGGTTATGCAAGTACCCTGTATTCTCGTGAGCTCCAGGGATGACAGGGGATCACCCAGAGCCACTAAGAAGAGATGAGTTTATTGCAGTTGGATAAAGGCAGCGGGAGGAGACATTGGTGAATCCTGAGCCGGGGTCCCCACGCCACCTCGCTGAGAGGCAAAACTCAGGTTCCCAGAAGGGGCTCCTGTCACTGGCAGATGAGGCTGTTGCTGACTTGGGCTCTGTCTTCCGGAAAGCCAGGCTGGGCAGTGGCCTTTGGCAAAGGAGCTCCACGTGGGAGGGAGAGCATGATCCCTCACGGAGGAGGGAGGCAGGCATCCAGAAGGTGAACATCAATCATGAAGAGTGGGTATGACAAGCCGTCAGAGGCTGTGATTTAGCAAAGAGGGGGGCAAATGACAGAGGAAGACGCCACGTACAAGAGACAGATGCAGAGAGAAGCAGAGACAAGTAGAGACAGCGACTGGAAGAAAGAAAAAAAAAGCAACTCAGAGATGCACACATAGGTGCCCACACAGATTCATTTCTCATTTATTTATTCAACAAACACTATGTCCCCCAGGAGATGTCAGGCTCTGTTCTAGGCACTGGGAGGACACTAAAAATGACATGTCCTTGTTCTCATGGAGCTTACATTCCAGCACAGACTAGAAGTAAACGAATGAGCAAGTTCAAGGGCAGAGAGGGCTGGGGACCAAGAAAGAAATACCGCAGAATGATGGGATATAATGCGTGATAAGCATGGGCGCTGCTTAGCCTGGTGTTTAGAGAAAGCCTGTCTGAGAATGAGGCCTGGTGAGTGGTGAACAATGGAAGACCGTGCACAGAACTGAAAGCAGAATAAAGGCGATGCGTCTGGGAAACAGGTGCCCGGCGTTGCCGAAATGTAGTGGGCAAAAATGGTGGGGACAGGTAGGCAGGGGTCAGGCACTAGGGGGCTTCATAACCATGTGCAAGGCATGGGGGAAGCTGTGTAAGCAGCAGAACGACAAGGATGATCACACTCCCTGCTCTATGTAGAGAACAGACCACAGGGAGGTAAAAGTGGTTGACAGAGGCATTAAAGGTCCAGACTAGAGACAGCACGGTCCCAAACTGGGCTGGTGGTGGGGGTAGAGACAGAGAGAAGAAGACAAGTTCAGAGCGCATCTCAGCGACAGAGCTGACAATGCTTTGCTGAACGACGAGCTGTGGGGGCGGGGGGAGGAGGATAAGAGAGGAACCAAGGACAAGCCCTAGGTCTTGGGTGAACACACCTGGGTGGATGATGATGTCACCTACCGAGTTGGGGAAGGGGCTGAAATGAAAACACTGAGAAACAGACACAAAGAGGCACGCGCACGCAGACACAGTCAGACGAAGAGGCAGACAGAGGAAATGGGGGTGAGGAGAGAGAGAGAGGTAGGGCGAGGATGGAGGAAATGAGATTCGGCACAGCGTGCGTGGTGAGTCTGGAAGCAGGGTTCAGCAGCAGCGTGCCAGGGCAAGTGAAGAGAACACACAGAAAGATAAAGAAGTGTGGTGCTGTCCCGCCTTTGATGTTTGAGTCCATCTTTGTACCGGGCTCTGAGGTAAGCCCTGGTAAGATGGAAAGAGACTCAGGTATGGCCTGCCTGCAAGTAGCGTACAAGCTAGGAGGAGGCAGCCAGGTAAGCAAAACATTGCAATGTGAGAAGCGCCTGGGTCCCCACAACAAACAGCAGCAGATACAGTGATGGTGGCTCCCGTGTAAAGACACTTGCTCTGCGCCAGGCGGCAGGCTTCATGGGCATTGCACTTAGTCCATATAACTCCGTGAGATCAGTACTCTTGTCTTCACTCCATGCATGAGGAAATTAAGCAATAGTCAGTTCACCCTGAAGATGCGGGCAGGCATTCTAAAGAGGTAAAATCTGAAGACGGAGTAGGAAGTTATCAGAGGGAGAGAAGCGGTAAACCCAGGGATACCAAGTTCACAGCCAAGATGAGCCGGAGGGAGTGGCTTAGACGCTGGGGGTGAAAGCCAGAGACACACTTCTCAGCTGAGGTCCTGCACGTGTCCATCCCGTAACCACCCTGAGAAGGGGATGCCACTTGCCCCATTTTATAAATGAAGAAACAGACCCAGAGGAGGGACGTGCCCAAGATCACACAGCTGGACGGTGAGAGCTGGGATTTAAACCCCGGTCTTTCTGCCTCCAAAGTCTATGCTTGCTGTTTGTTGCCACTGTGAAAGTCTAGCAAACGGAAGAACCGGGTATGGTCGACCTGGAAGTGTCTCTCGTGCGGAGCATGAGTGGGATCTTGACAAAACCTGGTGAGTAATGGGGGACCAGCGTGAGCCCCCAGGAGCAGCTCTGGACGCCTTGAGTGCTCAAGTGAGAGAGTTTTCCTTTCTTCTCCAGACAGAAATCATCCGGAAACGTCTCCACAAGGACATCCTCCACCATTCGGTCATCATGCTCAACTTCTGTCCCGACCTCCAGTCAGTCCAGCCGAACCTGAGAAAGACCCATGGGGAGTTTATCTTCCTCATTGACCGGAGTGGCAGCATGAGTGGGACCAACATCCATCGTGTCAAGGTACCTATAAGAGGACCCATGCCCCGGGATTTAGGGCTTCAGGGTGAACCAGCTTCCTCAGCACTCTCTGTTCCAAGCAGCCCTCCTTCCACACCTGAACTACTTTCCTAAGTTACTCCGGGACTAAAAGGAACAACTCAACTTTCTAAAATCCATTTGAACACAGACACCCAAACTCAACTTGTTCCCCAAATAAAACCCTGAAATGGATGAGCAGAGGTAGAACTGTTGCCCATTTACCAAGGGATAAAGTCATCATCAATAGCTTTCCTTGGCACTCTGCAAACCTTTGTTGAGTGCCTGCTTGGGCTGAGACATCTCACCAGGTACTGAGTGGAAAGAGGCACAGAGAAGAGAGGAGGGAACTCACATAGCATCAGGTTTATGTGCCAGATACAATACCAGCCACTTAATGCACAGCGTGGTGTTGAATCCAGACAATAATCCCATGAGGTTGGCCCTCTTGTCACCATTCTCCAAATGGGAAAGCCAATCCTGAAAATTTCAGTAACCTACCCAAAGTCACACAGCTAGTGTGGTCTAAGATCAAACTCATGTCTGTCTGTTCCTACCACCTGACATCAGAGATTCATTGCACATGGCCTCAGCCATTAAGGACTGTGTACAAACCACTAGAAAATATTTGGTTCATTCTTTTTTTTTTTTTTTCAAGTGCCTAATATGGGCAAAGTCCAGTGCTTGGCCATCTGGAAAGACAACAGGTTGTAAATGTAGTTCCTGGCCTCAAGGGGTTCACAGTCGAGTGAGGGAGCAGCCCTGCTAACCAGTCATAGCTGGGAGCGTGGTCCCACTGCAGTGGGAAGTTCTGAAGGAGTACAGAAGAGTGATAAACTTTCCCCCCCACACACATATCCAGAAGCGTTTCCTCTCCTTCAGAAGATTATTCACCTCGATTATGGCATTATCTAACTCTCCTTTGTATTTTTCATTGTGGAGATGTATGTCTCCTCTGCTGGAGTTATGAACTCATTAAGGGAAAGGACCAGATCTTTCTCATCTATCTCTCCCCATGGAGCCTCGCTCTGTACTTACTCATAAAAAGCCCCCAGTTGCTGTTTATTGAACTGGGTAAAGGCTCATAGTTCGAGGAAATGAAGGATGCGGGAACAGGAAGAGAGACAGTTCTGCTGCTGTCACCTGAAATGTCATCCCTCCCCCTAGTTTGTCTCTGGAGCAAACTCTTGTTCCCAGGGCAACAGGATTGGCAAGGAGGGGAGGGGTTAGATGGGATCTGTGATGCCAGGTATCTCCTCAGGCTTTCCATGACTAGGTTTAATCTTGAAGTATGCCTGAGCAATCATGTATGAGACCCAAGCTCCTGTTTGAGGCCTCTAGACGCTGAGGTACAGGACTAGTTTTCACCTTCTCCCCACCTTTGTCTGCCATCAAAAGCAAGAATTAGAATGGGGAGCTGTCCATAGTTCTGCTGAAGTATGCTCCAGGACTGTGTGGCCATGTGTATTTCATTCCATAGCTGTATCAGTTTTTAAGACATCTCTTCAGTTATTCTTAAGTATCATGGGATCTTATGATAGCTCTTAGCATTTAAGTCATTTTTTTCCTGCCATTTTCCAGGTAAAGAAACTAAGTCCCCAAGAAGCCAGGTGTTCTCCCCAGCACCACAGGGCTAATGAGGAAGTCAAAGCCTCCCATATCTTGGATCAGTGCTCATTTTCCTTAGGTTGCTGGTAGGGTATTAGAATACTCTTTTACTGAGAAAAGCTCTCTTCTCTATGTCATTTCTGCTGCATGGCTTAATAGAAAGAGCAATGCTTGGGTTTTGGGATCAGTTCTGCCACTGACCTGCTATGTGGCTTTGGACAAGTGGCTTCTCAACTCTGGGATTCATTTATCCTTTCTGCAAAATGAGCAAGAACGATTAATTCAGGGAGGGCAAACATATGTCACACGTCCCTTTGTTCCTCTCTCCTAAGGCCAGACAGACATCAATAATTGACCATGGCATTTTTTTCTCATGCTGAGCCTGGACTCATTCTCTACACCCTTGTCATCTCAGTGGTCCAGGCTGTTACTACCAGTTAAAGGGAGTCAGTTTATGAGTGGAAATCTATTTCCTGAACTAAAGACCTTTCCAAACTTTACCCTCTAGAATTTTCAGACAATGACTTCCTCTGACTCTCTTCTCAGTCCTTTCCCCCTTTGGAGTCTCCCCTGCTCTCTTTTCCAGTTCAGCTCACTGAGCTCAAGGTCATCTCTCCACAAATGGCTTTGCATTGGCACAATCTATTCTGCTACACATGCCCCTTTTAGAAAAAGGTACAGAAATCACTCAGGCACACGCTCCTTTCCCCACTGACAACGAGGCCATAGGGGGGTTGCTTGGGGCATTAATTGTGTGCCATTAGGTAGACATTTTAGGGAAAACTAGGCTCAGGAAGGTGGGAGAGAATAGAAATCCAAACAGCCACACCAAGGGGGAAAGTTCAGCCAATTTAATTTCCTGCAGCTGGTCTCATTCTTCAGCTGCCACTCGATGCCAAAAACGTGGCTTTAAAAATTCTAATAGGTGTGAGCAGAGACAATCTGTATGGATCAGCAGAGTCTCCCGCTAGCAGGAATATACATTAGTGGCTAATGAAAAAAATAAGCAGATATTGACTTCTTTTGTAGAGAAACAAAATGTATTGACACAGGCAACAAAAAGAGACGGAGAGAACGGTGAAGGTTGATGTTAATGTTTGATGTTTGTGGAGGGGGATGGGAGAGGGGCTGCAGGTCTGTGGAGCCTGCAAGGCTGTATTGCTGTGGAAGTTGCCAAGACAGACTTGCAAGTGCTTCCTTCTGGATTCTGGAATATAACAGTTTGTCTCTCTGTGAAGTCAGCTGAGATCCCTGGGGTGCCATCAATAAACTCCTTGAGGGTGACAGAGAGCCCCTCATTTCTGAGCTCTGTGCCAAGGCAGAGCCAACATGAATAAGGATCTCAGAGCTATGTTTTAAAAGCTGTCTTAGTTTTTGCAATCCAGAGCAACTTCTTAACCCTCTGAGCCTCAGTTTTCTTTTTAATGTTTTTCTTTTTGAGAAAAAGAGGAAGAGAGAGTGGGGGGAGGGGCCAAGAGAGAGGGAGACACAGAATCCGAAGCAGGCTCCAGGCTTTGAACTGTCAGCACAGAGCCTGATGTGGGGCTCAAACTCACGAACTGTGAGATCATGACCTGAGCCAAAGTTGGACGCTTAAATGACTGAGCCACCCAGGTGCCCCTGAGTCTCAGTTTTCTTACCTGTAAAACAGAGGCATTGCTATTAATATGTTTCTCATTGGGGTGGTAATAATAACCATTTACTGAATGTTTACTAAGTGCCAGGCTGAGGCTTAGAGGAGGGACATAACTAACCCAAGGTCAAGTTAGTAATGGGGCAAAAGTGAGATTTAAACCAACATACATCTAACTTCAAAATGTATCTTCTTAACCACTGTGCTGTAATGCATGTTAAAGAGATTAAATGAGATAATTAATAGAAAGTGCTTAGCACAGGATTTGGCACATAGTAATTGCTTGATATTTACCACTGCACTGTTCTATCATCATCATCATTATCAACATCATCATCATCATCATCATCATCATCCCCCGCCCCCACCATCTCTCCACCTTTCTTCTTTGTCATTATTTATTTCAACAGACCTTCATCAAGGTCTCCTGGTGTTGTCTAGTTAAGCAGGTTAGGACTCTACTGTTCACAAACTTCAGAGGCAAGGTGACACATGTTTGAGTTTTTGACTCCACTATTGTCAGAATGCTCATCAATGACTTATCGCACCCCTCTGTGCCTCAATTTTCTCTTGTATAAAAGGGGAATAATGTTGTGCCTGCCTAAAGGGTTATTGCAAAGATTACATACAGTAATGTGTGTTAAGTATCTCCTGGCATTTAACAAATATGAGCTGAAGAGACTGTCCCTAAGAGACTTGTCCCTAGTTAACAGTGGGGAGGGGGCCCATCTGATGCAGAAGGCCCTGGATGAAAGCCAGAAGCCTGTTCCATCAACAGTGTGCCCTGGACCCAGCCACGTGCCTCCCTTAGACATTGATTTTGTTTTTGCAGAAGGGAATGGATATTCTCTGCTCTCCCCAACTCTCAGGGTCAGCAGGAGGTGAAAGGGAACTGGCAAATATAATAGAAGGACTTTGAGAAGTCAGGCTTGCTACACGGGTGAGAAGTTTTATGATGATGGCTTTGGTCCAGCCTCTGGTCTCCCTGTCAGCAAATTTCTAGATCTGAGGGAGAAGGCAATGTTGGGTGCAGGCGGGGGGTGGAAGGCCTGCCTGGAGGCCGCTTCTGGCTGGGATGAGAACACTGGTGTGTGGTGGCAAAGGTCGTAGCTCCTTTCTGAATTCTGAACATCCCTTTCTTGCCTGCCAGGATGCCATGCTGGTGGCTCTTAAGAGCCTCATGCCGGCCTGCCTCTTCAATGTCATTGGGTTTGGATCCACATTTAAGACCCTCTTCCCTTCCAGCCAGACCTACAGTGAGGTAAGGAGGGGGAAGGGCTGGGTCCAGGAGTGGATGGGTGGTGAGGAGCAGAGGAAAAGAAGAAAAAGAAGGAGCAGGTAACCCTGAGGCCAGCCTCAGAAGCCATCCCTCACGTGGCACCTCAGTGATGCCCACAAGCAGAGAACCAGGGAGGCTATCTCTGGGTAGGCCGGTTTCTAACATCTCTTTTTTTTTTTTTTTTAGTTTATTTATTTTAAGAGAGAGAGAGAGAGAGAGAGAGAGAGATCATGCACACATGTGCATGAGTGGGAGAGGGGCAGAGAGAGAATGAGAGAGAGAGAATCCCAAGCAAGCTCCATGCTGGGCTCAATCCCACAACCATGAGATCATAACCTGAGATGACCTGAGCCAAAATCAAGAGCTGGACCCTCAACTGACTGAGCCACCCAGGCGCCCTGTCTCCTCTTGAAAATAAGGAATATTTTAGGCAAAGTGTAGGTGTGCACAAAGAGGGGATACAAGGAAGGGGTGGAGATAGGATATATCCTAGGCCTGCCACTCACTGAAGCCTATGTTTCAAGAGAACGATGGACCCATGCAAGGTTGAGCTAAAGGAGGGAATGGAAAGGGGATTGTGGAGTGAATAGGTGGGGAGGTGGGCTAAGAATAGAACTCACAAGGTTCAAACTACAATTTAGAACAAGAGGGCTGGGGCCCCAGCAGCATGTTCAAAATTGGAGCATATCCTATCCAGACCTAGGAACAGGAAGAAAGAAAGTAAGGGAGGGAGAGGAGAGAGGAAGGAAGAACATTTTTCAGTGAAAAATAACTTTATGGGTTTTTAAAATATTTTTTAAAAATTATATATTGATTGTCCCACAATTTCTAAATCTGGATAATCAAAAAGAAAAAAATCTAAATCTCCCATGATCACATCACAAAAAAAAAGAAAGACCACTGTTATAGGCTTAGTATAAAGCCTTCCAGACCTTGTTCTATGTATTTACACACATTTTTAATAAAGATAGGATTAGACCTGCCACAACACAACAGCCTATCATAAGCATATTTCCGTGCCAGTAACTATTAATCTGCAGCATAATTTAAATGGCTGCCTAGTATTTCACTACACAGGTAAATCAGGACTTACTTAAATAGATCCCTACATTTGGGCATTTAAATTGCTTCCATTTATTTTTCTATTCAGTCATCTTTGTAGCAAAGACTCTGCACCCATCCTTAATGATTCCTTTAGGATAAATCCTTAGTTCTGTTGGTTCAAAAGGGACATATACATTTCAAGACTTTTGCTATACGCCGTTACCCCAATCATGGGAGTTGAAAGCGCATCTTCATGAATCGGGAGCAGGACATCTGATGTCCAGTGAGAATCTGTTCCTGCTGCAGTGACATCCATCTGGTACAGCAGTCCTTGGCCAGTTGAGTTTCACGGTATTGATCCAGGGGAAGGGGAATCTGAAGCCCACGTCGGGGTACTTTGATTTCCTCAAAGCACCATAGGGAGTTAGCATCCCAGGCAGGCCAGGACTCAAGTCTTGAGATTTCTAGTGTAATGTTCTTATATCACTACACCTCCTGCCTTGCTCATCAGAAAAGGACACCTCATTTGTGCTGAGCAGTTGGGGCTTGATATGCTACCTTTTAAGGGGTGTTTATATTTTTAATGAGGAACAAAGAAAGGAGAAAGGTAAGTTAACACACCATCAACAGCATTAGGGCACTGGTAGGGGGTGTTATTGGGCAGAATCACCCCAAATGAGTCGTCATCTATTCCTCCTGTGCACAGACAGGGTTGAAATTGGGAATATGAGTCAATCCAGCGAGACCCAACTAAGATCTAGGGAAACAAAGGACTTATCCTCCAGGGGGCCTGGAGTCTCAGAGCCATATGGTGATCCTGGGGACTACCTTCCCTGCCTGTGGCACTTCCCTGCAGGAGAGCGTGGCCATGGCCTGTGATAACATCCAGAGAATGCGGGCTGACATGGGTGGCACCAATATCCTCTCCCCGCTCAAGTGGATCATCCGGCAGCCAGTGCACCGAGGCCACCCACGGATTCTCTTCCTGATCACGGACGGTGCCATCAACAACACCGGGAAGGTGCTAGAACTGGTGCGAAACCATGCCTTCTCCACCAGGTGGGCACAGGCTGGAGGTCTAGGGCTTGGTTATCCTGGGTGGCCCTGGGCTGGGGGTGGCTGAACCAGGGCATCATGGAAAGTGCCAGAAGGGGAGGAGAGAACTCCCAATTCCTACAGTGCTTTGCGTCCAGGGTGGTGTAGCTGACTTCAGAGTTTGCCTTTTTGCCTCAAGAGGTCAGATGGAATGAGACGCCCACACCTCTGCTTCCAAAGGGCAGCCTCGTCAGAGGAAGTCCTTCCTGCTGCTTTGACTCTGTCCTGGGGTGGGGGTTGATGGGCTATTGTGAATGTCAGTGCCTGCTGCTGGACCTCTTCCTTCACCTTCACCCTCTGCCTGATGTTAGGACCAGCTCTGAGATAGCTCTGCCGGCTCATGCTCTGTCCCTTTCCCCACCAAAGGGACAAAGGTGGCACAGAGGACCAGAAGTAGCAGCCTCTCTCCTCCCCTTCTCCCAGGTGCTATAGCTTTGGAATTGGACCCAACGTGTGCCACAGACTGGTGAAAGGGTTGGCAACTGTGTCCAAGGGCAGTGCTGAGTTTCTGATGGAGGGAGAACGGCTGCAACCCAAGGTGGGCGACAGGGGCTCAGTCTCTTCTGGTGCTGGTACCTCAGGGGTGGAGCCGGAACTTCATTTCATCCAGGTCTGAGCTCCCCGCTAGGCCACACTACACCCCAGTGAGGATCAGAGAGGTGGAGGCCACAGAGCAGGCACCTTCTGGAGCTAGTCCAAGACACTAGATCCACTGGTCTCCAGTCACCGGATCTACGTGCTCCGTCCCCTGGCTGGGCAGGAGAGGGGCTTCTGAAAGTCACTGCCTCTATGGATACGAGTTGTGTTTGGGGTCATTTCTGACCACATTCCTGATGGTGACAAATGGTGGCTCAGAAGAAATCTAAAGGACCCAGAAATCAAGGGGATTATAGTCTTCTCTCCATTTTCTGCACAGTTGGCACAAATAACTCAACCCTTAGAAAAACCCTGTGTCAGCCCAGGTCCTCCAGGAACCAGGGACAGCTCTGGAGTTAAGAGTGAAAGAGGTTCACTGGGGGATAATATCTATGAAAGAGGAAAGAGGAAGAAGCGGGACAGAGCACTCTTCAGCCCATGATGCATTTGCATGCCTGTGAAAGGGAGGAAGGGAAGCAGCATGGAGAAGGGAGAGCCTGACTGCAGGTCTGGCAAGGTCTCAGCAAGGACCCAACAGAGAGCTCTGGAGCAAAGATCTCCCATTAGGTAGTCAGATTAGGCTGAAACATCAGGTCCGCCCTGCTCAGCCATTGCTTCGAGGCTTCCAGGCAGAAGTGTGGTCTTGGCTCAGAAGCTGGAGCATTACATCTGGAGACTATCACCTAACTTCATGCCTTGCTGCAAAGAACACAGTCTTCCTCCGAGGGAGATCTGGGAGTGCGCCTTTATGGCTGCCACAATCCCCAAATCATTTTTCTCCAGCTTTGCAGTACCTTTGAAGAAATCAGCCTAGCTGGTGCTAAACCACAGCTGTCGTTTTTGTTTGTTTTTTAATTTTATTTTTTTTTTAATTTACATCCAAATTAGTGAGCATATAGTGCAACAATGATTTCAGGAGTAGATTCCTTAGTGCCCCTTACCCATTTAGCCCGTCCCCCCTCCCACAACTCCTCCAGCAACCCTCTGTTTGTTCTCCATATTTATGAGTCTCTTCTGTTTTGTCCCCCTCCCCATTTTTATATTATTTTTGTTTCCCTTCCCTTATGTTCATCTGTTTTGTCTCTTAAAGTCCTCATATGAGTGAAGTCATATGATTTTTGTCTGTCTCTGACTAATTTCACTTAGCATAATAGCCTCCAGTTCCATCCACGTAGTTGCAAATGGCAAGATTTCATTCTTTTTGACTGCCGAGTAATACTCCATTGTATGTATATCCCACATCTTCTTTATCCATTCATCCATCGATGGACATTTGGGCTCTTTCCATACTTTGGCTATTGTTGATAGTGTTGCTATAAACACGGGGGTACATGTGTCCCTTCGAAACAGCACACCTGTATCCCTTGGATAAATGCCTAGTAGTGCAATTGCTGGGTCGTAGGGTAGTTCTATTTTTAGTTTTTTGAGGAATCTCCATACTGTTTTCCAGAGTGGCTGTGCCAGCTTGCGTTCCCACCAACAATGCAAAAGAGATCCTCTTTCTCCACATCCTCGCCAACATCTGTTGTTGCCTGAGTTGTTAATGTTAGCCATTCTGACAGGTGTAAGGTGGTATCTCATTGTGGTTTTGATTTGTATTTCCCTGATGATGAGTAATGTTGAGCATTTTTTCATGTGTCGGTTGGCCATCTGGATGTCTTCTTTGGAGAAGTGTCTATTCATGTCTTTTGCCCATTTCTTCACTGGATTATTTGTTTTTGGGGTGTTGAGTTTGATAAGTTCTTTATAGATTTTGGATACTAACCCTTTATCTCACATGTCGTTTGCAAATATCTTCCCCCATTCTGTCAGTTGCCTTTTAGTTTTGCTGATTGTTTCCTTCGCTGTGCAGAAGCTTTTTATTTTGATGAGGTCCCAGTAGTTCATTTTTGCTTTTGTTTCCCTTGCCTCCAGAGACGTGTTAAGTAAGAAGTTGCTGCGACCAAGATCAAAGACGTTTTTGGCTACTTTCTCCTCGTGGATTTTGATGGCTTCCTGTCTTATGTTTAGGTCTTTCATCCATTTTGAGTTTATTTTTGTGTCTGGTGTAAGAAAGTGGTCCAGGTTCATTCTTCTGCATGTCGCTGTCCAGTTTTCCCAGCACCATTTGCTGAAGAGACTGTCTTTACTCCAATGGATATTCTTTCCTGCTTTGTCAAAGATTAGTTGGTTGTATGTTTGTGGGTCCATTTCTGGGTTCTCTATTCTGTTCCAATGATCTGAGTGTCTGTTCTTATGCCAGTACCATACTGTCTTGATGGTTACAGCTTTGTAGTATAGCTTGAAGTCTGGGATTGTGATGCCTCCTGCTTTGGTTTTCTTTTTCAAGATTGCTTTGGCTATTCGGGGTCTTTTTTGGTTCCATACAAATTTTAGGATTATTTGTTCTAGCTCTGTGAAGAATGCCGGTGTTATTTTGATAGGGATTGCATTGAATATATAGATTGCTTTGGATAGTATCGACATTTTAACAATATTTGTTCTTCCTATCCAGGAGCATGGAAACTTTTTCCATTTTTAAAAAAAAAATTTTAACATTTATTTACTTTTTGAGAGACAGAGAGAGACAAAGTGTGAGTGAGGGAGGGGCAAAGAGAGAGGGAATCCCAGATTCCAAAGCAGGCTCCAGGCTCTGAGCTCAACGCAGGGCTCGAACTTACAAACTGCAAGATCATGACCTGAGCTGAAGGCAGATGTTCAACTGACTGAGCCACCCAGGCCACCCCCACAGATGACATGTATTGAACATTTATCATGAGGCAGCTACTTCAAATCCAGTATCTCGCCTAATCCTCCCAATGACGTTGAGAGTTGAAAATTACTAACTCACTTTACCAGTAGGGAAACTGAGGCCCAGGGAGGCAAATTAACTTGCTCAAGATCACTCTCCAGTCCACGCTTTGACACAAGCTTCCTGTGGGCCCTGGGCTAGTCACAACCTTACTTTGGGTCTTGGGTTTTCCCATTATAATATGCTAGGCTTAGAGGAGCATTCTGGTAGTTTAAGAAGCTCAGAGGCATGTTCACTGTTGGACAAGCCACCCAAAGCCCACTGTGTCTTATCTGCTCACACCCTCTCGTGTTCATACCCACACGATCTTTGTGGGTGCTCCTCATATGTGCATGTCCCTGCTCACGCATGCTTCCAACCTGTGTTCTGACTCTGCCCAACAGATGATCAAATCCCTGAAGAAGGCTATGGCCCCAGTCCTGAGTGATGTAACTGTGGAGTGGGTCTTCCCTGAGACCACCGAGGTCCTAATCTCACCTGTCAGCACCAGCTGCCTCTTCCCTGGAGAGCGGCTGGTGGGGTATGGCATTGTGTGTGATGCCTCCTTATACATCTCCCATCCCAGATATGTAAGTATCTTAGACATTCCAGAACCTTGCCCACAACGCCATCCTTAGCTGGAAAGACTACTGGGAACTAGGAACTAATTGGATCTGGTGTTTACAGTTGTGGGGCATGGTGGCCAGGCCAAGGGCATGTGGTCATGATGACATTGCTTGGCTAAGTGCTGTCTTCGCAATACGTGGTTCTTAAGATCCCCTGCAGCAGAAAACTTGGGGTAACGTGCTTAAAATGCAGACTCCAACCTCCAACCTGGGCCTACTGAATCAAAGTCTTTGAGGGTAAGGCCTAGGAACCTATATTTTATATAATCTCCTCAAGGTGATTTTGATAAACAATTCATTTCAGAATAACTGCGTTCAGGTTTCTTTCCCCAAACACTCTATTCAGGTCATGTCTCCTCAGATGAGTTTGTGTTTTATTTGCATGGATAATTCTCTTGTATGTGGTGACAGACGTGAGATAAAAGTGAGGAATGTCTATAAGGAAGGTGGAGTTCATGTTAAAATGTGGGAGATTGCCCGAGAAGCTATTTCCCCATCCATCTTCCCTCTTTAGTGAGTCTCTCCTCTCCTGCTTGAAGGATTTGTCCTCTTGTTTTATTTTTAAGCAGGAGTCACAAACTCATTGCCTAGAGGGATTGTGCAGGTATAAAATGATTGAAATGAACTTATAAAAATAAAAGGGAAAACGCCATGAAGGATAGCAGTGATCACTGAGTCCATAGAAAGGCCATAAGGAGTGATAAGGAATATGGCAAATTGGACAGCATGCACCCATCTAAATTGGGTGGTCCCCTACCCAGCTCTAACAAACTGTTCCCATGCAGGAATGTGGGCTCTGTGTTAAATGTGTTTTCAGTCTTACAAGAGAAGTTAGAATTTTATGTGCAATTTCCAGATTTTAGAATGTTATAGAATCTCCTAAGAATCGTGGTCAGGGTAATGGTTAATGTGTTGTGGAGAGCAGGGCATTCAAATGCAGGGAGAAGTTGGTCAGTCTTTGAACAGTATAGACCCTTCTCGGAGGTCTGGAGGCAGCAGATCACCAGCAGACCCTACCACTAGAAGGGACCATCAAATCCCTTCCCTTTCCTTACTCATGAGAATGGCAAAGTTTTCTCCCACTCTTACCAAAGCTGTTGGGTAAGGGTACCCTTGTATATCGTGGTGGAAACATGACTTTTCCCCCTGGAAAGCAATCTAGAAATACCTAATGAAATTTGAAATACATAACTTTTCAGCCCAGAAATCCCTCCTAAGAATCTAACACATAGAAATAAAAGTGATGTAATGGATTCGTGCCCAAGGATTCACCGTAGCAATTTTTTATGGCGGCAAAAATAAATGGCCACAAAGTGAATGCTTAAAAATAAAGGGTGGGAGAATATTTATTCAGTCAATTGTTAAAAAGAATAGTTGATATGCAGGATTTCCAAAATGTTTTAAGTGCAAAATTCAAGATACTGATAAATGTAAGTAATACAGTCCAGCTTTGGTAGAATAAAAGTGACCCTCCAAAGCCTTTATGTTTTATATATATATATATTTATATCATGGAGAATGGAATGGAAGGAACAGATGGTTCATTCTGTTAATTTTGATGACCTATTTGGAGACAGCAGTGGCATTTAGAATGACATTTTTAAACATGTTTCAATAAATAAGATAATTAAAAATATAAATAGTATAAATGATATGGAGAGCCAATGCCATTCACCATCTCTTAAACAGAAGTCTGCCTAAACAAATCAAGCAAGCGAAAAGCTTTCCTGTTATTCCAGATCTTCAAAGATGGAATGTCCATCACCTCCTGTCACACGCTTGCTGCCCTGAACATGTTCTTTCCGACACCTAGCCTCACTCTCTGCCCTCTTCTCTCTCCCTCCCTCCAGGACAAAAGGAGACGATACAGCATGTTGCACTCTCAAGAGTCCAGCAGCTCTGTCTTCTACCACTCACAGGACGAGGGGCCCAGCCCAGACAGCAGGGACTGTGTCAGGGGCATGGGCGCACCCTGCAGCCCAAGGCAGCCCAAAGATGCCCAGCTGTCCACCGGAGACTCCATCGCCAATCTTGGTTAGCCTGTGCTCCACTCTCTCTTCCAGGGAGGCCATGGTTGCTACATTTTACTGAGCAGTTACTATGTGCTAAGCTGTTTTATACAAACAATCTCACTGCAGCTGTGCAGATGAGTACTGCTCTCCCTATCTGCAGATGATGAAACGGAGGCTTGGCGACTTTAAGCAATTTGGCCAAATCATGAAACTTGAAAGAGGGGGAGAGTACAAACAAAGGGTCTAAGAGCTGTCTGGACCCAAAGCTTCTTTATGGTGTTAATTTCTGGTCCTAGGTATTTATTTACTTACTTACTTACTTACTTACTTTGGTGGGGGGGGGGGGGGCTCAAGTGAGCAAGGGTGGAGAGAGAGAGAATCACACGAGGGGCAGAGAAAGAGAAGGGATCACTTACTAAGGCTAGGCTACCCAGCACAGATCTGGGAAACAAAGATACCCCAAATGTGGACTCCTGTCCTTCAGAAGCTCTCTGCCTAGTGAAACAGATACAACTGGCCCTAACTCTGATAGAAGTAGAGTGACAGGGACCACAGGAAAGTTTAACAAGCTGTGAGGGTCCCAAGGAAAGACACATCGGTAGAGGATATCAACAAAGACATAATGAGGGCACTGATTCTTAGAAGCGGGAAGAGAGGAGATTCCAGGCAGCAGAAATGGACCTGAGATGTGGAAGTGTGACACCTAGAAAACACATACACAACTGATTACTCATCTGGCATATTTGGAGCACATAATACATTGAAAAATGAGCAGAAAGGACAGTAGCTGGGTAGATGGATTGGGACCAGATTAGGCAAGGCTTTAAATGCCAGGTGAGCCGAGACACCTGCAAATCTTTCACCAGGCAAGAGGTAGAAAATGCAAGATGTTTCTAAGCAGGAAAGGAGCATACAAGCCCCTCTCTCCTTCCCCACTGTTCTCCACCCTGACGGCTCCCCTGTCACCACCCTACCCAGGTCTGGACTTCTCCCAGCGACGGCGGGCATATAGCACCAACCAGATCACCAACCACAAGCCTTCCCCAAGGGCCACCACAGCCAGCGACCCCACAGTGCCTGCCAGGAGATACCCACTGCGGAAAGCCAAGCCGCAGGATCTCACCAACCAGACCAGCACAGAGGCATCGTGGTGGCAGATTGATCTGCAGGTACCGAGCAGGGCAAGTTGGAGCTGGGGGAGACCATAGATGGGGAGAGAACTGTGTGTCCTGCTTCAGCCACAAGGATGGGGCCTTTTCTGCCACATCCTATTCTGCCAAACAAGTCACTTCCTCTTCATTTTTCTGGATCTTCACCTGCCTGACCCCCTTTCTAATAATGGTACCCATTGGCCAGTGACATCACTCATTCCGTGTACACAAACACCTCCCAGCCAGCAGGGAGCATCGAGCGGGTGGGGGAGCTGACCGCCCCCACTCTGTACAGATGTGGAAATTGAGGGCCAGAAAGGTAAAGTGACTTATCCAGGGTCACATAGCCAGTCGGGGGACTGCGACCCAGGACCCTCTCCCTACAAAGCCCCTGCTTCCCTCCCTCCATCGCACTGCACCTTCTGCAAATCCCAAGTGTTGCACATTCACCCCTGGCAGAGATCATCGCAGAGTTAGAGCCAGAGCAGGACCAGTCGCCCGCCATTCAGCTAGACCAGAGTGTCTCCACCTCAGCACTATGACACGATAATTCTTTGTGGCAGATGCTGTCCTGTGTTTTGTAGAATGTTTGGCAGCAGCCCTGGCCTCTACCAACTGAAATGCACCCCCAATCACCATAACCAAAAGCAGTCACTGCCAAATCCCCCTGGGGAAGAGGGTAGAGTCACCAGAGAAACACTGTCTTAAACCAGCTTGGGGTTTCTTATTATCTGCATGCCTTTCTCCCATTTTCTTAGGAATGGGTTTCATGTAGCTTTGTCATCATTAGGTCCTGGTTCCATAAAAGCAGCCGTTAACTTCTCCCATGCCACCCACCGCCCCCTCCATCCCCGCCCCTCCGTAAGCTCCTGCCCTCCCCCTCCCCCCCGGGGCAGAGACTCGGCCACCTAGGCCCTTCTCTGTGCTTAGCCAGTTGGAAGACACTACCCTTGGACTCAGGCAGACTCTGCTCCTTAAGCATGTTGCTTACCCTCTCTGAGCCCTGATTTTCCCTTCTGTGAAATGGGGAGAATAGCTTGTGCAGATGATTGAGCTAATAACAGCCATCAACAGATTTTTTTGAGAGCCAACTGTAGTGGAAGGCTCTTGCAGGCAATGGCTGATAAGAGATGAAGTGCCCTGGAGCAGCAGCTGGTATGCAGTAGGTGTCCCTTAGATGCACCTCTAGCTGGTGAGAGCTCTGGGCAGCTTAGCATCTGCTCCCTCCTGCTTGCTTCTGGCCCACCTTTGCTCGTCTCTCCCTGAGCCCCTGCTTGGCTTCTCCAGTCTGACTCTCCCCAACATGCTGGTACAAACGCACACACCTGCATATGCAAGCACACACATGTACACACACCCTGCAGCCTCTGGCTGGGTGAAGGACTGCATCTTAGACCAATCTGTTACCATGGAAGCTGTAGCAGCGTCTGTTTCTTGCTGTGGCTGTGATGTTGGGGCAGGGGTGAGGGGAATCCCAGTCTGTCATGGGAGAGGGGGACTAAGGATCCCTTGGGACCCAGCAGCCCTGACTGGGTACCAGCTCCCATCAGGGCCATCCTAACAATGACCGACGGTCCTTTCCTTCTCCCACACCCTTGTACTGTCCCCAGCCCCAGAGGAGATGGGAAGGAGGATCCCGGCCCCTGCCCTAAGGAGTCCCCATCTAATGGAGAGGCACAGTCCTCTTCTCAGTAAATACTTGATAGAGATGAGGAAGATTCCATGGTTAACTGTTGGCCTTAAAACCTAAGAGGCGCTTTCTCTGTTTCACCTTGTAAGTGCCTTTGGCCCCTCCCAATCCGCTCCCCCTACCAAGCATAGCAAGTTTCCCGGACGCACAAAATTCATTTTTAATTAATACTCTTTAATTAGAGAAGTACTACACATTCAGAGTTTACAATAAAAACCCTCAAACAGTGCAGTCAGATATAAAGTAAAACTAAAATCAGCCCTTCCTTGTGCCCAAACCCACTGGATTTTCAGTGTTTCCTTTCAGAAATACTACAAAGACACCCACACACACACACACACACACACACACACACACACATGTTTTGAAGAATCACATTATAAATCTCCAATCTATCCAATTATTATTGGATCTCTCCAAAGTCCATAAGTAAATCTCTGATTTACTTTGTTAATGTCTTTTTTTTTTTTAGTTTATTTATTTATTTTGAGGCAGAAAGAGAGAGAGAACGAGTGGAGGAGAGGGGGTGGGGACAGAGGATCTGAAGCGGGCTCTGTGCTGACAGCAGAGAGCCCAACATGGTGCTTAAACTTAGGAGCAGTGAAATCATGAGTCAAGCCGAAGTCGGGCGTTTAACTGGAAGAGCCATCCAGGTGCCTCTTTTTAATTCACTTTTCTGTATACAGTAAAGTGTACAATTCTTGGTGAATTGTTCTGTGACTTTTGACAAACGCATAGTCCTGTAACTATCTCCACAATCAAAACACCGAACAGTTGCAAGTTACTTTTTTAAAATATGTTTGATCTCGGACAGCTTCCCACGTTGGTAGGAAGAGATCTGCCACTTTGATTTCTGGGTTGTGTGGCGTTCCATTGTATGGATCGACCATAATAACTTATTTGTCAACCCCTATTGATGCACGTTTTTGACAGGGTCCAGATTTTTCACTTTTACAAGCAATACTGCAACAAATCTACAGTACGTGCACGTAGATATCTGCATCCTTGTGTATTCCACAGAATTAAATTTCTGAAAATGGAATTGTTGGGTCAAAGGAGTCTGTGCACATTTCATGTTGATAGCACACTGCTAAAGGTTCCTCCCACAGGCGTGCACCAGTTTATACACACATCGACAGTCCAAGAGAGAGACCCTACCCTGTCTCCCCAATTAGCCACAATGTGCGTCATCAAATGTTTAAGTATTTGCCAATCTGGAAAACGGAAAAAAATCATAACTTATTTTAATTTAGAGCAATGCTCACGAAGCAGAACATTTCTTCATGGGTTTATTTGATACATTTTGAATTGCCTGTAGATACCCTGAACCCACATTCTACCTCTGCCCTCCTGCCCCAGTGATTTACAAGCGCTTTTTCTTGAAAATGATCTTTGTCATGCATGTTGCAAATATATTTCCCAGTTTATCCCTTGCCTTTTGATGTTTTTTTTTTTTTTGTACCAGCGCAAGAACAGACAGATTAAACGCACAAAACAGAAGAGAAAGTCCAGAAATAAAACCAAATGTACATGAGAGCTTTGACAGGAGAGAGGCAGGGAACTGATAAACCCTAGAAACTGAATGAATGGACCATATTCAGGAAGCAGTGTTGAGATCTGTACTACTCAGAAAATCAAGGAAAAGGCTGGTTTCTATTTCTTGACACCAAAATAAATTTCATGTGAATCAAAGATTTAAGCAAACAAAAATAAATCATAAAAATTCCAGAAGAGTTTTTCTGAGTGGGAAAGACCTTTTAAGCATGACATATGAGAAGACATAAGGAAAATGCTGATAATTTTAGCCTCCTCCCAACACACACACAAAGTTTTAAACTTTATGGCAAAAAAAAAAAAAGTGGATTTAGAATATTATCCATGGTATGTGATTTTCCATGATTTTCCATGCTTTGGGCTTTATCCATGCTTTGGGATTGTTTGTGTTGATGGTTCCTCATGGGTAGTAGAGAGTAGGTTATTTGTCCTTGGGAACCGCAGGAGCTGAAGTGCCCAGGGAAAGAGCTGTGGCTAGGGGTGGAGGGAAGAGGGCAGCCACCAGGAGCTCAGCCTCCTCCCTTCCCTCTTGCACTCCTAGCCCTTGCTCAACAGCGGTCCGGACCTGAGCCAGGGCCCCAAACTCCGAGGCCCAGGTGCCCGCAGGCCGTCTCTGCTGCCCCAAGGCTGCCAGCCCAGCCTGCCCTCCAGCCAGGAGACCCAGACCTGGAGCCCCATGAAAGAGCCCGATCTTGGGTTTAACCTGAAGCCTGCTTCAGACAGCCGTAGCCCTGGGGACCTGGGTAAGTGCCTGCAGGGTCCAGGACCTGACTGGGGACAAGAAGGAATCCTTCACCTTCAGATGATAGGACTGATGGCAAATGCCTTCCTCTGTGCCCTTGAGGGAGAAGGATCCGATATTGCCCATCCCTGCCAGAGAACCTCACTCTCCCAATCAACCTAGCCCTTGGGCTGGCTGTGAGGATCCCAGATGTCCCTGAGGCTGCATTCTTGCCGCCCAAGTGTCCCCACACCATTCTATCTGGCCACCTCAAGTACTGGATTCCTGGGAGTTGGGTCTGCCCCATTTTGGGGAGAAGCCATACCCTCCAGCTGTCCGAGGGAAGGAATTCTGTGTTCCTTGAGGTGGGGAGGGTCGGGGGAAGACAGTACTTGCTTAGGGATGTCTGCGCCTTGGGGAGGAATGATGTCCCTAGGGATTGACCCTCCGTGCCCCAGCTCAGAGCACTTGTCCCTCCACTCGCAGAACCGTCCCATCACCCTTCCACCTTCGAGACCGAGACGTCCTCAGACTGGGAACCCCTGGCCGAGTCCGAGGATCGTGTCAGTCCCAGCAGGCCCCCTACCCCAGCCCCGGTGCTGGGCAAGGCCGTGGTCAAGGGCCTGCGCGACAGCCAACGTTTGCAGTGGGAAGTGAGCTTTGAGCTGGGGCCCCCCGGCCCGGAGAGGGGAGGGGCACACGAGGCCGACCTGTGGAGCGAGACCTTCCACCACCTGGCGGCCCGCGCCATCATCCGCGACTTCGAGCAGCTGGCGGAGCGCGAGAACGAGATCGAGCAAGGTGAGCCCCACGGCCTGCGCACTCCTATCTGCCCTCCCGGAGCCCCTCCTCTCAGCCCCGCCCAATGCCCATCCCACTCCTCCCACCATGATCCGCCCCCTCCCCGCAGCCCCGCCCAATGCCCATCCCACGCTTCCCACCATGATCCGCCCCCTCCCCGCAGCCCCGCCCAATGCCCATCCCACGCTTCCCACCATGATCCGCCCCCTCCCAGCTGCTGCGTTCGGCCCCTCCCCACAGCCCCGCCCAATGCCCCGTCGCCCTCCCGGCCCACCCACCCGGAGATCTGCTCCCTTCCCCTGGCTTCAGGTGCCATTGTCTTCCCACAGCTGCCATTGTCTATGCTCCACCTCTTCTCCCTACACTGCAGCCTCCAAGTGCCTCTCCTCTCCCCCAACCCCCCAGCCCTCCCTCCACCTCCCCCCGCCCACACACACACAGCCAGGTGTTCCATCCTCTCCTGATCAGCCCCCATCCCCCAGCCGCCTTCTCCTCCCCAGGGACTCCTCCACCCCTCTCACCCCCTCCGGTGATCCGTCCTTTCCTCTTTCCTTCTTCCCCTCTACTACAGGTCCCCCATTCCCCCTCACTCCCCACGGCTTCCCCTTACAGCGCCCCCTGTAGGGCTCCGGAGACAGAACGATGGAGCCAGCCCTGTCCCACCTGACCCGCTCCCCTGGGACGCACCTTCTTAGGGACCCCCCCCCCCCAAACCCAGTAGGTCCACTCCCTCACTCATCAAGGTCATTTTATTGATTTTGGATCAGCGGGGGGCCAGGCTCGAGGCTGAACAGTGCGATGACCACCACAATTCCTACCCTTACTTACGAGTGCTTGATTGACAAGGACTAGCCAGGAAGCCGACATCAATCAAATAATTATACACACAATTAATTGAGTGCATTTGTCCTAAGTGCTATTAAGAAATACAGGGATCCAAGAAATCCTATAACGGGAAGAGAGGGGAGCTAATTTAGCTCAGGAAGTGGGACAAACTTTCCTAAGATGGTGACTCCTGGGATCAGGGTGGTGCACACTTAGAGAATAGATATAGATATAAATAGAGAATAGTACTTGTTTATAGGCTCATGCTTTGTTTATACAATAATGTATTGCTTATATTTTATATTATTTGTACTTTCGTTTAATATATATCATCATTTTCTTTCCATGAGCACCTCACCTTACAGTTTACAAAACACTTGTACACCTTTTATCTCCTTGGATCCTCACACAGACCGCCCTCTGGAGGCAGCAAGCCAGAGACTGCTCACCTGTTCCATGGATCTATTTGACTCAGATCCATCACTGACTCGCTGTGTGACCCTGTGTTCGCCCCTCTTCCTCTCTGGTTTTCATTCTTCTTGGCAAGATTGTCCCAATGGGCCAGACCAGGGGTCCCCACCCAGTCAGGGAAACTGCAAAGTCCTGCTACAAAGTTTTTACCAGATAGCTGCAAAATGAAAATGGAAAATACAGACAACAGAAAGGTTTTGGGGTTTTTTTTTGAGATTTTATTTTTAAGTAATCCCTGCACCCAACGTGGGGCTTGAACTCACAACCCGAAGATCAAGAGTCACATGCTCAGTAGACCAAACCAGACAGGCGCCCCTAGAGGATTTTTTTAATAATGCTGAAATTATTTAAGGAGTGTAACTATCTTTTTTGTCTTAAGACGTCTTAGCTCTTTGACATTAAAATGTCCTTTTAGGAAATGATGACAGAGGTTAAAAATCTGGGGTGGGGGCTAAGGTCAAGCCATCCCCTCAATTTTAAGGGCTTATTTATTTATTCATTTATTTAAAGTTTATTTATTTATTTTGAGAGAAGCAGTCCGAGTGGGGGAGGGGCAGAGAGCGAGGAGAGGGGGAGAATCCCAAGCAGACTCCACGCTGCCAGCACAGAGCCCGATGAGGGGCTCAAACCCACGCAGCCGTTGAGATCATGACCTGAGCTGAGATCAAGAGTCAGACGCTTAACCAACTGAGCCACCCAGGCACCCCTGAAAGGCTTATTTAATCCCAAAGATGAGGACCACTGGTCTAGCCCTTCTTTTAGCTTCCATAACTTCCGCGTCAAGAGGGACTTTCCGAGCCTGCACACTGACCCCCAACTTCTCCCTCTGCAGGGTCCAGCCGCCGCTACCAGGTAAACGCTGTGCACACCAGCAAGGCCTGCAACATCATCAGCAAATACACGGCCTTTGTTCCTGTGGACGTGAGCGAGAGCCGGTACCTGCCCACCGTGGTGGGGTACCCCAACTCTGGTAAGGCGGATGGGTGGCTGGGGCCTGCCTGAGGAACAAGCAGTGGCCCCCTTGGCTGGCAGAGGGGAACTGAGACACAAAGGAGCATAGGCCTACCGAGAGGAGTACAAGGAATGACCTAGAAGCAAAAGGGGCCCCTGGCAGATGACTTGGTCACCATAGGGTGGGGGGCGCATGAGCCCCCTTCCCACTGCTCTGCAGAAAGCCATGAAACCACCCCACTCCCTTTTTCCCACCAAGTGAATATGATTTTATTGTATTTTTCCAACTGGAACAATGTGTGCTCACTGGAGAAAGTTCCAAAATACAGAAAGACCTAAAATAAATAAAAGTGCTTGGAACTGACAGTCCTCCAGAAATGAGTACTAATTACTTCCTTGGTGTGACCATCCTTCCAGACTTCTATGAATATCTACATGTAGCGAAATCAAAAGACAGATAATTTTTTCATGAATTGGATCATACCAATATGCGCTACATTTTCCAAACTATGGGTGTAGAAAATATCTTTCCACGAAGCTGAATCTATATCACCATTTTAATACCTGCAGGGTTTTCTACTTTCATCATTGTAACAGCCAGTTAGACAGCGTCCCAAAGCACTTTACAGCAAATGACTTAATTCTCAAAACAGCGCTGCAACCCAGATGCTGTTATGAGCCCCCCCCCCCCACTTTACAGATGGGAAGACAGAGGCAGAGGGAGTTAAGTTACTTGCCCAAGGTCACACAGCAGGGAGGGGCAGAGCCAGGCTTTGAATCCCAGCGATCTGCCTCCAGCACGTGTTCCCTCCTGCTCCTCTCCGCCGCCTCTTAAGGTTTATCAGAACCTATTTCACCAGCCCTGTGTTATTAGACCTTCATTTTAACCCCCTTTTGATTATTGTAAATTACGGTGCAAAAAACATCTTTATGCCCCTGTCTGGTTATCTCCTTGGGGCCAATTAACTCTCAGAAGTAAGAGTGCACATCCAAAGTTCTGCCCGTTGAAAACTGTGATGTATTGTGCAAAATTGACCCTGCCCAGAGGTTGTTCAGAAATCTCCCTTCCCCAACACTGCATGCTGCTTATCTTTCTAAACGCTGCCAGGCTCATAGACAAGGAAAGATTCTCTCTTCGGGGAATTATTCTAGGTTTTTTGGTTTTTGGTTTTTGTTTTTGGTTTTTTGGTTTTGTTTTGTTTTTTTTTTTTTTTGGTGAGTTACTCTCCATAGGGGCATAAACTATATGTACTTTTTCTTTCCTATATTTCATTTTCCCGTCCGCTGCCAGCTCCATTTTCTTTTTTTCTTTCTTTTTTGTTTCCTTTAGCAAACCTCCTGAAAGAATGTTTGAAAACAAAATGTGCCTCTCCTCATTTCTCCTGTGCACCCCACCCCCACCCCACTCCCCCTGCTGTTTTTCATCTGTGGTACCAAAATAATCAATGACCCGTTCCCTCTTTCAGATGTCTCATTTCAGGTTCTGGCCAGAAGCCCAGGCTGTTCCTCCACTGGGCATTCTCATTCACGGGGCTTTTGTCATCCTGAATGACATTCAGGATGTCTCTCCCTCCCCTCCCATCTCAGACTGTCCTCCTAGTGTCTGTAGCCCACAGCCTGTAAGGTCTGAGGACCTGGCCCACGTCTTAACCCAAGTCCCCCAGCCCCTTAAGACCTGGATCAGTACCTCCCAAAGTGTGCTCCAGGAAATCAGTACCCTAGTTCCATGTGCCATTCATGGCCATTCAGCACAAAACTAGGAAGTACTAGTTAGGAAATGCATTTAGGAACCACTGGATTAAGCTCAGAACTTTTGATTGCAGAACTTGTCAGAGCCTTTTTTAGTACGTTAATCTACATCAGGAGGCTCAGAGAATGGACTGCAGTTTGCATCTTCTAAACTTACCTCCCCATAGAACTCCTTGGTATCTTTTAAGACATAATTTACAGATTAGTGTTATCCAAAAGTGGGGTTCCCCAAAACATACTCGAGGGTGCTATAGTTTCATCTGTCTTCTACCCATCCCCCATTTGTGGGGCCCTAGGACTTCAGGGGCCTTCCCTGTGGGAGAGGAACTGGGACCTCAGTCTCTGGGACAGTAAACTAAGAGAGAAGGAAAATGGGGTGTTCCTGAGAAAACAAGCCTTTTAACTAACTAGAAAACATTGCTGCTTTCTGAATGCTAGCTCAGCAATAGCATGTACGCAGCAAGGTTATTATCCCCATTTTCTAGATAAGAAAACTGAGGCACAGAGTGGTGAGCACCCCATCCAGCTGCTAAGAGATGGGGCTGAGGTTCAAATCCAGGTCATTCTGGCTCCAAAGCTCACGGTCTTGCCTTGTAAAATGTCTCTCTGCCTTTGGATAAGTGACAGACTGAAGCCAGAATCATTCCCGCTAGCCTCCGGGGAGAGGCAAAGGACTGACACAACAGTACCCATCTGACCCCCTTCTCCTTGTCCTCGTGAAGGTGCTGCATGGCGGATGGTCAGCTCTCAGGTCCTGACCCGGCAGTGGAGGGGAACCTCTGCCGGCTTCAGACGGTCCCAGACCCTCCTCGGGGACTACTCGGCGGCAGCAGGAGATGGCAAATTCCAGAACCTGAGTAAGAGCTGCCTCAGGCGTGCTCTGAAGCCTGGGCCCCGTGTCCAAGGCCGCGGAGGCCAGTCTCTGAGTCTGCACTCTGGGTCCTCACAGGGCCTGGGTGGGGCCAGGCCTCCCGGGCTCCCCGAGGCTCAGCATGGCCCAAGCATGCCACCATCAACACAGCCTCGCGGAGCGAGCTGCGGGGCACCTGCATGCTCGCGCCATCCCTCCACGTCTCCCCCTTCACGGTTTGCCAAGCCGGTGGCTGTTCTCTGACTCCAGTCTCCCGAGTCCTCCCAGGCAGCAAATGCCAAGACAGCTAACAAACCAGGGGGAAAGCCAGGAACAAAGAGGCAGTTTCATCTGGTTGGGTCCTACCATCTGCTTCTGTCAGGATTCCCAAAGCTTCCTTTCTGCCTTCGCCTGATTTCCTTGTGCCTACAGCTTGGGTCCTTAAACATTCATGATTCGACCCTTTTGTGACCTTGCACTAATTCACGGGATCGCTTTCACCCTGCGTGTCTTGAATGTATGTGCGTCCTTTGGTCCCTCCAAAGACAGCTTAACTGCTGCACTAGTCCTAACCCTTTCCTTCGTGCCCTCTCATGTTCAGTGAGGATGTCCTGCCTTCTTCTGTGCATGGGAAGGACGTCAGAAGTCCCACCTGACCACTAGGCCAGGCACCCAGATCCTGATTGTTTTTTACCTGAGAGACTAGAAAGTCCTTACAGACATTGGTGGGTTAAAAAAGGAACAGTGTGTGAGGGGTAGAAGAGAGTGTAACTCCAGAATTAAAAAGCTCTGCCATTTCTTTGGTCCCTCAGAGCCTCCAAAACTGGGGGGAGCATGCTGTAACCCCTGAACCAAGCCGGGCTTCCAGTCTAGAGGAAATTTCTGTCTACCTTTTCATTTCTCCATAGCTCAGTTCTTGGTGGCCCATGGCTTCCTTCAAAATCACAAATCCCTTCTTTTCTCTCTTTTTTTTTAAATTTTATATGTTTTTAAGTTTATTTTTGAGAGAGAGAGAGAGAAAGAGCATGAGCAGAAGAGGGGCGGGGGGGTGGAGAGAGAGAGAGAGACAGAGACAGAGACAGAGACTCCCAAGCAGGCTCCATGCTGTCAGCACAGAGCTGGATGTGGGGCTTGATCCCATGAACTGGGAGATCATGACTGGAGCCAAAATCCAGAATCAGACACTTAACTGGCTGAGCCATCAGGCGCCCCACAAATACCTTCTTTTCAGTTGACCTCTGATTCACACCCAAGTGTCTATAACTTCTACACTCTGACTCTATCCCAAGCCCTTTCCCTCCCCAAGGATGACAATGGCTGACATTTCCTGAGAACTTTCTGTGTGCTGGCCACTGTTCTAATTATCTGACACGGTTTCTCTTCCTCATTGAGAAATGAGGAAACTGAGGCTCAGAGGAGTTAAGTGACTTACTCAATATCACACAGCTGGGAGAGCTGGGACTTGAACCCAGGCAGTGTCTGGCTCCAGAGCCATGAGGCTAACTGCCATGTTGCCTCCCAGTGCCTCCGTCACTCAGGCGTTCAGTCACTGGTGCACTGTTGTGCTATTCCCGCACCCCCAGCGATAAACGGATCTTCCTGGCCCTCACAGAGCCACTAATGGCCTCCTAGGGAACATAGAGGCTTTGATAAACATTTATGCATGAAGCTTTTTCCATATTTTGGAAATTCCCTTATGGTATATTGCCCATCGCTGTCCAGCCCTTGAAACAATCATAAGAATAAGCACCGTGAGTATGCATTTTGAACCAGCTATGTTCAGTTATTATCCCCATTTTACAGATGGGGAAACTGAGGCTCAGAGCCCTCTGACAAGTTAGTGCCATGTTCTCATGCCTTCTGGAGAGCTGGCAGGAGCCCCTTCTCAGTGAGGCACAGACCTGGTGAGCGAATGCCCACCTCGCCCCCCACCCTCAGACCCCCGGGCTGCTTGCATTTCTCTGCTGGGTCTGAGCTCAGGGCTTTATTGAGCACTTACCATGGGCCAGGCACCCGGCACTGTCATCTGTGTATTGTCTCCCTTGATCCCTAAGACAACACTGCGAGGTAGATACTATTATCCTCAATTTGCGACCTCAGTTTATAAAGGAAGTAGCTTTCCCAAGGTCACACAGCTAGTCAATGGGTGAGTTGGGATTTGAACCCAGGCTTCTCTGACTCTTACGGTGGAGCGATGGTGTTATCTTTGGAAGACGAAGGACCATAAAACAGGGATGGAAACCCTGGCCTTGTTCGTCCAACTTACCCCCAGGGACTGTGAATTCTTGCCCTCGCTTTCCTTGGGGGGCAGGAGAGGTGGGGAAAGGGAGGGCCCAGGGGGCTCAGGCCTCACCGGTTCCTCTGTTGTAGATGTGGAGGAAAGCTCCAGTGCGCCCTTCAGAGAGACCACATCCCCGGGCCGCGAAAAGCATGCCGCTTCGGAAGGTGAGTAGGCAGTCAGCTGACTCTCTCTTTCATTAAGATAGTGGAGTGATTGATCCTTGAGCCAGGAGAGTGTTAGCCCAACAAAGTCTTTGGTGGTTTATTTATTCCTCAAAATGCCCCTGTGTGAGATAAATGGGAGTATCCTTAATTGAAAGACATGGAAACTAAGATTCAGAGAGGTGAAGTGACTTCCCCAAGGTCACACAGCAAGTTAGTGACAACACGAGGCCTGGAATCAGACCTCCCAATTCCCCGTGGAGGGAGCATTCTAGCACCTAACTCTGCTTAGAATCCTCCAGCAATATGCCAGGGAAGGAAGCTCAGTGTCCCCACTCGGGGGTGAGGGGGGCTGATGAGAAACTGTCACTGCCCCCACGGGTAACCTTCCAGAAGATACCAGTGGCTGCCACCCAAGGAAACTTGGAGGCCTATTTCTTATATGTGGACACACGTTTCACCCTTCCCCACACCACCTGGGTCAAAAACAGCCTAATGAGGGGCACCTGGGTGGCTCAGTCGTTTGAGCGTCTGACTTCAGCTCAGGTCATGATCTCGTGGTCTGTGAGTTCAAGCCCCGCATCAGGCTCTGTGCTGACAGCTCAGAGCCTGGAGCCTGCTTCAGATTCTGTGTCTCCCTCTCTTTCTGCCTCTCCCCCAATCATGCTCTGTCTCTCTCTGTCTCAAAAATAAAGATAAACATTAAAAAAAGTTTTTAATAAATAAATAAATAAATAAAAACAGCCTAATGATCAGCGTGGATCCCTAGGGACCTAGGCAGGACCCTGCCCCGTTCTGGGTCGCTGTTTCCCAGCTGGGGAGTGAGCCATTGGACAGGGTCATCTGGCAGGTCCCAACTGTCATTCTGTGGCTCTCCAGGTCCCCTGCGCAGTCTGGCCACCAATACCCTGTCTTCCTTGAAGGCCTCAGAGAGTCTCTTTGGATCCAGGTACGTGGGATCAGCTTCCCTGTGGCCACCCCTAGTGTGAAAGGCAGAAAGCAGGCCCAGCCTGACATTTAGACAAAAACGAACAATCCGAAAGGGATCCAGGAGGCTCCCTACCCAGAAATATCACCATCTTCCCATCATCACACAGCAGAAGCCCCCACACGTCCATGGTCTCTATGCAGGTGCAAATCCCCTGGGAGGGCTGCCCCAAGACTCTCTGACCCCCAGGGCTGAAAGGAATACATGATCAGAAGAGGGTCAAAAAAAGAATACGGGACGTTCCTTGTCCAGGCTGCCGCTAACTCACTGAATGTCTCGGGAAATGCAAACCTCCCTCCCTGGGCCTCAGTTTCCCCAGCTGTCAAATGAGGAGGTCGGAGGAAACCATCTGTCACATTCTTTCTGGCCCTGACTTTCAGAAGCTGCTGAGTGAGCAAGGGGGGAGGGGGGAGATTCCCAGGGACACCATGGGGGCAGCTACGGCCTCCTGTCCCCGGTTCCCCCCACACAGGCTGAATCTGCACAAGTCCAGGCTGCTGACTCGAGCAGCCAAGGGCTTCCTGAGCAAGCCACTGACCAAGGCTCCGGAGCCAACCCCAGGGAGCCAGAACTTCGACTACATTCCGCTGGTGAGTGGCCCCAGACCCCAGACCTCAGCCCCCCACACTCCCCGAGGGGCCTTCCTGTGAGCCTCCTGCCCACCCCTCCCCCTTCACAAAGGGAAGAAGACCTACACCTTCCCACCCAAGTAGCCAACAGGGAAAGGGCCTGGGGCCTCGGAGTGTCGCTCGAATCCAGCACCAGCATCGTGAACATTCTTTGCAATCCGCTGTCTTTGCTTTAAAAATTCACAGGAATTTTGCATTCTACTCCACCACCTATGTGTGTTTATTTTTCAAGACATAAAAATAAGCCTTGGAATAGCTCACAAGTGAGTAACATTAACACCCCAGGGACACGTGATGTGTTTAGTAAGCGGCTCTGCAGACAGCCCGGCGTGCTGCGGGCAGGGTGAGGTGCCCAGGTCTGGCGGGGGCGTCTCTGAATTGAGGAACAAAGGGGCCTAGCCCCAGCATATCTGGGGATCAGAGGGTGCTGGGAGACGGACGCGGTGTGAGCTTTTCACCGCACAGACCCAGTCCCTACACTCCCGAGGCATAGTGTCACTTTGAATTTCCAAATATCCTGAGCAGCACAGCACTGTGCTTACAGTAAGTATTTGTTGAGCCAGGCACAGTGCTAGACCCTGGGAGACAACCTTGAACTGGATGAACAGAGTCCCTAAGTTCATGGCACTAAGTGTCTTGTGGGGACACAGACCAGGAACCAGGCAATCCTAAGAGGCTTAATTGGCCTGGGTACCCCTCAAGTCTCCCAGGCAGGAGGGGCAGGCTAGGGGCAGGGGGGGATGAACGGGCGGGCGGTGTGGACTCAGGCTTTTGCCCGGCCCGGGGCTGCACAGGCTGAAAAGTTTGAGGCCCACTGAGGGGCTCCCCCCCACACAGGTGTCTCTGCAGCTGGCCTCCGGAGCCTTCCTGCTCAACCAAGTCTTCTGCGAGGCCATCCACGTCCCCATGGAGAAGCTCAAGTGGACCTCACCCTTCACCTGCCACCGAGTGCCCCTCACCCGCCAGCCCGAGCCCAAGACCCCAAGTCCCCAGCTGTGCACCGCCGGCCCCTCGGCCCAGCACCCCTCCTGTGATGGTTTCTCCCCAGAGCCTCCGGCGGGGGGCAAGCCAGGCTGGGAGACCAGGGCTGCGATCGAACACACAGGGAAGCTTTGGGCTACGGTGGTGGCACTGGCGTGGCTGGAGCACAGCTCGGCCTCCTACTTTGTAGAGTGGGAGCTGGTGGCCGCCAAAGCCAACTCGTGGCTGGAACAGCAGGAGGTGCCCGAGGGCCGCACGCGGGGCACGCTCAAGGCGGCCGCCCGCCAGCTGTTCGTGCTCCTGCGGCATTGGGACGAGAATCTGGAGTTCGATATGCTTTGCTATAACCCGAATTATGTGTAGTGGGGGGTGGGGGGGGGTGGGAGGAGAGGGAGGGGACCATTTGGGCCTGGGTGGGGGGAGATTTTGAAGCTACAGCCAATATATCGGCTGCTAGAAAGAGCCCTGGACTGGCAGCCGGGAGGCCTGAGTTCAATCCCAACTTTGCTACCACCTAGCTGTGCAACTTTAGGCCGGCCCCTGCCCCCTGTCTGGGCCTCAGTTTCCCCACCTGTAAAATAAGCGTGTGAGGTGAGGGAGGTGGACTAGATCTCTAGAAGCTCTGGAGGTTCCTTTCTGCTGGACATCCAGGGAGCCTTGGGTGGGGAGAGAGAAAATACAGTTTAAACCCAAGTTCTCCTGGAGGAGAGTCACGTAGGCAAAGCCCCCCACCCCCGCCAAATAAAAGGGTGGATGAGCGAACCCAAAGGCTGCCAGTAACCAGAACTGCGAGCCTCATCTAAGCACGAGGAGACCACCTCTGCTCGCTCCACAGTGACGGTCCAGGACCCCTAAATCCCAAAATCCCACCTACAGACCGACTGGAGAACCATCCTTCCCAACACGTTACAAAAGAGTCCGTTGGGGGCCTTTTCCCTGGGCTAGGAAGCCCTCGGTCTTTTTTAGTTTGCAGATTTACTGTGACTTCCTATCTAAGGAGAGGAGGCGGGGAAGATAAGGGGTCTGAGACCCCCTATGAGCTGAGGTGTTGAAACGAAGCTTCATTGTGGGCAAAAATAGTCCCAAAAGAATAGACATGCTGGCAGAAGTCAGAGGAGAAACCAGGAGACCCCTGAAGTCATTTGTACACTTTCCAGAATTGTGCGAGGCGAACTCAGCTTGCCCTGAGGGGCTAGAGGGACCCCCGTGTTGGCTGCACCGGGGGGCAGTTGGAACCTTCTCCAGCCACACCACTGTGGGGGAGAGGGGCCCCCTTTGCACAGAGAACCAGTGCTCAGCTGCCATGCCTTTGGGGCCACCAGCTCCAGCGGGGAGGGGAGATTAATTCAAAGACAGGGAAGGCTTGAATTGTAAAGCAGACAGCCCCTGGGGACTTCCCTGTCTCCGGCCCACCTGTGACACCATGTGGTGGCGGGCCTGTGGCCGCCTCAGGTTCCCTGGGGGCTGGTCCCAGTCATCTCTGCCCCGAAGACTCCCTTGGAAGTCCACGAGCTTGAGACCCCAGGCTGAACCCACAGGCCCCCCTCCCTAAGGCCTTAATGTCTCCATCAGCCGTCCCTTCAGGCCCCATGGCCCCGGCACAAAGCCCCCTCAGGGAGGTCTGGAGGTCCCCACGGAGCAAACTGACCTGTGGAGGAAAGGAGCCATGGGCTCTGGCACAAGTCCCGGCCTCACAAAGCCTCCAGAAATGCCCGGTCTGCAGCAGGGGCTGAGGGAGAGAGGGCGTCCAGCAGAATGCCCTTTGGGCATGGAGAAGAGGAGTCCCCACTGGATGTGCCCCTTGTGCAGCCCGCCCTTGAGCAGAGCTCTGCCCTGGCCTTCTGCTGAGGCTCCAAAAAGCAGGCAATTGATCTATCCCCAGGGGAGGGAAGGGGCTGGAGGCTTCATATAAAGTCCCGCCTGCTGCCCGGCCCACTGTTCTGCTTCCGAATCACCCTCTGGGGAGGAACCAAGCCGGGCAGTCACCAACACCGTGGCCACCACGACCCCAGCTGGGGCAGGGTGACTGTCTGGGGTGTTGGCTTAAAATCAGTGCCACTGAGAGGGACAAGGGTCTTAGGCTCTCGTGCCCAAGGCCTCAAGCAGGTGTAAGGACAGCGTTATCTCCCTACACACACCCCCGCCCAAAAGTAGTGGTTCTGCAGCCGGCAGCCAGCAGCCCAGCTTCAGGGTCAGGAGAGAGGAGTGTGACATCCCTCTTTGGCTCACCATGAATGGAAACAACAGTCAGGCTGAGAGTGCGCACTCCTGGCACCGGTTTGGGCAACGGCTTCCCCGTGCTGGGTGCCCTGGAGCTGGGAGGCTCCCCCGTGCTCGGACGTTCCCAGATTTTCTGCCTCTGAGATGTTTCCCTCTTAGCGACCGTGGACTTGCTCTCATTATCTGTGTGATCTTGAGCCAGTGGCGTGGGCTTCCTGGGCCTCCTCCCTCCTCTTACACAGTGAGGTTGGACTGGGCTGTCTGGCCTCGCGATTCACCTGATTCTGGGCCTCCAGGCTCAGTGTGGACAATGAACAGGTTCGAGGTGGCCCAGTGTGGAACTGAAAGGGGTAATCGAGCACCCAGCAAGGTGGTGGGTGGACCACCCCCTTCTCCAGGGAACGTCCTCAGTTCCTACTCCTCTAGTGGCTGCTGGGGCTCCAGGCAATTTTGATGCATAAGCAAATTGCTGACCTCTGACCCCCTGGCTCTCCTGCCCAGCACCCAAAGGTGCAAAGGGACAAACTCTCATTGATTGCAAATAACCCAAGGGCTCTGAGGGACATCTGGAAAAGACATTTTTTTTTAAAACCTTCAGAGGTATTGAGATGGCATGTTTCTCTAGAATCTGCCCCTAGGATTGCCAAGCAGAGAACCGAAGGGACTCGCTTTAAGGAAAAGTTAAGAACGTTAGGTAATTAGCACAGGCGCTGAAGCTAAGACGGTTCCAGAAATTCTCAAGGAGGGAAACATCATCCCTGCACTTGGGATTAACTTGGATTAACCTGGATCCTTTGTTAAACTAACCCTTGCATTCTAGGTCACGGAAAGAAACGTTTGTGCCCTGCCTGGCTGGGGAATCAGGAGACTACAAATGCCTAGTGGTACTGACCAGCAAAGGCTGGACACTTCAGTGGGGAGAACGCTGAGGAGAGTGGGGGATTTCAGTGCTGGTCTAAACTCCACCAGCGTGCTGTGTGACTTCCGGCAAGTTGCTTGCTTTCTCTGGGCCCTGTTTTGTCTGTTGTAGAATGAGGAGGTCACGCTCCATCAGCATTTCCAACACTATCCCTTGGTGGATATGTGAATTAGCAATTCATGAGAAACTGTCAGGGCAGACAAATATGTTGGGGAAACACTAGGAAAACAGATCTCTTTAGGTCAAGACGACTCAGAGTCATGAATATGTAAATATGTATTGTCAGGCTCCAATGAGGTGATTCCGAAGGTTGCTGTCCCCTGGGTTATTCAGCTGGGAACATTCTGGTGGAGATCTCCCTCAGGGGTTTGCAGACACTGATATTCAAAGAGATCCTTCTGGATGCCAGGCACACCGGGCGGCATAGTGAACATGTCGGGTGGTACTCCTGTGCTTTTGGAGCTTGGCGAGAAGTATTTGAAGAATGTCTCCTCCGTGAACCATTTCCCCACCCCTGGGGGGCGCTGTATCTTAAGCTGCCTGAGCTGCGACATCCCCGGCCTGTGGTTCTGTCACGTGCAGGTGTGGCCTCAGACTGTGCTGTCTGGGCATCATTTGCACCCAAGGCCAGCCCCTGAGCTTTCTGACACGGATGGCACGATAGAGCTGCCCGCAGCAGCGCGTGTATGGTGTAGCCAGAATGGAGGCGGCGTGGCACTCTCGCGGGAGCACCGGCAGTGAGCCTCCTTGGCCAGGTGGAGCAGGGGAGTCCCCGCCACAAAAGTGTCCCGAGGAGCCAGCCTCCCGCCACACCCAGAGTCCTCCCTCAGCGGAGGAGATCAACTCTGGATCCCGGGGAAAACTGGGCCCCGCACTTAGGCAGGCCTGCACTGGATTTGAGAAGAGGCATTGGTTTCCAGCCGACGCATTTGCGGCTGCCCAGTCCTTCCCCTGCCTGTGGACAAACGACATCTACTGGCCTGTGCTGCTGTGATGGATGAATGGAGTAGCTAGTTCCAAAACTACCTGCTGGGGGTGGGGGTGAGGGTGGGGGTGGGGGTTTCACCTGCTCTCTAGGAGGGGAACCTTCTCTCTTTCTTGGCAGGGACTCCCGGTGAAAGGAAGCGAGGAAACGGGTCTCCCCTGATCTGTGTGACCGGCCACCCCGTTCACCTGCCCCACTACAGCCTGTGACACAGCACCTGCTGTTGCAGTATCCAAATGCTGCTGTCCCCTACTTGCGTCCTGGAGCATCCCCAAGTGGCCCCCAGACACAAACGCATCCTGTATCCTAGGGCTTTGGGAAGGGAAAGAGAAGGGCATTGCTACCAGGAACGGGTTGTGTTCACGACCCGTGGGAGATCTTTTTTTTCTTGCCACCAACTAGCAGGGACCAGGGAAATCAACAATCCCCCCCCCCAACCAAACGGGCGCATTCCTCAGCCAGAGCACGCACCACAGCTCCAGTACAAAAATAACCAGGGCAGGGGCGTGTGTGGCATTTTGCAGCTGGATAATCTGATCTTCAGAGATCTGTCCTAAGGTCAGGAGCTTGGCTGCATCTCCCAGCCGGGCTCCCAGCCCCCCTCCAGTGGAGCCCCCTGACCTGCGTGTTCACCCGGCCCCCAGCCTGTTGACTTTGGCCTCTCAACAGCACTGCCTCCCAGGTTACCCGCCAAAGTGGGATTTCTCCTGTTCATGCTGCAAACCTCCTTGGCTCGGAGCCAGCTGCCTTGAGCTTACAGCCGCTTCCCGAGGCAAAGCACCTTGCCTCAATGTGGTCGAATGTGGTGACACACGCCGTGTAGTTTCACTATTTGCCCAGGTGGCTTTGGCTCAAGTGGCATGGCCGGTGCTTGTCCCCCTCGGAGCCTTAAGTGCCTACACCGTGCTGCCCCATCCCCTTGCCTGCTCATCTGTAATGTCCCCACCGTGCCTGTGATACTTCTTGTCCTCAGAATACACGTTGCCTTTTTCCCGGTAGCCGGTCATGTCAACACTGTGGGAGTCCTGGATGTCAGCTGTCTTATGTCCACCAATAATTAGCAAACCACGCTCTGGGGCTGTATGACCGTGTCTGTCTTCAAAGGAATGGCTTATTTGTAAATGGTGGCTACTGTTCTCTTATAGGCATTTAGCTCATAAAAACTAATGAACCCGACGATATGGCAAAATTATACTTGTGTCTGTTCTTTTGTTCTCGAAACTGATACTGGGCTTTCAAACTCGTGGTTCAGTGCTCTGTCCGCCTTGCTTAGTGTGGTCACATCTGTCTTGGTTTGGGATCCCCCTTGATCAAGTGTCCCTGTTTGCCTGGGACTGAAGTGTGGGGCAGTCTCAGGACGTGGGGCTTTCACTTTTAAAACTGGGGCAACCCCGGGGAAATCGGGACAAGTTGGTCGCAGTAGTTCAGCCAGAAGAGGAGCCTGAGATAAGGATTCAGTGCAAATAGGGTAATCGTATGATCCCGGGAAGCACACCCTTAGGCAAGTGAGGAAATGAAATCGCAGCACAAAACACCAACAAAGGGAATCCTGTGAGCAGGTTACTACTATGAGTGTGGACTTTCATCCCACAGGGCTCTGGAAACCAAAGTACATGCCCATCTCAAAGCTCACAGAGAAGGAAGGAGTGAGCGCAGGCTCCAGCTCCACTCGGTCACTGGTTGAGGGTCACTCCCAGGCATTCTTTCCTTGGCACGTCTGGCCTGCCACGGGGGGCTGAGCTGGGCTCACTTCTGCAACTAGAGAAAGCCTCCGGTCAAAGAAGTACAGGTATTGGCAGGTATCTAGCCCCCATGCCCCGGAGCTGAAAACCAGCCGTGGGGATACAATGCAAGGTGCTGACAGCACCTGCTACAGTCGTTCTGCACAGCTGACGTCCACGTTTCGGATTTTCCCCAGAAGCAATTAGCGATCACAAATATATTTCTTCGAAAATCATCGCCAGCCACCGTCTTGCCTGAGAGCCCATACAAACGGACCCCCAAAGCAAACCTGAGTCATCTGGAAATCCGTTAGCAGCTTACATCGTATCCTTGCATCGGTCATCCCTTTGCAGCCTCCAGGGAGGACGGTTGATTAAAACAGGAATTCCTAAGGGGCCAGAAACATGGCCGTGACGTACTAACAGCCCCTAATAGGAACAATCTGAGAAGCCAATGGGCTGAGACTACAAAAGCTAACAGAAATACTGCTCACAAGCATGGCCCTCTTGGATGACTTTCAGATGAGTGATGGGCCTTCGCTGACATAGACAAGCCCTTTCTCTGAGCCCCCAGCAGCTTCGACCTGAGGTTCCTTTAGCATCTCACTAATATGTGAGCAGGCACTACTCCATTTTGTATTAAACTTGCTTCTTTGCTTCCTTCTCCGGTTGTGCATTCTGTAAAAGCCAGTGTGTGTGTGTGTGTGTGTCCTGCTGGGATGGCAGTAAGGGTCTCCTAACTCCTCATGCTATGAAAACATACTCAAGAAAGCAGAAACTCAGGACCCCTGGGTTCTCTCCAGGAACTCGGTGGACGGAGACAATGAAGAGAGCCCAGTGGTTCAGGTCTCTTGGCCCCCTAGGTCCTCTGTCCTGTGGCTGCCAGTCCTTTCCAAGGCACTACTGACCCCCTGGGAAACTTGAGCTCCATTAGGCTTGATTAGTCTTAATCCTGGTCTGAAATGGGGAGAACACATCACGGTGAGTCCCGGCCTAGCTCTGCCAAGCTCTCTTGTTCTGCCCCCAGCACCAGCCACCCTCATTCTCAGCATCACCTAGAATCTCCCAATCTTAAATCCCTCCTGGAAGGATCCAGACCACCCACCCAAAGTCTAGCCACCCCACACCCACGGTTGGAGAAAGAAAGGGACACATCCTCTTTGATATAATGAGACATGGGTAATCTGTTGGGAGATGGCCCTCTCCTAGCCTGGGGGGAGGAGGGTCCCTAGATACTCAGAGCTCCTGAGCCTCCCGGTGTGATCTGGGGTGGGTGGGGGGAGTTGTCTACCATTGCTCCCTTGGCCGCTCCAAGCAGAACTGACCACCCCTCCACTACTCTTAAACTCCAAGATCTTCCAGGTCACAGATATGGACCCTCCCAGGCACTAACCGAGGTCCTATCCTCACTCCTGGCTTCGGAATCTGGGGCTGCCGCAGAGCAGGGACCCCGGCCTGAAGAGCTGTTCAGGTGCCTTCCAGCAGAGGGCGCTGTGGGCGTGCCCTGCCTTCCAGACCCGGGCCCCGCAGAAACATTCCGGGAGAGAGGAGGGGCAGCAGGGGCAGGGATGGAGAGAGGCTTCAGAAGCTATTCCCGTCCCCTGTCAACAGCCTTTTTTCCCTGCTAAAAATGGGTGATTCGTGATAGCTAGGAAGCCCACTGAAAGGCTGCGCCGGTCACGTACTCACCCGTGAGTCCAGACGCTGGGCCAGCTCCCGGGACCTGGAAAGGGGACTACTTGGGCTTCCTTGCTCTGCCCATTGTTCCTCCTCTCCGCCATATTAGCACCCCTCCTTTTGCAGACTCCGCGAGAACCCACCTCCTTCGGGAAGCCTTCCCAGGTCTTCCCACAGCAGCAGCTTCTTACGGGATATTTACTAGTGTATACATATGTGTGTTCTGTCTCCCCCATCAGACAGGGGGCTCCCAACCATATTTGCAGATCTCTCCCGGGGCAAGGCTGTGTAGCTCCCATCAGACTGGAGGGTCTTTGAGGCCACAGGCCTTACGTCCTCCATCTGACCAGGGGTTGTCTCCCCCATCAGACCCTTCACTCTCTGAGGTAACTCTTGTGCACCTCCAGTGACACCTGTCTTAGGTCTCTGTCCCCAGGCAATCATCAGTCTGAAGACAGCCCTCCTCCCTCCTCCCCTAAGGGGAGATCAGAGAGCTTTGCACACTGGGTGGGAGAAAGATGGGTCTGATCAGAGGAGAGATACTATTCGGGAAAAGAACAGAAAGCAGGTAGGTGAGATTGGAAAGGATTGAAGACACCAGACTCCCTGTTTGTACCACATGTCGGCTCTGCCTCTGCAGGTTCCCCCGTTCCATCTGTGCGGTCACCCAGAATTTGGCCCTCATCACTGCATGTCACAAGCCAGGGTAACCCGTTCCAGCCCGGGGCCACATAGTGAGCCCAGCAGCCTCTGCCTGTATCCACAGGCACTGACCAGAACATTTCATGTCTCCTGTTCTGGAGGCTGGAAGTCCAAGTTCAAGGTGCTGGCAGGGCTGGCTCCTTCTGAGGACTACAAGGAAAGGGTCTGTTCCAGGCTCCTCTCCCGGCTTCCGGTGCTTCCTTGGCTTGTGGCCCTAGAACCTGTCTTCACATGGCCGTCTCCCTGTGATGTGTCTGTCTTCAAATCCCCCCCTTTTTTTTAACATTTATTTATTTATTTTGAGAGAGAGCATAGGAGGGGAGGCAGAGAGAGAGGAAGAGAGAATCTTAAACAGGCTCCGTGGAGCCCCATGTGCGGCTCGATCCCACGACTGTGAGATCATGACCTAAGCCAAAATCAAGAGTCAGATGCTTAACCAACTGAGCCACCCAGGCACCCCTCCAAATTTCCCTTTAATAAGGACCTCAGTCATATTGGTGGCTCAGGGCCCTCCACAATGACCTCATTTTAACTTGATTGCCTCTGGAAAGATCCTATCTCCAAATACCGTCACATTCTGAGTCCTAGGGGTTAAGAGTTCAACAAATGGATTTGGGTGGAGGGACACAATTTCACCGATAATGCTACACTCGTGGGGCTGATGTTCTAGTGGAGAGAGATGGACAAGAAACACAAAATCAAGTAAATATACATTAAGGCAAAAGGTGATAAGGCAGAAAAATGAAGCGTTATTAGGGAAACGGGAGCTCCAGGGTGGGCAGAAGGCTACTATCCCAGGGCAGTTCGAGTCCTGGGGCAGCAGAGAGCACTAGGTGACCAGGAACAAGAGCTGGAAAGAAGGCTGGGGCACACAAAACAAATCTTGCTGCCCTCCCCCACTTTGTGGTAAAACCCAGCCCCCCCCATGCTGAAATAAGGAGATGGGGGGCACGGTTCACACACCCCAGAAGTCCTGCTGTGAAGGCCCAGGTCACGCCAAGCACACAGACTCTGGGCCTCAGTTTCCTCATTCAGGGAATGAGGGAGGAAGACTGGACAAGGTTCCCTCCGACTCTGAGGCTGGTGACTTTACCATCCTGGTTCCAGACTTCAGAACATTCCAGGATGAGAGGGGTGGTGGGGATTGCCCAGAGGTTGTCAGCTCTCCTGGAGACAAGGACTCTTCCCTCGGGCCACAAGGCCCCAGCATGCAGGTGGCAGAGTCCTGTGCCACCACGCCTGGCTCAGGGGTGGAGACACGCCCTCTGGGAACCCAGAGAATGTGCAGAACAGCCACCAACCCCGCAGACCCACTGGGTGCAATTCCAGGCCACCACAACACTGTCCCTCAGGGCCGGAGGCCCGATGAAATGACAACCACCATCAATGAAAGGTTTGGCCCCGAGTAGTGGAAAAAGTGTGAGTTTCTGGGCCGGCGTCTCCAGCCAGCCTGTCTCCTGTCACTGGCTGGGCGATTCACCTCACCTCTCCCAGCCCCCGTGTGCCTATCTGGAAAATCACCATCCTTCCCTTCACGGTGTTCGCAGGAAGAAAGTGTTTGTCCCTGTGCGGCTCGGAAGGGGGACCCAGGGGCCCCTGCGCAGCCCGCCCCAAGTCAGCTTTTACAGAGTTGGGGGGTGGGGGGGAGAAGGGGGGGAGAAGGGCGGGAGGCGCAGGGCACAGTTCCCTTGGTTTTCTTAAGCTGCGATTCCCAGCCCGGAGAGAACTTTCAGGGTGACACCAACAAGGCTTGGGAGTTGGCAGGCCCTGTACCCACAATACCAGTAATAAAATTAAATGAATAAATGTCCCAAGCTGCCTGGGATGGGCCTGGGCTAATACAGGGAGGGGGTGGTCCCAGGCAAGAAGCGGGGCGGGGGTTAGAAGCCAGCCCGCCAGCGCCCTCTCCTGGCGGTCTCTGCGGCCTCCGTGTCGCCTCTGTTCTTCCCCAGCTGTATTTGTCGCACGCCTTCATCCGCTTCTCGCTCCCACTGTTTCCCACCCCACCCCCCAACTCTGCCTTTGTCCCCTCTTTCTAGGGGCGCCTAGCCTGGGTCTCTCTCAATCTGTTTTCCCCGCTCCCCTCCCCCCCATCCGCCCAGCACCCTCCCCGCCCCCGCGCGCCCTGCCTCCAAACCCGGCGAAGCCACATCTGTCCTTAACCCAAAATCCTGCCAATTAAACCGCTCCCTCTGGCTCCCGCGGCCGCTGCTGACGTCGGGAGAACCGGGCGAGGCGAGGCCGCCGCCTATGCGGGTGGGGTGGGGGGAGGCGACGGTCCCCTCCCGGGGCCCAGCGGTCGTCCGTCTGTCCGCCCACAAGGCAGGCGAACCTCGCGAGGCCCCAGCGCCGTGCGTCCCAACCTCACTCCCGCCAGGCCCCGCGCTCGGGGTCCCCCATCCGCTCCAAAACCCCCACCTGGGTCCCCTGCACCTCCCCTCCGTCCTGATGTCCCCCATCCGTTCCGAGAGCCGCACCCGAGTCCCCCGGAACCGCCCCCTCGTGCTCGGGGTCCCCCACCCGCTCCAAGACTCGGTGTCGCTCTCCTGGCGGGAGCTCCGCGACCCCCAGCCCGCGCCCCGGCACCCCCACCTCTCCGACTGCGCGCTCCCAGCACCCTCTGTGCCCCCGGCGCGCACCCCGAGGTCACCCGCTCTCCCCGCACCCTCCGCGCGCTCGGGCCTCGGTTTCCCCGCTCCGAACCGCGCTGGCTCTGCCGCCACGAGGATGTCGCCTTGTGAACCCGAGGTGGGGGTGGGGGCACATTAAGAACAATCAGCGCGCGCATAGCTGACAGTGTTACCTTAATAAATAATAGTCTGAACGGCATGTAAATAAATAGAACGCTTTATGTGGGCAGGAGGTGCAGCCCCGAGGCCCGCAAGCTGCTTCCAAGACCCCAGGACATTGGCAGGTGCCCTGCGCCCCAGGGGCCTCACCCGCAGCGGGGCTGGGCCTGGAAGCTGAGGCCCAGAGAAGGAGCCCAAGGGAGAGAGACTGGGAGGAAGACAAAAAATGCCGTGGGGAGAGAGAAAACGTGAGTGGGGGGCTGGGAAGGAGAGGGATAAATCCGAAGAGCGGAGTGAGGACAGTAGAAGAGGCAGAATCTGGTGTCCCAGGATAACACAGGAGAGAGCTCCCTCCCTCCTGCTGACACACTTCCTCCTGGGTTTCTCCTCCTGTGTCTCTGCTTCTTTGCCCGCTCCTCTTCACCGCCACCCCCCCCCCCCCCCGTCCCTTAACCCTGGGAGACCCCAGGGCTGGGACATGGGCCTCTCCTCACCTGTCCCCACTGGCTCACTAGATGAGTGCCTTCACTCTAGATGCTTTACATGTTGTCCCTGTGTGGAAGGCTCCCTCATGTGCGCTCCAGCCAGACCTGTCTCCTCTGAACCACAGACTAGCACCTCTCTCGCGCATCCAAGACCTGAACATGCCCCCAGCCCAGCACCCACCCTCCTCCCAAACCTGCTTCACCCTCCTCTTTCCCGTTTGGTAAGTGGCAACTCCCTCCTTCCAGTTGTTGAGGCCAAAAACCTGCATCCTTCATGCCTCTCTCCCCTCCAATTGGGAAATCCTGTCCTCTCCGCCTTGAAAACATCTCTGGAATCCTTCCACTCCTCCCAGCTCCATGGCCAGGCCCCCACCATTTCCCACCTGGGCTGCTGCAACAGCTCAGGCTTACTGGGCTCCCCATTGTCTCTCTATGGACAGAGTAGAGACACAGAAATACTAGTCAGATTAAGCCCATCCTCTGCTCAGATATTTCATGCAGAGGAAAACCAGCATCCTTAAAGGGCCCACCAGACCCTACCGGCCACTGCTCCCTTTTGGCGCTGACCTGCTCCCCCCTCCGCCCATCCCCTGCTCTAGCCACCCTAGACCCCTTGGCTGTTCCCACCTTTGAGTTTTCACACTAGCTGCTCCGTCTTCCTAGAACATTCTCTCCCCACATATCGTCATAGGTTAACCCATCACCTACTTCAAGTCTTTGTTCAAGTGTCCCATTCTCCATGAGGCCAACCCAGGGCCATCCTATTAAAGCTATGAATTTCTCTAACCCCTCCCTCCTGTACATGGTCATCATTCTGCTTTCTATTCCTTCAACCTCCAGTGCTCAACCTCTTCTAATAACATGACTTACCCATTTTCTTCTTTGTCTCTCTCTCTCTCTCTCTCTCTCTCTCTCCCAAATAGTAAGCTCCATGAAAGCATGAGTTTTGTCCCCCGCCCCCAACACTGCTGCTGTATCTTTAGTACCAAGAATAAAAGAGACTCAAAAATATTTGAAGGAAGGGAAGAAGAGAGGGTGGGTGGTTGGAGGGAAGGAAGAGGAGTGCACGGGGAAAAGAGAGCCCCTGGAGGAGGAAACAGCATGGCAGAGGCAGGGTGGCATCAGACAAGCGAAACAGGGTGGGGAGCACTTGGCCAGGCTGGAGCTTGGAGTGGTCCGAGGGCTGTCGGACGTGAGCAACTCTTCACCAGCCTGGTGCCCAGGCTGAAGGAGCACCCAGTGGGGGGTGCGGCAGCCCTGTGGCAGGCAAGGTCCCCCCCGCCAAACCCTGTGGCAGGGAGCACCGGCACCACCTCAAGCCCCAGCTGGGTGTTGGACCCCGGGGCTGCGGGCGGTACTGCCTGGGTAGGCCCCTGGTAACAGCCACAGTAATTACTGGTTGTATGCGATTAGGGGATAATTATGCTTAATAAGTCCAAAAGTAATTACCATGCAGGCTGCTTGCTGCTTTGGAAAACAGAGGCCCCTGGTGAGCAGGAGCCAGGGAATTGAGAAGGGGGAGAGTGGCATCACAGAACATCAGAGGCGCTGGTTCGTTTCTCTAGCAGATGCCTGAATCCTCTCGGTGGTATCCCCACCAGGGGCTTGCTCACCTCCAGTGATGAGGCAGCTCCTTCCATCTTTGGACGGCCACACACACAATTTCAGCTGTTTCTGGCCACACCATAACCTCTTCACTTGCACGCAGCATCTTAGCATATGCACAGACACAGAACTCAAGTATCATTTGGAAAAGGAGCAAAGCGCATCATCACACGCATTGCCACTGGCTGTTTTATAGACTCACAACATCACTAACGTAGTATTTCCCTTTAGTCCCACTGCACAGGTGAACAGACTGGGTCTCTCAGAGGCCAAGCTCACAGAAGTGGAGGACAGCAGAGCCTGAGTTCACATTTCAGTCTGTCTGATGCCAAAATCTATGTTCCCAGCACCTAAGTTTACTGATTCTCCCTGAGGTCACACAGAGCCAATCCAACCCACCTCCCCAGAAACCAACCCAGGACCTCGTGAGTCTTGTCTTTTTTACTCTACACAGACTCAGTGGCTGCACTCTGTGCTGTGTCCAGGAGGCCACGTGGGGTGATGAAAAGGACACCAGCTTCTTTCCATTGGTTCTGCTGCCAACTAACCCTGTGGCCCTGAGCAAGCTGCTTGTTGCCTTTGGGCCTCCATTTTCCCATCTGTGCAAGGGGGGTAAAGGGACCCCCAGTTTATGACTTTTGGTTCTCTCCCCTGAGCCCAACCCTAAGACCTGAGCAGCTCCAAGCCCACACTGGCCCAAGGCTTCCACACCTGGGACCTGGGAAGACTCAGTGACCTTCTCCAACCCCTGGGACAGCTTCTTTTCTTCCTCTGGATTGGAATGCCCTGTAGAGGCACCCCGAGAAGATGCCTTAGAGGGGACAGTGAGCAATACTCTGCTCTGGACACACACCCCCGCCCTTCCATGACCCCAAACATCTACTTTCAACTTCATTCTTAGAACTTGATTTCCAGGGGAGAGGATGGAAGTGGAAGTTTGCAGGACACGAAGAATATTGTGTTAACATACAAATGCCCTCCTTAAAATTGCTGCCATCACCTGGATAGAGATTCGTATGTATGATGAGAATAACTTATGGTGATGTAAAGGATGACACTTTGATGTCCATTTTCTCCCATATCTCTACACCAACCTGCTGGGGCATGGGTAGCACTGTCCACATTTCACACATTAGGCAACGGAGACCCAGGAAACGGAAGCAACTTGTCCCAGATCACATGATTAGCCAAAGACAGAACCAGACTTTGAATCCAGATCTGACTCCAAAGCCTGTAATTGTGATCACTACTCTGTATCTCTTCACAGCCTCAGAGCCAGCTGCTCCGGCATCAGGGAAATCAGAGGTGATGAGACTTCAAGGGTCAGATCCAAATTCCCCACCAGCATTAGAGCCCAAGGGTGTCATCAGAGGCTGGTGAAGCTATCTGGCCCCTGCCTGCATCTTTCTTGGTAGAATGTCCACTGCACCTGCTTCTCCACTGAGGATTATCCTTGGGGTCCCAGAGGGAAAGAGAAAGATTTGAAAAGAGTAAATACAGCAACAGAGGCATCTCATCGATGCCTGGAGCATTACAACGTGGGGACAGAGAACACAGAAACATAATTAAAACCGCTCTAGCGCCCTAAATTGCCAGGCCTGCAGGCCGAGGGAAAGAATGGAGTGGACTTCAGAGCACTGCAAATATGGAATCAGGAGGGACTATCCACTCTCAAGCTCCAACAGTGGAAAAAAATCGCTACTGCTGTAAAAATAATGGAACTGCCAACCACCCATAAAATCTGCTCCATTGATATAAAACATATAAAATGATTTATATTTCCTGTGAGAGTATCGAAATTACAAATTGTTTTCAGGAAATAATATCACTGAAAAACAATGATCTGTGGGAGAAGCAGGCTGGGGTTGGGATACACAAATGCTCCCCAAGGTAGTGGGGTCCCAAGCCACCCCTCGTAAGATTTCCAAACATGAGGAAGCTAGGTACTTATCTCAGGAGATTCTGAGTGAGCAGGTGAGATGCAAGGCCTGGGGATCACAGTACTGATGGACTCTCCTTAGGAGATTCTGCAGCGGCCCTTCCAGCCAGGTCTGGGGTTGAGGGACCACCACGCAGGGGCCAGACATCTTTCAGCACCAGGGACAGGGGCACATGCACAGGCTCTCTCAAAAGCTCCTGGTCACTGCCCATGCTGGGAATTTAGCTCTTTTACTCTTTTCAGTAGGGAGAGATGAAGAGGATCTTCTTACCTCCCTCCTCCCTCTCCCTAGTTGGGAGGAAAGCATATGTTCTGTGTGGCCACTGAGGCCCAAGACTTGCAGGACATGAAAAGCCAATGGTGCAGGGGAGGGGAGGGTGGGCTCACACACGGCTCAAAGATGAGGGACACCGCCCCAGCCAAAAAAAGGCTTCCTGCTTTTACTTGACAGTGAGGGAGAAGCCAGGAGGGAAGTAGAAGGGTTCTGGACTAGGAGTCCTGTGCATCAGTCTTGAGTCTCTCCCTTGGGCAAGCCACTTCCTCTCTCTGGCCCTGACTGCACCATTTCCTGGGCCCTGTGGCTGGTAGAGCAAAGCTGGGGTTTGACCCCAGATCTTTTTGATGACTGAGATAATGCTTTCTACCTCTACCCCACTCACCATGGTCTCAAAACAGTGAATAATACAAACCAGCATTTCTCAAACTGTGACCCTCAAAAGTGAGCGTGTCCCAAGAGACAGGCATTTTTGTGCCTCCAAAGAAGGGAGGGGAAATACTACGGTAAAAGCACGTTTGAGAATTATGACGGTAAACAGAAACAGATCTGTTTGCTGTAGGACTTCTGGGCCCTCGAATGTGCTATTGTGTGTTGATTGTTTCTGAGATGGCGGGCAAGAAGTTCTCAGTGTTTCTCAAACATCCTTTCGTGGAACACCTACAGGAATAGCTAACAGTATTATATCTATATCTATCTATATCTATATCTATATCTATATCTATATCTATATCTATATCTATATCATCTATCTATATCTATCACTTATCATGTGCCAGGAGCTGTTCTAAGATCTTCCCAACGTTAAGGCACTTAATCTTCACAACAGCCTATGAAGCAGATACTATTATTACCTTTTTGCAGAAACAGAAACTGAGGCACCGGGGGTTAAGTACTTACCCAAGGTCATGTGGCTAGTGTGCTCCAGAGCCTACACTTAAATTGCATTACTGAAATGCATCTCCCACCTTGAGGACTGGAGTTCACATGCCACAGTCTGGGAAGCGCTGTCCCAGGTGCATGTCTATTTAACCTGGGATTTTAGCAATAGATTTTCCTTTTCAGTTTTATTTGCTTTGGGCTGCTGTTTAGATTCCCTGAGCAAACAGTGGCAGGCCCAGGTGATGACTGGAAGGCAGGAAGAGCCCATGTGGTTGAATGTACGTACATGTGTATGTGTAAGGTTCAGGTTGGCTTTGCTGCAGGGAGGCTGAGAACTGCTGAGTTTCTAGTCACCTGGTGAGGGACCAGAGACAGGAGAGAAATGGAGAGTGCCTTCAGGAAAGAAGGAAGGAGGAGCAAGGAGGTAGAGAAGAGGAAGAGAGGGGCAGAGGAGGAAGAAGGAGGGCAAGAGAGAAGGAAGAAAGCAAAGGGCGGAGAGGGAGAGAGGGGAGACAGAGTGGAGAGGAAGGAGTGGACAAGAAGCAGGGAACAGAAGGGAATAGAGAACAGCAGGAAGTGGGGACCACCTCCCCTCAGTCCCAGGGCTCTGTCCCACCTTCCTCTGAGGGCCTCACTTGCCCCCATTCTCCTCTGTGGCAGCACCTTCTTCCTTCACAGCCTCAGCCTGGGTGAGGCCCCCAAGTGCATAAGGGCTCTGGGGACACCTGGGGAGCAGGATTTGGGGGCTGGTCCTGCATGTGAGCCCCAGGACTTTGGCTTGGGAGCCTCTCCATCCCTGGAACCCTATTCTGGGCCTAGCCTCTCTCCAGGCACTTTTCTGTGCTCTTTCCCCTGAACAAACCAACACCTGCCACTCACCAGCACTTCCTGGAGCTTCGAAAGAGTCTGACACTCTTTCTCTCCAGTGGCCTTTCCCTGCTTAAGTGGCTTATCTGCTCCAGGACTCAGCTCTAACTCTCATTTCCTGGTCTCAAAAAAAAAAAAAATCTAAAACATAGACCCTGCTTCTTTTTCCACAGAAACATCAACACCAAATTGGAACATCATTGGTGACAGTCCCTGCTCCAGGCCCAGCCCTGGGGCTTCCTTAAGGGCATCAGGGTGATGTCATCCTGCCAGCCTGAGACACCAGTGGGCTCCAGCCCCATCCAGGTCAGCTCCCACCCAGCCTGAGGTCTCTCCCAGCCCAAGCCCCATGCCCAGCACTTCTGGGAGAACATTTGGGGCCAACGTTGCCATGGTAACCATGATACCAGCGGTTGTATTCATTATGCTCAGGGTGTAGAATTATATGGCCTAGAATCAAACAATGAGAAGCAGCTAGCATCGTGGGTAGAGCAACGGACTGGGAATCAGTGCCTGCCTCTGGCCGCAGCAAAGTTACCATCAGGCAGAGTGACTCTGACAAGTTACTTCCTTGTCCTTGCTGGGACCTCACCTGTCAAACGCACACCTGTGTGAACATGGGGAGCATTGGATGGGATGATCCCAAAGATCTCTGACTTGTTGGATGCCTCCAGTAGCTAAGTGACTACCTGAAGTTCCCCACGCACCCCTCCCCCCCACAAAACCACCCACCACCAGCTCCAGGGAGAGACGGTGGGGAAACAGTCAAAAGCGTATCAACCCAACCTGCGTTTTAGGTCTCATTCCCATGGCCAGAAATCAGAAACATTAGTCCAAAGGAAGGGAGCCTCCCTCATGAGTTGGTCTCCCTTGGAAAGAAACCAACCTCCCAGGGGCAGATTGCCTGGAACCTCGGATTCCCCTTCCCACTTACCCAACCCTGAGAGCAGCCTTTCTTTCTTTTCTTTTTTTAAGCTTATTTATTTATTTTTGACAGAGACAGAGACAGTGTGAGTCGGGGAGGGACAGATAGAGAGGGAGAGAGAGAATCTCAAGCAGGCTCCATGCCACCAGCACAGAGCCTGATGCGGGGCTCAAACCCGTGAAACTGTGAGATCATGACCAGAACTGAAACCAAGAGTCAATGCTTAACTGACTGAGCCACCCAGGCACCCCGAGAGCAGCCCTTTCTTTGGTCCAGTCACCCCCCTTCCAGGGATCTGTGCTCAGGCAAGGAAAACTTGGAGTCCACATTTTGGCTGCTAGGGAATGGCTAAGGGAATTGGGGTACATATCCCCAAACAGAACACTGTGACAACCGTTAACAATTATAGTTACTGGGAGTATAAAATTGCTTGTGCTCTGGTGTTAAGTAGGAAAAACAAGATGCCAAATGTGGAGAGCTGTACGGTTCTTTTTAAAGGGCATAGGAAAAAATACTTGGCTTAGAATAAATTCTGTTTTCCTTTTTGAACCCTACTTTCCAAATCTCTACAGCTAACATGTATTATTCTATTCTAGAAAGATTAATAAAACGTTTTTTTCTTTTAAGTTGGCCTTGATAGGGAGGCAGCAGGGCTTGTCAGTCCTTGGTTCAAATCTTGACTCTGACATTTGCTACCCATGGGCATGATGATTTCCTTGACCTGTCTGAGCTGTGATTTCCTCACATGGGGATGGTGGTGATGCTTAGTGTAAGGATAAAGTGAGATAAGGCCTCTAGAGCACGTAGCATGGCCTGGCACAGAGCGGGTGCACAGGAAACAACGGCTATTAGCTGGACTTTGTGTGGCCATCATCACGCACCCGCTCTGGCTCCGGCCTCAGTCCCCTTCCAGAGTCTTGGCCTCTGTCCCTCAACCTGCAGTTCTGACTCTCTGCCGCCCTCTCAGCCTGCCTCCAGCCCCATCTGGAGAGTCTGTCCCCTGCCCCCAGCACAAGCCCATCCCCAGATACCAGCAGCCCCAAATCATGCTCAAGGAGTTGCCCATAGGTTTCTCCCAGGATGCCCAGCTGACTGTGCACCACTCCCCCAGGCCCCCTCCAGCACCGAGCCCCCCACCCCTAGCCAAGGACTCTCCAGCCCCAAGGACTGTCATTTTTCGTAGGCTTTGCCACTTTCCCCGAGTCTTCTGAGGAAGACACAGTCAGGCCTGAGTCAGCCTCTGGACCCCAAGCCCTGCCCTGGGGAGAGGCGTGTCTTTGGATGAATCCGCTGGTGGCAGCACCCCCACTCCCCAGGCCTGGTGACAGACGTGTTTTACCTCTGATAATTCCACCATTTTTGGCACCTAAGGGAGCAGAACAGGCAAGAGAACAACGAATATTTTGTGGGAGCCGGAGGCAACTAGGGTTCTGCAGAGTGACAGGCAGAGAGGACCAGGCAGGGAGACAGGACAGGCCTGAGGTGGCAGTGCTGTGGCAGGGGGGCAGGGGCCTAGGACACACCCCCGAAACTCATCTCCCCTCTGTCTGTCACTCTCATGTCTTTTCTCCCCATTTCCTTCCCCCTCTCCCTTCCTTCTTTCCCTTCATTTGTTTTTTTTCCCTCCTCCCTCCTTGCCTCCTCATTAATTCATTCCTATTTTTAATTCCTCTCCCATCTATTTGTTCAAGTGCTATGCTAGCCCTTTTCCTCCTGCTCTGTGTTGAGTCCTGTGCTGGGCGCTGGCGACACGGATGAACAAGACACAGCCTGGGTCCTTAAGGCACAACATGGACTTTTGCAACCCCATCACTCCAGAGCACTCCAGAGCTCCCACCAGAGAAGCCAGGGCTGCCCAGCCCTCTGGGGTATCTGGGAAGGCTTATCTGAGGAGGTGACCACCATGCAGGAGGATGAGGCCTTTGCCCGGGCAGGCAAGGTAGGGCAAGGCGAGAACAGTGTGTGCCAAGGCACAGAGGAGGACTCAGCCAGCAGTAGCCCACAGTGACAGTATGGCCAGATGCTGAGGAGATCGTGCCTCTAGCTTGATTTCCTGTGACCAGGCATTCTGCTAAGTGCTTTCCCCTGTATAGAGAGGGAAACTGAGGCTCACAGAGTTGTGTGACTTGCCTACCATCACACAGCAAGTAAGTGGCAGAGCTAGGACTTGAACCCATACCTGGGTAGCTCTAAAGGCCATGATCTTACCCCTTGATCCTGATAAACCTCAGCCCAGTGGTTCTCAGAGTATAGGCCACCCCTGACAGGCGATGCATGAAGGCCTATCCCTGCAGGCTCAGGGCACATGTGGTACTTCTCTGATGACCACAAAGACAAGGAGCCTCTGCCCTGTGGGTGGGATGCCTCAAGCTGCCCTACGCCACCAGGGAGAAATCAGGTCAGGCCTTTACCCTCTCCCCATTTGGAACATCATGCCGGGTCTGGCTGGGAAGTGAGCCCAAGTGGTTCTGAGAGCAGCGCTGTCTCTCCCATGGCCCAAAACCTTGTTCAAACTGGGCATCTGTCCCTGGCTTCTACAGGAGCAGGGTGGGTGGACAACACTCCCAGCCCTGCCCTGGGCCTCCCCAAATCACAGAGTTGCAGAGGGTGGGAACCAAGACCATCCATGGAGGTCATCACCACCAAAGGCCTGTGGGTGGCAGTGCTGAGTGCCACCAGCCAGAGCTGGCGATCCACCCTGAACCACCACCTCCTGTCTAAATGCAAATAATAACTCCCACTTCCTCCTCATTGCCTGTGTCTCCTCTAAGCTCAGCAAAGGGTGGGGCAGCCCAGGGTGATGGAAAGACTGAGGGCTCTGGAGGCAGAGTCCTTGGTCTGGGCCTCCGCTGCTGGCTTCACCTCTCAGAACCTTGGCTTCCTCATTTGTAGGATGCTGACCATGTTACCCCCCAGTACCTAGTGAAAGTAAGTATTCATAATAGCTACATGAACTGACACAAACTAAGCACTGACTGCTTTTGCTGCATTTCATTCACTCACTCATTCGTTGTGTCTGTGTATGCTGGGCACCGAACAAGGCATGGGGACAGGACAGGAGTGGAATACCCAAGACTAAGAAGGACAAGGTCCCTGTCTTAATGGACTGCACGTGCTGGGGGCTGCAAAGAGTAGAGTGACAAAAAATACAAACCGAGTCATACAATCACAAGTGACTAGAGACAGGTGTTCATGGAGGAATGGCAAGAAGGAGCCAGCCATGCAAAGACGAGGGGGAGACATTCTGCAGAGGCAAGAGCAGGCAAGAGAGATTGAAGACAAGGAGTGGTAGGAATTGGCAGGGGCTGAGATTCGGTCAGGGAGTGTGGCCAGGTCAGGATGGGTCCTAGAATGCTTACAGAAATAGGACACATCACGGGAGCTCAGCATAATAGCTGTAGGTATGATCTTCTGCTCCCATGTCCTCATTTTCCAGCTGAAGAAGTCCTACAGATGGGCTCATGTTACTGCCAGTCCATTTGCTAATGGCCCAGTGGTCCATTCCGATCCAGAGGGTACCTAGGGCCACCACATGTCAAACATGGCATTCTGAATAAGATAAGGTGGAACCCTAGACTGCACTGGGACTGGCATGGCCACCTTTTCTGGCAACCTCCAGCCTTGCCTGCTTCCTGTGACTTAACACCGTATAGTGTTGGATGCCAGGAAGGGGTGGCCCTTGTGTCTAGGAGAGCCCTTGGGAGTGGCCATCCCAATCAGACAAACAAGGAATCCTGGACAGATGGGGTCTGTGAAGCTGCAGAGAAGGGGGCTCTTTCCCAGCAGCTGAAGACTTGAACCTGGCTGAGAGTGTGGGGAAGGGGGGGCAGACATCTTCTCACCACCCCCCTCAACACCTGTAAGCTATGCTCGTGTTTCCTGGTGACCCCTCAGAGCCCCTCCAAGAATGGCTGGGAAAGTTGGTGCCTTGCCCAGAACTGGCACTACTCAGGACTGTCCCTGCAGAGCCACCCCATCCCCACCTTGTGCCTTCTCTCTCCCCTCTCAGTCTCTCTCTCCATTCTCTTTCTCCTCTCCCTCTGTATCCCATCCTCTCTCTCTCCATCTCCTCTCCTATTTTACCTTGTTCCCTTGTCTCCATCCTGCCTTCTTCTTCCTCTCTTCTCTGGATTGGCTAGTTGATTGGTTGATAGACTGATTGATTCATTTCTCTCCCTCCTGGTTCCCAACAGACTTCTAGGAATACATGAAACTCAAGGTCAACAATGATCCAGTCCAGGGTTCTCGGGTGGTCAGGTGGTCGGGTGGTCAGGTGGTCAGGCTCAGTCCAGGAACTGAGCTCTGCATTCCCCAAAGAAGAGGGCTGCTGGTCCATCAGAAGACCGCCTACCAAGAGGGTTTCTCTCCAGAGCACTGTAGGTAAACACTGTAATAGGAGACAGTGAGATGTGTCTCCCAGAAAGTGTCTGAAGGGCAGCACCCTACCTTCATGTGGCCCGTTGCAAATCAAACTGTTGGCTTCTAAGGTTACCCAGGGGATAGCCAGGTCAGAATTACCTGGGCAGCTTACTGAAAATACAGATCTCCAGGCTTAGCCAAGTTACTAAACTGGATTTTCCAGGGCTGGAGCCCCAGTATTTATATTTTTAACAGGATCCCTGGGGATTTCAATGGACTGTGGCAACTAAGGAAGCCAAGCAGGGCAAGGGCTGGAGAGAGGGGAGTTCTCTCCCTCTGTACTCAGCCATTCACTATTTCCTACTGTGCACCAGGCAGTGTGCTCACAGCTGGGTACCTATGGTGAAGAAAGACAGAGTGCCTGCCCTGTGGAGCTCATTCTGCCACAATCTTGACCCAAACCCTAATGCTCCTACCACGCCCCATGCAATCTGGCCCTGCCCATCCCCCCCCCCCCCACCTTCCTACCACTGGACCGCTCATGTTAGCTGCACTGGCCCTCATCTGGCTCTGTGAACACTCTGCACTCTTCCTACCACCCATAATTTTCCATGGAGCTCTGTTCCACCTGTCTGGCACTCACCCCTATCCCCACGCCCATGCCAACTTTGCCTTGTTAAACTCATTCATCCACTGGAAACATTGGGAGTGAAATGGCTGAGAAGCTAGCTTGCAAAGCCAGAGGGCCAGGGTTCAAATCCTTACCCTGCTACTTACTAGCTGTATACATTGGACTCTACTCAATATTTCTGAGCCTCAATTTCCCAGTCTGTAAAATAATGATTGGTCATTACTTCCTCAAGGAAGCTCTGACTCTTAAAACCACTTCGAGTTCCCTGTTATAACTTCTCTTAGCAGCCCCTGCTTCTTTGGGGTAGAGCTTAAAAGTGTTTGTAACTACGTTTCCATTTGTGTAACTACCGGAGTCATGTCTGTCTTCCCCACGAGAGCAAGGACCACTTCTACTTTGTCCTCGCCACTGGGACCACAATGCTTGACACTTTGTGGGAGGTAAAAATGTTTGTCATGGGAGCCAATGAAAGAATCAAGTGTAACCCTCTTCAAGCCAGACCATTTTTCCTCCTCCCTGAAGTCAACATCAGCATGAGTCACAGTCAGAAGAACATTAGTCTTATACCCAGAAATCACGAGAAGGCAAGTTGAAGGCTTTATGTAGTTTCTTGAGAGAATGCCAGAAGTATGGGTTACATCCATCACTCAGACCAAATATCTTTAAATCTCTCCAGCTCTGCCTCTGGCCTGCTCTAGCCTCTCAGGAAAATGGGCCAGTCTAGGCCAGAAGCCCAGACTGAGATGCTGCTGGTCATTTTTCTCGTTGAGGGATCTAGAGACGCTCTGGAACCTTCCTTCTCTAAGGGAAGGATTCCCTGGCCTGCCATGGGAAATATGAACCCCTGAAAGACTGGTAGACAAAGAGCTCTCAGTCCCCTACCTCCAGGCTCAACCAGCCTGTCCTGAGGTCCCCTTGGAAGGGACTGACGGAGGAGCCCCTCCCCTACCATCTACTGTATAAACCAGCAATGAGGAAAGACAGGATGAAAGGGGTGCCTTTCATCCCCTTTCATTACAGATAAACCTAGAGTCCATACAGTCCTCACAGAATGTCTGTGCTATAAGGGAGTTGACAAAAAAGAAATATACTCTGAGCCTTCAATAAGTTTCTTCCCTTCCCTGAGTTTCAGCTTGTCCATCTGTGAGAGGCTGCTAGACTCCCTTCCAGCTGGAAACCAAGATGGGGTCCTCATAAACCTAGAGCAGCAAAAGAAATTGGCCTGGAACTTTGGGACGTGGAATTAGAGAGGACCAAGACTTCCCTGGGGTTGGTCACATTTCTGGGGCAGGAATACATGAAGATGAGAAGGCTCCTAAGTGACCAGAAGCCTAGGATGGCTTTTGTCAAAATGTATGTGGCACAAGAGTGCCTCTAGGTGTAGTCTTAACCGCATATCACCTTTCTTTCCCATTGCCCTCAGGTAGCTTGCCCAGGACACACGTTTAGGCTGCTTAGTATTGACGATACGCATCCAATCTCCCTCACAGGGCTGTAAAGACCCCCACAGTCAGTAAGCACATTCATTTTGGGGCGCCTCATGGCGCCTGGTTAAGCATCCGACTCTTGATTTCAGCTCAAGTCATGATCTCACAGTTCATGAGATTGAGCCCCGCATCAGGCTCTGCACTGACAGCAGGAGTCTGCTTAGGATTCTCTCTCCCTTTCTCTCTGCCCCTCCCCTGCTTGCTCTCTCTCTCTCTCTCTCTCTCTCTCTCTTTCAAAACAAATAAACTTGAAAAAGAAAAAGAAGCACACTCATTTTTGCAACCCTGGTAATGGCGGGGGGTGGGGGGGTGCTGTAACCTGTGTGCCAATGGACGCTCATTAAATGTCTGCTGACTTGATTTTTTTGAAAAACTGACTTCAGTGCCTGCTGGCTGTGTGATATTGGGCAAGTTTCTTTACCTTTCTGAGCTTCAGTTTTCTCATCTGTAAGACAAAAATAAAAAACATACATACCTATGAGGTCATTTGGAGGATTATATAAAGTTATGCATGTAAGATGTTTAGCTCTACATCTATCACAGACAAGGTTCTCAAAATGTTAATACTTAATAGTATTAATCGTGGTAGTGAAGATGGTGGTGATGGTGATGGTGGTGATGAAGATGATGGTGGTGATGGTGGTGATGGTGATGATGAGGATGATGGTGGTGATGGTGGTGATGATGGTGATGAGGATGATGGTGGTGATGGTGGTGATGGTGGTGGTGGTGGTGATGGTGATATAGGTGGTGATGGTGATGGTGGTGATGAAGATGACGGTGGTGATGGTGGTGATGAGGATGGTGATGGTGATGGTGGTGATGGTGGTGATGATGGTGATGAGGATGATGGTGGTGATGGTGGTGATGGTGGTGGTGGTGGTGATGGTGATATAGGTGGTGATGGTGAGGGTGGTGATGGCGGTGATGGTGGTGATGGTGGTGATGAAGATGATGGTGGTGATGGTGATGAGGATGATGGTGGTGATGGTGGTGATGGCGGTGATGAGGATGGTGATGGTGGTGATGAGGATGATGGTGATGATGGTGGTGATGGTGGTGGTGGTGGTGATGGTGATATAGGTGGTGATGGTGAGGATGGTGATGAAGATGATGGTGGTGATGGTGGTGATGAGGATGATAGTGGTGATGGTGGTGATGGCGGTGATGGTGGTGATGGTGATATAGGTGGTGATGGTGACGGTGGTGATGAAGATGACGGTGGTGATGGTGGTGATGATGGTGATGATGGTGGTGATGGTGGTGATGGTGGTGATGGTGATATAGGTGGTGATGGTGATGGTGGTGATGAGGATGATGGTGGTGATGGTGGTGATGAGGATGGTGATGGTGGTGATGAAGATGATGGTGGTGATGGTGGTCATGATGGTGATGGTGATGGTGGTGATGGTGGTGATGAAGATGGTGGTGATGGTGGTGATGAGGATGGTGATGGTGATGGTGGTGATGGTGGTGATGAAGATGATGGTGGTGATGGTGGTGATGGTGGTGATGGTGGTGATGATGGTGATGAGGATGATGGTGGTGAGGTGGTGATGGTGATATAGGTGGTGATGGTGACAGTGGTGATGAAGATGATGGTGGTGATGGTGGTGATGATGGTGATGAGGATGGTGGTGATGGTGGTGATGAGGATGATGGTGAGGGTGATGGCAGTGGTAGTGATGGTGGTGTTGCTGGTGGCATTGGCAGTAGTGACGACTGTAATGGTGGTGATGGTGGCGTCAGTGATAAAGAGGATGACGCCATGATGGCAACGACAAGTCAGCTCAGGTTAACCCAGCTGGCCTGTCAGCTCCCACTGGCCCCTTGAGTCCAGATAATATTTGGCAAAGCAGGTACTTGAAACCCTGACAAGGCCTTTTGGCCTCAAGAACTGCCACTGAGGTGGCAACAGAAAGCATACAGCCACGCTCAGTAAGAGGTTGGGATGTTTCATATGGCATGTTTTGCCAACAAAAGGTGAAGGTAGTAATTTTGAAAGGAATATCTGTGCACTTGAGCTACTAAACAACCATTTAACACAGTGTTCAGCAGGGAAGGCAAGACACGTGGGCAATGAGAAATACGTATCCATTACACCCCAGAGGATGGCTGACGCCTGTGTGGATCAGGGACTGAATCCCACTCGTCTGGGAAAGGGGCTGCCTATGGAAATAAACCACAGACCTTTGTTGAGCACCTGCCGGGTGCAGGGCTGGGCTCTGCAAAGGGGTACAGTTGAGTATGGAACCCAAATGTTACCTTGAAAAGCCAGGTGTGGAGAAAGGAAGCAAAATATAGAGAATAAAGATGCCGGTGTCTGTCCATTCATTCAACAAACATGCACTCATCACCTGGAATGTATCGGGTCTATGGTATGTACTGGGAATACTAAAATAAAAGAAGGCTCTGTTCTCAAGGAGCTCCCTGCCTGGTAAGGAAAACAGAGTAAATAAATACTCGCAAAAGAATGGGCTCCAACCCATACAATGGCCTTCCCTCACAGAGGACTCACTATGTGCCAGGCACTGGGCCCAGGGCTTTACTTCTGTCATCTCATTACATTAATCTTACCATGAGCCTGTGAAGTTGGAGCCATTAGGATCCCCACTTTGCAGAGAAGCAGCCAGGGAGCCACAGAGGGGAAGTCACTTGCCCTAAGTCACAGAGCTCCTAAGTGGAGGAGTCAGGATTTGAGTCTGGCTTTGAGGCTTTTAGGAACCCTCCTGGCCTAGGAGATAGGGGGCCAACTCTACTTGGGGGATGAGGCAGGGGGGTTCAGAGGAGACCACTGAGCTGGGTCACAAAGAATGAGGAGAACTATGCCAGGAGCTGGGATGCAGAGGGCAGGCAGGGCATGGGCAGAAAAAGGCTTTCTAGAAGTAGCCACAGTGGGAACAAGGGCGTGGAGGTGAGAAAGCAGGTAGCATTCCCAGGGGACAGTGAGGAAAGCAATGTGGCTGGAAAATTCCTGCAGACAAAGGGGAGTTGAGACTGCTAAGTGAGAGGCAGGGCCAGGTGCAGATCCCTGGTCTGAAAGCAGGGCTACTGGGAGCCTCACACAGCCTGTGCTGAGCCCTGCACTCCTACTGGGCAGTGCCTCCTTGCCCTCCCAGCATCTGGCCCTTAAGAAAGCCAAATCCTTCCTAGGCACCAGCTTAAAACTCCACTTTCAGGTACGGCTGATGTGGTGGAAAGAGCACAAATCTGGGCTAGAATTCCAGCTCCGACCCAACTTGGGGCAAGTGATCTAACCTTTCTGAGATTCTATTTTCTCACCTATAAAATGGGCTGATTTATAGCTACCTCACTTTTGTAAGAAGTAAACAGTATGATACTACTAAAAAGAAAAAATGCTAGCCTAAGGTCTGGCAGCTGGCAGTTCCTAAATAATAGATCTTTTCTTTCTCTCCCCTCCCTTCCTTCCTGGTTTCTCCTGTTCCTAAATAACATGGAAACCACAGAGCCTCCATTTTCTGAATGTCCTGATCTCAAATATTCTGTCCCTTTGTCCCGACAAACCATCAAAGATCCCAGGAGTCCTAAAGTTTCTACATCCGAATCATGTTCTCCAGAATGTGCAGCCTTCCTAGAATTCCTTTGTGGGTGCTTGGGGTTCAGAAAATATCTTCCCCATTTAGGGAGGATGCAAGTTTAATACAGGTAATGTGGGAAGATGCTTGCCACATTCCCCAGTGTTCTGTCTATCCTTAGATTAGAAATAAGTCTAGGGGATGGGCGCCTCAGTGACTCAGTCAGTTGAGCATCCGACTCTGGCTCAGGTCATGATCTCACGGTTTGTGGGTTCAAGGTCCACGCGGGGCTCTGCACTGAGTATGGAGCCTACTTGGGATTCTCTCCCTCTCTCTCTGTCCCTCCCCCCTCAAAATAAATAAATAAACTTTAAAAAAAAAGAAAGAAAGAATCTAGGGACACCTCGGTTGAGCATCTGACACCTGATTTCAGCTCAGGTCACGATCCTAGGGTCATGAAATCGAGCCCTGCATGAGGCTCCACATGGAGTGCAGAACCTGCTTGGGATTCTCTCTCTCTCTCCATCTGCTCCTCCCCCATTCTCTCTCTTTCTCTCAAATAAAAAATTTATAGGTGTACCTGGGTGGGTCAGTCAGTTAAGCATCCAGCTTCAGCTCAGGTCATGATCTCGTAGTCCATGAGTTCAAGCCCCGCGTTGGGCTCTGTGCTGACAGCTTGGAGACTAGAGCCTGCTTCAGATTCTGTGTCTCCCTCTCTCTGCCCCTCCCCCACTCATGCTCTGTCTCTCTCTCTCTCTCTGTCAAAAATAAATAAACTTTAAATATATATATGTGTGTGTGTGTGTGTGTGTGTGTGTATAAATTAAGAAAAGAAATAAGTCTAAAATACTAAAGACAGATGAGGTTGGTTGCTTCTGGAAGGTGCTAGATGCAGAGGAGATCCTGAGGAGTCCCCTACCTGGGTCTGAGAACTGGGAGGACACAACGTCCCCATCCACCCCTTCCCTGAGCTCCAGATGCTTCTACCAACTGCCACTGGGATGCCTCAGAGGCAGTGTAAACTCAACATGACCATAACTCAGCTCCTGCTTTTCATCTTCAAGCCTGCCAGTCCCACATTCACTGCCACGGCCCCAAGGCTGTTCAGATATCAAGAGGGCGTTGCCAACACCCCTCCCCCTACCGGCCTCCTACTCACCTATCACTGAGCCTGGTCTGTGCCACCACCTGGTGGCCCCATGCCCCCCCTCCTCTGCATCCCCACCCTTGTGACCTAAGCCAGGCCCTAGCTTTCTCCAGCGACAATCCCACCCTCCTGCCTGGTGATCCTGCATTCATCACACCCATCCTTGCAAAATGCAAACCTGCTTATGTCACTTCCTGGCTTGATGGTTCCTACTGCTCTTAGAATAAAGGCATCATTGCTTTAAAGACAACCTTCCCTAGTGGGTCAGGAGGGTCCTGTGGGTTGGCCCCATCTTCCTGTCTATTCTTCACACCCCTCTCACTCAGACAGACACAGCACCTTCCTCTCCCTTCTGTACACTTGCCCTGCTCCTTCCCACCCCAGGGCCTTTGCACACGTTTTTTCTTCTCCCTGAAAAGCTCTTCTAGCCCCTGTTACCTAAATAGCATCTTGTATTTAACATCTCAGCCAAAGGATACTTCCTCCAGGAAGTCTTCTGTGACTTTCCAGACTAATTCTGGGTTCCCATAAAGCACCACATTATCTCTATGGAGCACTTATCACAGTCGTGATTGTGCATTGATTTGTGTGGACATTTGATTAATGCCAGTCTCCCCAGAACTCCCCAGAGGCAAGGATCGTGGCTGGTTTTGTGATTCCAGAACAGAGGGCACTGGTACATCTTAAGCACACGACGCATAGAACAAAATGAACGAATGCCATGATGCTTCTGCAGGTGTACACCCTCCACTTCCTGATCTTCTGTAAACCTTAGACTTCTACAAAGGCAGATGGAGACATTGAGAGGAAAAGGGACCTGTCAAGTCACAGAGCAAGTAGACATCTGGGCCAGGACCAGGAGAATCCAGGCTCCCTGACTGGGACACACTCCCCACCTGCTGACTTGGGGGTTCAAGCTCCACAGTGAGGGGAGGGATGCAGGAAAGACTGTCCTAGAGGACCCCAGAAGGGAAGAACTTTATAGGCTGGGTTTCTGCACACCTGGGCTCTAATCCAGGCTGCAAGCACCCTGGCGAGAAAAATGTGTTTTTCCCGTGTTATGCTGGGCCCTGCCGACACCACATGCAAATGTATGCAAATTATGTGCAAACACAGTCTCTGGCTTGGATGAGAGAAACCAAAAGCCTGGTACCAGGGGGAGCCATCTGAGATTAGACGAAGCTGGCAGGCCCTTCTGGCCATAAAGTTCTGACGCAACCCGTTGGCTACACAACTAAGGATGGGGGGCATTAGCAGGTGAGAGCATCTCCTCCAAAAAATCCCCCGCCCTCCTGTCCTCCCATCAACTCCGGGGGGACTTGGGTGCTGGGAACTTAGGGCTATTTTTCCAGGAGTGGGGTCACCCCCCTGCCCACCCATCCTCAGCACAGCTGTAAGAAGGTTCTGCTCGGAAGGCACACCTTTTGGAGGAGTCAGTAGCGTCTCCTTATGCCCTCACTCAAGTGCACCCCAAAACAGAGCCCGTGGCCCCACCTTCAGAGACAGAACTTGTGGGTCCAGAAGGGCCCTCACCTTTTGCTTAGCTGATGCATTCCTATCCCTCGAGACTCAGCTCAAGGATCCCCTGGGAAGCACCTCCCCCATCCCCTCACTGTCCCCAGTTGGCATGGACCTCCGCCCTCCTTGCGTCTCCCTGGATGCCGTCCAGCAGAGCGCAGCCCCCGGGGGAAGGTTGCCGTGTGAGGATCTGTCCCTCCCACTGGGCTGGGAAGGCCTCGGAAGCTCATGACCAAAAGTGGGGGGCAATCTGATGTGTGAATGAATGAATGTGAATGAGTGAATGTGAGTGATGGGGAAGAAGGAGAGAAGAAATCGAGCATCGCTGATCTCTTCAGGGAAACCCTAGAAGGTCTGGGAGGCTGGACGGTGGGGGCTGGGTAGATCCGGCCTCTAGTCCCAAGGTGCCCCTGAGGCCTAGCCCTGCCTTGGCTGACACCTTCCACACCTCCTGCTCCCCTTCTCCCATCCCAGGCTCGGCCTAATCGGCTGTCAGCACCAGTCCTTCGTCCAGAAAGTGAGCTGTTCCTTGAAACCTCATGGCCCATGATTAGATCTATGGCAGCTTTCTAAGCAGCTCAGTGGTTTCCATGGCAACCCAACTGGTACCCAACTGGCAGCGGGCCACCTGGAGGAGAGGGAGGGAGGAGGGAGACAGGTGTGGGGTGCTGCTTGAGGCAGGGAGAGGCAGACAGGATGGAGATGTCAGGAGAGGCCTGGGGAGAGGGAGGGGCCCATGTCACAGAGACCTGGGATGTGTGGGGGTGAGCTGGGGAGGTGGGGCGCAGGACCCAGGAGAGGTCAGACAGGGGCAGGTCTGGGAGGCCGCAGGGGCTTGCGAAGCTGGGGGTGGGTGGGAGAAGCGGAGCTGGGGGAGACGGATGGAAAGCCAGGAGTGATGGCAGAAGGCAAAGAGAGCCTGAGCAGGCTGAGGAAAGAAGCAGGAAGCCAGAGGCCCGCACACTGGGGAAGCTAAGGCAGAAAATGCCCTCCGGCCTGCCCACACCTGCCCGGTCCTGGCACAAGGTCAGCCACCCCCCACGAGGTCCATCTGCCTCTGACCTCAGCCCATCTCCAGGCTGGGGGTGAGGGGCCTGGCAGAAGAGAGACCTACTTGACCTTCAAAAGGCAAAAGGGCCTCTTCAAAAAGGCCCCACGTGGCTTAAGTGCCCAGGTTCCTGACGAGGCTGCTTAACGTGCAGCTGGGACTCAGGCAAGCAATGATGCTGGCAAGAAACGCAGTGGGCCTGCAGCGGGCCTCCAGCGGGCAGGGCGGCCTGAGGCTGCCTGCCAGAGAGAATGACAGGGGCGGGGCAGGAGATGAGGCCTGGGGTCGCTTTGTCAGGATGAGACAGCCATGAAGAGGTGCCCGGCTGGGGGTCAGAAATCCAAGAACCGCCCCGTCTCTCTGTCCGGTCTTGGACTGACTTGAGTCACTTCTTTGCAAAAACGGTTTGAGTCAGATTAGGCACCTGGTGGGAGTCCTTCAGGGATGAGGGACAGGAGCCCAGCTCAAAGTGGCTAAAGCCAGAACAAAATGGATTTGCCCACGACATTGAAAAGTCCAGTGGCTTCAGGCATGGACCAGGCACTCGAGAAGTGTCCCAGAGGACGCCTCTCCCCTTCACTTCCTTCTTGGCCGCTTTATTCCCAGGCCACCCTTCCCCGAGGCAGTACAAGGTCACCAACGGCAGCTCCAGGCTTAATCCTAGTTCAGCAGGAGACTCTCTCTACCGGTGCCAGCAAAAGTCTCCGGGCTGACGCTCACTGGGCAGGACTGGGCCCCCTACCTGTCCCCGAGTAATAACAGAGTGACAGTGAACCCTCCCGCAACTGGACACACGCCAGGGACTGCTCTAGGCACTTTGCATGTATAAGCCTATTCTGTCCTCAAAAATGCCAGGACCCCTCTTATTTCCACTTCACAGATGAGGAGACGGAAGTACAGGAACCTTCTATAACTTGTCCATGGCTTGTGGCTGGTGGGGCTGGATTCCAGCCACCCAGGCAGTTTGACCTCAAGGTCCACATCCTCAAATGCACAGGGTCACCTAGAGGGCTTGTGGAAGCAGGCTCCCGCTTCCAGGGGTTTGGGCTGCATCCAGGAATGGATGTTGCCATCTGCAGACCACGCTGTCAGTAACATTGAACTACCCCCAGATGCTTCTCATGAGCCGCTTGGCTCAGCTGCTGGAACCAATCACAGTGGCTCTGATTTGCCACACGTGGGTCCCACAGCCAACCCAGGTGTGGGGGACGTGGGGGCCAGTACCTAAGTCACATGGACCCAAAATGAGGAAGGCAGCATAAAGGACGTAAAGAGTTTCTGTAATCACAAAGAAGGGATGTTTGGACAACTTGGTACCCTCCCCGTGCCTCAATTTCCTCATCTGTGATTTGGGGATGTTAACAGTTCCTGCCTCGTGGGATTACTATGAGAATGAAATTAGTCAATACCTGTAAAGCACTTAGCTCGTGCCTGGAACATAGTGAGAACCTGATGAAAATTAGATACACACTCCATGCGCATTAGCACGAACACACACACACACACACACACACACACACACACACTGATACTTGTGAACAAGAACATAAAAGCACCCAGTCCCACACTTGCAAATACATGTGAGCATGCAAACACATCCAGAACATACAACTTCGAGCACGTGAACATATGGAACACCTCAAGGACACACGTGAGGACACGGATGTGAACACAAAAGGACACGTGCCCTAAGACCTTTGCACACACGGTAAGCTGGCCCCCTCAGTTTGTTCTTGTGGATCCTCTCTGAGTCCACTGCTGCTGGCTGCTCCCCCAAGTTAGGTCTCCTTGTGGGTCTCAGAGAGAAGAGGCAGGTCGGGGACAGGACCACATCAGAGCCAACAACCAGACATTTAAATCCGTCACAGTCAGATTTGTGACCATCTCCAACAATTACTTCAACAATAGTTGGGTGACCTTGAGTGAGTTGCTTAACCTCTCTGAACCTGTTTCCACCTTCATAATAACGTGGGGATGACACATACCTATTTCCAAGGGTTGTAGTGAGATTTAGGTGTCTGGGCTATAGGAAGTGCTCAATGAGAGGTGGCTGTGTGCACGGTTTTAGTATAATAAGCATCTCTAGTTTCTGGATGGGCTTCCAGACGTGGGAGGGAATCAGTGCAAATTTGTACAAGTAGCTGGGATGGGGTCAGCCTTCAAAGCCGCAGCAGAACCAGGTTCTCTATCCCGCCACCAAGACAGTGGGAGCAGCTACGATGCCGACTCACTGTCCCCTCCCAGAGCTGCAGCGTGCCCAGCAGGGCTGAGAGCTGTTGATGGTGTTCCCTGAGGCTCAGGGCTTCCCCCTGCAGCTCCAAGTGGCAGGGAAGTGTTTAGAAATTACAACAATCTGTAATTTGTGTTCAGCGATGTGTGTAAATGTATAGGATCCATATTGGCTGTGGGCAGACACGATTTGCTTTGCAGAATGGCCTTCTTGGTGGGCAGGCAGCAAGGAGCAAGGTCTGAAGTCACCCGTGACAGCTTCACAATCAAGGACAAGAGCGTGTTAGGGCTAAGACAGCATCCAAGGTAGCGCTCTAAAGTTCTCCACGGCCAGGCCCCGTCCCTGTATAGGCTGCAGCTTGCTACCCCCTGCCACCCTCCCTGGCAGTCAAGCCAAGTGGTTAAGAATTTGAGCATAGGACAAGAACTTGGGCCTAGGGCATCCAAACAGACCTGGAATCAAATCCTGGCTTCACCACCCTCTCCCCAGGTGGCCTTGGGTGAGTCCCAGCTTGGGTGAGCTTCTGGGGCCTCAGTTCCTCCTCTGTAAGACAGAGGAAATAAAAGAGCCTACCTCCTAAGGCAGAGACATCAGAGAGAGATCCTATATGTTGGCGTGTAACAAGTACTCAGTCAACAGCACCTAGGATTTTTCCACCAGGCTGGCCTCCTCACTAGGTGCTCTTCACCGTTTTGGGAGGGCTTTGTTTTTGGTTTTGGTTTTGGGTTTTTTTTGCCCAGAAACAACCACTGAGCCTTGGTTCCAAGACAACCATCTCCCACTGGCACCTGGAAACACCACTTGGCACAGACTCTCAAGAAACAACAACGGCAGCATCTGCCCCACAAGAGGTGTGACTCACTTCTGTTTTTTAAATACGTTGAGCATTAAACTGAGATCCACGATGATGGGGCGTTTGTCTTGTGTACTGTTGTACCCCCAGCTCCTAGAACAGTGCCTGACACACAGTAAGCACTCAATAAATGTTTGTGCAACTAGTGGATACATTTGTCCACTCACTCATTCTGGAAACATTGCTACTATATCTCAGACACTGAGTGCAGGCTGAAGTCAAGTACAGGCTGTGGGGAGAAAGGAACACGGAGGCAAAGAGAAGGTGACAGTTCCTCCAAGAGGCCTGGCCCCTCTTGCAGGTCCAATCTTGGCTTTGACCCTGAGCTTTTGGAAGTCACCCCCTCCCAGATTGTTTATTCATTCAAAAAGTATTTGTTACTCAGTCCTGAACCCAACAGTGGTGCCAGAAAGCCTAAGTAGGTACTCTCCCTTTTAAGAACTTTTGAGAGCCAATCCAGATCAATCTGTCTGCTGTCCTATACTCTAGAGTTAGTATGAACTGGTTAATAAGTGCATAACCCGGGTGTTTGCTCATGAGAGTTGCTATGTCCCATCTGCTTCCCATCTCTCTCTAAAACTAGCATGACGGTGTGCAGAGGTCCCTTTCTGACTATCCCAGCTTAAGCCCAATTAGCTTCCAGCATGCATTGGGGCTGTTCATGCAGATTAACCTCCTCTCCTTGACAGCTGTCACAGAAGATAGTTTTCAGTCTAAAGTCCTGAGGCTGGCACTCAACAACAATGAACAATGTGACTCAGATGGATGGATGGATGGATGGAGGGATGGATGGATGGATACATAAACACACAAATTAAAGGGTCAATAGTGGATAGATGGGTATATGGATGGATGGATGAAATGTGGACACTCTCCTCACCTCTCCCATCTGATGGGCCCACCCCTCTGGTGATGAAAACCTGCAATGTCTGGCCCCAACTCAGGATAGGTAGGTGAATGGATGGGTCAGTCAGTATATGAACAGTTGACTCCCTGATCTCCTCTTCCCTTTCAGTTGGTCTACTCCTCTAAGCATGAAAACTTATGCACTGTTGCCTTGAGGGTTCCTCATAAGTCACTTACCCAAAATCCCAAGAGAGTAAGCCTCCAATGTTTCTCGATCAATGAGGAGCCTCCAATCAGCAAAATCTACTGAAATAAGTGAGACAATACTGATAAATATTCATTCATCCACTCATTCATTCACTTATTGAGCACCTTGTGTGTTAGGCACAGAATAATAAACCAGCCACTTACTAGCTTTAGGAACCTGACCAAGGTCAGCAAAAGAAACAAAAGACCTCCATATTCTCACATAGAATTTTGGATTTGCACATTTATACAAAATGCCCAACCTCTCACTCTCCTCCCCCATCCCCCTTGGACCTCCCCAGTCAAACCCCATTGAGGGTACCTCCACATAGAGACATTGGGCGGACCCATGGAAAGAGGGTCAGGTCATAGTTCCATGGTGAGGTTGATTTCCACTGAGCTCGGTTTAGTTCCATTCTACAAACATCCTCCGAAAGCCCTTCTGTGTCCATCTCTGTGGGATAGAAGATGGGCTCCTACCCTTGGACCCTCGCAGAACAATGGCAGGGCAGTGGGAAAGGTCTCAGCTACAATTAGAGGTAACGATCTAAGAGGGGCTCCTCTGGGGCAGGGGCTGTGTTTGAGTCATGTCTGGGTCCTCATGTGGTACGTTGTGGTACACAGTAGGTGTTCAATACAGATCTGAAGAATGAATGAATCTACCATTTTCCCCTTTGAGCTTCACCAGACATACCCAAAAAAAAAAAAAAAAAAAAAAAAAAAAAAGCCAACATGGGAATCTTTTTCCAACTTCAGAGATGCCAGTGATGCTTCTCCAGAAGGAAAGAGGACAAGGATGAGAAGGGGATTGGAAATGAGATTGAGGTGGGAGTGGAGTTTCTCTGGAGTGGCTCCTTTGGACTGGATCCTCAGGCAGGAACACCCTGGCCCAGGCTGTGAGTCCAGAGTAATGATGACGTGTGTCCAGAGTGAGCAAGCTGGTAAGGTCCCAAGACCCCGGCTTCTGAGCCTACAAATCTCCACCCAGCTCCCTGGCATCTTTGCTCATGCCCAATTTTGCTTTTCTAGATTTTGAGTAAAACTCTCACTAAAAAATGCTGCTGTTTCTCTGCTGGGCCCAGGGAACCCAGGAAAGTGCTGAAAACTTATACTGACCCTTTGCAGGGAGCACTGGCAACAAGCAGCAAATGCGGAAAACCGTAAGGGCAAGTGAATCAGGAGCCCCAAGCAGCTTGGTGTTGCTAAAAGAGCTGACCAAAGTTGGACCAGGCTCCTCTGCTTACAAGCTGTGGATAATCTTGGCAAGTTGCTTTACTTCTCTGAGCCTCAGGTTATCTATCTGTAAAACGGGGATCATTGTAGCAACCCATGTGGTGCCTGTGAAGATTCTCCACAGGAAAGAAGTGATTTTTGCTTGCGTTTGTATTTCAGGGTGAAAATTAAATGGAATGATGAAAGGAAGGCACTTAGCCCAATTCTTGGCACATGGCTGGCACCTCATACTTGCAGCATCTCCAGTGCAAGGGGCAGGTATCTGGGAAAGAAGAGGGCTTTGAAGAATGATGATGAAGATGGTGATGATGATGATGACAATGGGGATGGATATGACGATGACAGTGGTGAGGATGATGATGACATTGGGATGAAGGGGATGATGACGGTTATATTGACAGAGGTGATGATGAGATGTTGGGTTGAACGTGATGATGATGGAGGTGATGATGATGGGAGATGAAGGGGATGATGTTGGTTGTAATGATGGAGGTGATTAAGATGATGTTGGGATGAAGGAGATGATGACGTTGGTTATAATGATGGAAGGGGATGATGATGATGGAAGACGATAGCAGGAATAAAGAAGAAACTTGTACTGAGCACCTACCTTATTGCAGGTTAGGCTCTGCTCTAGAAGTTTCCCAGGCACTAGAGTACTGATTCCTCATTTTAACGATATTGTTTGCCCATTTCACAGATGAGGAACCAGAGGCTCAGAAAGGTTCAGTGACTTACCCAAAACCACACATCTCAATTCCAGGTCTGTCTAACTGCGGGCCATTAGCTCTCAACCTGAACCATCCTTCGTGAGTGGGATGCAGACAAAGCTGTTCGGCCAAGACGTGGCCTCTACCCAGAGAGAACTTTTTCTGATCTGCCATTCTCTGCCGCTTCCTGATCCATTCTTACTCATCTGCTCGGCCTCGGGGCTGGGGACACAGGAGAGGCTCACCTAGTTCCTTTCCCCCCGGGGATCTTTGGGTGATGTGAAGTGAGTTGGGGAGAGCACCACATGAGCAAGTACCTAAGAAACTACGTGATGAGAACCACTCTCAAGGCCAAGGGAGCATCGTGAGGGACTGATGTTCCGCCAGGGACAGGCACAGAAATCTTCACAGAAGCAGTGACTTTGGGCTGGTTTCAAGGGAGGAATAGGAGTGTGATGATAAAGTGAAAATGGCAGAGGGAGCTGCCTGAGTGAGGGCATGAGGGAGGAGAAGAAAATTTGTCCAGAGAATGATGTGGCCAGGGTAGAGGGACTCTGGAGGAGCAAGGGGCTGGCTTACAAAAGAGCCCTGAATGCCAAGCTAGGCAATTCGGACTTTCCCCAGAGGCAGTGCAGATCCATGAAGATTCCAGCTGGGGAGCGGGTAACCAAGTTTGCTCATGTTTTCCAAAGGCCAGCGCTGGTGGCAGTGGTGTGGAGAGTGGATTAGGCACGGGTGGGCAAGAAGGCATCTGGAGAGGGGCCTGGACTGGGTCTGGGCAGAGGTGAGAGAAGAGGGCTGAAAATACTGGCTTGTGTGTATCCCCAGCCCCGCTCTGCCATGCAGAGCCTCGGTTTCCTCATCTGAAAAATGGACCATCTCAAGGTTGAGAAGAATAACATATGAAAGTGATCGCTCCAGAGCTTGGCATAAAATTAGCACTTGGTAAATGCTGCTGCTGATTGTCCCCGTGTGATAAATGAAGAAGCTGACGCCCAGAAACGTGCTGTGACAAAGTCATACAGCTCGAGAGCATCCAAGCCTGGGGCAAAAGCCGTGTCTTCCCTCTCTCCATGCCTCAGTTTTATCATGTTTCTCTATCATGAGGGGTAAGTGGCCTCGCCTCAATTTCCTGCTCTGTATAATGGTATCAGGGACCTTCCTGGTGCCCGGAGTCAGGGCAAGGAAAGCAGCCAACACGCCAAGAACCAGGAGGGAGAGACTGGGGGTAGCCCCGGTGGGACCCAGTGGCTATAGAGCGTCCTCTCACTCCCCAGTCACGTCTTCCGCTGTCATCTGGCCTTGATTATGAAATCCTGCCCTGACTTCTTCAACGAGGTGGCATCGGTGGGCACAGGAGGGGCCTCCTCCTCCCCAGCCTGCCTAAAGGGCAGATAAAACTCCCCTACCTGGGAGCAGAGCCTCCGTGAGCAGGACTTCCCTGGGAGCCCAGATGAGAAGCTCATCCAAAATTGCTCTTGCTTGGGGGTCAAGCACTCTGGGTTCGAGTTCTGGCTCTGCCTCTAACTCCCTTTGTGACCCGGACATTCTCCTTCTTGGGACCTCAGCTTCCCCATCTCAGAGTCAGGGGGTTGGACTCTAAGCTTTGTAAAGGCCCTCTCGCCCATATTCTGCAGCCCCTTCAACCTTCATTCCACCTCCTCCCTCCTCCCCTGCTCTCTCCAGGTTCCTCCTTCCAAGCCTCCGACCTGCCCCCTGCTGTCATGCTCTTCGCTCAGGCTCCGGGGCTCCCAGGGTCCAAGGGGCAGAGATCCCAGCCGGCGCTGAGCATCTCCCCGGCTGATAACAGTCCCACTGACCAGCGGGGTGCCTCCTGATGCCAGTGATGCCCCCCAGCCCTCCCACTCAGGGTCAACAGTAGCCACAGAAAAACCCCTGGCCCTGTCTGAATTGACTTCAGAGCTTGGCCAGAGCCAGGGTTTAAAAATACAAGTGCCCGTGTGCCCACACAGCCTGCACTGCCCACTTCCCAGATGCCATCGTGGACGCCGTGGGTGGCACAAAAGGAACAAGGGGGGGTGGAGAGTCCAGAGAGGCCCGGGGGTGGCTAGTGAGGGGGACGGACATTCCTCAGAGCCTAGACCACGGAACAGGGCTGTTTACACCATCTGGCCGTACCCAGTTCTCCAGTCTCCAGAGAGGAGCAGGCCCGCATTGTGCAGACTTGCAGTATCATGGGCGCTAAAGTCGGATGTACCCGGAGTCACATCCTGGCCTGGCCGCTGACGGGCTGTGTGAGTTTGGGTAGGTCACCTGCCCCCCTCTGAGCCTCGGCCCCACTGGTAATATAGAGGTAATAAAGGTACATACTTCCCAGGGCCCTTGTGAGAGCTAGGACGACGCACGCAGAGGCCCTGAGCACAGGCCCGACGGGGCCATTGGAGCTGTCTTCGTCCTGTTACTATTTGGTGATGTGGGGGCTCTCTGCAAGGACTCCATCAGGGAGCGAAGGAGAGACTAGGGGCGGAATGTCCCGGCTCCGCTCTCTCACCCACCTCTGGAACCCCAAAAGTGCAGGCCCATCTGGCACCAACAAGGCTGACAGGGGAGCCCGGCTCCCTACAGACAGACAGGCAAGTCAGGGCCCAGAGAGAGACGGTGCCCTGCTCAAGCAGCTGGCAACCGCATGAGCGTCAGAACCTGGAAATCTGGGCCTCGCCTCCAAGGTGACAGACACAGCACCCCCAGAACCCGCAGGGCCCCTAGAGCTTACCCAAGCCACCCCTCTTCGGTTTTCCAAAAAGGGAAACTGAGGCCTGGAGGGGGAAAGGATTTGCCCAATTCATGACAGAGCTGGGACCCGAGCTAGGATTGCTGGCTCCCTGACCAGAGCTGTCCCACTCCATACGGCGGCCTCGCCCTCCCCTCTCCTGCCCAGGCCTAGCTGAGGGTCTCGGTCCCAAGGCGACAGCCAGGAGCCTGGTCCTGCCCCCCAGAGACTTCTGCTGGGGGCTGGGGGCACTGCCCTGTTCCCCAGTCCCACCAGGGCCTGCTACATCCTTACATAACCTGCTCTGAGTTACATAATCTGTTGCTGCTTCCTTCCGGAATGGGAGCTCCGGGAGCAGATTCCAGCGTGGGGAGAGGCTGTGAGCTGCCTCCGTGTGAAAATAGGGTCATTACCGGCACTCGGGCTCCAGTGCCAGCTAATGGCCTTCCCAACATGGCCTGGGGCCTGCCAGCCTCCTCCCGGCCCCGGGGGAAGTGGGAAGGCCCAGGTAGGACCTGAGCCCCATGCCGAGGCAGGGTACAGAGGGAGATCACAGTCTGTGAAGCCTTGTTGGGGGGTGGGGGTATCAGCCTGAGGCTGCTGCTCGAGCAGACACCGGTCCCCAGACTCCACAATCCCAGGCAAGCGCATAAGCCCTAAAGAATTCCCTGGACGGAAACCTAAGGCTGACACGTGTAGGGGCCATGGGCTGTGGTCTGAGTCTGACCTGGATTATCTTGGTCGTTAGCCAAATATCTACAGACACATCAAGGTGCTTCCCCTGCACCTCGGTTTCCTTATCTGGAAAATGGGACTAAGAGAAATTGGTTTTATTGGTTACTGTTCATGTTAAATAACATCCTGACTCGCGGGGACCTAGCACAATGCCTGGCACGAAATAAATGCCCATTTGGCAGATGAGACAGCTGAGGCTCAGACAGGTGCTATGACTTTAGGGAGCCACACAGCTGTGCATAAGACAGCCAGCCTACCGCGTGCCAGGCACATACGTGTTCTACAAATATTGGCCGGGCTACTCCCCCAAAACCAACTCCATGGAATGGGTCCTGTTATGCTTCCCATCTGACAAAGAACCCTGGCTTACAGGAGTTAAGTCACTTCCTTAAGGCACACATTTAGGAAAGGGCCGATCCAGGAATCCAACTCTGACCTGTGGCTCCAGAGCATGGGGGCAAGTGGCAGGCAAGCTAGACAGAAGTCAGGAGGGAGGCCCCTAGGGCCGTCACATCCTTTGGAAACGCAGTCGCCCCCACCCCCCACCTGTCCTGTCCCTGCCGCTGCTATGCTGCGTGACCTTGGCCCAGCCGGCTGACCCCTCTGAGCTCTCATCTCCCGGCTGAAACAGGAAGCCCGATCGCTGGGCTAACAATCACAGGGTTATTGTGAGGACACATTAAGACAACGAGTTGGAAACTGCTTTTCAGCGGAGAAAGTACCACACAGCTGTGCGTGGCTCATCACTTCCCCAGCCTCCCTCGCCCTGCAGCTCAGCAGGAACCGGCTAATGGCTGGACACCGGGGGCCTCGCAGCGTCCCTGGCTGTTCCAACAAACACCTCTCCCCTCCACTGCCCCTGCTCCGGGCTGCCCTTCGGACACAGAGGCGAAGCTCCCGGCCCGTCCTCTGGCTTCTCTCTAGCAGGCTGGGCCCGTGGGTCCTCACCTTCCCGCCTTTCTTTAAAAGAGCATTCATTTTAGCTGAGCCCGAACTAGGTGCTTCATGGGCAACCTCACACTTAATCCTCCCGGTGACCTGCATGAAGCTGGGATTCCTCCCCTTCATTTCATATATGAGGGCGCAAAGGCTCAGAGAGGTAAAAGTCAGTTGCTCGGTCACACAGCTGCCAAGCCGGTGGAGCCGGGACTCAAACCAATACACCCTGGCTGCGGAGTTCAAACTCGCAACTGCCTCCCCAACCCAGCTGCCCGTGAAATGTGGCCTGTTATGCTCATTTTTCAGGGGGAGAGACGGTCACTCAAAAAGGTTAAATAAAGCATTTGCCCAAGAAGCCCCAAACAAGGGCCAGGCTGCAAACTCAGGGCTTTGGTGGGGGGGGGGGGGGGGGCGGGGGAAGGGTAGCCCTTAGCTCCTTCCCTGCCGCTCTGTGTCTTGGTCAGGATGCATGAGTGAGAGCCGTCCAGTCAGCCCTCAGTCAGCCGGGCCGGCCGGACACCGTGAGAGTTGACAAAGAGGCACACGTAGGGACCCCGAGCCCCAGGGCAAAAGAGTGCCAGAGTGGGGGCCCGGCCAAGTCATGCCACTCTCTGGACCTCAGTCTCCCCAAGTGTACAAGAAGCTCCAGACCCTGGGTTGACTGGGGAGACCCCTTAAAGTCCCTCCAACTGCAGGAGGCTGTGTCCTGAGCAGGAGTCCCCAACCTGGCCAGTCACCAGAATCCCCTGGGAACTTGTTACAATCCCAAACACCAGGCAGCACCCCAGAGAGTCTGATTGAGTAGGATGTGGGAGGGGTCTGGGGACCGGTATTCTTTATAGCCACCAAGATCACTTCCCACACCCATATCCCCATCCCCACCCAAGCCTCTGTCATCAGCCAAAGTCTGAGAATCCTGGGCTAGGACAATTTTCCCGAGGCTAGGTGGACCCTAGTCCCCTGTGTGCCTTCAGAGCTCACACCTGGGGGAGAGGTGGTCCTCAGAGGTCCATGGGTGATCTGGGGTAGGTCATAGATGGAGTTGGGGGGGGGGTCTCTAATGTAGAGTCTCTAAGCAGCTCAGAATCAGGACCTGGTAGAATTCCAGATGCTGGGTTGGGCCAGGACCTTGAGGTGCCCCCCCCCCCACTTCTTATTTGAATAATTCTTCAGGTAGCAAATGCCGATTAGCAGCTACTATGTGTCAGGCACTGTTTTAGGTGCTGGGGGTGCAGCAGTGAGTAAAGCAATGTCCTTCCTCTTGTGACACGTCCATGCTGCTGGGGAAGATGGTCATAAAGTGGCCAAGGCTGGACAGCCCCTCTGGAGCTTCCAACAGCCTTCCACATCCATGACCCCTTGCCTATGACCCTAGTCGTGAGCTGGAAGCTTAGCCCCCATTGTACAGATGAGTCACTGAGGCTTGAAAGTCATCTCCATAGTCCATCTCCTTACTCTAGGCAAGCAACACCGCCATGCCTCCCAGCCAACCCTCTGTACGTCTGCCTCTGAGCAGAACTTTCCCTGTTGCCACGGCAACCCCCCTGGGGAGGCCTGTCCTACTTTATATCCCTGGCATAGAGCAGGCGGCCTCACCCCACCCCCTAAGACAGAGAGACGGGGCTTATCCCACTCATGGGGCAACTGGTCCCACTGGGGAGAGGACGGGGCTCCCTCATTCAGACATCCAATCAGTGCCAGGCAGCATCAATGTTGCACCAGGGACCAAGCCAGGCCCCAGGACAGAAGAAGAAACAACTTGTGGTCCCCGCCTTTAGACAGCACATGCTACCCGCCTGGGGGGGCTGACAAATGCAGCAGTGAGGGGATGGTGGTAGCAGAAGGAGAAGTGCACTTCTGGCCCTTCCCATGTATGAGCTCAAGTAATCTTGCCATTCACTCCTGCAGCAGGTGTCAATATTGTCCTCATTTTACAGATGAAGAAGCTGAGGCTCAGAGGAGTTAAGAAACTTGTGTAAGGTCACACAGCTGAGAAGCAGCAGGGCCAAACGTAGGACGCAGGGAGATCCCAAGCCACACCGTAGGTGCTCAGGGAGGGGGCCCCTAACTCCGTCACGCTGGTCCGGGATGGGGAAGGCGTCTTGTCCTCAAAAGTGATCTCAACAAAAGGAGACGGGAGGAGGGACACGAGCATAGTGCGGTGGGGGCTCTCAGGACTTCGTGACCACCTGGCAAGACCCAGAACTGCGGGAGTGGCCTGATCCTCCTCCCCCTGCCTGGTGGGGCCCAGCTGGGACTCGGTGTACCCGATGTGAGAAAAGCAAATGCAGTGGAAGGTGGCCAGTGCCAGAGAGACAGGCTCAGGAGCCACAGGGCACTGGCCCCTTGAAAAGTACCAAAGTGCTCCTGGTGGCTCCCGAGGACGCAGCTCGAGGCAGGCGTGCACAACCCCCCACGTGCCCGTCTTCACAGCCGTGGGCAAGGCATCTCTACACTCACACTCCCGTGTGAGCCAGGCGAGGGACTGATTGGCTTGATCTTTGCGGCGCCCGCAAAACCAACGGAGATGAATAGAGACTGTGGAGCTGACCGCCTGGGTTCACACTCCAGCCCTCCTACGTCCTAGCTGTGGGAAATTGGGCAAGTGATGTAATGGTGACCTGAATGGACACCTGCTATGAGCGGGAGAGGCACACGCAGCTGAGCACAAAGGTATGGGACGCGGACACCTGTGGCGCGCCGGCAGGGCAGCAAACACGCATGCGCGGGCCCAGTGGGCCCAGCCCCGTGTGAATACGTGGTTTCGCGTGTGCACCCCCGGGCCTGCGTGTGCAGTGGGCACCGTGGATGCATGGTTGAGGCTGATACACATGACGTAGATGGGTTTTGAGTTTTTCTCCTGGAGCCACTGAGATGCGAACAAATCTCAGCTCTGGAAATCACAGATCCATCAGCGAGGTGGGGGGGGGGGGTGAGGGGGGTGGTAAACAGTAAACAGGTACTCAAGGCATCAACCTCCTCCCACCGGTCCCCTGGGAGTGTTCAAGCCACAGGGAAGAGAAGCAAAGTGAGGATGAAAGTCGGGAGCTCACAGAGGGCGAGCCAAGCCATCAAGTGCTTCTGTTTTCCCAGTCGCGAGAGGGCCCGTTGTCTTGGGAAATACTCCAACGCCTGTCCAGGCCCCAGCCCACCCTCCACCAATCAGGAAACCCTCCTTCTAGGGAGAAAAAAATTCCACCTATCCCTACCACTGCCTTGGATCTTACTTGGAAAGAAGAGAATTAAAAGAAAAGCTTGCTCAGGTCATGATCTCGCGGTTGGTGACTTCGAGCCCCACGTGGGGCTCTTTGCTGTTACAGCATAGCCCACTTCGGATCCTCTGTCCTCCTCTCTCTCTCTCTCTCTCTCTGCCCCCCCCCCCCGCTCCCACTCTCTCTCTCTCAAAAATAAACATTAAAAAAAATCTTGCTTATTAGCAAGACCCCTCTTGGGAGATTGCCCAGAAGCAAAGCCTCCCCACCTCCCAGGGTGTAAGGAATAAGAGAGGGGGGTTCTGTGCCTCAGGCTATTGGTAATTAGTCAAGACTACAAGCCTAAGTAGCACAGGGTTAAATAGATCCTGAAATGAGGAAGACTTCTGTTTATTCAGCACTTTGGAGTATTCAAAGGCATTATCTTGTGAAACTGCATTGCAAATTTCTGCAGTTCAGAGAGGTTCAGTGATTTGCTCAAGGCCACACAGTATCTCATCTGTAGAGCTGAGACTTGACCCCTTGTCTGACTCCACATCTTGTGGCATTTTGTTTACATCATGGCATTGCCCAAACATAATATATCAATAGCACTACTAATAATAATATAGCATGGGGACTGCTCCCAGGGAGTAACATGGGACAAAACCAAAAAGCAAAAAAATAGAGGCTCATTTGTGCAGTTCCTACTCAAACAGTCCTGGGAGAAAGGAGGGCTCAGATGGCCTTCGAGACAAGGAAATGCTTTGTGGAGGATGGGGGGCTTTTTCACGGGCTTTAAAGAATGAGTAGGGTTTGGATAAATTGTGAGTTATGAGGCCATTCCAGGCAGGGGGACATCATGAGCAAAAAGGCAGAAACTAGGAGCTTGGAGTGTTGACATTAAGGGTGGAGGTGGGGATGGGCAAGAATTGGTCTGAATAGGAGAATATCTGCTTGGCTGAAGGGGATATGAATGAGGTGGGGTAGACCAGGTGGCCCAACCATGAACTTCCTATCATGTTCAGCCCAAGGTGGTGCAGGGCATTCAGCAGATACTTAATATATTTCCGATTGGCTGAATGGATGGATACAGATACATGAATGCATGGATGCATAATGGATGGATGCATGATGGATGGATGGATACATGCATAATGGATGGATGTATGATGGATGGATGGATGGATCATGGATGGATGGATGGATGGTGAATGGATGGATGATGGATGGATGATGAATGGATAGATGATGAATGGATAGATGGATGGATCATGGATGGATGGATGATGGATAGATATTTGGATGATGAATAGATGGATGGATGGATGGATGGATGGATGACAGATGATGGATGGATGGTGGATGGATGGATGATGGATGGATGATGAATGGATAGATGGTGGATGGATGATGAATGGATGGATGGATGGATCATGGATGGATGGATGATGGATAGATATTTGGATGATGAATGGATGGATGGATGGATGGTGAATGGATGGATGGATGGATGGATGGTGAATGGATGGATGATGGATGGATGATGGATGGATGATGAATGGATAGATGGTGGATGGATGATGAATGGATGGATGGATGGATCATGGATGGATGGATGATGGATAGATCTTTGGATGATGAATAGATGGAGGGATGGATGGATGACGGATGATGGATGGATGGTGGATGGATGGTGGATTGATGGTGGATGGATGGATGGATGGATGATGGATGGATGATGGTGGATGGATGTATCATGGATGGATGATGGATAGATGGATGGATGATGAACGGATGGATAGATGGATGGATGGATGGATGGATGCTTGGGTGGATGGATGGATGGATGGATGCTTGGGTGGATGGATGGATGGATGGATGATGGATGGATGGGTGGACAGGCGAATTGTATGAGGTACAAGAGATGAGTGTGACAGCAAGGGCTCTGGGCTGGGAACTAGGAGCCTGAAATTCAGGTCCCTTTTCCACCACTAACCAACCATCTGAGGGATGTCTCTGGGCCTCAGTTTCCCCACCTGTAGAGCCCAGGTGATTCTCAAGAGTCCTCCACACATGACAGTCTGTGATTTTGGAGACAGAAGCAGGGACTCAGGCAAGAAAGCCTACTCATGTAGCCCAGGGGGTGGGGGGAGCTGGCAGCAGGGGGTGTGCGCTACAGGTTAAGAACACAGCCACCAGGAAGGAGAGGCAGGTGTCGGCCTGCCTCTGCCACTTATCTGCTGTCACTCCCCCTCCCTAGACTACAGTTTCAGTGGATGCGTTCCAGGATTCTAGGACTCTGTGAGACTTGTCAGAGGAGCCTAATCTCTAGAGTGAAGAGCCCAGCCCCACCCCTCTCTTACCCCACTTAGGAGGTTAAAGCGACTTGGGAAAAGCACTTATTCTCAGCTCCTGGAATTACCCTTCATTTTCCTGGCAGATAAATGGGGCAAAACAGAAGATACTGATACATTTAAATGGATCAAGGCAGGCGGAAGTTTATAAGATTTGAATACACTTTCTGGCTGCCTTTGAATATTCATTTGCCCAAGGGAGTGTCGGGCAGCCAGATCCCTGGGCCCTGCAGGAGGTTATCTGAGGCTGGGGGGAAGGGAGGCACAAAGACAGGGTTGGCAGGAATCTCTGCTCATCAGGCACTCGGGAGCTCACCGCGGTTCTCCACCAGCTAAAATGTCACAGGCTCAGAGTAAATTCTGGGAGTTGATACACCCCATGGTTACTGTTGCCGTAGCAACAGCCTCCCTGCAACCATGTGTCCCGGCACATCACAGCAGACAAGATAGGTCTAGGAGGCGAAGGATGAGGAACCAGCCCAGGTCTCCAGGGGGCCCCCAGGTTTCTGAAACCTTCCCTGGAATTCCAGAATACACCCTAGGCTCCTCAAGCATCCCTGAGATTCTGAAACAGAGCCCAGAGATCCAGAACGAGCCTGAAATTCCAAAATCTGTCCTTGAATTCCAGAATACTTTCCCCAAGGCCTAGAACACACTCTAGATATCCAAAGGATACCCTTCACTTCTGGCTGTCTTGGCACACTCTGCAGGCAGCTCCCCCAAACTCTAAAACACGCCCCGGAATAAACATGTCCTTAAGTTCTTATCTCCCTCGTGAGTAGATTCTTCCCAGGACCTGGTTTTCTGTCTGAACTGTGAGGACCGTAGAGCACTCAAGGCTCGTGCTGGAGGAGAGGGGCTGGGGATGAGCCTAGGGGTTGAGGAGATTGACCTTGTCCTCCAACCCAAAGTGCAGACCACCCCAGACATGTGGGTACGTGCCAGCCCTCACAGTCAAAGGCAGCTCCCCTGGCCCAGTGCTTCCAGCACTTTCCATGGTGTACCCTGTTCTCTGCAGTGGGGATGAGTCGATGCTGAGTCATCTCTACTCTCTGCCAAGGCCCCTGGGTGACCATCAGCACATTAATCCTGGGCCTTCCAGGAGAGGCCAAGCTGAAGGGCAGCCCAAACGCTCCTCTCTGCCCAGGCAGTCTGAGGTGGGGGATGGGGGGGGGCAGCTGAGTGGAGAAGCCTTCCCCTCCTGGCTTTGGGAGGGGTGCGGTGAAAGGATGGGGGTGGGGGGAACGGTAGTCCACAAGCCAGTCCTCCCCACCACCCCTGCCGACACAGTCACCCAGTCCAGATGCCTGAACAACAGCGTCATCCCCGCAAGCTGGTGGGAAACCTCAGACTGCCTCAGTCTGTTCCCTCTTCCTTTCCCACCATGCTGCTCACTGCCTGTCATCCCCACCCTTAGTTCCCTGACCCCATCCTCACTCCACCCCCACCGCCATGGTCCAGGCCCCGTGACTCCGGACCGTCGGCCTTCCCCGTGTCTCCACCTCCACTTCTACCCTCTCAGTTCTGCGGCTCACAGGCAAGGCCGCGACCATCCTGCTGTCCTGCCCAAAGCTGCCGTCCCGCTCCCACACCAAGTGGCACGGCCACCTCACCTGAGCGTTCGAGGCCCCCTGACACCCGGCCACATCCAGCATTTCCCACTTACGGTCCCGACCTCTGCCAGGCGGGCTGACTCCCCGTTGTTGGAAAAGGCCCAGCCCCCATTCCCAGCCCTCCGTGTCCTCCTCAGAGGCTCTCTGCGCCTCTCTGAATCTCCACGCCAGCGTCAAGGGCCACCCCGTCAGAGATGACCGGAACCACTGCTCCCTCTGCATCTCTCTGAAACCGCAGCACCGCTTGGCTGTACCACAGTGTTCGGACAGAGTTGGTTATGGATTGTCAGACCAGGAGCCACAGAGATAATTAAGTCCAAGTGGTTTTCAAACTGGGCTCTGTGGCACCCGAAAGGGGGGCAAGGAGGAGCCTCAAAGACTGTAGGAGGAGCGAGGTCATGAGGGGTGGTCCAGTGCAGAGCATCATTAGCCAGGCTGGCCAGAGAAGGCTCTCTGAGGAAGCAACCTCTGAGCTCACCCCTGAATTGCCAAGGGCCACCTATGTACACATGATTCTAGGAGCAGGATATTCGTGCAAAAAGAAAAGCCAGTGCCAAGGTCCTGAGGCAGAAACAAGCCTGCCATCTTTAAAAAAAAAAAAAAAAAAAACCGACAAAAAGTTCAGGGTGATAGTGACCAAGGGCCAGAGCCATCCATCCAAGGTGAAACTTCCAAAGGCCCATTCCTCGTGGGGAAATGACCTGGTCTAATCCTGCTATTTCACAGAAGGAAAACTAAAATGAGTACACCCAGGGATGACTGAGGTCCAGCGGACAAGGGGCGGCAGGGCTGAGACCGGCTCTCAGGTCTCAGGACACTGCCCCAGGCACTATCTGTCACCCCTCGTGGGCAGCACAGGCCTCCCTGGTGTCCACCCCTCATGGCCACTCACCAGCCCCGCTCCTGGTCCCCACCCCGCCCCACCCTGTGCACAGGTGAGGAGCATGAATGAGGTAACGTCTCCCAGGCCTGGGAGCTCCCGGGAGCAAGCAGCCGGCCAAATAAAGGCTTTATTGGATTAGTTAAACATGCATCCTGTGGCCAAGGGCCTCCTGGCACCAGACAGCCTCACAGAGGAAAAAAACAGAGAAGCAGACGATGAAATTAAAAGGCTTTTCATTTCCAGAGCTGAGGCCGACACGTGCAAGTGGGGAAGGCGTCTCTCGTGGCTCCTCCCCACCCTCCTCCCAGGACCCCTGCCCCTGCCTCACCGGCCGGGCTCACGACTCCCACGGTGGCACGGGGCCTGCCAGGCGGCCCTCCTGCAGCACCTGGCCCGGGGCTCAAGGAACCAGAAGGGACTCGGGGAAGGAAGGACACGCGGCAGGTGTCTGAGAGGTCACGTCGTCCACCCCATGGTCTCAGGGCTGGATCACCTCTACTTCAGAAGCCAGCAGGCCCCAAACCTGGAGAGGGTAGGGCAGGTGAGGGCTGGGGAGAAGGAGACACCTAACAGATCTCATTTCTTAAAGGTGCCTGGAGCCCCAGTTTTCCACGGAAGGGGAGAGGGAACCTCTCTGTTTTTCTGCTCCCCCCTCACAGCCTTACTCCAGCCTCCCCAGAGCCTCTGATAGCAGCAAACTCTTTGGGTACAAATACATCCACCCACACGATATTTTCCCTGCTGTCCCTGGAGAACATCACCTGGTTTCTTTTCAGACCAATCAGGCCACTAAGATATTTGTACGTAAACAAATTTCCCCACCACGATCGATCTGAGAGAGAGAGAGAGAGAGAGAGAGAAAGAGTGTGTGTGTGTGTGTATGTGAAAGTTTGTTAAATGCATGTTCCCAAGGCCAAGGTTATCCCCCTCCTGTCGGTGCCGCCCTTGAGAAAGGGTCTGTGGGAATTGTAAGCACCATAAGGAAACAAGACAGTTTATAGATCACTTCAGAGGAGACCATTTCACTGCTGGCTCTTTTCGATGTTTTTTTTTTTTTCCAACAAACATCTATTGAGCACTTAGTGTGTACAAGGCAATGCATTAAATATATTTTGTTTCCAAGAGCAAACAAAACAGACCTACCTCCTTTCCTCTGGGAGCTTACATGTCAGGGCTGAGGGACTGGGTGATTCAGTAGATCTATAATCAAATGACCCAGTTCAAGGGGTGCTGGTAAATGAGTCAATGTCAGCCTGCAGGAAGTCTCTGATCGCTGGCTCCACGATTCTTTCTTTGGACATTCTCATCAAGGATGTAATGATGGAGGAGTCCTGGATCCCAGCAAGCTTGGGGTGTTCGTGCACAGATGTTCACAGAGCAGGTGCTCTGTGCCAGATACTGTTCTAGGCACTGAGGACACACCTGTGAACAAGACAGACCAAAACCTCTCCTCATGGGGCTCACATCCTAGTTGAGGGAGAGAGATAATCAACCAATTGATAAGTAAAAGAAAGAGAATATCAGATGCTGGTAGGCACCGTAGAAAAAGTAAAGTGGGGGCTATAGAGTGCTGGAGGGTGAGGGTTACATTTAAATATGATCAGGGAAGGCCTCACTAACAAGACAAAGGAGAGGATGCAGATCAGGCAAGCCGACTAACACAGCATTCTTGAAAACGGGGAAGGGGGTGCCTGGGGGACTCAGTTGGTTGAGCGTCCAACTTCGACTCAGGTCATGATCTCACGGTTCATGGGTTTGGGCCCCGCATCGGGCTCTCAGCTGTCAGTATGGAGCCTGCTTGGGATCCTCTGTCTCCCTCTGTCTCAGCCCCTCCCCTGCTCACATGCTCTCTCTCTCTCAAAAATAAATAAACATTTTAAAAAATATAATAAAAAGAAATGGGGGAAGCATGTGCAAAGGTCCTGGGGTGGGAGTGTGCCTGGCATGTTCATGAAGAAGCAAGGCCAGTGTGACTGGACCAGAGTGATAGAGGGACGTGGGGCAGTAGATGAGATCAGAAGGAAAACAAGAAGAGGCCATTGCAGGAATCCACATGGCCAGTGGAGGTGCTCAGTGGGACACGCTAAGGAGTGGTTAAAACATGGGCTCTATCACCAGGTTGCTGGGATCAAGATTCACCTTGCATAGGTTACTTTAACTCTGTGCCTCCGTTTCCTCATCTTAAGACAGGCAGAATAAGAGAATCTCCCTCCTGGGGTGGTGTGAGAATTAAATGAATTAACATTCATGAGAGTGGTCAGTACATAATCAGGCATTTAACTGTCAGAGTGCCCTGGCCAACGCCACCTTAACCTGATAGTCAAATAGTCAAGGTTCACATCACCGGTGATGTTGTGCGCCCCAATGTGATGGGACAGAGAAGGGCACTTCTCTGTGTATGCTTTCCAGAACCCCATAACTTCAGCCTCGTCATGAGAACAGCAGACAAACCCAAATTAGGGGGCGTTTTACAAAGCATCTGGCCATTACTTCTCAACACTTTCAAGGTCACAAAAAGCAAGGAAAGGCTGAGAAACTGTCACAGACCAGAGGATGTGGAAGAGATGGGACAGCCCATGCAGTGTGCGATCCTAGAACAGCAAAAGGACATTAGCGGAAAAACCGGCGAAACCCTAAGGAAGTCCGGGGCTGGGTGAATCATCAAGTACCAGTGTTGGTCTCTCTCAGTTTGACAAGCCTATCGTAGTCATGTAAGATGTTAACGACAGGGAAAACGAGATAAGGGGGCAGAAATCTCAGCTCATAATTAAACAACCCAAGGACCGGACTGGCAACTTTATATTATTTGTTCAACAAACGCCCATAAGAGGGGCATCAGACTGACTCCACCTAATTCTACAGGACCCCCAGGGGAGAAAAAGGGGCCAAGCAAGGAAGTGGGGCGTGGGGAGGAGAGGTTCCCTAACAACCCGGGTTCTTCATCCCTGAAAAGGGTGCTGCTTCCCCACTGTGGGAAAGGCTCCAAAAGAGCCTGGAGAACCCCTTGCCCTGGGGACCAGATTCTACCCCATCCAAGGGGGAGGCTGCAGGCAACCTGGGCAGCTCCGGTCCCCACCGGAACGTCTCCATCTCTGGTAGATCTCCAAGTCCGCTCCAGCCATTTCACGGGGTGGCCCCAGGTCACCCTCTCCTGTCCCGTCCCCGACAGACCCAGCAGCTGGCAGAGGCTAGCTGCTCAAACCCTTTACTGTTGACACATGCACCCATCACTGCACATCATCACTGTCAGCCATTCAACTAAGTGCTGCGCAATATGGCAAAGGGCATGCGAAATAGTTCGGGAGGCAGGTCTTGGAGGGGTCAGATCTCAGCAGTGCCCCCTGGGAAGTGTGTGACCAGTCTGGGGCCCCCTACCCTCTCTGAGCCTGTCTCCTCATCCAAAAGTGGGCAGAGTAGTAGAACGTACTTCAGGATCAGTGTAACTGGTCGTTAAAAGAGAACTATAGGGGCGTCTGGGTGGCTCAGTCGGTTGAGCATCCGACTTCGGCTCAGGTCATGATCTCGCAGTTTGTGAGTTCGAGCCCTGTGTCAGGTTTGCTGCTGTTGGCCTGTGAGCACAGAGCCCACTTTGGCTCCTCTGTACCCCCTCTCTCTGCCTCTCCCAAAAATAAATAAATATTTTTTAAAAGATAACTATAATAATTATTCTTATGTGGTAAGCGTTGCACCGGACGCAAAAGGGGCACAAAGTTGAATAGACCTGACCCTGACATCTTCTTGGAGGGAAGTCAGGCATTTAATAGTTAATTATAATACAGGACAGAAGTTCTACTGGAAATGCCTACTCGGTCACAGAGTGCCCAGGCAAGGCCCCCAGCCCCATATCTCAAGGCTTCAAGAAAGGAATTGTAGGATCTCCTCCTCAGAAGTTAAGGATCTTAGCTTAGTGTGGAGTTGAAAACCTGCCAAAGAAGACTGGCATGTGAAATCTGTAGGCCTTGATTAGAGACAAACTCTTTTTGGCTTTTTAAAAGCACAACAAAAATAAAGATGCCTTCCTCCTCTCCCTTATGCACGTGCCCCGGCAGCCCTGCCCGCCTCGGCTCCTGCGGCAGCTGTGGTCCTGGGGGCATCCCAGATGCCACTCATCTGCTGCCCTCTGCCCTGCTGCTATGCCAGGAAAGGCCTCAGTGGCCCCAGTGATGACTGTCCCCAGCTTGGCCAGCAGGTAACTTCTCAATGCGCCAGGGCCAGGCCGTTTGGAGGCCAACACTGAGTGTAGACAGGCGAATCTGCCTAAATGGCAGAGGGCCAAGCTGGGGGGCCAGGGACTCAGCTGGCTGCCCTGGGCACCAGGAGGAAGTCAGGGGGAGGCACCTGCTGTTGGTGGGGTGCGGAACCGGTGGGCCAGGGCCGGGGAATGCCTGGCTCATAAGAATAGCAATTTCTATCACGTGCCTTCTCTGTGCCAGGCAATGTAAAGCGATTTCATTGACTCATTGAATCCTCATGGGATGGAGGACGATTTTTCTCCCCATTTTGTAGATAAAGGAATTGAGGCCCAGAGAGTTGAGAAACTTGGCCATGTCACACAGCTAGTGAGTGGCAGAGCTTGACGTCCAGTTCAGGCCCCCGTTTTAAGCACAACCCGACCCCCAGGGTCTACATAACTCTGACAAAGCAGGCAAGGAGCACTTGACTCTGCCCTGGGCAGTCCTGGGGGGCTTCCCTGAGGTGGCATCATTGGAGCTGGATCTTGCAGGACTCTCTCGGGCGAGACCTGAGCATGTCCAGGTATAGATGGCAAACGGAACACACACGAACATCTTGGTTCCCCCCACCCCTTGAATGCTGAAACAATAGCAAAGAGGCTTCTTTAAATGCTTGAAGATATGAGCCCACAGGATGGGGAGAATGGGGGAGGGGACAACGGCAACAAAATTTTAGGAGCTGAAAAATGAATGGGCAATTGAGGAAAAGGAATCAGGAAGAAAAAAAAATCCCCCGAAGACTCAGGGATTAACCACATAGGTGCCTCTGGAAGTTGGGGTAAAGAGCAGTTCAAATAAAGATTCCTCGAAAGGCTGTTTAAGAAGCTGCTATCACCCCGGACCCCAGACACCTACAGACTGAGGGACACCAGGTACAGCGTACAGGATGGTACTCTCCTGACGACACGGAGGTTCCGCATATACGAGCAGGCTAGATGTCAAGACCTAACCCTCTTGTACCACTCTGCTGACACACTCACACCCTCTAGGCAGACAACCAGAAGAACTTTTTCTGGGAAACATGATGCACCAAGCAGAAAAGACCCAGATCAACCCTAGATGCCAACAGTGGAGGTTTTCCAACCAAATAGCACTGACAGATCACCCTGCGAGGAAGCCCACAGTCCACAAGACCTACCCATGTACTCAGAGCTTCCAATCAGCTCCTACTTTACTATTTTTAAATATGCACAGATACCAAAGGTTTGCCAGGCATCTGAAGAATGCCTTTAACCTGAAAGATAAAAATAAAACAAACAGAAAACACCAACTTGAAAAAACCTGTCTTAATATCATCATGAGACATGCATAGGTGGAATTAAACTAGGATTCTCATTTTGAAAAAGAGAGAGAGACAAAGCATGAAATAAAAAAGCTTTTCACAATGAAAAGTATAATGGAAAAAGGAAAAAGGAAAAATTGGAAAATAAGATTTATCTTTTCCAGAGTGACAGATAAGGGGAAAAAAAGGAGAGAAAATAAAAGAAAATTGGAGAACTTGTCCAGGAGTTCCATCTTCAAATAATAACAATTCTATAAAGAATAGAAAAATGTGTAGGAGAGACAATGTGTAGGAATCATCAATAAAATAGATTGAGAAAATTTGACAGATCAAAAAAATCTTTCTAAATTTCAAGGACTCACATCACAGAGGTTCCAGTGCAATAAATAAAAATAGACCCACACCAAGGCATCTCATCATGAAATGTCACTATCCTGGGACCTCAGGGAAGATTCTCTAAGATTCCAGATTGAAAAGATAAGGAATGAGAACAGTGTCCTTCTCCTGGAACAGGCAATAGAGCAAAACCTTCAAATGTTCTAGAGAAAAATAATTTCCAACCTGCAATTCTATACCTAGCCTAACAGCCAATCAAGGAGGAGGGTAGAATGAAGCCATTTTCAGATGTCCAAAATCTCCAAAACTTAACATCCCATGGATCTTTTGCCAGGAGCTACTTGTGGATGTGCTCCACTGAAACCAAGGAATCAACCAAGAGAAAAGAAGACATGAAATACAGGGAGGTGAGATCCAACACAAGAGAGAGACAGAGGAATCCTCTGGACTGATAGCAAAGGATCCAAGGATGACGCCCGTACAACAGGTGCAGAAAGCAACCCGCCCAGGGGAAGCAGGTCACAGGTTCTGGAAGACTTCTTCAGGAGACGAAACTGATAGGAAATTGATGCATTCAAATGTGTCCAGAGGAGATTCACATTATTGGCCAAGAGTTTGGAGTTTACTTAGTTATGAGTACAAGCAAATAAAGATTTTTTTTAAAAGACAATTGGTAACTCCAGGGAAAACAAAAACTTGCACAGAAAAGGGGGACAGTGATAGCATTATGGGGGGGATAGGAGACCAGAAGAGCAAGGTCGTGGGGCAGGGAGCAAAGAGAGCTAAATCCTCAATTTATGTAGCAAAGGATCAGATAGCTGGGCTTCCACTCTGGCATGGCAATGTGAAGAGCTCTGCAGATATGTTTCCCAGGGAAACTGCTGAAAATTATTTTAAAACAACCATTTAAAGTCTGTGGAAATGGTCCTAAGGGCACACAGCAAATGAAGAAACATTCATTTAAGAAAACCTAATAAAACTCTATAAAAGCAGCAAGAGTCTGCAGCATTTGAACTATGATCTGCTTCCTCCTTCTCTCTCAGCTCAGCATTATGAAAACGCCACTCCAGATGGGTGTAGTCAATAGCACAGGGCTCTCTCTGTCCCGGCTTCTGGTGGGAGACCCACAGTATCTTCCAGGAAGGGCAGAATATCAGTATATCTCATCCTGCCTCAGCTTACTGTTGCAGAGACTAAGTCTAGGTGCGTGCAGCTAAGAGGTGGGGGCTCCCCTCTTCTTCCCAGCCCCGACCAGGGGGATCAGAGCTCTGCCTTGTGCCCTGCATGCTGGGGCCCTAATCACCCTCATCTTGGCTCATTCATAAGGCAGAATTTCCATGCCAGGAGAAGCAAACTGAGAAGACCAGAGGCAACAGCCAGCCCCTACTCCATCAAGTGCCCAGCTCCTAAAGGAGGGATGTCACTCACGAGAGGAGAGTGCCACTATTTCCACACTAAGTTCCAGAGACCTGGCTCAGAGACCTTGCCCAAAGGGAGAAACAGACCACAAATAGTTGCAAAACTTATCTCAGAAGCACTGAATTCGTTTGCAAACACGGTCTGGGGAAGATAAAGTTTAAGTACGCTATCAAAACCAATAGAGATTGCTGTGAAAAACACAAGAGGAGACCAGTGAGTTCATTTGACATTTCAGTGATACCATAAACTGACCAGTTTATCAGAGAGAACCATGGAAGGAGACAGATAAAAAGAGCCCTCTTTGGATCAGAACAAAATCTCGAACAATGACCTCAAAAATTATATCCTCAAAGGAGACTGGAATTGTTATCATATATTATTTAAGAAGTTCAATTTCCATCAAAAAAATTTACAAGTTATACATAGAAACAAGAGATTTTGGCCCACACACAAGAAAACAAACTGTCTGTGAGAGTAACCAGATGTCAGATTTAATAAAGAATTCTAAGTAGCTATTATAAATATTTTCAAATAACTAGAGAAAGCCATGCTTAAAGAACTAAAAGAAGATATGGTGACACTGTCTCATCAAATAGAGAGCATAAAAAAGGGGGCAGAATTATTTTTTAATGGAAATTCTGGAGCTGAAAAGTACAATAATCAAAATGAAAATTTCACTAGAAGGGCTCAACAGTTGATTTGAACTGGCAGAAGAAATAACTAGCAGACTTGAAGATATATTGATAGAGATAATGCAATCCAAAGAACAGACAGAAAAAAGCACAAAAGAAGACGAGCTTTAGGGAAATGGGGAACTCTATTAAGTCCACCAATGCGTGTATAATGGGAGTACCAGAAACAGAAGAGACAAAGACATGAGCAGAAAAAAATTCAAGTAATGGCTGAAAACATCCCAAAGTATGAAAAACTTTAATCTGTAGATTCAAGAAGTTCAAAAAACTCCAAGAAGGATAAATGCAAAGTAGGAAAAAATGCTGAAAATCAAAGAGGAGGAAATCTCCAAGACAGTGAGAGAAAAGTGATCACTTACAAGGGAACTCAGTAAGATTAAGACTGACTTCTCAACAGAAACAATGGGGCTAGAAGGCAGTTGGGAAAACATATTTAAAGTGCTTAAAAATACTGCCAGTCAAAAGCCCTATATCCAGAAAAACTATCTTTCAAAAAAGAAGAAATAAAGACAACCCCAGTATTACCAAAGCAGAAAGAGAAATCACAAGATTATAGACCAAATACATTCTCTGAATATAAATGCAAAATCCTCAATAAAATGCTAGCAAACCAAATCCATCAATGTGTAAAAAGAATTATACACCATGATTAAGTGAGATGACGTAACCCAGGAGTGCAAGATTGGTTTAACATCTAAAAATCAGGGGTACCTGGATGGCTCAGTTAAGCCTCTGACTTTGGCTCAGGTCATGATCTCACAGTTTGTGAGTTTGAGCCCTGCATCAGGCTCTGTGCTGACAGCTCAGAGCCTGGAGCCTGCTTGGGATTCTGTGTCTCCCTCTCTCTCTGCCCCTCCCCCACTTGCGCTCGTGCTCTCTCTCTCTCTCTCAAAAATAAACATTTAAAAATTTTTTTAAAAACATCTGAAAATCAATTAATGTCATACATCATATCAATAGAAATTTGTAAAGTCACATTATTACTTCAATAAACACAGAAAAGGCACTTGACAAAATCCAACACCCTCTCGTGATTAAAAAAAAAAAAAAAAAAACACTCAACAAACTAGGAATAGAAGGAAATCTTTCAACTCGATGAAGGGCATCTATGAAAACTCCACAATTAATATCATATTTAATGGTGAAATACCAGATTCCTAGTCTCCTAAAATTGGGAGCAAGACAAAGATATTCACTCTCACCACTTCTATTCAACAGTGTGCTGGAGGTCCCAGCCAGGGCACTTAGACAAGGAAAAGAAAGAAGCAAAATACCTCTATTTACAGATGATATGATCATATATATACATAGATAGATATAGATATAGATATAGATATAGATATAGATATATATTCTACTCCTGAAATCATTATCGCACTATATGCTAACTTGGGTGTAAATAAATAAATAAGAATAAAATAAAATAAAATAAAATAAAATAAAATAAAGAATAGAAAAAATTAGAGAAAACCTAAGAAAAACACAAGACATGGTATGTTTATGGACTATAAAACTTAATATTATTAAGATGGCAATATCTCCCAAACTGATCTACAGACTCATTAATATAGGCAAAGGATCTGAATAGTCATTTCTCCAAAGAAAACATACAAATGTCCAAAAACACTTGAAAATATGATCAACGATATTAGTCATCATGGAAATGCAAACCAAAACTTCAGTGTGATGGCATTTCACACCCACTAGGACAGCTATTACCAAACAGGCAGATAATGACAAGCGCTGATGAGGATATGGAAAAATTGGAAATCTCAAACACTGCTCATGGGAATGTAAAATGATGCGATCACTCTAGAAGAGAATCTCAAAAGTTTAAACTATTGTCCTATGACCCAGCAATTCTGTTCCTAGGTATAACATACTCGACAGAAATGAAAACTTATGTCCACACAAAAATTTGTACACAAATATTCACAGCAGCATTATTCATAATAACTAAAAGGGAGAAAGAACCCAAATGTCCAACAACTGACGAATGGACAAACAAAATGTGGTATATCATCTAATGGAACATAATTGGGCTACAAAAAGGAACAAAGGACTGACCCATGCTACAACGTGGATGAACCTTGAAAACATTACGCTAAGCGAAAGAAGCCAGACACAAAAGGCCACATGCTGTATGACCCATTTATGTGAAACGTCCAGAATAGAGAAAACAGAGACAGGGAGTAGATTTGTGGCTGTTTAGGACTAGAAGCGATGGGCCAAACCTTGACTGTGTGGCACCTGCAAACCTCTTTTCTGGCAAGGAGTTCACAGTAGCTTTTCTCAGGGTCCCTAAGAGGGAGTCAAGACCAGCTCTCCTCATGTCACAGATGGGTAGACTGAGGCAACCTATAGTAAAAAGACCCTCCACGAGCAGCCGCCTGGAGCCCAGGGTCCTGACCCTCAGTCCTCCCCTGGATGCGGTGAGGCTGGCTTCGCCTCCTGGTCCACTTGGGCCCCCTCTTATCCACATTTGAGATCCAGCGTGATGATGCCACTACCGGGAAGTCCTCTCCATGTCTGCTTTATTTTTAGATGCTATAAGACTGTTGGGGAAGAAGAAAAAAATCCATTTTCCTGTTCAGAAACATGGACCTCCCTTTGATCACGCCACCTCCCCTGTCACAAAAGGGCCACTGTGCCTTCTCCTTCGCAATCCTGTTGCTCCAGGACCGGACTTGCACCCCTCTCCTCCAGGTGCCCGGCCCTGCCCGCTCTCCAGCTCATCTCAGACCCCACTCCTTCCCACCCCCCTCCACCACACAGAACAGCCTGGAAGCCATCCTGTTCCTCCTCCCTCAGGGCCTCCGCACATGCTGTTCCTCCTGCCTGGAAGACCCTTCCCTCCTGTCTCCCTTGTGACTAAGCCCAGCTTCCTTTAGAACTGAACCTGAGGGGCGTCTGGGTGGCTCAGTGAGTTAAGCAGCCGACTTCAGCTCAGGTCATGATCTTGCGGTCTGAGAGTTCGAGCCCCATGTCATGCTCTGTGCTGACAGCTCAGAGCCTGGAGCCTGCTTCGGATTGTGTCTTCTTCTCTCTCTGCCCCTCCCCTGCTTGCTCTTTGGCTCTCTTTCTCTCAAAAATAATAAACATTAAAAACAAAAAAAAGAACTGAACTTGAATGTCAGACTGGATCAGGCTCCTTGATCCTCGTGCCCAAGGCATCCTGAACTTTTCTTTCATAACGCGTTACACACATTTATAATGACTCAAGAATTTATAAAAATTTTCAAATGCCTTGTCAATTATGTATAATCATTTAATCCCGGGGCGCCTGGGTGGCTCAGTAGGTTAAGCGTCCGACTTTGCTCAGGTCATGATCTTGCAGTTCATGATTTCGAGCCCCACATCAGGCTCTGTGCTGACAGCTCGGAGCCTGGAGCCCGCTTGGGATTCTGTGTCTCCTTCTCTCTCTGCCCCTCCCCCACTCAAGCTGTCTCTGTCTCAAAAATAAACACTTAAAAATTTTTTTTAATAATTTCACCCTGCTAGGTTGAAAGCTTCCTGACGATAAGCCCTGTGTCCTCCTTGTTCCCAGTTGTCCCCAGTGCCTAGCAGAGTTCCTAGAACTTAGTAGGTGCCCAATTAACATTTGTTGACTGGCTGACCTACTAAGGCAATGGAAAGCTCCCACTTGAGGGCCCGTATGTTACTCTGTGCTGTCCTCACTACTGAGGTGGCATTGGTTGCCCCTATTTTGCAGAGGAGAAAACAAAAATCAAAACCCTGTAGCTCGGAGAGGTGATGGAACTTGCCCAAGGTCACACCGGGCCGGAGGAAGTGAGAGGGCTGGATGGACACCCAGGCTTCTTCCCTCCGGGTGGCAAGGGAACACCCACTCCCCCTCCAAAACTCCCTCTAGTTAAGGTTGTTAGGGACAGGTCATGATGACAGTCTCTGCCACTGGGGGCAGCCCAGACCTGCCCCAGGCTCCAAACAGAGTAAAATCAGCCCAGCTCTTCTGAGGACCCAGTTGCTGTGGGGCCTCCTGCACGTTGTCACCCACCCGGTCCGGGCGCCCAGAGCCCAACCGAGGCAGGTAAATCAAGGGCGACCACGGCGCCTCGGCGCCCTCTAGTGGTGGCAGGAGAGAGCGGCTGTGGGGAGAGAGGAGGACGGGAGGGAGGGTAGGTGGCCGGGAAGGGGGAGGGGAGAGGGGAGAAGAGAAGGAGAGACAGTTGAGGCTAAGGAACAGGAGCCAGAGGAGACCGGCAGGGCATTTGTCTTGGCTCCAGAGCCCCCCTCCCCCTGCAACCGTCTCTCTGCCAGTTGCCCCTCTGGATTTCTGCCCCCCAGCTCAGCCCAGGCCCTGGGGCTGACCCCCCCTCGAGACCCCCACAGTCACAGGGACGAAGGCCCCAGGTCTACCCAGCCTCCCCCAATGCCTCCCCCCAAATCCCAGCAGCTGCAGTTGCCATGGTACCAGCACCCCCACCCCACCCCCACCCTGACACAGAAGGAGAGTCCCGAACGTGCACGGAGCCAGCTCATTTCCCGCCCCCCACTTCGGGGTAATTAGTGCAAATTAAATTTCACACCCCTTCTCCTGAGCAGTCAGAGCTCCCCGGAACGGATGCCCACGATTCATGGGGGGAACATAACTCTCCTCGCAGCGTGCAGACGTGAGAGAACATTTCTCAGCCGTTGAGTTCTCGCGCTTCCCCCAAGTCGCCCAGGCCGGGCTCCGACACACGTGCACGTGCTGCTCCGGGGTGGGGGCGAACCCAAGAGACGGTGGGAGGGGGGGACCGGAGCCCCATTCCCGGCCGCACCCCTCACCCAGACTTTCCTCGCTCTGGCTCTAAAACCACAAGGATGGGCCAACTCACGGTAGAAAGGAAAGCGAGGGATCAGCAAGGCCTCAGAAACGCAAATGCGCATGCACATTCACAGGCCTGCTTCCTTCTGCCACCTGTGCCCTCCCAGAGGGCCCCAGAGTTCAGAGCCCCCACCCCCCACCCCCACCCTCGCCTGGTTTAAGGCTCTGTCCCTCCCCTTCTAGGCCTTTTGGCTAAGATGAAGTGTAAGGCTCTGTCCACTGTCAAATCTCTTAACAAGGGGCCCACATTTCATTTCGCACTGATTTCTGCCAATTTTGTAGCCAGGCCTCCTCCCTGTGTGCCTTCGTTTGCACGTAAGTATCTGGATGAGCCCACAAACACAGCACAAATAATCCCACTCCGCGCTTTTCAGGTGCTTCCTACACTTTAACCCCGTTTCATCCTTGCAACAGCCCATTGAGGTCACTGTTTCATACAGTGCTCCTTGAACTTCTGGGACTTTCGAGTCCGGGGATCGTGTGAAAAGGTGGGTTCCGAGTCAGCGGGTCCGGGGTAGGGCCTGTGACTCTGCATTTATAGGAAGGTTCCAGGGGAGGCCGATACCACCGGAGGGTCATTTGAGAGGCAAGGGCATAGTCAAGGCTGGAGGGCCTGTCCCCCGGCCGCTTCAGGCTGCAACGGGCTCCCATCGGCCCCCTTCTCTGGAACGCTGCCCTCAGCCAACCCAAGCTGCCTCACCGGAAAATGCCACGAGATTATTTCCTCCTCCAGGTGAAGGGTTGGGGACACACAGCCAGGGACTGACTGGCAAGATCTTGCCTCCTTCCCTGGGGTGGGCCAATATCATACCAGCTGCGGATGAACCCGCCTCTCAGCTTGGTGCCTGGCCACCTCCAGTGCTACCTGCTTCCCTCACTCCCTTACAGACTCTCCCAAAATAAGTCACTTGCGTAAGAATGCCTGTCTGGAGGCTTCTAAGGGCACCCTCCCCAGCCAGGGAGATAACTGGTTTTTTCCTCATTTTATTGATGAACAGATTGGCCAAGGGGTTAACTTGCCCGGGATGCATAAGCGACAGACTGAAAATTCAAACAGGCAGCCAGGTTCCACGACATGATGCTGCCTCAGGATGCGTGTATACACCGTAAACCCACATTTGCACTCACATACATACACTCTTGTGAATGCACCTGTTCGTGTATCTATGCGCATAGCGTATTCTGCATGATATTGACACCCCAGTGCACATACACGGATATTGCTTCCTTCTAACATCTACTCACACACGTGCACCTACCCCTGATGTCTACCTCCCCAAAGACACAGATGTGCAGATTCGTTCATTCGCTCAGTGAGCAAATGAATTATTTCACATGTACCTGGACATCGGTCCATCAGATCCTGGCTCAGCCATCACCACCTCCCAGAGCTCTCCCTGTCTCTCTGAGATTAGGTCTGGAGTGCCTTCTCCCAGCTCCCTCAGCTGCCATCCTCACCCCTGTTCACAGGCCTGTCTCCCCAGCTGGTCTGAGGGCTCCCCTAGAGTGGGACACCTGGTACAAGGAGGGGACTATAGCAGGCACTCAGTACATCTTCACTGAAGTGAACTTCACTGGCTCTGCCATTTACCAGTCATCTGGCGTCAGAGGAGTCTCTTCCGTTTCTGGAACTCAGTTTCCTCGCTTCCCAGGGAGGGGACACCGTGGGGACCTGTAGTGGATGGGCCCCTGTCCGGTCTCAAGGAAGGCACTAAAGATCTCCTCAAGGAAAGAAAGGGACATTGAGAAAAAATTTGAGGGAAGATGAGGATTTAGCCAGGAGAAGAGGGAAAAGGAGATCTCCAGGCAAATGGAACAGCGTGTGCAAAGGCTCAGAGGTAAGGGAATGTGGCTTTTTCAAGAAGAAACTCATTCAAAGGAGAAACGCATATGTCCTCCGTGCGGTGGGGAGAATTCTCCATGAGGAGGCAAAACTGATGCTGAGGGGCCACTGTTTGGATTTTATCTTGGGAGCGGTGAAGAACCATTGAAAATGTTAACGATGACATCTGACCTGAGTTTCTCCAAGGGCACCCAGACTGCTATGAAGAGACTAAGCTAAGGCAGTGGGGGGAGGGAGGGGCAAGGGCAGGGGGGCAGGAATGGAAGTAGGGGGACCATTTTTCAAGTTTATTTATTTACTTTGAGAGAGAACAGAGAGAGCGTGAACACATGCATGCAAGAGCAGGAGAGGGGCAGAGAGAGAGGGAGAGAGAGAATCCCAAACAGGCTCCACACTGTCAGTGCAGAACTCGCCTCGGGGCTCGAACTCACAAACCGTGAGATCGTGACCTGCGCTGAGATCAAGGGTCGGATGCTTAACCGGCTGGGCCCCCCCAGGCGCCCCAGCCAGGTGCAGGATGATGGTCACTCAGACCCAGGTGGGATCCAGTAGAACCAGAGAGAAGTGGATAGTTTGGAGGTATTTAGAAGGTAGCACCAAGAGGCCCAGCACCAGCTTAGATACGGAAACGCAGGGAGAAGGAACCCGGCCTCAGACAGACCCCCCCCATTCTCCCTCCTCACACGCACCCCTGCCCCAGCCACCCCCACCAGAAGCCAGGGAGCCATTCCCTTTACTCGCCTCTGGTCCACCTTTACTGGCCACAACCAGTTCCGTACGTGCTCAGAGCCAACCTGGTCACAAGGCTGTTGCCGCGGCCTGCTGGTCCTTCAAGGCCTTGGAACTCTTGTCCTTTCCAGCCCCCTCAACAGGCTGGGCTCCTCCAGGCGGGGCTTCCCCGCAGCACTCAGTACAAAGACACCGGTCCAGCCACACTGGTCTAAGTGCCCGCCCCGCCCCCCAGCCGCAGCAGAAAGAGCCCTGAACTGAAAGTTCCTGCTCTCACGCTGCCACTCACTTGCCGGGCGGCCCTGAGAAAGTTGCTCTTCCTCTCTGGTTTCCAATTTCTCCATCTGTCAATGAGAGGATGGGGTGCAACGATCCCTAAGGTTCTGACCAATCAGAGCCCCAGATAGATCTCCTAGGTTACGATGATTGGTCCCCGACAGAGCATATCGCCCAAGCTAAGCCAATGAGAGTCCATCCTGGGACTTTGACTGAAATTATTATACTAAGCATCTCACTTCCTGCTGAGGTTGCTGGCTGGCAGCATCTGAACCTAGAGATACCAGGTACCCCTGGGAAGAGATCCTGCCTGGGAACCAAGCCGATACTTATCCCTAAGGGCATGGTTCAAGCACCTGGATCCAGCCATGCCTGAAATCAGTTACAGAGACCAATAAAATTCCCTTTTTGCCTAAGCCCATCTGAACTGCACTTCTGATGCCTATCTTCAATGGAGTCTTGACCGCTATAAGTCTTTCCACTTGTATATATTATATCATAGTTAGTGCTTTTTCCTGTGATTCACTTGGGATGCTTTTCCTGCTCTCATCTGATTCCCTCAATCCTCGTATCCTTGAATGTAGCTGAGGTGCCTCCTCCTCCAAGAAGCCTTTCCTCGCCACCCTGGTCCATGCTGTTACTTCTACATCTGGCATTTCCCCAAATACGTTTCTCAACACTAATCCTTTAAAAATCCCACTTAATGAGAAGGATTGTGTGGCCAAACAAGCTTGGGAAACACTGCATATGCTATATCCTCCTTTTGAAGGATTCGCTGCACTGAGCCTATTAAGAATGCTGAGTTTGGGGTGCCTGGATGGCTCAGCCAGTTAAGTGTCTGACTCTTGATTTCCGCTCAGCTCATGATCTCACGGTCAGTGGGATCGAGCCCCATGACAGGTTCTGCACTGAAACACACTGTCTGCTTAAGATACCCGCCCATCCCGTCTCCCTCTGCCTCTCTCCCCCACTCATGCGCTCTCTCTCTCGCTCTCGCTCTCTCTCTCAAATTAAAAAAAAAAAAGAATTCTGAGTTCTAATGTGAAGAAGTCAACTCATTTTGTGTTTCACAAACTTATTTCCTCATAAAGCCTCTTCTTTTATTTTCTGGGATACCTAATAACATCTTGCAGGACAGGGTTCCAGGGTCTCACTGAGTAAACACCACTTCAACTTCCATTGGTTCAGGCTCTGTGCCCTTCAGGGGCTTTTCACATCAATTTCCCTAGTGCTTAGTAAATGCCCACTGTGTGCCAGGCCCAGCACAAGTGGCTGGGGATGCCTTAATGAGTCAGTCTCTTCCCAGACTGGCAGGAGCCCGCAGGTTGAGGGGCAGTCGTGACTTTACTGCCTGAGTCTGACCAGGGCCCACCAGTGCTGTGTGGCCTTGAGCAAGTCATTTCTTCCCCTCTCTGCCTCAGTTTCTCCATCTGTAAAATGAGAGGGTGAGATGTCATGGTCCCTAAGGATCTGGCCACCTGGAGCGCCAAACTCCCCAGGCTGCAGTGATTGGTTCCAGGGTGGGCACATGACTCAAGGTGAGCCAATGAGAGTCCATTCTGGCGCTCTGGGTCCCTCCAGGAAGTCGGTCGCCATGAAATCACAAGGCAACTATGGATTTGAGTGCATGAGTGCATTCTTAAGAGGAGGGAAAGGTCCATAGCCCTCAATACATTCCCCATTCCTCCATGGCCCAAAGGAGGTTTATAAATGCTGGCAGAAATGAAAATTCAGTAACAGGCACTGGACCCGTCGGGTGAGGAAATGGAGACCTTGTGAGAGGGCAGAAGATTAAGACTCAGAGTGAATGAACTTGTTCAAGCCCCTCGAATGCTTTTGTGTTCACCAGGCCGAGGTGGTTTTGATCGCCTGGCACGCGAAGGCTTTGTCTCTGATGAATTCCAAAGACTCTACTTAATAAGCTGTGTGCCTTCAGGCAAGTTACTTCCCCTCTCTGCACCTCAGTTTCCTCATCGTGTAAAATGAGGACGCTTTCAGGTCTGATCTCACAGGGGAGGATTAAACGAGATCATGCAGGTGAAGTTCTTAGCCCAGGGATGGACCCAGAAGAAACCTTAAATAAAGGTTAGCTGGTGCCGTAACGGCGTGCGTGGTGAAAATCAAACAGAAGGACAACAGCCGGGGTTCATCCTCCCCATGGCCCCCATTCTAAGATGGCTCCTCATGATGCCCACTTCCTGGTTTCGTGTCCTTGTGTAATCCCCTCCCCTTGAATGTGCCGTGGACCTGGCGACTTGCTTCTAACACAGAAAATGCAACAGAAGTACTACGGGGGTGTTGCTTTCAGAATTAGGGGACACAAGACTCTGGCCTCTGTGTTGCTTGCCCCTCTCGGGCTCCCTCCCGTGCCCGCTCGGATGGAAGCCAGCTGCCATGTTGTGAGTTGGCCTGTGGTGAGGCTCACATGGCAAAGAACAGAAAGCGAGGAACCGAGGGCCTGAATCCAACAGCCCCCAAGGAGCTGAATTCTGCCCACACAAGTGAGCCCGGAAGCAGGTCCTTTCTCTGCTGAGCCTTCAGAGGATACAGCCCAAGCTGACACTTTCCTTATAAGCTCATGAGGGACCCTGAGCCAGAGGACCCAGCAAAGCCCCCCTAGATCGCTCACCCACAGAAATTGTGAGATACTAAGTGTTACTGTTTGGGACGCCTGGGTGGCTCAGTCAGTTAAGCGTCTCACTTCGGCTCAGGTCATGATCTTGCGGTTCGTGGGTTCGAGCCCCGTGCCGGGCTCTGTGCTGACAGCTCAGAGCCTGGAGTCTGCTTCGGATTCTGTGTCTCCCTCTGTGTCTGCCCCCTCCCTCACTCGTGCTCTATCTCTCTGTCTCTCAAAAAGGAATACACGTTAAAAAAAATTCTTTTTTAATTTAAAGGTTGTCATTTAAAGCCACTAACTTTGGGGGTAATTTGTTACACAGTAACAGATAACTACTATCTATCTGGTGAGAGATAACTGACACACGTAACGAAAAAGGGGGGACGTTTTTTAGCTCACTGAACTGAAAAGTCCAGGAGTAGAGTCTGTTTCAGGTATGGCCGGATCCAAAAGCTCAAATGTCAGCAGGACTCTGTCTTAGCTTGGGTTTCTGTGAGGACAGGCCTGAGACAAGGACCTGGACACCTGGTGGTGTTTGGGAGGGGATTACGGGAAAACAAGAATGAGAGAGAGAGAGGAAGGGAGAGAGAGGGAGGAGATTGAGACCAAGGAAAAGGAAAGGGGAGAAAGGGTGTGTTTCCACACTTGCTATGATAAGTAACACGGGCTGGGCTCCTCTGGAATCTCTGAGAAGCAGGCTGCCTCCCAGCGTTGTCCTTCTGGAGAGCGGGAGCCGGGGGCATTTACCTAGCAGCCCCTCACTACATGGGCTGACAGTGGCCCGCAGGGTATTGACCTCCCAGAGTGGCAAAGCCACCCCTGTTCTCTGGCTGGGCGGGCTCCTCAGCTCCGGAGACACTTGAGGTGGACCCTGACAGCTGTCTCCTCCACCCCTCAGCTTCCCCCCCCCGCCCCTCCCATGAGATGCCTCTGGGGTCAGGCAGCCTCTTCCGGAGTGGCAGTGACAGTGACAAGGACAGTCCTGGACTCTCCTCCTACAGCTCAGCAACCCCTGGGGAAAGAGTTTATCTTTCCCGATAGTTCCAGCAAAAGTCTTAGGAGTGGGTTTCATTGGACAGGAAGGATCCCATGCTCACCCCTGAACCAATCACTGAGTCAGCTGGCTAGGGGTCTTGACCTATCCTTGAAGCCATGGACTAGGGGTAGTACCTCCACTGAAATTTCGGGAAGTTGAAGAAGAAGAAATGAACACTGTCAGGAAAACGACTGACATCTGTGAAGTCTACATGAGTCTGACTCACATTAGTGGGTTATGAGATCAATTTTCATAGGTAATAACTAGCATTTTTTAATGTAGTAAAACAGGAGTTCTCAAACTTTAGCCGCATCAGAACCATCCAGAAGGCTTGTTGAAACAGTTTGCTAGGCACTACCCACCCCCCCCCCACCCCCCGCAGTTTCTGATTCAGCTGGTCCGGGATGGGGCCCAAGAAATTGCATTTCTAACAAGTTCTCAGGTGATATTGGTACTGCTGGTCCAGGGACCCCACTCTGAGAACCACTGGGATCGAAGCTATCAGAGGGCACTGCTTGTAACAAGGCTAAGTTCTGTCCCAGTGACATGTGTATGCGGACACAGGGTCACCACGTAAAAAGCAATTCTTACTGAGATCTTCCCAGCACAATTAAGTAATTGGCCGGAAGTCGTACAGCTGTCAGGTAAGAGCACAGGGGCTGGAAGGCAGGTCTCACGGGCTTGGAACCACCGTGCTCGACAAATTGCTGCTGCACCACGCACAGCAACTCAGGATTTGGGCCAGTTGTCAAGCTGTGTTTACCACCTGAAGAAGGTAAGGTACAAAATAAGTTGTTGTAACAGAGCCCAAAAGACACCGGCTTCAATAAGATAAAAGGTTACTTCGGTCTCATATGACAGTCCGGAGGTACATGTCCGGGGCAGCTCTTCCAGCCTCCCCCTGCGGCTTCCATACTGGGATCCAAAGGTCTTCCAGCAGCAGGAAGTTAAGAAGAAGAAAGGGTAAGTATACTCCGTCCTTGAAAGGGCACACCCAGAAATTGCCTGGGGCACTTTCATTCACATCCCATTGGCTAGATCCCAGTCACATGGTCAGATTGACAGCAATGGAGGCTGGGAAATGTAGTCTTGAGCTGGGGGACTGCTATCAGGGAGTAGGGGCGGGTAAGGACAACTGGCAGAGGCTACAACACCAGGTAGTGTGGCCCGAGGTGCCCGACAGAGGCACCAAGGGGGAAGGAGTGCAGCTCCTAGGAGGACCCCGTCCCCTGCAGAGGACAGGATGATGGCCCAGCCTCAATCCCCAGAGACAGGGTCCAGCCACCTTCTCCAGCCCCCAGCTGTGGATCTAACGCTAAACCGCTCCCCCAGACCATTCTAACTTGGCTTAATAGTTTCTAAAAGGTTTCTACAGACAGCCTATTTCCCAGTTTATTACATCGTGTCAAGCAGAGCTTCCAATTTTAAGCTTCAAAGTTTATTTACTTAGAAAATGTTTGCTTTATCAAAAAGGATGCCGTGTGGATATTAGTAAAGCCAGGTACCTCCACCCAACAAAATAATCTCTCTGGTTGAACGGGAGTGAGCCTGTTAGACTTTATGCCTGAGCTTATTTTTACTGGCCCTGCTGCTGAACTTCACCACCCCCCCCCCATTTCATTCCCAACCACAGATGCTTCTTTTTCTAATCTTTCAAAGAAACAAACAAAAAAAAAAAGCAGTGACTCATAAACAAGAACAGATTTCTCTTGCTTGCAGAAAAGGTAAATTGCTGGCGGAAATAAATTTGCAGATGCTAGAATTTCACAGAAAGGAGCTCATTGGTGGAGCCGGTTAGGATACCCTGCCCTGCTCCTGCCTTCCCATCGGTATCTCTAACCCCGCCCCCATCTTTCCTAGGGAACCAAGCTGGGTGCCATTGGGGCCTGGCTGGGCCCGGGTGTTGGGCGTGACCAGAAGGTAGGCTCCGCCTTTGAGAATCACTCCCCTGTTTATCTCCCGCTTTGTCCCAGTTCCTGGGCCTGGGATTGGGCCTGGGCTGGGGGGGTGGGGGGGGACGGGGGTGGGGGTGCCTGAGGTGCAGGACTGGGGCATTCCAGCTCTGCACAGTACACTGACCTCGATTTATGTGGGTTACTCCCAGCCTGTGGACCTGTCGCCTGATGAGGAGGCCTGTGGCACCTGCCCGGGGCCCGTGGGAGGTGGTTCCTCATTCAGGCAGACTGTGGGACCCAGGTCAGCAGGAGACAGGCTCAGATGCCAGAGCATCCTCCTTCTAGGAGCGAAGGCCCTGGGATAGGTTCTGGAAACTTCCCTCTCTGTCACAGAATTCATGGCAGAGGGGCCAGGGGTGCAGACTGCCGTTTCCCTAGCAACTGCTGTGTGCTGTCGCGGTGCCAGACCTCCACAGGCATCTCCCCCAGTCCTCACGGCCACCCTGGGAAGCTAGTGTACCCGTTTTACAGACAAGGAAACTGAGGCACAGGGGAGTGGAGGAAAAGCCACTTGTCCACACTCATGTGCCCTCTAGGGACAGATCAGAGATGCAAACAGACCCTGCAACTGGTCTCATATTTCTTCAGACCTCCCTTCTCTCTCCCCCTCTCTGTCTCCCTCTCCCACCCATTCCTCCCCACCCCCACTTCACTCCTCTCCTGGAATCCTGACTTCCTCCCCCTCTCCACTGCTCTTTTCACACTAAGCAGAAAATCCAAGGGAGAACATGAGAACATTTTCCCAAAGAAAACAAATGCAGAGGAGCCAGAAGTGGGGGGTAGGAGCATCTCTGAGCCCACTAGGAAAAACTCAGCTCCCAGCAGAGGCAAAGGGTCCCTCCCCGACTCCCACCAACTCCCAGGGACAAGTTAGATTTGCAGTGGCCAGACCACTGACCTAGAACCACCTTGGCAAGTAGTTTTTTGAATTATTTTTAATATTTTGGTTTTTTTTTTTTTTTGAGAGAGAGAGAGAGAGAGAAGAAAAGAGAGAGCACTTGCAAGTGGGAGAGGAGCAGAGAGAGAAGGAGAGAGAATCCCAAGCAGGCTCCACTCTGTCAAGCACCCAGCCAGACGTGGGGCTCAAACTCATGAATGGTGAGACCATGACCTGAGCCAAAATCAAGAATTGGACACTTAACTGACTGAGCCACCCAGGCGCTCCTTGGCAATTACATTTTTAAATGTTTAACATCCCTACACTTCCCTCCCATGCCCCAAACCTTCTCTATTGGTCATTTGTTATTTTAAGCTTCTTATTTCTAGGAAAGCCCGACTATCTACACTCCCTCCACCCACTGCCTTCGCAGAAGGGGTTAATCATTTACACTGTAGCGTGAGGAAGTCTTTGATCCTTCCCTGGAAGAGGCCGCTACCGGGAGAGGTTAGCCCCAGGGAGATCCATGGGCTCTTTCGATGTCCGCTCTTTTCCAGCAGCCAGATGGACCCCAGGCTGCATCATCTCCGAACTCTCCAGGGCTGAAAGGTGCCAGATGTGGCCAATAGCCATCCCAGATCAGGTCAGGTGCCTCCCCACACTAATTCTTTGCATAGCAAAGGCCTGACTGAGGTCCCCACAGGCAGCAGATGGTGAGCCAACTTCTGCGTTGCCATGGCAGCCCTGAAATGGGGGTGAGGAGACCATGCTGTGTCTTATGCCCTAGATTACATGAGGGCACATGGGTGGATGGATATGAGCTTCCACTGTTATTGTTCCCTCCCCAACCCCATCAGGTGGCTGCAGGAGTCTCTAGCAAGATGGGGCAGAGGCTGGGGACCCAGGACCCAGATGCCAACGGACCTAGGTTCCAGGCTACCTAGCTCCTTACTCCCTGGCGAGAGCAGGGCCAGCCGTAAGGTCAAGTGCAACCAAGGGGCTTCCAGGAGCCCACAACCCCCCTGCGTGGAGGCTCAAGGACCTGTTACAGGTAAGACCCTCAAAGACAGCAGGGGTCCCAGAGGCAAAAGATCTTTGGCGGCCAAAGATTAAGGGGCGTTTGGCCAAGAGCAGACCCCAGGGCCTGCCTTCACCATTTCTATTTGGCAGGAGACGCAGTGCCGAGGTCTCTGCGTGGTACCAGCCTCCAGGGCAGGACCCAGCCTGGGGTGATCCACCTCCCCCGACCCTCTACAGACAGTTCCCACTCCCTGGGCCTGTCTGCGCTGTGGGAGGAGGATCTAAGCCAAGCTAGTGGGACACACACATAGCACTGAAACTCGAAGCCCTTCCTTCCCCAGCCCACCCCCAGAGCCAGCCCTGGTTCTGAGGACCAGCCCCTGCGCATTCACAACATGTACGGCAAATGGTGTGATCACGATGTGTACACACATGTGCACACACACACGACGTGCGCACACTCTGATCACACACAGTGCACACAGTGGGGGTAGTAAATGCTCAGGGTGTCAGCCCATCGTGCCCCGGTCCCAAGGGCTCCCTTACCCACCAGTGCATGCACACATGCTGTGGGTGACTTACACGCACAACCCGTGCCCGGGGGACCCACACATCGGACAGAAGAGTCTACCCGCCACGTGCTCAGGGAGCACACAGAACAAATACAGCACGCATGTGAACAACCTCTGCACACATACGCAGCACCCTCAAGCCCCTCGGGGCCAGCCCAGGGAAGGGACAGAAAGAGGCAGGGGAACCCCTTGCCTCCTCCCTGGAGACAAGCTGAGACCTGGAGGGTCAGGCACAGAGACAGGTTGAGGCCTGGGGAATTTCTGACTCAGCATCTGTGTGGGCCCCTGCAGACAATGAGATCAGGGACCAGTTCCCCGGAGAGGACCCAGGAGGGAGTGTCTGGGCTGCAGCCAGGCCGGGCAGCCCTGTAATCATCGGGGACAGAGGTGGGGCTGGAGGACAGCCCCAGGGAGGTTCCCTGAGCCTGGCTGAGGCCTGAGGTGGGGCAGTCTCCAAACTGCCTAGCTCCTTCCTTCTGTCTGTCACACCCATGGGGCAGGAGCCTTAGGTAGTGGGTAAAGAGGTGTGGGAGGTGGGGGGTGGGTGGCGAAAGCTGAGCAAAAAGCCCCAGGATGGAGACCCAGAGGCCTGAGTTCTAGGCCTGGCTCTGCTTCTGCACAAACGGGCCTTGCCTCGGTTTCCCCATGCATACCCAGGGCAATAACCGAGGCCCTGCTGTCGTCTGTGCTCATACGGAGGCCTGTGTCATGTGGGTCACTAGCCACCTCAACATCCTGACCCCGCAACGCACGGTGCTGCAGGATCAGGGGCCCGGTCCCCTCTCTCTGGGGCCTTGCCTGCACCAGTACTGGACCGGCTCATGGGAGAGGCCGGTGAGAGGCTTCACCACCCAGGGAGGGCCTGCTCCTTCCATGGCTTATGCGGGACAGGCTGCAGGGTCTAACTCGGTCTGGTCTTTTGAGCCACCTATCCCAGAACACAAGGCCATGACCACCTTCGCACCAGGGAAAGCGCTCCAGGCTGTAGGTCAGAATGTGTAGGTCGTAGCCACAGGCCATGTGACCTTGAGCAAGCCCCACCCTGGGTCTCAGGCTCCCTGTCTTTGATCTGAGGAATCTGACTTAGAACTGCTCTCCAAGGGACATCCGGTTCTGAGTCTCCCCGTCCCCAAGAGCAGCTCCCTGAAACTGAGACCCCCCTGAGCACCCTCTGGGGCAGTCACCAGCTCAAGCCCTTCGCGCCCACAACCTCAGCGATGAGGAAGAGGCTAGTCAGAGCCCCAATTTACAGATCTGGACACGGCAGCTTGGAAAGGACCAAGGTCACACCCCCCCAGCAAGTGGTGGAACCAGGATTCAATGTCACATTCTCTGACTTCAGACCTGAAACTCCTGGAAACTAGACCCTGGCATGGTTTCTCTCAGTGTATGACGTGTATTAACTCCATCCACGGGACAACCCCAAAGATGGGTTCTGTGATCAGCTAGGTTTTACTGAAAACAGAGCCTTCCCTGTGGAGTAGCTTGCCCAAACCCTCGCAGCTAGAAAGTGGGAAAGCTGGAATCTGAAGCGAGAAGGACAGTCTCCGTCTGGAGCCTAAGGTCTCCAGCGTCTCACTAAACCCTCCCGACGAGAGCAACAGACAGTCCCCAGCAGAGGTTAGGCGGTGGATCGAGGCCACGCTTTTTCCACTGACCATGTGTATCAGTTATCGGCTGATGCGTATCAGTAATGCTGAGTAACAACCACAAAACCTCCAATGCACACAACAGGACACACGTGTTTCGTCTCACCTGTCTGCAAGTCAGCGGGGTGGTTCCCCGGCTCCGGGCCGGGCTCACCTGGTCTCAGCTTGCCTCGCCCGTGTGTCTGCCCACAACTGGACGCTGAGCTGACTGGCTGGTGTAGCACGGTCTCACTCTCACCCGCCAGACGATCAGCGGGCTGTCAGCTGGGATGACAGAAGTGACTGGGCCACGTATCTCTCAACTTCCAGCAGCCTAGCCCACAGTTGCCGGCATGGCTGTCGCGAGGGTCGGGGAGAGGGAGAGAATGTGAGCGAGGGGAAGGGAAAGACAGGGAGAGAGAGGGGCGAAGCTACGGCCCTCTGTTGCCTGCTTCTCCACTTTGCATTAGCCAAATCCTCGGGACAGCCAGACTCATGGGCTGGGGACACAGACCCCGCCTCCCAAAGGGAGAAGCTGCAAAGTCATTTGCAGACAGCGTGATTACAGAGAAAAGGGAAGAACGGGGCACACTTTTGCAATCAATCTACCTCACTGCATATATGCTTCCCACTTTCAATTTTTCACATCCGCTCGTTCTATCAGAGTCATAGAAAGACAGAGCTGGGACGGGGAGGCTTAGAGATCAGCTCGTCCCCAGTCACCCATTCTGCAGATGCGGAGCCTGAGGCCCCGAGAGGGAAAGAAAGGTGCCAGGGGTTGCTGCCCGAGGCTCTTTCCTGTGGCTCAGGGAGCAGCGCAGACTGGCAGCCTTCTCGTGCCTCTTAGCTGCTGGTGCCCTTGCTACAATCCCACGGAGCGGGCGCTTGGCACTTAGCACCCAGGAAGCTGGTTCTCATCTCAGCCCCCACCCCCTCCTGCTATCCAGACTGAACACTCCGTATTTATATGAGTCACACCAAGCCCTGACATTTGTGTAATTGTCTTCCGTGTACCAAGTGCCTTCACCCATTACTCAGTCCCCGCCATCACCCTAAAGGGAGGGCAAAAAGCAATAACAACAACCACCCTTAGCATTTACCGAGCACATTCTAGGGCGCACACATTGTTCTAGAGGCTTGACATCTATTAGCTCATTTGATGCTCACACCAACCCCTGACGAAGGTATGATTGTCATCCCAGATGACAGAAGGAGAGAGCGAGGTTCAAGGAGGTGAAGTGGCTTGCCCAAGGCCACGTAGCTAATACGTATGGGAGAGGGGACACAAGCCTAGGTCAGTCTAGCGCCCAACCACAAGATACGCCAAGTCATTGGAGTGGCCTGGAGAGGCGCCTGGGCTCCTCTTTTTATCGCCACAGAGTTCTGGCCTGGAGTAGGGCTGGAGCTGGGGCTCACCTCCTGAGAGAGGAGGGTATGCTTGAGCCTGCCAGGAATCAGGGTAGCAGCGGGGGGAGGGGCAGAACAGCTTGGCACATGGAGCTCACTCAGCCTCCAGGGTTCAAATCCTGGTTCTGACACCCAACAGCTGTGTGACTTTGGGTGATATATTTAATTCCTCTGCACCTCAGTGTGCCAATCTATAAAACGGGGATGATAACACTTGTACTCAGGTTGGTACTAAAGATTAAGTGAGTTAATACGCAGAAAGCAATTACCAGCGCATAGTAAATGATCAACAAACCTCGGCTATTCTTCTATCTATCTGTCGTGTCACCATCCGACCCCCTTGGCTTCCGGGACGCCAGACGGAACACCTCTACGGCAGCGCGCGAATCCGTAGGCTGGAGGCGGGAGGGGGGGGGGGAGGGGCGTGGCAGTCCAGGGCTCTGCTCTTCTGCTTTCACATCCCCCCACCACCCAGGGCCGGTCCCGACGTTTAGAGACCCCAGTGCAATGAGAAGGGTGTGGTGCCACCTCCCCCCCCCACCCCCACCCCCACCGTGTAAGTCCAAATAAAAGCGATACCAAACCAGGAAAGGAGCGCACGGAAGTTTAACAGCGTTCTGATTTGTGGGAAGAGAAGAGCGCGAACGCTTTGTCTTGCATATTATTTGAGTTTATTTTGGTGCCTCCGTCTTGCTGGCGTCTTGAGCACGTGACTTGGCGCGTTCCTGCCCTGGGCTCCCAGGTGGCCTGTGGTGTCTCAGGACCCGAGCTGGGGCCCTCAGGAGGCAATGAGCCCATCCTCTCCCAAGAGCACCCACCCCTGCGGGGGGGGGGGGGGATGCAGGAAGAAAACCCCCACCCGGGACGCTAAAAAAAACCCTCCAACCAACAATTTGGCAGCTGTGGTTGCCAGGGAGATGATGAGGGATGCGAGTGGTGCTGCCTCCTGCTTGGCAGAGCCCCTGCCTCCACCCCCAGGGGGGGCATTCTCCTGGTGTCATCGTGGGGGCGAGGGGCCAGGCCAGGAAACAGAAGCCCGCAGATCACATTCCCCCGTTGTCCCCGCTGTCCTCAGAGCAGAGGGCGTGGACCAGACAATGGGCTGATGGACAATGGAGGACAGCAGATGGTCTCCCCAACCCTCCCCACCGCCAGCTGGTGCCACTCGGCTTGCCAGGCCTGCCGGAGAGGTCGGGGTGGGGGCCCAGCTCAGCTGGCTGCAGACCCCAGCCTTGCACCTGCCCGCGTCGGGTTTTTGGAAAAAGCTTGAACCGGGAATTGAGACCCCTGAGCAGTGGAAAATGAGAAGAAAAACAAAAACCAACACTCACTGGGTCTAAAATAAATCTGTACTTCACGGAAGATCCAAACTCCCGCAAGGCTCGGCACAACTGAGACCCCGCCATATCCCTCTGGTGTCACCAGACTCCTCTCTCCTGGGTCTCTGCCAGGGTCGCCCTGTCTTTTCTGTGTCTGAAGTATGGTCAGTCCTTCCCGACCTCTGCACCTTTGCCTATGCTGTTCCCATGCCCTGGAACGCCACCTCCCTACATGGTCACCTCCTCCCCGTCATCAGGCCTCACCTTAAGTACCATCTCTTTGGAGAGATTCTCTGATCACCCTGCCAAATAGCACCTGTCACCATTCCCAATTAATGATTTTTATTTGTTTGTTTGTTTCTTTATAATTCTCCTCCCGCTGTCTGAAATCTCCGAGAATACAGGGACCGTGTTTATCTTATTCTCCACTATATCCCCTGTACCAAGTGCCTGGCACACAACACACAGTAGGTGCTTAATAAGTGTTTCTTGGACTTACCAAGCTCCAGGCACTTAATCCTCCCAATCTAGCCTATGAGGTTGTTTTTGTCCCCATTTTGCAGAAGGAAGAGTAGAGGCTCAGAGAGGTTGGTAATTGGCTAAGCCAAGATTAGAATGTGGAGCTAAGCCAACTCCAAAATCCCTGGGATTTTTTTCAATTTTTAAAAAAACATTTTTTAATGTTTATTTATTTTTGAGAGAGACAGAGACAATGCAAGTGGGTTAGGCGCAGAGAGAGAGGGAGATACAGATCCGAAACAGGCTCCAGGCTCCGAGCTGTCAGCACAGAGCCCGACATGGGGCTTGGACTCATGAGCCATGATATCATGACCTGAGCCAAAGTCAGACACAACTGACTGAGCCACCCAGGCGCCCCTAAAACCTCTGTTTTTCATCCCACATTGTTCCACTACCTCCTCCAAACTGTACCAGCACCAAATCCCTTTCGGAGGAACAGAGGTCCCTGCTGGTTCCCGGGCCTCTGTTTTCCCATCTGTAAAATGACAACACAGAGCTTAACATCCCTGGAGGTTCTCATGACTCCGACAGCCTAAGATCCTCACAGAGATAAGCAGCCCATCCACCGCCCACCTGCCCTCTTCCATTCACCGTCTGTCTGCTGCTTGGGCTCTGGGGGCAGGAGTCTCGGGTCCAAGTGTTAGCAAGGATGTGGAAGAACTTGAGCTTTCACACCCGTTTGGAGAAAAAGGGAACGAGGAGAGCCACTTTGCAAACGCTTGCCGTCCGCTCACCGTAGGACCCAGCAATTTCATTCAAGAGGAATGAACACATATGTCCGCACAAAGACCTGTACACAATCATTCACAGCAGTTTTATGCAGAACGGCCCCAAACTGGAAACAACCCAGCCATCCATCAACTAGCAAACGGTCAGAGTGTGACGCCTGTGCACAATAGAACACTATTCAGCCGCCAAGAGGAATATGCAGACACAGCAACAGCATGGCTGAGTCTCTCAATAATTGTGCTGAGTGAAAGAAGCCAGGCGCAGAAGACATACGCTGTATGATCCCATCTGTGTGAAATCCTACAAAGACGCAAAACCACAGTGACGGAAACCAGATCGGTGGTTACCTGGGGCCGGGAGGTGGGGGGCGGGGGAGGGACAACTGCAAAGGGACACAAGGGAGGTGACAAAGTTCTCTACCACGACTGTGGTCATGGTGACGCCACTGTACATGTTTGTCGTAATTCATCAAACTGTACGTGTGGAATCGACACGCCTCCTGGCGCGTGAATTGCACCTTGATGAAGTACCCAAACAAGGGAGAAGGAGGAGGTCTGGGGTCGCGTGCCAGCCCCACCATCCCTTCTCTCGCACAAGCCACCGCCTTGCTTTGAGTCTACTTGGGGACTGCGTTGGGGCCTCGTAAATGCCAGGCTATCACTGACCCTGGTGGGTAAAGCCCAGCTGGGAGCAGATGTGAGCTGGCCGAGCCCCTCGTTAAGGCTGCTCCTAGAGGCCCACCCAACAACACGCAGCACGCCCTGGCCCTGGACGTCACTGGACGGGGTTTGGGGCTCCCACTGTGTCTGCTCTCCCTTTCTGCAGTGGCCCTCCCTCACCAGCTCCTGGGCAAGGCCAGAAATTGGAGCGGAGCTACAGGTGGCATTACAGTCCCACCCCAGGCCGGAGAGAGCCTCCTCAGAACCTCCTGACATCACTCATGGCCACCTTGTCCCCAGAGTCGGAATGCTTCCTCCCCATGGACAGAGCAGCCCATCCCTGCCCAGAGGCAGCACCAGCAGGTAGGACAGCTCCAGACCCAGAGAACAGAGGAGTCGCTAACACAGAGGCCTCCAAAGCCACACTCACACTTCCCTGCCCCCACACTTGAGCACCCTCTTTCCTGCAGGGCAGTGAGAAAGATGGGGGCTCTGGACTCGCCTCTAACATTTGCTGGGCAGCCCAGGGCAAGCAGACAAATGGAGGTCTGTGTCAGGAGCATCGCCCCCATCCCCTCTCTTCCCAACACTGGTTCCATCACACTCTGCAAGTGGCCTCAGGTGCACAGGTGGGGCCTCACATGAATATGGCCAAACACCATCCACAGGTCTGACGAGTGGCCACCCCTTGGCCATCCCTTGGACTTAGGGACAAGCACACCAAAAGTGTCATCCAACTGACGGAAGATGACCCAGGGAAGAGGTCCAGGCGGGCCCTGGAAGCAAACATGGGGCCATTTCAGCAGGGACTTGGGGGCCTAGATCCCAAAGCATAGTCCAGGAGAGGGGGTATGGCTTCTGAGTGGACATGTTCCCTTGGACTTACAGACTGCTTGCGCCCATGGGGTTGGGCCTGGCCAGAGGGAAGGCCAGATCCCAACCTTCTAAAGCTCAGGCCCAGGGCAGGGTCCCCAGTCACCCAGGTCTGAGGGCTACGGGGAGTACTGGGAGGTGGTGATTCTGGGGTTAGATGACAAGAAGTTTCAAATGCCAGGCTAAAGAGCTTACCCTGCACTTCTGAAGGAGATGAACATCCATTGATGAGTTTGGGGATACCAGAGAGTCAAGAGCAGATCTAGATTTCAGAAAGTTTCATTTAATACTCATTTGTGGGTCATCTACTAGGTCCCAGAGCCTTGGCCATTTAGGGCACAAAGCTTTACACGTGCAGCCTGAGGAAAGCTCAGGCTGTAAATGATAAACCTGGTGGTGTTCCTAGGTGCCCAGAGGATTCGCATCATCCAGCTTGCAGGAATTTGGTACAAAGCTGTCACTGTAGCAGCTCTTCCGGACTCCATGCCCACCCTGGGCCTGGGGGCTCCACTTTCTCTGGGCCTCTATGTTCTTCTTTTCTTGAGACGTTCTCCCCTTGGGTTGCTCCTAGATCTCGGTGCTAATTAATTAGCCCCTGGCCAACTTACTCTCCAGAAAGTATCAGTGGCCTTTGCCACCAGGATGAGGCCAACTCCCCTCCTCCAGGTACCCATCTCCAAACAGCTGTCCCCTTGCCTGTCACCCTTAGGGGTCACAACACATCCCTTTGGACAGAATCTCGTCAAGAATCTGGATCACCCAGGCTTACCTGCAAAAATGCTTTTGGTTTACCAGTTGCCCAGCCTGGAATACTGCTCCCTATCCTGTCCATAGGCTGTACACACACACCCCAAAGTCTAGCAAAGCAGAAGTGGCTCAGGGTGTACCCCACCTCTACCTCTAATAACTGCGTGTCTTGGTAGGTTGCTCCACTGCTATTCCTTCATCTGTAAGATGGGTATGAGTACCTACCTCATAGAGTTTCTGCAAGGATTCAGTTAGAATGTGTAAGTTGTTTAGAAGGGTGTCTGGGACATAGTCTGCACTCAGTAAATGTTAGTTTATTTTTTTTAATTTTTATTCATGTTTTTTAAGAGAGAGAGACAGAAAAAAAAAAGAGAGAGAGACAGAGCATGAGTGGGGGAAGGGCAGAGAGAGAGGGAGACACAGAATGGAAGCAGGCTCCAGGTTCTGAGCTGCCAGCACAGAGCCCGACACGGGGCTCGAACTCATGAACCATGAGATCATGACCTGAGCCAAAGTTGGACGCTTCACCGACTGAGCCCCCCAGGTGCCCCAGTAAATGTCAGTTTATTACTCCATCCTCCTCTGTTCAAGCCAAGAAGCCTCCCCTGGCCAGCCGATTTCTCCCTCTGAGCTATTGCCAACACTCTTGTGGATATTGACTTTTTCCCAGCTTCATCCCTTTTACAAGCATGCAGTGAGTTCCCACAGAGAACGGCAAAGCAAGGCACTGGCCCCAAGGCTCTCCAATCCAATGGGAAGGAGGTGGAAATGGGTCATCAGATTCTGAGCTCAGGGATGGAGAGAGTGAGGGCTGGGGTTGGGGGGGTGGTGCTGGAGAAGCCCAAGGGTTGGCTGGGTTTGGTCGAGAAGGCTTCCAAGAAGGAGAGATGTCTGAACAGAGTTTTGAAACATGAATGAGTATGAGGCCAAGAAAGGGAATAGGGACCCCTCAGACAGAGGAAACAGCATGTGCAAAGGCCCTGGAGGAAGAAAAGGCCTGGCTCTTTGAGGAACTGCAGGTGATTCAGGGTGGCTTGAGCACAAAGGGGTAGGATGAGGGGCTAGAGATGGGCTTGAAGGTAAACAGAAATCAGACCATAAAAGGCTTTCAATGCCCTATGTAAAAGCTAGGACTTTAGTATTCTGGATTGGAGGCCGGAGCAGAAAAAAGAACAATACTGGAAGAACTGGTGAAATCAGAATGAAGTCTGTAATTTAGCTAATGGAGTCATACAATGCTAATTACTTGGTTTTGACAAACATACGGTGGTTATGTGACACTAACATTAGGGGAAGCTGAGTATAGGATATATGGGAACACCACTCTTCCACAAATCAAAAATTGTTTCAAAATAAAAAGGTTGTATCCGAGAAGGCTAGGACTTTATCTTAGGAGTGATGGGGGAGCCACTGGAAGGTTTATAGCCATGGAATAACAGATACGAGTGTTCTGGCTAAAGGGAGAGATTGGAGGGGGCTAAGCCTGGACTCATAGACTCACCAATCATCCAGGAGGCTGTGTATGGTTGGAGAGAAGTGAGCAGAGCTGAGAGTTTATCAGAATGTGGACTTTAAGAAATTTGGTTTTGAGGGGTGCCTGGGTGGCTCAGTCGGTTGGGCGTCCGACTTCAGCTCAGGTCATGATCTCACAGCTTGTGAGTTCGAGCCCCCGCATCGGGCTCCGTGCTGACAGCTCAGAACCTGGAGCCTGCTTCGGATTCTGTGTCTCCCTCTCTCTCCACCCCTCCCCCACTCACGCTCTGTCTCTCTCTCTCCTTCAAAAATAAATAAAAAAATTAAAAAATAAAAAAAGAAGAAATTTGGTTTTGATTGGATGAGAAGGAAAAGGGGGCGCTGAACCAAGGAAGACACTTGCGTTGCTGGTTTGCACGATACGATCACCAGGATTCTCTGATTGCAAGTGACAGAAACATCATATGAGAAAAGAGCAAATGTATTACCCACGCGGTCACCTCTGCCCTGAAAACAAACCAAGAGGAAGCCAGAAGTAGAGCGGACTTCAGGAGCAATTGTAACCTGGCCTCAGGCAGCTTTAGGACACCCTCTTCCTCCTGGTGTCTTGCTGTCCTTCTCTATCCAACTGCAAAGAGCTCAGGACTCATATCTTTAAAGCCTTGTAACCTGCCAGGAGGGCATCAGACTCGGAAGGAGTCCTCTCTGGGAAGCCCATTTGGCTTCCTGTGAACTTGGAACAGCCAAACTTCCTCTCCCCAAAGCGCCGGGGGCTTGTGAAGCCTAATGCTTTTAGCATCGATTGGCCCTCCCTGGCCCTCCTGGACTCACTGACTCACCACCACCCGCTCACAGCAGAGCTGAACACCTCATGCTGATCTGATCCTCCCCAGAGGAGGGGAGGTGAGAAGAGGGCTCTGGGCTGCCTGTGAAGTGTTGTGTTCTTCCTCACCTCAGACCTAGCCCAGATGGAATGCCTTTCAGGACTTTTCTCATTCTCTTCCCCTCCCCAGGAGTTACTATCAAGAGCCATTGTCCTTATTAGAATGAAATGGGGACCAGGAAAGGGAGGTGGTCAGAGCTAGAGAAGATGAGGGTTGGGGATGAGAATGGTTAGGTTGTTGGGGGAAAGATGTACAGGTCAGCTTGAATCATTCCCTCAGAGATATTTCCCACCACGGTGAAGCAAAAGATACAGGCTCTGAAGTCAGACCCCCGGCTTTAAATCTCACTGACATTTACCAACCATGTGACTTGGGAAAGTTACTAAAACTCTGTCCATCTTCCTTTCCTCATCTGAAATGTGGTGATAATCCTACCTCATGGAGTCTTGAGAGATTTCAGTTTCATTTCCTCAATGTATGTGCCACACTTAGCACAGTCCTTAGAAAAAAATAAACACTGGGGAAAGGACGACTACTTGTAGTTCATCCTGTTTGGTTTTATTTGTGCAACTTTCTTGATTTTGAAAAAATGGATGGATGGTTGCATGAATGGATAGATGGGTGGATGGATGGATGGATGGTGGATGGTGGATGGATAGATAGATCATGAATGGTTGCATAGGTGTTTGGTGGTTGGATGGATGAATGGATAGGTGTTGAATGGATAGGTGGATGATGGATGGATGGATGGATGGATGGATAGATGGATGGGTGGATCATGTATGGTTGGATGAATGTTTGATGGTTGTATGGATGGATGGGTGTTGGACGGATAGGCAGGTGATGGATGGATGGAAGGATGGATGGTGGGTTAGATGGATGTTTACTTGTCAGATGGATAGATAAATGGTTGGATGAGATACTGAAATGTGTAATATGTAGTCCTTGTCCTCACTAAGCTCACAGTTCCGTGGAAAACAAAGAGACAGAAACAGATTATTACAATAGAGAGGCAGAAAACCCAGCCAAGGGTGTGCAGGGGGTCGGGGCAACCAGGAATTAGCCTGTCACAAGAAGAGGCCAGTTCCTGCCCTCAAGGAACTCACAATCTAATTAAATAATTAGCCACTTCAGATTCCTTTTGAAACAGAGCCAGGTGTAGATAAATCTGTATACAGAACAGTTAAGTAAACAAGGTGTACTCTAAAAGGCAGTGAGCTCAGATGTACAATAAATCCTGATTCAAAACATCATTTTCTCCTTGGAACAACCTCAGAGTTAATTCCCCAAATTTCCCAGAACACACACATTTCTTTGTCCCTGCTGCTCAGCCCTCACCTCCTCTCTGGACCGCCTGCGCTACTCTGATAGGAAAATAAATACCCAAAGCCCTCTGCACCCAGCCCGCCTGCCTGCCTCAGTGTGTTACAAGGGGAAACAGATCCAATCCTCAGCCTGGAGAGCTCTGTGCCCCTCCCCCAATGGGGCGATCAGACACAGGGATCAAAGGACCACAAGCTTGTTTTCTCAGTGCTTCAGGTTTTAGTCTTAAACAGGAAATAATTCATGGCATGAAATGTGTAAAGTACCTGGCCGAGAGTAATTGAACGAGCCCTAGACTCAGCCCTGGTCCCGGCTCTGCCGCTGGTCACTGCGCAAACGGGGTGGGAGGAGAGGTGCTCTCAGGTCCCCATCTGTCAAACAAAAGGATCCCAACAGAATGATTTCTGAGCTCTCAGTTCTACTATCCAGCAACATATATATTTTTATTTGCAGGTTACAAATGAGGGGGGTTCAAGGGTTTTCAAAAGGGGCAAGTTTGGGGCCCCCTGTACTTAGCATCTGACACAAGAACGTGATCGTGCAGGCTCCCAGCAGTGCTGCGGGGTCCAAACCGGACCATGTCTGTGCAGGTGTTGACAAACTGTAAAGTTCTGCACCGGTGAACGGGAAGAGGGCTTTCTGGACATTCAGAGGTGGAAGCCTGGAAGAAACAAAAGTCACACGGGGCTTCCACGTGGAGGTGAACTGTGTCACACGAGCTCTGAAGGGCCTTAGATGTCTGTTGCCCACCTCTGGGTGGGGAGCTGACGCCCAGAGAAGAACAGGGACCCCTCCTGGGAATAGAACCAGGTCTCCTCGTGACCAGGACGCTGCTCATCATGAGTGCGGGCCTGGCCAGAGCCTTGGTCCTGCAGGGTCTCAGGTCTCCTGGGGGCAACGTAAGAGCAGATTCCAAATCTCTTCTTCCAGCAGCTTCCCGGGCCGCACCTACCACAGGGCTTGGGGCGTGAGGCTTGCACAGGTGAGGACACCCACCCTTGCATTGGTAATGATGGTGTGACATGGGCAGCTGGGGAGTGGGTGTGGGGTCTCCCAGCAAATGGCAGTGGTCCAGTCACCCTCAGCCATGCTCCGGGGGCACAGAGCCAGGCTCCAGAGGGTAGTTACAAGCCAGGTTGTGGAGCCCGGTGCCCAGTGTGCAAACCAAGTCCTGCCACTTCCTTCCTGCCTGTGTGGCTGCAGAGATCTGATCTCTTTATGCCACAGTTACCTTGTATGTCAAAATGGTTTCATCGTGGGGTCTCTCCTCCTTCAAAGGGCTGTGGGGAGGATTACATGAGGTGGGAGGCAAAGGGCTGTCGTACATCGGGCTCCAAGGAACAGCCTCTAAGATGGAGATTTGCACACGGGAGTGAGTCAGGGAGGACTCTGGGGAAAGCCCCCGTGAGGGGTGCGGGAGGCAGGGCTGGGCAGAGTGTAGATCCGCTCTGCAGCTCCAGGGCAGGGATCGCCCCTCCAGCTCTCCCACACTGAAACCAGATTGCTGCACCCGGGGAAGTTGGGCTTGGGCTGAGGGCACTTCCAAGGAGGCACTCGGCAGTGAGCTTTTAGCTGGCAACACTCCTGGAAACTGGGAATGAGTGCCTTGGTCCTGAAGGGGGACCTCAGCAGTGCACTGTGTCCTCTGCTTAAAAGAGTTTAAGACTAAAAAAAAAAAGGGGGAGCGCCTGGGTGGCTCAGTCGGTTGAGCGTCCGGCTCAGGTCTCGATCTCGCGGTTTGTGAATTCGAGCCCCGAGTCGGGCTCTGTGCTGACAGCCCTGAACCTGGAACCTGCTTCGGATTCTGTGTCTCCTTCTCTCTCTGCCCCTCCCCCACTTGCGCTCTGTCTCTCTATCAAAAATAAATACATTAAAAAAAAAAAGAGATTAGGACTCAGTAAATATTGGCTCTTAAGATCATCATCATCATCATCACCTTGTTTAACCCTCAAAACCACCCTGGGAAGTGGCTGTATTAATATTATTTTACACCTTAGGGAAACTGGGACTCAGAGAGGCCAATTGACTTACCCAAAGATGCACAGCTTATGCATGACAGAGCCAATACCGGGAAACCAGATCTATCCGCGATGAGTGTTCATGCCTCTCCACTCTAAGATGAAGGTCTGCCCATCCCAATCACCCTTCCTTGCAGAGCTGGACAGATGACCACCCAGGGTGTCCGTGAACAGGAGTCAACTCCTACCAGGGCACCCAGATCCAGCACTGAGACTCCGTGATGGGGCCAAAGTCTGTCTCTACAAAGCTTTTACCCATCTGAGCGCTAGATCCTAAAATAGCCTAGCTCCCACCACACATATTTCAACCATAACTTTGCACTTCCAGGGTGAGAGAAGGGAGCCCCGGAGGTGGAGCCTTAGAGTCTTAGAAAGACACCCACGACCCTGAAATGCTCTTGGCCCGATGCCTTCCAGGAGAGTCGCCGCCCACAGCCCCCCATGGCCCCCGTGGCCCCACCGTGAAGTCTGAACCCACCCCTGAGTCACCCCCTCCCGCTTTGGGCCTCCTTCCCATCACGCTGGCGTGTTTCAATCCCCCCCCCACGCACACCCTGCTTGTTCCCACTTACATCTCCGTGCAGACCCCTTCTTCTCTGGTGCCCCCCTTCCTCACCTCCTCCCCTGGCTTCCCCCTATTCACTCTTTGGTGTCAGCCTCCCCCGGAAGACTCTGACCTCCAAAACCCACGTTGGGGGCCTCACCTCAGTGTCCCCAGCACCCTGTGTTTGCCCCTCCCCCACCCCACACCACACTGGGAGCCTTATATGGTCAGGAGCCATATCTTGTTCACTGCACCCAGCACAGCACTGGGCATGTGGCCTGTGATGAATAGATAGTGAGTGAATGAATGAATGAATGAATGAATGAGATGATGGAGGAAAGAGAGTCCCTTGGTATGATTTACCCCGTCCCCTAGACATGACCCAATAAAGGAGAAAGCCCTTACCCCAAGTCACAATACTCCAGTCTTTTTATTTAAAAAAAATTTTTTTTTATGTTTTATTTTATATTTGAGAGAGAGAGAGAGAGAGAGAGACAGGGTGCGAGCAGGGGAAGGGCAGAGAAACGGAGACAGAATCCGAAGCAGGCTCCAGGCTCTGAGCTGTGAGCACAGAGCCCGACCTGGGGCTCAAATCCACAAGTAGTGACACCATGACCTGAGCCGAAGTCGGACACGTAATTGACTGAACCACCCAGGCACCCCCCCACAATACTCCAGTCTTAGCCTGCCCTTCTGCTCTACATTACTCCAGAACCTTCCCCAACCCAACACAGTGAAAACCAAACTGGCTCCCAGACAGGCAGGTGGCATTTGTCCTGAAAATCATAGCCACTATAGTCCTTAAAAACTTGTCGAGGCCAGATGAGGAAACTGAGGCCCAGAGAGGCTACATAAGCCCCCCGCACAGCCAGCTGGTAGCCCAGCCCGACCCACGGCTCCCGCCACCCATCCCCGCTTCGGCCTCAGTAAATCCAATCGGCTCTTTCCCACAGCTGCAGCCCCATTGGACCCTCTCTCTGGGGGGGGGCAGCGAGTGGAGGACGCCTGTCTTCTCCCTGTCCCTGCGGCCAGCAGGACACTTGGATGTTCTCCGGAGCCCGTGGGTCCCTTCTTCCCCTCTCCCTTCCCCCACCCCCCCTTGCCTCCCTGGCCGCCCAGCTCTGCAGGGGCGGGAACGTAGGAGGTTGGCAGCAGGGAGGCTGCAGGTTGGAAATAAATTCTAATCAAAGACAGAATCATTCCGTCTTCTCCCTCTGCTCGGAGGACAGCGTTTTTGCTGGGTGTTACTCATATGTTCGGAGTGAAATCTTCTGAGGCTTCTCAGAGCCAGAGGGGAACTTGCCGGGTTGGGAGGGTAAAAAGCTTTTCTTTTTTTTCCCCCCCAGGCTGGTTCTCGCTTTTATTATCTTCTCTCTCTGCCTCTCATTACCCGCAGGACTTTGAGGAGACAGATTTCATCTGGCCCTTCTCACCCGGCCTTAAAGGCACAGGACCCGGGATGCTGACAGCTGGCCGAAGCCCAGAGGCGGGGAGCCGCCAAGGGGAGGCATGGAGGTGCCACTACGAGACAGGTGGGGACACGGGATGGATTCTCCCAGCCAGTGAAGGCAGGGGCCACCGGCAAGGAAGGCACTGGAGAAGAGGACAGCCTTTCCCAGAAGCAAGGACCAAAAGTGTTCTTCTTGGGGACCTTAATTCCTCTCCATCCTTCATCCCAAGCCCACCTCTGTCCTGTCTCCACCCCCAGATGGACCCACAATCCAACCACCCTTCTCTCCTGTCACAGCTGACACCTCAGTTCTCTAGCTGATGTCTCCTCTTTAGACCACTGTGGTAGCCCCTCCAGCCCCCCATCTCCACCCCCCTCTCCCTGCTTCCGGTTTTTCCCGAACACCACCCCCCCCCCAACACACAACATTCCCTTTTCCATCCAGCACAAGCTGGGCCACATCACTGCCTCCTGCCCCCTTCCCACTGAGACCCGAGTCAAACCCCATCCACGGCCTGCTGTGGCTCCTGTGTCCTCTCAAACCCCTCTCGGCCTCTGTCCTCACCTCCAGGCCCCGGTCACCCCACCCTTCTCCCTGTCCCTGGAACATGGCAGCTGTCTCCCCCGGGCCTCGTCACAAATGCCATTTCCTCCGAGGGGCTTTCTCCACCCGCCGGAGCCAGAGCGACAACCCCACCCTGTCACTCTGGCCTCATTATCCCCCGTCACCTCCAGGCTCGCCACTGTGTCGGTGGCACTAACAAGGTACGAGCCAGCCGAAATGACTTCTCCACAGATTCCCTCCCCTGGCAGGTGCTGGGGGGAAGAGACATCTCGCGTGAGAGCTGGAAGCCGGGAGTGAATCGGCAACAGCTGTGTGTTTATTATGCTCTGAAGTTCAGGGGGCAGGGTCCACCCGGGTCGCCAATCTGCCCCCCACCGTGTTGGCGAGGGGAGGTCCCCTACGGCGTCTCAGGCCCACCCCAGATGCAGGGGCGGCAGCGCGCGCAGACCGCCCCACGAGCTCTCGAACTCGCGTGAGGTGTAACCCCGATGATAAAGCCATGTTCTGTACTATCTGTAATGACGCTGCTTCTCTGATGGCTACCCCAAGGATAGTCTCTCCATTTTAGCCCTTAAAGTTGAGTTCTAATATGCTCATTTCTTTCCCACCAGGCTACCTGGGAAGATCTTCGAAGGCTAGGCTCCAGTCTGTCTTTTCACAGCTGCATCCGCGATGCCTGGAACAGAAGCTGGCACGTAGCAGGTGCTCAGTGGTCACTGAGGGGTGAACGAGCTACCACCATTAGCGGGCAGGGCTTGGGGAGTAAGAAAAAGGTGCTGTAGACATAAAAGGATGACAGGCCAACAAACACTGGCCTGGCGTATGCACAGCACCGGGGAGAGCCTTGCCTTCCGCCTCAAACCGCATCCCGCCCAAAGCTGTCCCCCACCCCAGAAGCACCCCCTCTGCCTCACTGCCCACCTGCTCCAAAGAATGGCCGAGGCAACCCAACCCCTCTGACGCCCAACTCCCTACGTTCTGGTTCCTGCCTCGTGCTCACAGAGGTGGCCATACCCAAGGTCACCAGTGCCAGGGACCGCCAGGCCATCTCCTCTGACACTATTGACCATCAATCGCCCTTTCCTTAAGCTCTGGTCCCTGCCGGTTCTGCTCCCACCTCTCAGAGCACGCCCGGTCTTCCCATCGGCTGTTGCCCGGATTCTGTCCTCAGCCTCGTCTCCTTTCTCTTCTCTGTCTGACGTGTCCCAATTCCACCAGTGTCCTGACGCCCCCGTGTCCGATGGCTGAGGCAAACTGACAGTGTCTGGACCCAGAAACATAAAAGTGGGTATGGTCAATTGTAAGTGTGTGTGTGCTTTTTTTTTTTTTCAATTTTTTTTTATTTAAAAAAAAATTTTTTTTTAACGTTTATTTATTTTTGAGACAGAGAGAGACAGAGCATGAGCGGGGGAGGGTCAGAGAGAGAGGGAGACACAGAATCTGAAACAGGCTCCAGGCTCTGAGCTGTCAGCACAGAGCCCGACGCGGGGCTCGAACCCACGGACCGTGAGATCATGACCTGAGCCGAAGTCGGACGCTTAACCGACCAAGCCACCCAGGCGCCCCTGTGCTTTTTATTATCAAGTACTGGTCCCGGCCCACCTCACTGACACTGAGCCCACTGAGGCACGTGAACAGACCCTGGGAGGGCGGGCACTAAGCCACTCCCCAGATGCACCCCCACTCAGCACAGGTCATCCACAGCCCGCTGCTCCACGAGCCGGCCCCAGCATGCCAGAGGCCTGAACAAACATGTGCGGAATTAGTGCATGAATGGATTGGTGTGGGGGGGTAAGTGCCGATTCAAAACCCAAGGAAGGGGGTCGGACTGCTTGGTGGGAGGCCAAAGCGCCCCTTCAGGCAAGGAACACAGAGATACACGGATAGATGACATGAATCTGGCGGGGGGGCCACCCAGCAATGGTGGCTGAGACTCTGGGGGACATCCGTGTGGGCAAAATCAGCTTGTAAGACTCTCTGTGTGGCCCTGTGTAATGAGACCCAGGGGAGGACAATCAGAGACCAACCAGTCTCAGGCCACCGTGACACCATGTCTCGGCCGGCCACTCCGAATGTTCCCTGTATCTCCAGCCACCTATGCCTCTGCCTTTGCAGGGGGAACATCTGCAGAGCCGTAAAGGTCCTGGAATGACTCTCACACTAACGTGGTATTTGAGAGCTTGCAAAGACCTAATGTACATCATCCAGGTAGGTACGACTCTCTCCACTTAACAGATAAGGAAACTGAGGCTCAGAGAGGTGAAGTGACTTGCCCAAGAGCTAATAAGAGGTTTGGTGATACCTGAACCCGGGCCTGTCTGACTGGAACTTCACCCTTCCCAGCATTCTATCTTCGGCACTAAAGGTGCACATGAGATGAAAGATATTACAGTCGATGCACACATCCGGTGCTCCAAACCCATGACATCTGCACACAATTGGTGTTGAATAATGCAGTCAATACTGCACAGCGAATGCACTTCTCAGATGCCTGCTGGTGATGACAAATGTTACCGGCATGGGGAAGGGGGGGTATCACAGGAACATGTCAACACCCGTCGGCCCATTTACATGAGCTGGATTATCAACCCAATTAGTTGTCATCCAGCAAGAATCAGGACTCTGGAAACAGATGGATTTGACAGGTAGGGAGTAGGGCTGGAAGAGTCAGGGAAGAATGGGGAACAAAGCTAGGAAAGGCAGCAGAGTAGAAATAGGGGGCGGGGGGGCGGGGTGCGGGCTGCTGGGGAAGACGAGGCATGCCAGGGACCAGGCCAAGGTTTCCAAGCCAGTGACTCCCATTTCACTGAGGCCCCATTACTGGTCCAAGGAATCCCAGTGGCGATGGTGCTGGCAATGGTGGTACCCAGCGTGCAGCCCCCCCTGGGGCTCCAATTGGGAATCAAACCCCTCCTCTCTGTCTCACCCCTGAACTCACGCTGCCACCTCAGGGTTTGGTTACCTGTCTGCATCCCAGACACAAAGGGATTTAAAGCCAGACAGTCTGACCCTAACGGTCCAATGACTTATCCACCATCATACTGCTTCACAGTGGATGGTTGGATGCATGGGCGCTTAGGTGGTTGGACGGATGGATAGATCATGGATGGATGGATGGATCATGGATGGATGAATGGATAAAAAAATTAGGAGGATGGGGAGGTGAGAGGTGGTAAGATGTTGCAGTGACGGCTCTCCTGATCATTTAAAATCCTATTCCACGAGGGATTAGGAGAAAATTAAATAAAGGTTCAGCATAGACCCCTAGGTCAGGGACCAACCACCATCCCCGAAGCCTAGAACTCATGCCACCCTCAGCGGAAGGGCCTGCAAGTATCTACGGGCCTTTGCTCCCTAAAGGTGAAGACCATCCATCAGCAAAGGACACAGGACAGTGTCCAGGATAGAGTCATGTACACCGGCCAGACCCCACAAAATTCCAGCTGAATATGATGAGGAATATTTCTTGAACACCTACTGTGTGCTGGGCACAGTCTTCTGCTGACCAGCTGGCCGGCTGGCCGGCTTCCTCCCTCTGGCCGGTTGCCGGCCCGGGCCTGGCCAGCCGACTCACAGAGCCCGTATCCGCTTACACAGCAGTTGGTGTTTCCCTCACTGTAAATGCCCTTGTCTCCCTGGATAGAAGGAGAGTGTGATGATGACAGGGGTGGTCAGAATGATTTAGTTTCATCTCTGAGGCGCCATGCCTGGGGAATTCTCATTGTCATCAGTGGTGACAGTTTATGGTTGTGGGTATTCGAACAGCTCGGCTATTTGTTTCGATAGGCCTCATATAAAATTATGAACCAAGCAGATGCGAGATGGGAGGGACAGCCTGATCTGTTTGGGGAAAGATTACCTGGGGAAAGATTACAAGATTTCCTCTGACCCCGGCAGAGGAAAACTAGCCATGAGTGGGTTCTCGAGGCATCCCAGGTGTTAATTATGGAGGCGACTCCCCTGCGGTCACCCCTCTTGAGTCCACAAGGAAAGTGCTCCTGAGTCTGCCTCCCTACTATCGTGGTTTGGGGGGAAACAGCTTACCCTCTCGAGATAATAAAAGCAATGTACCCTCACTGTAAAATATTTAGAGAATTCAGGGAAGTGGGGGAAAAGGAAGTAAAACTCATCCGTTAACCCTCATAAGGAAAACAGCATTGATCTTTTCTCCCGTGTTTTTATTTCTTCTTATATACATTGACAATGGCTGAGATGATAATAATTAATGAGAATAAGTATATCTTAATATCTGGCAGGCATTGTTCTAAGTGCCTCACATGTATTAACTCATTTAATCCTCCTAACAGCCCTCTGAGGTAGCACTCTCTGTCTGATTTGCAGATGAGGAAATTGAGGCACTGAGAGGCTAGCTTGTCTGAGGTCACAGCCACTAAGGGGCAGAGCTGGGTTCAAACCGTTCAGCGACGCCTTCTATCATGGGCCCACCTGACGGCCTCCTTTTGGCCTTGAGCATTATGACATCGGCGCTTTTCCCCCATCAGGGCACAAACTGCAGAAACGTCATTTGTAATGGTTGCTAAATATTCCAAGTAGAGGGACTACAGTTCACTTAGTCATTCTTCTATTTTGGAACTCTTCTTCCTGAATGTTCCTGAATGTTCTACGGCATCAGCAGCACCATGGTGAACGAACTTTTGCAGAAGAAAGCCGCTGCCTCCTCACCACAGCATGGGCTCACACGCACCCGCCCCATGGCCACCACACAAGGCTGGCCCCGAGTCCGCGCTAGGACCCGATAGAGGCGACTCCTAGCCCCCGATTCCCCACCCACCCACCCCCACTCCCCGCCCCAGCCCCCCAGACGGCAAGCCTGGGATTCCCGGAACTCCGAGGAGGCCCCCCCACCCCACCCCCCGGACCAAATATATCGCAAATACACCCACGCCTGCCAGACAGTGTGGGCTGTGCACCTGTTCCCCCGGCCACCTGGGGAACGCACCTCATCACAACCAGCCTTTCTTTCTTCCTTATAAAATGGCAAACCATCCCTGCTTACCTCGAATGACAAGTGCTCTGTGACGATCAGATGACAAAATTGCCATAAAAAGGCTTTTGAACCCCGGGAAAGAGCTCTGCATATGCAAGAGGTTGTTATTATTATAACATTAATGCAGCAACATCCCCTGAGGAGCTGCTACATGCCAGGCATTTGTGCGAAGCCCTGGGGAAACCGAGACCAGCCAGAGAGCCCCAGTGCCACCGGAGAGGGAAACACGGTCTGATGGAGGAAGACAGACCAGCAATAACACACAGTAGGACAAGCGATTGAACAAAGGGCAGCATGGGCCCTGCAGGAGCCTAAGCGAGGGACCTAATTCAGGTGGAGGAGACTCAGGGAAGGCTTCCTGGAAGAGGCGGCATCTCAGCTGAAACCTGGAGGACCAGCAGGATTTGGCTAGAACAAAGGGCTGGGAGACCGAGAGGACAGCATATGCAAAAGTGCAGAGGCATAAAAAAAAAGCATGATATTCTGAAAAGAAAGCATGACCAGGGCATAGCAGATTTATAGAGAAGTGGAAGGAGGGGAGGCTTGCAGTGTAGACACCCCCCCGCCCCCCGCTCTTTTAACTGCCAGGGATCCCATAACTGGTTAGGGAATGGGGAGGGTGCTGCACACCCACTCCCCAGCAAGGCAACCTCACCAGGCACCCTTAAGAGCAGCAGCACCCACTTTGCAGCCTGAGAGCAGCACAGCATCATGGGAAGGGCCCCATGGGAATGGTGGCTGGGGGCGGGGGGCAAGGGGTGGGGAGGGCAGTCTTTAAAGGCCTCCCCACCAAGCCTTTGCCCACTCTTGCCCCTGCTTCCCCCAGCTTCCTCTAGGCCCACCGGGGCTACCCCAAAGCTCAGACTCGATGGAGCCCCAGGAAGCTCAGGGAAAGAACCCATCAGGTTCTGGGTATCGCCTTTAGGTCTTTCCGGCGATCCTCTGAAGCCTGGATTCACGGTCCCATCTCACAGATGAGGGTCAGAGAAGTGGTGACGTAGGCCCAAGCCACTCGTGGACTGTGAGCTTGGGGTTCGGGGGAACGTAGGCATCGGAGAGGCTGGGTTTGAATAGCTGGGCTGCAGCCTCCCCGTTGGCACGCTTGGACAAATTACCACTTCTTTAAATCCCGATTTCACACCTGTCCCTACAGTGACGATAGTGCCACTACCTCTGCGGGCTGCCGTGAGGCCTGGCTGAGATGTGTTCCTAAAGCATGTGGTGCGTAGACTGCACAGCAGCTGTGCTGGTTCCCTAACGCTGTGTCTGATGCTCCCACATGTCCCGCAGGCACCCACTAGGATCGGATTGAGTTTGAAATCGTTCCGCATTCATCAGAGGAGTACGTAAATCCAATCCCAGGCACCAGACACACTCTTGTGCTAAGTGACTTCCAGGTTTGGTCACTGTCCAAGATGCCAGTCCTTTCCAGCTCAGGCAGCACTCCAGGGAGACCCATGGCCCTCAGAACATCTCAGAAAAGTCCCAGGGTCCCTTTCTGAAGGTGGTAGGAACCTAGTGAGGCTCCGGGGGCCCAGAGAAACCACCCAGGGGCTTTGCTGCGGCCTCAGCCGGAAAGCAAAAGGGTGAAGGTCCTGCTGTGTGTCTCCAAACGAGACCCTCAACCTTTCGGGGCCCCCACGTCTTCGCAGTTGCAGGAGGCTCGGGAGCCGCGAAGGCCATGGAGGGTTTATATGCTTCCTTCTCAACAAATATTTTGACGCTGCTCTAGATGCTGGCAAGACAGCAGAAAACAAGACACTGCCCTCGGGAGGCTTCCACCCTCTCTTATCCTGCTTCCCTGTGAAACGGAGATGATGACAGTCCCCACTTCACGGAGTTGTTGCAAGGATTAGATAAATTCATATCTGTGGGGCGCCTGGGTGGCTCAGTCGGTTGAGCATCCGACTTCAGGTCATGATCTCACGGTAACGTGGGCTCGAGCCCCACTTGCGCTGACAGCTCAGAGCCTGGAGCCTGCTTTGGATGCTGTGTCTCCCTCTCTCTCTCCCCTTCCCCTACTCACGCTCTGTCTCTGTCTCTGTCTCTGTCTCTGCCTCTCTCTCTCTCTCAAACATAAACATCTTTAAAAAATAAGTTCATATATGTAAAGAGCTTAGTATGGGGCCTGGCGCTTACCAAGTGCCCCACAAACACTCAGGATTATTAGTAGCAGTGGCACCTGTCACCGGGTCACAAGGATTAGATGAGATAGTGTAAGTAAAGCACTTAGGGTGAGGCTGGCCTGGCGGCAAGTGTGAAAATACCAGCTATTTCCTCAAATGGAAGCCAATATCACCAGCCCATTCCACGGAGGAGGGAACGGAAGCAGGAGGAGCTCGGTGGCTTGCCCACAGTTTTATTCTGGTTAGCGGAAAGGGGTCTTAAACACGCCAATTCGGGATTTCTCGACCCCAGCACACTTGGGGCTGGGGATTCTGTGTCGTGGGGGCTGGCCTGTGCCTTGGAGGATGTTCACCAGCATCCCTGGCCCCCACCCAGCAGCTGCCAGTAGCGCTACCCTCCCTGCTGCGTGTTGACAACCAAAAACGTCTCCAGACACAGCCAAATGTCGCCTGGAAGGCAGAGTTGCCCCCATTGAGAAGCTTTTCTAAATCAACCCTTGGGCTCATTCAAGGACTTTCAGGATCTGACCCAAAGCCCCCTCCTCCAACCCTGGCACCACCAGAAATGCCTGGCTCCACCAATACCCAGAGGACCTTTCTCAAGCAGATCCCCAGCTTGCCAGTCCCCGTCCCGCTGCGTCTTCCCTACACCAAGACTGCCTTTTCCGTCCCCAGCCCCATCTCCCAGGCCCTGCCAAAGCCCACCTGCTCCCTGAATGCCCCCTCCCCAGCCCAGAACTCACTATTTCCTGCCCAGCTCTCTGCCTGGAACTATAACTAGTCATGACCGCGTCTGGCCCTGCCTGCTTCCTGGTCCCGCCCCCCCACCCTCAACTCCAGACAGAAGCACCTTGAGGGCAGGGGGGGCTGTGCCTTACTCATCCATGTGTCCCCAGCACCCGGCCCCGGGCCAGGCCCACCAGGCTGGCTCACTGCTCTGTGTACATGGTGTGTCACAGATGTGACCGGTGCCCAAACAAACTCCTGGGGCTGGTAAAAGGCCTTCAGCCTAGGGAGACAACGTGGCATCCCACTTAGGAGTCAGTAAGCTTCTGAGGACTGACTGAGCACAGGTTACTCCAACCCTCGAGGCGTCGCTTTCTTCATATGTGCAATGGGGATAATTTACAGTGACCCTGATTGATAGGATCGCGGTGAGAACTCAGGGCTCCTGACTCCTCGTCCAGTGCTCTCTTTGGTTCCATCCAGGACAAGGATTCCCAGGGGAAGGTGGGAGAAGGTGGGAAGCCCCTGCCCCGAGCTCCCGTGGGGGCCTGACATTGGAACTTCTTGGATATGGAAGACAAGGCCCCGGCTGCAAACCAGGATGTGAAAAAGCCACGAGGATCAGGAGGGCGGAGGCAGGCGGGAGGCCGCTGGGGAGGCCGCCAGGCACAGTAAATAATTCACACAGATGAACTGGAGATAAGAGCGGCTTCGTGGGGGATTGAGTTCAGGTCAGAGGAGGCGCAGACGGCTGCAGGGGACCTGTGGTCTCCCCGGCTGAGAGGGGAGCAGGAGCACTAATGTGGCTCCGTCTGCCCGGGGAAAACGCGGCCCCAGGTGCCAGCTCGGGCCACTCCCTGCCACTGGCTGGGGCTCCCCGGAACTGCCCCGCGGGGCACCCATTCCCCGCCTGCCGCCTCTGCGGGCCGTCCCCATGGCAACCGCTGGTCCAGGGTTCACGGCCAACCGGATCCTCAGCCTCCCCTCCCCCACGGGAGCATGGGCCGTTGGGGCTGTGCCCTGGGCTGGGCCACAGACGGCTGCAAGTAGCCTAGTCCGACCCCCTTCTCATTCTGGAGGAGGTGAAACCAGGGACTCTGGGGGTCAGCGTCCACCTGTCGCCTGGAGGTTTCAGTCGCAGCTTCACGACTTTCCAGCTGGGCTACCACAGGCAGAAGATTCCGTGGCTCTGTGCCTCGGTTTCCCTTAGCTGTAGAATGGGGATAATAGTAACTACCTCCTTGGGTTGTGAAAATTAAGCGATATAAATGCAAAGAGTGTAGAACAGTTACCAGTGAGCGCCTCATAAATAGTATTTCCACATTGGGAAATGGAGCCCCAGAGGGGCAAAATACCTGTGAACAGTCAGGGGTCAGGGTCACACATGCCAGCACGGTATTGGCACATTCAGGATTGGAATGAAATTGTCAGTCCTTTCTAAGACACCTACCGCCAAGGCTGGCAGCATACTTTTGGGGTTCCCCAAGAGTTTCCTAAGTTTCCTGTGGGACCACCCCCCCTTTCCCAACATCCTGAAGCTACACTATTATCAAAGGGTTGTTGGCCAGACAGTGAGGTCCCAGAAGGCGACAGGAAGCCTCATGTTGGCCAGCTCTGTCTCCCCCGTGCCAAGCACAGTACCCATTCCACCCCACCCCCATCCCTAGCAGAGGAGTCCTTAAGCGAATGCAGATTTAGTTCATTTCCACTGCCCAAACACCCTCCCAGACCAAGCCCCTTATGACCTTAGCCATTCAGCTCTCTGCCTTATGGAACACCCCTTTCCCTGACAACTTCCTGCCATCCCTGTCTGTCCCCCATCTGCCCAGCCCCCATTGCCACTCTGTTAGGATTTCCCATGGCACACTTCCCAGATCCTTCTCCTCCCTTCAGCCCGTCCTCCCCGACCTCCCTTTCCCTCTGGTGACCCTTTGTCCTCAAACAGCTGTTTCTGGGTCAAGGACCTTCCTCCAGGCCCCTGGGTGTGCACAGCCCCGGGTTAAGGACAAACCCTCCAATGTGAGAGGTAACAAGAAAAACCAAATCCTCCTCACAGAATGGTGGGGTGGGGGGTGGGGGGGTACCGAGGTGGGGCTATCTCTCTGGGACTTTGGGTTCTGCTGGAGAACAGGCTGGGGCCCATAGACACAGTCTCTCTGTCCCTAGGGGCCACCCCACAAGCTCCAGCCCAGCTGCCAGGTTTCCCCGGATACAGCCCGGTCCTCGGATTTATTTTTGCATATGGTTTGAGAGAATCTCTGTTGCTGGAATAATGACAACATTTTTTTCCCCTTCTGCTTCCCTCCAATAGGCAGATTCTATAAACCAGAGCAGCTGCCTGAGGCTTCCAAGAGAAAATTCTGCACAGTTTCTAACCAGGGTGACAGTTCCCCTCCACAGGAAGTTGCTTTTATTAAGATTGTTGGGTTTTTTTTTTTTTTAAATCTGTTTTTTTGGTAAGGCTCCATCTATCGGTCATCAGGCAGCACCTTGGGCCTTGTGGGCACTTTTGTTTTTCCCCGGTTTGCCTGGAATCCATGATTACATCTAAACCACAGTGGGCTTGCCCAACACAGGGGCAACGTTGAACGGCTGAAAAGTGGGTCATTCACATGACCTGGGCAGAAGGATCCCAAGTAATTTATGGAGATACTCCCATACCAAATTACTCCCCACACCTTGAGTGGGCTACACATGATGATTTCCTTCCAGAGAGGACAGTATGGAAAGGAGGTGGGAGAGTAACTTTGCAGTGGAGAAACCTAACAAATGCCAGCTCAGTCAAGTGATCAAGGTCAATATCAACGGTGATTAAGTCATGTTGATAGCATGTACTCTTAATATGATGTGATGAGAAGGGCACTTTATCTCCAGGATCTTCCTCCCCAACCCCATAACCCCAGCTGAACCATGAGAAAAACATCCGACAAAACCCCCAGTTGAGGGGCAGTCTACAAAATACCTGACCGGTACTCCATCAAAAACAAGGAGAGTCTGAGAAATTATCACGGAGTTTAAGGGGACACGAAGACTACATGTAATGTCCTGGATGGGGTCCTGCAAAACAAAAAGGATGTTAGGTACACAGTCAATGAAATCTGAATGAATTATGGAGTTTAATTAATAGTAAAATACCAGTGTTGGTTCCTTAGCTTCCAGAAATGTACCACAGTAATGTCAGATATTAACAATAGGAGAAAGTGGGTCAGGGGTATTGACAACTCTGTGCTATGTTCACCACTTTTCTGTGAATCTAAAACTATTCTCAAGTAAAAGTTTATTTTTTAGGGGCGCCTCGGTGGCTCAATCGGTTAAGCAACCGACTTCGGCTCAGGTCATGATCTCACAGTTCGTGAGTTTGAGCCCCGCGTCAGGCTCTATGCTGACGGCTCAAAGCCTGGAGCCTGCTTGGGATTCTGTGTCTCCCTCTCTCTCTCTGCTACTCCCCTGCTCACATGCTGTCTCTCTTTCAAAAATAAATAAAGATTAAAAAAATTTTTTTTAAAGTTTATTTTTTTAAAAAGTGGGCCCCATGTTTGGGTTTCAGGCAACCCCCAAGACCCAGTTCTCCTTGGCTCCCTCTTTTTGCCTGTACTAAGGGTGTGAGCTGCTGACTTTAATGGTACCCCGGCCCAACCTCATTTCCTTGGAGCTGTCATTTTCAAGCCCAAGGATAACTCCCATTTCCTCACTATTGTATTCTCAGTGTCCGGTCCATAGCGGGTGCCAGTTCATATTTGTCAAATGAATGAAACTTGAGGACTCATCGGAGGAGAAGATCCAAGCAGAGAGCCATGCTCTTCCCTTCCCAGGGCAAGAAGTCAGCACCTGCTAGCTCCCATCCCGAGAATGGCTTCAGGCAATCTGGTTAGAAGTGGGTAAGAGACTTCTCTTAACACGGCCTTTGGAGAACAAGCATTCAGATTTACTTACGATTGCATTTATTGGGGGTTTTGAGGAGCTGGTAGATAATAGGCAGGCAGACTCCTCCAAACTGCTCCCCATCCCGCCGCTCCCCAACCCCACAGTGGTGCCTCCACTGCCCCCTCGGTACCCCCAAAGGACACTTCTACAAAGACGCTTCATGCAACAAGATCTGTTTGCTAGGTTTTGAAAGTCCGTTACCTGGCACACAGTAGGCACTTCATATGCATTCGTATTGACGACTACCATTTATTATGCACCAGGCTCTATGTGGGGGAGAGGGAGGGGTTCCCATTTAATCCTCTGTTGGTAGGCATTACCATCACCCCCATTTCACAGAAAAGCTTGACAAACTGGCCCCACATGACAACTAGGAAGTATAGGGGAGAGGTTTCAAATCCAAGCCATGCAAGACCCAAATCCTTGCCCTTTGCTCCAACACCAGCCACCTTAATAATACCTTCCCCTTCCACTGGGCCCAGGATCTGCTCCCTGCTGTCCGAAGAGGCCCCCTGTGCTCACTCCTTCATCTGTGGCCTCCGGACGGCGGCAGTGTTCGAGCCTCTTTTTTTTAAAACTCAATTTGCCAATTTCCCCCTTAGAGGTACTTTTTGGTATTCCTCGGGGCCGTCAGCCTGGACTGGCCACGGAAGCAGAATCCAGGGAGATGGGCACTTATTACAAGCATTCAATTAGTGAAGTTTGAATAATGCAGTCCTGGCTGCTGGAGCGATGCGTGGAGGCTTAGAGACACCTTCCCCACCTTGGACTTGCAATGGCCTTTTCCGTATTTATTGCCACCTAACCGGATACTTCAAACATATTCTGTACTTGGTATAATTTGATAGCTGCCCAGTCCCCAAAGTGCCTTCTCAACAAATGTTTACCCCCGTGTTAGAGTATATTTAAAAGATTTATATTCCCTTTTACTGAATGGAGTCCTCGGGAAAGACAGACTCTGTCTTCCCCGGGCAGAGGATCCTGCCTTGGCTGACGGGGTGGCCTCCAGCAAGAACATTTTAATACATCACTTATTACAATGGACCCAGAGCCTTGGCCGAGGACTCCCGGGCTCCCCCCACCCCTTCCCAGAAGAGGGCAGCTCCAGGCCTTTGCTGACACATCCAAGCCCTGCCTCCCTTCTGACCCCTTCCGCAGTTGTCTGTTGTGCAGAATAGCAGAGAACATAACCTCAAAACAGTGAACCGACACAAGGATCCTTAAGGCTGAAGGACCAGGGCTGCAGCTGGGACGGAGCCTGGGTCTGGGGCCAGACCATTGTGCATCCCCGTCCCGGAGTGTATGGGCTCTGGGTTCTACTCCTGCCTAGCCTACTTACTAGCTGAGTGACCCTGTGCAAGGTAGTGAACATCTCTGAGCCCCCTTTTCTCCTGTACAGTCAAGGTGAGATTAACACCTGCTTCCTAGGGCTATTGTGAGCCTGGCATGCAGTAAAAGCTCAATGAATGTAGTTGTTCTGTGGTCCTTTTAGCCCCTCTGGGCCATCGATTTCTTCACCTGCCAGAGAGTTCATCGCTGTGGGTTTCCAGGGTTTCTGGGCTGATTCCGTGACAGAATAGAAGGGAAGCAATGTAATTGCCCAGTGCTTTGATCAGGGAAGCAGCAGTTACTCCTGGTATGGACAGAGACGTGCCTTCGGGATGAATCTTTTCATAGGGCCCCTGCCCCTCCTGGCAGATGGAGGCCGAACGGAAAAAGTGGGCCCTGCCCCTAACTCCTGGTGCGGCGCCACTCGACCTTCTGATGGGAAAAGCACAGGGGAAAAGAGAGGCGGGCTCTGTGGTACCTAAAGGCCCATCAGCTCCAAAACGCTGGGACTCTCCGGGGTTGGCAACAGGGAGAGCAGGACCAGGGTTGTGCGCCTGGGAAAATCAAGCTAGCGCCCCTGATCATCCTGCTGGTGCCACCAGCCCCGGCTCGCCCACTGTTCCTACCAGTGACTGATGGGCTGTCCAGCTCTGTTGGGCCCTCCTGAGGCTCAAGGCCCACACTGCCTGGGAAGGGGGATGAGACCTCACTCCCTCCCCCACAGGCCCTCCAGAGCCCCCATTACCCCCCACCGCCACCACCCTGGGGCCTGTCTTACCTGATGTCTGAGTCACAATCAGGCTCCTGTCACTGTGAGCTGTGTTGTGACTCCCTGGCTGACAGTTTTACAACAAACACATTAAAAGCTCCCGGCACTGAGGCTCCTGGATGCGGAACAGCCCAGGAGAAAAACCTCTCCAGGCCTTTCTTCAGCCAAAATCCTTCTCCCAACCCTTCCTCCCACATGGCCCCGCTCTACCACCATTAACTGCTCCAGAGCCCGACAAGGGATTGAGATTTTTTTGTTTTCGTCATGAGCTTTTTCTCAAGTGGTGACTCAGGGAAGCCGGAGACCTACCAGGCTGTGGGCCTCTGAAGTTGGGGCTCATCCCTCATACGGTGACCTGTGAACTCTGCTGTGAAGTCAAAGGTATGTAGTCCCTCCTCAACCCAGCTTCTGAGGACAAGTGGCCCTTTGGTGAAGCGTTATATGGGCATACAGTGGCCCGACCCGGAGTGCTACCAACGTCCCTCCCACAACCTTATGAGGCAGGCCCTGCGTTATCCCCACCCCCACAGATTTGGAAACTGAGGCTTCAGGAAGCGAGGAGACTTGCTCAAGTCCATACAGCTGGGAAGTGAAGGAATTGGGATTTTAATCCAAGCCTGCCAGCCTCTAAACATTGCTTTTAAACAAGACGGACGGCCTCCCAACACACAGGACCTCGTTCTCTGCACACCCCACAAGGGATGTCAGAAACCTCAGGAAGCAGGGAGACCAATGCAAATCCAAACGGGTAAGCTCTCCCTTGGGCGACGGCCCTGCCAGTGCACTGTCTTTCCTGCCATCTGCGCCCAACCCACACTGTCCTCTACACCGCCTCGCCGACCAAAGCTATCATTCCCTCCTTGTCTGCAGCCGGCAGACAGAAAGCAAATCTCCCCCACCCCTCCCGACCAAAGCAGAGACAAGAGAGGAGTGAGACACAGGAACAGTTCTTTTATTGTACATTGGAGAAATAGCCCTGTGTGCTGGTTAAAGGTGCAACATCCAGAATATCGAGTTAAGAAAAGAGGGAACAGGGCAGGGAAGAAACCTCTTGAGGTCCAAAGTTGCAAACAAAAAGTGGTAAAAGATTTCCTCACGCAAGAGGCGTTTTTTTGCAAATACCATGCAAAACAGGCAGCTGGTGTGCCTTAAGAGAACCCCTATAAATAACAGAAAAGACTCTCCAAGCATTCCTTAACGTGGACTCAGAGCACAGGGAAAAAGAAAGAAACCAAAATGCCTTTTGGCATTTCAAGATATTTGGCACTCTTGTGATTACATTTTTTTTACAGCCCATCGAAGAGAATAAACTGACACAATATTAGAGAGAAAAAACAGGCTGCTCACACAACAGACTGCAGGAAGAGGTTAGAAAAAGCTCAAGCATTTTTTTTTCTTTGTTTTTGTGTGTTTTTTTTCCTGACATATAAAATGTGTCCATTTGCATTAACTTGGGCAAATAGCTTGCAGCAACAGAGAAACACAAGCTTTACAAGTCATTTTAAAGTAAGACAAGGATTCAGTCTAGGTATCATTCCTTAGAAAAGTTCTCTTCTTGTTTTAAACACATTTCCTGGTAACTTCAAAAGATGACCAAAAATAAAACAATATCTATAGAGATCATTTGCTGATTTTTTTTTCTTGTACATCCAAGGAGAACATAAAAAAAGAAAACTGGACAGCATTTCACATCCAAGAGCACAGAACCATTTTTGCAAGATTAAATAATGTAAACATTGGGAACAGCCAAATCAGCGAACAATGCCAACATTCAAAACACCCGGTGTTGCCGCTTCATTATTTAAGTGGCTCAAAATCCAGATCTATAATTGTGCAATATTCACTGTATATAAAAAGAAATAGATATTACTTTTGACAAGTAGCTGCAACTGAGACGTCTTTTTTATTTCTTTATATGTGTGTATAGAGTGATTTTTAAATTTTTAATTTTTTTTTTTTAATTTTTGTTTTTGCTGAGGAGCCCAGAGCCTTCTCCTCCTCCTCCTCCTCCTCCTTCTCCCGCCTCATCTGTCTCCCGGCCTGACGCGAGATACAGGTTGTTGATTTCATCGTGGGTAGCAAGCTAGTAATAAATTTCAAAGTGCTTTCTCTTTTCATGCGTTTTGCCAATGACTGTTACCGCCGTTCTTATTCTCTCCCTTTAACTCATTGTCTTTGGGGGGGGGTGGGGTTAGACACCAGGAGGTGCCTTGTCTGTCATATTTTTCAGCACGTCATCAATCCTATCATCTTCAATAACAACTGCAAAAAAAGGGGAGAAAACGAGACGTGAGCGCGCTTGGGCCTCGCGGGGGGCGGGGGGCGGGGGTGGTCTCGGACGTTACCCATGGCTCCTGGGGACGGGGAAATGCGGGAGGGCGAGGGAGGGGGCGCTCCTCGAGCGCTACACAGCCCCATCCTCCTCGGCCTGGGCCCGGGGACCCTGTGCTGCTTCCCTCCGAACCACTCCCCCCAGCCGCTCGCTGCGTCCCGGCAGCGTTCTGAGAAAAGGCAGCAGAGAGGGCGCAAATCCCGCAGGCCGGGCCGCGGCCGAAACGCGCTCTGGCCGCGCGTCCTCACCCCACCTCACCTCTCCCCGGGCGCGTTTATTTAGAAAAAAAAAAGGCTCCAGGGCTGGAGAGGGTGGGGAGGAGGAGCCCAGGTCTCCGGCTCAAGGACCCTCGGGGGTGCTCCGAGCGCGGCGCGGGCGGCCAAGGTTCTGGGTGCGGAGGTGCGGGGTGCAAGGGAGGACTCCGGGGACCACAGCGCGCGGCGGGTCAGGGGTCTGGCCTCGCCAGGGCGGGCGGCCCCTCCTGCGCGCCCCCTCCGCGGAGGTCGGAGCCTCCCCGCGAGGCCGGCCTCCCGCCGGCCCCGCCGCCTCGCTCACCATCTCTACCTAGCCTCGCCTTCCTCAGTCCCGCCATCAGTCTCTCGGCGTGGCCGTCAACTGTCGGGGTCTCTGAGTCTCTCTCCATCTGGGGTGTCGGTCGCCCTCATTGTTTCGCTGCTTTCCTGTCCTCCGCAGACTGGCGTCCCCTGCTCGCGGTCTCTCCCGCTCTGGCTCCCTCTCCGGATCTTTGTTTCGGTCTCTGCCCCTCTCGGTCTCCCCCCCACCCCAAGCCACCACCCGCCTCCCCCCCCCCCCATCTCTGCGTCTCAGTCTCTCCCGGCAGCTGTCGGTCCCCCTCCTCGTCCCCGCGCCTCCGGAGCTCCTCTCCCAGCCTCTCTGCGTCCCAGTCCCCCCGGGGCTTTTCCAGCTCCCGCGCCGAGCGCCCGGGCTCAGCCACCCCTCCCCCCCTGCTAAGTAACAATGAGAAGCCCGGGCGCTCCGAAAGCCCCTCGCCTTCCCCGGCGGGAGTGGGGTCCCGCCCCGCAGTTCTCCACGCCGTCCCTTGGGGAGCCCTGGGACCCCCCCCCCACCCCGGGTTGCAGAGCGAGTGCAGCTGCGACTACACTGCGCAAAAGGGGAGGGGGGAGAAATCGCAAAGCAAACTTTGGCGCGGGTGGGGACCCGGGAATAACCTTCCAGCCCCCGCGGCCGCTAGAAGCCGCCACGCCCCCTAGGTGACCCCAGCGAGAATCAGGCTGAGGGGGAGGGGTTTCCGCGGCCAGCCGGTGCCCGACCTGCAGTGCGGGATCCCCCCCAGTTCCGCGCGAAGGGATTCCATTCGGTCGGAACCGGCTCCTAGGTGCGGAAGAGCCCCCACAAACCTCGGCCAGGCCTCGGCGCCAGAGAAAGGGGGCGTCCGGGGCGGGGGCAGCGAACTCACCCCGCTTGCTCCGGCCGATCTGGCCCAGCTTGGGCGGCCGCTTGTTCTGCCCGGAGCCAAAGAAGTTGTTGGTGTCCTGCAGGCGGCAGGAGAAGATCTGGCCCACGTCGCCGCCGTCGCCGTAGGGGTTCAGCTTCTCGTCGCCGTAGGGCAGCACCTCCGACATGGTCGCGTCCGGGGGCTCCGCGGCGGCGCCTCCTCCGCCCGCGTCCCCGCCCGCGGCGGACAGGGTCAGCGGCGCTGGGGCCGGGGGCGGCCGGCCGGGGACGGCCCGCGGGCTGCGGCGGCGGCGGTGGCGCCGGCGAGCGGCCGGGGGGCACCGCTGGGCGAGAGCGCGCCGCCCGCCCGAGCGACCCGGCGAGCGCCCGGCGCTGCGCTGCGCTCCGGCTCGGCGCGCGAGTGGCTGCTGCTCCGGCAAAGGCGAGCAGGACTCACATCCTCGGCGCGCTCGGGCGCTGGGCGGGGGCCGGGCGGGGCCGCGAGCCGGAGGGGAGGGTGTCCCGGCGAGCCCGCGGGGCGCGGGGCCGAGGAGGGCGCACCCCGGGGAGCCGGGCGGGCCGGTCCTGCGGCGAGTGCGGGCGGCGGCGGCGGAGCGGCTTCGGGGAGGCTGACTGGGGAGCGGCGAGCGGCGGGGCGGCGAGGGGCGGAGGGGGAGGGGAGCGAGGGAAGAGGGAGGGCACGGGGGTGGAGGGGAGAGGATGCCCGGAGGGAGGGAGGGGAGAGAGAAACCGGGAGGGAGACGGCGAGAAAAACAGAGAAGAAAGAGAGAGGGAGGCCGGGGGACCGGGAGGGAGAGACGGAGGGGAGCGGACGAGGGGAGGGAGAGAGGGAGAGAAGAAAGGGGAGGCGGCGATGGGTCCGGCTCGCAGCGGCCGAGGGAGGAGCGGAGAGGAGAGGGGACCGGGCCGGCGGGGAGAGAAAGAGGGTCGGAGAGGGAAGGCGGAGAGTGGGAGCGCGCGGAGGAGGTGGCTGGGACGCAGGAGCCAGCCCGCGAGCGAGCTGCGAGCGAGAAATGCCGGCCGCGGCGCGGAGGCGAGGCGCGGGGAGGAGGGCGGGAGGAGGGCGGGGACGAGGGGACCCGGGGCCGCGAGGAGAGATCCCTGGAAGCCGCGCGACGTCACGGGGCCGCGCGGGCCGGCCCGGGCCGCGGCTCGCTTCCTGCCCCCGCCCCCGGCCCCCGCCGGCCCGCCCGCGCCCTGGGGCCCCCCGCGAGCCCCGCCCCGGCCCGGCGGCCTCCGGGCGCCTCCTCCCCCCCCCCCCGCGCCCCTCCCGCGGGGTGTTTACCCGGCCCCGAGCGGGTGCGCGCCGGACCCGCCGCCCGCTCGGCCTCCCGAGGGGTGGGGGGCGGGGGTTCGGCGACGGGAGGGGGAGCGGACCCGAGACCTCACGCCCGGAAGGACTGACGGACGCCCGTCTCCCCGGAGGCCGGACGCTGGGGCGAAAGGTCGCAGGGCGCCAGGGCGACCCGAGGACGCCGCCCCCCGCCTCCCCGCCGCCGGCCTCAAACCAGGGAGCCCCCTCCCCCCACCACGTTTGCGCCCCGCTTCACACGCTCCGGGCTCGGCGCTTTGGGTCTCTCACCCTCCCTCCCATCCCTCCCACCCCCGAGCGTCCTGGAAGGCCCTGCTCCCGGGCCGCGGCTCTAGACTCGGGCTCCCGCGGGGCCTCGGGGTGGAGGCGGAGGGGGGAGGGGGAAGGAAGGGGGCAGCCCCGCCTCCCGGAGGAGAGTGGAGCGCCTCATTATGCCGGGCTCGCCCGGGATGCCGGGCTCTCGGCGTCCGCTGCCTCCTCCGGGGACGCCCAGGGCCTTGCAGCCCTCTGCCCGGGGGGGACCTCCCTGCCAGCAACAGCCTTGAGCCCCGGGGAGAGACTGGCTTCTGGGCCGAGGCTGGGGCAGCCCCAGAGGACTGGGAGGCGCAGCTGCCAAGCAGATGGTAACTCCGAGGGGGCAAGGTGCATGAGGAGGGCTCGTTATCCTCGCCCAGAGCCAACAGCACCTGCTCTCCCCCTGGAGACCGCCTTCACTCAGCAGAGCCGGCCTGCCCGCCGAGAGGGGCAACCATCTCAAGGTCGTGCAACCTGCTGAAGGCAGGGCTAGGGAACGCATCTAGGTTCTCCTCCCACCCCTGCCGTGAGGTCTCAACTGCCTCAACTTGCTTCCCTGCACCTGGTCCCATCCTTAGTGCAAGAGCACCCTCAGGTACACTCTCCCCTTAATTCTAGAACTCTGGGTGGGGGACAGGTTGGAGGGAAAGGGGTGTGCTTTTTTTTAGCGACACAACATGTGATAGAAAGACTACCTGAGGGGAGCTACCCCAGCCCCCCTCCTCCAACGGTGCAGAAGGGCCCCAGAGGCAGGCACCTTGCAGAGAGGGGAGGAAGCAGGCTGAGCGATGGGAAAGAGACAGTGGGGCAGATCGAATGGTGTGGAATGAGATTCAGGCCTGGGTTTGAATCCCGGTCCCGTCATTTGCTAGCTGTGTGACTTTGGACAAGCCACCTCCTCTCTCTGAACTTCCATAATCTCCGCTGTAAAATGGGGCGCGCGGCTGGCCAGCTGCCTTTGTGCCTCAAGGACTGTCAGGAAGACAAAATGAAATCGGGCTCCTGGTGCTTCCCGAGTGAGAAAGAACACCACTACTGCATTCATTGCCGCTTCCGAGCTGTCAGAGCTGGGAGGATCCTTAGGGATGATGTAGTTCAACCCCCTCATTTACAGAGGGGGAAACTGAAACTGGCTCAGGGGCTTGTCCCCAAATCCCACGGCTTGTCAGCTTTCCCTTTGCTTCCCTCCACAGTCCCCAGGCTCCATTCATGAAGGCTTTACACAGTGTCCCCTTTGAGGTTAGCACCAGGCCAATTGCTGGAAGAGAAAACAAAAGCATAACAAGCAGGATGATTAGGTTACGACAAGAAGCTCTTACCGTTTGTACCCTGCTTTCTATTTTTCCCCCAAAGCATTTCACATCCATTACTGACCTTGCTTCTCGAAATAAATACCTTCTGAGGTAGAAAGAAGAGCCCGCTGCATCCCTGTCTAACTGATGTTTCCAGAAAGAGGTAAGTGACTTGCCAAGGTCGCAGACTAGTGATGGAGCCAGGAGAAGCCACTCTTCCAGCTGTGGTTCCAGGTCCTCGAAGGGATACTCCGCGGTGCTAGCATGCAGGGCTGGAACTACTCTGCTCTTCTCGCACTCACCTGCTTCCTTTCTTGCTGCTGTGTTCCGAAGCAGTTTACACACTGAGCACCTGCCACAGTGCCCCCCGCCCCCAGTCAGAGGTAAGCAGAACAGCACAGGGAGGGCAGATGAATCCCTGCACACCCGGCAAGTGAGAGTAAGAAGATAAGCCGGCTTTTATACCCCATCTGTTTTTATGTTTTCCTTGCCTTGTTCCAAATAAGGTTAAAGGTGGCCGCATTGCACCTTCCCAATTCAGTACCCACCCCCTTCCTGAACTACACACTCCGCCCCCCTCACCCCCCCCCCACACACACACCCCAGGCATAAAAGCATTTCCATGACTATTAACCTTCTTAGAGCCTCCCCTTGGCCTTTAGAAGCTGCAGGACTGGGACAGACCAGCCCATTTTGCTGATAAGGGACCTGAAGGTTGACCCGCGTCTCCAAATCCACACTGCATGGACATTCTCCACCTGTACCCTTTCCCAACTGTCTCCCTTACAAAGTCCACACTCGATCCTCTCTTTTGTCCGGCCTTCTTCAGAGCATCCCTTTACCCCAAAGCAGTAGACCTGGAAACAGACGTGTCCTGGGATTCCATTTCCCCTCCAAAGCTGAGGGGCTGGCTCTGAGCCAGATGCCCAGGGCTGTGTTGAGTTTGCCAGGTCCAGATGGAGGAATTGGACCATGTAAGAGTGGAAGCTGCCCTCCCTGCTACCCAGCAAGGAAGAATGGCAATACACAGTCCAGTGCAGTAGCCCAGGGTGAAGGGGGCAGCCTTCACTGGGGCCGCCATGTTCAAATCTCTGCTCCGGCATTTCCTAACTCCTTGATTATTTCACCTCATTGTGCGTCAGTTTCCTCATCTGTCAAATGGGGATAATAAAAATTCTTCCTATTTGGTCGGGCTTGCTCTAGGGAAGAAAATCATACATGCGTCATATGCCTGGTACACAGTGAGTCCTGGAGAAATGTAGTTACCATTTTTAGCGATTGACTCTTTGTGGCCTTGACTAAGCTCATTCTCTCCTCTACACCTCTGACCCCCACATCACAAAATGAGAAACTTGAAGAAAATCACAGCTTTTTTTTTTTCCAGCTGCAAAATCAGCCGGTTCTCCCAAATCTAAAGCAGACAAAAACTGCTTGAGGCAAAGGTGGGGGGCTCCCCGCTCTAACTTCATCTGAAAGCTCCTTCACTGGACTCTAAGACTCTGTAGAACTGAGGACCACAGGACTGGACCATCTCCATGGCCCCTTCGGCCCAGACATTCTAGGGTTAAAGTAATAGGTCTTCACAAGTCCCTGTTGAGCACGGAGCCCTACCCCAGTGTTGGGGTATAGAGAAAAGGAAAGTCAGCCCCAGCAGTACCTGGTGCAAAATAGATGCTTGGCACATGTTGGTTCCCTTTGTTCCCTTCCCCTCTCTCCTACCCAGATGGGGAAACTGAGGCACAAGCGGCCACATCAGAGAGCGATGGCAAAACTTGGAGAAGCGTGGGGCTGTTGGATACCCTGGCCCCAGGTGCCTTGCATCTGCCCACAGCGCAGGCCAGGGTCCCATGGCCTTGCCAGGGCTGGCTCCCACCCTAGCCTTCGGTCAGGAGGGAAGGCCAGGATGCTGTGCTATGCCAGTGGCCAGCTGGTCACCTCCGGAGAGGCTAAGTGGCCTCCCAGCAGGGGACCACCACTCTGAGCCAAGGCTGGATGTGATCACATGTCACCCCCACCCCCTCAGCCCCTCAACTCACCCACCAGAACCTGAGTGCCCCCAGTTCCCCACTGGCCTTGATAGGCATGGCCTCTGCCCGCACCTCCCCACTTTCATGCACACAGCACAGACACACGCAGTGAGGGAGAAGCATGTGAACTGACTGGAGATGGTGTAGGCCTAGAACCAAAGACAAGGGTTCATTCATCTTCCACTGGGTCAGCAAATGTGTGTTGGGGACTTTTGCGACAGTTACCTTCCTTCCCCGGGTACAACTCAAAAGACTCTTAGCATCTTTTCTTTACTTGTTTAATCACCAAGACACTTTCTTAAAAAAAAAATCTTAGGAGAAAATGGTAACAGGCAAGTTACTAGGGGCTCAAGACCCACACTGTGGGCGCCCCCCCCCCATACTCCCTAAAGGGTCTCCAAAGAATGCCCAGAGCCCTAGACAGCTCAATGTGAAGCCACTCCTGGAGGTCACCTCTTCCAACCTCCTCCCATTATGGACGGGGAGACTGGGGCCCAGATGGGGCTTGCTGGAACCCGGGACTCTGGCTCTTCTCGCTGCATCACCTGGCACACCCAGGATTATATGGGGGAGGGGAGCTGCACCGAGCACAACTAGTCAGAAAATAAAAGGGCTTTCTCAACAAGGAAGTTTGCTGTGTGTCTTTAAGATAAAGTAAATAAAAGGATCAGAGGGTAACCTATTTAGTTTTTATCGTACCAACAACCCACAAAGTAAGAGTCCCACGGGCCCTTCAGGAGCCGTGAGGACAGCTGGGAGGAGTTTAGGAGACAGATGTCACCAGAACATGAAAGGGGATGACCGGTGTCCTGACTGTGCTCTCCTCTCCCCTCATCACTCCACAGCCTCACATGGGGGATGGAGGGAGGGGTCCTGAACTCTAAGACAGCAGGCTCTGCCTACCATCCCCAGCCCAGAAGGAGCGGGTGGGGACGCTGGGGCTCTGTGCCACCCTGGAAAACAATAGTCCCTCTCCAGCTGGGAAAGGAGAAGAGGGCGGCAAACAGGCCTGGTGCCATAGTGCTTTTGCATGTATGCACGACCCTGGGAACAGACAAGGGCAGGTACAACTTTAGCCTTGTGGACAAATGGGGGAGGCTCAGGAGGCTGGGAACTGTGGTCTGGCTGCGTTCTGAATAATTTACTCACCCACTGGGGTTCTCCTGTTCAGAGCTCCCAAGAGCCCCAGAGTCTGCTGACCAAAGAGCCCCTGACTTCACCAGAGCAATGAATGAGCTGAGCTAAAGGGGACTAAGAAGGAGCTGACTCCAGCAAGTTCAGAAAGGGTCACCACCACCTCCCGATCCCAAACTCCTACTACCCGATCGCTACTAAGAGCTTACCCTGCCCTGGGATCATGCCAATGGCTCTAGACGTCTCTACGCTCCTGATTACGTTGGGGAGTGACTGTCATCTATCTTATACCATCTGTAAGGGCCTGAGGCCAGAAAAGTTGAGCAGCAGGCCCAAAGCTGCACAGCGCAGGAGAGGCAGCAGGTCTGACTCAAGGCTGAGTTCCCAACTGTTGGGCAACACTGCCTCCCTGAGGACATCTAAGAATCAAGAAACCAGGGACAAGCCTCTTCTGGTCTCTGCACCTCAGGCCTCCTACCCACAGATATGGAGGGGGTGTAGATTAAAGAGTCCAAACCTGGGGCACCTGGGTGGCTCAGTCGGTTAGGCATCCGACTTTGGCTCAGGTCATGATCTCAAGGCTGGTGAGTTCGAGCCCCTCATCGGGCTCTGTGCTGACAGCTCAGAGCCTGGAGCCTGCTTTGGATTCTGTGTCTCCTCTCTCTGCCCCTCCCCCACTTGTGCTCTGTCTCTATCAAAAATAAATAAGTGTAAAAATAAAAATAAAAAATTTTAAAGAGTCCAAACCTCTTGCAGGCTGAGGACTCCTTGGAAATCTGATAAAAGAGATAGATTCTCTTTCCCAGTAGCAGAAAATTGTGGACCCGGTTTCCAGGGGATCTCTGAACCCTTACGGCCCCTTAGATGAAGAATGTAGGACTGGTCCTATAAAGGACATTCCCCACCAGTCTCCTGTGACAATAAAAAGGCTTTTAACATCTTAAGCCCAGAGGCCCTCACCCCTGACTCTCCCCCAAACCTGGGGTCAGACCTGTGGCAGCTCAAGCCTGTGCAGAGGAAAGTGGCCATTGACTTCTGAGCCCACTGGGGGGCTGTGCAAGGCTCTGGACCCTTCTGCCTCCATGGACTGACTTCTGAGCTCACTGGGGGGCTGTGCAAGGCTCTGGACCCTTCTGCCTCCATGGACTGTTATTCAAGCACTTTTCCATCCCATGGATGCAACATCATTTAATGTCCATGAGGACCGGTAAGGTTGGCAGGGCAGAGGAGAGACACTTTCCACCATACGGTAGGGAAAAGTCAGTCCCAAACAAGGAAGGTGAACTGCCTGGCTGGAGAGAGAGCCCTGACCAAGACCCCAGGCCTCCCAGCACAGAGATCTATCTACTGGACCCGGTGAAGAGCAAGTGAAAGAGAGTAAATCAGAAGACCCGGGGTCACTCCCAGCTACACCCCTTCCTACCTGTGTGACTTTGAGGCAGTCACTTCCCCCTCTGAGCCAGAATTCCTCTCAGCTATAAAATGGGGGGGGGGGGCGGGTAACCAGACCAGCCTCAAAGGGAGATTGTGTGGATTGGATGAGGGGCTGTTGGGTCACTCAGATAAGAGCAGGGGACAGCTCCATGCTGGGAGTCTTACCACCCAAAGCCTGCCAGGAGTGGACAGAAGGGCCCTTTCTTCTGAGGAAAGGAACTTCCTATGTAATAGGGAGAGTGGAATTGAGAAGCGGTCACCGCACGGTCACAGAGGCCCTCCCCATTCTGCCCTGCCAGACCCGGAGCTGAGCAGGGACTGTGGAAGAAGGAAATCCCGTCTGCGAGGGCAGGTGCCAGGCATGGGTGAGAAATACACCCACAGAAGCAGAGAGCCTAAAGGAAGCCTCGAGGAGGAAGACAGATCCACACGCAGAGGAAGACACTCTAACACACACTGGAAAGCAAGAGGCAAACAGGGCAGACAAGAGGCAGGACTGCCAAGGAAAGCAGTTGGACAGCTGTGTCTCATACAAGCAGCCTAGAAGGGGCCAGAGGAGCTGGGTACATGGACGAGGGGCCAAAGGCAAAGATAGCACAGAAGAGACAAGAGCAAGGACGGCAGGCCAGGCTGAGAGAAGCAGGATTTCTCCGCGGAAAAAAAGGCTTCCGGTGGAGGGGAGAATCAGAATCTATGCCATACAATTTTTTTTCAGCATCCTTTACCAGTATGAAGTCATCTAGGTATTTTAAGAACATGTGATGCATTATGCATATCTCATTTTTGTTGAAAGAAGCCTGGGTTAGTATATTTAAAGATGTGAATGCCTGGAAAATTATCGGGGGAGAAATGTGGGATTGTTCCCCCCCCCCCTCCAGAATTTTCTGGGCTTCTCAAAACTTTCACATCTGCACCCAGCTTCCTTCGGGCAGAGAAAGGAAGGAACCCAAGAGAAAATCCCTGATTGTCCCCCTTTCCGGGTTGTGGCCCGCTGGCCCTGGGATCAGCAGCCCAGGATCCTCCTCTGACTGGGCTCTCAGGCCTCTGAGGCCTGTTCCCCACCCGGAGCGGAAGAGAAAATTGACCTTTGGAAACGCGCCTTGGTTTACACCCGAGTCCTCGAGCCGTCCTCAACCGTGGGGACACAGCGCCACCTGGAGGTCATGGTAGACACTGCAGCACTAGGACAGATGGCCGGCAGAGTCCTGAATCAGGAAGGGTAGGAAAAAATAAAGACTATGGACAAACTTATTGCAAGCATTTATGAAGCTCCACCCTATGAAGCACTTTAAATACTAGGAAAGATGATGAGGGGATGGGAGGCCTGCAATTGTGGCGACTTGGACATGAAGATTAATATGACCTCATTTTTAACTCCCTCCCCGCAGCCTAGAGAGCATTCAGGTTTACGGATACAGGGTGCCTGGCACATGAGGTGCCTAATGAATGCTTGTTGAGTTCGGTTGTGGCCCTCCAGAGTCACGGCCCAACCCTGGAGGGATCTGAATTTGAGGAACATAATGGGAGGCCGCTCCGGAAGGGACAGAGGATAAAGGGTAAGCGATGAAGGCCTTGTAGTTTCACCAGGCGGACCCTCACCCAGGCCCAGTCAGCCCCTCTGCCCAAAGCCAGTGTCACTAGCTCAGCCTCGTGCGCCCTACTCTTGGAGAAGGGAAATGCCAGGTCCCTCGGCTGGCATCTGGAAAACAATAAGGCAGCTGCAGGGGAAGTGACTAATGAGCACTCCAGGGAGCAATTCAGGACATCATACATCGAAACTTCTCCCATTCAAAATTGATAAGTTACCACTATCTAATTAGAGAGAAAATGTGCTGATCTCCCCAGCTTCGTGGGAACGTGGTCCTGAGGCTGTTTGCGGGCAGCTAAGCCTGAAGAGGGCCCACATCTCATCTGTCAGAGCAGCAGCCCCAAAGAGAGCCTCACAACTGCCCTCCTCACTCCCTCATGCATTCCCATCTCTGAGACGCCAACTGTCAGAGCTGGATGGAGACTTGGAAACTTCTAATCTGACTTGCTCCTTTTCTAGATAGAGCTGAGGCCCAGAGAGGTTAGATCACTCCGTTAAAATCACACAGCAACACAGCCAGGACCTGAGAGCAGGCCAGCCTTCGTGCTGCCAGTCCAGACTATTTCCCACCACACAGGGACGTTGTCCCAACTTTGTGTGGAGTCCTCAAGGTTCTGGTCAGCTTGCTGGACGTGATGTTTCTCTGACACAATTTATCCACGTTGGCTCGAGGCCCTAAGAGGGGTTCTTCCCTCACTCCTTACAACCAAGTCATGGCCCAGATCTCTGGTCCAATAACCGCCCCCGGCCCCAGGCAGCCTTCCAGAACCATGTTCCCCACACCTATTTCCCTCACTAGTCAACTCACTCACTCCACATACACTCATTGCTTAAGCTCTTGGGCTTGGAGTGAGACCGCCTGGGCTTAAATCTTGTCTCTCTTGTGAGCTTGGCAAGATCCCTGACCTCTCTGGGCCTTGGTTTCCTTTTCTTTAAAGGAAGAATGATGCAAACACGTAACTCACAGCGGGTTAAATGGCATCAGTCACGTGCAGCATTTAGTGAGTACCTAGCAAAGAGCAAGCCCGAAGTTAGCTCTAATTAGTGCACAGTGATGACCAAAACATCGTGCCTGGCAAGAACTAAGATACGGAAACTGCCCAAGACGTGGGCAATTCGGTTAAGGGCAGGAAAGGGAAGACTCTATTAGGGAATCTCAGGGGAAGGGGCTCTAACTCTGCCTAGGCATCTAGGAAGGGAGGAGACACCACCTAAAGCTGAGTTTTCAAGGGTGAGTAGATGTTAGCAAGGTGAAGAAAGATCTGGGGTTCCAGAGGCAGGACTCAGCATGGCACATTTAAGCAACCTCAGTGCCTTTGCTGCCGGAGCCACAGGTGTGAGAAAGAGAGGCCTGGAGAGGTGGCCCGGGGCTGGGTCACACAGGCCTGCAGATGCCATGGACGAGTCAGGGCTTGGGCCTGGAGATGACAGGGAGCCTGGGGAAGGGCTTTAAGCAGAGAAGGGACACGATCAACTTGGTGTTTCAAGTAGGTCATTCTGGGCTCTGTGGGGTAGATCTTCTCCGCTTGGCTCCCCTTCAGCAATGATGTGGTGCCCTTGGATGGTTTATTTTCAATGGTCAGGGAATCTGCTCTAACCAGGCCAATTTCAAAGGCCCATCCTAGCTACGCTATTGTGTGGACCACATATATTCCCAACAACTGAGAGTCACCACACCCGTCCAATAGGGTTTACTTGCCTTTCAGACAGTTGGGGTTTATTAAGACAACTCTGAGCCCTTTGAGGGCAGAGGCTGTTTTATTCATTTTTGCATCTCCAGGCACAGAATATACATTTAGCACGTGTTTGTTAGATGAGTAAGTGCTCGTCAATGATACCAAACTCTTCCTCTGAGCATTCCAGAGGCCCTGTGGGATCAGCACTGGATCCATCACCCAATTGGGGGTTTCATGGCCTAAGACCAGGGTGATAAAGGGTGTCAGATTGGCCAAGTTTGTTGTGCTGTTGTTTGCTTAATTTTTCTGCATGTTATTTGCTTTTTAGTTGTTCCACATATTGTTGCTTCTAGAATATTCTATCATAATTCTGAATGGGTTAGGATTCCAAAGACCTGCCTTCCAGCTCCTGTTTCATCAAGATAAGCTAGGGAACCTCAAAGCCTTACCCTGTGGTATGTAAAACCAGGGTGTGACTCGTGATTGTTAATGTGCTGACTGGCTTGGAAAACACTATGTGTCTGTAATACTCAGTTGTCTGTTGGACAACTTCCCTTCTTAGCCTCTCAGGCTTCATGTGATAAAAGACGAACTGCCTTTGGTCTTTTATCACATTAGGCATTATAGTCAGACCTTGGTAGCCTTCAGCACATCACATAACCTGTAAAAAGGGGTGATTCAGTCTCCCCTGATTGCTTGCCCTAAGTCTAAGAAACAAGGCCTGTAAGGAAGCTAACGCTGCCTGGCTCCTGAGGATGTGTGGCTGTAAGCACAAACATAACCCTCCCTTTTCTCACTTGTAAACTGGGGATGACAATATCCGCTTCGTAGACCACACGCATTAACACATATGAAGTGCCTAGCAGACGTTCAAAGCCAGGAGTGGTTATTCAGGATGACTTCCAAAGCTGTTTGCCTAGGATTAAAGTGGTGAGCGTAAGGGTTGAATCAGCAAGGAATTGAAAACTCTCAACTATCCCAAGGCCAGTCCAGAACTAACCGCTATGTCCTCACCCCCCTGTCATGCCCTGCTCCCAGCCTGGGCCCATCTCCGTCCAGCATAGGTCCTGTTCAACCTTCTTGGAGACGAGGCTCCCGGGATGGAAGGTGGGAACTGACACAGGTGAACGAGACTGTGACAGTCCCAGCCCCAGCTGGGCTAGGACCTAGCAGGGACCTCAAATCCAGAACCTGAGGATATGTGTGCCCATGTTCCCAACCGGCTGTCACTTCCTAGGGCAGGGACAGTGTGCTGCTGTGGGTCTCCCCCAGCTCCACTTGGAAAAAACACTTGGGGCAGATGCGATCTGCCCAGATCTGAGCGGGGCTGGCGTAGAGCAGGCTGCCTTCCCTCTTCGATCACTCTGGTCTGATTTTTCGCATGAAATCTGTGCCGAGGGCTGAACTCTTGGTAGACTGCCATGCACACCCACCGCAGGCGGCTCGTTCACCCTCTGCCAAAGGCCTGAAGGACAGGACAAAGGGGGCAGGTGCTTTCAGGACGCTCGGCCACCCCCTCACCCTGGCTGACCCCCAAGGCAGCTCCATGGAAACCCAAACTCTTCCCACCTGACCGGACAGGACTTGGTACAGGCACAAGGGTTCTCGCGTCTGCCTGTTCCTGCACAGCCGGCCCCTCCGCTAACATGGGAGCAATACCTTGTGGGATATTCCCGCACACGGAGGAAATTAGCCAGCCCCACTGCCACAGCAGGAGGGGGCTTTGAAAACATCTTGGCAGTTTAAATGTAGAGCCAGCACCTACCAGCTGCAAGCCCCCAGCCCAGTGAACTTCCCCTCTTGGGCTAGTTCCTTGACTGTGAGAGATGCCATGAGAGCCTGCAGGTTTTGTGAGGATTAACCTGCCTTGAAATTAAAGCTTGAAAGAGCACAGAGTACAACACTCTGAACGTCAGTTTCCTCCCCGCTATCCTCCAGCCCCCCAAGGCTGTCCCAAGGTCTCACTGCCCCTCTGGTCAGGACTTCTTCAAAGACTGGCTGTCTCAGTGAGGCCAGCGCCACCTACAGACTGGCCTCTGGAACGCCCTCCCCCAGGCCTCCGCCTCCCCAAGCTGCACACCACCTGTGCGTGGGAGCCCCCAGCCACCTCTCTACAGAGAAAGAAGATACGCACAGAGGCCTTGAGGTCCCTAGATCATCCCACCGCGGCGGGATTCCATTCCATCTCGGGCAAGCCTCAGCCCAACCATCGAACTTTTGTTGACAAAGCAACAGGCTAACACTTGGTTGTAACGTGTTTAATTTGTGCTGTCCACACTGGATGCTGCATAGAACTGGAGTCAGCCCCCTGAGAGCACCCCCACCGCCCCCACACAAGAGGAGGATGGGGATGGATGTTCAGAGCCAGGGAAGGGAGAGAAGAGCTGTGTACAAGACTGTGACTCCCCGGAGGGGGTGAGAGGTTCCCCTCCTCGTCTGGCAGGTGAGGGGGTGAACGGCAATCCAGAGGGGGCGATGTGATTACACCCACGGGATGTTAACTTTCCCACGTGAGGAGGCGGGACCCTGGAAAAGGCTCTGTGCTCAGGGTGCTGGCTGGCTGCTTGTCCTCGGTGACAGCCTTGGAGGGAAGCGGAGACGGCCGGGAGGCCGGGGCTGCAGAGGCCTTACCGCTTCCTTCAGGTGGCGATGCCTTTCCAGCTGATCTCAGGCCGGGAGAGCTGGAGCCAGCCCTCGGCCCCCTCAGGTCTCGGGAGGTCCCAACCAGGGCCGGAGGAGCGCTCTGACGGCCCTGCCTTTAGATCACCGGAAGGGCCACGGCCAAGCTGCCGTCTTCACCACCAGGGACCGCAAGACAGCGCAACTGTCCCTTCAAGTGACCGCTCTTCAGCTTGCCGACCAGTTCCCATCTTTTAGGTAGAAGGCAAATGCCAGACTTCACTCTCTTCCGTCCTGAGACACATGTGCACACATCTAAGAGGTAAGCCGGTGAGGGAAAGGGACACGAGTGACGCGGCCAGCCTGGCTTCCTCCTGGGGTACAAGCAAGACTGAGAGTCTTTTCAGAGGCAGCTCCTCCAGACATACACCGCACCCAGAGCCCGACTTCTGCCTCCCTGCTGGCTGAGTCACTCAAGGCTGAAGTCCACAGGAACGAGCAATTCCCCAGAAAGGACCAGAAGACACCGGAACAGAAGAGCCAGAGGTCACTGGCTCGGGCCCTTGAGTGATGAGGTGCTGTCAGTCACACGCACACTCCTCAGGTTCCGGGAAGGAATGCAAGGCCACCACACCCAGCCAGGGTGGGGCTGGGATTCTGAGGCAGTGCTGGAAGGGTCCCCCTCAGGGTGGAAAGGCATCATCTAGTGCTAGAGGCGTGAGATCGGACTCCCCCAGTCCCCTCCCTCGGTCGTACCTGGGTTAACAGCTGCCCCCATCACTGCTCTGCTAAAGGCCTCAAGACGAAAATTCCTGAGAAGGTTGGGGGGAGGGGGGGTCCCTTCACGTCTACCTGTGGGGCTTCCAGACTGTTAGCTGTTGAACAAGGGAATCACCCGGGTGATCTCCTGTCTGCAGATGGGGCACCTCTTGGGCTCCGGCAAGGCGCGGTAGCACTCGGCACAGGAACAAACGTGCCCACACTCCAGAAAGACGCAGGACTTGAAGTTGCTCAGACACACGACGCAGGCGCTCTTCAGACTCTCCCTGTCCTCAGGCTTGGCGCGGCTCAGCAGCTGGGCCTCGTGCTCCTGGAACTCCTTCTCCATCTGCCTGAGGCGCAGCCGTTCCTGCCGCTGCAGATAGTGCTTTCGGAGGACGAAGAAGAGGGCCGCGCATGTGGCAAAGCCGAAGACCAGCGTCAGGACCTTCCAGAGCCTGACGCTCGACTCCTGCCTCTGCAGCAGGCTGTCAAAGTCCTGGCTGCTTAGATAGTACTGCATGCCCTGCTTGGGGGGCTGCAGGCGGACGGAGTTGTTGTCCAGGACCAGCTCGCCGACCCCCGTGAGCGTGGCCCCAACCTTCAGCATCTCCTCGGTCTCCTGGATGCCTTTGGGCCGCTCGCCGCTGATATAGTGGCCGATGACATCAGTGAAGGACTGGATGGAGGGGTGGAACTTCTCGTACACAGTCTCCAGGCCCAGATCCTGGGAGTCCAGGGGCTTCAGCACTCGCACGGCCATGTCCACGCTGTCCTCGTGGGGTACCAGGTCAAAGGGCACCGTATTGGTCCTCTGGTGAATGATCTTTGAGCAGTCATTCCTAAGACAGCAAGAGAGCCCAAGATAAAATGAAGGACAGCAAACACTTCATGCCCAGGCAGAGACGGGATGACCGAAATGCCAGGACAGGATAAAGTTTGAAATACCTAGAAGAATACACACAAATCGCTACTATCCGTGTACCTCATAATAGGGAAGCTCAATTTTTTAGGTTCTCGGGCAATACCAGTGGGCAATAAACACTGTCACAGGTCACCTCTGCCATTTATTTCTCTTTGCCACATTCAAATATCCGATTTCTTTAAAAAAATTAAAAATAGAACTACGACAAAGGTGCCCAGGTGGCTCAGTCAGCTAAGCATCTGACTTCGACTCAGGTCATGACCTCACGGCTCATGAGTTCCAGCCCTGCGTCGGGCTCTCTGCTGTCAGCACAGAGTCCGCTTGGGATCCTCTGTCGCCCCTTCTCTGCCCCTCCCCCGCTTGCACGCACTCTCTCTCTCTCTCTCTCACGAGATAAACAAACATTAAAAAACAAACAAACAAACAAAAACTACCATATGATCCGGCAATCCCAACCCTCTGGGGTTACATCCCAAAGAACTGGGATCAGGATCTCAAAGAGGTAGCTGCACTCCCCTGTTGCCTGCAGCGTTGGTCATGGGAGCCAAGACACGGAAACAACCTGGGTGCCCGTCAGCGGCTGAGTGGTTAAAGAAAACGTGACACGCACACAGTGGGACATCACTCGGCCACAGAAAAGACGGACACTCTGCCGTCTGTGACGACAACAGGGATGAGCCTAGAGCACGTCGTGCTGAGCGAACTGGGCCACTCAGCAGAAAGACAAACGCTGCATGATTCCACGTACACGACGATCTGAAAATGTCACGCTCAGAAACAGAGAGCAGATTGTGGTCACCGGGGGCTGGGGAAGAAGAAAACGGGAGTTGTTGTCCAATGGGTATAAAGTTTCAGTTATACGAGGTGAAGAAAGTCTGGAGATGTGCTGTAACAGCACTGCCCGCCACGCTCCCAAACGTGCCAGAAGGGTAGATCTCACGTTACGCGCTCTTACCACGATAAAAAACAAAATACAGAACAAAACAACACCACACAAAAAACTAGGTCAGTTGGAAAAACGGTTGTCTGTGTGATGGCACAAAACTGTTGCAATAGATGCTGAATTCATGAACCCACGCCATAAATCGGTGGTTCTCAAACTCAGTGGGCATACCAACAGATTCCACGCCCCCCACGGTGCGAATGCTGGCTCGGTAGGTCTGGAACGCAGCCCAGGAACCTGCATTTGAACAAGATGCCTCGGGGACTCTGATGGAAGAGGTCTGAGCACGCTGTCAGCATGAAGAAACTGGTCTGTGTGGGACACCAGCGTCTGAGCCGACCAACCGTGAGGGGTGGCGAGGCGAGAGGGGATGCGTACCAGAGGTGGGTGGTTCGATTCCACACCATCTTGTGCTCCTGCAGGGTCAGCCGCTGAATCACTCCCTTGCAATTCTCCACGAACTGGCTGTTAAGCGTTTCTTTAACCGATCGGACAGCTCCTAAACGGAAACAAATTATTCGCCTTCTGAAGAATTCTTCCGCCCTCTCCTTTTACGGTGATTTACATTTTGTCTGGTTTGAGCTTAATTAATCAAAATGATGAAAATGATTATCACGGCAGGTTATGTTTTGCGGGCGCTCTGCTAAAGCACTTTACAAGGATCCCTCATTTCAGCTTTACAACAGCCCTGTAAGGGAGGAATTCCTTTACAGATGGGGCAAGGGAGGTTCAGAAAGGTTCGGTGGTTGCCCCCAGGATCACACAGCAAAAACCCAGGTCTTTCTGACCCTGAAGCCCAAGTTCTGGACCACTGCCCCAAGGCTACAAAAGGCCCTCAATGTCAGCCAAGATTTTTATCAAACTTTTAGAAGAGGAAGTTTTTAATTTTGCCAATAAATAAACATACCTTCAATAACTGCATAAGGCACACATTTTCCTGGAGCTTCTGAAAGAATGCTCTTCAAGTCTTCACCCAAGTGGATTCTTTTCGCTCCCTAAATGCAAACAACATATTACGCTGACTGATGAGTACTGCGCGTTCTATCAAACCTAAAGGCCAAACAAGAAAATGACTGTTTGCTTGTCTCATGTCGGGAGAATGAGGAAATCAGGCAGGAAGGAGCACGTGGAGAACCACATCCCCAAGCTGTGTCCCAGAAGTTGTACCACATAACCAGGCGTGTGCCATCTAGAGACCGGGGTGCCGTGGACATTCTTTCTCCTGTTATTGGAAATACACCCTCCTTTGCATTTTAACTTCTTTTGGTGAAAACAGCAAAGGTACTTATCAGCTTTCATACCATAGACTGACCATGATTTAATCTCTTCCTGACGACACCGAACTGCGCATCCAAAGGGCTTACGTGTAAAGCACCTAAACGGGTGCCAGACGCGTGGCAGTGGCCCGGGCAGCGGGGTCTCTGAGCAGGTCTCCATCCGTGCTCCCCGTTACGCATGGCAGGAAAGGGGAGCCTTCACTTTGCAGGGTGAGGCTCTGTTTGCTGGCGCTATTCTCCCGCTTTCCCGTTCGCCGTCCTACCCCTGGACAAGCAGGCGAGCACGGTGACCGCCACTGCCACCTCCCTACTCCTGCCACCCCTCCTTCCGTTCGGCCTCCGACCTACCGTGCGTGGGGACCCACCACGCCTGGCGCCCGCTGCATCACAAACAAGACAGAATTAATAAAATCAATGACCGTGTCCTGAGCATCCATGCGCCAGGCACTGTGCTGGGCGCTGGGCGTTCAGGGATGAAGGAAGGACACTCCCTACTTGCGGCATATCGCCGCCAACAAATCTGAAGAGGCCAGGCAAGTAAAGCCTCTGGGAGTGAGGGGGGACTTGGCACTCTGAGGTCACTGTAAGGTGAGGCTAGTGCTATACAGTAAACGACAGGAGCCACATCAATACAAACTTATTAACCACCTACCCTGTGAGGATAATACAAATAGCAGCCTAGCAACTCACGCTTACAGTCTATCGACTTGTTTGTTATCTGTCTCCCTCCCCCGGACTATTCAACTCTGGGAGATGGGACCTTGCTTGTGTTGTTCACTGCTGTCCCCCCCTAGTGGCGAGAACAGTGCCTGACCCATAGCAGGCGCCCAATAGGTGTCTGATGAATACATTAGAGAATAACCACTCAGACCCACTACAGTTGACCCTTGAACAATGCAGGGGTTAGGGGTACCGATGCCCCCCCACACTTGAAAATCTGTATATAACTTAACTATTCATAGCCTACTTTGACGAGAAGCCTTACTGATAACATAAGCAGTCAACCAATACATATTTTTGTATACGTACTTTACACTGTATTCCTGTACTAAAGCAAGATAGAGAAAAAAAAGTATTTTTTTAAAAAATCGTTAAGAGAAAATACATTTGCCGTCCTGTATTTATCGGAAAAAAATCTGCGGATAAGTGGACCCGGACAGTTCAAACCCATGTTGTTCCAAGGTCAGCTGTATACATCAGGCACTAAGCTAGACACTTTAGGTGCATACGTTCATGTATCCCTATACAGTAGACATTATTATCCCCAACTACAGACAAGGAAACGGAGGCTCAGAGAGGTGAAGTGATTTGCTTGAAGTCACACAACTGGGAAAGTATCCACCACAGAATGGCCAGTTAGATTTTAATTTTTTTTTTAACGTTTATTTATTTTTGAGAAGAGACAGACAGAGCATGAACGGGGGAGGAGAGAGACAGGGGGAGACACAGAATCCAAAACAGGCCCCAGGCTCTGAGCTGTCAGCACAGAGCCCGATACGGGGCTCGAACTCACGGACCCGTGAGATGATGACCTGAGCCGAAGTCGGATGCTTAACCCGCTGAGCCACCTGGGCGCCCCTAGAATTTTTTTTAAAGATGAGTGGGAATAGGGTCAGAAAGACCTGGGGTTGAATCAAGCTCCAGTGTATCTGCTATGACTTTGAGCAACTTAATTTACCTGAGTCTCCCTTTCCAAAACTTTCAAAAAACTGGGGAGAAAATGGGGCGCCTGGGTGGCTCCGCCAGTTAAGCGCCCGACTTCAGCTCAGGTCATGGTCTCACAGCTCGTGAGTTCGAGCCCCGCATTGGGCTCTGTGCTGACAGCTCAGAGCCTGGGGCCTGCTTCAGACTCTGTTTCTATCTCTCTGCCCCTCCATCTCCCTCTCTCTCTCTCAAAATATAAGTAAACATTAAAAAACTTTTTAAAAACCTGGGGAGAAAAATCTCACCGGAGTTTTAGGTGTACTAAATGAAGCTTAAGGTGTGGGAGAGCCTAGCCCAGGGACGGGCACATAGCAGGCATGCAGTATGTATTCCCATCGCCATGAGAGATCCAGAAGGATAAGACTCAAACCTCCTCTGGAAGTTTTGCAGTCTGATCAAGAGAATAGACTCTAAAATGTTAGGAATCCCGACTCTTTCCAGGAAGGGGCTTTTTCATCCTCATTTGGGAACTAACTGGCAAGACTTTTCGAAAACGGATCCTGGAGAGTTCACGGTTTCAAAGCTCCCACATTCAGCCAGCCTGATGCCAACCTGATTTCTGACTTTGAGAGGCAGCGAGTGAAGTTATCAGTTACACTCCCAGCCAATCACTTCAGGAGTGACTTATTTATAATCAGAAAAACAACTGGGCAGCTGGAATCTCACGAGGAGGCCATATGCACCACAAATCCAACTGCGTGGTAACCCAGTTCATTCCAGATGGATTCCAACACGCCCCTCGATAGCAGGGATTCCACTGAAAACGATATGATGATAATGAGCTGAGTCTGGTTTAGGAATCCTTCTTCAAATAAATGTCAAGTTAAGCCCTAACTGCGATATTGGGACATTTCAGCCAAAAGGAATCGACAAACATTTACTGAGCATCTATCACTCGTCAAGCATGGAGTTAGAACCTAGAAGGAAAGAAAGACAAAGCACAAATGAGACCCTGCCTCCGACCTAAAGAGGTCCATCTCTCATGGGCCAGACATTCACAATTAAGCAATGTGGTCAATCGGAAAAAAAAAAAAAAAAAAAATCCCACACTTGGAATCAAAAGACCTCACGTTAAGTTCCAACCAGACCAGCTGTAAGACCTTTCCTCTGACTCTCAATTTCCTGCTTTGCAATCTGGAGGGAACTGTCATTTTCTCTACCTCAAAAAATTATCGTGATGAAAAAAAAAAAAAAGATGAGAAGGTGCTAAGCTGTAAAGGGCAGCCCAAGGAAGAGTTATTTTTAAAATAACTAAAATATTAAAAAGGAAGAGTCTGTAGAAGCAAGGAACTGAGTAGTTACATAAATGGGCAAAGTCTAGGGTTTCTGCACTTGCTATCGCCTCCATCTGAATTGTTCTTCCCCTAGACACCTGCACGGTCTCCCTCACCTCCTCCTGGGCTCTGTTAAATGTCACCTTATTTAAAATAGCAAACCTCCCTTTCTCCAGCATTGCATTTCCTCTCTTCCCCACATTATTTTGTAGCATTTTTCTCCCCATCTGTCATACCATCTGATGTACTTGTTACTGTCTGTCTGCTTGTACCAGAATGCGATCTCCGTGAGGGGAGGGACTTTGGTCCCCGAGGGCCTGGAGCAGAGTCGGTGGTCAACAAATAGTTGTCGAATAAAGTCATGAAATCGAGATTCCGAGTAATGAGAGGGGCTTCGGAGGAAAGGGGGCAGTGAAACGGTTATTACGAAACCCGAATTCTGGTCCTAGCTCTTGCAGGGACTGGCGGAGCGACACCTGTCAGGGCCGGTTTCCCCTTTGGCCAAGTTTCCCACGCTGGAGCGGCCCAAGGCGAACCGTGGGCTCACCAGGACCGGGGGCAGGGGTGACCCGGCCGAGGCCAGGCTGGCTCCAGCACTGACCTTGAGCTCTTGGGCGACCTGGGCCTTCTGCCGGTACACGGAGTACAGGACGGCGGTGACGACAGAGCTGGCGCCCAGGAGGATGAACTGGCCCAGCGAGGGCCGCCCTCCGCTCTCCATGGCCGCGTGCCGGCGGCGACGCCGAGGTCAGGCCGCGCGCCCCCGGAGCTCCGCCGCCCTCCACCCGGGACCGCGCCCCCGCACCGCCCTTCGCGAGACCCGCTCTCTGTCCCCAGGCGATGACGCGCCGCGCCGGCACCGGAAGTGGGCGGGGCCGAGCAGACCGGAAGGCGGCGTTGCCGGGGTGATCGTCCGGCTGCGGCGGCCTGCACCGCGGCGGGGTCTCCTTCGCAGAGGGGAGGAGAGGGATGGTTTGGGGGAGCTCGGCGGCGGCTTGTCGCTCCGGACCCTTCTTCCCCTTGGACGCGCGGCGCACCGGCCACAGTTGACGTGCTCGCGCCGCCCTGGTCTCGATCCGTCTGGTTTCCTGGGCTTACTGGGTTGTTTGATGGGTTCTTGGATGGCCCCAATCAGTAGATTGAGAAGAAAGAAGAGGACGAGTGTTAGCAGGCACTTAGGAGTATTGCACATTTAAGCTGATGGCAAACCTGGAGCCTCGGATTTTATTCTTCCACTTTCCAGACGCGAAAACTGAGGCCGGGGAAGTTAGGGAATATGCACAAAGTCACACTGCTAATGAGTGCTAGAGAAGAATTTATCGCACTCCAGAGCCCTTAACCTCCAAGGGGGCAGATTATATCACCAAAGTAGCCCTTTAATCTGCCATCACCCCTACAACAACATATTTGTTAACTAATAATTACAGCTATTTTGTTGAGTGCCTGTTATGTGTCGGCTACTGTGACAAAAGTATTACGGACATGCCATTTAATCCTCACAAGACGACTATACAGCAGCTTCCAGACTATCTTCTGACCTCTTTAGTGATCTCTTAACTAAAATAATCAGAAGATACACAAAATCTTACCCAAAACATCCGTGTGTTCATCAAGCTGGCTCCTACAGGTTATGCTTTAAATTCTTGAAAATGTAGGAAGGTACCCACTGGTCAAAATTGATATGTAACATGCATCTAAAATCTGTAAATTTCGCCACAAAAATAAAACCTCTTTACTAAAGAAATTGGCTATCCATGACATTTTCGACCACATTCCTTAATTATCCTTGGAGTCAACCAAGAATTACTTGGAGTCTAACCAAGAACACGGGGTTAGAATCTCCAGATTGTTAACATCCCCAGATACTTTTGATGATTTTCAATCCAAGAGGTGATAGTGAATTTGTCACACGCATATACACTTAAAATGAAGTCTAACTTTAATTTTTTTAATGGAACTTGCCCAAAAGTTAATAACACATTGTGTTGGCAAAGGTGCAGGGACAGAGGCTGTCATATATTGCTGATGGGTGTGAAACTGCACATTCCTCATAATTAACAATTAGGCAATGATGATCAAGAGTAAAAGTGCCCACACCCATTGGCCAAGAAATTCCACCTCCAGAAATTTTCCCTACATAAATTCTTACACATCTGAACATGGCAAATATACACGATTATTCATTGCAGCATTGTTTTTAATAACAAGAATAAAGACAATGTCAACGTTATCAATGGTTAATTGGTTAAGTAAGTTTTAAAAATAGGTGTATATGAGGGGCACCTGGGTGGCTCAGTCAGCGGAGTGTCCGACTTCGACTCAGGTCATGATCTCACAGCTTGTGAGTTCGACCCCCGCGTCAGGCTCTGTGCTGACAGCTCAGAGCCTGGAGCCTGCTTCGGATTCTGTCTCACCCTCTCTCATTCTGCACCTGCCCCGCTCATGCTCTGTCCGTCTCTGTCTCTCTAAAAAATAAACATTAAAAAAATTTTTTAAGTAGGTGTATATGAGCATAGTAATGTGAAAACGCCAAGTGCAAACCTGTTTAAGTATGATCCCATTTATTTTAAAAAGGAGGGAGGGAGTGCCCGGGTGACTCAGTCAGTTAAGCATCCTACTCTTAATCTCAGCTAGGTCATGATCTTACAGTTTGTGTGTTCAAGCCCCATGTTGGTCTCTGCACTGATAGCATGAAGCCTGCTTAGGATTCTCTCTCTCTCTTTGTTCCTCCCCCACTTGCGCATGTGCTCTCTCTCTCTCTCTCAAAATAAATAAACTTTTTTAAAAAGGAGGGGGAAATATATATGTTTACATATATCTAGAAAGATTCATAAAAAGCTGATGATATTGGTTGTTTACATAGAAAGGAATCTGGTGGCTAGAGAACAGGGTGACTTTTGACTCTTTTGTACCTTTTGAGCATGAAAACGTATGGCATGTTTTGAACTAATAAAACTTGATTTTAAAAAGAACAAGAAGAACACGCCGCTCCACAACCCATGATTATGAGAGCCTCCTGCATCCAAGGCTCTGGCTGGGCACTAGAAGATACAACCGTATATACCCAGCCTCTGCCCTCTGGCAGTGTAGGGTCTTGGGGAGAAGCAGAAATGGACAGTTATCTGCTATCCGGGCCCAATGGAATTAGGGCAACCAAAACTCCGCCCACATAGGGAGGTGCAGCTTCCTCTCCTCACTAGGGAAGGAATTTGAGTTCTGTAAACATGACGGAGGGTGGAGTGGGGAGGTGGGAGTAGGAAAGACTTCATGCAGAGGAAGGAAGATAAGCAAAAAGTGCAAAGCTACCAAGAGCCGGCTGGGACAGCCCGAGCCCAGGACACGTGATGACAGAGAACGGGGAGCAAGTAATTAAAAAGGAAGGTGGCAGTCAGGTCCTGTAGGCTCCTAAATGTCAAAACAAAAATTTCAACTTCTTCATTTGGGAGATGCAATCTAGTAAAGCTGGCTGAGAACCAGCAGCACGTGACCTAATCTGGTTTTGGGTTTTTTTTCTTTTTCATCATCAAAATCCCTATATCCTTAGCACACAGCAGGGGGAAGAACAAAAAAGGGAATGTAAAAACGCAAACAGGTGTGGCATCTCCACTAAAGGGTCCTTGTTTATGGGTTCTGATTATTTGCTTTATTCTACAGACGCTTTCATGGGTTCCTTGGGAGCTTGTTAAAAGACCATCAGTCTTAAACGAAACAGTTTGATTTTAACCAACCCTGCCATTTCTTTGCCAAAGGCTAAAATCCTTCATTAGCCATGCTGAGCACAGTCCTATTGGGCCATTTTGAAATGTGCATGATGTGGATCTTGTTAGGAACGATTGAGAGATGGGCAGTTTCGGCTGCTGCCAGATGTCCCGAGGGAGCCATTCCCAGCTCAGAATGGCTGTCCTCACTGAATCACGAGGTAAAGATGAGCCTCTGATTTCAAGAGAGTGAGTTAAGTTCATAACGCACCAGGCGGAGACTCTGGGAGGTGGGAGTTGGGGGGCAAACCTGAGACAGATGGGTTACCAAGGACACTGCCACCACTGGAAACACTGAGTACCAGACTTTTGTCATTGATTTTCTCTCAGAGGAGCAACAGTTCTCTGTGAGCCTCTTAGGCTGTCCGTCCAGTGAGGCATTTAGCAGAGTCCAGGCACCAAATAAAAGGAAAACTGGCATCTTAGCCGCTGCACTGATGTTCCCAGACAGGTGCCACAGGAGACAGAAAATAGAAAAGATTCACATCCGATTGTCATTCAGTGTCCTTACAGAACTTTCCATGGGGAGAGCCACGAACATCATAAGTATTAGGAATTATATAATGTATTTAGCATATTTTTAATGAGCATTTTCTGCATGCTATGTACTCTCCCAGATACGGTGGGACATGAGGATAATGTACAGGGCATGCCCCCTAACCTCTCACAGAGTGCAGGAGACTTTTTCTTCTTTTCACGATGATTGAAACTGCACCTGTTTGGGTAAAGAATCTGAGATGACTTCCTAAGATAGAACATACCAAAGAACAGATAAATTAAAAACAAATATAGAAATCAATCAATTAGGGGCACCTGGGTGGCTCAGTCAGTTGAGCGTTGACTCTTGGTTTTAGCTCAGGTCATGATCTCAGAGTTCATGGGTTCGAGCCCGGCATCGGGCTCTGTGCTGACAGCACGCAACCCGCTTGAGATTCTCCCTCTTCCTCTGCCCTCTTTGCTCACTCTCTTTTTCTGTCTCAAAAATAAATAAATAAACAATTTTTAAAAGGCAATCAATAACAAAAATCAGCTAAAGGAAGCAAGAAACGACCTGTTACTAGGCCCCTAGAATGAGTTAATCGTTACAATTGGACACCATCCTTGACTGTGAGCTTCCCAACAGCCATGGCAAAAAGGAAATATGTTGATTTAGTAGAAAACATGGGGCAGCAATCCCTATCAAAATAACACCAGCATTCTTTGCAGAGCTAGGACAAACAATCCTAAAATTTCCATGGAACCAGACAAGACCCCGAGTAGCTAAAGCAATCTTGAAAAAGAAAACCAAATACTGGAGGCATCAAAATCCCGGGCTTCAAGCTATACTACAAAGCTGTAATCATCAAGACAGTATGGTACTGGCACAAGAACAGACACTCAGACCAATGGAACAGAATAGAGAACCCAGAAATGGACCCACAAACGTATAGCCAACTAATCTTTGACAAAGCAGGAAAGAATATCCAATGGAGTAAAGACAGTCTCTTCAGCAAGTGGTGCTGGAAAAACTGGACAGCGACATGCAGAAGAATGAACCTGGACCACTTTGTTGCACCAGACACAAAAATAAACTCAAAATGGATGAAAAGACCTAAATGTAAGACAGGAAGGCATCAAAATCCTCGAGGAGAAAGCAGGCAAAAACCTCTTTGATCTTGGCCACAGCAACTTCTTACTCAACATGACTCTGGAGGCAAGGGAAACAAAAGCAAAAATGAACTACTGGGACCTCATCAAAATAAAAAGCTTCTGCACAGCAAAGGAAACAATCAGCAAAACTAAAAGGCAACCGACAGAATGGGAGAAGATATTTGCAAATGACATATCAGATAAAGGGTTAGTATCCAAAATCTATAAAGAACTTATCAAACTCAACACCCAAAAAACAAATAATCCAGTGAAGAAATGGGCGAAAGACATGAATAGACACTTCTCCAAAGAAGACATCCAGATGGCCAATCGACACATGAAAAAATGGTCAACATCACTCATCATCAGGGAAATACGAATCAAAACCACAATAAGATACCACCTCACACCTGTCAGAAGGGCTAACATGAACAACTTAAGCAACAATAGATGTTGGCGAGGATGTGGAGAAAGAGGATCTCTTTTGCACTGCTGGTAGGAATGCAAATTGGTGCAACCACTCTGGAAAACAATATGGAGGTTCCTCAAAACATTAAAAATAGAACTACCCTACGACCCAGCAATTGCACTACTAGGTGTTTATCCAAAGGATACAGGTATGCTGTTTCCAAGGGGCACATGCACCCCAATGTTTACAGCAGCACTATCGACAATAGCCAAAGTATGGAAAGAGCCCAAATGTCCATCGACAGATGAATGGATAAAGAAGATGTGCTGGGGGTGTGTGTGGGGGTGTGTGTGTATTATATATACACAGTGGAGTATTACTCAGCAATCAAAAAGAATGAAATCTTGCCATTTGCAACTACATGGATGGGACTAGAGGGTATTATGCTAAGCGAAATTAGTCAGAGAAAGACAGTATCATATGACTTCACTTATATGAGGAATTTAAGATACAAAACAGATGAACACAAGGAAAGGGAAGCAAAAAGAATATAAAAACAGGGAGGGGGGACAAAACGTAAGAGACTCTTGAATATGGAGAACAAACTGAGGATTACTGGAGGGGTTGTGAGAGGGGGGATGGGCTAAATGGGTAAGGGGAATTAAGCAATCTACTCCTGAAATCATTGTTGTACTATATGCTAACTAACTTGGATGTAAGTTTAAAAATTAATTAATAAATTTTTAAAAAGAAAAGAATCATAACAAACAAGACTTGCTAAATTTCCCCCAGTTAACTACACTTACCTCATACCCTTTGTCCTATCACACTTCTCCACAACTGCCCATCCTTCATCAAACCTAGCGCAAAAATGCTCAGGTTTAAACATTTCTTCAGGTTAAAAATAGAACTACCCTACAATCCAGCAATTACAATACTAGGTATTTACCCAAAGACCACAAAAATCCTAACTCAAAGGGATGCAGGCACCCCAATGTTTATAGCAGCATTATCTACAGTAGCCAAACTATGGAACTAGCCTGTGTCCATCAACTGATGAATGGATAAAGACAGAAGATATAGTGTGTGTATACACGTACATATATATATACATATACGTACACACACATATACATACATATGTATATACATATATATACACACACACAATGGAATATTACTCAGCCATAAATAAAGAATGAAATCTTGCCATTTGCAACAAAATGGATGGAGCTAGAGAGTATTTTGCTAAGTAGGTCAGGAGTCAGCAGAGGAAGAGAAATACCGTATGATTTCACTCGTATGTGGAATTTAAAAAACAAAACAAATAAGCATGGGCGGGGGAGAGGGGGGCAAACCAAGAAACAGACTCTTAACTATAGAGAACAAACTGATGGTTACCAGAGGGGTGGGGGGGGGGATGGATAAACTGGTGATGGGGATTAAGGAGGGTATTTGTTGCAATGAGGTCCAGGTATTGTATGGAAGTGTTGAATCGCTAAATGGTATAGCTGAAACTAATATTACGCTGTATGTTAACTAACGAATTTAAGTAAAAACTCGAAATATAAAAAGGAAAAAGGAAAGGAAACATGGGCAAGCATCTGAAAGATCGATTCAAGGCAGTTCGTGAAAAGTCTGATGAAGAGGGAGGGACCGAGTTGTCTGGAGGTCAGCAAGATGGTTCGCAGTCCATCTCTGAGGATGCTGCTATCAGAAGCTCATGGAAGGATGTAGGTTTCGAGGATTTCCCAAAAGAGGTTGCACCCACAGTAGGGGGTGGGAGGGGTAGAGGACGCCCAATGGGTTTCCTTTCTCTCAGTTTCCTTTGGGCCAGGGCACCTACTCACCATTGACTGACCAAAGGTTCCAGCACAAAGATGGGAGATCTTCTGGAAAGCAAAATGGCCTGTGAGGATAGAGTGCTTAGGGCTTGGCCTCACCAGCACCGCAAATCACAGGAGAAGTATCAGTCTCTAGATGGGGACTGATCTGTCACAACTTCACTTTGAAACTCCTCAACATACTATGTTATGAACTGTAATTTTCTTTTTTTAAACAGCTTTATTGACATACAATAAACTTAGTTTTGACATCTGTACAGACCCATGAAACCCTTACCACAATTAAGATAGTAAACATATCCATCACCCCAGAAAGTTTCCTGATATCTCTTGGCGATCCCTCTCTTCTGCCCCACCACTGCTTCATCCCCAGGAAACCACTGATCTGCTTTCTGTCACTATAAATTAGTTTGTGTTTTCTGAAATCTTATATAAATGGACTCATGCAACATATACTCTCCCTTCTCTGGCTTCCTACACTCAGAATCGTCATTTTGAGGTTCAACGATGTTGTTGCACATATTAATAATAGTTCATCCTTTTCTTACTGCCGGAGAGTATTCCATTATGTAGATACACCACAGTTGGTTTATCCGTTGACCTGTTGATGAACATTTGGGCTGTCTCTAGTTTTCAACTATTACAAATAAGGCTGCTTCGAACATTCATGCTCAAGCATTTATATGGACATAAGCTTTCACTGCTCTGGGACTGAGATGTCAGGTCATACGGTAAATAAACATGCAACTGTTTAAGAAACTTCTAAACACTTTCCAAAATGGTTGTACCATTTTATGTTCCCACCAGCGGTGTATGTGAGTTCCAGATCTTCCACACCCTCACCAACATTTGGAACGATCAGCCTTTTGATTGTAAACATTCTAATAGGTGTGTAATACATTTCATCATGGTTATAATTTGTATTTCTCTAATGACTAATGATGTTGAATATTTTTATGTGTTTATATGCCACGTGTCTATATTCGTGGGTGAAGTGTCTGCTCAAATCTTCCTCCCATTTCTTTTTTTGGTTGGGCTGTATGGCTTTCTTTCTTTTTAATGTTTTTTTTTTTTAATTTATTTTTGAGAGAGAAAGAGAGGGAGCGTGCACAGGAGCGAGCAGGGTAGGGCTAGAGAGGCAGAGAGAGACACACACACAGGATCTGAAGCGGGCTCTGCACTGACAGCACAAAGCCCGACATGGGGCTCGAACCCATGATCTGTGAGATCGTGACCTGAGCTGAAGTCAGACGCCCAACCAACTGAGCCACCCAGGCACCCCTGTTGGGCTGTATTACTTTCTAATTATTGAGAGTTCTTTATATATTTTGGATGCAAGTCCTTTATCAAATATGTGATTTGTAAATATTTTCTTTAAAAAAAATGATTTTAAGTAATCTCTACACCCCTCGTGGGGCTCAAACTCACAACCCTGAGATCAAGAGTCACATGGACTGAGCCAACCAGGTGCCCCATAAATATTTTCTTCACTATCATGTCTTGACTTATTCTCTTAAATTGTCTTTTGGGGAGCAGAAGCAGCTGACTTTTATGAAGTCCAATATATCATTTTTTTTTTCCTCTATGGACCATGTCTTCTGTGTCGCATCTAAGAAATCTTTACCTAAGATCACAAAGATTTTCTCCTGGCTTCTCCCCAGAGTTTTATAGTTTTCAGATTTACATGTAGGTCTACAATCCATTCTGCATATATGATGCTCCAGGCGCTGGGCTTTCTGTGTGCCGTCTCATGCTAGTAAAGTGGTTATATACCATCTTCCTCCCCATTTTCAGATGAGGACACTGAGGCTCAGGGAGGTGATGTGGCAGGGTTTATCCAACTTCATCGTTCTCCAGATCTACGTGCTTAAGCACTAAAACTATACCTGCTTTCACTTCATTCATATCGTTAGCCCTGAAAACAACTTAGTGATTGGTCGGTCATTTCCTACCCTGAATCCCACAAGTTACTCCCACTCAAAGATTTAGTCAATGACAGCCCATTCGGGGAAATCGTCTAGGAACCAGGACTCCTGAGCTCTAATCCTGACTCAGGTTGGTTTTATTACTCCGGAAAAAGATGGAAATTATTTGTAAAACGATATCCAAACGTCCTTCGACCTCCACATTCCGTGATTTTCCAGCATTTTTCCAGGAACAGGTGCAGTCAGTGTTGCAGTGGATACTTTTAGCCACAAGGAGGCGCGAGGAGCACAAGAAGCAGTAGGTGAAAAGCTCGAGGATGAAAGGAACTGGGATGTAGGGAGGGGAGAAAAGGAAAAAGGAGGATCTGGAGATTTAAGGGGAGCACTCAGGCTAACTGTGGCCCCACGCCGGGCTGTTTCCAGGCGCTCGACTATGCCTCAGTCTTGTTATTTCCCAGCAGGTCCTGTGACCCTCACCTGTTGTTACTTTCACCCCCCAGCCTCACCTGGGAAGTTCAGGAGCTGCCTTAGCTGTTAATGGCACCCCTTGCCCAGTTGGAAGGACCAGCACCTGGGTATTGGAAAAGGGGGATTAGGCAAGCTTGAGCCCTAGGCTCTGCCATTTACCAGCAGGGCAAGTCCCAGCCCCTTCCTGAGCCTGTTTCTCATCTGTAAAATGGGAAACCAGAAGTAGATGATCCCCCAGATTATCTTCCAGCTGGGATTCTATTCGAGCTACTTAGAAATTCGAGAAAGAAACATTCTCCTCCCCAGGACAAACCATTTCCCCATTCTGAGCCTGTGTTTTCTTAGCCAGAAAGGCAGGTAATATCCCCTGCCTTCCGCAGGGGACTGCTGTCAGCCCACATAAGCAGACGTGTGGGAAACTGCTACGGACAGGTTAGGAATCATTCTCCTTTTAATTACTGTTTGTGTTCTTGGCTTGCCGAATGCAGTCAAGGAGTTCATAAATTTGAACAATTCTAGTTTTTTTAACTAGTTGAATCTGTTTGTCATCATTTGCTAGGTTACTGTTGTAGTTTCTTTTTTTAATATTGATTTTGAGGGAGAGAGAATGTGCGCGCAAGTGAGGGAGGGGCAGAGAGAGAAGGAGAGAGGGAGAATCCCAAGCAGGCTCCTCGCTGACAGCGCAAAGCCCCACGTGGGGCTCAATCTCAGGAACCACGGGATCGTGACCTGAGTGGAAATCAAGAGTCGGACGCTCAACCAACTGAGCCACCCAAGTGCCCAAGCAGTTTCTGGGGGGAAGATTTGCTGTGGTCACAAGATAAACAGTTTACATTAAAAGTTTAATAAGAAAATCAAATTTGGCCAAATGGCAAATGAGTAACACACAGATACAGATGATACAGAGGCCCAGAGGAGGAAAACATTGCCGTAGGGTTTCTACGGTTAGGCAATAAGAGTGACATTCACTGAATACCTACTATGCGCCAGGCACTCAGCTAAGCAGTGTGCACACAGAATCATCCACCCTCGATTCAAAGGGGGACTTTAGGGGCCGCCTACCATACCTGCAGTTATGTATGTACATGTATATGGGGCCCCTGGGTGGCTCAGTCGGTTAAGCATCCGACTTCAGCTCAGGTCATAATCTCATGGTTTGTGAGTTCGAGCCCCGTGTTGGGCTCTGTGCTGACAGCTCAGAGCCCGGAGCCTGCTTCGGATTCTGTGTCTCCCTCTCTCTGCCCCTCCCCTGCTCATGCTCTGTCTCTCTTTTTCTCAAAAACTGAATAAACGTTTAAATTTTTTTTTTGTATACATACATGTATAATGACTCATTTAAGGTCCGTCTCTCCTGCTAAATTTTAAGCTGAATGAGCCCAGAAGCTGTAGCTGTCTTGTTACCTGCTGCATTCTCAGCATCTAGCCCAGGAACTGGTATTTAGTAGGTGCTCAATAAATACTTGTTGAATAAATAAATGAATGAGCAAAACCATTCCAAGCTCACTCCCAGTAGAAAAAGTCCTTCTATACTGACTCAGAGAGGGTCATCCAGCCTTTACTTGAATAATTCCTTTGGTGGAGAACTCACTACCTCACGGGAGTCTATTGGCAGCCATCTGTGTCTCTGGGACTTCCCCTTCTTGGCCCTGGTTCTGCCATCCCGAAGCTCTGACCATCCTGAGGAAAAGGCTGAACATTGAGCTTCTCTGCACACCTCGGAAACTTCCTTGGAGTTCTGCCACCCCTGAGCACACCTAACTCTAATGGAGGGAAGCAGAGAAACATTACGGTGGCTGAAAAGAGTGCAAGATGGGAGGAAGTTGCCTGTGTGTGAAGCAGATGGGACAGACCCTGAAGAGGAAACAGATCATAAACACCGGAGAGGAAGAGAGAAATGTAGGACCCTCTGTGGAACCACGTGTTGCAAGAGGCGGACCTTGGCTTCGGCCCCAGCCAATCACGGCGGCCCTGGTCCCCTCGCCAGGGATTAGCTTAGGAATGAGCACATGACCCAGTTCTAGCCAATGAGCTGGGAGAGAAGGTCTGTTGAGGGGCCTCAGGAAGTTGCTCTTAAGAAGCACAAGCTGAAAGAGCTGGTCCCTTTTCTGCCTCTGACGGGCGGATGTGGGTGTGATGCACCTGTTGAAGCCCTCTTGCTGCCAGAAAGACCAATACGTGGAGCAGGGAAAAATCCAAGAAAATCAGAGAGAAGCAGAGCCGGAACTTTGGTCAAACTGTGCCTGAAGGTGTTCCATCCCTGAATCTCTTGTCAATGGGATAATAAAGCTTATTGTGTAATCCCAGTGAATTGGCCATTGGTAAGTACTACCACCAAGAGCATCCTAACAGATACACAGATTTAAAAAAAAAAAAAAAAACTATAGGAATGAGGGCTTTTTCAGGGACAAGTGCGGAAGCTCAACTCTAACATGTTTTCACAAAAAATAGAATGCATTGGGTCAAATAACTGAAATGTTCAGGGTTGGTTGGATCCAGGACTCAAGTCATGTCATCAGGACTCACCTTTCTCTCTTTCCTCTGTTCCATTCTTTTTGTTTTTAATTTTTTTAAACATTTATTCATTTTTGGAAGACAGAGAGAGACAGAGTGCAAACAGGGGAGGGCTAGAGAGAGAGGGAGACACAGAATCCGAAGCAGGTTCCAGGCTCTGAGCTGTCAGCACAGAGCCCGATGGGGGGCTCGAACTCACGGACCGCGAGATCATGACCTGAGCTGAAGCCGGCCGCTTAACCGACTGAGCCACCCAGGCGCCCCTCTTCTGTTCCATTCTTAGACAGTCATTCCCCAGGTCGTAAAATGGTCACTCACTGCCCCAGACCCACATCCTCACAGCTTTGCAGTCCCAGTGGAAAAGGACTTCTCTTTCCTAGTGGTTTCAACAAAGGTCCTGGGATTCAAGTCCCGTGGACTTCCCTGGGTCACACATCCATCCCTGAGCTAATCACTGAGGTCAGGGAAGAAGGAATGCCATAGCCACTCTTAGATGTGTTGTGGCGTGCGGACTGGCCAGAGATCAGAGTGCTGTTCAGTTCCATCCAAGAAATATCTGCTGAGTGCCTTCTATGCAACAAACACTGTACTAGGCACTGTTACCCAAAGAAGGGGAGACGAATTAGTGTCCACTCTCCCAGCCATAAGACAAGTCAGAGCGACAAGAGCTCTGAGAAATTTACAAATGATAGCTGACCAAGTTATAACCAATACAACCGCATTCTTGGCATAATAGCTTGTGTTACAGCCCAGCCAGTCCTTGGCGGTTGTGGAATGGGCTATAGTTTGCTTTCTTAGCCTAGAAGCCAGCTGGCTTTCATCCAGTCGTCTATGTTCTTCAGGATGTGCTCATTAATATGTAGACGTATTTGGCCAATGTGATCAACTAATATAACGTTTTTAACCTGCAATTACAACATACAAGTAGAGTTTAGATGGGGCAAAAATTCACTCAGTTACAAGTCAGTGAAACTCAGCTGAGGGCCAAGACAGAGGTGCAGCCAGTGAGCACTCTAGGATACAAATTTAAGGAGGCACTCATTCTCAGCTTCATACAAGCAAGCTCGCCTTGCTCTGGTCCCAGCTCTGGCTCAACTCAAACTAGCTTGAGCCAAAAAGGAAAAATTATTTACAAAACAATGTTCTAACTAGGAAAGGTACAGTGGTGAAGGCCGCCTATAGGACACATGGATCTAGGACTCAAATGCACCCGTATTTATTCATTCTCTTCTCTTCTCCCCTTCCCCTCTTCCACCTCCTCCTTCCCCCTCTCCTCTGCCTTTCTCTGCCTTTTTGCTTCATCTGTCCTACTACCATTAGTCCTTCTCCTTATAATTACATCATAGTCGCAAGCAGCACCAAGTTAAGCCCCTTATCTTGCAAGCAAAATGGGAGGGGGCACTGGGAGAGTTTCCCAATAGTTTCGCTCAGGAAAAATCTCAGGGAAGACCTCACATTGGTTACCTTGGGTCACATGTCCATGCCTGGACCAAACACTGTGGCCAAGGGGTAGGATAATATGATTGCCTAATCTAAGACATGTATTCATTCCTATGGTCCAGGGGCTGCAGGTTGAGACCAGAAAAGGATCAGATGAGCCCAAAAACTCCTAGCATTTAAAGTCTGAAACATTCTAGCTCTTGTTTGTTTGTTTTTTCCATTGAAACAATTATTTTTAAATAACAGTTTGATAATCCAAGGTTTCTCAAAAAATGCAACAATTGAGTTACAGAAGAAGAGATTCCACGGCGGGGGGGGGGGGGGAGGCGGGGAGGAAGAGGTGGTGGGGGAAAAGGCTAGAAAAAATAAATCAGCAGATCAGTGAGGTCCTTTAATTAATTACTTTAATACATTTGTATCAAAGCCTACTGCTTGGTGGAGTCTGGACTCTATAATCAGTCAATAGCAAGGATTTTTGACAGAGCAGAGGCATGTCAGAGTGAGAGAAACCACTCTGAAAAGCCACCAAACTGTGTGGCCAACACCTTTCAGGCCGGGACAAGAGGTTACAAGGCCCATGTGCTGGGGAGGACCGCAGAAGCCAGTGGCCAGCACTCACTGGCCACATCTTCTGTGCCCACCTACTATGGCATCTTGTGGGACACATGGTCCCCAGGAACTCAGAGGACTTCCTGAGAGTCATGCCTGACACACCTTCACCCCATATGACTCCCTGCTCTTTCCCAGGCAGACCTACTCAATGCCCACCTTTCAGTCCTGTGGCCATGGGTCAGTCACTTGAGACCTGACCCTTTACCTCTACTCATTTCTCCCTCTACTCAATGTTTACCATGTACAAATAGCTCCCAGGTACACATATATTGAGAAAACTTTGTGTTGAAATACAGCTAGTATTTACAGAGTGCTTAATCTATGCCAAATCCTTTGTATTCATTATCTAATCAAATCTGTGTGACAACGTGTGGCAGAGACAGCTAACTGCACCCCAATATTCATCCCATCCTTTCTTTCCTTGTCATAAAAGCCCTCAGTTTTAGCTGGGCATATAAAAACTACATTTCCCAGCCCTCCTTGCAGCAGTATAACCATCTAAGCAACTAAGTTCTGGACAAAGGAGAGGAAAGGGAAGTGTCACATCAAACTTCTAGGGAATGTTCTCAGCAACACAGCATCAATTTAATCAACAGTAGGGAGGGGTGCCTGGGTGGCTCAGTCGGTTGAGCGTCCGACTTCAGCTCAGGTCAAGATCTCACAGCTTGTGAGTTCAAGCCCCACATCAGGCTCTGTGCTGTGCTGATAGCTCAGAGCCTGGAGCCTGCTTCTGATTCTGTCCCCCTATCTCTCTGCTCCTCCCCTGTTCACTCTCTGTCTCAAAAAATTAATAAACATTAAAAAGAGTAGGGAAAGAAACACTTCATTAAATATATACATTGATCACAAGACATGGCCTGATTCTAGAAAGAGGCACATCCTCCTGTACTCCCTCCTTTATTCCTGCTGGCTGGAATATAGTCAAGATAGCCGGAGCTCCAGCAGCCATACTGGATCATGAGGGAGAAGCTAGGTGTTGAGGACAGCACAGCAATAACCTAAGTGGGACCTAGGTCCCCCAGTGGCTATAAAGCCACCCTGGACTTCTTATACGCATCACAGAGAAGGGAACTTTTCTCTTTTTTAAGACACTTTTGCTTTGGCTTTTTTGTTACTCCCAACTGAACCGAATCGCAACTGCTAATCCTAACTCCCTGGCATTAGCTGTCCCTACCCACTTCCCTGCTTTATTTTTCTTCAGGGAAAGTAGAATTGCCACCACCTACTAAATTATATTTTAATAATGCGTATGTTTATCATTGGTCTGTCCCAGCAAAATGTAAGCTCACAAGGGGCAGAGATTTTATGTTTTGTCCACTTCTGCACCCCCAGCTCTTCAGCAGTGCCTGACATATAGTGGATGCTCAATGAAAATGTGTTGCCTGGGCAAACAGAAGGATAAAGTTATGTCATAGAACGATCTTACGGATGAGGGTGCAGAGGCTTCGAGAGGGTCACCCAGATGGGTAGCGATGGAGCCCGGACGTGACGTGAACTTACACAGTCTGACTCCAGAACCCATGCTCTCAAACACTAACTAAGCTGCCACCCAACTCAGGGAAGCCCCTCAAAATCCTTCTAACCGGAACCATACCTTACTTCTAACGGGAAAGGCTACATTTCTTCAGGGAGGAAATATGAGCAGGAATCTGAGGCCAGAAAGATTCTCTGAGGTCTCAGGCTTGGTTACTAATGAATATTGGAAACAATAAAAAAGGGGGGGGGGTGAAAATCTTGTGCTTCCTTGATTCTAAGACACTACTGGTTATAAGACATACTATCGATTTTATTGGGACGAGGGAAAGAAACACTTCATTAAATAGATACATCGATCATAAGACATCTTGATGTCAGAAACATTATAATGGAGTGGCCAAAATGCCTTTGAGAAAGCTGTTAGAGGTATTTCCTTAAGTGTTCCTCGAATGAATATGGTTTGGCCAATTTTTTCCATAAAAGAAGCTAACACAAGGCTGGGTTCTTTGCTTTCCACCCCCCACCTACATCTACGCCAGAGTTAAGCCCTCCCTTCCTCCCGGTGCCTTGTGCACGCCTCTTTCTTTCAAGCTGCTGTGTAATTTATGTGTTTACTTATCTCCTCTGTAAGATTCTGGGCTGGAAAATGAAGATCACTGAACCGTGTCCTGTTTGCCCCTGCAGCCCCAGCACAGTCTGGCACATAGTAGGGTCTTAGGGAATGTTTACTGAGGAAATGCATGAATGAATCAAGGAGCAAATGAATAGAACAATGGGTGAATGGTTATGCCTACACCTGTCAGATCCTCAGCCCATAGGGGTGGGAGTGGTTCCCATGTATGTCCCTGGTAGAACCCAAGCAAAGCTCCAGGGATTTGAACAGCATCAAAGAAGGGGGGGACAGAAGCCAGAGCTCCTTCCAAGGATGAGGGGAAGACATTGGTTATATGACCTTGTAGAAAAGAGCTGCTTTTACACTGGGGGAGGGCTCCAGCCTCTAACCCAAAAACCTCAGTGTCTCATCAATTCTGGAAGGAAATCTGGTGCTGCTGAGCTCACCTTCCCCCTCCTCAACTCACAGGCAGGAAGAAGGCAGGACACATTTTCTCCCTGAAATATGCAGAACGGTGGTTGCCATGAGCACTGAGATCAGCATGTTGCTTGACATCCGTTTTTTTAGAAGTTCAGTTGCCATGGTAACAAAATACCATGTGCAAGACTGAAGATGAATCTCTCTAGCTTGAATCTGAGGGAGACAGAGGCTCTTTCTAGACATCTCCTGGTGTGGCAGGGTGGGACCGAGCCTTCCACCTCAGGACTCAAAACACATCAAAGAATTCAATCGAATTGCACTGAAGCAGCCTGCCAAGACACGGCTGATGGAAGGGGAATGCAGCTCCCATCATCATCCTGGCTGGGCTGGGGGGCTACCCAATACCCTCCTTGAAGCCACCCGAGGCACTGTGGACACTGCCTGCCACAGGTGGCATGTGCTTTCAAACAGCAGTCACTGCTGCTGGTGACACATATCCCAAGAACAGGCAAACATGGCCACAGGCAAAACAACAAGTGTTCATGCCACAGAAATATTTATTGAGCATCTACGATTAGCCATGGATAGTCCTAGGCACTGAGGATACAGACAAAAACCCTCCTCGAAGGGTCTAAATCCTGCCCTCAGGAAGACAGATGATAAATACAGAAGTAAAATATGGTTTATCAGAAGGTGGGGTAGGTTGAAGAAGGCGCCTCGCCCCAAAGATGTTCTACATCCCTGTGAATTTGTGAATGTTTTGCCCTGTGTGGCAAAAGGGATTTTGCAGATATGATTAATTCAGGAATCTTGAGGTGAAGGTGTTATCCTGGATTATCCACGTGGGCCCAAGGTAAACAAGATGCTGTGCTGCTGGCTTTGAAGATGGAGGAAGGGGTCACAAGCCTAGGATTTAGGCACCCTCTAGAAGGTGGAAAAGAGAAGGAAACAGATTATCCCTTAGAGCCTCCAAAAGGAATGCAGCCCCATGGCCGTCTGACCTCCACAGTTATAAGATAATAAATTTGTGTTGTTTTAAACCCCTGTTTGTAGCCACTTGCTACAATGACAATAGAAAATTGATACAGATGGAAACACATGTCAATGGAGAAAAATACAGCAGAGAATAAGGGCAGAGAGTGCCGGTACAAGGGAGGAGGTCGAAGTTCCAAATGAGGTGGTCCGCAAGCCACTCTGAGAAGGTGGCATGTGAGCAAAGGCATGGAGGAAAGCATGAGGGGAATGGGTGTCTGAAGAAGATTCCTGGCCAGGGGAATGGCCAGGGGGAAGACCTCTAGGTGGGAGTGTGCCTGGCCCGCTGGAGGATCAGCAGGGAGGCAAGTGTGGGAATAATCGAGAAGTGAATAATAGGAAGTAAGGTCAGCCAGGCTGAGGGGGCAGCTCATGGGCTTAGTAGAACACGGGAAGTCTATAGACTAGATGTTTGTGTCCCTACCCACCAAAGTCGTGTTCAAACTCAATCCCCAGTGTGATGTTGTTAGGAGGTGGGGGCCTTCGGGAGATGATTAGGTCATAAAACCAGAGCCCTCATGAATGGAATTAGTGCCCTCATGAAAGAGACCCCAGGGAGCTCCCTTTCCTCTTCCACCACTGAAGACACAATGAGAATGTGGTCCTCTGTGAACCAGGAAGCAGGGCCTCACTAGACACTAAATCTTCCCGAGCCTTGATCTTGAACTTCGCAGCCTCTGGAACTGTGAGAAATAAATTTCTGTGGTTTCTAAGCCACCCAGTCCATGGCATTTTGTTATAGCAACCCAAAGAAAGAGAGACAGGAACTCCCAAAGGGCTTTGAGTAGGGGTGGGACATGACTGGATTTACCTTCTAAAGGGGTTCCTGTGTTGAGAATAGCTGGTCAGGACCCTGGACAGAGGTAAGAGGGTAGTGAGGAACGGGGTGTTGGGGGGACAACACAGGGCCACATTGGGGGCCATGGGCGTGGTGGGAAGGGAGGAGGGGGTCAGACCCCAGATGTTCTTGGAGGGAGAGCTGACGTAAGGCAGATGGACTGGTTGAAGGTGGGAAGAAAAGAGAGGGGTCGAGATTGATGCTAAATTCTTGGCCAGAGCAACTGGCAGGCTGGCCATCACGGGTTTGGGCCATTTTCATTTTGAGAAATCTATCTGACCTGCAAACGCAAGATAGGAAAAGAGTTTGGAGTTCAGAGAGAGGTCCAGGCTACAGGCAGAATTTGGAGGTCGCTGGCTTATAAAATGGTATTTCGGGCTAAGAGCCCAGATGAGATCACCCAGGGAATTCAGGCACTCCACCACCACCACCCCCCGCCGGAGATCAAGGAGATGGGGAGGACTCAGCAAAGCAACTCGAGAGAGTGGCCGTCGAGAGACCAGGACACCAAGGAGGGCGTAGAGACATGTGTTCCGGAGGAAGCAGTGGCCAGATGTATCAAATGCAGCCGGGAGTTCAGTAAGGTGAACACTGAAAATGGACACTGATTTAGCAGCTTGGCATTCGGCGGTGACCTTGAGAAGCGTGGTGGAAGCCAAGGCCGGATAAGAGCGGATCCAGGAGAGTGGGAGGGAAGGAAGTGGACCCAAGAAACAAGTTTTCAAGTTTTGCTGCACAGAACAGCGGGGAAGATGGAGAGACAATGTCTGATCAAGAGAGGGCTTTATTTTAGTTTTGTTTTGCAGCAGATGAAAAATGACAGCATGCTTGCATGCCGATGGAAAAATACCCAAAAGAGAGGAGAGAGGGAAATGGAGCACCGGGAAGAAAGTGCAGGGGCTTTCCGAGAGTAAAGACCCTGAGGAAGTGAGTGGGGTGGGCTCACTCCCTCCAGCAGGGGGGCTGAATTTAGGCAGCGCCACCACAGCAGCGAGAGAGGGAAGCCAGCATGCGAGCACAGAGCAGGTGGGTGGGTGGCTGTGCTGCTGAGTCTGAGGAAGTTCTCTTCTGACTGCCCCAATTTTCTTTGGGAAGTAGGAAGCAAGCAGCCTCAGCGGAGAGTGAGGACAAGGAAGGAGGCGTGGGGGTCTAGAGAGAGGAGGAGGCGTGAAGTCATCACGGAGAGAGGGAGAGTGAATGGACGAGGGACATATAGTAGATCCGGCTGGCAGTCTGAGGTTTGCTCGAGAGGAGTGGTCATGAATGGAGAGTGAGCTCCGATTTCTGTGTTTGTCCGGCCACACTGAGCGGCACGGGTGCAGACACGGAGGAGGTGGCCAGTCGGATGAAGTGAGATTTGGGATTCTGCTCAGGTTAGTAACATCACCTGGGGGAAGGGCAAAGCACTTGAGGGGCTGGTGGGAGGTAGAATAAGGCCCCCCCCCAAAGATATCCACATCCTAATCCTTGGAACCTCTGAATATGTTAGATTACCTGGCAAAAAGATGGGGCGCCTGGGTGGCTCAGTCGGTTAAGCGTCCGACTTCGGCTCAGGTCACGATCTCGCGGTCCGTGAGTTCGAGCCCCGCGTCAGGCTCTGGGCTGATGGCTTAGAGCCTGGAGCCTGTTTCTGATTCTGTGTCTCCCTCTCTCTCTGCCTCTCCCCCGTTCATGCTCTGTCTCTCTCTGTCTCAAAAATAAACATTAAAAAAAATTAAAAAAAAAAAAGATTACCTGGCAAAAAGAAACCCATATTGAGGTGACAGATAGAATTAAGATTGGCAATCAGCTGACCATGAAGTGGAGACATTATCCTGTACAGTCCACACCGGCCAAATGTGATCCCAGGGGGTCCTTATAAGTGGAAGAGGAAGACGGAAAAGAAAGAACTAAAAAAATGGCCGTATAAAGACTCAGCCCAGCATTGCTGACTTGAAGATGGCAGAAGGGACAATGAGCCCAAGAATATGGGCTAGAAGCCCCTAGAAGCTAGAAAAGGCAAGGAAACAGAGTCCTCCCTAGGGCCTACCAACAGCTTGGTGTTAGCCCCATGAGACCCACTTCAGATTTCATACCTCTAGAACTGTAAGAGAATAAGTTTGTGTTGTACACAAATACCATTATGTCTGTGGTAATTTGTAATAGCAGCAGTAGGAGACTGGTACAGGCGTGTGTGAGGAAGTCACGGCATTTGAGCGGAGTGAGGAGGGAAATGAGCTATGAGCAGGATAAAAAGGTAGTAAGATCGATGAATTAGAGGGCCAGGTGGAGTCAAAGAATTGTTGGAGATGAGGCACTAGAAGATAAATTCGAATACGATGGCATGCTCTGAATTGACACGAGAATGGAGTTGCGGCTTTTGATAATGGCAAGGTCAAGGGTATGACCATGGGAATGAGTGCTGAGACGGGGCGGAAGACAGGATCCTCAGAGGAGGTGGTAGGGAGCCAGAATAGTGAGGAATCACTTTTGTGGATATCGAAATCACCAAAAAGTAAGCAGGAGTGGTAGAGCAGAGAACTAAAGCCAGGAGTTAAAGTCTTTAGGGAAGAAGGCCCCTGGGCTAATGAATGACCACAGCATGTGGGTGGCATGGTCCAGTGACATGGGAGACTTTAGCGGCAGGGGGAAGGGATTTTGACTTGTGAGCAGCAAAGGCGTGTGCCCCACTGAAGGTCCAGTGGCTTGAGAGGTGAGGGACAGGACCCACCCACCCATTGCAAGGGCTACAGGAAAACATTGTATGGGAATGCCACAGCTTAACCTCTGTTGACCTGTCATTTGTAACCAGCCTCTAAAATGCCTCCCAGTGGTCCAATTTCCCAGCACACACAACATGATGTGGGACTGGCCCTGTGTGACCAATAAAATCTGGCACAGAAACACTCTGTGACTTCTGAGACTAATCATAAAAGGCTTTGCACCTGCCATTTTGGCCTCTTGGCTCATTCTCTCTGGGGAAACATCAGCCCCCACGCCAGGAGGATACTCAAGCAGTCCCATGAAGAGAAACCGAGGCCTCGGCCAACTGCTAGTACCATCTTGCCAGGTACAAGGGTGAGCCATGTTGGAGCGGCCCTCCCAGCCCCATTCGACCCTTCAGATGACCGCAGCCCCAGCCACTATCTGACTGAGATCTCACAAGAGACCCTGGGAATGGGCTGGCTGAGCTGCTCTCAAATTTCTGACCCACAGACACCATGAGAGGGGACTAAATAATTGTTGTTGTTGTAAGCCACTGAGTTTGGGGGTGATTCATTACACAGATACTAATACACTAGTGCTCTCTTAATAGTCTCTCCTCTGGCAACGCCTCTAAGTTTCAAATGAAATGACTTCCTCAGGCAGGTTGCCCCAGACCCCCTCTCAGAGCACTCCATTCTTCTCACCACATAATTAAATAATGATTTGTGTAATCATTCATCTCATGTATATTCCTATGGCATATATCCCTCTCCCAAACAAGACCGTAAGCTCCAGAGAAGGACCGCACATGCCTTACCGTCCTCTGTACCCAGGACCGGCCACAGAACAAGTAAGTGTTCAGAAACCATCTGTTGAACGGCTGATTGAGTGAACGAAGATGGGCCATATTTGGTTAGATTAGGAGGTCAGGTGGACGGTGTCATGCTGAGATCAGAATCATCACAAAATGGAGCCCAATTCCCCTCCTCTGGCCTTGTCGTTGCTCGCCCCCGCACTGGCTCAGGGCCCAGTGGGCTGCAGGTGTCTCCTCTTGTCTGCATTCCTGAGATCCAGCTGTATCCAAATACTGGCCTTTGTTTAGACTGTTCTGTTTGTTATGCAAACATGACTTTGCTTTGAACTGGACTGCAATTTGATGGATGCACCAGGAGCTTATCTCGTGAACACAGGTGCACTGAAAATAACATTTCATCCATCACTTTGGTTCATCTGCTGTATTTATACCACTCGGTACTCAGGCACCTGATTGTAGACTAATGCTATGCCGAAGGCTCCTGTACGCTCAAAATCCTCCAGAATGAATAGAAATTTTTGTCTCATTCCTCTTTTTCTTTATTTCTTCCTCTATTTCTTATTTGTGGAATCACAAATCCACAGGCACAATTTTCCCAAAGGGTTAAGAGCATGCCAAACAGATTTTGGCCATTGTTCTGCCAGCGGTGTGGCCTTAGGGAAGCTGTGGGTCCTCCCTGAACCTCAGTTCCCTCATCTGTAAAATGGGAATTATAATAGTTCCTGCCTTGCAAAAGTAATTGCGAGGATCAATTACGATAAAGGAAAAGGTTTCACATAAGGCCTGGCACACAGCAAGCGTTCAGTAAATACTGGTTTATTATTATCAGAAATGAACAGAGACATGTGACTTTGAAATGAATACGGCTTCAAATCCAGCTTCAAACAAATTGGCAGGAATACTGTGGATGTTCATGAGCATTCTAGAACAAACACAGATTCTTCTTTTTAAAAAATGCACACACAAGTATATACCAATGTAGCACTAAAAAGCACGCACACACACACACACACACACCTATAACTGCAAAGCATCCACATGGTAAATCATAGCTCATTTCTATTCATCCCTTACGTAATCACTTACAACCACCTGGATATTAGGAAAATTGTACTTCAAGAGCTTTGAAAACCTTGCCAAAATCTCTCTAAATGAAACCGTTCCCAGCCTTCAAGAGAAACATTGCACTACCCACCTTTTTCGGGGAAGGAAGGCAAGTAGTCCAAGGTCACAAAATGAGTCACTGTCGGAAGTGAGATTTTTTTTTTTTTAAATAAAAGTGTATGTGCCATCCTTTAAGGATAACGTACTGACATACTGTCAGTTAGAGATTTGCTGCAAGCTGCTTCTCTCATAGTTAGGAGGATGACAACAGAGTCAGCTGTCAGGAACCCACCTTACTCAGCTGTCCGGCAAATGTCTTTTCAGAACCTACTATGGACCAGATGCTGTCCAGGGCACTGTGGAGTTAGCAGCCTCAAAGACAGATGCATTGCCTGCTCTCAGAGTGCTCAGTGACTTAGGGGTAGAGGGAGACAGGCATCCAATAAATGATGACATAAATAATGACATGACGACACTTCTGATAAATGCTTTAAGGGAGCCAGGAAAGGCAGAACCACAGGAAGTCAGGGGAGCTTAGGGGACTGTTTCCCTAGGAGTGGGGACATTTAAAAAAAAAATTTTTTTTTGAAATGTTTATTTTTGAGAGAGAGAGACAGAGCAGAAGTGGGGAAGGGACAGAGAGAGAAGGAGACACAGAATCTGAAGCAAGCTCCAGGCTCTGAGTTGTTAGCACAGAGCGCACACAGGGCTCGAACCTATCAACCGCAAGATCCCCACCTAAGCCAAAGGTGGATGCTTAACCAACTGAGCTACCCAGGCACCAACAGTGGGGACATTCAAGCATTGGCTCAGAAGATGAATAGGAAGGATGGGAATGAGCAGAAAACAACCTATAGAAAGCACATAATGGTGCTAGGGAGGTAGAGGGACTGGAAGGAGGCTCGCATAGCGTGCCCGAAGCAGAGAGAGGGTCTCCCAGGAAAGCTGGGGGAGGGGATGGAGTGCAATCACGAGCTTTGGGGGCCAGCGTGACAGATTAGGGATTGTATTAGTTATCTTTTGCTAAAAACAAATCCTCCCAAAGCTTAGTTGACTTAAGACACCAGTGAACATTTGTTAAATCCCAGTTTGTGTGGGGTGGGAATTTGGGACTGGGTTAGCTGCATGGTTCTGGCTGGGGGTTCTCACGAGGTCGCAGTCTAGATGTAAGCTAGGGCTAGGGTCATCTGACATCTGACTGGGGCTGCAGGGTCACTTCCAAAATGGCGCCCTCACACACATGGTGAATTGATGCTGGCTGTTGGCACGAGGCCTCAGTTCCTTGCCATATGCCAAGCACTTCATGCTTGAGTGTCCTCGTGATACAGCAGCTGGTGTCCACCAGAGATAGTGACCCGGTAGGAAGCATGGCAGGAGCCACGATACCCTTCATATCCTGGCCTCAGAAACCACATCATGTCCCTTCCCCAATGCCTGATTCATGACCTAGGTCAGCCCTACTCGTTGTTGGGGCGGGGACTACACACAGGCATGACTACTGGGAGGTGGGGATCAGTGGGAGCCTCGTGGTGGCTGGCGAGAGCAGGGATGTCTCACGCATTTCTTCAGTGTCCCCTGTGGTGTCTAGTTTTGAACTCAGCATGCGCTTAATAAAACAATTCCTGTGATGACAGAATATCTAAACCAGAAGGGACTATGGCAATGAGTCCAACTTCCTCATTTTGCAGAAAAACATTGCTGAATGAATACATAAATAAATATGGAATAATTAATAATCAACTGACCTAGATCGAGGCACTTTTATGTTCCTAGGAACAAACGATCATGAGAATATGACACGTGAATCTGGGACACAATAATGGTCCATCTGAAACTACTGAGGAGAGACTTCTGGTAGACCCGGAAAGTTGAGGGAAACTCCCCACTCCTTCCCCAAGCCTCAATAAAAGACAAAAAGAACAATAAAAGGACAAAAAGTGACATAAAAAGAACAACAAAAGAACAATAAAGACAATAAAAGAACAAAAAGTGGCATAAACTGACAAGGAAACACAGAGAAGTGATGACAGCAGCTGACATTCTTAACATTCTGGAAGACGGATGGCACATGAGCAAGGGGTCGCAAGCTCAGTAGGATGGGAAAACGGAAACCTCCCAAGAGTCATGCTGGAGAGCCTGGAACCTAGGTATTCCACGCACCAGACATCTCAGGTGATCAGGTGCGGGGGGGTAAGGAAAAACCGAGGGCCAGGTGAAAGCCTGCAGTGAGAGGCCCAGATCCAAGCCTTCTCCTGAGAAGTGCACACATTCCCACCCCACGCCCTCGGCCAGAAGACTAGAGCTTTCCTCTCGAGGGGGACTGCCTCCAGAATATCTGGGCTGAGCACCCCCGGGCACGGCTGAGGGTGAGGGAGCACCACGCTGAACACAGAAGCACGGGCAGCCTGCATGCTGATCAGGAGACAGGAGGCCCTGTCTCCACTCCTCCCCCAGAATCCTGGCAACCCTGCTTCTACCTCCCCTCCCCCATGGGCAGGCTGCTCTGGGAGTTCTCTCCGGGGACAGTGTCCAGCCCAAAAGAAGACCTACAGACCTCGATATAGTGAGGGTTGTTAAGAAAAACCAGAGCGGGACTGCTAAAGTGGTAAAAGCAGATTTTATTCAGAAACTATTGCAATAGGGGAAGAGAGACCTCAGTACAAAACTGGGCTCCTTTCCCGATACAGCAAGAACAAGTCAGGATTTATGGCCAAGAAGCAGGGGGAAATCAATCAGTGGGTGGAAAATTATTGAGAGGATACATCAGGGGTAAAGGCTTATTCTTGCTAAACCAACTCCACAAGATTCTTGCTGAAGGTGATCAGATATCACCTGGAGGATGGTGGGGGGTGAGGAATTGGATCAGATATTGAGGGTGGCAGATATGGAGGGTGGGGCCCTACTTTATCAATAACCTGACTTAACAAGATTCTTGCTAAAACTAAGCAATGTAGGACTGGCAAGGATGGGGCCATAGAGAAAAGGGTTCAGAAGAGTCTGACTCAATTTTTTTAATGTTTATTTATTTTTGAGAGGGGCGGGGCAGGTGGAGAGGCCAGAGAGAGAGAGAGAGAGAGAGAGAGAGAGAGAGAGAGAGGACCCGGACGTGCGGCTCGAACTCACCAACCATGAGATCATGACCTGAGCCAAAGTTGGACACTTAACCCACTGAGCCACCCTGGCACCCCCTGACTCAAGTTTTGTCAAGGAAAGTCTTTGTTGGGGTTTCCTTACAAAATGGCTGAGTATGTCATCAGATACTGAGACCCACATATGACAAAGACGTGTTCATCCCCCTCCACCCTCCAGACATGAGTTTTCAATCAGCATTTGTGCCTCTCAGATACAAGAAGCGAGGATTAGAGGAAAGCTGTCTAATGAGCTCAGAGATTCATACTGAGCTCATGAGAGTCAGAGATTCATCAGAGATTCTCTGAGGAGAGTCAGAGATTCATATTTCTTAAAATTAATTATTAAAAAATGGAAAACAGGAAAAAGGAATTCAGGGAGCAGAGCAATGCATGAAACTGAAGAAGGCTTTTCTTAAAACAACTATAATTACAATTCCAATGTTACTGTTTTCTCTATATATGATCAACACATAAAGCTGCATCACAATGTTGTAGTAATAACGCAAAGTTTATAAAACATAATTCTTACAGCTCTCATTCTAATCAGGATACCAAATGGAATAAAAATCTCAACAGTCTCCAGAAATAATGATAATAATAAATAAAAATTTAAAAATCAAAACAACTGTACTTGGAAAACCCTAAAGACTCCACACACAAAAAAAAATTTTAGAATACACAAATTCAGCAAAGTTACAAGATACAAAATCAACACACAAAAATCCGTTGTATTTCTATACACTAACAATGAACGATCTGAAAAGGAAATTTTTAAAAATTTCATTTCAAATAGCATCAAAAAAATAAAATAAAGTACTTAGGAATAAACTTCACCAAGAAGGTAAAAGATTCATACGCTAAAAACAATAAAGTGTTGCTGAAAGAAATTAAAGAAGACGCAAATAAATGGCAACGTGCATGGACTGGAAGACTTCATGTTGTTAAAATGCCCATCCTACCCAAAGCAATCTACAGATTCCATACGATCCCTAGTAAAATCCCAATGGCATTTTTTGCAGAAATAAAAATATCCATCGTAAAATTCACATGGAATCTCAAGGGATCCTGATTAACCACAACCATCTTGAAAAGGAAGAACAAAGTTGGAGGTCTTATACTTTCTGATTTCAAAACTTATTGCAAAACTATAGTAATCAAAAGAGTGCAATACTGCCAGAAAGACTGATATATAAATCAATGCTAAAGAATGGAAAACCCAGAAATAAATGTTTGAATACATGGTCAAATGATTTTTGACAAGAGGGCCAAGACCACACTCACTGAGGAAAGGACAGTCTTTTTAACAAATGGTATTGGAAAAATTGGATATCCATATGCAAAAAAAATGATGTTGGACCCTTACCTTAGACCATACGCCAAAACTAACTCAAAATGGATCAAAGACCTAAAACTAAGACCGAAAACTACAAAACTCTTAGAAGAAAACACCAGGGGAAAGCTTCATGACATTGAATTTGGCAGTGAGTTCTTGGATAGAACACCAACATTATAGGCAACAAGAGTAAAAATAGATAAACTGAACTACAGCAAAATTGAAAACTTCTGCGCATTAAAGGACACAATTAACAGAATAAAAAGGCAACCTAAGGAACAGGAAAAAAAATATTTTTGCAAGTCAAATATCTGATTTGACTCCTACAATTAAACAATTTTAAAATGGGCTAAGGACTTGAACGGACATTCCTCCAAAGAAGATACGCACATGGCCAACAGGCATATGAAAAAAATGACAATGTGATACATCTCACACCCATCAAGATGACTGCTATATATTTTTTAAATAATAATAATAACAGAAAATAACAAGTGGTGTTATTATAGTTCTTAATTATGAGATGGAGAAACCGAAACCCATCTCTGGTATAAAATGGTACGGCAGCTATGGAAGCCAGTATGGTAGTTCTTCAAAATATTAAAAAATAGAATTACCATATGCTCTAGCAATTCCACTTCCATTTATAGATCCAAAAGAGTTGAAAGCAGGGCCTCGAAGAGATATTTGTACACCCCTGTTCACAGCAGTAATTATTCACAGTAGCCAAAAGGTGGAAGGAACCCAAAGGTCCATCAACGACTGAGTGGAAAAACAGAATGTGGTATATCCATACAACGGAATATTATTCAGCCTGTAAAAGGAGGGAAATTCTGACACCCAGTACAACACAGATGAACGTTGAGGACCTTATCCAAAGTAAAATAGCCAGTCGCAAAAAGGCAAATACTGTACAATTCCACTTATAGGAGGCTAGCCAAATTCACAGAGACAGAAGGTAAAATAGCAGTTGCCAGGGGCTGGGACAGGGAGAAATGGGGAGTTGCTTCATGGATATAGTGCTTCTGTTTTACAAGATGAAAAATTACGGGAGGTTGGTGGCACAACAATGTGAATATATTGCAACAACAATGCTGGACCGGACACTGAAGAATGGTTAAGATGATACATTTTATGTTATCTGTATTTTACCACAATTAAAAAAATGTTTCAAGCAACTATAATTAACATTATTTGAGACAAGAACAAGAAGGAGATGCTATAAAAAGGAACAAAACCTTGCTCTTTTAGAAGTGAAAAGTTATGAGAAGAGATATATTAAAAAACCTAATGGAAAGGTTGGAAGATAAATTTGAGGTAATGTCCCAGAACATAGAACAAACATTTTTAAAAATGGAAAATTGGAAAGAACATTTTGAAAAATCAGAAGACCAGCCCAAGAGGTCCAACATCTGACTAAAATAGGTCTAGAAAGACAAAATGAAAACAGAAAACACAATGGAGGGTATTAGCACAAAGAAGTGTCCCTCGAATTGATTCCCAGAGTAAAACAGATTGATTTCCAGATTAAAAGATTCACCAAGTGCCCAGAGTAAATGCACATCATTACGAAACTTCAGGCCTCTGGAAGATCCTCAAAACTCCCAAGAGAAAAATCAGGTCACACGAACAGGATCAGGTATCAGAATGTCATGTCACATTTCAACAGCAATGTGGATCGTGTCTTCAAAATTTGGAGGGAAATTTATTTCCAGCCTAGAATTCTACACCCAGCCAACCTATCACTCAAAGCCACTGGAAAAGAGCTATGCCAAAACAAGGAAATAAACCAACATGGGGGGCGGGGGGATGGAAAGCCAAGGGATCCAGAAAACAGGATCCAACACGGCAAAGAGGCAAAGGAAACTCCCCAGGATGGTAGTAGAGAAAAGTCCCAAGACAAGAACTCTGCAGGTCCAAAGAGTCACCAGAACAGACTGGAGCCTGGGGAGGATGCTCCCAGGAGGGATGTCTCTAAGAAACACCTAGAACTGAAAGACCACCTGGTGTGTTCAACCAGGCTGGACCACTGGGAGATGAATTAGTAATAGGTACAGTACATAAGGAAGTTGTTGTTTTTTTTTTAATAAGGCACTTACATATTTCTGAAAAAGCCAAACAGTTGTCCAACAAGGTAAATGGAATCCTAACACACTTCAAGTCTCAGCTTTGAATATTTGCAAGATCATAATAATTAAATACTGAATGCTGATGGTACAATATGACAACAAAATGTTCTGGCTTAACAGAAGGAAGGGGGGAAGAGAAATGTGTGTGATGGGGTGCATCGAAGGGCATGAAATCATCTTCCACAGCAGATAGGCAACAAAGTTTTAAAAACTAGAAAACATGAAGTAGCTGTGTTATTTAAAAACAGAGGCAGGGGCGCTTGGGTGGCTCAGTCGGTTGAGCACCCGACTCTTGATTTCGGCTCAGGTCACGTTCCCAGGATCACAGGATCGAGCCCTGCATGGAGCTCCATGCTGAGCATGGAGCCTGCTTATGATCCTCCTTCTCCCTCTGGCCCTCCCTGCCTCGCACGTGTGCTCTCATTCTCTCAAAAAACAATAAATAAACAAACAAACAAATAAATACACGGCCGCATAGGACAGAAATGCAGGCTGGGCGTCCCACTTCGGCTCAGTTCATGATCTCACAACTCTATGAATTCTGCACTGATGGCTCAGAGCCTGGAGCCTGCTTCGGATTCTGTGTCTCCCTCTCTCTCTGCCCCTCCCCCACTCATGCTCTGCCTCTCTCTCTCTCTCTATCAAAAATAAATAAACATTAAAAAAAATTAATAAATTAAAAAAAAATAATAATAAAATGTGCAAAAGAGGGTCGCCTGAGCGGCTCAATGGGTTGAGCTCTGACTTGGGCTCAGGTCATGATCTCCCAGTTCCTGGGTTCCAGCCCCACATCAGGCCCTGCACTGAGCCTGCTTCGAATTCTCTGTCTCCCTCTCTCTCTGCCCCCCCCCAAATAAATAAACATTAAAAATAAAAACAAATGTGTAAGAGTGGTTGTCTTTAGAAGTAAGAATTGAGACTGGGGAAGGGTGGGGCAGGAGACTGATATCTCTTTCTTTATAAACCTACTATGAGGCAGCTCCTGGACTTTCCAAAATAATACAAGTATCACTATGGTAGAAATAAAAATGATTGAAAAAAGAAAAACAAAATCCAACTGCACACCAGTACCTAAAGCAGTGATGGCTGATGCAAAGTTGGGAGCTCTTTTTATCTTTTTTAAATTTTTATTTATTTATTTTGGGGAAGGGCAGAGAGAGAGAGAGGGAGACAGAGAATCCCTAGCAGGCTCCAACTGTCAGTGCAGAGCCCAATGTGGGGCTCGAACTCACAAACCTCAATATCCTGACCTGAGCTGAAACCAAGAGTGGGACGCTTAACCCACTGAGCCACCCAGGTGCCCGGGAGCTCTTAACCAAGGACTGGAGGGAGGGGAATCTGAATAGACAGGACAGTGGAGCTCTGAGTGCAGCTGACCCCTCTTAAGGAACAAATTTGGAGGAAGAAGCACAGAAGGTCTGAGACCAAGCCTGGGGGGGTGGGGGGGGGGTGGGGGGTGGGGGGTTGCGTAAGGAGGAGTCCTTGAAGTGAGGAGTGGTCTCCGGGGTGGGGAGGTGGGAATCCCTGCCAATGAGGCTAAGCGACTTGGGAACAAGGTAACAAAAGGGCTCACAGTATCAAATGCTGCTCTGAGGTCCAGGGGTCGTAACGTAAAAACCAACTATGGCACACGGGGATACCACACAGCCCCGCGGGATCCTCCAGAGAGGATTTCCCAAAGGTGGTGAGCAAGGACCAGCTGAGCAAGCCTAGGGAGGCAGTGGAGGCTCTCTGCCTGTAGCTCCTTGACCTCTTGTTCTCTGGGAGGCAGGAGGTTCAGTGAGGAGGTCAAAGGCTTGCAATCCTGGGGACATACTCATGCTAAAATATGGCTGTTTATCTGAAATTCAAGTTTAACTCTGTGACTCTTGCATCTGTATGTGTGAACTCCCAGCAACCTCAAGAGGCTTGGAGGTATCTGTTTTGCACACTGATACCTTGCCACTGGCCACCTCCACCAGCACCCTCCCGACCCCACGTGGACACAGGCCATCCTCGCGCAAGGTGGTGCGGTCCAGAGGGGGGGACCCAGGAGACCCAAGGCAGGAGACAGCAGGATTTTTCTATGAGCTACCCTTCAAGTCAAAACCACCCAAAGCCCTTTCTAAACAGGGAGTTGGTTGAGTTAATGTCTCCGTTGGCCCAAGAGACAAATCTGGCACCATGAAAAGCACTCACATGAAGCTGTCATTGTGATCCACAGTCTGTTCTCTTGTGGGGAAATGAGGCCGCCTCTACAGGGTGGGAACAGTGGGAGGCTTCTGTGTCCTTCTTGTGTGATTGTTTACCACAAGCACGTATTACTTTTATAATCCGCAAAAAGCAGTAAAGACATTTCCATATGGAAAATAAAATGAGGCCGTAGTAAACCAGATCATCTGTGAGGCCCCCTCCAAAGCTAAGATTCTGTAATTCTAAGTAATTTCCTGTTCTTTATTTGCATGTCATTTAGGAACATTCAGTGATGCAGTTTAGTTGTGGTGGGGGTTTTTTTAGGGGAGGAGGTCTTGGGGGGATTTTTTTTTTTTTTTTTTTTTTTTTTTTTTTTTTTTTTTAGCTTTCAATCGCCCCTCCTCCCTGCACAAAGGACTCTGAATCAATCCAGCCACCCACTATTGGTGCCTGCCAGCCCTGAATGCTGCTGGGCTGTGGGACATACAATCTTCCCACTGCCCCCACTCTCAGAGGTCACCTGGTTTGGCCTGGCAGGGCCCAAGCCTCTGGGCTCAATCCTGACCTGTGAGATTCCCCAGATGACCTATTCTGAGCCAAGGAAAGAGCCCGGCTGTTGGCTGTGTGACAGCCCAAGGCCATGAGTCTCCTAGGCCCCCATCAGAGCAGACCAAGGATTCTACAGAACTTGTGGCTTAACAATAATCCTGACGGGGGGAGATGTGTCCCCATACCCGAGGACAACTGTCTCTTTCCTACTACACTAGAACCCCCGCCTAATAAAAGCCCCCACTGATGGGTCGCGGGGAGGGTGGAAATGTCCCATCTACATGCAGCATATGTGGACTCATAGAAGGGTGAGGACTTGCTTATGGATCACCCAAACCTGTCATGGAGCCCTAGTCCTACCCCTTACCAGCCCTGTGACCTTGGGCAAGTCATATAACTGAGCCTGGGTTATTCCAAGGATTAAATGAGATAATGAATGCAAAACCCCAGGGCTTTGGGGAACCTGATTGGAGTTCACAAACCGGAGTTTTATCTATTTAATCCTCAGAGGGCGCAGAGGCAGCCCTTTGGCCAGAATGAGCTTTTCATCTGCAATTCCCACAGACCCAGAACTGCTCTGGAACGTTCCCCCACCCTCAAAAAGTACCCTCCCTGCTTCAGGCCAGGCGAGGGGCTCAGTGACTGCTCTCCCAGCTCAGGCGCAGCGGCCTGGCCCACGACCTTGGAAGAACCTAGGAGAAAGCTTCACCAAGCGACAGTACTTTTCCACTGCACTGCTCGGCCACCTCAGCAGGCTTTCTGCTGTGCAGACAGGAGGCAAAGTGCGCCAGGCCAGCCCCATCAGGAACCCACCCAAAATCACTCTCCGAGATGGGGGTAGGGACAAGCAGTGGCTGAGAAGCAGCTGGAATCCTAGAGAGAGGAGGGGGGTCCCGAAAGTGCCAAGGGGAGCGTGGAGACCACGGGTGAGGTCAGAGAAATTTGCATTCGCAAAGCCCTCCGGTACATTTCAAAAGATCCCTACTTCTTAACCGCCCCTCCACCCTCACCCCTCCAATAATAATGATTAAACCCGTTCCACCGCGCCTGTGCCGGGTCCCGGGCGAAGAGCAGCGCTAGCCGGCGCGGGGGAGGAGAGAGAGGAGGGCGAGGGGAGGGGACAAGAGATCTAGCGGTCCCGCCCGGTGATGTAGACAGCCCGGGGAGGTGGAGCCGCGACGCCTGAAGGAGTCCCCACCGCAATCGCGCTTTCGGTCTACCCCTCCGAGCGTCCAGCCGCCAGCCCCAGCTCCGGCGACCTCCCTGCCGCCGCAGTTTGGGCGGCGGGGACTGCGGGATCCTCCCTGCTCGGGCCTGGGTGGGGGGGGGCGCCTCCACCACGCCCAGCCCCCTCCCCTCCTGGCTTCCCGGACGGCTGGAGCTACTCCCGGGGGAAGCTGTTCCCGGACGCTCGGCCGCCGCCCGGGCATCTCGGCTGCCAGCCCGGCTGGGCACCGGGCATCTGCGAAGCCAGCCCTGCCTGGCACTGGGCATCTCCGGGCACCGACTGGCTCCGGCGCCGCCCAGCTGCTCGCGACCCCCGGGGCCGCGGGCTTCTCCGCGCTCCCTCCCCTCCCCCCGGCCGCCGGGCAGGACGCCCGTGAGCTCCCGGTGCCCCCAGCCCCTTTGGCCGCCGCCGCCGCGATGCTGCCCTGGAGACGCAACAAATTCGTGCTAGTGGAGGACGAGGCCAAGTGCAAGGCGAAGAGCCTGAGTCCGGGACTCGCCTACACGTCGCTGCTCTCCAGCTTCCTGCGCTCCTGCCCGGACCTGCTACCCGACTGGCCGCTGGAGCGCCTGGGCCGCGTGTTCCGCAGCCGGCGCCAGAAAGTGGAGCTCAACAAGGAGGACCCGACCTACACCGTGTGGTACCTGGGCAACGCCGTCACCCTGCACGCCAAGGGCGACGGCTGCACCGACGACGCCGTGGGCAAAATCTGGGCGCGCTGCGGGCCGGGCGGGGGCACCAAGATGAAGCTGACGCTGGGGCCGCACGGCATCCGCATGCAGCCGTGCGAGCGCAGCGCCGCGGGGGGCTCGGGGGGCTCCGGGGGCCGCCGGCCGGCGCACGCCTACCTGCTGCCGCGCATCACCTACTGCACCGCGGACGGGCGCCACCCGCGCGTCTTCGCCTGGGTCTACCGCCACCAGGCGCGCCACAAGGCCGTGGTGCTGCGCTGCCACGCCGTGCTGCTGGCGCGGGCGCACAAGGCGCGCGCCCTGGCCCGCCTGCTCCGCCAGACCGCGCTGGCGGCCTTCAGCGACTTCAAGCGGCTGCAGCGCCAGAGCGACGCGCGCCACGTGCGCCAGCAGCACCTCCGTGCAGGGGGCGCCGCCGCCTCGGTGCCCCGCGCCCCGCTGCGCCGGCTGCTCAACGCCAAGTGCGCCTACCGGCCGCCGCCCGGCGAGCGCGGCCGTGGGGCCCCGCGCCTCAGCAGCATCCAGGAAGAGGACGAGGAGGAGGAGGACGGAGACGCGGAGGAGCGCGAGCGGCCCGAGGTGCTCAGCCTGGCCCGGGAGCTGAGGACGTGCAGCCTGCGGGGCGCCCCGGCGCCGCCGCCGCCGGCGCAGCCCCGCCGCTGGAAGGCGGGCCCCAGGGAGCGGGCGGGCCAGGCGCGCTGAGAGCGCGGGGGGGCAGGACTTGCGGCCCCAGCCCCCGCCGGCCTGACTTCCAGCCTCCAACCCCGGCCCTGCCCGCTTCGGCTCCCCTCCGGTCCCCCGGCCCTTGCCTCCCTCGTGGTCTCTGTTGTCTGCCCCGCGCCTCATCCTGGCTCAGGGTGACGCCTGATACGCCCTTGATTACGGGGGGACTAAAGGGACAGGGAGAGCAGCGGTAATCGATTGTTCACCTCTCCCCACGTCCGGAGTTTCCGAGAGCGCCCTCCATCGTGGAATTGCCCATAAGCTTTACAACAGGTCTTTGCCCATAGACCACCCCCTCCCTCCCAAAACAACCTCTCAAAAGAAGAGGGAAGAAGTTTCCAGAAATCCAGGAGGGTGGCCTTGGATCTTGGCCGGGTGGAAGCCGTGGTCCTGCCCTTGGCCAGTCAAGCCTTCCTCCCTGGGATGGGACCAACTCTGGGGAGGCATTCTTGCAGGGGAAGAATAGTGGCCCCGAGAACTGAGGCCGGGCCCAAGGCGGGAACTGGGTCGGCGGCTTTCATACACACAAGATTTCTCAGGCCCTATGCCTGGCCTCTCTACCCCTTGGAGGATTTCTGGACTTCACTGCTCTGCATCCGGAGAAGACTGGGCTGGTCCTACCAACGCAAACAACAGGCTAGACCAGGTAACGGCCCCCTGCACCAGGCAGCTGCCCAAGACTGTGCCCGGGCACCTGGCACCCCCACAAGACTCCTCACCCACCCCATCTCTCTGCAGACAGATGTGTGTGGTTCCCCACTAGGTTCCCCCAACCGGGACCAAGATGGGGCCTCCAAAGGAGGTAAGGAGAACCTTTGGCAGGTGCTTGAGGACACTGACTACCCAGGAAGTGGACACAGGAGGGATGCCCCTCCAATTCGGGGCTCGTCACAGGGAAGGGTCCTGACAGCCTTGTGTTCTCATAGCAAGCTGAGGAAGGAGAGTGTGTTAACCCCACAGTGGGAGTGCGCCCCGCCCAGGTGTCTCTCAACAAGGCCACAGAAAGCCCAAAGATCTATGTGTCACCAACTGATCATTGTAAATAAAGTGGACCTGCTTTTTCATCCTTGTCACCACTCCTGTGTTGTGTTTGATGCCAGGCCCGCTGGGGACAAAAAGACTATCATCAGAACCCCAAGGGACAGGAGAAGGCCCCAGGGAGTGGCCCTCTTAAGCAGCTAGAGCCAACCCCGCAGGATTGGGGAGGAGGGGCTACTTCCAGGAAGCTGTTCCCTTAATGTCAGGGAAGGAGACACTAGCAGGTGTGAGGTCGTACCTGCCAAGCCTTGGAGGAGCGTCAGCTGTCTGTCTGGGCCGCCCAGGACGTGTCTGCCTGGGCACTCACATGGGAGTGTCCCTGAGACATTTGGCAGGGAGGGGGCACTGGGCTGGGGACTTGCCATCGGCCACACGTCTCTGACAAGATTCCTATGTATGTCAAAGCATGTGGTATATATATATATATATATATATATATATATATATATATATATATATACTGCATCTCCCCGGGGACGAAAGTGGGGCTAGGTCGTAAAGGAGAGGGGCGGGGAGCCCATTTTTCCTTCAGGGGAGCTCAAGACGTCTGTCCAGACGTCTATGACAGTGCGAGTCTTGAGCTTGGATATCTTCTTTATTCCTGTGCTGAGCCGGGCACTGATCCCAGACTTCTCCAGAGCCCAGACAAGTGGCCTCTGCAGCGGCCAGCAGTCAGGACGGTCCTGTTCCCAGGCCGGGTCGGGGGACTTTGAAGGGGAAGCTGGGGTTGACGCCACATGTTGGGGAAGAGGGTACCCTGCACGTTCATTGCCTCCCTCTCACGCACGGACAGGGGTTTTGTTGGGTGTTTCTCCCCATTTGCAGGAAGAGCAGAGGAAGCGGGAAGAATGTCAGACCTGGGAGACCAGGATGGGCTGCAGGTGAGGCAGCCGCTGGTGTCTGAGGCAACCTCACCCAGAAACAAGGTCACACGCGTGCCCTCTTTGGTCAGACTCAAGCGGCAGATGCTTACTCAGCGCTTGTGCTGGGACAGGCACTGAGCTGGGCACTGGGGGTCCAGGAGTCCCTCCCCTGTGGCTCTTTACGGTCTCGGGTGAGATGCACGTGATTAAAGGAACCGTTGCTGTATAATACTTCACGGGTATGTTCTCAGCCTGAGCTCCTACTCCACTTTTCTCTGGCGGCCTCCCCAAACACACACCCACACACCCTTCCTTCCCTCCTCCACAATATACCTGGGTTGAGGAGACCAGGGTGAGGGGACTCTGCCTCCTTACCAGCTGTGTGGCGTTGGGCGACTCACTCAGCCTCTCTGAGCCTCACCTTTATCAACAGTAAAATAGGGACACTATCCACCTCCCAGGCTAATTGTAAGAAGGAAATAGGACCCCATCTGAAAACGCGTTGGTAAACAATAAGACACGTGTGGAGAACAACCATTTTACCCGGAGAGCCCTTCTCTTCAGATTAAGTCTTCAGTGTGTTTAGCCCCACGCCGCCCCTGGCAGCAGGGATCATAAGCCGTCTTCCCGGCCTCGTCTCCACCTTCGATGTGTGTGGTGGAGGAAGGACCCAGGGCAACTTCTGTCCATCAGCGGATTGTGTCTGAGCCACAGCACAGCACCGGCTGCCCCCAGGCCACAGAGAGGGATCTCCCTGGGGCTGCTCCAGCTACCAGACCCCAGGCAGCCTCACCACCAAGAGAGGGAGACCACTCCCACCTCCATCCCGCACTGACCTTGGCTTTCTCCCTGGTCTCAGGCACAAGATGGAGAAGAACCTTGAACCACTAGTCAAGCTGTCTGGTGCCCCCGCATTACCTCTCCTGCTGGTTTCAGATCCCCCACCCGTGAAATGCAAATTGAGCGGGTTGGGCCAGTGGTGTTCAAACCGTGTTCCCCTGATTCCCCGGGGGTGCCCAGGGAGCTGCTGTGGGGAGTGATGGGGAGACAGAATGGGGAGCCCCCCCCCCCGCCCCACAACCTGCTTTAACTGAAGCAGCTTATCTGTTTTCTCTTTGGGGGTTTCTGGGATCCTATTTGAATAAGGGCGTCCTCCCGATTTGTCTTGCTTAAGTTTCCAGGCCTGACGCTGCAAGTGTCTAAGGCCCCTGGGGCTGGTGAGGCCTGAGGAGTAATTCTGGCGCGTGTCAGTGCGACAGTGGGGAGGCTTTCCAAGAACACACAGCCGAGGGCTGTGTGGGAAGTGTATCTCAGCTAGACCCCTCTTCACTTCCCCGCCCCCTTCAGTACCTGGACCGTGGTGGGGCAGAGAGTGGTGCTCAATACTAATTTGTTGAATGAGTGCATGAGTGAGTGAGCCAGATGGAAGGCCCATCACGGGATAGGGAACCAAGTGGGTGGAGAAGCATTCCTTCTGCCAAGCTTCTGCCTGGAGATGCTGAAGGAGAACTATATCCTCAGATGCCCTGTTCAGATGGATGGCTATTCTTGGGGGGGAAATCAGCAGTCTGAGATGGGACCAGTGGAGGAAACTGAAGCCTCCATCCATGGGGTGTGCTCCAAGCTCCAAAGCCTCAGGACTAGATCTGCTCTGTGGACTAGACCAGCACCCAGCACAGGACTGGCACTCACCATACCAGCTCCTGGTGGTGACCAACCACCCTCCAGGCATGCTGGCTGGGCAGCGGGAAGACCATCCCGATAGCTGCAGACTCGGATTTAACACACAGGCAGTTAAACCTGGCCTTGGGTGTCAGACACACCCGAATACCAGTCCCAGGGCTGCCTTTTGATGTCCGTAAAACTTTGGGCAGTTTTCTGAAAGCTTCTGGAGCCTTGGTTTCCCATCTGTAAAAATAGGGATAGATGAGTCTGGGTCTTCTACGGTTGTTAGAATGACGTAAGGCACTGCGTTGGGGTAATTTACTTAGCACAGGGTGCCTGATACACCCAGGAAGTGGTAGCTGATGCTATTCTGGTTATTATTAGCATTTTAGCTGACACTGCTAACCGACAGTGCTGGGCTGAGAGCAGGTGCCTGGTCTCTGAGACACTAAACATGTTGCTTATTCACACCCCAGGTTGGCTCTCCACCTAAAGTCCCGTCATTCAACTACAGCTTGTCTCATTTTTATCTCCAGTTATTCAACTAACATAAGCCTGATCACCTTCACACTACATTAATATCTTATGCTTTTTGTATATCCCTTTCTTTTTGCCTTAGCTCCCAGCACAATGCCAGGCACACAGCAAAGCACTATGAGGTGAGAGAAAGAAAGAAAGAAAGAAAGAAAGAAAGAAAGAAAGAAAGAAAGAAAGAAAGAAAGAAAGAAAGAAAGAAAGAAAGAAAGAAAGAAAGAAAGAAAAGAGAGAGAGAAAAAAAGAGAAAGAAAAAAGAGAGAAAGGAAGGAAGAGAAAGGAATAAAGGAAGGAAGGAAGAAAAGAAAAGAGAGAGAGAGAAAGAAAAAAGAGGAAGGAAGGAAGAAAAGAGAGAGAAAGAAAAGAGAGAAAGAAAAGAGAGGAAGGGAGGAAAAAAGAAAGAAGGAAAGAAAGAGAAAAGAGAGAGAAAGAAAGAAAAGACAGAAAGAAAAGAGAGAGGAAGGGAGGAAAAAAGAAAGAAGGAAAGAGAAAGAAAGAAAGAAAGAAAGAGGAAGAAAGAAAGAAAGAAAAGAAAGAAAAGTAAAGGAAGGAGGGGAAAAGAAGAAAGGAAGGAAGGAAGGAAGGGAGAGAGGGAGGGAGGGAGGGAGGGAGGGAGGGAGGGAGGAAGGAAGAGAGAAAAAGTGAATGATTGGTTGTTGCGGACAGTGACGTTGACACATAGCCTTCCCAGCCAGTTGGGCAGGCAAGAAATTGAAGGGGAAGCTGGAGGTCAAGCCATCATGAAGGAGCCCTCGGCCGGAAAGAGTGGACCAGTACTGCTGTGTGCTGGAACAACCTGGCAAAGAGGCTCAAGGATTGTCCTGGAAAATTCGGGCAGATCTTGGTTTTACCTGCCCAGCATCCCGCCATTGCCCCGTTTTGGTGGAGTCGCCTTCCTCTTCCTCCTGGGCACACAACTAAACTCTCCCATTCTATCCCCGCCCCCACCCACCCCCTACGACCTACCCCTCCCACCCTCCACCTCCCCATCCCACCCCACCCCCAACTCAGAGGTGTGGCCACATGTATACTGGTTCTAGCCAGTATACAGTTGATGAATGTCACCTTGGGGCCTGGACCGCAAAACATCACCTTTGCCTTATTTTCCTGCCTTCTTGATGGATGCCAACACCCAGGGTGTCCTTGGAAGCTGTGGATTCAAGAGGACAGAGCCTCCACCAGCCTGGGTCCCTGAAAGACCACATGAAGTGGAGCCCCACCTCTGCCACCAACGGGAGCAAGAAATACAATTTTCTTCTTAGCCACAAACACATCAGGGTTGTTTCGGGCAGCACATAGTTGACGCTATTCTTGTGACCCACTGCCCTGACGCTCCCGCTGAAACCACGATCCACCGCTCTCAGAGCCTGCATACTGATGGAGCTGACTTCACACACATGGGTTCCAAGGAAGGACATGTGATCCAGGCCTGACCAATCCGGATATCCCGTCTCCTCAGCTCCAGAGATTGCTTCTGGGATGGGCATTGGCTAGATCAGAGCCAGTGAAACTTAGTTCTGGGGCTACAGTTGAAACTTGACAAAAAAAGACACTCACTGTCTGCCAGAGTTGCTGAGAGGTGGGGAATATATCTGGTGTTGCTGGCAGCCATCTTGTCACCATGAGGAAAGAGGGCCTGAGAGCCCAGCAAGGTGAAAAGCAGAGCAGGACACAAAGAGAGCAAGACCAAGTCCCATGACATTGCTCGAGCCCCTGGATCCCACCAGACATGCCCAGCTCTGCTCTTGGTGTTTTCGGTTCCTTGAACCAATAAGTTGTACTTAAAAAAAATTTTTTTTAATGTTTATTTATTTTTGAGAGAGAGAGTCAGAGTGTGAGTGCGGGAGGGGCAGAGAGAGAGGGAGGCACAGAATCTGAAGCAGGCTCCAGGCTCTGAGCTGTCAGCACAGAGCCCAACGCGAGGCTCAAAATCACGAAACAAGAGATCATGACCTGAGCTGAAGTCGGATGCTTAACTGACTGAACCACCCAGGCGCCCCATAAGTTGTACTTTTTGCTTAGGCCAGTGTGAGTTGGGCTTCCTGTCCCTTGAGTCAAAGAGAAAGCTGGTCCCGCCATCATTGTTTTCATCGGGTCCCCCGCTCTGGAAAAGGGGGATCATCGAAAGGCTTCAGGGTCTGCCACGGGTCAGGTGTGGTTATGGGACATCAGGACGGCTCACAGGATCCAAAAGCTCCCAGGCCCTTCCCCTCTGTGAGGCCACCCGGTCTTCTGTCCTGGCTGCCCCTCACACACCTTCCCAGTCTCCACTCTGTGGAGTGACTTCCTTCTCTGTTCACAGCACCCGTCCCTCCGTGCCTTTGGCCGGCATGTGGCTCTGACCCCAACTCCACATGCCTCTTCAGTATCACCAAAGCCTCTGGCCTCGGTTCCAGTGCTAGAGAATGAAGCGGATCCGCGAGACCTCATCCCCCGGTGGTCCACGCTGGTCCGCTCAGCTGCAGTGGAGGAGTAGGCTTACCGGATGTAAATTTGGCCAAGAAGCCAGTCAGTCTCTTAGGGGACCTTCAACGGGGAGGGTCCCTTCTGACAATGGAGCCCAGGCTGAGCAGGCTGATCTGGAAGGCATAGGCCTGAAACCGCCTTTTATTCAACCCTGGATGCGGGCAAGTCACTTAACGGCTCCAAATCTCCCATTTCCTCTGTAATATGGAGGTAACACTCCCAGCCACTCCTGCCTCCCAGGGGTGTCTTCAGGGGCCATTCAAGTGGGACAGAATGCCAGAGGGCTCTGAAAAGCAGCAGGTACCACACACACAAGAGCCTGGGGCAGGGAGTTTCCTCACTGGCTCCAGGACAAGAAAGCTGGAGTGAGGCAGCTCCACAACATCCAGGCCGAAGGGTTCCCATTTGGAGGAAGGAGCCCGCTGCAAAGGAAATGAGCCCAGAGCACATAGCAAGGGAGGTTTAAAATAGACATCTGCAGGGATTTCCTGAAGGGGAGAGCCACATGGCCAGGAAACAGCTTGGGGAGCTGCGGATAAGCCCACACCTTTGCGCGTGCACACATACCTCCCCCCAGGGTGGACTTGGGGGACGCATCGTGCACCCCTGTCTGCAGTCAGAGGGGCCCCCAAAGGCCCTGGAGCTAGCTCTGAAGCAGGAACAGGGAAGAACTTAATCACACCTGGGATCTCCCACCCACAGGCCCTGGACAGACAGCCCCCGGTGCATCGCCAGCCGCCAAAGCCATCTCAGATCTCATCAGTCAGCAGCTTTTGACATCCGGGTGTGGATGCAGGGAGGGGAGAGGGACATTCCAATAAGATCAAAGTGGACACTTCCCACTCAGTCTCCAAAGGACAGGAGACTTACAGCAGGTCAACCCCTCCGCCAAATTCCATTAATGTGCAGGCGCAGGTGGCAGGATGGGCCCTGGGAAGTCTCCCGCTATCCTTAGGGGAAGCACACAGGGGGATGACTTCTGAGAGTTAAGCATCGCCCACGGAGCAGTGCGCACGGTCAGTGGCAGGAGATGTCCGCAAGGATGTGTCCCCCAGCGGCCCGACTCCTTAGAGGTGAATTAAATTCTTTGTCTAAGGTTATAAAAGTAACACGTTTTCATTTGCAACTAGTGGAACAGCAAAGATGTAAGAAAAAATTAATACCCTCTCCCAAGCCCTCTCCATTCTCTGATCCCCGGGCCCTCAGCACACACACTGCTAGACAACTTCTGGTACAGCCTGGGGGTTCCTCCCTCCCACCGTTCTCCTTACTTGTGAACACAAATAAACCCACATGCACACATAGAGAGATTTTGCCATTTGCCTTCACGAAAAAATGGAGTCGTTCTCAAACACATTCTGCAACTAGCTTTAGTCTTCTTCCATCAAGCACTTCCCGCCAGTCCCCTGGATTTGATTCTAGCTCGTTCTCTTTTAATCGCTGCATGCCCCAGTTGACCATCTTCTGTTAATGTATGTTCAGGTTGTCTTGTGTTTATTTTATTTTATTTTATTTTATTTTATTTTATTTTATTTTATTTTATTTTATTTTTTGAACACTTATTTATTTTGAGAGAGACAGACAGAGCATGTGAGCAGGGAAGGGACAGAGAGAGAGGAGAGAGAGAAAAAAAATCCCAAGTAGGCTCCGCACTGTCAGCACAGAACCTGACTCGGGGCTTGAACTCACAAACTGTGAGGTCATGACCTGAGCTGAAACCAGGAGTCAGTTGCTTAATGGACCGAGTCACCCAGGCCCCCCTTTGTCTGGTGTTTTTAAAAGCACCAAATAAACATCGGCTGTGTGCAGCTCTCCAGACCACGCCTCTGGGAACTGGACCACAAGTTCCTATGGGCCCTTGCATCTGAGACACCCCAGCATTTTGGAGCTGGAGGGGCCCCTTCCCAGGGGTGAGGTCTAGGAAGAAGGAGGAGAGGTATGCTGAGCATATCCACATGTGGGCTGAAAATAAATAGAATCAAGAAAAGCTGGCAAGAATTCCTGGTGCCAGTAAGCGACCACTTCTGCTCAGGTCATGATCTCGCGGTTCGTGAGTTCGAGCCCTGCGTCCGGCCCTGTGCTGACAGCTCAGAGCCTGGAGCCTGCTTCCGATTCTGTCTCCCTTTCTCTGCCCCTACCCCACTCACACTCTGTCTCTCTCTCCTTCAAAAATAAATAAACATTAAAAGCAATGAAAAAAAAATTCCTGGTGCCGGGATGTCTCAGCCGGAAGGGCCCCTAAAACTTGTGGTCCAATCCCCTGATTTACAGAGGAGAAGAGGGATTTGTCCAAGGTCACTCCCCTGCCCCCCCCCCCAGTTGGAATCCTGGCCTCCCTGTGGGTTTCCCAGCAGGTAGAGGAGATACTGACCATCTATCTAGGGCTTACTGTGCTCTAGGGATTGGGCTGCAGACCAGATCCATAGCCCGCATCCCTTCAACTTGCTTTTGATAAATGCTGCGTGCCTACTGCATGGTAAGCACTGTCCTAGGTGCTGAGGAGACAGTGGTGAACAAAATACACAAAGATCTTCGTGCCCATATCCTAGTGGGGGAGGGGCCAACAATAAGCAAGAATCAGTGAATGAATAAATTCTGTTAAAAGGTGACACATATATGGGGGAAAAAAGAAAAAGTAGAGTGGTGTAAGGAAAGTGGGTACCTCCTCCCTCCCCTGGTGCCTTGAACGGGAAGATTCCAAGGCTATCAAATTTCTGGGCTAGCAATGGCCATGCTGGCAGAAACTTGTTTAGAAAGTCACCCAACCCCTTCCTCCAGGACCGCAGCTGTGCTTGGCCCAGCCTCTCGTGCTGGCGGCTGTGGCCATGTGACCAAGTGTTAGCCAATAGAATGCGAGCTCTTTCAGGCCAGGCCCAGAAAACCTGCCCTGAGCACAGTCTTGTTTTGCTCTCCCGCTTTGCTCTCCTGTTTTGCTCGCCACACACCCGCCAGCTGTGTAGAGAGGGCACCGAGGAACCAGCGGACAGCAGAGCCACAAGATGGAAGGGGTCTGGCTCCCCGAAAACTGGGGGAAGGGGGAGTCCCTGAAGAGACTCCGCCACCAGATTAGACTTTGCATGAGAAATAAGGGGGATCACCACGGAGCTTGAAGACCAGGGAGGTAGTTTGCAAACCATTTCAGGCAGAGAAGAGAAGCCAGGGGCTTTTAGACATTTTTTGAAAGACTTCTCGAAGCCACGCTTCTCTTCTTTTCTCACTGTCTGCAACCTGCCCTACTCCTCAGCCCCCATTCAGCCATCTATGTGCTTATTCATTCAACCAATGTTTATCGAGCACCTACTCTATTCCAGGCACCGTTCAAGGCACTGGAGATACAGCAGTGAACAAAGCAGATGAAAATACCAGCTCCCAAGGGGTTTCCATTCTCTCCAATCTACCAGTCATCAGACAAAAAAAAAAATACTAAGAAAAGAGAACACTATTACTAGACCCATTTTACAGATGAGCAGCCTGAGGAGCAGAGGGTAAGTGACTTAAGTGGATATAAGTGTGGCTGGCTGTAATCAAAGTGAACCTGGGAGCCTGGGAAAGACAAATGACATATCATCTCACGAGGTGGGAACCTAATTGCCTTTACAAGGCAGTGGGGCTCCCGAGGCCAGTGAGCCAAGGACGGAGGTACCACTCTGCCTCTCAGCAGCTGAGACGCCTAGAGCTTGTTTCTTAACCTCTCTGATCCTCAGTTTCCCCACCTGTAAAGCATGGGTAATCACATATTAACCTCCGTGGCTGATTGTTCTATAACGGTCTCTAACGAATTCTCTCTCCCTGGACTCTCTCCTTGTGTGGTCCCCTCTCACATGGAGTCGGAGCTCGGCCACGTGACTTCAGCAAACGTGACTGGAGCAAAGGCAGCAAAACCGCACGACGGGACTTGCTGCCTTGGAACTCTGCCGTCATACGGAAGACGCCCAGGCTCGCCTGCGGGAGACACGTGGCCCAGTCCTCAGTCAGTGCCAACCTCCAGACAGGCGAGTGAGCCCATCTTAGACCATTTAGCCCCAGTTGTACCCCTAGATGATTGCACACGAGGGACCCCAGGCAAGACCATCAGAAGAGCTGACAGCTGAGACCAGTCCACGTTTGCTGGCCTATAGAATTGTGAGCAAATGCCATGGGTATTCTTTTAAACCACTGAGTTTTAAGGTGGACTGTTTTACAGCGGTAGATAGCAGACTCCACAGCCTCAAGGCGCATTTCTGAGGATTCAGTGAGAAAATGCATGGAAAACATTTAAAATCTTGTTTGGCACGAAATAATGGCTCGGTGGAATGTAGTTATCATTAACACCGTATCATTTGGAGCCAGGTTTCTTAGTTCCGGGAACCCTGCACATTGGCCTCGTTAGTTACCCAAGTGTACCCAGATTCTGGAGAATTCTGTGAGTTCACTGAAATCTGCCTGCGGTGGCTACAGACCGGGGGGTTAAGAGCTACCTTGGGTGGACTTTAGCCTGACTACTCTTGAATGAAGAAAGAAAGGAATTACAGGCAGAAACCGGGTGGGTGGCCCCAACAGGGAGTTATTTAAGGTTAAGTAACCAACTGGTAACTCTCTTATGGACTCTTGGGTGTCTTCTGCGGCCCCGGAGTTTGCCCTGAACTGTACCTTGGGGGCTTCTTCCCTCCCTTCCACGTCTGTTTTATGAACCTCTCCTGTGTGCCAGGCACTGGTCTAGGTGCCCAGGACACAGCAGGATGTAAGGGAGACAAGCATCCGTCCATCTATAGGCAGAAGGGCAGTAAACCCATCACCGATATGCTATCAGACAGCAATCATGCACTGAAGGAATGTGGGTAGGGTAACCGTAGAGGGTGACGGGGAAATGTGGTCAGGAAAGGTTCATGAGGCAGAAGCCATGTGAAGACCCCTAGGGATGTCCAGGGAGATAGAGGAACCCGTGCCAAGATTCTATGATGAGAAGAACCTTGGTGTGTTTGATGAGGCTGGCAGCCGAGGGGAGACTGGCCGGGCCTGAGGCCAGAGGGATGGGTAGGGCCACTCAGGCCACGGCAAAGACTCTGGGATCTCTTCTAAGCGGTGGAAACATCTGGAATGCTTGCGTTTTTGAAAGCTCACTCAGGCCACATTTTACAGGATGGGCTTGGGAGAGGGAGAGTGGAAGCAGGAGAACCAGTTAGAGATGCAGCTGGGGACCAGTGAGGTCTTGGAGTAGGGCTGGAGCCGTGACCATGGGGAGAAGCAGCCGGACTCAAGACCGAGTTTGAAGGACGAGCGGGGGCTTCGTGCTGGAGTGAGGCTGGGGATGAGGGGGAGTGAGGCATGGGGAGTCACCGCCAGGTTTGTGGCCTAAGTAACTGGGTGACCGGCCAGCCTTTAATGGAGGCACAGAGGGGGTGGGGGCAGGGCAAGTCGGGGGCTGGGTGAGGGGAAAAGCAGTTCTGGTTCAGACCACCTTGAATTCAGATGCTAACAGACATCTCAGCCGAGAAGCCAGTGGGGGAGCTGGATAGACAAGATGGCCTCCAGGATCGAGACACGTGAAATCTGGACGCCATTATTCTAAAGCCATACTTCTGGATGGAGTCACCTGGGAGAGGAGAAGATATAGACAGAGGCAGAGAGGCCCCATCGTGCTTGGTGGCTGAGCAGAGAAGGAAAGAGCCCAGGCTGCAGACACAGAGCGGCAGGAGGAAACCGGGAGGACAGGGCTTCCCAGAAGCCAAGGGAAGAAAGTGAACAAGAAAAAGGGAATCCACACATCGAACAACACTTCGAGGTTGAGGACGATGACCTCAGAAACCTGACTAATGGCTTTGGCAAGATGGAGGTCACTGGTGACCTCAGCCAGGGTGACTCCGGCATTAAAGACAGGAGAAGAGGCGCCTGCATGGCTCAGTCAGTTAAGCGTCTGACTTCGGCTCAGGTCATGATCTCACGGATCATGAGTTTGAGCCCCGCGTCGGGCTCTGTGCTGACAGCTCAGAGCCTGGAGCCTGCTTCAGATTCTGTGTCTCCCTCTCTCTCTGCCCCTTCCCTGCTCGCGCTCTGTCTCTGTTTCTGTCTCTCCTCTCTCTCTCAAAAATAAGTAAACATTGAAAGAATTAAAAAAGAGAGAGAGAGAGAGAGAGAGAGAAGTGAGAAACAGAGACCAGGAGGGAGTTTTGTTGAGAGCACCTAAAACCGGCAGTGGCTGGTAGGAACTGAGGCGTCAGCCCCTCACTCCCCCAGCTCATGGCTTATGAAGCACCAGAAAGGGCAGGCACTGAGCTCTGGGGGACGGTGGGGAATGGGACAGTCCCCTCCTTCAGCCTCGGCTGACAAACCACCTCCTCAAGAGGACTTCTCAATCCCCCTACCTAAAGTGGGACCGCTGTGCTAGGCGCTGTGCCAGATCCAACTCATGTTTATGAAATTCGAGAGGCGCTTTCAGGGAGACTGACAATGGTGACTTGATCCCCCTTCGTTGCTGACTGCAGTAGTGATTTGGACTTAAAGGAGAAATACTCGGGTGCAGAAATACTCGGGTGCTTGAAGAGCATCTCACAAGGGGCCCCGACCTGGCCTCAGTGAGGGGTCAGAGGCCTACTGAGGAACTGACATTTGAGTCAAGCCCCAAAGGACAGTGCATCTCAGGGAAGAGCATCTCAGACTCAGGGAACAGCAGGTGCAAAGGCCCTGAGGCAGCAAGGAGTTCAGCACCCACAGGCTAGAAAGTAGGCTTTGGAGAAGGATGACCAGGACAGTGATGGTTTGGGAGCTACAGCTTGAGAAGGGACATCTGAAAGAAGCTGGATGTAGAGCCAGGAGGGAAGAAGACTGGGAGGGGGGCAGGGGTCAGGAGATAAGATCTCTGTCCCTGTCAGTCTGGCCCACCCTCAAAGCTAAACCTGGGAAAAGGAGCAGCTTCCTTCCTCCCTCCTGTACAGTTCCGGGGTCCAGTAGACAGCACACCCATCCTCTACAGGCAGAATGTGGTTTAAAAAGACCAACAGGGAGAGAAGTGACAGGGACAGCTGAGGTGGCTGGCTGTGAGTAGGAGAAAAGAAAAGGGAAGAAGGCTTTCTCTCTAGGGGAGGCCTGGAGGGGGCTGATCACGCCCTACACTGTATGGGTCTCAGTCCTTTAATTAGCAACCACTGAACCCCCTTCTTCTCCCTCTTCAGTCCCCCAGCCCTATTCCAGGGGAGATTTTCCCCTGTGGGTGGACCTCATTCTGGGTGAAACTTGAACCATGTAACACCCCCCCCCCCATTTGAATCTTTGCTGGCAGGATGGGGCCATCATAGCCCCCCAGCCCCACCCCACCATGAGCCTCGACTCAAGGATCCTCTCATTGTCCTCTCCCATTTACTGGCTTCCCCTGGGGTCCCTCTGAGCATCAGGGCTGGTGGGGAGGTGAGTGCAATGAGTCCTGGGCCCTACAAAGGTCTGGCCTGCACACCTCACCCCATAGCCGGTATATTGGAAGGGGCTTCTGCCTCCCCCACCCACCTACCAGAGTCCCACCCCAGGGAAGGCAGAGGGCTCTTGTCTTTAAAGAACCAGGGTTTGTTCCACCCCAGGGAAGGCAGAGGGCTCTTGTCTTTAAAGAACCAGGGTTTGTTCCTGCAATGGGACAGTTGAGCTGCCCATGCACAGGAGGGTAATGCCGCTGCCTATTTTTGTCACATACTCTCTTCCTTGATGGCATTTAGGGTCATAAAAATCGCGGGCCTCATCTTGGTTCTGCCACTCTCTCGCTTGCTACAGGGTTCTGCGCGAGAGATGTCGCCTCACAGAGCCTCAGTCGCCTCATCTATACAATGGGCAGCACATCTCCCTTGCAGGGTGGCTGTGAGAATGACAGGTGTATCACAGCATCCAGTTCAAGGCCTGGCACTTGGAGGGCATTCATCAAATTCTGATGTCCCTCCTTTCATGGCTGCCCGATCCAGTCAATCACTTGAGATGTCTTTTCTCTAGGAGTAGCCATGGCCTAGAAAATTCTCCCCAGCATCCTCCTTTGCGGGCCCCAGAATAAGCCCACATACCTTTGACACTTTAAAGATTTTACCACTAATCTCTATAGGGAGACAGAAGTGCAGCAGGAGAGTGGACAGCATCTCTGAGCCATTGTGCAAGCTGTTCCCTCTTCTTGGAATGCCCTTCCCTGCTTAACTCACTGGTGAGCTACCCATCCTTCAAGATCCAGTTGTAATCGCACCTCCTCTGGGAGGAGGGGGAGTCGTTTCCTGCTGCCCCCCTTCCCAGGCAGACAGAATCCTACAACCCCTCCTTGCAGCCTTGACCCATGAGGGGAGGAAGTATTGCAGAGATGCATCCTGGCTTGCCTTGGTCAGAGCTGCATGGAGGGTGAGCGCAGAGGGAGCATCTCTGTTAGCCCCCCTGCTGCCCTCCCCCCAAGCCAGCCTCTACCCTACTTAAGGATCCCTGGAAGGGAATGGGATTCAGGGTCTCAGAGATGGGAACTCAGCCCTTTGGACCCCGGACCATGTTAAAAATTAATCTACAAGTACTTCTCGCTACCCGGAGTAGGCCACTCAGCATAGAGTTCCAGAAGAAGTTGTCCCTCCCCCACCAGCTCTGCCTGATTCCTCTGTCCCCAGAGCTGTGAGAAGGGGAAGGACTGGCCTGGGGGCTCCCCCAGGATGTCTGGAGCATAGAGGCTATCGTCTTCAGGTACTCGGGTAGGAAGGAGTAGCTCAGCCAACAAGGTCCCAAGTCCCAAGGTTTATAATAATTATAGCATTCGCCTCAACAACAACAATAGCCATAATAATGATAGCAGCTAAGAGTTAGTGAACATTCGCCATGTGTCAGGCCCCACGTGCATTATCTCATGTTATCCTCAGAACAGGCGCAGTAGGGAGGCGCTGCTGTTACCCCCACTTTACAGATGAGGGAAATGAGGTTCAGAAAGAAGCTAAGTAACGATCGAGGTCATGCAGCTAGCCTACTGGTCCCCATGTGACTTAGCCGTTGCCTCTTTTTTCGAATAAACTTGTAAGTAACTCATATATGAAACAGAAGAGGTCAGTGCTTTATTAGTGCATGTGTCTTCTTGGTTCAAACATATACATTCATTTAATCTTAAGCCAATCACTGAGAACCAGGAGCCTGTTGTAATTTTTTGAGAATCTCGAGCTGGAGGTCTTGGCTGATCTTGCAACCTTACGGCAGCCTCAGTATCCACTGGACTCCTATGGTTTATATGAATGGGCAGTAGTGAGAAAATCCTCATTCTCGCAAAGGTAACCACTTGTGAGCAGTTCACCCACAGTATCCCAATATTCTCTAATTGTTCTGATTCAGAAACTTAAAAGAGGCATAATAGTCACATTTCATTTTAAAAATGAATCGGTTAGAGGATCTGTTAAGCGTCTGACTTCAGTTCAGGTCGTGATCTCATAGTTGGTGGGTTTGAGCCCCCCATCGGGCTCTGTGCTGACAGCATGGAGCCTGCTTGGGATTCTCTCTCTCTCTCTCTCTCTCTCTCTCTCTCTCTCTCTCTCTCAAATAAACTTTAAATAAATATGAATCAATTGTCTAAAAGATGTTCACCTTCCTAGCAGAGAAGAGGGTCAGGAGTCTTCAAAATGTATCACTAGCAGTAAAATACACCTTACACAAAGTCATCAGTTGTTGTAAAATCGTCTAACTCAGGGGTTAGTAAATAGCGACCTATCTAGGTATTTCAAACAGAAAGGAATTTAATACAGGGAACTGGTGCTTACAAAATCATTGCAGGGGCCCGAGTAGTGGAAGGCAGGGGGTTCAAGGTCATACTACAATAGCTGCCAAGGTCACTGCTGCCTCTGCTGCTGCTGCCCAGCTGTCTCATACCTATGACGCTGGTAATTGGACTCTGCAACATAAGAGTCTGGTCAAAACTTGCCTACCAGCTGCTGGTATCACAAGGAGATAGCTCAGTCCCATGTGGGGCTTCCATATCTCACATGAGTGAGTCTCCTTGGCAGAAACTACACCTCATCCAGACCCTAGCTTCAAGGAGGGGGGGGGTCCTGAAAAAGTAGTTTTTGGTCATTTCACCCCTATAATAGAGGACAGAACAGAGGAGGAGTCGGAGTGGATATCAAGTGCCCAATGGACAATATCCGGCCCACCATGTGACTAGGCACACACTTTAACATGCAATAATGACCAAGACTTGCCTAGTATTTAAGCAAGCATGGTAAATGATGGTGCTATAATACATATTTGCTTATATAATTGTACATAGCCAGAGATTTGAGAAATTCAAGGGGGTAGAGGGTGCTTATCAATGACACATTTAAGAGAAGTTAAGATACAGCAGACTCGCTCCAGGCTCTGGGGCTCTTGCTACAGCTGTGCCCTCTGCTGGGAACTCCCTTCCCTGGATAACATCTGTGAGATATGTGTTCACATCCTCACCTGCTTCAAGTCTTTGCTTCTTAATGAGGCCTGACCACCAGGTTCCATACCACGACCTGCCTTTCCCTCCTTCTCCTGACCCTGTTCTACTTGTCTATAAGACTTATCACCTTCTCACATACTAGATATTATACACATTTATGATGATCATTTCTATGACCCTCTCCCCTGCTAGAAGGTAAGCTCCACAAGAGTAAGGATCTTTGTCTGCTTCATTTACTGGTGCATCCCAAGAGCATGGGACAGTGCTTGGCACATAGTATTTACTCAAGAAATATGTGTTGAATTATCAAATGTATACACAGAGGGGGCAGTAGAAATCTGATTCCCAGGCCTATAGAAAAACAAGTTAACTGTGCCCATTAAAAAAGCATTGGCAGGGCACCTGGGTAGCTCACTTGGCTGAGTGTCAGACTTCGGGTCATGATCTCACAGTTTGTGAATTTGAGACCCGAGACAGGCTTTAAGCTGACAGCTCAGGGCCTGGAGCCTGCTTTCAATTCTCTGTCTCTGTCTCTGTCTCCGTCTCTGTGTGTGTGTGTGTGTGTGTGTGTGTGTGTGTGTGTGTGTGTGTCTTTCTGTCCCCCTCTCTCTCTCTGTCCCTCCCCTGCTTGCGCTCTCTCAAAAATAAATAAATAAACATTTAAAAAATCATTAGCACTCTTCTATGTATTAACATTCTTATGTGAAAAATTGGGGGATGTGTTGTTCTTCAATACGATTTTTTAAAGAGTTAAAAATACATGTTAGAAATGATAGACTTCTGATTTATGATGATTATCAGAAACTAGCAAAGTCCACTGTCTCCCTCCCTCAAACCTTGCCCTGGGAGTGCCACAGAAAAACAACTTGGCAGTGGAGTAGTGGTGGACAGGAGGTGGTGAGAATATGGTAAAATGTTGTCTTGTTGGGAAGGAAAATATAAATATTGATAAGCTTTAGAAATTGACAGAGGAGGGATGCCTGGGTGGCTCAGTCAGTTGAGTGTCCAACTCTTGATTTTGGCTTGCTCTGATCTCACAGTCATGGAATCGAGTTCTGCATTGGGTTCTGCACTGAGTGTGGAGTCTGCTTGGGATTTTTGCTCTCCCTCTCTTTCTCTGCCTCTCTCTCTCTCTCTCTCTCTCTTTCTCTCTCAAATATAAATAAATAAACATTAAAAAAAAGAAATTGACAGAGGAAATTAGGATAAGTGTGATTCATAATAATTATGGATAGCTGCTAAAAAGAAAAAGAAAATGAATAATTTTCAAACCAGTAGGAAAAAAAAATATGGATTTAATAAAAGTCAGAAAAGGTGGTGAGGGGAGAAAAGAAAAACACTAAATCAAAAAGATATGAGCCCCATGTTCATTGCAGCGTTATTTATAACAGGCAACAAATGGAGAAACTTAAGTGTCCATCGATGGATGAATGGATAAAGAAAAATGTACTATATACATGCTGTAAAAAGGAATCATCTTGCCATTTGCAACAGTGTAGATGTACGTTAAGGACATTATGCTAAGTGAAAAAGGTCAAACAAGCAAACAAAAAAAAAAATACTGTCTGATCTCACTTACATGTGGAATCTAAAAATTGGAGGAAAAAAAGAAAAAAAGAAAAAAGAAAAGAAACAAGCTTAAGGATGGAGAACAGACTGGTGGTTACCAGAGGTGAGGGGTGGGGGTGGACAAGATGGGTGAAGGGGATCAAAGGTATAAACTTCTTGGGGCACCCGGGTGGCTCAGTTGGTTAAGTGTCGACTTCAGCTCAGGTCACGATCTTGCATTTCCAAGTTCGAGCCCTGGGTCAGGCTCTATGCTGACAGCTTGGAGCCTGCTTCAGATTTTGTGTCTCCCTCTCTCTCTGCCCCTCCCCACTCACACTCAATCTCTCTCTGTCTCTCTCAAAAATAAATTAACATTAAAAAAAGTTTTTTTTAAAGGTACAAACTTCCAGTTATAAAATAAGTAAGTCCTGGGGATACAATGCATAGCACAGTAGCTATTGTTAATACTATATTGCACATTTGAAGGTTGTTAAAAGAGTAGATTTTAAAGTTCTCCTCACAAGAGGGGCACCTGGGTGGCTCAGTTGGTTAAACATCTGACTTTGGCTCAGGTCATGATCCCACAGTCCATGAGTTAGAGCCCCGCATCGGGCTCTGTGCTGACAGCTCAGAGCCTGGAGCCTGCTTCAGTTTCTGTGTCTCCCTCTCTCTACCCCTCCCCCGCTCACACTTTCTCTCTCAAAAATAAACGAACACTTAAAAAAAAAAGTTCTCACAAGAAAAAAAATTGTAACTATATATGGTGATAGATGTTAAGTAGACTTGTGATCATTTCACAATACATACAAATATCAAGTCATTATGTAGTACAATTGAAACTAAAATCATTTGTATGTCAATTCCATCTCAATTAAAAGAAAGAAGGGGTTGGGTCACCTGGGTGGCTCAGTCAGTTCAGCATTCGACTTTGGCTCGGGTCATGATCTCATGGTTGGTGAGTTCGAGCTCTGTGCTGACAGCTCAGAGCCTGGAGCCTGGTTCAGATTATGTGTCTCCCTCTCTCTCTCTGACCCTCCCCTGCTCATGCTCGCTCTCTCTCTCTCTCTCTCTCTCTCTCCTCCTTCTCCTCTCTCTCTCAAAAATAAATAAACATTAAAATTTTTTTAATAATAAAAGATAAAAGGGGGTGACCAAGGTGATTAGGTTGGCTTCAGACTCGTTTGAAGGGCTGAGAAGCAGAGTCTTTCAAGAATAACCACCCCCCACCCAGAATCTCACTGCAAAACCAGCCTGGTAGGGGAGTTTCTGCCACCACTATCACCATGGCTGATGTTAAGAACCTTAGGGCCCCAGTTACAACCAGGAAAGCTTCCAAGCAGGCAGCGGCTGCTCTGCACCAAGAAGGCAAGCACCGTCCTGGCGCTAAGTCTTCCACCCCAGCTGCCTCAAAGGAACTGAGACACCTCCAACAGTGCATCCGGAAAAGCCACATGGCCACCTCCTGCCAGGACTCTACCTTACACTTCCATTTACCTCTCCCTGGAAGAAGCCAAGTGATGTATGGAAATCCTAGCTGCAAGAGAGTCTGGAAATGTCCTGCCAGGCTTCGTGGCAGAAGTCATGATGGAAGGAGCTTTGGAGGGGTGCTGAGTAGGGTTGGTCTTCAGTACTTGCCACAGTCCACTCCTTAGTTCCTCAACATCCAACACCACCCTACTTTCCATTCTCTCTCTCTTTTTTTTTTTTAATATTTACTTATTTTTGAGAGATGGGGAAAGAGGGGGAGGAGCAGAGAGAGAAGGAGACAGAGGATCCAAAACGGGATCTATGCTGACAGCAGAGAGCCCGATGCGGTGCTCCAGCTCCAGAAACGTGAGATCATGGCTTGAGGCAAAGCTGGACGCTTAACTGACTGAGCCATCTAGATGCCCCCACCCTACTTCCATTCTTAACCTTCCATAAAATGTTACCACCCAACCTAAAACAAATATATCTCAATCAAACAAGAGCATCTTTATCCTTCCCTCAGAAAAACAAATCCTATATTTGTTACATATTTATTTTTATATTTAGTGTTATATTTATTTTTTCTTGAGAGAGAAACTGCGCAAGTGGGGAAGGGCGGTGGGGGGATGGGCTGGGGGGACAGAGGATCTGAAGCTGGCTCTGTGCTGACAGCACTGAGCCCGATGTGATCATGACCTGAGCCAAAGTCAGATGCTCAACCAACTGAGACACTCAGGCCCCTCTCCCCTCTCTTCTCTAGTCTTAACCCCATCTTGATATCCTGTAATCTATGCACTTAATTGTAAAGTGAGCCCCCAAACAAACCACACTATCCAAAATGGCAGAGGAAGGAGGGACAAATGGCGCCATCAGTAAACATATACATGACTAAAGAAAGAACGTATAAATAAATGCTATAATTCTCATTTCTGTCACAGGTGATGAGGCATTTATAATATCTTTCCTGTACTATTTATTCCACATTCCCTTTGCCTTCAGCAGCACCTCGTGTAGTCAGGGTTTTTACCTCATAGGATGATCTGAGCTTCATTCAGGAGGAACCTGAGCCCACAGTTGTCTTGCTCATTCTGGTTTCCTGTCCTCTTCCATTAACTTTTACCACCAGCCTTGGAATTAGAAAGCACCCCAGAGGATTTCAGGGGATCCAGAGACACACGTCTCCCTGTCCCCACTATGCAGCAGCAACTATATTTCCCCCTGACAACCAGAATCAATCACTCCAGCCAACACAGAACAACCCCCCGACCCCTTGCTTTTTTTCCCCTGTTCATCCAGGGCATGTGGAGTCTGAAATGGCCAGTCTGAAATTGGTCTCAGTTTCCAAATAAGTGGGATCTCTGCGATTTGCTCTGGTGGAAACATTCTTCCTGAGCATATGAAGACCTCTAAATTAGCAGAGCCCAAGGTCTTGGAGAACAAAGATTTTCGAAGCTATCCAGCTCGAGATTCCCTGATCCATGAATTCTGGAAGAGAGAGAAATATCATCTTGCATTGGTTACTGACTCACAACATATGCCAACTTTAGGCCAGCACTTCAAATTCATACAAGGTTGCCTTCTGGCAGATACTAGTCAATTCACCAACCCATAAAGCAAAATGATTCTGGTAATAAGAGCATAAGACCAATGAATAAGACCAGTGAATCTCATGCTTACATATCACTTTCTTTACTACTTTTGCTGGAAAATGAGGTCTCTGGTCAGAACCAATGTTATCTGGACTACCATGATTGTGTAAGACATTCAGTAAATCTACAAATGATGTTGCTGACAGAGAATGCAAACCCATAGCCAGAACAAACGCCCTTTTTAGGAAGGGCAAATTAATCCCGCCTCCATAATGAAAGGATTCCAATGTAACCAACCTGCCACCAGATGGCAGGCTGGTCTTCTCCAGATCAGGTACCATATTGAAGGCTTAGAGCTGCTGCTGACAGTTGGACCCTCAACTGGTGAGACTTAGGTAGAGATTGCTATTATTCACTCAATATCCACTGCCCTCTTCTTCCTTAGTAAAATAACCCTGGTTTTGTTCATGCCATCCACGTATGCATCTGAAAGAGAGCGTTTCCCAGCTTCCCTTTCTATTAGGTGAGACCACATCACTAAGCTCTGGCTAATGAAATATAAGTAGAGATGCACCCTTTTTACTCTTCTACCGTTCTTCCTGCTGCTCAGAATGAGTTTATAAATGCTAACGCTCCAAATAGCCATCTTGGGTCATAAGATGAACTTGAAGATGGAAACTACAAGCTAAGAAGGTGGAAACTGGGTCTCTGATGACTGTGGGGTTCTAGACCAAAAGAATGATAAAATTGTATGTTATTTAAACCATTATTTGGTGTTTTTTTTAAAATATAAGTTAAACCTAATTCTAACTTATATATATATATATATAGAGAGAGAGAGAGAGAGAGAGAGAGACATCTTATTCATTATATAATGAATATATATATGAATAAATATAGATAATGAATAAGATGTCAGAGGAAAATCTAAAACATAGCAATAATTACAATAAATATAAATGGACTGAAGTATCTGATCAAAAGACAGAGACTTTCAGAAGAGTTTTTTAAGTGACCATTAATATGTCATTTATAATGGATTCACTTACAACAAAGGACCAAAATATTAAGAATAAGGCAGGGGTTCTTGTCTTAGGGCCATTGAACTCTCAGTGAGTCACTGAATAAAATCCAAGGAGACTATGAACTTGGAAGGAAAAAATATGCCTTTATTTTCACTAACCTCTAACTAAAACTTAGCATTCCTGTTATTTATAAATGCAGACAACAAATCACAGAAATATAGTGCATCTGTGACTTTGTCACCAATGTAAATCATAAATATTTCCATATCACTTTATCATAGTATCCTAAAATATCTTTTACTACTATCACTACTTCAAAATCACAGTATTTGTTAAGCCAACTTAACATATATTCCACATCTTCTTTATCCATTCATCCATCGATGGACATTTGGGCTCTTTCCATACTTTGGCTATTGTTGATAGCCGACTGTTAGATCTTGCTATTTAATACATTAATAAAAAACTAGATAGGGGCCCTTGGGTAGCTCAGTCAGTTGAGTGTCTGACTCTTGATTTTAGCTCAGGTGGTGATCTCAGGGTCGTGGGATCCCCATATCAGTCCTGCATTGAGTGTGGAGCCTGTCTGGGATTCTTTCTCCTTCTGTCCCTCTCCCCCACTCACGTGCGCTCTGTCTCTAAAATAATTTTTAAAAATACATACCTTGTCTGGGAATTCAACCTGGTGCAGCCACTCTGGAAAACAGTATGGAGGTTCCTCAAAAAACTAAAAATAGAACTACCCTACAACCCAGCAATTGCACTACTAGGTATTTATCCAAGGGATACAGGTGTGATGTTTCGAAGGGACACGTGCACCTCCATGTTTCTAGCAACACTATCAACAATAGCCAAAGTGTGGAAAGAGCCCAAATGTCCATCGATGGATGAATGGATAAAGAAGATGTGGAATATATATACAATGGAGTATTACCAGCAATCAAAAAGAATGAAATCTTGCCATTTACAACTACGTGGATGGAACTAGAGGGTATTATGCTAAGTGAAATTAGTCAGAGAAAGACAAATATCATATGACTTCACTCATATGAGGACTTTAAGATACAAAACAGATGAACACAAGGGAAGGGAAGCAAAAAGAATATAAAAACAGGGAGGGGGACAAAACATAAGAGACTCTTGAATATGGAGAACAAACAGACAGTTGCTGGAGGGGTTGTGGGAGGGGGATGGGCTAAATGGGTAAGGGGCATTAAGGAATCTACTCCTGAAATCATTGTTGCAGTATATGCTAACTAATTTGGATGTAAATTTATAAAAAAATAAATTAAAAAAAAATACATACCTTGTCACAAATATTTTAACTATTCTGATAACTATTTCAATACAATTGGTTTGCATTATAATTCCACGCATTAAAAAAAAACATTATTTTGAAAAAGGTTCATAGGTCTCACTAGGCTGCCAAAGAGATCTATGGCAAACAAAGGTTAAGAACTCCTAAAATAAAGGGATTCCAAGGTTATTAGCATTAATTTCAGAAAAAGAAATATTTTTTAATTGTGAGAAACAAAAGGAAAATTCTATATAAATAAACTAATCGATAAATCAAAATGATATAATGATCACAAACATACATGCACCTAACAATATGTATTCAAAAAATAGAAACTGAAAACTAGTCTCTTCAACAAATGGTGTTGGGAAAACTGGACTGCTACACGCAAAAGAATGAAACTGGACCACTTTCTTTCATCGTACACAAAAATAAACTCAAAATACTTTAAAGAGAGGTACCTGGCTGGCTCAGTTCTTGGGGTTGTGAGTTCAAGCCCCACAGTGCGTGTAGAGATTACTTAAAAAAAAATAAAATCTTTTTAGGCTCTTGGGTGGCTCAGTCAGTTAGGCATCTGATTCTTGATTTCAGCTCAGGTCCTGATCTCACAATTCATGATATCGAGCCCCGCATCGGGCTCTGCACTCACAGTACAGATCCTGCTTGGGATTCTCTCTCTCTCCCTCTCTCTCTTCTGCTCCCTCACTCGTGGTCTCTCTGTCTCTCAAAATAAATAAATAAACTTTAAAAAAAAGAATTAAAAAAAAAGAGTACATTTATCATGATGAGCACCAAGAAATGTATAGAATTGTTGAATCACTGTATTGTGCACCTGAAACTAATATAACACTGTATGTTAACTATACTGGAATTAAAAATTTTAAAGTAATAAAAAATATAAAGCAAAAACTAATAGGAATACATGAGAAAATATGCATATATAAAATAACATGTATATACATGTATGTATAATGTATATACAATAAATAGAGACTTTAACAAATAAATTAGATACAAACAAAAAGGTAAAGTGTTTTGAATACCCTGATTAATAAGTTCAAAATATCATACAGAACTTTATGTCCAACATATGTCGAAAATGCACAAATTTTTCTGTACCTATGGAACATACACAAAGATCAACCATTTGCTAAGTCACAAAGATTGATAACATATCAGAAATTTCAAAGAAAATAATAGACTACCATAGGGATGCCTGGGTGGCTCAGCTGATTAAGCATCTGACTCTTGATTTCAGCTCAGGTCATGATCTCACAGTTCATGAGTTGGTGTCCCATGTCAGGCTCTGTGCTGACAGCACGGAGTCTGCTTGGGATTCTCTGTCTCCCTTTCTCTCTGCCCCTCCCCTGCTCATATTCTCTCTCTCTCCCTCTCTCTCTCTCTCTCAGAAATAATAAATAGACATTTTTAAAAAATAATAGAATACTATATATAACTTTAGGCCAACGATTTTGAAAATTTAGATGAAATTCTTTAATAAAACACACAAGCGCAGGGCACCTGAGTGGCTCAGCCAAGGATCTGACTCTTGGTTTCAGCTCAGGTCATGACCTCACAGTTTGTGGGTTCAAGCACACTGACAGTGCAGACCCTGCTTGGGATTCTCTCTCCCTCTCTTTCTGCCCCTCCTGCATGCTCTCTCTCAAAGTAAATAAATAAACTTTAAAAATAAATTTAAAAATTTTTCTTTTTTTTTTAATTTTTTTTAACGTTTTATTTATTTTTGAGACAGAGAGAGACAGAGCATGAACGGGGGAGGGTCAGAGAGAGAGGGAGACACAGAATCTGAAACAGGCTCCAGGCTCTGAGCGGTCAGCACAGAGCCCTGACGCGGGGCTCGAACTCACGGACCGCGAGATCGTGACCTGAGCTGAAGTCGGACGCTTAACCGACTGAGCCACCCAGGCGCCCCAATAAATAAAAATTTCTAAACACACACACACGACTGGTTTACTAAAACGGACACAATAGAGCAAGAAACAATAGAAAATGCAAATAGCTGTACAACATTTAAAGAAATTTGGGGCGCCTGGGTGGCTCAGTTGGTTGTGTCCAACTGCAGCTCAGGTCATGATCTCACAGTGCATGAGTTTGAGCCCCACGTGGGATTCTGTGCTGACAGCTCAGAGTCTGGAGCCTGCTTTGGATTCTGTGTCTCCCGCTCTTTCTCTGCCTCTCCCCCGTTCATGCTCAGTCTCTCTCTCTCTCAAAAATAAATAAACATTAAAAAAATTTTTTTAAATAAATTAAATTAATAGTTTAATTTTTTAAAAGAAAACATGAGTCTCAGGATGGTTTGACAGGAAAATTCTTCCAAAACATCAATCAATAGACTATTCCAACCTTATACAAATTCATGCAGAGGCTAGAGAAGAGAGTTTTCAGACAATAACTGAAAAACTGATTCTAAAAGTTATACAGAAATACAAAGGCATGAAGGAAAAGGAAAAGGTAGGAATATTTGGCCTCTAAAAATCAATACCTATTATAACATTATAATAATAAAGACAGGTATGATATGGGTGTAAGAATGAAATGTTCACCAATAGAAAGTATTAGAGACAAAACGATTTCCACTCATATAAATTTGCAATTTGACATAGCTGGCATTGTGGATCCTTTGGGAGAGGAAAGAACATTCAATTAGTGGTCCTGGGATCATTGGATATCCCTATGCAAAAAATTAAATTGGACCCCTACCTTACACAAGAATTAATAAAAATTAATTCCAGATGAATGAAAGACTTAAAAGTGAAAAGTGAAACTCTGACCCTTTTTAGAAAACATTCTTATACAAATCCTTTTAAGGATCCATGTATCTGATTTTACTAAGTCCTGCTACATTTCTCTCTGAAAGGCTGTACTAATTTGCAATCCCAGCAGTGGCACATAAGAGTTCCAGTCTCTCCTTATCTTTACCAATGCCTATCACCATCCTGCTCTTTTTTTCTCTCTCTTTGCCATTCTGATAGGTATAAAGTAACATCTCATCTTAATTTCATTTCTGTGACTGTAAGGAGGTTGAGCAAATACCTCCTTGGTCATTTGTATTTTCCTTTCTGCAAATTGCCTATTGATACCCTTTGCCCATCTCTCTATAGACTTTCCTGTCCTTGTTGATTTGCCATGAGTTCCTTACATAATCACTATACTGTTTGTTTGCTGTCGTTCTAGCCTTTGAAAATATTTTCCCTCCCATTTTTCAACCTTCTGCCAGCTTTGTCTATGAAGTCTTTAACTGAACAAAACTCTTTAATTTTTTTGTGTGCGGCTAACTTTGAAGACGTGAAGATTTGGACAGAAGTTCTTTCTATCCCTATTTCTTCTGTAAAATACCTGATCAAGTCTTTTGCCTACTATACTATTAGGATATATGTGGATGTGTGCACCCAGTTCCAACATTGAGGATGGGGTGTTCCCCACACATCCAACAATAAGCAATTCTCAGACTCCAGTTGGGCGTCCTGCAATTCAGCTCAATTCTGGCACTCTCTGCCTGGAGATCGCATCAGATTCCAGGTTACGGGTTACAGATTACGGGTTAAGGGTCCAGTACTACAGGACAGCACCCTGCCCTCCCAATTTCAGGCACCAGTTGCAAGTCCAGATTGTCACCTGTGCTTCTGACCAACCAGCTACAGATGGAAGGTTCCAATCACCCCTCTGTAGGTTCCATTGATTTGCTAGAGCAGCTCACAGAACTCAGAGAAATATTTAACTTACTAGATCACCAATTTATTATGAAAGGATACAGCCAGATGGAAGAGATACCCAGGACAAGGTATGAGGAAGGGACGTAGGACTTCCATGTCCTCTCCAGGTGAGTCTCCACGTGTTCACCATCTCGGAAGCTCTCCAAACCCCTTTCGTTTGGGTGTTTATGGACACTTCATTATATAGCTTGATTAAATAATTGGACATTAGTGACTGATTCAGCCTCCAGCCCCTCTCCTTTCCCTAGAAGTCAAGGGGTAGGACTGAAAGTTTCAACTGTCCAGTTGTGAGGTTGGTCCCCTGGCATGTAGCCCTCATCCTTGGGTAGGGTCCAAAAGTCACCTCATTAATGTAACCAAAGACACCTCTCATCACTTAGGAAATTCCAAGGGTTTCTGGAGCTCTGTGCCTTGTGCCCAAAACACCAAATTAATATTTCTTACTTTTTTTAAGAGAGAGAGAGAGACAGAGTACTAGTAGGGGAGAGGCAGAGAGAGACACGCACACAGAATCTGAGGCAGGGTCCAGGCTCTGAGCTTTCAGCACAGAGCCCGATGTGGGGCTCGAACTCGTGAACTGCGAGATCATGACCTGAGCCGAAGTCGGACACTGAAACGACGAGTCACCCAGGTGCCCCCATATTTCTTATTATAAATGAAAATATTACAGGATGTAATTTTAGGATTACTTGTAATTACAGGATGTAATTTTAGGATTACTTGTAATTACAGGATGTAATTACAGGATGAGAGAGACTCTGTTCCCCTGCTTTCTGGTGATGACCAGCGGTCCTTGGCAGTCCTTGGCTTGTCACTGCACCATTCCACCTCTGCCTCCATCTGTACAGGGTGTTCTCCCAAGCCTCTATGTGTTCACGTGATCATCTTCTTATAAGGCAACCAGTCATCTGGGATTAGGGGCCCACCCTACTTCCCTGGGGCCTTATCTTAACTAACTACCTCTCCAGTGACGTTATTTCCAAGGACAGTCACATTCTGAGATACTGGAGGTTAGGATTTTAACACCTCCATTTGGGGCAACACAATTCAACCCATCACACCTACTTTGTCCACTGTGAACATCACCCATCACTTAATACTCCTCTTAGTCTCGATTTTTTTTTTTCTCCTAAAGCTGTTGCCAGGGACATGACGGCTCCCGGCCCTGTGACTCCCGAGGTGCCCTTTGAACCATCACAGCCCCCAGTCATTGAGGGCTTAAACCCCACTGTCTACAGCACTCCAGAGAGCTTCAAGGAAAAGTTCCTTCCCAAGACACGAGAACCCAGTGGTACCCATAGGCTGCCTGGGCGCGGTGGCTGCCCTAACCTATGGGGCCAGAGTCCCGGCTCTCAGCTCATGACACACACCCAGATCACGGCCCAGGGCTTCAGGGTCGCAACCATTTTGCTGGGTCTGGCTGCATCCGCTATGAGGTCTGGATCCTGAGCCCGAGACCTGGCCTCCTTGAAAGTTCCCCAGAGATTATTCCCAGCCCCAGGAGCAGCCACCAGTCCTGCCACCTGACTTATTCCCTCATCTTCCCTGACAAGTAAGTCCCTGCGTCAGTCCGGGAAGAGGTGGCCAATTGTGTAACTGACACATGTTTTTTCAGGAATCTCGGATTCGGTTCAGTTTGGGTGTTGCATACTTCTGTTTGTGTATACTTCTGTTCACTTTCTCCACTTCCTACTTAATAGACTGATCCACTTGCGTGTAAAAAAAAAAAAAAAAAAAAAAAAAAAAGTATTCCTCTTAGTCTCCTGTCATTTGGGAAGCTTTCTCCAACCCACCTACCCACCACTCCCTCCAGACAACAGGTATTCAGTATGGCCACGGGCCCCGGTATCTACTCGTGTATTAGGGTGCTTTGCACCTGTCCACTGACTTGTCTGTCTCCCTCCCTGGACCGCAAAGTCATCCAAGGCAGTTTCCAAGTCTCGCTCACCTCCCATTCCCTAGCGCCCTGCACAGGGGCCGGCACACAGTCCTCATGATAATATGAACTAACACTAGTTGAGCACTTACTATGTGCCAGTCAATGTACTAGGAGTTTTACATTGATTACCTTGCTTTACATTGATTACCATTGATTTACATTGACTTTTTACAACAACCCTAGGAAGTAGTATGTTAGTCTAGAGGCCATGGGATTGCCAGAAACAAAACTCAACCAAGCTTACGCAAGAAGCGAATTTATTGGTTCAGTTGAAAGGAAGTCTGGAAGTGTGTTCATGGCCAAATCCAGACACCCAGAGAAAAATCAGGGTGTTTTTCCCCCCTCCATCTCTCAGCTCTGCTTTTTTCCACATGGCTTCACTTTACAAGTAAGCTTTCTCTACCCAGGGGGCAGTCTAGCTGTCAGCAAGAATCAGATCCTCCTAGTTGAGGAACCATGGCAGGAGAAACCATCGGCTCCCACTGCTCAGCTGGAAAGCGAGGTCTGACTGGCTACCCTGTGCCAACTGCCTACACCTACCAGGCAGTGGAACACAGTGACTAACAGCCCACCAGATGGTCTCCCCCAAAGGAGTCACAGTGAAAGAAACGGGAAACCTTCTTGAGCAGAATGGGATTCCAGGCACCATGATCCACCATAGTGGGTACCACTCCTGCCCTTTGTATAAGGAGGATAGAGGGGCCCCGAGTGATGAGCCATCCTGCCTAGATGCACAACTGGTAATAAGAGGCAGAAGAAGGATTCAAACTGTCTGGTCTGATGCCAAGAACTGCCCCCCACCCCAACACTGGTCCATTATGCCGGTTCTCCGTGAGTTCTGGCACAGACCAGAGCGCACGATTCATTTAGATGGAGGCAAACAGACTCGGGTTTGAGATCCCCTTCTGATCTCCGTGAGCTCAGGTGCCCTCATCAGTAAAATATGGGCAGTAAAATCGCCAGCACCTACCTTGTGGTGAGGATTGCATGAAATAATTCAAACCATGCATTTAGCACAGGGTCTGGTACGTGCAAAGAGCTTAATAAGAGTTAGCTGTTACTACGAGTAACTATTCGTTGAGTGAAGAAGTGAGTTGATGGCATCTGAGCTCTAACGGAGGGACTGGGTGGCTCCCCTCACAGAGGAAAGGCTTGGGGTGGGGGGAGGGCTTTGGCCCTTGACAGTCTCCACCACCACTCAAAACCCCTTTCTCGGAGGGGTGCCTGGGTGGCTCAGTCGGTTAAGCCTCTGACCTCAGCTCAGGTCATGATCTCACGGTTTGTGAGTTCGAGCCCTGCGTTGGGCTCTGTGCTGACAGCTCAGAACCTGGAGCCTGCTTCAGATTCTGTGTCTCCCTCTCCTCCTGCCCTCTCCTGCTTTGTCTGTCTCTCAATAATAAATAAAACGTTAAAAAAAAAAAACACACACCCTTCTTAGATACTCTTATTCTTTGTGCTGGGCAATTAACTTCTCCTAATTTTATGTGGAGTGGAAATTAAAGCATGGTTAGAAAATGTTAATATGATTGACCTAAAACTTAGCTCTATACCTGTTTCCAGGCCCACTCTCCCCTTTCAGATGGCCACTCCAAGCCCCTCCTGTAAGGAATTCTGGAACTACTACTGGCTCCCAAAACCCATACAGCTGGGTTTGCAATGGGTGCTGTCCCTACTTGTGACCAAGTGCAGGTAAAGAGCTTCGAAGAGGCCAAGGCCATAACTTGCCTGGAGGCCATCCAAGTTCTCTTGATGCTATGGAACCAAGGAGTCCAGCCCCAGTCCTGGGTAGGTCTGGGCTTAGCTGGTGTGAGTCAAGACAGGGCAGGGGACAGGAACAGCACCACCCACGGGGGTTTCCAACAGGCCTGGCAGGCCGGCAGGGCCTCTATCCCTTGTCCTGTTGCAATTATACTTGGCCCCCAAAAGCCTTAGAATTATTTCCATGTGGAATGGGTACACATGGTCCCCAGACACCCTTTGCTTTCTTTCCTGGAACCCTAGGAGAGGGCCCCTTGGGGTAGCTGGGTAGTGCAGGGATAGAGAAGCCAGGGGGACACGGTTGGTTTCTCTGCCAGCCCTGCTTCAGATCCAAGAAACTGCACTAGATGCCAAACGTGTAGAACCAGAAGAAAATTCCAACAGCAGGCAGGAAGGAACCAGCTGCTTCTCTAAAGGCTGGATGTGTAGAAAGGGGGTGGGGGAAACCTGGAGGGAAGAGGAGAGACGAGGGGAGAGGAAATGAGGCCAACTTTGCCCAGTTTGCCTGTATCTCTACATGGTGAGAGCTCCAGGCTATAGGACACGAAGATGCTGGGCTGCACAGCCCAGAGATGTCAGCATGCAGGACAAGGACACCCGGCCTCATTTTCTCCCCACCTTCTACCTTCCCCCCTTCCTCTTCCCCACCCTCTATCCAAGCCCTCAGAGAAGCTGCTGACTCACTCCTGCTTGCTGGGGGTCTGTGGACATTTGGACGCCTCTGGACACTCTATCTGGTGTTCTCTGCCTTTTCTATGTGATCTTGGCCAAGTCACTTAATGTCAATCACCCGATCTGCATGGAGTCACAAAGCGTGCTACTGTCATGATGTCCCAGGACCCTCTGACCACGCTCACCGTACGCACATTATCTCATTTGATCCTCATGACAACTCTGCAAGACACTGTGAGTGCACCCACTGCACAGATGAAGAAACTGAGACTGCAGAGAGAGGTGGTTATTAATTTCCTAGGGTTGTATGGCTAATAAATGGAAGAACTGGACTTCAAATTTAGGTCCACTAAACTCCAAAGCTCAAGCTCTTCTATAATCCGAGGAGGTAGAACAGAGATGATCACTATCCTCGCTGTAGCAATGATGAAACTGGCTCAGAGAGGTCAAAGAACCGGCCGGTGGTTGCACACGTGGAAAGTGGTGGTGTCAGCATGCAAAACCCGTTTCTTTGGCCACCAACCCAATGTTCATCTTGCCAACAAAACAAATGAGGAGGCATGAGTCGATGACCTCAGAGGTTCCCTCCGGCGGGGATACTTTTAACTTCTGGGTTAAGACCGGAGTTGGAAGGAAAATGGGTGAAAATGGAGAAGCAACTTGTCTTACTGCTTTAGCTCACGCTCTGCCTCAGGAAGCCAGAGTGGCTGCTCCAGCTCTGCCCTTTCAACCTCATCACATCCCCCAGTGAAGGAGAGGGTCATTCAACAAACAGGGGCATTTCAACCTTTGGAGCTTGGACTCCCCAGGACTCACCCTGACCTTGACCCCCAGCAGCCTCTTTCCTGAAGAGCATGTGTCCACAGTCGCCCCCTCCACAGGGGCACCCATGTCCCGTCCCACTGGCCCCTCAGTGTGTCAGCAGTGAGAGTGGTCCCCAGGGGGAGAGGGGGAGCCCGCGGGGGCACGGTCGCATTCTTCACGCGGGGCCGCCCACCACACTCTGGGACCCCGACCTGCCGGGCGGGAAGGGGGGTGGGAGCTGGGGGTGGGGCGGGAGGTCCCTCTCCAGGCCCCGCCCAGCGCCCCGCAGGGACGCGCGCCGCGGGGGGAGGAGCCAGCGTCGCGCGGGCCTGGCCGGCTGGCAGGGGACTGACTTCTGCGCCTCCGCCGCCCTGGGGCACAGACATGGCCCAGGAGCGTCCCGCCTGCGCCCTGGAGCCCGAGCTCGTCCAGCGGCTGTTGCTCTCCTGCCGGGAGGCCAAGAAGTCCGCTTACTGTCCCTACAGTCACTTCCCCGTGGGCGCCGCGCTCCTCACTCGGGACGGGAGGATCTTCTCCGGTAAGGACGGCGCCCCGATCCCCCCTCGGCCGCAGCCCGGGCAGGTGGTCGCAAGAGGACGGGCGGGAGCCCGCAGAGCAGAAGGCAGCACTGGCCGCTCCCAGTGACGCTGCCACTCGCCCCTGCCCTGCCTGCTGTCCCGGACCGTGGGGAACGCAGGTGCTGCTCGGATGCAGCGACGTCCAATTCTTAGAGGACTGGGAAGCCAGAGGTGGGACGGGGAGGGAAGTTGGAAGGGGAGGCCATAACTCAGTGCTGGGGGGGGGGGGGGAGAGGGTTGATACTTTCTGACCACCCCCCCCCCGCCGTCTTTGTGGCGCCCTCCTAAGGCTTCCACAGGTTTTATCAGCAAGGCCTCCCCTCGCACCCACTGACCTCCGTGTTATGCCCACTTTTCAATGAAGACACTGAGGACCAGAGAGGTGACGCGACTTGGTCAAGGTCTCACGGGGCACTGGGGGTGGAACCCAGGGCTGAGATCCCCCAGACCCTGCTTTCTTCGCGTCACCTGCTGTGCTAGGAAAGAAAATGAGGAACCGAGGCCAACAGCCGGTGACTTGTTAGTGGACTTCAGGGCTTGCAGAGGGCCTTGGAGGAAGCAAGTAGGCCAGGCGAAGTTTGGGTGACCAGCAATGAGTGCTGGCCTGGGGAGGGTGGGAATTGGAGTCAGCACTAATCTGTTCCTAAGCTCCTTTTCTTTGGTTTGTTGGTTTTATAGAGAAAGCTCACTCGAACAAAAGTTCAGCCTTGTTTTCGCTAAGCTGGGAGGCATTTTCATTCAAAAGAGCGGGGCACCGTGGTGAGGAAGTGGCAGGGAAGCCATGCCCCTCCCCGCCACTCTGGGGGCAGATGAGAATTGGCACAGTGGGCAGATGGGGACACCCAGCCCTGCTGCCCAGAATCTGCCTCTGCCTGGCAGCGGCAGCTATTTAAAGGAAAAGAAGCTCACATGTGTGCCTCTAATGGGTAACCTCCAGCAGCCTGAGGCCAGTTGTGGGCCACCCACCCCCACCGCCACTCAGCTGTGAGCCTAGCTGCGAGCCCCCGCTTCCCCTTGTACAGTCCCCCCCTCTGGGCTCTCCTTGCTGTTCCAGTTATCTCTCACCTTTGAGGTTCTTTCCGGTTTCACGAGTTACCTGAATCTCAAACATCTTTGAGCAGGAGAAGTAACCTTGAGTCCCTACCTGAAAGGGTGGTGAGGAATGCTATCCGTTGACACAACCCGGCAAGGCAGTTTTACATCGCAGAGAACGGAACTGAGGCTCACAGAAGCTAGACGCCCGAGATCACAGAGCTGGGATTCTAATCCGGAGTTCCCCTGACGCCAAGGTGGCTGCTCTGTAGGGAACCCAGACTCTCCGTGTGTCTAGTGCGAATTCAGGCCTGGCCCGGTGGCTCAGATGAGTATTAAACATTAACCACCACCACAAACAACACTGCAGCCCACACTGCCCCGTGGCTCCGGGGTCTTAAACATCGAATCAGCCGTTGGTTCTTTCCAGTGCCTCTTTGCATGGATTCATTCATTCAGCAAATATTTGCTGTGTACCGTGACGTGCTAGGTAATGTGCGGGCCAAGCCCTGGGGATAGCGCCATGAGCAGAAATGACATCGTCTCTCCCCCTATGGAGGTCCCTCCTCTTACACAGGTCATGGTTCAAAAGGGAGGCCTCGACCGATGACTGCAGGAGTGGTTGAATGAGGTGAGCAGGAGTGTGGCCTATTCAAGTTGCGGGAAAGAACCTGGCTGTGCAGTGGGGATTTAGGGAGGCCCCCTGGGATGGGGCGAAGGCCCTGGATTAGGGGCTGCTGGGTTTGAATCCTGGTGCTGCTCTTTATCAGCTGAGGGATGCCGGGCAACACCCTTCACCCAAATGTGCCTTACACATTTGTTGAGCCGAAGACGGTGTGCCCACCTTTCTGGATGGCTCTGAACAGAGCTGCTTTGCCTAGCCCAGCACGGCACCAGGGTCCTCCCCGATGGCTGGTGCCTGTTATCATCAGCCCTGGAACCTCAGGTTGTGAGGCTTTAAGCAAGTCAATGCCTGTAAAGTGACTAGCCCAGTTTCTGCCGCAGTGGCTGCTTCTCCTTCTGTTAAAGGTATTGTTCTATCATTACTGTTTGCAGGCAGCTTCTGGATGACTTATGAAGGCCAAGCATTGCCACTGAGATTTGATGAGGTAGGAAGTAGGCAACCAGGGATGTTAAGAAGAAGAAGAGTAACATGAAAGTAGAATTCAAGGACCGTTGGTCTGACAGGCACTCAGGGAGGGCCAAGACAGAGGAGAGAGTGTCGGGGAGGATGTCTGTCTTATTTGCTGATCGTCCACAGGACCAGCGCATTGCCCAGCCTGTAATATGTCCTCCGTTGAGGTTTGTTGAGTGTGCGAATGAATGACTCAGGCTGGGGCTGTGGCCATTGGAACAAGGAGGAAGGAAAGACCTGAGGAAAACCGTCTGGGACAAAAGGACTGGGCTTGGGATGAGCAGTGTAGAATGAAGGAAAGGAATATGGTTCTAGAGTTTCAGCCAGGTAGACCAGGGGCATGAGGAGGCACTGACCAAGGTGGGAGCTGGAGGCAGAGCTGGGTGGTGCTGAGGACATCACGGGCAGGGACTGACGGCAGGAGTAATAGCCACAAGGCACTGATCATTCACTAAGCACTTGGTATGGAAGATCTCTTGTAATCTCACAGCCACCACATGAACGGAGACGATGAGTGTCACGTGCATTAGAGCATTTTCAGTTGTAAGTGACAGAAACCAAGCAGAACCATTATGGGCAAGAGTAGATGGTATCTCCAGGACAGTTGGATCCGGGAACTGCGATGTCACCATGTCCTTCTTTATCCTCCTGGGTGCTTGCTTCTTTCTCTTATCCTGTAGGTGGGCTTTCTCCAGGAATCAGGGGACATGAGTGCAGGGGACAGAGGCAGGCAGCCTCTGGTCCATATTCTTTTACAGCCTCAAAAGCAGAGAGGAAAGAACTCTCCTCAGGGTGCCTGGGTGGCTCAGTCAGTTAAGCATCCAACTGTGGCTCAGGTCATGATCTCACAGTTCATGAGTTCGACCCTGCATTGGGCTCTGTGCTGACAGCTCGGAGCCTGGAGCCTTCTTTGGATTCTGTGTGTGTGTCTCTCTCTCTGCCCCTCCCCCACTTTCTCTCTCTCTCTCTCTCTCTCTCTCTCTCTCTCTCTCAAAAATATTAAATTTTTTTAAATTTTTTTTTAACGTTTATTTATTTTTGAGACAGAGAGAGACAGAGCATGAACAGGGGAGGGGCAGAGACAGAGGGAGACACAGAATCTGAAACAGGCTGCAGGCTCTGAGCTGTCAGCACAGAGCCCGACGCGGGGCTCGAACTCACGGACCGGGAGATCATGACCTGAGCTGAAGTTGGACGCTTAACCGACCAAGCCACCCAGGCGCCCCAAACATTAAATTTTTTAAAAAAAATCAAATTCCCTATTTAAAAAAGAAAGAAAGAAAGAAAGAAAGAAAGAAAGAAAGAAAGAAAGAAAGAGAAAGAACTCTCCTTCACTAGCTGGAGATGGAAAAACTCCAGGGAAGTGCTCTGATGGGTCCATCTCCAACCACATGCACATCCCTGGGCCAATCACTGTTGTCATGATAGAGTAGTGTGATTGGCCCAGCAGCACATCCCTTCCCAGTGGGGGCTGGGTGGGTCTGTTACCACAAGAAGGAGTGTGGAACTGCCAGAGCAAAAGCCAAAGGCACCCTCTACGAATGAGACAACTGAGGTCGTGCTCTTTCTGCCGCCCCATTGCCACAGGGTGCACGTGCAGACAGGGACAGAGAAAGTGTGCCGAGGGGGGTACAAATGGATCTCCTTCTGTAGATGGAAAGGGAGGGCAGATGGTAGTAAGGCAGGGCCTGGAGAGGAGGGGACCTCGAACAGTCAGAGGAAACCTGACGGGGCACATGGCGGGGGGGGGGGGGGGGGGGGGGGGGGGGGGGATTAGAGACAATTGGGAGGCAGAGAAGGTACAGCTGGATTTAGATGCTGTGAGTTTGTAGTTGATCGTGGGACAGGTCTGCCCAGCTCGTGACTTTCTCCAGCTGCACCAAAGCCCAGCCCGTGTGGAGTTTCCCTCCTCAGAGGCCACTGGTGTCTCGTTCAATTCAAAAACAAATCTGACAGCCTTGTTGTCATGATCTTGTAATAATGGTCCTTTCCCCTCGATGCTGACTGACCAGGGCCTTGCGCCCTCCCGGGGTTGGGCCACCGGGAGGGTGATCGATCCCAACAGTTACCTTCTGTGATTGCTGTGGGAGAGCTTTGGGGAGAGGAGGAGCCCATGGGGGGAGGCAGAGCTACAGAGGGAGAGGGGGGTGGGGACACAGAAGAGATGGGGCAGCAGGGGGTTGGCAGGGACAGCCAGTGTCTGCACAACGCCAGATAGGAGGTGGCAGAGGAGAGTCATGGAGACCACTCTTTCCTGGCACCCCCCAAGGGGTGGGCGAGTTTGTCCTTGGGACGCTGGTCTGTCTCCCTCACTCCTCCCTGGAGGAGCTTCACACTCTATACGCCCCTTCACCATTTAGGGGAAAAGCCACTTTACTGGATCAGCTGTCATGAATTCTGAGAGGAACAAGCTGCATTTCTAAAAAGATTCTTAAAGATGTCCTGGTCAATGGCTGAATCCAGCTTGTTTGGGCTTTAACCTTTAAATCTGGTCCTTCATCGCCTTCCCTTAGGCCAGCCCCTGGCCTCCCTTTCTCCTCCAGGACTGCTCTCCAAGCCCCCTCCCCACCCTGACCCCTCATAGCACTTCCTGGTAAGTCAAAGCAGGTGTCTCTAACTGGCTTCCTGTCCTTCCAGCCCTCCTCACACCCACCACACCTGTCTTCCCAGCTCATCCATTGGTCCTCTCCACTGTCACTCAAAAACAGCTCATTACAAAGAGGAGCTTCACTAAAACCCCTGGGCTCTGTAGTTGAGCTAGAATATAATTCATATATGATACTGTGTGTTGCCTGTGCAGTGGGCTGGGAGGTGGGAACGTGGAAAGAGTGTAGTATTGCTTCAAGCCCGTGGATGTGACATTTTTCTGGTTGGGTGATTCTCAAATACGGTCCCAGACCTATAGCCTCAGCACCTCCTGGGACCTTGCTGGAAATGTGAATTCTTGGGATCTGACCCAGACCTACTGAAGCAGAAACTCCAGGAGAAAAGAGGAAGGTTGAAAAAAATTTTTTTTCTTTTGAGAGAGAAAGAGAGAGCGAGAATCCCAAGCAGGATCCACACTGTCAGCTCAGAGCCCAATGCAGGGCTCAATCCCATGAACAGAAACCAAGAGTCAGATGCCTAACCAATTGAGCCACCCACGTGCCTCTGAGAAACCTCTTTTAAGAAGCTGTCCAGAAGATGCTGACGCCCGCTGTGTGTGACAAGGACCGTTTTAACTATATTTAGGTCCCTCAAGAGAGACGGTGCTCAGAAGCACTGCTCTTTTCTCTGGGTGGCCAGGCCCAAATCCCCTCTTTGGAACTTCTTTCCTTGCTAATGGCTTGATCACATCTGACCCTCGCCCTGCCTTAAGCGCCAAACCCACTCTAAAACATGTCCTCACTGAACTGCCATAGAGAAAAAGGACAGCCCTTTGTATCTGACAGGTCAGGATGTGAGTCCAGGCTCCCTGCCAGCAGCCTCAGCCTTTACCTTCTCTAAAATGGGGTTATAACAGCCTCTGCCCTACAGGGTTGTTAAAAGGGTCAACGACACAATACAGATTGAAGTGTTCCACGGAGTGCCAGGCAGATAAAAGAAAAACAATGAAAGAAAAGAAAAGAAAGCAGTAATGACAGCCCTATCATCCTGGTGTTATTTGGTCCAATCTTACAATTGTGGATTCCTAACTTGGCATCATACCGGCCCATCTCGCACATGTGTTTCAGAGTAAGTGAAGGCCATACTGGCAATGGCGTTGCTTTGCCTGGCTAGACGACAGCCTCTTTTCTGCTCGAGGGAAGCAAAACGAACCCGTCTGGCCTTTCTTGATCAGAGTACACGGCCGAGGCCTTTCTTCCCATTTTTTCTTTTTCTCTTTTTGAACAAGAGGAGGAAACTCCACTTGAACTTGCTGGCGGCCCCACATGAAATTATAACTTTGCACCTGAGAGATCTAGCACCCCAGTGGGAAATCACAGTCATTGGAGTGCGGAGAGAGTCTCACGGGCCTCATTGTTCCAGGCCCTGGGCATTCTGCACCCAGGAGCCCCCGCCCTCAGGAGGTTTACACTGTGACCTCAGAATTAGACAATAAAGACGTTTATTTCAGGAAAGTGTCAAGGGCTGTGATGAAATTAAAGCAGGAGAAATGGACCGAGAGGGTAGGAGGCCATGAAGGGAGGAGGCACTCTGAGACAGGACGACCATGGCAGGCCTCTCTGAAGAGGGGACATTTGAGCAGAGACAGCAGTAGGGTGAACCATAGGCATGTAGGGGAAAAGAGTTCCAGGCAGTGGGAACACAGCCGGAGCAAATGCCATGTGCCAGGAGGGCGCTTGGCATCCTTGGAGAACAGCTGGAAGGCCGGCAGGCCTCAAGGGCAAAAGGAGATGAAGTCTAGGAGGTAGGCAGGTTGGCACCAGATTAGGTAGGACCTTGTCGTCGTGGAAAGGATTTCAAAGTGCCTGAGGGACAGAGGCGGGGCCACTGTTCACACCTTATCCAGCAGGAGTAGAAGCTCAGCCACACAGGCCTAAAAAGTCCAAAAAGCTGGACTTTTGTGCCATTAATAGCAGCAGCTGGGCCACTGCTGAGCACTTAGTCTGTGCCACACTTTGTGCTAATTGCTTTACGCGCGTGGTCTCAACTCATCCTGGCGCGAGTTCTCCGAGGAAGGCGCCATCGCTTTCATTTTACAAATGAGGATACTGAGTCTTGAGGAGGTTTTAGTCTCTTGCCCAAATTCTCAGGGCCAGTGGGGCAAAGGGTCCCAGGGGCGGAAGAGAACCCAGGGGCTCTTCCTGCAAAGCTCTGTTTGGGCAGTGGGGTGGCTGAGTGGGCTCTGGCCCTTTGAAATTTTTAGACACAGTTAAGGGAAATTTCTCTCGATGAGGCCATTCTGAATTTCAAATGCAGCCACAGGCAGTTGTCCTGAGGGACTAGCCTTCTGTGAAACCCAAGATTTATGTGAATCCCACTTAACAGGGAAAGTGTCCCTGAGGGACAAGGCAGGGCTGGGATGGTTGCCAAGACAGGGAATGAAGTGGGGGGACAAAGTTAGCAAGGATCTTACTCTGGGAGAGGCAGAAGTCAAATGCAGCCAGGCCAAAGTCAGCAACAGTGGGCCAGGGCAGGCAAGGTCATGTTTAAAGGAAGTCATTTCAGGCAGGCATCAAGGAACCTGGCCGGGGAGACTCGGTGGGGAGCAAAAGAGGCGTATTCATTTATTCATTTAACTTCCGTTGACCCTGAGACAGGGCCGGTTATCCCGGCTATAGTGACTCACATAGGAATGTGAACAGAGCTTGGTCGAAGTCAAAAACATGTGGCGTTCAATAAATGTCTCAATCATTACTTTCAGGGTTGCAACTCCCTGATCGCTCTTGGTCCCGTCTCCCAACTGTATTAACTGACATCTGTGTGGTTGTCAACAACAGACCCGCCCGCTAACTAGTTTAGACAAAAGGAGGGAGTATTGGCTCCTAAAAGTTGGGGAAGAGCTGGCGCGTAGCCGGGCCTCGGGGGCAACTGCGCCAAGCCAGACCCTTTTCCAGTCTCCTCTCATCTTTCATCCATTCTTTAGTGTGTCCATTTCATTGTCTCCTAATGGTCTCCTCCGTAATGAATGGAAACCAGGCCATCAGCAGGGCTCAAGCCCACTCTCTCAGTCTGCGAGAGAAACGGAAGTTCCGGCACAGAGAATTCTGACTGGCTCGGTGTGGGTAAGGTGCCCGGCTCTGATTGGCCCAGTGAGTTTGGTGCTCAACTCTGATTGGCCCAGTGCGGGTCAGGCACGCAACCTTAGACCAATAAAAAAAAGTCACGCGAGAATAAGATGGCCGCTCCCATCTGTAAGATGCGTTGAGAACATAGGTGAGGGTCCTTCCCCTGGGGCGGGGAAGGAGAAAGGTGCTACGTTTTGGAAACAATAGATGCTCGCTGTCATCTACCCTCTGGTGTCCAGTAGGGACACCCGTCCTTCTTCCCAAAAGTGGAATTCCAAACCTGTTCCCACCTAACACCCCACAGCCAGTCCATGTGCCACTGTTAGTGAACACATTTATCCTGTCCTAGCAAGACACTTGCAGCAGAGGTACCCAGCCCAGGGGATGGCAGGGTGGGGCAGGCCCTCTAGTGACATCCATTCCTCGCCATCAGTTGGACATGAACACCTGCGATCCTGAGAACCATGATGATGTTTAATGGATCAAATGATTAATCGAACCCCTCCATAGAACATCCATGTAAATAATGCAAGGACAGAAAATTCTGTGGGCAAAATATATGAGGAGATAATGACCAAACAATTTCCAAATTTGGTGAATTCAGGAGAAACGAAATCCTGCATAATCACTTAGAAAAAGGGAGTGCCATAGGTAAGGAACAGTCGCAGGTGACGAAACAAAATATACACAGTGACTGGAACACGATGGCTGCCTACTTCTTTCATCTAACAGACCAGGGGGTGGGCTGCAGTGCTGGGCATACGGACTGTTCTGCTCTGCTGTGTTCCACACAGTTGTTCAGGAGATCAAATTCCTTCTGTCTTGATGTCTTGCCATCGTTAGAGTGGTGTCCACATCCACGTGTTCAAAACTGGCACATCCATGTTCCAGAGCCTGGGAAAGGGAAAGATGAAGCGGGGGAGCAAGCATTGTCCCCCCAAAAATGTCATCTGGAAGTTGTACCCGTTACTGCCATTCATATCTTGTTGGCTAAAACTACAAGGCTACACGAAGTTTCCAGGGAGGCTGGGAAATGTGGTCGCCGGCTGGGTAGTCATGTGCCCCAGTCAACTCCAGTGGCTTCTAGTGGGAGAGCGAACCTTGGGAACAGTTAGTCTTTGCCACAGAACTGGCTGTGGCCTGTAAGTATCTGTGTACATCCTTTCACACGTAGGACCCACTTACCACCTTCCTAAGGGAGGCAGCCCAAAGTCCCACTCAGTCACTGCATTCAGCTCTAAGAGCAGGATCTCGAGGCGGAGCGGTCTCTTTCCTCAGGTGTAGATGTGGCCCCGCTGGCCTACTGGCCCCAAAAGTAAAAAGTAATCACCCACACCTCACTTCACCCTCCCACAATATTCAGTGTGGAGTGGGAACAGGAAAGAGTAGGACAGAGTAATAGTCACCAACTTTCCCAACGGGAAAAGGAGAAGAACAGGGCACACACTGTGGCCACCAGTCTGTGCAGTTATCAAACTTGCCAGGCAGTTCTTGTGAGAAGACTCCCCACCCTGGCATGCACTCTGCTTTCCCTTTCTGCCCTGGCGGCAACCCCTTGTCCCTGTCCACTGGGGACCCAGGCTCTGCCCTCTGGGAGCTTCTTCCCTGATCATCCTGTCATTGGCCACACATCTGAAGTGGGTTTTGGAGAGAGTGACCTCCTTGGGGGCACACAGCTCTGTCAGCTCACTTCTGACGGTAGGGTTTGGGGAACCCAGGAGTTTCTTTAGGGACTGAACGATCACAGGGTTTAACAGGGCAGACTTTTGGCTTTTCTGGCTAGCCAATTCTATCTAAAACTTAGAAACCTTCTGGTCTGTTTGCTTCCAGTCATTTCTGAACTGGAGTACCACACCCAAAGATCCTTTCTCGGCATAGTTCTTAAACCTGCCAACTCCCCTTTTTTTCTACTGACTGGCTTCCCTGCCTGGCCCATCCCTGGGTCCTTTTGATGGTGACTGCCTTAAGCCTTGAAACAATAGCCTGAGAAGGTGACACCCTTCATCAGCTCTTTGCCACAGGGCTGTTCCCATTGTCAGGTAGAAAGATCCCATTGGTAGGCAATGAGTAACATAATCTGCCCTCCAGGTTATTGCAGTGTAGGGCTTTACCAAATCATCTGCCACAGAGTAACAAAGCCAACAGCTCTCCACCTTGCCACATCTGCATTGCCCAAGTCCAGGTGTTTTAGATGTTTTTTATTAAAGCCGCATCTCACTCTGAGTCCAAATTTGTCTATCAGTTAGATCTAGGTAAAGCTGCTATAACAAAAATCCCCAAATACAGTGAGTCCACCATGGCGGAATTCTCTTCTCTCACATAACAACTCAGAGTAGGCAGTTGTGCCAGGGCAAATAGGCATCTCAACTCTGCTCTATCCTTGAGTTGGACCAGGGTCCCTAGTGCCTTCTCTCTTGTGGCTTCTCCATCCCTATGATCATAAACCACATGGTCAGAGCTGTCCCACCTCATCCCAGCCTGTAGAGGGTAAAAGAAAGGAAGTAAAGGGCAATCAATCAACCTCTTTACAAAAAATGTGATCCAGAAGTTTCCCACCTCACTGTGGGCCACATGCCATTGACCAAAACTTAGTCACGTAGCCATACCATGCTGCAGAGGAGTCTAGGAAATACGGTCTGTAGCTGAGTGGCCATGTGAGCAGCCATATTGGAATAGGGGGTCACTCGTATTACTTAAAGGAAGAAGAAAATACATCCTGGGGAACAATATCTCTGCCTCAGAGAGAAAGACCAGCTATAAAGAGCACATCTCAATAGTCAGGGGGAAGCCCAGCTTCTGTGGCCATTTGTTCACGGCCTTACCTCCCTGAAAATGGGGAGTTTGTTAGTCAGCCAATCTGAGTATGCCAATGTTTTATGTCATTGGGAATAGGCTTTGCCCCTTGTCCCCCAGGAACGCTCCTGAGAGGGACACTGGGGAGAAATCCCTTGCTGTGAACTCTGCTACCTTAGCAGCATGCCTCCCATTGGAGGGCTGGGATTGCCCTAAGGCTTGTGCAATCACAGACACCTTTTGCAAAGCTTGGGAGTTCCTTGTTTGTTAGTTTGTTGGTTTTGACAGTTCGTTTTGCAACACAATTCATGGGGGAACTCGGTTGAACTCTGATAGCTGGTCAACAGCACCGAAAATTTTGCACAGGCCCAATCATTGAACCTTCTGTCTCTTAGATCTGGGGCTGGGGGCTCTGCTCATCTTACGGCTCAGTATCTCCCTTGGCCTTGACTTTTGCTGGGGCGATGGGGTAGGTTCATCAGCTTTGCTCTGCTGCCCCTGCTCCCGGGCTGTGCTTCAAGACGGAGGCATTGGGTGAGTGACAAGGGTGGGTGTTCTGGGAAGGGCCATGGCACCAGTGTCCCCGCACTTCCTGTCAAACTGCCCACTCTGAGTAACAGGTCCCTCCCTGCGTTGGAATGGGGTAAGCCTCTTACTCAACACCTGCCATGGGAAGTGGTTCTGCTGGAAGTCTCATTGGTTCCCTCCTCTCTTCTCAGGGTGCAACATTGAAAACGTCTGCTACCCAATGGGCGTCTGTGCGGAGCGAACCGCCATCCAGAAGGCTATCTCAGAAGGGCACAGGGAGTTCAGGGCAATTGCTATCTCTAGGTAAGTGGTGGGAAAGGCAGGCTGCTGCTGCATTCATCCATCTATTCGGCCATCACTCACCACGCGTGTGTCACTCATCCGTTCATTCATCTAACGCGTTTATTCTGTACTTCCTGCGTGCTGGGCACTGTCAGGCTTGACAGAGTGCCAAGGATAAAGAGTTAAGTCAAAAATGGACTCTGCCCTCAGTGAGCCTACAGAGCAGGTAAACAACCGAGGGACCTCTAACTCAAGGGCAGGTGGGGCTTTTGCTCTAGTGACAGTACAGACAACAGAACGCCTACAAGATACAACAGAAAGGCAGCATAGAAACCTAAAGCGAGAGGGACCTGAAAATCACCTGGTATAGACCCCCTAGCCAGTACCCCATTTTACAGATGAAGAAACTGAGGCCCAGAGAGGTTGAGCAACTTTCCTGGGAATTCGTGGCAAAGCTGAGACCAAACTACATCTCTGGAGTCTCACTCTGGGCTCATTCCACGGCACCATGCTGTGCCAGGAAATCAAACACTCTTCCCTGCTCTCTTTGAGCTGCCCCGGGATCCTTCACTGTGAGAGCTGACTACTGCCCTTGGCATTGCCCACCTCTAAGTGCCAAGAACCAGGCTACCAACGCAAGCTGGTGGGGTGACAGCCAGGTAAACCCGGGTTACAGTTCACACACTAATCAGAGTCCAGCCCAGGTCCTGGCTGAACAGTAATAGCATTAACCTACTCTCTCTACATGCCCCAAACATAAATATCCAAGTTCCCTTGTGCAGACCCTCACAGGATGCTCGTTGAGTTCTTGTTGGCCCTGGACCCAGACTCAGTGGCTTCAGGATTTGAGCATGTGAGTGGGCTCTTTTACTAATTTTGACCCTGTTACGCTTCCGATTTAATAGTGAGTTGCTCTTGTGTGTACCTTTGCACTGTGAGAGAGTTTTCTTAGCAAATTAACGGTGCAGGGAAAATGCCACGGGAAATGTTTCATCCACCCAGAAAGTGGGTGCATGACTGACCAAGTATTGGTTTTCAGGACATCCAGGTGCATGGATTACGTACTAGGAGTGAAGCACCTCTTCATTGTGGTGGCGCTAGAGGGCCTTGCTGGCAGAAATGCAAGCCTCCAGAAATGTAGGGACCCAGCGCAAGGCCAGCAGGGGCCGTGTGACAGAAACAAGCTCCCGTTTCTTTATAGCTTTGTCTCAGTCTGGTCCCGAGGCGGACCAGGTTATTGAAGGCGATTTTCCTGAGTAACTGAAGGCAAGGTGCACTTAGGGAGAAGGTCGGTCCCGGCTTCCCAGAGCCCTCCCTGTCACCAAGGTCTGTCCTGGCTTCCCTTCGGCTTTGGGAGGAATAAATGAGGCCATGCTGGGAACATTTTGTGCAGATGAGCAGAGCTCAGGATGTGGATTGTGCTTTATTTAAAAGGGGGGAGGGGAGAGTAACTCAATTCCAAACCTGATCCAAGAAAATAATGATATTCTGGGTGAAAAAGAGGCCAAAGTCAACAAAAGGATAATGGCACGGTGGCCTTGCTCTGTTTAGAATGTTCTAAATGAAACATTCTCCTTCTCCTGGTCATTATCTACTTTTAAAAAGGACTGGGTATCGCTAGCGATGATTAGCAAATCTCCTTATTTACACAAAACCTGCATTTTTCTAGCCACCCAACTGCTCTGCTCCCGGGATTCAGCCTGCAGCAGCATCCCTGAGCCAGAAATGTAGTCATTATTGCACTAATGACTTGTTAAATTGAGAGCGTGGGGTTTACAAGATGAGTGGAAAGTGCCAGCTCCCTCGTTAACACTGACGGGTGTGAACGGTTTCAGAGAGCCCCTTGGAGATCTCCAGAATGCAGAGTGTGGGGCCCAGGCTGGGCTTTTGCTAATGGGGAGTTAAGCTTGTCCCATGGGGGCCCCAGCATAGCCATCAAAGCCGAGAGGTTTCCAGCCCATCGCGTCTGATAAGGATGGCCTCAGCACGTGACCAGAATCAGCACAAAGCAGGGTAACTGTCAAGCCCAGCACAGCACAGGGCAGGAGAGGTGGTAGGCGTCCTGCTGCACCCAGTACGTTCTGGGATGTGTCTTTCTTCAGCCTTTTGATTCTTACTCTAGGAGGGAATGTTGAGTAATGATTAAAAACCCTGGCTCCAAGGTTAGTAAGACCTGGTTTCACATCCTGCTCTGCTGTTGCCCAAGGATCTGAGCTCAGCTTTTCATCTGTAGAAAGGAGGAGAGGAATGCTGACCCACTGGGCTATCGTGAGGATGCGGGAAGTGATTTCTGTAAAGGTCTTGGCCCAGAGTAGGCAACAGATTAAAACTATTGTTTTAGGGACGCCTGGGCGGCTCAGATGGTTAAGCGCCTGACTTCGGCTCAGGTCACGATCTCACCATTTGTGGGTTCGAGCCCCGCATCCGGCTCTGTGCTGACAGCTCAGAGCCTGGAGCCTGCTTCTGATTCTATGCCTCCCTCTCTCTGCCCCTCCCCCGCTCATGCTCTGGCTCTCTCTCTCTCTCTCTCTCTCTCTCTCTCAAAAAAAATAAATAAAACTATTGTGTTAACCTTATCCTTACTACTTTTGCAAGCTGAAGACTACCAAAGGCAGGGTCCACAGATCCTGGGTTCAAATCCTGGTTCTGCCACTTAGTAGCTCTGTGACCTTGGGAAGGTCATGTCGTCTTTCACCATCTATAACGTGAGGACAATAAAAGTATCTACACAGTCCCTACCTTATGGGGTTGTTAAGGGATTAAATGAGTTGATGGACCTAAGGTCCTCAGCACCGTGCCCGGCACAGAGAAGTGCAGTGTGAGGTAAGGGTAAGCCAGTGTCGTGGTCAGGCTCTCTCTCAGCTCTCAGAGCTACGCTGCCTGGAAGCCATATCTTGTGACTTTTGGTGGTTGAAGCCTAAGCCAAATCCAACTTCCCACTGGAATGCATGTTCACCCCACCCCCTTGAAGACCCTAATACAGGTCACTTTTTCCAGGGAAATGTTCTTTGGGAAGCCGGCCACGCATGTCACAAGATTGAGAAAGGAAGTGGTGAGCTTGGCAGGGGCCAGATTATATAGGGCCTTAGCGGTCACGGAAGGGAGGTTGAATTTCACTCAGAGCACCTCTCCCATGGTCGTAACCACAGCCTGCCTGTGTCATAGTACTAACATGCAGACTTTATCTCCCCTCCCAGACAGTACTAGACCCCGGAAGGCAGAGATTCTCCGATTGGTCTTTGTTTCCTTTCCCGTGCCTGTCTGGCATGGTCAGTCTGTGTGGAAAGAAGTAAAAAAAATGACAGAGTCTAGCCTCCAAAGATCCTATGGAAACCCGAGCCGGAGCCTGGTAATCACAAGGGTTACTTTGGCTGCGTGTGCATCCTGGGCAGGGGTCCCCACCCTCTCACGTCCCCGTGGGCTTTTGTTCTGAAGCTGGGAGCATGCTCAGAGAGGACCCACCTTTCCATGGAGCAGAACCTTTCTTTGACTGGAATCCCACATACGACAGCGAGTTATCATGAGGATAAAATAACAACCCATCGCTCTCTCCTCCCTCAGCTGCTTTATGCAGTTCATGCCAGCTATGGCCATATCCACTTGACACATGGTTGGTTGGCTGGTGGTCTGGCTCCTCTCACTAGTGAAAATCCCCTGAGTGCAACGAGTTTCGTCTATTTTGTTCATTGCTGTATCCCCAGCCCTGATAGTGCCTGGTACGAAGCGCCAATAAATATTTGTCGATTAAAACGAGGTAATAGGGGCGTCTGGGTGGGTCAGGGGGTTAAGCGCCCGACTCTTGGTTTGGGCTCAGGTCACGATCTCGCGGTTTCATGAGTTCAAGCCCCACATCGGGTGCTGCCCTGGTGATGCGGAGCCTGCTTGGGATTCTCTGTCTTCTCTCTCTTCTCCCTCTCTGACCCTCCCCCACTACATGCTGTCTTCGTTTCTCCCAAAGTAAGTTACAAAGTAATAATAATAAATTTAAAAAAATAAAATGAGATCATGCATTTCAGTGTTTCGCTGGATGCCTGGGACATTCTAGGCACATATCCAGTAAAAGGATAATCATTGTTAATATATGTAATTTTAAGTTATGGTATATAAGTTATATATAATAAATCTGTATATCATAAGGCACTGAAATTCAGACAGAGCTTATATGTGTAAAGGAATAAGCGCCTGGTAGTACAAGCAATAACAATATGTGTAGAACACTCTAAAGTTTACAGAGTGCTTTCTGCCCTTTATTTCATTTTATCTCCTAGCATTCCTGGGAAGTAGGTGACATGATTCCCCTTGTTTTACAAGCCAAGAGATGCACATTGGATGGGTAAAAACGACTTGGTTCAAGTCACACACGGTTAGCGAAAGGAGGAGCTGACCAAAAACTAAAATTTAAGCCCAGTGTTCTTGCAGAGATCTCACAGAGCTGTGCGTCTAGAAGAGCAGGGACGATGGTGGCTGCTGGCGTAACCTCTGGTCCTCCGGCAGGCTTGGCGGTTCCTACTGTTCAGTTCACCCTTCGTCCTGCTCAGAGCTGGAGGACTGCCTGTAGGTGCCTCGATTCTGAGAGGCGAAGGAACCCGTTTTTCTCTTTTGACTCACACCGTTTTTTTCATGCCACAGGGCCTTTGCATATACTATGTCCTTTGCCTGCAGCACAGAAAAACGCGGGCCTTCAGAGTACCACCTCTGTTAGTTACTTAGTTTCACTGAACCTGTTTTCTTGCAGGTAAAATGGTCCTTCTGACACTCAGGTTGTCCTGGGAATTCAAAGAAATGGATATCGAGTGCCTGGCACAGATCTTGGCACACAGTAGGTGCTCACTAACGGTGATTTATGAACTCTGCATTTCCTCCAAGGACCGCACCGAACACCATCTCCTCCACAATATTCTCTGTTGTTCCTCAGGCAGGGATTGTCTCCTCTCACTGTGAATTCTTATTGCATTTTGTTTAAAACGGTAACTCATTTAGTTTTCTATTTGTCCACTGGGCTGAGCGATCTCCTGAAGGCCAGAGACCAATTCTTCTTCACCCTTGTGTTTCTGGAGTGTGGGCGACAGCAAGTGCTCACTAAACATTTTCCAAACGCGCTAATGAAAACAACGGGCCTGCCTGTGGCCTTGCCCCTTGGAAGTGTGGAAAGCCACCTGGTGTTTCTTCTGAGCCTCTGCGACACCATGCATCTGTGAATCAGAAACTGCTTGGCTGGGTTTGACTTCATCAGGCCAGAACTCAGGGCCTGCATTTCAGTAATTGTCCTCACGCCTCAGGAGAGATTGACCCATGTTTGATTCTCTTTTTCCGCAGTGACCTCCAGGATGATTTTATCTCACCATGTGGAGCCTGTAGGCAAGTCATGAGAGAGGTAAACACCTTTCTTTTCTGGGAAATGTAAACTAGGTGCCTCCCTGCCTTTCTAGGCCGTGGGAGCAAAGCCAGGCTGCCAGCCAGGTCACACAGCTGCTGTCCTGTTTGCCCTGTTGGCTGACATCTAAGCTGTCCCAAGCCTGCGTGAATCACTGGAAATTATTCTTTCATCCAGTAGCTACTTGAGTCAGTATCTACTGTGTGCTAGGCCTGACCGAGCTCTGGGGAGACAGCAGTGAAAAGACAAGCCAGGCCTTGCCGTCATAGTTCACAGTCTAGTGCAGGAGGCAGACAGACAACAAATAAGGAGCAAAATAAACAGAGTTTCTGAGAATGATGAGGGCTGTGGAGAAGAGAACGCAGAAAAAGGAGTCAGAGATCAACAAACATTGACCCAGGACAAATCCAGCCCCCACCCCTTACTTTTGTAAATAAAGTTTTATTGGCACACAGCCACGCCCATTTCTTCATATTTTGTCTATAGCTGCTTTGGCCCTGCAACAGCAGAGCTCAACAGTTCTGACAAAACCCTGTGGGCTGCCGAACCTAAAATGTTTCCTGTCTGACCCTTTACGGAAAAATAGTTTGCCAACAACTACTTTATTTTTTTTTTAATGTTTTTAATTAATTTTTGAGAGAGAGAGAGAGAGAGAGAGAGAGTGTGTGTGTGTGTGTGTGTGTGTGTGTGAGAGCAGGGGAGGGGCAGAGAGAGAGGGAGGCAGAGGATCCAAAGTAGGCTCTGCAATGACAGAAGAGAGCCCAGTGCAGGGCTTGAACTCACAAACCATGAGATCATGACATTTGAGCAGAGATATAAATAATAAAGAACGAGGCAGACAAAGGTCCACAGAAGGAGATTTCCAGGCAAAGGAACCAGCAAGTTTAATGCTTATACATTTGGTGAGTTTGATTAAGTTGTAAGAGGGCTAAAGAGGCTAGAACGCGGCAAGTAAAGGGTAGGGGTGACGGGGCAGGGCCTTATAGGCCATGGGACAGAGGGGATATTGTATTCCAAGAACAAATGGAACTGAATTGTACCCTTAAAAATGGTTAAAAGTAGATTCAATGATGGGGAGCCTGGGTGGCTCAGTTGGTTAAGCGTCTGACTCTTGATTTGGGCTCAGGTCATGATCTCACAGTTCATGAGATCAAGCCCCACGTCTGGCCCCGAGCTGGGCATGGAGGCTGCTTTAAAGATCCTCTGTCTCTCTCTCCCTCTGACCCTCCCCTGCATGCCCTCCTTCCCTCTCAAAACAAAACAAAACAAAACAAAACAAAACGGATTCAATGAGTTCTTATTCTTGACTCAGTGGAAGTTGTTTATGTGTGTACATTTTGGGGAGGGGTGGGTTGTCAGCTTTCACACACTCTCAAAGAGGGCTGTGTCCCCCAGAGTCCCAAAAGGTTAAAGCCACCGTCCTGGAGAATCCCACAGGCTTGCGAGCTTCCATGTGACATCATCGGTCCTTCTAAATACAGCATCTCACTTAATCTCCACCCCAGCCTATGGGAGAAGTGTGGGTGGTTACCCCCACTTCTGAGAGGAGTAAAATGACCTGCTGAAGGACACACAGCCAGACGGTGGTAAGCTGGCATTCACGGCCAGTTCTGGCTGACCGCAAGGTCCATGCTCCTCACAGCCGCCTCCCTGCCTTTATGGTTCTATGACGAGACACATTCTTTTCAGCCACAGAGATGTAATGGTGCTTGTTTCACGGGGGCTTCTGCTATGGAGTTGTTTAATTCCGGGGCGGTGGGGGTGGGGAGAGAGGGGGTAACAACCCCTCTCATTTGCCTTTGTGCCTTGGGCTTTCAGAGCATGTGTCGAACAATGCAAACATCTCCATTTTCTTTCTGCTTCTTGCCAGGCCTGCCAACCAGACACGGTTAGCAGAACTCCCTTCCCAAATTCAGCTGAAAATGCCACCATAAAGGCACTGAGTTCACAATATGGACGTCATCGCCATATTGGGGGCGGGGGGGCGGGTAGAGGGGCAGAAATGGCTGCCCAGCACCTTGTCATGTCCAAGGCCATGGAAGGAAACCACATCAGGATGCCAGCCCCTGGCTCCCGAGGCCCCAGCTGGGTCCAATTGCTCATTGCTGTTTTCTCCAAACAGAGTAGGTGTTGGCAAACGAGAGAAGGCGGATGAAAAAGCCGAAAGGAAGGAGAGGCGAAACTGAAACCAAATTGCAAGTAACAAGAGAGGAAGCTCGGGGGCCGGGGACCTGGCGCTTAGAGTCGCACTGCTCGGCTTTTCAGGCAGAACCCGCCAAGCAGAAAAATCGCCTTCTTTAAAGCATTAATTAAAAAAAAAAAAAAAAAAAATCCAGGGGTACCTGGGTAGCTCAGTTGGTTAAGTGTCCGACTCTGGGTTTCGACTCAGCTCGTGATCCCGCGATTTTGTGGGTTTGGGCCCTGCGTCAGGCTGTGTGCTGACAGGGCGGAGCCTGCTTGGGATTCTCTGTCTCCCTCTCTCTCCACCCCTCCCCTGCTCGCTCGCTCGCTCTGTCAAAATGAATAAACGAACATATAAAAAACAAAAACAAAACGCCGAAGACTGATGTGCCTGGAAATGATGTAGTGGTTCAGACAGAAGCACAGTAGAGCTGCAGAGCTGAGCGGTCACGAACAGCCAAGTAACCAGTAAGAACGGCTTCCATTAACTGAGCACCTACTATGTGCCGGGCACCGTGTACAGGTGCCTTCCACCCATGGTAACACGACAGCCAGGCTGAGCCCCAGTTTGTTGAGGCCAACTTCGGGGCTCTGCATCACACACAGCCGTCTTCCTGCCTGATACATTCCTCGGTTCTCAAAGTCATTTCACAGATCAAGACACGGAGCCCTGGGGAGTTAAATCATTTGCCCAAGATCAAACAGCAAGCAGGTGGTAGCTCCTGGGAGTGGGAGAGGGGAGAGGGCTGGGGGGACAGATTTGGGTTAAAATTTTTGCTTTACTGGTTTTGCCCTGCTAAGCCTAAAATGGGAATCATAATAGCACCTACCCAGGGGCGCCTGGGTAACCCGGTCATTTAAGCTTCTGACTTCTGCTCAGGTCATGATCTCACAGTTTGTGGGTTCGAGCCCCGCGTCTTTCCCTCTCTCTCTCTCTCTCTGCCCCTCCCCCACTTGCACTTTCTCTCCCTCTCAAAAATAAATAAATAAACTTTAAGGAAAAAAAATAACACCTACCTCCAAGGGCAGAGAGCGAAATCACACGTGGGCAATATCTGGTGTGTGGTGAGGCAGGCAGGCATCTGCTCGTGCTTGTGAAGAGAAGGTGCTTTAAGGAAGCAGATCTTAGCTGTTGTTTGTCACAGCAGGTGCAGGTCTGGCCCTGGGGGTTAGATGTTGTTCCTCTGAAGCCCTGGGTGGGTCTCTCATCATAGAACAGATCACTGGTTGCCCTTCAACAAGGTGCCGAGCACTTCTAACTGCTCGACAGACATTCTCTTGGTGGCTCCTTCCTCAAGCTCGCAGGGCCAGGTATGAGTATTGCCATCCCCATTTCACAGATGAGAAAACTGAGGCACAGAGAGGAACGTTAGACAGAGGTGGAGCCAGACTCAAATCCAGGTCAGTCCCAGCCCCTCGGTCACGCTGCCTCCCTCACGCTGGCTTTGCCTCTTTTCCAGTTTGGCACCAACTGGGCTGTCTACATGACCAAGCCGGATGGCACATATGTTGTCAGGACAGTCCTGGAGCTGCTACCTGCCCCCTTCGGGTCCTTGGGCCCGCAGAAGATCCAGTGAAGGTCAGAAAACACCCACCACCTGGAAGAGCCTGGGTTTTCGCGTGTGCTTGAGGAGACAGCCGCCCGGAGAACTTGATGAAGATGTTCACACAGACCTGGGGACATCGGCCAAATGGGCCCCAGCCCTTCCGGGGGCTGGGCAGACGTGGCTTTTTCCAAATTACACTCAAGCATGATGGTCTTCACCTGAAGCGATAAAGCGTTTCATTCCATCCTGGACCAACGTCCCTCCTTGCAACCCACCTTGTCCTCTCCGGGACAGGACCACCCATCCCTTCCTTCCTTTCCTGCGGTCCCTCTTTAAAATTCCAGCCAAGTCCGGACCTCTTCCCTGTCAGCCTTCCCAAGGTCCCGTCCTGTTCTGAGTGACTTTTCTAATTATAGACATCACGGAACATCCCGATTCGGGAGTGCACGTTTTGCTCTGTCTCTATCATTGTTCACAACTCTTAGGACGACAGTGTGATTGGTCTTTATAGAAACGCCTGGATGTTTTCTGCTGGGAGAGGAAATGGGCACCGTGGGACCGTGCACCCTTTGGTGTGGAGAGCTGAGTTTGTAGGCTCTTGCCCCCCAGATGGGAGGCCCCGCTGGGCTGGGCCAAACTGCCAGTGGCCATTTCTAGAGTTTGTTTTGGGCCCTCCGGGCATCGGATGCCATCCACCTGCATGGTTGTAGCTGAGAGATTCCAAAGTGTAAAGAGAAAGGCATGAGTTTGTCTAGACAGGGTAAAAATGTATCTCTGAAGACCTACTGTGTGTCTGGTACTATCACGTGGATTCTTTTTTTTATTTAAAGTGCTCAGCAGCTCAGTGAGGTGGGTACCCCCCACCCCCACTTCTTATAGACAAGGGCACTGGACTTGAGAGAGGTTGACTGACTTACCCTAGGGCTGTAGCAAAGCTCAGGCCCGAATCCAGGTCCTGTAACATCTATGAACCCATTTAGTCCTCACTCGTCAGACTTAAAGTCTATGTCCTCACTTTATCCATGAGCAGATCGGAGCTCAGAGAGGTAAAGCCACTCGCCCAAAGTCACACAGCTAATCTGTGGCAAAGCTGGAATTTGAAATCAGGTCTGTCTGAGTCCAAGTGTTTTTTCCATTCTCCCACGGCTGGTATTTGGCTGCCTCTATTTATACCCTTTATATGGCAAATACTGCAGAGAGAAAGACATATAAGAAGCAGTCTCTGCCCTTGAGGAGCTAACTCCCAGTCTGACAGGAAGAGAGGTGTAAACAGGTCAAAGGCACGGAAATGTAAACTGTGATCCAGGCGGATACCGAGTGCAAGGTGGGCACGGTGGAGGTGCCATGCTGCCTTCTGGGGTGTGAGGAGGGTCAGGAGGGGACTCTTACTGATTTATTGGTTATCATCTTTGTCTCTTTCTCTCGTGAACACACACAATTAGGAAGGTGAGGACTGAATAAGGGAAGGAGCCAGGCCGGCCCTCTAAAGGGGGCTGATGGCTCTGGGTATCCTTCCTGGAAGTTGGCCTTGGGACCAGCCTCACTGGCTGGTAAGAATAGAGCATTGATTGCCTCTTTCCTAGGCAAGCAAATTGCCAGGGTCACAGGAAGTGGACAGGTAAGTCACCCCTTCCCCATGAGTTCTTTCTACTCATTTCTAGAGCACCTGCAGGTGTCGCTGTCTGGCTTTTTCACAACACACCCAGACCTACCTGCTGCCATCTTGGGAGGCAGGAAGGTAATTCCAGCATTGCTGCATGGCACAAAACTCTACCCTGCCTTTCTTTAGGAATGGTTGTTGGGGTCTTAAGCACGGTCTTCTGAATGTTCTCAACAAAGGGGGATGGAGAAAGAAAAAAAGAAAATTAGAAGAAAATATACCAAGATGTTGACATCAGTTCAAATTCTGGTCAATGGGAATCCAGATTTGTGATTTTTTTCCTTTGTACATATCTGAATTTTTTAAATTTCCAAAACATAAAAAAAAAATGTAACAAGAAAAAAAATGAGAGAGCACAATGGGTTTCAACTTTGGAGTTAGCCTCCAAACTGTGTGGCCTTGGGCAAGTTATTTCATTACTCGGAGACTCGATTTCCTCATCTATAAAATGGGGATAATGGAGTCACTGTTCAGATGGAATGAAATCATGAGCCCAGTGGTGGACCCTCAAGAAGTTCTTTGAATAAATCGGCCATTACTTTTATTAAGGGTGACAAATGTTGGTCCTTTGAAGATGGATTTGATTGGTACCAACAAGCCAATCCGTTCCTTTAACAGTTATTGATCAGATGCCTACTGTGTTCTAGGGCTGGGGTGAGACCCTGGGGACGCAGCAGTGAATAAGAAAAAAAAAAAATCCCTGCCCGCACGGAGCTCTCGGTTATAGTACTTTATGATGAATATCACCGAGGGAAACACTCTGAGTGGAGTGGTGGAAAGACTCAGAGTGGTGCTCTGAGTGGAGCTTGCCTGAGAATGGGAAGGCGGCCCCGAGAAAGGATGTTGCAGCCAGATCACAAGAAGGGTCATCCGGTTAGGGAGCGGAGCTTGAGGAGGGGCAAAGACTGAGGACCACCTGAGGCACTAAAGCCCAGTACCCTTACACTTTGTGCAAACAGACTGGGGAAGGCAACCCTCAAAGAAAGATTCCAGAATTATTTGAACGATGTCCACTTGGAAAAACAGCACTTATTTGGCTAGAGAGAAGATGGGATGTTTGTTTAAAATCAAAGGGCTTTAATTTTGTGTCCCCTGTTCTGAGCGCCTGCAATTTCAGAGCAGCACGTGCTCTGTTATTCGGAGCTGTCTGTCTTTTTTAGGACTCTGAAGCGGAGTCCCAGATTCCCAGGGAAAAAAATAGAAACAGAAGCATGTATATTTCTGCTTCTCTTGCCAGCTGTTGCTAATTGCTTATGTAAAATACAAGGTTCTTTAGGATTTCCTTTTAGTAGGGAGGTGAGCATGACTATAACCGATGGGCGCCAGGGGTACTTTGGGTGCCTATGTTAGAAGTGAGGCTATGGGGGTGCCTGGGTGGCCCAGTCGGTTAAGCGTCCGACTTCGGCTCAGGTCATGATCTCGCAGTCTGTGAGTTCAAGCCCCACGTCGGGCTCTGTGCTGACAGCTCAGAGCCTGGAGCCTGTTTCAGATTCTGGGTCTCCCTCTCTCTCTGCCCCTCTCCGTTCATGCTCTGTCTCTCTCTGTCTCAAAAATAAATAAATGTTAAAAAAAATTTTTTTTAAAAGAAGTGAGGCTACAAAGTGCTATTCAAGAATAAATAATGGAATGGCCTAGTAAGTCTCTCACACACGCTTAATATTTTGTGCATGATTACAGGAGCACAGAAACAAGCATGGAAGGAACGTCCAGTCTGTTAACATTGTTTTTGAGGGGTAGGATAAGGGAAAATTAAGAGGAGGGGGTTAAAAGCTTAATAACTGAACAGAAAATAATATGGCATAACGATTACATCACTTACCTATTGCTGTGTAATAAATGATGCCAAACAAATTCGCAGCTTAGGACAACAAAAATTTATTATTTCACAGTTTCTTCAGGCCAGGAATCTGGGCAGAGCTGAGTCATCTGGCTCACAAGGTCTCATACCAGACTGTGGTTAAGATGTCATCCGGGGCTGCGATCTCACTTGAAGGCTCAACTGGGAAATGGTGCACTTCAAAGCTCACTTGCAAGATTGTTGACAGGATCCAGTTCCTGTGGGCCATTGCTGTTACTATTTGGTTCCTTGCTACGTGGGCCTCCCCACAGGGCAGATTAGGACACAGCAGCTGGCTTCCCACAGAAGCGAGCAGGAGAGCAGCAGAGAGCAAGCAAGACAGAAGCCAGTCTTTTTGTAACCCAACCATGAAGATGGACATCTCATCACTTTTGCCAAATTCTATTCCCTCAGAGCTAGCCCACAGTCAAGAGGAGGGGACAACACAAAGGCATGGTCACTCTAAAGATGTAAACACTGAAGCTGCCCAAGGAGAAGGAAAAGAAAAGAAAGACACAGGTAAGAATGGCTGAGGGTCGGAGAGAGCAGGCCTGGCCCTGGTAAGGGGTTGACCTTATTGTGAAAAGTAACTGTCAGTTTCAGGCAGTGACATGGTCAGCTTTGTGCTTTAAATAGCTCAGTCTTCCGAAGCAGGTGACATTAGAGACCTGAAGAAAACTATAAGAGAAATACTAAAAGAGTAAAGTGTCATTGCCTCTGGGCTTACAGGGAGTTGGAACAGAAGATTGTTGTTTTTCATGATGAGCCTATCCATATATCCCATTAGTATTTTCTAACCCATATATTCATATTACTTTTATTTAAAAGAATCTTTACTTAAAAAAAAAAATAGAAAGATGGGGCACCTGGGTGGCTCAGTCAGTTTCGCATCTGACTCTTGATCTCGGCTCAGGTCATGATCTCACAGTTCGTGGGATCGAGCCCCACATCGGGCTCTGTGCTGACGGTGTAGAGCCTGCTTGGGATTCTTTATCTCCCTCTCTCTCTGACCCTCCCCCACTTATGATCTCACTCTCCTTCTCTCTTTCTCTCTCTCTCTCTCAAAAATAAATATTTAAAAAAACCAGAAAGAATGTAAACAAGCCACAGAAAAGAAATTCAGTCAGCAATCATGTAGTGTAAACACTACAGCAGATGCAGCAGTCGATCCTGTTGGGGGAAGGGGGAGCTATTTGTCACCCTATGGCTTCCTTCTGGCTCCTCTCCACCCCCTCCCTCCTTCCCAGGAGTGAGGCCAGTGGTTGGGAATTTAAAAGGATAGCCCAACCCTTTCCCCTCTCCTCCCCCTTGGGTACGAGGCTGCCCACAGAGGGCTGGCGTTCCCCGATGGCTCTCAGGCAAGGGCTAGAGATCTGGCAGGCCCCATGCTGGGTGCTAGGGACCTGTTTCAAAATCACAATCCCTGTCCTAACAGAACTAACCATTTAGAAGAGGAAACAGAGAGGAGGCATCTAGCTCAGTCTAGGAAAGGTCAAAGAAGTCTTCCTGGACAAGGTGACCTCAACTATAAATAGGGATTCTTTCAAAGAGGTAAATGAAGACAGAGGAACCGGCATGATGCTTGGGGCAACAGCAAGTAACCATAAAGGGCAGGGCAGGGCAGGGGGACAGCAAGAAAAATGCCAGGGCCAAGTAGTGAATAACCTCTTGTGCCAGACTAAGGAGCTTGGGCTCTGGGGCAGGGGGGTGGGTTGCGGATGGGCAGAGGGCAAGGGCAAAGAGCCCGTGAAGGACGGTAACAGAAGATGACACGGCCGTGTTTTTACTTTGAGTAATCACTGCAGGGCAGCAAATTCATGGGACGGCCTGAGCCGCAGATGATCTGAATTTCTCAGCAACACAACATCTCCCCAATCGGCCACCACTTTATGCTTTCCTCCATCTCGGCCGGGTGAAACGGATACCCTTCTTCCCAGTGAAAACTCTCTCTCTCTCTCTGCCCACTGCTGCCTGGCTCGAACCTCCCCAAACTGCAGCCAGGAATTTCGCATGGCCGGATTTTGATCTAATAGCAGCTTTCCTCTGTCAACAGTTTCGGCAAAAACTCCTCCACCTCTGCTGGCAATTTAGAGATAGCATTTGTGACATGGTCTGTGGATAAAGGATGTTGCTGCTCTGGGAAAATTTGTCTCCTGCCAGGAGGAGACAAAGAGCACTGAAATACTGCCATAAGACGCCATCCACCAGGGAAGGTCAAACATCCCTCAACAGTTAGTTCTCTCTCTTTTTTTTTTTTTTTTAAGTCTTGTCTTTTTCCGTCTTTTTCCATCAGCATCAGCTTTTTCCCCCGAGTCCTTTGGGGGAAGGTTAAATGATGCTTCTTGGAAATATTACGTACTTTCCCAAAACTACACAGTCTTGTCGCCTGGAGGAAAAGGGTACCATGAAGACAGAGGGATGCCCTCAGAGCAGAGCATGTAACAGAGAAGAGTCCTGGGACCTCTCCAGGGACTCCCTTCATTTTCCTTGAATTCCCATGGCTGAGCATAGCCAAACCTGCCTGGTACATAGTTGATATTTAATAACTGTTCTAGCAGGGTGCCTGGGTGGCTCAGTCAGTTAAGCGTCCGACTTCGGCTCAGGTCATGATCTCGCCGGTCAGTGAGTTCAAGCCCCACGTCCGGCTCTATGCTGATAGCTCAGAGCCTGGAGCCTGCTTCGGATTCTGTGTCTCCCTCTCTCTCTGACCTTCCCCCACTCACGCTCTGTCTCTATCTCTCAAAAATGAATAAACGTTAAAAAATTTAGAAAAAAAAGAAGAAATATTCTAGGGATGAATGACACTCTCATGTAGAACATTAAGTCTGCAGTATAAACAGATATCCTGGCAGAAAACCACATTCCATACCCCCGACTTCACTTTCTTGGGATAGCACTAAAGAGACAGAAGATGTTGGGGTGCCTGGGTGGCTCAGTCAGTTGAGCATCCGACTTCAGCTCAGGCCATGATCTCATGGTTCATGGGATCGAGCCCCATGTCAGGCTCTGTGCTGGCAGCACAGAGCCTGCTTTGGATCCTCTGTCCCACTCTCTGCCCCTCCCCTGCTCGCACTCTCTCAAAAATAAACATTTAAAAAAGAGAGAGAGAGAGAGACAGAAGATGTTAAGGGAGAACATCCAGAGGATGCCTTGAGACCTGAGACTCCGTACCACTGTAGGAAGACTTTTCGTTCTCAGGAAGACAGACGGGATGAGTGGAATCAGGGCCAGGATCGCTAAGAAAGGCAGCTGCTGTCCCTGCCGCCTGAGGCTGTATCTCTGCCCTGAGAATGGAAAACACAGAACCCCTACGATTTCTGCTAGAAGCGTCTCAAAAAAATCTACTTCCTTGCCCTTGCCATACAGAGGTCTGCTGAAGAATCAAGCTTTGTGCTGTGCTTGGTTCAGACCTGTCAGAAGAAACTTAGTGTTTTGTTTTGTCTTTTACAGGAGACGTGAACCATTTTCTGTTGAACACGAAACTGCACAGCCTACAGTGGAGGGTTAATTAGCATCATCCTGGAGATTTTGTGTCTGCAGGTGGGTGGGTTAAGCATGAGGGTTGGTGAGGTTATTTGCAGCTTAGGGGAACAAAACCAAAGGCTGATAACAAATGCCCTTTAACTCAAAAACATCAATACAATGGCTCATAGTGAATACATCTTACAAGCTGTGTAATCATCACAAGCCTTATGGTAAAAGGTTAAATTCTTAGGAGAGTAAAGAAAACCCTTGTGGTTAAAACGTTAAATTTCTCAGAGAACATCTTATCCCTTCTCCGCAAACATTACAGAGAAGTGCTGTCATGATAATGACACACAGCGGATGGCTACATTTGAAATTTATTTTGTTAATGTTTATTTATTTTTGAGATGAGTTGGGGAGGAAGAGGTAGAGAGAGGGAGAAAGAGAGAATCCCAAGCAGAGCCCGATGTGGGGGCTTGATCTCATGAACTGACAGATCATGACCCGAGCCAAAATCAATAGTCAGAGGCTTAACTGACTGAGCCACCCAGGCACTCCTAGATTTAATCTTTATTTTTGTAAGTTTATTTATTCATTTTGAAAGAGAGAGAGAGTACAAGCTGGGAGTGGCAGAGAGAGACAGGAGAGAGAGAATCCCAAGCAGGCTTGGTGCAGGGCTCAAACTATTGAACCATGAGATCATGACCTGAGCCGAAATCAAGAGTCGGATGCTTAACCAACTGAGAATTGAACTTTTTTTTTTAATGTTTATTTATTTTTGAGAGAGAGCAATCAAGCAGGGGAGGGGCAGAGAGAGAGGATCCGAAGAATGCTCTGCACTGTCAGTGGAGAGTCTGATACAGGGCTTGAACTCTCAGACTGTGAGATCATGACCTGAGCTGAAGTCCGATGCTTAACTGACTGACCACCCAGGTGCTCCTAGATTTGAACTTTATTTTTATTTATTTATCTATTTTTTAAATGTGTATTTATTTTTGAGAGAGAGAGAGTGAGACAGAGTGTGAGGGGAGGAGGGCCAGAGAGAGGGAGACACAGCATCGGAAGCAGGCTCCAGGCTCTGAGCTGTCAGCACAGAGCCCGACGCGGGGCTCAAACTCAGGAACTGTGAGGTCATGACCTGAGCCGAAGTCGGACGCCCAACCGACTGAGCCACCCAGGCGCCCCCTAGATTTGAACTTTAAATGAGACCTTTGCCCCACCTAAGTTTCCATGGATGAGCCTGAGATTACTGGAGTGTGAAATTTCTCCAACCTTCTCTTCCTTAGCTTTCTCCAAAGGACAATTTCAATGGAGCATTTAAAATTATAATTTATGGGCGCCTGGGTAGCTTAGTCAATTAAACATCTGACTTTGGCTCAAGTCATGATCTCATGGTTAGTGGGTTCAAGCCCCACAACAGGCTCTGCGCTGACAGCTCGGAGCCTGGAGCCTGCTTCAGATTCTGTGTCTCCTTCTCTCTCTCTGCCCCTCCCCCACTCGTACTCTATCTCTTTCTCAAAAATAAACAAACATTGAAAAAATTAAAAAATAAAATAAAATTGTATTTTAAAATTATCTGAGATCCGTCAAAAAATTAAAGACACTATCTGATTTCTATGTGCACCTATAAATAAATTGGCAAGAAACTCATCTATTTATCAATGTATGTGTCTCCCGAATAAATATGATGGGATATCGCCAGCATCCTACAATTTCTCCCAATAAAAGAGATCAGAACACACACACGTGCACACACACACACACACACACACACACTGCTGAAACAGGTGACTACCTGTTCCTAGCCAAGGGCCCACCCCATGGCCAAGCAAGCCTGGTGGCCAGAACTCTTCAAATGATTGAAGACTCCCTCTAGCATCTACACATCCCTTGACTTCATATTTAAGGTGGAATAAAGGGATGTGAAATCTTTTGCTTGCTTTCTCTTGGTATCCTGCCTTTCCCACCATACCATCACCAGAAGAATCAAAATGAAGATGCTCCCGGGGCGCCTGGCTAGCTCAGGTGGTAGAGCATGAGACTCTCGATCTCAGGGTTGTGAGTTCAAGCCCCATGTTGGGTATAGAGAGTACCTAAAAATAAAATTTTGGGGCACCTGAGTGGCTCAGTCAATTAAGTGTCAGACTTCAGTTCAGGTCATGATCTCGTGGTTTGTGAGTTTGAGCCCCGCATCGGGCTCTCTGCTGTCAGCGCAGAGCCCACTTTAGATCCTCTGTTCCCCTCTCTGAGTCTCTCTCTCTCTCTCTCAAAAAGGAGTAAGCATTTTATTTAAAAAAAATTTTTTTCATGTTTGTTTATATTTGCAAGAGAGAGACAGAATGCGAGTGGGGGAGGGGCAGAGAGATGGAGAAAGAATCTGAAGCAGGCTCCAGGCTCTGAGCTGTGAGCTGTCAGCACAGAACTATGAGCAGTGAGACCATGACCTGAGCTGAAGTCAGACACGCTCAACCGACTGAGCCACCCAGGCGCCCCCGAATAAAATTTTCTAAACAGATTATAAATAAATAGATAGATAGGTAAGTAAATAAATAAATTAAATAAAATCTCATAAAAAAAAAAAAACAGCAGCTCTTTAATGTTGGCTGGCCCTAAACAATGGTAAGTCCTATCCTCTATTTCAGAAATAGGCTGACTCAGATGAGCTACTATGGCAGAGCAAAGTTCAAGTCTAGGTTTATGATACAACAAAGTTCATTATTAAAATAGAATTGTTTGAAACCACTAAGTTCAAAGACAGTTGAGTAAACTTTGTGACCTTTAATGCACTATTCAAAATAAGTTCATTTTCTTAAAACTTTGAGACCATGAATGAGTTAGACCAAACTTTTCAAAAAAGTTTTCATTATGTCAAGAAGATTATGTAAAACATTTACTGAAATATTACACCTGGAAAATTGCACAAACCAAAGTGTACATCTTGATGAATTTTCTTTTTTTTTAATTTTTTAATGTTTTATTTATTTTTGAGAGAGAGAGAGAGACAGAGTATGAGTGGAAGAGGGGCAGAGAGGGAAACACAGAATCTGAAGCAGGCTCCAGGCTCTGAGCTATCAGCACAGAGCCTGACGCGGGGCTCGAACTCACAAACTGCAAGATCATGACCTGAGCCGAAGTCGGACGCTTAACCTACTGACCCATCCAGCTGCCCCTTGATGAATTTTCATCAAATGAACATACCCAGAGCAAGAAGAAGAATGTCACTAGCCCCCAAAATCCTTCTTGAATCTGCTTCTGGTAACAACCTCCCAAGGACAACTGCTATCCTGACCTCTAACACTGTAGATTAGTTTCATCTGCCCTTGAACTTTGTGCAAAGGGAATTACAAAATATTTATTCCTTTTTATATTTGCTTTCCTTACTGATCAGTATATTTATAAAATACATCCCTGCGGTTTGCATTTAGCTGTACATACTTTTATGGCTGTTTAGTAGTCCATTGGGTGAATATACAACTTATCCAGCCCACTTACTATAGATGGCCATTTGAGTTGTTTCCATCGTCATGGAATAGCGCCACTACAAACATTCTTGGGGAAATACATATGCATTCCTGTGGGTCTATACCCAGGAGTGAAAGTACTGGGTCTCCATTCAATGTATGTATTAGTTTCAACATGTTTAAATTCACCAATTCAAAATGCTTCAAAATGAAGCATTTTGCAGTTGCCTTATTTTTACACGCTAGCCTGCTATTCCTACTTACTCCACAGCGTGGAACCAGGGCTGTCCCGAAGGACCCAAGGGAGCCCTGAAATAAACAGATTAGGCTGTGCCTATTTACTCAGGCAATGTTAAGGTGAATCTCAAGCTAGACCAATGTCTCTGCCTGGAAGCTCACCCCCTCACACAGAGATACATGGTCACACACCCCCAAACATTTTACATACCTTCCAGGACCTCTCTTTTTTGTTAATGTTTATTTATTTTTGAGAGAGACAGAGCATGAGGAGGGGAGGGGCAGAGAGAGACAGAGACACAGAATCCAAAGCGGGCTCCAGGCTCTGAGCTGTCAGCACAGAGCCCGACGCGGGGCTCAAAATCACAAGCTGTGAGATCACGACCTGAGCCGAAGTCAGATGCTCAACCGACTGAGCCACCTAGGCGCCCCTAAAAAGAATTCTTATCTCTTAGAGACAGATACTAAAGTATTTATAAATGAAATAATGTAACATTTGGGATTTGCTTTCAAGTAATGGGCAGGAGGGTTAGTAGGAAGGTGTAAATGGATTTTAAAAACGGCTATTTGTTGGTAATTGGTGATACGGGGTTCACCATATTATTCTATTTTTTTGTGTATGCTTGAAATTTCCCATTAAAAAAAGCCAAGAAAAGGAAAGAAAAAAAGAAGTCACTCAGAACAAATCCCTTCATCAGCCATTCCTAACAGTGGGTTTGGGGAACAGGACTCTGCCACTGTGACTTTGGGCAAGTTGTTCCATGTCTTGGGGCCTCAGTTTACTCATCTGAAAAATGTAGCCTTTGGGTGGGAATTCTCTTGGAGAGTCCTAGGAAGGTACCAGGACTGTGGGCTTGTAGAGAGGAGCCTAAGGGCATGAGTGGTGGGGTGGGCAAGGACCCAAGAATCAGGGCAACATGAACTTTAATCTCAGCTCTGACAGCGAATGGGACCTCAGTCACTGCCCTTTCTTTCTTATTTTTTTTTAAAATGTTTTATTTAGTTTTGAGAGAGAGAGAGAGACAGAACACGAGTGGAGGAGGAACAGAGAGAGAGAGAGGGAGGCACAGTATCCGAAGCAGGCTCCAGGCGCCCAGCACAGAGCCTGACGCCAGCTCCAACTCACAAACTGTGAGATCATGACCTAAGCTGACGTCGGACACTCAACGACTGAGCCACCCAAGTGTCCCAGTCACTGCCCTTTCAATGCCTGTTTCCTTATCTGTCAAAATGACATTCCTATCTTTGTGCGAAAATTAAATAAATTAACAGGTGTAAAGAGTCTGGCGCAGCGGGTGATAGTCAATAAATATTAGTTTCCTTTATCAGTTTCTCGATTTGGCCCAGGACCAGCGATGTTCACACTCAGGATTTCCTTAACGCTGAATCCCTCCACGCCGGGTTCAAAGTGCGCCAAGAGCGAGAAACTACCCGTCGCGCAGGTGCGCACACGGCGCCCTCTCGCGCCCAGCCGGGGAACCGCTAGAGCGGCGGCCCGCCCCGCCCCGCCCCTCGGCGCCTGCGCCTGCGCCTGCGTAGAGGCGCCGTCCCTGAAGTTTGTTGTGGTGCGCGGCGCACCGGAGGCCTGCGGCTGGGGGAGCGGGTCGCGGTGCCGCCATGGCGGTGCGACAGGCGTTGGGCCGGGGCCTACAGCTGGGTCGAGCGCTACTGCTGCGTTTCACGGCCAAGCCTGGCCCGGCCTATGGCTGGGGACGGGCCGAGCGGCCGGGCCCCGCGACGGGATGGGGCCGCGGAGAACGCCGGGGTCAGACCGCGGGACCCGGCGCGGAGCCGCGCAGGCTCGGGCTCGGGCTGCCCGACCGCTACCGCTTCTTCCGCCAGTCGGTGGTCGGGCTGGCGGCGCGGCTCCAGCGGCAGTTCGCGGTGCGGGCCCGGGGTGGCGCGGGCCCTTGCGGCCGGGCCGTGTTTCTGGCCTTCGGTCTGGGCCTGGGCCTCATCGAGGAGAAGCAGGCGGAGGGCCGGCGGGCGGCGTCGGCCTGTCAGGAGATCCAGGTGGGCGCCGGCCGGGGGCGGGGCTAATGTGGGGGCGGGGCGAGGGGCGGGGCTGGGATCACCTGCTGCCTGGGGCCGCGGCGGGTCAAGCTCTACCTCTCTGTCAGAGCTGGAAATTCGTTGGAAATGACCAGTGAAGGTTCATTTGCGGTGATACTGATCTCCTGATATGGAGCCAGCACCTCACATTTTCCCTTCCTCAAACAGCACCTTTTCGTCGTTATGCTGCTAATTATAGCTCCCGCTGCACCAGGGCTAATGGCTCTGTGTTTAATTTTCTAAAATGTAATGGCAGTTAAATCATAGCACTTCTGTTCCTGAGGTAGCTGTCATCCTCAGTTTATGGATGGGGAAAAGTACTTAGAGAGGTGGAGTCATTTGCTCAAAGGCACACAGCTAATAGAGGCCAGTACCCAAAGTCTGACTCTTCAAGGCCTGTGCCTTTAACCTAAGCCTCCACAGTTTAGCCAAGTTAGTGACATAGCTGAAGCCAAAGTAAAAACTATGAACAGCGGTAGAAAACAGGACCTAACAGTTTTTAGTTAACCTGTGTAAATTTATCAGGAGCCACTGAATATGGGGTGGGGGTGGGAGTTGAGCTTTTCAAATGCTTAAAATAGCTCAGAGATCTGTGTTTCTGTTCAACCAAAATCTGTATTAGGCATCTGCAGAGAGACAGAACCAATAGCATGTGTTTATAAACAGATTTGTTTTAAGGAGTTGTCTCTGCAATTACGGAGGCTGGCAAATCCAGAATCTGTGGGGTAGTTAGGTAGGCGGGAGACCCAGGAAGAGCCATTGTTGTGGTTCAAGTCTGAAGGCCATCCACTGGCCGAATTCCCATTTCTCCCAGGGGTTCAGTCTTCTTCCTGGGATTTGAAACCACTCACTGCGTTACTACAGTGCCTGCATTGTACAGCTTAGGGTGGAGGTCAGGGAAGGTAGTGTGACTTGCCCAGGGACACTGCTGGTCAAGGACTGGGCAATGTCTGCCATGTTTTCTGGTTTCCAGCCCTTGTTCCAGTTCTCCTGACTCATCCATCCCCAGAGTGTCTCATGTTTGAGCTCTGGCCAGTTTGGGTGACAGGTGATGTCTGGCCTAGTCCCCAGCTGCTGTCCTTGTCAGCAGGAGATGTAGATGTGGAAAACAGTATGGCAGTTCCCAAACAATTACAAATAGATTTCTCATTTGATCCAGCAATTCCGCTTCTGGGTATGTGCCCAAAAGAACTGAAAGCAGAGATTTGAGCAGATATTTGTGCACCCATGTTCACAGCAGCGTTGTTCACAATAGTCGGAAGACGGAAGCAGCCCACATATCCATGGATGGATGAATGGATAAACAAAGTGTGGTATCTAAATACAATGGAGTATTATTCAGCCTTGAAAAGAAATTCTGACCCGTGGTAGAACATGCATGAAACTTGAGAACATTATGCTAAGTGAAATAAGCCAATTACAAAAGGATAGGTGTTCGGATGCCTAGGAGTCTCTGTCGCTTAGGTGTTGGACTCTGTGTTTTCAGATTTTTTTTTAAGTAATCTCTACACCCAATGTGGGGCTCAGTCCTACAACCCCCGATATCAGGAGTCACATGCTCTACCGACGGAGCCAGCCGGACACCCCGAGAGTCCGACCTTTGTTTTTCTCTTAGAGAGAGAGAGTGCTTGTGGGGGAGAGGAACAGAGAGAGAGGGGGGAAGGAAGGAAAGAAAAAGAAGGAAAGAAAGAAAAAAAACAAAGGAAAGAGAAAGAAAGGAAAGAAAGAAAAAAGAAAAAGAATCTTAAGCAGTCTCTACACTCAGCACGGAGCCCAACGTGGGGCTCCATCCCACGACCCTCGGATCATGACGTAAGCCGAAATCGAGTCACATGCTCAACCAACTTCCACCCAGGCGCCCCTCCCCTCCCACCCCCAAACAAGATCCAACTCTTGATGTCAGGTCTTGATCTCAGGGTCGTGAGTTCAAGCCCCTGGTTGGGTATGAAGCCTACTTTAAAAAACACACACAACAGGACAGATATTGTATGATTCCACTCATATGAAATACTTAGTCAATTCAGAGAGACAGAAAGCGGAATGGTGGCTACCAGGGACTGGAGGGAGGAGGGAATGGGAAGTTAATGTTGAGTGTATATAGAGCTTCAGTTTTGCCAGATGAAGAGAGTCATGGTGATGGATGGTGGTGATGGTGGCACAACCAGGTGAATGTGCTTAGTGCCATGGAACTGTACATTTAAAAATGATTTAAATAGTAAATAGTCATAGCATTATTCACAGTAGCAAAATATTAAAAACAACCCACACATCCTTCGGCAGGTGAATTGTTAAACTCTGGTACAGCCGTATGGTGAATATTAAGCAATAACCAGGCATCAACTATTGATACAGGTAACAACCTCAAGGATATTATGCCTAGTGAAAAAGGTCCCAAAGGGTATATACTGTGTGACTCCATTTATATAACAGGCCTTTTTTTTTTTTTTTTTTTTTTAGTGTTTTTATTTATTTTTGAGACAGAGACAGAGCATGAGCAGGGGAGGGGCAGAGAGAGAGGGAGACACAGAATCCGAAGCAGGCTCCAGGCTCCAAGCTCCAAGCTGTCAGCACAGAGTCCATCGCGGGGCTTGAACTCACGGACCGTGAGATCATGACCTGAGCTGAAGTCGGACGCTCAACCGACTGAGCCACCCAGGCGCCCCCATTTATATAATGTTCTTAAAGTGACAAAACTATAGAGATGGGGAACAGATCAGTGGTTGCCAGAGGGTGGGGGTGGCGAGGGGAGGTGCAGATACAAAAAGGTAGCACCAAGAGGTTCTTCAGTGATGGCACAGTTCTCAATCTTGATCATGGCGGTGACTACACGAATCTGTACGTGGAATAAAACTGCGTAGAGCTGACCTCATCCCGGCGCGGTGGCGGCGCCCAGGGCAGAATCGGAGCAGGCTAAGAGAAGACTGGAGGGAGACTGAAGGAAGAGTTTGGGGGCTTTAAGAGTCCCTGCACCTGGCGGCCCCAGTCTGTCATGGGAGTCCTGGGGGCATCTGTGCCCTGAGCAGGGCGGTGGCCCTGGAGGGCAATCAGAAGAAGGGAAGGTCGCTGCTCCAGTTCCTGGCTGACCGCTTGTATGACGTGGAGGCTCTGCGAGAACACCTGTCCCGACAGCAGGTGTTGAAGGTGCCTCAGAAAACTGGACCCTTCACCGGCACCAAGGAGCATACTTGGAAGGTGCCCATTTCGTCCTGACTCGGGGCGCTGCCACGTTTCAGGACAAGGAGTGGATATGGTCAAACGAACGTGGCCATTTCTCTCTTGAGGTCTTGGAGTTTCAGGTGTTGCCTGTAAAGGCTGCCATGCCAGTGGCTGTGCCATCGGCTACCAGGGCCTGGACGTCTCAGACCTCCCTGCCGTGTCCAACCCGGCCCTCGTCGGATCTTGTTGGAGGAGGTGCTGTCCAAATATGAGGTTCTGGGGGCTGACTGGGCACAGGGCTCAAGTTGGGGCTGGAGGAGCAGCGTCGGGACACAGCCAGCCCCATCCCCGCCCAGCCCTCGACCCCCTCCCCATCAAGCCGGACCTCAGCGGGGTCCGGTGGAGAGTCCGACGGCTCTCCAAACTGCTGGCTTCCATCTGGGCTCACTCGACATGGGGGCTGGAGTGGGATGTGGGTTGTGGCACCAGCAGGCCAGAGGGGAGAGCGTGCGTTTGGGGTATTAATTCCCCATCTCGGGGCCTCTGGCGGGCTGCACCCTGTGCTGAAAGGTCACAGCCCCGGTCATCCTGTCAGGCAGCTCTTTCCACCATGCTTCTCTCCTGGGTCTCACGAGCCTCCTGCCTCTCCAGACCTGGGGGAGGTAAGCAGCCCCAGGGATCTGTGCTCTCCCCCCGGTTTCCCCACACCTGTCCACAACCATGTCAAGAGACTCTTCTCAGAGTATCCATCCTTGTTTGAGTGTGCTACTGTCTCCTGCCGGGACCCTGGCTGATACAGGGGTGCTGCTGGCACCATTACGGGGATGGTTCTTTCCTGTGTGACACTGCTCAGCTCACCGCACGCTGTAGCAGCCCGATTCACTGAACGCCGGTAACACCCCAAGTTCCGTGGTGTTCCCACTTATCGATTTATTGACTCAGCTCCAATGCGGCTTGTTGCTCTGTGAGAATTGACCTGGGCCTTTGAACTTGTTTTCCTTTGCTAGGTGTGTGACATGACTTGTCAGTAGAGGGCACCAGAGGGATTACGGGAGGAAAGGCTTCGGCCTGCTGGTTCCCTGACGGTGTGCTTGCTTTGCCGGCTCCTCATTATCTGCATTGCGCGGGGGGGCCACCCCAGCAGGTGACTCCCGAGGTGTCAGGCGCTCAGCTGCTTCGCCTGGTGCCCCCAGCCCCCAGGCAGTTTCGGAGAGCAGTGCCTCCACTGAGGCACCTCCCTACGAATGAGTCTCCACCACAGACGGGGGATTTCCAGTAAATACCATGGCACCTTATCAGTGAATCCCTTGTTATTTCAATTTGGTGTTAAAGTCAATAATTCTTTTTTTTATATAATTTTTTTAATGTTTATTTATTTTGAGAGAGAGAGTGTGTGAGTGGGGAAGGGGCCGAGAGACACAGGGAGACACAGAATCGGAAGCAGGCTCCAGGCTCCGAGCTGTCAGCACAGAGCCCGATGCGGGGCTCGAATCCACAGCTACACGATCATGACCTGAGCCGAAGTTGGACGCTTAACTGAGCCACCCAGGTGCCCCAAGTCAATAATTCTTTATATTAAACTTCACCTGTTCAAAAACTTGCATAGAGCTGCACACTCACGAATGAATGCAGGTTTTAAAAGATGGTAAAAACTGAGTAAGGTCTGTGGTCTAGTTGATAGCACTGCACCAATTCACGTTCCCAGTTTTGATATTGTATCGCTGCTTTATAAGATGTCACCATGGGAGGCAACTGAAGGGACAGAGAGGACACTTTGTAGTTTTTGGGGGGTTTTTTGTAACTTCTTGTGAGTCTCCTTCTTAAAGCCATGGTTGATAAAAGATTACAGAACATCGGTTCTGCTCTATGGAGTTTAGAAACCAGTTGGCACAGTGAGATCGTCTTTCTTTTCTATGTTTCTTCTTTCTTCCCTTCCTTCCTTCCTTCCTTCCTTTCTTCCGTAAGTTAAAAGTTATCATGAATTAGCTTATAGATACGAAGCATTGTAGGAATCCTCCAGAAGGACAGGTTGCTGCAGGCTAGATGTCCAGGCTGGTTATCGAAGAGGGAGGAGCTCCAGTTGGGACTTGATGGATGAGTCGGGCTAAATAAACAAGGTGGAACAACACAATGCAATCAGGTCCAGAGAGAGGCATATGAAAGGCGCTTGTGGGCAGATGAGTCCTGTGAAAGTTTTCACAAATAGGAAGCACCCAGCCAAGGTGCTGAGTAAGCTGTTAGGTGTTTGAACAGAAGAGTGATGTGTGAATGTGAAACTGGTAACCAGAGGGTTAATGGGACTAATAAACACAACAGCAACCTTTTACCCAGACCTTTTCCACTTGCCTTTATTATTTTTAAATGTTTATTTGTTTTGAGTGAGAGCACACTTCCAGGGGAGGGACAGAGGGAGAGAGAGAATCCCAAGCAGGCTCTGTGCTGTCACCACAGAGCCTGACATGGGGCTCGATCCCACGAACTGTGAGATCATGACCTGAGCCAAAATCAAGAGTTGGATGCTCACCCGACTGAGCCACCCAGGCGCCCCTCCTCTGGTCTTTAAATATCCCTGACTCTCTTCCTCTGGATAGCTGGATTTGAGGCTTGGGTTCTCGTCTCAGACTTAGGTGGCCTCTTGAAAAAACCCTTTCCTTGCTGCACACTCACTGTCTCAGTGACTGATTTTGCTGTGAGCCAACGGGAGCTCTCTGCCTGTGGTTCCTCAGCCCCCAGTCGGTTCTGGGAGTGTGGTGACCAGTCCAAGCGACTGCTTGGGCTGTTTGTCCTAGGGACTGTCCCCAGAGCCCAACCCCAACTGGGCACTGCCAGCCTTGGGGACCCAATTTAACTTTTGCAGCGAGGAAATGGTTTTCGGCTTCGGGTGGACACGCCGCTTGATGAGTACTTGACATGCAAGGGCACATGAGCGCATTTCCTCTTCCCATTGGGTGCCTCCAAACAGGGGGCTTTGGTGTGGATCTCTGCGCCCCCTTGTCTGAAAGTTGACTAGGAAGCTGTTTGGGTCAGACAACGAAGCCTTGGCTTTGGGGCAGGAACCAGTGCTCCCAGAGGCACTCGGTGCTTCATTTGGTTTGTTTGTTGCTGCAGCTTTTGGTATCTTTGGACAAAACCAGCCGTATTCTGATCGGAAAATGGAAAGTGAATTTGATCCCCGAATGCAGCCCTTTGGTCTGTTTTCTCCAAAATTGGGCAGTTCTTGCTTTGCAACACTGCTTTCCCACAGTATTCATTAGACTGGAGAAAAATGACCAATCAGTGGATCCATAAATTATGATATATTTGGAAACTGGGCCTTTAAGATTTTGTTTGCATCTTTTTTTTAATGTTTACTTATTTATTTTAAGGGGGTGGGGGGAGAGAGAGAGAGACAGACAGACAGACAGACAGAGATAATATCCCAAGCAGGCTCCATGCTCAGCTCAGAGCTCGACCGTGAGATCATGACCTGAGCCAAAATCAAGAGTCGGACACTCAACTGACTGAGCCACCCAGGCAGCCCAGATTTTATTTGCATCCTGCTTGTGTATCTGTATGTGTGTCCATGTGTGTTGTAAATGTGAGATTGTTTTCTCTACCTGTGGATGGTGCTACTAAAATTAATTTGACAAAGAGGTCAATGTAGTTGGCTTAAAGGCAAGCGCTTGTAAGAATTAGGCATTCCAAAACTGAGAAAAACACTTTTAAGTTCATGTGGTTTGGGAAAATATTCAATATTAAAGCTAATTCAGGGTTGTTGGTTTCATTAAAATGGACGTGTTTTTAAGGTTTCCAGTAGGAGAAGTAGGAGGTACAACTGTTGTTCTGCTTGTGTTTACTGCAAGTCAATAGGTTCATGTTACAAAGTGTTTTGGTAATCTAAATATAATCACTGAGAACTAACACGGGTTTCTTTTTGGCTTCCATTAAGGGAAACAAGTCTGTATGCAAGGGAATTGAGACTGGTTATTTAAAGAAGGAAAACTTAGGACAAAACCTGATTTTAAGAAGTTGTAGAAGATTTGTGAGAAGGAAATCTTTGGAAAGGAATTTTGTGCACGGTCGGGACTAAGATTATGGAGATGAGTGCATAAAGAAGTTTTTTAGGGAGTGGTCGACACCTGGGGAAGAGAAGGCTGGTTGAGAGAACAGGATCAGGCAGAGGTTGAGCAGTGACACAACCTCAACAGAAGCCTCAGCTGACTCTCTGAGGAGTTTCCAAAAGTTGGGTTCCTCTTTAGAACCAGCCTAAACTGGGGCAGAGGGCTGGACTTTCATACACTTGTACTGAATGGCCATTAGGTGAGACCGCCTGGGAAGAGGGCGTGGCCTGGACAAGGCAGGTGTCTTCAGTCAACGCCCTCCCTCGTGAGCCCTGGGAGCTAAGAACCATTAGCAGCATGCCCACCAGCTGAGGGTCCTTCATTCCTGATGGGGGTTCTGGTCAGCACATCCCAGCACAAGGACTCAGCTCCATGCAGCACCCTGGATGGCCCTGTCTCAGTAAGTGTATGTCAACATGGGCAGTGACAGGGAGGGACTACATACCATTTTTCAAAAATTCGCCTTGTTGGAATGAATGAGTTTTGCTATCAGAAGTACGTCAATATAAGATTAGAATTTGGTTTTCCTGTTACAAACGACAGTTTTCTGGGGCGTCTGGGTGGCTCAGTTGGTTGAGCATCCAACGTGGGCTCAGGTCATGATCTCATGGTTTGAGCCCCACGTCGGGCTTTGCACTGACAGATCAGCACCTGCTTCAGAGTCTCAGGTCTCCCTCTCTCTCTGCCCCTCCCCCACTCGAGAGTTCATGCACTCTCTCCCTCTCTCTCAAACATAAATACTGGGGTGCCTGGGTGGCTCAGGTAGTTACAGTTACACGTCTGACTCTGGATTTTAGCTCAGGTCATGATCTCACAGTTGGAGAGTTCGAGCCCCACATTGGGAGCCTGCTTGGGATTCTCTGTCCCCCCCCACCCCCCGCCCCCGTCCTTCCCCCACTCGTGCTCACGCTCTATCAAATAAATAAACTTAAAAAAATAATAGTAAGTAAAGCCTTCTGATATTTCTGACCAACTTCCCAAGATTCAACTTCTAAATGAAATCTTTTTTTTTTTTTTTTTACTAATTAGGCTTGTTTATTTGGTATGTCAAATTACATGGGAAGCACTGTCAAATAAGTGAGGATAAACCTTAGATTGTATGAGTGGATGCTATAACTTTTCCAGAACTTGTATAAAATTCCTAAGGTTTTGATATGTCCTGGGGTAATGTCATCATTTGTAATTCCAATTATTGAAGTGTTGTGTGTCACAGAAAAACCATGGCCATTTTTTTAGTTTTCTGTCATTTATAGTTATTGTTTTACTCTGATGCTATTACAGATGGGTTTCAGCTTAAGGAGATTCATGGGAAGGCCTTTTGACAAATACGGGTCTCATACCAGTAAGATGATAAAGCCAAACTGAGTAAGAACTTCTGGAACTAACAAGAAAACCATTCAAACAGAGCAAGAATTAGTAACATGGGACTGAATGAATTGAGGAAGATAATGACTCTTGATTGAAACGCTGCTGGTTCTCTAATGTTTGCTCTTCCAGGTTCAAGGAAGGTGTTTTTCTCTTAAGCTATTATGACTTGCAGAAATTTGGTAGAATAATCCCTTTGTAAACAAACATGATACATTTATCTTTTTCTCCCCACCTGATCCCTCCAGATTCGGAAACTCTCAGTGAGTATTCTTATATTTTCATGGCAATGTATGTATTTGTATACGTTCAGTAAGAATCTGTTCTTAGGACAGGACACATTTGGAAACATTGGTTATATTATCAGGGCTTTGACTGGACTATCATATTTGAGGGAGACGTGCATTGACTCAGATATGAGCAGACAGCTTTAAGGAACTAAGGCTGATGTTTTGGAGCCAATGAAGTGCCTTGGAAAAATCAGCTTTGTACTTGCTTACAGGGTTCCCAGCAGGTCATTTTCTGGCAGGTGCAGGAACCTCAGGATATTTTAGGGACCTCAAGAAGAGAGGAACTTACCCGAATCTATAGGTATTGCAGACAGAGTCTGATGGCAAGTACTTGGCTTGGCTTCTTAGCCCTGAGAGGCTATGAAAAGTTCAGTCTGAAATTCTTTGAGAAGTTCCAGCAAAGCAGATTTAAAAAAAAAAAAAAAAAAGGCAAACTCTATATGGCTAGTCACTCTTGCAGTGCTCATGGAAATAATTAGGCCAACGTTGTTAAAGCTGGAGTCTTAATTTGGTTATCTTTGGTGGAAGTGGGGGTGATTTTAGGAAAAAAAATCAGACCTTTGTGGACGTTAGATGAACTGTGTTTGGATGTTTGTTGTTTGCCTCTTAAACTGGGCTGGATCGTGAATTCTGATTTCCTCCAGTGTCTGGTTATGATTCTCCAAACTAAGGTTTCCAATTTTCTCCCATTCCCTAACACTGCCCTTTCTCCTGAAGCCCTGCAAACTGCACACTTGAGGTAGACTTCAGGCAGTTTAGGATTATTAGAGCCGTGCTGGAACCCAAGGAGGTAGCCGGTGCCCACGGCCCAGGACACCAGAAATCAGACTATTTGATTGCCCAGGGGGAACAATCGGGCAGATCCGGCCACCGGGCTGGCAGCCCGTACAAAGCCTCCAAAACCCTTTGCGACGGCATTAGTAGCAGACACAGACTTGCCCAAACACCACCCTCGGATTCCTCTGAAGACCGGAGGAGAGCTGCCCGTCCACGGCTCCCGAGAACCACCCAGTGGCAACTGCCTCCCAGGGTCCTTGCACGACAGACAGTGGTCTCTGAGATCAGAAGCCTCTGAGATTGTGCCGGGAGCTCAACAGGCAAGGTGTGCCAGCTGCAGAATTTAGAAGTTTTGGCCTCTTAACTAACAAGTGTTCTGTGTTGGGCCGTCTCTGTTTGCAGCGAAGGTACAGAGTTTGAGAAAACGTTCTTCCGAATAACGGGAGAGAAAGGTAGGTGGCCTGAGCCCAGGATGAGCAGTAAAACCCAGTTTGGTTGTGCTTTTATTAGCTCTTGATCCTGTCGGCGAAGACCTCGCCTGGCTCTGCCTCTCCCCCACTCCCCCGACTTCCCTTTACTTGAGCTTTATTAGGCACCTTGGCTCATCGCGCCTGTTTTGTTCCTCACAGGCAATTTTCACCCAGAAAAACAAGCTGCTCCCGGACCCACTGGACACCCGATGCTGGCAGGGCTTCCGGCTGGAGGAGTATGTGATAGGACAGCCCATTGGCAAGGGTTGCAGCGCAGCTGTGTACGAAGCCACCGTGCCTGTGCTGCCTCAGAGCCTGGAGGTGGCAAGGAGCATCGGGCTTCTTCCTGGCAGAGGCCCAGATACCGCTCCCCAGGAAGAGCAGCCGGCTTCCCGGGCCCCTGGCTTTCCCTTAGCCATCAAGATGATGTGGAACATCGCGGTGAGGAGGGGGCCTTTCGCCTTTGGGTTGGCCGTTTCTCAAAACGCCAGTCTTGGTGCACCCGATAGTGCCCTTTACCGGGAAGTAGACGGGCGGAGTCTCCACAGTACAGGCGCCTCAAATTGTGACAGTCGGCGAGTCGCCTGGGGATCGGGTTAAAAGGCAGATTCTGGTCAGCTGGTCTGGGGTCGGGGCTGAGATGCTGCCTTTCTCACAAGGTCCTGGGTGATGCCCGTGCTTCTAGAAGGTCTGTGCACCACACACGGGCGGCAAGGGCCTGAGCACCTGGGTTCTCATTTGTCAGTGCTGGTCCATTAGCTGGATTCGGGTGCGCAGTTTACCGCCACCCTCCCTCTTTCCCCTGACCTGCCTCACTCGAGAGGAGAGGCCACACGCCTGTCCTCCAGACTCCCCCTTTAGCCTCACCTCCAGATCACAGGCTTGCTTGTCACCTCCCTGCCCTCAACTCTGGAAGGACGCAAAGCTTTGGGAAATTGAGTTTTTTCCCTCCACAAAAACAGATTTCTGTCTAATTTCTTTCCCTTATCACTATATAGATGGGTTTAGAAAATTAATTAAGACCTAATGTTCTTTCTCCTTCCCAGAGCATCCGTCCAAGCCTAAGAATGGGACACAGCTCATGCTGGACATTAAAGAATGCAGTTTCTTTCTTTCTTTTTTAAAGATTTTATTTGCAAGTAACCTTCACATCCAACGTGGGGCTTGAACTCAACAACCCCGAGATCCAGAGTTGCACGCTCCACTGACTGAGCCAGCCGGGTGCCCCACGAACGCAGTTTCTTGTTTTGATCTGGGGGATGAAGGTTATTAGACTATTGCCCTTCCCGGCTGGCTAATAGCTAACAAGTAGCCAAGTGCTTGGCCTGGGAAACATCCAGTGTTGGCATCAAACCTCCACTGATGGGCATGGCACCTACTGTGCTCACAAAAGCTAAAAGACTTAATTCCTGTAGGGTTCCTAACAGGTTCCACAGGGCCTGAGTGCCATTCATAATGAAACGAGGAAATAAGGTGTTTTTCCTCGTGTTTGGCTCTTTCTACTGGAGGGGTGGGGAGGGCTGTCCTGTGATTCAGCACCACTTTATCCAGGGCGAGTTTGTCCAGCTCTGCCTGTCTGCTGAAGGCAGCCTGTCAGGGGGAGTCTTCGTGTGGCCAGTTTTGAGCCTGGTGGGGACTGGAGGCATTGATGGCAGTGAGAAAGAGCCCTGACCGTGACCATCTTGCCATCCCTTCCTGCCCTGGGCACCTGAGCTGCCCAGAGATTGAGGTGGGGTGTGGCAGCCCCCTGGGAGGTGGTGGGGGACAGTATCTCTTCCCTCTCAGGAGAGACTAGGCTTGGCTTGCCCCTTCAGAGAGTGTGGATTATCTTGAATGTCAAAACCAATTCTAGAGGCACCTGGCTGGCTCGGTTGTGGAGCATGTGACTCTTGATCTTGGAGTTGCGTGTTCAAGCCCCACGTTGGGTATAGAGATTACTTTAAGATTTTTTTAAAAAAATTCTAGGCAGTAGCTGTCTGGTCCAGATTACAAGGAAGACTCGGACTTGCTCTAGTCCACGTAACCCTGAATTCATGATTGTGTTGCAGGCAGGCTCTTCCAGTGAAGCCATCTTGAGCACAATGAGCCAGGAGCTAGTCCCAGCTGGTCGAGTGGCCTTGGCCGGGGAGTACGGAGCAGTCACTTACAGGTACGCACCCCTCTGCCCGCCGGACTGGCTGTGAGTTTCACGAGAGCAGAATCCTCCCCTGTGTCCTCGGTGTGGCATCATGTCGATCATAAATGCTCACTGAATGATGCGGCGAATGATGGATTTGTAGTTGCTGGATAATTTCACTTGGAGAGGATTGCAGATCATCTGACCCCAACTGAAGATGCAGATCTCCCAGAGAAGGCCATCCAAAAATGCCCAATTCAGAATGTTGGAAAGTTGATCTGATTGCTCTTAAGCAATGCCCAGGTGGAATGCCGCCTCTCCGTCGCTGAACTCCATCCCCAGCAGAGGTAGCACTCATTCCACTAACAGCGGCAATGCCAGAAGATTAAAAGGTGGGGGGCTTGGTCCCCAAGAGTTGTGTGTGACAGAGGAGCCGGACAAGGTGGGAGCAGAGGCCGGGGAGGTAAGCGCTACCTACGGCCGTGTGTGCTCAGGCGCTGGGGGAGCGCGAACGGATGGGCCTCTTGAAGCGACCGTCAGTGCCGCCTTTGGAAGGATGAGGAGGCACCACCTGGGCAGGAGGGAAGGCAGAGAGGCCTTCTCCACAGAGAGAAGAAGGGGTGGACGGCAGCCCCTGCTCCTCGTGCTTTGTAAGCGCCAGGTGTGCGGTGGTGAGGATCGAGCTGAGCGGGTGACAGAGACACGTGTCTTCACAATTGTGGACCGCCAGCAGGGGCTGCATTTGGCAACTTACCGGAGGGTTAGTTTCTAGACCCAATGCTGTCAGAAACGGGAAGGTAGACACAGGGACTTGAGAAGACACATGGAAAGCCCCTTCTATGGTTTGGAAGGCTCCCCGTGACCGGGGGTTCTTAGTATGGTCCTCCTCTCCTTAGTCCTTTGTAGGGAAAAGTGGGTGTCTGCATGTCTGCTGCTTTCTGAGGGGTACAGCTGTCTTCGGGCGGCTTTCTGGGTTCACCTCGGCCTGCTGACATGCTGTCGGGTAGCTCACGTGAGCACCAATGCCTCTGTGGTGGAGGGGCCGCCCAGACCTCCCATCTGAAGCGGTCCTCGTCTCTCACCAGTCCCTCACCCTGCTTTAATTTGTCTTCACGGCATTTATCCCCATTTGACCTTAAATCACAGATGTCTGTCTATTCTCTCTCCCGCTGTCCTAGAAGCTCTTGAGGGCAGGGCTTTTCTGTTTTGTTTGCTGTGTACCCTTGCAGCTCAGTAAATGTCCATTGGATGATTCCGTGAATATGGCATCAGTGACTCAGGAGACATTAGTGAGTGACTCGGGAGAAACGGTCTCCGTCCCTGAGAGCACTTCTGTTTCTACCTAGCCTCTGCTCATCCAGGGACCTCAGGCTCGGACCTTTGTGATCTGCTCCTCCCGCTTCCCCCCCCCGACGCGTACACTCTGTGCTCCGCCGTATCGAATCCATAAGGCCCTCCTCCAGATGCACCGCACTCCTCCTTGCCTGTCTTCCTACGTTGCAGTTAGCTGTACTCGGGCTGCCCTCCCCACAGCCTCCTGCCCCACTCCAGGTCTCCACACACACATACCTTACACGGACACGCTCATTCCCAGGCTCCCACGGCAACCGAGCCGAGCTTTCCCACTGTGGCACAGACCACCCTGAACTGTGATCCTCCCGATTCTGTTACTAGCTCCAGTGCCCCAAGGCTAGGAACACTTTAACCCCCTTGATTGCACGCAGGGGTGCACTCAGATGGACTGGAGAGTGAGAGCAGTAGGAGGCCACCCGTGGACTGGCTCTACAAAGCTCGGGAACGGAGGCGGATCTTCGGATGGGGGTGGCCGTCTTGCTCCCTCAGTGTTGTCTTCGTGTTTTTGGGTTTCTCCTCCACTCTGAACTCTCTCACCCGGTGTCCTTCTTTCTTCCCCCATAGCTCCTCTGTTCCTGTGTGCCTTTGATCACATGGGTGACTTTTGGCCGGCACCTTCCACCGTCAGTTCCATTGCTGACTGCTAGATTACCGCCATGTTTTTTCATTAATGTTCCTCCAAGAGAGAATCTAACCAGCCCCCTTCCCTTTTCCCACCAACCGTTTGGGTCTCCGATGTGACTGCAGGCTCCTTGCCCTTAGGTCAGGTGCCCACCCAGTCAGTAGTGCCTGAGGGGTGGGGCTGATACATAGCAGGCCGACTCACACCATCCAGAACACGGCCACTGTGCGCCAGCAGGCCTGTGGGTGTGGGGATCCCTGAGGAGGAGGTCTGGGCAGGCAAGTGATGGCTGTACTACAACCTGCATCTGTGCCGATTCATTTATTCAACCAAGGTTTATTGAGCTCATACTCCATGTTAAGGGTTAGAACTTGGCAATCATAGGGGCGTCTGGGTGGCTCAGTCAGTTGAGCATCTGACTTTGGCTCAGGTCATGATCTCGCAGTTCACGAGTTGGAGGCCTGCATCGGGCTGTGTGCTGACAGCTCAGAGTCTTGAGCCTGCTTTGGATTCTGTGTCTCCTTCTCTCTCTGAAATAAACATTAAAAAACAAAACAAAAAAAAAAAACAAAAAAAAAACCCACCTTGCGATCATAGAGATTCTGGGTCCTTTGTAAGTATTAACAACCTTACAAGGTGTGTTACTACCCTATTCCCTTTGGCAGTTGAGACTGAGCGCAGAGAAGTAACCTGACCAAGGGCTTACAGTGGCCGACCTGGAACTCAAACCAGAGTCAGATTCCAGAGTCTCTTGACCACTGTATTCTGCAGCATGGGATGGATGGATGGACAGATGGATGGGCCAGCGGAGTCCTCAAATGTGATTAGTCATGTTTATGGGTTTGTTTTTTCACTCTTAACACCAGGCTCTGCACCTGACACAAAGCAGATCTGTACTAAGTGTTTGATAAAAATGGGTGATTAAATGTCAGTATTTATCGTGGTATAATTCTTTCCGTTTGTCTCATTTGGCTGAACTAGAAAGTCCAAGGGAAGTCCCAAGCAACTGGCCCCTCACCCCAACATCATCCGGGTCTTCCGTGCCTTCACCTCTTCTGTACCACTGCTGCCAGGGGCCCTGGTCGACTACCCTGATGTGCTGCCGCCACGTCTTCACCCCGAAGGCCTGGGCCACGGGCGGACGCTCTTCCTCGTTATGAAGAAGTAAGTAGGAGGCGGCCCCTGGCCCTGTGCACCTGCAGCCCCCGGGGTGGCAGGGAGGAGGCACCTCGTCCTTCTGTAGGGCAAGGCCACGGCGAGGGCAGACTGCCCTAGAGAGCAGCGTCCCTTTAGGATGATTTTTCATGAAAATAGAACTTCGTCTTCACTTAGAACATCGTTTTCACCTAGTGTTTTTAGTACATTTGATTCTTGCTCCTTCTCTACGGCCTGCCTTACCAGTTGCGTGTGTCTTGTTTAACACAGAAAGTTCTCTTTCCTTGCTCTCTGTACCTACTGGCATTGCTGTGATGGGCATTTTAAGGAAAGAGTGTCTGCTCCATTACTTTCATCACGTGGGGCCCGAGCTCTCACTTCCTAATTCAGGGTAATGGGTGGGAACAGAAAGGATACTTGAGGGAGAAAAGATTAAGAAACTCCACAATGAGGAAGGATCATCCTCCTAATCGAAAGTAAGATGCTGGGGACCAATGATGTGTGATAGCCAGAGGCCCTGTCACCCTGTCCACCAGCTACCCCTGCACCCTGCGCCAGTACCTTCGTATGAACACCCCGAGCCCCCGCCTCGCCACCGTGATGATCCTGCAGCTCCTGGAGGGGGTGGATCATCTGGTTCAACAGGGCGTCGCGCACAGAGACTTGAAATCTGACAACATTCTCGTGGAGCTGGACGCAGGTGGGTCCCTGCCCTACCTCACAGCCATCCGGGGCGCACCAGACTCATGTCTGCAAACATTTAAGGACCCTTCAGGTCCTTTTTGACTTTGTATGTTCTGTTACACGTTGTCTTAATTTCACTCCGTGCACAAGAGGGGAGCAATCTCTCCTTCAAAATGGAGGCCTTTGTTCTCTTTGTAGGGCTTGTGGAATGATTCCTTTCTGTGGCCCACTTACAGAACACAAGACTCGGTGGCAGAAGTTCTCTTAAAGTAAAAGAGAGGTAGTAGACTGTAGCTCAGTAGAAAAAAGCATTTTCAGACAGTGAGAGCTGTCCAAAGGTAAGCCCAGCTGCCCCTGGGGATCCCAAGTTCCCCACGCTGGAGGCACTGAAGTAGAGGCTAGATGGCCCCTTACCTGGGCTGTTTTAAAGGAGATTTGTACGTCTGCTAAGTTTTGAACTAGATTGAAAATAAGAGGCAATTAAATTGCTAGAGGAACTAGGTTTTTAAAGAAAGTCTGTGTGAATACTTTTACAGACAACTAAATCCTAATGGACCGGTTTCTTGGGTTTGGATTTGGGGTTTCAAGTTCAGATCAAAGATTCTTGGGGTGGTAAGAGCTCTTAGAGGTCATCTGAGCCCAGCACCATCTGCTGTGTAAACCATGAGCAGCTCGTTCAGTCCTGGGCTAGCTCCGATTACTTGCTTAGATTGAGCCAAGCTTTTATCCAGTTCTTTGTTTGGGGCTTTGATTTCCTGGAGGCATTTCCGTGCTCACTTACTGGCCCTCCCGTTGAGCTCTCTGGGGACAGGGTAGCCATCCAGGCCTGGCCAGCCTGCGCTCCTGGACCAACATGGAGTCCTTGTAAACCCCTCTCACCCATGTCTTGACAGTGGCCGTGGTGGGGATCACAGGAAGGCCTCTCGGAGGGGCCAGTCACTTACCTCTGCCTGTCCCTTCCCCAGATGGCTGCCCCTGGTTGGTGATCACAGATTTTGGTTGCTGCCTGGCTGACGAGCGCATTGGCCTGCAGCTGCCTTTCACCAGCTGGTATGTGGACCGGGGCGGAAACGGCTGCCTGATGGCTCCTGAGGTGAGTCCCGCTGAGCCGGTCTTGTGCCATCAGCAAACATACTTCTCCACCGTGCTTCCACTGAGAGGACAAGACTGACTTCCTCATTATTTACTCAACACCTCCATCTTTTCTGACCCTTAATTTGGCACAAGTCCCCTGCAACCTGAGTAGATTCTCGTGGGTCCTAGCCACAGCTCAAATTCTGGGTTCTTGGGACAGAGTTCCGGTCAGCCCAGGAGTCAGATGCTGTGCCGGAACGTGAATGCGTTCTAGGTGCCAGCAGCGTGAAGCTCACTCATTGCTTTCCTAACAGGTGTCCACAGCCTGCCCGGGCCCCCGAGCAGTGATTGACTACGGCAAAGCCGATGCCTGGGCAGTGGGTGCACTCGCCTATGAAATCTTCGGGCTCTCTAATCCCTTTTACGGCCAGGGCAGGGCCCACCTTGAAAGCCGCAGTTACCAGGAGGCCCAGCTGCCCGCACTGCCCAAGTCGGTGCCTCTAGAAGCAAGACAGTTGGTGAGGTCACTGCTCCGGCGAGAGGCCAGCAAGGTGAGGCTGTCCCCAGGTCTTGCAGGAGTTGTGTGAAAGTTCATGTTCCAGAGTAAAGACCAGGTTTGGGCAAGACTAGAGTCACCGATAGCTCCTCTGTCCTAACCAAGTTTGTACAGGAGAACAAACTTTAGTATAAATAGGAGTAGGGGAGGTGGCCACCAGATTACAGTTCCAGCAACGCAACTTGTCTTGGCTTCAGTGGCTTCAGTTACTTAGAGGGAAGAAGATGCATTTTTAAGAAATGTTTAAGAGTTGTAGCTTCTAGGAACAGCCGACATCTAATGAAACAGAGGTGAGGCCTCGCCCAAGAGCAGATCTGGACCGGCCCAGGCCCAGGCCAGGCGGCATGCCTAGGGAAGAGCACAAAGGCAGACACAGTTCAAACCCCTGTCCTCCCGCCTCCCTGCCACCGCACAGCATGTGCTCAGTGCCACCAGTTACTAAGTGAGGAGAGGTCATCCACAGGCGGCTCGTGGCCCTTCCTTGATGGGGAGGCTATTTCCGCGGCACCTTTGTGCACCTGGAGAAGCCTGCAGCACGGAGGGCGAGCAGCCAGCGTGTGTCAGGAGAGCGAAGGGTGTTGTAGGAAGGAGAGACGTGGGGTGGACAAGAATTTGGGGCCGGAGAAGGGAGGACCCTGAAATGAGGATTCATTAACGGATCAGGTTTGGGGCCACGTGCTTTGCCAGCCACATGTTCTAAGCTTCCGCTTCCCTGCCTGTTGCAGAGACCGTCTGCCCGAGTGGCTGCTAATGTGCTTCATTTAAGCCTCTGGGGGGAACACACCCTGGCCCTGAAGAATCTGAAACCAGACAAGATGGTCGGCTGGCTCCTCCAACAGTCCGCTGCCACTTTACTGGCCAACAGCCTCACGGGGAAGAGCTGCGTGGAGACAAAGATGAAGATGTTATTTCTGGCCAACCTGGAGTATGAAACGCTGTGCCAGGCAGCCCTGCTCCTCTGCTCCTGGAGGGCAGCCCCGTAAGGGCCCTGCTGTAGCTGAATTACTAAAAGAACTCAGCAGCGTCGTGTGGTGATGGTCTGTGAATGGGCAGAGCTCCCAGGAGTGAGGGCGGGAGCAGGAGAGCAGATGGCGTAGGGAGGGCTGGTCAGCCCCGGAGAAGGCCTCCGGTTTGGCAAATGGAAGGAACAGCTAGCTCATGTCCAAGTTCAGTCCGTAGCTACTAACTCGCCCTAGCCGTGCCATCTTAGGTGCTCATGTAACCTGTGCGGTCTGACGTTCTCACGGGCAGTCGAGGAGCTGGCAAACGGACTGTCGGGGCTACGCCGCTGTTGTCGTAGCGCAGAAGCAGTCTTAAATATGTAAATACACCGAAATTTGAATTTCACGGGTAACTAATACTTTAATTTTTTCCAACTATTTGAAAACCCGAAAAACAGGCAGCAGGCCAGACTGGCCCACACGTCAGAGTTTGCCAACCCCTGGTCTAGATGAATTCAAAAGGCCTAATTCTAAAAAGACACCCTGATTAATCACAAGGCCCCTTGTGTGTAAATGCTAATAGAAGGTGAGAAGACCGGAGCACACAGCCAGAGGCATGCATTCTCTGCGGCAAATGAGGAGGAGGAGTGAGGTGTTACCTGCTGACAAAAAGCCCTCACGGGAGGGCCTCTGCGAAGCCGGTGGCTGAGCTGCTCTGTTAGGTCTGGAGGTGAGGCTGAGTGAGGCCCAGACGTGTGCCTCCCCCCCACCTTCCAGAGGGCCCAGCAAGGCCGTGCCTGTTGGTGGCAGAGCATGACTCCAGGAAGGGACTGCGGCTTGTCTGAGAGTGGCAGCCATGAATCAGCCTGCGTGCTTCCTGAGCTAAGGCAGACATCTGCCCAGGTCGGTATATTCGGGTGTCAGAATGAAAACATCCAGTGAGGCCTGAGAAGTAGGAAGCCTCTGCACTTTTCTGGAAAGCTCTGGGGTGTCTCTGCGGAAGCATTTCCACTGAGCTCCTCCAGCTACTAAATCGAGTCTAGTGGAGCTAGAAGTAATGAAGAAATGGAAGTTAACCGTGTAGTGTTTTATTGCTAATCAGCCTTTTGACCAGCATTTCTTATAGAAATCGTGAAGAATTAAATGCACATTTTCAACTGCAGAAGACGTTATTTGCTTTGAATTGAGTACGTGGCTTTAAGAGTGATCTTTATACACCGTAATAGAGAACAATGAGGAAGGGATTTCACGTGATTTTACACCTGCTTTTTAGGACTACAGCTACTGACTAAAGCAAGGTGAACGTATATTTTAGGTTCCTTTCAAAGAAGCAATTCTGTAATTCTATTAAGTCAAGCGCTGTTACCCCAATTTCCCCACCGGCCTCAGTGCGTTATTAACCTTCTCTTCTCCCCCGAGAAGTGAGGAAGTGTCGTGATTTCACACTTAAGGAAAATACGGTTGGCGACACTTAGAGGCCACTTACTATTTTGTGTCTTGTTGCTGAACAGCATCCCCACCACAGCAAAGCACACGGGAGCCACATCAAATTGGAGGGCAAGGCTTCTTTTTATCTTAGAAATGAGAGTGACCACACATGGAAAATACCACTTAGCATTAGGTGGAAAAAACATAAAAATCACCCCCCAACCCCCACCCCCACGGTATTCAGTGCCGTGTCTCCGTGAGACTCTGCCACTGTCCCACAGCTTAAAAAAACAAACAAGTGAAACACACACACCACCATAAAAAGACAACCCAACCCTACGTAACCCCCATCTGCATGTTTTGAGGAGTCCCAGGGCTCGGCCGCCTCAGTCGGACTTCTCCTTCTCCTTCATGTGCAAGAAGACCGTGCTGAAGATAAAGAGCCCCAGCATCATGGAGAAGGCGCTGGCGTAGTACGGGTAGGCCGAGGGGATGAAGCGCTCGTACTGCGTGTGTTGGAGCGGCCGCACCGACACCTGCAACACGACAGAGGGGACAGGCCCCGGCCACTCAGCAGCCCAGGCGAGGCCCACTCCGGCCGAAAAGGGGACCGTGACTTTGGCTCACCTGAGTGGAAGAGTGCAAGTGCGTGTAGCCTAGCCGGTTGTAATCCACTTTAAACTGGAACACTCCATACACATCGGGCAACTTGAACTGGACGCTGTATTTGCCACCTGTGGGGGGAGCCGAGACCACCAGGAGGGGTGTCTCCGTCAGCCTCACGAGAGCGAGCACCGCGGGACCGTCGTCCTGCCGCTGTCCCCCGTGAGAGCACTACTTGCCTTTCTTCTTCAAGAAGGTCCTCACGAAAGGATCGATGCGGACAAACTCTAGCTGGATGTCATCACCATCAAAGGGGACCCATCTGCCATTTGAGAGCTGCTCAATCACGATGCTGTACTCCTGAGACGACAGGCCGGTCGGCCGGGGGAGTCACCACCCTCGGAGCAGCACCGAGTCCCTCGTGGACCCGGCAGGAACCCCCAGGCGAGCCCCCGCTCCCCATCCCGCTAATGCCCCTCTCCACACCTCGGCCCTGGACCACCACCGTCTGCACCCAGACTGCCCCACTCGCAGACGGGCCGGGCACCATCAGGGAGCCCTGCCGCCACCTTCACTGCAGTCTCCACCCCTCTCCCCCCAACCAGCAGAACGCACCAGCAAAGCCCTCCCGCTTCTACACCTCCACGACAAACCCACACCTCTTCACGCCTCTTTAGACACTGGCTTGTGCACCAGGCCCTCTGCACCTACGCTTTCTTAGGAGTAGAGATTAATTTATTCATCCTTATTTAGGCCACTAAATATTCAATAAACGCTTCTGAGCTAAAGCAACCTGGCCCAAACCACAGGGGTCCCTCCTGCTCCAAGACGCTCTTACCACTAGGTCGGTGACGGTGTAGGCGTTGGGTGGGGCGGTCTCACCCACCCGATGGTGGGACACGGGCCCCACACGGAGGACACCCTCCTCCTTGAACACCCAGCGGGAGAGGGCCACAGCTAGCTCGTAGTTGCCCGTCTGGGAATACCTGCAGAAGGGGCAAACGGGAGGCTAGGGGCCCGGAACCGACTTGTTTACAGCGATGCCTGACAGTCACGATCCATGGAGACAAACTGCCTGAAACTAGCTTCTGCCTGGAGACCATATGTATCTAGGTATCCTGCTTCAAGGGAACAGGGAAAAGAGGTCAGGTGGTGTTGCTGTGGGGTCACCTTCACAACAAACACACTCGCTGAAACATCTCCGGGTAAGCCGCTGCCACCTTGAAAAGTCTAGGGTACCAACACAGCAACGAAGTCTTCAACCCAAAGACACCTGGCCTCCGACGCTTCCAGCTGGAAAGCTCCTCCTTCCCCAGCACCAGACCACACGCCCCCGAGCCCGCCAGCACCCACCTCTGGGAGCCGGGCGCAGCCTTCTGCACCGCCGAGTTGAAGAAGGCATCGCTGAAGAAGTCCAGGGAGCCGCTGAAGACGACCCGGGCGTTGTTCCTGGCCTGGAGCCCGGCAATGAGCAGGGTGTTCTTCCCCACCGCGTGGGGGTACTGGGAACAACAGAGGGCTGTCATCCAGGAGAGCCCGGGGAAAGGACAGGCAGCTGGGCCTCTGGGGCAAGAGGACAGCAGGCCGGACGTCAACCTGAGGGCGGCACCGGAGGCCCCGACGCCTCTGCCCCTTCCTGCTCCCAGCAACCTCTCCTTCACCAGCCTCCGCCCCGTGTGCTCTCCTGCTTACTCCTGCCCGTCTTCACATAAAGGGCCTCGCCGCTGGGCCCGGGACCCGGAGGCCTCAAGGCTGCAACGGCCCCTCACCTGGGTGATAGGTTTATCCGGGAAGAAGGAGTAAGACGTGGAGGAGCCCGTCAGGATGTCCAACACCAAAGGATTGTCAGGATCGGCCACCATCCTACAGAAGCAAAGGAGAACACCCCACAGGGACCCTGAGAACTGAGCTCAAGGACCTGGGTCCCGAAGGGTCACTTCTTCACAGGGACGAGTCCTGCTTTCTCAGCAGTCGCGCGCCTGCTACGCCACTAGCTCTCCTCTCGCTGCCACAACGAAGTCTGACTCTGAGTGTCCTAAATTAATCTCTCCCCTCTCCTCCAGGGATAGGAATGCCCCTAAACCATCAAGGGTGGGTTAGTTTCCCATCCTCCCCAGGTTTCTAGCGCCCTGGGCCTGCTCACTCACCCAACACCTCGAAAGAGGATGGGGTTCAGAGATGATCTCCCAACAATGGTTGGGGCCTTCAGCAGGTTCTCGGGGTCGGCCACAATGAGCGTGTGCTGCGGCAACAGAGGGAGATGGGGGTCAGGAAAAGGCGCCTCCACGCCAGGGACTCCCTTCCTACTCCCTCTCGGTTTCCAGGCTGAGCCCTGGTGGAAGGGCCCCAAACCTGGAAGGTAACGGGCCTGATTACCTGGCCAAGGTCTGAGATGTCGTAGTTGTGATGGTCAATGACGGCTGTTTTCTCCTCGTCGAACTCGATCCCACACTCACTGCCCAGCTCTCGAAGAGGGTCACCTGCAAAGACCCAAGAAATGCCTGGTTTAACCCTTACAGGTGGGCCCTGGGCCAAGCAGTGTCGCTTCCCTGGCCTCCTGGTGACTCACCCTCTCCCAGTCACCCTTAGGCCCTGCCACTTCCCCAGGCCGTGCTCAGCCCCAACTGGACAGCTGGACAACAGCACGGTTTTCTGCCTGCAGGGGTCAGAACCTGAATCAGTAACACGGAGAACCACCTGGTCCTCTGCCCACAAATACACAAAACCCCCCATTGAGGCAAAGTCATAACCTCAGGCAGACTTGACCTGAATGAGCCTGGCTTCACGGGACTTCTCTCCTCCTCCTCATCACCCCAGTCTGTCAACACTGGGAAAAACAAAATGAGACTGGCCGGGTGCTGACACCAACCAAAGCTGCGGGATACGCGTGCAGGCTCCAGAATACTGCTCTCTCCCTACTTCCAAGTATGTTTGAAAATTTCCAAAATAGGGAACAACAACAAAAAAACAATCTGTCAAATTACTCTGGGTTCTGCCCAAGTAGCCAGCCCCATCTTTTCTTTCTGTAAGGGAAGGCCCACCAACACAAACAAAAACAAAGGGAAAAAACCAAACTGGGAAAAAACAGGGTTCCCAGCCCATAAAAGGTCCCACATCTCCCTGGTCCTGGTGACAGGAAAGCACAGGAGGAGGTGAATGGCTCTGTAGTTCCCTCGCTCCCTGACCAGGCCCACCCAGTGAACACCAATCTGGCAACTTCCATTTGTAAAGCTTGCCAAGCTTCCTGGAGAAACGCTGGAAAGCACCAGACCTTCGCAGGTCAGACTTACCAATGTCTGAGCTGGCAGCTACCAGGACACTGCCTCCACCGTCAATAAAGGTACTGATGGTCTCCACGTTGATGTTGCCTCCGAAATCTGAAAGAAGCACCAGACTCGGTGACCCAGACGGCCCCTCTGACATTTGAGCGGGGGAGAGTGGCCCACAGACTAGCCACAGTCCATCCCAGAACAGCCCTCTAGAGGCCCAGAACGAGAAAGACATTTACCACAGATGCCCGTCTTCCCAAAGTGAAGATCCAACAGTAACAACTTGAATTCATAAACTTTTAACTTACAGAAGTATGGACGATATAGTCAAACACCTACCAATTACAGATGTCAAGTTACTTACATACATTTGGAGTCACGTTCAAAATATATGTTTAGAAGTGCTGCGTTTTCTCAGCTACATTTCATGATACAACTTCATTCAAACTCCTCACCTGCACCTTTCACATGAGTATCTCTGTCTTCGCCAGAGTCACTTTGGGCTAACACAGTTTTCCAGAGCCCATCAATTTTCACTTCCGTCTCAACTGAGACAGAGTGCCCCTGGGTCTGAGGACGACGCGGTCACAAGTACTCATTTGCCAACACGCACGGTTTTTTCCTGTTAACCCTACAGATTTAGATCCATGAGAGACAGAACCAGTTTGTAGACTGCTTTTATTAAAGCGATCACCAAAAAGGCTCAACTTCCAACGTTTGTACTTATGAGAGGATCTTTGTTTTGTCAATCAGTCCGGTCAGGTGACTATCACAAGCATCCAGAACTGGACCAAGAGTCTTCCCCAAAGTACACCCTGAGGTTCAACGTAAAGTAATGGAGGGAATGCTCAGGAATTCGTGTAGTGCATGCAGAGAAGGCAAAAAAGGGACAAAGGCGGGAGGGGGAAGCTATTATATAAAGGTCAGTCAGGGAAGACCTGGGCAAGTAGCATTTGAGGTGTGAGAGTGACCCAGGCAGCACGGGGGGCGTTAAGGATGACAGGTACGAGGTCCCCAAGGCAGGTGAGCCTGTCCCAGCAAGGAGCCCAGTGTGGCCGAGCCGGAGTAGGGAGGGGGGAGCAAAAGCACACGTGGCCGTGCTGAAGCAGGAGGGGCAGCTCACAGGGCTTTACAGGCCCCGTGAGGTTGGCCATAAGGAGGAGCCGCTGGAGGTTTTGAGCACGACCCCAACATGCCCCGATTTACAGTCTTAAAGAACAATTCTGGCAGCTGGGTGGAGAATCGGGTACAGGGGACCAGGGTGGAAGCACAGCAGTGGATTAGAAGGCCACCGTGATAATCGGGGCAGTGAGGAACAGGGGGGGGGGGGGGGGGGGGGGGGGGGGGGAAGGGGAGGGAGGGGCGAGGGAGGTGGGAGACGGGGTGGGCTTACACTCCTGAAGGCACAGTCAGCAGGGCCTGTGACAGGCCGGATATGGGGAGAGAGAGAGAGGGGTGCTAAGGACAACCCCAAGATCTCTGGCCCAAGCAACTGGAAGGACGAAAGTGCCATGTGCGGAGACCGGATACGGAAGTCTGTCCATTACACATCCATTACCAGTCGGAAATGAGTCCGTAATAGGACTTTGTGAAGATGCAACTGTGAGAATGGCCCTCTTTTCTGAGAGGTAATTTTGAGAGAAAGACAAAAAAGCAACTTCCCTTACCTTCAGGCACAGACAGAACATCTTGTATCTGGGGACTTTACCTACATCCAGAAGGCCATCTATCCACCCACCCACAGAGAGGCCTACAGAGAGGCCAGGCAGAGTCTTAGACAATTTCAAAAGCAGCTCCTGGTAGAATACAGTAGACAGTGGTTCCCAACCAGGGGCAATTTTGCCCTGAAGGGCCATGTCTGGAGATGCTGCTAAGCATCTTACAGTGCACAAGACAGCCCCCTACAAAGAATTATCCAGTCCGAAATGTCAAGAAGTGCCACTGTTGAGAAATCCTTCTAAAGAGGAAAAGAACCCAGACTGTAAGAGATACCTGGGCTTGAATCTAGGCAATTCTGCCTTCCTGAGCTCATGTGCCCATCTATAAAATAGAACCCTGTTTTTTCAGGATCATTCTTCCGTGACCATCACTGCATGTGACTTGAGAGCCTCCTAATCCCCGAGCTGGCGAGGAACCCAGGGATACACGGAGAAGGACGCCAGCGTTCTCACACCCAAGAGGGCTAACAGAGATTACAGTATCACAGAAGGGCCCTCAGAGCCAGGGCCAAACTCTTACACCGAACCCCCCTGCCTCCACCAGCACACGTAAGCCTGTGGGGCCTACCCTGATAGGGGCAGAAAGGGTAGGACAGTGATGTGAGGCAGGGCTTTAAACAACACTAAATCTCAGAGAGACTTCTTGCCTTTCCAACGATTTTCTAAGCTTGCTCCATCAAAGAGAATATCTTAGTTTGATACTGATCTTAACACTTCTTTAACATTTGCTAATTGCCTTTATAGTTCCTTCCACTGAAAGGTAAGGATCCTGGTTTTCCATTTTTAGTAGTGCTATTGAGTTCACTACTAGCTTCCTTTTTAAATGATGTTACAGTTTGTTGTTTTTTTCTTTTTTTAAGGGGTCAATGTAAAGAAAGCGTTAGGTAATTATTAACAGGTGATATGGAATACAGTAAAAATCAGGAAGGAGGTACGGAAATGACTAAGATTTGAGAAACACTGTTTAGGCTCTCTGACCTTCCCAAAGCGAGAGCCTAGCTCAGCCTCCCCCCGACCTGTCTGACCACAGCTTCCTTCCGTCTCCTGACATCCCCATCCATCTGAGCACAACTTGTAGGCTGTCACAGGAATACCGAAGTAGCACTTGGATAATCTGGTGAAGATATGCATTCTGTTCCACAACCAGCCCTCCACTAGGCCCTGCACATACCCAGCCAGCCTCAAATAGGGGGTTGGGCTAGATTATGGCTCATGTTCTTTTTCAACTCTGAAACTGAATCCTTCTGAATTCATAGAATCAACCATCAGGAGGCTTCTGTAGGCAAAACTATATTAATAGCATGCCACTTCCCCTATCCACACAGGCCAACCCAGGCTGGGGGGGCTCTCCATCTTTCTATCAGGCCCTTTATAAGGAAACCCCTTCCCAGAGTAGCAGGGCCTGCTGTTCCATGGTCTGTGCAACACTTGACCCCACAACCCTCAGCTGTGTCTTTAAGAAAGGATGTTCCCTCCCCGGCCCAGGTTAGAAGTGAACATTTTCCTCCTCCCTGGCAGCAGCAGTGCCAGGGCTGGTGACCCATGCCATGACCCAGAAAATGCACAAGACCCAGAAGAAAGCGATCGATCGTGGGCCTTGAAGCCCAGTTCTGGGAGCGACGCGCAGCACTTACCTTCCACCGAAGGGGAGAAGATGATGAGATTGTCATAGAGGAACTCCCCGTACTTAATGAGGGACAGGCTGGGGTCATCTGCGGTCTTGAACGTGAGTTCAAAAGCCCTGTCTGGACGAGAAGAAAACAGGGCGCTGAGGCAGACGGCACGCCAGGGGAAACCACCACTGCAAGGGTCACGACCGCCCCCGCAAGCGAGAGGCCAGAGCTCGCAGCTCCCTCGTGGAAAACCAGTAGGAGGGAGGGTGGTCGCTGCCCTCGGGCTCGGGAGCCTTTCCAACCCGACTGTCCCCCACCGCCCCCTCGGCTCCCGGTCTCACCCTTCAGGCTTCGGAAGAAAAGCGAGTGCGTCTCCCGCAGGTTGAGGTTGTCCAGCAGCACTAAGGTGCGGGGACCGCTAGCGCAGACCGGGCCAAGCAAGGGCAGCAGCAGCCACAGGAGAGACCAAGCGCGGGCCGCGGAGCCGGGCTCCATTTTGCGCTTCCTGCCGAGAACCCAGGCACCCGGGCACCGGAAGTGCCCCGTCTACGCTGCCCAATCGCAGTTCGTGGACTTAGAGTAACACCTGGAAACGATCCGGGTAGGCTGTGGCCGGGGGTTCCGAGCCGCTGCCGCGCGGGAGAAGAGCGGGTTAGCACCACCGGAAGTGCCCCGGTTGGAGGCGGGCTCTCTGAATCCTATTGGCGGAAGGGGCGTGAGGTTCCGCCCCCCCAAAGGAAAAGGCTCAATCCTAGAAAGACAGCTCTGCGACCGCAGCCAATCAACAAGGCCGAGCGCCCTTAGGCTCCGCCCAGGCCGGACTCCCGCCGGGAGCCCAGATCCCGCCTCCTCATCAGGCGGGCTTGTCCCTTACGGGACCTGGAGAGGTGGTGGCCAATTGGAACCACCTCCTCGATGCTCCCTGGCTGTGTCATCACTGGCCCAGGGCAGACTCAGGACTAGAAACCAGGCCCCATCTCCATCTCCAGGGAGGAAAGGGTTGGAAAACTAAGATCAGGGCTAGGATACTTTGAATCTCCTGTCACTAATGGACCCAGCGGCCTGGGGACGGGCCTGACCTACCAGGCCTGGTGGCCCATGCTGGAGGCAGCTGGAGAGGCGGCAAACTGGCTTCCCGATGAAAACGCTGTAGCTGGGTTCATTTCTCAGCTCCGCCTCTCACCACCCCTGCTGCTGGGGCATTTCACTTCTCTCAGGGCCACTTTCCTAGGCTGGAAATAGAAATAATAGCGAGGCTCAGCCCTCCCACTTACCTGCGTGCTTTTGGAAAAGCTGAGCTCGCGGGAGCTCAGGGGCAGGTTTTGAAGCACTTCGTGCCGAGTGTGGCTCAGCCTCCCCTCAGTAATGCTAGCTTCTAAATTGATGGGGGCACCTGGCTCACCTCAGCCCCACCACGGGTCTAAGTAAAAGCAGCTCCAAGGCTGGGTCCCAACCACAATCCTGGGGCAAATAGCGACGGTGGAGACAGAAGGCAGCTGTTCTTTTCTGACCTTTCACACTTGCCCACCCAAAAGAATGTGGGGGCAAAAGTCAGAACCTCCCTCCCTCCATCTCCTTAACTGAATCTACCTCCTCTCCATCTCCGGCTGGTTCCACTGGGAGTTAAGCCTCACCCCCACCCTGGGCGTCCCAGCCCAGCCCTCCTACCCTTCTGCATACAATGCCACATCAGTTCACCTTGAACTCAGATCTGATGATGCCTGTAGGTGGCTTAGGAGTCCCACCGCTCAGGGTCACCCAGGGCTCCTCACGCTCAGGTCTCCACTGAAACTGAACTCAGCAACCTCCTTCTCCGGCTCTGCTCAGAACTATCCATGCGGTAAGTCTCCAACCTTTAACACACTCCGCTTCCTCACTTGCCTTTGCGCACACGGCAACCACTCCCACCCCGGCCATTCCCTTCTTAAGCCTCCCAGGCTTTTATGGTAGCTCCGCCCTTCACGAGGACGCTTTTCCCCCCATAAAGCCCTGACCTTTCTTCCTCTCAATGGTGTACCGCAGCCTGCCTCTGGTTAAACTCATCTCCGGTTACCAGAGCACCTTCCACCCCAGCTTCTCCAGGGCATGAGCTCCTTCGCCCAGGCACGTGGCTCGTGGGACCCACCACGCTAATTAGTGCAAAATATGGAGGAGAACGAACGAGGGGGACTAACGCAGAGCACCTGCTATGTACCGGGAACCTCACACGTGATCTCGTTTCACCTTCACGATACCCCTGGGAGGCAGGTGTTCCTCCTGTCACAGATGGGGCCCAGAGTGCAGTGAGGCCCATCTTCAACCCAAAGCCAAGACTCTTCCCTGAGATTGTGGGGCCCTCCCGCAGGGCAGGCCTGGGATACAATGAGCAAAGGGAGGGGTGTATCCTCAGCCACTGGGGCGGCCTGGGTTCATTTCTGGCCACGTCAGGGCATCCGGTTCCAGCACAGCCCCTGAGGACTGTCAAAACGTGGCCTTCTTCTGGGTTTCGGCAAGACACCACCTCTGGTTTCCAAAACAAGGTCTCTGCTCTCCCGAGTCACGGATCCTCTGAGACTCTAATGACAGTTCGGATGCTCTCCCCAGAAAAACGTGCTTGTAGTCATGAGTGCGGGGAGTTGCAGAAGCCCTGGAGCCCGTTTGTTTTAAAAGGCATCAGGTAGTTAAGAAACCCTGCTCCAGGGGCACCTGGGTGGCTCAGTTGGTTAAGCGTCTGACCCTTGATTTTGGCTCAGGTCGTGATCTCGCAGCTCCCAGTGAGTTTGAGCCCCACGTCAGGCTCTGCACTGACAGTGTGGAGGCTGCTTGGGATTCTCTCTGCCTCTCCCCTGCTCACTCTCTCTCTCAAAAATAAATAAATAAACTTAAAAAAAATTTTTTTTTAAAAAGAAAGAAAGAAACCCTGCTCCAGAAAGAGCTTCCCTGTGAAGGCCAGGCCGCAGTGGCAGGAGGGGCCCCAGTGACACTGTCAGAGGGTCGGGGAAGGGGAGCTCATCGGTAAAAGGCAGTTTATTGGGGCAGCTTCATGCGGGGCGGCGTCCTCTAGGCCACAGACCGGCCGGGAGAGGGCAGCGTGGCACAGCTGCCCCAGGACTCCCGTGCCCATGCTGCCCAGCTTCCCCCCAGGAAGGCAAGGGGAGGAGGCACCATCGTCCATCTCCAACACACTGTGCTTGATCCATGCGGAAGTGGCTCCCCACTCTGTCGGGGCTGCTGGTGAAAGCCTTGAGGTTTCTGAGCCCATCGAGGCACGGAGGAACACCGGCAGGCTGTGGCAGGTGGCAGGCGGAACACTGGCGAGGCGTGGACAGCCCGAGCGCACCTCTGCGGGGGTGGCCCAGCCTCCCAAGTGCTCATGGTCTGGGCAGAGGAGGCTCTCTGGGTAACAGGGAAGGGAAAGCTCTTCCCAGGGCAAGGGGCCCCCTGGGCTCCCGGACACCGTGGGGGCAGGTGGGAGGAGGCCTGGCTGGGGCTGCCCTGGGAGGGCCTGGCAGTCTCCGGGAAGCTCAAAGGCAGGGCAGCAGCAGGAGGCCAAGTTCACAGAGGCTCACTGCCGAAGCTGCTTTTGCTTTTCTTACGCTTGACCTTGGTGAAGGGGATGTCGAGGGACTCGAGGCGGAAAGGCCGGGGCTGGGGCATTTCGGGGGCCTGGGTGGGCACGATGGCCGCGGTGTTGTTGAGTGGGGAGCTGAGGCCGGGGGGAGAGCTGTGATGCGCTGTGGAGAAGGGGGCAGAGGAGCAGGTAAGTCAGGGGTACGGAGAGGGGGACCCCTGCCCGCTCCACCCAGCCGGAGGCCTGGTCCCACAGCTGGGCCCCCAAAAGCCTTTGGACCAGGAGTGTGGAGTTTTAAAGGCTCAGATCGAGGCAACCTGGGACTCGAGCCAGACAAGCCTGCGTTCAGAGCCCAACTTTGGGGAGCGACTTCTCCCAGAGCCTCAGTTTCCTCTTCTGCAACATGGACACAATGCCGGGTCCTCAACTGATGTTCATTTGTCTCCTGTGCCATTTTCCCCTCCTGTTCCTCAACTCTGCTGGATTCCACCTCTTCAGTAGTCTCAGTGTAGGACTGAGATTTGCTTTTCATTGATATTTTATTAGAAACTCTGTGGTCTTTGATTTTGGTTTTAGAAATGAAAGAACGAAGTGATTTGCAATTCTTGCTTTTAAAAGTGTTTCACCTCGGTGGCCCTGCCTGCCCCCTTTGGCTCAATGGGAGAAAGCCACCACACCGGCATCTGCAGAAGCCAGTGAGCAGCTGAGCCAGACCCGTGCAACACGTGCCAGGGCACCGAGCCGCGTGTCACAGGCCTGCTGGGCATCGGGGGAGGCACCAAACACGGCAGCGGTCCGCCGAGAGATGAAGGGGGACAGGAAGAGGGAGGCTGTGCGTTGAGCACGTACTACGTGCCAGGCCCGGGGCTGGGCTGCTTGCCCACCTCATTTCACCTAAGCCCCGAGAAGCAGGTATACCCAACTCAGTGCACAGCTGAAGAAACTGAGGCTCAGAGATGGGAAGGGGTTTTTAACCCGGGCCTGACGCCACTCCACCCATCACGCGACTCCCAGGCGGCAGAGGACCAGGAAGGGCTCTCTCGGGGAGCGGCTGGAGGACAAGAGGTGGGCGGGGCACTCACCGAGGCTCTTCATGAGATCCATGCTGAGGATCTGGCTGGCTCGCTTGGACCGGAAGTAGTTACTGGCAATGTTTTCACTGTCACTGCGACTGAGCATCAGCTTGTAGCGGTCTTCCTCCTGCCGAGATTCCAGATCCTTGTGGGTCAAGACCCCTTGTTTGTATAGTTCTTACCTCTGCAGGCCCGGGGGGCTGGGGGCTGCCCTGAGCCTCACTGCCCACACTCCTGGGGTGGGGTCCAGGCAGCTCAGGCCAGGAGAGCCACAGCTCCAGCCAGAGCTACCCAACCCCCCTTCCTTGGTATGGGAATGCCCTTGCCTTGGTTTGCTCTTGGTATGGGTATGCCCTTGCCTTGTTCTCCGTCAGGGGCAAGGGCAATGCCATAGCCCCAACCCATCTCGGCACATTCACAGAACAGGTAATACAGTACTCAGCCCATGGTCCCAACCTCTTATCATCAAGGACTGTGATTTGTCACCACTGTAGTGGACTTGTTTTCCTCAGCCTGAATCTCTTCCTTCAAGGACTACCCTTCTCCCCTTTGGCATGGTCCCGCTGAGGCGATCCTTCAGAGCACTGTAATACCACCGCTCCCTCTTGTCCACCCCCTTGCTGCACAACTGGCCATGTGACCCAGACTGAACCAGTCACAGAAATACATCTTCCAGGGGCGCTGGGTGGCTCAGTCGGTTGAGCATCCAACGTCGGCTCAGGTCATGATCTCACGGTTCGTGGGTTCGAGCTCCACATCGGGCTCTGTGCTGACAGCTCAGAGCCTGAAGCCTGCTTGGGATTCCGTGTCTCCCTCTCTTTCTGCCCCTCCACCTGCTCACACTCTGTCTCTCTCTCTCTCAAAAATGAAATAAACATTGGGGCGCCTGAGTGTCTCAGTCAGTTAAGCATCCGACTTCAGCTCAGGTCATGATCTCCCGATTCGTGGGTTCAAGCCCCACGTCAGGCTCTGTGCTGACGGCTCAGAGCCTGGAGCCTGCTTGGGATTCCGTGTCTCCCTCTCTCTCTGCCTCTCCCCCATTCATGCTCTGTCTCTCTCTCTCTCTCTCTCTCAAAAATAAACATTTAAATTTTTTTTTAAAAAAATAAATAAAATAAATGTTAAATTTTTTTTTTTTTTTAAAGAAAAGGAAATACATTTTCCAGGGGCACCTGGGTGTCTCAGTCAGTTAAGCATCCAACTCTTGATTTTGGCTCAGGTCATGATCTCCAGTTCGTGGGTTCAAGCCCCATGTCAGGCTCTGTGCTGACAGCAGGGAGCCTGCTTAGGATTCTCTGCCTCCCTCTCTTTCTGCCCCTCCCCCACTAGTGTGCATGTGCTCTCTCTCTCTCTCTCTCAAAAGTAAGTAAACGTTAAAAATTTTTTCGGGGCGCCTGGGTGGCTCAGTCGGTTGAGTGTCCGACTTCGGCTCAGGTCATGATCTCACAGTCCGTGGGTTCGAGCCCCACGTCAGGCTCTGCGCTGACAGCTCAGAGCCTGGAGCCTGCTTTGGATTCTGTGTCTCCCTCTCTTTCTGCCCCTCCCCCACTCACACTCTGTCTCTCTCTCTCTCTCTCTCTCTCAAAAATAAAGATTTAAAAAAATTTTTTTAATAAAAATTTTTTTTTTTCTGGACATAGTCATTGGTCTCAGAGCAGGCCCCTCACCCAGGCCGACTGATCAGAATCTTCCCACAAGTGTTGGTTAAGATGTGGTAAGAGACTGGGTCTCTTCGTCTTGGATCACCAATCGCCAGTGGCCACCTTTCCTGCCACGTAGCCAAAGCCTGCCTGAGTCTGAAGCTAACGTAACGAGGGAAGCAGAACCAAGAGGTGGGGAAACACACAGAAGAGTGTGGTGCTTCACAGGGAAGTTTTCTGACCTCTGCTTTGGGGAGGTACATTTCTGTTGTCATGCAAAACGTGGGAGATATGAGAATAAAGTGACTTTAGAATCCCAATTACTGTGTCATAAATCCCTGAGGGCCCTTTGGTCCAAAGACACCAGCAAGGGTCCAGGGAACCAGAATGTACTGCCTGGCCTCTGGGATTGAAGACAAAGCTTCTGTCCTTCACCAGCAGGAGGGGCTGCCTCCTACTTTCCCTTTGGCCATAAGGGCTTTGAATGAGGGCCAGAGGCGGTGCAGGGTCTGGGCACCAGAATTACATAGAAAGGATCCAGGCTCAGACTCCTGCGTAGGCCCTTTTTTTTTTTTTTTTTTTTAACACTGCAGCACTTTTTCCCCACACAGTGACATGTTGCTGGGGCCTAATGTTCTCCACGTGACAGTAGAAAACTAAAATTTGTCATCTCTTAAAGAATTGAGAATTGTGTACAAAAGCATAAATTAAAAGCATGAATAAATCTACAGTTGTGAATGCAAACCATTTTCCAACTCAAGGCAATTAACAACCCTTGGTGTTCTGCCAGGAAAACATCAGGTAAGAAAGGAAAGTGGGTCCTAAGGCTCAGACCTTCCCAAACCCTGTCAGACCAGCAAGACAGAAATGACCACTGGTCCAGGACTCCTGCCAGCCTCCAGCGAAATCCTGGGACAGGCAGCTCTCAACAAATTAATACCCTGCACGGATCAAGAACTTCATGGTAGGGGTGCCCGGGTGGCTAAGTTGGTTGAGTGTCCGACTTCGGCTCAGGTCACGATCTCACCGTTCGAGTCCCTTGTCAGGATCTGTGCTGACAGTTTGGAGCCTGGAGCTGCTTTGGATTCTGTGTCTCCCTCTCTCTCAAAATTAAATAAACTTTGAAAAAAAATTAAAAGAGAAAAAAGAACCTCATGGTCTAGGGGCACCTGGGTGGTTCAGTCGGTTGAGCGTCCGACTTCGGCTCAGGTCATGATCTCACAGCTCGTGAGTTCGAGCCCCGCGTCGGGCTCTGTGCTGACCGCTCAGAGCCCGGAGCCTGCTTCAGAGGCTGTGTCTCCGTCTCTCTCTGCCCCTCCCCCACTCATGCTCTGTCTTTGTCTCTCTCTATCTCTCTCTCTCTCTCTCTCTCTCAAAAATAAATAAACATTTAAGAAAAAAAGGAAAAAGAAATTCATGGACTCGCCGATTCTCAAACCAATGGATTTCTCTTCCATAAGCAGTTTCTCCACCTCGGCCACAAAGTGACTGAGATGCATGTACCAAGGGTTTAAATCAAAGATATGTACGTGGCACTGAACATATACCAATGGAACAGTTAACCTGGACACAAGGTCAAGATCAGCAACAAGCTCTACAATCCAGCGATGATACCAGATCCAAGGACCAAAGAAGCAGCCCAGTGCCCTATAGTAATGCTCACCCACTGCACGGTGGGGACGAAGCCCCGCCAGCTCCCCACGCCTCACCCCCTCTCACAGAGGCCTTACCATGCCTGCTTCACCGTTGTCTGCGGCAGAGGTTTTGCGGACGACCTTGTTCTGTGGCCCTGTTGGAACTGTTTTGAGAAACAAAAGCCCAAGTCACTGCTGCCTGGTCTGAGTGCCAGAGGGACAGGGTGGGTGGCAACAGGTCCCCGAGCTGGCGGGTCAGGACTGGCTCAGGCCTGGGACCAGGGGAGTACACTTCCCAGCCCGAACCAAGGGATGACTTTGGGAAACAGACAATGGGAGGGCTCAGATGTCAAAGCAGCCATTCCCCTGCGTCTAACAGCACAGCAGGCTGGTGGGGGCAGGGGGAACCCCGGGAAGTGGAGCCGGCTGGCCTTCGGGCAGGGGTAGCGTCAGTGCCATCCACAAACATCAGGGATGCGGGACCTAAACGAACATTCTCTTGACGGCGGGAGGCCCACTGGGGGCCCCAGGGGACATAAGACTCTGCTGCTCCCTAAGTGCTCCCAGACTCATCAGAGGTGGAGGGGCCTTCCAGACCCCCAGCCCCTCCTTTGTGAAGATCAGGGACCAAGGCCCAGAGACAAACAGTGACCTTCATAAAGTCACACAGGAAGTCAGTGGCAAAAGCAGAAGGTGAGCCAGGCCTGGAACTCTGAACGGCCCGGTCCTATCCCCGGTCCTACAACTCCCTGCTCTGCCTGGGACTCTGGCTAAGTCACTCACTCTGAGATTCCATCTCCCGAAATGTAAAATCTTTGTCCTCCATGGGGTTGCTAGGGGATAATGCTGGGGGACGATCATGACAGTGGTAGAATGTACCACGGGGGCGCCTGGGTGGCTCAGTCGGTTAAGCCTCCGACTCCAGCTCAGGTCATGATCTCACAGTCCGTGAGTTCAAGCCCCGTGTCGGGCTCTGTGCGGACAGTGTGGAGCCTGGAGCCCACTTCCAGTTCTGTGTCTCTCCCTCTCTCTGCCCCTCCCCTGCTCACATTCTTTCTCTCTCTTTCTCAAAAATAAATAAACATTTTACAAAAATGTACGGTGCACTTGGCACGTGCCGGGCATGGCGCTGAGGGTTTCATGGGCATTAACGCGTGTTAAGCCACCCAGCAATGTCTACGGAGGGTGCGGTCACTAATCCCCATTTCACAGACGAGGACACTGAGTCCCAAAGGGGTCACACGGGGCGTGGTGGAACCCGAATTCCAACCCACACGACTTCTCCCTCAGGCCCCCCCTCGCTTTGGAGCCCGGAGCCCCGGGCCTGCTGCGCCCACAGCCAGCAGGGCGGGAGCCCGGGCTCCGGGTCAGCCTGCGGGAGGGCAAACCGTGGGGAAGAGCGAGGGGACGGCCAAGCGCCTGACCTACTGGGAGGCTGGTTTTTACGATGATGGGCTCGGGGATCTTCCAGAAGCCGTTGTCCTCATCCCAGCAGGACTCGCGCCGGATCTTCTCCAGGTTGCTGTAGTTGCAGTCGCGGCGGATGAGAGGCCGCACCTGCTCCAGGAGCTGCTGGAGGAGCATGGAGTCCCGCTCCTGCCGGCGGATGGTGGCCAGGTAATCGATCTTTTCCAGCTCGAACTCCGACTGCAGGTCCTTGATTTCCACCTCCGCCGCCCGAAGCTGAAAGCAGGGGGTGACGATCTCGAGCAGGGAAGACAGCAAGCCCTTTTATCCACCCTCGGCACCCACTGCCCGAGCCTTCAGCCGGGCACCCGTCATCTGTTCGCCGATCCGCTCGTCCACCAGCACTAAACGAACACCTACTGCGTCCACAGCTCTAAAGAAAACAGGAAAAGGACTTGCTCCTTAGCCCCCCCGCCCCATGCCAGCCCTCGGAGACGACCCCACACAAACACGTTTTATCTAGGAGCCTCTTAGAAGGCTCCACACATAACACTGCGGAGTCACCACTTCTTAAAAAGTCTCAGAGACTTGTATAAATCCTTTTCCTAAGGGGAGCAGAGCCGTAAACTCTCAGACTCAGTGCTCACGGTCAAGTTACGACGTGACACGCATTGGCTTAAGAGTCAGACCCATCCTGATTTGACCATGGATTCTAGACTTTTGTGATCTGCCCTGGTCACAGGTGACTCCCAGCTGCAACTGTAACCATGCTCTCCCTGAGCCCCAAGATTCCTGGGTGCATAGTCTGTTTCCTTAAAGAGCAGGTACAGTTCGATCAGTGAAGGAGGATGTTTCAAATTCATGGGAATGGTCATCACATGTAACCAGTTGAAAGCAGAGGCTATCTGGTAGGACACAGGTGGGCAATTAATGCTCTATTTCTTGAGGCACCTGGGTGGCTCCGTTGGTTAAGCATCTGATTCTTGATTTCTGCTCCGGCCATGATCTCACAGTTCATGGGTTCGAACCCTGCGTCAGGCTCTGCACTGGCAGTGCAGAACCTGCTTAGGATTCTCTCTCTCCCCTTCTCTCTCTCTGCCCCTCCCCTGCTCTCCACTCACACATGCTCTCTCTCTCTCTCAAAATAAATAAATAAACTTCAAAAATATATTAAATCCATGTTCCAATCCATGAACATGGGATGTCTTTCCATTTATTTAGGTATTCTTAATTTCTTTCAACAGTGTTTTCTAATTTTTGGCATATAGTTTTACCCTTCTTTTGTTACATTTATTCCTAAGTAGTTTATTCTTTTTGATGTGTTATAAATGGAATTGTTTTCTTAATTTCATTTGCAGGTTGTTCATTGAGAGTACGTAGAAATATAATTGCTTTTTGCTTATTAATCTTGTATCCTGCAACCTTGCTGAAGTATTTTTTTTTTTTAGTGGATTCCTTAGGATTTTCTACATAAGATGATGTCATCTGCACATAGAAATCCTTGTACCTATTCCCTTCCAAACTCAATGCCTTTTAAATCACTTTCTTGCCTAAGTGACCTAGCTAGAACCTTCAACCTACTGTGAAACGGAAGTGCTGACAACAGACACACTTGTCTTCTTTGTCATCTTAGGGGGAAAGCATTAAGTCTTTCACCATTGAGTATGATGTTTTCTGTGGATTTTTCATAGGTGCCCTTTATCAGAAGAAAGAAGTTTCCTTCTAGTTCTAGCTTCCTGGGTGTTTTTATCATAACAGATGTTGGTTTTTTCAAATGCTTTTTCTGCATCTACTACGATGATCATATGGGTTTTGTCTTTTATTCTATTGATATGGTATATTGCATTAATTGATTTTTGGATACCAAACTAACCTTGCATTCCTAGGATAAATCCTACTTTGGCATGATGTACAATCTTTTTACATGTTGTTGGATTTGGTTTGCTAGAATTTTGTGGAGCATTTTGTCTCTATATTTATAAGAAATATTAGTCTGTAGTTTTCTTGTTATGTCTTTGTATGGTTTTGTTATCAGGTGATATTGGGCCTATAGAATGAATTAAGAGGTGTTCCCTTCTAGTTCACATGACTTTTTAAAGATACTTTTTAAAGCCCTAGTCTTCACTTTACAAATAAAATCCAGTGAGAAGATGTAATGGGAGAGGATACCCCACAGAGGAAAGCAAATACAAGAAAATATCTAGGTGTGAAATTAACAAGATTATGTTCAAAACCTATGTGAGGAAATTTACAAAACACTCCTGAGTGACATAAAAATTGATCTGAACTAACAGGAGATATACCGTGTTCCCGGATGTGAAAATCCAACCTCATAAACATATCAATACTCTCAAGCTAATTTATAAATATAACATGATTCTGCCAAAAGTTCCACCAATTTTTTTCTTTGTTTCTCTTCATTTTTTTAAAATGTTTTCATTTATTTTTGAGACAGAGAGAGACAGAGCATGAGCAGAGAAGGGGCAGAGAGAGAGGGAGACACAGAATCTGAAGCAGGCTCCAGGCTCCGAGCTGTCAGCACAGAGCCTGACGCGGGGCTCAAACTCCCAAAGCACGAGATCATGACCTGAGTCAAAGCTGGACGCTTCACCGACTAAGCCACCCAGGCGCCCCATAAAAAGTCAATTAATTTGACAAAGTAAAACTTAAAAAAAACTTTTGCGTGGCAAAAATACCATAAAGCATAGTAAAAAGACAAATGAAATTGGAACAGAAATCTTTCTACATCACAGAGGAAGAAATTGGCGACCGACCAAGGAATATGAATATCCGTGATATAAATTACAATACTCCTGCTGTAAAGAGCTTCTACAAGCGGAGAAGGAAAGGAAGCAGCATCCTTACGGAAAAGGGGTCAAAAGACTTGGGATGAGCACTGGGTGTTGTATGGAAGCCAATTTGACAATAAATTATATCAAATACATACATACATACATACGTACATACATACATACATAAAGCGAGCCCAGTACAGAGGGGGAGAACGGCAGCCGTCCCTAAAACATAGGAAGGAATGGCTCAGCCTTGCTCAACAGTAAGCAAAAGGCACATTGCTGAGGCTGTGAGAAAGCGCACTCGTACGGACTAGTGGAAACGCAAAGGGATTCACCCTCAGGGAGGAGAAGTTGGCAAAAGCTACCAAAGTCACATATGCTTTCCTCTCCGTCCAGCTGGAGGAATCGATTCCAATGTATACCTACCCTAAATACAAAAGCAGTGTGCACAAGTTATTCACTACACAGCACTTTTCCCTGGCAAAAGATAGAAAATCCAAACGTCCATCAAGAGAGGGCTGCTGGAGGGGCGCCCGGGTGGCTCAGTCGGTTAAGTATCTCGCTTCAGCTCGGGTCATGATCTCACAGTTCGTGGGTTCGAGCCCCACACTGGGCTCTGTGCTGACAGCTCAGAGTCTGGAGCCTGTTTCAGATTGTGTGTGTGTGTGTGTGTGTGTGTGTGTGTGTGTCAAAAATACATAAACATCGTAAAAAAAAGAGAGAGAGAGAGAGAGAGGGCTGCTGGAATAAACAATGACACACCCTCACAGTGGAGCAGCACCCAGCAGTAAAAAGGAATGGCTTATTTCTAGATACCGCTGCCGAGGGACCTCCAGGATGGATCATCATGTGAAAAAGACAAGGCGGAGGAAAGCGTGTTTGTAGCTACTTTTTCGAAGAAGAGGGAGGGCATGTACATGTATGCACAGCAGATTTGTACACACACACACGTATTTGCTTATATTAAAAAACAAAAGTGGGGCGCCTGGATGACTCATTCCATTAAGCATCCGACTCTTGATTTCGGCTCAGGTCATGATCTTGCAGTCTGTGGGTTCGAGCCCCTCATCAGGCTCTGCACTGACAGCACGGAGCCTGCTTGGGATTTTCTCTCTCTCCACCTGCCCCCTCTCTCTCTGCCCCTCTCCCGCTTGTGTGCTCTCTCTCTCTCTCTGAAGAATAAATAAATTTTTTAGAAAGTTAAAAAAAAGTTCTGGATACCTGGGGATAATGACAGGGGATAAATCTGATTCTCTCCAGACAGGCCCTCCAAAACAACACACTGAGCAAGGAGAGAAAATAAAACCACCCTGAGCCCAGCCTCATGACCCAAAGACAGAACACCAGCAGCTTCGAAATAACCAGAAGTCCAGCAGACAGCTCGTGGGCCCAGCCCACAGCAAGGAGGAGCAGAAAGCACCCAGGAAAGTGTGCAAGGGGGAAGGCAGGGTGATGGAAGGCAGATAAAATCACCTCCCAAAAGAGAAAGCCCCACTCTGAGTGGGAAAATACCAATAATGGATCTGATACTGCGAAACTGATGGAAGAGACTGGAATGTGGGCTGGTCTCTGCAAGACTGAGTCTCTGCAAGTCTCTGTAGACTCAGAGACTCTTGTAGTCTCTGCAAGGCATTGCTTCTGGAGGGTGCTTAGAGATGGGAGGCCCCTGGAGGTGGAAATCAGAAGTGCTGCAGAAACAAGAGAAAATCCCAAAAGACACAGTGACCCCTCCCACAGAAACGGAGGGAGAGAGTGAGAATGAGTGGGGGAGGGGCAGAGAGCGAGGGAGAGAGAGGGTCTGAAGTGGGCTCTGCCCTGACAGTAGCGAGCCCAATGCAGGGCTTGAACTCATGAACCGTGAGATCATGACCTGAGCTGAGGTCGGGACACTTAACTGACTGAGCCACCCAGGCACCCCTGTGAATATGTTATCTTATGCGGTAGAAAGCACTTTGCAAATGGAAGTAAGGTTATTCATCTGTTGACTTTATTTTTTTTTAATTAAAAAAAATTTTTTTTTTTGGTAACATTTATTTATTATTGAGAGACAGAGAGAGACACAGCACGAGCATGGGAGGGGCACAGAGAGGAGGAGACACAGAATCGGAAGCAGGCTCCAGGCTCTGAGCTGTCAGCACAGAGCCCGACGCGGGGCTCAAACTCACAAACCGTGAGATCATGACCTGAGTCAAAGTTGGACGCTTAACCGACTGAGCCACCCAGGTGCCCCCTAAGCTGTTGACTTTAAACCAGGGAGATCACCCCGGGTCATCTGGTGAGCCCAGTGTAACCACACGGGCCTTGCAGGAGGGGAGCAGAGAGCCAGGCAGAGGACTGGCCTTAGAAGAGATGCTTTAGACAAAGGAGACAAGGGTAGAGTGAGAGAGCTGAAGTCTGGGAGGAGCTGGCCGTGGCTGTCTTTCAGGGGGGCCACGAGCTGGGAAAGGCAGGCAGCTTCTAGAAACAGAATGACCCCCAGCGGCCAGCCAGTGAGGAAATGGGAACTCAGTCCTACAACCACATAGGCTAGAATCCTGTCAACAGGTGTCCTAGAAACAGATTCTTTCCTAGCACCTCCAGAAGGAAACTGACCCTGCCAACACCTTGGCTTCAGCCTTGTGGAATTCTAAGCAGAAGAACCAGCCATGCGGGAGCTGGATCCTGACCCACAGAACTGCGAGATAATAAATTTGTGTTCTTTTAAACAACTCTCTTTGTGGGGATATGCCAGCCACCGCAGCAATAGGGGACGGCGTGTATTTAACACTGCACTTCACCATACGAACAGAAGAGTGTGCTATCGACTGAGCAAACCTAGCCAGCAGCCCAAACCTTCACCTCTGCTTCCAGCTGGTACCGAAAGTGCAGAAAACACAAGACATTGCGAAATAAACAGAAAAGAGCAGAAGCAGCTAATCAAAGTTACTATGAGAAACAGAAAATGAAAATCAAAGCATTTCAGAAGAAGAAAATTCCCCCCCAGAGCACAAGCACGCAGAACCAAAATGTAACCCAGCATCCCAACGTGCACAAAATTTCCTTAAATTCACATAGGGAAATTTCAAGTCAGCAATCCAAACACTTAAAGTGGAAATGGATGAAAAAGTGAAGAAGGTGTAAAATGAGACATTAACCAAACTCCAGAAAGAATTTTAAAAATTTAAAAATTAAAGAAAAATTACAAGATATCCTGGGAAGAACAGATTTGGCTGAAAACATAAAAAGGGTATTGAGAAAAACCATGAGGGGCGCCTGGGTGGCTCAGTCAGTTAAGGGTCCGACTTCAGCTCAGCTGACGATCTCACGGTTCATGAGTTCAAGCCCCTCATGGGGTTCTGCGCTGACAGTGTGGAGCCTGCTTGGGATTCTCTCTCTCTCTCTCTCTCTCTCTCTCTCTCCCTCCCTCCCTCCCTCCCTCTCTCTCTCAAAATAAATAAATAAACTTAAAAAAAAAAGAAAAAGAAAAAGCATGAAAATAGCCAAGAAAATTTAAAAACTACAGAGGTTCAAAGAGAAAAGCATCAGCTTCCACTTTGGCGAGATCCTTCGGTTGGTGGTGTGGGTGGGGACGAGGGTTAGCCGAGGGGGACGTGATGGGGCCCAGGGCGCCTGAGGGCGCTCCGAGGGAAGCAGGTGCCAACTCGTCCTCCTCTGCCTTGTCCTCACTCCCTGCGCTCAGTCCATTCACGTCCTTTCTGCTCCTGGAGCCACTGACATTCTCCGCACTGGCCCCCCTCTCGGCCTGGAAGCCTCTTCCTTCAGGTCACGACATACGGCAGGGCCCGGCCTTTCTTAATGCTCAGGTCCCACCTCAGAAGTCACTGCCTTTGTGAGAACCTCCCTGCCCCCCACCCAAGGTGGGCCCAGGAACTTCTGGGGTTCTCTTAATGCTCAGTTCCTTGATGAGGGTGCTGGGTTCATGGGCGCATTCACTTTGCAGAAATGAATTATGTTGCATATTTGTGATTTGTATGTTTATACTTCAATCAAAACGAAAAGAAAAAGGAGCGTGTGGGTGGCTTGGTTAGTTAAGCGTCCGACTCTTGGTTTCGGCTCAGGTCATGATCTCACGGTTTGTGAGTTCGAGCCCTGCATTGGGCTCTGTGCTGAAAATCCGGAGCCTGCTTGGGATTCTCTCTCTGCCTCTCTCTCTGCCCCTCCCTCCCTTGCTCTCTCTCTGTGTCTTAAAATAAATAAAAAACCTTTTTGCAGCAGACCTCCACAGAAACTTGGCCAGCCAGAAAGGAGGGGCAGGATATATTCAATACGCTGAATCAGAAAACCATGCAGCCAAGAATTCTTTATCCAGCAAGGCTGTCCCTCAACATAGAAGGAGAGATAAAAAGTTTCCCAGGCAAACAAAAATTAAAGGAGTTTGTGACCACTAAACCAGCCCTGCAAGAAATTTTAAGGGGGACTCTCTGAGGGGAGAAAAGATGAAAATATAAATAAATAAGTAAATAAATAAATAAATACCAAAAGCAACAAAGATTAGAAAGGACCAGAGAACACCACCAGAAACTCTAACTCTACAAGCATCACAATGGCAATAAATTCATATCTTTTAGTACTCACTCTAAACGTCAATGGACTCAATGCTCCCATCAAAAGATATAGGGTAACAGAATGGATAAGAAAACAAGATCCATCTATATGCTGTTTACAAGAGACCCACTTTAGACCTAAAGACACCTTCAGATTGAAAGTCAGGGGATGGAGAACCATCTATCATGCTAATGGTCAACAAAAGAAAGCCGGAGTAGCCATACTTCTATCAGACAATCTAGACTTCAAAATAAAGACTGTGTCAAGAGATGCAGAAGGGCATTATATCATAATCAAGGGGTCTATAGACCAAGAAGACCTACCAACTGTAAACATTTATGTGCCAAATGTGAAAGCACCCAAATATATAAATCAATTAATCACAAACATAAAGAAACTCATCGATAGTAATACCATAATAGCAGGGCACTTCAACACCCCACTCACAGCAATGGACAGATCATCTAAGCAGAAAATCAACAAGGAAACAATGGCTTTGAATGACACACTGGACCAGATGGACTTAACAGATATATTCAGAACATTTCATCCTAAAGCAGCAGAATATACATTCTTCTCCAATGCACATGGAACGTTCTCCAGAATAGACCACATACTGGGATACAAATCAGCCCTCAGCAAGCACAAAAAGGTCGAGATCATACTGTGCATATTTTCAGACCACAATGCTATGAAACTGGAAATCAACCACAACAAAAAAATTGAAAAGGTAACAAATACTTGGAGACTGAAGAACATCCTACTAATGAATGAAGTTAAAGAGGAAATTAAAAAGTATATGGAAGCCAATGAAAATGATAACACCACAACCCAAAACCTCTGGGACGCAGCAAAGGCAGTCATAAGAGGAAAGTATATAGCACCAGGCCTTCCTAAAGAAGGAAGAAAGATCTCAGATACACAACCTAACCTTACGCCTTAACGAGCTGGAAAAAGAACAGCAAATAAAACCCAAAACCAGCAGAAGACAGGAAATAATAAAGATTACAGCAGAAATTAATGCTATCGAAACCAAAAAAACAATAGAACAGATCAATGAAACGAGAAGTTGGCTCTTTGAAAGAATTAACAAAATTGATAAACCACTAGCCAGTCTGATCAAAAAGAAAAAGGAAAGGACCCAAATAAATAAAATCAAGAATGAAACAGGAGAGATCACAACCAACACAGCACAAATAAAAACAGTAATAAGAGAATATTATGAACAATTATATGCCAATAAAATGGGCAATCTGGAAGAAATAGACAAATTCCTAGAAACATATACACTACCAAAACTGAAACAGGAAGAAATAGAAAATTTGAACAGACCCATAACCAGTAAGGAAATCGAATTCATAATCAAAAATCTTCCAAAAAACAAGAGTCCAGGGCCAGATGGCTTTCCAGGGGAATTCTACCAAACATTCAAGGAAGAGTTAACACCTATTCTCTTGAAGCTGTTCCAAAAAATAGAAAAGGAAGGGAAACTTTCAAACTCATTCTATGAAGCCAGCATTACCTTGATTCCAAAACCAGACAGAGACTCCACGAAAAAGAACTATAGACCAATTTCCTTGATGAACATGGATGCAAAAATCCTCAACAAGATATTAGCCAACCGGATCCAACAATACATTAAAAAAAAATTATTCACCACGACCAAGTGGGGTTTACGCCTGGGACACAGGGCTGGTTCAATATCCGCAAAACAATTAATGTGATTCATCACATCAATAAAAGAAAGGACAAGAACCATATGATCCTCTCGATAGATGCAGAGAAAGCATGTGACAAGATATAGCATCCTTTCTTGATAAAAATCCTCAAGAAAGTAGGATAGAAGGATCATACCTTGAGATCATAAAAGCCATAGATGAACGACCCAACACTAATATCCTCCTCAATGGGGAAAAACTGAGAGCTTTCCCCCTAAGGTCAGGAAGAAGACAGAGATGTCCACTCTCGCCACTGTTATCCAACATAGTATTGGAAGTCTTAGCCTCTGCAATCAGACAACACAAAGAAATAAAAGGCATCCAAATTGGCCAGGAGGAGGTCAAACTTTCACTCTTCGCAGATGACATGATACTCTATATGGAAAACCCTAAAGATTCCACCAAAAAACTGCTTGAATTGATTCATGAATTCGGCAAAGTTGCAGGATATAAAATCAATGCACAGAAATCGGCTGCATTCCTATACACCAACAATGAAGTGACAAAAAGAGAAATCAAGTAATCGATCCCATTTACAATTGCACCAAAAACCATAAAATACCTAGGAATAAATCTAACCAAAGAGGTGAAAAATCTATACACTGAAAACTATAGAAAGCTTATGGAAGAAATTGAAGAAGACACAAAAAAATGGAAAAAGATTCCATGCTCCTGGATAGGAAGAACAAATATTGTTAAAATGTCTATACTACCCTTAAAAAAAAGAAGGTGGGGAGGCGCCTGGGTGGCTCAGTCAGTTAAGCATCCGGCTTCCGACTTCGGCTCAGGTCATGATCTCACAGCCAGTGAGTTCGGGTCCCGCACTGAATTCTGTGCTATCAGCTCAGAGCCTGGAGCCTGCTTCAGATTCTGTGTCTCCCTCTCTCTCTGCTCCTCCCCCACTCACGCTCCCTCTCTCTCTGTCTCAAAGATGAATAAATGTTAAAAAAAATTTTTTTTAAATGTTGATACTACCCAAAGCAATCTACATATTCAATGCAATCCCTATCAAAATAACACTAGCATTCTTCACAGAGCTAGAACAAATAATCCAAACATTTGCATGGAACCAGAAAAAGCCCCAAATAGCCAAAGCAATCTTGAAAAAGAAAACCAAAGCAGGAGGCATCACAATCCCAGACTTCAAGCTATACTACAAAGCTGTAATCATCAAGACAGTATGGTACTGGCACAAGAACAAACACTCAGATCAATGGAACAGAATAGAGAACCCAGAAATGGACCCACAAGTGTATAGCCAACTAATCTTTGACAAAGCAGGAAAGAATATCCAGTGGAGTAAAGACAGTCTCTTCAGCAAATGGTGCTGGGAAAACTGGACAGCGACATGCAGAAGAATGAACCTGGACCACTTTCTTACACCAGACACAAAAATAAACTCAAAATGGATGAAAGACCTAAACGTAAGACAGGAAGCCATCAAAATCCTCGAGGAGAAAGCAGGCAAAAACCTCTTTGATCTTGGCCGCAGCAACTTCTTACTCAACACGTCTCCGGAGGCAAGGAAAACAAAAGCAAAAATGAACTACTGGGACCTCATCAAAATAAAAAGCTTCTGCACAGCGAAGGAAACAATCAGCAAAGCTAAAAGGCAAAAGACGGAATGGGAGAAGATATTTGCAAATGACATATCAGATAAAGGGTTAGTATTCAAAATCTATAAAGAACTTATCAAACTCAACACCCCAAAAACAAATAATCCAGTGAAGAAATGGGCAAAAGACATGAATAGACACTTCTCAAAAGAAGACATCCAGATGGCCAACCGACACATGAAAAAATGGTCAACATCACTCATCATCAGGGAAATACAAATCAAAACCACAATGAGATACCACCTTACACCTGTCAGAATGGCTAACATGAACAACCCAGGCAACAACAGATGTTGGCGAGGATGTGGAGAGAGAGGATCTCTTTTGCATTGTTGGTGGCAATGCAAGCTGGTGCAGCCACTCTGGAAAACAGTCTGGAGGTTTCTCGAAAAACTAAAAATAGAACTACCCTACGACCCAGCAATTGCACTACTAGGCATTTATCCAAGGGATACAGGTACGCTGTTTTGAAGGGGCACATGCACCCCCATGTTTATAGCAGCGCTATCAACAATAGCCAAAGTATGGAAAGACCCCAAACGTCCGTCGATGGATGAATGGATAAAGAAGATGTGGTATATACATACAATGGAGTATTACTCGGCAATCAAAAAGAATGAAAAGTTGCCATTTGCAACCACGTGGATGGAACTGGAGGGCATTATGCTAAGTGAAATTAGTCAGTCAGAGAAAGACAAAAATCATATGACTTCACTCGTATGAGGACTTTAAGAGACAAAACAGATGAGCATAAGGGAAGGGAAGCAAAAATAATACAAAAACAGGGAGGGGGACAAAACAGAAGAGACTCATAAATATGGAGAACAAACTGAGGGTTACTGGAGGGGTTGTGGGAGGAGGGATGGGCTAAATGGGGAAGGGGCATTAAGGAATCTACTCCTGAAATCATTGTTGCAGTATATGCTAACTAATTTGGGTATAAATTTTTAAAAAATTAAATTAAAAAATAAAAATAAATAAGCAAATAAATAAATAAATAAAACCTTTAAAAAATGAAGAAATAAAAATAAAGCCACTCTCCCCTAGTATTCTCTTCACGGCACTCCCACCGGCTGGCACTGTCCTCTGGTTTCTCTGCTGTGCTCTGTGTCATACACGCCCTCCCAGCACAGACACGTCTGTAGCTGTGACTGCTTCCAAGGCAGGCCCGGAACTATGAACGCCCGCGGGCGGGGTGGGGCGGGCAGGGCTGGGGCCTCACCTTCCTCTGTATCTTCTCCAGCAGCTTGCTCTTGGCGCGCACCTCCTCCTGGATGGAGTCGTAGACGTTGAGCAGCACCCAGTCCCCGCCGTCCTCATCCGAGTTCTGCAAGGCTGCCACCAGCTGCCTTTTGCGCTCGTCCGCATACCGCTTCCTCCGCTTGTGCCTCTCCTTCAGGTCCTTGTTCTTGGCCTGCTCCCCGCCGACCACCTGCTGCTCCAACAGCTGCAAACTGCCGGGCACAGAGAAGAAAGCACACGTGACGGTATCTGGCCATCGCCGCGCCCTTGCTGTCCAGCGGGACATCTCAGAGTCCATGCAACAACCCGTCGCACAGATGGACGCAGGTTCAGAGAGGCCAAGCCTCTGGCCAGGGTCAGAACCAGGGGTCCAAGCAGGTCTGCCCAAGTCCAAGCCCGTGCGCTCAACTGCACGACAGGACGGACGAGAATCTCCCTGCGGATCCAGAGCCAACCCACCCGCCACCCGCCAGGGGCCTCCCAGGGCCCATGGTTTTCCCCCAGTACAGCAGGCTCGCAGCCGTGCGCCCCGGCGACCTGCACGATTAGAGTAGCCCTGAGATGGGAACAACATTCAGCGCGTCTGGGCAGGCGCTTCATCATCTCCCTCTGCGGCCCCCCAACCAACTCATTCCAGCGTCACTCGCTGCTTGTCCTCCCAACAGCCAGGCTGTCCCCTGCGCTGCACTTTCGTGCTGCCTGGGGCTGTGCCCTGTATCCCAAAGGCCACCCTGAGGCATCTGTCCTGCAAACCTCACTCAGGTGTAGGTGAGCAAAACTACTCGAAGAAACAGAAGAAGCCTTCCCTGACCATCCTCCAGACCACACCCTGAACACCGTCACATGTGCTGAGTGTTCCCTTGGTGCCCAAAGCTGGGTCTCTGCAGGCAGTGTCTCCTTGGACCCTCGTGACGAGCTTCTCAAGAAGCCGAGGCACAGGGAGGCTTAAAGTTGGCCCCAGGAGGTAGTGGGAGGTAGTGGTGGAGGCGGACGGGAACCAAGGCAGGCGACTGCACAACCACTTGCTTTTCTTTGCTACAGAAGCTGGCCCTCCCTGGGCCTGGGTATCTGCCTCCCCCTGGACCGTGAGCCCCTTGAAAGCCAAGTCAGCAGCTCGTTCTTCCTTGCGCCTGGTGCCCAGCACGTAGTTGCTGTTCAGTTCACGTCTGAACTGTGGCCTGTGGGATGGAGTTTGCCACCACTAGGAGGAGGCTGAGCCCCTGACCATGGTGCTGACTTTGTCACAGAGGTGGGCCTGACATTATTCACATTCACGGAAGTGAGAACCAAGGCTCGGAAATGTTAAGTGATTTGCACGGAGGGAAGAAAGCCCAGCTCCCCAGGCGGCAGTGGCTGAGGGCGTTTGGGGTGGCCAGTCCTAGGTGTGACATCGGGAGGGCACTGGAGGCTCGCTGGGAGCTGAGGAAAGCCTGCATCATCCTGCCCTGGGGTTCCTGAAACCTGATAGCCAGGCCCTGCGGATGCCAGGCAGACAACAGTCCCCTCCCTTCCTCCTGGAACAGGTGCCTGATGGAGTCTGGTGGCGCCCGTGCGGCTCCCCGAGCAGAGCCCTGCCCGCCCCGCCGATCAGCACCATCCCTGCCCCTCTGCTCCTGGACAGAGGATTGGGGCGTGTCCGGCCTCGGTCAGGAGGGGATCTGGATGGGGGCTCAGTGAAGACTCTCTGGGCACCCCCGCCCCCATGCCCAGGACATAGCTCCGTCCTGCTCCGCCACAGGGTCCCGCCAGCCCCAAGCACCAGCACTTACCGGGCAAGCACCTGCTGCTGGTCCACGGCGGGCAGCAGGTCGTCGGTCAGCACCGCCAACTCCATGCCCACACTGTCCCTTCTCACGCTCGTCATGACCAGCGAGGGCTGAGGCTGAGCCTCCAAGGCCCCCCAGGCCTCAGCCTCGGCCCCTACGCCAGGCTCTGCTGCCGACACCACCTCCTCGGCCATTTCTGGACCCTGGTCAACCTCCTGAGCGCAAAGAGAAACCAAAGTGGAGGCAGAGAAGCCGGCCCCTGGACACCGGCTCACAGCGGCCTCAATCCCAGATGGTGGCGTCTGGGTCCCTCGCGATCTGGGATGGATCGCTTCTGGTTTGGAGGCACCCAGTTGTACAAAAATGCGCCCAGTTGGGTTCCTACTGCCACCATTTCTTCCAACACCCCGAAACAGTCTTGCTCTTCTGCCCCTGAAGACCCAGGCTCTCCACGGCAGCCAGGCAGTTTTCTCCAAATATGTACCAATCCCAGCCCTTTCCCGAAGAGAACCTTTTACAGATTCGCAGTGCGTTTGCAGTTAAATCCTGCTTACATAGCCTTCAGGCCTCCAGTGCCTCTCCCTGCCTCACCCCCACCCCCGCCCGCCTCTCTCCACCCCTCACCCTGCTGCTTCTCTGGCCTCATTTTCCCATTGCTGAGAAAGTCGAGATGTTCCCAGCCACAGGACTTTGGCACAGGCCATCCCCCCTGGCTTGATGCTCTGCTCTGGCCCCTTCCTCCTGCTCGGGTCCCATCTCAATGTCACCTTACAGCCAGGGCTCCCCTAGCCACCCCGTGTCCCATCTGCTGAGAACCTGAAGTGTGCCAGCTCCTACCCAGTGATCCTGTCCAGAGGCTGGCAGATAGTTTTCTCTCTCCACACAAGTGGGCAGACTTAAAGCCTTCCCCTCACTCCCTGTGGCCTTTTGTGCTTCCTTAAGCAGAAGAGAAAAGGGTGGGGTCTGAGAGCAGCAGTGTTCAAAACGGGACCCGGGCAGTCCCTGCCAGTGCCTGGGGGACCCACGCCCCTGCCCTCAGCACACACTGGGCCTCTGTGCTCTAGATGGGCTTCTGAGGCCAAGGAGAGTCAGAAAGCTGCTAAGCAGTGGCCTCTTAACCACATCAATAATAAGAGATAGGATGGTTCCTCCATTTGTACACCGCTTTGCAACAGGCCATCCCTGATAAGCTGGGGGAGGGCTGGGGTCATTGTCTCTGTTTTGTGGTTGAGGACACTGAGGCCCAGAGTGTCACAGGAAGACCCAGGCTCCTGGGATTCCTCCCCCCACCTGAGGGTCGGCCCAGCGAGGAACTCACAGTCTTGAGCAGGAGGTAGTCAGCTGTCTCAGCTTCAGACCTAATGTCACCATGCCTGGGCCCCAGCAGATCCGTCAGGGAGGGGTGCTTGCAGGAGGATGGGGAGTGGCGGGGGGTGGGGGCGGAGGGACAGTGGGCCAGAATCAACCTCAGCTCCCTGACCTCCCCTTTAGTGCCCCACACCCCCAGCCCCAGGCCTCATCAAGCCACCAGCTCCCCCTGCCTGTCACCGCTGAGGGGATGGGTGGGGAGCAGGGGCGAGGAGATGAGAGAACAGGGAAGAGAAACGGGGAGGGAGTATGCTCCCCTGTGCTCCCTGCTTGCAATACTTCGGGTGAAACACGCGTCAGCATCCCCATTTTACAGAAGGGGAAACCAAGGCCCAGAAAGGTGACTGCCCAAGGCCACACAACTAAGTGAGCGGTAGGGCCGGGATTTAACCCGGGTCTGTCTGACTCAAAGGCCTGCGCTCTTTACACACACACACGCACACGTGCACACGCATGTACATGCACATGCAGGCAAGGAAAGGAAAGGAAAAGGAAAAGAACAAAGGAAAGGAAAAAGACCAAAAGGGGGAGAAGAGGAAAGGAATCTAAAACATCACAGCGGGTGGAAAGGGGACAGGATGGAAGAGTGGCCCCACCAGATCCCCGGGGGGTCCCCGACCGGTAGCTGCCTTCCCGCAGACCCCAGCCTGCCAGAGCACGAGGGCGGCCAAGGCCTCCTCCAGCTCCTTTGGGCCTGGAAACAGCGTAACCATGGCAACTCAGCAAATCCCCCAAATAGGTGTCCCTCCCTCAGCAGAACGGGCGCCCACCTGGCAAAGCCTCCTGCCTCCCTCCCCCCCTCCCCTACCGGCTTACAGAGCATGAGACAGAGCTTCTCCCTTCCTGGACCCCTGAACACTGGTGCCCACGAGCCACCACCAAGCCAGAGCCACCGCAGCGGTGGCAACGGGGGGCCAGGGCCCCGGAGGTTAGACATCTGCCTGTGCCCAGCGACCTGTGTGCCCCCAGCTGAGCTCTGCCCGCTGAGTTTCTGCCCGGCAGCCTGGGTGACATCAGCTACCTGTGCGGGGACCTTGGGTAGGTCTGCCAGGGGCACCTCGGCTGCCACCACGGCGGAGGACAGCCTGGCCAGCTTGGCTTCCACCTCGGCAAACGGGTCGTGCAGGCCTGGTAACAGCTCCAGGGCGATCCGCTGTGGTTCCTCTTCCTCAGGGACGCACCCCTCCTGCAGCAGGGGCCCAGCGGCCTCCTGGCTGAGATACTCGTCTGGGGAATATCTGCCCTTGGCCTCCACCTCGGGCATGAAGAACTCCAGGTCGGAGGGCTCCCGAGGCCCCAGGAAGGCCTCGGACACGGAGGTTTCCTCGAGTGCGAAAGACTTGTCAGACCCCAGAGACACGTCAGACTTGGAGGTCTCCGCCTCGGGCAGCTCCTCGAAGCTGGGAGAAACCTCAGTCCTGGAGACGTGCTCGCCGGGCAGAGTGCGCGGCAGGGAGTAGACCTCGGGTTTCACGGCCGTCTCGTAGTGGAAAGTGGGTGAGTCCTCAGACATGTTGGCAAACTCAGCCCTGGACATGCCCTGGGCCTTGAGGACCTCCGCCTTCAGGACAGCCTCTGCAAATGGAGACTCCCTTTAGTTTCTTCCAGAGTAGGATGAGGGGCCCCTGGGAGCCGGCCCACGCACACCATCTCTAAGGGACGGGCTTAACAGAGCCTCCCGGGCCCCCAAGTCCTGGCCTCCCATCTCTATCAGAACTCACACCCCATTTCCTTCACCTCTTCCAGGAAGTCTTCCCTGACTGGCACCATGAGCTGTCCATTCTCTGACCTCCCCAGCCACTAGGTGCTGGGCTCTTACCACCCTGCCTTGGAACCGCTCTTATCACATAAGGTGACTGCCCTGTGGGTCTATTGCTGAGAGCTCCTGATCGGCGAGCAGACTTCACACACGAGACCCCGAGGGGCCCCTGCAGGGGCACCCGGCTCAGGGCTCTCGTCCACAGGATACACTAGACCCGTGGGAGTTCAGTGAACACTGTGGATGAAGGGCAGAGCGAATAAAATCACTCAGAAGCCTAACGTTCAAAGCGGACTGGAGGAGCGCTCTGAAGGACAGAAAATGCTAGAACCTGCCCTTCCCCTCTCCTCTGGGTCTGCCAGCCTGCACGAGACTGCAGTCACACAAGCCTCCTCAGTGCTCCCAGCCCACGGGCACTACACCCACCCACTCCTCTGTCGCTGTGTCCTGATGCTCCCCAAGCCTCAGTTTGCACCCTGGCAACGTGAGGATTCAGTGCATCCTAACTCACTGAGGGGGCACCTGGCACCCAGTAATGCCCCATAAATGGTCCCCACGATTGGCCAATATTGTCATCAATACAAGAAGGATTTTACAGTATTTGGGGGCGTCCTAGGAGGTCTGAGTTGCCTGGTGGCACAGGTATTTGAATGATAGTGGTAGGGTGGAACATTCTAGAATGTCAAAAAGACAACGAAAATCTTTAGCAAGGCGCAAGTTCTCACTAGTCACGGAGCCCTTATTTTGGGGTGTGTTTGCTTGGATAACAGACAGGCTCAAAAGGGAGAGGAGACTAGAAAAATACAGACACCGGGGGAAGGAACTCACCCGTGAAACACGGGTGATAAGTCAACCCAGCCTGAGGCCAAGGCGTCCCAGATGCAACGCTGCGTGGGTGAGAACACTGCCTGGGTTCCAATCCTGACGCCACTTTACCAGCTGTGTAACCATGGACAATTTACTTACCCTCTCTGTGCCTCAGTTTCCTCACCTATAAAGCGAGGATAATTGTGGTTCCTACCTGGCTGGGCTGTGGTGAGGAGTACCCAGCACTGAGCCCAGTGTGTAGAAAGTGCTCTACAAATGTCAGTTAGTAAAATGGGGAGAGGAGCCAGCTGGCCACCCACCTGTCTCCTTTCGCAGGTTTTCCTCCAGCTCGGACAGCTTCACGTCATACGAGTTGCGCATGGCAGTGATGTCCTCCTCCAGCCGGGCCCTGGACTCCTGCTCCGCCTCGTAGTCGGCCCTAAGCCGGGCCAGGCGCTCCTCGTACTCCTGGGAGTGGGGGGCAATATGGGGGGGGGGGTGCCGCGTCACATCAGGGGGTCAAAACGCAGCCTTCCGTGTTTCTGTCATTCAAACAGCCCAGGAAATACCGATAAGCCACAAGAACGGAGTTAAAATGGCCTACACGACCCTGGGGTGATTACTGGCTGGTGAAAACCCTTCTGAACTTCACTCTCCATTTTTAACAGGCCAATTATCTAAGATTTGGCTGTAATCTATCTTTCCACAAAGCAATATATCATGAAGGCCTGTGCAGGTCAATAAATACGTTTTAGCCAAATAGCTCTCAAGCTATCGAGCACGAAACACATTTTTATTTCTCTGCTTCTCCCTCCATCTTTGCTGTCACCGTCAGCTCTGGTCCAAAGAGCCTCCCAGCCCATCCCCCCCCTCCACTCTTGCCCCTGCCCCAAAACTTTCTCCACATGGCACCCTCATTCCCGTCTGTTAGGCCAGGTTTCAACGGCTTCCTATGTTAGAGGACAAAAGCTTCTCCATTTGACCCCAGTCCCCAGTGATCTGGGCCATCTGCCCCTTGACTAGACCTCATTTTTGCCACATTGGGCACACGGGCCACTGTCCATTCCTAGACAGCCCCAGCCCCACATCCTTCGTGCCTCAGGGCCTTTGCCCTTGCTCCCCCACCCCCAGCAAGCTGTTCCTTCAGACCTCAACTCAGTAACACCTCCTCCCAGAGGCCCTCCCTGACCACCCTGTCACTTCACTGATTTCTTCTTGGCATGGGTCATGAGCCTCCCGTGGTTCTCTCCATTTAGTCGAGTACAGGTTTATCGTCCAGCTCCCCTGCCACACAGCAAGCACTCTCCCCTCAGCGCCTAGCACAGAGGAGGGGCTCGGTGGCTAACCCTTGAACCAGCAAGTGCATGGAGCAGACTGCTGGCCGGTAACCAGACTACTCACTTGCTCATGCACATCTCCCACAGGCAGGGCTGGGGGTTATGAGCCAATGACAGTACATGACCTTGGGGGTCACGGAGCCACTAGGGGAGAGAGAGCTCCTGTGCCGTGCCCACCTGGCCAGGACCCTTCCAGAATCACAGAACAAGCACAGAATTCTACAACAGTACAGACACTATGACGTGGGCTCTCGGGGAGGAGGGACAGAAGGGGACAGGGGATCGTTAAACCGTGACTGCGCGTTCTATGCCACATCTGAGATGCGTTTGAGCCTCAGGGCAGCACACAGGGTTCTGGAGGCCCGGGGAGGTTCCATGGCCTGCCCAGAACCACGCAGCTCTCTGGCGGGGTGGCCACGAGGAGACCTCCTACACCCCGTCCGCTTTCTCAGCTTCCCCTGCCCTTGCCCCCAGCTTCCCCCTGGGCCCCACGCGAGACTCGGCCCTCGGCAAGCACCCCTGGCTCCCTCGCCCAGCCCCCTCCACGGCTCCCTCCTAGCACGGCCCTGGCCCCAGTGAAACCCAGGCCCCAGCCTGGTCACACCTACACACCGGTAACCCCTGGCTGGAGACGCAGGTGTATGTGTGCACACGCGTGCACACGCCCACACACCCATGCCTACGCACACACACACATGCACGCACACACATCTACATGCACGAGCACACGTGTGCACGTGCGGGCACACACAGGCACACATACGGCAGTACCAACTTCTAGTCCCAGTTGTAAATGTGTGACCCCGAACCACAGAGGACCGCTGAGGTGGCCTGGTGCCCCTCCTGGGTCCTTCCGCTCTCTGACCGCGGCAGCCCTCCACCCCTTCCTCTCTTGAGAACAGGGAAGCATGCCCTCGCTTCCCAGCCCACAGCTTCCTGTCATCTGCAGATGGCGCGTCCATCCGAAGCCAAGCCGCCCACTCGGTGACTTTGCTCTTTCAATCCCCACCTCCCTCCTGCACCGCAGACTTCTCTCTCGGTGTGAGGCCTCTGCAGTCACAGAACATATGCCCTGTTCCCTCCAGCACTCAGAACTCCAGGACTCGATACGTTTTTCCGTGGCCCCACGCACACCTCCAGCTACAGGGCCCGGCACCAGCAGGGGCTCAATGCCTGCTGATGATTGGGTAGGGGGCTGGAGGGCAAACCCAGCCCCCCAAATCCTGCCTCGTGCCTGTTCCACAGCCCAATGGCGAGAAGACGCCCCTCGGCTCCCCCTCTCACAGCAGCAGGAAAGCTGCTGTTGCACCGTTTCTAGAGGCGAGGACACAGGCTCAGAGAGCTGGAACAACCTGCCCGAGGTCACAGAGCCCACCGAGAACTGCACTTGCAGAAGGTAAAAGCTGGCCGGATGCTGGGACTCTTCTGGTCCAAACCCCCCCCCCCGCCCCCACCCGCTTTCCTGGTGCAGCCGGGAGACTGAGCCCACAGAGTCACATCGCCAGCTGGTGGCTGGGCTCATCCCGGGCCCGGTACCCTCGCCGCCCCACACAGGGGCCACCCCCCTTATCTTGAACATCCTGACTAGTTCTGGAATGGAAAGAAAAGCACAGTTGCAGGCACACAGTAGGTGCTCAATAAATACGAGTCATAAGTGAAATGGGCAGGAAGGAGAGAGGGAAGACAGACACCCTCAGCCCTTCCTCCAAGCGGGGCTCACAGAAGACACACCAGAGCCTGAAAAAAACCTTGGTGGTGGCCTCAGGCGACAGTGTTCTGATGTAGCGTCTGCTGGGTTATACCACGAGGAGGAGGCCAGCGACCCGCGCCACCCCAGGAGCTGGGCCCAGAACTCCAGAGATGACCTGACATCCCCACCAGGAGCCTCCGGGCCAGCAGAGGAAGGGCAATGAGCCCTGAGCAACCAGAACCTTCACAGGGGCCAGGACAAAGTCCATCGGGGGTCACAACTGGGCCTCTCCCCGAGGACTAAAAGCCTCTGCCTGCCATGGGCAGCCCTTGAGGACTCGGGTGGATTTCTCCAGTCCTCTAGCCCACAGGACTCAGACTCCCAGTTCTTACCCAATCTGCCCCCCAGAGGCTGGGTCCCAGGCCCCCAAAGCCCCGCTGGGGCTCCCAGGGGCCCAGGGCTGATCCCACCTGAGGTTACAGCCGAGAGGCAGAGGCGTCCAGACCCCCGTCCCTGAAGAGCTGTCCCTGCCCGGCCTCCACCGGGAAAGAGCCAATGTCCCATCCCCACGCTGAGGTCTCTGAATGGGGCCCTCAACTGGCAGGAATCTCCAGAAACCAGCAGGGCCTACAGTCAGGACAGAGCCTAAACAGGAAGTTAGGAAGCTTTACCGAGTCTGGCTGTGTAAGTCCCCCTCTAGGGATCAGCTCGACACCTGTAAGTCAGTGGATTATTATTACCTGCCCTGCTGGTTCCCAGAGATGCTGGAAGGCACACATGTGGGAGCACGACCCACGTGCCCCTAGGTGACAGCTTTTTTGGAGAGGCCAGCTCCCCACATATCCACTGGTCAAATGAATGCCTGGGGGCTCCCCACTGCCCACCCGGACTGCCCAGCTCTCAGCCCCTGGCTCATTGGCACCTGCAGAGGGGCCCAACTCCCTTCCACTCTGGCCTCCCCCCACCGCGCACCTGGGGACAGCCCATTGCCACCACCTGGAAGGCCTTCTCCACTCCCAGCAACCCAGAGTCACCTCCTCCTGGGGTACTGAGGAGAGACTCCTGCAGACACCCCCACCCCCCTCCCTGCTCTCCCCATACAGGCCCTGACCTGGAATGGACTGCACTCTGGAGTCAGGCCCCGAGTTGACATCGCAGCCCTGACTCTCCTTAGCGACATGACCTTGGACAAGTCATGGCACCTCTCTGAGCCTCAGCCTTCTGAGCTCCAAGATGGCCCCACCTGCCAGCCATTCTCCCACCTGCCCAGTGGCTCACCTCCCGAATCAGCTGCTTCTCGGCCTCTGTGTCAGGCTGGATCACAGATGGGGGCACCAGCTTCTCCTCGATCTGGACAGGGTTTAGGGGTACCTGACTGGACAGCAGGGCTGGGAGACAGATGGAAAACGAGGGCTGGGACCAAGGTGCACACAGTTTGCAGGAACTAAGCAGAAATCCATAAATAGACAACTAAATGCTTATTCAAAACAGACTTCACAGTATTGAATTTATTTGAAGCACGTCTCTACACAAAATGCTAATTTACTCAGTCATTCAACAAATATTTCTTAAGCACCTGCATGTTCTAGGCACTGGGGAAACGGCATTGAACAAAACAGACAGAACTCCACACCCACATTGGGTTTTCTATTGGAGACAGAAGGCACATAAAATATATAAGCAAAATGCCAGCGCGGTACAAGGGGATACGTTCTAGAAAGAGAAAGAAAGCAGGGAGGGTGCTCAGGAGTAAGATCCAAGGGGAAGGGTTACAATTTAAACAGCATGCTCGGGAGGACCTCTCAGACAAGGTAAGGCAAAGGCAGTGACCTGAAGGAAGTGGTAGAGAGAAGTAGGCAGAGATCTTGGGGAAGAGCTTTCCAGACAGAAGGGAGCAGTGAGTGCAAAGGTCCTGTGGCGGATGAGAGCCTGGACTGTTCCAGAAACGGCCAGGAAGCCAGTGTGGCTGGAGTGGAGCAAGGAAGGGAGAGAATGGGTGATGAGGAGGTCAAGAGGGAACGGGGTGGATCGTGGGGTCGTTGGAAGCTGCGCTGAGGGCTTTGGCTTTGACACGGGTAAATGGGCCGCCGAGGGTTTGCGCAGGGCAATAAAAGGACTTGCGTTTGAACAGGACCTCCCAGGCTGCTGTGTGGGGATGCACGGAGGGGCAAAAGGGCAGACTGCGGGATACCTGCCGGGGTGTGGGTGTGCTTTGCAGTAATTCGGGTAGGAGACGTTAGCGACTCAGGGGACAGCAGTGGACAGATTCTGGACATATCTTAAAGGTAGAAACCAGCTCTACTGCTGGATCGGACGCGGGTTGGAGCGAAAACGAGAAACCAAGGGCGACCCCAGGGTTTCTGGCTTGAACACTCAGAAGGGGAGTGTTGTCATCACCTGAGTGATGACACTAAACAGCTAGCTATTCAAGTCCGGAATTCAGAGGCCACTGTGTAGCAATTGGTTGTGTTTGTTTTTTTTACATATTCTGTACTTTGTGACATTTGACATCGTGGGGGACTTGCCAGCCAGGGAGAGACAGCCCCTCGCAGGGCCAGCTAATTCCTAGAGTCAACAACCTGCCAGTCGTTATTAGCCCACCTTTCACGTGCCAACCAAGCACCGCCAAGTCCACACCACACCCCCCTTCTATCTCGCAGTCCCAGCTGGGCTCTCCCTGCCCTAAACCCCTGAGGGCCAGGACTAGATGAGCAGGGACTGCCCCTGAGCCCCAACCCACAGGAATTATTCAATTTTTTATAATGTTTTAATGTTTATTTTTGAGAGACAAAGTGTGAGCTGAGGAGGGGCAGAGAGAGAGGGAGGCACAGAATCCGAAGCAGGCTCCGGGCTCTGAGCTGTGAGCACAGAGCCCGACGCGGGGCTCAAACTCATGAATGCAAGACCTGAGCTGAAGTTGGACACTTAACTGAGCCACTGGGCGCCCCGGAATTATTCAAACCAGCCAGGCCTACGCGGCTGCTCCCGCCCCGCCTTCCCCACAGAAACGCCAGTGACGGCTCCAAATCCAGCTCTGCACTGGATCCCCTTGCTCCTCCCTGGCTCCTGACCAACACCGGTGCTTCCCCCTGTGGCCCCATGTGGTGTTCCCCGTCTCTCCATCATGAGTAACACCGACCTCTCCGAGCTCCCACTCAGTCCCCTTTATGAATTAAGACCTCAACACAAGTCCCATGGCCAAGTTGAAGGGCCACATGTGAGCCAGGGGCACAGAGGTGGCAGTTAAAGCCACCTTGGGAATGAGCATGGAGAGAGGTGACAATGGAGGACCGACCCTAGTGAGCCTGCAGGGGGGTAGGGAGAGGGGAGCACTGACGAGCAGCAGTAGAGGGAGGAGGGGCACCGGTCACAGGGCATCCAGGAACCAGGGGTTTCAGGAGGAGGGAGGGGATGGGGCGTCTGGGTGACTCAGTTGGTTGAGCATCTGACTTCGGCTCAGGTCATATCTTGTGGTTCATGAGTTAGAGCCCCACGTTGGGCTCATTGCTCTCCGCGTACAGCCCGCTTAGGATTTTCTCTCCACCCCCCCCCACCCCTCCTCCTCTCTCAAAAATAAAACAAACATTAAAAATAAAAAGGAGGAGGGAGGGGGTTGGCTAAGTGAGCTGACACCGGAGGCCTGCCTGAGGCAGGATCCCCCGACTGAACAACTAGGAGGACAGGAGGACGACGAGGGCAGGCTCATTGTGTCAGGGCTCAGGGCCTGCCCACACTAGGTGCAAGGAAGAGCAACCAGGGCTGGGGAAAGACACAAGTGTTTCAAGCTTGGCTGGAGACAGAAACAGGCCAGGAACCACAGGGCTGAGAGCCGCGGCTGATGGGAGCTGCCGAGGCACAGGTCCACACGCAGGAGGGTGCTCAGTGAGCTTTGAATGAATGGGTGGGGGATGAGTGGAAGCACAGATAAAAAGAATGGATGACAGCATGGAATGAACCAGCGGGTGGGTGTATGGATGGTAGGATGGATGGGACAGGTAGACAGAATGCGTTGATGGATGGGCGGATTAAACGGATGGTTGTTGAGTAGATGGTGAAGTGGGTAGATGGATAAATAATGGAGTGGGGTGGGAGGGTGGGTAAGTAGATGGAAGGGTAGGTAGATGAATGAGTAAATGGGTAGATGGATGGATGGATGGATGGATGGATGGATGGATGGATGGACAAATGGGTAGATAGGTAAGTGGATGGGTAGATGGCTGGGTGGGTGGGTGGGTGGGTGGATGGATGGATGGATGGATGGATGGATGGATGGATGGATGAATAGATGGGTAGATGGGTGGATGGGTGAGTGGCTGGCTGGGTAGGTATATGGACGGATGGATGGTTAGATGGATGAGTGGATGGATGAGTGGATGAACGGGTATGTAGAATGGATGGACAGAAGGAAGGTGGGTGGGGAGATGATGAATGAACAGATGGACTCGGGCTCTTTTGTGCTCCCTTCCCCAAGGGATCCCCAGGTAAACAAAACCCTGGAGTTTGCAAGGACCCCGCAAGGCCTGTGCTGCAGGTACAGGTTTCTACTTGCCAGACGACAGCCAAACACCTGGGTGTGAGAGCTGCAATCACAAGGTGCCTAAGTGGGAGAGGCGGTGGGACATGAGGGAGTGAGTCACCCGGCTGCTAAGCAGCACAGCATCACGATGCTGCCACAGAGACAGGCGGGAGACAGGTGGGATGGTGGATGTGCAGCCTGGAGGCGGGAGCAGGCAACAGAGCCTTCAGCTGACAGAACAGGCCAGACGGACCTCTTCCCGAGTCCGTCAGTGAGCAGACACCGTCCGGCTATCACACCAGGGCTCTCTCTAACTGTTCGAAAGCTATGTGGGGCGCCTGGGTGGCTCAGTCGCTTAAACTTCCAACTTTGGCTCAGGTCATGATCTCGCGGTTCGTGGGTTCGAGCCCTGCGTCGAGCTCTGTGCTAACAGCTTGGAGCCTGGAACCTGCTTTGGATTCTGTGTCTCCCTCTCTCTCTGCCCCTCCCCTGCTCACACTCTGTCTCTCTCCCTCAAAAATAAAAAAACATTAAAAAAATTTTTTTTCAAAAAGCTATGCTGGCAGGAAGTGGAGAGGAGATGGGGCCCTGCTTCCGCGTCTCTCAGATGGGAAGCCGGAGGCAGAAACAAAGGGAGGGAGCCTTTCTCCTCAGTCCGGGCCCTTCCTGCCCCTCCTCCCCCAGCTGCGCACCTGACAGGTTGTCGGGGCTCATCTGCTGGGCCAGAATCGCCTTGAGCTTCTTGATCTCCTGCTGGTACTCGCGCAGGAGGGCATCCTTGGGGTCCTCGTTGATGCGTGGCTTGTTCCTGATGTTCTTGGCCCGGTTGGCGTAGCGCAGCGTGCTGAGTGTCTCGTCGTAGCTGTTGTCTGCAGGTGACAGGCAGGCCACCATCAGCGTCTTCGTGTTGCCCCCCAGCGAGTCCTGCAGCAGCCGAGTCAGCTTCGAGTCCCGGTAGGGGATGTGTTTACAGCGCCCATCCACCAAGGCCGAGATGACGTTGCCCAGCGCCGACAGCGACAGGTTGATCTTGGTGGCCTCCTTGAGCCGCTCCCCTGTGGCACCCGTCTTGGACTGCCGCTCGCTGCCCGCCAGGTCCACCAGGTTCAGCTTGCCTGCCCGGAGGTGGTCCTTGCCCCGCTCGTCTGCAGACGGACCGGGCAGAGGGGGAGGGCACTTAGCCACCAGGCACTGAGCGCTCTCACCTGCCGAGGGTCTCACGTTAGCACATAGGAGTCCCATGAAAGAGGCACAATTACTGTCCCCATCTTCCAGATGAGGAAACTGAGGCTCAGAAAGGGCATTTAACTTGCCCTAGGTCACACTGCTGCTAAGCAGTGGATCCAAGATCAGAATACAGGGCTGCCTGACTTGGGGAGCAGGGGCTGGGAGGTCCAGACTATTCTCTGAGTGCAGCAAGGCTTCTTTCAGTGCTAATAGCTCCTCCAGATTTCCTGTGAAGCCAAAGGTGGGGGCAGGGGGCATGACTGGGCGAAAGGTGGGGGAATGTGATTGTATCTTTCAATGCAAAAGACATTGGCTTTGGAGGCTCTCGGACCTGGTTCCCAACCTACCCCTGCGTCCTCCTTGCTGTGTGACCTTGGCAGAGTCATGCACCTCTCTGATCCTTAATTTTCACATCAACAAAATAAGACTGATAGCAACTCCTCACGGGGGCTGGTTGTTGGGAGGGGTTCATTCCTCCTGAGAACAAGCCCAATTCTGCAGTGACTGAGGCCGTGAGGGCAAGGCAGACCCAGGTGCTGAGGGTGACTGGAGTTGGGCCCTGGCTGGTAGCAGGGGCTTAGAGCACAGGTATTGAACGCACAGATCCTGGGGGTCCAATCTTGATTCTATCTCTAGGTAGCTATGAAACTTGGGGGAAATCGCTTGACTCGGTTTCAAATGAGATGGGAGGGGGAAGGCAGGCGGAGGGGCAGGGGCTTCCTCCTTAGTCTCCTGCTGGTTGAAACCAGAACTGGCCTAGATCTGCCCATGTGCACAGCAACCTGAAGTAAAGAAACAGAAAATCTGGCTGGTACCCAGTAGAGCCTTGGATATGTGAGGGGCTTGAAGTTTGAGGCTTTTTTTTTTTTTTTTTTTTTTTTTTAAAGCAGCAGCAGGAAGGAGGGACTTGGAACCGTGCTTTTGGAAAGCTCTTGGCTGGGGGCACCTGGGCGGCTCAGTCGGTTAAGCATCTGAGTCTTGATCTGGGCTCAGGTCATGATCTCTCGGTTCCTGAGATCGAGCCCCACATCAGGCTCTACGCTATCAGCCTCTCTGCCCCTCTCCTGCTTGTGCTCTTAAAAGAAAGAAAGGACGAAAGAAAGAGAGAAAGAGAAAGCTCTTGGCATAATGAACCAGAAGCCCTAAACAGGTTTATACCCTTTGCCCCAGGAGGTCTATGCCAGGATATACAATCCAAGGAAATGACTCTAAATGCGGAAAAGGCTCTGTGCACAAAGATGTTCATTGTGGCATTATTTACAGCACCACAAAACTAGAAACAACTTTACCACCCTGTAAGGATTTGGTTAGACAGGACCATTACTGATGCACTGTCCCTCAGGAGGGACCCATGGTCACAAAGACATGGTGGTAATGATGCTCAGTGAGGCACGGGGAATGAAACGCAGAGGAGAAACTATTTACAGTATAAGATTTCGATTGTGTTTATAACTTTCATAGGGGAAAAAAAGGACCAAAAAAACCCAATATGCTCAAATCTAATAGGCAGTTGGGTTTCTGGGTAATTTTCCCCACCTTTCTCTAATCTCTAAGTTATCTTCATTGAACTTATTTTATAATGGAAATGATAAACACCTTTTAAATTCGTTCAAAAGCCTGTTTCCAGAGAAAGCCTGCCTCATCCAGGCAGCCTGCCTCATTCTTCAAAACCTCCTGCAAAGCCCAAGAGGCACTCACTCTGTCCTCCCCTGTCCTAGTCCCTGTCCCCCACTTGTCCCCCTCATCACATGAGGCTGTGACCTCGCTGACCCCACCCTCCCCATATCAGCACCCCGGGGAGACTCAGACCCAGCAAACACCAGCAAGTTGCCCCGGAGCCAGGTCACCACACAGTCTGGGTGATGTGGTAGGAGGTACCCTGGCTTTGACCTTGGGTCAGGGATCTCTCCAGAATTGTGTTCCCAGTTGGGCCTAGGCTGCAACCTGCTGCAGTGCTCTCCAGAGTTCTATTCATGATGAACCTCAGACATGGAGGCAGCTGCCGTGTCAATGGGAAAAACCCAGATGTCACAGAGAACGAGGTTCCAATCCCAGCTCTACTGCTTATTGGTTGCAGAACTCTGCACAAGCAACCCACTGCACCTCTCAGAGCCTCAGTTTTCTCATCTGTACAATGGGAATTAAATTGCCCGTGTCTAGGACTGTTGTGGGGTTTACACAGAAGGAAGTGTGTGAAGTGCTTAGCACAGCAGCTACGGGAGGCCAGAAACAAAGATGAGTTTCTTCCCTTCCCCTTCCCTTCCCCAGGGACCCTTCCAGAAAGAAGGAAGAGGGAGATGACTGAAGAGTGGAGAGCACTGTCTAGAAGGAGGACAACCCAAAAGGTCCAGGTGGTACATTCTGGAGACAGAGCCCTGGGATCGATGCCCAGCTCTGACACTTTCTAGTTGTGGGGTCTCGGCTTCCTCATCTGTAAGATGGGGATGATGTTGGTATCCACCTCCTGGGGTTGTAAGGAGTAAATGAGCCAATGCACAGAAACCCCGCGGCCCATAGTAAGTGCTCACTGTGAATGAGCTCCTAGTATTACTGTTGTTGTCCATGCTGTTTTTTCCTGGAAATATGGGCCCGAACGTGGGAGGGGCCACTTGGGTTCGCCTCGAGGCAGTTCGAGAGTCTTCTCCCAGTTTCAGATGGGCCCCACCCCCTGGGTGCCCACCTGGCCCCGCATACCCACAGCGTAGATCTCGATGCTGATGGTGAAAATGGAGTGGGAGCGCGAGGAGTCCTTGTTCATCAGCGTGTAGCCCACCGAGCGGTTCTTCCAGCCCGCCTCCATGATGCGCTCACACTGGGCCATGTTGTGCACCGTGTGCATGGAGAGCCCCTTCACGTACACCCCCTTCTCCGGGTGCTCCTTCAGCTGTGGGGCAAAGGGACGGGTCAGAGCCGGGAGAGACCAGGGATCCCCAAGGAATCCAGGGAAGGGCCCAGTTCGGGCCACCTCTGCCCTCCTGCGGTGCCAGTTGGCGCCTCAAATTCCCTGCAACGGGCAGGGGCTTTGTTCCAGGTGGAACCAGCCTCAGACTCACCCCCCTTCTTACCTGTTGTGGGGCCTTGGGCCAGTGACTTAACCTCTCTAGGCCTCAGTTTCCACATCCGCAAAATGGGTATGAGAGGCCCATCTTTCAGGGTTGTGGTGAGGTTTCAGTCAAATAAGGCCCAAACAACGTTTGGTGCAGTGCCCGGCACATGGCAAGTGCTCCGTAAATACCAGCAGCCAGCCTCACTGCTGCTTTTAGTGCTATTATTATGAAGGAGGTTTCCAGACTGGGAGCTTCAGCTCCCAGGGGCTGACCCCGTCATCACCCAAGGGCTCTGAAATCTTCTCTTTTGCCCTGTCAACACGTCTTCTGATCGCCTCTCTGCTGTGGCTCCAGGGACACGGGAACGTTTCCAGACCTTGGATCATGGCCGGGGAGGGGCCATTTGCTGCCAAGAACTCCCACTGGCCCATGGCTCAAGCGGGCCCCCAGCCCTCAGCGTGACGGCAGCGAGTAAATGAATTTATCTGATTGCTCCCTGCTTCCTCTCCAGGCAGCCAAGTTATTCTGTTGCTGACACAGAGCTGTGAGATGAAGCATTTGTCAAGTGTGAGGAAATAAAACTAGTCTGGCAGAGAGCAGAGTCACCTGTCTGCTGGTCTGAGCCACGGAGGCTCAGGTGCTGGGCTCCAGCTTCACGGTCCCCGGGGTGGGGGGGGTCAGGCCCCTGCTGCGTGGGGGCTTGGGGGACGCACAGGCCTGCCCTATCTGCTTACGTGTGGAGAAACAGCCAGACCCAGAATGAAGGGCCGGACTTCACGGATCGGAAACACAACTGAGGCACAGAATTGTTAAGTGATTTGTTGAAGATCACACAGCTGTTAGCACCAGGGCAGCAGTGGGGTCACAGGCAAAAGAAGATTCTAGAGGCAGTCCATGGAGAGAGGCTGTAGCGTCCTGCGGTAACTGAAGTCTGAAATGATGACCTTGACCTAGAGGCTGGGGGTGAGGACGGAGCACCAAGGACAGAAGCAGGAGACCCTGCAGAGGGTGGCTTGAAGCCGGCCAGAACTGCCGCCCCAGCGTCTCACAGTTCCGTCTCAATGACACACGGGCGTGGACGGCCACCTGCTCCCAGGACCCCGAAGCTGCCTGCACACGGCAGGCCCGCTGGCCGAGCGGCCGCTCCTGGCCCCCGGGGGGAAGCAGTCTGCTCCTTGGTCGGGCAGACCTGGGGTAGAGACCTGACCCTGCTACTGGCTGGCTGGAGAAGTCAATTTGCCTCTCTCTGCCCCCGTTTCCTCATCTGCCAAATGATACCGAATCCTACTTCTGCAAGACCTTTATGAGGACTCAGAAAAGGATGGAGGTGGGTCCGTGGAGGGGAGCCCGCCAGCACAGCACCAGGAGGGTGGGGGCGGGTGGGGGCGGTCTCTCAGGAGCAGGTAAGAGGAGTGGGGGGGTGGGGGATGGGTGCGGGGGGTGGGGCAAGCCCTCGTGTCAAGGTGCCGCGGTCCTATTTTCAGGCCCTGGAAAGCTTGCTCCCCCACCTCGAGATCCCCCACAGTCTTGCCTCCCCTCGGCCTCAGCCCTGCTCTTCCAGGGAGGCTCTGAGTGCCCGGGGAACTACTCCTCCCTGCAACGCCGCCCTGAGCCTGGTCACCATGGCGACGGCTGGGATGCCACCAGCACGGAGGAGGGGCTCCTGACACTGCTCCCCAGTGCACTGAGAGGCGCTGAGGCCTCACTCCCCTGCCCAGTATGGGCCGTGGGGGTCGGGGCGGAGGGAGCGAAACTGCTCCCCCCAATCCCTCCTCGCCCTGGCTGATCTAACCTCTAATTACCAAAACTCTCAGGCCCTGGGGCTCAGAGCTTGTGCTGTGGGACCTGGCCTCCTGGAATCAAAAGCAGTCTCACCCTTTCCTGACTTGTGTACCCAGGGGCTGGTCTTACTAGGTACGCGGAGCCTCAGTTTCCTCCTCTGCAACAAAGGATCAGAACAGCACAGCTCTCCTCCTAAGGCTGTTCTGAGGTTGACAGGAGCACCTTCAGCACCTTCTCCAGGAGGCGGCGACTCCACAGCCCCCAGTGCCCCCGTGGGGAGCGTCTCAGAGTGCAGCTGTCACTGGCGGCCCCTGCCCCCCACCCCGGGCAGCCTGACTCACCAAGCCTGAGGCGTGGGGCCCAGATGGGGCAAGAGCATGGCTGCCAGCCCTCAGGGACTGGGTAACCGAGGCCATTGTAGGGTCTCCAGTGTTGCAGGAGGGGAGGAGGGCCCCCTGGTGTCCCAGCGCAGGTTGGCAGGGGACCCTGATACCCCAGGTTGGCCTTTTGATTCTGACACATGGGAGCGATGCCCTGTGCCTCCCTCCTCTCCCCATTCCCCTGTCGGGGGCTGAGCTGTGACTCAGGCGCTCCAGCTCCAGCATAGAGAAGACAGTAGAAAGACTCCAGGTGGGCGGCTGGAGGTTCCGGCATAGAAAGGCCAAGCACCGCTGTGTTGGTCAGGAGCTGAGAAGGAGGGGCCAGGCCGGGTCCCAGTCAGGATGGGGACTGGAAGGAAGGGAGGTCACACCCCTGTGGACCCGCTGTAGCATGTGGCCTGGCAGCTGGCACCAGGAGGTTTTCCCGTCTTCGCTGAATGAATGAATCACTCGGTGGATGTGCCTCCCTTGACTAGAACTCCACTACTGGCTTCTTACTGCCCTAGAGGTTTTCCAGATTGCTGACCCCCCAAAATACTCGGGGAAAGCCCCTCACAAGTTCTGGTACCAACGACGTTACTAGTGATTAGCTGTGTGGCCTTGGTCAAGTCCCTTCCCCTCCCTGGGACGCACTGTCCCCATCTGTACCAGGAAAGGCCTGACTAGAAGCTCTCTATGGGTCTTCCCAGATCAAATTTTTAAGGATTTTTCCACCATACGGCCAGGACAAACAAGTTTTTCAAGACTGCTACTCTCTGATGTCTGACTTGTTCACTTGGATCACAGAGTGGTCGCTGGTCAGAGGGGAACTCACAACCTCCCCCCACCCCAGATGAGCCCAGGGCAAATGGGGGGCGGTCAGGGGGCAAGCAGGAGGCCGAAGTTGAATGGGGAAACAGCCCGGCCCCCACATGGGGAAGGGGTGGGGGGAACCAGGTGATTCTGATGTCCTGTCCGATCTAGAGGTCACGTGGGGCAGGAGGGCTGTGGGAGACATCGCAGCACCTGGTTCTGCCTCTCCCACCCCCACCCCCATCCGGTAGCTGTCCAGGCGCATGCCCTGGGAAGACTTCAGCACTTTGTCACCCAAAAGGTCCAACCCTGACTCTGGCTTCCTAGCCTCAGGCAAATCACCTTGTCTCCCTCAGACTGGTTTTACCCATAAATGGAATCTCCCCGGCAACCTAGGCTCTCTCAGCCGGGGCATTCTGACCCTGAAGGAGGTGAGCTCACTCCCAATGCAGGTCGTGGGCCCCCTGGGATGTCCACTGGTTGCCTGGTCAGATAAGGGGCAGCCAGGAGCATTCTGGCCACAGAACTGGCTCAGCCTCCCCCAGTGGGCCTCTCCTCCTTGGACCTGACCTGCCTACCCAGCATTTACAGAGCCCCAGATAGGACACACGACCGAGGCCTCAGACCAAGGCCTAGACCTGGGCCTAGACCTGGGTCCAGCCTTGTCACCAACTGGCTGTTCAGTTCTGGTAGGTCACCTGACCTCGCTGAGCTCCCCAAAGGGTCAGCCAAGTTCTGCCATTCTTTATAGACCTCCTCTCAGAGCATCTAATGCTGCTGCACCTTGCTGGGAAATGATGCTCTTTCCTTCTGACTCCAGCCTTCTAGAAGAAGGGGAAAGTCACAAAACGTGTGTGATTCTCAGTGACCAGCTGAGCCAGCCCCGGGTTCTTCTGTTGCGGGTGGTCCCTGACTCCTTAGAGGGCTCCCCTTTGCAGAGCCCCGCGTCGCATTTCCTGGAATCCCGATGGCATGAAAGCGCTCACCCGTTGACGGCCTTCCGTGCTCCTGCGCCCTGTGAGCAGCTTGTCCTCACCACCCTCTTCAATCCCCACAACTACTTTATAAGGTCATGTCTTGGGTCCTGGGGTGCCCCCACACCAGAACCCTCTCGAAAAGGAACAGAGTCCCAGAATCTCAGGCCACCAACAGCCATGAAATGGGATGTTTGAGATTCAGGTCCTTGAAGTCAGACAGACCTGGGTTCAGATCCAGCTTGGGCCACAAACTTGGGCAAGCTAACTAAGCTAAGCGTCCCTTCCCACACTGGCAGATTGGGGATAATAACAGCTACCTGACAAGATGACTGTGACTATTACATAAGATCACGTGCCCAAAGCAGTCAGTGAACAGTGCTCAATAAATGATGATCGTTACATTGTTTTTTTTTAGCTTGAAGGGCACTTACAGATTTTCACAGTAATTTTTTCAGAAGTGGAACCCAGTTTTCCAAATGAAATCTACCACAAAGACTTCATCTATTTCACCAGACACAGGTGGGATTCTCCCAGGTGAGGTGCAGCCCCCCCGCCATGTGTGGTCGGGGGTAGGCCCATTAGCCACTCCCCTACAACATGGATTCAGAGATTCCTCCAAAATTCAAGTTCAAAAGTCCCTGCTCTAGTCCAAACCGGCGCCTGTGCCCTCAGAACACCTCCCCTGTATTTCTGAGGGAGCACGGCCTGATGCCAGCCTCCCCCCTCCACCAGCCCCTCCCCGCCCAAGCCGCATCTGCACCCACCTCCAGTTTCTGCTTGCTGTCGGTCCCCAGCAGGTCACGGACATCTTCATTGTAGATCTCCAGGTAGGAGGCCCGGACCAGGAACTTGGTATTCTCTGCACACTGCGGGGAGTGGACAGGGACAGCAAAGATGCCTGAGCACTTGCTGCCAGCCCTGCCCCTGCAACCTAAGCCCTCTGCAGCCAGGACATCTCGAAAGCACCTCGTGGCAGGAGAGGCGATGTCAAGGGGAGGGGAGCCCCCTACCCTGCCTGGCAGGGCCACAGGTCAGGACCAAGCACTGGCCACCGGTCTGATCCCTCTACAGCCGACTAGGGGTGTAGTCCCTGCTCTGCCATTTCCCAGATGCAGGAATCTCTGCTCACAGCCATGAGAGGCCACCAGGGCAATTCTCCCCTGCAGCCTGGACACTGGGATAAGTGGTCTTGGCCCAGCACATAGGGGCTACACGTCTGGGCTTCCCTATCTCGACGATGGGATGATAGTGATCTCCTGGGCCAGGGTGGGGGTTCCCTGAGATAATTATGCAAAGGGCTTTGCACCAGGCTTGGTCTGTAGCAACTGCCGAATAAAAAGGGAGGCTCTGATGGTTACAACGGCTTCTCGGAGGAGTGCTCTGGATCAAATGATACATTACGATCCAGAAATGGCAGGAGGAAACCACGGCCCTGTCACGTAGAATTTTCTCAGCGTGAAGTTCTTCTCCCATCCCCTTTCCAGAAACCACAGCCTGCCTCCGCTTACCTGTGTCGAGTCCCGGCAGGCTCCGAAGTCCTCCCGGTCCATTCACGGTAATGTCTCAAGAGCCCCCAGACCTGCCCCTTCCCTCCAGGAGGCCCATACCTGGATGCTCTCAAAAACGTGCTCGAAGGCCCTGGGGATGATGCCTCTCTGTGAGGACGGGTCCGGCAGGCCCTGCATGGTGAAGGACTTCCCGCTGCCCGTCTGGCCATAGGCGAAGATGGTGCCATTGTAGCCCTCAGTGACACCCTGCGTGGGAGAACCAAAGCCCGGTGCTCAGCCGGCCGAGCCCAGCTGGACTCGGCCGTCTCCTAACTCACAGACTCAGGGCCCCTCCCAGGATGGCACTGGGCTGGCCGTGCGGTACAGAGATAAGGAAGTCACAGTTCTGTCCTCTAGGGGTCCACCTCCTGGTGGGGGACACTGTCCGTGTGTGGAGTTAAGGGCTTGTGCGGTGGAGCCTGGCCTCTCTTTCAGGGGTTCAAATCACCCTTTTCCTGAGTGTGTGCCGGGGGAGCTGGTCTTACCCAGGCACACTGAGCCTCAGTTCCCCCCTCAGGATCAGAACAGCACCTCCTTCTAAGCCTGTAGTGAGGTTTACACGCGAACTATTTCCTGCACTGGCACACGGAGGGCTCGCGTACAGGGGCGCTCACTGAACGTCTGCCTGAAACGTGGCGGAGACGGACCTGTACAAGCGACCCTCACACCAGGCAAGCGGAGGAAGAGGAAGGCATTCCAGGCTGAGGGGGTGCGGAGAGGTCAGAGTCTGAGAGCAGGTGGAGCCGGGGCGAGGGGGACGGAAGAAAGGAAGCAAAGCGGCGGCAACCCTGAAATCGGTCTTCACTCACTGACACGTCTGTTCATTCCACGGCGCTCCGGCTGGGGACACGGCGGTGATCGAGGCAGAACCCCAGTCCCTGCCCTCACAGAGCTCATGAGGTCACCGATTCTAGAACTCAGCACGGGGCAGCGGAATCCTGTGTCAGAACGTGGGCCCAGAGAGCTGCTCCCAGGCCCCGAGGGCCCACCTGGCATCCACACCCAGTGACCCGCAAAGACCCATCCTGTGGGCCAACGCGGGGCTCGGGATCCCCAGGGACTGCTGGTGAAGGAACCAGAAATCATGATTCACAGCTTCTCTGACGGTCAGGACTCATTCTTCTGGGCGGAACTGGATGAGCCCCTTTCGTCTGTCCAAGGAAACCCTGACCACTGTGTGGAGAGTGCACCTCCGCAGAGCTCCAGGGGGCTGCACACAGGGACCAGCCCCGGGTGGTGGGGCAGAGGCAATGGCAGACCCACTGCCCGGCCAGGAGCCACCGCCGGGCTCCTCAGAGCTGGGGACACATGCAGGGTCCACATGGTGCGGGGCCCAGAGTATCAGCGTCACCCAAGCCCGGGGAAGATATTCTACACAAAAACGTGTATCGCTTCGCTGTCCGGTAGGGTGGCCACCAGCCTCACTAGCAATGGGCCCAGTGCGACTGAGGAACTGAATTTATTTTATTTTAGTTAATTTACATTTCACAGAAGCAATATAAAATATTTTTCCATTAAACAGAACCTTATTTTTTGTTCCATTTCGTTTGAACTGTCGACACTTTAGCATCCGCAACATGATACGATGTAAGACACACATCTGATTGCAAAGACTTCGCATGACAGAAGAATGTCAACTATCTCTCACTGATATCAAAGAATGACTACACGTTACCAGTATGTTTTCTTGAAATAATGTTCCGGATATACTGGGTTCAATAAAAATCTCTTATTAAAACTAGCTTCATTTGTTTCCTTTCACTTTTTACTTTTACTTATTTTTTTATTTTGAGAGAGAGAGAAAGAGTGAGCGAGTGCACAAGCTTGAGCAGAGGAGGGGCAGAGAGACAGGGAGAGAGAGTCCCAAGCAGGCTCCACGCTCAGCGCAGAGCCTGCCACAGGGCTCGTTCCCTCGACCCTGGGATCATGACTTGAGCCGAAATCAAGAGTCGGACCCTCAACCGACTGAGCCACCGGGCACATCTTTTTTTTACTTTTTAAAATGTGATGGGGCGCCTGGGTGGCTCAGTCGGTTGGGCGGCCGACTTCAGCTCAGGTCATGATCTCGCTGTCCGTGAGTTCGAGCCCCACGTCGGGCTCTGTGCTGACCGCGCAGAGCCTGAAGCCTGTTTCGGATTCTGTGTCTCCCTCTCTCTCTGACCCTCCCCCGTTCATGCTCTGTCTCTCTCTCTCTCAAAAATAAATAAACGTTAAAAAAAAAAATTAAAAAAAAAAAAATAAATAAATAAAATGTGGCTACTGGAAAACTCAAATGATGTATGTGGCCCACATTATGTGTGTTTTAGAAATCATTGCTCAAGAGTGTTGTCCAACGTGGGGGCCACTAGCCACTGAGTTAGTTAAATTTAACTGGACTTTAAACAAAAGTAAAATTCAGTTTCCTCAGTAGCAGTAGCCTCATTTCAAGTGCTTACTTGCCACATACGGCCAGCGGTACCTACTTGGACAGCCTGGAAACAGAATATTTCCACCACTGTAGGAGGTCTACAGAACAGCACTGTTCTGGAGCGAAGTAGAAAACAACTTCAGGGGCACCTGGGTGGCTCAGTCAGTTAAGTGTCCGACTTCAGCTCAGGTCATGATCTCATGGTTCGCGGTTCGTGGGTTCGAGCCCTGTGTCGGCCCTGTGCTGGCAGCTCAAAGCCTGGAGGCTGCTTCGGATTCCGTGTCTCCCTCTCTCTCTGCCCCTCCCCAGCTTGCGCTCTGTCTCTCTCAAAAATAAACAATAAAAGAATTAAAAGAAAACAATTTTACATACATTTTTAAGGCAAAACATAAGATTTCAAAAAGGTTTCACCCATCTAGGGATACCTCCAGATCCACAAGGGATGGGCTTGCACTGAGAACGGGTCCTGCATGTCGGCCGCTCTGTCCTTCCACCCAGGCTTCTGCACGTCACCCTGTTCTGCTACTTACAAGTTGACTCTCAGGAAACCAACTGCTAACTGACTCCTTCTCACTTGCTCACATGCTCAACAAGAATCCCTATGAAACTGCATTACAGGCTGGATGCGCTAAGCATCTTTCCTACGTCACATTAAACACAGAACTATTGCAATTGAAATAAGAAAAACGTCTGTCCTAAGTTGCCTCATGTTCCCCTTCCGCCCCTTCCCCAAAACACTGCTGAATGTCCCATCGAGGGACCGAATGCTATGGCTTTTACTGTATTGACGACTGGGCGTGGTAGAAGCCGTGGTACCTGGCCTGTGGGTGGGTTGGGGGCGGCTCATTAGAGGTGACTCAAAGGCCATGGGTGTTCAGTGGGAAGAAGGGGCAGATGGCAAAGCCACCGGCTGGGAAAGAGCCCACAGACCAGGCAGCAGGCCAGACACACGTGGAGGGGAGTAGCTCCGGCGAGAATGCGAATGGGCAGAAGGGGTGGGTCTGGGGTGGACAGCACCCAGGAGAGCCAAAGAGGTCACCCAGTGACAGAGAAGATCAGGAATAGGGACTAGATTTAAGTGCAGGAGAAGCAGGAAAGAAGAGAACAGGAAGGCTGTGCAATAGGACCCAAAGGCCAGGGCCTGGGCAGGAGGCCCCGTGGAAGTTAACAGAAGCCCTGGGAGAGCTCGGGACCTGGGTCAGAGCCCCGCGGGGCACACAGCACACAGCCCCTAATGGTGCAGTGCTCCCGGCTCAGAGCCCCCTGAGCTGGGCTTTGCCTCTGCTGTGTGCACTGCTCATTTAATGGAAGGCAGCAAAATGCAGCACGGGGACCAGGTACTGTGTGGGTATCAAAACAGCCCCTTGGGGAGCCTGGGTGGCCCAGTAGGTTAAGCATCTGACTCTTGATCTTGGCTCAGGTCACGATCTCACAGTTCATGAGATCAAGCCCTGAGTTAGGCTCCGAGTTGACAGAGTGGAGCCTGCTTGGGATTCTCTCCCTCTCTCTCTCTCTCTGCCTCTCCCCCCGTACTCGTTCTCTCTCTCAAAATAAATTTTAAAAACTTAAAAAAAAAACACTCATTCTGTGATACTCCCAGCCTCAGTTTCCCCACCAGGAATGAGGACACCAGCTCTACATGCATCCAGAGTCTTGTGAGAATCAAATGCTGGGCTCCACCTGGAAGGCCCTTTCCACCACCTTCTTGCCTGACCTACTCTTCTCATCCTTCAGGTCTCAATTTAGATCTCACCACTTCCAGGAAGCCCTCCCAGCCTTCCCCCTCCTTTCCCATGCCCTCCAAGGCCAGGTTCTCTATGTTGCCAAAGTCCCCCAGGCTTCTCCTCCCACTCATCACCTTGGACCGTAGCTATTAGCTTAGCTGTCCCTTTCCCTGACCGTGGCCTCACTGAGGGCAGAGCCCAGGTCTTCTTTAGGGCTGTGCTCCCCAAACCAAGGACGAGCCTGGCATGGAGATGCTATTTGCCAGCTGAATGGATGGATGAATGAAAATGAATGTATGTCGTGTTGAGCCTGAAGCTCTGCGTGATGTCCAGAGGCAGGTCCTGGCAGAGAATCCCAAGTAGTGGGGGAACTCAGGACAGTAGGGAGAGCTACAGAAGGAATCTGATAGAGCCACTGTGTCCTTAGCATCCCCCACTCCAGGCTGGGGCTTCCTGGGGACCCTGACAAGGGGGGCTGCCTCAGGGGATTACTTCCAAGATGAGGCAGGGACCCACGAGCAAGGCCAAGAAGGACTCAATCTTGGACTCCTCAGATCTCTAAGGGGCCAATCTTGGACAAGGGAGCAGAGGTGGTCGTGGGCCTCAGGAACGGAGCCAGGGCAGGTGGCTGAAAGCTTCAGGGAAGATGACTCTGGCTCACCGTGCAGAATGGTCTTCTAGGAGCCAAGCGGCAAAGGGGAAAGGGGCTGTTTGGGGAAGAGTGAGCCCTTGCCACTGGCTGGTCATTCAGGGACTCAGTGGGGAGGTGGGGTGGACCAGACAACCCCTCAGGTCCCTTCTAGCCTGGGAGTACAGGACAGCAGGACAGCCTGGCCATCCCAGAGTTTGGGAACGCAACCTGGGGAGAGCTGCCCTCGTCCCCCGGGGCATCACCTCCATCAGGCCCTGACCACCGGGGAGTTCTTCAGCCCTGCCAAGGGCTTTGACTGAGCCTTCACAGAAGAGATGGGGCCACCAAAGGAGGTGCTCTGGAGGATGGTGACTGGCCTGCCAGTGAAAGCAAAAAGGGTCCTAAAATGCATTTGGGAAACGCTGGGTTCAGTAAGTCAAACCAGTTCCTTTGCTGCAAGACTCCCCAGAGCTCAGGTGTCATGATGTGCCTTGTGAAGCTTCACACCAGGGAGGCCGAACGCAGCATTTCCCAAACTTCCATTTTTCGTGGGACAATCTGTGACATCTCACTTAAACTAGTGATCCGCTGAGCGGTGAACAGGTGGGGAGGCGTTGGTAGAAAGGAAGAGCCCTTGGCCAGAAGGCATGAGGCAGAGTTTCAGCCACTCCTCTGCTAGAAACCCACCATCGGAGCCTGGGCAAGTTTCCCTCCTCTGGGCCTCAGTCTCCCTATGTCCCAAATGTGCCAGCTACCTGGTGTGAGTGCTCTGGAAAGCAAAAGCCCTATTAAGGGTGACAAACTGTTGCTGGAGAAAATGGTAGGTTAGACCAAAGGTAATGGGGTTCCATTCCTCCAAGACTAAGGCAGGAGGGAAGCGGCGGTCTCCCCCGCAGGCTTGACTCAGGGAGGATGACAGGGGATTCTGAATGCTGAGGGGAGGAAGCAGAGGCCATGGCCTGGGAGCAGGAGGAGGTGGCGGCGGCTGGGGGCAGCGGCTAGAGCATTGAGAGAAGGCCTCAAGTTCTCAGATGACGGTGGAGGGCTGGGGGGTGGAAGGTCTTGGGGACTGGAGCAGTTGTGGGCAGGGGACTGGAAGGGGTGGAGGTGAGGACGTGCTTTGGCGTTGCAGACGGTGGAGACCCGGGCGTGGGGGCTGGAGGTGGGTCCCAGCCGTGTCCTGCCTAGACAAAAGACTTCAGCCCAACCTGCTGGTGCCCACCCACGCTCCTCCGGAAGCTAGTTCCCGCCCAGCTCTGGGTACAGTGCCATCCGCTCAGGACCCCTGGCGTGGCCCCCAGCCCTGCCTGGCCGGTCCTCGGAGGCGGCCTCCCGGGCGCCCTCACCTCCACCAGCGGGTAGGCGATCTCGTTGTAGATCTGCTCGGTGAAGTGGTCCATGTGGTAGGCGCCGTCGAAGGTGAACTGCTTGGGGGGCTCGTCGGCAGCGCCCGGGTTCTGGATGAAGCACTGGCCGCGCGCGGAGTCCACCGTCACCACGGGCTGGCAGTTCAGCTCCCGCTCCCGCTGATTCATGGGGCGGCAGCGCACCACCACCTTCACCGACTCCGAGGCCATGGCCCCGCGGCTGGAGGCCCCCCGGCGCGGCGCGACGTGAGCCGCACGGCTGGGACGCTCGACGGCCCGGGCCGCGGGGCGGGGCCAGCGCCGGTCGCGGGGGGCGGGGCCTCGCGGCAGGGGCGGGGCCGCGGCGGGGGGCCGGGACTCCTCGGGGGGCACCCTGGGAGAAGGAGAGGGGCGGTGCGGGGGTCGCAGGACCGGAGCCGGGCCGCCGCCTCCTCCCGCGCCAGGGTTCGTCCGTCCCTGAGGCCCGGCCCGGGGAGAGGGAAGTGGGGGATCCGCGCTGCAGGCGCCGCCACAGGACCTGAGCCCCGGAACCGCCCCGGCCGCCCGCTGGCACGCGCTCCGCCGCGGCTTTCGCGGTTGCCGGGCAACACCCGTGGCGTCACAGCCGCGGGCTCCCGGGGCGGCGCCTCGTTGCAGGAGCATCTCCTAGCTGCAGGCGGGTCCAGGCGGCCCGCTTTGCTGGAGCGTCTGCCCGCTTCTTACCAGGGCTTCAAGTCCGCTCTCTCCTCTGATCCCCACCGCCCAGTTCAGAGAGGTTAAGCAACTTGTCCGAGGTTGCCCAGCTAGGGCAAGGAGGCCAGGCTTGACTCCGCCTCGAGAGAGATACAGGAGGCGGGGCCTTATGCGGGGACTAGAGACCTACCGAGAAAGGGGACAAGGACCTTGCGGTCTTCTATCCACATCCCTCTACTGACTCAGGAGAGGGCCGCCCAAAGCCTGTTACGGCCTCCGACAGAGCAAAGCTTCCTTCTAATGCTGCCCTAGTTTTTTCTAAGACCCAGCTTAAAAACACAAAAAAAAGGGGCGCCTGGGTGTCTCAGGCTCTGGTCATGCTCTGGTCATGATCTCAGGGTTGGTGAATTCGAGCCCGGCGTCAGGCTCTGTGCTGACAGCTCAGAGCCTGGAGCCTGCTTCGCATTCTGTGTCTCCCTCTCTCTCTGCCCCTAACCCACTCGCACTCTCTCAAAAATAAGCATAAAAAAATATTTTTAAAAACACACAAAACAAAACCATTTTTGAGAGACAAAATCTTTTGGCTGGAGAGGGTGCCAGGACCATATCCGCTGGCTCTGTACAAGTCCCTCCAGCCAGAATAACGGGCTGTCATTTTTCTGTGGGATGTACCCACTGAAGGTTTTAACTGGAGACACGATTTGAATAAAGCTACCTACCCTATCCCTTCAGGACACCCTGAGCCCCTCCCCCCGCCCCACCCCCACCCCCGCCGGGGAGGACAAGATCTCCGTCTGGTTCACCATTCAGCACCAGCTGAAGGTATGGTTGGCAAACCAAGACAGGCAAACTGGACAGAGACCTTGCCTTTCAAAGGAAAAGTCTGTACTAGACAATCCGAAGAAATGCATTTTATTTGTTTCAAGTCCACGCAGTAAGGGAGAGCTGGCTACCCAGGTGGTGCTGGTTGGAACAAAGAGAAAGCTGACTTATGATTTAAGACACTGAAGCGTCTGCACACATGGGTCAAGAAACTTGCTGTTTATACCACGTGATGAATGCTGTGCAAGGGAATGTTAAAGTGCTTTGAGAACATTCCTGATACCTTGTCCACATGGATGATTTGTGCAACAAAACCCATCTCTTGTAGAGCTAAGCTTGGTCCTAAGCCTGGGCCAGTCACCAGGTCTTCTTAAACATGTGCCTCTGGTGCTGCAAGCCTGAACACCCTATCGGCAAACGCCTTTTCTTGCCAGTGAAATGTGAGACCACGCCTCCCACTAGAGACCAGGGGACCGTGGGTTCCGGTGGCAGTCCCTGGTGGAAATGGCTGTATGATGAGCCCCACTCACATTCAGTATAAAATCAGTGCTGTGGTGCCAGTGAAAAGAACCCCCAAAGGACAGCTTCCTCCCATCCCTTTTATCCCTTTTGACAAGACCACTTCCTGGGCAGGAGATTGTAAGCTGGGAACACCAGGCCTGACTTTCCGAGGGTCCTCCCTTTTTTCTCTTCCGTCAGGGCCGCCCTCTCCCTTCCAGGAGTCAGAAATCTGTCATTTTCAAGGCACTGAACAGTCACATCCCACTCCCAGATGGGGGAGGGCAGCCCCCACATTCGTGACTAAGCCTCTGCCTCAGGAATAGAGAAGTTCATACGAAGTAAACTTGCTCCCTAAATAATTTGGTATTCATGTCTGTCCGTCAAGCTTGCCTCTAAAGGGGGGCGGGGGGGCACCTGGATCTGTCAGTCACTTCAGGGCTATTGCCTTAGAGCAGAATCATTTCTCTGTACTCCCACTCCCTGCTGAGGCCAACGCCCACCCCCCCCCCCCCCCCCCGGCAGGGTCCACATCAGTTCTACCTTTGGATGGCTGTACTGTGACCCAGCCCCAGGGGGCTTGGGCTGGTGAGGTAGCCCCTGACAACCAGAGCCAGCCAGCGCCACGTTATGGGAAGTGGACCAAAACCAGGTGGCTTCCCAGGCAGCCGCTAGACCCAGAATGGCCTGCAGAATAAGTTGAATAGAGCCCCGGTCACCCCAGTACTCCTGCGGCTCACTGCTGGCCCCTGCCAGTCAAACGGACAAAGGAAACGAGCCAGCGTGTGCGGTGTGTGTGCGGTGTGTGTGTGTGCACGCGCGCGTCTTGGTGGTTCTTGGGGTTGTTGGGGAGGGGTGAGACGGGGCATCCCTCCACAGAAGGCAGGAATCACAACCCTGTGGTTTTGAGTGGAGACCAACCAGCCTTTCTAAGCAACACAGAGGTTCTTTGCCCTGTCTGCTGGTTCACATCCCTTCTGCACACAGGTGTCCGCCTGGGCTTGGGGGGCAAGGCTCTTCGTCCATTCTGCCATCCTACGCCCCCTTAACCCTCATTTCTCAACACTCAAGGGAGACTGCCTTAATCTCAAATGATGTCAGAAACAGGCATGCTCTCTCTGTCAGCCTGGGTGTAGCTCAGCCCAGACGCCATGCCCACTAGCTCCTCCAAGTCCTGTTTCCCTCATGGACAGAGTGGCTTGCCCCCAGGTCTTTGCCCACAGTGAGGACTCGCTCCTGCCTCCCCAGACACCTCTCCCTTACATGGCTGGCAACCTCAGTCAGGTGCCCTTGGGAGACTCCCAGTCAGGGCCACAAGGCCTGGCCGCCTTAGGAGGCCATGTCCCTGGTGAGCACACCTTCCTGCCCACCTCAGAAGGCTCCCCTCCGAGGAGTAAGGTGAAGCCTAGAGACAAGCATCCAAAGTCACCTAGCAAGTTAACAGAAGCCTGGAGCTCCACCTGCCCCTCCTGCAGTCTCAGCGGTCACGTCCTACGAGAAGCCATGGGCAATCCCCAGTGCCAGGGCTCCCCACCCCCACCACAGGCAGTGAAGTGACGGAAGACTGGTCCAAGGGGCAGAGTGACTGGATGGAACTGGTGACCAGCAGGGTGGCAGAGGGCAGGGCGGCCCGCTGAGGCCCAGGAGCCAGGGTGAGGCAGGGCCAGTGGGCATAGGGCCCAGCCTCCTAGCCCAGGCCCTGCAGCTCTGCCTCGGACTTGGCATGGCCAAGGGGCCGCAGTGTCCGGGGGGGTCTGCCCTCGGACCCCCAGTCCTGCTCCTCATAGCCAGGATTCAGGCGGCCCATGTTGAGGGAGCAGAAGAAGCTTCGCCCCGTCCCAGCATGGTGTTCCACCAGGGCCTCCAGGTTGGCGAACTCGGCAGGCAGGTGCTAAGGAGGAAAAGGCCGAAGCTCCAGCTCCCTGTCTCCCCATGGCTCCGCTCTGGACACCAACCACCCCTTCACAGGGGATCCTGCCAGAATCCTTCTGGATTCCTCCAGAAGGGAGGAAATTCAAGCCCAGAGAGGTCACTGTCCCGCTCACGGCAGAGCCAGACACCGTCTCCTCTCTTTCTCTCTTGCCAGCCTGGACAGGACTGAGCCATCCAGCTGGTGATAAGGGCATACACCCAGTCCCTGGAAACCTGTGGTCAGGTCAAGACTCCAGACCTAGAAGCCCAGGGGCTGGGTGAGCTTAGACTAGCCCCTGCCCTCTCTGAATCAGTTTCCAGCTCTGCTAAAAAAAAAAAAAAATGGGCTAGGTTGTGTGGGAAAGCCACTTTTAAAAGCCAGCATCCCTATAGGAATGGGGCCCAAGCCTCTACACTGGAGGTCTCTTCCAAAAGGCCACTCCGGAGAGAGGGGCCTGAGGGCGGGGCGGTAGAGAGAGGTGGGGCCAAGCGGGGCCTGAGGGCGGGGCCAGCAGGGCAAGATGGAGAGTTAAATAAGGGGTGTGGCCAGAGAGAGCCAATGGGGTACCGTGATGAGGCGAGGGGGCTCCGCGGCTAGAAAGGGTGGGGCCTGAGGGACCGGGCCGAGCAGGCTGCCCCACACTCACCTCCACGCAGTAGCGGCCCAGGTGGTTCCGGAAGACCTGGTGGGGCACCACGCCGCATTGTGTCCGCACCGACAGGCACCACTGGCCACTGGCGCCCGGCTCAGGCCACAGCAGGAAGGCCCCAAGGACGTCTCTCCGCAACAGGGCCAGGGCACTGGGCCTGGGAGGGCAGGAGGGAGAGGCTGAAGACGGGAGCCCCGGCCTCAGGTCGCTCCCCGGGGCAATGGCGTAACTGGAAACCATGCTTGACCCAGAGTAGTGGGCCCTCCACAAAAGGAAGCTTTTAGACTCCCATCCTAAGAGGCTTCTGAGGGGTCCCTAGCTGCTGACCGCTTCAAGGCCCAACCGGGAGAGTTTTGAAGAGCTGATGGTTAGGAAGCCGCTGCCCTGTGACAGGCCAGGTGCTGACAGCTTGACCTGAGTTATCCCATCTGATCCTCTCCACAGACCTGTGATGAAGGTCCTCTTACTATTCCCACTTTACATTTGAGACACTTGAGGCCCAGTAGGGTGAAGTCGTTGGCCTGAGGCCACCAAGGTCAGGATGGCTCTGCCCTTGTACAGAAATGTGCACATGTCAGGGCCCTGAGGGAGCCCACAATCCATTCCTCTGCCCACCCCAGGGGCTGGGCATCCGGCCAGGCCAGGCCCCTCCTACCTGGAGATGCCAGCAAAGGCCCAGATGTTCTCCGTCAGACTGCCCTCACTCTCCACCAGGCACGAGGGACCACCAGGCCCCCGGGGCCACGCTTCCCACGCAGCAGGGACTATGGAGACCAGCCGGGGTCAGAGGAAGAGGCCCAGCCCACAACAGACCCCACACCCCCACGCTCGTCTCCTCACCAAGACTCCCCCAGCAAAGACACATCCGCACAAGGCACACCCCACTCACACCCACTCACCAGCTGAAGCACACCCACAGCTGTACCATCACCTATGCGAGCCCCCCAAGCATGCAGACCGACATGCAAACTCCCGTGGACACGCACATAACCACACACAGGCCCAGCCTCTCTGATTCACAAGGGCGCACTCAGGCCTGCGCCCCTGCTACCTTGGGGCAGGCGAGCTCTTTGCAACTCACAGGCCTCCCGAGCTGACAGCTGCAGCTGAGTCTCGTAGGTGCAGCCTCGGTAAGCCCCGGAGCGGATCACCTTGCTGCGAATGGCCTTCTTGCGCACCAGTGTGGGTGAGCAGTAGGGATTCCCCAGGCGGGCATGGCGGGTGCCCCCACGGCCTTCTGACTCTGGCAGCTCCTTCTAGGGCACCAAGAGGGGCCGACAACGGGCAGGCAGACTCAGGCCCAGCCACGTCAGGTCAGGCAAAGCCCCCTCCCACTCAAGTCCAGCACTCCCCTCCTATGACCCCCTAACCCTCGCCCAGGTCCCCTGTCCACTGCCCGCTCCCTGGCTGGGGTGCCGCATACCCCACTGCCCACAGGCCCCTCTGCAGGAAGCCGCCGGAAGGAGACCAATGCATGAACGTTCTGTGAAAGCTGATCGCGGCTGAAGGGTTCCCGTACAAGGCCAGGGGGGCCCCCCGGGCTGGACAGTGGCTTCAGGGGCATGTCTCCTGCAGACGCCAGGCAGGGCTCAGGCTGTGCCCGCTCCTCAGGGTGCTGCAAGAGGTAAGCAAGCTGGAAGGAACGGCAGAGCAGCAGGTGCAGGATCTGGACCTAGGGAGGGGGAAGGGGTTGACTCAGTTGGGGCAGGTTTCCCGAGGAACCCCTTAGGCATCAGTGCAGGTAGCCCCTTGACTGGGGATCCTCTTCTGCATTCTTCCTGGGAAAACTCCTACTTATCCCCCAAAACTTCACCATGCAGTCCCCCCTACCACCCTCCTTTATTAACAAATACTGGGCATCTGTTTTGTTCCAGACATCATGCCTGGAGCTGGGAATACACAGGCTAAATGCACTCCTATCCCCTAGGTACACCCTGTGTCAGTACCCTCTTAGAGCAGTGGCTAAGAGCCCAGGCCCTCCAGTCACACAACCTGGGATCCAATCCTGGCTCTGTCATGTAGGGGCTGCTCTGTGACTCTAGGCAGAGCATGGCACTTCCGTGCCTCAGTCTCCTTATCTCCACTTCCCTGTGCTCCTTTAGTGAAATGGAGCACAGAAAGCCCCCAGCATGGGCCCACTGCTCTGGGGCCAGTACATTCTACCCACCACACACATTATCTAGCTCCAACATATTGGAACCGTGAGCTCCGGAAGATCAAGGGCAGTGTCTCAGCCACCTGTCATTCCAGCAGCCAGCACAGAGCTGGAGACACAGGGGTGATGGCAAATCATTGCTGGATGGAGCCAAGCCAGCCTCCGCTTGCCGAACACTTGGCCGTCAAGGCTCTGTGGTTCACGGCCATCACACTAGCTTTGACTTCCAGGATCTGTCCGCTCACCCTCTAGCTCCGAGGGGCCAAGCACTAGAGCGGTTCATGACCTGGACCCAGTTTCTGCTCTCACAGAATTCCCCTGTCTGTCATCAGGGACAGACCAATGCTACAGCGCGGCTCATGTCACAAGACCTCAGAAGGGAAGAGTGGTCTAGAGGACTCCAGGTGGGCTTCACAGATACAGGGACTAGCCTTGAAGGGCAAGCTGGAATTTGCCAGAAGGGGAAGGGAATTCCAGGCAGAGAGAACAGCATGAGCAAAGGCCTGGCAGTGTGACCATCCAATTTCTAAGCACGTGTCCTGACACCCACTTCCAGGCCCCGGGAATGCTGAGGCCGCTAACTTGCTTTTGTGGCGTCCCCGGTGGGGCAGAGCCACAGAAGGAGCAGGTGTGACAAGGAGTGCCTGCCTGGAGGGGGCTCGGGCCAGCTTGACTAAGCCCTCGGAGGCCTCGGTCCCCTGGAGGCCCTGCTGACGCACAGCACAGCCCCCAACCCCACCCTCAGTGATGGTTCCCCTGCCCCAGGCCCCAGATACCTCTCCGGGCTGGTTGCCTACAAAGAGGTGGCAGAAGAGCTTGCTGGGTGGGCTCTGGGGGTTTCGGGCCATGAAGGCAAACTGGCAGTCAGCTGGGCACCAGGTAGAGTAGAGCACGCGCCTCAGAGCATGAGCCATCAGGAGCACCTGCGAAGGAGGGGGCGGGACAGCCTCCCTCAGTCCCACCACCCGTGGGCCCCACACACCTGCCGGCTGGCCTCCCGGGCCTGCTCTCCAGCTTAGGGTCCACCAGCTCCCGGGGGAGGAGCTCTTCTCTCCTCCCAGGCCTGCCCAAACCCTGCTTCAAAGGGGAACCCTCGTCCTTCACATGGCCACTGGGCTTGGCCCCTTACTCCCCACTGCCAGCCTGCTGGTTGGGATCGTCACCCCCATGCTGTGGAACTGAGGGCCGAAGTATTCACGGTCTGCAGGGTCACGGAGGAAGGCAGTGGCAGCAGGCCCTGGGGTCGCACCCCTGGTCTCTGGAGTCAGGTGACCAAGGTTTGAATCCTGGCTCTGCCCCACTCTGTGTGCCGTGGGCAGGTAAGCACAGCCCTCTGAGCCCTTGTGACAATTGTTAAGGGGAGACAGTACCTCCCTCTGATGGGGTTGTGGGTGGGGGTCAGTGAGACCTCACGCACATGGCACAGGACCTGACCCCAGGGCCCCTGTGATGCACACGTCTGGGACACGATCTGCACCACAGTCTTAGGAGAGTGGCCCGGGGGTTGTGGGCTACACAGTCTGGCACGAGGTGAGCGTTCAACACACGCTGGCCTTGCACCGGGAGGAGGGTCAGCGACCAAGCAGGGGCTCCCAACTGGCCTCCAGTCTGAGTCTGGCCACAGCCCACCGGCCAACTCTGCACAGACTTACACAGAGGCCCGGGGACCTGCAAAAAGCTGGGGCTGACTGTCCTGACGCTCAGGCCAGGAGTTAATCCCCGGACATTCTGGAGAGCTTGCCAGAGGGCAGGGCCCTCAGAGACAGAAGGTTCAAAGGCCCAGAGCAGGCTGGGGTGGTGGGGAGGCTCCAGGGGTGGCGCAGGGCCAGGCGCATTCTGAGGGAGGAGGACACTTGTCCCGTCCAGTCCTCACCTGCACCCACACGGGCTCCTACCTCACCCTCCCCGCTGTAGATCTTGAGGCCCTGAAGGCTGAATTTCAGGATGACAGCCCGGCGTCTGGGACAATCCTAGGCAGGAGAGAGTTGGATGGGTGCAGGCATTACCTCCCAGGCCCTGCCTTGTCCCGCCCAGCCTCAGCATCAGTCACCACAGGCTGGTCAGCCAACCCCTCCCCAGCTGCCAAGGGACTGAGCGGTGGATGCCTCAAGAGCTGGGGAAGCGTGGATGGCTCCTGGCAGACCACCCCCAGGAGGGCCATAGCTGGCCATGTTATGACCATCCCCCACACGTCCCATCTATGGCTTCCACCCATGGGACACAGGTCACGACTGCCCAAGGGAAGGGGTCCCCGGGCATAAGGGACACGGCTATAGGAGCCTGGGTATGGCCCTCGCTGGGCCCGCTTCTCAGAATGGCTTTGGTGTCACCCCTCCCAGGGCCTCATTTGCTCCATCTGTGACTGGGGGGTTGGATCAGATGGTCTCGGGGCCATTCCAGCCTGACATTCCAAGGCTGTGATTCCCTGCCCGGGATGTGCCCTCCCCAGCTCCCTACCTTCAGTGCCCACAGCTGTTGTTGAACCAGCCACACGCTCTCCTGGGGGTCCAGGTCGTCCACAGGGAAGGAACCCACATACTGCTTGGGGGTGTGGTGAGGGCGGGAGGGAGGCAAGGCAGTTCCATGGCTCCTGATCCCCTCTTCCAAATCCCTCCCTCCTACCAACACACTCTCTGCTCTGTGGGGGAAGCGGTGGATAGTGACAGAGCACTGTGCTCGGGCCTAGTAGGCTCTCCCGCTTCCCAGCAGGTGGCTTTGCCCGAGCCGCTTTGCCCCTCTGAGGCCCCGTCTCCTCACCTGTGCACACACACACATTCTGGAGCCCGGGTCAGGGAGGGAAGACACAGAAATGGCTCCTCCCCACTCCCCATGACCCGCCACTCAGTCACCACGCACCAGAGCGCACCCCGTGGGGGCGGCCCCACCCACCTGGGCGAACTTGGTGATGCACCTGGGCCGGTGAGGGGCTGGGCCGCAGTCAGAGGCTCTCCGGCCTCCTGCCCCGGCCTTCTGCATGGCCCCCAGGGTGCCCAGCTTCGAGCTCCACAGGGGAGGAGGCAGCAGAGGGCAGGGGAGAAGGGACGGTTCCCACGTTCCGGAGCCACGCTGCTCCCCTCAGAGGCCAGGGATCTCCTGCACCTCACAAATCCTTCCGGTGCACTTGCCGTGTGCCAGGCAGCATCCAGGGCACTGGGGACACAGGGAACACACAGCCCAGAACAAAATGACCGACTCCCTCCTGCCTCGGGGAGCCCACATTCTCGTGTGAAAGAAAGCGAACTCATCAATCAATAGGAGAAGGAATTTGCTAGGGGTGCCTGGGTGGCTCGGTGGCTCGCCCGTCTGACTCTTGGTTTCGGCCCAGGTCATAATGTCACAGTTTGTGGGTTCAAGCCCCAAGTCGAGCTCCGCACTGACCTCATGGAGCCTGCATGGGATTCTCTCTCTCTGTCCCTCTCTCTCTGCCCCTCACCTACTCATGCATGTGCCCATGCTCTAATAAACTTTAGAAGAGTTAAGAAAAAAAAAGATATGCCATATGCCAGACCATGATAAAGCAGAGAGGAGGCTATGATATGCAAGTTAGGGGTTGGCTGCAGCCAGGAAGGCCTCACTGAGGAGTGAGCTTTGGGAAAAGAGCCAAAGGTAGGGGTGTGGCAGGCCACACCCTGGGTCAAACACAGACATCTCTGTGCTCTGGGCCGGGCCTGCCCTGTCCAGGGTCCTGTAACCAGCCTGTACAAAGTGCCAGGAGCAGGTGGGGCACACTGGGAAGACACCACCTGAGAGGAGGGGTATGACAGCCGCCAGAACAGTCTGCAGAGTCACAGGATGGGCAGACCTTACCAGAAGAGTGGGCCAGAGCCAGGTCGGCATCAGCCTTGAATGTCACACCACAGGAATGTAGGCTGTGCCCCGCGGGCAGTGGGGAGCTATAGCAAGTTGCAAGGCAAGAGCTCTGTGATCTATGGGAGTGACCCATGAGCTGGATGGCCGGAGCTGCAGAGGCGGGGATGTGCTCCACAGGCCCTGGCCCATTCGGCCAGCCAGACTCCAGCCGCTGCCTGAAGCCCCCAGGGGGCCCTGTCCCCCAATCCAGCCCAGGTTTTGGTCTTTCCTGGGGCCCCTCTCCCAGAGCCACCAGTGGAGAGAAGGAAACCTCCCTTACTTAGACTGTCCTCAAGGACCAGGAGAGTGCTCACTCCCCCGAGAGCTCATGACCATTGCTGGTACACAGTGAATGAGGAGTCAAGGCTTCTCGAGAAAGAATGGCTGACTGCCTCTGCATGGGTCCCCAATGACTCTCTCCCTTAGTTTTTGCTGGGGCCAACTCAGACCCTCCCACCTCCCTCCCCCATCCTGCCTGGCTCTGTCTCCCCAGACTACTTCTAATCACTGCACTTAGGATCAGAGAGACCTGTGTCCAGATGCTGTGTGGGTCTGGGCAAGCTGCCCCACCTCTCTGAGCCTCCATTTCCTCATCCCCAAACCTGGGATAATGTGAGGAGGCAAGACCTGAATGGAGGAGCAGGCACCCAGCATGATGCCATCTGGGCAGGGAGCGACACTGAACAGGTACAGAGAGGATGGGGGACCCCAAAGTCTGCTGTTCGGGAGGGAGCTTGGGAGGACAGAGAGGTCTGACCACTTCCAGTGCCCTCCTTACTTACACTGAAGGACTAGAAGACCTCCCAGTCTAGGAGAGCAAGTCAGAAGGAGAGCAAAGATTCCTGAGAAAGCAGGTGGCATCAGGGCCCCGCCCCGGCAGGAAATGGGCGTGTCCCACTTAGGCTCCACCCACCTTCAGACAGGTGCTTAGAAACTGACACTCCCAAGGCCAAGAGCCCAGGAACCGCACCTACCTCTGCCTGCCCAGACCTTCAGCCCCAGGCTCAGCGAGGGTGGGGGCAGCAGCAGCCTTCCAGTACATTCTGAGAGCAACCTACTACTTTACTTTCAGTGAGTCGCCAGCACCAGAAGAGCCAGAAATAAAGGCTGCGTGCTCCCCTTGATGCCTTCCTGGTTCCTCCCTCCTGTACTCTCTCCCCTCCTGCTTTTCTGGTCTCACACCCACTTTGTGATCCTGACCGTTCTTCACATCATGTCCATCACCTATCCTCCATTTGATGTTTAAATACAACAAAATTAGATGTGTAACTGGCACAAAAGCTATGTGGCCGCCATGCCAGGTATAAAGCTGGGGCTTCCAGTGACCTCGCCTTTTGCCCTCATTATCACATCATGGGCTGGGATGCCCTGGACCCGCAGGCAGTGGGAAAGAGAGGAGGCAAAGGCCAAAAACCAAATGGGGCAAAAGGGAGACAAGAGGAGATACAGGGCAGCCAGTGGAAGTGCGAATGGAGATGAGAGGACAAAATGAGAGACAAAGGAGGGATGGGAGCAGGGAGAGATCAGGAGCACATTTCCCACCCTTCCTGTGCTGACACAGCCCCTCAGACACTAAGGGTGTAAGACAGCCAAGAGCCACATGGGTCCGCAGGCACACTCACATTCGCTCTCACACATGCCGAGACAACTGTGTCTAGGGCTGCAAGCGGCCTCCTCCCTCCAGATCCAGAGCAGCAGCTTGCTTGGGGACACTCCACTGTCCGGATGGTGGAGGTGGGGGCGCCCCACCACCTACCATCTCTGGATCCTCCCCCACCCACCCCACCCCCCCATTCCCCAGGAAACTGGAAGTTTGTCTCTTCCTCTCCCTCCCTCCCAAACCTCCCTCTCAGTGCATTTCAGCCCCAAGCCTGGAGTTGGGGGCTGCCCAAGGGACCAGTGAGGGTACCAGGCTCACCCCAACCCCGGGAGACAGACCTGCTTACTCATTCTGGGCACAAACACCCACTCATCGCTTTGGAACACAACTGTTTTTCCAAGGTTTTACACAGGAGACTGGTTGGGTCAGCACCTTTCTAGGGGGACACCTTTGGAATGAGGCTGGGGCTCTTCTCTTGCTCCTCTGAGGTTTTCCAGGTGGCCCTGCTTAGAGACAGGACACTGGATGGGTTGATCTGTGTCGAAGGGCAAGGACAGGGGCGCCTGGGTGGCTCAGTCGGTTAAGCGGCCGACTTTGGCTCAGGTCATGATCTCGCGGTCTGTGAGTTCGAGCCCCCGCGTCGGGCTCTGTGCTGACTGCTCAGAGCCTGGAGCCTGTTTCAGATTCTGTGTCTCCCTCTCTCTCTGACCCTCCCCCGTTCATGCTCTGTCTCTCTCTGTCTCAAAAATAAATAAACGTTAAAAAAAAAAATTAAAAAAAAAAAAAGAAGGGCAAGGACAGAAGCCCTCTACTGCACCGCATCACAGCTGAGTTGAGTCATGGCGGGGCCCACCTTTACAGCATCTTGGGAGACCGCTCAGCCTGGAGTCTGGGCTTAGCAAAGGGTAGTTCAGAGGGGTGAAGCCACTTGCCAAAGGTCACACAGCATAAGGGGGGGGGGTTGGGAAGCAAGTCTGGGTCTCTGAGGGCTCTTCCCCTAGGCCACGGCACTGTCCTCAGACTCCCCTCCCCAGTAAGCAAGGTGTCCACATTCGAGTTTGGTGAGTCCCAGTCTATCCAGCTGCCCGGAGCACCTCAGGTGCTAGGGGCTGATCTTAATCAGCAAAGCGGCTGCGTTCTCTGTCTGACTGCCTCCCTGCCCAGATGGTCTGGGGCTGCCAGAGCCCCTCCGGTCACCTGCCTCACCTCCACTATCTTTGGCTCAGCTGCACAAAAGAGCCTCCCTGCCCCAGCACACTCCTCGTGCCACCCTCACCTACCCTTGGCCTCCGGGTGGGAGGGGACTGGACCAAGCAGCCAGAGGTCAAGATCAGCATCACAGAGTGTGAGGTCCAGGAGGCTGGTATGACCTTGGGCAAGCCACTTAACCTCCCAGCCTCCATTTCCTCAACCGTAAAGTGGGGATAATAAGAGCAGCTGTCTCCTGGGTTGTTTGTTCCTTCCGAAAATATTTCAAGAGCCAACTACCTGCCAGGAACAAAACAGTCCCAGTCCTCGGGTGGTGGGGGGACACCCAAGCTGGGTGGAGGGGGAGGGTACTAGATAGCAACATTTCAGGGGACTTACGTGATCTGGAGAAAAACAGTAGGGTGGGGAGGATATGTGGTGTGGGTGTTCGGGGGGTGCTATTTCATACAGGGTGGTTGGGGACGGCCGCTCCAAGCAGACGACATTGAGCGGAAAGTGCTGTTTTCAGGATTAAGTGGGGCCAGCGCCCGGGAGGCACAGAGCGCTGCCCAGCGCGGGTCATTCTTCCCGCTCTTACTGTCATTCCTGGGGACTGCGGCCAGGGCTTTGGGCTGACGGGACCCGGCCCGGGGCAGAGAAACTCCCCGGACCCACCGAGGGGCGAGCGAGGCAGGACGCCGGCGGAGGAACGGCGGGGGTGACGGCAGAGGTGACGGACGGTGACGGCGGAGGTGGCGGTGATGCGGGGCAGCGGCCGGGATGCTCCTCCCCAGCCGAGACCTCCTCCCCACCTCTGCGGCCGGGGACCGAACCCCGCTCCCGCCGACCCCTCCGGCCCCAGCCCCTGCCCGGCCCCCCTGCGCTCACTCACCGCGGCCTCCGCGTCTCGAGCGCCGTCGCCGCTGCTCCGCGCCGCACCCCCCGCGCGTCCTGCGCGTCTCCGCCTCCCGCCCCGCGGCGCCCCCCGCCCGCGCGCCCCCCACGTGGCCGCGGGAACTAGCACCCGAATCACCTGGCGGCGGCGCCCGGCGCTAACTCACCAATCGGCGCCCGCCGAGCGGCTCCGGTCGAGCGCGCCGCCCAATCAGCGGCCGCGAGGGGCCCAGGCACCGCCCCCGCCAGCTCTCGCCCCGGCGCCTCGGCGCTCCGCCTTAAAGGGCCTGAGGGGTCATCTCTGCCCACCGAGGGCGTCGCTACTCCGGCTGGGGACCCTCAGTGCCCAGGGCCTCGCCGGCCGTTCCCCTCTTTGAAGACACCTCCCCTTTCTGCCCCCTAGCTAGCCCCTCCTTCTTCAAGCGGCGGCTCCAGCAGCTCCTCCTCCGGGAAGCCTTCCCAGACCGCCAGGGACTCCCCTAACCCCTGGAGAGCCGTCGCAACTCTTGCTGGTCACCCCACTCCTCTTACTAGAGTGCAAGCGGCACTGATGAGAAGGGGCTTCCATCCCCAGTGCGCAGGACAGAGCCTGTTCCGTTCAGTGATTGCTGTCTCGGTGAGTGAGTGAACGCGCCGAGGACCGGGTCTCCGCCGAGGCAACCCAGCTAGCCGCACCCTTCCCCCCTCGCCCTCAGATGGTAGGGGGTATCGCGGATCCTCTGCCTCATCCTTTTCCCGCCGGGCCGGTTTCCTAGAAGGATCAGTTGAGTCTGCCCAGTTCAGCGTGAACCTTGGTCACTGTACGTGGGCCGTGACCCTGTCCTTCGGGTGAGCAAATCCAGCCAGAGTGTCAGCTAGAGCTTTGAACTGGAAAGCACTTTCGTTCCCGTCAGGCCAGGCACCTTGTAGGTGCCAAAAAATAAATTGCAAACCCAATTCAACCCGGCCTTCGGTGTAAGTGAGACGTGAGTTTCACCGCAGAGAGGAGACGCCAGACATTGCCTATGTGCTTACTCTTCAGAAAAAAGGGCACCGGGGCTCACGTCCAGTGGGAGAGCAAAGGCTGCACCCCAGGAAGGGACAGAGGCGGAGGAGGCAGAGAAACAAGGTCTGGGGCTGAGAGCCTCAGGTGAGTTCCAGGAGGAGGCTGGTTTGAGCCCCACCTCTGTTCTGGGCATTCCCTTGGTCTCCCCAGAACATCCGCGTGCCCTTCCAGAGGCAGCTTTGGGGCGTATTGGTTAGAGGCTTGGCCCCAACTTTGGGCACGTTGTCTTACCAGATGTGGGACCTTGGGCAAACACCTTAATCCCTGTAATCCTGGGTGCCTCATCTGCAAGTGTTACTAACGCCTGACGCATAGTGCCGTGAGGATTCCAGTGAGTTTCCTGGGCAAAGTGCTTGGCACAGTACCTGACCCACAGTAAGTGAAATGCTCAATAATTAATACCAGCTGGTGTTGGGCAGAAGCTAAAGGGTTAATTCTTACTAGGTTTCTTAAATAAAAAAAAAAAAAAGGCATGTAAATTTTAAATAGAGGACTTACCAATCAATTACCGGGTTCGAAGTCCTACTTGGACTCTTCAGAGAAAACAACACAAGCCACAGTTGTCTTTAACTACTGGCTCTCACAAGTTTCTGATGCATACAATTACTTCTGAGGCATACGCTTTTTTAAAACAGTGACAGGAATTTGTTTCAGGGCAAAATGAAAAAAGACCAAGGAATTAAATTCAGATGGTGAAAAAAGTAAATCAGAAAGAGAATTCTGCTTTCTAAACCTTTATCGGGATAAGGGGACAGAGGGTCAAGGTCTCAGTGGCCGGCACTGTGCTAGGTCCCAGAGATACTGAGATTTACAACAAAACACCACAATCGGGAAAGGTAATGTGTGAAATATGTATGTGACATTGGCTCCTGACCACCAATTGGGTGGTTGGTCTTCACCCTCAAGAATACAACGTTTCTTTCTTTCTTTTTTAATGTATATATTTTTAATGTTTTATTTTTGAGAGAGAGAGTGTGTGTGTGTGAACCGGAGAGGGGCAGAGAGAGAGAGAGAGAGAGAGAGGGAGACACAGAATCCCAAGCAGGCTCCAGGCTCTGAGCTGTCAGCACAGAGCCCGAGGTGGGGCTCAAACTCACCAACCGCGAACCACAAGATCATGACCTGAGCAGAAGTCGGATGCTTAACTCACTGAGCTACCCAAGCGCCCCAGGAATACAATGTTTCAAAACCAAATGCCTTTGTCCATTTGAAGTTCATTCCTTCATCTCTATTTATGTATCAAAGTAATGTAACTGCTCACCTGAGCTATTCCCCCACGTTACCAAGTTCAGTTGATCTAATTCCACTAAAAGCACAGAAACTCTGAGCTTCTGCTATGCATGCCGCCTTACTAAAGATCCGTGAGATGTAAAAGCTGCGGTTTGCATCAAAGGAAACAAATTTCGCTGGGTGTCGGCCATCTCCTGGGTAGGCTAACCTAGTTCCGTGCAGGACGACAGCATACAACGGTCATCACCGCGTCATCATCCGCCCCAGGTATCTCGTCCTGCACCGATGACAACACAGCTCCCGGGAGCCAACAGGGTAGAACTTCAGCCCCTGGGTTAGTGACTCACTTCTGCAGGAAGCCGAAAGGAGCTATTTCTATGAAGCAGAGGAAGAAGTGACAAAAAAAAAAAAAAAAAAAAAAAAAAAAAAAAAAAAAAAAAAAAAAAAAAAAAAAAGAGGCAAGCTAGGGTGCTGAGTTTATGATCCCTGAACATGTTAGGGCACACATGGTTATTTCCTGATGAGTCAATGATAATTACTAAACTACAGCTGTGAGCTTGCTATCACAATCTCCCCTTTTTTCTCTAAACTTTCAGAATCTGGTACTGGGGTTGCCGGCTGATGAAGGCGAGCGGGAAGTAACATCACGTCATTTCAGGTCTGATCGCCACGCCGGTGGGCTTGCAGCAGCCCTCAGAACACCTCCCCCTCCACATCTGGTTTTCACGGCGCAAGCTCCCATCCGTTTCCTCAGTTAGCACCTTCCCGCATTGACGGTTACTTTCAACCTTGAGCACCATTACTGCATTCCCTAAGGTATGTCCTAACGGCTGTCCCTGCAACCTACCCCCAAGATTGCACCCTCCCAAAGTGACTGGCCTAGAACACAAACGAAAACCAAACACAAAGATGTGTTATGGGGCTGAACTGTTTCTCCTCCCTTAACCTCCCGTTATTGAAGCCCTAACCCCTAGTGCCTCAGAATGTGACTGTGACTGAGAGGGTCTGTAAAGAGGTAAATTAAAATGAGGTCATTAGGGTGAGCACTCATCCCGTATCAGCAGGGTCCTTTTAAGAAGAGGAAATTTAGGGGTGTCTGGTGGCTCAGTCAGTTAAACGTCCAACTCTTGATTTCAGCTCAGGTCATGAGCTCATTGTTCACGAGTTTGAGCCTCTGCACTGTCAATGCGGAGCCTGCTGGGGATTCTCTCTCTCCCTCTCTCTCTCTGCCTCTCCCCCCCACCTCACCTTTTAAATGTATTTTCGAGAGAGGGGAGGGGCAGAGAGAGAGGGGGAGACACAGTCCAAAGCAGGCTCCAGGGTGTGACCTGTCAGCACAGAGCCTGGTGCGGGGCTTGAACCCATGAACTGCGAGATCTTGACCTGAGCTGAAGTTGGATGCTCAACCAACTGAGCCACCCAGGTGCCCCTTCCCCCTCCCTTTTTAAGCGTTCTTTCTGTCCCAAAATACAGAAACTTTACATAAAAAAAGAAGAAGAGGAAATTTAGACAGACACAGAGCAAGGATGAGGTGAAGACATCAGACAGCCATCCATAAGCCAAGGAGAGAGAGGACTGGAACAGATCTTCCCTTGGCTCTCAGAAAGAACTAGCCCTGTTGACACCTCGATCTTGGACTTCTTTCTAGACGACAGAACTGGGAGACAAACTGCTGTCCAAGCAACCTGGTCTGGTCCGTGCTACTTTGTTAGAGCAGCCCAAGCGCACTTCGTACGGTGATTAAATTCAGGAAGTGGGCCACGACCCTCCACGGCCGGACTCCTCTTCCCACGTCTTCTGGTTTGGCGAAGCGTGGAGGTTGTAGGATCAGGGACATGTCACCTGGTTTTCTAGGTGGGAACCAGAAGGTTAAGCGACTTGTCTGAGGTTGCATCGTCATCTCCAGCCCGTGGGCGCCTGTCAGAGGGTCCCAGTTAGGGCCGCGCTTCTGCTTTTGGAGGATGAATGGGCGCTGCCCCCCACCACCTGCCAAGCATCACTCCGAGCAGCCCGCATAGTGCTGCTGCTGCTGCTTTATTTCTAGGAATCTAGTCCTCTCTTACTGTTCTAGGCTTTGCACTCCCTTCTGTTTCAATATTACCATTAACGTAACGATCCCCAGCACCGTCAATACAGTGGAATAAAATGGGTGCCCTCAAAACAGGCATTTTCTCTTGTTGCTACCTGTTACCCCATTTGAGAAGCAGGGGGACGAGGAATGGTTCCTAGTACTTTTCCAACTGAAAGGTATAGGTCGGAAGAGGTCCCCTCTCCATAAACACTTGTTAGAGACTTTGTTGCCGGAGACAAAATAGAGGATACTTAATAGAAAATTGGGGGCACCTGGCTGGCTCAGTAGCAGGCGTGTGCCACGCTTGATCGCGGGGTCATGAGTTCAAGCCCCGTGCTGGGTGTAGAGATTACTTAAGTAAACTTAAAAAAAAAAAAAAAAAAAAAAGCAGCACATGCAGCAGGCACCGCTTTCTTTGTAGCCTGTCTTCACCCACAGCCAGCTATGGCCCGAGGGCTGGCCCAGGTGGCAGCTAATGGCTGCTTAGGCCTCTGGTGACCTCAGCTGAGAGCAGACTCATCTCTTGACCACCTGGCTGCTCTTCTCTCCTCCCCGGCATTTGAAACTCAAACTTCTGTCTGTCTCCTCTTTCCTTTTCTTGCTCATCTTTAACATGGAAGCTCCTAGCTGTTTAAAACCTAGTTTCAAAATCTCCTAACAAAAAAATCTGGTAACCATTGCCCGCTAATCTTAAGGCAAGATCCTCTTGTAGGTTGTGGGCACGGGTTTTGCTACCTGAGCCATCAGTTGTCTAAAACCGCTAAGGAGGGTGTGGAGGAAAGGTGATTGGTCATCCGTCTACCAAGCCTGGATTTACATCCAACTCCATCACTTACTACATGTTTAAACTGGAGAAAATTAGCTAAATTTATTTGCTTCTGCAAATCGGGGTTCATTTCACACATCTTTGAGAACATATTTGTGAGAATCTGAGAGAGTGTGATTTACAGCACCTAGCAATAGGAAACTACAGTGAAGGGTCAGTTAAACAACCAAACTGAACTCTTGTGAAATTAGATAATTCTTGCTCGTTTGTTTAAAAAAAAAAAAAGGTCTTTCCTAAAATTCTAAAATGCCTTAGTAACTTCAGTGTAGTGAACATGGTTCAGTACTTTGACAACGATCTCACATTACCTTTGGGTGGTTATTCTAAAAATAAACAAGAACTGTGGATTTGAACACCTTGATTTTACAGATGAGCAAACCAAAGCTCAGGGAGATGAAGAGTCTTGGCCAAGGTCCCACAGCTAGCAAGTAATGCAGCCTCCAAGGACCACAGGTACAGATGTTAGGACACTGGCCTGAGTGATGCACTCTAACCAGCAGGCTGTCTTAGGTTGGAATTGATGAAAATTTCCAGCAATTTCCATATCATCCCCGCAAACTTAAGTTGCAAACAAGCAGCATAAGGGATTTAGGTCTGATGTAAGAAGAATCTCATCAGAGCAAAAGTTCTTCCACAGTAAAATGGATGAGCAACTCTCTGGGTTTTAGGAAAGAGCATCTGTTGGTACTGGGGGCAAAGCAGACAAGGATAGCATGGGAGACCAGATGACTAAGGTTCCTCTCAGAATCGTGAGCGCAGTGAGCGAGGATTACTAATATCCCAGCTCATAACTACTGAGCAGATATCCTGTCCAGAAGGTTCAGCTGTGAGGCCATGTCCCCCTCTGACATGGCTCTAGGCAGACTTCATGTAGTACAAGTTTACAGGTTATCAAGAGCAGGAGGGCTGTTCACTCAGCAGTGTCCAAGTTCTGACGGAAGCTGTCGCTCCTGGAGGAAAAGCTCTCACAAGTACCAGTATCCTGTGAACTGAAAGAACTTGCCTGTAGTAAGGAAACCGTGAGGAAACAGAAAGCACCCCCAGGTTAGGATCTGAGAATGACCGAGAACTTGTACAGTAAGCAAAACAACTCGGGACAGCCTAGATGACATTCCCATCTGTTGGGATTACAGCAGATCCAAGATCGAATTCTAATAGTTCTTGCCAAACTTGTTAAAACAAAAGCCACCGTGACTCCCAGATGCACACTTAATAGTTTCATCTCATTTCCAAATCCTCTCCACTCTTAAGTCCTGGGTTTAGTTCTGGTTGTGACCTGGGGCAAGTTTCTGAACCACACTGTGTCTTCGTTTTCCCTCTGTAAAGTGGGCCTAATAAGCAATGATCATCTCATAGGGTTGCTAGGATTCAATGATACAACGTATGTACAGAGCCTTGGAGAAGGAACTCAATTAGTGTTGGCTATTATCGTCACTATTATTTATATTAACAAGTCAAATTTGCAACTGCACTTTATTGAACACTCAAGGCACCATAGAGAAAGAGAAAGGCACCAAAGAGAAAGGTCTCTTTGTTAAAAATTTCATAGCGAATAGTGTTTATTTTTTAACGTTTATTTATTATTGAGAGACAGAGAGAGACCAGGCATGAGCAGGGGAGGGGCCGAGAGATGGAGAGACACAGAATTCGAAGCAGGCTCCAGGCTCTGAGCCGTCAGCACAGAGCCTGACGCGGGGCTCGAATTCACAAACTGCGAGATCATGACCTGAGCCGAAGTCGGACGCTCAACCGACTGAACCACCCAGGCGCCCCGCAAATAGTGTTAATTACACATTTATATACAATGTGAAGAGAAAGAAAATGACTTGGGAAGGTACCTTCGGAAGCCTCCTTTCACATACTGGTTGTTGACAAAAAATGAGGAACGGTTCAGACTAAGCTAATACATTTAAATAATCAAAGGTAGAAAATTTCTGCAACAGAAAAACCAGTGAAGAATCTATGGAAAATGATAGAACTTAATAGAGAAAAAAAAAGTTAAGAGATTAGTTTCTTAAAAAAGGCAAACTCCATGCAGCTGAGGGACACCGTTTAGCGATCCCTCCTGGCTTCTGAGCACACTTCCGTCAAGCAGTTCCTAAGCCAAGAGCTTCAACATGTCCGGGTTCTGTAGCTGTAGCTCAGCTCTGCAGAACTGAGTGACCATCTGTTCTCCCGTGAAAATGCAAAACAAACTGCATGCTGGGAAGTAACGTCAATCAGCACCTCTGGGGGAAGAGCTTAGTAATGATCTTTTTCCAATTAAGAAGAGAATTTCCCATCATGAACAAAATTAGAATTTTTGCTTAACTCAAAGAGAAAGAAAGTAATACAGTTTTGCAGGTTCCAAAGATGAGAAATCTCAACTATAATCCTAAACTTTTAAAGTTTTTTAGTTGGCTAAATACAGCAGTTCATGAATATGGCTGGCTTAACCTCTTTCTCCTAATCTATCACATGATGGCAAGAGTATCACAGCCGGAGCAAGACTAGATTCTTTAAAGTAGGTACAAAAAATAGGTTAGCAAACCTAAACTGGGGCTGACAAACTTTTGTAAGAAGAATGATGGAAAAAATGTTAAAAGGTGTCGGCATATTACCTAGCTCTTGTTTTCATGTAATTTTCTGGTTAATTATACCCAATAGACATGATTAAAACATACATCTGTTTTCTAAGATTTATATTGGACCAGACTTCCTTTTCATGAAGACCATGTGGATGGTTATAATCTGTATTGAATGCTTTTACCATAATACTAAGAAAAGGTCTTCACATTTTTTTTTTTTTGCAATGGTAGCTCTTCTTTCACAGGTAGGTTAAGAAGCTGACAATCTCTCTCCCAGTACTTTCTGAGATTCATTTATCAAAGGTAGTTTGTAGGTGGTTTAAGAGTATGTGAAACACCGTAACTGAGCTCGGTGAGTCACTAGCAGATGGTACTGAAGCCACTGACCCATGCGGGAAATTGCTGGGATTACATCTGGAGTCTGCAGTTTTTCCTTCTGTAACATGGAAGTAAAATTTATGTATCCCACTCCTTTAAATGCCTGGTCGGGAGAAAAAAACCAAACATTCCTTTATCTCAACATAAGTAAGGTGCCTGTACATCTCTGAAGACAGGGTTTTCACTGAAGAGTAGAGTGGCCCTCTTGTCGTCTCCCTTTACAAGATGCTGAAGCAAGGACAGTTTTGTCCTTATCTGAACTTCATCGTGACTTGACAGAGTTATGACATTCTGTTAGCTACAGAATGTCAGAGTGGGAAAGGACCTTCAATGATCTAATAAACTTCTTACCCTGTGCTGGAGCACCTACTGGACAACGGTAACCACTAGGTGGCTGTTCAGAGTATCTTTTTACAAGTGGGATCATAAAATGAAGAAACCAACCAAAATCCTCCAACTTTGATCCCAGAAGAGTATTCTTAGCACAGGTACCCAACACTCATACTACTAAGAAATTGAGAATTATTACCTGCCAAATAGCAAAAGAGAAATTAGAATTACTTTCTAAGATCAGGTCTGTACGGTTTATCAACCCTTTTGCAGTGCTGTATTTTTTTTTCTAGTCTAAAGACTATCTATCTGAACATCAAACATAAAAAACTGGAATCTATGATCTTGAAAACAAGGACCTCAATAAAATGCAAAATGACTTTAAACTTCTTATTCATTAAGTAATTGGGTTCAATAGATCTAGAAACATCATTTACCATCCATATGAAGAATTCAAAAGCAAATTAACTGAAGTTTGTATTTAAAAAGGAAAATGGAAGGGGCACCTGGCTGGCTCAGTCGGTTAAGTGTCTGACTTCGGCTCAAGTCATGATCTTAAGGTTCGTGGGTTCAACTCCCACATTGGGCTCTGTGCTGACAGCTTGGAGCCTGGAGCCTGCTTCAGCTTCTGTGTCTCCCTCTCTCTCTGCCCCTCCCTGGCTCCAACTCTCTCTCTCTCTCTCTCTCAAAAATAATCATTAAAAAACACGAAAAAATGAAAGAAAGAAAGAAAGAAATACAAAGGAAAACGGATGGCAGCTATTCCAAGGAGGAAAGACTCCAGTGAATGCAACACTTAGCTACTTTTAAGGGTCTACTAGATAGAATCTTTTAAATATAAGCTACAGTTCAGCAGCTTTAAAATTTCATGTTTATTCATATTTTTCAAAATATATGTACATAAAAAAAGGAAGATTTACAACAGGAAAGATTGCCTTACATGCAACACAAATTCCAATGAGCTCATGATGGGATCACACATGATTATGGATCTACTTCAAGCCAATCTTCTCAAGTCCATTTCCCAGCCACACTCTAGGCTGCAGATGAGATCCCAGGAGACAATGCAAGTGGAATGAAGGAAACAAACGTCTTTTGCCTCTGGCAGTACTCAAGGGGCCAGAAGATGTACACCAAAAAGTTTAAGACAATTAAAATGTCAAGTGCCACAGGGAGGATAAATGATAACCGGAAACCAGTATTTCTCAAGTAGAAAGCTAGTACTATTTAACACAACTTCACAATACTAAACCAAATACAAATGAGAAAGGGTTAGGTAGTTGGGCTTCATTTACTTTTTTTTTTCTTTTTTGTAAGTATCTCAAAAAAAGAAGCCACTTGCTTGATATCAAAAGTGCTGTGGAAAGAAAGGAGGGGAAAAAAACCCACAGATGAATCTGGAATTTAGTTTATTTTAGCAAATTGTATGTTTTTCCACTTAACATTTCTATATTAGCAATGATGTAACTCTCCAACATTTCCTTATAAAAAAGGCAAACAGGAAACAACTCATGCTCCAAATATTAAAAAATATATTTAAACATCTGATCAAGATTTTATATGGTTTGGTTTTTGGTAACACAGGTGACACCAGAAATCATAAACTCAACATATTCCTGTATTTCCCTTCAGTCAGAAACCAAATGGTGGAGGGAATTTGTGCTTGTGGTTGAGGGAGCGCAATGCTCTGGGCCAGTGAAAAACACCTGGAAATCGGCCAACGTGAAAAGTGGCCCAAAGGAGTCCTAGGTCTGCAGAATCTAATGAAGTCATAATGTTTTTTGGCTTATTCCCAAAGCTAAGATGTCTCTGTGTTTATATAGTTGGAGAGAAAGGGTTAGTGGAGTGGTTTTATAAATAAGATTAATTATTATAGCTATAACTGAAGTCTCCAGGCAGAAGGCTTTTCCATTCAGTCAGTGCTATATACTGCCTCTTTTTTTTACTTCCAGCACCTGACCAGTATCCTATTCTTGATGTTTTCTACAAATATAAAAATCTTTGCAAGTGTTTAGATAAAGCTGGAAGAAACAAAGAAAAAAAAAAAAAAAAAAGCCAAAGCTGACAATAGAAAAAGAAAGAGGGTTGGGGTAGAGGGAGAAAAAATGACAAGTGTAGATTATACAGTTCAGGAAAATCCGGAGTTATCGCAGAAATTAAAATGACTGAGGGAAGGGGGTAGGCACCAAGAACAGCACCTAAAGCGAACAAATGCCTAAATTGGTTTATTTATATTCCCTCCCCACAATGTTCATAGGGAAGGGAAAAAATGTAATTTTAAAAGCATCAAAACTAAAACAAATGCACACTGACCTTAGAAAATAAGATTCTGAATTTTATCATGATACCCTTTTTTTCCTATAAAATTTACTTTTTTGCTTTGAAAGACTTCTTCATGTTGGCTTTGCCCTTGCTGGGCAATTTCACTTCCTTTCTCACACTGGCTGCAGGCTTTTTTGAAGAGCCACCACTAGGTTTCTTGATGACTGAGGATGAGGGTCCGGCTTTCTTGGCAGGAGTTTTGGCCTTAGGAGGGGCTTTCTTAGACAGGGGCCTAGCTTTCCCCCGCTGGGCAGCTGGGACTTTGGGCGCAGGCTTGGACCCTCTCTGCTTCACCGATGCGGCCTTCACCGAAGACTTGGCTGGGGTTTTCTTCTGCAACCTGTGAGAACAAAGAGCAAAGGCGATCACTTAGTACTCAAGAGACTCACTCTGCCAGGACGACCGGATACTTTGCCAAAAAAGACACAGGGTAGACAGAAGTCACCGATGTAAAGGATAGGAACGTGGTGATTGGACTATAGCCCTTACTAAAACTGTGCGAAAATTCAACCACTTCATGGGAGTCTGTACATAATTTGTGATGTTCTTCCTAGGAAAATATGGGATTGTTTTTCTTTGAATAACCAACCAACTACGGATATACACACAGATTTGACCAAACAGTAAATTACACATATTCACAGTGCTTCCTAAGTTCAAAGCCCCTGAATTTCCAGGAAGACAAATTCAAATGTTACACCAAGAGCCTTCTGAGAAGGATCCTGAGTTGTTACAATGCTATTAATTACTATTATTGCCACTATTAGCTCAAAGGTAGGACATCCACACATCCACACCTTCTTTTAGGTGGTGGCTCTTCGTCATCAGAGTCTTCTTCTGAAGAGTCCTCCTCATCTTCATCCTCGTCTCTTGAATCATCTAGCTCTTTCTTTGGAAATAGAACTCCTGGGCTATGAGAAGAAAAAAAGAAAAGAAAAATAAGGTAAAATTACATAAAAGAGAAGTCCCACATAGGAAAGGGAAAAATGTGAACCTAGATGCTCTTTCTTCGACATTCCACATCTTCCTGCCCTCCCCAAATGCCATGTTGCAAGTGTCGGGTTACAGTTTAACCTGTTTTCAACACACACGCAGTTATAACAAATCTATTGAGAGTCCAGAACCATACCTCATTCCCTTCCTCCTACCATTAGAAAAAATGGACTCTTTAATTTATTTTAATTTTTTTATGTTTTTTTTTTTTAATTATTAATATTTATTCATTTTTGAGAGACAGAGAGTGCGAGCAGGGAGGGGCAGGGTACAAAGAGGGAGGCACAGAATCCGAAGCAGGCTCCAGGCTCCAAGCTGTCAGCACAGAGCCTGAGGTGGGACTCGAACTCACAAACTGTGAGATCATGACCTGAGCCGAAGTCAGACACTTAACCGACTGAGCCACCCAGGCGCCCCTAAAATGGATTCTTAATCATTTACTTAGTAAGCAATTTAAGCTCCTGATATATGTCCAGCACTGTATTAGCCACTGAATATACAGCAGTGACTGGTCTGTCTACAAGACAGCAAACAGTTTGCACAACAGTATACATTTTTTTGGCCTCATGATACTGGCAAAAGACCTCAAAATATCATAAAGGCTGAATCTCTTCAAAGTTTTAGAGAAAGCAAGGATTTTCTAGTTTTCTTTGCCCTTATTGATACAAATATTGATTCCATTGTGTAATAAGTCCTTGAATTATAACATTTTATGTACATGACTTTAAGAATTAGATTTAATATTTGAAAAATTCAAATAATATGCAATCGGCCAAGTAACAGAGGCTTGTACACAAGGTACAATATAAGAAATACACTATACTCTTGCTAAAATAGGGCTTTAGTGGTACATGTCATGGCACTTTACTAGAAATCAGAGTATAAGAAGGCCATTGCACAGGTGCACAGAACAATGCTTGGCCCCAAGGAGGTGCTCAATACATTTTTTGGTTTGGTGCATAAATAAAGTATAGATCAAAAAGATTTTCAAGGAAATGGCCCTATCTCTATAGTATGGTGAAGGCAGACTAGGGTTATTGGAAGCAGCCAATGCTCTCCCCTCCTTGAGTGATGATGAAAACATACATAATCCTCTAATAATCTTGTCATTATCATTTATTTAATAAAGAAAGAATGAACACAAAAATAACTGGCCGATGATCTCAAAGAATTCCATGCTTGATTTTAAGGAATGGGTGGCTAATAAGATCTAGCAGGGTAGCCAACATTCTCCAGTTCTAACATGAAAGGTGTTTGCTCTAAAACAATACTGCCTTAAGTAGTCTTTATTTTCAAGTAAAACAGTAATAAATTAATCAGTTAAGCCCAAGATTTTAAATTTACAATCACCAACACTTCACATTATGGCCTGGCTGCTTACCTGGGGTAATAGGGAAAACAGAGCTGGAAGGTGCCACTGAATCCTTTGCCAGAGATCTGTTCCATCCATCCATTCTTTTCGCATTTCTGAAGAGTCTTCTTCAACAAATGCACTGAATAAAAAAATCCAGAAATGAAGAAAGTTATCTATTCAATTTTTTTTTTTTTTAATTCTTAACATTTATTTAAGGCAGAGACAGACAGAGCATGAGTGGGGGAGGGCCAGAGAGAGAGGGAGACACAGAATCCGAAGCAGGTTCCAGGCTCTGAGCCATCAGCGCAGAGCCCCGAAGCGGGGCTCGAACCCACAAACCGTGAGATCATGACCTAAGCCGAAGTCAGATGCCTAACCGAGCCACCCAGGTGCCCCTAGTTATTCTATTTTATAAGTCCCTCAACCACAAACATTTATATACAAATTTACTGTCCTGTCAAACAGTAGGTGACATGTGCTAACTGAAATTTTTGTGGTCAGAATTGTTAACTAATTCACTTAACAATTAAGTGCCCATAAATTTGAAAAGAGTTAAATTGTCATGGCAAGAGACTGACCATTAAGTCCATTAAGACAAGTTCCTCGTTTCAGAGAAAGCAGAACAGGAGCCCAGAGTGGTGAGTGACGTGCCCTACAGTGACGCAAAAATGATTAGTAGCCAACCTAAAACTAATCTCTCATTTCCATTCATTCAAACATCTATTGTATACCTGTATGTACTCAGAAATAATTTAGGAGAGTATCTATAAAGATGACAAAACCGGGGGCACCTGGTGGCTCAGTTGAGTGTTCATTTTCTGATTTTGGCTCAGGTCATGATCTCATGGCCTGTGAGTTCGAGCCCCGTGTCGGGCTCTGCAGACTGTGGGGCTCTGTGCTGTTTGCAGAGCCTGCTTGGGATACTCTCTCTCCACCCCCTGGTCCCTCCCCTGCACACAGGTGTGCACACATGCTCTCTCAAAAATAAATAAACATTAAAAAAAGGAAAGCATTCCTTCATAACATTATAAAATTCATACTGCATAGGTTAAAAGTCAGTATTAAGACTTCAAAATTACTTTTAATCAAAAGAATACAGCCTGGTGTGCATTTTGTTACTTATTTTCCATATTTCTTACCCTACACCACTATACCTATTCTAGTAGTTCACTGAGAAAATATACAGCCTCATTAACCTGGATATGACAGTGCTAAGGCGAGGCTTTTAATCTCAAATCACCACCTGACAGGGTAAAGACGCTTCACTGAAAAAAGTATTCTTTGTTACAGGGCTTAAGGCAACAAGAAACAACGTAAGTAGCATTTTAAAACACCTGCTTGGCTTCAAGGGAAAATTACATGGTTTGGTAGACATTCAGAAAGGCAAAAAGATACTATACTTGAGAGGTATTCTGAACCAAGAGATTTATCTAAAATCTTTATAGTAAAGTAAAATCAAATCCTGATCTTCAGCAGACATTGTAAATTAAGGATAAGCCTTGCTTATTTGTTTTTCCTTTTGTAAATAATAAATTTGTAAAGTTGTTCCCTCTTGGTGTTCAGTCAGCGGTTAATGCTTTGCAATAGCATGATCTCCAGAACTGTTTACAAGACAATCCCCCCGATCCCAGTTAAATGCACACAACTCTGAGCCTTACTTTGATAGTTAGAATTGGTCCCTGGGTGGTTCTCCAGGACATACTTCTTCAGAGCAGTGGTAGAGCAGGTCTTCGGCTCATTCATGGCAGCAATAGCAGACAAGATTGCATATTCCATCAGGCTTCCACCAAGCAGGGGTTTCTCCCCTGATTTCTTCAGCTGTTTTCCAAGGAGGAAGAGAAAAGCATCAAGACAACACTCTCCCAAAGCAGGTCAAGACAAGACTCCTCTGCACCAGGTGGGTCGGAGTTCCTGCATTAGCACAGATATGTTTTACAATAAATTGTCAGGTTAGGGACTTTCTCTTCCCGCTCATCAGGTATTTAATCTAACTGAGGAGTCCCAACCCTCCTATGGATATTTTCTCTTTCCATTAACCCCTCCATCCAACCTAACAGAGCAACAGCTACCCTTAACTCAAACAGAGTGACAGCTGTATCCCAATAAGCAGGTTAACTTGTTATGTCCCAAATAAATAAGACAGTTTTGAGAATACTTCCTTGTCTCAATCTGAAAAGTGGAGTAGTTAGAAAAATAATAAATAACCTTTTTAATCCTGTAAAGAAAATAGCGAAGGAAAAGTTTGATAATTGTTTAGGGTATCATACAACAGAAAATTACATAGCATATTCCAAGGACAAAAGGATGGGGAACAAAGATCAGCACCATTAAGCACAAAGAGTAAAAGGACAAACTCAGGTATGATCTACAACAGAGATTCTCAAAGAGTGGTCCACAAACCCACTGGGGATCCTGAGACTCTTTCAGGGGACCTGCAAGATCAAAACTATTTTCCTAATAATGCTAAGACGTGATGTGCCTTCTTCACTGTGGTGGCATCTGCACTGATGGTGGAAAAGCAATGGTGGGTAAAACTGCAGATACGTTACCATAAATCAAGGCGGAGACACAAAAATGTACCAGTAGTTGCTGTATTCTTTACTGCTATGTGCTTGTTTAAAAAAAAAAAAAAAAAGCCAATTTCACTTAAGAATGTCCTCAATGAAGTAGCAAAAGTTATCTTATTAAATCTCAATCCCAGGACATGTCTTTTTGTTATTTTATGGGATGAAATGGGAAGAACACATTAAGCATGTCAACTACATGTGGAGATAGGATGGTGGTCTCAAGGAAAAGCACCCCAGGGTCTGAGTTGTGAGCTGAACTAGCTTCATTTTTCATGGGATACTCCTTACTTGAAGGAACGACTAATAGATACACTATGGTTAATTATTATTTAGACTTGGCCATCTGGTAGACATTTTCTTGAAAATGTATTAAGTGAGCCTCTCCCTTCAAGGAAAACAACTAACAGTATTTGTTGCCAAGCATAAAATGCAACTTTTTAAGAAAAAATTTAAATCATGGAACATTTGTATATACTACGGTGAGCTTAGTAATTTCTGAGTACTTAAATATTGTTCTGATAAGATCGGTGGGTACTATTACTTTTGTTACTGTTTGATGAAATGTGGTAACACTTTAATTATCTGCATGATTCAGTGAACCACTATCTTCCAAATGACCATATGACCATGTTATAAAACTATGCAGTTAAAACATCTGCTCCAAGTTCAAGACAGACCCAAAGATTTAAGGCAAGAGTACAAGAGGTTCATAGATATGGTTTTAGGTTCCACATGGCAACTAACCTTTAAGGAATTACCACAAAATCAATTAATGTAATACACCGTATTAACAGAATAAAGGACAAAGATCACATGCTCATCTCGAGACACAGAAAAATCATTTTACAAACCCAAAAGCTGCTCATAATAAAATCTCCTAACAAACTAGTAATAGGGGAGAAATCTTCTCAACCTGATAACAGGCATTTATAAATAACCCACAGCTAACTTAATGATCAAAGACTTGATGTTTCCCCTTTAATAAGGGGAATGAGACAAGGATGTCTGCTCTCAGCATTGTACTGGAGGTTCTATTCAGTACAATTAAGCAAGGAAAAAGCAAAGCAAAGCAAAACAAAACAGCCAGATGAGAAAGGTAAACAAAATGGTCTTTATCTGCAAATGACATGACTCTCTATGTAGAAAATCCTAGGGAATCCACAAAAATCCTAAGGAATCTACAAAAAAACTACTAGAACTAGTGAATGAGTTCAGCAATGTTGCCGGATGTAAGATCAACAGACAAATCAACTGTATTTCTAAATGTCAGCAATGAACAATCTTGAAAATACTTCCGTTCAACATAACGTGGAAAAGAATAAAATACTTAGGAATAAACTTAAATGTAAGACCTATATACTGAAAACTACAAAATGCTGCTGAGAGAAGTTAAAGATCTAAATAAAGAGATAGTCAGTGTTCACGAACTAGCAAACTCAGTATTATAAAGACAGTGATTCTTCCCATATTGATGTATAGGTTCAGTGCAACCTCTACCAAAATCCTAGCTGGGTTTTGTGTGTGTGTGTGTGTGTGTGTGTGTGTGTGTGTGTGTGTGTGTGTGAAAAATAACAAATGGATCCTAAAATTCATATGGAAATGCACAAGACTAAGAATAATTAAAATATTCTTTAAAAATTACATTTTTTGACATTTTCCAATTTGAAAACTTGCACAAAATTTTCAAAGCTACAGTCATCAAGACTATGATCCTGGCATAAGAATTCATACATAGATCAATGGAGAAAAATCAGGAGTCCAGAAATAAATCCTTAATATGTATGGTCATTTTTTTTTTTTTTTAAATAAAGATGCCAAGGCAATTCAGTGGGGAATAGATAATCTTTTAAATAAAAAGTGTTGGGGGGGCGCCTGGGTGGCTCAGTCGGTTGAGCGTCCAACTTCGGCTCAGGTCATGATCTCACAGCTCGTGGGTTCAAGCCCCACGTTGGGCTCTGTACTGACAGCTCAGAGACTGGAGCCTGCTTCCGATTCTGGGTCTCCCTTTCTCTCTCTCTGCCCTCTCCCGCTCATGCTGTCTCTGTTTCTTAAAAATAAATAAACATTACAAAAAATTTTTTTAAATAAATAAATAAATAAATAAATAAATAAATAAATAAATAAATAAATAAAGTGTTGGGGCACATGGGTGGCTCAGTTGAACGTCTTGACTTTGGCTCAGGTCATGATCTCACAGCTTTTGAGTTTGAGCCCCACATCGGGCTCTGTGCTGACAGCTCAGAGCCTGGAGCCTGCTTCCGATTCTGTGTCTCCCTCTTTCTCTCTGCCCCTCCCCCACTCACACTCTGTCTCTCTCAAAAAATAAACGTTAAAAAAAAAAATTAAAAATAAAAAATAAATAAATAAAAGTGTTATGAGGTGCCTGGATGGCTCAGTCAGTTAAGCATCCAACTCTGGCCTAGGTGTTGATCTCACTGTCCCCAAATTCAAGCTCCACACTGGGCTCTGTGGTGACAGCTCAGAGCCTGGAGCCTGTTTCGGATTCTGTGTCTCCCTTTCTCTCTCTGCCTTTCCCCCACTCGTTCGTTCTCTGTCTCCCTCTCAAAAATAAACAAACATTTAAAAAATTTTAAATAAATAAATAAAAAGTGTTAGGACAACTGGGTATCTACGGCAAGAACATGAATTTATAGCCCTACCTCATACCATAAACAAAACTCAAAATGGACAGAGCCTAAAAGTATTTAAAAACTCTTAAAAAGAATGTAGGAGTGAATCTTGTGATCCTAAGTTAGGCAATGATTTCTTGGATATAATACCAACAGCAGAAGCAATTTTAAAAAATGACATACTGGACTTCATCAAAATTAAATACCTTTGCACTTCAAAACATACCATTAAGAAAGTGAAAGCACAGGCCACAGATGAGGAGAAAATATATGCAAATCATGTATCTAATGAGGAACTGGAGTCTAGTTAATAACTTTTACCTCTCAATAATAAGACAAATAGCCCAAATTTAAAAACAGGCAAAGAATTTAAATAGACATTTTACCAGAAAAGATAAACAAATGTCCATTAAGCACAAGGAAAGATGGTCGGTATCAGGAATCATTAGGGAAATGCCAACCAAAACCATAACAAAACAGCACTCTACATCCACCAGTATGGCTAGAATTCTAAAAAAGACGGTAACAAGTGTTTGCAATGATGTGGAGACACCGGAACCCTTATACTTTGCTGGCGGGAATGTAAAATGATGCACACACTGTGGCAGTTTCTTACGACATAAATTGACCATAGTGTCCAGTAAGTCCACACTCCTCGTTACATATCCGTGTGAAATAAAAAACATGTATTTGCACAAAGATTCGGATGTAAAGGTTCATAGGCAATATTAATTGTAAGAGTAAAAAGTGGAAATAACCCAAATGTTTATCAATTTGTGAGTAAACAGAATGTGTTAAATACATACGATGGAATGCTATGTGGCAATAAAAAGGAATGAAAGCACTGATTCATGCTGCAACATGGATAAAACTCAAAGAAGATTATGCTAAGTGAAAGAAGCCAAACCAAAAAAGCGATAGATTGTATGACTCCATCTACAAGAAATGTGTAGAAAAGGGAAATCTATGTAAAGAGAAAGTCGATTAGTAGGTTGGCTGCAGAGGAGAATGGGGAGAGACTGCAAACGGGCACAAGAGATCTTTCTGGGTGATGAAATGTTCTAAAACTGGATTGTAGTGATGGTTGTACAACTCTGTAAATTTACTAAAAATCACTGAATTATAAATTGTAACTTAAAATGAGTCTATTTTATGGCATACAAATCATACTTCAATAAAGCTACTTTAAAAATCACCATTTGTTGAGTTTTGGTACAGTATCAAAGAATAATACCCACAACTATTTGAAAATTATCTTAAAATACTCCATACTTTTCTGTGTGTGAGGTGAATTTTCTTCAAAGATGTAACCCAAAATATGTTGAAATATCTGTTAAGACAGATACCAGCTGTCTTCTCTTAAACAAGACGTTAAAGATTTGCAAATTTTTAATGAATAGTACCTCTCTTCTCATGAAGTTTTCCAAAAATATAGTTATTGTTCCACAAAAAAATGTTATTTATGCTGACGTAAAATGTTTTCTTAAAAAAATGAATGAATATTTAAAATTTTTCTCAGTTTTAATCTCTAATATGGTACAACCCACATAAAAACAACCTCCTGGGGTCCTCAAAGAATTTTTAGAGTATAAGTTGGTCCTGAAACCAAAACTTTTGAGAGTCATTTCTCTACAACCAAGCCTTCTTGGCCTCTAACCTGGAATGTCCCAGAAGCACCTTTGCCAGTTATTTGTTCTAACTGGCCTCTCTCTACTGCTCTCTGCAGAGCATTCTTCAACAGCTGAGGCCTGCAGAGAAAACAAACAAACAAAAAAAATAGCGATAAACATCAATGAGGAAAGATATGAAGAAACAGATCCAGGGTTTTCCCCTGAACTTAAGTTCTGATTCCTATTAGATGTAGTAGTAGTTTGTTAAAATGGACAATAATAAATAAAATACTGGCACCCTTAACAAGTGGCATTCTTTTTACTTTAAGCAAAGCAGTTAAGTCATTACCCGGAGACACAAACCATGTCCCATACAGAACCAATTACCAAACTTCTAGGGCACTCCAAACACCTTCCATTTATTCTACCACAACAGCAACCAAACTGTGTAATCAAACAAAGCATGAGTATGTTTAAAGTCCCACCTAACTCAAGAATTCTCACAGGCAAAATTTCTAGATACTGTATTTTAAAAAGTATGTAACACATTAACAGAAAACAACATTTTTTTACAAACTCTGAAGTTAGCCTAATAGAATTCCCTGGGAAAGAAAAAAGGTTGTTCTTAACATAATGTCTCTGTCTTAAGAGGGTTACAGTTTAAGACAAAACACAAACCAACAATACTAGGTCATCAAAACCAAATGGCAAGAAAGAAGAAACTGAGAGAAGAAACTGAAAGAAAAAAGGTTGTTCTTAACATAATGTCTCTGTCTTAAGAGAGTTACAGTTTAAGACAAAACACAAACCAACAATACTAGATCATCAAAACCAAATGGCAAGAAAGAAGAAACTGAGAGGGGTGCCTGGCAGCTCAGATGGTGCAGTGTGTAACTCCTGACCTTGGGGCTGTGAGTTCGAGCCCCATGGCGAGGTGGAGATTACTTAAAAATAAAATCTTAGGGGCGCCTGGGTGGCTCAGTCGGTTGAGCATCTGACTCTTGTTTCAGCTCAGGTCATGATCTCACAGTTCATGGGTTTGAACCCCACATCAGGCTCTGCGCTGACAGTTCTGGGCCTGCTTGAGATTCTCTCTCTCCCTCGCTCTTTGCCTCTACCCCACTTGTTCTCTCTCTCTCAAAATAAATCAACTTAAAAAAAAATTCTAAAAAAACCAAAAAACATAAGAACAAGTGCAAGACTGTCCTGTCAAGGTGTAGTCTCAGAGGTGGGAGCGGGGGGAACCTTAGGTGCAGGCACAAACCAATCAAATTGACTTTGGGCTTAAAAGGGGCTGTGGTAGGGAAGAAGACAATCAAATGGAAAGCTATGCATTCAGGCCAACAACAGGACATCTGAAGGAAGGGTGGATCATAATCTACAAGCCTGGTGTGTTCTGTCATAATTCTCAAGAATTACTAGAAGAGCACCCAGTAAGAATCTGAGGTGAGTGGCTTGAAACTGGTTAGTTACTGCGTTGACGAATAAAGATCGGCAGGGCAGCCGGTCGAGAGGCAGAATTACGAGGGCCAAACTATCATTTGAGGTGCTTCACTCTGATACTTTTCTTTGGAGAAGAAATTTAAAATTTTTACCTAACCACTAAGCATTACAGGTTGAGCCGACACTAGTTTTTCATGACATCGTCTGTATGCTTAGGGAGGAATAACAGAGGGGATGCCATGATCTAATAGGATGCTAAAGAGTGGGAACTAGCCTATCAAATCTTGCACATCCCTGATACTCCAAATGAAGAAACTCCCAACTAAAGAAAACTCACAATGAAAATATTTCTAAGCCAGTATATTCCATTTAGGAGGAATATGATTTATGCCACAACCCCAAACACACACATACCACACTTCAAGTCCCTCATCCCACAAACATTTACTGAGTATTTATTATAGTTATACAGGGATAAACACATAGATCTCGTCACTAAACTCAAGGAATTTAAGAGATGATGAATATATAATAATCTCTGTAAAGAATGAGAAGGATCAGGGTTGAAGTACACAATATAGAGCTTTGGGAACATAACTGAGGGAATGACTTAATTGTCAAACACGTTTTCCATTAGTTGCTCTATAAGGCAGACTGCTTAAAGACTGATTTCCAATGGGGGATCACAAAGTAAAACACTGACACCCCAGTGAGAAGAACTGCCTTAACCGAGGTTCAGATGCTCCAAGAATGCAGCGATCAGTTAAACTGGTTTCCTTCCTAACATTTCTGTTTTCTCGGCAATCTTTATGCCAACATATACTTTGTCTGGGCTTTTAGAAGTCACAGAATTCTGTCACTCATTCCTCTATCTTCTAGTAAAATCCTTACTTACCAGCTGCTTCAAAACTTCTGAGACTGGCCCATTCTTTTACCACTGCCATAACCTTAGTACAAGCCACCATGCCCTCCCTTCTGGGCACTGTGCTTTCTGTCTTCATAATGCATACCACAACTAGGTCAATACACCTACAGAAGCCACCTTTACGGTGTTAATCAACTGATCAGGTGTCAGGTCCTAAAGCCTCAACCCAGCTTCAAAGCCTTCCATGACGTGATCCTACTCCTTGTTAGTCTAGATGCAGTCAGACCCGGTCTCCTTTTAGTTCCCAAAAAAGAATGCTAACTCCTGTCTCTGAAATTTTCTCATGAAGCTCTTAAAGAATGCCACTCTACTGGGGCGCCTGGGTGGCTCAGTCAGTTAAAGCATACGACTTTGGCTCAGACCATGATTCCACGGTTTGTGGGTTCAAGCCCCACATCAGGCTTTGTGCTGACAGCTCAGAGCCTGGAGCCTGCTTCAGATTCTGCATCTCCCTCTCTCTCTGCCCCTCTCCCACTTGTGCTCTGTCTCTCTCAAAAAATAAACACTGAAAAAAAATTGTAAGAATGTCACTCTACCATCCATCTAAATTCTACACTCTTCTATACCTAATCATGCCCCATCTCTTTAACTTACTGTTAACTCCCAGGCACAGCTCCCTGTTCTGAAAAATTTAGTCTATGTCACACCATTTTGCACTCACTATAGTGCTAAGTGCTATTCAAAATATTTCATATGTGTGGATTAAACCAGATAATACAACAAACCCAAGAAATAGGTACTATTATTCCCCATACTTTACAAATGGAGAAAAGCTGAGTGACACAGAAAAGTCAAGTCATTTTTCCAAAGTCACACAGTTAGGTAGGGGAAGAACCAGTACAAATTTGGGCAGTCTGATTCCAGATTCTACATTCTTATTCACTATGCTATGCCTGCACTTTCCAATATAAGACAGCCCAGAACGGTGGAAAAAGCAAGTATCATATTGAAAAACAAAACAGGGGCATCTGGGTGGCTCAGACGGTTGGCCACCTGACTTCAACTCAGGTCATGATCTTGCAGTTCATTAGTTCAAGGCCCACCATCGGGCTCTCCACTCTCAGCGCAGAGCCCGCTTCGGATGCTCCGTCTCCTACTCTCTCTGCCTCTCCCAAGCACGCATGCACTCTCTCTCTCTCTCAAAAAAAAAAAAAAAATTTTATTAAAAAAAATGAAGTTCTGATTTTACCAGTGAACAGCCAGGTAACCCTAAGATTTTTATCAGCAAAATTGAGGTAGGAATATGTATTTTTAAGTCTATTTTGAGAAATATGGAAAACAACGTACAAAAGGGTTTTATAAAGCCCTATACAAATTCAAGGAACTTTTTATTATTATAACATGTTCTCTTTTTTAAGTTTATCTATTTTAAGCGAGAGAGGGAGAACAAGAGCAGGAGAGGAGCAGAGAGAAAGGGAGGGAGAGAGAATCTCAAGCAGGCTCTGCACTGTGAGTGTGGAGCCCAATGTGGGGCTCAAACTCAAGAAATGTGAGTTCATGACCTAAGCCAAAATTGAGTCGGATGCTTAGCCAACCGAGCCATCCAGGTGCCCCAACAGGTTTTGTTTTTAATTAGATAACCAGACCAGTTTAGTTTGAAGCAGAAAATCATGGGTAATTGTTGAAGGCCATGTTACTCAACCATGGAGAAAGCTGGTCTGCATTGAGACATATATAAATGAAAGCCATGTGCAGAGAGAATCAGAAGTAAGGGATGGAGAACAAAAAAGCAACGGATAGCAACAAGGATTCTGAGTTGCAAGCATCTAAATGAGAGCGTTCCGTCAGTCTGTTAGAAATGCATAAATGGAATTAAGAAGATCACAAGATGCCTGAAATTGCTCAGAGTTGAAAATGTTAAGAATCTAAGGGGTCACCAAAGAAATTAAAGAGTTCAGAGATAAGTATAGGGCATACAATTGAATTTGGGCTATGTTCTTATATTGGTGTGGGAAGAGGAAAAAAAAAAAAAGAGTATAAAGAAGTTACATCACACACAATGATTTCTAATGCCATGTGACAGGACTACCCTTTAAAGTTTCTGAAGGTATCTTAGAGTGAACTCAAAGTCTCTATGTAAATCCAACATATCCAGTTTTTAATTCAGATTTGCAAAAAATCATTGTTATCAAATACAGAAGAAACTTGCATGTTATATAAAAAACACTGGGATGCCTGAGTAGCTCAGTCAGTTAAGCATCTGACTCTTGATCTCTGCTCAGGTCATGACTTCAATGTTCATAAAATCGAACCCTGCATCATCAGGCTGACTGCACAGAGTCTGCTTGGGATACTCTCTCTCCCTCTCTCTCTGCCCTCTCCCACTCGTGCTCGCTCTCCCTCTCTCTCAAAATAAATAAATAAAAATTTTAAAAAATACCGTTGGGGCACCTGGGTGGCTCAATCAGTTGAGTATCCAACTCTTGGATCATAATCTCACAGTCTGTGGGATGGAGACCTGCGTCAGGCTCCACACTGGGCATGAAGCCTGCTTAAGATTCTCTCTTCCTCTCCCTCTGTCCCTCCACTGCTTGCACATGTGTGCACACAGTCTCTCAAAAAAGTCTGAAATTAGAATCCTATTTAGCATGGTGTAATGCTCATACCATGAGAATTATATTGGAACAGAGACTAATATTAGCATTAGTTGAGCACTTACCATGTGCCAGGCACTGTTCTAAGTGCTTAACATGTACTAGGAGACGTACGCCTGGTAACAACCTTACTGATACACTGTTTATCAGTTAGGAAACTGGGACACAGAGAGGGAAATTACTCAAGGATACAGAGCTAGAAAATGACAGAATCAGGATTTAAACCCAAGGGGTCTGGTTTCAAAGTCTGTGCTTTTTTTTACCACAAGCTCTACAGCCGCTAGTATACAGGAGCAGAAACATGTGCCTCATCTCACACACTCTGGGACGAACACTCTTTGTGGAGTGGCCAGGTGAAATGCCCACAGGCATTCAATCACTCATTCAACTAATATTTATGGAGCATCTACTGTGTGCTAGGGCGTGGAGGAAACGGAAGTGAACAATATAGATAAAACTCCTGGCCAGGGTGTCCGGGTGGCTCAGTTGGTTAAGTGTCCGACTTCGGTTCAGTTCATGATCTCGTGGTTCATGAGTTTGAGCCCCACGTTGGGGTCTGTGCTAACAGGTAGGAGCCTGGAGTCTGGCTCGGATTCTGTGTCTCCCCCTCTCTCTGCTCATCCCTTGCTCATGCTGTCTCTCTCTCAAAAAGAAATAAACATTAAAAAAAAAATCTTTTTTTAAATCCTGGTCTTCAAGATTCTGACATTTTAATGGGGTAGACAGGTAGTTTTAAACAACCAGGCAGGGGCACCTGGATGGCTCAGCTGGTTAAGCATGCAACTCTGGATTTCAGCTCAGGTCATGATTTCATGGTTCATGAATTTGAGCTCCACATCAGGCTTTGCACTGACAGTGTGGAGCCTGCTTGGGATTCTCTCTCTCAAAAATAAACAAATTTGGGGCGCTTGGGTGGCTCAGTTGGTTGGGCGTCTGTCTTCGGCCCAGGTCATGATCTCACACAGTTCGTGAGTTGGAGCCCCGCATCGGGCTCCGTGCCGACAGCTTGGAGCCTGGAGCCTGCTTCGGATTCTGTGTCTCCCTCTCTCTCTCTGCCCCTCCCCAACTCATGCCTGCACTCTCTGTCAAAAATAAATAAACTTAAAATAAATAAATAAATAAACTTAAAAAAAAAAAAAGAAAAGAAAGAAAAAAGGCCAGGCAGATGCAGTATGTGTTAGAATGTGATGAGTGCTATGGAGAAAAGTAAGACAGAGAAGTAGAATTCTGAATGCTGGGAGAGGAGGGAAAGGTTGCAAATGGAATTTAGGTGGTTCCATCAACCAAATGCAGCGTACAAGCCAGGTACGGACACTAACTGGAACAAACCAACTATGAGAAGTCATTTTGGTGGTGCCTGGGTGGCTCCGTTGGTTGAACATTCAACTCTTGGTTTTGGCTCAGGTCATGATCTCACAGTTTGTGGGACAGAGCCCCTTGTTGGGCTCTGCGATGACAGCATGGGGCCTGCTCAGGATTCTCTCTTCCTCTCTCTCTCTCTGCCCCTCCCCCACTCTCTCTCTCTCATAAATAAACTAACTTTAACAAGTCACTTTGGAGACAACTGGGGACATGTGACTATGGCCTATGTATTGGATAATGCTTAGGATTTTGTCGGAAATGTTAGTACGATGGTTTGTTCTCTTTACATTTATGTGTATGTTTGAAAGTTTCCAAAATAAAACAATTACAAAAAAGGAAGGCAGTCAAGGCAGGGTCAAGGCACTCTAACGAGGACATCAGAGTAAAAACCTGAGAGAAGTGAAGGCGTGAGCAAAGTAGATTATGGGGAAAACCATCCAGGCAAAGGGAACAGCAAGCATACAGACTCTGAGGCCAGCTAAGTGAGGGAAAAGTAGTAGGAGATTAGGTCAAAGACACAATGGAAGCATAATGTCATATACCATTTTAGAGACACTGGCTCTATCTGTAAGGGGGCTAGGAAGCCACAGGAAGGTTTGAGTAGCAAGACGATACAATCTAACTTACATTTTTACAAGTTTCACCCTCACTGCTAGGTTAAGAACAGACTGAAGGAGAGGGAGCATGAGAGGAGTTAGGAAGTCATTGCTCTAAAACAACTGAGAGATGATGGTGGCTTGGAAGAGTAGTAACAGTGGAGGTAATGAGAAGAGGTTTGTTTATGGATATATCCTAATACCAAATCCAAAGTAACTGCTTACAGATTAGATGGAGGTGTGGGATAAATAGAACAGACCGGCACATCAGGTGAGCTTGAGCCCTACTTCGGGTGAGCCTGAGCCCTGCTTTAGGTGAGCCCTGCTTCTCTCTCTCTCCCTCTCTGCCCCTTGGTCAACTGTGTACCCCACCCACCCACCTCTCAAAAACTAAAATTAAAATTAAGTATGGCCAAATTATCATGTTAATTGTATGTATGACAGGACTCCCTGACAGTCAGTGGTAGAGAAAATCAATAGTTTTAGAGAAGTAAACGGAAAAAGAAAAAAAAAAAAAAAAGTTACTGTTAACGAGGTCACAGGAAAAGGTCTCTAGGTTCGTTATCACCTATGAGTGGATAACCCACCTATTATCAGGAAAATATTGTTTCAACATAAGGTCAGAAATGTTCATAAAGATTAGACATGTAACAAAGTTACACTGCTATCAACAACTTGTCTGGTGGGAGCACAGTAGAAAGGTAAGGAAAGAAAAAGCTGGGAGAAGATAATGGTCTCCAGTCACCAGAGAGAGAAGAGAGAGAAAAGTGAAATGTGTATTTAAATGCATTTCTAGCTCATGGTTGTATATGTGGGTCACACTCAGGGCAGAAAAAGCATACAAAAACCAGGACACTAATTTCAAACTTTGTGCTTCTGTGATTCCCTTGTCTTTCGCACTATTTCACGGACTCTCCTTGGGCACTCTGAAGACCACTGAGTGCTTTTCTGAAAATGTGGCTTCTGGGCTAAAGCCTCAGCAATTCTAACTGCATGCCTCAGTAATGCAAGGAAATACTGTTACTGAACAATATCAAGACAACATGCATTTGATATAAAAATCGTCTGTAGAAATGACTGGATTAAAGACAATTTTCCAAAAGTCATCCATCATAACAAAGATCTCACACAAACACACTCAAACACAAACTCTGTGAATTACAAATTTAAACAAATTAATGTATCTGCACAAATGTCTCAATGATCAGTGTAGATATTTTTATGTGGCAACTTTTTAGAACTGAATTACTACCAAAATCCTGCCAGAATTTTACATTACATGTTTAAATTAGGATATTATATTATTTTTCTCTAGAGGTTTACAGAAACCTGAATTCTCTTATGATTCAAACTCTACGTTAAAAAAATAGAGTTTAATGTGGGGTCACCTGAGTGGCTCACTCAGTTAAGCATCCGACTTCCAGCTCAAGTCATGGTCCCACAATTCATGGGTTCAAGTCCTGCACGGGCTCCGCGCTGACAGTGCAGAGCCTGCTTGGGATCCTCTCTCCCTCTCTGCCCTGCCTACCCCCAACTTGCACTTTCTAGCTCAAAAAACAAAAACTTAAAAGAAATGCGTACCAATCACCTCACACCCATTAAGGATGGCTAAAAACAAAACAAACAAACAACGGGCACCTAGGTAGCTCAGTCAATTAAGTGTCAGACTCTTGGTTTCAGCTCAGGTCATGATCTCCCAGTTTTGTGAGTTTGAGCCCCGCATTGGGCTTTGCGCAGGGATTCTCTCTCTCTCCCTATCTACCCCTTCGCCACTAGCTCTCTCAAAATAAATAAGTAAAAAAACTTAAACGAACAAACACACACAGGTTGGCGACGATATGGAGAAATTAGAAATTCTGTATACTGTCGGTAGGAAAGTAAAATGATATGGTCACTGTGGAAAACAGCATGGCAGTTCCTCAAAAAAACTAAAAACTAGAATCATCATTTCATCTAGCAGTTTTACTTCTGGGTATGTACCCCCAAAGAACTGAAGGCAGGGTTTCAAAGAAGTATTAGTACATCAGTGTTCATAGCAGCATTATTCACAAGAGCCAAAACGTGAAACCTCAAGTGTTCATTAACAGAAGGATGAATAAACAAAATGGAGTACATACAGCAAAAGAGTACTATTCAGCCTAAAAGAGGAAGGAAATTCTAACATGCAACAATAAGGATAAACTTTGAGGACACTGTGCTAAATGAAAGAAGCCAGTCGCAAAAAGATAAAGACTGGATGACTCCACTTACATGAGGTACTCATAGCCAAAATCATACAGACAGAAAGCAGAAAGGTGGTGGCCGGGGGAAAGGGATTTCCTATTTAATGGGTACAGAGCTGCAATTTTACAAGATGAAGAGTTCTGGCAATACACGGCGCTCATGGTAGCACATCATGAATGTATTTTATACCACTGAACCGTACACTTAAAAATGGTTAAGATGGTAAATTTTGCTTATCTGTATTTTAACACGATTTAAAAAAAACATTAAAATTAAAAAAATAATGAGAGCTAGGGCGCCTGGGTGACCCAGTTCATTAAGCATCTGACTTCAGTTCAGGTCACGATCTCATGGTTCATGGGATTGGGCTCTGTGCTGATAGCTTGGAGCCTGATTTGGATTCTGTGTCTTCCTCTCTCTCTGCCCCTCCCCTACTCATGCTTTGTCCCTCTCAAAAATAAACATTAAAAAAAAATTTTTTTTTTTAACAATGAAAGCTGAGAGGACACTGAGTTTAATGCTGAATGTTCTAACAGCTGACACAGTGAAAGAATTATTCTACCAAGGTCTTGTAAGACTTAACATGTAGGTGTTTTTTTTGTTTTTGTTTTTGTTTGCAGAAAGAAACTACAATGGAGATATGAAAAAGAAAATATAACAAGACAAAAAAATAAAGCCCAAGGGCATCTGGGTGGCTCAGCTAGTTAAGCATCCATCCGACTCTTGATTTTGGCTCAGGGCATCATCTCACAGTTCATGGAGTATGAACCCCTTGTCAGGCTCTGTGCTGACAGTGTGGAGTCTGCTTGGGATTCTCTCTCTCTGCCTCTCCCCAGGCCATGCTCTCTCTAACTAAATAAACTTTAAAAAATAAAATAAAATACAAATAAATAAAACCCACAAAAAAGGTTTTATCCTTAGCTCAGCTAAATGTAATCCTTCTTGAATATTTACTTTCACCTTTCTCATGAAAAAGGGGCTAAGGGAATAACACAGACATTTGTGCTTTGAAGTACAGGCCAACGGCTCATACCTGATGTCCACTCTAAGTTTAGGGTAATACTGAGACACATATTTCCTGATGAGACTGTAGGAAGCTTCTTTAGGTTCACAAAGGCGAGTAAAGGCCAACGGGAGGATATCCTCCAATTTTACTTGTGGTTCTGGATCCACTGCGGAGCTTCTATTCTGAAATATATTACCAAAAATTATCATCATTAAAGAATATAGAGTTCTCTGTTCAAATGCTTCTGTATTCAACTCAAGGGCTTTCCTAAATTGATTGATAATTTAACTTGTGCTAAACTATCACTTTTTTCCACATTCAAACAAATATACTACGGGGCACGATGGCACTTGTGTGGCAACTTTTTTGAGTTAGGAAATTCAGATTGAGAGTTAAAAATATGTATAAAAATGAGGGGCACCTAGGTAGCTCAGTCAGTTGAGTGTCCAACTTTGGCTCAGGTCATGATCTCAGTCGGTGGGTTCAAGCCCCGTGTAGGGCTTTGCACTGACAGCTCAGAGCCTGGAGCCTGCTTCAGATTCTGTGTCTCCCTCTCTCTCTGTCCCTCCCCCATTCACACTCTCTCTCTGGCTCTTGAAAATAAATAAATGTTAAAAAAAAAAAAGTATAAAAATGAAAAGGAATGGTAGACTTTATTTAAAAGTCTTAGTTTATTCTTACCCTTCAACAAAGAATAAAGACCATGCAGCACCAAAAAGCACTGCACAAAAGTTCATTTCAAAAGTGTTTCAAAGTTGTAGAAAAAATGTACAAAAACTTTCAGAGTTGCAAAAACACAGCTGTAGAGGAACAGTCATGATTTCAGTTACTGACGGGAAAATACTGAATGTTTCACTTTATTATTAATATTTTATAATTATTATTTATTTATATATTTTTATATTAGTTATATTTAGTATTTCACTTTATTACAGAAAGTATTATACTTTCCACAAATGAAATTATGTGTCTTAAGGAGAAGTGTTAACATTTACCAAAAAAAAAAAAAAAAAGAAAAAGAGAAAAAGAAAAAGAAAAAGGAAAAGGAAAAGGAAAAGGAAAAGGAAAAGGAAAAGGAAAGAGAAAGAAAAAGAAAAAGAAAAAAAAGAAAAAGAAAAACGAAAAACGAAAAACTGGCTCTGGATATAGTTTTGGGGTCTAATATTGGGTAAAAGATGCACTCATATATGTCCCTTTTCATTTAACAGATTGGTTTCACTAACAGAAGTATAATTCATAGAGTTGCCAATAATTCAACATATGGCAGTTAAGTGCATGGGCTTGGCGGTGGGGGGGTGGGGAGGGGTGGGGGGACGACTGCTTGGATTTACACTGTTTTCTACTCACCAGCTGGGCGATAATGAGCAAATTACTTACAACCTCTTCAGGCCTTAATAGTAAGGCTACACTTTGCATAGTGCCTGGCACACAGTGACCACTCAATAAATGTCATTTTAGGAGATGTAGTTTTGGAGTGTTCAAACTGTGGTTTAGACTTCTTACCTTTCTGTTTCTGGATTTCTGAGGTGTTTTTCTTGATTTTTGGACCACAATAAAACTCCCAGAAGCACCTTTTCCTTTTACCTATGGTAAATTAATTTTAGTTGCAATAACCAATATTTTTATTTTAAATTATCCTGGTATTAATATTTATAACTTTATATGAGACTAAGCAAAGTACAGGGCATGATGATACAAGAACTAATGTAAAATGTTGTTCAACTCTTCAGAGAAAAAAGAACAATGGATGAATCAAAAGACTTAGGACTGAATCCCATTTATGGTACCATCTAGCCATTCAATATTAGACAACCCCATAAAGCCTCTGAGCTTTTGTTCCCCCGTCTACGAACCTGGGGAAGAATGCTATTGTGATACCAGGTTAACAGTATATTAGCTATCCACCCCGCATGAAAGAAGGTATAATCTCTTGGGGAAAATGAGAAAATCTCTATCTTGAAAGGAAGACTGCTCCCTGGCAAAAGTTTATGGACCGCTGATCTCAAACTATAGTGCTTCCCAGACCACCCATGAGTCATTATTACTGCACCTGTGACGGTTATCTAACTCACAGCCACTGCATATGACTGTATGTGTAAGTCTTACCACGTGTTTCCACAGTTTACAAAGCACTTTCACAAAACTTTAAAGCTGATTCACACTAACCAGAGTCCTCCAAACCTTAGCTTTATTTATGCTACCTTGAACATAGCAATCAAGCTGAAATACTTTCAGCCTGTAAAGTGTTGTTTAAGCATCAAAATGAGGTTCAGCCTACGAGGCAAGAATAGGTCATAAACTATATTTCGTAAAGAAAAACACGAAGCCAGCTCATCAATTATGCTGACATACACTATGATTGAGGACAGATCTTTGGCTCTAATTACACTGGTTAGATAATACCTTTCAGTCAGAGACCATTATAAAGGCCATATAAACATCAGTTATACAACATTTTGAGGAAACTATAACGTAAGCTCCACGGCAGAAATCTGCTTTACTCACTGATGGGCCCCCAAGCACCTGGCACACAGGAACAATTTGTATTTGTGGAGTGAAGTACTTGTTGAAAGTTCCTAAGCAGAATTTAAATGCCTGAATGGCACAGAATTCTGTGTTCATCAGACTGTGCAGAAAGGTATGGAAGAAAGGCAACGGGACTCTCAGAATGCAGTGAACTAGGTCCTTTGAACTATTTTTGCCACTACCATGGCATTGTGGTAATTACTTCATCCCTCTGAACCTTTGAAGAAAATTTAGGTAAGATACACTCCATTCCAACTTAAAATTTTTAGGTTTCTAAGCAATGTTTAATGTACTAGGCAAAATAACATAGATTTATGCCTGAAATCAATACTGGTTTTAGTACTAGTCTCAATTTACTCAGGCTTCTCTAATGCTCCTAACAAGCTTCAATAATTTTAGACACTGTTAAGATGAACCTATTTACAAATTTATAATGGTAACAAGTCTAGTCATAAGGTAGGCTTTAAAACTAACAAATGCAAGACGAGAGCAATTCTTTTTTGCTGCTGCAATAAAAGAATTCCTTAACCCCACCTCTCATCTTCAGTACATGATCTCAAGCACAAGGGGCCCCCAAAGAAAATCCAATTAGAAGTACAAGCAGCACTAGAAAACAATTATGCTATCATATTGCTTCTGCTCTCCAGAACAGTTAACTTATCAAAGGTAACTGGCACCAGTGATTTGAAACCTAGTCTCAAATAATAAAACTAGGCCATGCTTAAACATTTCATCATGTTAATTTATATTTTTACAAAAAAAAAAAAAAAAAAAAAAGACAAAAAGCCTAAATGTTATTATGGACTTACAGCTATTACATGTTGAAATGATCTTATCCTCAACAATTGTTTAATACCTGTTTGATGACACCTCTATTTAATTCTCTTTTTAGTGCTTGTTTAAGGAGGTAGCCCCTTCTCTCCAGCTCCAGAGAAGGGTACTTATGGATAATGTATTTCCGAATAGCAACCACTGATGCACCACTCTTCTGGAAGCATGCCTAGAAAACAGATTTACCGAAACACGCATATTACTTCACACTAGCTGTTTTCATTAGACAGAGCATCTGACACATGTTTTCAAAATAAACTATTTTGGAGATGAACTTGATAATGAATGATAAAAATGGCATGGAAGAATGAGTAGTATTTCAGGTAACTTCAGTTCATCATGGCTGTGGAGAAATACAGAATTACAATATTTCTGCAACAATTTTACTTTAGTTCAAACCAGGCAAAGAGAAGACACAACATGTGAAGAACAACATTCTGTGTGTCAAGGAAGAAGCTCTTTCCATTTTAATTCTATTTTGTATTTAGAAGACAGATCTTTAGCATCAAAATGAAAAAAAAAAAAAAAAAAAAAAGAACATTTCTATTACTTGCAGGATTACAGACCTGGCTCATTTTATGGAATGAGCTTTAGCACACCAGGACCAATGTTTCTCTCTAGGCTTTATGCAAATGTCAGCAGAGAAGATAAACAAAGATAATCTGAATAAATGGCATAAAACTGGTTTTATAAATGGCAAAATCTTAAGGAGAGTTTTGGGTAACAATGAGGGCATTCAATTGCAATTTAAAATGTTCTCTTCCATTTCCATCCAATTTAACTATATTCTATTTGATTAATGCCCAAGGAAGACTCAAGTAGGTCATTAAGTCATGAAGGTGGCAAATTTTTTTCAAGTGCTTTACATTTTGAAGCATACATAAGCAGCATCTGTTATTTACCTAGTGGGCTAGTTCACCAATTCTGTGTTGTCTTTCTCTATAAACTGAATGGAGAACTCACTCATTCTCGTTGGATAAAACACTTGGTTGTATTTTATTTTATATACTTTGACAATAAAGAAAAAAATTCACAGGCAGATGGAGCAGAAAAGACTACAGAACATAAAACAAGTTGGGTTAATATGGTTCACCTATTTCAAGTAAATGTTTCTGACCTATTACTCCTGATCTTAAAATACAAAGAAAATCAAACGGAAAAGAACCCTCTAATGCTAAAACAATTCCATGCTCCACCAAACTGACAATGAGATGGAAGCAGACATCAGGACTCCTGTTTGATTCACAAAATGGTTCTGGTAGTCTGAAATCATGATTTGTTACCCTGCATGGAACACACACCCACCCACCCCTCATTTGTACAAATATGCACAATCAGATTCAAACTATTCTTTGGACCTAATTTATACTGTTCTAATTTTTTTGTTTCACTATTTAAAATTTTAGTCCTTCTCCAACCTCACTGTGACCCTGCTTCTCTAAACTTAGGCTGAGTGGTTATGAAGTGAAAACCTTGATGAAAAGCTATACAAAGAAATGAGATCTCACCATAGTCAAGCTATCTAGACCAAGAAAGTTTCAAGGAGTTGAGAGCACTCTTAAAAGAATACAGGGAGGAAAAAAAAAAAAAAAAAAAGAATGCAGGGAGAGGTCTAAAGACAAACTCTTTTCCAGTTTATATGTCAGTGCTGTCTTCTCAAATTCTGAGAATGACCACTAGGCTGCCCCTTCCTATGTATACCATCCTTGATTAAATTGGTTTTTATCCCCCTTTCCCCAACTCTGACTCAGATCCTAGCAACAAGGTCCCTAAAATGAGGGTGTCTTTGGCTCCTATCTTAGCTTCTCTTATCATCTCATCATGTGAATTAACATGGCAAAAGTAACCAGAAAAACTTACACAAAAAAGGCAAGGTCAGATTAGAAGATAACCTTAAAAACCAAGGGGCCTGCGTGGCTCAGTAGGTTGAACGTTGATTTTGGCTCAGGTCATGGTCTCACGGTTTGTGGGATCAAGCCACAGGATGGGCTCTGCGCTGAGAATATGGAGACTGCTTGGGATTTTCTCTCTCCCACCCTCTCTGCCCCTCCCCCACTTGTGTGCGCGCGTGGCAGAGAGGAAAGACAGAATCCCAAGCAGGGATGCGGGGCTCCAACTCATAAACCGTGAGATCATGACTTGAGCCGAAGTCAAGAGTCAAGATGTTTAACTGCACCACCTAGGTGTCCTAAAATAAACAGACCCCCCCCCCCAAAAAAAAAAAAAGATGCCCTTAAAAATTAAAATTAAGAAACCTACATGAGGACCCTTAAGCTAATAGAAGTCAATGGATTATAGAAAAGTCATAAAGGAGGAGAATTTTTGGTGATGAAACAAAGTAGTAAGGTTTCTAAGAAGGTTTCTTATAGCTCAGGTAGGAAAGCTAACCACTACCAGTATTAGACACTCAAATTTGAAAAATGAACCTAAAGATAGTAAATCTTTTTTGGGGCGCCTGGGTGGCTCAGTCAGTTAAACGTCCAACTTCGGCTCAGGTCATGATCTCATGGTTTGTGAGTCTGAGCCCCATGTCAGGTTCTGTGCTGATAGCTAGGAGCCTGGAGCTTGCTTAGGATTTGGTGTCTCCCTCTCTCTCTGGCCCTCCCCTGCTTGCACTCTCTCTGTCAAAAATAAATAAACGTTTAAAAAAAATTTTTTTTAAGATAGTGTATCTTTTTAAGATAAAATCCTCTATGCTATTCCGTTACTCTCAGTCACAATCCGACTTCATAAAGGCAAAGATGACCCTGTTTTATTCTCTGTTATATCCCTAGCAGGATTATCTGACACAGAGAAGTTTTAGTTAGTCCTTAAATGTTTGTTGAATAAATTAACAGGTTCAGCCTTCAAAGAAATACTATACTTAACCAATAAAATGAGTGTAAAAAAAAAAAATCTAAAATTAAAAATACTTGCTATAGTAAATTTGAATTTAAAAAATTAACAGTGCTCACCAAATGTGATTTTCTTAAAATATAAAAAAACAAAAACAAAAACGAAAAAACACATGAACTTCACAATGGCTTTCTTCTACTTCAGTATCTTTTAGGAAACAGCAAGATTTCTGATGTCTGGACAGGAATATGCCATTTTCAAATAACCAAAAGACAAACAGAATAAATCTAAGATGAACTGCTTGTAATAAAAACTTGCCTTAATGGCCTCAGTTAGGATTGCATCCATCTTGGGACGTGGGGAGGAAGCCATCGGTGTTTGTTTCTGGGCCCTGGCTAGCTGGCTGGCAGAAAGGGTAGCCCAGGAAGGTATTGTTTTTTTCACTTTCTTCTCCTTTTCTTTAGACTGATCTTTCTCACTTTAAAACAAAGAATTGTTATTATGCAAGGTAAACTCTCCAGAAAGAGGTATAAAGTCAGAAAGAAGAATAGACAAGAGAGGGATAAAAATTAATGTTTTAATTTACTTCCACACTAAAGTGATATATAAAATAAGCAAAGTTTTACAAAATAAAACCTTTTTTAAAAATTGGATACTGTAAATGAACCAAAAAGGTGTTTTCTCTTAGGTACAGGGGAGAGAAGTCATATAAATTAGCACTGGTATGAAGGACCAGCACATGAAAGAAATGAGAATTTTAAAATGTATTCTAATAACTACAACAGGTGTAATTTAGCACAGTGAAAAGAACTCAAGCTCTGAAGTCAGAAGACCTGGGTTTGAGTTTTTGCTCTAACATTTCCTAGCTATAAGACTTTGGCCAACTGACCTGAATCTCAGCTTCCTCAGCTATAAAATGGTAATATAAAACATTTTATAAGGTTGTTGCAAGAATTATGAGATTATGTTCATAAAAACAATTTTGTGAGCCATAAAGCATTATATAAATGTATTCTAAATAATCATAACAGTACCCCATGCAACTAAAATATAGGGTAGCTGCTAAAAATTCCACAGAACTTAAACCTATAAAGCTGGGATAAAGGATTCCTTGAGGATTACACCTAGAAGGTATAGTTATTACTGAGTTACTCTTTTATTTTAAATGTAATTCCTAACTGTTCTGACCAATTACGAGAAGAATGCAACCAATTATCCTGCAAAACAAACAAACAAACAAAAAAAACCCTCTTCAAATTAACAAAGAATTTCCACCACACTGTACAGAGTATCAGTAGCAAATTTTGCTTTCAGATTCTCAAAGTCACCGTCCAAATGTACACATTTTTAGGTGACTCTGGCAATGGCTGATACAGATTAATGTTTTCTAACATAAACATACAAAAACAACTCGCAAAGGTATAGGTAGGAATAAAATGGTCAAGTGTTTCCCAGGTCAGATTTTTAGAGTCATGTTTCATTTCTTATTGAAATTATGTCAATGATTAAAATATGAGACACTCCCACAATGAATCCTAAGTACACACAAAAAAAGTTTCAAAGGCAAAAGCAATGAATTTTGGGTTATTCAAACCATTGTTATAAGAGCTACAAGCTCTAATAGGCCATAGAACTATATAATAAACCTATTTCAAACAGTAATTCTAAAAAGTAAATCCAAGTAAGTAGCAAACATCTAGCATAAACCAATGATACAATCCTTTAAAACAATCTGATCTACAGTCCTTTTACACAGTCTTCAATTTTAAATAGCGAGAAGGCATAACTCCTTACTCCTTTTTGGTTTCCTCAGAAGACTTGTTCTCTTCCTTCTCTTCGTTCTCAGGTTCTCCCTTTGGCTGCTCTGTCTCACTAGATGTAGCAGGTGGAGTTTCATTCTCTTGTTCTTCTACAGTGGAGACAGATTCCTCTGAACTTATATCTGGTTCTAAAAAATCAGGTGTGCAGAATGGCATCAAATAGATAGATTAGAGCCTGAGTCAATAAAAGGGTAAAAGGCTATATTATTAAACAGAGAAGCCAAATGTTCCAATTGACAGACTTTAAAACGAATAAATGTCTATCAGTTGCAGTGTTCTTTCCTTCCTTATGTAGCTCTAACTGCCTGTTCAAAGGTTGTTTATCCAGACCACTATGTGAAAAAAGGAGATGGACCAGGGAATTACACAGAAAGAGAAACTCATTTTACCCTGAATCAAACCTCTTGCCTGTTCTCCTCTGCAATATTAATGAGATTCATAATTAAGACATTAGCTATTTCATAATTTAACAGATGAATCTTAGTAAGGGAATAAGTAATAGAAAGTTAACACCTATTTTCCAAGTGAAAAGACTGGGGCAAGAGCAGAAACGTGAGGGGGGAATACTGAGGTCTGCAGTGGCTTGTTTGTGTCTTTTCTCAGCAAGCCTCTTTGAGCAGTACTACAAAATACAGAGCCCCAGATATGATTAAATAGGGACTTCTAAGAAAGGACTCTCCAATGGCAACACATAGGCAAAAAATAAAAGTATATGCTTGAAGAGTTTGGTCATTTAAATTATGTGAACAAATTATTATCATAATGATGAAAAATCCTAAAGAATAAAAAAATGCCGGGGCGCCTGGGTGGCTCAGTGGGTTAAGCATCTGACTTTGGCTCAGGTCATGATCTTGTAGTTCATGGGTTTGAGCCCTGGGCTGTCAGCACAGAGCCCCCTCAGGATCCTCTGTCACCCTCTCTGTCCCTTTCCTGCTTGCATGTGCAAGCAATCTCTCTCTCTCTCTCTCTCAAAAATAAACATTTTTTTTTTAAAAAAGAACAAAACCATGCCACTTACTTCTTATAACCAAACTACATATATACAATTCTAAAGGAATTTCTAATTTTCAACAAATTAAAATTCTAAACCCTGAATTTCAGGACAGTCAACTGTCATTTGTTGATCTCATCCTGGATTATGCTCTTCAATGAGACATGCATAGAAGATTGAAAATCCTCCCATATGTTTAGCCAAAATTGAGGTTTTAGAGTCAAACATACCTGGATTCAAAAGTTCAGTCCTTATAATTTTCTAGCTTCATATCTTATGTCAAGTTCTTCGACATCTCCAAGCCTTAGTAATCTTACCTCACAGAGTTATCATAGGGATTCTATAAAATGCTTTAGGGAATACCTGTACGTGTACCATGTGGGTGATTCCCATCCTCCTTCAGCCTCTCCTGCTGCTTCTAGAACTATTTTACAAAATATTAAAGCTAGAACTTCATTCTAACAATGGCATCAGGTAATTCAGATAATTTTTTAAATCACATATGTGTCTCTTACTGCCCCTTGGCCCACTAATTTGATTTAATTGGCTTCATGGGTAAGGACTTTCTATTAGTCATTATGTTTATTTATACATGGTCTTATTCTAAAAAGGATGAAAAGAACCACTTACTGGGTTTTCCTCTAAGAGTAGAATTATAAATTCAATTTCATATTATTTTCTCTTCTCAAGAATAATTGCTTAATAGTTGATGGATTAATAAACGTACAGTCACTCAACAGGCACTGAGTATGTAGTATGTATAAGACACTGCTTCCAACTCATTAAACTATTGTGTCTGTCTCCAAAATGCAAGTATGTATTTTTATATACATTAATACCATAGTGGGAAAAGATAAAACACAGAACTCGTCAAGCGACTTACTGATCCCTTCTGAATTCTTGGCTGACTTTTCCAATACCTGAACTCTCTGGCTTGTATTCTGAAAACTGAGGTCATTAATGATTTAGTGGCTTTACCTGTTAATCAAATGTGGTTTAAGGCAGGCCATCAAGTGGCTTAACTCAGTGCTGGACAAAATAACCAAACTTCAACTCACCAGCACCTCTCATTTTTTAATTTTATTTGGGAGAAAAGAGAGAGAATGTGTGAGCAGGGGAAGAGCGGCAGAGGGAGAGAGAGAATCTTAAGCAGGCTCCATGCTCCGCACAGAGGCCAATTCAGGGCTTGATCCCATGATCCTGGAATCATGACCTGGGCCTAAAACAAGAGTTGGAGCTCAACCAAGTGAACCACCCAGGCGCCTCCCTCTCATTTTTTTCAATATGCTGATTCCCATGTCTCCTAAATAAGCAATTATACCCAAATTGCTTACAGTATTCATCTGAGTATTTTGAGACAAAATCCAGGTTCCACTGGAAAAAAGTATATTCCTGCCGCACCAAGGGATAAAGGCAACAAGAGTGCCTTATTCCTAACCTGTGCTGGTAAACAGATATTTAGTTCTAATAGCCACGACAGGATGGTGCTCATCCCTGGCAAACCTGAGATAAAAAGCAAGGGAGAAAAAGAGAAAAGGAAAAGAAAGAAAAAAGTCACAAGAAGAAAATGAAAAACAAGGAAAAGGAAAGAGGTGATTAAAGATGCCATAAAGGAGCACGATTACCCAGGCTGATGGTTTTACATTTCTCTTGACTCATTATGTTTCTACCTATGTCTAGCCAATCTTCTCTCCACCAATACCAAATATAAACCAATGCTCTGATTGCCCCTTTGCTCCCTTAAGGCCTTGTGATAATTTCTGAGGGATCTTGTACTGCCCGTCTGGAAGTCCCAAGTCCCCCATTCGTCCACAGCCTTCATCCCCAAGACACCGTATGCCCAGAAGCTACTCTTCAACTGTTCCTGTTCTCGCCAACCATTTTCTGTTTTTCATTCCAAGAACATGAAGTTACACCTTCTAAAAATCTTTAGAGACAAGATGAAATTCTTCCTTTGCTCACTTTGGTCTGGAAATGACATATCAATAGGTACAACTTCTCTCTTTCAGTGTTTCCCCAAAACAGCCATGAAAAAACAATTAAGTTCAAAGGAATTCACAGGATACTCTGAATTGGAGTAGAAACTTCTGCCATTTCAAGTTGTCTCCTGCTTTACTTTACCTGGCTTTTCTTCCTCCCCTTCAGCAAGCTTGCTTTTGGGAGGAGTTTCTCGTGTAGAATTCACAGTTCGACGAATCGGCATGGTGCTATCTTCCACCTTCTGAGAAAAGAGACAGCCATAATCACACATGCATGAGAAAGATTTTCTTTTTGTCTTTTTCTCAAGAACCTAACTGGGTGTCAGAAGATGTAGGAGAATTCTTCAAGTCGACTCCAGGATCTGATGCAAATTACTTTTAACAAGTTTTTTTGAAGTGAACCATGGTGTTTAAGAAGTACTTTTCAAAGTATTTTATTTTAGCTAGAATTTCAAATGGAAACTGGTAATATACTTGATTTGGAATAAATTTAAAAGGTTGGAGGTTTTCTGAGGAATTTGAGGGGAAAGGGAAGATGAAAAGAATTTTTTATCTCTTTGATTTTTTCAGATTCACAACCCAGACTCCCCAAAGGAAAGGAAAGGAAAGGAACATGTACCAAGAAAGACCCAGCAGGGTCTGAAGTCAGGGACTGATCCAAGAGTGAGCTTCAAGAATGTGTCAGCCCCTACCTCACCTAACTTGTCCGCGTGGATCAGCTGAGCTCCTACTATAAGTGGGAGTGCCTTAGGATGGACGAGTTCACCTTGAGACGTATCAGTCGCCATTTAAAATAATTTCTAGGCCCGAGTACAGGTTACACTCTGAAGCCTCTGCTGTTAACCACAAGGATTTTTCCTAATGGTTTCAGTGTGGTGAAGAGTCAACCTAAAGCACAGAAAAGACCTGGTGTGAAGATTAACAGAAACAAAACTAAACTAAATGTCTAAATTTAATACACATCCAAAGGGGAAAAATTAACTATAAAACTTCTAGTTAACTGACAGATGACTCGGTCAGTTGTCATTAAGAAAGATAAAATCACTATCAAAATATACACCAGATTAAAGCAGCCACTAAGACAAACGCACAAGCCACAGCAGCTGTTGCACCTTCCACATGAACAAAGGCAACAAGGACAAGAAAGCTCATAAGGAACCTAATCCCATTCCCCTCCTGCTACCATTAGGAACCTAGAAAGGACACAATAAGGAGACTAAGAAATAGTTTAGTCAAATGTTTCCTCAAAGATAAATGACTAAAGAGAGAAGGGTTTTGTTGTTATTGTTCTCAAAAGGATCAGGAAAATTAACTGTAACTTTAACTTCATCTCCTTTAGATAAAAGTAATACAAGGGCAAAAATACTCCTGAAGAACGTGATACGCTAACAGCCTCCAGATCCAGACAGGCAAATTCAGACCATCACCTAGGAGAACAGAAGTATGCTTCCAAGACCTTATTTGTTATTTTTAAAGTAAGCAAAACTAGCACAGAAGAAAGAACATAATTAAATATTCAAAGATAAAACCCATGTAGTCACTCAAATTTGCCTGGTCATTAATACTCTGTCCTCAAAAAAAAAAAAAAACAAACAAAAAAAACAAAAAAAACCCAAAAAACTCTCATCTGGGACTCAGTGACATTCTATAACAAAAATCTCTCCAAAATATAAGAAAATGATCATTTAGGTGCTTAGACCTTTAGGCTAACGAACATTAACAAAGAATTAGAGAACAGTAGATCAGTCATTCAACCCCTGCTTGAAGCTCTAACCCTGTCTAGGAATTTAAGTTTTCAATTTGTCAGGTAATAGTCCCAAGCTACAATAACTGGGATAAATTAAAACAAACAAACAAACAAACAAACAAAAACCCCAAACATAAAGAATGCTTTCACATCTACAGGGAAAATCTTTTTATGGGAACACCAAGAGCAATGCCAGACTTGTGAACGGTCAATCAGCTGCAAACAAATGCAGTTGAAAGAATTCAAGATACACTGAAACTTACTATCAAGAGTCAATTAGCAATATCCATGAATATTTTTAAAATTAACAACTGTTATAAAAACTGCTTAAAATGCTCATATGGCAATTCACTTTGAAGAACTATAAAATACAGAAATAAAAAACTGTTTTCTCATCTGGGAAAAGAGGGCCACACTGGCCTTCAGGACACTCATTAGAAACCCCAAAGTCTTGTGAAGCCTAAATGTCTATCTTGGAATAATCTGAATACATACACCTGCTCATTCATGCAACTAGCACTTACATGGTAATATATTTTCCTTGACAATAAAAAAACCTAAGCAAATCTGCTGCTGTCTTTACATGTGAACCCTACACAGAAGGAAACTATCATGATCAAGTTATCCTTGGTAAAGTGATATTGCTAATGAATTCATCTTTCTTAACCCACGATAATACTAGGTAGGGTGAAAATGCTACTGTCAAGTCAATAAAACCTTCAGGAATCTCTGCTCATAGGGTATCTTGAAAACAATTTTTTCCCTGTAAACACAATTACTGAAAAAAGTGTCAAAGCCTTTCCAGTCAACTATATTCATGAATTACTCAAAATTAAAACAAATGGGTGAAAAGGGGAGGAGGCGCACAGAAGAAGCTGTCACTAATGCCAAGGTGATGAAACTAAAATTGGGGCAACAAGCGCATGGTCCATAAAGACACTGGACACCACTAACCTGAGGACAAGATGAGTTTCAATTAGGCCAGATAAGACGTATGCCCAGGTTGGAATTTAAGAAAATAAATAAATAAGTTGGTTTGCCAATGTTCCTGGCTGCATCCACCAAAAATATAAACCCTGACACCCTCCTGCTTAAAACCTCCCTGTCACCACCCCCATTATTTTACTAGTCCCCCCTCCCACTCTATCACTCTACTCTCGACTCCAAATACAAAGACTTCTTTTGGCCCTGGCACTGTGCTCTGCTCGTCCCTCCCTGCCTCAGTGTTTGCACCTGCTGTTCTCTTAAACTAGAACACTTTTTTCCTAGACACCCCAATCACCTTACTGCTCACTGTCACCCCCTCAGAAAGACCTCCCTCCCAACCTTCTCATGCTTCAGGTTTCTTCAGCACTTAACACCAACTGAAAGTCAAAATACGTATTTACTTGTTTATCATGCATCTCTTCCAAATGCAATGTAAGCACTCTAAGGGCTAGGACTTTAATTCACCAATGTGGTCCCAGCACCCAGAACAGTGTCCAAAACATAATGAGTGTTGGGTAAGTATTGGGGAAGAAAGTTCAATGAACAGTACTGTGTGATTAAGCACCTATTACTATATTCAGCGCATGTGAAGAACACTGCAAAAATAAACCCAGTTACTTGGGATACATATTAAGAAGTCTGTCTTGGGGCACCTGGGTGGTTCAGTTGGTTAGGCATCCGCTTTTGGCTCCAGTCACGATCTCACAATTCATGGGTTCGAGCTCTGCATCAGGCTCTGCGCTGACAGCTCAGAGCCTAGAGCCTGCTTCAGATTGTGTGTCTCTCTCTCTCAAAAATAAACAAACATTAAACAAACAAGTCTGTCTGAGGGGCACCTGATCGGCTCAGTCTGTAGAACATGCAACTCTTGATCTTGGGGTCCTCAGTTCGAGCTCCACGTTGAGTGTAGTTTACTTTAAAAAAAAAAAGTCTGCCTTAGCTCTGAATTTCCTTGGTAAAAGGTCATGGAACTTAAAGCTTCAGCCTCTAATACTTTAATAGGCTGGCTAATGAATTACTTAATATGTTCATTACACAGCTAACAAAACTACATGGATGGTTCATTCACACTACCTCACCATCACCATGTACCTAATAACTTTCTGAACCAGACTTTTAGGCTGCCATGCTTATTCTCCAACAGAGATATTAGCTAGGTGGTTCACCGCTGGATGCTTGGTGCCTAAGAACACACCAGGCATAGAATAGGTGCTCGATAAATATCTGTTAAATCAAAGGATGAACAGACGAAAAAGTTTCCCACCTAGGTTACGTGTGTCAAAAACAAATAATCTGATTTTACTTGTGATTTATGTGGTCTGTCTGTGGTCTTCAATTTAGGTTTTATTTTTTTAAATGTTGGATTGACTATAAAAAGAACTACTTTTGTAAAAGGAAATTCTAAACCGTTTTTAATTTAACGCAAGCAATAAAGGTGATAAAATCCAGAATTTCAGAGTTTTTATTTATTTTCTTTACATTAAGACAAGGCAAGGGTGCCTGAGTGGTTCAGTCGGTGGAGCTCAGGTCAAGACCTCAGGGTTTATTCATGGGTTGGAATCCTGCAAGGGGCTCCCAGCTATCAGCGTAGCTTTGGGTCTTCTGTGCCCCTCCCCCACTTGTGCAAGCACTTCCCTCTCAAAAAAAAAAAAAATTGAAAAAAAGAGAAAGCAATAGAAAAATAAGTAGGAACTTATTGTATCTCAGTTTATCGACATCCTTGAAAATATGTTTTTGGAGTACCTGGGTGGCTCAGTTAGTTACGCGTCCTACTCTGGATTTCAGCTGACATGGGGAGCCTGCTTGGGAATTTTCTCTCTCTGCCTCTATCCGCCCCCAGCCCTCCGCTGAAGATTGTGTGTGCGCTCTCTCAAAATAATAATCTTAAAATGAAAATATGCATTTTAGGGAAAGTAGTATTATTTCATGTTTTACCAAAAAATGTGTGCAATATATTATGTTATAAAATCACTAGCTTTGCACAGAATATATTAAACTGTTCCCAGTCTAAAGTCTTTAACTGTCCTCAGATTACAGTAATGTCACAAGAAGCATGCTGGTAATTAACTGACAACTTTTTTTTTTCCCACTTTCACATTTCAATAAATCTGTTATGTACCTAACAAATCTGTCTTGGGCACAGAAGCTATGGCCACTACAGGGCCCACCTTGAAAGATAATCACAACCTAAACGCCTTAACACTGAAGATTTTCATCTATGAACAGTTTAGGATACTTCCTCCAACTTTCTGCCCTCAATCGTCCAAGTAAGCTTAAAAACGAAGCCAAATCAAAAATAATAAAAAAAACCTTTAAAATGTTACTCCTACGTTGAAACACGTTAAACTAAACTTTTTAGAGGAGCAATAAAAACTTGAAAGAGCTCACAGTGGCTTTATGCCCATGCCAAATTAAACAAAATTAAAAGCATCTTCCAAAGTAAAACCAGTCACGTCTAATTTCACTCTTAAGACACGACAGCTTGTCCATCAAGTCCCAAGCGAATTCCTAGAGATACTTCTAATTGTATTCTCACTTTTCAATGTAATGTAAAGTCAGGAACAATAATAAACAACGTAATTTGTACGCTGAAAGGGCAGTTAAGTTCACCTTGTCCAGTCCTCTGTGCAGGAGAGAATACTCCCCCCAAAGGGTTAAGTGACTCGTCCTCGGTCACAGACAGTGGCAAGTCGGTATCAAAATTCCGATCTGAGGCTCTCACTTCAGCACTCCTGCCTCCACCTCTGGACAAACGCTCATATTCACGAGTTTGACTTTATTAACGAAAACCACCCCGTCTAAGGTGCGGCGAGTAACAAGCTCTGGGAATGCCAGACGGGAAAACGAAAGCTCAGGCCCGCGTCGCAGCAGCAGCAGCAGCAGCAGCAGCACGGAAACGCCCGCCCAGACCGCCGAGAGGAACACGGAGAACAGCGCAGCCGAGACAAAGAGGCAGGGAGCGGCCGGTGCGGGGCCCGAGCAGAGGCGGGGGGAGCGAGGGACCAAGATGAAGGCAGCGCGGCAGAGGACGGGAGGGCTCAGCGGCGGCGGACACCGAGGAGCTGCGGCGCGGGCTACGCGCGGCCGGCGGCTAGAAACGCGGGGCTCGCGCTCGAAGATGCACGCGGCCGAGGCCAACGCCACGCCAGGGGCAGGGGCCACCCCCGCGACGCTAGAATCGGCGGACCGCGAGCACCAGCGCTCCGCGCACTCACCACTGGGAGCTCCGTAATGGCGGCGGCGGGGGCGGAGAAGCCGGGGGGCGGGCCCGCCGCAGCCAGTCACCGCCGCCGGCATCTTTCGAACCCGCTCCGAAAACCGCTGAAGGAATGGGGGGGGGAGGGGGAGACGGGAAGGCGGGGACGACGGCGAGGTCCGCCACGGGCCTCGGGAGCATGCGCAAGGCCTCAGCCAATCGGAGCGCAGCGGGAGGACGCTGGCGCAGGCGCGCTGGGACGCAGGGCCCTGGACCTGGGAAGAGCTACCCCTCCTCCCCCCTAGTCCAAACAAAACAAGGGCGGGAGCGCGCGCGCCAGTGGGCCCCGGAGGAGGCGTCAACGAGAGGGGCAGGGGGCTAGGTCGCAGGAGAGAGGGGAGAGGGCAGGGAGGGCGGAGCGGCCGGGAGAGGCAGACAAAAAGCGCCACCTCCGGGGACCCGAGCGCCCCGCCCCCTCCACTCTGGGAGCGGCGTCGGCGCCCCGGGCGAGCGGCCTCGACCACTCGCCTTCGGGGTCCATCGAGCCCGCGTCCACTCCCCGCCCGCCTGTTCCGACCTGCGTTACCTCTGCGCTCCCCCCTTCCTGGCGCCTGCGTTCAGCACGGCCTCTCGGCGCCGCTCCCGCTGCCGCTCCTCGTCTCCGCCGCCGCTGTCCTCCAGGCCCAGCCGCCGAGCTCTGCCGCCCCGCCCCCCTGCCCGCGGCCCCGCGCGCGCACGCGCGCGCGCACTCCCGCGCCGGCCCCGCCCCCGCGCGCGCCCGCGCCCCCAGCCCACGGGAGCTGAGGGAGTGCGCGCGGCGTGCCTCCCTGGCCGGGCGCGCGAGAACGCGAGAGGGCGCTCGGGGACGGGAGGACGCCGGGGAGGGTGCTGTGTGTCCGCCCACGCTTCCGCCGGGCACTGCCTGGTGGCTCCCGTTAGCTTGGGTTCGCTTTCGTTTTCCTCGGAAGAGCACTCTTCACTGCCTGCCCTTTCGCTACTCTCTGGTTCGGTCCCTGGTCTTTAGCGGGTCTCCTTGGAGATCCGTCTACCTTTAGTCGGGTTGGCTTCTCCCGCTGTCACTTGAGCCACAGCGCGAGAACTACCCTTCTCTGAAGACCGTGGACAGAAGTGGACAACCGGATAGCGGAAAATCCGGTACCTCACATTCGTTCCTATTAAGTATGCAGACATTACAGGGCTGAGTAGTGACTCAGGAAAAGAACTGGAAAAGTTGCTTTTCTAATCTGCGAATCGGTCTTCCTTGGCCTCTACATACATAGGAAAGAAGAGTTCTCAAAAAGTAAACCCTGGGATCAGAAAAGAGGGAATTCCCTTGAATTGTCATATTGCTCGGGTATCAGCGTACTTAGGCAATGTACATACTGTTGAAAATGTAACTTTTCAAAGTCGATGTATTTAAAGGCGGTGTTTTGTGGTGGGGTAGAGGTGGGGCGGGTAACGAATATAGGGAAATAATAAACACTAAAATTACCCCGAGGCTCACAGCAATGTGGCCAATACTCAAATGCTAATCATTCTAAAAATTTATTATGAAACCATTTAAGTACGCTAGCCCAGTGCTCAGGCTGTGTAATCAGCATTTTAACTATCTACCAGCTTTCCCAGTGGTAGCCATCCACTCACTCCATCCGTTGCAAAATGAGCTGTATCAAATTGAACAGCCACCATCATAGACTCCTTACTAATGGTATTACCAGTATTCTGTTGTTGCATTCAACCTGTTCACAAGGGGTTTCAGTTGTGCCATCCCTTTGTCCTGCTCAATTCCTCTGTTCTTATCAACATTCCTATCCTTTGTCTCCCCCTTTAAAGACGCTATTCTATTTCTATGTGTTCATAAAACATCTTACCTTTGTTCTTTTCCCTTAAACTGTCTTTAGCCCTATCTCATGCGAGAAGCTGACCCAATTAAGAGCAAACTAGGTGCTAGGTTCCTCCTCCTCCACAGATTTTTGCTTAAAACACCCCCCCCAACCCCCAACACACTCCTTATTCTGTTGTTTACAACATGTATATCCAAGGAGGGAAAACCTCAAAAGTCTTCCTCAAGGGTGACACACAAACCATGCACTAGGGCTACCTCTTGCTGAAGTCTGAAGTTTTAAGTTTTCGGCTTACAAAGGGACTTTAAATTGTTTACTGTACATGTATATCAGTTTAGGCATTTTACATCTGCTAAATGTAACATCTGGCTAGTTTTGGTTTTTATACTTAGCTGCATCTGAGTTAAGACTCGATGGGGGTATGGTTTTATAGCTTATCTCACTTGCCTTTCTTTTAACGTTTATTTATTTTTGAGACAGAGAGAGACAGAGCATGAACAGGGGAGGGGCAGAGAGAGAGGGAGACACAGAATCTGAAACAGGCTCCAGGCTCTGAGCGGTCAGCACAGAGCCCGACGCGGGGCTTGAACTCATGGACCGGGAGATCGTGACCTGAGCCGAAGCCGGATGCCTAACTGACTGAGCTACCCAGGCGCCCCTCACTTGGCTTTCTTTGAGCTATACTAGTAAAAACAGTATTCAGGGTGGTGTTTTTTGTTTTTTGTTTTTTTTTTAAGATTTATTTTTGAGAGAGCATGAGCAAGTGTGAGCAGGGGAGGGGCAGAGAGAGAGGGAGACGGAGGATCTGAACCTGGCCCCGCACTGACAGCAGCGAGCCTGATACGGGGCTTAAACTCATGAACCATGAGCTCATGACCTGAACCTAAGTCAGAAGCTCAACCAACTGAGCCACCCAAGTGCCCCGCAGTTGTGTTTGTTAAGCAGAGTTATGTGATGAATTTTTTACTATTTACTTAAGCTGTTAAGGCTGTTTGGCTTGCACTGGAAGAAACACACACCTTAGGGAGTTTAGGGGCAGGTCAGCTCCTACAGGGTGTATGGAGGTTACTGTCAGAACATTGGAAGCCTCCCCTCCCCCCCGCCCCCCCCCCCCCCACCGGACTCACAGTCATCTCTTGCACCGAAGTTCCACCATTCAGAGATTCATTCCTTTGGCTAAAGCTTCACTCTCTTCTCTAGCACTTGTAAAGGGCTAATACCAAGGAGAGCTAACATACAAGCCTCAAACTGATAGAGAACTCACTGTTTTTCATCTCTAAACTTGAAAATCTAAAGCTTTCCCTTCCACAGTCAGGGATCAGAAGAGTAAGAACTCTGAGAGCTTGATTAGAAGAGGAATTTCTAGCAGAGAGAAGTAATAAATGTGCTGCAGTCTGTGATGACTTAACAATTATGCCCAGGGACACCTAGGTTACAGGAATGACTTGAGAATCTCAGAAACAGAGGGTTTTGTGAACTAGAAAAGCAAGTGCTACATCCCCACAATGCAACTGTATCATCTCTAGTTTCCAACAAAACATCCACTTTTTCAGAAGCCAATTCCCTTTGAAACTTTAGCATACAACAAGATTTGCAGTCTGTGGTCAGTGCAATAGATAGTTTTTTTGCTGTCCCTCAAATTTTAAGCTAAGTGATACTTAAGTCTGTTAGGCTAAAATGTCTTGTTTTATATAAAAAAGCAAAATGTGCGGCTCTGGAGATTTGGGCATAAGGGGAGAGGAAGTTGAAGCAATTGCAGATGTCAGGAGTGGCCCAGGACAGAGCTAGGATATTACAGTCATGGGAGTGAACATTGAAAGTTCCATCTACCTATTTTACTCATATTCCAACTTGTGTTAATAAGGAATAATTCTTTATTGCCTGGTGGGGAGAGGTTTCTGTTCCCAGCAAGGCTGATCTCTGTTCTTCCCACAAATCAAGGCTGAGGAACTACAATTTCTTGCAAAAGTAACCAAAAGCTAGGCTAGTGCTTGGATCCCTTAACAATGTATGGTCCAGGCAGGTTTGGGAGTCACTTGACTTTTCTGGTTTCCAGCCAGAAAGACTTTCTGGAAATGGCTCTCAATTTAGTTGCAGCTTGGAAAGAGATGGCAAGAGAATTAACAATTTGCACTATTAGGCAAAAAATGGAGGTTGATGAAAAGATTTCCTATAATTCTTCCAACTCCCTCACCATCGTTTTCTTATTGTTTGCGGTTACCTGAGGCCATGACCCTGGTTTAGAGATAAACAATCACCCTGGATCCTCCTCTGCGAATGTTGCACTTTCCTTTCCTCACCGGTGGCAGTAATTTTATTCAGCCTAGTAGTCATTGAACTGTAAAGCTTTTTTCTAAACTCAGAGAAATTCTGAATTTAAAACATGTCTGGTGCCGATGGTTTTGGATAAAAGATCATGAACCAGTTATAAATAAACCAAATAGGTTTAGAAAATAACATTTACCCTCACATGTTCTAGTTATTATTTTTTTAAATGCTGGTCGCCAACCATTGATTTCATCATTAAGTTTGAGAAATGCTAGATGTCATTTGCCCTTTGTTCAACTGGAGTCAACATTTCTAGCTACTTGAGGGGGTCTGAAAACTGTGTTGAGTTTACTATTTTGAGGATAAGGCTTTTAAACAAGTTATCCTTTAGTTTGAAGTATCTGACATATTGGATGGAGTTACAATTCTGTCCTTAAAGCAACAAAGACATATGGGTATGTTTTTACAGGAATCCTTCAGTGGGGAATAGAATCTAGAACCAGGGTAAGGAAGGTACTTAGTCCTACCATCTCTAAGGAAAACAAGATTTACTTTCAAGCTTGTTTTCATATCAGGTTCTGGAAATTGTTATGTGTTGAACTGTCTTCTCATCTTTTAAAAACCAGAGGTAATACAACTGCATTTAAGATGGACTAAAGACACTCCATTTGCCAGACTTACTACAAAACAAAACATATCCAATTTTGTTTTGACTGTATAATCTGAAGTCAAGAGTACTATGCTTCTCCCTCCACTCCTTTGTGGCTTTAACTTACTTGGAGTTAAGGTGCCTGCAAGGCAATCAGGCCTGTGATGGTAGCCAGAGATAGCTAAGGGTCAGATCAGTGACACCAGTGGTGACCAACTGTACTGGTTCACCTAATAATAGGGGGTGGTTGAGGGTTAGTGGAAGGCAGGATTTTCAGGTTCTTTTATTTATTCATTTATTTTTGCAGGCTCCACGCTCAGTGGGGAGCCCAGTGTGGGGCTCGACCCCATGATCCTGGGACCATGACCTGAGCCCAAATCAAGAGTCGGATGCTCAATCGACTGAGCCATCCAGACGCCCCAGAATTTTCAGTTTTTAAGCCAGGAAAGTTCCAGCGAAACTTTGTTACCATAAGATATCTTTTCTTTGTGATTATGGGGTAGTTTGAGAAAGTTTCTTTTTTTGTTGTTTTTTAATAAGCTCTATGCCCAACATGGGGCTTGATCGAACTCAAGAGCCACATGCTCTACCAACTGAGCCAGCCAGGTGACCCTGAGAACGTTTCTTTAAATGGGAAGATTTTTTTTTTCCCCAGTAAAACCCAGTAATTGAAAGGAAAACATGAATCAAAAACAGAATTTTTTAAATTTCAGAATTAAGTTGGATCCATTTGTTTAAAAAAAAAAAAATGAAGTTCCAAAAAGATGGCAATAGAAAGGATCCTTCCCTTTTATAAAACACAGTGCAACTGCATGGCAATAAGGGAATGGGATCTTCTTAAAAAAGGGGGAAAACAAAAAATATTAGCTTTAAGTATTCTTTTTTTTTTTTTAACTTTTTAAAATTAATTAATTTATTTTTGAGACAGAGAGAAACAGAGCATGAACGGGGGAGGGTCAGAGAGAGGGAGACACAGAATCTGAAACAGGCTCCAGGCTCTGAGCTGTCAGAACACAGCCCGACACGGGGCTCGAACCCACAAACCATGAGATCATGACCTGAGCTGAAGTCGGACGCTCAACCGACTGAGCCACCCGGGCGCCCCAAGTACTCTTAAAGTACTTGCAGCACGTCTGTAAAAGTTTCAACCCAAAGTTTGGAAAGAGTACCATAGTTCTTGAGAACCATACGTATCAAGACTCAAGGTTGTAAGTTCAACTTTTAAGACTCCTATTCTGATTTATCAGTGATGCCCCTGCTCTTTCCAACAGATAAAACATTTTGACCCAAAAGGCCCTACATGATGATATTCAAACTTAACATAACTTTGCGTTTCTGCTTACATTCTACTTGGTTGAGTCTATGATACTTAAGAAAAAACTGAATACATATCTAATCAATGGGCAAGCCTGTTTGGTATAGTTGTGTCTGTATCCAAAGTAGGTAGCATCTCCTACATTAGGAACATGGCCAGAATTGGATGTGGCAGGGTATGCACTTTTTTTTTTTTTTTTAACGTTTCATTTATTTTTGAGACGGGGAGAGACAGAGCATGAACAGGGAAGGGTCAGAGAGAGGGAGACACACAATCTGAAACAGGCTCCAGGCTCTGAGCTGTCAGCACAGAGCCCGACGCGAGGCTCGAACTCACCGATCGCGAGATCATGACCTGAGCCACGGCCGCTTAACCAACTGAGCCACCCAGGCGCCCCAGGGTATGCACTTTTAAGTACCCGGTATTTTTAGGAGTTTATTGTGGTTGGGTAGCAGAAACTAGTCAAGTTTTCCTTTCATTCTAGGTAGGGCAATGTATAACTTGCAAAGGACACTAACCATTAGTCCTTGTTACAATGCCTTATAAAATCCCAGGAAAAGAAGCTTTTACTCCTCAGGTTTGTTAGCAGAGGATGGATAAGCCTCTGCTTATCCTCTTATGAGACTTCATAGTGTATGCTAAGGAAAACAAAACAATGAAAAAAATCTGAACTGTACAAAGAGTATTGAAAGAAACGCGGATAGATGAACCACAATCTCCTATGGTTCTGAAGATAGTACAGTTTAATTATATGAGGGTGAATACCACTAAAGTTATAGAATGTGGTAGAAAACAGGCAGACATGCCATAGGTATTCCATGCAGAATGCTGGAATTCTGATTTATCTTTTTGTTAATCCTCTCAACAACCCTATGAGGTGGGTAGCGTGATCCTTATTTTACAAATGAATAAAGTTTAAACAACTCAGGCAGAGTTGTATTAAAACCCCTATTCTTTCAATTCCAATGCTCCAGAGCACATCCACTATACCATCTTTCCCCAGTATGGAGTAAAGCCTTCTGGTGAAGAGCAAGCATATTTTTTGGAAGTAACTGCCTCGCAGAAAACCAAGTGCAAAACCTCAGTCCTGACTTGCTAGGTACCTGACTTCCGCGACACTTAGTTCCCTACCTGTTGAAAGGAAGCTGTACCGCCTCATATATGTCATAAGGCTGGTGAAGGGATTGAATTAGAGGATACTCTGTAATGCGTAACGAATTACAGCTTTCCAAGTGTTGTAGCATGTATTAGCTCATTGATACTGTGATGTAAGAAGGGCTAATTGTTTTTGTATTGCAAATGAACAAATAAAAGTCTAAATGTTTTAAGAAGTGCTTGTTTTTAGTTAGCTTTTGGTGAAGAGCTTTCTAAACTGACAGGGATGTGAAGTACCCCTAGGCAGTGGTTCTCAAACTTCAGTGTGCCTAAGAATCAGCTGAAGAGTTAGTTTCTTGGGCTCTTTCCACTTAATCAGTTCTGATTTAGTAGGGTGGAGTCCATGAATCTGCAGTTGTTTTCTTAAGCTTATTTATTTAAGCAATCTCAACACCCAGCATGGGGCTCCAACTCACAACCCGGAGATCAAGAGTCCCATAAGCCTCTGAGCCAACCAGGCACCTCTGAATCTTCATTAAAAAAAAAAAAAAAAAAAAAAGTTTACTTTTTTTTTTGAGAGAGCATGAGCAGAGGAGGGGCAGAGAGAGAAGGAGACACAGAATCCAAAGCAGGCTCCAGGGTCTGAGCTGGCAGCACAGAGCCCGACGCGGGGCTTGAACCCACGAGCTGAGGTTGGATGCTTAATCAACTGAGCCACCCAGGTGCCCCTGAATCTGCCTTTCTAATGAGCTCATAAGGGCTCCTGAATGCTGTTATTCTGTGGCCCCTACTTTGCAGGACTCTCATCTGGGAAATGTAACTGTTCACTGCAAACACCCTGGAAGTACTCACATCCAGGGTGTGGCTCAATCTGGGGGTTGGAAATGATTCCTTTCCTTGAGAACTTTTTTTTTTTTGTAACAAGTACCAACTAAAGTTGGTCTCTAGTGAATTCTACTAAATTGAGAGTAGACCGCAAGTTTCAAAAAGTTCTTTTCACCCGTTTGTCTAGAAGGGATTTGTCTGGATTAATTTGTGATAGGGCATGTTTAAATTCTATGTTTGCACGTGCAAATGAACTGTCCCTATATTCTGCCGCTCTTTGTTCATCAAATATACCATGCACCCCCCTGCCCGTCTTTGCACTCACGATCCCTGCTTGACCACCTCTTACTTAATTCTTTAGATTTGTTTAAAATTCTCTTCCTGTGGGAAGCATTCTCAAATCTCTGTTTACAGAGAGTCCTCATTATATGCTCTCATAAAACTATGTTCTCAGAACATGTGCCATTTATATTTGTGTGCCCAACACCTGCAGTTAAAAATAATTTTTAAGTATCTAAAAATATATATTGGTCTCTATGCTGCTAGGTAAACCGGGTAAATCTTTCCACAGTGGTCTCAATCCTGCCTCATACTGGGATCACTGAGGGAACGTTTAAAAAAAAAAAAAAAAAGATGCCATCTTATCCTTGGAGATTCTGAAATAAGTGGTGTGGGGTGAGGTCTCAGGATTTGTATTTTTAAAAACTCTTCAGGTGAATTCAACATGCAGCAATGCTGAGCACCATTCTTCTATGTTCTAGGAAGCAGTTACGGCAGGACAGCTATTTGAGCTTTGGCAAAGGCAGTTTCCTAGGACTTCAGGCCAGAAGACCTAGACTTATCAAGAGGTAAATAAAATTACTGGTAGCACAAGTTCAACTGCGGGATGATGATTTGTTTAGAAAATATTGATATTCTTAATTTCATTTAAAAGACTAATATCCTATTATCAAGACTAACTTCTTTGTTAAACTTGGTAAACAGTGTAAGTGATTCTGGATGTACTCACATGGTTGGCACGAATGAACCCTTTCTAGGGAGGATAGGGAAGTCCCTATGAGTTCGAGTGGACAAATGACTAAAACAGCATCAGCATTAGACCATAAATCTCCCAATCCCAGTCAAGACCTCTTCCCTACTACAGCATACAACTTCTTCCTGTAGGAACTCCTGATATCCGCTTGCTAACATTTCTTTTCCCCAGGCGGTTCCTCTGATGGCTCAGTTTAACTCTTTGATGTGTCCTAATAAATGCTTTTGAGACTTTACATTTACCTCAAGATACTATTTGCTCTGCAGCATCTCACAAGCGTTGATATGCAGTACTTCTATAGTCAGTTATATCTGGTTATTTAATAATTTCCATTATTTAACTAGTTAGTTAATCCAGGTGGCATCTTAATGCTGCACTGTATGGCACCTTAGTAAACTGAATATTGCTTGGTAGCTAAGGGCAAGCTAAAACAAATAGCTATAATGGGGAAAGAAAAAAAAGGGGATCGTTCCAATCTTTTTCTTCTTATGCAGAATAAGCAAAAGAATGATTGGAATACCCATACAGTGAGTCTTTTGGAAACCAGAGTTATATAAGAAAAACCCACAATATTTTCTAAAAGTCATAGTGTCCCTGTGAAAGTGGCTTACTCACCTGGCAAGATCTTCAGTAAAAAAAGGAATTTAAAATGGTGGCAGACCTAGATGAAGACATACGCCAGGAGTAATGAGCTCACCCAGTGGCCAGATCTTTGTTTCTAAATACCACTTTCCTAAAGGAAACCAAGTCTCCTTGAAGAAATGGCTGTTTCTAAGCCTAGGTCAGGGAAAATACAAGATATGCCCATAGCATCTTATAGTGTCACAAAGTAAGTGCTCTAAAAACAGAAGTTTGAGGGAATGTCATAGGGATATAGGAACAAACCTGAAAGAGCTTTCAAGGCCAAAGCTGGTACAATCGGGGCAACAAAATCATGTGCTTTCGGGTTACAACTCAAGTATAAACATACATGAGTCTATAGTGATATATGTACACACACACGTGTACACACACACACACACACACACACACACACACACACACACTACTGAATAGAGAAATGAATAGACAAATCTTCCTTGCAGGAGGATTTCAAGTAATTTAAGTAGATACTCCCCACTCCAAGAAAGAGTGGAGCATAATTCCCTCCTCCTACCTCCCCCCACCCCTGCATTGTGGGCTGGACTTAGTGAATTATCTTCCAAATAGACAAGAATAGGAAGGGGAGAAAAGGAAACTTCACCACCTTAACCATGTAGTCAAGGTTAAACATCACCAATTATGTCCTGGATATCATGTACCCTAGTATGATGAGAAGGGCACTTCACTTATATGGTATTTTGACCCCAAACCCATAACTCTTAGTTTAATTGTGAGAAACACACTAGACAAAACCAAACTGAAGGGCATTCTGCAAAATACCTCACTAGTACTTCTCAGAACTGTGAAGGTCAGGACAAAAAAGGAAAGATTAAAAAACTGTCAAAGGCTAGAGGACACTAAGAGTACATGAGGACTGAATGCAATGTGGTATCCTGGATTGCATCATGGGCTAGAGTAAAAGGACATTAAGAAAACTCAAAGTCTGGAGTTTGGGGCACCCTGGGAGAGCATGAAACTCTTGATCTCTGGGTTGTGAATTCAAGCCCCATGTTGGGCATAAAGCTTTCTTTGAAACAAACAAACATACATTTAGTTAATAGCAATGCTGGTTTCTTGGTTTTGACATGTCGCATAACATGCTAATAATAATTGGGGGAACTGAGTGAGGGGTATATGGAACACTCTGTATAAATTTGAAACTTTTACGTTAAGTCTAAAATTATTTCAAAATAAAACATTTACTTAAAACAACTGGCATATGACTCTCTGTAGCTTATTTCTTTGATATGTAAATCATTTCATGATTTGGTAATATAAAACAATGTATTTTTTCTTTTTTTGTAGTCCCAACATCAATAGATTATCATTTTTCCAAACTCTGAGGGATAGATGTTGAATTTGAAGCTGGTGGCACATGTCTCTCTCTCTCGAAACTACTAGCGGATATGGAGACCTATCACTCAACTTCTTGACTCTTAACGATGACTGAAGGTGATCTCCTGTAAAACTAATGAATTAGGATTAACCGGTGGTAGAGGTTCTGTCTCAAGGCATTTTTATTCCTTACTGAGCAATTTTGTCCTCTTGACAAGCAAACCGCATCAAGCTGTTTCATAATCACACGGTATTTAAGGCAAACGGGCCTCAATTGAAGAAGACACATAAAACCTCAGATTTCAAGTCAAGTGACATCTTAACTTTTATAGCATACACTGTAGTCACCTTTATTTCACCCAGGAACTTCAATCCCAAGAAACCTACTCAAGCAGGACTAAATGAGAAGGTAAGAAGACCAGACCCTTGGTTGCCAGAGCTAGGATGTCAAGCATCTGAGGTCATATACATCAAGTCCACAAGGTGACAAAAGTTAATTCTCACGACCTTATTCAGAATTAGCTGATGGTTGTAAACATACTGCTGATTATACAAAAATGAGTGACAGCGAACAGAAAGTTAAATCAAAAGGCAGGGAAAAATCTGGGTCTAACTCCTGCACTCAGGTCCCTGACACTGCAAACACCTGCGAGGTTTGGTCATTTGCTGAATGTTGGATTGGAGGGCAAAACAAAAAGCAACGAAATGCAGGATTTCAGTTACACGAAATGTCCAGAATAGGCAAATCCACAGAAACAAAAAGTAGATTAGTGGTTCCCAAAGGCTGAGGGAGAGTAGAAAATGAGGAGAGACTGCTAAAGGTTATGGGATTTCTTTTTGGCGTGATGAAAATGCTCTGAAACTAGATAATGGTGATGGTTGCACACCCGTGGATAGAATAAAACCACGAAACGTTACACTCTAAAAGGGTGAATTTGTAGTTATGTGAATTATGTCTCAATAAGAAAAAAGCAACACAAAGAAAGCAAAAAAAAAAAAAAAAAAAAAAAAAAAAGGAATGCAGAATGTTTCTCTCCACAAAATGGAATATAGGAGTTCATGAGTGCCAAGGAACGGTCAGAATTGAAAATATGAATCCCTACACATTTTTTTTTTAAGAGAACAAAATCTGAGTAATGGAAACACAGAATTAGACCCAAGAGCCTAAGGCTATATATCTTCTACCTTAGACTCCTTTTGATATGAATGGAGCCATTTGAAACAAAAAGGTAAGTCAAAACCCCCAGAATAATGACACCTTGGAGAGTGGCTCTAGAACAGATAAAATTTTTTTGAATTTAATTCAGAACTCATCTAGAATGAATTTTGAAATATGAAAATAAGACAAAACTAATCAAAGGTCTGTCAGGGTAACGAGGGGTAGACATTTCTTAGTAGAATAGGATGTTTATGTAGCATGTATAAACCTCAAGCTCTCTTTTTTAAATGTTTATTTTTGAGAGAGAGAGAGACAGAGTGTGAGCAGGAGAGGGACAGAAAGAGGAGACACAGAATCCAAAGCAGGCTCCAGGCTCTGAGCTGTCAGCATAGTGCTTGACGCGGGGCTCAAACCCATGAACCGTGAGATCATGACCTGAGCCGAAGTTGGACGCTTAACCTACTGAGCCACCCAGGCACCCCTCTAGTTCTCTTTCTTCATGAAGAATATGAGCTCCATGAGAGCAGAGACGGTTTTATTTACTGTTGAATCCTCTGCACTTAGCACACAGTAGGTGCTCAGGAAATATTTGTTGAATGAGCCAAGTTCATGATGCAGCTGTGAACTGGCTTGTTCATCTACGGGAGAGTCTAAAATGAGTTTTTTTTTGAAAGCTAACATCATGTTCTTTTGCTGGCAGGCATAAAACACCTGAACTAATGAACTAAACCTAAATTAATGAACCTGTTCTCAGAGTTAAGATGGGTAAAAGAGTTTTTGTGACTTGAAGGAGTGAAAGCAGGTCATTGCTGGCCACGTCACCTTTCAAACCAAAAACCATGAAATGCTGCTTTCCAGTAAGAAGACCTGGAAGAGGGTCAGAATCATGATGATACTTGGCAGTTCAGTTGATGTTAGCAGGGATCAATTAATCCCACTTTGTTCATATTTTACCATCAGCTAATAACCCTTCTACCCCTATGTAAAATTCTGTGTGTAAAGCAGTAAGATACCCAAAGGTCATTCTGTAGCCTCTTCAGTCTTCATCACACTTCATGTTATAGGTGAGACTTCAAACATCAGTTGTTATTATACAAAACATTTTCAACGCTTGAATTTTTTTTCAAAAATAGTATTATCTTTCCTCCATTCCTGAAACTTGTCCACATCTAAAATACCGATGATAAAAAATTTAAAAATACAAATAGATTTAAAAAGGGAGGAAGCCCCTGGGGGCTGAGTCAGTTGAGCGTCTGACTCAATTTGAGCTCAGGTCAGGATCTCAGGGTCGTGGGATCGAGCCCCACATAGGGCTCCACACTCAGCATGCTTGAGATTCTCTCTCTCTCTCTCTCTCTCTCTCTCTCTCTCTCTCTCTGTCTCTCTCTCCCCCCGCCCCTCTCCCCCACTTGCACAAATACGCTCTCTAAAATAATTAAAAAAAAAAAAAATAAATAAAATATTGATGAATAGGCCCTCACTATAACCTGAAGGCCAGAGCCCTGCAAATATCAGTCACTGATTTCCAAGAGGCGGCCACCACCCTGCTTTCTCCAAACTACCCCCTGCATCCCCTTGTGAGTGCTGCCAACACCTAAAAACCTACATCTCTCAGGGGACTCCTGGATCAGAATCCTCTGCATTTTCATTCTGGCAGCTGTTAAAATTCAGTGTATCATAGAATCAGGTTACTTCTTCCAGCTGAGAGATCCCAGGCAGAACCCACAGCCAGACTCTGAAACAACTTTTCACGCCCCATTTTTTAAATGACAGATGCTGTCACATGTTTGTCACAAGATTTCCAGGACTTAGTTTTTCTAGAATAGCTTTCCACCACTATATGACAGGGCCTGTGGGCTCATGTAGCAGGATCCTGTATTGTGTTCAACTACACTCTGAAGAAAAACATTTTATTGCTATGGAAAATTTTGTTTTTGTGCTTCTCAAGTCTTGCCAAGTCTCTTAATGTGGATATTTCTTCGGAGATGGAAGCCAGAAGAACTCTTTGGTTATTCAGATACAAAATACAAAGACTGTTTATTTGGGAGCAGCCCTGGCTTTCTTCATAAATACATTTTGTAGGGTGATGGCCTACAAATAATTGAAAGGGAAAACCATCTGTACAGACTGTAACTTCATAAAAGAAGAAAAAGCAAACAAAAAAACACAGTGCTCCAGTATCTGTAGGAGAAACAGTTGGTTTTATACTCACCAGAATGGCTTGAGTGAAGCTGAAGTTGGGAATAATGTGATTTTCACACATGGTACTGGTTTGGTGTGAAATCCCATGCCCACTTTAAAAAAGTGTAATTTAGCTTTGGTTTCTTTCATTCTTTAGAAGACATCTTTGGGTTTCTTAAGCATCAGAGGTAATTGAGGATTTAAAATTAGTGGTAGTTTCGAAGTGAATTAAGTTTCCCTGCTCCTAATACACACAGCGGCGGAACACTTATTTCGACTCGCTTTGCTCCCACCCTGAATGCATTTCTAGCTGATGTTGCAAAGAAGCTTCCTCTGGCCTCCCAGAGGGGCTCTCCCGCCCAAGAACAAGTTCCCTCCTTACCCACAAAGTAGCTTGCCTTTTCCCACTGCAGATACACATACACACACACGCACGCACACACGCACGCACGCATCCACACATACAACCTCAGGAGTGATTTGGATTAGACGACAAATAGCACCTCCCAGAGATGGGCACACATGCAGCAGCTGTCAAAAGGAGAAGTCACTTTACTTTCTTTTAAACTTGCAATGTTTGTCTTTATTTTGTTCTTTATATTTTGAAAGTGAAAAGAAATAGTATTGAGTCAATTTCTTTTTGTTTTTTTGTTTTTTTAAATATTTGTTCTATGTATTTACAAGCCTTAAAGTTGCTCTAAAGATTTCAAAAGTATTAAGAGTACTTTTCCCAGGGTAGCACTTTTTTTTAAATTTTTTAAACAATTCTTGGAGTTCTCTGGTCCACAGCATTTCCTTCTGTTCCAAGGTTATGTATGTTTTGATAACTATGGTGATTTTTTTAAAATTTTCTGAAGCAAGCTGAGAGGCAGGCAGAAAGATTTGATGCCAAAAAAAAAAAAAAAAATCTTTCTTACCTTGTTCACCCCAAACCTTCTTAAATCTGGACTAACTACTATGCTTTAAAACAAACGTGAGGTGCATTTGAAGGGGAGGGAAATTTATTTCTCTGCTTTTCTATTATACAAGTTGTTTACAGAAACTGCAAATTAAAAAATTACACTGGCATTTGCAGTCCTTAAAATAAATTAAAAGTTCTCAACTTTTTTTTTTTTTTTTTTTGCTAAACAGATGTGTTTTTTTAAAGTATGAGTCCTTGTTTAAAAAGAAAAGATTAAAACAGAAAATATTTTCTATAAATAATACATGTATTTTGGTTTTAGTGCTCCCGCCCTCAGGTTTGAAGTTTACTTTTTTCCAGTACCTTTTTCCTCCATGATCACCTTTTTTCTCTTTCCCCTCTCCCACTCGTGCACACGTGGGGATTTCTGCGAGAATTGGCCTTGCTGCACTGTGATTGGCGAAGACGTGAAACTTTTTAAAAAAATACTTAAATTGTTTCTTTTGTTTCGTTTTGTGTATTTGAAGCTTTAGTTATCCTCAGACTCCTCTTCTGCTTCCCGCAGCCACGTGAAGAACGCAGTGACAGATTTCAGAGCTACACCCTTCCCATTCTGCTCTGCAGGGTCCTTGCTGCTTTCCCACTTGTAGAAGGCATCCTCGGAGATCACCTCCTCATCATATAGGCAATCAAAAAACATCCGTAGCAAATCTGCAAGGAAGTAAGAATATACCATCAGTGTTGGAGGCGCTATAGTTGTGAAGTAAATTACTGTATTTCCAAGGGATGAATGAATGAATGAATGAATGCACATTAATACCCCTAGCACCCAGTGACAATTCATCATACTCCCTCCTGATAGTGTAATAGCAAAACAACTTGTTTAAAGAACAGGAAAAAAGATTTAAGCAATCTAAATTATTTTTACTGTTATTATTTTGTTCAATTAGAACTATTTTCTGATAATGCTGAGGTGTTTGATATTACATAGTTCTCAAACTATATACTATAAAAATTAAATACAAGGGCACCCGGCTGGCTCAGTCAGTACAGCATGCAACTCCTCATCTCAGGGATGTAAGTTCGAGCCCCAAATTGGGCATAGAGATTACTTAAAAATAAAATCTTGGGGCGCCTGGGTGGCTCAGTCGGTTGAGCGTCCGACTTCAGCTCAGGTCACGATCTCGCGGTCCGTGAGTTCGAGCCCCGCGTCAGGCTCTGGGCTGATGGCCCAGAGCCTGGAGCCTGCTTCTGATTCTGTGTCTCCCTCTCTCTCTGCCCCTCCCCCGTTCATGCTCTGTCTCTCTTTGTCTCAAAAATAAATAAATGTTAAAAAATAAAATAATAAAAATAAAAAAAATAAAATCTTAAAAAAAAAATTAAATATAAGAGTAACAAGTAACTTTACTCTCTTCTCTATACATTTCTCCACTGTTTGAAATTTTACAATAAAAATATATTAATTTTTACAGTTTGGGGAGGAAAAGGCAGAAGGCACTTTTCCCCTTCTAATGTTGTTTTCAAACTGACAGAGTAATAATTTGTATGGAAAATATGGGTAAAAACTATCTCATCTGGATCTTATCCAGAGAAACAAGTCTATTGTTTCCAATGCCCAGACGATCTGAGCAAATGTAATCCTGTTTTGCTTCCACAATGGAAACTTAGCTTATATCATTGTTCAGAAAAAAAGAGAAAGGTGGGGCGCCTGGGTGGCTCAGTCAGTTAAGCATCCGACTGTGGCTCAGGTCATGATCTCATGGTCAGTGAGCTCGAGCCCCACATTGGGCTCTGTGCTGACAGCTCAGAGCCTGGAGCCTGTTTTGGATTCTGTCTCCCTCTCTCTCTGCCCCTCCCCAGCTCACACTCTGTTTTCTGTTTCTCAAAAATGAATACACGTTAAAAAAAATTAAAAAAAAGAGAAGAGAAAATTGGCAGATTTATATATTCTTTATTTTTAATTCCTTCATTACGGGCTCTTAAATGCATTTAAAATCAGCCTCCATTTATATTACTGGAGGGAGGCAATGGCATAAATAATTGATAATAAATATTAGGCTTGGAATGAGTCAGGCTAAAATTTTTCTTTAGATTTATCTTTGTAATTTTATTAATTAAGCTAATACTGAAATTACTTTTCATTCTCTTAACTCTGGTTGGTCTATGGGGAAGTAGAAACAAGTGGCCAGGATTCTACAATGGTGAATCTAGAAATACGCATCTCTCCAGGGATGATTAAAGCTGATAATTATGGGAGATACTTTAATTTGGTTGAGCATACAGCATCAATTTCACCTCTTGAAAAGTTAACAAGTCCTCATCCTGTAAGAACAGAAAAAGGAAGCCATGATGTTAAATGACCCTTCAAGGTCTTGAGAAAGAGAACACAAAGTCAGTTAATTCTCTGATTCAGATTTAGATGATGTCTCTTCAGTTACAGTGTGAGGATGATTTGTTTCAATCTTTTCCTTCATCTCCCAGGGAGAGTCATAAGCACTAGGAAAGAAGGAAAGCCTCAAAAACAAACCCAACCTTAGGAAGTGCCAAAGAATTACTTCAATGTCACCTCTAAAACTGCCCTGTACTACTATACTTTCACAAGTGTCAACTTAATTTTCAAGATTTAATACAATTCAGGGGCTCCTGGGTGGCTCAGTCTGTTAAGCATCCAACTCTTGATTTTGGCTCAGGTCACGATCTCACAGTTCATGACATCAAGCCCCACATCGGGTTCTGCGTTGAGTAGAACCTGCCTGGGATTCTCTCTCTGCATTTTCCCTGTGCTCTCTTTCTCTCTCTCAAAATAAATAAACTTAAAAAAAAAAAAAGATTTAATATATTTCAGTTACTTTACCAGTATCACTAAGACTTGGTGGTTCAGGTTACCTCACGTGTCTGGTTAGCAAAGAATCATAACCCTAAAGTGAAAACTAGTCCAGAACACCTTAATGTCTTTGTTGGGTGTCTGAGGATTCTGAAGAAATATCATCCTTTTTCATTACTAAGACCTGTGTCAAAGAAGGTGAAAGACTGTAATGCATGTATGCTAACACCGAGATGCTCTAGACCTGCCTTGTCTAACAGGGTAGCCACTAACCATGGGGTTATTTACACTTAAATTAAATAACATTTAAAATTAAGCTCCTTAGTCACAACAGCCAGATCCAAGTGCCTAAGTGAATACTGCTCAGTACAGACACATTTCCATCACTGAAGAAAGTATTCTTAAGCAGACCTGCCCTAGAATAAGGATTCAATTTCTAATATAAACTAGTTTTCTTATTTCGACTTTCTCATAAAAGTCAAGTACCCCAAAATTCAGGTTTATTAAAGTTGTTGGTTAAGTGAGTTTTTGTTAGTAGTGATTCTTCCATTAATCACTGTTCATCTCCGAAGTCTTGCCCTGGATAAATCTAACCCACAGGTTAGGTGAATTGTAAGAAGAGGTCATAAGCTTACTGGCAGGTTGATCAAGTTTTACTATTGATGCTTGTAGTGCATAAAGTGCTTGCAGTTCCTTCTCCGTATCTGAGTCTAGGTACTTGAGTAAGATCGGCACTCTCTGCTTGATAACAGCAGTGTCCACTCGGAAGGTAGAACAGTCGGCTAGAGGCAATACAAGAACTAAGCGTTACATTTAGGAGTTAACACGTAGCCATTTTGAATTTTCTGAGTTGATAAGGCATGTGACTACAAGGAAAGCAGAAGTAAAGGAGTCCAAGGAAAAGATTTTGAAATCTAAGATATTCTGAAATTACAAATGGGACATTCTTTCTGAAATAATTAAAATACATGGCGGGGGGATGTATTTTGAGTGCTGCACTCCCTAAAAACTAGTGCACCCAATTCTTTATCTTTAATCGTAATGAAATAGGGACAGTGATTTTGTGACATTCCAAATTACAAAAGAAACATTAAAAAGGGGATCAAAGGGACAGTGCAAATCTTTTCAGAAGGGTAAAACAACCATTTTACTATTTCTAGGAGGGTGACGACTAACTGTGACAGTGGAAAACAACACATACAATCTAGGCCTTTTAGGGAAAAGGCACAAGAAAAAGAGGCTGAGGAAAGTGTCCTCAGTGCCAAGAAGCAGAAGGTTTTATTTCCTTTCTAAGTTAGCACTAGGACACAACTGTGTTTTTAAAAGCAGCTTTTATACTTTCCAACAGTGATTTTAAAACACCAAAGTTTTACTGTTCCACTGATACTGGAAATGACTTAAGATGTTTTTATAAAGACTTTCTATTAGCTTGTTATTTACCTCATTGAAGACCTAACATTGTAAAAACATTCATCTGACAGAAAATCTTAAATTATAATTCCGAAGCTATCTTCTAAAATGATGACAGACCTGAAATTCTGAACAAATTTTGAGCTAATGGATTTTTTTCCCACTGCAGTGAAAGAAATGTGAATTTCTATCTGAGGCTAGATAGATGATCTCACTCAATACTGTTAAATACGACATGCAGCTAGAAATACGTAGGGTTTCTACCAATCGTAATCCTAACTACCTATGTAATTAACATTCAGTGACACTGTCTTATCATAAGACATAAAGGTCAACATAAAGCAAAAGAAACAACTGGTGTTTTCTTTTCTCATATATGTATTTATATAAAAAAGCTTTTCTGTTGCAATTAGTCCTTTGTTGATATTAGGTTAGAATATTCAACCCATTCGTTATAACTCTTGAATGGAAGACGGAGGAGGCTTTGCATACTGGAGGTGAAAGGTAAAGGCAAAGAAAAATACAACAGAGTAGGAAACAGCCCAAGCAGCATGCACCCGTTTCTGTTGAATTGAAGAATACAAGGCATATGGTAGCTGCTCAGATCTGGGCTCTCTACAGGCACAGCAGCTATGCATCCCCCTGCTTGAGAAAGTCGGCCACTGTAGACAGAAAGGGTACTCATGCACAGGGAAAACTTTGAAGACAATATAAACTCAGACCCATGTCATCAACAGTTAACATACTGGGGATTTAGATGTTAAGAGCTGTCTTCAGAGATGTTACTTACCTATAATAGCTGCTTTACAAACAGCTGTCATTAAAGCTCTAAGGAATGTAGGTGAACTCATCTGGCTTTCATCTAAATTAGCCTGAAATCAAAAGTAAATGCAACAGTTAAAGGTACCCTTGCACATCAGAGAAATACATCCCCCTAAACCAGGCTTCATCTGGCACTAGGGGTAGATGGGGTCGCATTCAACCTTCTTGTAAAAATTAATCTTCTGATTCATTGGAAAATACTTGGGCTACTACCAGTTCTGTCCGAAAATGTTCTCAGTAGAAGCATTTAATTTTCAAGGAGCTCACTGCTGCCTATACTTTGCTGATTCAATTATATAGTGCTGTGTACTATGCACATTTGGAACTACAACCATTTAAAAACATTTTTCTTCCTCAATAAATAATCCCTATTAAGATTAATTCTATCAGAACGTATAAATTTGAAAGCATTACACCACACCATAGTGTGTGTTAAGGACTTTTCTGAATAGTGTAATCATTTTTAGATGTGCTAACATTGCTTTTTGATCTTAATTTTAATGTGAACTAGAGATCAAACTCAAGCATCGTCTCGAATCCTTCAGGTGGTGAGAAAACTGTTCATCTTTTCTAAGGATGGCAGAAAAAATGTACTTAGAGATAAGTTGAGTAAATGGGCCTCAAATTTGGTTTTTAGTTTATTTCTCTTAAGATCTTCTTAAAAAAGAAAAAAAAAGATCCTATCTTCTTGCTATAAAACACTGTATAAACCGTATGAGTACCAAAAGGAAAACAAACAAAAGGAGACATTTTCTAGGCAGGTATTTCATACATTTTCCAGAGTTTATGTTCCTTATGCCTGTGAAGAATGAATGCTTGTGTCAGCTTCTTTTAATAGCACAGCATACTATTTTCCACTGGAAGGGTCAGCCTTAAAATGACTGGCCAGGAAAAAAAATTAGGGTGTCATTATAAACCTCTGTGTCATAAAGTGAAGAATTTCAAAGATATTGGGAGATCAGTTAAATGTTTGTGAATTGTAAAACTGACACAGATTAACGAGCAGGTCTCTCTTTGTCGAATGCCTAACTTTGAATATCACTTGGTGAGAGCAGAGAGGGGTTAACGAGTCCGATGGCCAGCTCTGCAGGACACCAGCCGCTCTCTGCACGTGGAGGGCTGTGTTACAGGAAGAGGTTTCATTACCAATCTTTTCCAAGAGAACAGAAACATGTGGTGCCACTGCTAACAGCTGAGGATAGGGACAGGATGGGGCAAATGCCACATATAAAAGATTTGATGATTTATGTGTTATATAGTGGGTTACTGGTTTACACCTCTTAAAAAAAAAACAACAACTTTATTCAGACTGAAGCCAGACTGGTCTAGGCCCTGACATTACTTTTGCAAAGTCTGAACAATCATTTTTGAAGAACAAGTGAGAGAATAAAAACACACCGTTACTTGTTGGCTCAACAGTACTTTATAAACAGGCTGACAGAGCTATTTCAAGTACTGAGTATCATTTGAAATTCCCAAATACTCAGATTTCAAGTAGAGTCTGAAAAAAATTAACAAACTGCGGGGCACCTGGGTGGCTCAGTCGGTTAAGCATCTGACTTCAGCTCAAGTCATGATCTCACGGTTTGTGAGTTCGAGCCCCATGATGGGCTCTGTGCTGACAGCCCGGAGCCTGGAGCCTGCTTCGGATTCTGTGTCTCCTCCTCTCTCTGTCCCTCCCCCACTTGTGCTCTGTCTCTCTCTCAAAAATAAATAAATGTAAAAAAAAAAAAACAAAAAAACAACAACAAAAAAAAAACAAATTGCATATGTCTTCCACCATATAAAGCTAAATATTGTAATTCTAATATTCAAGAATAGAATAGACCTGAAGAATAATGTCAGAAACACTTCAGATTAAGCAAAGATGTTAACGAAAATGGGCAAGAACAAGAAGAAAGATGGGTTTGCTAACCAGGTTAGATTAAGGAAAATCAGATTTACATAATACTGGTACCAAACACAGAGTGACAAATCTTTTCATGTATTGTGAGCTCAGCTACTATTGCATTTTTGTTTGCTCCCTCCTTTTTGAAAGTCTTTATTAGTATAATTTACATTCAGTGAAATTTACCCTTTGTCTTCTCTTTAAGGAGAATACTTGTTGGTCTAGAATAGGCAGAATAATGATATAAAAAAGTGAAGCCCAACATAAATGAAGAGGTGGAAATAGTATCATTTTGCAATACATGAAAACATAAAAGACCAAATGGCTGAAATGAGGGTGATCTATGAAAAATCATGGCGAGAGAGAATAATGTTAAATATGTAAACACTAACTTGATTTCTAAAATTGAAAATAAGGCATGTCAATAACATACCAGAAAGCCAGATGCCGATTCTATGCTAACTTCTGCAACAATGGGTTAAAAGTCTTAGAGAGGAAAGAGATGGTTACACCAAGAGGAATAAATAAGTAAGTACGTGAAAAACAAGAGATGCTAAACCAACCTGCAATCCTTTTCTGATTTGGTTAGTATAAGGTAGCTCAGAAAGATATAAGCATACATTCTCTGGACTTCAGCAAGGTATTTGACAAATTATTTAATGATAACTGTCCCCTCATGGGCATGGTGAAAAGGTGAAATAGACAGCAGAATGATGTGAAATAATAAACAGGTTAACGACACCCATGGGATTGGGGGTGGGATCTTGTCCCCAAAAGGATGCTACTTTGTCCCCGGCCCTACCCCATTCACACATTTTGCCCCTAACTTGGATGAGGTTAAAGTTGGCATACTAATGAATGCATGGGGGATACAAAGTGAAAAAGATGGCAAGGAAATTTTATGAACAAGTCAGAATCTAAAATGTCCTGACAGACAAAAACTTGTATCTAATTTAAGAAGATGAACATAAGCAGCAATAAATTTTAAAAGCTCCATTCTGGTTCAAAAACCAATGCGGTAAGCTCCAGATGGGAGAGATGACTCAACTGTTAGAATATAAAAGAATGGGTACTATATGACTGAAAGAGCAATCTGAGTTCAGTGTGGTGAGCCTGCCAAAAGCAAAGAGTCCAAAACAAAAAAGGCAACAGCACTGCCTAACTCCGAATGTTGGATCACATCTGGCAATCGTGCTCAATTTGCACATGTCACTTGTGAGAGGGATATTGAAAATCCAGGCTATGTTTGGATAAGGGTAACCAGATGAAGGGGTGGATATTAAGATTTCAAGAAAGGATGAAAGAACCTAGAGAGAGAGACAGGGATATAACAATAAACTATTACAATTAATTAAAAGATTCCCAGCTGGGTGACAGAATAGATTTATCTTATAGGGACATGGAGGAAAACTGATTAAAAAAACCCTTTAAACTAGGGGTGCCTGGTTGGCTCAGTTGGAAGAACATGTGACTCTTGATCTCAGAGCCATTAATTTGAGCCCCATGTTGGGAGTAGAGATTACTTAAAAAAATAATTTAGGGGCGCCTGGGTTGCTCAGTTGCTTAAGTGTCCAACTTTGGCTCAGGTGACGATCTCGCAGTTCGTGTCTGAGCCCTGAGTTGGGCTCTGTGCTAACAGCTCAGAGCCTGGAACCTGCTTTGGATTCTGTCTCCCTCTTTCTCTCTGTCCCTCCCCCACTCATGTTCTTTCTCTCTCTCAAAAAGAAACATTAAAAATTTTTTAAAAAATCTAAAAATAGTAAGAAGAAATCTATAAACACAAACAAAACCCCCAAATTATCAGAAACTTCATTTTTTTCTCAATGTCTGAGAGAGGATAAAGAAACAACCCATTTACAAGGACTACAAAAGAGGTTTTATACAAGAGGGAGGGGACATTAGCCCTCCATGGCTTTCTTTCAACTTGGATTATTTTATGATCCCATGGAAAATGTGTACAAATAAAATATACTTATATAAACAAGAATTACTAAAGGAATGCAGTACCAGATTTAAAAAGAGACATGATCAATAGATTCCACAAAGTAAGGTTCAAAATTTTCAGAAGGAAGCATTAATATGAAGATGAAAGCCAACACAATTCATAATAATTACATATTGTTTACTGATTTTATCCAAAATATTATTTAAAATGCAAGCACATTTAGAAAAAAAATTTATATTTTGAATAGTAAAATGTAGGGTATATCCCGAACTAATGAGATCCAGAAAAATGGCTTCTGTCTTGAATAGTTTTACTTGCCTTCCTAAAGGCTGTAAATCTTGTTAAGAATAAAAAAAGTCTTATAGTTTCAAATACACATAGATGAAAACATAAAACCGAACTCCATTAAAGTTAAATACTCCTATGAAGTGAAAGAGAAGGTATAGGCATACTTGGTTTATTGCGCTTCGCTTTACTGTACTTCAGTGATACTGTACTTTTTATAAAGTGAAGGTTGATGGCAAACCTGTATCAAGAAATTCTAAGGGTGCCATCCATTTTTCCAACAGTAGTCGCTCACTTCGGGTCTCTGTGTCACATTTTGGTAACTCTCACAGTATTTCAAACATTTTTATTATGATTGTATTTGTTACAATGACCTGTCATCACCGATGATGACTCACTGAAAGCTCAGATGATGGTTAGCATTTGTATAGCAATAAAGTACTTTTTAAGGTATTATATACATTTTTAAAAGATATAATGTTATTGCACACTTAGCAGACTACAGTATTGTGTGAACATCACTTTTACATGCACTGGGAAAACAAAACATTCATTTGACTCGCTTTATTGCACTATTCGTTTAATTGTGTTCAGTCTGGAACGGAAGGAACCCTCACTATCTGTGAGATAAGCCTGTATGTGAATTAAAGGGATCCCACAAAAATCTTTCTTGCAGAGATATCAGGGAAGATGACATAATCTCTATACCTCTACCCAGTCAAAGATCTGTTCATCATTTGCTTTGTCTTCAATAATGAGTTTCTCGAGTCGCTTATATAGCTCTTCAGCAGAGAGTTCTTTTTTTGAAAGTGCTTCAGAGGAACAGGAACTGTCAGACTCTATAAAGTCCAACTTCTGAAACATAAAATGTTATATGTATTAATATAAGTCAGTATTAGTAACACCCTGAGAGGAAAACAAAGTCATGGGCTATATCTTCTATTTTACACGGGATCGAAATGATCAGTAGAAGCCAATTTTTATTTATAGTTCTGAAAGATTATTACTCCACTATCTTTCTTGAATATTTCTCCAACTTTTTATACTGTCTATCTCAGATTCTCTTTAAAAACAACAAATCAACAAAACCCCGAGAATTATCTCTGTGGCTACGACCACCTCCAAATCATTCTGAGCTTCAGTCTTGCTCTCAGCAGTGATATAGCTCTAAGGCAGGGCAGGATTACTAGTTAAATTACAACTTAATTCCTTCTGTAGCCTATGGTTTAGTATCAGCACTGCCACAGAACCACTGTCAAAAATCTAATTTTGGTTATGTCCTTCAAACACCATTGTGATCCAAGTAAGAGAAATGAGACCACATTGTAAAATTCCTGAACACAGTGTATTGTAGGGAGGACAATAAAAATGAAGGGTTTGGGGTGCCTGGGTGGCTCAGTTGGTTAAGCGTCCGACTTCGGCTCAGGTCATGATCTCGCAGCCTGTGAGTTCGAGCCTCGCATCGGGCTCTGTGCTGACAGCTCGGGGCCTGGAACCTGCTTCAGATTCTGTGTCTCCCTCTCTCTCTGGCCCTTCCCCTCTCAAGCTCTGTCTCTTTCTCTCTCTCTCTCAAAAATAAATAAACATTAAAAAAAAAAAAAGATAAAAAATAAAAGGGTTTTATCAGTATTGCATGAAACATCGTTTTCCCACACAAATCATTCAATTTCAAAGGACTGAATATTCTGGAAGGGAGAATGACTGTAAATATGTAGTTACTTCAATGAACCACATCATCATGGCCTGTGTGAGTCTAACCCAGTGCAGAAATGCCTTCGCCTCAGCCTTCAGAGGACCAACCACACACCGTTAACAGCATGCGGCGGGCAGGCATCGGGGCCCCTGGAAGCACCCTACACACATGCAGAGAGCTCTTCAGCCCTGTGAGGAGCACTGGCTTCACTGTTCCCGTCCTCAGATCCTGGTAGCCCAAGGCTACTCTCACTTTGTTCTTAAATACCTGAGAAGAGTTATTTGACTATTGTCTCACATCCATGACAATGGCCCTGAAAAGCATAAACACAAGTGTACATGCTTTCAAATTCTCCCAGAACACTGGCTCACTCTACCATGTCTGTAAGTCTTAGGCCCCACAAGAAGCAGCTTGATGGAGCACAGATATGTGGACTCTAGAGTCAGAGATGGGGGTGAGGTTGGGGGTGAGGGATGGAGGTACAATTCCAACTCAGCCACTTCTACCAGGAGAACCTATCCTGAGGTGGGAAGACCACCACCAACCTCAGTCAACTCCAAGGGCTCAATGACTAAACATGTGCACTGCACTGGGCACCAACAGGGCTCCAGGAACATACGTCTGGTAGGTAGTGGTAGGTCACCCACTAACCTGAAAGGAAAAGCCCCTTCCCAGCAGGGACCACTCACTGTTTCCACTGCAAAACACAGTGCTGCTCACACACCAATCTCAGCTTCTTTTATGATCCTGATGCCAGTGGTACAAAGTATAAGCATCTCAGTTGCTCCCATTGTACTTACACATGGGCAAAAAAAATTCACAGACATGACATACCAAATTTTCCAGGAGGTAATTTAATCCTGAATTGAAAACCATCTGACCACAGGACACATCTAAAGAAAGACAACTCAAAGGGTTATGGGAAGAGCTATCTCTTCATTTAATAGAAAAATTAAAAAATCAAAAAAAAAAAAAAAAAAAAAAAGAATAAAAAAAGATCTCTAATTGGGGCACCTTGGTGGATCAGTCGGTTAAACGTCCGACTTTGGCTCAGGTCATGATCTCGCAGTCAGTGAGTTCCAGCCTCGCACTGAGCTGAGAGCTCAGAGCCTAGAACCTGCTTTGGATTCTGTCCTTCTGTCTGTCTGTCTGTCTGTCTCTGTCTCTGTATCTCCCCCACCTGCATGTGCACTCTCTCTCTCTCTCTCTCTCTCAAAAATAAACATTAAAAAAAAAAACACATAGAAAAACTCCAATTATGTAACTGCTATTATACAAAAAATCTTCTCAGGGCGCCTGGGTGGCTCAGTTGGTTAAAAGTCCGACTCTTGATTTCGGCTCAGGTCATGATCTCACAGTTGGTGAGATCGAGCCCGGCACGGGGCTCTGCGCAGAGCCTGATTGGGATTCTCAACCTTCAGATGACTAAATTTTTGACAGTCCTTCTGCAGTAAGAATATTTTAGGTGGTGGTCACACAACATTGTGAATACAGTAAATGCCACTGAATTATACAATTTAAAATGGTTAACTGGAAAAAAAAATAAAATGGCTAACTGGATGTTATAGGAATTTCACCTCAATTTTTAAAAAATAATATTTTATGGGGCGCCTGGGTGGCTCAGTCAGTTAAACATCATCCATCCGACTCTTGATTTCGTCTCAGGTCATGATCTCAGGGTTTGTGAGTTTGAGCCCTGCATCGGGTTCCACATTGACAGCACAGAGCTTACTTGGGACTCACTCTCTCCCTATGTCCCTCATACCCTGCTCATGCTCTCTCTCAAAATAAAGAAATAAAACTTAAAATAATTATAATACTTCACTTGAAAATTTGATGATTTTTTATGCCATTCTGATACATGTACATAAAATTATGATTGTACATATATACTATATATCGAAAAAGAATATGTCAGAATTGTTCAATTTTTAGATGGGTAGTTAAAAAAATAATCAAAATTATTGGTAATTCTCAAGGGTATAAGGCAATGTGATATGTAACTATGCTTTACTTTATGAAGCTTCACTATGCAGAAGCCACAGATTAAAATATTAAAGATTATTAGCACGCTTTTCTCTAATAACTTTGAACACTTTGATATATTCCTCCTATACCTTCCCTAGATACACAAAGAAAAAACTACCTTGAATTGTTAAAAAAATTTTTCATCCTATTATGTCTTTACCATTTATTAGCATTTTATTTTCTAAAGTATTTTATTTTTAAATGTTTATTTATTTTTTAAATATTTATTTATTTATTTTTGATAGACAGAGAAAGCATGAGTGGGAGAGGGGCAGAGAGAGAGGGAGACACAGAATCCCAAGCACAGAGCCCCACACAGGGCTTGAACTCACATACCATGAGAACATGACCTGAGCCGAAAACAAGAGTTAGACCTTAACCAACTGAGCCACCCAGGTGCTCCTTGACTTCCATGGTTTCTGATGACAAACTGGCTGTTGGCTCTTACGGAGGATTCTTTGTACATGACAAGTCACTTCTTTCTCGTTGCTGTAAAGATTTTTTTTTTTTTTTGTCTTTGTCTTTCAAAAGTTTTACTGTAAAATATCTCGGAGTAAATCTCATTTGGAGATTTGAGATTATCTTGTTTGGAGTTCACTGAAATTCCTGGATATGTAACTTCTGATCTTTGATCAAATTCGTGAAGTTTTTGGCTATTATATCTTCAAGTATTTTTTCTGCCCCTTCCTCTCTCTTCTCCCTTCTGAGACTCTCTAATGCTCATGTTGTTATGTTTGATGCTGTCCCATAGGTCCCCAGGTGCTGTTCATTATTCTTGATTCCCTTTTCTTTCTGCTCCTCAGACTGAGCAATTTCTTCTTTAAAAGTCTCCTTTATGTGTTTAATGAATTAATTTTCCACTATGTATTATTATAAAGTTTATTTAAGAAAATAAACTATGGGGATTTTATTTTAAAAATTTGGTGATACTCATAATTTCATATAACCATGCTAAAAATTTCATTTCAAAAATTAAAGATGGATTTCCATGGCAGCAACTTAGTGACAAGTCAGTGACTTCTGACCGACTGAGCAATTTCAACTGCTCTATATTCAGGTTTGCTGATTCTTTCTTCTGCCCCATCAAATCTATTGTTGGACCCCTCTAGTGAATTTTTCTTTTCATTTTAGCCATTACAAATTTTTAGTTACAGAATTTCTATTTGGTTCATTTTTATAATTTCTACCTCCTTCTTGAAAGTCCCCATTTGACCATACATCATTCTCCTGATTTCCTTTAGTTCTTTGTCCATGGATTCCATCAGCAATTTGAGCATATAGAAAGCAGTTAATTTAAATTCCTCATCTGGGATGTCCAACGTTTGGGCTTCCTCAGGAATACTTTTTTCTGTCAGTTCTTTTTTCTTGTGAATGAGTCACATTTTCCTGTTTCTTTATATGCTTTCTAATTGTTTTTGTTGACAACTAAACATCTGGAATACTGTAATGTGTAACTCTGGATATCAGATTCTCTCCCTTTGTGAGGGATTGTCAGTGTTGCAGTCATCTGTTTGTTTAGTGAATTTTAGACAAAGACTGCATTCCTTCTTGTGTGTGGTCATTACAGTCTCTCTGATCTGTTATCTCCTCAGACAGCCAGTGACCTGGTAGAAATTTCAGTGAAAGTCTGGATCCAAAGAGAAAAGAGAGGGGTGGGATGGGTGGGACTGCATGCGTGCGTGCGTCTACACACACACACACACACACACACACGCACGCACGCACGCGAACACATTCCATTTCTCTGAATTCCTTGACAGACACCATTCAGGAAACCACTTTGGCCTGAGTAGTTAAAACAATGGGCAGGCCCTGCACTAAACCTTCAGTAAATTGCCAAGCAGATTAAAAGGCACAGCACTGGGGCACCTGGGTGGCTCAGTCGGTTGGATGTCCGACTTTGGCTCAGGTCATGATCTCACCACCCGTGAGTTTTGAGCCCTGCGTCGGGCTCTCTGCTGACAGCTCAGAGCCCGGAGCCTGCTTCAGATTCTATGTCTCCTTCTCTCTCTGCCCCTTGCCCCACTCACACTCTATCTCTCTTTCTCAAAAATAGAAGAAAGACATAAAAAAAAAAAAATTGTTTTTTTAAAGGCATGGCACCAATCTTTTGAGGATAAGGTCTTGATTTCTCAACCTGGCACCAGAAAGGGAGTGCCACCATCTCCCCTGCCACAGGTCTAGGTGCTAATAGCTTCTATGCAAAATACCCAAGTTACTGAAATTTGCAAGATCCTTTTTCATCAAGCATTCCTCTGGTGTTGGTACTGCACAGTTGACTCAACTCCACAATTCCAAAATAGCTGATTCTAACACATCTTGCCAGCTCAATGGTTGTTTCGGTGGAGGGAGGAATTCTGGAGCTGCTTATTTCTTCATCCTCTGTACATCCATACGCTGACTTATGAATCTTACATTATATTCCTGTGATAAGTGCTACTTGGTTGTGATTAATCTTTTAATATAGTGTTGGATTTAATGTGTGAAAATTTTGTTGAAAAACTTTTCTTTGCATTTATTAGGAATAATTGGCCTATTATAGTTTTTTTTCTTGAAATGTCTTTGGTTTTGCTATTAGAGTAACGCTGGCCTCATAGGCCATGAATTGGCAAGTAATCTCTCCTCTTCAGTTTTCTGGAAGAATTCTTTGCAGAACTGGTATTATTTCTTCTTTAGATGTTTGGTAGAATTCAATAGTAAAAACATCAGGGCCTGGAGTTTTCTTTGTGGCAATGTTTTTAACTACTTCAGTGTATCAGATACTCAAGGTTATTCTCAAGTCAGCTCTAGTGATTTGTACCTCCCAAGAAGTTTGTTCATTTCAATTAAGTTGACGTACTTATTGGCATAAAAATTATTCATAAATCCCTCGTATCCATTATTATGTTTAGAAACATTACAACATCACCTCTCTCATTCTACTGGTAACTGATGTCTTCTTTTTAAATTTTGTTTTCACTGATTAGTCTGGCTAGAGATTTCACAATTTTCTTTTCTCGGAGGACCAGCTTTAGAATTCACTCACTGTTCTCTATTGTTTTTTTGTTTCACTGATTTCTACTCTGATCTTTATTACCTCCTTTTTCTATTTCTTTTCAGTTTCATTTACTCTTCCTTTTTTTAATTTCGTAAGGTCAAAAATGAGATCACTGACCTATGACCTTGTTTCTTTTCTAAATTCAGGTGTCCAGTGCTAACAGTTTCATTCCAAGTATTGCTTTTGTGGTATCCCACAAATACTGATATGTTGTGTTTTTCCATTATCAATGAGTCAAATATTTCTTACTGCCTTTTATGATTTCTTTGCGGAGTCATGAGTTATTCAGAAATGTGTTGTTAAGTCTTTAAATATGTGTTGCCCTCATTCTTATTTTTTATTAATTTATTTATCTCTTTTTTGAGTGAAAGTGAGCATGTGTGAGTTGGGGGAGAAGAGAGGAAGGAGGAAGAGAGAGAGAGAATCTCAAGCAGGCTCCGTCCTCACTACAGAGCCTGACACAGGGCTTGATCTCACAACTGTGAGATCGTGACCTGAGCCAAAATCAAATTGGATACTTAACTGACTGAGCCACCCAGGTGCCACTGTTGCCATCATTCTTAAATGTTAGTTTCACTGGAAAGACTATTCTAAATAAACTGATATTCTCTCAACATTTTGCGATTACTCCACCATTTCGGGCTTTCACTGTTGCTACTGCAAATTCTGTTTCTCTATAGGTGACGTACTTCTTTCTAGCTACTTTAAAATCTTTCCTATGTTTTTGATGTTATGCAGTTTCACTGAAATGTAATCACCCTCTGTGGTATACATGTGCTTTCTGTATAGATTCATCTGTTTTATCAGTTCGGAAAAAGTCTCAGCCACAATCTCTTCAAATATTGCCTCTTCTCCATTCCCTCTGTTTTTCCTTCTGGGATTCCAATTAGACATGTTAGACCTTTTCATTTTATCCTTTAAATCTCACAGTATCTCTTAGAAATCTACCTTAGTTTCTTTTCTTCTTCTTTCCAAATTTTCTCAGTCATTTTGACTAGTGTTTGGTTGCTTGCACATTTTTGTGAATTCCTCTTTTTTATACAGTGTTATGTTATATTCTGATTAAGAATTCCATTATTTCATGTCTTTGGGGTCTAAACCTACCATTTCTTGTCTGTTACTCTCATTCATGGTTACTTGTTTCGTCACAGACTAAAATGAACTCTTAAGTGTTAACTATATATTTAGATAATGTTAATTAGTAGCAAATGAAGAGACCTAAGTTGAGCATGTTTTCTCCAAAAAGCATTTTTGTTTGCTTCTTTTGGGAGCCAGGGTAATACTGAACTAGGACCATTTCAACCTCTTCCAACATCTCTGGTAGCATTTACAATGGCATTGAAACAAACAAGCCCCTCATGTATGCTTAGTGCTAAGAGTTCAGGTTTCATCTATGGCTTTTCTCCTCACTCATTTTTTTCCTTAGAAAATGCCTTCACTTTCTATCAGCTCAGCAATGCAAGATAACTTACGTTTTATCTAGGCTCTTATCTTTTGGCAGAAGCACTCCCCAGTGTATCTGGACGATAACCAAAAGGAAGCTAATGTTCATATTAACTTAACACAGTGTGTCTTTACCCAGCTCAATATACTAATTTTCAGATTGTGATCATTTTTTTTTTTTTATTTTTTTTAACCTTTATTTATGTTTGAGACAGAGGGAGACAGAGCATGAATGGGGGAGGGTCAGAGAGAGGGAGACACAGAATCTGAAACAGGCTCCAGGCTCTGAGCTGTCAGCACAGAGCCCGACGCGGGGCTCGAACTCACGGACTGCAAGATCACGACCTGAGCCGAAGTCGGACGCCTAACCGACTGAGCCACCCAGGCGCCCCAGATTGTGATTATTTTGAGAGAGAGTTGTTTCCTTTCTTGGTCACTCTTCCTTGTCTAGTATTTTTATGGCTGCCTCTTTCTGATGCTCCACAATTCCTTATTTAGAACTACATTATATTGACCATGGGCCTTTTGCCTTGTTGTGGATTTCTGGATCCAGTTACCAAGTGGACAGCCTAGCTACGGTTTTGGCTGCAAGAGTATCGTTTGTCTATCCGTGGAGTTCCCACCTGGCTTCATGAAGTATGTCTGTTCTCCAATTTTCTACCTTGTAAGGGGCATTCTAGTTCCCATTTCCTCACCGAAATAACTTCTAGGTGTCTCTAGTGGCATTTAGACCCAGAGTTCAGAAGACTTGCAGCTTTAGCCCTATTACCCCCGCTTTATTTGTCAATTTCATTTTTTGGTTCATGGAGATATGCAGCTTGTTTTCTCTGTGTGTGGCTAAGTCCTTTAAATTTTATTTTTTTATCTATTATCTAATGAGTGAATAGTTGAGTGGCCCTAAAGCATGGACTTAAAATGACATCTTGACCATAATTCCTATTTTGGTCTAATTTTAATAACTGGACTACTAATGAAATTACCTTCATTTTTTCTATGAACCAGACCAACTACTATTAAACAGAAAGGCATAAGCCTTGTTCTTACTTACCTGCTCCAAGAGAAAATTATGTACATCTTCCCCTTCTGGTAAAAAGTCCTTCCAGGTGAGGTCAGCCTCCCTCCATAAGGCTCCCACTTTCTTATGGCTCTAAAACAGAGATAAGTCCAGTCCATTTACTTTTATATAAAGATAGGATGATGATGAAGAGGAAGAAGAGAGGAGGAGGAGGACAGGCACGGGGAGGGGGCGGGGGCGGATTAGGAGAAAAGGCTTGCTTGAAGTCAAGAGTATAGAAATATAAAGACTGAAAAATCAAAACTTTTCCCTTGTTGATATAAAGTTAGTTTCTCAGGACTCCTGGCTCTCACACCAAGATGTCTGAATGTATGTAGTAAATGTAACGGTGAATGGCTGAAGTATAGCTGTTTAAGGTTCAATAATTAATTTTGTCAGATGACTAATCTAGGAAATTGCAAGCTCAGTTTTGGATTTATGAATATAATCACCTAAAACAAGTCCAATTCACAGAGTTTATAAATTCAACAGCGTCTCTTTTCCTAGTGGTATACATATGTATCCACTATTAAAGTCACACATCAAGCCTCACTGGAATCCCTCTTCGCAACAGATCAGGATCACGCTGCCTAACCGGAGAATGAATAAAGAGGTTGCTGCTCCTGAACCAGGAATGAGAAGTATTTCAAGGGCAAGAAGAACAACATTGAGCCCAAGAAACAACAGAGGAGAGCTCTTGTTGGCTGGAAGACTGATGAGAAGGTACAAGTCCACTCCCTGAACAAAGTCACAGTGATGCAGGGAACTCTCAGCCTTCGAGGCCGTGGCTATCAGCTATGAATCATATTACTAATTATTTCATAGAGTAACTTGCCCAAGGCATAGCTGATAACTTGGCAGAGTCAGGATTTAAACTCAGGCTCTCTCATTTCAGAGTTTATGCTCCATGAGAATTTGGTTAGGAAAAGTGAGAATTTGCTTTTTCTGTTTCTACAGATAAAAGTTAGTAAGAATTTAGGTTTTTAATAAGGACTAATGTGAAGTAGATTAGGAAAGGAGGAAGGAATTTTGGATGTACGAATTAGGATTCAATAAAAACTTTAGTAATAACAAGTAATCAACTAGAACTAGAGACCAGGCTACTTAGTAACTACAAATAACTATTACACAGATGAAATACAAAGGGTCTTCTGTACATTCAAGAGACTTTCTATACTAATGCCTATAAAACAATGAAATCTATCATCCCCAATACCTTTGGCTATGGTTTGAATCAGTCAAAAATCACTCCAAAATTTTCATGTATGAGTTCTGTTTTGATGTTATCACTGTAGGTGTTGTTAACACCACTTTCCCAAACCTCTTAGACCTCTAATACGGCATCAATACACTCTTTTGAAACTTCTGGTTTAGACTTGTCTTCCTTTCTAGTGTATACATTTTTTGAAGGCTTAGTTGTCTTTGTACACTGAGATGCTGGCATAGAGTTTTACAGAGAATTGTACAGTATTTATTAAACTAAAATAAGTTTAACTTTAAGACAGCAGTTCACAATCCTATAGAATCTTTTTAAAAATTAATTTATTTTGAGAAAGAGAGAGAGACAGAGTGAGCGCACACACGCACATGTGAGGGGCAGAGAGGGAGGGAGAAAGAGAATCCCAAGTAGGCTCTGTGCAGCCAGTGCAGAGCCTGACGTGGGGCTCGATCTCACAAAGCATTAGATCATGACCCAAGCCAAAATCAAGAGTTGCCCAACCTAACTGAGCCACTGAGGGAAACCACCCCCCACCCTTTTTTAAAAAGTAGGTTCCATACCCAGTGTGGAGCCCAATGCAGAGCTTGAACTCATGACCCTGAGATCAAGACCTGAGCTGAGATCAGAGTTGGACGCTTAACAGACTAAGCCATCTAGGCACCCCTGTATAACATTTTTAACACCTATTACTAATCAGATAACCTAGCTTGAGATCCAAAATTAATAAAATTAATCATTTTAGGAATCTTACCTTTCTTTGAAAGCAAGGCGTTTTCACTGAAATGTATTCAAGAGTATAAATAATGCAGGCATTTTGTTTCAAGAGAAGATAAAATTACTAGCCACAAATATAACATATCTTGAGATTATTTAGAATTATCCCAAATCCAGTTGAGATTAGATAATTCTTTCCCAAGTTACTAGTAAACAGAAGGAGAAATACACCTCTGTAAGAAACTAGGTTGAAACAGAGGCCTCGCTCTTCTTTTCAAAAAGGAAAAGGAAAACAGAAATACCTGCATAGCGGTACCTAAGCTATTCACAGATAACTCAAGATTACAATCATTGCCTTGCCTAAGACGCTGTTGAGTCTAACACTCAGTTTAATACTCACCATTTGTTTGCATAGAAGGTGCAATATTTCAGAAAGTAAGACCCCAGCTCTTCCAACAGGAAGTAAAGGTTTGCTAAATTCTCTGTAAAAGACAGGAGTAGTGATTAAGTACCTCTGAACCAAACTTCCAGTTCTAAAACACTAGGTGAACAATGTGTGCTGAACCTAAATCATATTGGGCAAGAGAAAGCTTCAGGACATGCTCTAAGTAATGTTCAGCAGAAGTAGTTCAGACTTCAAGTTCACTCTATGCTTCATGGAGAAGCCGGAAAGGGACTCTAGAATTCCCGGGTTTTGCCTTTTTCTTTAACTGCCTCAGTGATAGAAGCAATGCAATGATCAGTCTCATTTAATAATCTATTTACATATACACCACTTCAAGCCTAAATGAGAGAAGCACCTTAGGTAACTGGGAGATGTGAAACTTAGTTATGAAATCTTTTTAAGAAAGGAAGTTTTTCTTTACAATATAGATGAAACAGAAAGGGACCATTTGTTTTCAGAGTCTAAACCAGTATATCCCACACTGTGTTCCACAGGATATGAATAATTGTTCCTCAAGAAAAGAATTCTACAATTGAGAGAATGCTGCATTAAACAAAGCTAAATAGGTTTTATTAAAGTTATTATTTATTTTTTTAAGTAAGCTCTACAGCCAACGTGGGGCTTGAACTCACAACTGTGAGATGAAGAGTTGCATACTCTACTGACTGAGCCAGCCAAGCACCCAAATCTTGTTTTTATTGTTTGGTTTCACTATAGAATTCTCATAATCTTTAATGTGCTGTAATATACTTTGTGAACCTCAAACAAAAGAGACATAATAGTACACAGAGTAGGACTATATGAACAATTTTTGGGGAAATAGTAACGTTCTAAAGAAGAGTTTAGGAAAAACTAGTCTATACAAAGTAGAAACAACTTCGGACTCCTGTCCAAATCTAGGAATGCCAGAGATGCAGTCCCTTTACTACAACCAGAGCATGAAGCATGCAGGTATCAGTCTGACAAGATATCACGGAGAAATAACTTATGGCATTTGAGCAAGGACAGACATAAAAGTCAGATTAACATTAAGCTTCCAGGAGCAATAACCTTCCAGTTATGTGATTTTGGAGCCCTATCTACAAATACTGCTAACCTCAGTGGACCACAGGGTTATCATATCCCCGTCACTTCTCTGATGTAGATACAGTGTAATGTAACATTTTTATACAGAAATAAGTCCTTTTTTTTTTTTTTTACATTGAAGTATAATTGTATTAGTTTCAGGTGTACAACATAGTGATGCGACAATTATATATACTACAAAATGATCACTACGATAAGTGTAGTTATCTGTCACCATACAAAGTTATTATAGTATCATTGGCTATATTCCTTACACTATACGTTTCATCCCCATGACTTTTATTTTGTAATGGGCAGTTTGTACTTCTTTTTTTTCGTTTTTTTTTTTATTTTTTATTTTTTTATTTTTTTTATTTTTTTTTATTTTTGGGACAGAGAGAGACAGAGCATGAACGGGGGAGGGGCAGAGAGAGAGAGGGAGACACAGAATTGGAAACAGGCTCCAGGCTCCGAGCCATCAGCCCAGAGCCTGACGCGGGGCTCGAACTCACGGACCGCGAGATCGTGACCTGGCTGAAGTCGGACGCTTAACCGACTGCGCCACCCAGGCGCCCCCAGTTTGTACTTCTTAATCCCCTGAAATTAGAAGTCTTAAAGAGTCACAGGCTGCATCCAAGAGCCTACAAAGGCACTAAGGAAAGAGCACTATGCTAGAGATAGCTGGTAAGTTTTGCATCAGTTTATCTTGATATACACACACACAAAATGAAAACAAAAACAAGTACAACTTACATGATAAGTTCTCTCATAGAGATTCCACCTTCTTTTAACATGGGGGTCACCAGTTCAGCAAGGTACAACCAAATGTGGGGAATATCAATAGCCATGTCATCTGCCAATTCCAACGTTTCTGAAAAACTAGACAAGAACAAGAAGAACATTTCACACAAATATAATTCAGAAGATTAAATAAAGAGTCCAAAACTCAGTCAGCAAATATCTATTAAAGCACCTACTATGTTAGATACTATGCCAGGCATAAAGTAACTGATAAATAAATTCTTGTTCTCAAAAACCTGTATTAGTAGAGGAGAAATTCTAGGGGCCCCTGGGTGGCTCAGTCAGTTAAACATCTGACTCTTGACTTCGGCTCAGGTCATGATTTCACTGTTGTGAGATCGAGCCTTGTGTTGGGTTCTATGCTCAGCATGGAGCCTGCTTAAGATTCTCTCCCTCCTTCTCCCACTGCCCCTCCCCTCCTTGTACATATGCTCTCTCTCTCAAATTAAAAAAAAAAAAAATGAATAGCACAAACAAAAGCATGTTTGCAGAAAGGGCTAATACTCTGATGAACATGAACTATAGTACCAGGATATCCCAACGGAGAGGGTGGTCAGAAGAGAGTTCTGTATGAAGGTGACTTCTGGAAGATTTCAGGATGAAAACAAGGCAGCCATGTTAAGTTCTGGGGGAAGAGATATTTAATCTATTCCTACACTATCTAATGAGTTCACCACAGCTGAGTATCATATTCCCTGGACCAGTCAGATACACGGACTGAAAATTTCACTATAATGTAGACTAGACCCAAAGAGAAAAAAAAAAGACAAAAATCCTTGTTCTTGAGGAGCTCATAATAGGGAAACAAACTGGATGGATATAAAGGAGTCTGATAACATTACTAATAACATCATTGTTACGACTAATTAAAAACTGTTGTACCTTTAATGTTTGTTTATTTTTGAGACACACACACACACACAGACTGCGAGTCGGGGAGGGTCAGAGAGAGAGAGGGAGACACAGAATCTGAAGCAGGCTCCAGGCTCTGAGCTGTCAGCACACAGCCCAATGTGGGGCTCGAATCCACGTACAGTGAAATCAGACCTGAGCCCAAGTTGGATACTTAACCAACTGAGCCACCCAGGTGCCCCCAAACTGTTGCACCTTTATTTTTTTTTTAAAAAAAAATTTTTTTTTTTCAACGGTTTTTATTTATTCTTGGGACAGAGAGAGACAGAGCATGAACGGGGGAGGGGCAGAGAGAGAGGGAGACACAGAATCGGAAACAGGCTCCAGGCTCCGAGCCATCAGCCCAGAGCCCGACGTGGGGCTCGAACTCACGGACCGCGAGATCGTGACCTGGCTGAAGTCGGACGCTCAACCGACTGCGCCACCCAGGCGCCCCTGTTGCACCTTTAAAGAAAGGCTAATGGTTTCCAGATTTCATGGCCTGAAATTTTTTTCAATGTGAAATAAAATAAATGGGATTTAAATAGAAAATTTGGGAAAGTCAAATACAAAATATCAGCAGTTATTTAAGGTAAAAATCACAGTTATTCACTTAAAAATATAAAAACAGAACTCAAAACTTTGTTAATCAGTCCCATATACAGCATGTTAAAAAGGACAAAAACGAAAGTAAATTTAACTCAAGGAGGCATACACATAATTACAAGGAAATGCGCACAATCATAAGGAAAGGAATGAGTGAGTGTAGGGCAGGTAGTATTTGTCTTCATAGCCTTTCAGATCTCTTCATACATAAAATGGGTGCTTTCTCACTGCAGTTTTTGGCTTTTAGCTTGAGTATGCCACTCTGTTTACCTACTGCAGAGGTCTACATGTCATTAAAAATTTTCACTTAAAAAGAGATACCACTACAATGGAGGGTTGCCTTTCTGAAGATGTCATTTCAAAACAGTTTGTAGCTCTGCGACATAAGTCTGGGCCTTGTGAATCCTTAATGCTGACTTTCTGCCCTCACAGCTTAAAATTATTTGATATCTACTTGCTATACAACAGATTAACTGGACTCTTCTCTCATTATATGAACACTTTAGGCTCAGTTAATGTGCCACTGATGGAACATAATCTGGCCGGACTCCACAATTCCCGGGCTAATCATCCTACAATGTGAATTCATGTTCCATGGTTTAATGCCATAGATTAAGCTGCTTAATGAGCCCGTGAGACAACTGTAGCCATCCAGTCTTTCAGCAGTAGATCTGCTATTTTCATCTCAAATCACAACTAGAAGACAACCATATTCTTGCCTTGGTTTTCTAGTTCTTGATTAGTCAGTCATCAAGGGACAGTATGCAGAACACAATCACTGGTCAAATCCATACTGCTGAAAAAATATTTGGCTGAGAGGGCACCTGGGTGGCTCAGTTGTTAAGTGTCCAACTCTTGATTTCGGCTCAGGTCATGATTTCGCAGTTTGTGAGTTAGAGCCCTGCATCAGGGTTTCAGCACTGCAGAACCTTCTTGGGATTCTCTCTCTCTCCCTGTCTCTCTCTCTCTGCCGCTCCCTCACTATTGTGCACATACGTGCTCTCTCTCAAAATAAATAAACTTAAAAAATAAAAAACCCGTATTTGGCTGAACACAGGATTTCTGTAGAACAAGCTTGTAAGAGGCTTCTTTTCAGGTTTACAGTTCCTAAATTCTTTTGTACAATTTTAAAAGAAAAATCCATGGTGTACAGAAACTTCTAGCTATCTTTGTCTTTGGAGTATTACACAGCCTGTAACACTACCTTGTATAATACACATTTTCTGCCAGATGAATGAATGAAACAGAACTACACCATACCCTTGCTTCTTGGTATGTAGTGACCATTACACCAAATGGAGTAAACTTTGGTGAGGTCCACAGGTAGGACTTTAGGTATCCTTCCCTCCATCTCAACTACAGAGGCTCTACTTTTATTTTCTTTATATATTGAGTTCCTGTCTAAAACATAATTAAAGGGATACATGGTAGTTAAAAAAAAGTTTTTTTTTAAATTCACTTAAGCTCTGATCAAAACTCTGCTGAAAAAGCAAAATAATGTTCTGTAATTGGAAACAAAGAGTATTGTCAGTAGCATCTCCCACACTTTGCACTGTGATAACTTAATAAAAAAGTAAATCTTGATGTAGATAAACAAGAAACAGTGAGAACATCTAAAAATCAGATTAATCAAGTATTATTATGACTGGTCATAACAGAATCTAATTCCAGGTAAAAGAAAGAAATGAAATGATGATGAAAGTTTCTTATACTCTAGTATCATACTCAAAGGATCACTATGGAAAACATTTTTTAAGCTAGATCTTACCTGTGTGAGCAAACTTGATTTCCACTATTAACCAGTAGGTCAGCAATTTTTTGGGTTTTTTTGCACCTCTGCAATTTTGCACCTGAAACTTAGTCTATATGTCTGTGTAAGCTTTGAATAGCAGGGTAGAATTGCTGTTGAGTGGCAGGAAAAGTTCCCCAAGATAGTCAAGGAGGAGATAAGAATTTTCTCTCCAACAAATATCTTCCAAAGTCAAGCTTCCTGAAGGGCCCATATTTTGTGTCTATTGACAACTCCAATTTTTACTGTCTTGATTTTCATTTGTTTATTACACTTCCAGTGATCCCAAATTCCATGGCTAATAGTGAACTATCTTTACTAGATAGCTTTAAGAAAGAAGTCTTCTAATGCCATGATATAAAATGAATTTATCAACACTGTTTGAAACCTATCTACCTATACAATAATGCATCTATCTACCTACCTGATTTGCCTCATAAAGTATTTAGATTTAAGTCCTGAAAATTTCAAGATGGTTTGATGTTGCCTTTGTAGGGATATATTTTATATGTGGCAACTACTATGCTTGGGGTTGATAAACTATCTAGTAAACAACCTGGCTAGAAAGCCTATTTAAAACTTCTGTCTAGTATTAGAATTTAGTAGCAGTGCATGCTTTGAAGAGTTCTGTAGGAGAAATGGCAGATTAATAGTTGACTGATCAGTGCCCAGCAAACAGGGAGGCCTTATACTTTCCATCGACTCTGGCTTGGGGAGCTGGGAAGGAACAGCTTTAACCACTGCTCAGAAATTGGCATCTAAGCAGTAGCAGCATCCAAGGAAGCTGAGCTTAGATGTTTGCCCATATGCTATGTAAGGACAGAGGTCTTTGGATATTGGGACCAAAGAGACGAAAAACTTAGGGCATTTCCATGGCTCCAATGAAATGGCCTCTTTAGACAGTATGAACTATTTATAATTTGGGCTTTAGAAGTAATTAGGAAACTTTGATCTATTTGCAAGGAAACTCCTGGTGGATGACAAGTGGCTATTTGTTTTCATCTTAGAAAAAAACTGCCAGGCCTTAAAGGAACATGGGTCTTCATAGGGGTCTGGGTCTAAGGATGGCGCGGTTAGATCTAACAAAGTATCAAAAGTGAGGTCTGGAATCACTGCATTCTCTCTAGCTATTGAAGGAAATCGGAATAGAGAAAGATATAGTAAGATACCGAGACACAGAAGTGTCCATCTCATTTTCACTATAAATAAAAGGTGGTGGCTATATTGCCAGCAGCAGCAACAGGGCCACCACCAATGAAAGTGTAGACACCGGTGTCTGAGTAATGTAGACATTTTTCCCCCACAGGGAATCGCCCAAAGAGAAATGCCAATGTCTGAGGGAGCCTAGCAATCAAGCTACTACCTCTCAAGTTCAATGAAGACAATGAAGCCAGACGGCACTTCCTGGGGTCTTTCTAGACAGAAATAAACTTAGGAGCACAGTCTGAAGAGAGGCAGAAAGGGTTAAATAATAATCCAGCATTCTCATTTCTGAAATTATCTGATGAATATATCCTAATAGATGAGAAAGAAGCAAATATTTATAAATTAATACAATTGTGACCTCAGATGTAGTTTCTAGGATTTCAAGTTGGCTAGGAACAGAACTTAGATTTATTTGTGAGGGTGTGGTTACCCTCATTTGCTCTTGCTGTTTACACTGGCTGGTTACTGGAGCGACTCGATTTCTCTTTTTAAAACTGGGAAACCATCTTGGCCTTCTTCTTTTTTTTTTTTTAAAGTAGGCTTCATGGCCAGGACAGAGCCCAATGCAGGGCTCAAACTCATGACCCTGAGATCAAGACCTGAGCTGAGATAAAGAGTCGGATGCTTAACCAACTGAGCCACCTAGGTTCCCCGTATCTTGGCCTTAAAGGACAACAATCACAGCAACTTCTGCTGAAGTTTCTTACTAAGGTAACTGGGTCAGATGGCCTAAATCTAGTCATTCACTGAATTCATAGAAATCTACCTTATTACTCAAAGACAGCTTAGTAATAATCCTAGGGGCAAGTATGTATATTCTAGGACCTTGAAAACACTACCATTCCTCACAAAATCAAAAGAGTAATCATTCCTGAACATATTCAGCTGTGGCATTTAATGATTACGCTATTCTAAGGGGTCGACCATACCCGAAAGACACACAGTGGCAGTTTATCACATGTGCATTTAATTTTCAAGAATATAATATGAGCTTGGCAAAAAAGATTTACAAAGAGAAAAATAAAGGGGTGCCTGGGTAGCTCAGTCACTTAAGCATCCACTTTTGGCTCAGGTCATGATCTCATGGTTCGTGGGTTTGAGCCCTGCATCAGGCTCTGTGCTGACAGCTCAAGCCTAGAGCTGGCTTCGGACCTGTGTCTCCCTCTCTCTCTGCTCCCCCTTCCCCTCAAAAATAAGTATTAAAAAAAGTTAAAAAAAAAAAAAAACAACAAAGAGAAAAATAAATAGTGTAGAATTCTTACTGTCATTGCACCCAATGAACATATGTCAAGTATGAGATTGGAGAGGAGAATCTGACGTCCTGCTTTCAAGAAATATTAGTTCCTGAACAATTAAGAGAGCGGGCACCTGGCAGGGCTGGGTGTGTTTCTATGTTTATATTTACATAACACAGCTCCTAAAACAGAAACTTTTTACCATATGCAATTTTCACCTTAAACCTTGATTTCAGAATCTCAACCTGGGTAAGATTCTGTGGCTGTACCACAAAGAATCCAATTCACACACATGGGATGATCACAAACAAATGAGAACCTGATCTAATGAAGATACAACACTAGTGATAGCCAGACTTCATCAAAGCAGCCATCAACAGGAATCATAATGAAACCAACCCGGAACAGACTAAGTCATTAACAACTTGGAGTGACACGTCCTGCTATGGGGCTAGAGTGGACAGATAAGCATCCCTTGGCCAAAATAACCAGGGTTTATTGAAAGGATAAGGCTTTTAAGTTTAAGTTGATTTTCCAGAAATTTTCTCACATAAAAAAAGCTTCTATGGGGCGTCTGGGTGGCTTAGTCGGTTGAGCATCTGACTCTTGATTTCAATTCAGGTCATGATCTCGTGTTTTGTGGGCTTGAGCCCTGCATCAGGCACCGTTGTCTACAGTGTGGAGCCTGCTTGAGATTCCCTCTCTCTCCCTCTACCCCTCCTGTGAGTGTGCTCTCTCTCAAAATAAATAAACTTTTTTTTTTTTTTTTTTTTTTTTAAAGTTTTTTTCCTTAAAGAACACCTAGGGATTTACAGGTAAACGGGCTGCTGAGGGCCTGAGTTTCCCCAAGGTGAAGGGGTCTCTACTACCTTACTTACACCTTAACACAGGTATAAACAATAGGATTTGGAAAACCAGGAGATAAATAACCTTTATGCCCTAGCACAATCTACAAAATGCCATCATACCCACCAACACACTATCAGTATATTATGCAATTATCAGTATATTATACAACAATTGTAATTATCCAATTACAGTGGACATAATTTTACTCTATGGAAATAGACAAATACTTAAAAATATATGTACTTTTAAAAATAACCACTACTCAAGAGCCTAGTAACTGAATACCACTCTTGAAGAGGATACTGACCCTTTGAAAAAGTCCTGTTTGCTGAGTTTTTCTGACTGCACCAGCTGATACAGTAATTGGCCCATGTGATCCCTGGTGATCTGGCTCCTTTCCAGGGTGGACTCCACTCCCATTCTCACAAACACATGTAGCAGGCCCTGGGCATTCAGCTCTTCTACACACTGCATGGCTTCCTGTTCAAATAGCAAATAACAGCTTAGTCTAATATCTGGATCCCATTACCAAAGTGTTAAAATAAGTTTACAATCTTTTACTTATGACAAAGTCAGCAGAAAGCTCCACAAACAAGCTAGTATTCATACATTTTTTAAAAAACATTAATTTAGCTCAGTAAAATGCAGGCTGACAAGGGCAATATTAGCCATATTTAAAAACAGAAGAAAAGAGGATCTTAAGAAGGGTAATGTGTTTAGCTTCACAATTTATCAACAATCACGCAAAGGGCCGAAGTGTGTTTTTCTACAAAATGTTTACCTATCTTATGACCATTTAAAAACCTGAAAATGGTATATTAAGAAACAGAAATTCATCATCACATGCCAAATGACTTAATGTGGCAACTGAGGTAATTCTGTCTGGGTATGTTAATATTTGCAAAATCTTCAACGAGGAAGGTCTTCCCTTCATATGAAAGTTAGTATACTTAGCTTAAGTGCTAAAACCCTCTTAGGAAATTCTTGGGGTGTGGGGCTCATGAAATGGTCCTTACCATGGGGTGATCTGGCTAGGTCCACATCTCTGAGGCCTGGTAGCCAAGGTTGCTGAATCACCAACACAGCACTGTGCCTCCCTGCCCTCACCTATCTCAACTCTGTCTGAATCCAAAATCCTTTGGTTCAACCTCTGAAGAGAGCAGCTCTTCTGAGAGGGAAGATGCATGTGAGAAGAGCAGCTGCTTGAATGAAGAAGGGACTAGAGCACATGTAGGTTTCTCACTGCTGCTTTATTTCTCCTCTGCTATTTTATTTAATGCCTCCCCCACATGAACTTTTTATCTGAAAAACTTTCAAACTACAGAGACATTGAATAGTACAATGTACACGTATGTAACTTCACTTCAGTTTAGATTCATCAATTGTTAGTTTTCTTCATAGATACGTAAACAACTTAATACCAACACAATGTCAATAAAAATATTATCTGATAAACAGTACATATTTGAAATTTCCACAACTGTCCCCAAATGTCCAAAATATAGTTTTTTGTTGTTGTTTAGGACCCAGCTGAAAACCTGACGTCACATGTCAGGATGCATGATGTCTTTTTAGACTCCTTTAATCCAGATCAGTCCTTTCTCTTCATCTTTTTAGAACATTCACAGTTTTGGAAACATTCGGCCCAGTTGTCTTTTAAAACCGTCTTATATACACTTTTAAACCAATCGGTCCTTCTGTTTTCAGTCCCATCTGCACCTTATGTGCATTCGTAGTCTGCTAAATAAATGACCACCCATCCTTCTAGTTTCTAACTTCCAGAGTGTTGGTGCGGTCTATTCCCTCTACTCTTTATCCCTGTGAATTTTTACCTCATTTTAAAGACCATCATCATTATAAAGCTTTTTCAGGAGAGCATGGAAATGAATGCATATATCTTCAGTATTTAACCTGAAGTGATCAAGTGTCTTACAAGGGGAATTTATTCACTGAATCTGCATGTGCTATCAACGAACTATATTATGCTGCTTTCAATGTCACAGCAATTCATCATCTTGCTCTTCTCCCTGATTTTCTCGTGCTGATTCTTATTTCATTGAGTATTCAGGTGAATGGACACCTCCTACAGTCTGTGACTGCCCAGTCACCGGCTATCATATCACCTAGTTTTACTTCTCTGCACTGAAACATTATTTTTCTTTTTGTATTTGTTGTTTATTTATTACCTATCTTTAGGGCAGTTTTGTATCTCCCACTAGAACACAGGCTCCACAAATGCCCCACAGAAATAGACTATGTTGCTCACTATATAGACTACAGCATATCCAATGTCCAGGCAGTGTTTCCTAAATTGTGGCTGGCACATTTTAGGTACTCACTAACTATATACCACAGAGGCTAAAAACCATAGGGTGTGGAATCGGACAAATGTAAGTTTGAATCCTGGCCCTGCCACTTGCTACTATGTGAATTCAGGAGTGTAACAATCCCTCAGGCTTGACTTCCGTCATAAGGTTACTTGAGGAATGAACATAAAAAGGGACTTCGCACACTGCCAAACACAAAAGCTCAGTACATATTAATTTGTATTATTTTTAATAATAACAACACCTACTAAAATGCTAGAAAAACCTTTCCTTTAGGATGAGCTCTGTAAGCCTTTAGCATAACACACTAATAACCTTAAAGGTAATAAGATAAAATTACAGTCTCTGCTCTGAAGCTAGAAGCCTAATTTTACTTTTATTGTTGTTTTTTTTTTTTTTTTTTTTTTTTTAAAGATTTTCTCTTTAAGTAATCTCTATACCCAATGTGGGGCTCACACATACAACCCTGAGGTCATAAGTTATGTGCTCTACTGACGTAGCAAGCTGGGCACCCTTAGAAGCCTAATTTTAAATCCTGAGTTGGCCACTTATCAGAAGCATGACTCAGATCAAGTTATTTAACATCTTTGCATCTCAGTTTCATTATCTATAAAAATAGCTATTACAATAATATTAAAATCAAGAGGGCGTTATGAGGATTAAATGAACTAATGGCACCTAGCACACAGGGAGCCCTCACTATGTCTGATAATGTCACTTGCTTCTTATCATCATTCTGCAGCAGATGCGCCTTGGACCCAGTACACTGAAATTCCTGAGTCATAACTGACTCTGTTTCTTCCATACTACAGGCCAGGCCTAGGGCTAAGATCTTTCAGAGAGTCCTCCCGTTGAACTTAGGTCTTTTCCCCCCTATGGCTCCCATTCCTCAGAGTGATACTTTTCTCCTTTCAAAGTATTTGTTGCTCATTGACTTGATATTTCCTCTCCAACTAACTGGCTCATCATCAAAACCTCTTAGTACTTCTTCTGAATTTTAGACGATTTTTTAAAGGCTTGAGGGTTTTAGAAAGCTGGGCTACAGTTAATCACGGTGACTGTTATGTACAGAAAGCAAATAATGACTACACTGCCAAGAGAACAAGTAAGCTTGAGAGAATTAATATAATGTTAAAGCAAAAGTAGTTAATGTAGCTGACAAATAATTTAACAGATTAAGACTCTGCTGACTCCAGATCCCTAAGCTAGGTCCTATTATATGATCTCTCCTAACATCCTAGAGGTCTACTGGCATTTACAATAACTATAATTTAAATACCCATTTTTGAGTCAACTCTTTATGACCTGTCTCTGCCACTAGACTCTAGGGCTCATGAAGTCAGGCATGATGTCTATTTTATTCACTACCATCTTAAAATGAAGATCAAAGAGAAAGTTGGGGTTAAAGAACAGCAAATTCAAAGCTGTGTCTTGAATGTCTCACTTAGGCCGTCTGGCCCTGGCAGTGCGATTACTCCTTGGTGCCTCAGGTTTCCACTTATGAAATAAAAAGTAACGTTAGCCATAGTTTAAAGTTAATACAAGAATGACCATAAAAGGACTGTGAAGATCATAACAGGTAATGTACAGCTAGATAAGAATGCCTAAAAATGATAATGTGTGGGTTTTTGCTCATGAACATCAAAGTCAATGCGGTTTTTTTCTACTGTGGGGATGGACTGGTAGCCATTCCCCCTTCCTGCCCTGTGATCTTGTGAACTCCATCGTCAATTTAAAAGACAGAAGCTGGCAAGAGCACATCCGAGTTGTGCAAACCGAACTGCATGGGACCTGGATTACTCCAAGTCTTAGTGACAAGTGCTTTAGACCAGAGCCAAGTTACTGTATCTCTCTGCCATGGGGCTTTGTGTTGTTGCTTTCTTTTTCTGAAACTTCATTTACCTTAAAATCATTAATGTGTAGAAACTCATCAATGATAGATTTAGACTTCCTCTCCATCTCCAATTCTGACAACGCAGGCTTGTCAGGGGCTGCTGTTGCTGGAATTTCTGGCTTCGCTACTAATGAGGTTAAAAAAAGTGAGGAAGTAAAACAGACAAAAATTGTAATTAAAATGGGGGATTATGGTTGACAATATTTATTTGTTGTTATACCAACTTTTCCATAAAAGCATTAAAATAGATACAAATCTGACAAAGCAAGACACCTAAAAGCAGAAAAGAGAAATATTTATTTTTAGAATAGATAGGCACTCAGTAACTTCATATTCCACAATGAAAAGAATAGAGGGGTACGGTAAACTTTTGTAATTAGAGCTTTTTTGTCCCTTTCTGCATTTGGATTCTTCTCCACTGCTTCAGCGATGAACAGCACGTGAAGCTTGTACAATCACACACAGAGCTCCAACCACACGGGCCTTTGGCAGTTGCTTGAACATGTCATGATGCTCCTTCTGGCCGGAGTGCTCTTTCTCTCTGCTCCATACCCATCCCTTCCTATAAGTCTATTTCAACTCCTACTGGTTCATCAGACCCGAGGAAGCCTTCCCTGATATCCCTCTGTATCAATTCCAGATAGTTCCTTTGTTAAGTACCCTCTTAGAACTCTGCTCCTTTCCTCCGTGGCATTTTTCTCAGTTTGTACTTATATACAATACCTTTTGTGGAATTATGTCATAGGAGTCCTCTGGACCCAGCAGACTAAAGGCTGAAAGCAGAGACCCAATGCCCACAAGTCACCAGGTGTTCAGTGTGCATGTGGTGAATAAATGAATGACCCAGACGATAAAAATGCATAGGGCAGCTGTGCCACATTATTCACTACTCGCAAGATATTTTCATACACTATCTCGTTATGTTCCCCAAATAGCTACCACAGATCAGAAAGCCACATGTCCCTGAAGTCAAAAATTCTGGTCTATCAGTTGGGAGAAGACATTTCAATTTGCCTCTGAATCCATTTAGAGGAGGAGACACAATTTAAACAGTGAAAGAAATCTGAAAGCTATCAAGATGTTATAAACAACCAGTATTACCTCAGGATTAGTATTTTCAAGATGCTGAAAATTATCTTTAAACTATTTCTCATTGTTCTCATCATCTTTACCCTCATGACCTCTAGTACTTTTTGAAAAATCTGTATTTATCAGATAAAGTTCTAAGTGTTTACCCGGATAGACTTCTCATTTAATCTTCATGATAACTCTACAGGGTGGGCACATTTACTATCCCCATATAACACAGGAAGAAACAGAAACGCAGACAGGTTATGTAAACGAGGTAATTTTTAGAGCATTATCTGAGTTGGTCCTCTAATCATATACAAGCTACACATGTACCAAGACCACAGATGCTACCAAGATGAAGGTAACAAAAGACAACCTGATATTTTCTCTTTGGTTTGCTTTGGATGTCAGAATTTTCATACATTTGAGGGCTCTACAAAGCCCATGCACTCTAATGCACAGGAAGGGGTTACTGTGCGAATCTGCTAAGAAATTCAGATGGCTTGATATACAGCAAGAGACCCTCATCACCATCACATTTAATAGAGAATGGGGGAAACTTGCAAATTGACGAACAGAGGGACAACCTGGGAAACGAAACCTATGTTACAAAACCATGAAGATGCCCTTTACGTTTTAAGATACTGGTATGTTATTACCATGTAATGATTCTGAAACCTACACAGGGGCAAAATCTCCTCCGCACTTTTCATTCCACAGTTAAGGCCCGAATCTTCCTTCTGTGTGTACCAAGTCACTCACCTGACTCCCGGCCCTTGTTTCGGTCAGCCTCAGCGCTGCTCCTCTCCACGTCCATGCCTCCCGTAAGCTGCTTCACGGTCTCTAGCATCTCCCTGCGTTGCTCTTCTTGAGACTGATTGTCCAACAGGTCTTTGCTGCTGCCGCCTCTCAGGAAAGTATTGGGACGAGCTGCTGCAGACGGCAGGGGCTTGTCATTCTTCTCCCTGCCCACGCTTCCACGACTTAAAACACAAAACATACTTCTTCAGAAGATCACCCCATCCACTATGCATTCAAATCATAAAATAACATTAAGATTTCCTGCAGGTATGTAATTTTTCACACATGACTTCAGGCATGTGAGGCGCCAATTCTACATCAAACTATAATTATGTAAACAAGTAAAATCGGTGCTTTCAGAGAATGGTAAGTATGTTTTAGCTTTTCTCACGAATGTTGAAGGGATACCACTTAAGGTTTTAAAATGCAATGGCAAATCCTTATTTTAGTTCTTTAAATCTTTTAATAAAGACGACAGTGACGAATGTATGAGCTAAAAGAGCAAAAGAGACAAAGAATACCTAACGGACATGGTATCACTATCTTAGAAATTAGACAATGATACAGTATTTATTCAGAAACTTCAAACGTAAGTAAAATATTTTGAGAACCACGTAGCAGAAGTAGTTTTTGAGTGGCCAAAGTCACATACTTTCTTTAAGAGAGAATCTTCCTATCTCCCTAGGCTTCTTTTCAGACAGTTCCCACCAGTTGGGCAGGTAGTTCCTTGGTCCATAGCAGGCCAGGAGCAGCAGATGAAAAGGAAGAGAGGAGAAAGGACTAGAGGCACGACAGTGGTCTAACCTCTGAAAGAACATACACAAGTACTCAAAAAGCAGAGCCATCAGGGGAAATCTATGGCAGAGCAAAGAGCCATCAATAGCACAAATGCTGCTTCACGACAAGCTGAGCCATCACTAAAAGCTGAACTGTGCTAAGCATATTTTCCTGTAGAAGCCAAGAGAACAGCAACATAGTTAGAAAGTCTACCTGGCCAAATTGACTACAGTAACAAAAAAGGAAAGTTTGAGAGTTTAAAGCAACTTCAGCTCTAAAAGTGCTTATGTCAAAAATTTTGAGGAGTGCCTGGCTGGCTCAGTCAGTAAAGCATGTGACTCTTGATCTCAAGGTTGTAAGGTCGAGTCCCACACTGGGTGTAGAGATTAAAAATAAAATCTTAAGAAAATGAAAACTAAAAATTTTGTTCTCGGTCATTATACTACAGGTCTTCATTCCCTATAAACCAACCAACAGAACACCTGACTGTATCAGTCCTACAAAAAAGAAGGTAGAAAGACAGTACAATACAGAGAATAGTGAGAAACAAAGAACAGCCTGAAACAGAACTTGAAGAACGGTATGACAGAGAAACATATGGGTAGGCTGTCATGCTCTTTAATTCACATGCTTCGGAGTGTTAGGTTAATCCAGAACATCCTGACGCATTAGTTTAGCGAGCCCTCCACCAGCCTCCAGGGGCGTTTGGGTGGGTCTGACTTTCTTAAGAAGCAAACTATTATACTGGGGCGCCTGGGTGGCTCAGTCAGTTGAGTGTCCGACTTTGGCTCAGGTCATGATCTCACAGTTTGAGTTTGAGCCCCTTGTTGGGCTCTGTGCTGATGGCTTGGAGCCTGGAGCCTGCTTCAGATTCTGCGTCTCTGTCTCTCTCTGCCCTCCCCTGCTTGTGCTCTGTCTCAAAAATAAACATTAAAAAAAAAATTCTTAAAAAAAGAAACAAACTATTATAAACTTGCCAGGTAACTTGCCCTTCCTTTCCACCCCATCCCAAATCTACCACCCAATTATGTTCTTATCTTGGAAATTACAGAACGTGAAGATCAAAGAAGGAATAGAAAAACAAAATCAACCTTAGGGATAAAAGGAATCCATGCACAGAGATGACCATCACAATTTATATGGGCGTGTGTGTGAGTGTGTGAAAGAGAGAAAGAGAATAATAGAGAGACAGAATGCGAGAAGGAGAGAGAGAGAACAGACATCCACAAGTAGGTCAGTCTTCAGTTAACATGGAGAGTGGGCTCCATACCTGGTTAAGGTCCGTCGGGAATCAAACTCTAAAGGCGTAGACGATGTAGACCCTGAGGGTGCTGGAGGTTGCAAAGCAGAGAATCTGTTTAAACTGGAAGCACTTGACCGTAAGGCATCTATAGGTGTTGAGGATTGAGGGGGGAAAAAATACAAATCACATGACTACAATGTAGCTTTTAATTCATCTGGCGCTCTAGGGAGGAAAGGGGGGGTGTTGTTTGAGACTAGGTATTTCTAACAAGTTTAACAAGGTGATGCCAATCTCCTCCACAAATTATACTCTTAGGAGTATAATGTTAGAAGGAATTTGTCTGCAAAAAAATTTTTTTTTTGAAACCTTTGTTCATTATAACCATTTGCTGCTTTAAAAACATAATTAAATTATCCTAGATAGGGAAGGGGGTGGGAGTGGTAGACAGGGAAGGAGGGAGGCAAGCAAAAACAAAACAAAACAAAACAAAACAAAACAAAACAAAATATTGCACTTAAAAAAAAGCTAACTAATAAAGGTGCGCCTGGATGGCTCAGTCGGTTAAGCGTCTGACTTTTGATTTCAGCTCAGGTCATAATCTCAGGGTTTGTGGGACTGAACACCACACTGAGCTCTGTGCTGACAGTGCGGAGCCTGCTTGGGGTTTTCTCTCTGTCCCTCCCCGGCTCTCTCTCTCTCTCTCTCAAAATAAATAAATAAACTTGATAAAGAAATAAAAATTAAAAAATCAGAGGTCAAAATTACTTAGTAGAAGGGAAATATGGAAAGGAAGTTAATGTAGAAGTTTTATTCTTCTAACGTTTATAAAACGTTAACGTTTTATACTTTCTACCGGACTTCATCAGCTTTAAAAAGATGTGTCTGTGGGGGTGCCTGGGTGGTTAAGTGTCTGACTTCATCTTAGGTCATGATCTCCCAGTTCATGCGTTTGAGCCCCGCGTCGGGGTCCTTGCTGACAGCTCAGAGCCTGGAGCCTGCTGCAAATTCTGTACCTCCCCCTCTCTGTGCCCTTCCCCTGCTTGCACTCTGTCTCTTCTTTCACTCTCAAAAATAAACAAACATTAAAAAAAAAAAAAGAAAAAAAAGGATGTGTTTGTGATGGTCTAAACATTTGAGTCCTAAGGTCAAATCTCTGAAAGTCTGACTTTTGATAAAGATTTTGAAAAATATTTCAATCTAATTCTTTTACAACTCTCTTATCCAATTCTTCTCAGAAGAACGAGTTTCCCTCTTCATTTGCGATCCCAGTAATTCTCTAATTATATTGAATTTATGAACAACAACAACAAAGGTACCTAGGAGGTTAAAGTCTTAAATAGCCTAATTGAACTCAAAGAACTCTAAATATTTAAAATACCTGAAGATCCATATTGCGAGGGACACCAGTAAGTTTGGGCATGCTTTGTCTATAGATCTTTTCCTAAAACCATTATTAAACGACTGTGGGAATGCACTAGACGGTGACTACTAGACCACATCCAGGTTCCCGAGAAGGGACACGTCACACTTACCGGTCTCGCTTGCCTTTGCTCCACCACTGCTGCCCTTTCCCCAACTGCCCAGCTGTGCTTTAGGTACCAGCTGAATTTTCTCATCAATTGTGGGCTGTAATGTAAGTGACCACAAGCCAATTATAGGAAACATTCTAGAATGTTGTATCTTCTTTTTCCTTCAGTACAGTGAAAACCAACTTTAGCAACAAAACAGTGCTTGGAATGCCAATTTAAGAAATATAAACTGGAGCCGTCCATATTCAAGTGGTGCTCCCTGTACAACCTGCTTGGAAACCAGCTTCCACAGAGTAGTTTAGAACCCCTGGTCTGGAGAATGCCTTCAGATGGTGTGCCGTTTGACTAAATGTAAGCAGTTTCCAATCATTCCTCCTGTCCAGTAATGCCCAGTGATTTAAAAAAGAAGTAAAGGAATATACAAATTGTGTAGACTACAAAATTAACTCCTTCATTTCTTCACATTATTGTCAGAAAACAGGTCAGAAGGCACAAAGATTTCACATTTTAGCAAAGCCAGATATAGGTGGGGGCTAAGGATGGAGAAGTGGAGTGGCAGCATTCAATACAGGGGCGGGGGGGGGGGAATAAGAAAAAAGCGAACATAGTATTAGATGGGAAGTTAATAACGATGTCCAGCTCTACAGGGAACACAACATTAGCACAAGTGGATAGAATTACAATGTAATACTAATAAGAAAACATATACCACAGTAAGGTACAATGTAGCTCTTTGTAACAGAAGTGTTAATACACTCTAACAGCACTGCCTAGCTCTATGACATGCTTTCACACAAATCTCTCCCAGTTAACAATGCATTTGTTGAATGGTTTTGAACATTTTCTATGATATTTAAGTACAGTACTTGTAGGATAACTGTCTGAATATACACAAAATTTATTAAAACAACAACTTAAAATCTTCCAAAATATTCAGGAAATAATGTTGTAGGTTAATATCAGCACTATTCTTTTTATAGTATCCATGCGTGGAAACAGTATTAGTATTTAAAAACACAAACACCGTTATTCAATATTGATATAATTTTCAAAGATGTTGGGGCTGACGCTGGAGGAATTCTCTAAACGTGTAAGATTTTGGCTAAAACCATCTCTCGTAAGAAGTGGATGGGAATCAAGCTGTATTCAGTGATGGAATTCCTGCCCTGAGACATAAACAACTAGAAGAATGTACCAGAATCCTAAGAGAATAGGATCCTAGCTAATTAAAATCAAAAGAGATCTAGACAGCAAATGTTCTATGCTGAAGCAATACTTTGACATGAAGACGCAAATGACAGCCCATCTTCTTCCAATTTTCTCAAACTCTTTTTCTTTCTGCCAGTTATCTTCTTTCATTTGATGTTTTCATGTTAGCTTTAGATTGTCTTTGGTATCTTACCAGCAGGTTGCCAATTTTCAGAACTATGGAAAGTGTATTCCACAAGGAAGGTTCAAATTAGACTTGTAAATGATTTATAAATCTACTGGGCTGTAGAAGTTTCCCCTTTTACAAAAGATAATGCCACTTCCTCTATGTTCTCCAAGTTCTTCACCCTACTTAGGGTGATCAACTTCTGCTGAAAACATCTGCCAGGAGAAACCCTTTCCTCTTACCACCCATGGATTCTCAAGGGACAGGAAAGCAGAATGTATTAAATCTTTATCACAGGATGATTTCTAGCAGTGGGTCCTCTTGATTTATTTTAGGCCTTGAGTATGGCAAACTGTTAATTCCTTTCAAGTTAGGCTTAAACAGGTAGATGCTTCTTCCCTAGGGCTAAGGATACATTGTATAAAAGATCATAAGGGACTACAGCTTCTGAAGTATCTTTATTATCATCTCTCTTATACTAAGCATCTGATAACTTTAGGAATTAAACTAGTTTCTTCCCCCTTAGTAAGCCCTCCAAGAAATAAAAAGGACTAACATCAGGACAAGTACGTAAGAATACACTGATAAATACTGTCATATAGCAAAGCATCTACTTTAAAAAAAAACCACTCCCCCATGAACTCTGCAATGTAGTTATTTTACATAAGCAAGAAATAATTTTGAGAGTCCCATTCTCAGGTCGATGTTAAGTTGCGTCATAAATGTCAGACTCACCTTAGTGATTTTAAGGAATTTTGAGGGGTCTAGTACCCGACTATTCTTGGCCCCCTGTACAGTGTTCCATCCACCTTCATCCACTCTCTGGACACCTGCAGGGAGAACAGGGTGAGTCAGTTTCCCACAAACTCAAGTCAGTTTGACAATGAAAGAGTGAGCAGTATTTTCAACTCAGCAGCTCCAATCAAAATCAAGGAAAAAGACAAAAGAAACTGTTAAAGCACTGCTGACAGTCTTTTTAATGCCTACAACATGAACATATCGGATAGAAATACTGTAGAACATGCCCCACCGAGAGGAAATTAACGGATAACATGAATAGAGATTTGGTGATAGACAAAGGAGGGCCAGATCTAATGTTCATAGTTAGCTAACACTTCAGATGGAAATTATTTATTAGAAGGTTTATTTCACTTGATGGTGTTAAATGACACAGTATACTTGGATCACCACCCCCGCCCTCCAACCTGCTTCTCCAACCTATCAACTGTTCAGGCAGAAAACCCTGACTCCTGTTTCTCTCACACTTGGCACCCAATCTGTCTGTAAATCTTGTCGGTTCAACATACTCAGCATCTAGCTCTTCTTATTACTACCAACACTACCACTTTGGTTTTCGCCAGCAACATTTCCTCGATTAGTATCAAACCGTCTTCACTAGCTTCACTGCTTTCACCCTCAACTGTTTGCATCATAGCGGCCAGCAAGAGCCAAATAAAGTACAAGTCAGGTCCTATCACTTCTCTGCTTAAAACACTTCTGTTACCTCTCTTCATCTCACTCAGATAAAATCCCAAATTACTCATAAATGGACTCCAAACTCTGATTAATCTGGACTCCTGCCTCTCAGGCCCCATCCTCCACTACTCTCTCCCTCTGCTCAAGCCACACTGGCCTCCTTGCTGATCCCTGAAAATGCTATTTCAAGGGCCTTTTACTTACAATTCCCTTTGCCTACAAACCTTCCCCCAGATGTGCCCACGGTTTCATTCCCTCATACTTGCTTCTGGTCTCTGCTCAAACACTAACTTAAGCAGGCTCCCAAACCACCCTATTTAGAATTACACCTCAGGTGCCTGAGCGGCTCAGTTGGTTAAGCATCCGTGGCTGAGGTCATGATCTCATGGTTCGTTGAGTTTGGGCCCCATGTCCGGCTCTGTGCTGAGGGTGCACAGCCTGCTGTGGACCCTCTGTATCCCTCTCTCTCTGCCCCTCCCCCATTCACATGCTGTCAAAAATAAACATTTAAAAAAAAAAATAAATAAAATTGCACCTTTACCCACCAAGCCTGGCATCACCCGCTTTCTCCCTCTCTGCTTTATCTTTTTCTCTAGAAAAAGTGATCGGACAAAATTACATATTTTATTTGAGTATTTATTTTCTGTCTCTCGGGTATGATGTAAGCTGCACGAAGGAAGGGACTTTACTTTGTCTCTCCTGTTAAGCAATGGGCACTTATACGTGTTGAAAGAAAGACCACCCAATTGTCTACCTAAAAGCTTTTCTGATCCTCACATACTTGATTGTCTCTGTGCTATCTGATGTTACTGAGCATGAACAAACTTGTTTCTTGTTTGTTTCTTATACCCTAGTGCTCCTTCCTCTGCAGTTGTTCTTTATCTGTCAATTTCCCAAGAGTCCTCTTCTTCCTTTGGTCCTCTGTAGACATCTTCCATGGACTGGGTTCTCTAACTAGTTCAATAATAAATAAGAGTCATTACGTGAAAGGCACTGTGCTATGTACTAGGGTGAGGAAGGTGAGGAAGCATGGTGTCCCATGGAACTTAAAAGTACACTTTCTTTCCTGGAGGATTCATCTCTCGTATGTTCAGTATGAGCCCTACGGTGTGTGCACCAGTTGCTAAGCTGAACCCTTGACACACAACACGTCTTGCCACCCTCACACAAATCCTAGTAACCACTATTAGATCCGTTTTACACATTAAGTAAGGGACTTGTGCAAGGTCATGCGGCTAGGATGTAGGGGAGCTGAAATGCAAACCCAGACAGCTGGCTCCAGAGTCTAGTAGGCTCTTGACCACAATACTACTACATCATCCAGCAACTTCCGGCTCACTGAACAGCAGACTGGACAGATAAGCATTCTTACTCGGATACCCTCCTGCCATCTCAAAATAAACACTGATCATTTCCCTTCTGAAAAAGGTTTCCTCTTCCATGTTCTTAAACTCAGTCAATGGATTTTCTACTTTCTCGGGTGTAAAATGTCTTCCATTTCATCTTTCATTATTTTTTTCCTATTTCTTCCTTTTAATAATTATTATTACCAGGATTTCAGCAGGAGCGACATTTCTGAGTTCAGTGTTCCCCTTTGACTCATCGTGTTAAAAGCAATAGACTTCTTTTATTTACGTACATCTAGCATGACATTACCCCTTTCTTCAAAACCTTACAATGGGACTTTAAGGTCAAAGACATCAGTTCTTAATCTGGCTCCATTCTTCCAAACATTTCCCACTGATTCCGAACACTTAAATTTTGCTTCAGTCAGGTTTGTTTATGCCTCTTCACAATATATGTTTATTTTACTTTCATGACTAAGATTATTCCTTTCCTTCCCAAATATTTACCATCCACCAGGACCCAGTTCAAAGATGCCTTCCTCAAATAAAGATCTCTTCCAGCTTCCTATCTTTCTTCTCCTCCTCTGAATGTTAACAATATTCATTGAGAATACATTTCATACTTGATAATATCTCCTACTTGCTTGACAAATGTGCCTGTTATTAGTTTGCCTTCCTGGATAAACCGTAAGCTTTCAGAGAAAAGAAACTACATTTTCTACTTTTTCTTATAGCCCTCACCAATACTGAGCACAGAGAAGATGCTCAAGAAAGTCCTGTTGATTACTGGTTAAAGTAGTCCAAGAAACCATGCTTTGTCCTGCCTTCTTGGAGAAACTGCTTCACTTACCAATTACCACTCTATTGTTCAGTTTATTCTTTCTGATGTCACTTCAAACCTGAATATAGAATTCTTAAACATCTGTCCCTCAGTCTCCCAAGTTTCCCTAACATCCCAGTGGACTCCACCCCTTACCTGTTCGTCTCTTCTCTTTGGTCATGAGCTGCTGGACCTTCCTTTGCTCTTCTTGTTCTTCTATTTTAGCCTCTTTGTGAATCTGTTCGATAGTCTTAGGCCCTTGATCTGCTCTTCGAGATACCCAGTTGCACTATAAAAGGAGAAAATAACATTATCAACCAGAAAACAAAACATGAACGTAACAATTTTTTATACTTCTCACTGCTGGAAAAGTGTAAAATACATTTAAAAATCTGTACTACAACCATTTTTCATCTGTTTTACAGATGGCACTGCGTGCAGTCTGAGATTAGATATAAAGAATTAAGTTTGTCTCAATAAACCTTAACTACTGTATACTGAGTATTCCAAAAGCCAATGAATAAAAAGCTAGAGGGAAAGACTGGCCCAAATGTATTTTTTTAAAAATATTTTTAGATGTTTATTTATTTTTGAGAGAGAGAGAGAGAGAGAGGCTGATTGATTCAGAGTGTGAGCAGAGGAGGGACAGAGAGAGGAAGACACAGAATCTGAAGTAGGATCCAAGCTCTGAGCTGTCAAGCACAGAGCCTGATGCGGGGCTCAAACTCACAGACCGGGAGATCATGACCTGAGCCAAAGTCGGATGCTTAACCGATTGAGCCACCCAGGCACCCTCCAAATGTATTTTTTTTTAAATTTTTTTAACGTTTATTTATTTTTGAGACAGAGAGAGACAGAACATGAATGGGGGGAGAGTCAGAGAGAGAGGGAGTCACAGAATCAGAAGCAGGCCCCAGGCTCTGAGCTGTCAGCACAGAGCCCGACGCGGGGCTCGAACTCACAGACCGCGAGATCACGACCTGAGCCGAAGTCGGACGCTCAATCAACTGAGCCACCCAGGCGCCCCACCCCCAAATGTATTTTTTAAAAATCATCTTGTGGGGCGCCTGGTTGGCTCATTTGGTTAAAGTGTCTGACTTTTATTTTGGCTCAGGTCATAATCTCAGTTTCATGAATTCAAGCCCCATGTCAGGCTCTGTGCTGGCAGCACAAAGCCTGCTTGGGATTCTCATTCTCTCTCTCCCTCTCTTTCTCCCTCCCTCCCTGTCTCACTCTGCCCCTCCCTGACTTGTGCTGTCTCTATCTCAAAATAAATTAATTAACTACAAAAATATCATCTTGTGTATTTGTAAAGAGGAACCAGAAGAGGAATCAAGAAAGCTCAGGACTCTCTGGCCTTGACTTAATCTGAATTATTGGTACTTAGTTCGTATCACATTCCATGGGGGTTCTAAATCAAAGACGACTAGCATTTTTCATCGTTCTGATATCCTACAAAAGTGCCATCTCTCTGGCCTTTGATCCTATTTAGGACAAGTTGCTCCATACAATCACACTTCTCCCTTTCCTTCCCACCATAATCCCGACAACTGATAGAAGTACAAGTAGTAGAAGGCATGGGTGGAGAAGTCTTTTATATTTATTTACGTTTGTTTACATGTGCTAGAAGGGAGGATGGCAAATAGGCACAAAATTCTGATCGGCTCGTAGTGGCTTCAGTAATAAGAAGGACCGTGAGGTCACATTTAACCTTAGCAAGATAAAGAACCATCATCAATGCTATCTGGTCTGAGTACAGGGCAGGGAACGGATAGGACCTGCATTCACATTCTCTAGTTTAGGGTCAGCTGCAGTATATTCCCTGCAGGAGTTAAAATAAGAAAGAGACAGAAGAGGTGGTAGTGGTAAACACTGCACCTGTTATGAGAAATGAGAAGCGGCAGGAGCACAAGGGGATACACAGGAAAAACAACAGAGAACAAACAGCAACATCTCCTATGAGCCGGGCACTTGACACGATCACCTCACTGAATCTGTACCACACATGTGCAACGGAGGCAACATCCCCATTTTAGAGAATAGAAATGTAAGGCTCAGGGAAATGAAATGGAATCATGTTGAAGATGAGGACTCCTGAATATTTAGTAGCCTAAGACTAAATTTAATTGACCAGTTTGAATTCAGAGTAGCGGATTTAAAAACAGCAATGTGGTTTGACATTAGCTTAGAGGGAAGAAATGTAACAGGCAGGTATATATGCTTCGTGTCCTTTCACACAGCCATGTCAGGGAAGTGTGTCAGCTCAGGTTCTGGGAGCCTCTCCTGCAGCATTAAGTTTTTACCTATGTAAATACTAGGACACACTCTCCAACCCAATTCCTTAAAAGAGACTGGAGTAGCTCGCTTATATTTTCTTACTTACCAGCCTTAGGTCTATCACATCCTGAAGCATGAATCGAATCCTAGATGAGGTTTTTCTTTCTTTCACAATTTTCTCCATCTGATTAAAATACTGGTCCATACGTGGCTGCAAGGGGTAAAACCATTTAGTATTCCTGAGTGAGGAATTCAAGTGTAATTTTACCATACAGAATTTTTAAATGGCCTAAGGACACAACTTATAGACAAAAGGTAATGTGGTACAAATTTTAATTAAGCATCCAAAATAAAGGTTACACATTCTGAGCAGCTGGCTGTAGTCCTGTGATGGATTACAGGTAAACAGAATATAAATCGAAGCATTATACTGCAGGCAGCCCCTGAATCTTCTTTAAAAGAGAGAGGTGGCTGTAGCCTTTGCCCATTTCCAACCTTCTCTGCTGAGAAAGATCAGGACAAGGGCCATACATTAGGGATGACAGAACTTTAAGCTGGACGAACTGGATTATTTATCATCTCTGAGCCACCAGACCTACCTCAGACTTCTTACCTCTGAACTTTATGTGAGTGAGAAATAAACCTCAATCTTGCATAAACCACTGATATTTGGGATTTCCTGTCACAAACAAACATAATCCCAGCTGCTTCAGAGGTTACAAAACATTTCTGACATTATTTATAGCAAACATTTCTAATTTTCCTACCCCTTATGTGGAAGGCACCATGTTATGTTTGAACCATAATATATATATATTTTTTTAACGTTTATTTATTTTTGAGACAGAGAGAGGCAGAGCATGAACGGGGGAGGGGCTGAGAGAGAGGGAGACACAGAATCGGAAGCAGGTTCTAGGCTCCGAGCCGTCAGCCCAGAGCCCGATGCGGGGCTCGAACTCACGGACCGTGAGATCGTGACCTGAGTTGAAGTCAGACGCTTAACCGACTGAGCCACCCAGGCGCCCCTTGAACCATAATATTTTTAACTGTTTCTTTTATTATGGTTAGATAGCTTTGTTGCTAATTAGAGCATAAATGTAAGAAAACTACTAGTTCTGGGGCGCCTGGGTGGCTCAGTCAGTTAAGTGTCCAACCTTGGCTCAGGTCATGATCTCATGGTTCCTGAGTTTGAGCCATGCGTCAGGCTCACTGCTGTCAGCGCAGAGCCTGTTTCAGATCTTCTGTCCCCCTCTCTCTGTTCATCTCCTCCACTGGTTCTCTCTCTCTCAAAATAAACAAACTGAGAAAGAAAGAAAGAAAGAAAGAAAGAAAGAAAGAAAGAAAGAAAGAAAGAAAGAGAAAGAAAGAAAGGAAAAGAAAGAAAGAAAGAAAGAAAGAAAAAGAAAGAAAGAAAGAAAGAGCAAGCAAGCAGGAAGGAAAGAAAGAGAAAGGAAGGAAGGAAGAAAGAAAACTACTGGCTCGTCACCTCAGTAGCACCCTCCATCCCAGCCCAGCCCACAGCAGCTATTCTCCTCTTATTTCTGCCCACAATTTGTTATACAGAAAAATGGCCTGTGAAATGGTCATGCAGAAAATGGACAAGGGACAAATAATCTGAACAATTCCCAAACTGGCCTTCATCTAATCTGGGACCCTCTTCACTTCTGCCTGTGATGGAAAAGTGGTAAGGAGCTCGAGGGCCACACACTGACAGTGCGAAGGGCAAAAGGAGAAAAAGCAGCAGTCCAGACCACTGGGGCAAGATGGAACACTTTTGTTGACAGTCCCAACCGAGGCCCCACTGGATGCTTCGGAGACTGTGGGCTTTTACCTTCGCTTTCTCAAAGTCCAGGTCTTTGCCTATGGTGGTGAGCAGGCGGCAGAGGCACTCTAGGGACTCCTCGTCGTGGTTCTTCAGCAGCTTCACCACACAGTCATGCATGATAGCTTCAGTCAGCATCTTGAGTTTAAAGAGCTCTCCAATAAACTTGATGTTACCAATGGATCTGCGCCGGGCTTTGTCCTTAGCTTCTTCTAGTTCGTCATGAAGCCTCGTCCTCTCCTCTGGCTGTTGTGTAAGGAATGACAATAGAAGCTTGGATGACAACTGTACAGCACAAGAGAGGACAGGAACACACACACTCTGACTCATGGTCTTATCCTTTGTGGGGTCAGGGATACCCTGTGAGAATCTGAAAGCAACTTTAGACCTGTTCTATTCCTCAGAAAACTAAACTACCCCCCAAAATTTGCATCCATTTCAGGAGATTTCTGGAACTCAGTGAGCCTCTCTGAGATCCAGGCTCTGAATTCCTGTCTGGGAAGGTTTAGCTGCTCAACCATGCAGCACGAAAAAGAATAAAGCATTCCCCTGAACTTCAATACTGTATCTCCACATGAAAAAAAGGCCATAAGGCATCTACTGACATAGCAGGGAAATGTAGCCGGTTTCATGAAAATTCTGTTTGGTAACACTCAGAAGCGTAAGCACACTGCTTTCCTGTGAAAATACTCACAGCACTGGCAGCCTCGAGTTCTTTCTGCTTCTTTTCAAAGACATCATCATCTGCTTTATCTTTTTCAAACTCTTTCTGGCAACGGTTCAGGAGCAGCTTCCGGAAATTCACTGTGTTACCAGGTTTGTCTGCCATGGGTACTTTCAGCTGCATCCATACAGGAAAATGCAAAAACATCAAGATTACTTAAGACATTCAATAATTTTCTCAAAATATCTATTTTATAGAAAATAATGCTGACTGAACTACAGGAAAGCTTCTAAAAGAGGTACACGATTTAGCTTCAGGCAGTTTGTGTTTACTGGTAACATGTCTTAAATTTTATACAGAAAAGATATACATTCCTCTCATATAAGTGTACTGTACCTTTTATGGCTGGTTTGCCTCTAGTTGACTTTGATATCCATGTAATATTGTAACAACTATGACTCCACCCTTACCTAGACCTTTGTAACTCTACAGGGTTATTACTTTTGTTTTTCTATTACCACGGTAGTTAAGTTTAAAGGTTTAAAGGGACAAACAGAAATGACATAAAGCAGGGGACAATTTCACGGCTATAGGAAAACTGTTGTGGGTAGGGTCCTTATTCTAGAAAAAAAGCAGAAGAGGGGGACCACTTTCAGGATTTTTGAGATACCTCGTCTTCAGGGGAAAGTCCTAACTGTGATGCTGGTACTTACCTGTACTATCAATACACTATGTTTACTGATTACTTTTTAGGTGCCAAAAGAAAATACTAGTTTTCCAAAGGTTCAATCTAAAAAATGGCCACCTTAGAAACATTCTTTGACACACAGGAAGACCCAGACTGGACAGGGTAGAACCCTGGAGGCAGGATGCGTACAAGGTTTCCATTCAAGTCTCATAACTGCTTTCTAGTAACAGCAATAGCTGGTATCTTAAAGGTTATTTGTAACCAAACGCAGAGCCGTTCTTAGAAGAAAGTGGATTGGTGCAATGACTGACTAAAATATACCATTTTATAGGTGAAATGCCCCAGAGTGTCATTCTGAACAGCTACTGTGTAACATGGCAAAATGATTTTTCTGGAATCACAAAGTGGGTCCCAAAATTCTGAAATGCATGGTCTTTGCCCTAAGTTTAATGGGAGAACCTGGTAAAAAACAGAACGTCCTGTATCTATACTCACAAACAAGTTACTGTTACCAACCACAATGGACTTGGGAGAGCTGCTGATTCAGGCTGAATGGCTAGAGAAACTCCTTGAGAACTGAGTACTATCATGCTATACTGGGTCTGTGCTAGAACTGACGGACACTCTCCGAGAGATTCCCCATGACACATAAAAGACCATTTAACAGACCAGTCTTCTTTTTAAGATTTTATTTTAAGGTAATCTCTATACCCGACGTAGGGCTCAAACTCACAAGCCCAAGATCAAGAGTCGCACACTCTACTGACTGAGTCAGCCAGGCACCCCAACAAGTCCGGTTCTAACCAACCGAGAGCGCAAGTGTTTCATTACACCTTCCCTGCCCCCTGCCAGCAGGAAATATTAACTCAGGAAGAGGGTAAGATCACCAAAAATAAAATTTTTTTTTTGACACACATAAAAAAAAAAAAAAAAAAAAGTTAAGATGTCCTTAACTCCAAATTCAGGCCATAAAAATGCAAATGACTACAGATCATTTCAGGCAGGCCTACTCAACAATTGCATGTGAAGGCAGGCATTTAATCAGCCTTCAAGAAAAGAAATGCTGGGGTGCCGGGGTGCCTGGGTGCCTCAAGCTGGTTAAGTGTCTGACTTTAGCTCAGGTCATGATTTCACGGACAGCTCAGAGCCTGGAGCCTGCTTTGGGTTCTGTGTCTCCCGCTCTCTCTGCCCTTCCCCCGCTCTGTCTCTGTTTCTGTCTCTCTCTCTCTCTCAAAAATAAAATAAACTTAAAAAAAAAAAGACTAAGTTTAAAAACAAAAAAGAAAGAAAAGAAAAATGCTACATGAAAACAAAGGTTTTCCAAAGCAAAAACCAAAAGTGGACTCTATTTAGAATATACAACAATGCACGACGAAAGAGAACCAAAAAGCACATCCACAAGCAAGGTAGTATATAATAGAACAACAACATGATATCAGGTTCCAGAACAAACTAAAACTTTAAAAAATCAGCAGAAGAAAAAACCGGCAGGTATTTCCAACTTGCTGTTTTGTTGAAACACAGAAAACCAGCCAGATCTATCCAGCTTCTTGGGATGTTTACCAGCATCATCTATATTAATACTACAGGCATAACTGGTAAGACAAATATCACCTGGGCCACAATCTATCAGCTCTAAAGAGATATTTCTTATATTACAGATTGTACCATGCAGAAAATGAAGAGAATGTGGACAACAGTATGAAACTCTAAGCCACTGTCTCACGGTGAGAGGGACCAGAATGAAAATGAATCAAAAAGATTAAATAAATAAAACTTGTGACAGTTTGGTTTACAGGAAACAAGTAGAAATGGCAAAAGGCAAGGGAGAGTTTCCCTATACAAAAAGTGTTTAAAAAGCTAAACCTTTTAGACCTTTTCCATAAGGAAGGCTATTCAAAGTTTTGGGTTAAAGAACAAAAGAGAGGGGAGCCTGGGTGGCTCAGTCAGTTAGGTGTCCGGCTCTTGATTTCGGCTCAGGTCATGATCTTACGGTTTGTGGGTTCTAGCCCTGTGTCTGATGGTGCGGAGCCTGCTTGGGATTCTCTCTTCCTCGCTCTCTCTCTGCCCCTCCCCTGTCCAGCACCCCCCCTCCCCCCCAACTTTAAAAAAAGGATCAGAAGATATATATACTTAAACAAAAGCAATTCTTTTCTTAAAAATGTTTATTTGGGGGGGGTGGGGTGGGCAGGGGAGAGAGAGGATCCCAAGCAAACCACGTGCTGACAAGCCTGACCCCACAAACTGTAAGATCATGACCTGAGCCGAAATCAAGAGCCAGACACCTAACTGACTGAGCCACTCCTAAAGGCAATTCTTTCAACCCAGGTTTCAGTTTCATCCTCCAGAACAAGGGAAACACAATACCTGTGTCTAACCCAGAGGACAGCTTTGAACATCTAATGAAGTGGGTTTAGTGGAAGCACTATGTAAGTCACAGAGGATGGGATATTTGAAACACTGAACATTAAGCTTCAATCCCTTCCACTGCAAAGGAGGCATTCCAATGACTGCAGATTGAAGGACATTATAAAATAGCTGTTGAAACAGGTACTTTGGAGACCGTCTTAACTCCAGCTCTGCCGGGTGACTTTGGCTAAGTTATTACTTAGCTTTACCAAACATCTATTTCTTTCTAAATGGGGATGATAACATCTTACTGGAAATTACATGAGGGCAGTTTAAGTAATGCAAATGATAGTGGCTGGCACATCATCAAGAGTCTAATAAACTAATATAGCTATATTTATACACTTGGAGCTGCATTTCACATGTTCATGATTAAAAATTCAGGGTAATCTAAATTATAGTAATGCAGATATCAAAGAAAGTATATAAACAAAGTTAGCTCACCAGGTAATTAGGGAGAAAACCACAAACAGCAAGAGAAATGACCATCTGCTATCCGCAAATGATGACAATGAGAGATTTCACATGTATAGGTCCTAAAAAGCATGATTATGCCGAAGTGTTTTAGATACTGTCAAATGAAGATACTGACACCAAACAATCAGTGGAATGAATGGCCACAGATCGACAAGTACATTTATCTTCAAGTGGATGAATGCCTAGCTATACTACCCTCTGAAGACTTGTTTGGGAACATGCTTTTAATGTCCTCAGGGATGGTTATTAACAGGGTGGAAAAATGGAAATAGGCTAATGAGAACATGTTCTCTGAGAATGGCTGGTGATGCATGGTAACTTTTTTTGTTCTTGAGATGATAAATTCAACAGGGTGATGACATTATTAAGTCAGCCTTGTTGTCTGCTGGACACTGACTGGTCAGAAGACCCAATGAAATTGTTTAGTTAGAATAGACAGGAAGAGTGAATGTCTCGGTCTGCTGGGGCTGCTATAATACCATAGAATGGGGGCTTAAACAACATTTATTTCTCACAGTTCTGGAGTTTGGAAGACTAAGACTAACGTGCCAGTAGATTCAGTTCTTAGCGAACACCCTTTTCCTGGTTTACAGACAGCTGCTTTCTCATACATCCTCAAGTGGTGGAGACAGGAACCTCTAGTATCTCTTCCTCTCCCTATAAAGGCACTAATCTCACCATGGAGGCTCCACCCTTATGACCTCATCTACACCTGATTACCTTCCAAAGGCCCCACCTACTAGTACCATCAGACAGGGTGAGGACTTGAACATATGATCTAGGGGTGTGGGACACGAACAAACAGTCTTTAACAATAGACAAGGCAGACGTCTGCAAGTGTGATTATGGATAATAGCAAAAATCAAAGGTGATGTACAACAGTGAGAAAAAGATCTCTTTAGATAACTATCATTTTCATTAAGCAGGAGTCCATGATCAAAACTAAGATAATGTATTTTAAATGAGTTGCTTGAGGAAGTTGCTCAGGGAGTAAGGGAGTCAGAGGGAATATTTCAGTAAGGCTGTTTGGTAAGCTAGAACACTGGAGAGCACCTAAGCTTTTCACGTTTACACAATAGTAAACTGCGTGTCATCTCATATTGGGAGGAGACCTGTCCACGTACCGGTCACCCAGCAATCTTGGTTACGAATGTTGCCAGCATCAGGTAGCCATTTTCGTCAAGCAACAGGACCTGTACTGCTGCTGAAAGATTTGCTAGTGTTGAGGGGAGATACTTCTTATCCCTGAAAGGATCAAGCTCCTTGAGAGTCAGCAATGGCTGCCAGCTGTGTGTTAATTACAGTAGTCAAATGGAAGACGAGAAAATGAAAGGACCAGTCCCAGCAATGCTTACCATGGCCTAGGGGTCATTTTGCTCTAAAAGCATGTCCTGGTTTGAGGTAAAATATTTGAAATGACTAATGTAGTGGCACCGCTATGTTAGCTCTAAAATGTGAAGGGAACAGTAACCAACCAATTGTCCCAACTCTCACTCATGAGTCCACGGTGACATAGTATCCTCCATCAGTAGTTATCTCCTGACCTTAGTAAATCACCTATTGAAACTGAACGAAATACATACTCCAAAAATACTACAAACAAATCTATCAAACTGTGTCGCTGGTTAGATACATCTGAAGAGGTATATAGCGGTGAGAGATGCCCAAAAGATTCAAAAGAGTTCTGAAAGGGTAAGTCATTTCTCCTCAACGTTTCTTTAAAGCATTTTTCATCTGTTATCAGGCGAGCTGCACGTCCCTCCTCCTCCAGTTGACTCTAGCCACTTGCTGTTGCCCACGGCTGACTTCTCATGTCTGTACTTCCAGGCATTATTTCTGATGAGATTTAAGTGTGTCTCCTTTATTCTCTTAGTGACTCTTCCTATACTCAATCCTGCCATTCTTTGCATGTCTTGCTTTAAAGCACTTGGGCAGTGGCAACGTGAAACTTCTGCCAATGGCATAACAGGACACGGAATGCTCAAAAATCTGCCCTCAGTGCCTACCTTTGTAGCTGAGGTATACATGCCTGCCGGAGCAAAGATAAAAAGTAAAAAAAGAAACAATACAGACGTTGGGCATATAATAAATTCAAGTTGTTATTCTTTCATTCATGCATTTACCCACTTATTCCCAACATATGTCTGAGAGTCTATGATGTGGCCAGGAACCATTCTAGACACTGGGAATTTAGCAGTGAAAAAACAAAAAAAAACAGCAACAAAAAACCCAGAAAAAGTACCTCTCCTTAGGAGTTTACATGCTAATGGGGTTTTTGAGATGTGGATTTGATTTGAATTATGATTAAAAGAAAAACACAGGCATTTAAAATTACCAACAATCCAACTAAAATTTTTATTTAACTCCAGATTTAGATAGAGGATGTTTTCTCTTATCGACTCTTCTCCATTTGCCATTCTGAACGGTCCTCCTCCTAAAAGAAGTACTGAATTCTAGTTAAATGCTGTGTAGTTTGTAAAGGGCGTTCTGTGGGTCTCTCAGTCATTCCTGGTTGAACTAGTGAAAGCAGCGGCAAACTGCACAGGCACCGTTTCCCATCTCTTATGATGCCCTTAAGCCTGATGTGCCAGAGGTTTCACTTAATACAGCTTTGAGGAGCAGGCAGCTGTGTACATGTATAACTGTGTCTGTGGAAATAATAAAGGTGGCATTTACAGAGTAACTTGGGAAAATCAAAACTATTACATCAATTTCCTCTGTCAATCGAAATAATTTCTTGCTTAAAAGCCTATCCTTTAGGGCATCATGGAAAACTGACACAACAGAACTGCCTTCTCTAGCCCTCACCTACATAAGTACTACAAAGTAACATTTTACATGGAGGTATGTGATCCACGTAAATGACATGGAGGCCGGAAAAAAGGTTTAAAAACTGCTCAAAACTGAGAACAAGTATTCTCTTAAATCTTAAAATCTCAAAAATCCGGGCCAGGTTTCCCAACCTTGGCCCTCATGACATTGAGGGTAGGATAATTCTTTGTTGTGAGGGCTGTCTTGTGCACTGTAAGATGGTTAGGCACGCTGAGCCTTTGCCTACTAAGATGCCAGCAGCCATAACCAAAAATGTCTCTAGGTATTGTCCAACGTCCCCTGAAGAACAAAACCACCCCTGGTTGAGGACCACTGATCTAGTCCATTGTTTAAGATTCTACCATTTAATACTCGAAACCTTTAGAAGAATAAAAGCCCTACTTAGGCAATTTCCTAACTTTCAGAGGAATTAGTGAAGAAGGATGACAGAATGGTTGTGAAGATCAAATGAGTCAGACATAACAGGTTAGCATATTCCGCAAAAAAAATACTGCTATTATTCCCACTACTCCACACTCTTACTACTCATGGCTATACTGTATGACTGGGTAGATAACCATAACCAGATTCTATTATTTGGAATGACCAACACTGATGATCCAGGACAAGTGCCATAGGTCTACACGTTTCTTACAATCATGAATCAGGCAAAAGACTTTGCAATTTAACCTGTCTTGATAATACACACTGACAGTGATACTCGAGGTACTTAAATAACTCAATGAGTACAGTGGACAGAAAGAGAGCACCTCCCCTAGATGAAAGTTTAATTTTTTATTCACTGTCTTCAATTTCTCTTATTCCATTGGGAGGTGTCATTTCTCAAACTAATGATTATCATGAAAACAAATAACAAACCCAAAATAGTGCCCGTGGTCAAGAAAGTCTGGAAAATATTCCATGGAGTAGATCCTTCTTCTTTGATTTCACAAGAAACATCAGAATAGTAAATGGAAAGACATTTGCTTAAATTGGCCTTAGTGAGACATATTAACATTTTGATTTTGGACAACATTGGCCCAAAGACATGCCATCTTAAAAAAATAATTGGCTAAGGGGTGCCTGGGTGGCTCAGTCAGTTGAGCATCTGACTTCGGCTCAGGTAATGATATTGCAGTCTGTGAGTTTGAGCCCCGTGTCGGGCTGTGTGCTGACAGCACAGAGCCTGGAGCCTGCTTCGGATTCTGTGGCTCCCTCTCTCTCTGCCCCTCCCCAGTTCATGCTCTGTCTCTCTCTGTCAAAAATAAATAAACATTAAAAAAAATAATTGGCTAAACTCCATTTCATTCCTTACAGCATATAAAATAATATGGTGCACATTTAAGTATTTATCACCCAACTTTGTTAAATCTTAGTATTTTTCCATATTTGCTTTAGATCTTTTACTTATTTATTTTTTTAACCAAAGCCTTTTATTTTTCAGACAGAGAGAGACAGAGCATGAGCTAGGGAGGAGCAGAAGACAGAGGGAGACACAGAATCCGAAGCAGGCTCCAGGCCCTGAGCTGTCAGCACAGAGCCCGACGTGGGGCTCAAACACACGAACTGCGCGAGATCATGACCTAAGCCGAAGTTGGACGCCCAACCGGCTGAGCCACCCCGGCGCCCCTAGATCTTTCACTTTTTAAGAAACATTGGAGTAAAGCTCTAGGGCACATAGAATTTTATTATTTTGCTCTATCGCTTCTTTTTATTTTGTGTTTAACGATTTAAGTTTTAGCTCAATGAATTATGACAAAACAAACTCACATGCACACCACCAGGCATAGCACCAGGTCAAGAAAAAGAACACTGACAGTCTCCAAGAGCCCTATTTGAAGTTTTCTTCCAAAACAGTACTACCTCCCAGCCCCCATTATCCTGTAGTTTATAATAACTACTTTTCCTTGTTTTACTGCCTAAACATGCATCCCCACACATCAGAGTTTATTTTTATTACATTTTTGAATTTTAAATAAACAAATCACACACACAATATGTATTTCTTTAGGGACTGGCTTCTCTTGCTAAAGTTTATTCTTGTGAGACCAATCCATGTGTATTTAGTCACAGTTTCGTGTTCACTGTGCTACTATGAACACTGTTTCAAAGTTTTTATCCATTATGAAAAACGCTACCCACATTTTTGCATATGTTGCCTAGTATATAAGAAATGTACATTTATTGTTTATCAGTTGGATACATACTTAAGAATGGAAATGTTTGTTAAAGCAGAAAAATAACTTCAGCTTTTACAGCTGAGCCCTTCTTACCCCTTACATTGCCACCAGCAGTGCTTGAGTTCCTGGTGACTCACGTATTTGCCAACTCTAGAAAGATTAGCAATCTGGAGTTAATGTGTAGTTTTAGATCTAGTTGGATAATGTCATTATGTTTGTTGGTATCATCTGAATGGCTTTTGGTGAAATGTAGATTTCAGTCTATTGTCCATTTAAAAAAGTTATTCTCTTAATAATTTCTATTAGCTTGGGGAAAAATCTAATATAGACCCTTTACTGGATTTTTATAATTATCTTTTCCTAATAAGTGATCTATATTTTTATTCCCTTAATGATATCTTTTGAAGGAAACATGTTAATTTTAATGTAGTCCAATTTACCAGTCTTTTCTTTTGTACACAGTGACATTTGTGTCCGAAGAAACCTACAAATTATTCTTTTTAATATCTACCCCCCACCCTGGTTAATTTTTATCTTTTGTTGTAAGTAGCTTTACAATAACCAGTCTAAATGTTTTCCTTCCTTCTTACCTTTTATTTATTTTTAAATTCATGCTTGAGGTTTAGAGTAAATCACTTCAATCTGTGGCTTTAATATCTCAGCACTTGTAAAAAATTTCTCAGCCATTTTCTTCAACTATTGCTTTTTTCCCACTCTATCCTCTCTCCCCTTGGGACTCGAAGTAATGCAAAGTTTGAGCTTCTTGAATTTTCTCCATTGTTTACCTTCCCTTCTGTATTTTTCTCTTTTTTTTGTATTTCTGTGCTTCATTCTGGATTCTACAGACTCATCTTCTACTTCATAATTCTTTTCTTCAGCTGTATCTGATCTAGGGCTATTAAACCAATCCATTAAGTTCTGAATTTTATTATAATATATATTCAGTTCTGGCATCTCTATTTAGTTCTTTGAAACTTTCTCATTCTCTGTTGAAAATTTCAACCTGTCTTTATCACCTTGAACACAATAAGTATAGTTATGTAACATCTGTGCCTGATAAAGCCAGTATCTGGAGGCCTTGTGGGACGTTTGTTTGTTGCTGGTTCTCATTCATGGTGCCTTTTTCCCTTGTGAGATTTATTATTTCTAACTATGTGTTGGATACCTTATTTGAAAAACTGTTCATAGAAATAACTGAAGACTAAGAAGATAGTTTCTAAAAAGGATTCATGCTTGCTTCTTCCAGGTACCTAGCAGGCACTAACACTCTGAAATCACTATAATCGAAATTCCAGGACTGAGATCATTTGATGTTGAGCTACATACAGTACTTGTGAGACCAGGTCAATTTCTGATTCAACTGTTTCAAGCATGCAGTCCTTTGTAATCCCAACCTAAAATACAGGATTTACTGGAGCCTCTTCAGCCACTCTTCTGGTGAGTGCTGGTCCCAAATTCTGTCCTCCTAGCCCAACAAGTCTATGAAAAACAAGTTTTTCAAGATGTTTAGTTGCCTCTTCTAGGGGACATTTTACTAAATGTTTCCATTTTCTTTGGATTTCTACCTTTTCTAAGACTTTAGCCTTAGTAATTCTTTTATTTTAATGTTCCATTATTTTGAGAGAGAAAGCGCACGTGCACACACACATGAGCAGGGGAAGGGGAAGGGAAAGAGGGAGAGAGAATCCCAAGCCCAGAGCCTGATGTGGGGCTCAATCCTACAAACCATGAGATCATGACCTGAACTAAAATTGAGTTGGGACACTCAACAGACTGAGCCACACAGGCGCCCCAGTCTTAGTAATTCTTTATGTCATTTAACTCTCTGATGCCTTCAAGATTTTTAAATATTTTGTTACAAACTTTTCTAATTGTTGTCACCCATGGAACGTTGGTCTGGATCACCTAACTTATCAAAACTAGAAGCCCTAATACTTACTTCTGAATACTTTTCCTTAATCTTACTTCCTTTTCTCTCTTACCTTGAATTTGATGTTTGGTATGTCCATTTGGTATAGTTTTATTATATATGCATTTCATATGAACAAGTTTCATTTTGCATATTATAAAAAATTACTGAATGTCATACTGTTATTCAATACTATTTTTGAGGTTGACACATGCTAATACATTTAGTATTAGTTCATTAATTTTAACTGCTATGTATATATATTACTATTCAAATTCACTGACCAAATAAATTGTGGTGTACTATAATATACTGTCTTGTTTAGGCGTATTTCAGTTATTTCCTATTATTCATTGTTAAAATCAATAAAAAAAAATTATTCAAAAAGATGGCTTGTGTACATTTGGTAATTTCTCTGGGGTATATACCAAGAAGTAAATTCTTGAGGAATAGAATATGCACATCTTCAACATTACTGTGTAAATACTCACCAAAGTGAAAGTGACTGTATTTAACTCTCAACACTTTTAAATTATTTCATTTTTTAAAATTGTAACAAGTGTGACTTGTACAGAATTGTGGCTTACTTGTCATTTCCCAAATCATGAATAACACTGAATATCTTTTGTTAAGTTCATCAGCCAATGGATTTTCATTTCTATAAAATGCCCATTTTTTTTTTTAACAGGGCTATTTTATTTATGTTTTTTCTCCTTAATTCTATATAATAACATTTTATCAGTTACGTGTATTCCAAATAGATCTCCCATGCTGTGGCTTTATCTTTCTATTTTACGTATGGTATCATTTGCTGCACACCAATGACTGCAAATTTTAACAGTCAAATCCGATACTATTTTCCTATTACTCACTTTGAATCCTAATCTTGCTAAAGGAATTTTTCCCCACTCAAAACTTGATGAAGATAGTCTCCTCAATTTCCTCCTAAAATATTAGTCTAATTTATTATTTAGACTTTCATTATTCATTTGATATTTAAATTTTCTATGTAGTAGGAACCAATGAGTCCATTCTCATTGCCCCTTTTTATTTCAGGCCCTCAGTATCTCAAAAGTATATCAGCTATGATATTGAAGTCAGGACAGTGGTTTACCTTTAAGAAAGAGGGAAGGATACAGTTTTATTTATTGACCAGGGTGGTAGGTACGTATGCTCACTTTGTTGAAATAACACTGAGCTGTACACTAATAATTTGTATGCTCTTTCTACAGGCGTGTTGTAATGGTGTGCTAAAGCTAGCTTGTGGTGGTTTGTAAGAGTCAGCTATTTGGTAGAAATTTTGTGAGTTAACTGTCAAACTGTCCCTGGCTTAAAATCAGCCATGAAGAAATCATATCATTAAATTTTACAAAAGTAACAAATAAGGAATTTTTCTTTTCCCAAATACCATGTATGTTATATTTTTTTTCCAAGTTTTTTTTTGTTATTTTTTAATTTTTAAAAATTTATTTCTTTTGGGGGGGGGGGAGGGAGAGGGAGAGAGAGAGAGAGAGAGAGAGGGAAGGTGAGTGGAGGAGGGGAAGAGAGAGGGAAACACAACAGAAACAGGCTCTAGGCTCTGAGCTGTCAGCACAGAGCCCAACATGTGGCTCGAACTCAAAACTGAGATCATGACCTGAGTGGAAATTGGACGTCCAACTGATTGAGCCACCCAGGCGTCAGCGCCCCCCCGAATTTTTTTTTGAGAGAGAGAGAGAGAGAGAGAGAGAGTGAGAGAGCGCATGAGTAGGGGAAGGACAGAGAAAAAGGGAGACACAGAAACCAAAGCAGACTCCAGGCTCTGAGCTGTCAGCAGAGCCTGACTCAGGGCTCGAACTCACAGATTGTGTGATCATGACCTAAGCCGAAATCGGACGCTTAAGTGACTGAGTCACCCAGGAGCCCCTGTCTGTTACATTTCAATAAAAAATGTTTAGGGGCGCTTGGATGGTTCAGTCACTTAAACATTCAACTCTTGAGTTCAGCTCAGGTCATGGTCTCATGGTTTGCGAGTTCAAGCCCCACATCCGGCGCTCTGCTGTCAGTGCAGAGGCCACTTTGGATCCTCTGTCCCCCTCTCTCTCTGCCCCCTCCCTGCTGGTTTTACTCTCTCACAAATAAAACTTAAATAAAAAGTTAACTTAACTTAAAAAAAGTTTTAAAAAATATATCCTTTGGTTAATGATATAACTCTGGGGGAATTTATGCTAAAAAAGTAAAAGCTTCAGCATGTAATGATAAATATACTTTGGTGTTTATTGCAGCACTGCTTGTGGGTGCAAGAAAACCCCCAAAACCAAAAAACTAGAAACAACAGGGGGTAAAAGAGGAGGGAGAGAGAGAGAAAAAGGCTGGAAAACTTATGGTATACATATATTTTGAAATATTATGCAACTACTAAAAAAGTATGAGTAAAATCTATCTTAGTGACCTAGGGATATGCACAAACATATTAAGTGGAAAAAAAGGAAACTGCAAAAAATACATATATAATTTAATAGAAACCCAAAAGTATTTTCTTTATACATAGGTCTATGTTTTTATATAGTTTTATGAACATAAATAAGATTGTGGAGGTACACGTCCATGCCATTCCCACTGACTGCCCTGGGAAGGGAAGTGTAACTGGTGGGGCTGCAAGAAAAGAGTAGTACCTTTTTCTGTGAATACTTCTATATTGCTGAACTTATTCTAAGAAGTTATTTTTTAATTTAAGATAATCCAGTAAAGTTTAACCAATATTATTTTTAAAAGAGTGAATCATAACAAAATTCACAGAAGTAGTTAGTTGGCTTATCTATAATTTCTTCCTATTTTAATCTAACTTCTATTATTGCCAGGCTTTTTCAAAGGCTGTTTTCATCAAGGATACTCTTCTATTAAAAAATCATTAACGATCCTTCACTGCCTATAGGAGTAAATCTGAAATTAGTAAAGAGCACTAAAATATGAGCCAGGAGATCTGGGATCTAGTCTTACTTCTAATGAGGGATCATGAGATGTCAAGGCAGCCACATGGAAAATGAGAGGCGCGAGATGGAGAATTAGTTTGCCTTCAGATAACTACGGTACGGCACACGTTCAAAGGCAATATGGCAAGTGATTGAATAATCCTAGACTAGGATTCTAGTGCTGCCACTTACTAGTTGTGTGACCTTAGGCATGTTATTTATCCTTTTTTAAGCCTCAGTTTCTGATTCAGTAAGGTGGTGCTACTAATATTGACCTTTTTCAGGGTTATAAGAACCATTAAAAATAATATATATAAAGCATCTACCCATAATGTAACCCAGTAGCTGCTGAACAGATGGTTTCTGTTATTATAAATCATCCTCATTCTACAGATAGCATTTCAGGACCTTTACAACCACCAATATATTTTTGAATTATTTAAGAATTACTACAGGTCAAATACTGGGCTAGGAACTTTACATACACCATCTCATTATGTTTTTTTATTATTAAACTCACACTTTAATATTAAATATTATCATTATAATAGCCTCAGATTGTGTGACTTAATCTTATTTTATGGATTAAAAACTGAGGCTAAGGTTATGTAATTTTATAAAGTTACACAGTTTGTAACAGTTCACTATAGTTTATTACAAAGTTTGCAACTTGCAGAGTAGGAAGTTAAATTTAAAATTTAAAGTCAGAACCATGAGACTCAAAGCCCGTGTCTGTGACAGCTATGCCACGTGCTGCCTCAGATGTGAGCTCTTCTGGCTCTATCCTTGCCCCCTCCCCCGCCTCAGGCCCAACTTGAACTCTCCCTGTTTTATAAGTCTGTCAGTCTACCACCAACATAGTGATTTCATTTTTGTCCTACTTAATTTTTCAGTCTAGACCATCCATTCAGGCATCGACATACTGCAACATCACAGAATATGCTGTAAGTGATTTTTTTTTCCTGTTAATGCTGGGTTTTTTTTTCAATATGAATTTTAAATTCCTTAAAGACAGAAGAGATAACCTTTCCAAGTCATAACAAACTTACCTACCTCTGGTAGAATGATAGAATTGTGCATTTTCATAGCAAGGCACAATGACAATGAGTTGTGAGAATTAAGAAAAAACTCAAATGGTGAAAGGAGACACGTCTGTGACACAAATAGTACCTTGGTAACAGTAACAGGCAGAGAAAACACAGATGGTACATGGTAATTTTCTGACTGCAGAACAGAGGGCAATGAGCACTAACCAGAAGCTCTTTGGTCTCCCATTCTGTCTTGCCCTAGATTTGACAGGCTGTAGATATTAAATGGCTGTGGACAATGTAAAGAGAAAGAAATCTAATAGTTGCTAAGAGATGAAATGATCAGTTTTGAACCTTTTATGACCTCAACTATCCTATCATTTTCACCAAGGCTCAAATTAGAGCAACTATATTTTTTAGTTTGGAATTAACTGTGAATACAAGCGTTCACTTTCTTTCTATAGGCAAACACACCTGGAAAAGCAGGTTGCTCATGACAATAATTTCACTTTACTAATTTAAACCTTATTCAATATTGCTCACAATGGATGGGACCATATCAAGCCTATTTCAGTCTAGTCTCCATATCCCCTCCAGAGGTGAGGATATATTTCAATAAAGCAAGATGCTTTTCATACATTGAGAATATTATATTAAAAAGTGCTAAAAATATATTCTCCCCTTTACGTTGCCCCAATAACACTTCTGGGAAGAATGTGTAGTGAGGGGAGAATATACCTCTTGGAGATTTCTGGTTTTACTCCTTCCTCTCTTCTTACCGTTACTAGACATCGACACATGTTTGCGTAAGCCACAGAGAAACTGGGCTCATCGATAGCCTTCTCAAAGACCAGGTCAATGACTCCCTTCAGCCGCTCCTCTGTGTCAACGGTAAGTCCTGACACTTGCTTCATCAGTTGGTTGAACATCTGTGGTGTCAATTTATTTAAGATACTTCGAACTTTTCTAAAAAGTTCCTAGAAGGGCCACAAAAAAGAAAAGAGTGTTATCGTAACTATGACAGGATGATTCTTTCTATAAGGATTAGTATTTTGTTTATAAGTTCAACTCCCCAAATTATTAACAAGGACTGTGAACTAATCAAAGAAATAATTAAATCCCATCTATTTTATTTTAATTATTAATTTTAATGTTTATTTATTTTTGAGAGGGAGAGACAGAGATAGAGAATGAGTGGGGGAGGGGCAGAGAGAGAGGGAGACAGAGAATCTGAAGCAGGCTCCAGGCCCAGAGCTGCCAGCACAGACCCCAATGCAGAACTTGAACTCATGAACCATGAGATCATGACCTGAGCCAAAGTTGGACATTTAACCAACTAAGCCACCCAGGCGCCTCTAAATCCATCCATTTTAACAAAGAGCAAACAAGTATACCACTTCTTTTTACAACAGATGAGAATTCTAGGGATTAGTCATATTCACTGGTGGGAGTACACTCAGGGCAATCTGGCAATGTGTATTAAGAGCTCTAAAACTGTGATGTATTTTTTTGAATCAACAATTACACTTTAAGAAATTTATTCATACTTAAGGATAAGTACGTAAGACTTTAGCCATAATGACTTCCTCCAGTAACTCTTTATAGCACATTAATGTGCTAAAATAGAAATCTATCTAAATTATGGCATAGAATACTAGGCAGGAGTTTTTTAAACTCTCATCAGAGTAGAAATATAAGAGAACTTCCACCACTAGAAAAAAGCACCTATAACTCTACTTCGTGGTGAAATAATGACTGCTTTCCTTGTAAGAATGGGAATCAGGCAAGAATGTCCATTTTCACCATCCTATTCAAAGTCATACTGGAGGTCCTTGTCAGTACTCTAAAGCAAAGAAAAAGAACTACAGCTCATACAGATCGTAAATGAAGAAATAAGACTCTCTTCATAAAGGAGATGATTATCTTTGTAGAAAATCATAAGGAATCTACAAAAATTGATACTAGAACTAACAAATAAGTGTAGCAACACTGCAGAATACATGTTAACATACAAATATCAATTTTACTTGTATATATTAGCAACAAACAACTAGAAATTACATATTTTAAGACTACTATTTACCATAGCACCAAAAACCATAAAATACGTGGTTAAGAATCTAACAAAATATCCATAGAAGCTGTATAATGAAAACCATAAATCACTGATGAAAGAAATCAAGGAGGACCTAAATAAAATGAGATCTGGGTCATGTTCATGTATTAGAAGATCTACTATGGTTAAGTTGTCCATTTTCTCTAAACTGATCTACAGATTTAACATAATCACAATAAAAACCCTACTAGGGTTTTGGGGTATTTTTTGGTAGAAATCAAGAAGCCGATTTGACTCTGAAAAGTCAAAGAAAAAAAAAAAAGAACAGCCTAAATGACTTTGAACAATAACAAAGTTGGGGGACTCCTACAACCTGATTTCAAAATTTACTACACAGAGTGTGGTATCGGTCAGAGGACAGACACACAGATTGGTAGAATAGAATCTAAGTCCAGAACTGGATTCACATATAACTGATTTTCAACAAAGGCGCAAAGAAAATTGAATGGACAAAGGATAATCCTTTCAACAATGGTGCTGGAACAACTAGATACCCATAAGGAAAAGAAGAAGAAAAAAAAAAAGAACCTAGATCCATACCTTGCATGAAACACAAAAATTAACTAAAACTGGATCACAGACCAAAATGTAAAACATAAAACCGTAAACTTTTAAAAAATAACAAAGGAGAAAAATTTTGTATTCTTGGGTTATGTAAAGATTTTTTAGGATACGACAGCAGAAGTACAACCTCTGAATACAAAAGTTGATACATTCCAACATGATCAAAGTTAAAAACTTCGGTTCTACAAGACACTATCAAGAGAATACACCAACAAAACAGACTGGGAGAAAATTCTTGCAAACCACATATTTTATAAAAGATCTGTATCCAGAATATATGAAGAACACTCAAAAGTCAATGATAAGAAACACCACCACCCACTGAAACAGGGCAAAAGATATGAACAGAAATTTTACCAAAGAAGATATAAGAATGGCAAATAAGCACAAAAAAGATGTGCTTATTCAATATTTTATTCATTTGGAAATGCAAATTGAAACAAGGAGATGCTACCACACATCCATCAGAATGGCTAGAATTTATAAAGCAGAAAATAACAAGTGCTGATGAAAAATTAAAACTCTCATGCCTTGCCAGTAGAAATGCAAACTGTTACAATAACCATCTTAGAAAACAGTTTGGCATTTTCTAATAAGGTTAAACCAATATCTACCACACAACTTATGGATCCCATAGCTAGGATCTGACCCAGCAATTGCACTACTAGGTATTTAACCAATGGGTACAGGAGTGCTATTTCAAAGGGGCACATGCACCCCAACGTTTATAGCAGAGGTATTGACAATAGCCAAAGTATGGAAAGAGCCCAAATGTCCATCAACTGATGAAAGGATAAAGATGTGGTGTGTGTGTGTGTGTGTGTGTGTGTGTGTGCATGTGAGTGTGTATGTATATATATATATATATATGCGCACACACCCTGGAATATTATTTGATTAAAAAGAATGAATGCCTGCCATTTGCAACAATGTGGACGGAACTAGAGTATATTATGCTAATCGACATCAGTCAGTCAGAGAAAGACATTGTAAGATTGCACTCATATGTGAAATTTAAAGAAACAAAACATATGAATACAGGGGAAGGGAAGGAAAAATAAGACAAAAACAGAGAGGGAGACAAACCACAAGAGACTCTTAAATACAGAGAACAAACTGAGGGTTTTGGAGGAGAGGTAGGTGGGGGAATGGGCTACCTGGGTGATGGGCATTCAGGAAGGCACTTGTTGGAAAGAGCAAGGGTTTTATATGTAAGTGATGAATCACTGGGTTCTACTCCTGAAATCAATACTACATTGTATGTTAACTAACTTGAGTTTAAATAAGTTAATTAAAATAAAAAAAAAAAAACAACCTTCAAATATCTTCACATATTTCAGATGATAATTTAAGCTAAAAAGTAGGATTAAAGAAGGTTAGTTATTAATGTGATGCACAGCATGGTGACTGAAGTTAATACCATACTACATATTTGAAAGCTGGTAAGAGGTAGCTCTTAAAGGTTTTCATTACAAGAAAAAAGAATTTGTAACTCTGCATGATGATAGATGTTAACTGGACTAACTGTGGTGATCAATTTTGCAGTACACACAAATGTTAAGTCATTACAGTGTATAAACAGTATACATACAGTGTATAAATCAGGTACAGTTAACTGCCTTCCAGACTACTGAACTTTAGCTGCAGAGACAAGGTAACTGCAAGTGAAGTGACGGAGCAAACAGGAGGTGGAGCAGGAGCCACAGGAGGGAGTAGTTTACACACACGAGAGGTCAGAGGCAATGGTTAGGGAGCAAATGAGAATTGAGCCAGGTTATGAGGAACAAAAATAGCTAGCTGAGCGACTGTGTGTCAACTGTACTTAAATAGAAACTGAAATTAAAAAAAAAAAACAACAAAAAAACTACCCAAGTGAAAAGAAAGGGAAGAAGTCATTTTAGAAAGGGAAAAGGACGGAGTTGTGTGTGAGGGTTTTCTTTGGGGACTAGAGAAAAACAAGGAAAGACCAGAGGACTAGTGTGCAAGTTGTAAGACAAAAGGAGGCATGTATTTACTTACTTATTTATTTATTTATTTATTTATTTATTTATTTATTTGAAAATGAGGTCATTAAAGACAGTTTAAAAGCTAGGGTGGAGAGCTCAAAATCAGTTCCTCAGGTAGAGGAGTCAGGCAGAAGTGGCAGGAATGTTGTAGCAAGAGAAGAGAGACAGGAGCAGTAACCTCAGGAACCACCTGAGGAACCAGTACGTGTGGTAGGAGTCTAGACGTGTCATGAGAACCCCCTCATGGAAAAGATGAAATATTACGATCTAGGAAAAATAAGGCCATTGGTATTATTCATAGTGTTATTAGAATACAGTGGCAGGAATGAAGTCCAAGTGAAAGAGTTTTCTGGAAGTGGAGGTGACAACAAAACCACTGTCTCCATAAAAAAGGAAAGGCACAGAATTAGCAGGAGCACAGGTGAACGTGATGTGCACCTATGCAGCAGAGAAAAAGGAGAGGGAATGGAACACAGATGCTCTGGGACTTAGAAGAAAAATTCTCAAGAACAAGAGAACTGTACCCGTCCTAAAAAAGAAGTCTATTAATTCTTCACTAGATTTGCTTTAGTCACTAAGGAAAACTTAGCCAATGAATGAATGATACATCAATGCAATATTATTATTATGTTTCTGAAATAACCAACAATAGGGAGAACTCTGGGTAATTTAACTTCTCAAAGCTTCAGTGTTCTCATACATAAAAGAAGGACAGTCTATTGCCTCCTTGGTAGCTGCTACAAGAATCGAATGAAGTAAGGTACTTGTATTAGTGCCTTAACTACTAAAACAAGACCTCATCTTCATCATCAATGATAAAGATTCAGCAGGAATTCTAATTCTTTGCAAGCTATTTAGGCATGTTATCATTAAGCACTTCTCACAGGGATTGGAAGGAGAGACGCAGAAGGTTTTTTTTTTTTTAAAGCTGAGATACACTGAAAAGAAATTCAGGAAAGATTAGGTACTTGATTTCAGTGAATTTGGAGAAGGGCATACTTACGGACAAATATTTGGGGCAATCTGTAAAAAGATGAACAAAGACAAGTAGCCAATTAAGGTTCGAGAGCATGGCTTTGTGATGAATAAGTTCATCTTGGTCTTGACTTCATATGAACAACTGCCATCGGTTAGTTTATTCATTTAACAAGTATACTGAGTAAATACTATGTATGTGGTTCTGCGTTGGTGTTGAATCAAAATCAAGATTTATAAGGCACACTCTGACCCAGGAACATCCTACCGAGTACCCAAGTGGGCTCTAGGGAGCATGCCAACTGCTTTATAATACTTTATTTAATTGTTACAATAATCCAATGAGGTAGGTAATATTAGTATCTTCATTTTACAGTTGAGATTAAAAACCTGCCTAATAGAACTTGCATCTGTCTTCAGGGCTAAAGCTTTGATTGCTATATTAAACTATTCATGTTGAGAGGAAAGGTATTTAAGGAACGAGACACTGAAAAGTCAGCATATGACCTGTGATGCCTGGCTCTGACAGGTGCAAAATTCAAGAGGAGACTCTAGTCTTGGTGCCTAGAAGCAAAAACATCCAAAAAAGATAACAGAGCTAACTTAAGGACAGGAAATGGCATTGTATGTATAGCAAATGATGAATCAAGATGACATAATTTGACAAAAAAAAAAAAATTTTGTTTGGATTAAAGGAATTCATTCAATTTACCCTAAGGAGTTCTGCAGGAAGGTATGCATAGAAAGATGCAAAGAATTCAATTTTATTCCAAAAGACTAAAACAAGATTGGTTTCTCAGTTCTAACTTATTAGAAACGAAAGCCTGACAAGGAGACATAAAGCAATATGCTAACTAGACTAGCATAGGGTACTCACTGAGAACCTAAAAACACATTTTTAAGAAAAGCAAACATTGATCTAAGCCTGAATAACTGAAGTCTAGGACATATAACCCCTCTAGACATAGAGTGTCTTGAAAAACAAACACAAGAGATATCTGGCACCCATTATGCTAGACCTTTTACGATAATGCTTTTAAAAGCAAAAAAAATTAAAGTCTTAAAAATCTCTACATATACTAATAGGACAAAATGACAAGTTAAAGCAAATTAAAACAACAGCATTATAATTCCAAAATAATGTTAGAATGTGCTTCTAATCTCACCTGGGTTTTAATGTTTTCAGGATCCTCAGCTTGGCTGTCTCGTTTTTGGCTGGGCTTCCAGGCATTCTCTGCCTTTTTCAGGTGCACATCTTCTTTCACAGAGACTGTAATGATCTTCCTGGGCTCTCTTCTCTGGCCAGGTTGAGATCTCCGTGGTCCAACGTTCAACAACTAGGACAAGAATATTCTTTATTGTATCTACAGAGAGTACTTAAAATTTACTGCCTCTTCTGTGCTGTTCAAGTCAAGCCTGATGATCACACCAAGCACTTCCTAGATGTAAAGATGGGTATTAAGCACTCACTTTAGATGTGATCTTTTGGGGGGGGTGGGGGGATGTGAGAGGACAACCTTAGAATATCATCAATGTACTGTTCTCCACTACTACCGTTTTTAACTCTGAAAATAAAGTGATGAAAAATTATGTCTGATACTGCTATTGTTTCTAACAAAAAAGACTACCCTTAAACTGAAGCTTTATTTTTTACTTATTGTGGGACTTTGGACTGCTGACTTGAATAATCATAAAAATTCATAGGCAGTAATCATCACAGTTACAAATCTACTTCAAAAACTAGGTTTCTAAACTTGCAGCATGAAACGAAAATGCACTTTTATCACAAAAATTCTCTGTAGTGTAGACACTCAGCTTTACTACAGATTTTAATGGATCTCTCTAAGTTCCTGCTAGAGTCCCACCCACTGTACTCATTCTGTTAAAAACCATTTGCTGGTATGTTGTAATGGTCGTCAAGTTACAAACGGTTACTGCAAGAGATAATGGAGGAAAAGTTACACGCGGTGTATTAAAATATCCATAATACTTGTGATCTTAAATGCAAGGAAATAAGTTTTTAAGATTAAACACTTGGGTTGATACTAAGTTCTGCTACTCCCAGATCTGTTGCATACTGACAGCCTTTACTTTCTTTGATATACCATTTTCTAAATGCTGACTAAATACTGTAATTAGACTTCAAGAGGGAAGACAAAACTTCACACAAGACCTAGAGATCAGAATCATATCTCTTCTAGTGCCTCAATACTGCCCTTTTGAATGTATATAAAGCTTCAGAGAAGGAAGCAGAAACTTAAATTTCATGCTTTATATATAATGAAAACAAAAACAAAAACAAAAAACAGGTTCTAAGAGATACATGGTCTTAGGCCTAAGCTCATAAGCCTGAAAGCCTTTCTTTTTTTTTTAAATTTTTTTTTTTTCAACGTTTTTTATTTATTTTTGGGACAGAGAGAGACAGAGCATGAACGGGGGAGGGGCAGAGAGAGAGGGAGACACAGAATCGGAAACAGGCTCCAGGCTCCGAGCCATCAGTCCAGAGCCTGACGCGGGGCTCGAACTCACGGACCGCGAGATCGTGACCTGGCTGAAGTCGGACGCTTAACCGACTGCGCCACCCAGGCGCCCCAAGCCTGAAAGCCTTTCAACAATAATTATACTTCACCATCTGCCCTAATTAGGACTAGTAGTATCAAGGATGTATCAGGATCCAAAGATAGAATTTCTGGGCAATACAAACCGATTTTGTCAAATACATCTAGCTAAGCACTCAGCATAAAAGACACAATTTCAGAATACTTAGCAAACGTTTAAAAACCTGAGGTCAGATAAATGCAGAGGTACCACACATGGTATAAGTAAAAAAGAACTGAAGAGGACCAAGCCGGAAAAGCACTAACAGGGAATGGTGGCTAAACTGGACAGTACTACCATAAAAATACTTATTTGTAACTGAAACATTGATACAGTAGCCCAGACAAAACAATTCTGATAAGAGAATGCAGTACACCGATTATCTGATTTTTATAATTCAGGTTATATTCTAGTGTTCACTTACAGGAGTTAAATCTTTTTCAGTACTTGAATAAGTTCATATAAACAATTCTATCACGAGACACTCAAATTAATCCATGCATGTGCATGTAAGAATTTGTTAAGAACAAAGACTAATGGGTGTAATGACAGGTAATTATGTCAAAATCAGGTAAGAGCCATAGTAAGCATAATTTGGGATCTAATTTTAATTATGTTTGAACGAAGTAGGAAATTTCCATTTCCAGAAAGTACTGGAAACATCAATGAATATGCCATGAAATCTGAATCTACAAAGTAAATATGACTTATGCCAGGTGCCTTTACCAGGTCTAAGTATGTACAGATTTCAAGCGAGCTGCATAAAATATAAAGATGTGAGAAACATTACTAAATAGATAACAACATTTGAGAGGAAAAAACGTTTTGAAAAGGTAACATGAGCTGTTAGTCCCAGATAAAGAGTTGGTTTATCACCTATGTGCAAGCTCCCAAGGCAACCTTAAAAATTATTATTTGGCTCACTGGCTATAACTAAGACAGATACTGTTCACAAGTATTTATCCAAGTATATTGAGTCCTCAACGGATTTATTATACTTATAAATGCTTAACACACTTGATAAATTATTCTCTAATATACTCATGTTTACACTACCTGGAAGGACTATGGTACAGCAGAAAAGAGAGGCAAATTAGAAGACAAAAGAACTGTGGACTTCTGAGTTCAACTCTGCTAATTGTAAGCAAAGTTACTGTGAGCCAGTCTCTTAACATTGTTGAACTTAGGCTTTCTCATATATTAAATGCTGGTCCTACCTACAAAGTTATTATGAGGATCAGAGACATACGGGATATAAAAGGACCTTAAAAACTAGGTAAGGTGGGGCACCTGGGTGGCTCAATCAGTCGGTTGGGTGTCCAACTTCTACTCAGGTCATCATCTCACAGCTCATGGGTTCAAGCCCCGCATCGGGCTCTGTGGTGTCAGCACAGAGTCCCACTTCAGCTCCTCTGCCCCTTTCTCTCTCTGCCCCTCCCCTACTCTTCTCTCTCAAAAATTAATAAACATTAAAAAACAAACAAACAGGTAAGTGATCATCAGTAACAAAAAAGAAAAAGAACTTTTTAAAAAGTGGTATCTATAATGGTATAATTACCCTTAAATACTTCATGTCCTTTGTATGTGTGTGGAAAACAATACAATTGTGAAATGTATCGCATCCTTCAGAAGATGTGCCATATATAATGAATGATTTATTTATTTACTAAACACAAACAAAACCCAGGATCCTGTATTATGAGCTAAGGAGGACATATTTAACGAAAAACGAAGCCTGTTAAAAGACAAACAATCCTGACTGGAAGAGGAACTTCCAGGTTGAAAGAGGAATTTTAAGGTACAATGTGTTCAGGGCTCAGGGTCCAAAAATATCACAACTCAAATGAAGCATCAAAATTTGGCATCGATAAACTAGTAAGCTACAGATTTTTTTTTCTGACGAATTTAAGTTTAAACTTTTTTACTGACTATCATGTATTTCTCTTAAATGTATTAAATAAGAAGTCATACCCATCTCTGCTTTAGAATTTAGTACACATCGCTCTTATCTCCTTCAGAGACTGTTAACCTCAAACTCCTCTGCTTAACTGGATTAATCAAGGAAAACAGGACCAATATTCATCCTACCCAGTTTTGAAGAAAGATAGGCAAGTGTTCCTTTAAGGACGGAAGGATGATATAAACTCAGAAAACCTCTTTACCCCTAGGATTTTTATAATAGCTCAGCTAAATAAATGTGAAATTACTAGTCTACGCCCACGGCCTCTCTCTCAATACATTTCCTTTGGGGCACTTTCTGTGATGTCTACCCAGATTACTATTAAAATTAGCATCACAATTCCTAAGTAATTTGACTTTTATTTATTTATTTTAATGTTTTATTTATTTTTTGAGAGAAAGGGAATGGGCAGAAGAGGGGCGGGGGGGAAGGGGGACAGAGGATATGAAGCAGGCTCTGCACTGACAGGCTGACAGCAACGAGCCTGATGTAGGGCTCGTACTCTCAAATTGTGAGATCATGACCTGAGTGTAAGTCAGATGCTCAACTTCGTCTGAGCCATCCAGGTGCCCCTAAGTAATCTGACTTTTAAAAAACTACAGAGAGGATACTGCCTGAGTGCTTCTAATGGATATGTACGTTACTATCCATAAAAAGACCTTTATGTTGGAAGATTTTATGTAACTGCATATGACATGTTAAAACAATTGCTATGCATCCAACATATTTTATAACCCCTCTTTTGCAGGAAAGTTCATACTAGGAGTCATAGTTACTTCAGCCACACCATGAACCATACCTAGTAGATCGCAAGATCTTTGGGTGGTAATCATTTATAAGTCAATTGGGAAGCTGGGAAAAATGATTAGAGGAAGTTCCGAACCAAAAACTATGAACGGCAGGGCTGCTGCTTTTTCCCAAACAGCATCATTAACTGTTCCTTTCTATGTTAGACATCTACATCCTATGAAACTCCCATCTGAATCTACAACAACATACTAAGGGAAGCAGCACAAATTAAGGAAAGAATGTTTGTTAGCTATGGGAGATGCTGGAAAAGTAATTACTTGCATTAAGGCTTAACATATCAGTATTACTCTGATGGGTCTCAATTTTGCTTAAAAATTAGCTTGTGGCACATGACAGAGCTATTTAAAGAAAGTGAAATAACTAAAACTGACTTTTTTGGAGACATTACAAATTCTTGATAATGGCTCATTTCCAATCACATTACTTTGAATGCACCAAATAACTCATTTATACGATACAAGTAAGCATGTAGATTAGTGGGCAAACATACATTGTGATAGTTTCAAAATTCATTTTCTAATTTCAGTATTTTAAAAGAAATGGAGCTTATTCTCAATTCACAGTATTTCCTTTTAGCTATACCTAATTCTATAGCGAGCTGGTGATAAAAAGGGACAGCACACGCTGCCAGAGGAGGCGCAACAAATCATACCTTCTGTGAAGGACATACGAACAACACAGAGCAGTATGAGAAGGACAGATGCTGTTAACCAGAGAGAAATCAAAACAGCACCGACGTTATTTCCAATGTGTGGCAAAACGAAGATATAAATCAAAACCGAAACTAAAACACAAATAAACGCTAACAGAAACACAACTTTAAATCACCAAAAACGGAAATGCTGAAAAATAAAGCATCAAATGGTTTCTAGAAAGCTGCTTTCTAAGACTTTCTGGTGAAAGACTTTCTGGTGAAAGACTTTCACTCTTTAGAAAAAAATTTTAATTTAGTATTTACAGAAAATAAAGATTCAATTTCAATCCTGTGTGAGAACAGAATATCACACACAGAGATACCTTTAAGATGTTGATGCTCACTAAAGAATATGCTTCAAATTACGGATATTTTCTGTAGGTTTTGCAAAGCCTCCAACACATTGTAGGCACTGAGGTATTTTCAATTAGTGTCTGGCTGCAGGCAAACAACAAATAATTCAAATCTCTACCAAGTGGCAGTAGTTTCTGATGATACAGTCTTATTTCGAAACAGGTTTCAAAAGTTGCCATTCCAGAAATAAAAAGGTGATGGGGAAATAAAAAGTGTTACCTTAAATAAAAATATTTTTACAAACATAAAATAAAGTTGTCTTAACAAGGTGATCTGCAAGTGAATATCAAACCCCCAGCTCCTCCCCAAGTTTCAATGAAGCGCTCTCAATACCATTCCAACGTGGGGGAAAAAAAGGTATTCACATCATCGGCAACTTTCCCCCATGCTTTCTGCAAGTCTACAAAGCATGGAGTAGGCACAGCCTGCCGCATCCTGCACAGGGCAGTGCCCCAGCATAACTCCACTGGTGATGTCACTTCTACCGCTGAAGAGCCTGCTACTGGGGGTGTAAAGGCAACCTGCAGTTTACGAATACTGCACTCTTTTGTACGTGTCATTTGTTCATATTTTGACTTCACAACCTACAGTAAGTGAGAAGAACAAAACAGAAAATATCGTAACACCAGAGACTCTTGTTAAAAAAAAAAAAGAAAAAAAAAAAAAGATTCAGCGCACCCCAAGAGGCAGGCTCTTCAGGGGTGGGTGCGACATCGCCAGTGGAGCGCAAGCTGGGGCTTTGCTCTGTTCCAGAATTGGCGATCCATGCCTGCTCTGCGCTTTGCAAATCTGTAGAAACAAAGACAAAGAGATGACCATTAGCTGAATGTCATCAGGGATCTCAACTGTATCAGGGCACCTCAAAACAAAACAGAAATCCTATTTAAGTTCGGCTCTATTTTTAATCCATCTGCAGTTCATTTCAATGGAAAAACATATGAAAAAAAAATCGAGACCAAATTAATGCAGACCAACTTCTCTCAAGTAAAAATGACTCAAATGTATTCTTTATTTGCTTTAATGTTAGTATGGAAAAAAGGAGAGTCTTCACCTCTTCCACTTCTTGGTTAGAAGAATCAATGAAAAAAAGCCGTTCTCTTGCTGTGAGACAAGATGTCATGAAGTCTACGACAGTTTGTAACTAACTGGGTTGTAGGAAACTTGCACTTACAGGTACACCTCTTCCACCAGGGGTTTGCCTTCCAAAATCTGCAAAGGCTGGAGTAAAATCTGGTCCTCGAGGCAAAATCCGAGGATCCAGAGTTCGCATTGGCAATTTGGGTTGGTTGATCTGCACAAAGAAGCAAAGGAAAGCTTAACACAAGTTCCAAAGCGTTCAGTGCCAAAAAGGCAAAAACCTAGACAGAAAAGATGGATCAGCTAAAATGATAAGCACTGGCTTTCTGAGCGAGCGAAGTCCTATGTGAACCATGGTCCCTCCTCCAGACTAGCCTTAGAGCCCTTAGGTCAGCAATCGCTTTCTGGTGCCCTGGGACTGATTAGGCCTAAAAATTCCCGAGGGGAGGCTAAACACAATCAGTAGACTGGCTTACGAGACACTCAGGACCAGCAGAATGGCACAAGAAGAGCTATGAGAACCAATGAACTAGGAGCAAATTTGGGGATTTTTTTCCAGGATATTCACCAGGACATCATAGCAACTTATCTAGAGGAATCCTGCCATAGCTCATTTTGATTTTCTTGCTGTTGCCTTACAGTTAGTAAAGTATGTATTTTGAGTGACAGTAAGCCTCTAAAGGAGATATTTTTCATGTGTGAACACCATTTAAAATCTCACTTGGTTTGCCTTATTAATTGGAGGTATAGACATATAATGTGACTACAGACTAAAAAAGCTAAGTAGCTCAGGGAGAAATCAACTAATAAACGGATGCAGTCAGAAAACTATTAGGAAGACAAGAAGAGATATTTCCTAGAGGATAATCTAATTTAAGTGTATATAAAACCTCCCCTTGTAAAGTAGTCTCAAATGAGCGCTACCATATAAGTACCTAAGAGAGATTTAGATACCAAGAGAAATAAGAAAACCTATTGCTTTAAAAGAGGAAACTAATACAAATATGGTCTGGATAAGCAGCTGCTGGGAATCTCAAAAAGAGGGAGATCTCCTTCTGTAAGATAGTTACCATCTACACGTCACTAAAGATTAATAGTTTCTTTTTAAAACAAAAGTATTTTATTTTTTTTTAATTTTTTATTTAAAAAAAATTTTTTTTTTACATTTATTTATTTTTGAGAAACAGAGTGAGACAAAGTGTGAGCAGGGGAGGGGCAGAGAGAGGACACACAGAATCTGAAGCAGGCTCCAGGCTCTGAGCAAGCGATCAGCACAGAGCCTGATGCGGGGCTCGAACCCACAGACTGTGAGATCATGACCTGAGCCGAAGTCGGACGCTCAACCGACTGAGCTACCCAGGCGCCCCAAAACAAAAGTATTTTAAGCTTGGTCACCAGCACTGGTCACCAGCACTGGTTCATCATTGACATATATATATATATATATATATATATATATACATATATATACACACACACACACAGACACACAGACAGACACACACACACGTGTGTGTGTGTGTGTGTGTCTGTGTGTGTGTGTGTCTGTGTGTGTGTGTAGTTACTTGGGCAGATATGCATCTGGCTCTACTCTTTTTAATTTAATAAAGACAAAATAAACACTGTACTAATTTCCTGTATGCACCATTAGGATCAGATGTTAAAAGAAAGGGTGCCTATTTATTTGTCAAAAGTGAAGATGAATCACTGTAAGTATGTATTAGGGAAATTCTGAGATACAATCTGACCTGTCCTCAATGCCATTCTAATTCTATACTGAAATTTTAGAATAGTGAAGAAAGAGCTCCATATCACTTTAGCCATAGTAGCCCAACAGACAAACGTTTTTCACCATATCACTAGGCAACAACTGGAATAAGCAGACAATCAATTTTAAAACTTCACCACTCAAATATGGGCCAAACCCCAAGGTTACAGCAATCTATAGTAAACCTCAAATCCAACAGCACTATGTAGGAAAACTATAATACATGAACATATATTAGAATTCAAATACATTCAGTCTAACAATTCCTAAAAATTGCTCATACTTCATATATTTGTACTGATAAAACCAGTTCCCACCAGAAAGACATAGCTTTCTCTGAGTATGTTGCTTACTTTGTCCAGAACCACGTCACTGATGGGAGGCAGGCCCTCTGGTTTCTGTATACAGGCTGGCATGAACTGAAAGTCCAGCAAAAACTCCCTGTCATACTGCTTCTTGCCCTCAGTATCAGCAGGCTTCCAGGAATCTAGAAAAAGGGATGTAGGCAGACAAGTGTCTATAGGGTCATTATATGTATAACCAGTAAGAGTACAAATTAGATTACAGTACTGACTTTACTTTGTCACAGACAAACACAAAGCAAACACTGAGCTACAGTCACAAAATGTCATGTAAAAATTTCAAACTGCCATTTGTTCCTTTATCCCTTCTGGATACCTTTGGATAGTAAACTGATTATTACAGAAACCACTTAATATAAACTACCAAGCCCTTCGGTATCTCAGAAACAAGGAATCTAATAATACCCTTTGGTTTCATATAAAAGGATTCCTTGGTTGTTCACTTGGAAATATTTTGGGGGGAAAAGGCAAAGGACACAAAACAAACACAAATAACTTATTTAAGATTCTGAAACGGCTAAGCAGTTAAATACATTTTTTTCCCCCGACAATGGTTTATTCTATTTTGGAAGTATAGTTGACTTACAATATTGTATTCATCTCAGGTACACAAGACAGTGGCTCGACAATTCTATACATTACTAAAGGCTCACCACAGTAGGTGTAGTTAAGCATCCTGTCACCGTATGAAGTTAATGTAATCTTATGGACTATATTCCCTGTGCTGTCATCCCTGTGACTTATTCATTTTGCAACTGGGAGTCTGACCTTCTTCATCTGTTCACCATTCTCGCCAACCCCTCATCAACCTCCCCTCTGGCAATCACAGGTTGTCCTCTGTATTTATCAGTCTATTTGTTTTTCTATTTGTTTGTTTTTTAGAGTCCACATATGAAGTGAAATCGTATGGTATTTGTCTTTTTCTGTCTGACTTATTTCACTACGCAAAATACCCTCCAGGACCATCCATGTTGGTGCAAATGGCAAGATTTCATTCTTTTTTTTTACAGTTGAGTAATGCTTCAGAGTGTGTGTATACACACATGCATGCACATACTCATGTATACACACACACATCTTTGTCATCCATTCCTTTATCAGTGGACACACAGGTTGCTTACATATCTTGGCTATTGTAAACAATGCTGCAATAAACATGAGGGTGCATGTATCTTTTTGAATTTCTATTTTTGTTCTCCTTGGGTAAATACCCAAAAGTAGAATTACTAACTCATATGGTATTTCTATTTTTAATTTTTTGAGAAACGCCCATACTGTTTTCTATAGTAGCTACAATGGCAATGGTTTTATTCCCACCAGTAGCGCATGGGGGTTCCCTCTTCATAACCTCACCAACACTGTTACTTATTTCTTGCTTTTGATGCTAGTCATTCTGACTGGTGTGAGGTGGTATCTCATCGTGGTTTTGATTCGTAGTTCCCTGGTAATTAGTGATGTTGAGCATCTTCTCATGTGTCTATTCAAGTCCTCTGCCCATTTTTGAACTTGGATTATTTGGGGTTTGTTTTGTGGAGTTGTATGAGTTCTTTATGTATTTTGGATAATAACCCCTTAGCACTGCTGACTACAGTTTACTGTGAAGAAAATAATGTACTTGCTTGCTGAGACAAAACTGGGAAGGCACATATTCTTCAAAAATCCTGACACACTCTTGATTTTTTATAAGTTGCATTTATTGAAGTAATCTCTACATTCAATGTGGGGATTGAACTCATGACACCGAGATCAAGAGTCGCATGCTCTCTTGACCAAGCCAGTCAGGCACTCCTCAGAGTTAATACGTTTAATATTAATTTTAAATTAGTTTTTTGCCATAGCGTTACTTTGTTACTATGACTATTGTTACAGCTATCATTTCTCATAATCCTAATTTCATTATATAAAGTTGGAGAATTTCTTGAAATTTTTGTTGGATCATAAAAGCAAGTCACAGCATTTTTCTTTTAATTAACAAAACTTTCATCAAACCCATGCCCCAGATCACTTCATGATAGTATTACTTTACATCAGTGGTTTTCAAGGTGGAGGTGATAGACTCATGATGGCCTGTGAGAACACTGCAGATATTTTCAACCAAATCCTCATTACCTTATTGTATTCATTAAAAGGCAGACAGTTTATTGGGATCTAAATTTTATTTTCATTTAAAAAATTTTTTCAATGTTTATTTATTTTTGAGAGAGAGACAGAGCATGAATGGGAGAGAGGAGGAGGGAGAGGGGGACATAGAACCCAAAGCAGGCTCCAGGCTCTGAGCTGTCAGCACAGAGCCTGATGCGGGGCTCAAACCCACAAACTGCAAGATCATAACCTGAGTCAAAGTCAGATGCTTAACTGACCAAGCCACACAGGGGCCCCTGAGATCTAAATTTTAAACTGCCCTTTTTCTAGTTATTGCTAGTGTATGTTACAGAGGCAAAAGGCAGTTTAGTGTTTCAATACAGTTGGGGTCTATAGTTGTGCACTTCTTCCTTGCCAAATAGAAGGATAAGAATATAACTGACAGGGGGTGCCTGGCTGGCTCAGTTCGTACAGCATGCGACTTCCGATCTTGGGGGAGGCAGTTTGAGCCCCACACTGGGCATAGAGGTTACTAAAAATACACTCCCCCCCCCCACCCCCAGAGATATAGCTGACATGGTCCTAAACATGATAAGCGTCTCAATCTCCTGAAGGACTGTTGGTAGCCACAAGTACTTCGTGATATGATACAAGCCTAGATTTTCAGAAGTAATTTCAGTACATTGAATCCTTAAAGTTAAAAAAAGAACTTACTATAGCATGGCCTTACAATTTTATAAAACCCATTAGCAGCAGTTTACTGGTAGTGAAAAGACCAGTATATTAAGGTGGTATCAATAATCAGTGACTTTCAAACATTTTTGACTACAACTCACAATAAGAAATATAATGACTTTATGACCCAGAACAAATACATATATAAAAGATACAAAAGTTTCTTAAAACACTGTCTACCCTTACTCCAGTAATGCACTGACATTTTTTTACCGTTCTCCATTTGATTTAAAAAATTTTTGTAAGTTTATTTATTTATTTTGAGAGAGAAAGCACGAATGGGGGGGAGAGCAGAGAGAGAGGAGAGATAGAGAGAAGCCCAAGCAAGCTGCACACTGTCAGTGCAGAGCCCGACGTGGGTCCCGGACCCATGAACTATGAGGTCATGACCCGAGCCAAAGTTGGACACTCAACTGAGTGAGCCACCAAGGTGCGCCTCTGTTCTCTATTGTAACAAATGCTGGTTGTATCTCACTAATTTCACAACCTATTAAAAGGGTTAAAAACAGCAGTTTGAAAAACACTGTCTATGGATTATTTTTGAGGTCTGACATTTTACAATCCAACCCTACCTCACACAGAAGTCACTCAGATTTGGCTAAGAAAAACTGCACTCATCCCAAACTTTCTATCAAATGAACCACCCTGCCCCACATATCCATGCAAACCTCTCTATTAATCTCAAAGTCAACCGCAGTTCACATATACTGGGATAGAGGTTTTGTATTTGGACAGTACCTAAAGATGAAACACCCTCTGAGACATAGCATGGATTTCACAGGGCACAGCACCGCAGGTACATAGGAACTGCTTCTGATTATCACAGTTCCGTTCTACAGAGTGATTTCTGTCAACAAATTTCTGTTGTGAAATTAATTTAGTGAATTATAACCAACATTGTTAAATTCTTTTTTTCTTTTCTTCCCCTTAAGTAGACTCCATGCGCAATGTGGGGCTTGAACTTATTATGACCAAGACTCCTATGATCAAGAGTCGCATGCTCTCCTGACTGAGCTGGCCAGGGACCCTGTAACCCAACATTTTTTTTTTTCTTTTTAACTTTTTTTTTTTTTAATGTTTATTTATTTTTGAGACAGAGAGAGACAGAGCATGAACGGGGGAGGGGCAGAGAGAGAGGGAGACACAGAACCAGAAGCAGGCTCCAGGCTCTGAGCCATCAGCCCAGAGCCCGACGCGGGGCTCGAACTCACAGACCGCGAGATCGTGACCTGAGCTGAAGTCGGATGCTTAACCGACTTGAGCCACCCAGGCACCCCTAACCCAACATTTTTAAAAGAAGAGAATACAGTAAAAAATGTCAGTGCATTGCATGTAGTAAGGGTTAAGTGATTAAGGCTTGTGAAATGATGAACACAAAATAGCACCGAAATAGTCCTTTCAAGTAAACTAAATAAAATTCAATTTCTCTTGTTGAGTCCCACCAGACTAGCACCGACTGAAATCCTCTGCCAGCAGCTCTTCCGATGCCAGTAAAGCAGAATACCAGCATCAGATATCACTTCCGCCCACACAGAACTCTGGATTTGCTAGTCACTAACTTATGCCTGCTAATCTATTCTGTAAATATTACTCTGTGACGAGACTCTTCCTTCCATCCAATATTTCTCCACAGGAGCCAACATTTCTGTAAGGTGAATAGATAAGACACACATAGGAAGGTGGGGGGGGGGGATGGGATAGACTTACCTGGTTTGAATGAGAATGTCACCCCTTCACCAGAACTATCAGTGGAGCCTGAATTAGCATCTACTCCTTCACCCTCAGAAATACTCTCAGCACCATTACGTACAGGCTCAGCTTCTTCTCCATTTTCTTCCACAGTTTTTACTTTTTTTAGGTCGGAGGGTTCTCTTCCAGGATGAAACCCTTGGCTCATTTTATCCTGTTCAGATTCAAGTACTTTGTCGCCTGAAAGCTCCTCTTCAGCTTTAGGCTAAAGCATAAGTGAGCACAGAGGTTACATCATTTTTATCATGTAAATATGCATGAAGACCTACACGTATCCCCTCAAAAGGCAGGGGAAAACATGTCACTCAAAAAAAGGATGTCTGTGTTCAGCACATGGCACTAGAATGCTAGGTTTATTTAAAACACTTTTCTCATTTCATCTCTTGGGATACCGAAGACAAGTCATATGGCTACTGAAATGCTTTAACATGACTAATGAAATCTAAATGTACCAAAGGTTAGAATGGAAAGAACTGTTAATCCTAGTACTTGATGGACACGAAAGAGTCCTAGTCAGAAATCTAAATCAAGCACTCCTACCTCTGCCATTAATGCTCAACAAATATAAAAAGAAACACTAGAGGGTATTTTTTGTGCTGCCCTCTTGATGCTAAATGGAGATTTTGATGACTAGAGCATCTGGGCCCCCAAAAGCTGATTATCCCTCATTTTACAAGGAAGCCACCTGTTAGTTAAAATCTATTTTTGTTTGCTTGTTCTCAGAATTCTCTATGGTTGTGACCTTATTCAAATTACATATGGAAAAGTGCTTGGCACATATTCCTCTACAGAGAAATCTGGGTTCTAGTGCATCTTACTTTTAAAAAGCAAAATGGAATGGAGGTTATTCACCAGATTTTTGACCACCATAGTTTCAGGTATCAAAGAAAAATTAATTTCTTGAGGGCTATATATGAACCGTCAAAACTCCCTGAGGCAAAGTTCTCTATGAACTTTAAGTTCTTCTTTACCATGAAAGGTAAGTACTCTAAAAACAATTCTTTGGAACAAACACTCAGAGGAAGTAGGCATTCTAACTGACAGATTCACGCCAGAAGAGCCAAAAATAGAAGCTCTGTTGAATTCATTCAACAGAGAACTGTATGAAGGAATGTCATTTACGTAGGGGCACCTGGGAGGTTCAGTCCATTGAGCGTCCAACTCTTGATTTAGGCTCAGGTCATGATCTCACAGTTTGTGGGTTTAAGCCCCGCATCAGGCTCTGCTCTGAAAGTGTGGGGCCTGCTTGAAATTATCTGTATTGCCCTCTTTGCCCCTCCCAAACTCATGTGCGTACTCTCTCTCAAAAACAAACATTAAAAATTTTTTTTAAAAATGTCATATACATAAGCAAGTGGTTACCCTAATTGCTTTATAAAATTGTTTTTTCAAAAAATTAAGGAGTTACAAATCCTACTTTGTTATATAAACGAAATATCTTAACAGGTATAATACTAATAAATTTTCTTCTAAACTACATCGGATCATGGGAAAAGACTACATTTTCAAATGCTGTAAATAGAAACAGATGGTTTTTCGGATTTGCTTCTATAACGAAAACAAAAAGTTCATGCAAACATGCACACACACACATACACCTATGTGCACGTTTGCTTTCCCCCACTCCCCTAAAAGGAAAACATTGTATGGAAAAAATCAAAAGAAAGATGTAAAAATTTCAAGAAGACAAAAGCTGAAATGATTTCAGATCATGTAAAATGAAGAAAAATGTTATTTTAGAGAAAAAAAAATATATTATGTCCTCTACTCTGTACCTAAAATCAACAAGAGAAAATCTGTTGGCTATAAAGCAGAGAATGTATTACTTGGAAAGTTAATTTCTAACTAGAAAAAGAAGTATAAAGAAATTTGTTTCCATGGAAGACAAACGATACTTTAGAGAACACAGAACCACTGAAGTGTCTGAGGTACACTGTTAGAAGGATATTTTTCAAGGAAATCCACAAAATTAGCTGCATTAAGTATTTATGATGATTATTTTTCTTTCAGCTGGATGACGCTATATTAAACTAGTTTGTAACTGTCTAACAGTTTCTAAACTGTTTACTAAGAAAACCAGCTTGAAGCAAAGAAAACACCTTATGGGCTGGACTGTAAAATGTTAAACTTTTATAGGAACTTGAAAAGAAGAATTTAGTTGATAAAACTGCCTATTTAACTCATGAGTTTTTAAAGTGCTAGAAAAGCAGACCGACAACTATGTATGTGATAACAGAGGAAATACACTAAAATTTAAAAAGGTATTTTAAAGATGCCCTGAGCATCAATTTTAAGATGAATCATCCTTCTAGTTATCCTTGTAGACTACAATTTATAGAATTTGATAAAATATTTGCAGTGATATAACCCAATATATAACCAAAAATATGCTGGAACCTGAAACACATTCTTTGAAAGGCTGAGAAAAATCTATTAAGAAAAGGAGAGCTTGATAATCAGTGAAAACAAAGATAATGACCCCAGTATATACTAAACTACTCTAATAAATGCTCAAATTTAGGAAAGACAAGGAATTAGGATATCTGGAGGCAAAAAAAAAAAAAAAAAAAAAAGTCTGTGTGCAAATAATCAAAAATACTTTAAACCATAAAGTAAAGAAAAAGTGATGGATTCAAAATGAGCTGAAACAGTTCTCATGTATGAAGAATAACAATGTGAAGCAGGCTTTAGCAAATAATCGCTCATGGGCCAAATTTGGCCCATCAACTGTTTCTGTATTGTATGCGAGGTAAGGATGGTTTCTGCATTTGTAGTAGCTGAAAAAATTCCAAAGAATACTATATACTTTCATGAATATTACATGAAATTTAAATTCAATGTTGACCAATAAAGTTTTACTGGAATTTAGTCACAATTATTTGCTTACACATTATCTGTGGCTGCATGTGGCCTACAACAACAGAATGGAGAACTGTGACAGGGATCATACAGCCCACAAAATCTAAACTATTTACTATCTGAACGGTTACAGGAAATGTTTGCCAACCTCTGATCTAAAGAAGAGAATGAATATCTGCAGGCACAGTAGTGGTGGCCTTCCCATTTAATTCAGTAATGCTTAGAAATCTAGCAAAGGAACATAAAGTATAACAAGAAAATGAATAAAAAATAGCGGAATCTAAAGAGTAACCAGGTTAGGAAGCTCTTACAGCTATACCAGGAATGTATGGGACTCCCCTGTCTCTGGAGGTATTTTATTCTCTGTAGGAGCAACATTTTCTTGTTAAACTGCAAGACACGTGCAGCAACTATTTGGCCCTCTACAAATTCCTGCTAATTCTTATCCCCTGATAACCACATTGAAATCGCTTCCGTGAAACATTTTAGTGGTTGCTATGGGACTAACTGTGACATCAGTAGAGCATCATGTAAGAGCAGTGACAGGACAGGGGGAAGTAACAAAGGGGTACTGTGAACTGCTTCGGAAGGGTAAGAATTATAACTAGATAGAAAAGCCTTTTGAAATAAATGTATTTAAAATCACTTTAAAATAATTTCTATATTTTAATGTTAACACCCTATACACTTATAAGAACTATTTTAATAAAGCAGACATTAAGAGTTCAAGAAAAAAGCAACGTACAGATGTTTTAGATTACTCTTGATTTATAAGATTCAGTATATAACATTCAGGATATGAAGATTATAGACTATGAATCTGTTAGAACACTCCTTCGGACTGACTCTGCCCTTGTTTCTGCCTCACATTGTCTCCTGTTGTGCTGTAACCTATAGCAAAATATGGAATGGTTTAGTTCAAACAGGCAAATCATATGTGAAAAGTTATATTCCTGGGATCCAGTTAGAAGATGACATATCCAAAATGAATTTCCCTAAAATGTACCTGACGATTTCTATCACTACTGCTAATGGGTATTTGAAAAAACTTTCCATTATTCTTTACCAGATTAGTCTTTCCATCCAGTTAATATAAGGACAAATTCAACTGATGGGGTTAAGGGATTAACCCAAAATTAAACAGTAACTTAGTTTTGCTGAAGAGACATTTTGATAGACAAGAAATTGATGAAACTGAACATGCTACCAACAATCTTTTTAAAATTCTGTGGAGTAAAAAAAAAAAAAAAAAAATCAGACTATGTGCTCACGTTTCCTTGAAAAACAGGATCTCAAAAAAGAGATAAAAATATACACTTGTCTTGAAAATGGCCCCACAATTCCTAACATCAGCTAAAGAGATTTACTGCTGCCCCTTACCTCCACTTCTGCCTCCAACACCTCTTCAGTGGTTCGGGTCCGATCTTTTGGTTTTTTCCACATCTTTGGTGCAGTTACAGCTGTCTGAGCTGAAATACAAGATTAGGGCCATTACTTCCCACTGCAAAGTCATGTTTGATAATACTAAGTCTAAATGATACCTGTATTCAAATTTAGCACGCCAAATGAGGGCTTCACCCATACAGAAGAAACAGCAGAATGATCAAGTCAATAACTGGGTAGCTGTGGCCCAGACACTGCAATGGCATGTATCTTAGGCACAAATTGTTCACATCAGCACATACAGCCTTTCAACCAGTGGTTTAGGTTCATCCTGTTTCATGGTTAGGACATAGCCAGGCATATAATTCAGTATGTGGTATCTATACAAGAAATTGGCCTACCAGCCAATTCTAGACGTGGGTCCGCTTCTATTATTAATTAACTATGTGACCTAAAGCAAGTCACACATCTCAGGTCCCTTGCATATTCAACCACAAAGGTTAAGAGTGAGGTTAGATGATACCTAAGCTACAAAAAATATCAAATTCCAGCTTCTGTTTTTTTAAAGCCTTAGGGGCGCCTGGGTGACTCAGTCGGTTAAGCATCCGGCTTTGGCTCAGGTCATGATCTCATGGTTTGTGAGTTCGAGCCCCGTGTCGGGCTCTGTGCTGACAGCTCAAAGCCTGGAGCCTGCTTTGGATTCTGCGTCTCCCTCTCTCTCTGCCCCTCCCCCACTCACGCTCTCCCTCTCTCTCTCTCAAAAATCAATAAACATTAAAATAAAATAAAATAAAATAAAATAAAATAAAATAAAATAAAATAAAGCCTCTAGACAACAAAAGGACACTTTAAGATTTCTTTAGCTAGGCAGCACTTCTACAACATTCAGTTCTCATTTCAGATCAGTCCTGTTGGTCTAGTCGTTCATACTGCTGGGGAGAAAATCAAGAAAGAAAACCTAATTTTTACTCAATTATTATTATATTGTATCAGAAGTTCTAGATGGAAAATTAAGCTCACAGAAGATTTTTTTAAATGCATTCTCTTTCCTCTTTTTTTTTTTTTTTTTTGAGGTTTATCCACTTATTTTGAGAGAGAGACACAGAGAGTAAGCAGGGGAGGGGCAGAGAAAGGGAGACAGAGAATCAATCCCAAGCACTGACAGTGCAGAGCCTGATGCGGGGCAGGGGCTTGAATTCACAAACCTTGAGATCACAACCTGAGCCAAAACCAAGAGCTGGACGCTTAACTGACTAAGCAACCCAGGTGCCCCTACAAAGGATTTTTAAAAACTCATTTGAGTTGTAATTCCACAAAACCATTCAACACTTGGATGTGCAATTTAAAGACTATTTAAATATCAGAGAGCAAAAAGAAGCTATTAAAAGGATCTTACAGAGGCATCTGGGTGGCTCAGTTAAGTGACTGACTTCGGCTCAGGTCATGATCTCAGGGTTGTGAGATCAAGCCCTGCATTGCGCTCTGTGCTGATAGTGGAGCCTTCTTGAGATGTTCTGCACCCCAACCCCCTGCCCCTCTCTGCTCCCTTGCCCCCTCCTTGCTCTTTCTCTCTCTCTCAAAATGAATGAATAAAGTTAAAAAAAAAAAAAAAAAGGATCCTATTGAAGGCAACACATGAGTCAACAGAGAGGTAAGGTATGACAGGAAGGTAGGTAGAGAGAAGAATCAAAGAAAAGTCCATTTAGCAAATGGAGACATTATCAAAAGAAACAAACACAAAGCTGAAGGCTACCATGTACTGTTTCCCTACAGAAATGTAACATTCACTCATTAAGACTAAACCAACCAATCTCTCTGAAGAGCCCACTCTTTTTTTCAGAAGAACAGTACAATATGAACACTTACACTGTTCTGGGGAACAAGGAAAAGGAAACATTTAACATTCTCAAAATTACTGCACCATTATAAAAAATACTCTGTAAATCTCCTTTGTTACATACACCTCACTTTTTTATAACTAGATATAACTAGATGGAAAAGCCTTCACCTCAGGGACTATAATAAACAAAAGACATTAGACCACTGTTAATCTTCCTTGGTGACCTATTCAAAGTAAATTATTTTCTCAAAGTATGGAAGTAAGATTCTGGTAAACATGGGTGTAAACATGGGCAATTTGCTATAGTCTCATGGTCTTATATTGAATATGTATATTCAGGTGTGTATGTATGTAGTGGTCTCTTCTTTTTTTAAGGAACTTCTACATATAACCAGTCTATTTAATGTGCATCTCTTCAAAATGCTTGCGACTAATTCTGCTTCCACAGCAGAATCCTTTTGAAGAGTTACAGAGTTTGAGTGACACGTACATTTTATTTTTCTTAACTTTTTAAATGTTTATTTATTTTTGAGAGAGAGAAGGGGAGGGGCAGAGAGAGAAGGGGACAGAGGATCCGAAGCAGGCTCCACACTGTCAGCAGAGAGCCTGATGCAGGATTCGAACTCACGAACCCTGAGATCGTCACCTGAGCCGAAGTTGGATACTTAACTGATTGAGCCACCCAGGTGCCCCATACATTTTATTTTAAATTTTATTTCATACATGCTTAAATTTAGTTCTAAATTCCATTCACAGAATAGGGAAGACCACTTTATGAAGGATTCTTTGGTATGATATATACACTCATGAGTAGTTTCCTCTAACCAACAAAACCCAGAGATGTAGATCAACTGATTTTTCAAGAATATATCAACCATACCCACAACTCAAAAACATAAAAAACAACCACACGTTTCTTTCCTGGACAACATAAGACATTTAACATGCTTTTTAAAAAAGAGCTACTGACATAGCAGAAATTGTTACTCTGTTTAAGTGGCTACTTAAAGTTCTGATTTAAAGTAGAAATGCACAAAAGGAAGTGAGAGAAAGCACACACTTCTTTAGCAGATATGCAAGTCTTTGAAAACCTGAACACAGATATCCACATACCTAGTATCTGGTGAGATTGTGATATACAATCCCTCTCTTACCATATTGGTGGAGAGGTGCAGTGAACTTTGGTTGTGCTACAGCTGGGAGAAGAAAAGGTAGGAAGGGAGGGAGACAGAGGCATCAACGCTCTGATTTAACAAGACAATTAATAATGAATTAGCTAGAATAAGAGAATTATATCCAAGAGACCATCTTAAATAGTCCATTCCCAATGCCTACACCTTAGATTAGGCTCCTATTACTACATGATTAACTATAAGATGGTCTACCGAAGAGCTACAGGCTCCACACCAAGTTGCAAGCTTGAACTCATGAGAGTTACATGCTCTCCACTCATAAAATTTAAACACATATAAAGTTAGAAAAATATCTTATCTCTGAGATACCTGAATGCTTTCGCCTACTTGCCAGCATTTAAAAGATACAAGTATAGGGACGCCTGGGTGGCTCAGTCGGTTAAGTGGCCAACTTCAGGTCATGATCTCACGGTTTGTGAGGCCGAGCCCCACGTCAGACTCTGTGCTGACAGCTCAGGGCCTGGAGCCTGCTTCTGATTCTGTGTCTCCCTCTCTCTCTGTTCCTCCCCTGCTTGCAATCTGTCTCTCTCTCAAAAATGAATAAAGATTAAAAAATAAAAAAAAAAACAAAAGATACAAGTATATGCACACTATATATTTAGTTTTCTAATTTTTGTTTTTTTAAATCAACTGCAAACAAGAATGTAAAGCTTTGCAGTATTGATCTTTCCGTAGGAACAGTCAAAACAAAACAACTTAGTGAAAATTCCTGTATGTTCAATCTACTAAATTTTGATTAAGGGGGTAAAAAAACTTTCACAGATTAGTATTTGAAAAGGAAAATTTGAAAGCAAGTAAATCATGAAAGATAAAGCTAAATAAAATATAGTAAGAAGTAAATAACTGTAAAAGGGTTTGATATGCATGATTTTTATTAAGTCACTTTAGCCAACAGTAAGTAGGAAGAAGGGCACCCGGGTGGCTCAACTGGTTATGTGTCCAAAACTTGATTTCAGGTTCAAGTCATGATCTCAAGGTTTGGGAGATGGAGCCTCTCATAGGGCTCTGCGCTGACAGCATGGAGCCTGCTTGGGATTCTCTCTCCTTTCTTTCTGCCTCTCCCCCTGGCTTTCTCTCTCTCTCAAAATAAATAAACATAAAAACCTTTGTTGTACAATAAGGTTCTCAATCTAAGAATAACACAGTTCTATATTAAAAAAAAAAAAAGTAGGAAGAAAGAAAAAACTTTCCCGACTAGTCCATAGGAAGTCCACCTTCAGATGGAAATCAATTGCTTATGTTTCAATCTACTGACCAGGACCAAGTCACAGCAAAGATTTTTATGATCTGTTTCTAGTCATAAAGATTTAGCTTTTGGCTAGTTAAACTGGGCCAAGGGCTTAAAAAAAGATTAGGTTAAAAAAGAAAAAAGGCAAAATAAAAAATTGTGCCCATACTACATTTATAACCATATAAAATACTTACATGAAGACTAGAGGGAAATGACAAAAAGTGTAATGCTAATATTCAGACTGTATCTTTGAACAATGGAGGGCTTTTCTCCATTCTTCAATATTTATAACAGTAATATAAAATTTGAAGAAATAAAAGAGTGAAACTTTTAAAAGTGATTTGTATTCATTGTTTCAAGCTTATTTTATCTTCTATGACTGGAAAAGGTATTTTGTTCTATAGTTTAGGACTGCTCTTTATAAAAATATACTACTAAAATAAAAATTTAAGAAATATTAACCTGATGGAGGATATTAGAATTTTGCTTGTGCTTTTTTATTTGATTATTTTATTTATTTATTTTTTTGAACTTAAAAGTCAGACACTTAACTGACCGAGCCACCCAGGCGTCCCTATTTTATTTTTATTTTTTACATTAAATCCAAATCAGTTAACATATAGTGTTATAATGATGTCAGGGAAAGAATTTTCCTGATTCATCACTTACACATAACACCTAGTGCTCATCCCAAGTGTCATCCTTAGTGCCCATCACCCATTTAGCCCATCCCCCCACCTAACACCCTGCCAGCAACCCTGTTTGTTCTCTGTATTTAAGAGTCTCTTATGGTTTGTCCCCCTCTGTTTTTATTTTATTTTTGCTTCTCTTCCCCTATGTTCATCTGTTTTGTTTTTTAGATTCCACATATGGCTGGAATCAGCATATGCTTTTTTGAATTACAGAGGAAGTAGGAGAACTCATGGAGCTCTATGAGAGAGAACATTAGCTCTGTAACAAGACGTGAAAACATCATCATTCCACATAGGTTAAAAGAATGTGAAAGAGGTGATTCCATGAGAGGTAAATTTTTAGTCCCAACATATTCCACTAGCTTTCTAATATAAATCTGAAAACCACTTTTACTAAAGATACCATGCTGGTAAACTTGCTTCTCTTTACTATATTATTTCTACTTTATTAGTTATTTCTTCACTAGTCAAGTAGATACCCAGGAAACTAAAGGTTAATAAAACTTCAATTTTTTTTCTGGTGCCAAAAAGAAAAAAAGACCTTTTCTACTTCCCCTTTTCTTAGCTCTCTGCCTAGAGAAAGCTTGTAAATCTCTCCTCTATCCCTTTGATATATGTGTAAATCTTTTTAAATGCTTAAAGAAGACTCTAGGCAGGTTTACAACTCAGGAAGTTTTATTTAAAGTGTGGGAGCCATCTCTCTCCTTGTCCTCATGAGAGTTACCTCTAGGCAACTACACACTTATCACAAACATACAAGAAGTTTAATTTCTCCTTTGGATAAAGGCAACTGACTAACAGATGGACACCCTAACTACCAAGAGAATTTGGGATGAACCAGAATAGCAATGGTCGGTGCTGGTATAATCCTACTACATGAAGACAAATTATCATTATCTTGAGAACATGTATGTACTGAATTATATTTGCCTGGCTTTATGAAAGGGTGAGATTTCCTTCTGTCTGCCATCTTATTAGTGGGTTGCCTGTGATGCTCATTGACGTCTTAATGCTTACTCAATAATAAATCTATCTTCCTTCTTTTCTACATTTGTGAAGACCATTTTCTGGTTCGGCAGGAGGTTTTCATTGCCCCCCCCCCACCCCAATCCAGTACCAAGAATGAGATGGTTTAGGTGTATCTAAAGGAAGCGAATCAGTTGAAGATCTTATAGCCACATAACACCCAAATAAGAGACCCCAGATTATAAAAAGTCACCCTTTTAGCTCTCTACTCATTTGGAATAGAACATGAACTCCTCAGTTCTAAGATTTAAGATGCATCTGAGTCTCTGAACTGAAGAAACCCAACTCTAAGAGGCTATGAAGCCTTATTAAGAATAGACACTTCACAATCGGTAAGGGAAGGAAGGGCCTCTTTACATTGTCACAGGGTTGTACATAAAGAGTAGAATGTTCCATGATGGAACTTCCAGTGAGAGTTCTGACTCTTAACACCCAGTTCTAATCTCTTTCCTATCATTTTAATCATTTTTTTCACATTTTATTTTCCTTTGTTTCCTCTTGGTTTTGAAATCCTAAAAGTTGGCATTCATTCATTCTGATTACATCATATCCAAGAATTTTATCTAAAGTTTCTTGAGGCTGGGGATCCTAATCTTTTTTTTTTCTTCCACAGATCATTATGAGAATCTAGGAAAATTTTATGATTTTTCTAAGAAACTGGGGCAGAGCAAAGAAAAACCCAGTTGAGAGAAGGGTAAGTTTTTTTTTTTGTTACAATGGCGATTTCATATGAACTAGAAAAAGAGAATAATGGTGATAAACTATGTAAAAAAGATGGTTCACAGAGATGTCAACCAAAAGAAAAACTAGAGAGTAAGTCTGTCTGTGTTTTTCAGCATCTTCTCAGGGGTTACTATTTGAAATGTATGGATGGCTTGGTGATTATGCTTCCCATTATATGTTAGAATGCTCTAGGACTTCTTCTCATAAGTTTAAATAGTATAAGCTGGTCTGCCTGGGGTCTAGCACTGGAATCAAAAACAAAACAAAACAAAACAAAATGAGGATTCTAGACTTACATTCTACCAAAAATATACATCTACAACACAATTTAAAATTTTTTACTTCCATGGTGAATCACTATATTGTACACCTGAAACTAATATAACACTCTATGTTAACTGGAATCAAAACAAAAATGTAAATTTAAAAACAATTTTTTTTTTGGTTTGTTAATACTTTTAATATTCTCAATAATTTTTTCATCTGATTTTGTTTTGTTTTCTATTTTAAAATTTTTCCTGTTGTTTTTATGATTTCCCTTGGGTTTAATTTGTTCTTTTAAAAAAATTTTCAGCTTTACTGAAGTATAGTGGACATAAAAAATGGTAAGATATTTAGAGTGTACATTATGATTTGATATAAGCATACACTGTGGAAAGATCCCCTCCACATAGTTAATTAACACATCTATCACCTTACATATATATGAATGTGGAGCCGGAGTTGAGAACATTTAAGTTCTTTTCTTTTTGCAAATTTCAGTTACACAATATGGTGTTATCAGATAGACACCAAGTTTTACATTGGATCTCAGATTTTAATTCATTTTCCACAATTTGCTCTTTGAACAGTTTCTCCAGATGGAGGCCGAGGTCATGAATTTGAGACCATTTTTCTCTCCTAATATGTGTATTTATTTAGTGGTGTAAACTGCCACCTTAATATTACTTTAGCTCTGTGGTAGGCAGAACCATGTACCGCCAAAGATGTCCATGTCCTAATCTCTGAACCCTGTGAATACGTTACCTTACATGACAAAAGTGACTTTGCAAATGTGATTAAGGGATCTCAGGACGAGGAGACACGTATCCTGAATGAACCTAGTGGATCCAATGGGATCAAAAGGGTCTATACAAGTGGGAGGGAACCAGGAGAATCAGAGACGTTTGGCGCTGGCTTGGAAGATAAAGAAAAACGCAGGGCCAAAGAATGTAGGTAGACTCTATAAAAATGGAAAAAGCAGAGTCTCCAGAAAAAAATACATTTTTGTTCCTATCTCTAGTCCAATGAAATGGATTTTGAACTTCTGACCTGTAAGGTAATAATTATGTGTTTTCAGCCATGCGGATTGTGACGATTTGTTATAACAGCAACAGAAAATGAATTCAAGCACAAATTCTGATTTGGGTTTTCATTTCTGTTCAGGTGAAAATACTTGATCACTTCCCTTTGATTTCCTCTTTTACTCTTGGGTTATTCAGAAGGGTGTTAGTTTCTGAATATTTGGGGGATTTTCTAGAGATAATTTTCTTACTGATTCCCATTTTAATCACACTGTGGTCAGAGAATATCCTTGCTTTAAATTGAATCCTCTGAAATTTATTAAAACCTGTTTATAAAGCCACAATATGATCTATCTTGGTACATTTGCCATTTGCCCTCATGCATCTGCTATTTGATGAGTGTTTTGTGTCAATTAGGTCAAACTGGTTGATTGTGCTATTGAAGTCTTTTATAGGCTGATTTCTGTCTACTGGTTCCATCATTTATGTGTTTCTAATTATGTCATGGATGTCACTACTTTTTGAACACGTGAAATGCAGTTATAACTGTACTTACTAATTATGTTGTCTGTTAATTCTAATAACTATGGGTCATATTTTTTTCATGGTTTCACCAGTCAATTCTACCAATCATTTGAGGAAGAAACAGTATCAATTCTATACAAAATTTTTCTAGAAAACTGAAGAGGAGGGACTACTTCTCAATTCATTCTATGAAGTCAGCATTACCCAGATGCTCAAATAGGAAAATTACCAGAAATCTTCAGGCCAATATCCCTTATGAACCTAATGTCAAAAAGCTAAATAAATTTTTAGCAAGCCACACTCTAAAATATAATAAAAATAAAATGATCAGAGGCAAATTTTATTTCAGGAAAGCAAAGTTGGTCCAATATTTTAATTTTACTTTTTTAAAGTAAACACTCTACCCAGCTTATTAAAGCAAGCTTGGAGTCAGGCTTGAACTCCTGACCCTGGAAAATTTGGCCTAATATTTAAATATCAAGCAATATAAAGCAAATAGTTAACAAACAAAAGAAAACCATGACTGTCTCAAGATATATAGGAAAAATATTTGATAAAATCCAATTTGTATTCTTGATTGAAATAAGGAATCTCTCAGGAAATTAGGAATAAAAAAGAACTTCCTCAACCAGATAATTCAAGAACCTACAGCTAACATCATATTTAGTGATGAAAAGATTGAATGCTTTCTTCCTGAGAATGAGAAAAACAAGAATTATTTACTTTCACTTCATCCAGTTGGTATCATACTGAAGGTACTAACTAGTGCAGCAAGTCAACAAAAAGAAATCCAGTTAGAAATGAAATACAAGAGGGGTGCCTGGATGGCTCAGTTGGTTAAGTGTCCGACTCTTGATTTAGGCTCAGGTCGTGATCTCAGTTTGTGGGTTCAAACCCTGCCGTGGGCTCTGTCCTGTGTCAGCATGGAGCCTGCTTGGAATTTTCTCTCCCTTTCTCTTTCTGCCCCTACCCTACTCATGCTCACACACTCTCCCTCTCTCTCAAAATAAATAAATAAACTTAAAAAAAATTAAAAAAAGAGGGGCGCGTGGGTGGCTCAGTTGGTTAGGCGACTGACTTCGGCTCAGGTCATGATCTCACAATTCCCGAGTTCGAGCCCCATGTTGGGCTCTGTGCTGACAGCTCAGAGCCTGGAGCCGGCTTTGGATACTGTGTCTCCCTCTCTCTCTGCCCCTCCCCAACCCCTTTGTCTCTCTCTCTCTCTCCTAAAATAAATAAACATAAAAAAAAAAAAAAAAAGGAAGTAGAATGGTCTTTGTTCAGGAACAACATAAGTACTTATACAGAACATCCAAAGAAATCTCTACAAATGCTAATAAAACTAGTAAATGCATTTTAGCAAGATTGCAATATAAGAAATTGAAAAAAACTCTATTGTATTTCCAAATGCTTGTAATGAAAAATCAAAAATTGAAATGAAAAATACCACTTATAACAGCATCTAAAGATACGAATTTGACCAAATTATAAAACACTTGTACATAATAAAAACCTTCAAAACACTGCTGAGAGAATTAAAAAAGACAAATGTCAAAATATGCCATGTTCATGGGTCAGAAGACTCCATATTGTAAGATGTCAATTCTACCTATGGATTCAACACAAACCCAATCAAATTCCAACAGGTTTTTTGTTTTGTTTTGTTTTTTAAGTAAGCTGTACGCCCCACATAGAGCTTGAATGAGATCAACCTGCATGCTCTACCCACTGAGCCACCCAGGTGCCCCAACCAACAGGCTTTTCTGTAGAAAAAAATTTGAGGAGAAAACTGATTCTAAAATTAATACAGTTAACTGTACTGGAATTAGATAAAAAACTTAAAAATGAAAAAATCTAAATTAACAGGGTGCCTGGGTGGCTCAGTTAGCTAAGCTTCTGACTTCGGCTCAGGTCATGATCTCACAGTTCGTGGATTTGAGCCCTACATCAGGCTCTTTGCTGACAACTCAGAGTGCCTGGAGACTGCTTTGGATTCTGTGTCTCCCTCCTTCTCTGCCCCTAACCCCCTTGCACTCTGTCTCTCTCTCCCTCAAAAATAAACATTAAAAAATTTAAGAAAACAACTAAATTAACATAAAAAAGCAAAGGACCTACAATGGCCCAAACAATTTGAAAAAGAAGAATAAAGTCGGAAGACTTAATACTATCTGATTACAAAAATTATTACAAGCCTCAGAAATCATGACACTGTGGTACTGGCATCAAGAAAGACAAATAGATCCGTGGAAAAACAGAGAATCCAGAAGTAGACCCACACAAAATATACATAATATATTTTGGAGAAAGGTGTTAAGAAAATTCACCAGAGAAAGGACAGCCTCAAATTCTCCCACACTGCTGTAAAATGCCATGTAAAATGGCACAAATGCCTGGAAAATGGCACGCAGTTTCTTAAAAAGTTAAACGTACATTTATATGTAAAGAAGACATTCCACTCTTATGTACTCAAGAGAAATGACAAAATATATCCACAAAAACACCTGTACACCAATGTTCATAGAACTCTGTTATAATAGCTACAAACTGGAAACAACCTAAATGTCCACCAACAGGTGAACAAACTGTGATACATCCAAAGTACATCAGTAATTTTATTATTTAAAAAAATTTTTAAATGTTTATTTGAGAGAGAGAGTGGGGGAGGGGCACAGAGAAATGGGAACAGAGAATCTGAATTGGGCTCCGTGCTGACAGCAGATAGCCTGATGCTGGGTTTGAACTCATGAACTGCGAGATCATGACCAGAGCCGAAGTCGGACGCTCAATGGACTGAGCCACCTGGTACCCAGTATATCAGTAATTTAAAAAAAAATGAGCTACTAACATATGCAACAATGAGGATAAACCTACTGAGTGAAAGAAGCCAAAGAAAAGTTTATGCTGACTTCATTTATGTATGAAGTCAGAAATTCTAATAAATTCTAAACATTCTAATAAATGCAAACTAATCTAATAAATTCTAAACATTCTAATAAATACAAACTGATCTATGGTGACAGAAAGCAGATCAGTGTTTGCCTTTGGAATGGACAGAGGGTAGTGCAGCTCAGAGGAATTTATAAACAGGTATGAGGAAACGTTTTGGGGTGACCAGTTACGTTCATTACCTTGATGGTGGTAATGGTTTCATGAGCATATATAGAGACGTCAAAACTAATATAATACTTTAAATAACATAGAAGTTAACTTTATGTGCATTATACCTCAATAAAGGTGTTAAAATGGTCTGAGTGGTTTCTAAAAGAATTAAAACATAAGCATATCCATGTATCTATTATAAATGTGCTAAAAAATGATAGTACTTTTAAAGACTCTGAAATAGCCTGCGTAAGCATTTGTCAATTTACAAAAAATATATATACTGTACATCTAAGTAATGGGACTCCAAGGACTTTTTTTCTTCCTCCTAACTTTTGTTGCTTTTTATCTATTTTTTTTTTAAATGACAAAAGTATCAATCAACACAAATATAAAGGTAATATCCCCCTCCCCCAACTAGCTAATTCTAGTGACCTGAGGTAAACAACATTAACATACTTTGGTAGACTGTCTGCCATACCTTAATGTCTTATACAAATAGTCACAATCAAATATATGTTTATTTTAAATAGAAAAGTAGAGTCATACTAAAACTTATTTTGCAAAATGCTTTATTTTCCCTTAATTTATTATGAAAATCTCTCCAGGTTATCACACAGTTCTCATTCATATATTAGCTTCACGATATTCCAGAGTACATATGTACCATTTCCCTTGAAAGATATTTTGCTATTTTTCTTGCCAGATTTAGTTCTAGAAAGGTGAAAGTAATTCACACTCGTATCCCAAATACGTTGAGTGTTGTAGTTCCTCCCTTCCCATAAATGCTTGATATTATACCTAAAAAATGGTTATTTCCACACTCCATAATGAGGGTGAGCATCTTTTCCTGTTTTTAACTGGCTATTGTTCTTTCTTTTCTGTGAATTTTTTAATTTTATTATTTACTCAATCTTCTATTAGACTGCTAGCCTCTTTTTTTTTTTTTTTTAAACTTATAGGTACACTACAGACAGGTTAACCTATTATATACCCATTGTCCTCTTTCTTTTTGCCAAGACAAAATTCAAAATTTTCTCATGAATTTTCTCTAATGAATATGTGTTATTTTTACAAACAACACCAACAAAAAAACCATGAAAGAAAACATGCATGTTAATTGTTCTGAAATTAAGGCAAGGAAAAGTCTTCTTTTTTGATAATGATGCCAAAACTTATCAATGTGCCACTTTAAAATCTAAAGTCCATTTTAAAATGGATTCACTTGGATGAGAATAAATCCATTACTGGCAATCTACTTCACAGTCTTTAAGGCCACGTGTTTCTCTAGTTTCTGAAGTGTATCAAGGCTAGGAAGTTAGCTTCTTCCTTCAGGTCAATAGCAGGACCATTTCCTGCCCCACCAGCACTAAAAATTTTACCACCAACTCACTTGCTGTGCCTTTGCTATTCTACACAGAGCCGTGGACACAAGTTAAGAATCCAATATTAGAGTTTGAGCCCTTTGAAGATTAAGAACGGCATCTTATTGGTCTCCATTGTATATTCACCATCTAATATAGCATCTGACCCATAGAAGATGCTCAATGAAAATCTGCTAATGAAATAAAAATTAAATCCAAAGTTAATGTCTGTCTACAACACTAAACACTGGTTCAGTCTCCTGTTTAGTAGGAACTATTATATTATTCCCATTTCCAGAGATAAGGAAACCGAAATACAGAGAAGTTAACTCAACTGTCCCAAACCCAGAAAGAGTAAAGGCTAGAGCTAGAATTAAAATAAGGATGTAACTGCAAGCCCGTCTTCCTGACACAAACCCCTGCCTCTTAACTCTAGCTTGTTCCTGCACCCTTCCTTCTGAATTCCAATTTCAATTGCATTTTGGTTAAGGTGTCTTTTGTTTTTGCAGCTGGAGAAGACGTACAGTTAACCAAGGGAGGGTAGTGTGAAGAACACTGTTCATCACTCCCATAGCATAGCATGTCAAGTCATTAGGAAAATAAAATGGCAAAGTGACTTTAAGGGGAAAATTCTGCTCCCAAAAAGCTCAGCAAGAACAATGCACTATGCAATTCTGTCAGCAGTAAAAGCAAAGATGACTCCCATGAGACCGGCAGCATATTTTCTAAGTCTCTGTATCATATTTTACTATTCCTTGTGCAGTAACCTAGGCATTTTTGCATTTTAACAAAATGCTTTTGTAGCACTTCTACCATAATCAAGACTGCAAATTAACGTAAATCTAGCACAGATGAAGATATGTCCATCACCACAGCACAAATATAGAATTTAATTGGACAACAGACTATAACACAAGTAGCTATCTTTCATTTACTCAATGCTTTTCACCTCTAAACACACTAAGGCTCACAGCCTTGAATATGCAAAATAATGGATGAAAAAAACACCCTCCCACTTGACATCCGTGAGATCACACTGCCAGTGCTTTGCTAAAGTGCAGAGGAGTCTACTGAAACCTTAATCTAGGGGAACCACTATAAGTAACACACCCTAACAGATGTACTTCCTTATTTCTTCACCGTACACAACCCTAGATGGACACATGTGTCTCTCTGTAAGATCACAGAGTTCCCAAATATTGTGACCTGATAGAATTATATCTAGGTGTTAAGAGTCAAGGAATTGTCAGAATGGAAAATTTTATGAAGACAGCCATACTGAAAAAATTAAATTCTCAGCAGATTCTTTAGAATGGTGTAGGCTGAGAAGAGGCATCAAGGCAATAAAGGGGTAATTAGCACCTATCAAACAGATGTGAAAGAGTGGCCAAAACAATGTAAAATTAGGGAGAGATGAGGACTAACAGAGAGCCTTGAAGGCTAACCCAAGAGTCTGGAACTTATACTTTTGAAACAACTGTCTATTTAACTCTTGGACAGACACATCCAGAAATTATTTTTTCTGGAAGACTTTACTGGAGAGTTTTCAAGAGAAATCTCAAAGCAGAGAGAACTGTAATAGCTGAGGGAATAATACGATAAGTCTATGAAATGGACTAGAAAGAGAAGAGGACTGAATAGTTGGATGGATAAATAAATGGGATGGACAGCTGGAAGGACAAGAAAGGCCAAGCCGTCGGAGGACTTACCAAGGGTGGCTCAACTGAGGCAAAAATAAACAAGAACTAGGCTAACTAAGAACTAAGGAAATGCAGAATCATTACTTCTAAAACATATAACCCTTATGTGTCTCATCCACAAATACTGACCCTGCTCTCATGTCCCAGCCAGTGTTCCCTATTTGTGACATCAAACAATGCCCCCAGAATGGCTGAGAACACCCTCTCAAACCCAGGTAAGACAGCTACTAGTAGAATAAGACAGAGCGACGACAATACACAGTTCAGACCTAAAATACATCAAAAGACAATGTGGTTTTTGGTTGTACCCCAACACTCCTCCGTGTCTGGTACTGTCAATTATGGTGTTTTGGCCGAAATCTAGCTCCGAATTTTCTATGCTATTAATTTCCCTAACCTGATTCATTTCTAGCTTCAGGGTTTTTAGCATTAATTTCTTAGGCTGATGCCCCTGACAGATCCTTACATAAGATGCTGGTGACATAACCACTCTCATTCCTATTCATTTCTTAAAAATAGTAGCTTTACTGAGAAATAATTAACATACTATACAATTCACCTTTTTATGAAGTATACAATTCAGTTGTTTATAGTTGTAATAGAAAAACTCCAGTCTTTCCATTTCCCTTTATAGGGAAAAACTCAGTTATTTCCTACTGTGTGTTTCCTTTACTACTTAGAATACTGTACTTCTGACACTTCTGGTCATCACGTGGGTTTCTTTTTCTTCCCCTATAACAAACAATTCTCTGTGACACCCATCGGGTGTTCTACAAGTTAACTCAATTCAAACACTATCAACCTGAAGATAGTGTCAGATCCCACGGGTTAGAGCTCAGTTCCAGAAGACTGTTCTCCTCACCCCTACACTTCATTCAGATGCCACCAGGCAAAAGCCCAGGTGACCAAACAGTATAGATCGGAGGTTCCAATGACCCCTTGTCGCCTCAGGTTTGATTAACTTCCTAGAGCATCTCTCAGAATTCAGGGACTTTCTTGTATTGACCAGTTTATCACAAGATATGATAAAGGACCAGATGAACAGCCAGATGAAGAGGTAAATAGGGTGAGGTCTGAGAGGGTCCCAAGTACAGGAGCTTCTGTCCGTGAAGTGGGGGGTACATTACTCATTTCTGGTGTGGACAAGTTTGCCACCCTGGAAGCTCTCTGAACACCCTATCCCTGCGATTTTATGGAGGCTTCCTCACATAGGCAAGATCGAACAATAATGCCATTTGTAGCCCCTCTCTTCTCTTACGAGGATTGGGGTGTGGCTGAAAATTGCAAACTTCTAATGATGATTTGGTCTTTCTGGTTACCAGCCCCCATCCAGGAGCAATCCAGGAGCCCACCTAGAATCACCTCAACAGAACAAGATGTTCTTAGTGCTATCACTCAGAAATTTACAAGGCTTTTAGGAACGTTGTGTCATCAATGGAGGTAAAAGACCAACATCAGAACAAAAGATGCTCCTAGTGTTATCACTGAGTAAATGAGACAGGTTTTAGGAGCTCTGTGCCAGGAAGAGGGGTTAGAAACCAATATATATTTTCTATTATTTCACAACAGTATATTCACAGAGTCGTGTGACCATCAACACTATCTAACTTCAGACATTTTCATCAATCCCTAAAAGAAACCCTATACTCATTAGTATTCCCCTCCCACTCTCCTCAATCCCTGGCAACTGTGAATCTACTGTGCGTCTCTAGTAATTTGCCTATTCTGGTCTTGTGTGACTTTTTCACTTGGCATAAGGTTTTCAGGGTTTATTCATTTTGTAGCTTGTATCAGTACTTCATTCCTTTTCATGGCAGAATAATATTCCATATTCTATATATACACGCACACCCCAATTTGTTTATCCATTCATTAGTTGATGGACATTCAGGTTATTTCCACTTCTGGACTACCCCACTAATTTTTTTCCCATTCCTTTTTTCTCTCTGCCCTTCTTCCTAATTTTCTACTCCTGCTCTAAATAGGAAATTAATAATGTTACTATTATCCTCTACTTAAATGCATGCCTAAAGGTTTTCAATGGTGCAGATTTTCCTTAAAATTCACTGTTCTAAGCACACCTTCTCCATTCCAACTGACAATAGAGGTCACCTCGAGATGTGTGTAACCATTCTGGAGATTAAATGACAGAATGGGTACAAAAGACACTACTCAAAATTAAACATACACAAGGGACTATTTTGAGGGACTTTCTACCATTTCATGCTCAGGATTTACTTAGGAACTTTTGAGATGGCATCATCTTGTTGAGTTTCTCTTCTCTGGAACATAAATTCCTAAGGACAGAGATAATGACACCCATTTATCTGTGTAAGATCAGTACAGTTCAAAGGGAACATCTGGTTCCTTATACTAGCTGAAAATGGAAGTATTAATAATATTAAACATTTACAGTGAGCTCATCATGGGTCAGACACTGTGCTAAATGCTTTACATAGGTTACGTTTTATGTTCATTACAACTTTTATGAAGTAAACACTATCATCATCTTCAAATTCTGGATGAGGAAACAGTCTAAGAGGTTAAGAATCTCACCCAGAGTCATAGAGATAGACAGGGGAATGGCTAAGGTGCAGGAGTGTCTGACTCTGTTGCCCTGATCTTAACCAATACACTTTACTGACAGTGTTGAGATTAACCAAATAAACAAAAAGTAACATTCAGATCCTATGCATATATACTCAGAAAATTGCTACTATAACTAAGTACAAGATGATCTTGTAGTAAAAGTTAGATGCTTACAGTTTTGAAGTTTTGAAGTGACACTCAACATCCTCAAGGGCTTAAGGAGAGATAGGAAAAAGCAGTGGAAGGGCCAGATCTGTAGTTTAAAGAGATGACTGCTTGGTGGAGAATGAACCTGAACAGGGACAAACCTGGAGCCAGGGACACGAGAGGTCCTAAGGCAGTGATAGAAGGAAAATTGAGAAGAGAGGACAAATTCAACAATCACATCAGGTAAAATCAGAGAACCTTGTTAAATGACTACACATGAAAGATGAGTAACTCAGGGAAGAAGTCCATCAACAGTGGCTTCAGGATCTTAGCTTAATTCAAGCCAGTGCCATGAACGGAGATAAAGGAACAAGTTTACGGAATAGGTTATTAGTTCAATAGCGGATGTGTTAAATCCAACATGGCTCTAGGGTTTCCAAATGGAGATATCTGGCAGGCAACAGGATACATAAGACAGAAGCTCAGAAGAGAAGCTGGGGATGGAAATGAAAATTTGGAAGCCATCTGCATATACCACTGGGAGCCATCTACCATCAGAGTAGATGAAATCACCCCCCAAGAATGTGTTGAACGATAAGAGAATTAGAACATGACCCAAACATAAAGGAGTTTTTTTGGCTGATGGAGCTGTTCTACATTTTGACTGTGGTAGTGATTACATGCCTTTATGTGTCTCTCAAAATTCACAGAAATGAATGCTAAAAAGGAACGAAATTAACTGCAAAGAAATTATATGCAATAAATCTAAAGGGAAAAAAAAGAGCAATGAGTAGTGTTACATGTGGTGAACATATCATAAAATAGCATGCTGGGAACAGAAAGCAGATGATGTTAGTGGAATAGTGAACAGAGAAATAGAAATGATATACTCTTCTTGGGAAGCCTGGATGAGAAGAGCAAGAGCGAGGTTAAATGACAGCAAAATGGACATGTAGGACTGAGGAAGTACTTGTAGTATGAGATGGACTTCAGCAGATTTAGAGAAAGAAGTCTGTGGAAAGGTAGTGAATACACATGAGACTGCAAGGGACAACTAACAGACTCCGATGAAAGTTTGAATAGAGACAGGTTGGTACCTCCAGCAGAAGTTTGAAAAAGGCATACTCAATGCACTCAGTACTCTAAACAATGACATAAAGCCATCTATCTGCTGAGGGTGAGGAGGGTTGGGCTGAGTACAGGATTTTATAAAAGGCCAAGTCATAAAAGGAATGGCTGGGGACAGAGAGCACGGATTTGTAGATACATTCACAGTGGTATAATCTTGCCCAGTAGTACTCTGCCTACTGGAACTGAAGAATAGAGAAGATGGGGGTATAGCTAACTAATGTTTCTCAGAAAGAAAAGGGGGTAGGAAAACCACAAATTTTCATAAAAGGATAGCTCAGATAATCCTCCTCCTCCATCTCTGCTTAAATCTTGTACTCCTTGAAGCCTATAAGTCTGATTATGTTATTTATAAAAAAATTTTTAAGAGAGAGGAAGAACTCAAGCAGGGGAGAGGGGCAAGGAGAAAGAGTGAGAAAGAGAGAGAGAACTAGAGGGTTTTAAGCAGGTTCCATGCTCACCTCAGAGCCTGATACGGGGCTCATAACGACCCTGGGATCATGACCTGAGCCACAATCAAGAGTCAAGTTGGATGCTCAATTGACTGAGCCACCCAGGCACCCCTGATCATGTTACTTAAATACTAAAACCTGCTGCCTCTCCAGCATTCCTTCCCCTGCTAGATTATTTTTATATCACCTAAAACATTTTAATGCATGGGGCAGGGCACCTCGCTGGCTTAGTCACTGCAGCATGTGATTCTTGATCTCAGAGTTGTGGGTTCCAGCCCCACACGGGGTACAGAGATTACTTAAAAATAAAATCTTAAAGAAACAAAAAAAAGAAACCACCCAACAACTTTCTGGCATATTACTAGGACAGAGATCTCTGGATTCCTCATTGATGAAGCCACAGCACCCAGAACAATGACCTACTCATGGCAGACCCTCAGAAACTATTTGTGGCTGAAACAGGTGGGTTTCCACATCTCCCTCTGAACCTGGGTCACATGTATAAATGTAAAATCCTTAAATCCCAAAAAGGTTGAAAGAACGTTATAGCAACAATAGTAAAGAATGTCAGAATAACACAAATGTGAGATAAAGAAAGGCTTTAGTTGTAATTCTTCCTATGACCCTGAGAAATCCAACTTACCATTCAATGGCTTATTTTTTGTATAGGCAAAATAAGAATAATTTTATCCCAGGAATAACTGCTTAAATTGTAAGATTAATGCCAGAGAAAAGGCTTTTTGTAAACATAAGAAAAGTAACATGACTTTATCATGATTGAAGCAAAATTACCAGGTACTGTTAATTGGCTTAATACAGCACTGATAAATGGAAAAAAGACATTTATTGATAAAAATGTATTTTGGACACTTTTTCTGCACTAGTACGGAAAATTCTGTCAAAGGTGTTAGAGGGGCACCTCATTAGAGGGTGGCTCAGTCAGTTAAGTGTCCGACTTCAGCTCAGATCATGATCTCATGAATCATGAGTTCAAGCCCCACATCAGGCTCTCTGCTGACAGTGCGGAGCCTGCTTCGGATCTTCTGTCTCCCTCTCTCTCTGCCCCTCCCTCACTTGTTCTCTCTCTCTTTCTCTCAAAAATAAATATAAACACTAAAACAATATTAAAAAAAAAGATATTAGGAACACTTCCCAAGACAACTAACTGTGTGCGCAGTGAAGACTGGTGCTGGAAGAAGAAAAAGCTTTTAGCAAGATTCCGTTTTCTAGACACAGCTCTCTTTTGCCTGGCAGAGAACAGAATTCCCCTACACTGTCTCGACTACCCTCTCTGGAAGCAGGTACGCACAATGGTTTCTTTTGGGAGTAAATTAGTAAGTCTGGGGAAAAGTGGGGTAAATTCGGAACAAAGAATTCATGTCTGTTCATGGAGATATGTATGACTAAGTTAACATCCAATAATGAAACTTTGAGACTCATGTTGCAAAAAAATGAACTATTGTAAATAGTAGGAAAGTGTATGCTGCATGAAGATGAGGGATTGTACAAGGGGCTTGGCCAGAAGGCTTGGCGCTTGAGTCTGTTAGTACACTCCCCCCTAGGGGTGTCTGGGCTCATCCTGTAGCATATAAAACGAACTTGACCCAGCACCAGTACTTTCCAGGGAATGCTTAAGATTTCACTGTGGAGGGCAACAAGAAAGGAGGAATCACACGACAGAAATGTTTTCAGGCAGCTCTCTTTCAAATATTTTTATAAACAAGGTGGGGAAAGTCAATCCTTTTAATTTTCTTATCCCTAAGGATCGCTCAAACGCAAGCCTCCAAAAAAGGGAGCCAAAAGTCCTTGTTTTAGAGATTGCTCTACTGGATTTGATAGATAACATGGAATCAGGAACATGTAAGTCCGGTTCGTAAGGCTTCAGAACATATTTCTCTAGAGGAACACGAGAAATTAAATTATAAGGGTGCAGATTAAGAAAAGGCTGTGGGACATCTAATCACTGGTGATTTGTTTCTGGCCCCCACAACTAAATATCCCAGGGATATTTCAAAATACTTCTCAGAAGGTGTAAACTGAGCAAAGGCTAGAATAAATTTCAAATTCCTTATTCCTGGTGCTGACCTTCAGATCATGGTTTTAAACATGAATCTTTTTCGGTTTAGTCTACCCAAACTTTAAGGCTTTTATTTCCCTGGTTTTATGCTTACTTTGGTTTTATTTCTTAAAATACTGTGAAATAGGGGCGCCTGGGTGGTTCAGCCAGTTGAGCGACCAACTCTTGGTTTCAGCTCGGGTCCTGGCCTCCCGGTTTCGTGGATTCGAGCCCCGAGTCAGGCTCTGTGCCAGTAGTGCAGAGCCTGCTTCAGATTCTCTCTCTTCCTCTTTCTCTGCCTGTCCCCCACCGGCACTGTCTCTGACTCTCATGCTCTCAGAATAAATAAACTTAAAAAAATATATAAAGTACGGTGACTATGTTCACAGATGAAATTAAATCAAGGATTCTTATTAAAACATCTTCCCCCTAAATTAAAACATGTTGCTTTTATACTGAAGTCAATCAAAACCGAAAGAGAAAACAGCAATGTCACTGGCTATATATGGATCAGTATTTTAGTAACACCTTCCAAAACATACAAATGTATCTCCATTTGAGAAACAAATCTCTCATCCTGAAATCTACACAACTGGAAACTGTCCCTCAACCTTAGCTGAGCTTACAAGAACGTAAGGGAAACTACTGGAAGCCACATAAACAAGGTCAGTTGCTGTTACGGCTGTAGCCACTATACTACTGGGGATGTGGGATGCTATGCCAGTCTCTATAATTAAGGGAGTTGACATTTTAACATTAATGTCAGAGAAGATCTTGGATCCCAGCAAAGTGAGGACCTAGAACTGAGACTCTCACAAAAATCCCTGACGTGCCTAACAGAGTGACACCCTCTGTGAAAAGGTAGCTAAAGCCATAAAAGAGAAATATACCGGCGAACTGACACAGAGTACTGACACGGAAGGACATCTGGTCTCACCTAGGTGGAAAGGGACTGTTGTCATTCTGAAAAATAGTATCCACAGGGAATGCCTTCAGATTTTGCTTGGAATACGAAAGGAGATTTAGAAAATTAAACTCAGATTAAGGTGCAGCTAATGCTTTCCTCAAGACATGTGGTAAATAAAGCAAATGCAAAACAGCTTTGGGAGGACTTGCCCACAATGTACATACAGTAAAGTTTACCTGAAGAGGAATTCATAAAGCAGATTTATAAAATATACGAAGAAACAATGCACTATGAGCAAGAGCCAGAAGACACAATAAACTGGAAGATTAAAAACCTCCCGTGGCCAACGGAATTTCAAATAATAGTTTTATATCAAACGAGGTAATAAAAAAAACCTCACTAATATTTTCAAAAGTGGAAAAGTTCATGTCACACAATATGCATGTTACATAGCACATGCATTCTGGAAACTATAGAGAAATGAATTCCTGGATGATGAGTGAGAAATGTTTTACCACAAGTTCTGAAACTTTCTTTTCTTATCCAACAAGTATACAGAAACCATAACAAAAATCCTAAGACTTTAAGAAATATCCAATTAATACAGATTTCTGTACATTTAATTATTGAAGTATCGTACAAACTAAGTAATCAAAAGTCTGGTCAATCTCTGAATCTTTTCAGAGGACACTGAACATAAACACAATTCTCATTTCACAGGGCGTGCTCTTCACCTAAGCATCCAAGATTGCTGCGCTTTGCTCTAATCAGAAATAGGATCTAGAACAGTTGCAAGAAAATGTTTTCCAGCAGAAAAGGGACTACAGCCCTAATATCTGATGTCACTGCTTTAAGCAAGTATCTCTATTCCAACTACTGTGTATTTTTATGCGTCACACTTGTCAAGAGCAAATGGGTTTTGAAGCCAGCTTTAAAGTGCTTCATCCTCAGGCAGACACAGTAAGAACTGATCTCAAAAGTCAGTTACAAAAGACTGATATCCACATCAGATTGTTATGATTTCCTCATCTCTCAACATAAACAAGGTCCTAAATGGGTAAGTGCAAATAAGACTAATTATTAAGAACAGGACAACTTCAAGTGGATATATCTATAAGAATGATGATAATTTAAGGTTTTAATGTTAACTTTTGTGGCAATGACATTAAAAATATTTGTATAGGAATGAGAGGGCCAGGAATGTTTTTGGTAGCTTTATCATTTTAGAAATGCTAGAGTTACACGGTTTTCCAGGTTCATTCACTTTGAATTCTGCCAAGTGTAAGAAATCAAAGGATATTATAGCACTTCTAGTTCTTTTACAATACATTTATATGCTAAAAAAATCATCGAACGAGAAAAATGCCAGGATGCTTTGCTTCCTGACACCCAAAGTCTACCCTCACCCCTCGCCATGCAGAAGACAGTTCTTTCTTTTCTACCTATCCTCTGGTTCACTGCTGAAGTATCTATTCTTTTACCAAGCTGCTAGTATTACTAACTCCAAGAGTAATTGCATTTCAAAAAAAAGAACCATGATATGAAAATTAATTACCTAAAATCCGTTTGTCCATCTATATCTGAGGGCTGTCTTGCCACCTAACGAACATACTGCTTAAAAAGAACAACAACATCAACAACAAAAACCAACGATGTCAGGAATGAGTAGAAGTATGAGTTTGGTGTGGGCTTTCTTTACTTATTTCAGGTCTCAGGTATGGTTTGTATCTCTGACTTTTATTCCCTAATGATTACTTTGTTTTTCTTTCTGTCATTTGTTTTGATGTTTTTACAACATTTGTCTTCAAGTAGCTTCTCCTGTGAGATAACAACTCACAGTTGGGTAAGTGAAAGGGAACAATTAAGGGTCAAACAAATTATTGTTTTCCAACAAACAAGTGTTCTTTGGGGGGCATTCACCTATAGCCATCAAAACTTTTTTTTCATGAAGCCTAGGTCATCACCCCACCAAGGAAGAAGGTTCCTAAAACAGTGACGACACCGTGAAACACAGATGCCAACGGAGGCCAGTCCTTGTCCCAGCTACCTTTCAGTGTTTGCTTTACCACTTTGGTCACTCTGTTGAACTAGATGTTCTACTGTTCCAAGGAACCGGACAACTCTCACACATTTATGAGGAAAATGCCTCAAGAAGTGAGCTGTGTGAGAAAAGTGTATCGTAAGAGGACTGGGTTTTTGATTAAGATTCCCTACCCATTACACAGCTCAAAACAGACAATAAATACCAAGGATGTTGATGACTAAAACCAAGTGCATTTCTAGATCAACTGCTGGGGGAGCACTCATTTGTCAAATTGTGTCATTTAACCTGAGAGGTACACCGGGAGTACATCAGACTGCATGGGGCACTGCTGCACCAGATGGGCTATGTGGACTTGCCAAAAGCCATATTATTATGTCCTACTGACTCTAGCTGATAGGCCTCATGTAATGTTTTTATTATAATTTTAAAAATCCAATGATTGCTTTCTACGATCCTAGGTGATGCTACATTAAATAAGTAATTTTTAATTGGGAAGAATAAAATACTCTGATAATATAATACTATAAAATTATAATGATAAAATTCGTACCCTAGGAAAAAATGAAACCTTTAAAGGAAAAAATGAAGAGCATTAAATTTCCCTGCAAGTTAATCAGAGAGGACACTTTTATTTTTCAAAACTAGTTATAAACTTTGACATTCTGATTGCTGTTTTTCTAAATCCAAGATTAAGTTCTCTTAAGTTTAGGATTGATGGGGCTTCAACATTTTGAGAAGAAAGGATTAGGAACTATAGGGTATGCTGGTTTTAATTGGTTTCCAAGCCCCAGAGCTGCAAAATTAACCCCTGAGGACCTGATCCATAAGAACGAGGCAAAAAAACTAAAAACTAAAAACAAAAAAAACACATGTACAGTGACATATACCTTGGAGGCATTTTGTATATTTGAAATTTCATTTGCATTTTAGACAATGGAATGACTCTTTTGCAGGCTGCACTAAAACATAAACACACCATTGAAGAAATCAGACTACGAATTTCAGCATTCATTTGATGTTTCTGGAAGTCAAGGAAAGTAGCCAATTAAAAATAACACAAACACTGCTTCTTTTTCATGTTCAGCAAGCATAAAATAATTAGTGACAGAATAGCTTACCTGGGCTGGGGCTCTTTCTTGAACTTAGGTTCTGAGAATCCACAATCTCTTCTGTTTGCCCGTCTGCTTCTACCTCTAGTTTGTTCTGAATCTCTTTTGCATCTTCACTAAGGCAAGTTCTCACACTCTCGTCCTCTTCTAAGACCCTAGGGACCGTGGTGGGAACACCAGCCATACTAACATTAGTGGCAGCAGCAGGAACACCGGCTGGTGTGGGAGGAGGAGGAGCTGGAGGAGTTGGAGGAGATGGAGAAAAGGAAGGAACTGTGGAAGGGGTAACGGGAGCTGGGACACATTCCACTTTCATTTCTTCTGGGGCATTTTCGAGAATCTCCAATTCAAGAGTCAATGGCAACACCTCCTGTTTTACTATTTCCACAATGCTCTCCGAGGCTGGTAATTTTTCACGAACTCCATTCATTTCATTAATTAGGTTAGTACTAGAAATCAGTGGAATATCATTAGGTGCTACACTACAAGATTTCTTGCATATATCATCATCAATTACATCTGTTGGTGATGGATCTGATGTCTCTGTGCAAGATGTGGGGCTAGGTACAGGAATTGTGTCTTCTTTTGAGGAAGAGAGTTCACACCTATCATCTACAGCAGTGGTGAATATTGGCTGGCTACTAAGAGCAGCAGAGGTGGGGGAAGCAATGGTACTTCGAGCAAGTGGAGAAACAGTGGTAGGTGATGGAGGCAGGGGAAGCTCTGGCATGGATTCTACCACAGTAGTCTCCAACGTCTGGCCTGCTTGTTCTTTCTTCTCTCCACTAAAGACTAGCCTAAGGACTGGGGAAGGAGACTTTAACACTGGATCTGGTTTTGGCTTCTCTTCTGGAGAAGAAAAAACAAAAAAGAGTTTAAGAATCAGAGATTATACTGTATTATCTTGGGCCAGTTCTTTTCATCTCTTACCCAAAATCATGGGCAAAAGAAGACACACCACAATATTAGACTTATTCTGCCACTCCAAAAACACGGTTGGTCATATTTTCTAGTTCTACCCAGTGTTACTTGGTCATTAATAAATATACAGTTTAATTTAGAGTAAAAGAAGGAATCAATTAATCAAATCATTATATCAAGAATGCAATGGAAAAGTTCATCAAAACAAGCTAAGCCATTACGGAAATGGGGATGAGGCTTTCTTTTAAAGTAGAGACCTTCATTTCTACTCTATCTTGCTCCTTATGGAAGATTTTTCTACCAAGGATACACTATAGGGGCAGAACATCCAAAGGACAAATAACTGCAGATTAAATTATTATACACTGCTATTTTTTTATTTTATACATTTCTGCATTTAGGAGAATTTTTGTAAAGAATGTATATTGTATAAAAAAACTATGTTTTAAGAGAAGCCATCATAGTATCATTTTTTTAAAAAAAATTTTTAATGTTAATTTATTTTTAACAGAGACAGAGACAGAGCATGAGAGGGGAAGGGGCAGAGAGAGAGGGAGACACAGAATCTGAAACAGGCTCCAGGCTATGAGCTGTCATCATAGAGCCTGACATAGGGCTTGAACTCACAGACTGCAAGATCATGACCTGAGCTGAAGTCGGACGCTCAATTGACTGAGCCACCCAGGAGCCCCTATCAAAGTATCATTTATTATCAATGTGATTTATTATCTATGAAATCAAGTTCCTGAATATAAAAATTCATTTATAAATTAATTTTTTTGAAAGAAACATTTATATAACCAGAAATAATGTGAAAATATAAAAATGAAAACTTATCTTGTAAAAAGAATTCTTAAAGGAAATGCCAAAGTTAATATTCAGATAACCAAGTCCAATAAAAAAGAACATAATACATATGAAATATTTGAGAATATATAAATGTATCTGCATATAGAAGCGAGAGAGAGAGAGAGAGAGAGAGAGAGAGAGTGATAATCACAGTAAAGATACCAGAAACATGTAAGAAACTGTAATCCATGAACATTTCCATGTTCTAAACTTCCACGTAAACTGATAGGTGATTCACCCCTGGGAGGATGAAGCCAGAGAAGATTTAGGCTGGTTTCCAGCTGTGCTTCTGGAGAGTGATAAACAGGCTCCATCAGAAAAACAGATACTTAGGAGTATGTTCCTCAAATGCAAACAAAAATTTTAAGAACTACTAAAAGACCATCTAAACTGAAATGAACTTTATTTTCTCCGCCAGAAATCTTTTTACCCATCAGTGAAAATGAGTCTCTACGATAAATTATTGTACTTAAGTAAATCTATCAAAGAAAATATGCTGTTAATCACAGAAGCATGTGGTAAATATTACCATTAAGTTGTTAAAGGCTAATTCATTTGATGCAACTACTTCTGCTGGCCTTAAAATTCATTTTAACTCCCGGGTGTAGAGATCAGTGATTCTTAAGTTGAACTCTAGGTATTTATTTAAGAGGAAAAATAAGATCGTTAGGCTCTCACTGTCAAATCCCTCACACTTGGGGCACCTGGGTGGCTCAGTCAGTTAAGTGTCTGACTTTGGCTCAGGTCATGATCTTGCAGTTTGTGAGTTTGAGCCCCGCGTCGGGCTCTATGCTGCCAGCTCAGAGCCTGGAACCTGCTTCAGATTCTGTGTGTCTCTCTCTCTCTGCCCCTCCCCTGCTCATGCTCTGTCTCTCAATAATAAATAAACGTTAAAAAAAAAAAAAAAAAAACCAAATCCCTCACACTAAGTGGTCAGGGCAAGAGAAAAAAATATTTCCAAAAAAATTTGTCTATTATATGTATTACATGTGTGTGAAATAAATATAATAAATACACATTTATTAAAATATCACTCATCAAAATAATCATCAATTCACTGGAGTAACTGCTAGATGGGTCACCCAGATTAAATTATAACACTGTGAAAGCTCATCAGAATAATACCCTTTATGACCACTGAATGAAACCTAGCTGTAGCAAATTAAACAGTAAAATATAATTCTCACATTAATAATCTGGTAAGAGTATGTCAATTCTATTACTAATTTTGAAAAATAAAATTACTGATACTAAAAACAAAAACAGAACTAGGACTGAAATTTCTATATACTCTTTGAGAAAAATCTAAAAAGAAAATCAGAAGGGGTGCCTGGTTGGGTCAGTCAGTTAAGCAGCTGACCAGCTCAGGTCATGAACTCGTGGTTCTTGAGTTTGAGCCCCGCATCAGGCTCTGTGCTGACAGCTCAGAACCTGAAGCCTGCTTCAGCCAGGCTTCAGGTTCTGTGTCTCCCTTGCTCTCTGCCTCTCCTCCACTCACACTCTATCTGCCTCTCTCTCAAAAATAAAGATTGAAAAAAAAATTTTTTTAAATTAAAAAATGAAGAAAATTAGAAACAAAGAACTTATTTTCAGAGTTCTCATTCTGATATAAAGCTCCTTTAATTCATTCAAATTTCAGTACGGAAAGCTGAAAAGTATACTACAGTAAATACAGAACACTGATTTTATCTAAGAACTTTTATCATTAAGAGTATGCTTTACAGAGCCATGATAGTTTGAAATCTAATATACTGCATTAAAAATATTTATATCATTTGGCCATCTTTAGGAAACTGAGAATTCCATTCTTAAAAAAATTTTTAAAGAAATAATCATGCAAGAGGGAGCAAAGACAGAGGTTTAGAATATATAAGTAGATTTATATTAACACTATAATAGCAACAAAATAAGAGAGATAAATAGACTAAATGTCTAACATGAGGAATTTATTAAACAAATAATAGCCTGGGCCATATAATGGTAATATTGTGCAATCATTTAAAATAGGCTTTAAGGGGTGCCTGGGTGGCTCAGTCGGTTAAGTATCCAACTTTTGATTTCAGCTCAGGTCATGATCTCACGATTTGTGAGATGAAACCTTGTGCTGGGCTGACAGCACAGAGCCTGCTTGGGATTCTCTCTCACTCCCTCTCTCTCTCTCTCTCTCTCTCTCTCTCTCTGCCCCTCCTCCACTTGTGGGTGCAAGCACATGTGCTGTCTCTCTAAAAATGAATAAGCGTTTAAAAAATTTTAAATAAATAATAAAATAGGTTTTTAAAAAAGTAATGATATGGAAAGCTGTTTATAATAAAAGATATGTTTTTTGACAAAGCAGGGCACAAAACTGTATGTAGAGCATAAGCCTAATTTGGTAATTTAAAAATACATATACTACTAACATATGCATATGCACGTGGGAAAGTCTCTACGTATCCATAGTTTCTACAATGAATGCAATGGAACCAACTGCGTAGACAGGTGCCTTTTGGTTGTCATGAGTCTCACGTGACTGAGAAGGTACTACTATCATTTAATGGGCAGGGACCAGGAATGGTAAGCGTTCTGCAATTTGAGGGACAGCCTCACGTGACAGTGAACAGTCCTGTCCTAAACTCCAGGGGAGCCCCAATTGAACTACATTACTAGAAATGGTTGAATTACAACAGAGTATCATTCACTGAATACCTACTCTATACTAAGTGCTTTCAAAAGGCACTAAAACTAAGACTAAGGCACAAAAACTTGTATTTGTATTTCACTGTTCATACCATATCCTCCATACACTGGACTGAATGTATGGTATCATCAACACCAACTGATGAAATAATATTAATTCAATCTTCAATGGTTTTCCGTCTACAAACCAAGGTGAGGTCTTCCCTGTGTCTTTGTATCTTTATAAAGCACCAAACAAATGGGAAATGTCACAATTTGGTGTTCATGTAACCATGTCAGCTATTCATATCAAAACCTCTGAGAAACCAGAAGTTTACTAATGGTACTGAACATTTACTAAGTACTCAACAGTAGGAACTGGGTCAAATACCATATATACATAGTGTCCTTTAATTCCTACAACCACCGCTGGGGTAGAAAGTATTATGTTCCTATTTTACAGACTGGGAAACGGAGTGTTCTATAGAGTGTCATATTGTCACAGATCTGTCATGCCAGAGTCATGTAACTGGCCGGTGCTGCAACTTGAAAATGATTCCAATCCCAGATTTTTCCAATTGAGGAAAAAGAAAAAGGTTTATGGAAAAAAGTATTTAGGTGAATCAAGCTGGTACGAGAGTTTGGGGCTAACATGAGATTCTGTTACCCAATGTAAACCCACAATAATGACATTTTCATTGAGAGAAAAACCAAACTGACTGCAGAATGCACAATCTATTATTTCTTAAAGTAATCTAGCAACCTTTGAAAACAGCACATTTTTGCATCCTACTTTAGTTTCAAAAGGAGCCTATAGTTAAGAAGAAAACTAAAAAAATTTTTAACTATAAAAAAATTCTCTGAAAATTGGTGAGCCCTTTCTAGTGTTATTTGACTACATACGTTTGGTTTAAAAATTACTCTGAAAACTATTCTAAATATCGGCAAGCTATAGGTACAATCAGAAATGGAAAATTATAATTAACTCAGGTTTCTGGAAAATAATTGGTACTAACAAGGAGATGGCAATAGTCCCTCCCCCAAAGAGTTATTTATAAATATTACAAAATATACTTAAAATTCAAGTTTTTCTTTCCATCAAGGTAAAATAAAACATTTTCAATCCACTCATATTTATATCAAACATCAATCTGAAATGTTTACTTTTCAAAGGTCCACTAAACATAAAGAACCAAGAGAAAACCAATACTTCTGCATTCTTCCTTATGGAAATCAAGACCTAAATATGACAAAGTGAAGGTGTTTTATATTCTAAAAATTGTAGCAGGGCAGAGCTATCATCATTAAGACATCTTATGAATTCTTTGTATCGTGGCCTAGCTGAAGTTTGCATAGAGGATAGGTATGGTTTGAGGCCTTATGTGATGGTTAAGTATTCAATATACTTAGCATAATTCTAACTAGCAAAGGGATTACAACTCTGCAAAACTAGTAAAGTTTTGAAGAGAATACCCTGAAAATTCTTTTCTACTTAGATTAAAAACATTGTGATTCTTGACTCAAAAACGCTCTATCATTGGAGAAAGAAAGTGGTCTTCCATAATACCTACAAAGTGCATTCCTGAAAGGTGAATGGCTTTCATATTAAAAAATTTAACTCTAAGCGTGCATGAGTCTATCTCTGAACACTGCCAGAAGACGTATCTGACAGTACAACTTTTAGAAGCATGCCAGGTTGGGGTTTGATACCTATTTTTTCGTTTAAAACAATCTTATAAAACAAATAAAATATAAGACGTGTCTCTGTTCGAGTTTACTAGGTTCCTTAATATTAAAGAGAAAATACATCCTATTATCTTTGTATGCTGTAGAAAACATTGAAATCAAACAGAAGTTGCTAAGTATGATTAACGTGCAGTCCAGTAAAAAATCAATTATATTAAATACCATCCTTAGGTTATGTGCCAATTCCCAAGTACCTTTTAAAGAGTAATTTTTTAGAAAGTACATTTAGTAACAGCCAGCTAACAAGGGAGGAAGGAGTAATTCAAAAAATTAGAAATCACTTATGCTTTCCACTCATTCTTCGAAGAAGTCAGAAACATTATCAAAGCATGCTCAGTAGCACTTGCTTTCCCCTATGCCTGATGACAGACAATTGTTCCCCAATTTTGGTTAAGGTCAACCTAAATCCAACTTAGCAAGCAAGAAAGAGAGACTGTGATATCTCATTTTCTGACATGAAACTTCCTTTACAGTTTTCTATTTATAATCCAAAAGGCAATGTGTACACTTATTTCAACCAATGTTTTACACTTCATGTTCAAGGTAAATAGGAGTAGGGACCCTGGTTTAATTGCGATCCATAGTATAATGACTCATCAAGACCAAATACTATACATGATGGAAATGGAGCTAGGATAAACTGAGTGCTACAGAACTGAGGCTACAGAGCCAAATTTCTAAGAAATATTTCACGTTTTTAAAAATAGCAAGATACAGGGGCGCCCGGGTGGCTCAGTCGGTTAAGTGGCCGACTTCGGCTCAGGTCATGATCTCGCGGTCCGTGAGTTCAAGCCCCGCGTCGGGCTCTGTGCTGACAGCTCAGAGCCTGGAGCCTGTTTCAGATTCTGTGTCTCCCTCTCCCCGACCCTCCCCCATTCATGCTTTGTCTCTCTCTGTCTCAAAAATAAATAAACGTTAAAAAAAATTTTTTTTTTAAATAGCAAGATACAAAAGAACACGTTAAATATATTAAAACGGTGTTATTCTTATAAAGCAATATATACTTTGATTTATTTCCCCAACATTGTTTTCCCTAAACACACACACACACACACACACACACACCCAGAACAGCTTCAGGCAACCAAGTTTTGACCTATAAATAAATAGACAGTGAGGCATTAATAAAATACAGGAAAAAATTTTACTTATCAACCCTACTTTACCTTCCTAGAGGTAGAACACTTTGCTTTTCCATCTCAAAGTTTTGTTTAGTATCTAAATAAGCTTCAGATGTTCTGCTCATACCCTTAAACGCTGAGGGGGATGTAATTAAAATTAAAAAGGAGGGAAGAAAACAGTTATACACAAACCTTGCTTCTGGTCGCTAGCTGCAGTGACAGGGGTGCTGGCAGCAAGATGAGTGCTCTCCACAGTCCCATAAACCAGAGGGCTGTGCTCAGGGACCTGGCTGGACAGCTGCTGGGATTTGAAGTACAAAAAAGGGTGATAATGAGCGTGCGAACATAAAAACTAGCAACATGGAACCCAAGCAAGTAGGGAAGACAGAGTGGGGCAGGAGATCACAAAATTAGAAGAAAAAAAAAACAAAAAGAAAAGAAAAAAAGCAAGGAAAAAAATACATAGGCCAGTTTAATAATTCAAAAAGTACAGAAAACGGGAAGAAAAGGAAAGAGGCAGCAGGAAAGGGGAAGGAAAAGAGATGATTACTATTAACCACAGCAAGAGAAGAAAGCACAGAAATCATTAGTATAAATGCATTCTCCAGGGTTCCATCTAAGAAGGAACTTTTTTCCACCTAACAACAGACATCACATCTAAAAGGTAATTTAACCTCTCCCAGTCAAAGACCAAAGGGATCTGGTCAACTTCACTTACAAACTACCTAGCAAAGTGGTTCATCTGACCAAAGCTGGACAAACAAAATACGGTGTTTTAAAACCAGTCACTGACTCAAGAAAACAATACTGAAGAGTGATTTTTGCCATTTGTCTATATAATCACACGGGTGAAATGCATCTTCATCTAAGGCATTTTCACTTTAAAATGTCTTTAGATTCTGGGTGAAGGACAGTTATCTTTTCAGAGTCAGAAACCTAGGTAAAAGATCTGTTTTTCAGAGCTAAAAGGAAACTCTTAATTTTCACTCAACCACTTCACTGGAATCAAAAGTGGCCATCAAAATCCTAGCAGAGTAGGTTGAAAAAGTTGCAGCCATCATTCAACTTAGAGGGAACAAAATGACAAAAGAAAGGACAAGGAACACTCATTCTACATCACCTTCCAGGCAGGTATTTGTTCTGGATTTGAGGGTGACACAAAAGCCACAAAACAAAGCAGTGTCTCTCCTCAGAAATCTAAGGTCATTTTTTTTTGGAAAGCTATAATCTCCTACAATGAATTCTATCAGAGCTATCAGAGCAGAGTCCCTGCACAATTCTGATTTTCTGTGTGTGCATGCATGTGTGTGTTTTAGACGCGAGGGAAAATTAAGGTATGAATGAATATGGGGTGGGTAGGGCCACTTAAAAAAGTGAGAGTCAATAAACAATATTTTCAAATTTCTAAGTCTCATTTAGCACAGGAAAATAAAATTAAAAAATCTGTTCAGATACATACCATTTATCACGTCATTTAAGTAACAATGCTTTCAGAATGAACATGCAATTTATATTTGATTTTATCTGGACTGTACAGAATAACAGACAGGAATGCAGAAAATACTATTATTTTACCTATTCATTAGATCATGAGAGTGCTCATCATATTCCACAATTATTTCTAAATGAAGACTACTAAAATTATATTTTCATATACAAAAAAATGAAGTCAGTTACTGTTTTCACTTTGAATCATGAACAAATAAATGAAAAGTACTGCCATGATTACTCTACTCTGAATCCTTAGTACTGGTGGGAAAAAAAGCTGTTATTAAAATTCAAAAATTAGGACCACTTCAGAGCTATAAATGAAAATACAGGCTCAGTTCAATTCTAAGGCTGAAAATAGCTCTAGAACAAAGGAAAGAGTCTACGTTAGTTAGCATTTATTAAACAGGAAAGAAAGACTTGTAAATTTTACCATTTATCTAAAAGGAAGAAAGTATTAACTCCAGTTACCTAGGAACTTAGGTAGACAGAATGACATCTATACATGAGACAAAATGTTTAAGACAGTAAAAGCTACTGATATCTATAAATCTGTACTGATCAGAATTTTTCAAGCTCAGATTAAAATATCTGCAATCCTATTAAAGAGATAACTGCACAGATATTTTTAAATTAAAGTCCTAGGAAGATTATATATATATGCATTTATAAGAAAGCACTGAGGTAAACCTGTTGGTTAAATCACAGTTCCAAATCCTAGTATCCAGTACATGGTTATAGAACCACGAAGTGCTAGGAAAGAACCTCTTGGGTTTCCTCAGCTGTAAAATGCAAAACAATTGAATAAAGATCAAGTCTTTTCACTTTTAACATTCTCTAAGGCTCTGAAAGCATCAAGAAAATAAAATTCACATCAATATAATTCAATACGCTCACCTTGTTTTAGATTAATTTTAATTAAGGATAATCTTAAATTTTAGCTTAACATCTAATTTCATATTTTTTCCTCATGAAATAAATACAAAAAAGTCCTGACTTGAGTCTTGACTAATTAGCCTAAGGGACAGACATACCCCCTCTTCCCCTATTCCTCACACCCCGGAAGGTGGGGAGGCTTTGCCTCAGGGTAATCTTCCAAGAGGGGTCTTGCAAGCGTCTTTTCTTTTTTTAAAAATGCTGGGGCACCTGAGCGGCTCAGTCGGTTAAGCAACCAACTTCAGCCTAGGTCATGATCTCTCGGTGAGTTTGAGCTCCGTGTCTGTCTCTGTGCTGACAGCTCAGAGCTTGGAGCCTGCTTCAGACCCTGATGGAAACAGACCTGATGAAATCAACAACCCTGCTCTATAATTCTAAATAGGACCCTCTGGCTGTCCATGTACAAATTCATTTTAAGCAAGACAATAGCTTATCCCTCGCCACTAAGAGTCGCTGTTCATTGTGACATCTCATTCAAAACGTCGGAGAGAATCCACCTTAACCTAGACATCTGTTTAAAGTTTAAAACATTTTCCACACTACTGAAAAATACTGTTGATTTTCTTTTTCTTCACGTAATCTACGCCTAACGTGGGGTTCAAACTTAACAACCCTGAGATCAAGAGTCGTATGCCCTATGTACTGAGCCAGCCAGGCAACCTGAAAAGTACTATTTTTAAGTCAAAAGAGACTACTAATGAAAAATTAATTTATTAAAGATGAAGAACAATGTGATTTAATTCAATGACCACTATCTTTATTGAAGACAATATTAAAAAAAAAAAATACCTATATGCTTCAGGGTAGACTAATGATGTAAACTCACTAGAGCTTACAACAGAGTCGTCAAAATGACATTTTGAAAGATAAGACTGGTTTGTTTACATTATGTGGTAATCTTCAAATTCTTTGTGCAGGAACTTACCCACTTAGTGTATAGATTACTTATATTATTGTCTGAGCTTTAGAATCCAACTTAACTATTATTATTAACACTATAAAACTAACAAATGGTTAGAATTTAAGGTTTCTAGTTATCAAGTTTATAAGAAACTCTTCAGAAGACTGAATGACTTTGTAATTTTCACAAATAGCAGGGAAGGCTGTGTCTTTCCTAAAATACATTATCAATCACTAGTCTCCAACATTTCTCTGTCCCTATACTCTGGCATAGGACTCTCTCCCAAGTTATAACAATGCTTCACTATAAGAGTAATTCTTAAAACAGGAAAAAGAACAAAGGTAGTAGGGAGAGAAAGAAAGGTATATAAAGTAGTTCATTAAAAAAATTAAGTGATTTTGAGATATCACCCCAGCCTTTGGAAGCAGACAATTTGGGGAGCCTTGCCTATATATACAGCATCATGTATTTATATTTACCCTATAGAGTCCCATAAAAACTTTCAGGCATCTAGCACTTTTTGTTTTTTTTGAGAGAGACAGAGGGGGGTGGGGAGGGGGAGAGAGAGAGAGAGAAAGGGAGATACACAGTCCAAAGCAGGCTCTAGGCTCTGAGCTGTCAGCACAGAGCCCAATGTGGGGCTTGAGCCCGTAAGCGGTGAGATCATGACCTGAGCTGAGGTCGGACGCTTAACTGTTTAAGCCATCCAGGCGCCCCTCTAGGATTTCTTAATACAGAAATGTTCCTTGTGCCTTATTGCTATCAACAAGAGAGATGCAGCTGAGAGATTGTGATGCTGAGGGAAAGTAACAAAAATATTCCTTCTTTCCCACTTTAAAACATTTTTTAATTTTAATTTTTTAATTTTTTAGTGTATGTTTACCTTTGAGAGAGAGAGACAGAGTGCAAGCAGGAGAGAGATAGAGAGAGAGGAAAACACAGAATGTGAAGCAGGCTCCAGGCTCTAAGCTGTCAGCACAGAGCCCGATGTGGACCTTAAACCCAAAGACCATGAGATCATGACCTAATCTAAAGTCAGACGCTCATCTGAATAAGCCACCCCGGCGCCCCTAATGTTTATTTTTGAGAGACAGAAAACATGAGCAGGGGAGGGGCGAGGAGGGGGGGGGGGGGAGACAGAGGATCTGAAGCGGGTTCTATGCTGATAGCAGAGAGTCCAATGTGGGACTTGAACTCATGAACCTGAACTCTGAGATCATGATGCGAGCCAAAGTCTGAAGCTTAACCAAGTGAGCCCACCCAGGTGCCCCTCCCACCTTAACATTTAAAAGCTGAAAGGGAACTCTGGAATTACTTAGTACAATCCCTCATTTCATTGATGAAAAAAGCAGGGGTTAAAAGGACTTAACAACATTGTGATCTAAGGTCATAAATCTAAGTGACAGAGTGGTGACGTGGAGCAAGTGTCCTAGCAGACTCTATGAGCTCTACCCACGCACCTAGGCCTGTGTACTGTGATCACCTGCAGGGGCACACATATATACACACCTAGATTTTTTATGTTTTTGAGATATAAAATCTTCAGGAGTTATTCCACAGATCATTTTAAAACTAAGGAAGCAGGGCAATTTCAAATTCAGTCTACTATTTACGGTAAAAACAGTAGCAGCAAGAACCTGTTTCTCCTCTCCATTCTCCTTGCATAAACCTAATACAGTTTCTTCTTTTGAATGCCTGCCAAAATGAAGCTCATTATCCCCCTCTTCAGATACCCTGATATATACTCCATGCTATATTTTACTATAAATCCAGGTATCTAAGCTTGAAGAGCCACCTCTGACTGTTCCCTCTTACACATAGGGGAACCATGCATCCCTTTAACTGGACAGTACTGGTTCATGCCTGTTTCCCCATCAAAATGATCCACAGCATCCCCATTCATTCTAAAACTGCCCCAATTTAGATGATAAATTATAAGGTCATTCTTTCCGTAATCCTTACTTAGTAACCAATTGCTACATATTTCTCTAAGAGGTTTTCTCTCCCTTCAACTAACTCCCTCATTTATCACCTGAAATGGTAATAACCTCCTTTTGTCTAATTTCCCATCTCCACCTGCCACCCTTTTGTACATACTGTCCCTCTGCCTTGAATATCCTTCTCTCTCTTTTCATGTTGTGAACATCAATCTGGGAACTCAGACCAAATGTCATCTCTGCTGTGAAGCCTTCCCAGACGCTTCCAGTCCTTCTCTGCTCCTCCAGAAATATCAAAAACTGCAATACTAATAATACATGGTGTGCACTGAATACTCACTATGCCCTGAGCTGAAGCAACGTTTAAATATTTTCTCTCATTTAATCTTATCGTACCTATATACGATAGGCTTTATTTTCTACATTGTTAAAAGTGGAAGCTAACCCTCTGGAAAATTAAGCAATTTGGCTAACGTTACAAAATTAAGTAGTGGAACTGGGACTTGAAACCACGTATGTCTGGTTCTGAGCCAAAGCTTTTAAATCCCTTCCCTGTACAATCTTACCGGCACTACCATTAACAGGTTTCTGGGATCCAACACATTTGAGCCTGTGCTGCAATCCTGCCCCACTTGGTCACATCTGTGCCTTCATAATTCTCTGTACACACTTCACAGGAGGACCGGTAATACATATGTTAGTAAGTGTCCTCTGCCTCACTTAAAGGGACTGGGATGACCTCAAGGGATAGGGAAAGACTTTGCTATTCATAGCACCTGCAACTGTGGCTCAAAGCAGATACACTGTAAGGTCAAAAGCAATAGAGTACTTACTATTCAGTCATAAATTCTCATGCAGAGGATTGTCTCATCTGCAGTCTTAGTAACTAGAGTATGGTTCAGGATCTATCTAGAATTAGACCACAGTTGCAAACTAGCAATCATTAGGCTAAGCCTAATGGATTTTCTTAGGCTGGCACAGTGCTAGGCGTTAGAATTAGCCATCAACATTTAAAATAGGCCAGTTTTTTACATAAATAAAGATTTTTAGCTTCTTTTGAAACACTGGATCAACATTTTTACCCAATATAACAGATGGGAAGTAGTAAATGACTCCTTTAACAAGAGATGTTCTCTCCTACATTATGGGCACCACTATGAATTTCCAAAAGTGAAGCCAAGAGTCAGCTGCCATCATCATGCTTATGTGGTTGTTCTTGAGATATTTTCCCCTTTAGTACATATGTCTCTGGTAAAAAGGTATGTGTTCATTCCATGAACTTGGAAAGACAATAGATTAATAAATGTGGTTTTAAGTGTAATTACCTAATAAAATAAACTGATGCCTCACGACAATATGATGCATCAAAAAGTATTACCAATTATAATTACTGATTGATGGCCTTTACAAATTAAAAGTGGACATTTAATGTCCTTTATGTTTACACAAACAAATATACTTGTATTTAGGCCTGTCGTCCCTGATGAAAAATTAAAAAAAACAAAACAAAACAAAAAAAAAAACGGACTTCTGTAGCCAAAGGTAACCACAAGAGGGTAGGATACCAAGCTTGGTAAGATTAAGAAGATCAAAACACAGGGAATTAAAATGCAAAAAAATATATTAACACATGTCCAAGTTGAGAACTGAACACAAATCAACAAAAGGTTGTCAGGTATATAGCTTGAAAATGATGATGTTTTAATTAACGTGGGGAAAAATACAGACCAAAATTTAACTGTCCTCATCAACCAATTCCAAGTTTTTCTGTAGTATGCCCCTACATAACTGAGTACATAAGTATATAACTTACATAAGCATGTAAATGTTACCTCTCCCATGTTCACTTCTAGGGAAGAAATTAAATAAATTCACAAATCTTTAAGAGACTCTAAACTCAGTCATGTATTTGTGACACCAATTTTGAAAAATGTTTTTAACAACTTTTTTAAACTATGTTACTAAAATCAAGTCAATGGTCTAGCATTCTGAAATGATAGTTAATTATCCACGTATCACATATTTATAAACTGGGCCCTGAAGAATACCTCACCATCAAACCACAAATGAGGGAAGCAAGCAGCCCCCACAACTCCTTAATAATTTTCATTCTATCTGTTTTCAATGCTGAGCTCGCAGTTTAGGTATTTTGAAGCTTTGAAAATCTCTTAACTCCTCTCCATGGTTTATCAAAATTTAAAGTGACCAAGTGATGCAATCAAAATATTGGCGAATTCAGGAAATTCCAGCCTCTACTACAGTTTATTAAACTCCAGCTTCTCCTGGAATGTCTTGATTTCTAAAAGCAAGAAAGTGAACTTTTGAAGACCATGATAACTACATTCTGTAACAGGAACAAGATGGTGCTTAACTGGTAGAACTTCCTAATAACCCAAGTAAATAATTAAAGAAGACAACCTCCAATCAAAAAGCCTATTTGTGGTGTCCTAAAAGGTAAGAGGTATGCCTAAGATACATCTACATATGCTCTGAATTACATAGGCATTGCCCCAAACAATATTGTTAAATAACAATGTTTAAATTTTCAACCTCAAAAGTTTTCATGAACATAGTGTACAGCATTTAATTTCTAGGGCTCCATATTGAAACATGAAATACACATTTATTGAAGAGGTTTCCATAGGAACTGCAACTCCTTTTGGTATCATGCAATAGCTCAATAGGAAGAGTGGCAAAAGCTATGCTCTGAATGTGGAAACAATACACAGAAATGTTACCAATAAAAATCTGAAGTTATAACAATTTGTAAAGTGAAAGAACATGTCTGTTTAGACATCATTTGAGGTTCTGAGACAACTGATGGACATGAAAAGTCAGAAAGTAGCCACAGAAAAAAGAGGAGTCCAGCAGAGGTTAGTGAACAAATACACAGCATCATCCCTCACGGCTGACTCCGTCTTACCTGAGGAGGAGTAGGTGTGGAAGTGGGTCTCCCTATGGGTGGGGTAGGATTTCTGCTGCCACCTCCAGACATAATCTCCTCTGTTATGTCTTTCCCTCCCTGGTTGGGATCCCGAATTCTTATCTATAAGGTCAGAATAAGATGGCATATTTAGAGATGGGTATCTACATAGTACATTTACAGGCATACGATGTATTAAAGGTAAAACCTGGGCAACCTATAAATATCAAAGTTGATAATCACCACATCTGACTTTATTTCAGTCACAGAACCATATGGGGTCATTCAAAGAAATTTGGGACATTAGTTCTGACTTGAACAAATTAGAGTAACAAGCTAAAAAGAGATCCAATTCGCTGAATTTCTAGGTCAAAAAGGCCAAGTATTAACACTTGTCTTATAAGCACTGCCAAATTGACTGATTTTATGTACAATAATTAACATAAAATTCATAAGTAAAACCGTTTTAAAATACATCTTACTCTGTAGAACGAAGTTTTAAGGGTCATAAATGGTTCCTTAACAAAATGAAAAATGTACATATTCTAGTAATTAGAAATAGGAGTTTATGTTGCAGATAGACTTACGTATGCATGTAAGAATGCTAACTGTAACAGAGGCTTTTTGAGCAAAGGCATAGAAACAATCTCAAGGCTAATCAAGAACACAGTAATTAAAAAATTATGCTACATCCTTACAATTACATACCAAACAGACAGTAGACAGAATGAAATAAATCCACATGTACTGAGATGGAATGATCATCAAGAGGTACTGGTAGGTGAAAAGATGCAAGATGCAGAACAATGTACGTGGTTCTCTTACTTTTTTAAAGGCTACCTATGCTCACTGATATCAGTGGAGATGGTGCTATAAAGGAGAGGGAGCCCCAGGAGCTAGGCCTTCCAACCTGTGATGTTGCTGAGACCTAAAGGCCCTCTTTGCTATCCTCACCTCCAGAGAGCAGCCAAGGTAGCCCTGGCTTCATAGAAATAGCAAAGAATTCATTAATAAAACCACCTGGATCTGGAAGCTGCTTTGGGAGTTCTTCAGTAAGATTCCTAATATCAGCTATGTTTTCAGGTAAAGAAACTTGTTTCTACTACAGTTTTAAATATTGCTTCTAATTCATTTGTTCTATTTTCTTCTACAGTAGCGTCTATCATGTCTTTCATTTTCATTCTCTTCTTTATTAATGTTTGTGCATCCTGAACGTTCTGCAAGTCCAACATCTACCATGATGTTTTAACATTTCCAAAGCATACTTTCTCAACTGCAGTGTCTGGCGACACTGGCATGTGCTGTTTATTGTGATGTGTGCACGAGAAACGTGTGTCTGATAAGAAAAGAACCAAGTTTTGAGTTTTATTAATTTTTACCAAGAGCACTGTCAAGAATATTAACTAGATGTAAAAAAAAAACAAAAAATTAAAAAAGAAGATGTATTGACTATGATGATATCCCTCCCACCTATCTATCTTTGTGAATTCCATTTTGTGTGTCCTAATAGGTAAAAGATTGCAAGCCACTCTTCTACAGGATGTCCTACAACCTGAATTTTATATTACTGCATTCTAATTTGCTTGAGTCTGCCTTACTAGACAGATACAAAGCCCCCGTAACCTCTTTAAAATAATTAAAATACATTTTCTTTTTTTTTTTTATTTAAAAAAAAAATTTTTTTTTTTAACGTTTATTTTTGAGACAGAGAGAGACAGAGCATGAACAGGGGAGGGGCAGAGAGAGAGGGAGACACAGAATCTGAAACAGGCTCCAGGCTCTGAGCGGTCAGCACAGAGCCTGACGCGGGGCTCGAACCCACGGACCGTGAGATCGTGACCTGAGCCTAAGTCAGACGCCCAACCGACCGAGCCACCCAGGCGCCCTAAAATACATTTTCTAAATTCTGCTGTTTCGAAAAAGAAATCTATTCCAACAGGGAGGATTTTTATTGTTGTCATTAATACTTTGCTCAGTTCTCTTCTGATTTCCTGTGGTCAGTTCATATTTCAATGTAGAACTGAACAGGACAAAGTTCAAGGACAATAATCAGTATGTGAAAACTGAGCTCAAACTTCTCCCACTTAGCAAGGTCTTAGCAGACAAACCCTCCCAGTTCTGAAGAAGGCATGTTGTCATCTGGCATACCTAGTTTAGTGCATGCTGAAAATGATATTAAGCAAATGTTACTTTCTAGTATGTGTCCATACAAATCCTCTGGTCTAGTGGTAAGAACATAAGGGAAGAACAAAAAATGCAGTCATTTGTGAACTGAGATGAATGACTACAGCTGTGGGTAAACTTACTTGACAAATGAGTGTACATTCCATTTTAAAACAGGAAAAATTAAGAAGTATCTCTTACGGTTTTTTTCTCTCTCTTGGCTGGAGGGGGCTGCTGCTGCGTAGGCACTATGATTGGTGCTGACTGATACACTGGCTGACTTGGGTAAAAAGGCGTTCCTAAAGAATTAGAAAAAAATGAGAGGAAGCATTCAGTTATTTTGTCAACCACTATAAGACTACTAATGGCACTGTGTCTCCAAACAAGCAGTTTTTTAAAAAAAGTAACAAACAAAAACATTCTTCTTAATCATCTCTATCCACTAGCTCCTCTCTCTCTACTAAAGTGATCATGGAATGATTCCAAACACTGATCTTTTTGTCAGCATCCAATATGGAAACAACTAAATAACCAACTCCTGCAGATTGCCATCAGAGTTACCTTTCAAAAAACTAATCAAACTATAGCACTGCTTTTAAAAATCTATTCTGGGGGCCCACCCATTCCCTGCAATGAGATTCTTAAACAAGGGTTTCTGTGAATATGTTTTGTGTGTGGATTTAGTCAGAGGCAAGAGAATATATCGGATCATCTTGTGGATTGGGAATGGTTTAATTCTTCTCCCTACTGACAGAGAACCACTGTTAGGCTTTTTTCTGCTCCAACAGCAGGACATTTGCTAAGCCTTGATGGCGGCTCCCTGTGACAGTGGTTCTATGTCAAATGGCACTGAGAGGTCAAATAAGATTCACTAAAGTACAATTCACTGACGACCATGACAAAAGTTACATGGGTACTGGTGAGGGGGATGCCTCCTGATTAGGGTGGGTCCAATAGTGAATGAGATGGAAATGAAGACAGTTCGGCATAGGTAACTCCTTTTCTTTTTTTCTTAAAAAAAAATTTTTTTTAAATCTTTATTTATTTTGAGAGACAGAGTGTGAACAGGGGAGGAGCTGAGGGGAGGGAGACACAGAAAAGGAAGCAGGCTCCAGGCCCTGAGCTGTCAGCACAGAGCCCGACGTGGGGCTCGAACCCAAGAGCCATGAGATCATGACCTGAGCCGAAGTCGGGCGCTCAACCAACTGAGCCACCCAGGCACCCCAGGTAACTCCTCTTCTTAAAAGTTGTGCTATAATAAAGTGAAGCAAAAAAATGTTTGTTTGTTTTTTTTCCCCTTAAGGACATGAATGAAATCATACACCTATATGCTGAAAGGACTAATCCAGCAGATGGGGAGAAAGAAAATAATAATGCCAGAAGGGGAGAAAAGAACAGCTGGAGAAGGAGCCTTAAATGTGTAAATGCTGCAATCTACTGCTCAAGTAGAAGACTAGACTTTGTTAGGAGCACTGATACTGAGTCATGAGAACAAGAAGGAAAAAAATGAAGGTATGAAGATAGTTAACACAGGCAAACTTTTTGGTACTTTAATAAACAAATAACGTTGGCTCTACTATCGCTGTCATCATCAACATCAAACCATCCCCACCATCATCACAATAATCTTCAAGTGGCAATTTCTTGGAAGCAATATGATTTGCAGTACCAGAACTGTGTAGGTCACAATCAAATTTGGAGAAGAACTCAACAGGGGGCGTAATGAGGATTTCAAGAAACTCAATGTAGAAAAACACCGTAGCCAATCTTATTTCTGTTTATGTTTGTTTATTTTTGAGAGAGAGGGAGAGAGAGACAGAGAGAGTGAGGAGAAGAGAGAAGGGACAGAGGATCCAAAGCAGGCTTTGTGCTGATAGCAGAGAGCCTGGTGCGGGGCTAAAACTCACAAACCATGAGATCACCACCTGAGCTGAAGGTGGATGCCTAATTGACTGAGCCACCCCAGCGCCCAACAAAATCAAGCTTATATAAGCAATTCTTCACTACCGTATAATGTCACTAGTTCTAAAACTCAGAAAACAATCCCCTGAAATTGGTTTCAAATGCTGCTAGAGAAGCAACACAATCTGCTCACCTTGCCATATTTTTTAAACTAAGTGAAATAAGATCCAAAAGGTGAATCAGCCCTTTAAGAAAAAATATAGATTGTTCTAATGAAACGGTTCTGAGTCAAACATAACTAAGATAGAGACTGGCATATAATACACATATAATAAATACCAGCTGAATAAACCTGGTAGCATACGATATCTCACAGAGTTCAACACAACAGAATATCAAGTCAACTGTGGACCCCAGCAGAGCAGGCCTTCTACCCTACCAAACAATGGTTATCTTTTAGAATATACTAATGAAACTTCTTATGTAGTCAGAGGCATTTAAAAACATTTATTTGGGGGCACCTGGGTGGTTCAGCTGGTTGAGTGACTGACTTCAGCTCAGATCATGATCTCACAGTTTGTGAGTTCAAGCCCTGCATCGAGCTCTGTGCTGACAACTAAGAGCCTGAAGCCTGCTTTGGATTCTGTGTCTCCCTCTTTCTCTCTCGCTCCTTCCCTGCTTATGCGCTCTGCCTCAAAAATAAATAAATAAATAAACATTAAAACCACTTATTTTAAGGAGCACCTAGGTGGCTCAGTCGGTTAAGGGTTGGACTCTTGATTTCAGCTCAGGTCATGATCTCACGTTTGGTGAGACTGAGCCCTGAACTGGGCTCTGCGCTCACAGCGCGGAGACTGCTTGGGATTCTCGGTCTCCCTCTCTCTTTCTCCCTCAAAAACAATTTTTTTTTATAAACAAAATTTTATTCTATTAAAAATGTGAATAACTTTTGCATACCATTTATCAATTAGGCCTGTTACTCAATGTCCCTGAACTTCTCATGCACGGAATGTAGCACTTTTATCTACATCAGGGGTATGGCAACTAACACCAAGAAGCTCAATCCAGTGCAATGCCATTTACTTTGTAGATAAAGTTTTATTGGAAGACACTCACATACAGTATTTTATCTATTATCTATGGTTGCTTTTTCACTAAAATGGCAAGAGTTGGAGCACCTGGGTGGCTTTAGTTGGATGAACATCTGACTCTTGACCTCAGCTTGGGTCCTGATCTCATGGTTCATGAGTTTGAGTCCCATATCTGGCTCCTCGCTGATGGCATGGAACCTGCGTGGGATTCTGTCTCTCCCCCTCTCTGCCTCTCCCTTGCTATCTCTCTCAAAATAAATAATAAACTTAAATAAATAAATAAATAAATAAATAAATAAATACATGGCAAGAGTTGAGTAGTTGTAACAACAGAGACCAAATGGCCTGCAAAACCTACAATATTGCCCTTTATAGAAAAAGGGCTGACATTTTTTTATCCTGATCCCTGTGGTTCTCCAAACCCTAGTCTACACAAAATGTATTAATGATATATGGCAAAATTTATACAACAATGACCACATTATGATAACACACACAGAGACACAATGATAGGCTTGCCAACTTGACATTTTGGAAAGGTCTGTTACTGTTTTGAAATTATTTCAGTCTTGTTCCTTTCTTTTTATAACAGTCTTCCTATATGAAATGATACTAACATTAAATAGTCGTTTTCTTTACAAGTCTTATTGGCAAAAGTAAAAAAATCTAATAGTCTTGTATGTTTCTTCTTTTATTTTACTTTACTTTTTAAAATTTTTATTTGACCAGGACATTGAAAAATCTGGGAACCAATGGTCTAGTCAGCATTTACAGTTCTTCCCATTAATAAAACCCTAAACACAAATGTCAAATAAATGCACCGTACAATCCTGAAAGGCAGATAGAGTATCTTAACATCTAAATTCTACAAATACCTAGCATGTCACCTTCTTTTTTTTTTTTCTTTTTTAATTTTTAAGTTTATTTATTTATTTTGACAGGGAGAGAAAGAGCACGAGCAGGGGAGTGGCAGAGAGAGAGGGAGAGAGACAGAATCTGAGGCAGGCTCCACACCAGTGGGGAGCCCAATGTGGGGCTTGAACTCACAAACCACCAAGATAATGACCTAAGCCGAAACCAAGAGTCAGAGGCTTAACTGACTGAGCCACCAAGGTGCCCTTGTCTTTTTTCTTTTTTTTAAAGTTTATTTATTTTGAGAGAGAACGTGTGTGTGAGCGAGTGGCAGAGAGAGAGGGAAAGAGAGAAAATCCTAAGCAGATCTCCACTGTCAGCGTGGAGCCCAATGATGTTTGGGCTCATGAACCTTTACATCATGAGAAGCTGAAATCAAGAGTTGGACATCTGACAGACTGAGCCACTATCTAGCCATTACTTTAACCCAGGAGCCCCTACCTAACACACTTATACACTGCAGGTCTTCCAAAAACCTTTCAAAATTTCCAATTTTCTATAGAAACAAAAATAAACATAGTAGCTAAATATGCAGGTTGGCAAATTAACACCAATTTATCCTGTAATATCCAAGAATAGTAACGTTGGTATACAACCACATCAATAATCAAAATATTAACACTACACAAATACACAATCAAATTCAGCTTAAGATGCCATAAAGTTTCCCACCTCTACACATCATGGGGAACAATGAACAAATCTCTCAGTTCTCAGAAACTGAATATCATACCCAATCACCATGAAGCTCAGGAAAAAAGTAGAATGAAAATGAAAGGGGGAGGGAGAAATCACATGATAGAGTTTAAAAAAAAAAAAAAAAAAAAAAAAAAGGAAAAGTATGCTGGTTTGAAGCAAGGGAGAATGGGACCTTTTTACCAGGTAAATTCTCAAACTTTTTTTGATCTTTCTCAGTATCACTGTCACTGCTAACCACACCTCTTTGTTCCCAAACCTAATTTTTTACACCTTGGGCCATCACCCCTAGTGTTGGCCTGGAAATAATTTTAGTCTTTCTGAGGTACTTTCCTGCTATAACAGGCATCAAAATATTTAAGAAAACAGCAATAAGAGAAAACCTGAAAAATGACATTGAGCAAATACTACTCATTAGTTATTTTTCCACAACACTGTAAAAACACTGCAAGAATTAGAATTCTATGATCTTGATTACTGAACTTCATGGCAAGTAAAAATAATCTTTGAGAATCACTGTTTCAAGATTTAAACCCAAGAGAGGAATAAAACGTTAGTACACCAGAATGAACTAAAAGCTAAGGACTAAGAACTAAGAATTCTGAAAAGTAGGCAGGAAGGAATGAGACTAGGATTCGTTCCTCACCAGTTCAGCCAGAGGAAGGTCCTCTGCCCTAGAAGATACGACTGCTGTCCTTCAGGACAGAGAATTAGGATCTGATCCCTATACCTGATGCCTTTTATGTTTTTTTTTAAGTTTATTTCTTTCTTTATTTTGAGACTGACAGAGAAAGAGCATGGGTGGAGTAGAGAGTCAGAGAGAATCCCAAGCAGGCTCTGTACTGCCAGCACAGAGTCCAATGCAGGGCTCAAAACTCATGAACCATGAGATCATGATGTGAGCTGAAACCAAGAGTTGGACATTTAACTGACAGACCCACCCAGGGGCCCCAATTCTTTAAAAATTAAAAAATTGTGTTAGCCACTTCAGTCCACGTGCACACTTTTACATAATTTAAATACACAGGATTTAGATTAGTTAGCTTTTTTTTTTTTTTTTTTTTTTTTAGTTTATTTATTTTGAGAGAGCAAGAGCTTGAGCAGGGGAGGGGCAGGGAGAGAGAGGAGAGAGAGAATCCCAAGCAGGCTCTGTGCTGACAGCACAGAGGGCACACACAGGGCTCCATCCCACAAACCCTGAAATCATGACCTGAGCTGAAATCAAAACAGACACTTAACCGACTGAGCCACCCAGGTACTCCTCTAATATTCACTTTTAACCTGAACCCAAGATTAGGGCAAAAGAGGAAAGAGAGTTAAGGGGGAACATCAGGATTAGATAGATCCAAGAGAAGATTCCAAGAAAAGAAAATAGGAAGGAGGATGTTTTTGGCTTCTAGACCATAAGGATACAACAGCTGCCTCAAGGTGGTATAGCTGAAGAACCTATAATCGATGGAAACTACTAGATCAGAGCTTTTAAGTCTGACAGAAAAGCATATTAACTAGTAGTAATCTTTACAACTAAAATATGTGCCCAAATAATGAAGATAATGTAAACTTCCTATGAGAAGACTGGATTATAAATTATGATTCATTCCTAAAATGGAAAACTATGTAGCTTGAAATTCTGTAGATAATAAAATGGAAAGATGCCCAAGAATATATTGTGAGATGGGGGGGGGGGGGGGGGGGGGGGGGGGGAGAACCAGGAAGTCTTAGAACATTATAAATTGTGAATGTCCATTTGTATTAAAAATCATTTAAATGTAAGTGAAAAAGTATGTATTGATCTGTTAAATCATTATTTCTTTAGGGAGAGGAGTAGGGAGAAAAATTGGATCTTTCAACTTCATATATTCTATATTATTTGTATTTTTCATCACTAACTTGGTTACTTTCATAACGAAAAATTATTTTAAGATGTTTTTCTCATCTTAAGGAAACTAGGGAAACAGTGCTTTAATCTGGATGACGAATTGCCTACTTAATGGATATTGGATCTGCATAAGAATTTCCCAGGAAGAAAGAATATCTAACAAAGGGAACAGACATCAACAATATCTGAGATATAACTGCCCCCAATATCCTGCTTTTTGTGAAAATAAACAAATACGGTCTGTATATAATAGAAATAAAGCCAAATATGTTATAATATTGTATACACAAATCAGCAAAATACTTCCCTACTTATAAACTCATCTATATTGTTTCTATATATACTGTAGTAATATTAAGAGCAATAAAGGGGGCTAGCACATATTTATAATAGAATTTTAATTACATTTTCTGAGTCAAAAAGCCATTTATATTATTTATGAATAAGCAGACTAGATTTCATGTATTTTTATTTTTTTTAGAGAGACAGAGAGGGAGGGCACGGGGGGGAGGGGGGAGGAAGGGGGAAGGGAGAGGGAGAATCCCAAGCAGGCTCCATGCTCGGTGCAGGATCCAACATGGAGTGTGATCCCACCAGTTTGGGATCATGACCTGAGCAAAAATCAACAGTTGGATGCTCAATCAACTGAGCCACCCAGGCACCTCCATACTAGAATTTAGTGAGACATCTTTCAAACTGATTTCATAAATTAGAATATACAGTTGCATTCCCTTTGCAACATGCGATTGAAAGAAAATCCTCTGGATTTTAGCATGTTTACTCTGACAGACAATCTCACCTTATAGTTTTCTTTCCACTTAATAAATTCTAGGTAATATCAACAGTCAATTTTATACTTAAAAATAATTTTAACTAGGACACCTGGGTGCCTCAGTCGGTTGAGCATCTGGCTCTTGATTCCAGCTCAGGTCATGATCTCACGGTTCACGGGATTCAGCCCTCCATCAGGCTCTGAGCTGATGGTGCAGAGCCTGCTTGGGAATCTCTCTCTCCCACTTTCTCTGCCCCTCCTCTGCTTGTGCTCGCTCTCTCTCTCTCTCTCTCAAAATAAATACATAAAGATGAAAAAAAATTATTTTATTTATTTTTATGTTTATTAAAAACAATTTTTAATGTTCTATTTATCTTTGAGACAAAGAGACAGAATGAGAGCGGGGGAGGGGCAGAGAGAGAGGGAGACACAGAATCCAAAGCAGGCTCCAGGCTCTGAGCTGTCAGCACAGAGTCCCACACGGGGCTCAAACTCTTAAACCGTGAGATCACGACCTGAGCTGAAGTCAAACACTTAACCGACGGAGCCACCCAGGTGCCCTTAAATAATCTTAACTGGATTTAAATTTGCAGAATAAGTGCCAATACCAAAGCACTGAGGTGGTATGAAAACTACAAGTTCAAATGAAGGTGAAGGAGCAAACTAGGAACACTTCGACAATCCTGGCAACATTCTATGTCAGAGCTGGTGATGCACATGTATTATTTTACTCTAAAACACATACATGGGAGTGTCTGGCTAACTCTGTAGGTAGAGTATACAATTCTTAATCTCAGGGTCATGAGTTCAAGCCCCACATCGGACATGGAGTCTACTTAAAACAAAAATAACACATGTAGGTAGTATGTGTTGTTTTGAAAGTATCAAATATTTCTTAGTAAAATTATTTCAATAAAGCTGTGTGTTATATATACATACTTGAGACACTTAATGAAGCTATAAAGTGTATCATTTTAACAGTGTATTATTTTGAAAGTTGTACTCAGTCATCCTACCCCAACAGCCTACTAGTCACTGCTCTAGGTGCTAGGGATATAACAGTGAACAAAACAACAAAATTCCTTGCCTTTGTGGATAGTACATGCTAGTAGGAAAACATTAACAAAGGCTTTGATAAATGGTGATAAATGATTGGACAAAAAGAAATCACAGAAGGGAGATAAGGTATAGCTGCCCCTTGAACAATGCACAGGTAAGGGGCACTCTCGGCTCCCTTGCATCCAGGCCAATGTCCATGTATAAGTTTGGAATTCTCAAAATTTCATCTAATAGCCTACTGCTGATTAGAAGCCTTACCAATTAATAGTTGATCAACACATATTTTATACATTACATATACTACATGTATACAGTCTTAACAAAAAAGCTGGAAAAAAACATTATTAAGAAAATCATAGAGAAGAAAAAATACATTTATAACACCATACTGTATTTACTGAAAAGAAAATCCATATATAAGTGAGTCCATGCAGTCCAAACCCGTACTGTTCCATGGTCAATTGTATGTTTATTCTACCAGCAAAAATCCAGTAAAAATCCAGGTAATGATGATTTGGTTTCAGATATCAGAACCTTGAGACATGGGTTCTTTCCAATTACCAGCTCTTTCAGAAGATGCCGTTAACTAAATATATTTCTGTAATACTCTTTCCTGGTAAGCCATTCTCTAAAAGGCTTTCAGGTCAGAACTGTTTGCAACATTTTATTTAAAAATTCCTTACACCACTAAACCTCACTGCCTAAACTGATTAGCAAAACAACAAAATGAAATAAAACACAACAAAGTAGCAGAACTTGCTCAATATTTCATACATACTTACCATAAGCATTGGGGAAGTCCCCAGGTCCTGGTCCAGGATAAAAAGGCCCTGGCCCTGGTGGCTGAACTGGATATTGTTGTGGGGGCCCAACATACGGAGGGCCACTATGACGGTACTAGAAAAAAGAAATTAAAGACATTTATAAATAATATGAAGGTAGCTTACTATAAAAAAACAAAGCTGTGTGTATGTGTATATAAGAGAATTACTTAAATAAAATGAAAACACTTGGTTAAATACATTAAAAAATGTTTGCTTGCCATCAAGATGCAGTGAGGATGGAGAGACAGATATGCATTAGGTAAAACCATAATACAGCAAATCAGTGCACAGACCGACTCAGCTCACTGTAAAATTATTTCAGGCTGGTAGCTTTCAACGAAATTGAATGATATCACAGGAACAGCATTAATTACTGAGTCTATTTTAGAGAAGTTGGATGTGAGGAAGGGATGGGGGAAAGCCAGGAGATAAAAATAATTCCTCTAACAGCTTAGAAAAACTTAAGTAAAGAGATGTAGAAATGTCTCCTTACAATATTATGGAAAATGACAAAATGGCGAGACTTCTAACCAACAAGAAAGTTCACATATATATTACTAAAAAAACCACTGCTATCACCCACCCTACCTGCTTCCTCTGATGAGAATGTGAGTAAATCCCCACTCTACTGCTGGACCACACAGACCTGAGAGATACTTTACCTGTGGGATACAGTACTGAGGGCCCTGGGGCACTGGGTACGGCATGGGCAGATGGTTAACCATCATGATGTGCTGATTGGCCTGATACACTGCAGTGGGTGTCTGTGCACCAGGACGAATGGAAGGACTGCTGTTCGGGATGGTAGCTCTAGGAGGCTGTATCTGAGGCCTCTGAAAAAACTGAGGAGGGGAAAAACAAATATTTATATATATATATTTTACAAAGGGAAATATGTAAATTTTACTATCTTGAGCTTTCTCCTTTTTTCCACTAATAAAAAGGTTATCAACTTTAATTGAAAATACAATGTACATGAAAAGAGACAAACTGTCTATGGCTAGGATCAAAAAACATATCCTACACTAGGCACACTAAGTCAAGTTTTGATCAATGCTGTCCCACGTATGAAAACAGGGCGGTCTCACTTTTAAAATGAAGTCTCAGCTAATTTAAACTAAAAATTCTATACCATAATTATTAATTTTAAAATCTGTGATAAAATTAACAAAAGCTTGTCTCTCTAAAACTCGTTCTACTATATAAAAGTACTGATTATTTCACTAAGAGTAGGTGGCTCATAATCAACTTATTAAAAATTAAAAGCAGTCACCTAAAAACAACCATTCAAGTAATTTATAAAATATTTAGAAGAACAAGAAATCAACCTGGATATAAATATTTTCATCTCAGTCAAGTTAAATTAAAACTACCTATAGGGTGATGGGAATGGCCTTCCTTTCCTAAAAAGTGGCGACCCATATTAAATCGAATCCAATTTTACTTTCTTGAATAGTTTGCAAGAGAAGTGACAAATCTAGACAGACTTAAGAATGGTCTGGAAGGAAGAGAACTCAAATGTATCAAATAGCAGCCAGTACCTGTGGTCATTTATGGTTCTCACTGCAGGCTTACAAGCCTTGAAACAATATACCAATTGTAAATTCCCACCATAAATGCATGTATAATCATCAGCAACAATCAACTGTAATTGTCTCACTGTAATAATAATAAGGGAATAGAGCAATAAAGAGGCCATGCAGAACCAGTAGTTGTTACCTGGATGGGTCTGAATCCTCCCTTCAATTATGAAGCAAGAAAGCAGCAGGAAACAGAAAGAAAGCCAATGGAAAAGCTTATAGATCAGTAGGAAGGGGTAGGACATAGCATGCAGCTCAACAAAAATATCTTTGTATTTAGTAATAACAGGAAAAGAAGGAAGATTAGAAAATCAGAATGACAATTCTCCACTTGAGAATTCAAGGACACATGGAATTGAAGAATCAAATCATATTTAATTGAAAATAAATAAATCCAGTGGCAAAAATATTCTAGTAGTAGCCACAAGTTATAACAGCTTGAGAGGATATGTCTACTTATTAGCACAAGTACAGTTGGGACTACTGATTCCTACTATTGGCTCTACAGACACCCATTAGGTAATTTGGCATTAGTTATTCAGCTTCTCTATGATCCACTCTCCATTCTTAATGGAGAAAAGAGGTAATAATAAAAGTGCCATTCATTATTTTAAAGTTTACAGGGGCGCCTGGGTGGCTCAGTTGGTTAAGCATCCGACTCTTGTTGATTTCATGGTTCATGAGATCGAGCCCCTCATTGGTCTGCATGCTGACAGCAAAGAGCCTGCTTGGGATTCTCTTTCTTGCCCTCTCTCTCTGCCCCTCCCTGACTCACTCACTCTCTCAAAATAAATTAATTTAAAAAAAAGTTTACAAAAGTCCTAAGAAATAACTAGGCTTTTCAAAATTTATCAGACCCTTCAGGACAGAAACCTCTCCACTACCACAGTATATAAGAGGCCACTTAAAGCTTTAAAATGGGGAAATAGAAAACTATTCTTAAAATGTGGTCTAGCTCCAAAATCTCCTGAGTTGTTTCATATTCCAGACATGAGTATTTCTACTGGCCCAAATAAAGGCAAGGATGAGCTTTGACCTGTGGGCCCACTCTGGTCACATCCTGTCTTACTCTTCTTAAGCATCAAGCTCCCCAAATGTGATAGAAGAAATAACTTTTCATCCTGTGCTCAATCGGAAGAATCAGGATCCAGCGCCCAAGGCTCATCCCCATTTGGCCTTCATAACCCAGGACAAAGAAAGCCCTAAAGAGATTAAGTCACAGAAAAACAACAGACAGTAGAGCAGGAGAATGGAGTGAATGAGGGAGGCCATAGAGAGTAGCTGATGGAGATGAAAAGAAAGTACAAGAAGCAAAGTTGGTAATACAGGAACCTGGGCTGGGGCCACACCAACAGCAATAGTCTTCTAGTTATTTCCACCGACACAGTTTTGGTAACAGACGCAAGAATTTCTGTTGACTTCAACCAAGAACACTGAACTAGTAAGCTTTCCACCCTAGACTTCACTTCTCTGAATTACACAGCAGGTAAAATCTATTACTCATCAATGTATGTGAGCTATAAACATATTGTAGGAATGAACTTAAGCATTTTTATAACTTGGTTAATGTATTGGGAGCCACAGAACTATTACAGGTCTCAAGGAGAGAATAGTCATTCCTCTGCTCAACTAATTGAGCATTACTAGATATTAGATATAGTAGACAGAAATCTTACTCCTGTAAGATCCTTTTCCACCAACTCTAGAGGGCAGCCAAGATAAGGACAGTATCAAACAGAACAGGTGATGATCTACTGTGGTTATATTATCATCAAATTCTGTCAAAGTATTTACTGCCTGAAGAGACACAATGCTATTAAGCTGTATAGAACAAGAAAAGCAGATATGGTCAGGGTTTCCCCACAATTCTAACAGTTTACTATATGCGAGTCCTTTTCTTGGCACTCTTTTCCAACTCCTCTGCTGGGGTTTTTAACCAGTCTGTTTACAGTAACTGCGATTACAGCTGATTCAAGGAGGATTCGGAACAGCAGTAAGACTATCTTCTTCAGTGGTTTAAAAAAGGAAACGATATTACTGCTAATATTACTGCTAATATTAACGTGCAGCTGAACTCAATAAAACACAAAATTTGTGGTTATGTAGACATGCTTTTTTTAATACACTAAGATTTCAGCTTTGAAGCAATGTAGAAAAATGTATTCATATATGCACACCAAATAAGAGTGGAGATTTATATAGCACTTACTACCTACCAGCAACCACTCAAAACCTTTGACATATATATTAAATTATTCTCACAACACACCTCTAAGGCAGGTACTATTATCACTCCCATTAGATATAAGGGAAAATTGAGGGACTGGAGATCAAGTACCTTACTAAAGGTCTCCTATCCGTAATTTAAACACAGTCAGGTTTAGGTCTCTAACTTTAATTGTTACACACTCCACTTCTCACAGACTGGAAGACCCCTCATATTTTCCAACAACTGTCAGTCAGAAGACATTTTTTCAAAGGCTGCAGGGATGTGTTGAGACCTTTATCCAATGCACTAAGGGGTGCAAATCCCTCAACCAGAACTGATTCCTGGCAAGAAAAATGCTCCATCGGTTACTTCACAAATTCATGCTTATTCTTCAGGAAAACAAATTTCTTCTACCTATAAGATTTCTAATTCTCTATCTCCCTTAAAGTAACTGGTACCTGTTCATATGCTTTTACATGCTTGGTACAACCAACATTTAACAGACCTACTTTTACTCAATCTCACTGCACTAAGATTTTTACAGGGACAGGAGATCTGGAGCTTATTTTTCCCCTTTAAGAAGTTCCTTCCGACCCTCCTTCCCTCGCTCCCCACTCCCGCAGCATGTGTGTGCAGACACACACAAGATTCTAGTATCAATAGAACTAGAAAAGGTGTAATGGCTGGAAAAACAAAGATATAAAAAGAGATGAATTCTCTTTTTTGCACTCTCTCCTAGCCATTCAACTGTGAATTTAGATTATGATTTAATAGTGGGACAGGAAATTTAAAATCTGTGGGTGGGCATGGCAGAAAACCACAGGTTATGAAAAAGAAGGTGTAAGTGTGAATGGGCCTTCCCAAACTGCTTGCAATGCTTCAGAATCCCTTTGCCTGTCTAATGAGTGATGAAGAATCATTAAAAGAATCAAACTCACCTGGACGTGAGGACAGTACAGGCCATTTAATCTAACCACATACCTACAGTTTAAATCTCTTATATGAAATGGCCTTGAGGTTATGAAACTTGAGCAACCCAAGACACAGTTCCATTTCATTGTTAAATGGAGTTCTGACACAGCAGAGGTCTTCCCTTCTACTGGCTCCAAAGTTCTCTCTCTGTCATCTACCCTCTGGTCCAATAATTATTCCTAAAATCACATCAACGTCAAATCCTTCTACCATGGAAGTGACCAATCTCTAAAGTTATCTGAAGACAGCCATCACTGCCAACTTTCACACCGTCTACTTTTTGTTCAAAGCCAATCATTACCCTCCACGTTCTATCCCTTGAACCAAGATTCTGAATTCCCTCTTCAGGTTTCTCTCAATAGGTTTCCACTGCTCCAAGTCTGACTAAATAGAGAACCAAACACAACTATCCAGGTGGCGTCTTCCCAGAACATACCTGGCTTCACTCAATATATGTATCTGTTGCTAAATGAAAGAGAAACATCTGTCTCTGATTCTGGCTGACTACATTTCTACTAATAAAACCAAGAACAACAGAAGACCTTCTGTCAACCACATTTTACTACTGACTGGTACTGAGTTACATACAATCTTTTAAAAACCCTTCAGTCTTCTTTACATATATCCTAAAAATAAGTCATGCTCTTCACTTTTGTATGTACTTATAAAGAGGTGTTCTTGTACAGGAACATACAAGGGAATCTTGCATATTGTTCTTTTGAAAATTTATCTGGCAAATTTAGGGATGCCTGGGTGGCTCAATTGGTTGAGCATCCAACTTCGGCTCAGGTCATGATCTCACAGTTGGTGAGTATGAGCCCCACATCAGGTTCTGTGCTCCCGGCTCAGAGTCTGGAGCGTGCTTTGGTTCTGTGTCTCCCTCCCTCTCTGCTCCTACCCCACTTGCACTTTGTCTCTCTCTCTCAAAAATAAATAAACATAAAAATTTTTTTAAAAATTAAAAATTTAACTGGCAAATTTCAACCCATCATTTCAGACTGTAGAGATACTTCTAGAGTCTGAATATATCATGCAATGTCAAAACCACATAAGCATCAGCAAATTTGACAGGCATATCATTTAACCAAGTCACTGATGAAAATGCTGAAAAAGACTAGGTTAAGAAGGGAGGAATTGTGTATAACACAAGTATCTCCAAACTGGATTTCAATCTGGGTTAAAAGTCTTTTATCTTTCAACTGTCTACTAATACACCAAGAGGATGGCAAAGAAAAGCATCAGCCCTCATTTGAGGTAGTACTTTGGGAAGCTCCAAAGGGCTAAGGCACATTTAAAAGAGAGGCTAAATTTAGAGTACTTGTGATAGCAGACTTCCACTGAAACATTCTAGAAGCCAGAGGAAAAATGTTACCTCTTAGAAAATCCTTCTACAGATGTGATAATGATATCATTACCAAAAGTTTCCTGGACACATTAGTAATAATTGTTTTTTGAAGATGCTGGTAATTATATCACTTCTCATGAATTCCCCTTTCTAAAATCATCAAAAGACAAGGGGATCTCTAAAATCTACATAATACCTCGAAGTTCTCATGGGGCGCCTGGGTGGCTCAGTTAGTTAAGCATCCGACTCTTGCCTCAGGTCTTGATCTCACGGTTCGAGGGTTCCGTGCTGACAGAGCGGAGTCTGGTTGGGATTCTCTCTCTCCCTCTTTCTCTGCCCCTGCCCTCTGTGTGCATGTTCTCTCTCTCTCTTTCTCTCTAAATAAACAAACAAACAAACTTAAAAGAAAAAAAAAAGTTCTTTGGTGGTGCCTGGGTGGCTCAGTCAGCTAACTGTCTGGCTCTTGGTTTTGGCTCAGGTCATGATCTCACGGTTCGGGACAGTGTGGAACCTGCTTGGGATTCTGTCTCTGTCTCTCTCCCTGTTCTTTCTCTCAAAACAAATATATAAACTTAAAAAAAGAGAAAGAAAAAAAGTCACAGATTTCCATATATCATAAAAAAGTTTTAAAAAGAAGTTCTCTGAAAACTACCTATTCATTTTTAGCAACTAGAAAAATCATATTCAATCACATTAGTTCCCACGCGGGAAAAAAACTACTGAATACTAACTTGCAAAAGCAATAAAAACCGTATCGAAAATATGCTTCTGAAACACCTAGCTTTCTGCAATTTATTATTGTTCAGCCTCCTGGAAGAACAGTAAGATTTGCAATTATGAGTTTTTTAGGTTAATATCTTCAAAAATTCTGAAGTACTCTGGAGAAAATAACAGTGCTATGATTTTCTGGCAAGTTACAAAGGGACAAGCAGTAAAGAGTCCACATAATGGGATATCACTCAAGTATCAACCAGAGATTCTACCGACTGACAATAATTTACAATGAAGGCTATTACATTCTAAATTCTTTGTGTATCTTCCCTGCATGTGGCCAGTATCACATACTTCAACATTTCATTAAGAATTAGAAGATGTAAACCCTAGAGCTGAGTTTTCCAATACAATAGCCACTAGCCATATTTGATTACTTAAATTAACATTAAATTAAAAATTCAGTTCTTCAACTGCATTGCACAGTTCAAGTGCTCAATAGCCACATGTGGCTAGTAGCTACTATAGTGAACAGTACAGACACAGAACGTTTTCACCATCACAGAAAGTTCTATTAGAAAAGTACTGCCCTAGAGGATTACGTCAGATGGCAGACAAAAAAACAAAAAAACAAAACCCTAAGGATTCTGTCAGGAACAGAAGGTGTTCTGTCTGATCATAATGTAGAGTCTGGGAAAGGAACATCCTTGTAGAACACTCTACTCATAGGTAAAAATAGGCTGAGAAAAGGGAGAAGAAAGGCAGGCTGTCTTATTGCTAAAGAAAACTGACATTTACCAAGGATCTATTATGTGCAAGGGATTGTGACAGGCAGGCACTGGGATGCTCACAACACCCTTAGGAAATAGGTGCTATTGTTGTAATACTTCAATACTTTATCATTTATGAGCACGTTTTATCATTTCTCAGATAAGAAATGTGATGCTCAAAGTTAGTTTGCAGTAAAGCTAAGATTCCCCGTTATGCCAACTTCTAACCTATATTTTCTTTACTATCTCTGCTGTAACCTTACAAGGCTTTTGTGAGTAAGGCACCAGATAAAATTGCCCATGACTGACTTAAACTCTGAAAAATCTAAGCACTGGTCATAAGACTGCATAAATGCTTGATCTGATTTCTAAGTAATATCCATTAAACTCTGATATGCCAGGTCTGGCCCCAGAGGCAAGCCCTAAGCCTTCATTTATTTTACTTTGCAACTTTAAGAAACTGCCCAGAGCAATACAAGTATTTCTCTACCAGAAACTAAGACTTCAAATATAATAGCAAAACTTTGAATACAAAAACCTTTAAGGGTCATAATGGAAAAAAACACAACACAACAACAACATAAGCCAGCTGTTTTCTTTTAATCTTTTAGCAACAAGAACAGAACTACAACAGGAAAACACACACACAGTTTCAATGCTGGCCACCAGGTAACATATTTCCTTGATGCCCAATACTATTATGTTTTATGAAGCTTTTATTTGTTTATACTAACTCCAATTGCTCTGAATATGGCATATTCTCCAACACTTGTGAATACTATGTGAACTAAAATCATGTATCGACACACCGCAGAATATTTTTTGTTTTATGAACACTCTTAAATACCAATTTCCTGGTCTTTCTCAAAATGCAAAGACTACTCAGCCGTAGTATAAAACCAACACTTGATCTCTGTTGTGAAACCCAAAAGTAAAATAAGGACAGGAACACAAGTAACTTCAAACCACAACTACACAAATTTCAGCTACCAAACATGAAAATAACACAAGTCCGAATCTACATTATACCAAGTGACTTGTTTTACTTATGAGTGTACGTTCTGTTCTGTTCTTTCAGTTTCTAATTACCTTGGGATTTTCAAACACCAGAGTAAAAATAGTTGACATATTTCTCAAGCCAAGGGTGTTCGCATATAAAATTACTTAGTACTTCTTTTACCCTTGAAGAAAACTGTTATTCTAATCTAAGGCTGTCTTCAGACTGCAGAATGCCAAAAAGAAAAGAACATCCTAATTAACCTGAAGAATTTCTGCAAAAGCCAAAAACTAATGATACTGGAAGAAGACATGGCTGACATAATTCTAACTAGAGCATGGTATCCCTGACTAGAAGGACTAAATAAGAACACTGGCTGGCCACACATAAACATATTCTAAATAAAAGTAGTCCCAAGAAATACATTCTGTAACAGTTTCTTGGTTCTATTAAACTAAAAAGATTTGCTATCCAAAATCTTACATGCTTCATTTCAATTCAGGTACTTCACTTTACAAAGAAGAAAAAAAAAAAAAAAATATATATATATATATATATATATATACATACATACATACATACATACATATATATATCCTAGATTACTAGCCTGGACAATCATGCTTTCTTTTCACAAGCAATTACCCGTAACTAGCTTATCGAAACAACAGTACTTATTTTCTTCATAATGTTCAGAGAAACAATTGTTACTAAGCATTCACAAAAAGTTATGTATTTACTGTTGGACTTTAGAAACAGCAATCATAGGAACATCATCCAGCATCAATCAAATTATTTTCTGAAAAAAGATCAAAGCATGAAAGGATATGTGATCAGAAAGGGAGCCACTGATGAACAATGCAATGCGATAAAGGAAAAGTGAGAAACATATTCACTAATTCTAACTCTCAATTTAATGCTTTCTGGTCAAAGGAAACCACCATAACTGAAAAAACCATTTGTGCCTTCAATTCACAACAAACCAAAACTAATATAGGACACAGATGTTTTCCCTTTAAAAACGTATTCTCTGTAAACCACTCGATGTTTTTCACTGTACTGATTTCACTATACAAGTCTCTACATACGGTTTTGTCTTATGAGCATCTCCTCTATGAACCTCTAACTGATGTTAGATCTGAGGAGATCATTTTAAATACCGACTTCAGCCAGTGATTCTCAAATGAGAAACAGTATCACCTCCACTGGGGTTATTTGGAAATGTATGAAGGTGTTTTTGTTTCGTTTTTTAATTGTCACTGGGGGAATCCTACTGGCACTTAGAGCCCTAAGGTTGCCAAATGAACTGCAATTTACAGGGAAGTTTTTCATAACTGGTGATCCCACCCAAAATGCCAATATCTATTCCACAGTGAAACAAACCAAACTAGTCTGTACATCTATGGACACAGAAGAGCAAACTCTTTCTAACATGCTCTATGCCGTTAATACTGGTTCAGCCAGCGCCTGCTCAGCAGTCATCACTTCAACACCAAGCCCCTCCCTCCTCTAGTTCTCCAAGGTCACTCATTACTGCTACTGCCTCAACCAAAGTCACATTATTTCCTTACTTAATTCTCTGTGGCGTAATGAAAAAATTCTAACTGGTATTTAGAAAGAGGGGAATGCCAGAGTAAAAACACCCAGATACCTAAAGTTTTTGTATCCAAAAGCAATGCTCTGTATTTATGCTGCATCTCAAGAATCTATCTTTAAGAACTAGTGTCAGGAAGTCATTATCTTCCTTGTGGATGAATAAGTAATAAGTATACACACATACGTGATTCCAGTTTTTTTAATGGTTAAAACATGCCATAATTTCACAAGTATCATCCTATAGCTAGATAAAGGACCAATCTGCCAATACTTTTTTGAGTGAGTCCTATTACACATGAAAAATGATTTTAGAACTGAAAACAACCTCTTGTCACAAGACTCCTTAAAGTTTTCCTTGGTTTTTGAAATGGAAGAATGACAAAGCATATCATAAGACTTTAGGCTCTCAGACGAAATTTCAGAAGACAGATTTTCCCAAAAAAGACTATTTGTAAAGGCTTAAATACAACATCCCCATTTGAGGACCATCACTATTGAATAGAAATAATAGAAACATTTAGCCTTATATGAAGGAGTTCAAAACTGTTTTTACTTAAACAACAGTTTCTTTCTACTCTACTTCTTGAACAGAGATATCCCAGATTTTTCTGTTAGTGGTCTTACTGGATTGATCCCTGACTAAAATTTAAGCCTGGCCTCTATGGTCCTCGACTACACATTTTTAAAATTAATAATCAATCTTTTTAACTTAAGAGAGTATCTTTTTTTTTTTAATTATTAGTAATCTTACCCCATATATTCTTGGTATGTGCTAAACATTGCTCATCAGTTTACTTGCACTCCCTCGTTTACTCTTCCTATCAGTCCTAAGATGGGTATTAATACAGTGCCCCTTTCACAAACGAGAAAACAAAGGCTGAGAGCAGTGAATAACTTACCCCAAACCACTCAGTTAATAAAGAAGAGTCAAACCTAGGTCTAGTTGACACCAAATTCCAAGCTCTTCAAGTACTTTAACAATACTGTCTGTTGATACTAAAAACTACCCGAGTTTTATTTCTTCATCTAATCCAAAGAACTGCCGTCCACTTCATACAATCACCTCTGAGTTCTCCTGCAAAGTGTCTTTGGAATCTCAGATTTTGCTTGGCTTTTACATCCTCTAACTTGGAAAGACTGTATTTTGAGAAACAGAGCCTGGTATTAAATCACGGGTAGACAAAGAAATCCTTTAATGAAACAATGTCCATTTACTCAGTAGTAAGAATTCTAACTATGATAACACAGGTAAACACTGGTAACTTTTCTCTTGCTTTATCAAACCATATTCTATTGCATAATAATATTAAAAACAGCTACCACTTATTGACTGTTTACTTTGTGTCAGATGCCTTAGGAATCTTATCTCTAATGTAAAGGGTATTTATCCCCATTTTACATAGGAGGGAACTGAGGCTCAGAAAAAGATCTGGTTAAAACAGCTGGTTACATGATAATATGGTGGTAATAAGAACCCAGATCTGTACAACTCTAAAGTCTATGCCCTTTCTACTATAGCAGAAGAAAACGTTTCAGAACACTCTATCAAAAACTATTCGGAGGGAAAAGCCCTGCAAAAGTCTTTTTCTCCCCAAACCACCTCCTCTAGTATATTCCTGCTAAATAAATTAGTGTTAGTGGATACATTTTTGGATATTAATTTAAACAATCACTTCATTTAAAAGAACCAACAGGCTAAGGATAATTCTCTATGCAGCAAATGAATATATATTATTGTTAACTGGATATTAGATTTCAGTTAGCAACTGAGAGTAAGTGGTTTTAGAAATACTAATGCTATTTTATACACATCAATACAAGTTACATCAGAATGTTAACAGAAAACCCTTAGAATGTTGCCTGTTCCACTCAGTTAAATGTAAACAGTCCAGATACCCACAAAATCTGGGGGGGGGGGGGTTTAATTTATCAAAAAAATGTCAGGGTTCTCTACATTCAGAGCAATTATTTTGAGGGGAAAAAACTCCCATAAACAGAAGGGAATGGGTCTGTTAGCACAGAGTGCTGTGAGGTTAGTGAAGGATGAGAAGAGGACCCCACGAGGCTGCAGCTCCTGGAGAGAGCAGCGGAGCGGCCCCTGGAACGGCAGCATTCTCAGAGTCAGCAGCTACTGGCACCCCCGCCTAGTATTACGGGTGATAGTGAAGGGGCAAGGGTACAGTACCTGATGATGGGCAGGTCGAGGCCCCGCTGCAAACTGAGAAAAGGAGGGAAAACAAACACAAAAGGAAAGGCACAAAGAGTCAGAAACACCACAACAAAAACCAAAATGTCACACAATATGCCAAAAGAAAAAAACCCACGAGAAAAAAAAACAACACAAACAGTCAAAGCTTTGCTGCAGGACAGTGACAGACAGGTACTAAGATTCAACAGGTTAACACCACTACCAGGTATAGTTTGTCATTTATCAGCTGGGAGAGAAACAGCTAAGCTGTTAGGCACGTAAGGGTATCCTTCTGATAGGAATAATTAAAAGCAACAACAACAACAAAAAAAACCCTAAAATAAAAAGAAAGTCTGAAATACTAAGTGGTTATATTAAGACAAACATGAAAAAGTCAAGTATGCTTATGCAATTGATATAGCTGGAGGAAATGAGAAAAGCTTTTATATTACAAGAAATAGCCAGGAGGTAATTAAAATGTCCAACAGGAAATAAAGAATGTTAAAGGACTGATTTCAAATTTACTTAAGTTTAATGGGGTATCTCATACATGAAATGGAAATTTCAGTATCTTCCTTTATTTCTTAAAAAAAAATTCATTTATATATCTATAAATATATAAACATATTTATAATATATAAATATGTATTTAAATATATAAATAACTATATATATATTTAAATACAATTAACTAGTAAAGTTTAGTATCAGGCATACCAAAGCAAACAGCTGGTAAAGAATATCACTCTCCAACATGATTAATCAAAGTGGTACTATTATCAGCTCAAGAAGAAAAAAGAGTGAAAGAAGTCAAATCTCTCAATCACTGTTTATACACAACAGCACAACACTGTACATATGCACCTACTGCTATCTGATACTGAGAATAAAAACAAAACAGAATATAACTCCTTAGCTAAATACAGTGCTTGAAAGCAGATAATATATATTCCAACACCTAATTTCCCTAACTTAGAATGAAAGAAAAAGGTCTTCCACCCATAAAATTTTACATACTAAACCTCTAAGATCAAATAATTCTTCATCAGAGCATTAACTTGCCTTCCAATGTGATTTTACTAAAAAGGACAGAGAAAACTTTTCAGGACATAGTGTCTGGACTGGCTACTAATGCATTAACTATCTAAATAATAAATATTAACCACCCTCTTTAGTAGTGAAAACAAAGTATTTACAAAGTGGTTTTGAAAAGCAAACCACACAAGGCTTTGCTTTAATACATTTAAGGACCTAAAATCTACGTCTTCAATTATTTTCTTTCCTAGACTAGAGCCATCCTTCTGTCGACTCATCACTACAGGTGAATCAGACTAAAGATTAACTAGGAAACAATCCCTCAGACTCAGAATTCAAATTATGTGCAAAAGATTTGGAATTATTTCCCCAACTGCCATTATTTCACGTAAATAATTTTCAACTACGTGCAGTGGAGCACATGCCACAGAGTAGGAGATGGCTGAAGACTGCTCTACCAAGAATTCACCCTGGAGACTAAAACACCACCTATTATTCAAGTAATGAAATGTGTTTTAAACACATTTTGAAGTTATTCAGCATAACTTAATGAGTTCTTGATGACCTACATGATTAGACTGTGTTAGGTCAGCCATTATATTTGTGAATTATTGTAAAATCGTTTTTCAGAATGATGACAATGGCAGCTATACTCTTCTTACAGAACATTTTCTCTTCACAGAAACCGAGGTCTTCTATTTTCAGTTTTCCAATTATGAAAAGAAAGCAGATCATACCTCTACTATGGACATCAAGTTTCAAGAATAGGCAATACCACCCATGTGGTATGAAAGTAGGGGGTGGAAGTGAGATGTTTCTTCATGACACTTTTGAAGAAAATGGGAAAGAAGGGCCATGTTAAAAAATTAACCTGAGTACAGCAGTACCTGTCTTATCACTGTTCCACAGAAAGGTCCCATTTCTAAGGCTCTAAAATAAAAGTTGCAACTTCATGTATTTGGAAGGTCCAGTCAAAAGATAACTTTCTATGAACAAGAGGAGTACCTTATAAAATTACACATATACTTCAAAAAAACAAAAAAACAAAACAAAAACAAAACAAAACAAAAAAAACAACCAACACAAGTTAGTGGGAAAGTACCCTAGTCTATTTTGCACTAGTCACCATTGGCTATTGAGTTTTTCATTTGGAATGACAATAGTCTTAGTCCTGTGGGTAACTGTAAGCAACAGAACAAACTGTAGTCGCTGCTGGCTCATATTAAAAATAGACACATTCATTTCTTTCTTTTTTTTTTTTCTTTTTACGAGGGGTCTTTAAGATGGTGAGGACTGTAGATATTAAAGAAAGCAGCTTTCTGTGAACTTGGATCCAATGTTAATGCCACCCACCCACCCACCCACCCACCCACCCACTCACTCTTCTGTGCACAGTTGGCAACAGGGCATGGCCAACATAACACTGATGTATCTTTGGCACTTAGCACTACAGAACAGAAAAATAACCAGTGGATACAGGTTACTGAAAAAACCAAACTGTTACCCCTCTTCCAATTAGGCATTTAATAGCTTCACTATTTTAGAGGCTATTTAAAAATAAACTATTGTTTAAAGAGTTCCAGTACAACCAGAAAACGGGACAGATAGGTAACTAATCAGTACGTTTTTGCTTTTAAACAAGAGTTTCAACAATATGAATTTAGCTAAGATACCAGGCATCAAATAGAAATATGGACAAAAAGATAACCTGAAAGAGGGCAGGGGCCACTTGAAGCCACTTGGATTGCAAAGGCAGCTGTCCAGGGAAGAACAGAATAGCCTAAACTGTGCAATTGCCAATGGCCCATTAATGCAGAAATAGAATGGAGTAAGCTTTAGCTGCTCTACAAAGCCATGGAAAGGGTCCCTTCCTTAGTGCAACAGCTTACCTCTCCTCACCAGTTGGGATAGCTGTGGGATGGATGAGACTAGACTATGGCAACTTGGGATGTAAAAAGAAAATGCAATCCTGCCCAATTCCATATCCCATCTTCACCCTCCCAGCACCAACACAAATGAAATAAAGAAAACTGGACCCAAAACAACAAGCAAGAGTAGTCTTGGGTTTGCTAGTCTTGCACTTGTTTTGGGATATGTAATGGAATGTTATGTGTGTGGTTTTTAGTAATGGGGGTGGTAATGGTCACTAGCAGAGCAGATGGCAAAAATTGCATAGAGGATAGTATCTGAAGAGTTTATGACCACAGAAAAATGGCTGACAACTACAGACAATTTCCTCTTTGATATTCAATTATAAAATGGAAAGAGGGAAAAAGAAGCGTTGAAATTTATCTTTTAAAATCAAATTTATCTGAAAGGGATATCCCTCTTTGAGTTTAAAATAAAGAAACATCTAAACCCCAAATTACTCCTGTCTAATTCCCAATCAAGAAGACCCACCCAATTTGTTATTCTTTTCCCCACTATGCCTGGCAGAAACTGCCATGCTAGGTTAGACTTTCAGAGAAGAAGCCATCAGAGCATTTCTGTTCATCAGCCAATAAATGGATGTGGTCAAAAATAATGAGTGCCAGAGGCACCACTGCCTGCAAGAAGTACAGTTTGTTATATTGCTTACAATGCAGTATTTTATCCAGCCTCTTCCAGCCAAGGACCTGTAAACGGGAGTCTGTTCCAAAACCTTCCTCCTCTTCCAGTTGTCTGTGCAATGTATTGGCACTGTTCTGCTGGGCTGTCAAAAAAACTGGTTTAGAGATGCAGCTCTTCAGTCAGGTTTTGCGCCAGTTCTAACCATGTAAATTTCTTTTCTTTCAATAATTATAAATGGGGGTGGGGGTGGGGGTGAACAGGGCCATAGAATTCTTTGCAATAAGAGCTTACCATAATGTCCCATGTTTAATGACTATAAGCAGGGCCTATCTAAAATTAACCTGGTGAGATCTCAGGCCCACTCCAAGTAGTAAAGTATGCACATCCCCAAACCGCTCTCTGAACACAACTTGCATCAGACATCTTGTTGATCATTTCAGCAAAAAAAGAGACAAGCAAACAGGCAACTAGGACCAAAGTCCCACCTCTTTAGAATGGTTCTTCCACCCTCTGGGGAGAACCAGGATCTAAGAACAGGTATTGGAGAAGAGGACAACAGGGAAAAGGAAGACAGAAAGAGGGTAAGAAAGAGATTATATTTTGGTGCAGCCTATGATCTCTAGTTCGTTGAGCAATCTTTCATACATTTCAACATTTCTCAGTTCATGCATAAAACCAAATGAATAGAAGCCAATGCAATGAAATACTCCAGTACTACAGGCAAAAAAAAGCAGGGGTGGGGAACCAAAAGAAGATACCTGTATTCTGAGGAAAACACAGAGCTGAGATACAAGTAGGGATGTGAGATACAATGTGAGATGTTACAGAAGCACCTTCTGGCAAAATCTAATCATGCAGGGCAGGAAACGACGTTCTAAGGAATGGACAGCTGAAGCCACTATATACTTTTGTGAAACAGAAGGATGAACCTTGAATAAATTCTCAGGCTTTGCAATATTTATTGCAATCCTTGTAAAGGATGAGCAAAGAGGATGATAGCATTTTAATTTGTATGACAATTTATTTACCATCTGAAAAAACAAATACACCACTGGTGTATGTCATGCATATGTCCAAACTGTCAAATGATTAGAACTGACCTAGTGACACTGATTTAGAACTATTACTTCCCAAACCACCGGAATTTGCGTCTAATTAATGAAATTTAATTTACGTCTAAAATCACTGTGCTTTACTCTCTTTCTGAATTTTCAACAGTATAACAAATTAAGAGCTGAAATGAAGTGAACTTGAATGCAACCAGATTTTTTTTAATATCATGCCACAGGAAAGTAAAAGAAGATATAAAGCTCCATTTCTTCTTTTTCTTAATTTAAATTATTCCTTATATTAAAGGTCTGAAAATGCAATGCTAACCGATAATAGTAATATTATGATGATAATGATTAATAATAATAATAAAATAAATTGGCTTTGGAACAAATATCTAAAAATGAGAAAAAAAATTAGCCAAAGGAACCCAAGCTATTAAAAACACAAACTTAGATGGAAAATATTATCTAGAACAAGCTTCTGCTTACTTACCGGAGAACGGGTTTGAGGTTGTGAATTCATTGTCTGAGGGGCTTGAGGGTATACCAACGTGGTTGGACCTGCATTCTGTCCAGAGGGATATGGGGTCTGTCAAAAAATGGCAGTAACAATATCATATTTTGAATATATATGGCATGGTAACTCAAATTATTAAAAAGAAATTGACAGATGTATTCATTAGTGTGGTTTCTATCTGTACCACAATATGGAGCAATTCACGATCAGAGCAGCATCTGCGACAGGTTACTTAAAACCTGATAAGGAGACATCTGCAAACCAATGACTAGGTACAATTATTTGATAACTGAAATACAAAGAGCGCTCACTATCAATTCATCTATTTCTGAAATGGACAGATCATGCCACAAACAAAATCAAACATGGCTGAAAGAAATTGTTACTGCTGTGATGAGCTTTCCAAAGTACCCACCCCACGAGCAAAGAAAACCATTGAGGAAGACATCCCAGAACAAATCAGCAGTTCACGAGGTTAACTGTTATGTTATGTTATTGCTGTTCTCTTCCACTGCTTACACCTTAATCCTTTTATAGGACCTTTTTTTTATTTTTACATAAAAATCTACAGAAAGTTGGAAAAAAGCGTGACTTAAGTGGTTATATCTACTAACTTACCACAAGTCTTCTGAAAAAGGAATATAAACTTTTTATTATAAACCCATGTTAAATGCTACAGACTAATATTCTACATGCTACTGACTTCAGAAAAAAACAATACGTGTAACATGTTTAAAATGAAATACTAGCAAAAGCAATGGACACAGGACCTGAATTCTAATACTAAGAACTGCCACTTACTTGGGCAAGTAACTCACCTCTCCCATGAATGTAAAAAGAAATAACACACCTACCTCATAAGGAAGTTGCTAAGATTAAATGAGGTAACGTCACTTTTACTATATGGTCATTCATGTGTTATCACCATGGTGCCAATTTTACACGTGAAATCAAGGATCAGAAAATTCTAGTGTTGGGGCGCCTGGGTGGCTCAGTTGGTTAAGCATCCAACTCTTGATTTCAATTCAGGTCATGATCCCAGGGTCACAGGATCGAGCCCCATATCATACTCTTTGCTGACAGCATGGAGCCTGTTTGGGATTCTCTCTCTTTCTGCCCCTCCCCTCTTCATATGTACTCTCTCTCAAAATAAAAGAAATAAACTCTAAAAAAAAAAAAAAAAAAAAAGAAAGAAAGAAAAAAAGAAATTTCAAGTGTGTTATCCAAGGTAAATAAGTAAATGATACCTCCAGAAAGTATTCTAACTTTGCTTTAAAAGACAATTCTACAATTTTTGGCATCTGCTGACCTTTTAGTGAAAGTTTAGCTGGGATTAACAATTTAAAGCAACTGGCTGAAGGGCCCCTCCCTGGCTGGCTATATCAGTGGAGCATGTGTCTCTTGATCTCAGAGTCATGAGATCAAGCCCCACGTTAGGGAGTAGAGATCATATAAAAAAATAAAATCTTTGAAAAGTTCATCATAACTTTCAAATAATGAAAACGCAATAACATCAATGGGAAAAAAAAACCAATTTTTTACTGGATGAAGAGGATAGTTTGCAATCTTCCAATATGGTAACCTAATTATACCCATCTCTATAACTGACATTAAGGTTCCAGATCAGGTCAATTTCCCTTTTCACTATAGTTCTACTCAGTCTGGCCACAAATTGAAAATTATGACTGCGAGTATCTCACATCTATCAAATAGGTGATAACTGCATCAGATATGACCCAAGAGTTATCCATGGTTTCTCATCAAAGATAATTTTTAGCACCGTTTCAAACACTAAGTTTACATATGTACGTTTCATACTCAAACTCTGGAAGGCTGGAGTAAATTTAACGTAAAGTTAACGTAAAGTTAACTTACGTAAAATTTAACGTAAAGTTAAATTTAAAGTTAACTTTCTAATTCAAGTTTACAGTTTCAATTTAAGAATGGTGAATGGATTTCTTACTAACTCTGGCTGCACTCAAATTTGAAAACTATTTCATCGAGTTCAATTACAACATTTGGATACAGTTGTAAAATACAACATCAATTTCATTCTTTATCAAATTAAAGAAAGTGACCAAGTGTTAAGAAATTCATATTCTCAGTGGCAAGGCTTATTGGTTTTAGGGAATCTTGACACTTTATTCTCAACAGCTGGTGTTGGTTGAAGCATAAGCTTCAGACTATCAAGATTCTAAATACACCATTGAGATGTATGACTTATAAAAACATAAAGAAATGTCCTCTCCTTCTATACTTCAAAAAGTTGGGTGAGAATTTCATCCTCTCACAGCTAGAGTACTACAGAAAGGAAGAACAGCCCATTTTCCTTTCCACAGAGGATGCTGAAAATTTGCATCCTGGCCATTTTTGACCTTATTCAAAATTTTCACAAATATCTTCAACACTGGAGCCATCTAAGACAACACACCTACAATTAACTGAAAAAGCAGCATGTGAATTACCATTCAGGCACAAGTTCTTTCATTTGTTAATAGCACCACTCCTGGCAACACAAATTGCTGGTTCCCTGTCAATACTGGGATTGTATCATTGCTCTTAAAATGATTATTAATAAAAGAATTTCTTTTCCTTTAGCTTGAAATTGCTCTTTTAAACAGACAAACACATAATCAAGTTCTTCTTCTACTCAAATTGTATGTACGCCAAGAGCAGATTCATATTCTACAAATTTTCATGTAAATGCAAAGCACACATAACATCTGATGAAGCCACACACAGAAGTGATTCCTCTTTCACTATGTCCGCCATTGTGCCGTTAGCAGTATGTGATTTTACCAGAGGCACTGATAAAGGAAGTTTGGCAATTGCTCACTTGGCTTTCTCTCAGAGGGTTATTTCACTCTTTATGCCTGGTTTTACAAATTTCCTAGGAATGATATACCTAACTTGTACCTGGTGCTGCTGTGAAGGGCGCAGCTGTGAAAGCTGCTGCTGTGCTTTTTATCGCTTTTCTGCATTTCTAATGACACAATTCAACAAGTTTACTGATCAAGTCATTCTGGAATAACCTGTTTCATTTACTACTATACTTTCTTGAAAAATAACACAAATATTTGAATAGGAACATTCTATAAACAAGTTTCATGACATCAAATGAAGAGAGAACTCAGGACAGATCAGTGAAATATTATTTCAGTGGTTGTCACTGGTTTTTCATCTCCTTTCTCTTGTAATACCTTCAAAGGTATCACAGACTTACTTCTCCAAGGATATATACATGAATAATTTATATTGAAGCTGCTATCAGTTCACTGTCCAAGTTTACTTGCATTCTCATTTTCATTACTTTTATGTTTCTTCTTTTTTTATTCTTTAATGTTATTTATTTGCTTACTTGCTTATTTTTTGAGAGAGAGATAGAGTGAGTGGGGAGGGGGCAGAGAGAGGGAGGCACAGAATGGGAAGCAGGCTCCAGGCTCTGTGCTGTCAGCCACAGAGCCTGATGCAGGGCCCGAACTCAAGAGCCAGGAGATCATGACCTGAGCTGAAGTCAGCTGGGCATCCGACTGAGCCACCCAGGCACCCCTTCATTACTTTTATGTTTCAATGAACACTGATCCCTTTATATTAACTTAGGGAAATAAGAACACAACAGAAACAACTAGCAAAAGATGTTAACTGTTAACAGAATGCCAGTAAAGACAAGCCAATCAAAATAGTCTTTGTGCTTCAAACATAACCTTTAAGTCCATAATAACTATTTAAGAAACAGTGATGTGGATAATTAAAGATAAAAATCTGAGAGTAAATTCCATTACAAGACAGGACACACTAACACAGCATCATAGGATCAGATGTATCATTTTTAAAATATAAGTATGTAAAAAACTAACAAGGATTTTTAATTTTTGCCACATACGGCAATGAACTTAAGCCAAGGAAAAGAATTAAAACAGAAAACATTTATAGCTCTTACTATGTTTTAGGCACTATTCTGAGCACTTTACATATAACTCTGAGATGAAAGGTTATTCCTCCTAAGACTCCTCCTTCACCTGAAACAAATTCTGACATAAAGCCTAATAAATTCAATACTGTGCATGTGTGTGTGTGCACATGTAAATCTGATTGAAAAAGTTGCCACAACCTTCCAAAGGGCTATTAGATAATACCAAATTTTATTTAAAATTTTCTTTAATTTTAGAGATAGAACACAAGTGGGATACAGGGCAGAAGGAGAGAGAGAGATGGAGAGAGAGAGAGAGAGAGAGAGAGAGAGAGAGAGGAGAAGGAGGGAGAGGGAGAGGGAGAGGGAGAGGGAGAGGGAGAGGGAGAGGGAGAGGGAGAGGGAGAGGGAGAGGGAGAGGGAGAGGGAGAGGGAGAGGGAGAGGGAGAGGGAGAGGGAGAGGGAGAGGGAGAGGGAGAGAGAGAGGGAGAGGGAGAGGGAGAGGGAGAGAGAGAGGGAGAGGGAGACAGCGACAGCGACAGCGACAGCGACAGAGAGAGAGAATACCTCAACCAGGCTCCACGCTCAGGGTGGAGCCCAATGCAGAGCTCGATTTCAAGACTCTGGGATCATGACCTGAGCTGAAATCAAGAGTCAGATGCTCAACCAACCGAGCCACCCAAATGCCCCTGAAATTATTTTAATTTTATTCCAGTATAGTTAACACACAGTGTTATATTAGTTTTAGGTGTACAATATAGTGATTCAAGAATCCTATATATTACTCAGTGCTCATCATGATCTACTCTTCATCTTTTTCCCCCTCTCTCACCCATCCCCCCACCAACCTCCCCTCTGGTAACCTCTGTTCTCTACAGTAAAGAGTTGGGGATTTTTGCTTTGTCTTTTTTCTTTCTTTTTCCCTTTGTTTCTTAAATTCCACATGAATTCTTGTCTTTCTCTGACTTATTTCACTATTCATTCTGCTCTCTAACTCCACTAGTGTTGTTGCAAATGACAAGATTTCATCTTTTTATGGCTAAATTAATACTCCACTATACATACACACCACATCTTCTTTATCCATTCATCCATCAATGGACACTTGGGCTATTTACAGAATTTGGCTATTGTAAATAATGCTGAGGGGCACCTGGGTGGCAAAGCGTCTGACTTCGGCTCAGGTCACAATCCCACAGTTCTTGAGTTTGAGCCCTGCGGCAGGCTCTGTGCTGACAGCTCCGAACCTGGAGCCTGCTTCGGATTCTGTGTCTCCCTCTCTCTCTGCCCCTAACCCACTCACACGGTCGCTCTCTCTCAAAAATAAACAAACGTTAAAAACAGTAATGCTGCAACAAACCTAAGTGTGCCTATATATACTTTTAGAAAGAAGGAAAAAAATAATCCCAAGCAGTGCAGAGCCCAATGCGGGGCTCAGTCCCAGGAACCATGAGATCATGACCCAAGCTGAAATCAACAGTCAGAGGCTTAACTGACTGAGCCACCCAGGCATCCTCTTACCACATTTTAAATAAGCTTATCCGTTTGACACACAGTTCCATTTCAAGGAAAAGATATATTCATAAGGGCAAAAAAAAAGTGGGGGGGAACATGCTGAATTTCCATGTTTTTCTAAGGAATAAGTTAAGTATGTTATAGTCAGTAATGAGAGACTATAAATGCAGCCTACTTATATAGTTATGTTTGATATATAACATAGAACATGTTCATAAATGTATAAAGATAAGATGTCTTCCTAAGCAAACTTAGTTTAGCATCAGCTGCTTCTGAGGAATGGGAGTTGGAAGGAAAGTATAGGATAAAATCTGTGGTTTTATTTTATATAATTCTGTATTACCTGTTTTTTGTTTTTCAAGAATCAAAAGAATTGATTACTTTTATAATAATTACACAATGAAAATAACCTCTATCCTTCACGTTCCTCTTCACATCACAGAAAAAACAAAGCAAAGCAGAAAATACAGTAGGAATTCTGTATTTTGAAAGTTCTATATATTTTTGGAACACAAAATGTCGTCTCATAAATCACAATTAAAACTAAAGCAACAATATTTATTGAAATCTAGCACAAAGGAGTCACTATATATAGCTATGGGCTATGTACATAAATGAGGGTGAGGATATATTGTTGCGGGCTTTTTAACCTTCAAGAACTTCCCAATTTAACCAATAAAAGATAGAGATATAAAAACAATTTATTCAGCCATAGGCTATAATCTTTTACACTCATTAAAAAAGATATAGAGCAGGGCGCCTGGCTGGCTCAGTCGGTTAAGCAGCCGACTTCGGCTCAGGTCATGATCTCGCGGTCCGTGAGTTCGAGCCCCGCGTCGGGCTCTGTGCTGACAGCTGAGAACCTGGAGCCTGTTTCAGATTCTGCGTCTCCCTCTCTCTCTGACCCTCTCCCATTCATGCTCTGTCTCTCTCTGTCTCAAAAATAAATAAACGTTAAAAAAAACAGTTAAAAAAAAAAAGATATAGAGCAACGTTTAATGATGTGGAATGAATGGTACCAAGAATGTTGAAAGTAGCACGCATATGGATAGAAGGTACTGGTAGCATTTCAAATCAGTAGGAAAATGCCCAGAATTACTTAATAAATTGTGTGGGGAAAGATGAATATATACCGTCAGCTCATAGCACCAAAAAAATTCCATATTAATTTAAAATGTTGGAACATAGGGGCTCCTGGGTGGCTCAGTCAGTTGGATCTCCGATTTCAGCTCAGGTCATGATCTCGCAGTTTGTGGGTTCGGGCCCCATGTAGGGCTCTGTCCTGACAGCTCAGAACCTGGAACCTGTTTTGGATTCTGTGTCTCCTTTTCTCTCTCTCTCTCTCTCTGTCTCTCTCTCTGCCCCTCCCCCGCTTGTGCTCGTGCTCTTTCACTCTCTCTCTCCTCTCTCAAAATTAAATAATTTTTTTAAAAATAGAAGTAAAAATAAAATGTTGGAATGTAAAATATTAAACTCTAAAAGTGCTAGAGACAAATCTTTTTGTATCATTCAGAGCTGGGAATACTTTTTAAAATCTGAATAAAAAGATTACCTACAGCAACACCAATAATTTACTTAAAACAGACAATTGTTGGGGCGCCTGAGTGGCTCGGTTGGTTAAGCGCCCAACTTCGGCTCAGGCCACAATCTCCCATCTCACGAGTTCAAGTCGGGCACCGGGCTCTGTGCTGGCAGCTCGGAACCCGGAGCCTGCCTCGGATTCTGTGTGTCCCTCTCTCTCTCTCAAAAATAAATGAACACTAAAAACATTTTAATGAATAAAATAAATGTACAGCAATGCTAATTATATGCACATTGTACAAAAGATCCATGGGACTTTTTCGTCTTGCAAAACTGGAACTCTATAACCACTACTTCCATTTAAGTGTTATTTATACACATTTAGTCACTTAGAATTTAAACTTAAATAGCCAGATATGACTAGTTGATACCATACTGCACAACACAGGTGTAGAAAGCTGTTAATTCCAAAATCTTACTCTTCTCGTGTCTAACATTGTATCTTTACAAACGTCCACAACTCTGTTTTCACAGAAGTGAGATAACATCCAACAAACAAGAGCACAATATAAAAACACTGGAAAAAGAAGAAGAGACCCATACACAGTCTTAAGCATATTACTGGTTTTCCTCAGCTAAATAAAGGCTGAAGTTCTTTGCCACAGATTCTCAGTGTGGACTGCTGATCCCTGGGCATCCCTGAGACCTTAATTAGAGGGTCCGTGAGGTAAAAACCTTTCCTCATATTAATGCTAAGATATTATTAGCCTGTGCTAATGACACAGAAAAGCAAGGTGGGTAAAACTACTGGTGTCTTAGTAAACGTCAAGGAAATGGCAATCTTGGTCCCTTCGCTCCCACATTCACTATGCACTCATTTAAAGAAATAAAGTCAGTACTTAATGTCATTTACGAGAACGAAAAAGTTATGAGTTTTTATTTTCAGATTTATAAATTCACCTGGAGTTTGAAAAATACAGAAAGTTTCCCTACACATGCTCTTTACCTAGTTTTCTGTAATAGCAACAAATACCTACAATACAACAAATCTATAAAAATGGCATTGAAATAACCCATCAACCTTCTTCATAATTCACCAGTTTTTTGTACATACACATTTTTTTTTGTGTATTTAGTTCTTGGTAATTTTGCCACACGTATAGATTTGTGTCACCACCACTACGGACACAACACAGGAAAGTTCTTTACAAAGATCCCTCAGACTGCCCCATAGTAGCCTTCTTCCTTCTTCCTTCTTCCTTCTTCCTTCACCTCTCATGCACCTAACTCACAGTAACCACAAATCTATTCTCCAACTCTATCATCTGGTCATGTATAGATGTTATAAAACTGGAACCATATGATAAAAAAGCTTCAGCACATGTCATTATAATACTTGGTGTGACTAAACAAGATGAGAAATAAAGCACTTCCAGAGCATATACCAAAGTAAGATGGTTCTATTAAGAAACAGCACTTACTCCACTGCTTGCGTTACAAGCTGAACTACACGCAACGCCATTTTACTTGAAAGAGTAAATAACAGACAAGTATGCTTGTGAAGACTTTGGTACGTGGCAGTTTATTAAAAGTGAACAAAACGAGTCTGTCACATCGAGGAAAATGAAAAGGATTTGTTACCAATAATAAAGTTAAAGTTAAGAAATAAAAATTAGACTACTGAAAATATGTATCTGTCACCATGAGCTTGGCGCCTCCCAATGTGTAAGACTTTATGAGGAGAATGTGATTTTTTAGACTGTCTAATACAAATTATGTGTATAACTCAGTGAAGCAATATTTTTCAAATGACCAATATGTGATGTTACAAAATCATATAACACTAAATAATTAATTCAAGTACAAGACAGACCAGCAGGTTTTAACATACCAGAGTACCAAAAGTTCAATAATATGGATTCAGATTCAACAATGTAACGAATGTTTAAGAAATTACCATTTACTGAGTTTAACACAGCATCAAAGGATTATCACACATTTCTGAAAAAACTTGCATAAAATGTCTCCCTTTCCCAACTACACACCTGTGTAAGACTGTATTTTCTTCATATACTTCAGCTAACTAATATATTGCAACAAGTAGAGCACAGAACCACATATGAGATTCCACCTCACTTCTTTTTTTTCCTTGAAAACAATATTTTATTTTGTTTTATTTTCAATATATGAAGTTTATTGTCAAATTGGTTTCCATACAACACCCAGTGCTCATCCCAAAAGGTGCCCTCCTCGATACCCATCACCCACCCTCCCCTCCCTCCCACCCCCCAACAACCCTCAGTTTGTTCTCAGTTTTTAAGAGTCTCTTATGCTTTGGCTCTCTTCTACTCTAACCTCTTTTTTTTCTTTTTCCCTTCTCCTCCCCCATCCATGGGTTTCTGTTAAGTTTCTCAGGATCCACATAAGAGTGAAACCATATGGTATCTGTCTTTCTCTCTATGGCTTATTTCACTTAGCATCACACTCTCCAGTTCCATCCATGTTGCTACAAAGGGCCATATTTCATTCTTTCTCATTGCCACATAGTACTCCATTGTGTATATAAACCACAATTTTTTTATCCATTCATCAGTTGATAGACATTTAGGCTCTTTCCTTAATTTGGCTATTGTTGAGAGTGCTGCTATAAACATTGGGGCGCAAGTGCCCCTATGCATCGGTACTCCTGCATCCCTTGGGTAAATTCCTAGCAGTGCTATTGCTGGGTCATAGGGTAGGTCTATTTTTAAAAATTTTTTGAGGAACCTCCACACTGTTTTCCAGAGTGGCTGCACCAATTTGCATTCCCACCAACAGGGCAAGAGGGTTCCCGTTTCTCCACATCCTCTCCAGCATCTATAGTCTCCTGATTTGTTCATTTTGGCCACTCTGCCCGGTGTGAGGTGATATCTGAGTGTGGTTTTGATTTGTATTTCCCTGATGAGGAGCGACGTTAAGCATCTTTTCATGTGCCTGTTGGCCATCCGGATGTCTTCCTTAGAGAAGTGTCTATTCATGTTTTCTGCCCATTTCTTCACTGGGTTATTTGTTTTTCGGGTGGAGATTCCACCTCACTTCTATTAAGCCAGGTATTACAAAGACTTGCAAAACTGTAAATAATACAACTTTTCTCATCAATATTTTTGTCTTGGAAAATATTTGCACATAAGAACATATTATTGATCTCCACAATAAGTGAACTTTATTTCTATGTTAAAGTAAATACTTTTAAACTCCTCCGTTTTAACTCCTAACATTGCAAATATTAATAGATGAAACATGAAAAAAATACTGCAAATCCCAAGAGTTATTTAAGAGTATAAAGAGGCTCTGAACCAAAACATTTGAAAACACTGACCTAGATTAAGGCTAAAGTTATTACTTGGCAATCAAAAAGAATGAAATTTTGCCATTTGCAACTACATGGATGGTACTAGAGGGTATTATGCTAAGTGAAATTAGAGAAAGTCAAATATCATATGACATCACTCATATGAGGACTTTAACAGATACAGATAACAGATAACAGGACAGAACATATGAACACAAGGGAAGGGAAGCAAAAATAATATAAAAACAGGGAGGGGGATAAAACATAAGAGACTCTTAAATATGGAGAACAAACAGAGGGTTACTGGAGGGGTTGTGGGAGTGGGGACGGGCTAAATGGGTAAGGGGCACTAAGGAATCTACTCCTGAAATCATTGTTGCACTATATGCTAATTGGGATGTAAATTTAAAAAATTAAATTAAATTAAAAAAAAAAAAGACTAAAGTTGACAGTGGTCCTCCTCTTGCTATGAAAATATTAAACACACACTCCATTTCCCTATCCTTAAGTTTTTCCTGAAAACAAAAACAAAAAAACACAACAACAAAAAAACACTTGCCATTCCTGATGACTGCGGAACAATTTTTTACTCTCTCCTATCTCCACAAGCATTTTACTGTGAACCTAAAATACTTGATCATCCACTGTTTCCAGGCACCTTCAATCTTGTGAGAACTGTGTTCCTTGGCTCTACACAACCACACTCAAAAGGATAGGAAATGGAGTGGTGTTTTTGCCTGCCCTTTACCAAACCCCTCCCTTGGCATGGCACAGTCTGGAGGAAGCCACCCGACTGCCAGTTTCTCCCTTGGGACAGAGAGAAAGAATGGAACTTTATCATAACATTCTGACTTGGCTTACCTAGTGGTTGCCTACGAAACTGGTTTCTATCTCGCCATACTCAGAGCACTGATGGGAACAGTGGCATAGTGTGAATATCAGGTTGGAGTCCCGCAGAAAGCAGTCACACTAGCTGAGCTAACTGAGAACTGCAGGGAAACTTCAGACCTGTAGGCATCGGGGGCAGGAGATACCAGGCAGAGAAGACCCTTCAGGAATTTACAACATTTAATAGTAGCCATGGATATAGTAGAACTGGAGGAAAACCACACACACAGGCCCAAGGAAGATGTATGAACAGAAAATGCTTGTGAAGATCTTTAAGCCTTCGTGCTGGACTGGTGAGTGACGGCCTTCCCCTGCAAGGACCCAGGCGGCAAATACTAGGAGGTGTGGCCGTTTTTCAAATGTTCAATTGATAAGGCATACACATAAACAGGGGAATACTGCGCATTCAAATGAATAAATCTCTAGAAACTAACCTTAGAGAAACATAGACTTTGGAGTTACTTAAAACAGTCTTGAATAGGCTCAATAGAATGAAGGAAAACACAGAGACCTAAGAAAACCAGGAAAACAATACATAAACAAAATGAGAGCACCAACAAAGAGAAATTGTAAAAAAGAATCACGATCTGGGGTAGAAAGACCCAATAACTGAATTTTTAAAATTCACTAAAGGGATTCAATAGCAGACTTAAATAGGCAGAATAAAGAATCAGTGACCTTGAACAGAGGACCTTTGAAATTACTAAGTGTGGGAAGGGTGAGGGGGCAGGGAGGAGGAAGAGGAGGAGAAAAGTGAAGAGAACCTAAGGAACCTATTGAAAAAAATCAATAGGGAGAAAAGTGAAACGGGCAGAAACCATATTTGAAAAAATAATGGCTGAAAATACCCTAAATGCAAAGAAAGACAAGGACATAAAAATACAGGAAGCTCAATAAACTCCAAATGAGACACATTATATAATGAAACCGTTGAAAGAAAAAACCTACCAGATGAAAATTCTACGTCCCTCAAAAATGTCCTTCAAAAATAAGAGAAATTTACAGATGAACAAAAGCTGGGAAAGTTCATTACAAGACTTGTCCCACAAGAAATGTTAAAGGGAGTCCTTAAAGTGAAAACAAAAGAAATACTAGGCAGTAACTGGAAGCCACAGGAAAAAATACAGAGTTCTCTAGTAAAGTTAAATTCACGGGCAAATATAAATACCTATATTATTGTTCTTCTGCCTCGTAACTCTATATTACTTTGTAAGATTTAAAAGACAAAAGCATAAAACTAATTATAAATCTGTTAATGGATACACAATATAGAAAGATGTTATCTGTGTCACCAATAACAGAAAATCGGGAGGAGGCAGAGGTGTAAAGAAGTAGAATATTTGTAATTTGTAAGTTAAGTTGTATCGGTTTAAAATAGATTGCTGTAACCTAAGATGTTACATATAATTCCCATGGTAATCGGAGAGAAAATATCTACAGAATTTACACAAGAAGGAAATGAGAAGGGAATCAAAACATGACACTACAAAAACTCAACTAGAAAGACAGCAAGGGGAAAATGATTTGAAAAAAAAGTAAGAGTTATGTCATAAAGAAAATTTTAAATGGGGCGCCTGGCTGGCTCAGCTGTAGAGCATACCACGCTTGATCCCAGGGTTATAAATTCAAGCCCCATGCTGGGTATAGAAATTACTTAAAAATATATTCTTTTTTTTTTAAATTTTTTTTTTTTTAACGTTTATTTATTTTTGAGACAGAGAGAGACAGAGCATGAACAGGGGAGGGGCAGAGAGAGAGGGAGACACAGAATCTGAAATGGGCTCCAGGCTCTGAGCTGTCAGCACAGAGCCCGACGCGGGGCTCGAACTCACGGATTGTGAGATCGTGACCTGAGCCGAAGTCGGCCGCCCAACCGACTGAGCCACCCAGGCGCCCCAAAAATATAATCTTAAAAACAAAACCAACCAACCAAACAAAATGGCAACGTGATTCTTCTCCTAACAGTAATTACTTTAAATATAAGTGGATTAAACTCTTCAATCAGAAGACAGGTTTGGGGGGGACCTTGGTGGCTCAGTTGGCTAACCATATTGTGGTTTGTGATTTTGAGCCCACATTGGCTCTCTGCTGTCAGCATGGAGCCGGCCTAGGATCTCTCCCTCTCTCTCTGCCCCTCCTCCTTCTATAGAAGATTCCCTTTAGACCTAAGAACACATATAGATTGAAAGTGAAAAGAGGAAAAACTATTCCATGCAAGTAACAACCAAATGAGAGCAGATGTGGCTATACTAATATCAGACAAAATACACTTTAATTCAAAAATTGTTACAGGTTGTGATGAGCACCAGGTGATGTATGGAAGCGTTCAATCACTATATTGTACACTTGAAATTAATAGAACATTGTATGTTACCTCTACTGAAGTTAAAATTTTTAGAAAATTTGAAAAATTGTTATAAGACATAAAGAACATTATAATGAGGAAATGTCAAGATATAACATTTATAAACACACATGCACAAGCATATCATAACTCCTAAATTAATGAAGCAACTAGTGACAGAATTAAAGGGAGAAATAGTTCTGTAATAGGAGATTTTAACACCCCATTTTCAATAACTGACAGAACAACCAGACAGAAGATCAATAAGGAATACAGGACTTACTTTTACAAACCAACTGGACCTAAAAGACATACAAAACGCACCATCCAACAATAGCAGAATAAATATTCTTCTGAAGTACACATGGAACATTCTCCAAGACAAACCATAAGTTTGGCCACAAAACAAGTCTCCATGAATTCTGAAAACTATTTTTCCGGATTACAATGGAATAAAACTAGAAATCAATAGCAGATGGAAAATACACAAAGATATGAAAATTAAACAGCACATTCTCCAACAACCAGTGGGTCAAAGAAAAAAATCACAAAGGAAATTAGAAAATATCTTAAAACAGATGAAAAGGCAACATATCAAAACAGAATGCAACACAAACGGCACTGAAAGAAATTTATTTACCTGTTTACATTTAAAAAAATAAAAATAAAAAAGATCTCAAATCAACAAGTTAACTTTAACTAGAAAATGAAAAAACAGGGGCCCCTGGGTGGCCCAGTAGGTTGAGCATCCGACTTTGGCTCAGGTCATGATTTCATAGTCCATGAGTTCGAGCCCCGCATCAGGCTCTGTGCTGCAAGCTCAGAGTCTGGCGCCTGCTTTGGATTCTGTGTCTCCCCCTCTCTCTGCCCCTCACCTGCTTGCACTTTCTCTCTCAAAAATAAATAAACATTTAAAAAAACTTTTTTTAACAAAACAAGACACAATGCCTTTCCTCCGTTTCAGTGAAGGAAAAAAACCCCAAATTCTTACCTTTTATTTCCAAGGAAGGAGAGTAACAAGGAGAATCAGACCAAACCAAAATACAGATCTTCCTACCTCCCAAAGCGAGAGGTATTATTAGAAAATAAAAACAGCCCCATGTCCCTGGACATTGAGAAACACTACAAGTGACTAAAGGAAACAGAAATAATTCCTCCACTACAGAGGCAAACATTGTGTCTGCACGGCAATCAGGTTCTGTGAAGTATCTATTGCAACTGCCAATTATGACAGGAACTGGAAAACTACTTTCTCTTTCGCTAAATCTGAATTTATCTCCTGTGAAATAGCTGAGCTCACTTGAAATCATTTTCTTATTTGTTCTTCAGAACATGCCCAAGCATCATGGCTGGTCCTTAGGTGTTCAAGCCCACTGAGAAACGACCAATTTGTTATTTATCTATTGGGATGAGGGCAGGTATGGGATCACAAACATATGGCCAGTGAAACTGCTGGAATTACCTTCCAATGGTGTTCAAGTCAGGCCTAATTTACATGCCATAAATTAGAGGGTATCTATTCTATTATGCCATACCAGGCATATTAAATTTCTAGTGATTGTACCAAGTAAAGAGATGCCAAAATAGAAATCCTACTAAGTATTCTAACAGTGTAATACTGAAAATAAAAACTTAAATCCTCCCATGTTTACTTAATATTTTTTTGAAACACAGAAAGTGCAATAATTGCTGAATACTCCAGTCATTTTTTCATCAACCATAAAAAGGTTATGTATGTATTTCCCACTTTATATAGAGCATCAAGCATCGTTAAGTAATGTAATTTTACAGGCTCCTAGACCAATCAAATATTCCCACTCACTTAAACATTATTGTACATAGAACGGTGGCATTTATATCTTCTTCATGAATCCAGTTTCTTTTCCCTTTGGAAATAATCTCAGAGATGCAAGTTCATATGCTGCACAAATGATGTACCTCCAAGAGCAAGAACACTCAGATGTCAAAACGAATAAATCACAGTGACTCACTGCTTCCCAGACAAATGAACAGATGATGATGATTAGATACACTGAGACTTCCAAGTGCTTTCTCGTTGAGAGCCAAGCATGTAAATAGGTACACGGGGCAATAATAACAACACTGACACACTGAACACCCCAATTACAGTACGTGATGGCACAAACCTTGAATACAGAGTGAGTAAAACAGGAAAATCAAGGTGAAAAGAATTACCATCATAATTTAATATTAACATAAAATCCAGCAAATATATACCACACTAACATGTCCATCTGAAAAAGATACTTACTATAACCTCACAAAAAGGAAAAAAAGTTCCCGTGTAAAACGCTAGCACATAGATACCTGAGGCACAGAAACCGTCCATCTGTCCAGAATATAAGCTCAAATGCAATTGTGCAGAATTATTTTATGGATAATTAGAAGGCTTTCTTATTTTCCTAACCTTTTATTTAAGCTTTATACCAAAGCATTCATCTTTCATTGAAAGAACTGAAACAGCACTGGCCAACAATTTATTCAAAATTATCTATAAGAAAAAGCCCTTGCCACTGGGTCTGCATTATGATTTTTCTGTCTTATGATGCCAAATGCAGTAAGAAAACAAAAACCCCCATAAGCTATTTTTAGATCATCACAGAGCTGGTTAAGTAAACATTGTGCCTGCTGTGTAATGTGACTCCTCTCATACTTACTCTGCCGAGAATAAACAGACGTCATGCACTCTCAGTCACATGAGACAGGCGTAGAAAACAGCTGAGTCACCCACCAATAATCTTCCTGCTCCCAGGAACTCCATGGAAATTTCTGTCTTACCACAACACTTGGTGTCTTCTCCCATTCCCACTAATAAGTTACAGTTCCCTGATATGATAAAGCTCATTTTAGGAATCACATGGTCCTACCTCCACCGCAACCAATACACCAAGTGCTCCTGACAATACAAAAACAAAGACAGGCAAAAACAGGAGGCTAATTAGGCTAGCAAGCTTCAAATCAATTAGGTCAGGTCTATTTTGGAGAAAAACATGTCTCTCCAGGAGACCGGGGGGAGAAGGCAACGAACACTGCACAATCCATATAGCTTGTGCTTATGTTGAACTTGCCAACACATACCTTAGGTTTTCTTTTGGAAGCATCCTTAAATGAAGTGTTTTAAGTTCTTGACTCTTCTTAAAAATAACAAGGCCTCAAGGGCAAAACTACTTCAGATTTTCTTTCCTCTGCCGATTCTAATTAGTAGTACCATCAATGGAAACCATTAAACACACAAAAGCATTTCACTCAAATTGGAATGAAATAAATAAACCGTCAAACCATACATTATTTAAAATGTAACAATTCGACAATTTTTGATTCAGCATCAACTGGAATCCCAGAAATAAAGGTAAAGAAGACATGGTTCCTATACTCAAGGAGTTTATAAGTTACCTAACTCAACTGTAAGAGAATATAGAAAACGTTGTAAGGCATGTGAATACCAGGTCAAGAAGCAAAGCAAAAACGGTAATTCCTTCCCTGGAGAAGATTCCAGAGAGCCTTCACAGGTAACAGTTCCACAGCGGATGAATGGGTGAGGGCAATCAGCCACAGGAGGAAAAGGGGTACCACGCGGAGGCAAAACAATGAGTAGAACACAAGCATAAAGGCTTGGGAAAGCAGGGCTTATCTGCTGAACCCTGAAACCGGTCAGTAATGCCAGAGCATAGCGGCAGGTGAGGCAGGAAGCCACAGAATTAGATTGGGCCAGACTGAAAAGATGTGTCAAGATAAGTAAGGATTTTACCTTGAAAGGAACCCCAGGAGCAGTATCATTGGATCTGTTAAATAAAAAGAACTATTGCAACAGTAACGAGTCCTGGAGAAGAGATCTGCGTCAGAGATACAAACTACTGCAAGAGTCTACCTACGTACACGATGCTTAAGAATCTGGCCTAGCACAAGGAATCAAGACAAAGGAGGCAGATTTGAGAGATAATTAGTATACTGAAATAGCATGACTTTCAGCAACTAGATATAAGAGGTAAGGAAGTTGACATTCTAAGATTTGAGGATAGGTAGCTAAGGATGCTTATAAAGCCAAAAATGACTGGGTCCCAGGCGACCCCTTGGACCTCACCTCATATCCCCTTACTCTCGAGGCACACTGTCCATATTTATTTCCCTCAAACACACCAAGGTTATTTTCACTTAATGTCTTTCTTTTCATTAGCTGTTCCCTCCCTCTTTCGATGAAAAAATGATGAAATTCAATTGTATTATGTTGAGTTTTACCTGTTGAAGAAACCCTCAGGTACAAATGCATAGAGAGCAATTAGACACATACAGAGCAAAGTCATCTACAGAGAGGGATCTAGGAATCAGCAGAATAAAACCAAAAAACAGTCCTTGCAAACAGAGGGGATGAGACCACCTAGGATAATACAAGACCAAATAACAGAAAACAACTTGAAATAAACATACTTGAAGGAGGAACTAAAAAGATAGAGCTTCTGAAAAGGTGGGACCTCTGCTCCCTTTACTGAGAGTCTATTTACTACCAGGCACATATCTAGCTAATTATACACAACCTCTATGAAGTAAATGATTGTAAAAATAAGAAAACGGGTACCTGCATGGCTCAGCAGGTGACTATAGTAGGGTTGTGAGTTCCAACCCCATACTGAGGGTAGAGTTGACCAAAAAAAGGTGGGGGTGGCGAGGGTGGCGAGGGCACCTGTGGGTCTCAGCTGGTTAAGTGTCAGACTTCAGCTCAGGTCATGATCTTCCAGTTTGACAGTTCAAGGCCCACATCGGGCTCTGTGCTGACAGCTCAGAGCCTGGAGCCTGCTTCGGTTTCTGTGTCTCCCTCGCTCTCTGCCCCTCCCCCACTCAGGCTCTGTCTCTTTCCATCTCTCAAAAATGAATAAACATTAAAATTTTTTTTAAAAAAGAAGAAGAGGAAAAAGGAAAAGAGGTTCAGAGGAAATAAAGTAACTTGACCAAGGTCACATAAATAAATGGCTAAATCAGAATGTGAACTTCATTCTGCGGACACCCATGAAGTATAAGGAAACAAACACAAGTGGTGAAACAAATACCAATTAAAATAAAATTCAGAATAATGGTTACCTGTAGGGAGAAAGGAGAAGTACATGAGAGCTTCAAGCACACTGGTAATTGACTTCTTCAGGTAAGTGGTGGTCAGTTATTTTCTTATTGTACTTTCAAAGTGAACATGTTATATTAACTCTCTTATAAGATTATGTATTTCGTAATAATTTTTCAAACAGTAGGGACTTAAACAAAAGTAAGCAGAAGGATTAGAAATGGTGAGGCTGGGCTTCCACAACGCATAACGTCTGGAGCTATACGGCACATACGTACTATTCCGGATGCTGGCGGCAAAGTGCAGATAAATGCACAGTGCCGGATAGAACGGCAAGTCAGTTACGGATGAGTAAAGGATTACAGATCGGCTACATGACACCTTAGTCTAGGTTAGTCCAGCTGTACTAATATAAATTTTTTATAAATTCCATCAACACAGGCATTTGAATTTCTACAGCAGAACCCTACATCCTGGGGGCCAGAATAGAGGAAAACACCTGATAAGTTAGGTTGACTCAGGGATGGGGATTGGCAAAAAAAAAGAAACTAAGAAAAGAAAGGGACCTAGGGATTAATGATTAATGATAGGATCAAGACTAAACAAAAGGAATGTAAAAGCTGGAAGGGGCTTGTCACACTGAGAATCAAAAGGGATTACAGAATTTAAGGGTTGTAGGTGGCAAATAAAACTGAACAGGGAAAGGCAGAAGATGAAGGCTATGCTCAGAGAAATTTAAGATTTTCAAAAACTTAGAACCAGAAAAATTCTAGGCACAGACCAGATCTAGACTGGTCCTCTTCAACAGAAATACAAGCCATATGAGTAATTTAAAATTTTCTGGTAGCCACATTAGAAAAAGTACAAATAAACTGGCAAAATTAATCTTAGTAATATGTTATTTAACCAAATATACCCATAATTTCAACCTGTACGCATTATAAAAACTGAGACATTTGGTTTATTTTATAATTTCTAGCACTTCTCAATTTGCACTAGCTGTTTCCTGTGCTCAAAAGCCCCAGGTGGCTCTAGTGGCTATCATATTGGACAATGCAGGTCCAGACTTTTTGAAAAAATATGGGTTGTTCTATATGTATCCACATATGGTTGCTCTGAGGAAGTGAAAAAAGGGAGGCTGAATCCAAGAGTCCACAGCAATGGTTGTAAAGGCCAAAAATGAATTCTAGAAGTCTTCAAGGTAGATGGCAGAAAGCAAAGTGGACAAGTAAATTCTGAACCAAATGCTAAAATCCTCAAATGGGGAAATCTGCCTAGCACAATTAGGGGTGATATCAATAAGAGAGCAGTATATGCATTTACTGCACATGTCAAGGGCAAGGACCCAGAGAGAGTAGTGAAGGGTCAGAACAGTGCTCATTAAGCCTGCCTCCCAAAATATGAAGAATGTAAGAAAACAAGTAAGATCCACTTGAAGGATTCCTAGGAAAGTAAGTTACCTAAATTTCAGAGAGTAAGGAGACAGAGGGAGGGTGAGAATTCAAGGAAAGGCTGGTAAGGAAGAAACATGATAACAGGACATTCCCAGCAGGTTCACTAGCAGAGACTCTACAGGCACTCTGCTATGGAATAAAATTATAAGCAGATAAGCAAATAAATAGTAGACAGCAAGTTTCCTGATTCTAGGCCTATTCTGGACCTTAAAGAATAGTCATGTAAATTTTGGAATATTTAAGTCACATAAACCTTGGCATATTTAATCATCTCAGAATTAAGTGGCTTAAATACAGAACTGGAAGTCTGTAAGGAAAATATCTTGCTTTAACTTTGTAAGATGACCCTTTCCAAAAACAACCATTTGTGCCTAGCACACGGTATGAACTATGCAAATATCTGGCATCCATATATTTGTGGGAAGAATGGCCTACTAAGAAAATTTTGCTATTTACTCAACCACATCATCTTAATAGTAAACTCTGGTAAGTAGAAGGCCATATAGTCAATAAAACAGCTTTTAAAAAGGTTTAGGAGCGCCTGGGTGGCTCAGTCGGTGAAACGTCCAACTCTTGATTTTGCCTCTGGTCATGATCTCACAGTTACAAGAGTTATAAGAGTGAGCCCCACATTGGGCTTTGCACACCGACCACCCAGAGCCTGCCTGGGATTCTCCCTCTCCCTCTCCCTCTCTTTCCACCCCTCCCCTGCTCACCCACACTCTCTCAAAATAAATAAACTTAAAAAAAAAGAAAAATGTTTAAAGAAGAAGGGACCTGGGTGGCTCAGTTGATTAAGTGTTCAACTCTTGAGTTTGGCTCAGGTCATGATCTCATGGTTTCTGAGTTTGAGCCCCCAGATGGGATCCACGCTAACAGCATGAAGCCTTCTTGGGATTCATTCTCATTCTCTCTCTCTCTCTCTCTCTCTCTCTCTCTCTCTCTCCCTCCCTCCCTCCCTCCCTCCCTCCTTCTCCCCCTCCCCCTCCCTCTCCCTCCCTCTCTCAAAACACATAATAAACATTAAAAAAGCTTTCAAGAGGGGCTCTTGAGTGGCTCAGTTGGTTAAGTGTCCCACAACAGCTCAGGTCATGATCTCCCTGTATATGAGTTCAAGCCCCGTGTCGGGCTCTATATGGAGAGCTCAGAGCCTGGAGCCTGCTTTAATTCCTGTGTCTCCCTCTCTCTCTGCTCCTACCTCACTCATACTCTGTCTCTCTTTCTCTCTCCCTCTCTCAAAATAAATGTAAAAAAAAAAAAAAAGTTTCAAAGAGAACTCAAACCACATAGATCCTATTTACCACAATATAGCTATATGGACTCCTGTATCTTAAGTCACCTCTAACATTGTCTTATAGCCATAATACTGGGCACCGGCATTGTCCTGTAAAAAATTTAATTTCCTCCAATTTTTCATTCTCATAAAAATCCAGGAAGATAATAGAGTCAGGCAAAGATCTTCCCCTGCTTACACTCTCTCAAAAATAAATAAGCATTAAAAAAATACGTATGTTATAAATCAAAGTCTGTCTAAATCCAAAGGATGGCTCTAATAGATGACTTGGGATAAATCTGAATGAACCTTCAGCGAAAACAATATATATACAACTAATCTTCCCAAATACTAATAAATAGTGTATCATCTCTCCTCTATACCACTTTTTTTTTAAGTTTTTTTGAGAGAGAGAGAGAGAGAGAGAGAGAGAGAGAGAGAGAGAGAGAGAGAAAGCTCATGAGCAGAGGAGGGGCAGAGAGAGAGAGGGAGAGAGAGAATCCCAAGCAGGCACCACACTGTCAGGGCAGAATCCAATGAGGAGCACAAACCCACAAACTGTGAGATCATGACCTGAGCCAAAATCAAGAGTGGGATGCTTAACTGACTGAGCCACCCAGGCACCCCCACCCCACTTCTCCCATTCCTGTCTTGAGGCAAAACAATTCTTGCCTTGATGTTGATGTAGTTAGGAAAACATTTCATCTGTTACAATAAATGTTTTATGATACTGATTTACAATAAGGGAGAAAACAGATAAACTTTACAGAAATGCCATGTCATCATTTCAGGTATGATTTTCAAATTTTTTCATCTCGAACCCTATAAAAGGGTTAATTCTAATAAAAGACTGAACAACAATAGATCAGATACCACTTTTAATTTCTTTTGCTAAGGATTCTACAGACCACTGAACGAACAGCAGAAAGAGAAGACCGTAAAGAACCAGTGAGAGGCCAGAATACACTTCACAAAATAAAACAGAGCACGCATAAACCAGAACTGTGCACTTGGACTTTTTCCCAAACACATCATAATGCAAGGAGGATTGCTTCTCAAAGCAAATAACAGATGTGCTACTAGGACAGAATTTTTCCTTTTCCTGTACTGTAATGTTTGCCTGACAGTTAACACTGCTAAATGATTTCTGGAAAAGTTCACAGATGAACCTCACTATGTTTGTAGGTAATATCAAGGTCATCACCATGGCGTTCTGAGGAGTTACCCTGGGATTTCTAAACCACTTTAAATATCAGCTTTGCCTGAGGTGTAAGTTGTGTTTGTTTGTTTGTTTGTTTGTTTTTTTAAACAATTCTGCTGGGGAAATAAATAATATAGTCAAATAAAAAATAGTCAAACTAATAAACTCTTTTACAATATAAGACAACAATATTTAATGATATAAGTGCCTATGTAGCAAGGTCTGATTTTCAGCACTGATGAACAGTTATGAGATGATACTAAAGGGTTTAGAAAAAGTCCCAGATGGTTCCCAGAGGCAAGGGGGGGGGGTGGGGGTGGGATGGGAGAAACGGGTGATGGGGATGAAGGACAGCACACGATGTCATATATACCAGGTGATATATGGAAGTATTAAATCCCTCTATTGTACACCTGAAACTAATAAAACACTATATGTTAACTAACTGGAATTTAAATAAAAACGTTAAAAAAAAAAACCCGCAAGAGTGGGTAAATAAAAACAAATTTAAAAAACGTTAAATACTCCAAAACTATCGTAGCATAGGAGATGCCAATGTACACTTACTGGGATTTCAGGGGCTCTACGTTCATCATTCGACTGAACTCTCACACCAGCCTGTGTTGTGGGGCAGGCACACTTTGTTTTATTGCCCTTCACATTACTGAACTTGGCAAATACTGCTTTTTTTTTGTAAACAGAAGGTTTGTGGCAGTGCTGCATCAAGCAAGTCTAACAGTGCTTATGCTCACTTTGTGTCTCTGTGTCACTTTTTGATATTACAGTATTTCAAACATTTTCATTATTATATTTGTTATCATGATCTGTATGAGTAATTACGACTCACTGAAAGCTCAGAAAATGGTTAGCAATTCTTCATAGGAATAAAGTGTTATTTTTAATCATTTTTAAAATTTTTATTTATTTTGAGAGAGAGCACGAGCGGGGGAGGGGCAGAGAGAGAGAGAGAGAGAGAGAGAGAGAGAGAGAGAGAGAGAGAGAGAGAGAACCCCAAGCAGGCTCCACACGGCCAGCCCCGAGCCCAGCATGGGGCTTGAACCCACAAACCACGAGATCATGACCTGAGCTGAAAACAAGAGTTCAACACTCAACCTACTGAGCCACCCAGGAGCCCCTAAAGTCTTTTCAAAAAAAATTTTTTTGGGGGCGCCCGGGTGGCTCAGTCGGTTGAGCGTCCGACTTCAGCTCAGGTCACGATCTCACGGTTTGTGAGTTCGAGCCCCGCGTCAGGCTCTGGGCTGATGGCTCAGAGCCTGGAGCCTGCTTCCGATTCTGTGTCTCCCTCTCTCTCTGCCCCTCCCCCATTCATGCTCTGTCTCTCTCTGTCTCAAAAATAAATACACATTAAAAAAAATTAAAAAAAAAATTTTTTTTTTAATGTGTATTTATTTTGAGAAACCGACAGACAGAAAATGAGTGGGGGGATGCAGGGAGAGAGGACAACACAGAATCTGAAGCAGGCCCCAGGCTCTGAACCGTCTGCACAGAGCCTGATAAGGGGCTCAAACTCATGAACCATGAGAATACGACCTGAGCCAAGGTCAACCAGGTCGAAGCTTAACCAACTGAGCCACTCAAGCACCCCGCCCCTGAAGTCTTTTTAAATTAAAGTTATATACATTGTTTGTTTTAGACAATTCTGTGTGTGGCACACTTAACAGACTACATATAATATAAACATAATTTGTATAGTCCTGGGAAAACCAAGAAGTTCCATTTGGAGGGAGGTTTAACATCCAAGTTCTTATAATTTTTTTTAAGTTTATCTATTTACTGGGGAGGGATTCACAGGGGCAGAGAGAGAGAAGGAGAAGGAGAAGGAGAGAGAATCTCAAGCAGGCTCTACACTGTCAGCACAGAGCCTGACGACACAGGGCTCAGTCCCACAAACCGTGAGATCATGACCTGACCTGAAACCAAGAGTCAGACGCTTAACTGACTGAACCACCTACGCACCCCACAAGTTATCATAATTAATAAGAGGTAGAACTGGGATTCATAACCAGGTCTGTGTTTTTAAAAAGAAACTTCATTTGTGCTCGCTTCGGCAGCACACACACTAAAACAAAAAACTTCACTTGAGTGTCCAACTTCAGCTCAGGTCACTCAGCAAACTGAGAATTCGCTCCTGTGGTTTATAGTGCGGATGTGGGGGTGGATGTGGGGGTGGATGTGGGGGTGGATGTGGGGGTGGAGCTCCTTGCCTCAGAAAAAAATATGGGAAGAGTCCAGGATCAATCTCTTTTTTTAAGTTCCACTGATAGAGAAAATCTTGCTAGGACTCGATCACTGTTCAACTGGTGGGCTATCCTCGAGGACTCTTCAGAAATGCTCCGGCAGAGAGTAATCACCTCTGAACGGAATCTCTTCTCAACATCAGACACATGATTGTTAGAAAATTTAAAGGAATCTATTTTAAATGCTATCTCCCACAAACGCTGCACTTCCTTAATTGCGGCTTTTGGACATTTTTAAGTGAACGTTTTAGGCAGTTCAACTGTTCATTAGGTCATAATGCGTGTCTCATTCTACATTCACACGATCCAATCACTCTTTCTTACCTCAAAAATAGATCTTCAATGAGCATTACCCTACACACATTGAAGTGTACTCTGTATTATTCAACACCCATCTAACGGCTACACTTTCTTGCCAGTATTCCTATTAACCAAATACTAGAAGTATTTACCATAATAAACAGAACTCTAGCAAGAGACGATTTTGACAAACTGATTTCACATCATATTCTGTAAACTGAAATAATCAGCGCAAAAAATAATGAACCTTAACTTCTCATATTACATTTCTTTAAATACCTTAACATATAAAATCAGTTACTCAGAGACAGTATATCTTTGTACCTAACCACCATGACTCTATATAAAAGCTTATTTGTTTAATATTATGTTTAATATTAAATAATTTATTATTAATAATCATTTATAAAAGTAATAATTTGTTTGATTATGTTTAATATTCAGGCCAGAAAATGAAATCACTTGCTCAGAAAAGGAAATGAATACTATATTCAATATATTACTGAACTGGTTTTTAAAACCCTAAATCCCTGTCATGGTATCCTGATCAAGGACTTTTCCAGTTTAGGAATCCAATCTTAATTATTTAATTCATAACAACAGTACAGCTGGAATATTAAGAAAAAATTCCCAGACACTTCCTCAAAATAAACCTTCCTCAGAGCAAGCTCTCTAAAGATACAACAACAGAATATCAGACTCTTTTTTACTTAGTTTTGTACCTATAAAAAAAAAAAAACTTTTGCTGAATTGTACAAAAAAGTTAACAGTACCAGTCAGGAAAAAGCTGGTCTGTTTAGCCAATTAAAGCACCACGCAAACAGCCGCAAAGTGACACCTCTGGAAAATTTCATTTAGGGCTATTTTCATCCACCAAAGATTTAAGGACTTACTTATGGTTCAGATGACTGTACTAGTTATACAAGACAATGAGTCTTGTCATTTAAAATTTGAAAGCAACTGTACTGCAGCTTCGAATCCAGGAAGACTTGGTTGTACTGAAGCCAAAAGCACCTGCAACCAATGTGCTCTTACTCTGCTTGTATTACAAGAGTCAATTATACAACACCTGTCAGAACAGAATTTTGCCCTATCATCAAAATAAATCAGAATACGTTACCAATACTGTAAAAACTATTTGAATACAGACTGTGATGCAAAGTGTATTACCAGTATGAAGTTATTAACTGTAGACACTAGATAGAAATGGTTTCTCAAAGCCACCATCCTTAAATTAAGAAACAGCCCAATTCATTATGTTTCTATCATCTAAAAGTGTTCCTTTCACTGAAAGCTGCTTCCAGCAAAGAAGACCTAAGAAGTCTCATTTAGGCAGGGGTATTTCCTGTTCCACAGCTTTGGTCTCACACTGCAATTCCCTGGGCCCCGTCCCAAGCAATTAAATGCAAATCTCTGAAGAATGGGACCCAGGCATCAGAAGGTTCTAATGGCAGCCAGGATGAGAACCACTGATAACTCTTCTCATTTCTGAGCAGTGTGACATTATGTGCAACAGAAAACACTGTCTGAATTTAACACTATTGCTGTACTCTTTACACTTAGATCAACATTTAAATGCTACGGTTTGTCACCTTCCACTAGACAATGATGGACTCATGACAGAATGGCTTTCACAATCTACCTAGATCTGACAGGCTACCCGCTTTCCCACAACAGTAGCTGTACTGCTCCAAGTTCAGCTTTTCCCTATACAGCATGACAACTCAGTACCAGCTCCCCCAGGTTACTGGGCTAAAAGCACTGGTCTATCCAGGAGATATCACTGAGTTCCCAGGCAGCAAAGGCATTCTACAATCTGTGTACCGCTGTCTCTGTGCTTGTAACATCTGGGTCAGCTATTCGTTACACTTCCTGTACTTTCTACATCTCGACTACTTTTCTCCCTCCATTCCTCCCATCTTCATTTAGTTTCTGATATCTTCTCCTACTTTTTCATCTGAAACGTTTCTAGCCAGAGTCCTGATTCTCTTCATTCGTCACACTGGACAGAATCTTCACTCTAGGTCCTGCTGCTTCTCAGGACTACCTCCTCCTCCACTAACTTCTTGAATTCCAAATCTAGATGTACAGCTCTACATTTAAGAATCAGAAGCTTAAATATTGTGTGGCTGAATTTTTTAAAGCCCCACGTTTGCAGCAAATTTAAGTTGTTTGGGTGACTGTTTTTACTATTTGATAAAAATAAAGTTGTAAGTGGTGGCTGTATTCCCGAAGTATTTATGAAAGCTCAGTTTGTTAAACTAAACCTAAAATAAAATAATAAAGGGAATTAGGAGAAAACAAGGAAGAAGGCCAAGAGTTGGGACCTGAGGACACTGACCTGGTCCCTTACCAATGGGACAACAGAGCTAAGGTACCTGAAGCAAACCATTTCATTTTTCCCCACTCCACTCTTCCAGCACATAAAACAGGAGTGATCACATCCATCTTATAGTGTTCGTGTAATGATAAAATAAATAAAGTGAATTAAGAAATGCTCTGAAAACTCTAGCCTATAGAGTAATCTATCACCAAGATATTATCTTCAAATAATCTGATAAGAGGAGTACACAATAAATACGAGTTCATACTGTTATAATTCAAACTATATTAGGAAGGACAGCTTTTAGTGAAAATTATTTCTAAATGTTTCCACAGTCAGGCTTTCCCACCACAGTCCATATCTGCTAAGGAACTGAAATTTGGGGGGCACCTGGGTGGCTCAGTCAGTTAAGCGTCTGACTCTGGATTTCAGTTCAAGTCATGATGTAGTGGTTGGAGAGTTTGAGCCTTGCATCAGGCTCTCTGCTGTCGGCACCGAGCCAGCTTCAGATCCTATCTCTCACCCCACCCTCAATCACACACGCAGGCATGCAGTCTCTCTTGCTCTCTCACTCAAAAATAAACATTAAAGAAAAAAAAAAAAAACTGACATTTTGGAGAATTTTTTATTCTGACTCCTACAGCATTAGATCTACTTTTAGAGCCTGTTGTTGCAACAGCTTCTAGTGTAAGATAGTCTTTTTCAAAGACCCTCTAGGAACAGCCACTCTTCAAGAAATCTGCATTTCTTAAGGCTTTTGAAGTAAGTCAAACTAAGATTCAAAGAAGGATGCCTTTTATATATAACTGGCTTTAAAAAACTTTTACCTTTTCTGCAAATTGTACAAAGTTTTATATTCCCCTTTTCTAGTATGCATTTCAACAGTGGGTTTTTTTTTTTTCCTCTTTTGGTTTTCTATCTTCCTAACTTCACTGTTATAAAAGCTAAAAGATAATCACTCTCAAAAGCAGAGATAATCTAGGTTCCTGATAATTATTTTCTTGGCCTACTGGCTAGCTGCCAGTTTTTCTGCCACTTCCCTCCCTTCTTAAAAGTTGCCAAATGCTTATGTAAATAAGCCAGCTGGCTTCTGAGTCATCACTTCGGTATCCAACTTCCCTAACTCCCAACATGAACCTTAATATACTCGATGAACTCTATTAACAGGCCTTGGAATTCTTCTATGTCTTTTTGAACATAAGCAGCTGGATTTTTAGTGATTGTTCTCACTCCGATAAAGTTGTTATTGGCACCTGTTACTCATACACTAGTAAGTGTATCTATCATTCCTTCTAAACCTACCTTTCCTCTTGGTAACCCAAGACCTTTTTCTCTAAACCTGCTACTGTTTTCCCAAAGGACAAAATCTCTATATACGTAAAAATTTTAAAGTTACTACGAAATTCAATAGTCTACATTTAGTTTAACAAAATAACTGGTTTGCCAACGGCTTCTTCATTATGGCACCAACGGCACAGGCAACAAGAGAAAAAACAGATAAATCAGGCTTAATCGAAATTCAAATTTCTGTGCAAAGGGCAATGTCAACAGTATGAAAAGGCAATTGAGGACTGCATATATATGATAAGGAAGTGAGATCTAGAAAATATAAAGAACTCCTGTAACTCAACAGCAACAACAACACAAAACAATTAAAAAGTGGGCAAAGGACTTGAATGGACATTTCTCCAAAGAATATATACAAATGGCCAATAAGCACATGCAAAGATGTTCAATATCGCTAATCCTTAGTGACATGCAAACATATTCTCTCTCTCTCTCTAACACACACACACACACTTTTCTGAACCCATTATCAAGTTTGTTAAACTCAAAAGCATATTCTAAATGACAGCAGATAAAAGGTGGCCAATTCAAAGCTGGAAATAATTATAAGGAAAGGTAGTTACTACACAAAAGTTCTGTGTTAAAACAGATAATGCACTATGGCAATTTATAGCTGTATTTACAATCAACACCATCATAACAAGAAGTACACTAAGAATAGGTATGCATTAAAGAAAACTTACAGTCCCCCAAAGTACAATATAGCAATCTTCCACTCAGATCATTTGTTCATTTATTTAATTTTTCTTTCTTTTTTTTTTCAATTTATTTATTTTGAGAGAAAGACAGAAAGTACAAGTGGGGAAATGGCAGAGAGAGGAGAGAGCTAGAAACCTAAGCAGGCTCCGCACCATCAGCACAGAGCCACAGAGCCAGACATGGGGCTTGAACCCAGGAACCCTGGTCTGAAATCACGAGTCCGACGCTTAACTGAGCCACCCAGGCATACCCATTTATTTTCAATTTTTCTATCTTCTATATGCCTTTAAGGCTATACATTTTCCTCTGAATAACATATCAAGCTTATGAGTAAGATTCACAAAATCTTATACAAAGTGGTATCTGTCATTTCAAAAGACAACATTCTGTTTTATTTTATGTTTAATTCAAGAGATTTTAAAATTTCCAAATAAACAGATTTTGTTATTTACTCCTACATTATGTTAAGATTATGCGAAGTGTAAAATTATGTTCAACTAAAACAAATTCTAATTCTTATAGGCTTTTTTATTTTTTTTTAATGTTTCTTTATTTTTGAGAGAGAGTGTGAGTGGGAGAGGGACAAAGAGAGAGGGGACAGAGGATCCAAAGCAGGCTCTGGACTGACAGCAGCGAGCCTGATGCAGGGCTTGAACGCACAAACCATGAGACCATGAACTGAGGTGAAGTTGGATGCTCAACCAATTGAGCCACCCAGGAGCCCCCTGATACACTTTTTTAAAAAACAATAATTATGGGGGGGGGGGGGCTGGATGGCTTAGTCAGTTGAGTGTCCAACTTTGGCTCAGGTCATGAGCTCGTGGGTTCTGAGTTTGAGCCCTGCATCAGGCTCTGCGCTGACAGCGCAGAGCTTGGAGCCTGCTTTGGAATTCTGTGTCTCCCTTTCTCTCTGCTCCTCCCCTGTTCACACTGTGTCTGTCTCTCAAAAATAAACAAACATAAAAAAAATTGTTTTAAACAACAATTATGTTAAAATAATTGTGCAGAGTTTTAGCTTAAACATATAACTTAGATTTTGTTATTCTTTTGTTATTAAGCTCTAATTCTGTCACATATTCAGGAAAGGATGTAAATATGATTGAAATTTAACATTTTTCTCTTAGCCTAACATGATCAAATTTTGTAAATGCCCCTTAAGTATTTGAGAAAATAAAAAAAAAAAGCATGACCTTAGTTAACAAAAGGTGTTTTAAAAAATTTAAAATTATTTCATTTAAATTATCAGTTGCGGGGGCACCTGGGTGGCTCAGTCAGTTGAGCATGAGACGTTGGCTCAGGTCATGATCTCACACTCTGAGTTCGAGCCCCGCGTCGGGCTCTGTGCTGACAGCTGGGAGCCTGGAGCCTGCTTCAGATTCTGTGTCTCCCCCTCTCTCTGCCCCACCCCTGCTCATGCTCTGTCTCTGTCTCAAAAATAATTAAAAACATTAAAAAAATAAATAATCAGTTGGTTTTTAAATCTTCTATCTTAATTGAATCACTAAAAAGTTACCTACATATTATTAAAGTTTGATATTTATGATGTTCAAGTCACTGATACCCTCATTTTTTCATGATTAACTATGTCCAAAATTTCTCATCCATATATTTTTCTGCTGACATACATATATATATAAAATTTATATATGTGTAAAGCTATATGGATTTAAATAAAAACAACCTTACTATTTGTGTGATTTAGCTATATCAGAAATTGACAAACTATGGCCTTGGCGCGTGTTTTTGAAAGGACAGCTAAACAAGATTTCTACGTATTTAAAGGGAAAAGGAGAAGGTGGAGGAGGGGAGCCAGGAAAAAGGGTGATGAGGGGACTGACAGAGGGGAAGGGGAGAGAAGAAAGGGAAAAGAGTGGGAGCAGAATAATAAGCAAAAGACTATACGACCCACAAAACCCAAATTCTTACCAGCTGATCTTTAGAGCTTAGATGTGCTCATCTATGTGAGAGGTTGGCAAATTTTTTTTTTACAAAGGTCCAGCCAGTAAATATTTTAGGCTTTGCAGGCCATACAATCTCTAGCAACTATTCAACTCTGCAGCTGTAGCACAAAAACAAAACTCATAAATAAATTACTACGGTTGGGTTCTAGTAAAACTTTACGTACCAAAAACAGGAGAGGGGCCAGCTTTTGCCCTTAGTCCATAGTTTATGAACACCTGATCTCCATGATTATACTTACGGGTCTGTCCACTTCTCTGAGATGTCACTCTCCCACACTAATTAATTATGGATCTGATCATTTCATTTTACATTTGCCTTATATTCTCAACAAATTAAGAAAATAAGAGTTCATGATGTTACATCTAGAAATTGAATCTTGCACTGTAGGAATTATTTCTCTCCCACAGTTTTTGGCCTTGAATTCTATGTTGACTTGTAAAGGTCGCTTAAGTCTGTGTTCCTTTCATTAGCATTTTCCTATTAATGGTTCCATACATTTGTTTTCAATCTTTCTGCATCATGTTTAAATGCATATACCTAAATTTTGGTTTTTGACCAATCTGAATCACTGTTTAATAGAGGAATTTAACTTCATTATTATTATATAGTGACTAACATATTTCACAGTCCTACTATGTTATCACATTTACTTGGCATTATCATCTTTCATACATTTACTAAATTCGCTGGGGTTTAAGGGCACCTGGGTGGCTCGGTTGAGTGTCCAACTCCTGACGGCGTTAGCTCAAGTCATCATCTCACAGTTTGGTTCATGGATTTGAGCCCTGCGTTGGGCTCTGCGCTGACAAGTGCGGAGACTGCTTGGGATTCTCTCTCTCCCCCTCTTTCTCTGTCCCTCCCCCACTCACTCTCTCTTTCTTTCTCTTTCTCTCTCTCTCTCTCTCTCCCCTTCAAAAAAAAAAAAAGCATCCTTGGAGTTTACTGGTTCCATCTTATTCTTTATTAGTAAGGAAATTATATATCCTTTTACCATTGTATGTGCCAGTTACTTACCTATTGTCTTTCACCACTAACCTACCCTCTAAGTAGGAAGCTGCTTTTACCTCCATGGCTCCAGACACCAGCTCCATTCAGATCAGAGCCTCTCAAAGCCATTAGAATGCCAGCAGCAGTATGCACACTTGATACTCGAAGTACCGGCCTCAGCCTCATCTAGTTCTCGTACCTAGTTTCTGTTATCCAAGGACCAAACTCCCTTCTCAGAAGTGTAAGCAACAGTCCCAAAAGACCCTTCCTCCAAGTTCCTAGGTCTGGCAACACCACCACTTCTCTCTCATTTCTTCAGCATTAGGGATGTTCGTTGCTTCCTGTGGTTATTAATCTCCGGATTGCCTCAGCATCCTCTTGACAATCAATCAGCTGGCATACGAAATCGATGTATTAAATCCCCTCTATTTGAAATACTTAGTACAACTGTTTTCTTTCCCCTGACAAAACATTAACAGCTGTACTGCTAAACTATTTCGGTTGTTGTGTTGTTAACTGTACTAAACAGGCAGGTCTAAATTTAGGAAATAAACTGTAAAAGAAGGTAGGCATTTTAATGGTGATCAAGAGTAGGAATTGAGGGGGCACTTGGGTGCCTCAATCAGTTAGACGTCTGACTCTTGAATTTTGGCTCAGACCATTATCTCACAGTTTGTGGGTTCAAGCCCTGCATCTGGCTCTGTACTGCCAGTGTAGAACCTATATGGTATTCTCGCTCTCTGCCCCTCCCTCATTCGTGCTCACCCTCGCCCTCTCTCCCTCTCTCTCAAAATACATAAATAAACTTTAAAAACATAATAATACAGTGCAGTATGTGAAAGTAGAGTATCACTGGCAGGAAACTAAAGAAATTTTGTCTGTGAAGTATAACAAAGGATTGCCAACATATTTTTTTTTCTATATATCACCTACTTAGGTGCCTATGAAACAACATGCTGGGCAAACAGAAAATATACCCTATAAGAAAGGGAGAATTCAGATAGTTTGAGAGTTTATGATTCATAATAATAATAATAATAATAATAATAACAATAAGGGTACATCAACTGATAAAAAGTTTAAAATCAGGGATGCCTGGCTGGCTCAGTAGGAGGAGTATGTGATTCCTGATGTCAGGGTCATGAGTTTGAGCCCCACGTTGGATATAGAGATTACTTACACATGTAGGTATATACATATATACATAAATAAACAAGCAGCTTTAAAGTTTGCTTAAAATCTTTGTTTAAAAAAAGTTTGAGGGGCACCTGGGTGGCTCAGTCGGTTGAGCAACCAGCTTCGGCTCAGGTCATGGTGTCACAGTTTGTGAGTTCAATCCCCGCATCGGGCTCTGTTGTGCTGACAGCTTGGAGCCTGGAGCCTGCTTCTGATTCTGTGTCTCCCTCTCTCTCTGCCCCTCCCCAACTCATGCTCTGTGTCTCTCCGTCTCAGAAATAAACATTAAAAAAAAAAAAAAAATTAAAAAAAAAAGTTTGAAATCAGGGGCACCTGGGTGGCTCAGTCGTTTGAGCATCCAACTTCAACTCAGGTCATGATCTTGTAGTTTGTAAGTTCGAGCCTGGCATTGGGCTCTGTGCTAACAGCTCAGAACCTAGAGCCTGCTTTGGATTCTGTGTCTCCCTCTCTCTCTCTGTTCCTCCCCTGTTCATGCTTTATCTCTCTCTCAAAACTAAATAAACATTAAAAAAAATTTTTTTTAAGTTTAAAATCAGATTTATCTCTTCCTCTCAGCTAACTTTCAGCGTGAGTGGACACGTGAGAAAAAGAAATAGTAAATAAATTTATGCACTGAGGAAAAAATGTGTTACTTTGGTAAGTAAATTATGACATTTTATTTTTAGGAGTCATTTCATATATCAATATATATTCATTGTTCATAGTTACTTGATTCTACTTGCTTTAACTGTAACTTAACCTTTCCTTCACTATTCATTGACTGTATTTTTTTAAATTTTATCTTATCTTAGAGAGAGAGGGTATGCACTCGAGTGGAAAAGACAGGCAGAGGGAAAGAGATAGAATCCCAAGCATGCTCCATGCTTAACATGGAGTGCAATGCAGGGTTCTATCCCATGACCCTGGGATCATGACCAAAATCAAGAGTCAGACACTCAAATGACTGAGTAACCCAGGTGCCCTTCATTGACAGAATTTAAAATTACTGCAAAGCTACACTACATGTGTTGTCTGCTTTTCGTTGACTGTTGAGTCATTGAAATTCACAATTTTTAGTTCTATAAAGATGCTAGCTTTTTATACACTATACTTTGTAGTTAGCAAAACACTTCAAATGAATTTAATCTGATCCTTGACAAAACAAATACAGTTGACCCTTGAAGAACTCAGGGATTAGGGGCACTGACCTTCCCTCACAGTTGAAAATCTACATACAACTTTTGATTCCCTGAAAACTTAACCACTAAACAGCCTACTGTTGACCAGAAGCCTCACCAATGACATATACTTTGGATAAACATGTATTTTGTATGTTATATGTATTATACTGTATTCTTAGAATAAAGTAAGATAGAGGGGTGCCTGGGTGGCTCATTTGGTTGAACAAATTTGGCTCCGTAAGGAGCCTGCTTAAGATTCTCTCTCTCCCTCTGCTTGCATTCTCTAAAATAATAATAATAATAATAATACAGTAAGCTAGAGAAAAGAAAATTGTAAGGAAAATACATATATAGTACTACGCCGTATTTATAAAAAAAAAAAAGTCTACCTATACACAGTTCAAACCTGTGTCATTCAAGGGTCACCTAAGCTTCTCTCGCTTTTTCCATTGCTTGCAAATTGAACTTCTCCCCTGCCATTAATCATGTATAAACACCATGTACCCATCTGTATGATTAAACTCAGGACAATACTCTATATCTCTATGGTACTTACCCCTTCTGCTGACCTTTCTCCTGTAGTCCTATCTGCCCACTTCCCCCAAAGCTCTCTGAATCACACAAATAGTGCCATGGATAGAGTTGAGCATCTCCCTTACTCATCCCCTAAAATTCATATATTGAAACCCTATACCCCAATATGGTAATATTTGGAGACAGGGCCTTTGAGAGACAATTAGGTTTACATAAGGTCATGGGGATGTGGAGCCTCATGATGGGAGTAGGAGTAGTGCCTTTACAAGAGACACCAGAGAGCTTACATGTCTCTCCCTCTCTGCCACGAATAGAACATGACAAGAAGGTGGACTTCTGCAACCCAAGAAGGACCTCATAAGGAACCAAAGCAGACAGTACCCCGATCTTGGACTTCCCAGCATCCAGAAATATGAGAAATGAATGTCACCGTTTAAGCCACCCAGTCTCTGGTATTTTGTTATAACAGCCCAAGCAGACTAAGACAGATGGAATATGAATTTCTGGGGCAAATATCATAAGCACTTTGGATTGAATTGTCAGGCCGCTCCACTTCCTGACTTTCTTTACAATTTACTTGTTCAATTTCCCACCCCAAAATTTATTGGCATATGCTAATTTCTGTAGCTGAGTTGAAGTTGCAATTTCAGAACCATAAAAATCCAAAAAATCTGAATGTCACAGCTGGGTAAAAAATAGATTGATGGCAATAAAGTGAATCTCTCTTCTAAAAGCATGAGAAACAAATGCAATGTCAAACTCCATAGGGGTGAACTTACAAGGAAAATGCTGAGAGAATTCACTACCTATTAAAACAGATGAGTGGTAGCCATAGAAATCAAGAAAAAGCAGAATCAGACTTATAAATACAAAGAACAAACTGATGGTTGCCAAAGGGAAGGGGGGGGGTAGACAAACAGGGGAAATGGGTGAAGAGGAGTAGGAGGGAGATACAGGTACGCTTCCAGTTATGGAATGAATTAAGTCACAGGAATAAATGGTGCACCATAGAGAATGCAGTGAGTGGTACTGTAATAGCCTTATATGGTGACAGATGGTAGCTACACTTGTGAGCACGGTATAAGGTACAGGGTTGCTGAATCACTATATTGTACATCTGAAACTATTGTAACATTGTGTGTCAACTATCCTCAAATAAGAAGAGGAGGAGGAGGAGGAGGAGGAGGAGGAGGAGGAGGAGGAGGCGGCGGCGGCGGCGGCCGCAGCCCGCCACAGCAGTGGAGGCTCACAAGATGTATCCAGAGAAGCAACTCTACATGTAAAGAGAGAATCCTAAACTTTTTCCTCCCTAACAAAGTTTATATAAAAATGAACATCATCAACAAAACTGGAGCCTATATCAAAGACAACAGAAGAAATGTGTATGAAATCACAACCAGTTTTTACAGATTGATTCTTTCAAAATTCTTTGGCTTTCTAAAACAATGTTGACTTAATGTAGGATTTTAAAACTTTCACTCTTTATACTTTAATATTTCAAAATACAAGTTCTCATCTTACATATCTGCCAAACAGAATCTACAATATGGGAGTTTAGGGTGAGAAAAGTCTGAATAATAATTACAACTTACCTATCATCCTTGCTGCAACATTTAGAAATAACTAACCAAAGAAACTTTGAAAGAAAATCACTGGGATTTTTCTCTATGCAATGAAAAGTATAATCAAGCATATAAAAATTACTTTAGGCATGTTTCATGGTAAGTTACAAGACTGCATAAAAAAATCAAATTCCCCTGACAGGAAAATATTTGGTGAACTCCTGCCTTATAAAGATGGTTGCAACTGTTTTATTAATAAAAACAAAAAAATGACAGAACAGGTGAAGTTCTCTAATCAAGTATGCCAATATTCAAATAAATCTCAACAATTAGAAGAAAAAAGCTTACCACAATTATTTAGCATGTACCAGATGAAACCACAAACATAAATGATGTGGATATTTTATAGGTCCTTGTAACTTTTATACTAATGACATCTGTAAAGGCATGTTAATTGACAAAGTGTTTTAAAGACAATATGCGATGAGGTTTTCAACAAAGTATACATTTTTAAGCACACATATAACCAACGGGAGGGGGAAAAAACCAAACAATTTGGCACCAGGAGGGCCCCCTCAATAGAGTCAGTACTGCAGATTTCTGAACCCACATCAAATCCCCCTATGTGCCAGGAATACAGCTTCAAAACACCACTCATTTCAAAAAATACTTCCTTAGATAGCCACAATGTGTTCCATGGGAGAAAGGGAGTAAAACACAACAAATTTTGCTTTGCTTTCTTTTTTTATGAAAATTCAATACTCCTTTATTTCAATAACAAAATGTGATAAAAATTTTCACAGCTTTCTCTATTTTATCCTGGTTATCAGCAAGGCTGTCATAGCTATCAAATCAGATTTTGCTTCATGACAGAAATAAAAAAAAGATAAAAGCTTGCATGCAGTAAATAAAATCATTATTTATCTTAATAATAAAGAAAAAGCAGTTGTAAAGCCTGAAATAATTGGTCAAGAACTGCAAAGCAACATGAGACATTTTCTGTAATAAAACAAGACCTCTGAAAGGAAATTGAAGTCTGGAAGTTGGATAAAGTGAAGAGTTGTTCAAAACTCACTCTTTAGTAATCACGAAAATTGTAGTGTTTAAAAGAAATATCATGGTACACTTACCATGATGAGCATTGAGCAATGTACAGAATTGCTGAATCACTACACTGTACACCTGAAACTAATAAAACACTGTGTTAACCATACTGAAATTAAAATTTAAAACTTAACAAAATGAAAAAAAGAAGCAGCAGCAGCAGCACGACCAATCACCATACCTCAATGGAGAAGTCCTTTGCTTAGAATTTCAAGAGACAATGAAGACTCGAACCAGTGGACCATACACCTTCACCATTCTCAGTCCACTACAAAACATGACTGAGTCGATCTCCCAGAAGAAAGAAGAGCCAAAAGAAATTTCCAGGAAAAGCAGGCAGAAAACATTTATCACTCCACTTCTTGGGCAATATTCTGACCACGCCTTCTCACTAATTACTGTGAACATAGCTTAGGAGTCACACAGTGACATCAAGAGAAAAAACGAAAAGGCCTAGATGTTGAACCTGATAATCAGTGCCAGCCTGGTCTCCTTATTTTGTAATTTAGCTCAAATCTACAAAAATTAACTGAGTTAAGAAGCAAATGTTTAACTACAATTAAGCAATAAGTAGAAAACATTTTTGTTTTGCTTAAGATAATGCAAATAACAAACTCCTGATATTTTCTTCAAAGATAAAAAATAAAACAGTATAAAAGTCTACCTAACTTTAAATTTAAAAATACACAATACAAAAGATTTTCATAATAAGAATTGGCTCCTCTGAATTAGTTTCTAAAACTTATGAAGACTTTTTTTTTTAATAAGTGGTTCTCATTTTTTTTTTGTACATTTTTTTTTAACGTTTATTTTTGAGAGAGACAGAGAGACAGAGCATGAGCAGGGAGGGCAGAGAGAGAGGGAGACACAGAATCTGAAGCAGGCTCCAGGCTCTGAGCCGTCTGCACAGAGCCTGACGTAAAGCCCGAACTCACGAACCATGAGATCATGACCTGAGCCGAAATCGAACACTTGACTGAGCCACCCAGGTGCCCCTAAAACCTATGAAGATCTTAAAGGGAATTTAGTTCTCATTTAATATGAAGCTCTTGTTTACAATGAGAAAAACTGAGCATTACAAAGAACTTCCACTGGGTGAAACTTGGAAATAATACTGGCAGGGCTGAGACTCTTAAGTCCCCTGACTGCTGGGAGAGGGTATTTTTCTACTTACTTTGAAATATGCCCCAAAAGATATTTTTTAAATTCCAAATTCCTGACCATTTCCTTCATAAATGCATTCTGGATTTAGTGACTGTTGAAGGGCTGCCATTTTAGGGTAACTGAAAAGAATCCACACCTTAAAAGACTGTGTCAAATTGACTGAACTTTGAAAACATCATTTTGAGGTGCCTGGGTGGCTTAGTAGGTTAAGCATCCAGCTCTTGATTTTGGTTAAGGTCATGATCCCAGGGTTATGGGATGGAGCTTTGCATTAGGCTCCACACTAAGCATGGAGCCTGCTTAAGATATTCTCTCTTTCAATCTCTCCCTCCCCCGTTCACACACTCGCTCTCTCTTAAAAAAAAAGAAAAGAACATTTTTTTTAACTATTAGTCTTTTATAGTGTAATAGTCCAAAGTTTTTTACTTTGATTAAACAAAATCACCAGAGGGGAGAGGAGTGGAAAGATTCAGAAGTCATGTAACAAAGGAAAATACAAATAAAACCTTAAATTTCACATGTGGACGTACATGCACATACATACGTAAAATCTTATCTCAAAGGCAAAGAAGCAGGTGAAGAGGTTGCCACTGATGATTTAAGAAACCGCCTGGGAGCAATTTTCTACAATTTCTCTCTTTTATGTTTCAAAGCTATGAAATTCACTTTTCTTCAACTTAGCTACATTCATTTAGACCCTAATAGGTTCATTTTGTGTTAAAACATTGAGTCACAAACACAATCACTTGAAAAAAAAAAAAATTCACAGAGGAAAGGGGAGACTCATTAAAAAGGCCATGTGCCTTGGGGTGCCTGGGTGGCTCAGTCGGTTGAGCTTCTGACTTCAGCTCAGGTCATGATCTCACAGTCTGTGAGTTCAAGCCCCGCATCGGGCTCTGTGCTGACGGCTCAGAGCCTGGAGCCTGCTTCGGATTCTGTGTCTCCCTCTATGTGCCCCTCCCCAGATTGCTCTTGCTCTTGCGTGCGCTCTCTCTCTCTCTCTCTCTCAAAAATAAATGAAACATCAAAAAAGTTTCCTTATTCTAGTCTTGAGTTGATTTGTGCACAAGAATAAACCACATTACTGCTAACAGAAAATGACCAAGGTTGGCTTCTTCTCTTATCCTGGAATGGATAAGCCAACGCAGGAGATAAGCAAAGACTTGGAAAATATCTCAAACTCTTGGGGAGAGCTTCTGAATTTCACACTAATACCAGTCACATAGCTAAATTAGAGCAGTTAGACATTCATTCACTTGCACACACACATATAAATCCTGAGGAGAACCAAGTCTGACAGGCATGAAAATAATAAAAAGCCACTTACTGAAAGTAATTAGCATCTCCTATTCTAAGGCAGGATTTTATATAATCTTCATAACAACTCTCTTAAAGGGTGGTAGGACTCTAATTCTCACCTATATAATGACATCATGTAACCAGAAAGAGAAAGACCAAGCCCCAGAAACCAGTTCTGTTGACAGTCCAAGCCTGTAATACATTTTTCTTCTGTTTTGAAGGCTATGAGTTCCATTATGATCCACGAACATATCAACTGTTAAACCTAAGGAGACCACGTTTCCCACAGAAATCCTCAATTTTCCAAGCATGCCAATTCAGAAAAACTTCCTCACTCTATCAACACATGTTAAGACACTGTTAGGAAGCAAATGAATCCATGTAAGTCTACCTGTGTCTGAAAGGAAAGAGAAAAAGGGGACTGTGAACCAGGTGCGATTTAGTGGATTCCTTCATCAAATTAGGAATTATGGTAGCAAAACAGACCACAAAGAAAAGCAAGATAATACTTGGTGACCATACTCCTAGGATTCTTGTGCTCTGACTTCTAAAGGCAATAAATGGCACACACAAAGGCAATGGTAGGCTCAACAACTGAGACCACAGCAAGATCACTATTTTTAAATGCAAACTTTGCATTTTCAAGCAGCAAGGTCTTTCAGAAAACTTAAGTGCTTTCAGCCAACTGCCCAGGTCAAATCATAACTTATAATAATAAGAATGAGAAACTGAAAATAAGTTTTCCCCTTATGTTACAGTGATCAGTACTTTCCTCTGAGGCTCAAAACTTACCTTGTTTGCCTATATAGTCAACATGGATCTGGGTTCCTTAATATGTATTTGTAAAATTTTAAAATATTTTCCCCTTCCAGCTGACACAGTGTTAAGCTTTGTCAATAGAGGGACCTATAGAAATACTGCAGAAGGAAAGAGTTTTGATTCCTGGTTCCTATCTGGCTTACAAATCACTTGGCTTCTCCAGTGATCAGTTGCCCTAGACTGCACAGCATCTTCAATGCCAGGCTTCTACAGCAATGAGCAGCGGCCAGCAGTACCCGGTGGTCAACAGTTGCCTCTATTATTTTCTTAGGCAGTTTTGTAGCAAAATACCTCCTCTAAGAAACCTACCTGTGAAGAGCTTTCCCTGAGTACTCTAGAAGGAAGAATTGTGGCAAACTGCAGAGGGTAGATTTCTAGTAAATTCCACCGATGTGGCACCACAACAACTTCTCTAACATTCAGTGAGTCACATCATGCCCTATTCAACAAGGTCTGGACCTCAACCCAAGATGGGGGAGAAGTCTCTTACCTAACACTACCAAGGGGGAAAAAAAGCAAAAACAAACACAAGACTTGGCTGGCCTTCTATGAATTTTAAAAACAACATATACTACGTATGAACGTGCTACACTTTGACCTTCCTAAAAAGTCCCCTAGAGGATTTCCAATTTTGAGTGAAGAACCAAACAAAAGAAGACTCTGCAGCAAGTTTAGGTTGTGATACAAGTTGCTCTACCACATGGGACCTATGATCCAGCGTAACCATGGTTACCTGAAGTATCTAGGATAAACAGAGATGGTATAACAAGGAGCCTCTAGCCACTGCACACTGCAGCACTTCTTTGCTATAAGAGATTGGCACTAGAGGATCCAGCACTCCCCAACAGCCCATGGGGTGAATTTCCAGCAAGTTCCACAGGTAGGATTTTTAGCAAATTCCACTGGTATAATACTACACTGATTTCTCTACTATTAGGTAAGCCACAGCCGTGCACTCTCCATTATCAGCCCTGGAGAAGGAGGTTCTCCCATTTGTATTCTGTCTCAGACCCAGGAGAAGCATCTGCTTCTTGTATTTGCTACTTGTATATTTTCTAGAGTTCTCTTTCTTTAATAAGCCAATCGCTCATCATTCCAATTCGTTATACTGAATTCTCTTTTATTAGGTAATCTCTACACCCAACATGGGGCTTGAACCCACAACCTCAAAATCAAACAAGAGTCACATGCTCTATTTACTGAGCCAGACAGGTATCCCGTGAATAACCTTTTATATGAAACCTTCCCCATTCAAATTACCAAATGGTTTTTCCCTCCTGATTAGACTCCAACTAAAATACCATTATCAACAGCGTGAGTGTTCTCATCAGTGCCATGAAAACCAACACAAGAACCTAATTTTAAACAATTAAGAGTTCATTTTGACAAATTTTAGCTTTAAAACTAAAAATTAAATAGGAATGATGTAAACTTAGTTTAAGCATAGTACTAAGTCCAAATTAATGTATATATTTCTTAAAATATCAATCATGGTTTGGCAAGTTATAGATTCCTTCTCCAAATGTTCTGCAGTCTTTAAAAAAATTTTTTTTATGTTTATTTATTTTTAAGAGAGAGAGAGACAGAGACAGAGAGAAAGTGTGAGTGGGGGAGGGGCAGGGAGAGAGGGAGACACACAATCTGAAGCAGACTGCAGGCTTTGAGCTGTCAGGCAGAGAGCCTGATGAGGGGCTTGAACCCACAAACCACTAGATCGTGACCTGAGCCAAAGTCAAATGCTTAACTAACTGAGCCACCCAGGTGCCCCTGTTCTAGAGTCTTTAAATGAACATTAAATAGCCCCTAATAATCACCAGCGTTTAACATTATTTTTAATAAGTAATACCTTATCTCTCTTATTCTATAGGGTGTAAAAGGCCTAAAGTAGGGGTGCCTGGGTGGCTCAGTCAGTTAAGCATGTGACTCTTAGTTTCAGCTCTGGTCATGATCTCACAGTTTGTGAGTATGAGTTCCGTATTGTCAGTGCAGAGCGTGCTTAAGATTGTCTCTTTCTCTCTCTGCCCCTCCCCATTCATGCTCATTCCTGCTCTCTCTCTCTCAAAATAAATGAACTAAAAACAATTTTTTAAAGGCCTAAAATATGGAAGTGACAACTGAAAATAATGTTGTAAGCTTTCATTTTTAAAAGGGGTGGTTGTGGGGCGCCCGGGTGGCTCAGTCGGTTAAGCGTCTGACTTCAGCTCAGGTCACGATCTCACGGTCCGTGAGTTTGAGCCCCGCGTGGGGCTCTGGGCTGATGGCTCAGAGCCTGGAGCCTGCTTCCGATTCTGTGTCTCCCTCTCTCTCTGCCCCTCCCCCATTCATGCTCTGTCTCTGTCTCAAAAATAAATAAACGTTAAAAAAAAATTTTTTTTTTTTTTTTAAATAAAAGGGGCAGTTATGTATAAACACTGACAGTCTGAAATGGCATGGGTCAAATGGCCTGACCCTCTCCACATTCCACGAAGACACGTCATAATTATAGCATGCTCTTCACCATAAGGAGCCCAAAACAAGCATGTAATGGTGGACTGGTACAAGCTAATCAAGATCTTGAAAAATGGCTTAAAATGCGGGCGATCCACAGTGACTTTTTACAACAGTGTTTCAATGTCCCTGCACCTGCTAATTGGAAATACACCATGGAGTTCACTATTTAATAGTTCAACCTAATTTTAAGCCTAAGACAGTCCAATAACCTATTTATGAACTCAAAAACCAACAAAGAAGCCCACCACAATTACTCAAGAGGTAAAAACACCCAACATTTTTTTTTAAGTAGAAAATAACCATCACCACTCCATCAAAAAGAGAAGGAAGACTAGATTGCACACTGAAAAGCAAAAAAGTGCTTTGTGTGGTTTTTAATGGACTTTAGAATCATACTCTAATTTCTTGAACAACACAAAGGAAAACTAAATATCACTGACAGTTCCTTTTGAATGACTCCATAATGAAACTGTATTAAAACTGTCAGTAGCCACAATGAGAGGTATATCTAAAAATATTAAAACAAATTACTCTTCAAGTAACATTGTATGTTACTGCTCAGAAGTTTGCCTTAAAAAAACAGAAACACTACTTTTATATGGAAATTTCCTTAAAAATAAAGAAGTTTATCTTACTTGAGAGAGTCCAGGGGACGATGCATGTCCCGGGGGCGTTGCCGCAAGATTTGGGTGCCCCTTGTTTATTTCATGTGCTGAATAAGGGGAAGGGGTCGGGGGTCCCGGTTGTCTTGCTACTTGTGTTACCTGTGAGGAAATCAATATTTAGTAAGAGCTTTATATTAGTAACTCAATCTTAATAAATACAGCTGAACTGGTTAATTTTTAAAATGAACTATCTGTCTCATAATTTATACTAAAATAAGTGCCAGACTGACTAAAGGCTTAAAATTTCAAAATGAAGCAATAAAATGCTTGGGGGGGGGGGGGGGGGGGGGAAGCATGACTATTACCATCAGTTTGACAAAAGATTCTTGAAGCACAATCTAAAACCAAACCTTAAAGGCAAAATTATGCTAAATGCAAGAAGGTACATTTGAAACTAAATATTGTTTAGTTTTAATACAATGCCACTTCTAGGACATTTTGTAAAAGAAACAAAAAAAGAAAAATGATTGCAAGAGGAAGTGGATGACTACAGAATGGACACAGGAGATTTCTGGAGTGAAATAACTGTTCTGTATCTTGACTGTAGTGGGGATTACATGTCTCTCTGTGTTCGTCAAAACTCACAAAACTGCACACTACAAGGTGAATTTTACATTATGTAAATTATACCTCAAATCTGAACCAAAAATGGGGCAAATTATTTATAGAGTATACTCTCATCTTTTTTTTTATTTTTGGATTTTGGATTTCGTATTAAAGTTTATTCATTTATTTTGAGAGAATCACAGACAGCGTGAGTGGGGGAGGGGCAGAGGGAGAAGAAGACAGAGAATACCAAGCAGGCTCCATACTGTCAGTGAGAAGCCCAATGTGGGCCTTGAACTCGTGAAACAATGAGATCGTGACCTGAGCTAAAACCAAGGGTAGGATGTTTAACCAAGTGAGCCACTCAGGCAACCCATCTCATTTTTGTTTTTAAAACAGTACACCTAAATATACATGTAAAGTCACATGTTTGCATATTTCTATATGTATATCTAAGCCTACAATCTATGTCTACATATATGAGTATATATGAAATACCCATGCATTTACACATACTCGCAGGTATATATGTCCTATTAAAAAGATGTGTAATGACTTACACCAAGATCTGAACAGAAAGCGTTACAAGTATTTTTTTTTCTCATTTTCATTTTCTAATATAGTTCAATAATCATGAACTTGTACAGAAAAATAATTAGCATATGTTTCTATGTAAACAAAAACTACGTTCTTCCACTTTTTCCTGGTAATAAACTGCCCATTAGCCAATGATGATGGATATAAAACTACATTACCCAGGCCCCTTTCCAATGTCCAGCAATGAATGAATCCCAGCCAGCTACTCTCAACCACAATCTAACCCAGACTAGCACTGACTGAAAGTTTGGCAAACCTCCATGAATGGGGGGCAAATTTTATAGTCATCGAATATGAAAGAATCCATTCTCCTTAAGGTGAAGTCCTCAAATGGGGGGGGGGGGGGGGGGAGGGGCATGAAAGCTTTTACAATCTAGTAGAAACTACAGACCTCTCCTAGAATCATATTTTTAAAATATTTATTCAATTATTTTGAGAGAGAGAGAGGGAGCACATGCAAGTGGGGGAAGGTAGAGAGGGAGAGGGAGAGAGAGAATTCCAAGCAGGTTTCATGCTGTCACTGCAGAGCCTAATGCAGGGCTTGATCTAACAAACCATGGGTTCATGACCTGAACCAAAATCAAGAGATGGACACTTATCTAACTGAGCCACCCGTGTGCCCCTAGAATCATATATTTTTTTTAATTTTTAAAAAATTTATTTATTTTGAGCCGGGGGGGGGGGGGCCGTGGGCAGAGAGAGAGGGAGACAGAGAATCCCAAGCAGGTTCTCCCCAAGTCAATGCATAGAGTCCAATGCAGGGCTCAAACTCACAAAACGGTGAGATCATAACCTGACCCAGAATCAAGAGTCGAACACTTAACTAACTGAGCCACCCAGGCACACTGGAATCATATCTTTAAATGCATAAAATATATAGGATTATGATAAAACCAATTATATTGAAATATATATATATGAAAATATAAAGATAAGTTTGTGATATAGTAATATATGTTCTTTATAATATATTAAAAAATAAAAACTAATGATAGATATTGCCTGCATCCATAATTCAAAGAAATTGTAACATTCAATTAGATATTTTCTCCTTCCAAGTCTCAGATTCCCTGATTTCTCTCACAGTTAAGAACTCTCGGGGCGCCTCGGTGGCTTGGTCGGTTAAAGCGTCTCACTTCGGCTCAGGTCATGATCTCACGGTCCGTGAGTTCAAGCCCCGCGTCGGGCTCTGTGCTGACAGCTCAGAGCCTGGAGCCTGTTTCAGATTCTGTGTCTCCCTCTCTCTCTGCCCCTCCCCTGTTCATGCTCTGTCTCTCCCTGTCTCAAAAATAAATAAACGTTTAAAAAAAAAAAAAAAAAAAAAAAGAAGTCTCTCCAGATAGAAAGGAAAGTGGTTTCCAAATGATACTCGCTTTTCCTGGAATTCCCTCAGTCAGAATCTCTGAAGAAAGTCTACTCCCTGGTAACCCAACTTTAGAATTCCTTATGTCTATGTAAAACAGCTTTAAAACCTGACTGACCCCAATGCTGAAATAAAATGGATTCACAGAGAACTAACTAGAGGCAAAAAGCTTACAGGCTAAATAAAAGAGATATGAGTGATGCTAAAATGTGACGCAAGTTTAAGACTTAAAATAACTGTTAATTTTTCTTGTTACGGCTTTATGATTTTCTTCAAAATGTTCTTTCCACTTCTGACTGAAAATTACATTTATAAGGGAATGAAGTTTACTGTGAAATGCTATAGCAATTATAAATCTCAGGAAAATTATTCAAAGGATAAAAACTGGATTACTATTTAAACATCTACTTTAGAAAACCAGTAACTAGAAATGAAGAGTTCCTGCAAGCAAATTTCTCCCTGACAAGGCTTTGTAAATGTATACTCTTATTTCACATGGTTGAGAAGTTATTTTAATATCTGGCTAAAATAAGATATCAAAATGGACTTTTAAAAATGTTTAATGTTTAGTTTTGGATTTTTTAATTTTTTAAAAATTTATTTCTTTTTGAAAGAGAGAGACAGAGACAGAGCACAAGTTGGGGAGGGGTACAGAGAGAGAGGGAGACACAAAATCTGAAGCAGGCTCCAGGCTCTAACCTGTCAGCACAGAGCCTGATATGGGGCTCGAAATCACGAACCACAAGATTAATGACCCAATCCAAAGTTGGACACAACTGACGGAGCACCCCAGGGGCCCCTTTATTTTTAACATGAGAAATTTACACAATGAGAATAGCAGATATCTCTTTTGGGTGTTTGGTCCAAGAACTGATTCCTAAGTTATGGTTTTTAGCTATAGTTAGATAAAACTAGTCAGCAATATTTTAAAGGAAGACAATGGCCATAATACAGAACTGAATTAAAATATTTATATTTTTGTAAAATAAACAAGTTGTGATTTATTCATCATATTGTACATTCTTTCTAATATTTGGACCTCTAATAATAAGAATAAAGAATGGAAAAATAAATGTAAAACATCAGTAAAGTCAGGAGTTTCCCTACTCTGAGTTACTTCTGCAAATGCACAATCAAATCCCAAATCTTCTGTACTAACATTAGGAGATCGTTCACCTCCTCTATCACCAAGGAATTTTATTTTTCAAATTAATCTGGAAAATCTTCCCCCAAAAAGCTATTAACACAGTTATGATGGGTTTGCTACAAAACAGTAACCTACATATTTGTCTACTTTGCCAAAACATCTGAAAAAGCCACTGGTGTGCATACATTTAGAAGACCTTGCTGCATACTTAACCTCAAAAACATGATTATGAAGGTGAAAATAAGTAGCTCTTTGATGAGCACTAGGTGTTACATAGAAGGGTTGAATCACTATATTGTACATAATAAACTAATATCAGACTGTATGTTACCTAACTGGAATTTAAATGAAAACTTTTTAAAACTTAAAAAAAAAAAAAAATTCACACAATCAAATAGTGATAGCAAAGAAGTTAGCTATATAAAATCCATGTAAGCTAAATTCTCCAATCCATCCTGATAAAACAATCAAAGATTAAATTTACTGAGGATAATAAATCATTAACAATACAGGAAATGTAAAAATAAATTATTGTTGATTAAGAATAAATAAATATAAGGGCGCCTGGGTGGCTCGGTCGTTAAGCGTCCTACTCTTGACTTTGGCTCAGGTCATCATCTCGTGCTTCGTGGGTTCAAGTACCACATCAGGATCTGAGCTGACAGCTCAGAGCCTGCCTGGGATTCTGTCTCCCTCTCACTGACCCTTCCTTCTCACACCAGCGCATGCGGGCATGTGCACTCTCACGCTCTCTCTGAAAAATATGTAAATAAACATTAAAAAACCCACCCTGGGTGGTTATTTAAAAATAAATAAATAAAAATAAGTAAATATTTTAAAATATTACTACATGTATATCATAACAAAAGTAAAATTTACAGGGGCACCTGGGTGGTTCAGTTCATTAAGCATCCGACTTCAGTTCAGGTCATGATCTCACGGTTCATGAGTTCGAGCCCCATGTCGGGCACTGTGCTAAAAGCTTAATGCTTACAGTCTGCTTCGGATACTGTCTCTCCCTCTCACTGCCTCACCCCCACTCGTGTTCCGTCTGTTGCTCAAAAATAAATGAACTTAAAAAAAAGTAATAAAGAAAGTAAAATCTACAAAAAACAAAAAACAAAAAAACGAAAAAGCTTTACCCCACTATTAGAAGGCAACAGGACATAGGTACTGTGAAGGAGTTTACCTTGTCTCCAAAACGACAGAACAATGAGTCACAACTGCCTTAAAACCATGCCCAAAAAATGATTCCAGTTTGGGCCACATATTCTAAAGAAAAAAAATCTCACTTCAAAAATTAGGAACATAAAGATATATTCAGGGGCACCTGGGTGGCTCAGTAGGGTAAGCATCCAACTCTTGATTTTGGCTTAGGTCATGATCTCACGGTATGTGGGTTCAAACCCCACATCAGGCTCTGCATTGTCAGTGCAGGGACTACTTGGGATTCTCTCTCTCCTCCTCCCCTGCTCCTGTTCACTCTCTCTCTCAAAAATAAACATTAAAAAAATTTTTTTTACAAAGATACCCAAGAGCACTACAAAGAGAAAAAGGCAGAAACAGCAAATAATGGGAAAATAAAGTAACATAAGTAAACAAAGGACATAAAAATATATAAATTTGGGCTGTTATCAATAGAAATTGATATGTTAAATACTCAGGAATAAAAAAAAAACATACACTATTTGGAACTGTTAAGAAATTCTTCTATATACTAACAAATATGGGGAAAAAAACACATCAATGATTTCAGATAAAGGTTAGTGTTCATATGGTTTGTTTTTCCCTGAAAACTCTTGAGTGTGCTTTAAGAGTACTGTATCAGCCAATACAAGTGTTTGAGAGAAGAAGAAAATGCATTTTGCCAAAGCCATAAGTATTATGCTATTACTACATTAAAAATTTCCTTATATGGGAATGCAAGCTGGTGCAGCCACTCTGGAAAACAGTATGGAGGTTCCTCAAAAAACTAAAAATAGAACTACCCTACGACCCAGCAATTGCACTACTAGGCATTTATCCATGGGATACAGGTGTGCTGTTTCGAAGGGACACGTGCACCCCCATGTTTATAGCAGCACTATCGACAATAGCCAAAGTATGGAAGGAGCCCAAATGTCCATCGATGGATGAATGGATAAAGATGTGGTGTGTGTATACATATGTTATTCGGCAGTCAAAAAGAACGACATCTTGCCATTTGCAACTACATGGATGGAGCTGGAGGGTATTATGCTAAGTGAAATTAGTCAGAGAAAGACAAGTATCATATGACTTCACTCATGTGAAGACTTTAAGAGACAAAACAGACGAACACAAGGGAAGGGAAACAAAAAGAATATAAAAACAAGGAGGGGAACAAAACAGAAGAGACTCAAATATGGAGAACAAACTGAGGGTTACTGAAGGGGGTGTGGGGGGGATGGGCTAAATGGATAAGAAATGGGCATTAAGAAATCACTGTTGCACTGTATGCTAATTGGGATGTAAATTTTTAAAAATTAAAAATAAAATTAAAAAAAATTTTCCTTATAAAGCAAGCACCAATGAAAAACAACCTTCATAGGCAAATATCCCTAAGGTGTACATCCTCTGCCATTCTTAATTTCTTTTTTTTTTTTTTTAACGTTTATTTATTTTGAGACAGAGAGAGACAGAGCATGAACGGGGGAGGGTCAGAGAGAGGGAGACACAGAACCTGAAACAGGCTCCAGGCTCTGGGCTGTCAGCACAGAGCCCGATGCGGGGCTCGAACTCACGGACCGTGAGATCATGACCTGAGCCGAAGTCGGACGCTTAACCGACTGAGCCACCCAGGCGCCCCATCGTCTGCCATTCTTAAACAGCTAAGCCACACTGCAGGAATCCTTCAGTACTGTATTTTGGCACTCCCTCCCAAAATTGGATGTTTCTACTAATAAAAGCAAGCCAAAGAAAATAAATCTGTATAAAAGTAATAGGAGAGGGGTAGTGGCTGGTTCACAGCGCTGGCATGTCTCAGCCCATGGGTAGGAGTGAAGGACCAGAGAGGAGGTCCTAGGGACCTGGGGAGGGGAGGACAGGAACAAGCAGGGCAGGGTGACCAGGCTGCCAGTGTGTTCAGAGAGCACAGAAGCCATCTCAGGTCCCAGCCTAAAACCCTCCAGGGTCTGTGGTCTGCAGAAGGGCCCCCTCTGAAGAACCTCTAAAGGAAATAAAAATGTTCACATAGGCAGGCATTATCTACAAATAAGGAAGTAAAAAGGACAACTGACTGAATTTTGGAGGATAACAAATCACCCCCAACTCCCCACCAGAAAAAATTTAAACTAATGCTGTGGACTCCTTCGATGGTTTGCCTCTGAGAGAAACCTTCAAAAAAAAAAAAAAAAAGGAAGGAAGGAGGAAGGAAGGTAATAGGAAAAGCACAAAAATCATATCCTTCTAAACAATTTTTCCTAGAAACAAGCTGCTATATACAATAAATCTCTGACCTGCAATTACAACTCTATTTAACGGAAAAAGACTGTTATTACAAGTGTCATATTGCATTACACACTAGGTTTGCTTTTACCATATTACAGAGTTTAATATCTTTGCAAGGAAGAAGGTATACCAGCTTCAATTAAAAATTATACCAGATAGGGCACCTGCATGGCTCGGTTGGTTAAGTGTCTAACACCTGGTTTGGGTTCAGGCCATGATCTGATGGTTCATGAGATCTAGCCCCACTTTGGGCTCTGTGCTGACAGCCAGAGCCTGCTTGGGGTTCTCATTCTCTCCCTGTCTCTGCTCCTCTCCTGCTCATGCGCACATATGTGCTCTCTATCAAAATAAATAAATAAATAAATAAAGTTATTCAAGATGTAAGCAATTAACACAACCCCAACCCAAGGAAATGGCACAAGACTAATGAGGTTGTTGGGGTTAAAAACTAAAGTTACATAAAACTTTGAATACTTCTTTCAAAATATTCCTAAATTAAGGATTATTGAACCTTCTAATCTCTGGCTAAAGTTTCTTTTCTCTGGCTAAATTATCCCATTTCAGACCTTGTTGTTAAACTCCATGTCCTTCAAAGGTAAAGGGAAGTTTTTATAGAATGAAAAAAAAAGTTTCCCCATTATTTCAAACATATTATTACCATCTCAATTATGGATGCAGGAAAGACAGGTATAAAATAGCTGATTATGACAAATACTTAACCAATTCCAAAGCTAAAATGATTGTCTTTCACATATTAATCCTAAGCAAAATTAATCAAGAATTTCTTCAAGTGCAGTGTGTGTATTGAAGTTTAAAAGGTATTAAAACAAGGGGGGTCTGGGTGGCTCAGTCAGTTGAGCGTCCGGCTTCAGCTCACGTCATGATCTCACAGTTTGTGAGTTCAAGCCCCGCGTCGGGCTCTGTGCTGACAGCTCAGAGCCTGGAGCCTGTTTTGAATTCTGTGTCTCCCTTTCTCTCTCCTCCTCCCCTGCTTGTGCTCTCTCTCTCTCTCTCTCTCTCAAAAATAAATAAACATTAAAAGGTAACAATAAGCTCAATAAGCTTTTGTATTTTTTTTTTTTTTTTTACAGATACAGTAGTTTTGCATTGGCAATAATGTGGAGGTCCTCAAATTCTCATCCATTTGCTGGTGAAAATGTACATTTGTACAACCACTTTGGGACAGGCTACGGTAACCATGAAAACAGGCACACCCTGTGCCGCGACTCCCCCATTCCTACCTATACCTCTATGAGACAAAGGACAACGTGTGACAAGGTACACGTACAAAACTGTTCATGGTCGTACTGCTGTTAGTAACCCAAACTGGTAAATAACACACTGTGGATTAACAGAAGAATGAAATCAATAAGGCAATATTTCCCTATGTAGAATTCAATGAAAAACTAAAGCAACTCACTACAATCTGGATGATTCTCATTAACACAGAAGCACATTCACAAAATGATTCCCAAAGAGTTTCAAAACAGAAAACACTTGACTAAATTAGTTTAGAAATGCATAAATGGATGGCAAAACTGTCAATAAAAGCAGGGAAATTTTTAAGGCAGATACATTACTTTGGGAAGACAGGGAGTTGTGAACAGGAAGGGCTACATACTATTTCCTTTACTTGGGAGGTGATACATAATTTCTGCTGTAAAATGATTTTAGTTTTTAGTTTTCTGCACTTTTACACATGTAAATTTTAATCCCCTACCATTCTCTAAAAAAAGATTAGAGACAAAAAACAAGAAAACTACCCAAGGACTGGAGTAATATATTAGTTAAGTTAGCATTACTTATGTGGCTGTTACAGAGTAGAAAGTATATGGAAAAAAATAGTATTGGCACAAGACAGGAAAACTCTAGAACTATGACCCAGTGAAACCTTCAGCTCGCTAGTGAATTTCCATTCAAGATTTCTACCTTAAAAAAGTTTCCTATAAAAACGGATATATCGTGTATGCTGAACAATATGAATCAAAGGATCTTTGGAAAAGTTATAGGTAAACGATAACAATCATGCAAACTAAGATTAGTCAGTAAATTTATGAAGTTTATTTAGTGCTAAATCACCTGACGTGACAAAATATTCTGGCCAATTAAGAGCTATCAAATATAATCTACAATTTTCAAATAATAATTAAAATATAGAAACAATTAGGGGTGCCTGGCTGGCTCAGTCATTTAAGCATCTGACTTGAGGTCAGGTCATGATCTCACAGTTCGGGAGTTCAAGCCCCATATCGGGCTCTGTGCTGACAGCTCTCTCAAAGATAAATACACATTAAAAAGAATTTTTTTTTGTTTGTTTAGAATATAGAAAACAGTGAACATTTCCTAAACATGATCATTCTTTTATGTCCCCAGAGGAGTGGAAATACCATGCAGGAAATACATAGGGGGTGGGGGGTACGTGGGGCAAGGTATAAGCAAGCAATAGGGAATAGAGACTATGGAGAACTAGAGAGAAAACCCACCCTTCAAAGGGTAACAGCCACACAGACATTCAGCTGTAGCCAAAGTGCAGCCATTCAGGAATTCCAGATAAGTAGTGTTCTATCTTCCACGTTTTCAAGAGAAACCAAAGATAAGGAGTTTTACATGAAATTTTCCTGATTTCCGAAACATTATACAAACCAAATAAAGCACATCTACACATTAAGTACAGAGGCAAACAGTGTGTGACTCTGGCTCTAGGGGTACCCTCATGATCATCACCAAATATAAACTTTCTATTTTAAGGAAGCACTCACACAGAGAGACTTGTGACTGGATTCTAGACAGGCATTGACTGCATACAGATATATTGTTAAATGTCATACACACATATATAAGACACTGTGTTTTTTATTTACTGCATATATATAAACGCCTAATATATAACATAAGCAATAAAACACACTGCTTAAAAACCACATAGTAATTAAATCTTTATTAAAAGGGTTAGAAAGGAAAACTCCAAGAATCCTATCAAGTCATGTTAATGTTTTCAACAACAATTCATCTAAAGAAAAAGAGCACACAGTTTATTTCTGAGAAGCGATCCTAACTTTTTTATACTAAGATAAAGTTTATTCACTGAAGTCCTCTAAAATCATTCCAACAGCTGTAACGCCCACATGGAAATGACCAAGTTCAATCAGGGGTAGACTGGAAAGATTCCAAAGCTTTCCTTAATTGGCTACTTTCAATAACATGATCCTCTAGCAGCTGAATGGGTAAGTTTTCCCCCTTACTTTTTCATATCATCCTAGTATTTCCTTCAAATCATTTATTTCCCACTATCTCCAAGTATTTATTTATTATGGATACTGGGAAATAAAAGCTGGCCTACTCAACTTAAAAGGAGCACTAGAGTAGATACTGGAAAACCTTATTTAGTATTATGACACTTTTCAACTTCTCTCTGGCATTATCACCACCAATGCCCACCCACCATTAAGAAAGAAAGAGAGCTGGGGTGCCTAAGAGGCTCAAGTCAGTTAAGCGTCCGACTTGGGCTCAGGTCATGATCTCAGGGTTCATGTGTTTGAGCCCCAGGCAGAGCTCTGTACTGACAGCTCAGAGCCTGGAGTCTGCTTCAGATTTTGTGTCTCCCTCTCTCTCTGCTCCTCCCCAACTTGCAATCTGTCTCTCTCTCACAAATGAATAAACATTTTAAAAATTAAAAAAAGAAAGAAAAGAAAAAAGAAAAGAAAAGAAAAGAGAAAAAGAAAAGAGAGTGTAGGGACACCTGGGTGGATCAGATGGTTGAGACTCCAACTATTGGTTTCGGCTTGGGTCATGATCTTGCAGTTTTGTGGGTTCAGGCCCTACATCGAGCTCTGGGCTGGTATGTCCCTCCCCCACTCGCACTCTGTCTCTCTCAAAATAAATATAAATAAACTTTAAAAAAGGAAGGCAGGAAGGCAGGCGGGCAAGAAAGAAAAAGTAAATGACCATCTTCTCAGCTACACCCAGAGGTTGAACCATACGAAATTTCAGATATTCAAGTATTTCTGACATTTTAAAAGAAGCCAATTTTATAAGATTCAAGTTATACTTAAATATTGAAGCAGACATATGTTGTCATAGGCAGTTCTACCATAGACTTAAAACAGTAGGTGGGTGGAGGCATTACTGTGAGACAGAAAGGATTAGAGGGAGAACAGTGCAGAAAAAAGTAAGTTTCAGATGCCTATTAGACATCCCATTATAAGGGATTCATACTCAGTTGAGTATATGAATCTAAGCTCGAGAGAGGAGTCAGGGCTAAGGAGGATAAATTTAGAGGTAGGTTCATCATCAAAGTTCCAGACAGTCTCTAAGCTAACTATAAAACTAGCAAATGAAAAGATGAAAAAATTTGAAATTTATAACCTGGGGAGACAAAAACCAAAGCAAAAATTTATTTCTGGACCAATTTGGTAGTGTTAATTAGTACATACACAAGAAGTGGTCACTTTCCCCATGGAATCAACATGGTTTATTTATCTGCTTATAATTTTAAAAGAAAAACCAAGCTTCTCATAGAATAAATCAGTAATAAACCAAAATTAAAAAAAATCAGAACCTCAAAGGCAAAAAAGGTGACTGACACAATTTCAGCTGTCCTAGGATCAGTAAGGATCTAGTATCACAGGAAAGAGAAAACAGCAACAGATTTTTTTTTAGGTTGGCTCAGTATTTTTTAATTGAGGTATAATAGACATAAAACAATTTTTTTCAAAAATATTGGGTCTGCTGGTGTTAGAACAGAATATAAAGGACAGGAGACATACCACACAGTAATTGTAATACAAACCAATTTGATACGATTCCTAATTTTACCTCCTTTGTAATACAGTCAACACTAAGCTTCAAAGTTGTATTAGCCACTGTATGAAGCTACAAAGAAAGATAAAATAACCCTTATTCTAAAGTAGCTCAAACAGAAAGAAGTCACGGGTAAACGAATCATGTGATAAATGCTATTTGATGTATATGTAAAGTATTACTGAAAACCAGAAGTAACCAGGGCTGAAACTCTGGAAAGGTTTGGTGACATCTGAGTGGCACTCTGTGAACTAAAAAGCTTCAGTTCAGACCAAGAATTAAAGACAGTATATTGAAAAGAAAATTAATGGGTACAGAGGTAAGAAGGTAAAACATGTCCCACAAACAGGCAAGGGTTCTCTTTGGGAAGGGTTTATGGAGGAGAGAGAGGTTAAGTAGAAAGAAAAGGGGTTGGTACAACCGCAGCCTGATTTTAGAGCCAGACTGTGAAAATCTTTCTAAGGTTTTCCTTAGAAAGCCTTTCCTTTCTAAGATATTTTGTTTTGTTTTTAATAAATTTTTAATGTTTATTTTTGAGAGACAGAGAGAGACAGAGAGAGAGAGAGCGAGAGAGAGCGAGCAGGGGAGGAGCAGAGAGAGAGGGAGACACAGAATCCAAAGCGGGCTCCAGGCTCTGAGCTGAAGCTAGAACTCACGAACTGTGAGATCATGACCTAAACTGAACCTGGATGCTTAACCGACTGAGTCACCCAGGTGCCCCCAAAAGTATTCTTTTTTTAAAGTGCACAACAAAACTACAAAACACATGTCAAAATGAGTGCAAGACGCTTTCATACCAAGAATATAGGCCATTTTTTTCCCCTCTTAGATTCTTCTGAGTTTCACTTATTTCTAGCAGATACACAATTTGATAGTGAACAACTGTGTTTTTTAAAACTTGATAGTTAGGTTACCACATTGACCTATAAAATCCTACTTAAGCCAATGAGGAAGACAAGGTTCACGTTATCCTCTCTACCCGTTGCCACTCAGAGCAGTCAATCATCACTGTGATTCTCATGGCCTGTTTGTCTCCTTGGAGTACATATGGAAAAGGACAGAATGTAACAAGCACATATGACAGTGCTTGAAAACAAGTGGCCGCTCAGACCACTGAGTATAAATTCTACATTATATTATTAATTCCACCAAATTTCACACTACCTAAATTTGGCTCTTTGACAGTAAACCTGATTTAGAGTATCAACTCATAAAGGCCAGGAACAACTCAGGTGGCCAGGGCTGCCTTACAGTACAAAGGAATCAGGTTAAGACAACAAATAGATTTTAATTTCTTTCATTGCTAATCACAGCCTGGACAACTGCCATAAGATTTCAAAGTTCTGCTTTTGGAAGGGAAGATTGTAGCAGAGTAGAGAACTGCTGAATCGCTATAATGTACACCTGAAACTAATATAAGACTGTAAGTTAACTGTACTGGAATTAAAAGGGAAAAAAAAAAAAAAAAGATTCCAAGGTCCTTTTTCAACTCACCAGTAAAACCTTAATCAATTAGAAATAGCTGTCTTGGGAAAAATTACAAAGTGGTAAAGAATATCTGTTCTACTAAAAGATAATCCAACCATTTAGTAAAACTATCTTCACATATAAAAACTAATTAACTCTTGGGGCACCTGGGTGGCTCAGTCAGTTGGGCATCCGACTTCGGCTCAGGTCATGATCTCACTGCTCATGAGTTCAAGCCCCACGTCAGGCTCTATGACAACAGCTCGGAGCCTGGAGCCTGCTTTAGATTCTGTGTCCTATTCTCTCTCTCTCTGCCCCTCCCCCACTTGTACTCTCTCAAACAAATAAATGTAAAAAAAAATTTTTCTTTTTTTTAAAAAGGAGGGGGCGTGCCACCCAGGTGGCTCAGTCAGTTAAGTATCTGCTTCGGTTTTGACTCAGGTCATGAATTCACAGTTGGGTTCTGAATTTGAGCCCCACATTGGACTCTGGGCTAGAAGCACGGAGCCTGCCTGGAATTCTGCCTCTCTCACTTCTCTGCCTCTCTCCCGCTCCCTAGCTCTCTCCCTCAAAAATAAATAAACATTAAAATACAGAAAATTTTAAAAAAAGATAAAAGATAAAAGATAAAAAGGGAACTGAATTAAGTGGAAATTAAACATGTCCATGTCTATCCAACCTTACAGTAAAAAATGACCTTGCTATTCATGCCACCAATTTCACAGGGGTAAGTAAATCTATGTTTGAAATAACATTTTCTTTTTCCTTGAAATAATTACAACTCCATTTACCACACAAGTCCAATTTCATATGACTCATTTTATTTTAAACTGGTCCCTATCAGTTCTTTTATTTTTAATAGTACATAGGATGCTTTGTGAATGGCCCTGAAGGCAATATCCAAGAGTTTAATGAAACACATTTTTGGAGTTCTCTAACATTAAAGGTCTTGATTGTTGTTTCTTCTATTTTCTTATCTGAGAAATTCAAAAGCAATTTATAGGTGACATTTAACAACAAAACAACTTTTTTGTATCTTTAAGGTGAATCCTTCTTTTGAAAGAGAAAAGTCAAGTAAATAAATATTAAATGATATTTTAATTAGGTATGTGATTTAATATTTAATGCAAAATTGCTCATTAACAAGGAATCCTAATTTTCATAAATGTAATTACTCAGCAAATGCCAAGAAAAGCAGAAAAACAGACCTAGAATGTTTAAAAACCAGGGTATAAATAATACCCACAATCTTATGAGTGAGGGTCCTTGCATTCTCATAAAACTTCAATAAACATATGTATAGTTTCTAAGTTCCCTGCTCTGAAAGTAGATCCATCGCTTTCATCATGTGATCAAGAGTCCTGGGGTATCTGGGTGGCTCAGTCAGTTAAGCATCCAACTTTGGCTCAGGATGTGATCTCAAGGTTCGTGAGTTCAAGCCCCGCGTCGGGTTCTGTGGTGACAGCTCAGAGCCTGGAGCCTTCTTTGGATTCTGTGTCTCCCTCTGTCTCTGCCCCTCCCCTGCTCACGCTCTGTCTCTCTCTCTCTCTCTCTCAAAAATAAATAAACCTTAAAAAAAAAAAAAAAAAAAAGGAAAAAAAAAGTCCTGATCCTAAAAAAAAGTTGAGTATTGAATTTATTGCTTTTAACCTCATCAGTGAGAGGTTAACAAAAAGAAGGCAGCTTCCCACACACTAAATGTAGTACTTCACATGAACTGTGAAGTCCTATAGACCTGTATTCAAATTATACATCTTTAAGTCCACTTCCTTATTTATAAATGAAAAGTTGTCCTCAGGATTATTAAACAGTGCAGTGCATGTACAGCACTTAGCAGTGCCTGGGACACAGTAATCGCTCAACAAATGTTAACGATCCATCTGAATTGAAATCCTGCCTTTATATATACTAGCCAGAGAAACTTGGGCAAGACTCTTCAACTCTGTGACTGCTTCCCCAACTAATAAAAGGGACATGATTATACTTACCTCATACCTTTGTTATAAGGATTAAATGAGAAGATACAAGTAAAGTGCACAGAATAGTGTCTGGTGCATAGTAAGTGCTTAGTAAGTGTCACATCATCAGTAAGTGATAATGAAGAAAATGTCCTATAACTATTCTATCAGTTTTCTCATGGTCAACTCCTCTGATCAGGTTTGGTGAATTTTTATATGTATTTCATGACTTATTACATCATGGAGCAGTACTATCATCATCCACTTTAAAGGACTTAACTGGAATATGTTCACTTATCCCCACTTCCACTAAGACCCAGTCCAAACCTTCTGCCCATTCATCTAGCCATCTTCTTCCTCTGATGAACAGTTACAGTCATGCTCCACTCTTCCAAGTACTTCTTCCTAATGAGAAGCCATGATAACTCTACCAATAAATGTTACTTGCTATTTACTTACATATACTTGTTCAAATTTATATGGTCATTAATGGGTCCTTCTCATTTTCCAATATGTACATAAAATAACATTTTAACATCATGCTGGTAAAATGAGAACCCTTAAAGACAGGAATCACAGTATCCACCATCATTTTCCGTATTATCTTTTTTTTTTTTTTAAAGTAGGCTCCATGCCCAGCATGGAGCCCAGTGTGGGGCCTGAACTCACAACAGTGAGATCAACACCTGAGCTGAGATCAAGAGTTGGACGCTCAACTGAGGGAGCCACCCAGGTGCCCCTGTCTACCCCTATTATCTGACACAAAACCTTGAACACAGTTTTCATTCAATAAACATTTACTACTTTAAATCTGTCTCAATTATCCTGTATAACTCTGTCACATTACCAATATTTAAGCCCCAATACCAAGCTCCCAGAGGCCAGAGGCTTTTTCAGTTGTATTTATAATGCTACAGTAGGGGCACGTGGATGGCTCAGTCAGTTATGCATCTGATTTCAGCTTAGGTTGTGATCTCACGGTTTGTGAGTTTGAGCCCCATGTTGGGCTCTGTGCTGCCAGCTCAGAGCCTGGAGCCTGCTGCAGATTCTGTGTCTCCCTCTCTCTCTGCCCCTCCCCCCCTCGCACTCTGTCTCTGTCTCTCTCTCAAGACTAAACAAACTTTTAAAAAAATTCTACAGAAAAGAAACTTCAAACATGTTTTAAATATTACAACAAATAAACAAACCTATATTTAGAAAAGAAAGGAAATACAGAAAAAAGACTCAATCCAATTGACAGGTACATTTTTTTAATGACTGCTTATTTTTGAGAGAGAGAGAGAGAGAGAGAGAGAGAGAGCGAGCAAGCGAGCAGGGGAAGGGCAGGGAGAGGGAGACACACAATCTGAAGTAGGCTCCAGGGTCTGAGCTGTCAGCACAGAGCCCGACATGGGACTCAAACCCACGGACCATAAGAGATCATGACCTGACCCGAAGCTGGCCACATAACCGACTAAGCCACCCAAGCACCCCAACAGGCATAATTTTTAACAACAATAACAAAATATAGCAGTAAGAGCATTAGCCTTTCCTAAGTACAGTATCTGATACTGACTATGGGATTTACTTAAAGAAAGGAGGGTGATGTTAGTGACAGGTAAGAATGAGGTTTTTGGTGTTTTTTTAATGTTTATTTATTTTTGAGAGAGAGAGACAGAGCACAAACAGGGGAGGGGCAGAGAGAAAGGAAGACACAAAAACTGAAGTGGGCTCCAGACTCTGAGCTGTCAGCACAGACCCCGATGCGGGGCTCGAACTCACGAACTGAGACATCGTGACCTGAGCTGAAGTCGGATGCTCAACCGACTGAGCCACCCAGGCACCCCAGAATGAGGTTTTTATAAAAGTAAAACTTTCTGAAGATGTTAGTAAAAGGTGAGCCCAAGAAAAATAAGGAAATGATGAAATATATTCAGTCTTGGATAGCTTACACATTTTTATAATATTCAGTCCAAGGTGATCTCTCAAAATAACATAAGGTTCAGGGCTGGTTGGCTCAGTCACTGGAGCATCTGTCTCTTGATTTTGAGTTCAAGCCCCACGCTGGGTGTAGAGTACTTAAAAAAAAATAATGATACAAGGCTTACACTCAGCTGACTCTATGATCCAGCAATCCCACTTCTGAGTATACATCCAAAAGAAATGAAAATAAGATCTCAGAAAGATAACTGCACTCCATGTTTACTGCAGCACTATTCACAATAGGCAAGATCACAGAAACAACTTCAAAACCCGTCAAGAGATGAATGGATAAAGATGTGACGTACATAAACACACACACACACACACACACACACACACACACACACACACACACAAATTATTACTCAGCCATAAGAAAAAAGAAGTAAATGTGCCAATTGCAACAATATGAATGGGCTGTGAAGGCATTATGCTAGGTGAGGTAAGTCAAACAAAGAGAAACACTGTATGATAGTACTTCTATGTAGAACATGAAACAGTCAAAACTCATAGAAATAAAGTAAAGAATGGTAGTTACCAGTGGCTGGGGGTTGAGGAACTGGGGAAATGTTGATCAAAGGGTACAAATTTGCAGTTAAAAGATGAATACATTCTGGGGATCTAATGCACAGCACTGTGGATTATACTTAGCAATATTATATTATACACTGGAAAATTGTTAAAAACTAGATTTAAATGTTTTCACCACAAAAAAGAAATGGTAATTATGTGACATGATGGAGTTGTTAGCTAAGGTAATTGTGGTAATCATATTGCAATACGTAAGTATATCAAATCAAAAGGTTGTATGCCTTAAATTTGTAATGTTACAAGTCAATTACGTTTCAATAAAAAAATAAATCACTTGGAAATAAAAGTGACACAAACCTTAGCTCATCTGACTACCTTTCTATAGTACCAATTTTGGTAACCTTTTTTCCTAATAATTTATAAAAATGGAATAATAATCTCTAATTACAATAACTTCTGGACAACATTGTTAAAATTATATTATTTTGAACAAAAATTCTGCATGGAATTGCTAAAAATAAAACAATATGCCTAACAATATGGCAGTGACTAACTAAAAAGAAGAAATATAAAACAAGTTAACACTATTTAACACGTGGGTAATGACACTACGTCTTTTATCCCCTAATTTTGCTAGGTTTCTATAAGGTACCTTTATTAGTTTATTAAAGGAAAGAGCTTACTTTCCTATTGTAATTTAGACATTCCAAAAACCATCTTGTGCAGTAAATCCTGAAGTCTTAAAAGCCGCATTATTAAAATGGAAAACACAAACATTTCATCTACCCTAACATTAAGCTTGTCGAGGTATCATTTCAAAGGCATCGTAAGAGCAGTCAGTAGTTGGCTGGTTCTTGTACCAGTGGTAAAAGTAGAGTGGTGATGGGGGCAGCAGTTGCTGCAAAGAATCTGAATGATGATTACATACCAGGCTTTACCAGTTTTAAATGGATTGGTCTTACTCAACTTCCATAATGACCTTTTGAGATGAATGTAATAATTATCTTCATTTTACTAATGAGGAAGGAAACTAAGGTACAAACAACTTAACTTGCTCAATGAGACACAGCTGCTCATGTGAAAGCACCAGGAACTGAATTCATCTGGTATCATTCCGGAGCCATTTAGCCACTTTTAAACACTATCCATTCTGCTGCCCATGTAAACCGTGAATTCCAACTCATCGACTAACACAAGAAGTATCAAAGTATTTTTATAATTTAAATCTTAACATGTCATATCCATACATGAATGGCTCCAGCATGCCAAATAAAATACAAATGCCTGTTCAGAACCTTACAAAATTGGCATGATCTAGACTCTGTCACCCTCTAAAGCTGGTTTCCAATGATAACCACGATCTATTTAAATTTCAATTAACAAAAATTAAATAAAATTGAAAATTCAGCTCCTCAGTCACACTAGACATGTTTCAAGTGCCGAACGGGCATATTTTTTCTTAAGTCTGTTCATTTATTTTTGAGATAGAGAATGAGCAAGCACACGCAAGTGTGCACACAAGCAGGGAAGGGACAGAGGGAGGGAGAGACTCCCAAACAGGCTCCTCACTGTCAGCACAGAGCCCGACAAGGGGCTCGATCTCACAAACCCCGAGATCGTGACCTGATCCAACATGTCTAACAACATGGCTTCAACGACTGAGTCACCCAGCTACCCCTGAACAGACATGCTATTAACGGACGGCACCAGTTCTGAGCCTGCCATCTTGTGCTGTCTCCAGAGCACTGAGCTTCCCGCTACCAGGAGAGCTCTACTCTTCTACAAACCTTACTGTGCAAATCTGTTGGGGAGATTGACACACTTCCTCCCTATCCATTAAGGACTGAATTCTCCTCATGGTTCAGATATCTTAAAATGCCACCTTCTCAGGCTCATACCTAATTATAAATTACTCTTTCATTTTATATCATGTATATCTCCATATCTCCTTCAAAGCACTTACTATAATTTTTATTAATTTTTACTTTCATATCAATGGTTTTCTCCTATTCAACAAATACCAGCTGGATTGTTAACAATTTTAATAATGTTGCTAACATTTAGGGAGAATCAAAATCTGAGTTGCTCAGCAGTGGCATTATTAACATTTTGGGCTGGGAAGTTTTTGTTGTGAGGCTATCTTTGCACTTCGGGATGTTTAACTGCATCCTTGGTCTCTAGCCTTCAAATGTCACAAGCATTCATTCCCTTCTCCCTCCCCACCCCCATCAAATTGTGACAACCAAAACTGTCTCCAGATATTGCCAAATGTCCTCTGGAGGGAAAAGCATCTCCAGTTGAGAACCCCTGACCTAAATATTTCCAAGCGATTACAGAATTCTGAGTTGAACATTAAATCAAAGGCCAAAATTTAAAAAATAACTAAACACCAACAAATTGGATAACCTAGGTAAAATGGACAAATTCCTAGAAACACAAAATCTACCAGAATGAAATCATGAAGAAACAGAAAATCTGAATAGATGAATAATTAGTAAGGAAACTGAATCAGTACTCAAAACAATTACAAAACCAAAAGCCCTAGACTTTATGGCTTTGTTGGAAAATGCTACCACACATGGAAAGAAGAACTAATACCAATTCTTCTAAAACTTTTCCTTTTTTTTTTTCAATATATGAAATTTATTGTCAAATTGGATTCCATACAACACCCAGTGCTCATCCCAAAAGATGCCCTCTTCAATACCCATCACCCATACTCCCCTCCCTCCCACCCCCCATCAGCCCTCAGTTTGTTCTCAGTTTTTAAGAGTCTCTTATGCTTTGGCTCTCTCCCACTCTAACCTCTTTCTTCTAAAACTTTTCCAAAAAAGTGAAGAGGAGGAAATACTTCCTAACTCATTCTATGAGGTTAGCATGATATTGATACCAAAAGCCAGATAAAGACACTATAAGAAAACTACAGACCAATATCTCCTACAGGTATCAATGCAAAAATACTCAAAAACAAACAAACAAACAAACAAACAAACAAACAACACCCTAGCGCCGTCAGGGTGTCTCAGTTGGTTATGAATCCGACTCTTGATTTCAGCTCAAGTCATGATCTCGTGGTCCTGAGATGAGCCTCTTGTTGGGCTCTGCACTGGGCATTGGGCCTGGTTATGATTCCCTCTTCAGGGAGCCTGGATGACTCAGTTGGCTAAGCGTGAACTTCAGCTCAGGTCATGATCTCACAGTACGTGGTTCAAGCTCCAAATCAGGCGCTGTGCTGACAATGCGGAATCCACTTGGGATTCTCTCTCTCCCCCACCCCCCAACGTGCGCACGCACGCACACGCTCTCTCTCTCTCTCTCTCTCTCTCAAAATAAACAAACAAAAAAATCAATCTGTGTAATACATCACATCAACATGAAGGAAAAAACCCACCTGATCATTTCAACTAATGCAGAAAAAGCATTTGACAAACTTTACCGTTTCATGATAAATAAGACTCAACAAACTAAAAAAGGAAGGAAACTACCTTAGCATAATAAAAGCTATATATAAAAAACCCACACCAAATATTGTACTCAATGGCAAAAGACTGAAGCTTTTCCTCTAAAATCAGAAACAAAGCAAGGATGCTTGCGTTCACCACTTCTTTTCAACACAGTAATGGAAATCCTAGCCAGAGCAACTGGCAAGAGAAAGAAATAAAAGACAAACTGAAAAAGAAGCAAAATTATCTGTTTGAGATGATACGATCTTATATGTAAGACAACCCTAGGGGTACCACCAAAAAACTCGCAGAACAATAAACGAATTCATTGAAGCAGCAAGATATGAAGTCAACACACACAAAATCAGGTGAATTTCTATACATGAACAGTGAACTATCAGAAAAGGAAATGAAGAAAATGATTCCATCTACATTAGCATCAGAAAAAATAAAATACATAGGAATTAACCAAAGAAGTCAAAGAATTCTACAGTAAAAACTATAAAACATGACTAAAAGAAATTAAAGACCTAAATGAATGAAAACACATCTCCTATTCATAGAGTACAAGACCCAATATTGTAAGATGTCCCTACTGCTGAAGTGATCTACAGATCCAATGTAATTCCTACCAAAATCCCAATGTTTTTTTCCAGAAATAGAAAAATCCATCTTAAAATTTATATGGAATTTCAAGAAAGCCCAAACAGACAAATCAATCTTGAAAAAGAACAGAAGGACTCAGTTTCTTTTTTAATTTTTTTTTAATATTTATTTTTGGGAGACAGACACAGTGCAAGAAGCGGAGGGGCTGAGAGAGAGAGAGAATCTGAAGCAGGCTCCAGGTTCTGAGCTGTCAGCACAGAGCCCAATGCAGGGCTCGAACCCATGAAGCGCAGGATCATGACCTGGGCCAAAATTAGATGCTTAACCAACTGAGCCGCCCAGACACCCCAACGGACTCAAACTTTCTGATTTCAAAACTTACTACAAAGCTATAGAAATCAAAACATGTGGTTTTGGCATAAAGACAGACATGTAGATCAATAGAAAAGAATAGAGAGCCCAAAAATAAATACTCGCACATATGCTCACATGATTTTTACAAAGAGTGCCAAGACCGTTTAATGGGAAAAAGACAGTCTTTTCAACAAAGGGTGCTGGGAAAACTGGAAAACTACATGCCTTGAAAAAGAAGGAAATTCTGATACACACTACGATACGGATGAACACTGAAGACAGTAGGCTAAGTGAAATAAAGCAGTCACAAAAAGGGGCGCCTGGGTGGCTCAGTCGGTTGAGCGTTCAGCCTCGGCTCAGGTCATGATCTCGCGGTCTGTGGGTTCGAGGCCTGCGTCGGGCTCCATGCTGACAGCTCAGAGCCTGGAGCCTGCTTCGGATTCTGTGTCTCCCTCTCTCTGACCCTCCCCCGTTCATGCTCTGTCTCTCTCTGTCTCAAAAATAAATAAACGTTAAAAAAAATAAAAATAAAAAACGGTCACAAAAAGATAACTACTACATAACTCCACCTATAGAAGGTATTTCTAGTAGTCCAAGTCATAGAGATAGAAAGTAGAGTGGTGCTTTCCAGAGACTCAGGGGAGGGGAATATGAGAAGTTGTTATAGAGTAGTGGCAGTTGTTGTAATAGGCAGTTTCAGTTTTAGAAGATGAAAAGACTTCTGAGGATGCATGGTGACAGTGGCTACATAACAATGTGAAAGTATTTAACAACACTTAACTCTATGCTTTAAAATGATTAAGATGAGGGGAGCCTGGGTGGCTCAGTGGGTTAGGTGTCTGAATGTTGGTTTCAGCGCAGGTCATGATCTCAAGGTTTGTGGGATCGAGCCCCACACTGGGCTCCTGGCTGACAGCACATGGAGCCTTCTTGAAATTCTCCCTCTCCTCTCTCTCTGCCCCTCCTCATGCATGTGTCTGCGCTTTCTCTCTCTCAAAATAAATGAATAAACTTTAAAAAATTAACATAAAATAAAATGACTAAGATGGAGAAGCGCCTGGGAGGTTCAGCAGGTGAAGTGTCTGATTCTCGCATCTGTCTCTTGGTTTCGGTTCAGGTCATGGTCTCACGGTTTGTGGGTTCAAGCCCCACATCAGGCTGCAAGCTCACAGTGTGGGCGGAGCCTGCTTGTGATTCTCTCTCTCTCTCTCTCTCTCTCTCTCTCTCTCTCTGCCCCTCCCCTGCTCGCTCTCGCTCTCTCTCTCTCTCAAAATAAATAAACATTTAAAAACAAAAACAAAAAAAAGAGCACAGCTCTTGAACTTGGGGGGGGGGTACAGATTACTTAAATAAGTGAGTAAACAAACAGTTTAAAATATAAAACAGGGGTGCCTGGGTGGCTCAGTCAGTGGAGCATCCAAATTCGGCTCAGGTCATGATATCACAGCTTGTGTGTTCGAGCCCAAAGTCCGGCTCTGTGCTGACAGCTCGGAGCCTGGAGCCTGCTTCAGATTCTGTGTCTCCCCCCATGTCTCTCTGCCTCTCCCTGGCTCATGCTCTGTCTCTGTCTCTCTCTCTCGCGCAAAAATAAACATTTAAAAAATTAAGAATAAATAAATAAAATATAAATTTATTAGGATGGTAAATTTTAAGTTATGTATATTTTACCACAATTTTATTTAAAAATAAGGTACTATCTAAATGTGATTTCCATCTTTTATTTAAATTTCAAACACAAGAATCTGGATTTCTAACTATGGTCACCTATCAGCAATGCTACTGGAGAAAAGTGACAAGAATACTTGTAAAACTACCATGTTCTTACAACCACATCCTTTTTGTCACAACAATCAGGAAAATTTTAGTCCTTCTCTATACTCCATAATGTAAAAATATTAAATAGGAAAAAAGAATAAAAGGCTTTTAAAAAGAAACTTATAAAACATTTCCGATTATTACATTCCTACAACTGAAAATGGGTACACAATTAAACGTTTGCTAATTTTATAAATGAAATATGACATCATGATTTCACCAATGCTAAACATTCTTACAGTCACTTAACCTGTTAATTTTCTCTTTTGTGAATTGCGAAACTGCACTTTTGACCTATCAAGTTAGAATGAAAATGAGAACACCTGAAACTCAAGACACAATGAAATGGAAACACTCCTATACTCTACAGCAACATAACCTGCCTTAACTATGTAACATGTCAAAAACATTAAGTATCTTTACACTGCGTTTATGTAAGGCTACTTTTGAAAATCTTAAATACGAAGTAATGCTATTTAAACAGAGACAAAAAGGGGCGCCTGGGTGGCACAGTCGGTTAAGCGTCCGACTTCAGCCAGGTCACGATCTCGCGGTCCGTGAGTTCGAGCCCCGCGTCAGGCTCTGGGCTGATGGCTCGGAGCCTGGAGCCTGTTTCCGATTCTGTGTCTGCCTCTCTCTCTGCCCCTCCCCCGTTCATGCTCTGTCTCTCTCTGTCCCAAAAATAAATAAAAAACGTTGAAAAAAAAAAATTAAAAAAAAAATAGAGACAAAAATATACATACATATATGTATATGTATAAATCAAAATTATTTAAAACAGAAAATAAAGTGTTTAAGCCCAACACTGGTTTTTAAACGTACAGATTATGCAAATTAGGGTTCACCTCACTGACATGCTACAAACTAACGTTTATAATGTTTGCATTATGTGTTAACATGTTGTATTTAAACAACAACAACAACAACAACAACAACAACCAGGGTCCCTCGATGGCTCAGTCGGTCGAGCGTTGGACTTCAGGTCAGATCATGATCTCACAGTTCATGCGTTTGAGACCCACATCAGGCTTGCTGCTGTCAGCACAGAGCCTGCTTTGGCTCCCCTGTCCGTGCTCTCTCTCTCTGACCCTCCCCCTGCTCGCACTCTCTAAAAATATACATTACAAAAAAAAAAAAAAAAAAAAACCAAATTGTATAATCATATGATTTATATTATGTTCAATAAAAACCAAACTCCAGGGGCCCTGGGGTGACTCAGTCAGTTAAGCGTCTGAGTCTTGGTTTCAGATCAGGTCAGGATCCCATGTTTTGGAGATGGAGCCCACATGGGGCTCCTGGGCTGGGTAGGGAGCCTGCCTGGGATTCTCTCTCTACTTCTTTCTATGCCCCTCCCCAACACGTGCTCTTTCTGTCTCTCACATATATAAATTTTTTTTTAAATGTATCCTTAGGGCGAAAAAGAATACATTGAACATGTGACTATCACAGCCCTGAATTTTTAACCTTTAGTTTACTTTTTCTAAAAAAATAATAAGTATAAAGATTACTTTTTCTCCCAAGAACAAGCTACTGATAAACACAGTATGGAAATATATTGAAACAATCTGAGTGACAAAAGGAAAATCAAAAAACAAAAGCCAACCAGTACCTACTACATTATTCCTTTTCCTATTATACTTTTTAATAAGTGTCTTGAGAATGAGTTCATCATTATACAAAGCAGACCAATGGCGGGGTGAGGGGGGGAGGGATGGAAAAGAAAGATTAGGAAGAAGGGAGGGAAGTTAAGAATGACGCATATATTAATTTTATCGATTGTGGCAAAGGTTTTCATGGGGGTATGTTAAACCTAACCACATTATACACTTTAAAGAGTATACTTTAAATATATTTAAATCACAGGCACTATATATACTGTATATCAAATATATCTCAAGAAAGCTGTTTACAAAAATAAAGTCTACATAAATAAATCATCAGCTCAAGTGGTGTATTTACCATGGGGGAAAAAATGCATTGTTATTCTGTGCTGGATTACAGGACAATTAAGTAGATTTACATCTCACTAGAGTGTTGATCAACCCACGCTAAATTTTGTCTCTGTGCAGCTATCTCCATTGACATGTTGGCCAACTCAGTATTTATTAGTGACTTGAAAACAAACATAAACGTATGATCTTCTAATTAGATGACACAGAACTATAGGATGACAGAAACAAGACTTTAAAAGTATAAGCTGGCTGAAAAGGATTATGAAATGTTATCGCATTAAGGAATAATTCATTCAGATTTAATTATTTATAGGAATTCTGGAAAAGCAGTTAATAAGACAACTCTTATAATCTACCAGAATATGACTGCTGCTTTTTGTAGTCATTATTCCAGAAAATTCCAGTTTATTTCTGCAATTATATTAAAAATACTGGCTTACTAGTCATAAAATCTAATTTCTCTAAAGAAAATATGAAGCCAAAAACACACACAAGATGGTAAAATTTCAGTTTGCTTTTCATAAGTATGCTAATTGAGAGAGTTATTCATGAATATATTTCAAGTTACTGGCTCATTCCTTCAGTTTTGCCATTTCTTCTCTACCATGTAATATATACCTCTCTTACTAGAGTTTAAAAAATACTGGCTCTATTCTTTTTTTGTTCACATAATCAATCACTCTAATATAATAACGGTTAATAAGGTATAATAACAAAAGTATCCTTCCCATCCCAGAGAAACATTCCAGGGAGAAACTTATATAAATCAGGCTTAAGTAAATAAATAAATGATAATCAAGCTAAAACATGTAACTGAGTCCTCCTTTGGATACTTCTTTGATTACCAGCAGAAAACCTACTAAAATGGCTGGCATAAGTGCATAAAGCCTGCATATCAGACACAAAAATGTAAAATCTTTGATTGTATAATTGTTTAAGACTGGCCAGGATTCATTTTTTTGTCTTTCAAGGAATTCAACCAACTCAATTAAAGTGACATATGGGCACCATGTGGTAAGGCAGGAGGAGGTGAAATGAGGGTTAGCCTTTATTTTATGACACAGAAACGATGCTAATGGACCCAGACACTAGAGAAACAGTAACCAATACGTAATCTTGGGGTTGAGAAAAGGGGGAATTAAGAATGTCAGAGCAGCTGGTCAGCCACTCTCCTACTCATTCAGTTAATGTGCACAACACTGTAAAAGCAAGGCAGAAATTTAAATTGCTATGAATGGAAACGGATTACAAAAGTGAAGACTGCCATATTTTAAGGTAACTTTTTATTGCCTAAAATAAAATCCCTCATCCTTCCAGAACAGGCAGTATATGTAATTGATGTACCCACTTTTTTAACTGATCGAAGGACTACATATATAACAGTAGCTTCAAACAGTAAAAGTCAACTTTGATCTAAGTAAAAAAATAAATTCAAAACCTTTGTTCCAAAACACGACATGTAAAATCTGTAGCAGGCACTGTGCTGTCACTCACAAGATAATCTTCTCTCCAAAGTACTAAGTTTACAAAGTCACATGTCTTCACTTATGAGGAGTTTCAAAAACATGTCTATACTTTAGCTCAGTAATTTCATTTCTAGAACGTTATTCCACAAAAATAACCCAAAATTCAGGAAAGACTTTAAATTCAGTAAGTTATTCCTAATAGGAAATTTAGAAACAACCTAACGTTTAACTTCTCACCAAAATAATGTTTAATTCTATTCATTCTTCTCAACAATAACCCTATTCCTGCCCCGGTGTTCATTTGTATACGGTACCACATTCATTCAGTTACTCAAAGCCAAATCCCTAACGTCCCCCTTCAGTCTTCTTCCTCCCACATCTCACATCCAAGCTACCACGATATCCTACTGCATCTATATACCAAATCCCACCACTAATCTTCTTGCGCTACCATCTTAGAGCAAGCCACCATCATCTATCTTCTGCCTGTTTTACTTGAACAATCACTTAACTCATCTTGTTTCCACTTCACCAACACAGCCACCTGCCCTAGTCACAGTCTGCTATCTACACAATAGCTACAGTCACCCTTTAAAAGGAAATTCAGATCTCCTGCTCTTAAGTTTCTAATGGCTTTGAATTACATTTAGATTATAATAATCCAAATTCTTACCGTGCTAAACAATGCCCCATCTAATCGGATACTCCACACGCTTCTCTGAATTCTGTTGCCACCCTCTCTACTCCACACTAGTTTCCCTACAATTCTAAGATCACACGAAGCACCTTGCTATCTCTGGGCCTTTGATTTTTATTCTTTTTATCATTTATTTTTGTTTATTTTAGAGAGAGTGAGCAGGAGAGGGGGCAGAGGGAGAAAGAAGGGAGGAGAGACAGAATCTTAAGCAGACTCTCTGCAGACTCAGGACTCAATCCAATGACCCTGGGATCATGACCTGAGCAGAAACAAGAGACACTCAACCAACTGAATCACCCAGGCACCCCTCCCTGGACCTTTGCACTGCAGTTCTTTCTACCAGAAATGTACTTTCCCTAGAAATCTGCAAGACTCACTCCCTCACTTCTTACCTCTCTATTTATATGCCTTATTTAGATAGAACTTCCCCTGAGAGCCCAAGGAAAATCGGAGTCCAATCATTCTCTATCCCTTTATCATGCCTCATTTTCATCAAGGCTCTTATTACTACCCAAAACTATATTGTGCATATAGTTGTTTACTTTCCTTCTATCCCATGGAAAGGTACAGACTCTATGAGTACGGAGGGTTTGGTTTACTCACTACTACATTCCCAACACCTACACAGTACCTGACACACATTAAAAGCTTGAGATATATTTGTCAAATGTTGACTGAATACTACATTCTTGTTAAAAAAAAAAACAAGAGAAAGCCATTTATTATTTAAGACATGTTTCAAATAGCAAAGGAAATGCTAACATTATAATATAAACTGACAAAATATAATAAAGTATCTTATACAGAGCCTACAACACAGAAAAAAAGACAAAGGAAACTATATAAAAAAAAAATGGTTATAGTAGATGCCTCTAGAAATCACTTAACATTACTAAAAATTTTCATTTTCTTCTTTTACCTATCTTAACTGTGAAAAATAACTGAATGGCAAAGCTGCCTTTATGCTCAGGACTAACAAAACAAACAAAACCCTCTGGTCTATAGAAAGTTTATGCTAGAAAAAAACTTGGAAGGTTATTTTTCTTTCTTTCATTTATTTATTTTGAGGGACAGAGAGAAAGCAAGAAAACAAGTACAAGCAGGGGAGTGGAGAGAGAGAAAGAGAAAGAGAGGAGAGGATTCTGACTCGGGGCTCGAGCTCATGAACCACAAGATCTGGACCTGAGCAGAAACCAAGACTGATGCTTAACCCAATGAGCCACTCAGGTGTCCCTCTAAAGGTTATTTTTCCATGTAAATTGAAGTTTCTCAATTACTAAGAAGATCAAGCAATTTGTTATACGAACTGAGTCCATTTTAAGAGTCAAGGGGTTCAAAAAGTAATTTACAAGTGTTAACTGATCTACACTAGGAATAAACTGAGATTTATTTCAGGGAAACCATCCTACCCATTCATGCACAATAGAGTTCTAACTATTTAGGACAATCTTCAAACCTCCCAAACCCATCTATCGCATCTCTACTTCTGCTACAAAGCCTAGCACATATGCCACACTAAGCTGACTACTGGCCATTCCATTAAGAATGCCTCTGAATTTTAACTTCCTAGAAGGTTTTTTGCTCCCCTACTCTGCCTAGAGAAATCCTATACCTTCCAGCTTAGTGCCACTTCCTCAGTGAAGTGACTTCTTCCTTTCCCATATATAGTATCTTTTTCTCTCTTATCAAAGGTTCTTAGGGGCGCCTGGGTGGCTCAGTGGGTTCAGCATCCGACTTCGGTTCAGGTCATGATCTCATGGTTTGTGGGTTTGAGTCCCCCATCAGGCTCTGTGCCGACAGTTCAGGGCCTGGAGCCTGATTGGGTTCTGTGTCTCCCCCTCTCTCTGCCCCTGGCCTGCTCACACTCTGTCTTTCTCTCAAAAATAAACATACATTAAAAAAATTAAAAGAAAAAAAAGGTTCTTAACCTTGGGCCGATGAACGGCCTAATAATCTTTGTGAAATTTTGAAATTATATGTAGATACTGGGTATATGCTGTTTTTTGAGAAGAAAGCACTGTGACTACACTCAAGATTGTAAAAGTAATTCATAACCCAAAAGGATAAGAATCATTGCTTTATCATGCCACTTTAGATTACAATTATTTATTTACTCCCTCTTTCTCACTACTCTGTGAGGTTTTTCTAAGTTTATTATCTTGAGAGTGAGAGAGAGAGAGAGAGAGAGAGAGAGCGAGCACGCGCGCACACACCCAACTGGGAAAACAGAAGAGAGAGGGAGAGAGAGTCCCAGGCAGACTCCTCACTGTCAGTGCAGCGACTGATGCAGGGCTCGAACTCACAAACCATGAGATCATAACCTGAGCTGACATGAGACACTTAACCGACGGAGCCGCCCAGGTGCCCCACTCTGTGAATTTCTTTTAAAGCACCTTATCGATATGGTAAGGAATAAATGGTATGATGAACTGAAATGTTTAAAAGCTAGGTCTGATTGTTCAGTTTTCCCTAAATTCCCTTAGGCTCACTTTAAGACACCTGAAATCCGCTTCTAATTTTATTACCTTCATCCTCTAACTTTTAAATTTCCCTCCATTTATGAATTTGAATCAATCATTTAACATAAAAAGTTTAACTTCCTAGGGGCGCCTGGGTGGCTCAGTCCATTAAACATCGACTTCAACTCAGGTCCTGGTCTCAAGGTTTGCGAGTTCGAACCCTGCTTCGGGCTGTGCTGTCTGTGCAGAGTCCGCTTTGAATCTTCTGTCTCGCTCTCTCTGCTCCTCCCCAACTCTCTCAAAATTAAATGTAAAAAATTAAATTTCCTGGATTAAAACCAATGTTCTCAGGGGCGCCTGGGTGGCTCAGTCGGTTAAGCGTCCGACTTCGGCTCAGGTCATGATCTCGCGGTCCGTGAGTTCGAGCCCCGCATCGGGCTCTGTGCTGGCACCTCAGAGCCTGGAGCCTGTTTCAGATTCTGTGTCTCCCTCTCTCTCTGACCCTCCCCCGGTCATGCTCTGTCTCTCTCTGTCTCAAAAATAAATAAACGTTAAAAAAAAAATTAAAAAAAAAAAAAACAACCAATGTTCTCATTTCTAAACTTTTTGAATTTTGTTATGTAATCAAAGGGAAAAAGAAAAACTTTTGAAATTAAAAAAAGTAAAATAAAAAAATTTTTTTTTAAATATCCAAAAAGAGGGGCGCCTGGGTGGCTCAGTAGGTTGAGCGACCAACTTCAGTTCAGGTCATGATCTCGCAGTTTGTGGGTTCAAGCCCCGCATCAGGCTCTGTGCTGACAGCTTGCTCAGAGCCTGGAGCCTGCTCCGGATTCCGTCTCCCTTTCTCTCTGCCCCTGCCCCTCTCACACTCTGTCTCTGTCTCTCTCAAAAATAAATAAACATTAAAAAACAAAACAAACCAACACTTTAAATATCCAAAAAGAAAATTAAAACTCAATATCCTGAAAGAATCACAAGACAAGGACAGAGGTAGATTTATGGAAAGATTAAAAAATAGAAAAAAAGGTGACAGGTGTATGAGCCAATCTATCTTAAGACAATGCTTGTTTCATATTCACTTATTAAATTACGATGATGGGGGGAAAGACCTAGTCACCCTTCTTATATTATATACACCTATTTCAGTTCAGGATTTTCATTTAATTTTTGCCAAAAACCTTTCACATGTCATTCAAACCAACACTGTTGTGACATCAAACGCTTATGTGCAAGAAGTTACCCAATACGACCAGCAACCATGAGGTACTCACCGTGCTATACACTGCCGGGACAGCGGGAGTGAAGAGTCGATCCTCGAGAGGCTGCTGTGCAGGTCCTCTAGGAATTCTAGAAGAGTGAGTTAAGGATAAGAGAACTCAAAAATGCCTTGCTGTAGCATTAGCAAAAAATTACCATCCTAAGATTCTGTCCATGACCCAAGTTTTGTCATGTAATTACTAAGGCTACTCATTTACTTCTCCACAAAAACGGAAAACAAATATTTCAAATTTCTTCATGTAATCAGATCAATCTCTCCAAGTGATTCCCATGATAAACGTTCCATGGCAACTCAAAACAAACAAGCCTCCACACTTTAGGTCCATGATGAGAATCTACCACCTTTACTTTCTAGAGAAAAAGACTAAGGAAGTATGAGCAGGACAGCCAGAAAGATACATGTAAATTACTGAAAAAGACACAGTCTCTTCTGCTAACTGCACAGGAATGACTAATATAATTGTTTCCTGGTTTTTCTATTTTAGTTGCTTCTTTCCCTTCTCCATATTTCCCAACCAACTCATTAAAAAAAAAACAAAAAAAACAAAAAACAAACCCACAATGGCTCTCCAGCATAACAATTAAAATATTCCAGCATGTGGCCAGGATATTGTTAAAAGACAAAAGACTATCATTTTACTCAGCTTCAAAAGTAAATGATGTGAGCTCCTTCCACCTGGTGATGAGAGATGATATTTCACCTCTCTAAGAATGTCAACAACAACAAAAAAGAACAGCAACCAAAAGATTAACAGCAATTCTCTCCACACAGTGGGATTACATAAGTGTATTGAATGTTTCCATAATAAAATTTTTGAATCATTTAAATGTACTATTTAAGAGGACTAAAAATATAATAAACCCAAAATGAAACAGAATGCCTCCCTAAACCTAACAAGTACTTCAAATTTCTCCTATCATTTTCCTTTCTAATTCAATGAAACATTTTAGAAGACAAAATGCCAGCTACGATTAATAATTTTATATGAATGACCACAAGTTACAGAAATCTGAATCATTAAAAGTTCAATTCTTTATATGTAAGTAGCAACAGTTTGTTGAGGTGGGAGAGGGAAAATAAAGCAAAAACCATCCATGGTTTAGCCACTCAAAATCAGTAACACTGTACCAGTCTCTAGACAATTCTTTAAACTAACCACCTCAGACCACACAGTTCATCCCCTACACATAAGAAACTGATTTAAACTACTGCAAGAAATAACAAAACTAAAACATTTCATACAGGAGCTGCTTCTTTAAAACTTTATATATGTTTGCAATGTAGAAAGCATAAGGCGAATAATAATGTCCGGGACAATAGTCCTTCATTATGAGCTTGTCGATTCTTTCAGAAAGAAGATTACCCTTGGCTGGAATAAAACTTTCTTTGAATTATAGTTCTGCACCGCGGTCACATGAATGGTGGAAAATATGAGGCCATTCCTTCTTCTGCAAAGCCAACGACTTTTGCTTCTTCTAGCTAAGGCTAATTCTCACCACATGAGAATAATCTCAAATGAGAGTTATTAGTACTATGCCCCCAAAAGCTGAGACATGCCATTTAAACCTTACAAAGGAAGGTTAGGGGTTCCTGATTTCTAGTAGTTATTTTATTGCCTAACAATACAATTATTAGATTTGTAAAGAGGCAATCATATACTTGGCCAAGAGTCCCACTAACAAACATTCTTCTGGGCCACAAATAATGTTTATTTTGTTTATTTCACTCTCTGTAAACCACCAACAGAATACTACAGGTTGATAAATTGTTTCTTAAAAGAATGTTGAAGTAAAAATTCTTAATTTTAAAACAAAAACATAATTCTATAAAAACAAAAACTGAAAATACAAGTCAGGAGATCTGAATCTAAAACAGGCTGCAAGCCTAACCAACTACGTTGTCTTCACCGAACCATTCCAAAATACCTCTTATAAACAGAATCAGCAAGAAGAAACCTGCCCCAGTTAATAAGGCTAGGTACTCAGGCCAGATCAAGTCTTCCTGAATTCTAAAAACCACTCTCTTCCTATTATATCAATATTTCACGAACAGAATAATGACCACAACCTGGTCAAACTATGGTTGCCCCTATCTATATGACAAAACTAAATGAACAGTTCGTCTCATAGAAGAGTCAATGGAGTGTCACCCCAAAATTTCTAGAAAGTCCCAAATTCTTGGCCTAAACTGAATCATCTGCCCAATGGCAAATGTACACTTATTAATACAGACTTGGCAATTAATGTATCAAAGTCAGCTTATTTTACAGAGCATTTTTTTCCTATCACATATCTTCATAAATATGCTAAAAACCACTAAATTGTACACTTTAAAAAGTGTGAATTTTATGGCATGTGAGTTATATCTCAATAAAAAGTTTAACTTGTGGGGTGCGCCTGGGTGGCTCAGTTGGTTAAGTGTCTAACTTCGGCTCAGGTCACTATCTCGTGGTTCTTGGGTTCAAGCCCTGCGTCCAGCTCAGTGCTGACAGCTCAGAGCCTGGAGCCCGCTTCAGATTCTGTGTCTCCCTCTCTCTCTGCTCCTCCCCTGTTCATGCTCTGTAGCTCTCTCTCTCAAAAATAAGCATTAAACATTTTTTTTAATTTAACTTCCTATATTTTTGCTTCTTTGCAAGTAAGTTATTTAGCCCCTCTTTCCACTAAAAACAGCCTAAATAAACCAGACTGAAATAGGCACTAGGCATTTTCTCCATAAATAAGTTAATTCGAAGAAATGACATGCATGTAAAGCTCTTTCACAACAACATACTTCCTCCTAATTCTGCCTGTAATTAAGCTTATTACCAGCTTTCACCAAGTACTGTATCTCCAGCATACATCACTGGATATTTACTTATTTACTTTTGAGCTCAAGGTAGCAAAAAAAAAAAAAAAAAGGCTTCTCAGAGTACCACTTAAAATTCAAATTCAACTAATGAACAGTGATAATATGCATGTGCAGTGCTTCAGAATATGTTGTTTTTTTATTTTTTAAATCTCAACACTAAAACACAGTAGGCATACTCACTTGACATTTCTGCAGTTCAAACTACTATGGATTATACCATTAGGAAATATAAGCAAAATCATTAGCAAGACCAGAAGGATGGTATATAATAACTGAATTAAGATTCTAAATAGAAATAAAATGGAAAATATTTTTTTAATTCCGCATGTTCATTTTCTAATAAAAAATGTAAGAAATAAATAAAATTTGAAGACTTAAGAGTATTAAAGCACAACACACTCTAAATTGATTATTAAAGAACTCACTACATACGCTCCACATTAAATGTCAATTAGGCAGATACAAATTTTTCAAACACAAGATTTTGTCAAAGAAATCCAAAGATCAGTGAGATTATATAATGATCTGAATGTTTCCTGCTTATGTCAGGAAAGAAAGAAGGGACCAGTAATTTTTTAATTTACAGATGTGTACTGGGGGTGCCTGGGTGGCTCAGCCGGTTGAGCGACCGACATCGGCTCAGGACTTGATCTCACGGTTTTGAGTTTGAGCCCCGAGTCGGGCTGTGTGCTGACCGCTCAGAGCCTGGAGCCTGCTTCAGATTCTGTGTCTCCCTCTCTCGATGCCCCTCCCCCACTCATGCTCTGTCTCAGAAATAAATAAATATTTTAAAAAAATTTTTTTTAAACTTACAGATGTGTACTGAAATTTCATGAATGATGAACTCTCATTAGGATGAAGTTTCTTGCTCAATGGCAATTGTATCTGACCCTGAGTTTGACCTCTAGTCACTATCTCCTCAAAAGGTTTTATCTTGAGAAATTAGAAAATAATTAATGAAAATCAACAGAAATCTTCCTCCAGTATGCTAAAACACTAATGTTCCATTTACAACTCACAGCTGAATGTTCCTAAACTTTACCCCAATCCATTATAAGAAAAGCTAGGGGCGCCTGTGTGGCTCAGTCGGTTAAGCATCCGACTTCTGCTCAGGTCATGATCTCATAGCTTGTGAATTCGACCCACACGTCGGGCTCTGTGCTGTCAGCACCAAGCCTGCTTTGGATCCTCTGATCCCCTCTCTCTGCCCCTCCCCTGCTTGCTCTCTCTCTCTCAAAAATAAATAAACACAGGGGTGCCTGGGTGGCTCCCTCGGTTAAGCGCCCGACTTCGGCTCAGGTCATGATGTCATGGTTCTTGGATTTGACCCCCACGTTGGGCTCTGTGCTGACAGCTCAGAGCCTGGAGCCTGCTTCGGATTCTGTGTCTCCCTCTCTCTCTGCCCCTCCTTTGCTCATGCTCTGTGTCTCTCTCTGTCTCTCAATAATCAATAAATGTTTAAAAAAAAAAACAAAACTTTTTTTTTTTTTTAAGAAAAGCTACTCTCCCAAATCAATGCTCACCATAAGCAATATTTATAGTTACAACCTCAAGTTATTATTGCCTCACTGAAAGTGAAAGCAAGGGTACAAATCCCATTGCACAAATTACTTTAGAGAAGACACAGGAAACCGATTTCAGGAGATAAAAACAAATAAATGAAAAAGATCTTTTTCTACATTATTTCTTATTTAAGCTTTATGGCAATATGGTAATATCAGTCAATTTACACCTTTCTCCACTTTCTCTTTTTTTGTTGGGATTTTATTTTCAAGTAATCTCTACACCCAGCGTGGGTCTCAAACCTACAACCCGAGATCAAGAGTTGCATGCTCTACTGACATGCCAGGCATCCCTCCTTCTTCAAATAGAGTTTTGATAACAATAAAGGAAGAGAACATGTATAACATAAAAGGATAAGGGCAGAATTTCTATACTACACTCTTTTCACATACAATTGCTTTGGAAATAGCTACATTCCATTTGGTATTATTTCCATTTAATTAATTAACATTAAATATATTAATATTGAATATAAATTCCATTTAATATTAATATAAATATCCCATTAAGGGATATACTCTTTAAAAATTAAAGAAATGCAATTTAAATAAACTAGCATATCTTGAAAATAAACCCTAAAAAAACAAAATTTAACCTACCTTTATAAAGGAGATGCACTAGCCAAAACTGGAAAAACACACTGTCTACATAAATGTAATTATAAGAAGCAATCCCATGTCACTGTTTATCACACAGAAAATTGTCCAGATTAATTCAGAATGTTTCAAAAAAATATTTTAAGAGTCCAAAATTATATTATTTGAAGTGTTTGAGATGTGCTGCATATAGAAACTGACTAATTAGTTATAGAAAGCTAATATAAAAAATAACGCCCTCTTGCTCGGACAACTGAATAGACATGCAAAGGAATGATGGTGGATTGCTTACTTGACAAAAATTAACTCAAAGTAGATCAAAGACTTAAATGTAAAGGCTATAACTAGAAATTTTCAGAAGTAAACATGGAATAAATCTGCACGGCCTCATATTTGGCAATGATTATTAGATACAGGAGCACCAAAATCAACAACAAAAGAATAAATCATACTTCAACAAAATTAAACAGTACTGTACATCAAAAGACACTACCAAGAAAATGGAAAGACAACACATAGAATAGGAAAAAATATTTGCAACTCTTATGTCTGATAAGAGATTTCTATCTAGGATATATAAAGAACTCTTACAATTCAAAAATAAAAACGCAAATAACCCATTATTTCAAGTGGAGAAAGGATCTGAAAAGACATTTCTCCAAAGAAGATCTACAAATGGGCAAAAAGCACATGAAAAGATGGTCAATATAATTAGTCAACCGGGAACCACAAATCAAAGCTGCAATGAGATACTACTTCATACCTACCAGGAAGGATGGCTATAATCAAAACGCCAGAGTCAGTGAGAGGACAGAGAACCCTCATATACTCCTGGTGGAAATGTGAATTTGTGAAGCCACTCTGAAAAACGGTCTGTTGACAGTTCCTCAAAAGTTTAAACACTGAGTTATTATATGACCCAGCAATTTCACTCTTGGGTATATACCCATGAGAAATGTAAACACATATCCTTGCAAAAACTTGCACATTAATATTTATTTACATGCACTATTATTCCTAATAATAAAGGTAGAAAGACCTCAACTGTGCATCAACTGATGAATGGAAAGCATAAAAAAAAGTATTTGGCAAAAAAAGAAACAAAGTACTAATACATGCCACAACATGGATGAATCTTGAAAACATGCTAAGTGAAAGTCACAGAAGACCACATATTACAGGATTCAATTTTTATGAAACGTTCAAAATAGGCTATAAAGACAGAAAGACTAGTAGTTGCTTAGGAGTAGAGAAAATGAAGAGGGAGGGAGCTGATAGCTAAGAGGAATGGGGTTCCTTTCTAAGGAGATAAAAATGTTCTAGAATTAACTGTGGAAATGGCTGCACACATCCGTAAATGCACTAAAAACCAGGGCATTGTACACTTTAAATGAGTCAATTTTACGATATGCGTATTTTACCACAATAACGTTTTATTTAAAATAACCCTTTCCGGGGCTCCTGGGTGTCTCAATCAATTGAGTTTCCGACTTTGGCTCAGGTCATGATCTCACAGTTTGTGAGTTCAAGCCCCACGTCAGGCTCTGTGCTGACAGCTCAGAGCCTGGAGCCTGCTTAGGATTCTGTGTCTCCCTCTCTCTGTGCCTCTCCCCTACTTGTGCGCGCTCTCTCTCTCTCTCTCTCTCTCTCTCTCTCTCTCTCTCAAAGATAAATTTAAAAAATAAGATGTAGGGGCGCCTGGGTGGCTCAGTTGGTTAAGCGTCCGACTTCAGCTCAGGTCACGATCTCGCGGTCCGTGAGTTTGAGCCCCGCGTCGGGCTCTGGGCTGATGGCTCAGAGCCTGGAGCCTGTTTCCGATTCTGTGTCTCCCTCTCTCTCTGCCCCTCCCCCGTTCATGCTCTGTCTCTCTCTGTCCCAAAAATAAATAAACGTTAAAAAAAAAATTTTTTTTAAATAAAAAATAAGATGTAAAAAAAAATTTTTTTTTTAAAATAACCCTTTCCTACACTGGGAAAAGCTTCATAAAAGATAAGGACTAGGGGTGCTGGGTGGCTCAGTCAGTTGGGCATCCAACTTCGGCTCAGGTCATGATCTTACAGTTTGTGAGTCCCAACTCCACGTCAGGCTCTGTGCTGACAGCTCAGAGCCTGGAGCCCACATGGGGTTTTGTGTGTGTGTGTGTGTGTGTGTGTGTGTGTGTGTGTGTGTGTGTTGCCTCTCTCTCTCTCTGCCCCTACCCCGCTCATGCTCTCTCTCTCCTTCAAAGGTAAATAAACATTGTAAAAAATGAATAAAAAAGAAAGATAAGGACTAGAGCTATAGAAAACTGTGTATCAATAAGGGAAGCAAATTCCATAATGGAACCCTCAGAGGCTAACAGTAAAGTATCCTCAGCTAATTGCTACTTACATAGGTGATACCAAAGAAACAGTTCATCTCAAACCCAAGCATAAAACTGTGCTGAAGGGTGACGCCTGGGTGACTCAGTCAGTTATGTAACCCACTCTTGGTCTCGGCTCAGGTCATGATCTCATGGTTCATGTGTTCAAGCTCCAAGAAGGGCTCTGCACTGTAGTGCGCATCCTGCTTGGGATTCCCTCTCTCTCTCTGCTCCTATTCGGCTTGTGCATGCACATGCTCTCTTATCAAAATAAATAAATGAAGGCAAAAAACCCACAAAGCTGTGCTGATTAGATTAATGCATGTTATAATTAAAGATGAAACAGACAAGACTGAATTAATTTAAAGTTGTGAAGCGTAGACCTCATAGACATCAAACATGTAAAATATGCCACAAAGAATGATAACCCTGAATGACTCTACTCAGCAAATACAGAAATCTCAGGGATCACAAGGTTAGTAACTCTGGACAAAAACAAAACAGGAACTGTATTCTCAAACCTAAACACTATGACAAATCTACCCCTGCTTTAACTTTGGAGTCTATAAAAAAAATGTGTGTATATGTGTGTGTGTGTGTGTGTGTGTGTGTGTGTGTGTGTGTGTGTGTGTATATAAGGACACCAATGTTCTATGAAAACCAAAATTTTCTTCATTGCTCTATATCATTTGCCATTGAAACTGCAGAGAAACAGGGGTGTCTGGGTGGCTCAGTCCGTTGAGCATCTGACTTCAGCTCAGGTCATGATCTCACAGCTCATGAGTTTGAGCCCCACGTTGGCTCTGTGCTGACAGCTCAGAGCCTGGAGCCTGCTTCGGATTCTGTGTCTCCCTCTCTCTCTGCCCCTAACCCACTCACATTCTGTCTCTGTCTCTCTCAAAAATAAATAAACATTAAAATAAATAAATAAATAAATAAATAAATAAATAAATAAATAAATAAATAAAAAGAAACTGCAGAGAAATAAAACTAGCCATTTTATTCTTTCAATTCAATTTAATGTTGGACTGTTAATTTAGGTCCAAAATCCCTTACTGGAATTCAGAATTTTTCCAAAGATAGAAAGTTAATACAGTTGTTACATTATATAACATTTCCAGCAGGGTCTACGGGCAATACTCCTTAATGAAACACATTTATCTCTACTGCAAAATATATAAATATTCAAACTTCTGGCTTTCTGGCCAGAGTTTTTACTAATTTATGAGAAAAAATGAGTTTTCCAGTCACTTTTGATTTTGGAATTGCAAAGTGCAAACAGCCTATACCTTCTTTCCCATTGTGTTTCTGCACAAATCTGTTTCTAGAAACCACTATATGAATGTTAACAACTAGGGAACCATTAAACTGTATTTTTTTTACAAATCTGAAAACTTTAGTTTCAAAGTGCTTGGCCAGAAAAGCCCTTGCTCTGGCTCTGGTTTTCTACTAACTCGGAAACTGATTTCCCGACAGTCACATTTAAGTTTAACCAAAAACATAAGCTGCTTAGATGGAGGGTGGGGGGGCAAGGATCAATATTGTGAAAGAATATAGCTGCTGACCATGCTGTTAATCCTTCTACTCAAGACAAAAATACAAACTTTCTATGAGACAAAAAGATACACATATGAAAAATGAATATACTCACAAATTTCAAATTTCACAATTTCAAAATTTCAAAGTTTTTAGTTCTCAAGTTTTTAATTCTAAGACAAATATTTAAGTGTTATACTAACACACAATTCAGATTAAAACAATCCATGTGACAAAGAAAAGGCAGAAGGCAACAAAGTAGACCTCTTCCTTCAAAAATGTCTACCTTGAAGAAATTTCATTAAGAATGATGAAGGGCAGGAGCGCCGGGGTGGCTCAGATGGTTAAGCGTGAGACTCTTGGTTTCGGCTCAGGTCATGATCTCGTGGCTTCGTGAGCTTGAGCCCAGCATGGGACTCTGTGCTAGCAGCACAGAGCCTGCTTGAGATTCTCTTTCTCCCTCTTCCTCTGTCCCTACCCTATTCATGCTGTCTCTCTTTCTCAAAAAAAAAAAAAAAAAAAAAAAGATGAAATGCAGTTAGCAATTCCATTTGTATCCTACATCTGAATCACTCAAATGGCCTTAGATAATAACCAAATAAAATATGCTGATATGCCAGATTCCTCTGGATATGGATCCAGATAATAATTGGTAGGGAATACACATTTGACAGATTTTAAAAGTCATTCTCCAAAAAAGAACTGAATGAGCTAGTCATTCACATACAACAAAAGTCAGCCTTCACTAGACATTCCACTGCTGGCTACAAGCTGTTAATAGGTAGAACTCTAAAATTTTCAAGGAGGTGACATTTACCTGAACTGGTAGAGCATTTTTAAAATGTAATATGAAGATGAGATCATAATTGCGATGTTCTGAAATTCTACTAGAACTTAGGTTTGAAAAGAATCATGGCAGGGGCGCCTAGGTGGCTTGGTCAATTCAATGTCCCACTCTTTTTTTTTTTAATGTTTATTTCTGAGAGAGAGAGAGGGAGGGAGGAAGGGGGGGGGAGAGAGAGAGAGAGAGAGAGAGAGAGAGAGAATGAGAATGGGCAGGGGAGGGGCAGGGAGAGAAGGAGACACACAATCTGGAGCAGGCCCCAGGCTCTGAGCTGTCAGCACAGAGCCTGACATGAGGCTCAAACCCATAAACCATGAAATTATGACCTGAGCCAAGGCTGGACGCTTAACCAACTGAGCCACCCAGGCGCCCCTGAATGTCCCACTCTTGATTTCAGCTGAGGTCATGATCCCACGGTATTGGGATTGAGCCCGCATTAGGTTGCGTGCTGACAGCAGAGTTGGCTTAAGATTCTCTCCCTCTGCCTCTCCGCCCTGCTCACACACTCTCTCTCTCTAAAATAAATAATAAAAGTAGACGGGTGAAGGAAAAGAATAAACAAAAAATGGCTTATAGGTGCTTTATCTTGAGCAGTGACATAGACAGTGGTACTATTTACCAAAACCGGGAAGGAACAGGTTGAAGTAGGGATGAAAAGGAAATTAAGAGTACTGAAATGCCTACTGGAAATGTCAGGAGACACAATAACAAAAATTAGATATATGAATATGTAATTAGGGCTAAAACTCTGACCTAAAGATACAAAACTTTCAAAGTTCATTAACATGAAAATAATCTTTAAACCCAATAGAAAGAAAGGAGGCAAAGGACCTCAGACCTGAGGGTGAGACACAGGATAGATCAGCAAAGGACCCTACCTGTAGCCACTGAGGTGGGACGAAAACCAACAGATGCAGTGGTACCAAGGGCCACACCATTACTCATGGGAGTGAACATTGAGTCCAGAACACTCTCTTTACACTCTTACTGCTGACACACCTGGACAAAGATAACCAACACAGGCCCTCCAGAAAGTCCTGAGAATCAAGTTCCAGACCACACAGGCTGTTATACTTAGCCAATGTTATAATAAAAACCACCTCAGCATTAAAAAGGGGGAAGGGGCCTCTGGGTGGCTCAGTCTGTTAAGTGTCCTACTCTTGGTTTTGGCTCAGGTCGTGATCCCAGGGACAGGGGATAAAGCCCCAGGTTGGGCTCTGCACTGACAGGGCAGAGCCTGCTTGGGATTCTCTCTCCTCTCTGCCCTTCCCGCTCATGTGCACACATGCTCTATCAAATAAACAAACTTAGAAAAATATATATGAATAAATAAACTATTCTGGCATACAGTAAAACTCTATAAATGTTAGCTATCATAATGGTTACTTAAAAAAAAACTAATTGTGAGGGGTACCTGGGTGGCTCAGAGGGCTGTGTGTCTAACTCTTGATTTCTACTCAGGTCATAATCCCAGGGTCGTGGAATCAAGCTCCAAGTCCAGCTCCGCGCTGAGCAGGGAGCCTGTTTAAAATTCTCTCTCGGGGCACCTGGCTGGCTGAGTTGGTTAAGCAACTGACTCTTGGTTTCAGCTCAGGTCATGATGTCAGGGCTTGTGAGTTCAAGCCCGCTCCTCATCAGGCTATACACTAACAGTGTGGAACCTGCTTGGGATTCTCTGTCTCTCTGTCTCTCTCTCTCTGCCCCTCCCCTGCTCGCTCGCTCTCTCTCTCAAAACAAATAAGTTAAAAAAATAAAAAAGCATCTTGTAAAAAAAATAATAAAATAAAAATAAATAAATAGGGGTGCATGAGTGGCTCAGTTGGTTAAGCATCTGACTTCGGCTCAGGTCATGATCTCACAGTCTGAGAGTTCGAGTCCTGCATCGGGCCCTGTGCTGACAGCTCAGAGCCTGGAGCCTTCCACATTCTGTGTGTGTCTCTTTCTCTGCCTCTCCCCCACTTACACGCTGTCTCTTTCTCAAAAATGAATAAACATTAAAAAGCAATTTAAATAAATAAATAAAATTCTCTGCCCCTCTCCCCTGCTTCCTCTCTCTCTCATTTTTATGTGTTTATAGTCACAAGTCTTGTTAGTAAGAGAATCTGAGTTCTGAGGCTGCAGGGCACTCCACAAAACAGCTATACTCTCAATGTGTTTGTCAAATGTACAAAATTTTATTGATGAAACAAGTGATACCATTAGTGTTATGCATCACTACAGCTATACATACATATACATACAAGGCACAAAAAATGTTTTTTAATTTTTTTAAAGTGGGGGGGGGAATCAGTATTTTCTGACTGCTAAGGAAAGGAGACTGGATAAAAGTAAAGTTATACTGAGTTTTATTCAGCTATATATACAGCTATAGTAAGTTATTTAAGTTTTTCTGACTTAGGTTTTAAGTGTCAAGGTTCACTTTGACCCCTCAAGTAGGTTCCTAGATATTTAGGTAGAGAAAAGTTAACATGGACCTTAACGGTAAATAATAAGGGGGACACCAATGTGGATCAGTGGGTTAAGAGCCTGACTCTTGATTTTGGCTCTGGTCATGATCTCACGGTTCTGACCGTGTAGGCTTTGTGCTAGAAATGGAGTCTGCTTAAGATTCATTCTCTGGGGTGTCTAGGTGGCTCCGTAGGTTAAGGGTTCAACTTCAGCTCAGGTCACGATCTCGCAGTCTGTGGGTTCGAGCCCTGCATCAGGCTCTGTGCTGACAGCTCAGATCCTGGAGCCTGCTTCAGATCCTGTGTCTCCCTCTCTCTTTGCCCTTCCCCCACTCATATCCTGTCTCTCCCCATCTCTCAAAAATGAGTGTTAAAAAAAAGGACTCATTCGCCCTACCACCACCGCCACCCGGCACCCAATGCATCACCTGCACACACACTCTCTCAAAACAAACAAACAAACAAACAAACAAACAAACAAAAAGCAGGCTCAGTGAAGAGCCTAACACCAGCTCAACCTCATGACCATGAGATCATGACCTGAGCCAAAATTAAGGATTGGATGCTTAACTGAGTTACCGAGGCACCCCAAGAAACCACATTTCCAGTAACAGCTGTGTCTGAGATCTAAAATAATCCTGGTTCTACAGAATACATGTGCAATCTGTTGCTCAGGAAGTGATTACCTAATTTACTTAGATATATTATCTGGTTTACAAACATAGTAATTGTTTTTTAAGATTTTTTAATTTTATTTTTTACTTTTCAAATGTTTATTCATTTGTGAGAGACAGAGACAGAGCATGAGTGGGGGAGGGGCAGAGAGAGACAAGACTCAGAATCGAAAGCAGGATTGTCAGCACAGACCCCGATGCAGGGCTCGAACTCGCAAACCTTGAGATCTGACCTGAGCCGAAGCCGGATGCTTAACCAAATGAGCCACCCAGGTGCCCCTAATTTTATTTTTAAGTAATCTCTACACCCAACGAGGGGCTTGAACTCACAACCCCAAGAGTCACCTGCTCTACCAACTGAGCCAGCCAGACACCCACAGTTTAACACATATATAGATATAACTTTTTCTACCTTTGTCTATTTCACTGGTCATTAGTAAGATTATTGGAGAGTGGAGCAGGGAAGAAAAGGCTGATACAGCTTGCTGTCATTTATTACTCCATTATAGCTGTCCAGTGTTACTCACTATTAGGTTTAATAAGGCAAATATTTCATTTTATTATGAATTTATGAACATAAAGGCTTAAATACAAGTACAAATGTAAATTCATAAATACATTAAAAAAACAAATTTGTATCACCTTTCTTTTAAGAACAGGAACAAGGGGCACCTGGATGGCTTAGTCGATCAGACTCTTGACTTTGGCTCAGGTCATGATCTCAGGGTTTGTGGTTTGTGAGTTACAGCCCCATGTTGGGCTCTGCACTGACGGAGCTGGAGACTGCCTGGGATTCTCTCCCTATCCTTCTCTCTCTGCCCCTCCCCTGCTCACACTCTCTCACACCAAATAAACTAAAATAAAACAAAACAAAACAAAATAAAATAATAAAAACTGCAACAAGGCTTTTATTTTCTCTCTCTCATTTTTTTTTTTCCAACTCTGGCTATGGTAGTTTGTTTTCCCGTTATTTTATCTTATTTATTCCTTGCTTTATCCACCATGGGCTTGAGGAGGCTTACATCAAATAAAATACATATAGAATATTTAAATGAAAGTACATGAGCAAATATAACAAAGACTGGCAGTCTGTAAGGTCCCACAATATTGCAAAATAAGCTAAAAGATGCTTATCACAGGCTTGGTGAACATTAACAGAAACGTTGATACTTTTCACTTATATAAATATGTATAAAGCATCTATGCTGCTATCTAGAATTCGCTTTGCCCCAAATATATCATTTCATCATAATAGTTACTGCACAACTTAATTGGAAGAAGACATGAGTTCAAGATAGACTATGTAAAAGTGACAAATTATTTTTAATTCATATTTAAGTAACTTCTATTTAAAGAACATGAAAAACATTCCTTTTAGAATTGAGGCCATGGAAATTAGCAGAGCTACCAAGTTTCTTAGCATATATAAATAAATACAATATGTATGGATGAAAGCATATATTTATAGAGATATAGAGTCTTGTCATTCCCACATTTAACTTACACAAATTCAACCAAGCCACAGGGAGGGCAGAGGGGAACAGAAATACAGGAAAATGTGCGTAATGCTGACTCTTGCCTTTCCCCTCAAGGAACATATGCTCCAGAGTCCGCATGAGATCTGTGATCGAAACTGACTAATATGTTTGGTTCTCAAAGTATGGCTCTAATGTTGAAGTACCTGTTTGTTGTATAACCTGGCTTCTAAATAATGTTGAATTGTCCAGTGCTCAAACAGGGAAGAAGTACAACCTGGAAGAAAAAGTGACTGCGCTGGACTTACTGAAACACAGTATGGTAATATCTGATATCACATCTTTTTTAAAAGAGACTTCTGTAAGGCACCTGGGTGGCTTGGTCGGTTAAGCATTGGACTTCAGCTCAGTTCATGATCTTGAGGTTTGTGGGTTTGAGTCCCACACACTATTAGGCAGTGTCTAACAGTAAATGAGTTGGTTGCTGTGTGTGAGATTTGCTCTATCTCCTTGGGGAGAGGGGTTCTTTGTACACGTGTAGGACTGTCGTTTGCTTGTCATTACTGAGAGAGGAGTGATACCATCACTTAACGTGGAGGGACCAGAGAAGCTGAATGTAGTGCAGTTCAGTGCAGCTCTGCTGTCAGTGCAGAGCCTGCTTCAGATCCTCCCTCTCCCGCTCTCTCTGCCCCTCCCCTCTCCCACGCACAGGCACTCTCTCAAAAATAAATAAAAAACTTTTTCAAAATTTATTTTTAAAAATGACTTTTTTTTAAAGCTTATTTTGAGAGAGAGAGAGAGAGAGAGAGAGAGAGAGAGAGAGAGAGAGAGAGAGAATGAGTTGAGGAGGGAGAAAGAAAGGGAATCCCAAGCAGGCTCTGCACTGTTAGCATGGAGCCCAATGCAGGGCTTGATCCCATGAACCTCAAGATCATGACCTGAGTTGAAATCAAGAGTCAGATGCTTAACCGACTGAGCCACCCAGGCACCCCAAATCTGAAACTGTATTAAGTTTACAGTTATAGTAATTGTTCTATATTGCATTTTTTATAAGAAACTCTTTTTTTTTTTTTTTACTAAGTTTGTTTATTTTGAGAGAGAGAGAAAGAGAGAAAGAGAGAAAGAAAGAGAGAGAGAGAGAGAGAGAGAGAGAGAGCGAGCGCACAAGCAGGGAAGGGGCAGAGACAGAGGGAAAGAGAAAATTCCAAGCAGGCTCGCTCTGTCAGAGCAGAGCTCGAAGCAGGGCTCAATCCCATTAACTGTGAGATCATGACCTGAACCAAGTTCAAGAGTCAGACGCTTAATCGACTAAGCCATTCACGCGGCCCTACACTGCATTTTAAATGGATCTTTCACCTATGCATAACTTTGTAACATATGCATTAATCACCTGGGAAATATCGGTGCATTAAGTTAGCCAGATTTTCCAAATGGTGTAGTATTAAAAACCAAACCTGATTTCACCAGTAAAGTTTATTAAGCTTTGGGAAGCTGTCAAATTCATGATGGCACATACAAGTTTTCAATATTCTAATCTTCACTTCAAACCTGTAACTTTATTATTGGCAACAGTCTGCCTTAAAGCGACAAGCACACTCACTGATGTCTGAAAATATGTCTGCTAAATATCCAAGTCTGAATACAGTTGGTCATTCTTTCAAGTAAAAATGGTGTTACATAGGGGTGCCTGGGTGGCTCAGTCGGCTGAGCGTCTGACTTGGGCTCAGGTCATGATCTCACGGGTCATGGGTTCGATCCCTGCATCGGGCTCTGTGCTGACAGCTCAGAGCCTGGAGCCTGCTTCGGATTCTGTGTCCCCCTCTGTCTCTGCCCCTCCCCTGCTTGCACTCTGTCTTTTGCTCAAAAATAATTAAAAAACACTTAAAACAAAATGGTGTTACATATAAAAGTGGTTAGTGAAACTGATGTAACACTTTGTTAGCTATACTGGAATTAAAATACAAAACTTCATCAAAAAAAGTGATTAGTTCTGCCTACAACTCTTAACTTTTCAGGATAAAACCACCACTGAACAACTATGTAACATGCCACCCATTCCATCACACAGAATATTAAGAAGATGTATACTGAAAGGTCAAGACTTAATAAACTGAGTAAGTTTTACTGTTTCATGAAAGATGTGAAGTAAAAGAAACAAACAAAAAAGACATTAAGTGAAACTGGTGCCTTTTCTTTCTTTTCCAGAATGTGTGTTGGTGAAGAACACAATCATTACCAGTACAGTTTGGTAGCACTACCTCGATTCACACTAAGGCGCCAGCAGTTTCACCCACAAGTGATTCTGCACCATCACGAAAATGTCAATATTAAGTGAAAAAGGCAAAAAAGTATCTCAGAACAATTACTAAAATAGTTCTGACCTCTCCTCTGCTTCTATATAGCATACCCTAAGAAAACCACACTCACACAGGGCCCCCTGATGCCAAGAGCAGAATTTCAACAGTATTACTGTCCATAAGACAAGTCCTAGAGCATTGTAAATCTAGGTAAGCAGGCCAGAAGCACACTGCTTCCAGTAAGTAAGGGCACCAGAGAAACCCATTAAGTGTAGTTATGCTAAATTCATGCAAAAATGATCATCAAATGGAGTCATGAAAATAATCCAAAGGGCTTTTCATTCATACTGACAGAGAACTACTGTGCATTTGAGAAATGAAATATGATTAGTCATTAATGTTCTTTCTGGGGGAAAAAAAAGAATAAACTGGTATTTATGCTGGAACGCATTCTGTTAGCCCTAGTAAAATGCTAAAATAAATGTAGCAATGGCAGCCTTTTCTACTGCTTCCCCAGCATACCCATTCCATCCAGGCCTCAGCCCACAGTCATGTAATTCTCCTTCCTCACCTCATCCTTAGGATCTAACATTGTAGGACCTTCTAATAGGATCTAACTCATCAGCACAGTTCAAAACACTAGAAAAACGAAGACTCTTTGCTCTTCCCTTCTCCCGAACCTCTTTTCTTTTCCTCTAGCTTCAGGTTTAAGTAGCTCAACACTTATCCCTCAAGAGATGACTGTCTGGAATGGGTACAGCAACTGGGACAGACCAAGCCAGTGGCTCCAATTCAGTCCAAGAGCTCAGAGTTGAACCACAAGCAATCCACACAAAGCTCTTTAATCTATAAACTAGAACCAACAATTTCAGCCAACACCAGGTTTCAAAGAACTTGAACATACTTCAATTTGAAACCCAGAATTTAACTGAAATAGATCAGTTCGGAATATGTCAAAGAGGTTTATGACAACAGTTCTAAAAACTCTTTAACTCAAGGGGCGCCTGGGTGGCTCCGTCGCTTGAGCATCTGATTTGGGCTCAGGTCACGATCTCATGATTTGTGAGCTCGAGTTCAAGTTCAAGCCCCACATCGGGCTTGCTGCTGTCAGCACAGAAATCTGCTTCAGATCCTCTGTCCTCCCCTCAAAAACAAACAAACATAAAAAGAAAAAAAAAACACTGAACTCAGAAGGCAGTTTATTCGCATCACAGTCTAAAGTACCAATTTGATTTTAGCATTCCAGTTCTTTTATTTATTACCTGTGTGATTTCTGGGGGTGTTACACTTAACATCTTTTTTTTTTCATGTTTTATTTTTGAGAGAGAGTGAGCGAGCGAGCATGAGCGGGGAAGGGGCAAAAGAGACTCAGGGACAGAATATGTGAAGCAGGCAATGCTCTGAGAGCAGCAAGCCTGATGCAGGGCTCGAAACTCACGAACTACAATATCATGACCTGAGCTGAAGTCGGACACTCAACCGAGCCACCCAGGTGCCCAACGTTTAACATCTTTAATACAGGTCTTCACCTGGAAAATGAGGACAATAATAGTACCTACTTGGTAGAGTCGATAAACAGTTTAAAGGATTTATTTAAGACATTTAACCCAGTGCCTGGTATATGTTAGAAGCAATAAGCCACTGCGAATACTAAGACCTCCAAGAGCAATTCCTCGTTCTAGCATAAAAATCAGAATAGCAGCTGAACCAATGACAAAATAAAAGAGATTTTCCCTCAGAGTTCAACCAAATATTTATATAACAGCTTAAGTAACATTAACTGTGAAGAAATTTTCACCATGTTATAGATTACATTTCCTCTGTAGGGTATGTGACTACCCAGCCTTACCACCTAAACATCTAGTACATGTATTTAATACTGAGATTATTAAGCAGAACTTAAAATGCTCACAAATATTTTCTACCAGACACTGTATAGTGTCAAGTGTAATGAATTGCAACACTAAGTTTACCTTAACAAATGACTTGTCTACGAGGAAAATTTGTGACAGATAAGGAAATAAAAAATCATAAACTTTCACAGAACACCAATGAAAAGACAGGATTCAATAAAATCCTCCAAAATCTCTCAAGAATACAACTATGACAGGGGCACTTGGGTGGCTCTGTTGGTTGAGTGTCCGACTTGGGCTCAGGTCATGATCTCACAGTTCAGGAGTTCCACCCCACATTGGGCTAGCTGCTGTCAGTGCAGAGCCCAATTTAGAACCTGTCCCCTTCTCTCTGCCCCTCCCCCGCTCATGGGTGTGTGCGCGCGCGCGCTCTCTCTCTCTCTCTCTCTCTCTCTCTCTCTCTCTCTCTCTCAAAAATAAACAAAGGGACACCTGGGTGGCTCAACCAGTTAAACATCTGACTCTCGGATTTTGGCTCAGATCACGATCACACGGTTCATGGGTTTGAGCCCCTCATCTGGCTCTGAGCTTGGGATTCATTTTCTCTCTCTCTCTCTCTCTCTCTCTCTCTCTCTCTCTCTCTCTCTCTCTCTCCCTGCCTCGCCCCTCCCACTTGAGCTCTCTCTCTCTCACACAAAATAAACGAACGTTAAATAAATAAATAAATAAATAAATAAATAAATAAATAAATAAAATTGTGAAATATGCTCCAGCTATATCTGATAAAGTTTCCACATCCAAAAGCAATGTTTTAAAAATAACTTTCGCTTATTTCACATTGACGGTTTACTTTTATAGAAGTAAAATGTAGGACAAAGGCAACACTATCAACTTTTTCCTGTTAACTAGCACAAGAGTCATTCTTTGAATAATCCATGTAACTGTCTAAATTCTTGACTTCATGTTATCTAATAAAACATAAAAACACTGAGTAATTTAAAAGCCATTTGACATTAGTGAAAAAGATTCTGGTCTATATTTCATGAATAAATATCAAGCATCAACAATGAGTCAGACAGGATACAGCCATACAAAAAAGTTCATTTTGACTTTTGAAATGACAAAGAATAATTTCAACAAGATCAAGTCTTGAACAATGGCACTCAGGCTGTAATGGCACTTTATCAAAAAAAATCACCAGAGGAAATGAAACTTCGCTTTTCTTTGCGTTTTTCATTACAAGATACTGGATTTTTCTTTGTAACTATTTATTTTCAAGTAAGGAGGTAAAATTCTAAAACTGATCCTGTTGCTGCTGCAAAGTAGGAACAATGAGACTGGGGGTAGTGAAAGAAAAGGCCTAGTGCAAGCCCTAACAAAGGCCCAGCACACCGGCTAGAGCTAAGCTCCCCAGAGTATGAAAGCACTCTTTGTCTTTCTGGTCAATGCAGGACCATTGAATGTCCCAGTATATAGTTAAAAAAAAAAGGGGGTGGGGGCAGGAGAAGAGGGAGGATGGGAGTTCTGCCTCTTTAGGGGATGTCTCCTCAGCTGCCTGGGTACAATAAGGATGAAGGCTGCAAAGGCACAGAAAAGCTTCCAAGCGTGCAGTTACCCAGTCTTTGTCTATTAACACAGACCAGCAAGAAGGACTCATGTGCCCTGACTACACTACATCTTGCTTTACTCCTAAACAAAAGTCTAGGAACTGCATTTCTATTTCACACTGATCCTTAAAATCCAGTTCATTCAGAAAACTACAGAGGAAATAAGGTCTTTTGGCTTCCAATTTGGACTCCAGCAATAAAAATCCCCTCCCTTTACTTGAAGAGGCATCAGAAAAGTTCAAATTAAGAAAGACTTTTTTTTTTTTTTTTTGCTCCAATGTTTTTGAAAACGCCAAATAACCAAAGGAGGTTCTCTAATGAAGGCAACAGTTCAATGTTTAACACAAGCTCACAACAGTGACCTCACAATTCAATTCCAGTATACTATACTTAATATACTGTGAAAACAGTAAACCCTCAGGGTGTGGACCATAACCATGTTCCTCACTGCCATAACTTAATGAACTGAAGGAAGGTTAGTGAAAGAAGCTGTCACAGTTTAATAAAATTTGATTGATAACCCACTGTAAAATTATCTATGAAGCTACAACCGGCATAAGACACCAATTCCTTTCAGGTTATAAACGAAAATCTTGGGGGTGCCTGGGTGGCTCAATCAGTTGAGTGTCTGACTTAGACTCAGGTCATGATCTCACGGTTTATGGGTCCAGGCCCCACATCAGGCTTGCTATCAGTAGAGAGCCCACTTAGGATCCTCTGTCCCCTTCTCTCTCTGCCCCTTCCCCACTTGCGTGCTCTCTTAAAAATAAGTAAAACACAAAAAAGAAAAAAAAACGTTGGGGCACCTGGCTGGCTCAGTCAGTGTAGCATGCAACTCTTGATCTTGGGGTTCTGAGTTCAAGCCCTAATAATGGGTGTAGAGATTCCTTAAAAATAAAATCTCTAGCGGGCGCCTGGGTAGCTCAGGCAGTTAAGAGTCTGACTTCAGCTCAGGTCATAATCTCATGGTTCAGTGAGAGCCCCACATAGGGCTCTTGGCTGTCACCATGGAGCCAGCTTTGGATCCTCTGTCTCCCTCACTATGCTCCTCCCCCAGTTCATGGGTACGTGTGCGCTCTCTTTCTCAAAAATAAACATTTAAAAATCAAATAAAATCTTTAAAAAGAATGTTGATTTGTTTAAAATACACACAGAGAAAGTTAATATGTCTTCATCGCTGGAAATTTTCACTTGAAAATCCACTCCATGACTAAGATTTTATATATGCATATGGATGACTTATGCATTCCAAAGAGACAGATCAGATTTTAATAATTAACATTTATTCTGAAGGTTATGTAGATTTTCATTAATTAGAAAATTTGTTTGTGACACTACTTTAAGAATCACTTAATTCCCTCTTTTGAATTGAAATGAGTGTAAAATTGTAGTATCAGAGATTTGGAAAAAATCCTAGGATGTAAACTTACAAAAATGAAAGTCTAACTAAACAAAGGGGGAAAAAAGAAAGACTTAGAAATTAATAGCATGCTGAAGGTCACACAGCTAAATGTCCTTTATAATGACAGTGGAAAATAAGCCAAATTCACATACACTTTGCAACCTCATTTTTACTGGGTCATAATTTGCAAATGAATAAATCTACTACTACTCCCAAAGGGCCTCTAAACAATTTTCTGGAAGCCATATGGACTTCTGAAATGAAAATGGTATTTCAATGAGAATTTAAAATGTATAATAAAAACAAAAAACACCACCTAAATTTATGTGATAAATAAAAAGGAAGAAATAAACATTATGTATCTTGAAAATAGAACAAAGAAAACTACAGATATAACCACAGCCTGTAGATCTGCAGATGTCTTGGGCTATTAACTGTAACTACTTTTTTTAAAAAATTTTTCAACATTTATTTATTTTTGAGAGACAGATCATGAGCAGGAGAGGGGCAGACAGAGAGGGAGACACAGAATCCAAAGCAGGCTCCAGGCTCCGAGCTGTCAGCACAGAGCCTGACGCAGGGCTCAAACCCACGAACCATGAGATCATGACCTGAGCCTAAGTCAGATGCTTAACCGACTGAGCCATCCAGGCACCCCTAACTATAACTAATTTTGGTAAGACCACTTGATCACTGTTAAAAAAAAAAAAATGCAAATGGCACAGAGGATATAAAGTAGAAAGTATCAGTCAGTACAAAAGGATCTAAGGTAGAAAGTACCTTCCATCACCCAGTCTTTTTCTCGTGCAACTAATCACAGTCAAGTTTCTAATGCATCTTTCCATACATTTTCTACACATAAACATATGCTATCATATTTAACAACTCTTAAAAATTGTTTGTGTATTAATCTAAAATGCCAGATCACTATAGGTTTAAGAAAGGAGAATGAAATTCCTAATATAGGCCATTCATAATTATGAAACACGATGATAATTAGATGAGAGTAAAGTTATAAAATAGGGACAATAAATGTACCAAGTGTTAACTAACACTACCATTTGATCTAATATTCCACCTGTAAAAACCATTTTCAGCATAAATTTCACACAATGGAGCCAATTAAAATATACACACTAGATTGGGGCACCTGGGTGGCTCAGTTGGTTGAGCATCCAATTTCAGCTCAGGTCATGGATCTCAGGGTTCGTGGGTTCGAGCCCCACAAGGGCTTTGCACTGATGGCACAGAGCCTGCTGGGATTCTCTGTCTCCCTCTCTCTGCCCCTCCCCTGCTCACTCTCTCTCAAAAATAAACATAAAAAAAAAAAAAAAAAACAGCGTAAACATTAAAATCAAACTAGAGCTAGAATCCCATGTTTACTACCAAGCTTAGTTTTCTAACCTGCAAAGCAGTATTTTCTTAATAAGCCTGGCATCTACCTAGTAGACATTCAACTAATGACAGCAATTATTACTACTACTATCAGTATTTTCAATGAAAGCTTTCATACATTGTAATAAACATAAATATATCCTATATATTAATATTTCAAACACAAAATTACTGTGTTCCTGGCATAACTGCATGGGGCGCTTGGGTGGCTCGGTCTGACTCTTGACTTTGGCACAGGTCATGCTCTCATGGTTCAGGAGTTCGAGCCCTGCATCAGGCTCTGCACTGACAGCATGGAGCTGCTTGGGATTCTCTCTCTTCCTCTCTTCTACTCCCCCCCCCCCCACTAGTGGTCAGTCTCTCTTTCTCTCTAAAATAAACTAAAAAACAAAAAAAATTAAAAAACAAAAAGTAAAGACGTACATAAAAAGAAAAATGTACATATACACATAAAAAAACATTCCATTTCCTCAGTTTCTGAATGCACACAGATGCCAATGATGCATTAAGATTTCAAGAAATGTGAGAATTTAGCTTTGGACCCCATATTTGATTGAAATTATCAAAAATACCAACTGAGTACATGTTCACTTTCCCATTTCACTTGTGAAACAACTTTCACATCAACCCAGTGAGTTGGGAGCAGAAACCATTAGCTTCTTCTACAGTGGATCTAAGTATAATGTACACACGTGTCCAGGAGCTCTTACAGACCCTTCCACTCCCTTCCAACCTGTTAGCAGTCACTATTAAAGGTAATCATGGTAGACGAGAATTTTGACAAACAGAAAAATCTGTGAGCAGCAGTTACTTCCCTCACTGCTGATATATCAAAATTCTTTAATTCTGAATGCAGTTAGTTAGCACTTACCATGCTTCAACTCACTGTCTTTACAGTTAGGATTCAAATCTGTAACTTAAACCCAGACTGGTCTAAGTAATAAAAGTTCTTATTCTCTGTTAATCATGTCCCTCCTGAAATGTCCACACTCAAAGGTGGTCACTATTTATCACAACCCTGTCTTATCCCTAACGAACTTCCACCTTCCTGCTGCTCACTGTTAAAAGCACCTTCAACTGTCCAGAGGCCCAATGAAGCAGCAGCAATCAATCTTCACCCTTCCTACTCCCTCACTCTACATATAACCAGATACAAAATGAGAAAGATCCACTACTGTGGCTTAAACTGTGACATTTAATTAAGGTTCCTGAATTATGATCAACTTTGGTAACTAAACCACTGCTTCAAAATATGCCCGGCATGAAAAATAAGCGACCACTGATTTTTTTATGATATTCATATTATAAGCACATTACCAGAAGTTTGTAAAATAGAAAATTTTTAAAAACTACCCACAATTCTATCTCCCTACACCACTCCTTGCATTTTTATCTATTTTCTTCCAGTCCTTTCTCCTAGGTATGCATTATCTTTTTTTTTTTTAATGTTCATTTATCATTTGTGAGAAAGAGAAAGAGAAAGAGAAAGAGAGAGAGAGAGAGAGAGAGAGAGAATATCAGTGGGAAGGGGCAGAGAGAGAGGGAGACACAGAATCTAAAGGAGTTTCCAGGCTCTGAGCTGTCAGCACAGAGCCCGACATGGGGCTTGAACTCACGAACTGTGAGATCATGACCTGAGCCAAAGTCTGAGGCTTAACCGACTGAGCCACCCAGGCGTCCCTCATATGCATTATCTTTAAAAGTTAGCATAGTACATGTACAATTACCACCTTTTACCTATTAAATCATGGGTCTTGCTAGTATTCATAACTATATTTCAAAAATAACTTCATTATAATATAGAGAGCTTTGCTGAAGTTTTTGAAATACAGGCCTATAAAGAAAGAATTAATAAAAATCATTCAACCACAGCCAGCAATACTCACTGTTAACAATTTAGTGGATTTGCTTCCAGTTTTAAGAATTGTTTGTTTCCATTCTTTATTGTTAATGAAACTCTGATAGAATATGGAATTTCCCTATAATGGGAATTTCCCTAATAATGGTCTGGACTAACTTTGGCCCTATTAGGTTACCATTAGTCCAAAGTGCTATGTTCATTTTCCAAAGTGACTGCTCATCATTTATACATCTTCAAGTCTACAACCCCTAGCATGCAGCAGCCCAGGAATAACTTCCTAAAGCAAAGAGCACCATCGAAAGCCCATCAAGATAAAAGACAATTTCTACCAAAACCAAAAGAGTAACTCTAAACTATAACATCTCTTCAAACAAATGATATGTAAGACTCGTTAAAGACTGGAACTACCTCTAAATACACACACACACCCCACAGAGAATTATTTTCTCAGGAGTTTTATATGTAGCTAGAAGATAAAAGTAAAATCGTATTTTCAATGTTTATTTTTATTTATTTATTTTTGAGAGAGAGGAGAGAGGAGAGAGAGAGAAAGAGAAAATCCCAACCAGGCTCTGCAACTAACAGTGCAGAGCCCAACGCGGGGCTCAAACCCACGAACCACAAGATGATGACCTGAGCCGCAACCAAGATTCGGCTGCTTAGCTGACTGAGCCACCCGGTGCCCAGAAGTTAAATCTTAAAGTTTGAAACAGCACCAGAACAACAGGAGACATATTCCTTTTTATTAGCATTTCCTTCTTGTCAGTATATACTCTAATTATGTCACTAAAGTAAAAAGAAAAATGTTACCCCTTTGACGGATCCCGACCTGATCGTTTGAGTCTGCTATGGAACCCCGGAGAAAAGTCACTGCAAGTTATCCACCCATCATCTACAAAGTTCCTCCAGACCACCTGCCATCTGCCTATTCTACTCCATGTTCTCAGCATTCCTAGTTCTAGGACATCCCTCCCACCACTATTTTGGCCCTACACCATTGACCCTTCTGTTTGGAAACCCTCTAACTGACAACCTCACTGGAATCACCATTCCAGCCTACCCTATCTGACCTTCAGTCCTGTCCATCACACCATCTGAATTTGGGGTTCTATGGTTCAAAGTCCACTACTCATCTGGTCTTCCCGAAACACCAGAGAAGGAACAGATACAGTAAGATATTCCTCAGCTTATATAAAGCTCAAATGCAATGCAGAGCCACAGAGAACATAAATACTTTCAGTTTTGCAAGATTTAGTCATTAACTCACTCACTCATTCATTCAACAAATATTTACTAAGAACCTACTTCATGTCAGACATTTTTAGCAACAGGAGACAGATCAACAACAAAATCCCGACCCTCTTGGGAGTTTATATAGTTAATACTATGTCAACATCTTGGTATTGACATTTTCATCCAATTGCTTTAATCTTACTATATTCAAAAACTAAACTAATTAAATATTACAAAATAAGGGGCGTCGGTGGCTCAGTCAGTTAAGCAGCGTCTGACTTCAGCTAAGGTCATGATCTCGTGGTTCTTGAGTTCGAGCCCCGCATCAGACTCTCTGCTGTCAGTGCAGAGCCCACTTTGGATCCTCTGTCTCCCTCTCCTTCCTCCTTGCTCTCTGTCTCTCAAAAATATAATAAACATTAAAAAAAATTACAAAGCAAAAGTTTTAAAAGAAAGAGGGGTGTGGACATTTTTGTTAAATGATGTGAACATAGTCACAACATAATCTGCACGAATATTCACACTAATTACGTTCCGGAAAAAAAACAGGTGTTTCCTTTTACAGGCTATCAAATCTCAACCGCATGTTGAAATGTGATAGATACCTATCCTGTCAGCAAAGGTGACCACAAAGTAATCTGTAAGGCCTTAATAGTGAAGGGCTATTATAGACAAAGCATATACTAGGCAACTAGGATACAAAAGGGTGAAAAGGGAATTGTTAGACGTCCATCTGTGCTAGGCATTATGCTACAAAAACACAGTCTTATCTTCAAAGAGTTTACAATTTGGTTAAATAATATACGTGTATAACAAATAACTACTTAATAAGTTGTTTTGATGAATGCCACATCAGTAATGTCAGTGACTCTGCAGGGCTTCAGAAAACAAAAAAATATTTGTGGACTGCAATGATCAGGAACCATTCACAAAGAAGAAAGGACTGAAAAGGATTGCAGAGAAAGGTTAAGACTGAGAAGTAAAAGACTGAGAGGCTTTTCTAAGTAAAGAAAACACAAACTGAGACAAGAATGTACCTGGAATATTCGACGGTTATACACTGTGACTGGCATGAGCAGTGCAAGTAAATAGGTCTACCTAAGACCAGAACATCATAGATGTCAGAGCTAGAAAGGACTCCAATTCTACCCACATTCTTCCACAGACAAAAAAAAAAGTGAAACTCAGGAAAGTCACCAAATAAAACCACAAAGTAAGTCAATAGCAAAGTTAAGATTACAATCTAGGTTTGCCAATGCTTATGACTGAACACTATCTCCCTACTGAGTATGAACTGCAGAATGTTCCAAGAGAAAACACACACAAGAGATTTCAGGGAAAGGTCCAGGTGAAGAAACAGTACAGATTTATAAGGTTTAAAGTTACAGAAGCAGATGAAATCTTGGAGAACCGTATGGAAGAAAACAAGAGCCAAAGACCAAATCTGAAAAACTATACGAGGGATCATGCACTCTTCCGCCCCACATTTCTGTCTTAGCTCACAGAATAGACACTACTACCATTTTTTCACACTAGATCTCAAATGGTATCACTGTGCATGTACAGGCCATTTTTGTTTCCTGTCCTCTAAGCCCTGCAAGACAAGTCCAAGCCCTGTTTTGGACCCCAAGTGTCCCAAATTCTGCTGGTGACTATGTTAAACCCAAAGAAGTTAAAAGGGGTAAAGAAGCAGTATGCTTTGAGATTTGAGGAAACCAATGTGATCACATTCCTACCCCTTCAAAGTTCTAAGTAAGAGTATTTCAGAGAGAGAAAAAAAAATGTCAGGAGTGCCTGGGTGCCTCAGTTGGTAAAGTGCCCCAACTTTGGCTCAGGTCATGATCTTGAGGTTCGGGAGTTTGAGCCCTGCGTTGGGCTCTGTGCTGACAGCTCAGAGCCTGGAGCCTGCTTTGGATTCTGTCTCTGCCTCTCTCTCTGCCCCTCCCCTGCTCACGTGCTGTTTCTTTCTCTCAAAAATAAATAAACATTAAAAAAAAGTTTGAGGGGTGCGTGGGTGGCTCAGTCGGTTAAGCGTTTGACTCTTGATCTCAGCTCAGGGCATGATCTCACAGTTGTGAGACTGAGCCCCAGATCAGGCTCCGTGCTGACAGCACCAGGCCTGCTTGGGATTCTACGTCTCCCTCTCTCTCTGCCCCTCCCCTGCTCCTGTAGTCGCTTTCTCTCTCTCTCTCAAAATAAACATTAAAAAAAGAGAGAGAGGGGCACCTGGGTGGCTTAGTCAGTTAAGTGTCCGTCTTCGGCTCAGGTCATGATTTCACAGTTCGTGAGTTTGAGCCTCACATTGGGCTCTGTGCTGACAGCTCAGATTCTGGAGCCTGCTTCGGATTCTGTGTCTCCTCCTCTCTCTCTGCCCCTCCCCTGCTCACGCTCTGTCTCTTTGTCTCTCAAAAATAATAAACATTAAAAACAAACTAAAAAAAAAAAAGAGAGAGAGAACAATCTTCCAGCAATTTTGCAGTTAAAAAAGCAAAACAAAACCAAAAGAAACAAACTCCAAGAAACTTGGCCAAAATTACCAGCAGCTCAAGAAAAGTACCTTTAATATAGAATAGTTCTAAACAGCTATGGGCACAAGGGAAAGATACAGCAACAAAGTCAAGAACGTGCATGTGAAAGAGAAGGGCAGCATAAGTAATGGTGCATGAATCCTGAGAGATGTGAGAGAGAATGGAAATAGGACCAAACAGAAAATGACAGGGGTATCTGCAAAAGAAACGAAACTTCCAAAGGAAGTTAAGTGAAGATACAAACAAAGAAATATTTTCATAAAGAACTAACAAGTACTGCCCTAGAACTGAGGCTTTGCAGCACTCTATGATCAGGAAAAATAAAACAAAAACAAAAAAACTAGGAAGCAGAATGAGGACATTTACTTCCTCATCTCACATACCCACTGCTTTGCTCTTCTCAGCTAAGAGAAAATGCAATTATCTGTAGCGCTAAAAAATATAGGAACAACTACAGAGAGGAAACTAAAAGTCTGAAGTATATATAAAATGTTTTAACGTGGAAAACAGGAGGAGATACAGCAGAGCTTCCTTTCCTTTGCTGTGCGCTCTACCAATCAATTTCCCATTTCCCAGCCATGCACATTTTCAAAATCATAATAATTAATAATAGAGGTGTATGTACCTCCATCTGTGGTTACTCTCATTTCTCATTTTTGTTTTTAGCAAATATCACCAAAGGCATCAACTCCATTATTCTAAAGTTTGGCCCCACCCACAAACATCTCTGGTAGAAATAAAAATACACTTTCAAATATGCAATTCTGTGCAACCTAAACCAAGTTAATTAAGAATCATTCACTCAAAACATACATAAAATGACCATTTTGGTATTCTTTATCTGGCTTAGTTCGAAGTTAATTTCAATCTCATTCCAAGATTTTCCACCTCAGCTCAGATCACTGAACCTACTCATTCTGCTGTACTCTTCCAAAGTTCTTCATCTTCCATCTTCATAAAAAAATTTTTTTTTACCTTAAAGTATAATTGACATACAACACTATAGTAGTTTCACATATAATAACAATTTGGAGATGTGTGGATATTGCAAACCAATCACTATAATAAATCTAATTAACATCCATCACCATAGTTTTTTTTCTTGTAATGAGAACTTTTAAGATCTACTTTCTTAGCAACTTTCAACTATGCGATACAGTATTATTAACGATAATTGCCATGGTGTAGAGTACACCTCCATGATTTATTTATTTTATCATTGAAAATCTGGGCCTTCTGACTCCCTTCACCCATTCTGCCCACCCCTGACTCCCCACCTCCAGCAACTATCAATCTGTTCTCTGTATCCATAAATTTTGTTTTGGGAGTCTGCTTTTGTTTTAGATTCCACATATAAATGAAATCACACAGTATTTTCTTTATAAAATTCCGTAAGCTGAAGTATTTTCCAAGGAAAAATAAGAAAGAAAACTTACTGTGGATATTGACCACAATTACATGACTGGAATTTTTTTAAGGTATTTCAGATTATGTCAACAATAAGGTCAGAAAAATAACTCGCCCTTTAAAACAGTATATTGTTTAGCATCCATAAATTACTTTTTTAGTTACATGAGCTTAGAATCTTATACACACTTTTAATGCTTCTTTAAAAAAAAAAAAAAAGACTTTAACTCCATCTATATTCTATTGTGCTGAAAAAAACATTCAACTTTGTTTTTTAAAGGGTTCAATTAAACAAACTTAAAAAAAAAATTATAGCAGGGCATCTGGGTGGCTCAGTAGGTTAAGTGTCTGACTTTGGCTCAGGGCATGATCTCACCATTTGTGATTTCAAACCCCACAATGAGCTCTCTGCTGTCAGCACAGAACCAGCTCAGATCCTCTGTTTCCCTCTCTCTCCGCCCCTCCCCCGCTGGTGCTTACACGGGCACTCTCTCTGTTTCTCTCTCTCTCAAAAATAAACATTAAAAAAAATTATAGCAATGAGAATGAACTACAGCTATATATAACTGGTATGACTCTCACAAACAATACTGAGTAAAAGAAATCAGACACAAAAAAGAAAATTATGTGATTAGATTCGTACAAAATCCAAAAAATGACAAAAAAATAAGCTATGTTATTAGAAGTAAGTCAGTGGGAGCAGATACTAACTGGAAGGGAACCTGGGGGGGGGGGGTGGTTCTTCTATGGTTAATATTCCATTTCTTGCTATTCTTTACCCGTGTTTTCAGTATGTGAAAATTACTGTGATGTTCACCAACGACTCATTGGGGAGAGTCTGTTACATAGCAACAAATAAACTTCATCTGTGCACAAAAACAATTCTTCCATTATAACAAACTTAGGAGGCAGCATTACAGCAGAGTATGGCCAAGTGTCTACACGCTGTATGTAAAACTGAGTTACTGTTATGATTAAATGAGTTAATCCCTCACACAGTACAGTAGCTAGTATATTGACTAAGTGATCAATAAATGTTAGCTTTGGGGTTTTTTGTTATTGCTTCAGTGCTCTCTAAATATGCCATATTCATTTCCCCTCCTACACCTTTGCCTCACTTTCATCACCTAGCTCCTCTGAATTCACACAAATCCTAAGTAGTCCTCAAGACCAAGTTTAAATCCTTCCTCTCTAACAAAGTATTTTATAACTATTCTTACCTTCGAGTTGCCTTTTTTCTTCCTAAAAAAAGATTTTATTTTTTAAGTAATCTCTCCACCAAATGTGGGGCTCGAACTCACAACCCTGATAGCAAGAGCTGCACACTCCACCGACGGAGCCAGCCAGGTACTCCCAAATTTCCCTTTTCTACGATCAACTGTATTTATTGACTAAATACACAGAACAGATAAATAACAATTTATTATTAATGTATATATTTTAAGTTTTGTTTACCTTAAAAGAGCCGTATTTCACTTCCTCCACATGCTCCCCAATACATAAGAGGAAAGACACAATAATCTAAGTAGAATTTACAAACTATTAGGTCCATCCATCTGTCACACAGATGAGTAACAACAGGAGTATTCTAGCTGGACACCCCACAGGATCTTCTAGATATTTCGAATACTTAGGTGGCCACTAAAAACTATTCCAGCACTTCAAAGTCTTACTTCAATGCCCCAGGTTAAGAGTCAGGTGAGCAGCATAAAAGGGGGGATGGGAGCAAAGTTTCACATTCTAAAATTTGAAGCTCAATAAGAACATGCACCTATGCTATAAAAACCAAAGGCTAATTGTTCCACCTCAATATGCTCCTGGGATGAAGGGGGATGCTGAAGGTAAGGAGAAAGGTGTCACTTTGGAGAAAAGAGGCTCTCAGCAATGGCAGAGCACTAGGGGAAGAATGACAAAATTAAACACAACAAGAAGAGCAAGACTCTACTGAGCACTCCCTGCAAGCTGGACTCCATGTTAAGCATGTACATGCATTTGTCATTTAAGGTTCAAACGCCTTGTCAAGTAATCACTATTATTTTTTTTAAGTTTTTATTTATTTATTTTGAGATGTGGGACAGTGGGTGGAGAGAGAGAAAGAATCCCAAGCAGGCTCCACGCTGTCAGCACAGACCCGACCTGGGAATCGATCTCGAGGAACCATGAGACCATGACCTGAGCCGAAATCAAGAGTCAGATGCTTAATCACCTGAGCCACCAAGGTGCCCCAGTAATCGCTATTATTAAACCCATTTTACAGATTAGACAGCTGAGGGACAGAGACATCTGGTGCCTTTTCCACAGCGAGTCAGAGCAGACTCTGACCATTCAACACAGACCACCTGAGCTCCAGTTCCAAAGGAGCCTGTGGCCAACATCTTCTATGTGCCCCTGTAATGAATTCATGTATTTATAAACAAGGGACTTAAGAACTGGAGAGGAGCTTAAACTCTTAAACAATTCGAAAAGATAAAGGAGTTAGTGAGCTCTCAATAATAATACCTCTTCCACTACATTATATAAAAACTGCCTTATGCCAAATAATAAACTGTAATTACTAAATAAAAACAAAATCATGTAAACTTTTTTAAGATACCAAAATAATTTCTATCTTCCTATACAGTGGAAAACCAAAAAACTAAATGACTAATTCAAACCATTTAACTTCCTGTTGATTTATTATCAGTTATGAAGTACAAGATAAGAGAAGGAGAATGACATTTTAGTGAATGTCATAAATTAGTTGGAACTTAGTTACAAATGTAGAATCTCTGCTTTTCAAATAAACATCTCATTATTTAAGATTCTTTCACATGCTTAATGCTTAATACTTTCGGCAGTTAGCACACAGATACAGAACAAATTTCCTGCCAAGTCAAACAAAAGATTTTTTTTTTCAGTTTGGGCTAATTCAAGTTCAACTGTGATTCAATTACTGTAGTCCAGACCAGTAATATTGAGCACTTTCATGTAAGAAAATAACACAAATTAAATGTGTGAAAAACTTCTTTCCAGTGCATTTAACACATCAGTTGGGGGCTTAATCTGCCAGTTTGCATTACACATGTGAATGATGTGTAACTGCACTTAAACTAGTAGCAATGCTGAGTTTCAGACTGAAGCAAAACTTAAATCATGATGAATTTGGAGGCAAGAGATTTACAAGCCAAAATCACATATGAAGGCAAAACTGCACAGCTGGAAATATGAATGTAAGAGTCACATAATTTAATTCCAATTAAAAATAAAATCGTCTAGAAACTGCTGATCCATTTGATAGGCAGGCTCTTCTGTTGAAGTGTCTTCATGACCCTCCTCATTCTCCCTTAATGGTGAATTATCAAAGTATCTGAAGACCATAAGACATCTATCAAGTCTCAAAAGACATGCATTCTTTTAATCAGCCTTGTCCACACGGATTCTCAGCCAGTGGTTAAATAATAATGATAAATTAAATAATATAAGACAGGACACTTGAGAGGAAAAAAAGGAATCAATCAAAAAAGAAAAAAATTCGGGCGCCTGAGTGGCTCAGTCAGTTACACGTCCGACTGCAGCTCAGGTCATAATCTCATGGATCGTGAATTCACGCCCTGCGTCTCTGTGCTAACAGCTCAGAGCCTGGAGCCTGCTTTGGATTCTGTGTCTCCCTCTCTCTCTGCCCCTCCCTCACTCATGCTGTGTGTGTGTGTGTGTGTGTGTGTGTGTGTGTGTGTCTGTCTCACTCTCAAAAATAAATAAACATTTAAAAAAAGAAAAGAAAAAAGAAAAAAATTGATGCCTTTGGCACCTAAACTGAAGTATACATGAGCATTTGGGCCAAAAAACTGGCTTAAAACTCACTGACACTTAAGAAAAAAAAAAAAAAAAAAAAAAGAAAAAAAAGTGAGGGAAACAAATTGCAGTGGACAATTTTTTATTTTAAACAGCACAAAACAAACTTATCTGCAAAAAAAAATTCTTTCCTAGACTATAATTCAGTAAAATTCTGCCACAGAATTTCCATGAAAAACAGGAATACTATTCAATGGCAAATCCCAGCGATGACAAAGAGCATATAGTAAAAACTGAAATGCTCTGGTACATATAGTTAGGTTTTTGATGGTCTAGAGATCAATTAAGGTACTGGAAATACATTATTATATTCTCTTCCCCAAATACCTGAAATATTATGTATGTCTTCCTCAAATTCAAGTGGCATTCATTTTGGCCTGCCAACAAACTATTGTCCTAAATACTTAGACAGTATAATTCTTTGAAGATTAATACTAACTAACCATTTAAAACTGGTTCCACTAAAGACCTTCATTTTGTGAAATACATACTAAGGCATTTCTCAACTGCAAACCGAAAAAAGGAGGGGGAAGGGGTGCACGCCTGGCTGGCTCAGTTGCAAGAGCATGTGACTCTCTGATCTCAGGGTCCTGAGTTCAAGCTCTACTTTGGGTGTAGAGATTACTTACTTACTTACATAAATAAACTTTAAAAAGAGAGAGAGAGAGAGAGAGAGAGAGAGAGAGAGAGGATAATACTTCAGTCATGATTTTTTGTTACTATAGTGTTTTCTGGTTTTGTCCTTCTTAATACTAAGTAGCTCTAAAATTACCTCCACATCAATGAACTGTTTCAACTCCTCCAGGTTAAAAAAACAAGTTCCGCAAGTCCACATCCAAAGTAAAAGATATTGCTAAAAAAATGTGCCCAAGCAATATCAGCTACTACAAATCTAAATGAGGGGCGCCTGGGTGGCTCAGTCAGTTGGGCGTCCAACTTCAGCTCAGGTCATGATCTCACGGTCCATGAGTTCGAGCCCTGTGTCCGGCTCTGTGCTGACAGCTCAGAGCCTGAAGCCTGCTTGGGATTGTGTGTCTCCCTCTCTCTCTGCATCTCCCCCACTCGCACTCTATCAAAAATAAATAAACATTAAAAAAAAATTTTAATCTGAATGAAAGGCAATTTACTTTAATTATATATCCACTAAAGCCACTGAATTCTCAGTAACTGTGTGCTCATTAAAACGCTAATATGTAAAAGGTGGAATCTGACTTATGCATATGGAGCTTATGACATACAAAGAACAGCTTTTAAAAGAGAAGACACAAGGGGCGCCTGGGTGGCTCAGTTGGTTAAGCATCCGACTTCAGCCCAGGTCACGATCTCACGGTCTGTGAGTTCGAGCCCCGCATCAGGCTCTGGGCTGATGGCTCAGAGCCTGGAGCCTGCTTCCAATTCTGTGTCTCCCTCTCTCTCTGACCCTCCCCCGCTCATGCTCTGTCTCTGTCTCAAAAGTAAAATAAACGTTAAAAAAAAAAAAATTTTTTTTTAAATAAAATAAAAAAAATAAAAGAGAAGACACAATAAAAAGAGGGGGCTGCAAACCAAGAAACAGACTCTGAACTACAGAGAACAACCTGATGGTTACCAAAGTGGAGGCAGGTGAGGGAATGGCTGAAAATAGATGATGGAGATGAAGGAGTGCACTTGTAACGAGCAGTGGCTGTTTTATCGAAGTGCTGAATCACTAAATTGTACACCTGAAACTAGGATTACACTGTATGTTAACTGGAATTTAAATAAAAACTAAACTACATGACAGTACAAAATAAATTAAAAGAAGAGACACAATTAGACAGTTTAGTACTGTGGTCAACCTTAGCAAAACAAAAGACAGCATGACAGTTCTTCATGCGTGAAGAATTAAGCTCTTAGAAAGTAAAGACTTCTGTTAATTACATATCTAACCAACAAAGTTTTTCAAATGGTATCAAAGCTCTAACATTAATATAATATATAACACGTTAACACATCTAAGCAATTTCCAAAAGTCAGATTCATATGATAAAACTAAAGCAGGAGTTTTAATTAAGATGATCCATTAGCCTACAAATGACTGGCTTAATTATTCAAGCACAAGTTATTTCTCTATACCCAGTATCAGACCAATTTCAGGAATGCATTAAACACTTAAAATTGTAATGGTCACTAGTTTATTTCAAAATAGAAAACTGAACCAAGCATATCTTGATCTGGGAGCACATTCTATCAAAATCATTCAACTCTTGACAAAAGTACTGTGAAACCAAAAACAAACAGGGAAGTCCCAGAAACAGTGTTTAAGCACTGCTGAAACACTTATCTCACTTTGTTAATGACAAAGAGCCCTTAAAGACAAAGTCTTACGGTTACATATTTCATATAATAAAAATAGCTAACATTATTTGGCACTTACTATGCCAAGTATTGTTCTGTGCACATAAATTTATTTACAACAAACCTACAAGGAAAGTTCCATTATTTTGCCCCATTTCAGGGAGGAAAACTAAGGCAGAGAAAAGGAAAAAAAACAAAACAAAAAAACCCTGAGGATGTAATTCAAACCTAAATATTCTACTATAGAATCCATACTCTTAGCCACAATACCATGCTAATTTAAATCAAGTATTGATTCTAAAGCTGAAGAGACTTAAGCAAACATTATGTCAACATAAGGGAAACAAAGGCATCGGGTATCACAGTTGATACATTAACAGAGAAGACTCCAGGTCAACTGATAAAGTAGGTGAGCTTGCCCATGGAACTCTCACTTCTGTATTCTAACCTACTCTGCCTCACTTAGTGGCATTCTCCCTCCTTCCTTCACAGGCATCAAGTGTCTTCAGCATCACTGAAAACAGTAGAAGACTGATGAATCTCAATCACAATATACCTTAATAAATCAGTGACCAAAAATAGTTTAGACTTCTGGAATTATTACTATTTTATCACAGGAATAGATTCCTTAAGCTCAAAGAAAAGTGTTCTAAAAATAAACTTTAATATACTCTCCAGGAAACCAAACAAGTACTATGGAAGAAAACAGGGTCTTCCGGGTATCTTAGTCAAATGGAATGAGTGGGAGAGCAGTAGAAGATGTTAATTACAGAGGCACCTGGGTGGCTCAGTTGGTTAAGGGTCGCATTTCTGGTGAGATCATGATCTCACTGCTCTACAGTTCGAGTCCTGAATCAGGCTCTGTGCTGACACCTCAGAGCCTGGAGCCTGGAGCATGCTTCAGATTCGGTCTCCATCTCTCTGCCCCTCCCCTGCTCACACTCTGTCTCTGTCTCTGTCTCAAATATAAAATAAAACATTAAAAAAAATTTTTAATAAAAAATTTTTTAAAAAATGTTAATTACAGAATCTAAGTGGGTAAGTATATGTAAAGTTGGACCAATTCTTTCAAAAGAAAAGTGATACCAGTATCATTTCTCTGCTCTAAACCCTCCGATGGCTTATCTCAGAATAAAATCCAAAATCCTTACTATTTCCTACGAGGGTCTACATGAACTTGTCCCCCTACCTTCCTCACCTCGAATTATACCGGCCTCCTTTAGCTGCCTCAAACGTGTGCCGATGGTACAAACTTCAGAGATCTTGCACTTACTGTTCCCTCTAAGACACTCTACCCACAGGTACGCTGACCCCACAAGCTCTGCTTCCTTCGTCTCTCTGTTCAAATTTCCCCTTGAAGACTTCCGCTATCACCCTAAATAACAGTTCTCTCCAACTTCTTGGTATCCTGCAGTATCTTTCCACATAACACTTATTGCCATAGGACTTAACATATTTGGTACTATCTTTCTACCCCTGCTACAATACAGGTTTTGTGAGAAAAGGGCTTGTTTTTACTCACTGCTTTATCCTGGGCTCCTAACACAATGCCTGACACATAGCTGGTATTCAATAAATGTCTGTTGAATAAATCAACAAATAAGCAAATTCCTTGACCCCACCCTATGTGTAAGGCCATCCTGGCTTCCTAGCAATAATAGGATAATGGCTTGTTTTGAGGACTCTCAGATTCAAATAGCAACTATCTCACAAACCATGTGCCATAAAACTGGCTTCTTACATTGTACTATAAAGCACTAGTTGATGAAATTACCCGTACAACACACTAAAACAAGAAATTAAATACAGGTGAAGAAAGATCTATTAAAGACATATATTAAAAAGAGAAGTCTTACACATTACAAACACTCCACTAGATCTGCCAATAAAAATAAAAACTTTTCTTCCTACAGTTAAAAGGCACTTATGAAAATACACTAAAAGTCTGAACACTGTCAATCTTGTAACTTTGCTTAGGTCATGACGAAGGTCAGATCCAAATCTGCAACCCACATCCAACAACCATCCAGAGTCTTTGGCATTTATTTCAATATAATTTTCATGCTCTACCTATCTGTCTGCATGTCTATCCCCATCTTGTTTTCCCTTTGCTTTGATTTCCTTATCTAGTTTTTTTCACCTAGTGTTATCTCAATTCTTTTTGTAAACCACTTTGAATCCTTCTTGGAATAAAGTTTAGCACAGATTGATAAAACTCTAAAGATTACCAGGAAACTTCTATTTCTACTTAAGATATAGAAAGCTGCAAAGAATATAGCACCCACTCTAAAAGAAAAGGCCAGATAATCTAAAACTCCACAATTTTACTTGAGCCCTTCAGAGACTGCTAAAGTTGCAAGGCAACCAAATAAAATGAATTCCAAAGAGAGGCAAGGCCCTCCAAATAAAGGACAGAACACACGGCAGACCATGAGGAAAAGAAGTAATTACAATACCTGAAATAAATTCCTAAAAGTTAAGTGTAGACAAGCATACACTTTCCCAACTGGGTGTCCTGGATACAATGGGAGTCTACACTCACTTGCAAGCTCTTTTCTATTGGCCTCCACTAGATACTCATGAGAAAGATTAGATTCATGGCAAAAAACAGAGTCCCACTCAATGGCACAATACAGGAAACGACCAGCCATCACTGAGAACAGACACAGAGCCCCACATGCTTCCCCAGATCCTTTTCTATGAAGCAAAACCCTTAGGCCACTGGAGAAGAAGCAACAAACATTCACACTGCCACAACACTGGCAACATCTACTGTTACCAGGATAAGAAGATAAGCAAATCCCTCTACTCCTGTGGGAAAGGGTAAGAAATCATTTTGGGAGGCGCTTGGGTAGCTCAGTTGGTTAAGCGTCTAACTTCCACTCAGGTCATGATCTCACAGTTCGTGGGTTCGAGCCCCGCCTCAGGCTCTGTGCTGACAGCTCAGAGCCTGGAGGCTGCTTCAGATTCTGTGTCTCCCTCTCTCTCTCAAAAAAATAAACAAACATTAAAAAAAATTTTTTTTGTAAGAAAGAAAGAAAAAGGAAGGAGGGAAGGGAAGGGAAGGGAAGGGAAGGGAAGGGAAGGGAAGGGAAGGGAAGGGAAGGGAAGGGAAGGGAAGGGAAGGGAAGGGAGAAATAATTTTGGGTCTAGGATCCAACACTGATACAACAAGCAGAAGTCTTATAAACGCTCAGGGAGGAACAGAAAAGCCCATTTAAGAACAATCACAAATACAAGCCAAACACTGCTACAGGAAAAAGGAAAGGGAACAATGATAAAGCCTCATCTCTGAAGCCAATAAAAATAAAAACTTTTCTTCCTACAGTTAAAAGGCACTTATGAAAATACACTAAAAGTCTGAACACTGTCAATCTTGTAACTTTGCTTTGGTCATGACAAAGCTCAGATCCAAATCTGCAACCCATATCCAACAACCATCCAGAGTATTTGGCATTTATTTCAATATAATTTTGAAGGGTCTTCTTAAGACTGAGGCTGGGGGCACCTGGGTGGCTCAGTTGGTTAAGCATCCGACTCTTGATTTCAGCTCACATCATGATCTCATGGTTCATGTGTTCGAGCCCCGCATCAGGCTCCGTGTTGACTGTGAAGAGACTGCTTGGGATTCTCTCTGTCTCCCTCTTTCTGCCCCTCTCCCACTCACATGCTCGCACACTCTCTCTCAAAAATAAACTTAAAAAAAAAAAAAGATTGGAGCTGGACCAGGATAACTACCTCCACCACAATCCTGACACCAAATAGCAAGCAACAGCAATCTACCACCAGGTAACATTAGCCAACACAAGACTTTGAAAGCTGTGCTACACTGAAGATAATGATAACAACAATAAAACCCCAGACTAGCTCAACTCATGTTAAGTTTGACTCAATACCCCACTACAACGGCCCAACAGAAGAGATTTACCCATTTAAAAAAATAAATATATATCTCTACTATATTATACACAATGCCCAACACTTAAATAAAAATCATGAGATACACAGAATCACCCACAGTGAAGAGAAAAAACAATCAATACAAGTAGCCTCAGGGATCACTCATATACTGGAACTATCAGACAGGGTTCTTTTTAAATTATGATTATTACTGTGTTACAAGATTTAGTGAAAATGATGGATAACATATATGAACAAAGAAATAATTTCAGGAAAGAGATGGGAGAATATTTCTAAAAGTCAAATGGAAATACTAGAAATAAAATATACAATGTCAGAAATAAAGAGTTCTTTCAACAGACTCAATAGTAGACTGGACTCAGTTAATGAAAGAATGAATGAACATGAAGATACATGAAGACACATCAATAAAAATTATCCAAACTAAAAAAGAGAGAACCAAAAAAGCATCCACTGTTGAGGGACACTGTCAAATGGTCTAAAATACATACAAAATGAAGTCCCGAAGGAGAAAAGAGAAAGACTAGGGCAGAAGAAATATTTGGAGATAATGGTCAAGAATTTTCCAGAAATAATGAAAGATATCAAATCACATATTCGAGAAACTTAGAGAAATCCCAAATAGAATAAATACAAAACCAATCAACAGATGCCTAGCCACATCAAACTCAAATATCTTGAAGGCAACTGAAGAAGTAGGAGGTTGGAGGGGGAAGGGTGAATATTACATAAATACTCAAGAACAAAAATAAAAATTACATCAGATTTTGCCCAAAATTAGGCAAACCAGAAGACAATGGCTTTTTTCAGTATTTCAAAGTAGTAGAAGAAAAAAAAAGGTAAACACAGAACTCTATATGCAGGGAAAGGATTTTTCATAATGAAGGCAACCTTAAAATCACTATCAATATAAACAGTACTCTCTCCCCGCCAAACTAAAGATAAATACTGCTATTTACTTGAAATCCACAAACATGGTAAAAAGTGACTTTGCCCTCAAAATAAGGTTGAAAAACAGAGGTTATTTTTCATAACATCCAAACATTTTCCTTACCATTCAAATGAAAGTTTATCATCTGCTAAACATCCCACTAAAAACCCTTCCTGCTAATTCTTCATACCTCTCATCCAATCTATGGCTTGGAATACTATGGAGGAACTGAAGCAATTAAAAGAGAATGAAATAAACTTTGGGAAGTATGCTGAATCCAAAAAACTATTCTTTATAGGGCGCCTGGGTGGCTCAGTTGTTTGGGTGTCCTACTCTTGGGTTTTGGCTCAAGTCATGATCTCATGGTTGTGGGGCTGAGCCCCACATTGGGCTCTGCACCGACAGCACAGAGACTGCTTGGGATTTTCTCTCTCCCTCTCTCTACCCCTTCCTTGCTTGTGCTCTCATGCACGTGCTCACTCTCTCTCTCAATAAAAAGAAACTTTATTTATATAAACAAAACAACGGGCGCCTGGGTGGCTCAGTCAGTTAAGCATCACTTCAGCTCAGGTCATGATCTCATAGTTCAAGCCCCATATCAGGCTTTGAGCTGACAGTTCAGAGCCTGGAGCCTGCTTCAGATTCTGTGTCTCCCTCTCTTTCTGCCTCTCCCCTGCTCATGCTCTGTCTCTCTCTCTCTCTCTCTCTCTTAACAATAAACATTTTTAGGGGTGCCTGGGCGGCTCGGTCGGTTAAGCGTCCGACTTTAGCTCAGGTCATGATCTCACGGTCCATGAGTTCGAGCCCCGCATCGGGCTCTGTGCTGACTGCTCAGAGCCTGGAGCCTGCTTCAGATTCTGTGTCTCCCTCTCTCTCTGCCCCTCCCCTGTTCATGCTCTGTCTCTCTCTGTCTCAAAAATAAACGTTAAAAAAAAATTTTTTTTTTAAATAAACATTAAAAAAATTTTTTTTATTAAAAAAAAACTCAAAGGCAACTGGCTAGTTCATCTGTAGCACATGCCACTCTTGATCTCGGCGTTGCGAGTTTGAGCCCCATGTTGGGCACATAGTTTACTTTAAAAAAAAAAAACAAAAGGGAACATCGTCTAGCTTACATACACACTCATAACCATCTTCTCTGATGGTCAAAAAAGAGGCTAAGAACAGACTGAGCTTTCAGGCGCTTTTTAAACCTAAAAACCACAAGTACTAAGTTTTGAAAAATATCTGACATGCTAATTATAAAGCACTCAAGATGGTTCAAGATACTTTATATACTCTAGTCCTCACCATTATTCTAGTAACAAAAGCACCACTATTCCCATTATGGATAAGGAAGTAGAACTATCAGAATTTAGGGGCACCTGGGTGGCTCAATCAGTTAAGCTTCCAACTCTTGATTTCAGCTCAGGTCACGATCTCACGTTTCGTGGGTTCAAGCCCCACATCAAAGCTCTGAACTGACAATGCGAAACTTGCTTGGGATTCTCTCTCTTTCCCCCTCTCTGTGCCTCCCATGCTTGCTCTCTCTCTCTCAAAATAAATAAATCAACTTTAAAAATAACAAATATCAGAATTTAGATCCTTAAAGATTATTGCCATCATATGCATTATCCCTAGTCCTTGAAATGTATTCCTTGATTTCCACTGTATATGTCACTTGATTCTTGATTCTTCTTCACTTGATTCTTCTGTTTATGCCAATCAACAGTGAAGAGATCATATTTAATAAAACCTCATGTAAGAATTTTACCTCACTGAGCAAAATAATTTAAAATGATCTTACCCTTGGAGTGCCTAGGTGGCTCAGTCAGTTAAGCATCCCACTCTTGATTTTAGCTCAGGTAATGATCTCACGTGTTGTAGATTCGAGCCCCGCATCAGGCTTTGTGCTGACAGTGTGGAGCCTGCTTGGGATTCTCTCTCTCCCCTCTCTCTAACCCTACCCTGCTTGTTCTCTCCCTCAAAATAAGTAAATAAACTTAAAAAAAATCATTTTAATAAAATTAAATGGTTTTGTCCTTACTCTTTAGGAGATAAAAATCTTATGAGTTCAAAATACTGGCTAACAATACTTAGATAAGCTCTTTAAAATGAAATGTTCCTATTTCTCAAAATGAGACTTAAGAACTCTATCCAAAAACACAAAGTTGGAAGTTTAGAAAATACTTCACACGCTCAAAACATATGCACACAACACTTGTGATTTAAGAATTATTTTTTTTTTGCACTGTAAGTAAAACTAAAAAGATATGGGAAACTGAAATATAAATATATAGCAACTGTATAAAGAAATACATTGGACTAATAAATCCCAAATTCAGGATAACAATTACCTCTGATGAATGAGAGGAACAAGTAATCAAGGAGGGTGTATGCTGAGGGCTTTAATTATATTGGTAACATTTTGTTTGTGATGCTGGCTGGTGGATACACGGTTTTGCTGTATTATAGTGTATTTTTGTATATCTACAGTATTTGAAAATAGCTTTTTCTTAAGTTTTCAAACTAGATGTACTCCTCTGCATCTCCATGAACACAAATGTGTATTTTATATAAAAGATCATCAATGACAGTATTACTATGGATTCTAGAAGGAGAAATATATCCAACCACACACACTACACTTATGCACCAACTCCATTCATGACAAGTAAATGTCTTTTGTATCAGAAGACAGTTTACATAGCCCATTGTCATCATCTATACAATGAGATCAATACCACCTACCTATCCATGGCAGTATTATGAAAATTAAATGGGACAAAAAATGTATAGGTCACCTGTAATATGTTCATCAAATGTTAGTTATTAATGGCAGAAAATTTTTAAAGGCAAAAAACACGACACTATACGTCAGTATTTACTAGCTGTAGAATCTTTACATGTAGACTTACTCCTGATAGTGTATACGTTATCTTCCACTCCCAACTTGTGGAATAACCTTGGAAATGGATACATGTTTAACTAATATGAGTGACATAACACAGCCAACCCCCAGAAATGCAATAAATAAACATTTATTTATTAGTGTCTACTTTATGCCTGGCACTGACCTAGGGAAATACAAACCAAAAACATAGTTCCTACCTTAAGCAGTTGGCTTAGTGAAGAAAACAGATAAAAAATAAATCTATCCATAGCTGCTAGTACAGCAACCAACCTGGATGGGGAAAGGTGTAAAGCACCCCCTTGTTGATTGGTATTCCTGCCACTTAGCTCCTTTTCTTCATCCCTTCCCCTGCCCTCAGCCCTGCTAGTCTTGGTCCTCTCTGAAAGCAGACAGTGAAGTGGGATTTATTCTACAGGCACACAACAGAACTGCACTGTTCACTAGGCCACATGGAGCTACTGAGCGTTTGAAATACAGCTACTACAAGGTAAGATATATATCAAATATACACTGGAGTGGAAAAACTTAGTACAAAGAATGAAAAAAGTACAGTATATATCACTAATAATTTTTACCAAATAAGCACATCTTAAAATGATAGTATTTTGTATATATTGGGTTAAGTATGTTATTAAAATTGATTTCACCTGTTTCTTTTCTTTTCTCTTTTTATTTTAACATGGCTACTAGGAAACCCGAAACTACACTGGTGGTTCACGTATTTCTACTGAACAAATGATCTATAAAAAAAAAAAAAAGACAATACATAATGCACTTCAAAAGTACTGGGTTAAGTATTAGTTGAATCTGAATCTAAAGAAAAGATCTATGCTGTCAGAATTCTAACTACCTGGAGTATGTGTTTATGACTGACAATGAAATTCACTAACCCAACAAATTTAAATCACTCCGTGTTTCTAGATTGATATGCAGTAAAATTGTTCCTCCTCCTATTACAATGAATCACACCAGAAACAGCCCAGTGTGCCAATGTAACACAGTTCATCAAAACCATACCACAACATCAAAATCCAAGCGCTTTTTACAAGAATGACAAAGAAATAAACTTCAAAACATCCTAAAAAACAAGACAGTTACTGATGAATGCAACTTATTTATTTATTTATTTATTTATTTATTTATTTATTAAGTAAGCCCCAATGTGAGGCTTGAACTCACACCCCCAAGATCAAGAGTCAGCACGCTCTGTTGACAGAGCCAGCCAGGCACCCCATGAATACAACTCATTTAACTTACCTATAAGTGCATAGTTATAGACTCTGTCCCCTGAGGCTAAAAGTCAAAGCTCTGACTCTTCAATACCTAGAGAGAAGCCACGACAATAATTCATTAGGTACATGACTCACAGTGACCTGAGTTCCTCCAGAGTAAAGTGAAGGAAAATGAGGACCCGAGTAAGAGCGAAAAGAGAGAATCCTTAATGCTCTCCCTCCCCAAGCCAAGGAGATTTACATGGCTGAGAAGGTTCTGAATAGGTCAAACAAAAGGGACTATAAATGGATCTTGACATCCAGGAGTCCTAAGAAGTGACTTCTAGGCATTCCCTCCTCTCTGTTAAGAACCTAGATAATAATGATCAGTCCTAAAGAAGCTATAAGAGTTGTTACTCTATTCAGCATTCATATTATGTTAAAGTCCTAAAGCCCTGGAAATTTGACCTCAAGGACCTCTGCAATATATATGGCCAAGAATCAAAAACCCAAGGCAGTCTCCTTGCCAGAACTTCATTAACACAAAAATATTATCTGACAATAAGGCATGGCCTGAGAAACTGCCCCAAACTGCGTACACTTAAAGTAACTTTAGCCAAACTGCAGCCTTTAATGATTTACAGTTCTGTAGTACAGATTTTCACCAAAGAAATAAAGTTAATCTCATCACAGATGAATGCCTATTAATTCTATACAAGGTCCAGGGCTAAAGCACAAAAATACTAGTGCTGACACCAAACACTTAAAAATAATAACGGCCGGCCGAGTGGTTCCATAGACCTTGATAACTGTAACAGAACAAGGACTGACTTGAGCTCAGTACTTGTGCACAATACAAGGGGATATTCGACACCAGGCTTCTTTTTTTTAATGTTTATTAATTTACTTTGAGAGACAGTGAGTGAGCAGGGAAGGGACAGAAAGAGGGAGACAGAATCCCAAGAAGGCTCCATACGAAGAGTGGAGACCGACACGGGGCTTGAACTCATGACCTGAGAGAGATCAAGACCTGAGCTGAGATCAAGAGTCAGATAGTTAACCAACTGCCACCCAGGTGCCCTGACACCAGACTTCTGACATAAGAACACCCCCAATGTGACCCACCCTAAGCCTGGGTTAGGTAAAAATTGGTATCTAAGCTCCTATATAACCCTGTGCCTTTCTTTAATACAGCAACTATTATACTGTATTACATCTACCTCTTCAATTGTCTGTCTGTCTCACCATAACTCTGGCACCTAACATAATGTTAGGCATATCACTGAGTGCTCAAAACAATATTTGCTGGTTGAATGGATAATCTGGAGCTATGCAGTCCAACAGGGCAGCACCCAGTTACTTGCAGCTATTTACACACAAATTTAATTAAAATTAAATAAAATTTTGAAATGTAGTCCCTCAACTACACTCCTCACATTTCAAGTGCTTGTTGCAACATATGGCTACTGGCAGCCACACTGGACACTGCAGACACAGAATGTTTTCATCATCACAAAAAGTTCTTTTAGACACTGCTGGTCTGAAGTGTCCCTGGATTCTGGAGGTACCTGAATAGCCTACTAATTCATACTTTCTCCTTTTTTAAAAACACTTTTTGTTAATATTTATTTCTTTGAGAGAAACAGTGTACGAGCAGGGGAGGGAGGGAGGGAGGGAGGGAGGGAGGGAGGGAGAGAGAGAGAGAGAGAGAGAGACAGAAAGACAGAGGATCCCAAGCAGTCTCCACGTGACTCAGGCCTCCAACTCCTAAACATGAGTTCACGACCTGAGATGAAACCAAGAATCAGATACTTAACCGACTGAACCACCCAGGTGACCCTTCATACTTTCTCCTAATGGGACTATTATTCTGAGAAAGAAAAGGTGGGAAGAAAAATGTTTAAAATGTGCGCCAATCCCAATAAGCAAGGCAATAAAAGGAAAGGAGTGCTGCAAGACTATCAATTGTATTTCAAACTTTTCTAGTAATTCTTAATTGCTAAGGTTTATTTGGTTATCGACACCCTTCCCCCATGTATTTCACTGCTCTGCCTAAGAGAAAGCCCTTAACAGGGTGCCTGGGCGGCTCAGTGGGTTGAGCATCCAACTCTTAATTTCAGGTCAGGTCACGATGTCGTGGTTCATGGGAATGAGCCCTGCACTTGGGATTCTCTCTCCCTCTTTCTCCCCTGGCCCTCTGTCTCTCAAAATAAATAAACAGACTTGTTTAAAATAAAGAAAAGTCCTTAGTAACAAAAAGGACTGTTGCATATTTCTAGGAAAATGAAAGAAAGGATATGGGACAATTTCTGCCCTAAACATAGGCTAAAAAAATAAAGCAGGTCAAAAAAGTTAATTTAGTCTGATAATAAATTTTGCAGAGGAAGAGACTGGACACAGAGAAGTAAAATAACCCCAAAGAGAAGAACAGACGTTAGAAGCAGACCGGGTAAGAGATAAGAAAATGCAGAGTGCATAGAAAGCCAGGAAGGTTATGTTTTCCACAAAATTACAGCACATTATCCAAAACATCAAGAGTCTACATTTAAAAGGGAATGATAAGCACTAGTAAAAAGTCAAGTAACTCTACTAATTCTAAGTCTGTCCTTACAAACCCTAATACGGTACTTAAATGCTTCACTAGCAGTTTACTTTTTCTTTTTATAATATAATCACATAGAATCTATTTATTCCCACTAGTCATAATAGATATGAATGAAGCCACAAATACAAGAAACTGAAACTGAAACTAGAAGTATTTACTAATTATTTTCAACGGCAACAATTTCAGTAACAAGGTTGGAACATAAACACTGAAAGTGAAACTAAATGGTGAGGAATAATTTGCTTCTCTAATAAAAATGAAATCACTTCTGTCATCCTGAAAATGGTACTTGAATAAAAACCAAAGTAGGAGCGTTTGTACTTAAAGAGATTTTCATTATCATGAATCATAAATAAAAACATAAAATAAACGGATTAACTTTAAGTTCTCTTACTATCACTTTACCCTGAGCAAAAGCAAATTCAGTGTAATAAATCCTAAAGTGTTATTAAAACAAAGACAAATACACTGTTTTGACATTAACTTATGTATTATGTAGCCTGCTGTGTCCTCAGCCTCAAATTCTCAGGTAACTATTGAATTCTGTGTTTTAAAGGGCACAAATCCCTCCCTTGTAGGGATTTTATATATCTAATTTCTTATGTCTAAAGATCCAAGAAAAGCTTTTAAGTCTGTTCCACTATGAATACAGAAAATACCAAATCTAGAGCTGAATCTTCTTTCAATTATCAAATGATATGAGAACTTTATAATAATACAAAAAGGAGAGGCGCCTGGGTGGCTCAGTCAACTGAGGGTCCAACTCTTCATTTACGCTCAGTTTGTTACCTCGCAGTTCGTGGGTTCAAACACCGCATCAGGCTCTATGCTGGCAGCACACAGCCTGCTTGAGATTCTCTCCCTGCTCTCTCTGCTCCTACCCTGCTCAGGCTCTCTCTCAAAATAAATATATTTTTTTTTTAAAGGGAAAAGAAAACGAATGGGCAGCAACATAAAAATTTTATTTTCCTATATATGTATTTTATCTTTCATCATGTTTACTTCTATAGCTCATTACAACATTCTTATCTACTCAGACATGTTAATAATGGAAAACTGTATTTCAAAACTATTAACTTTATTAAAATGCAAAAAGTAAATAATTTTACAGGAATGAACTTGGAGGTAGGGAAAGCAAATAGCTAAAAATCTCCTATGAAGATTCATCCTACGTTCATGGTCACTATTTTCTGAGTTCATTACTTGGGATTTCACCCTTTGACACAGCGAACAAAGATTTTATTGGTGAATCACTGAGTACCTTACAGCTGAATACACTAATAAAATATAATTCTGTTATTTGCGTTATGATTCAATTATACTGTTTAAAATCTTTTACATGTGGATGGTTAGGCTGGTATAAGAGCCATTTAGCCCAAATTACCTCTTAAGAAAGCTACTTCACTATCTTCTTTTCCAACCACTAGCAAATGTGTGACAGACTTTAGTTTTAATGAACTGCTGTTCAACTGTCTCATGTGCATATTTGTGCGCTCAAAAAGATTAAAGCTAATTCAGAAAGATGTGGTTTGTCTTAAAAGGTTTAACGGTCAGGGGCGCCTGGGTGGCTCAGTCGGTTGAGCATCCGACTTCAGCTCAGGTCACGATCTCAGAGTTCGTGAGTTTGAGCCCCGCGTTGGGCTCTGTGCTGACAGCTCAGAGCCTGGAGCCTGCTTCGGATTCTGTGTCTCCCTCTCTCTCTCTGCCCCTCCCCCACTCGCTCGTGCTCTCGCGCTCTCTCTCTCTCTCTCTCAAAAGTAAATAAACATTAAAAAAAATAAAATAAAAAATAAAAAAATTTTTAAAAAACAAAAAACACATGTCCTAGAAGCTGCTGGTTGCCCCACAATTTTTGTTTTCCTCTCTTTCCTCAATAAAAAAGTGATGTATGAATCTTCTGGTAAATGCCCTTTGAGAAAAGGAAGCATTTCTTGGTCCTCTCCCTTCTCCTTCCTGCTAACTGGCATGCAAACTTACAGGATACACCTGGAATAGTCCTCTTGGACCACAAGGTTCACTTGACCAACACAGGGCATGCTCAAAAAAACAGAAACTTAGGGGGCACCTGGGTGGTTCAGTCAGTTAAGCACCCAGCTACGGCTCAGGTCATGATCTCACAGTTCATGAGTTGGAGCCCTGCGTCCAAGACTGTGCTGACAACTCAGTGCCTGGAGCCTGCTTCGGATTCTGTGTCTCCCTGTCTCTCTGCTCCTCCCCCACTTGCGCTCTCTCTGTCTCTCTCAAAAATAAACAAACATTAAAAAAAATTTTTTTTTAAAAGACAGAAACTTAGGGGCTCCTGGGTCACTCAGTCAGTTAAACATCTGACTCTTGGATTTTGGCTCAGGCGACTGAGCCTGTGCTAGGATCCGCACTGACAGTGTGGAGCCTGCTTGGGATACACTCTCTCTCCATCTCTCTCTCTCTCAAAATAAATTAAAAAAAAAAAAAAAAAAAAAAAGACAGAAACTTAGATCCCTGACACATCTGAGTCCCACAATGACTCAGAACCTGGTAATATGCTAGTTAGTGGAATAATTCAGACTTAAATCGAGGAGTCTCTCCATTACACACTGAAGTATATGTTAACACATTCACTTCTGTAGCACACATAATTCTTTTTTTTTTAAATATTAGGCAGGCTTGCGGTAATCCTAATAATCAGTAATAACAATAGGGGAAGGATTATGCCTTACTCATTTGGACAGGGCTAGCACAAGGCCCTGCACACAATACACTCTGTTGAATTAAGAAAGTTCCCTTCAAAGCAGGAAAGAAAACAGACATCAGTGCCCATCAGTTTGTCAATTTGACTAATGGGATACTGGTAATAAAATATTTCAAGTTCTAAGTGGATGTCAGGTGCAAAATGTCTGCTTTGTGCTCTCACTTTCCTATGTCCCAGAACTAAGATATTTTTCAAAATGGGAAAAAAAAAAAAAAAAAAAAAAAAAACACCTCCTCAGGTCATCTGCCAAATTCTATTTCAGTATTAATCTAGAAAAGAAACTTAAAGGACATGTCCACTGAGAAGTAAGCATTCATTACTTGATCATTACAAACCAAGACTTAACAAGGAAGAGGTGCCAAATCCAACAGCATCATGCTAGTAACACTCAAAGCTCTAAGAAAAGGAACTGTCCAAATAATTAAGCAAGTACTAATTTCATGTCCCTAAATATTATGCAAGACCTAATTAACTCACATTGGGCCATTCCTATTTTCTAGGCCAGGAGTCTTAACTTTAGTCGCATACCTAAAACCCCAACTCCAAAATCTGATTCAGAAAATGTCTATATACCTTTTTACATTGCAAAACAGATTCCAACAAGCAAACAAGATTGAATACTGTATCCTAGCCTTACTATGTCCCTAAAATTATGCTAATTAAGCTGGCATTTTCTTGAATTAAGAAAAAAAAGCTAACTTACATGGGTCACTAAAGTCTAATGCAAATATTAATTTGGTTCAATGACAAAAAAATTAGTATGTCTTACATTCCTTTTTTTTAAATAAATGCATTTCTGGTTGTTTTGTTTTGTTTTGTTTGAGAGAAAGAGCACGAGCATGAAAGAGCAGAGAAAGAGGGAGAGAGAACCTCAACCAGGCCATCAGCATGGAGACCGATGCAGGGCTCAAACTCAGAACTGTGAGACAAGCCGAAATCAAGTGTCAGACGTTTAGCCGACTGAGCCACCCAGGCTCCCCAGTTTCCTTTTTTTTTTTTTACTTTTTTTTTTTTTTTTTTTTAAAGAAAGAGCATGGCTGTGTAAGCAAGCAACAGAGAGGGAGAGAGAGAGGGAGAAAGAGAATCCCAAGCAGGCTCCATAGTGTCAGTGCAGAGCCCAAAGTAGGGCTTATCTCACAAACCACAAGATCATGACCTGAGCCGAAATCAAGAGTCCACTGAGCCAGCCAGATGCCCCAGTATTTCTTACAATCTTAAAGATTCTCCCCCAATTTATTTTACACTGGCTTCTCTCATCAAGAGAACCTCACAATGTGTCTTTGTCAGGAAAATACAATGTTCTCTAGATATTTGTCAATAACCAACTCAATGACAAACTGTTATCAAATTCATTTGCCAATCACAAAGAAGGCAAGAAACTTAAACAGCAGAATAGGAAAATGTTTTTCCTTTCACTAAAATTCAAGGCTCCAATAGCTTGGTCAGGAGAAATATTTATTCAGCAGATTATTAAAAAAAAATAAGCAGAAAGCAGGTTTTAGCAATGGATAACGTTAAAACCACCCATTTGAAAATGAAACTAATCTACAAACTGCGAAAAATGGGATCTGAAAAAGGCAGACATATTCAGGGTTAAGAATGAAAAATGGTTAATTATTTCCTTGTTTTATGAAAACTTCAGTTTCAATTAAGCTCTTCAGCTAAGGAACCAAGAACAAAAGAGTGTTGCATTGCTAAAATAAAAACCAAACAACGCTTTAAAATAATCCATTAAAGGGGCGCCTGGGTGGCTCAGTCGGTTGAGCATCCGACTTCGGCTCAGGTCATGATCTCGCAGTCTGTGGGTTCGAGCCCCGCGTCGGGCTCTGTGCTGACAGCTCAGAGCCTGGAGCCTGCTTCGGATTCTGTGTCTCCCTCTCTCTCTGCCCCTCTCCCACTCATGCTCTGTCTCTCTCTCTCTCTCTCTCTCTCTCTCTGTCAAAAATAAACAAACATTAAAAAAAATTTTTTTAATAAAAAATAAAAACATAAAATAATCCATTAAAAAAAACACTTAAAAACTATAAGGTGCTTTTTTGTTTGTTTACTTATTTTTTAGAGAGAGAGAGTGTGTGAGCAGGGTAGGGGAGAGAAAGGAGAAGAGGGAGAATCCCAAGTAGGCTCTGTGCTGTCAGCATAGAGCCCAATGTGAGATCATGACCTGATTCTAAATCAAGAGTCAGATGCTTAAACCAACTGGGCCACCCAGGCACCCCTCTTAAGAATATTTTTAATATTTACTATCAGTCTACCACAAAAACAAATGTCAGGAATAAAGAAGACATATTTTTAAGAAAATTACCATTTTTCAAAATCCATCAGTGATTTGCAATTATCATCTCAGATAAAGAAGACAGTTTTGTCTTCAAAGTACCTCTAAGTCATTAATAGAAGATCAGGGAAATGCATGACTCAAGGCAGGGAGTCTGCCCTAATAATTCCAAGATCCTTTAATTCCACCTATATTTATCCACCAAACATATACTAGGAGCTAAGGAGAGCCTGGGTAGCTCAGTCGGTTAAGTGTCCAACTTCAGCTCAGGTCATGATCTCACAGATAAAGTGTCTGGCTTCGGCTCAGATCATGATCTCAAGGGGAGTGTGAGCCCTGCATCAGACTCTCTGCTGTCAGCACAGAGCCTGCTTTGGATCCTCTGTACCCCTCTCTCTCTCCCCACTCCCTGCTCTTGCTCTCTCTTTCTCAAAAACAAACATTTAAAAAAAATAAAAATAAATTTTAAAACGAGATTCACTTGAGCCTAATTAGTATAAAGCAAAATCTCTGTATCTCAGGCCATTGAATTTTGATGAAATAAAGTGAGTTATAATAAATAAACCATTAGAAGACAAAGAATGGGTTCTAGCTTTACAAAACATCCAGCAAGAGGCATCTGTATCAGCTAGCCCTATTTTTCACCAGCTTTTTATCCCGAGCCTTGAAATAAAGGGTTCTCAAACTGCAAATCCCGGGTACAGGTATCAACACAGCAGAACACAAGAAGAGCTTTAAACATGTACTAATAAACTTTGTAGCATCTTTAGTTTAAGTCTTTAGAAAATGATTTTTGTTTTCTATGCAACATTAAACAGCTTTTTTTTTTTTTAGTACCATGTGTCACACCATTTACTTGGTATTTTGTAGAGGATCTCATTCAATCCACAGAACAACTTGAGCAGTGGTATCAGCCCCTCTTACAGACAAATAAATTGAAGTTCAAAACATTGAGAGAACTGGGGCACCTGAGTGACTCAGTTAAGTGTGTGGCTCTTGACTTCGGCTCAGGTCATGATCTCACAGTTCATGAGTTTGAGCCCTGCATCAGGCTCTGCGTGGGCAGTGTGGAGCCTGCTTGGGATTCTCTCTCCCCCTCTCTCTCTGTCCCTCCCCTGCTCATGCACTGGCTCATGCTCTCTCTCTCTCTCAAAATTAATAAACATTTAAAAAACAATAAACATAAAGAGAATTGCCAAAAATCACATGATTAGAAATGACAGAACCAGAACCTAAGTCTGTTCAACTTTATAGTTTTACTCTTTTTCTAAGCGTTCCTGGCCAACATCTCTTAAAGTATCCAGTGTACTCTATAATTCCTATTTTACCAAATTAATGCATTTGAAGCAAAATTATAAATATACATTGTGATGTCACTTGAGGGAAACAAATTCAAGTTTGCATGGAAGGTCATACTAAGACTATTCAATTATCCAATTAAAATATACTATAGGTAAAATTTGATTACATAACAGGTCTCCATATCAAATTCTAACCAATCTCACAAAATTGTGAAAGGTTAAAAATTACAGTATATAAAAGACAAACATACAGTTTTAACAGGCATACAAATCAGAAAGGTGATTTTATCCTTAAAATAATGTTAGGGGGTGCCTGGGTGGCTCAGTTGGTTAAGCGTCTGACTCTTGATTTCAGCTCAGGTCATGATTCCACAGTTCATGAGTTCAAGCCCTGCATCAAGCTCTGTGCTGAGCAGAGCCTAGCTGGGATTCTCTCTCTTCCTCTCTCTCTGCCCCTACCCTGCTCACTCCCTCTCAAAATAAATAAACTTAAAAAAATAAGTAAAATAAAATGTTAAAATGACCTATTAGATGAAGACAATAGCATCCAATGATGTGACTATAAGAGGGGTGCCTGGGTGGCTCAGTTGGTTAAGCATCCGACTTGGGCTCAGTCATGATCTTGCAGTTCCTGAGTTCGAGCCCCAAGGTAAGCTCTGTGCTAACAGCTCAGAGCCTGGAGCCTGCTTTGGATTCTGTATCTCCCTCTCTCTCTGCTCCTCCCCCACTTGCAGTCTCTCTCTCTCTCTCTCTCTCAAAAATAAATAAACACTAAAAAAAATGATGTGACTATGAGAAAAATCAGTAGTCACAGTTTTTCATTTCAACTAGAAAGCCTAAATGTACAATGCAATGGAAATGCAAAATAAACCTCAATTCCTCAAAAGATAATGAATTCCCCAGAGAGATGTTATTTTATAAATATTAGGATTTCCACTTCAAAATCTATTTGTGAGAAGAAGACATGGGTATAAAATCACAATTAGAATATACGTGGGAAATATTGTGCATGAGAAATTCCACATAACATATAGTATGAAACACATAGTATATAAAAAGCTGACTATATTGCAAACTTGTTAACATGAATGTTCCTAAAAGAAATGATTTTCACTTTCATCAGCAATACATTCTTTTTAAAACTTACTCTAGGAGAAAATAAAGGCACAAATACAGTACACTGTCCCTGGTGTCAGGTCCCACCCACAAAACATGAAGACAACATTCAATTAGGGAGAGAGACCTATCACCCAACTGCAAGAAATCCATCCACCCAACTAACTCTACTGATCCACCTCATTCTTCATTCATAAATATGAATGGAAACTACCAATCAGCAGACATTTAGAAGTAAAGAACCAGGACACCTGGCTGGCTCAGTCAGCAGAGCATGTAACTCTTGATCTTGGAGTCATGAGTTTGAGTCCCACACCGGGGATAGAGATTACTTAAAAATAAATAAATAAATAAATAAATAAACTTTTAAAAAGAAAGTAAAAAAAACAAGAAGAAAAAACAAAGCCTTGGAGGAGAGAAATGGTGCAGGGAAGAAAAGAGTTTTCTAATTTCTAATTAGCACCTAGGTAAGTATTCAAGGTAATATTTGACTCATAAAATGAGATACAGCTGCTATCACAAAAAGGAGGAGGGGGAGAAAACAAAAGCTCTTGGATATTAAAAAGCAATTGCCAAATTCTTATTATTTTTTATTTACATACCCTTCAATTCGGCAATTCCACTCCATTTATAGAACTCCATCCTACTAAAGGACACATATGTCCTTCAAAAAAAAAAAATCTAAAAGGGGCACCTTGATGGCTTAGTCAGTTAAACATCTGAGTCGACTTCGATTCAGGTCATGATAACAGGGTCATGAGATTGAGCCCCATGTCTGGCTCCATGCTGGGCTTGGAGAGTGCTTAAGATTCTCTCTCCCTCTGCCCCTCCCCTGCTTGTGCATGGGCGCATGCTCAGTCTCTCTCTCAGAAAAAAAAGAAAAGAATTAAAATACACATATGTCCAAGGAAAGGCACTAGAGATTTTAATACCCCCCCCCCCAAAAAAACCTAACAACTAAACTAATACCCATCAACAGCAAAAGAGTTAAATAAATGTTGGTACAACTACACTATAGGATAATCAGTATGTATCAACATGGAAAATGTTTACAGGATACCTGAAAAAGCAGTCACTAGCATGTGCAGCATAATCCCACTTCATGTTTTAAAACAAAACATGTCAGGGCACCTGAGTGGCTCAGTCGGTTGAGCGTCCGACTTCAGGTCAAGTCATGATCTCTCAGTCGGTGAGTTCAAACCCCGCATCAGGCTCTGAGCCTGCTTCGCATTCTGTGTCTCCCTCTCTCTCTGCCCCTCCCCTGCTCATGCTCTGTCTCTCTCTGTCTTAAAAATAAATACAAACATTTAAAACAATTTTAAGCAAAACATGTCGTGTAGGAAAAGTAATAGCCATTGCTATATTATTCTATTACACAAAGTGCCAGGTACAATTTTAAGCACTTTATATGCATGAACTCATTTAATCCTCACAACCACCTGAGGCACTAGAGTCTCTAATTACCCCTTTTATACACGAGGATATTGGGCCACAAAAACCGTGAATCACTTTCCCAAGATACACAGTCATTAAACTATGGGAGCCAAGACTACGATCTGCGGGATTCTAAACTCCCCAAGATCACTCCACATTTCCAGCAGTTAGGACATGAACCTCAGAGTCCACCTCCAGAGGGCATCCTCTAAAAACCTCCACCTCTCTCCTCCTCCTCCACCCTTTTCCCCTCTATTTGTAAATGCATACATAAAGATCTATAAGACACACCAAATCATCAACTGTGATAGCCTCTAATGATGAGAGTGGAAGTGAAGAGAGTTTTCATACTTGCAAATATGCAATATATGTATACATATATAAATTGACATGATTTGTATTCTTTATAACATACATGCACTATTTTACTAAGTTTTTGAACTTCATCTAAGATTTCAACAAATACCTGAGCCTAGGATACAAGCAGATAATTTTCAAATCAAGAAATAAAAGCTAACACAGGGAAATAAATTAAATCTTGTAAGTAATAAAAGAAATGCATACTAAAATTGTGTATCATTTTACCTATCAAATTAACAAAATTTGAAAAACTAAAATATTTAATGCTGATAAAAATACAGCAATATACATCAGTTATCCTCATGTTCACACCTGCCGACCCAGTAATTTTTACTTTATTAAGGAAATATCTGAAATACTGAAAAACATTATACATGAAACGTTAGTCTCAGCACTTCTTTCGGTAGCAAAATTGTTAACTTAATAATCCACTGATATGGGTTGTGTTTTAAGTATACTGCAGCACAGCCACATACAGAAATATTATGAAATCATTAACGTGCTCAAAATGTTTACTGAAATGTCTACTGAAATAGATCAGTTAAAATAGAAAAAATAATAAAATTATTTACAGAATTACTTGCAGCTATGCAAGTAAGCTTATGTATATAAATACATACACAGCAACACATGCATACATAAATAGGTACATACACAAAAACTCCTTCAAGGAAATATATCAAAATGTTAGCAATAGTTATCAATGGATGATACAGTTGTGATTTTTCCATTTTTTTTTACACTGATCACATGGCTTTTCAGCAGAAGGGAGCTTTTTTTTTTCCTAAAGCAGAAAAACCTTTTCTCTTCATCATATTAAGACAGCAACGAATGAATGACTGTGTCACTGTCCACCTGGATACACCACATCTCACTGGTTGCTAGGCAGCATAACCCAGTGGTCATCCATCATACAGTATCTAGTCACAAGCAGAAAGGCCAGAAATTCAAGCACAAACATACCGCCATTCAAATGGCAGTGCATTCACTGCACGGAGTGGCTTAAGCAGGACATGCGGCAACTTCAATTCTCTACTCAAACCACTCCCCATCTCTCTCCGTAACATTTTAGGTTTACTTCGGGTGTGGCACAGTACTCGGCCAAGTCAAGTGGGTGGTGCACAGGGGCAGACCTTTTCAATCCTCTACTGTGCGTCACCCACTCTGTGCCGGAGGGGAAATGCTCTCCATTCAATAAATTCACCCAAGTCAGAAAGCGCCGTCATTCTGGACACTTCTCTGTCATCAACTGAGACAGGCAGGTAAGGCTTGCCACTTTCCATAAATAGACAATCTTGTTCAGCAAACGACAGCATATGCTAAAATTTCCTACTCCTATAGAGAACGGGTGGTTCTCTGCTAGGGCTATACATTCTAAACCCCTCCCGACAGCAGAATCTGTGTTGTAGTAACCCTTCCACAAAAAAAGCCCAATTCTCATGACAACAACCTTTAAGAGAATCCTGACCCAGATCACGTTCCCCAGGCTGCTCCTCCTGCATCGTCACAGGAACCACAGCAGTTAGTCCTATACTGTGCCTGCCCGTGCTGCTGCAGCAGCAGCCATTTTTGGCTCAACCCCACTGCAGCCCCAGATGAAAGCCAGGACAGCAAGAACAAGACGGCAAAGGACTTCAGAAAGCAAACTCTGTAACAAATCACAGGCATCACAAGAAAATGCTGCAGTAATTTGCCACATTGTTAAAAATGTTTTTTTTTTTTAATGATACCTCTTTTATAGTAGTTTAAATGGTATCTGTTGGTGTCAGGAAAACAAATTTGGGTAGATCAGCACTAGCATTGATATCATGGTAAAAAGGAGATTAATTTGGTCAGAATGCTTGGAGCACACAATTCGTAATTCATTTTTACTTAACAGTTAACCAAAAATATGCCCTCTCTCTCGCTCTCCTTTGATTCCCTGTTGAAAATCTAAAAATGTTTTTTAAATCCTCTTTACCGTCTTGGGGCACCTGGGTGGCTCAGTCAATTGATTAAGCATCCTACTTCAGCCCGGACGGGTGATCTCACAGTTTGTGGGTTTGAGCCCCGCATCAGGCTGTGTGTGACAGCCGGGAGCCTGGAACATGCTTCGGGTTCTGTGTCTCCCTCTCTCTCTTTGCCCCTCCCCTGCTTGTGCTCTCTCTCTCTCTCTCAAAAATAAACACCTCGTACAAAATCCTGTTTTTGGATTTGGGGCGCCTAGATGGCCCAGTTGGTTAAGTGTCTGACTTCAGCTCAGGTCATCTCACAGTTCATGAGTTCAAGTCCCACAATCCGGCTCTGTGCTGACAGCTCGGAGCCTGGAGCCTGCTTCAGATTCTGTCTCTCCCTCTTTCTCTGCCCCTCCCCCTGCTCAAATTCTGTGTAAACATAAAAAAAAATTTTTTAATGAACATAATTTAATGCCTCTACTAAATGCAGAACTTACAAGGAGTCACATTTTAGCTGTTTCATTTCTAAAAATAGAAATAGCTTTATTTTTCTGATTATAAAAGTGATAGGTGGGGTTTTTTTGTTGTTTGTAACGCTTCCATGACCAAAGTGGGGCTTGACCTCATCACCTTGAGATTAAAGTCACGTGCTCTACACTTAGCCAGCCAGGCAGCACCAAAAAGTGATACATGGTTAAAGAAAATAAAAATCACCCAATCTCACTGGCAAATAGATAACCCTATGAACACTGTTGCTTAAACAAGCACTTTGAAAATATGTTTTAAGATAAAATTTGATCAGACATGCTATTTTTAACTGGTTTCCACAAAATACATGTCGACTTTTTTTTTTTTTTAAATGCAGGCTCCACCCCTAACATGGGGCTAGAACTCATGACCCTGAGATCAAGAGTTGCATGTTCTACTGACTGCGCAGGCCAAATGCCCCTGGACTTTTTTTTAATGTCAATAAATGTTTTGCAACATTTTTAAGGGTTACATAATATTTCAATGCATATACAGCCCATAATTTCCCCAAAACCCTATTACTAGGCCTTTAGTATGTTTCAAAAGGTTCACTATTATAGGGGCACCTGGGTGGCTCAGTTGGTTGAGCAATCAACTTTGGCTCAGGTGATGATCTCGCGGTTCGAGCCCCACGTCGGGCTCTGTGCTGACAGCTCAGAGCCTGGAGCCTGCTTCTGATTCTGTGTCTCCCCCTCTCTCTGCCCCTCCCCTGCTCATGCTCTGTATCTCTCAATAATAAACGTTAAAAAAAAAAAAAAGGCTCACTATTATAAATGATGGCATGATAAAAATCAGAAATCTGAATACCAACTTTAACAGTACAATTCCATAAAGCAGATGACACTTAAAAAAAAAAAGTCTGATTTCAAAGTAATCCTCGGATATATGCAGAAATAATCCCTTAGAACATTAATAAAATTTAATGTAACAGCAGCACAGTTTGTCATATCCACCAAGGGCACATGAAACAAAATCTTAGGCCAAACGGTCTCCTCCACCCCACTTGGGAAAAAAGATTCATTTTAGTCTCTGTCTTACCCTACATACCGGTTTAGTAAAACAGACTAAGTTCCAAAGACAAGACAGCAGCAGAGCCTAAGTAAGAACTGAAAGCAATTCCATGAGGTAAAACAGATCTAGCACTCCAACAGGACACTTCAGAGGTCCACCTTCAGATTGGAGGATGGGGCTATAGAGGGCTCAGAAGAGGTTCTCACGTCTCCCAGATCCACAACTGACAGGGAACCAAGCACTCAGAGCAGCCATGCTTGAAAGTACACCTATATATTGTCAGAGAAGTTCCTTTGGGTTAACAAATTTATTCGAAAACCCAACTATTTCTGGTTCTGTTTTCCTTAGATGGAATTAGTCAAACCTGCTAACTAGGTTTACCTAGGAAAAGGAACCAAAGACAGTAAAATGTCCCTTTCAGAGTATTCAACATGGAGCTTCTTTATGAAAATGAAGTTCATTTCCTTCCAACCCAAAAACTGGTTCCTATTTCAATTTCAATTACCCTTCCACCCTTCACAAGTGATGACAGTATCTACCACAATGAGTTCGAGAACTTCCCTAAAGCCTTTTCTTTGAGATCAGTAGTGATATTACCTGATTTTACAATATTGTAAAATGAAATAAATCAACATTTGAAAAACCTACATAATTTAGGGCAGCATAATATTCTAAATGACAGATGCATGATGTTATAAAATCAAACACCAGTAAAAGATCCATTCAAAGTACAATGAGAACGATAAAGTGCATGAAAAGTTCAGAGACATGACATCAGGTTCCAAATTGAAACTAACCTTTAAGAAACTACATCCCAGTTTTGTTGTAGTAATAAAGAACATCCACAATTATCTGAGAGTAACATTAAAATATTTCTCTGCTGAGGAATATCTGAGTTAGACAAGATTTCCTTCAAAGAAAACGTACAGAATGCAGACGCAGATGAGAATCCAGTAATCTTGTAAGCTAGACATGAAAGGTACGTGCACAATCATAACATAATGCTACTCTTCTAACTGTCCTGAAAAGGTTATTTTTAATTTTTCAAACTATACAAACATACTGGATTTGTTATTACTATTTGAGTGAATATTTAAAATTTTTTTTTCTATTTATTTATATTTGAGAGACAGTGCAAGTGTGGGAGGGGCAGAGAGACAAGGAGACACAGAATCCAAAACAGGCTCCAGGCTCTGAGCTGTCAGCACAGAGCTTGATGCGGGGCTTGAACCCACTAACTGTGAGATTATGACCTGAGCCCAAGCCGGACGCTCAACTGACTGAGCCACCCAGGCCACCCCTTAAATTTTTTGTTTTAATACCTAATACTGTAAATACCAGCAAATATAGCCCACATAACAAAAGCTCTATGAAATCCTCAGTAATTTTTTTTGAATGTTTACTTTTGAGAAAGAGTGCAAGTGGGGAAGGGGCAGGGGGGATGGGGCAGAGGATCTGAAGCAGGGTCTGTGCTGTCAGCAGAGAACCGGATGCAGGACTCAAACCCACAAACTGCAAGATCACAACCTGAGCAGAAGTCAACTGACTGAGTCACCCAGGTGCCCCAGATCCTCAATAATTTTTAATAGTGTAAAGGAGCCTTGAGATCAAAAATTAAATCTGAGAACTGCTGTTTTAAGTCAACAGTTTCACTGTGTTATATGTGGGAAATCTGCATCAGTTTCCTGGAGTATCATTTCCAATCTACAGATTAAAATCTATGGCAAGTTTTCATTTCTGCAAGTGATTTTTCTTTGCATCAAAAATCTTAATCACTGGGATGCCTGGCTGGCTCAGTCAGTAGAGCATGTGACTCTTGATCTCGGGGTTGTGAGTTCGAGCCCCACACTGGGTGTAGAGATTACTTAAAAATAAAATCTTTAAAAAAAAATCTAAGTCACTACTGTAAGAGCTCACATAAATTTATATAAGCCTCCTTTGCAATGTCAGTTATCAGTTGAATCACCTTATATACTTATTAATAAATTAACTCTTAAATGTTCTCCACTCCTCTCTCATCTCATATTTCCTAACTAGATTGGAAAATTAACAGGGACAATGCCACTTTCTTCTTACTTTTCCCCACAGTCCTCCTGTAGTCCACAGGAGGCATTAAATGAATGTTGCCCCTGTACCAGTCACTCACAGCCACTATCAGAACAATGTGTTATTTCTGAGGGAAAGCTTAAAAAGTACATCTCAAAGAATTCTAGACAGAAGAAAAAAGTCCTTGATCATTCAGAAGACAGTAATGGCACTCTGAATAGCAGTATCACTAATTCTTGTAACTATCAACTATAGCATCTGCCACAGTGACTTTTTTTTTTTTTTTTTGGTGACATTTCTTTTTGATAGTTGAGGGCCTCTGAGAAGGGGCTAAGTTAAAGGATTTCCATGATCCATTCCAACCCTCATATTCTAAGACTCTGATTCCTTTTATTCTCAATCGGAGCATTAAATAATGCTGGACACTATGGTTGTTTAGGGGCTGAACGATGAGTCAGCAGGTGAAGCCATTTGTGAGAAGCAGTTTCATTACACTTCCAACAACAGAGAAGCCAGCAAAAGACAGCTGCCATTGTTTACATTGCTGAACATGCTGTCGGTTTCACAGGCCTGTAAAACCACCTATTGTCAGCAAGCCCCATTTCTCTTAGTTAAGGGTTAAGAAGCACCAGACTTGGCTACCAGTTCCTAAAGCACAGTGAACAATCTCTTTTCTCAAAGCAACAACTAATATAAGTGCCTAAAAGAACATTCAAGAACCATTCTTGCAACAGGCAATGTGCCTCCATTTACAACAATCTGAGTCTCTTCAAAGACTACTCAAGTTATACATGCTCAGACACAGAAAAAAATGTTTCCAGTAAGAAAAACTAGGGTATTTAAATGAAACATACACACACCCACACAATGTTGTTAACTACCTAAAAGCACAATTCAGAGCTCCTTTAAAAGAACGGAGAATAAGGAGGCAAAATATATGAATTGCTACTCTTGAGAGCTAGCGAGTCCAAGCAACCTAAAACCCCATGGAATTACTTTCTCTTATGGTTTTAGTTTCAACTCCGTTTCACTTCTCAGAACCGGAAGTGTTTCATCTTTAAGAATCTTGCTGTCCTAAGAAGGATCCCCTCCAAATACATTTTTCATTTCAAAGTTGTGATTTCCAATGAAGGACTGAACTGAAAAAGACCTCCCAATTGGTTTCTAGTTTCATATACAATGACTCATCTAGACATTAAACCTAAGTTAATTTCCATTTCAAAGGCAGATTAACCTAGTATTTCAAATTCCTCGCCGAATTAATAAGATATAGATCTGTATGTCTATCTAACCTACATATATATATATATATATATATATATATATATATACCTACATTTATAAATATATGTATGGGGCACCTGGGTGGCTCAGTCGGTTGAGCGGCCGACTTCGGCTCGGGTCGTGATCTCGCGGTCCGTGAGTTCGAGCCCCGCGGTCGGGCTCTGTGCGGACAGCTCAGCTCAGAGCCTGGAGCCTGTTTTAGAATCTGTGTCTCCCTCTCTCTGACCCTCCCCCGTTCATGCTGTCTCTCTCTGTCTCAAAAATAAATAAACGTTATAAATATATGTATACACACACGCACACACACATCTGTCTATATGTCACTATATATAGTGTCACAGGGCGCTATGACAAAAGATGCCCTAACTTGTGCTGAGCAGGAACTATTCACCATTATTTGAGTATCAAGACCATATGCTTATAAACTATAAACTTATAAATTCATAAGCTATCTACCATGAATCTGCTAACCAAACATGCACTCACTTAAATCAGAACTGTGTATTTTGGGGCACCTGGGTGGCTCAGGTGACTAACTCTTGATTTCGTCTCATGTCGCGATCTCATACTTCATGAGATCAAGCCTCACACTGGGCTCTGCACTGACAGCTAGGAGCCTGCTCAGGATTTTCTCACTTTCTCTCTCTCTGCCTGTCCCCCACACGCATGCACTCTCAGAAAAACATTTTTAAAAAAAGAAACTGTATCTGTTTTTTAATATATATAAAGTTCAGGGTGCCTGGGTGGCTCAGTCTGTTAAGCATCCGACTCTTGGTTTCATCTCATGACTCTTGGTTTCAGCTCAGGTCATGATCTCGCAGTCTGAGTTGAAGCCCCACATTGGGCTCTGCAATGACAGCATGGGGCCTGCTTGGGATTCTCGGTCTCCCTCTCTCTGCCCCTCCCCCACTTGCTAGCTCACTCTCTCTCAAAATAAACATTTTTAAAAAATAAATAAAATATGTGAAATTCAAGTGATCTTTAAATGCATGTTGGGTAACAACCATGGAAATTTACATAGCTCCAAGTTTTCTTGAACACAAATATCTATGCATGTTTCATAAATCTGGAAAACTGCAGATAAGAAAATAAACAAACTCAAAGCCACCCTCAGTAAAAGTATATACAACCTACTTTTAAAAGTTCCAAGTAAAAATTATAACTCACATGTCAACCTTGGATTCGAATTCTTTACTACAAATACATAAACCAATCCTGCCTCCTAACAACCTTGCAGAATGGTCCTTCTAAATCTCAAAATGACCGTTATCATTCCCCTAGCCTACAGCTGTGATGGCTCCCCTCTGTCATCTGGGTGAACTCCAAGCTCCTTAGTCTGACTTATAATGCCTTTTCTGTGGCCTCTATCTGTCCACTTCTTCACTCCAAACTGTTACTCTAGCAATGCTGAACAAGTCATTTTTCACTGTCTTGAGTTTCTGTACATGCTGATTCCTGGCTGGAATACTCTTTTCCCAACCACTTTCTTTCATATGGCACATTCATCCTTCCAGATTCAATTTAGAGGTGTCCCCTTCTTGAGGAAGCCTCTTCCCTCATTCCTCCCAATCCTCCTCCACCCCACCCCCAAGATGAATGACCCTCCCCAGAGCTCCCATAGGCCTTGTGCTTACTGACTCCTGTTCACTTACCTTCTTATATATGTCTCCTGCAGTAGGACTGTAAGTCTCTCAAAGACAAAGACTTATTTCTAATCCCTCAGTGCTCAACAAACATCTACTGAATGACCAAAACAGAATGAATAAACAAGAAAACAACTTTTTCTTTAAAAACCTATGGAGAATGTATCCCAATTCTGCTTTGTTTTACACTCCATGTGAAACAGCTTGCCAAATCATCAGTCCCCAGTTAGTATAAATATTGAACTAAGCAGTTACCAATTTGTAAGCCAGTCTCCTTAGGTCCACAAATTCATCATCCATGAGCTATTTTCACTGTTTCAAAAAGCCTAAGAAATTGTAAGTCAATCCACAATAATGAGGCAAAGACTGGCTAACTAAAACATCAGTTCCTTTTCTTCCGCTTAAAATGTACCAATTACGAGTGGTAACAATGAGTTTATTATGCTATGCTTAATTCCTGATCAGCATATAAAGATCTTTCATTAAAAATGTGAATTCAGGGGTGCCTGGCTGGCTCAGCTGGTAGAGCATGCAACTCCTGATCTCAAGGTCATGAGTTTGAGTGCCACACTGGGCTTAGAGTTTACTTTAAAAAAAAAAAAAAAAAAAATGTGGATTTAAAAAAAAATTTTAATGTTTATTTTTGAGACAGAGCACGAAGTGGGGGAGGGGCAGCAAGAGGTTGGGGGGGGCCGGCGGGGGGGGGGGGGGCGGATACAGAATCTGAAGCAGGCTCCAGGCTCTGAGCTGTCAGCACAAGAGCCCGAAACAGGGCTTGAACCCACGAACAGAAGTATCATAACCTGAAGTCAGACACTTAACCAACTGAGCCACCCAGGCACTCCCAAAACATGTAGATTTAAAGTGATGATTTTGTAACTGCTGCCCAGAATCCCAACAGCAGCCTATAAACAGCCAAGGCAGGTAGTAAGTGATTTAAAGGTTTTTAAAGGTTGTTTTAAATTATAAAATATGTGGTTATTATAGAAAATAGGCAAAAGTATAGACAAATGTAACTACCCAAACCAAAGCCTTTCCAGGACTAATTTAAACTTGCAAAGAAACACTGGAAAGAATTTCTCTTCAGTCTCCAATCTTCCTTGAATGTAGCAACAATTACACAGGCAGAGTTCAGAGTTTAAACCAAAAGGCTACCTTTCACATATTAAGTATCACTTTCTCCTGTCTATATAAAGCTCAGTGGAAACCAAATCTGGAAAGCTGTAAGACTGTTTTCGGAGTTCTCTCTCCTCTTTCCCCTCAGCAGCTTCTTCGTCTTTTCTGTAGCTTCGCCATCTTCACATCAGCAGACACTGCGTCGACTACTAAGAACATTTGCTTTCCTCTGGACTGTTATGCTTCTATTTCCACAGATTTGTCTAGCCCTCTCTGCTCATCTGACCTCCATCTCCTTATTTCCAAACATGTCCAGTTTACTTCCATCTGTTAAATGAGTAAGGGCACCTAAGAGGCAGAGGCCCCATCAGGTTTATTTTGTATCTCTGTCAACAACTAGCACATGCTGGTATTTAATAAACACTTGTTCCTTTGGTCATTTAATAAATAATTATTGTATATGTACCAAGCATCAGGCACTATTACCTTAATATGTGGAATCAAAACAATGATATTTCCCTTCCCCTTTCTACTTCTCTCTTTTCTCAAGATTTCATTACATTTTTCCTTCTCCCTTGAGCATCTTAACCTTGCCATTACTAGTTATCCTGTTCCCTTCAGTTGAGCCTTCACCTGAAAAGTAAATAAGCTACTTTCATAAATACGATTCTAGAAGACAAATACCCTTATCATTGACACTAATTTTCACAAATGCTAACTTTATGAACAGACCAAAGCCTTCAATTTAATGAAAAGCATGGGTAGACTTACTTTCTGCACCGAGACTCTGTGTTTGATAAATAAATGATTAAATAAAGGAACAATTACAGTCTAAAGGAGATTAAGGAGAAATAATAACCAAATGCAATGTGGGATGCTGAAACAGAAAAGGAACAGTGGAAAAGCCAGTAAAAATTATAATAAGGTTTGCAGTTTGTTAATAGTGTATCACTGTTAATTTCCTGTGCTTGATAACTGTAATATGGTTATGGAAGATGTTAACATTAGGGGAAGGAGACAAGGTATGTAAGAGAACTCCTACTACTATTTTGGCAAGTTTTCTTTAAGTCTAAATTATTCAGGGTTCGGGGCATCTGGCTGGCTCAGCTGGTGGAGCATGTAACTCTTGGGATCTTGGGGTTGTAAGTTCAAGCCCCATGTTGAGTGTTGCAATTACTCAAAAATAAAATCTTTAATTAATTAAGTTCAAATAAAGTTTCATTTTTTTAAAGAGGCTGACAATACCTTGCTCCTATTTAGTTCACATGCTAATGTCAAAGGCCTTTATAACTAAAAGATCTAATACAAACCGTTAGATGAAAGGATATAAGGTATTTTGCTGCTTCACAAAATATCAATGACATACCTAGAAATAGCATAAAGACTCCTAATTTTCTAAACTCTACATAAAGGTTACTAGATAGGATGACTGTATAATTTACCATCCAAACCAGGACCATTACAGGAGAAAGGAGATCTTAAGTCAAAGTGGTTACTGTTATTAAAAATATCAAATCAACTTGAGTCTGTACTAACTTGATGCTTTGGCAAGTTAGAGGCATCTCCCTCAAGCTCAGAACAAATGCCCCTGGGAGACCGGACCAGAAAGGTACACCAAAGATCCCCAAAGACGACTGCATAAAAGGAAAATAAGCCAGTACATGCTTATATGCTTGTATCTTTTAATTACGATTTTCAAAAGTCAAGAATAAGGGGCACCTGGGTGGCTCAGTCAGCTCAGTTCATGATCTCAAAGTTCATGAGTTCAACCCCCGCCTCAGGCTCTGTGCTGACAGCTTGGAGCCTGGAGCCTGCTTTGGATTCTTGGTCTCCTTCTCGCTCTGCCCCTCCCCCGCTCATGCTCTCTCTCAAAAATAAAATAAATGTTAAAAATAAAATAAAATAAAATAAAATAAAATAAAATAAAATAAAATAAAATAAAATAAAATAAAATAAAATAAATAAAATAAAATAAAATAAATAAAATAAAATAAAATAAAATAAATAAAATAAAATAAAATAAATAAAATAAAATAAAATAAAATAAAATAAAATAAAATAAAATAAAATAAAATCACTGACTTTCCAGAGCAGCATTCAGCTTTCACTATCTTACCTAAAATGTACCACATTCAAGTATACTCACCCAGTCACAACGTAAAAGATATTAAGCTAAGGTCAAGTACTCTGCTGTCTGCGTTTGAAACAGCAGTTACCTCAGGAAGTTGGACTAGTTCCAAATTCTTATACTTCTAAAAAGGATCAACAATGTAATATTGAAAGTATCAGATGAATATATTAGCCTCAAAGTCTCAACAATATTAATCAGGTACTCGAGGTCATTAAAATTTTCCATCGGTAATTAAGATACACTTTCTTCACGTATTTAATGAGCTAAGCTAAAGATATACATAACAATTTATAAGACTTAAAAGTAGATAAAATCTTAAAAAATAAGCAACCCCATTCCCACACTGTAATATTTCAAGTCACTGAAGAGACTTTGCGTGTATGTGTGTGTGTGTGAGATTGTGTGACTGTGGAAAATCTTTGTCCAAAACCATTTTTATTAGACCTGAAAGGTTACAAAAAGCCTCATTAATGTGGTCTTTTCCTGAATAGCAGAAAGGATCCTATTAGACAAGAGGTGAGCAGTATTTCCCAATTTTATTTCTTTATAATAATATACACATTAGAATAGCCTGAAGGTATAACCTAATAAATACAAAATCAAATTTAATTTGAAACTTATATAAATGCTCTAGGCAGAACGAATATCCTATGTGAAATACAATAATACAAATAACCCAAGAATTTGTAACTTACAATTTCAATTCTTCCCAGCACAGCAAAATAGTCAAATGCCCATATGTTATTTTTCACAAAGCTATCACTGCTTAATAGGAATTTATCTTAATAATAAAGATAGGCAAAATCTCTTTTGAGTAGCTCTTCTGTTTTTTTAGGCATTATACAAGAGGTGGAAATGATCAAAATTCATTTCTTCAATAAGTCATATTTCATAAATAGCACACCTCACAAAATCTCAAGCATTTAATAGATGATAAAACCTTAAATGTATTTCTGTGATGTCATTCCTAGTCTCTTAATCTTTCCTGTTCCTTATTTCAACTTGCACATGGCAGGGCACCTGGCTGGCTCAGTCAGTAGAGCAAGCAACTCTTGATCTCAAGGTTGGGTGTTCAAGCCCCACGCTGGGTGGAGAGATTACTTAAATAAATAAATCTTCCAACTTTCACACCTCAACAAATCTTCAAAAACACTGTTTCCATCATGTCAGTTTCCCAATAAATAAAAAACAGAAACAAAAGAAATACAATTGATTTTTGACAAAGCATCAAGACAATTCAAAGAATGCTCTTTTCAGCAAATAGTACTGAGACAACTGAATAGTCACATGCAAAAGAATAAATCTGGACCTCTACTTCACATCATACACAAAAAATTAGCTCCAAATGGATCAAAGACCTCAGTGTAAGAGCTAAAATTGTAAAAATCTTAGGGTAAACAAAGGAGTAAATTTCCATGACCTTGGATTAGGGAAAGCCTTCTTACACACACACTAAGGAAGCACAAATGACAAAAGGAAAAAAAAAAAAAAACACATAAATTTGATTTAATCAAAATTAAAAATTTTTGTGCATCAAAGGACACTATCAAGAAAACGAAAAGACAACCCACTGAATGAGAAAAAATATTTGTAAATGTTATATCTGATTAGGGACTTGGATCTAGAATATATAAAGAACTCTTAACAACTCAATAATAAACCCATTAAAAACCGGGCAAAGGATTTGAACAGACATTTCTCCAAAGACAGATGGCCACTAAACACAAGAAAAAATGCTCAATATCATTAGCCATCAAAACCATAATAAGGTATCACTTCACACCCACTAGGATGGCCTATAATAAAAAAAGATAATGACAAGTGTTGCAACCCTCATACTTTGCTGGTAGGAATGTAAAATGGCGCAAACTTTGGAAAAAGTTTGGCACTTTCTCAGAATGTTAAACGTGGAGTTACCTTATAAAACCTAGCAACTGTACCAAAGTATATACCCAAGAGAAATGAAAACATATACCCACGTTAAACATTCATAGCATAACTATACGTAATAGTCAAAAAGGTGAACCCAAATGTCCACCAACTAATGAATAAATAAATGTGACAGAACAGTATTCAGCAATTGAAAAAAAGTATTGAAACATACTACAATGCAGATGAACCTTGAAAACATTATGCAAAGTGAGAGAAACCAGTCACAAGAGACTACATATTATACTGTATCATTTATACGAAATATGCAGAATGGGCAAATCTAGAGAGGCAGAAAACAGATTAGTATTTGCTTCAGGCAGAATTAGGGAGGTGGAAATGGGAAGTCCAATGGGTTTCTTTTGGGAGTGATGAGAATGTTCTAAAATTGATTTTGGTGATAGCTGCACAACTCTGTGAACATAAAATTACTGAATGGTAGACTCTAAACGGGTGGCTTGTGTGGTATGCAAACTGTGTTTCAATAAAGCCATAAAAAAAAAAAGTAACGGTTTCTTTCCCACAAATGAAGCCTAACCTTCTCTTATTTTTTTTTTAAACATTTATTTATTTTTGAGACAGAGAGAGACAGAGCATGAACGGGGGAGGGTCAGAGACCGAGGGAGACACAGAATCCGAAGCAGGCTCCAGGCTCTGAGCTGTCCGCACAGAGCCCGACGCGGGGCTTGAACCCACAGACGGCGAGATCGTGACGTGAGCCGAAGTCGGAGGCTCAACCGACTGAGCCACCCAGGCGCCCCTAACCTTCTCTTATGATTCAAAGCCCTCTAACACGTGGGTCCATTATTTCAAGCATTCTACCACAAGAGCCCTCCACTCCAAGCACACTAATAAGGATTCTCACAACCCAGCATACAGCATGCTTATTTCAAGCCCAAACCTTTGTTCAAGCTGATTGCTCACTCACCACAATCCACTCCCCTCTGCCCATCCAAACCCTGACCATAGTCTTAAACTCTTGTTTCCAATATTTTTTAAATTCACCTTTCAGTTCAAATTCTTTCTCTTATATGCTATTTTCTGGAGTCTAGAAAAAGCCAGGAGTCTTCCCACCCTTTCTTACATCCCTCTCTATTCTACCTTTCCATTCTCACTGTAAAATACTGTATTCTGGGGGCATCTGCATGACTCAGTGTGTTAAATCTCCAATTTTGGCTCAGGTCATGATCTCGCGGTTTGTGAGTTTGAGCCCCATGTCAGGCTCTGCACTGTCAGCTCCCCGGGAGCCTGCTTCAGATTCTGTGTCTCCCTCTCTCTCTGCCCCTCCCCTGCTTGCACTCTGTCTCTCTCTCTCTAAGGTGAATAAATGTTTTTTAAAAATGCTGTATTCTGGGGGCGCCTGGGTGGCGCAGTCGGTTAAGCGTCCGACTTCAGCCAGGTCACGATCTCGCGGTCCGGTCCGTGAGTTCGAGCCCCGCGTCAGGCTCTGGGCTGATGGCTCGGAGCCTGGAGCCTGTTTCCGATTCTGTGTCTCCCTCTCTCTCTGCCCCTCCCCCGTTCATGCTCTGTCTCTCTCTGTCCCAAAAATAAATAAAAAACGTTGAAAAAAAAAAAATTAAAAAAAAAAAAAAAATGCTGTATTCTGGCTCAAAATTGGCTGTATTTACTTTACCGCCACTCTGTTCCCCTACCCCCCCGTCCTGTCATTCCAAAATTGTTCAAGTTCTCTAACCCCACATGAATCCCTTATTGTTTTTTCCTCCTTTCCTCCTTCCTTCCAATCACTCTATGTAACATCAACATTTCCTGAAAAACAATTAAAGGAGCTATCATGATAGCATGTATACATTCCAAAACTATCTGGAGTAAATACCACCTTGGCCACCAGTCTGGTTTTTTTTTTTTTTCCTTGTTTTAGTTTAATATGCTTGAATACATGAAGATGAATTCAAAAGGATGGTTAAAAAATGTACATATTTGTAGGAACAAAAAAAAACCTGTGAAGTTACATCAAATTTAATGTTATAAATAATGCAAAACATTTTGGCCACAGTAACTCAAAAACATTTGACTTACTGATAAAGGTTTCAGCTCTTATCTTTCTAATGTACAGTCCTACCTTCTGAGTACAAATCAAAGATAAAAGAGTATCCTCAAGAAAACCTTGCCAAAGAACAAAAAATAATTCATTCCAAATTAAGAAAACCAACCAAAAAGCCTTTTCTGCTGGTGGAGAATTAAATAACAAAATAAGATACAAAACTATATATATACATATATATATACGTGCACATATACATATGCACACACGTATGTATACATACGTATATATATACACACATATATATGTGTCATTTTTTAACAATAAAATTGTCAAGTATTGAAAAAAAAAAAAGCCTTTATATGTAATTTGACCTCAAGTTATGTTACAAAAAAAAAGGGCAGAATTTAAGCCCCTTAAAGTCCATAGAAAAAAGTATAGAAGGGGAGCCTGGGTGGCTCAGTGGGTTAAGAGTCTGACTCTTGATTTTGGCTTAAGTCCTGATCTCGAAGTTTGTGAGATCGAGCCCAGGGTTGGCACGCAGCCTGTTTGGGGCTCTTCCTCTCTCCCTCTCCCCCTCCCCTGCTTGCTTGCCTGCACAGTCTGTCTCTGTCTCTGTCTCTGTCTCTCTCAAAATTAAATAAAAACTTTTAAAAATTTTTTTAAAAAAAGGAAAAGAAGAAAGTACAGAAAAAAATATACCAAAATGTTGACAGTGGTTGTCTCTATATACTAAGATTATGAGTGACTTTCTACTTATCCATATTTTTTAATTTCCTGATTTGATTATGTTACTCGTAGAATCATAAAACAAAATTTGTAATAGTAACATTTAACTATAAATGTTTTTCCTCTTTGGCCTTCTACCAACCCTAATCACATGTATCTATTCTTCAAAGGCAACTCAACCAAATTAGATGACTTTGTAAACTGGGTCCATGTTATTCCATCTCAAATAAAATTATGGAACTATTATCAATTACGTATCAGCACAAAACAATTTTAGGGCAGTCTTGTGGTTCCATCTATATTAGCCCTAAAACTTATCCTAAAACAGATCCCCAGACTAACTTAACCAACATTTCAACAAACATTTACAGATTTCCTATCTGCCACAGACTGCTCCAAGTGCTGGCAGTTCAACAGCAAACCAAACTGACAAAAATCTCTGCCTTTAGGGACCTCACATTCTACTGATAAAATTTAGAATCTCATGAGAGGGAACACACATGGGCTTGAAAAAGTACAAAACTGCTACTAGTTAATAAAGGTCATAAAAACTGACAAATTTCAAATGTACTTAAAACAGTTTAAACTATCTCAAATTTCAGCTGAGGCTACAAGATTCAAAAACTCCCTCTGGTTGGCAGCAAGCCAAAGAACTAGGAGCCATTTGAGAATTCAGAAGTAGCTTGGGATCTTGCAATACTTCATCGATGTAAATCTCAGCTGCAATGTATACACTGCTTGAAGTCAGGCACCTGGCTATTAATCAGGAAACAGTCTCCTATTATATTAGATCGGAGTATTATTCCTAAAATAAAAATAGATCGTGTCTCATCACAAGAGTTTACTCCAAAATTTACTTTCCCTTATACCTCATAATGAATTACCTGTTATCATCAACGAGAGCCAGCCAGCATCCGGCCATGGCCACCTTATTTTATGGTCTCAAGTCATCATACAATCTTTGCTGTCACAAGAGGCGAAGATAAGGAAGTCACAGAGGCATTTCAGTCTGTCTAATTCTAACTTTATTTTTGTTTAATATAGTCCTTTTTTTTAAAGTTCATGTATTTATTTTGAGAGAGAGAGAGAGAGTGAGAGGTCGCACAGGAGGGGCAGAGAAAGGGAGAGAGAGAATTCCAAGCAAGCTTCACACTTCAGCACAGATCCCAATGCAGGGCTCAAACTCACAAACCGTGATGAGCCAAAATCAAGGGTCCGACACTTAACCAACTGAGCCACCCAGGCGCCCCTAAATCTAACTTTAATAAGCCCCAAACCAGAGACTTCTAATATAAGCAAGGTGCCCTCCGCATGATCCATGCTAGCATGCTTCTAATGTCAATATGTCACCACAGAAACATGTTACTGACCATCAGACAAAGAATCCATTAGTAGGTCTCTACAAATCCTTCCTACCTACTTGGAAGAACAAAACAAACCTCACACCATAATCTTCAGACTTATAAACCACTGTAATTCAAGAGAGTCACTTAATAAACTATTCTAATTCCTCCATTTTAGAGAAAGGGAAACTGATGCCTAGAGCAGTTATGTGACTATTCCAGGATAATACCTCTATAAAAATTGAAAACTCAAACTCACATCCAGATTTTTTTTTAACTCCAAATCAGGTACACTTCTCAACACATCAAGCTAAATTTACTTATATTTCAAAGCTAGCTGGTACTGTTTCCAGGTCAAAATCTAGTTTCAAAAGGACAGGGAGGTATTATGGGAGGAGTGGGAAGGAGACTAGGAAAGGACCAACCACAGAGATCAGATCTGAAATGTATCTTCTCATACTCTAATTCTTCAGATTATGGTGCAGAAGATACTTTGAATCTGTGGCAACTGTGTTTTGGTTACCATGTTCTGGGCTGCCTCCTCCAGCTTCTCTGCTCCTGCTAAAAACATGAAACGTGACTGAAATCCATTTACTAAAGTTCTATGCAGCAGCAACAGCAATGGTATTGGCAAAAGTCAGCTGGCAGGAGAAAGCTCTGACACCTCAGGTAATTCTTACTCAATTCTTCTAATGTAGCTTAGATGTCAGTTTCTTCTAAGCTCTAATTCCTCCTTTCCATAAGACTAAGTAAGCTCTTACAGCAGAGTTATGAAGGTACTTGCCTCATGGTATTGTCATTCACTTGTCGGGACCAACTTCTTTGAAGGCAAAAGCTTTTCAAACCTAGATCTAGCATAGCACTGAGTCTGGCACACAGTAGGTGCTCAAAAAAAGAACAAATGCATTTTGAAACCTGCCACTTACATTAAATCCCCAATATAAATGGCTAAAATGTGGCAACCCTATTATGATTTAAAGCATGGTTTTCAGGGCGCCTGGGTAGTTCAGTCAGTTAAGCATCCAACTCTTGTTCTCTGCCCCGCCCCTGCTTGCATCCAAGCAAGCTCTCTCTCAAACTAAATAAACATTAAAAGAACAAAAATAACAAAACATGGTTTTCAAATATTTTTTAGCAACAGAACTTTTTGTAAAAATCTTATCAAAAACCCCAATGTGGAAAACCAACATATCATTAGTCTTTAAGTGGTTTCATCTCCGTCTGACAGAAAATACCACACTTTAAGACTTGTAAGCCTAGGAGCGGCGGAGGCAAGAGCCAGTGTGACTCCGGCGTCTAAGTCATGTTCTTCCTTCTGCATCATCTTGCATCAATCTCCCCCTCTTCTTCCTGGAAGAGGATCTGCCCTTTAAGATCACACATCCATCTTTGTTGGTGGTGGGGCTTAGGAATAGAGAGACTGCTGGCCGCTTCCTGAGTTAAGAGTTCTAGTTGCTAGTTACAATGGTATTTTGCTGGAGGCCTTGCTAACTTCTGAACAAGCAGAAACAGGCATGGAGTCAAATGAGGCAGGCCTATTCTTATGCTGCAAGGCCCAGTGAGGTACAGATAACCTACTTGTCTAGCAGTACGTGGCTATGAACTAATTAAAACAAGATACAGTATCATGGCAGTCTAGATTACTCCACAGAGCCTCTTTACTGTATACAGACCTTCCCCTAGCTACTTCCCACTCTCACATGCAGACGTGGTAAGAAGGAACGTGGCACAGTAGAAAGGACGCTTGTGAGCTTTGGAGCTAGTCATACCACGGTCTGAACTGCGGGCCACCAATTACTAGATGGACAACCTTGGGAACATTATTTAACTTCTCTGCTCTTCAGTTTCCTCATCTATAAAACTGAGACACTACCTACCTCGTAAGGATTCTTGTGAGAATTAAGTAAAACCATGCATGTATGGTACCTAGAGGAGTAGGCACTCAATAAATGAATACTATTATTATTACTCAGATCTAACTGTGGTAAAGAAGCAAAAAAGAGAAAAAAACAAATGTTACTGGCTTCAACCTACAAAACTGAAAATCAACACAGAAAACAAAACGAAAAGCCAATGGGCATACTTGTTTTTAAAATATGTCATTTTGGGGTTGCCAGAGGCCTTTACCAAATCTAGTTCCTTCAAAGAACCCACTGCCCTGATTTTTTTAACCAAATTGGCTGCCCCAAAACAGTAACTAGACTCCCCAGAAGTGTCAGCAGCTCTGGGAGAAATGACACCCTGAAGTCTTTCCGTATAAATAGAACACTGTGTATTCCTAACAGACTCAAAATTGTTCTAAGTCAGAACTATTTGGGCACCTAAATCCAAACTCATTTACCTTTAATTATCTGAAGGGTAAGCAATTTCCATCTAAAGGGACTAGGTTTTAAGGGGAGGTCCAAGAAGCCCCTGAAAATGTAAGCAACAGTCTCTGTGGAAAGGTCTATAAGCTTTCATCAAAAATGTCAAAGTTGTAAAAACAAACAAACAAACAAACAAAAAAAAAAATGTCAAAGTTGTTTGTTACCCAGAAAAGGTTAAGAATCACTTTTAAGATGCTCAACAGAGCTTCTGGGAAGCTCATACGAGGAAGGTGGGTTGAGCATATCTCAAGGCAAGTATCTTTAAGTGCCAATTTCATAAACTATTCATATCGGATTGTGTCATAAAAACTCTAAGCATCTTCCTGCCTCACCAGTAGCACTTTTCACAGCAGGGCTTATCCTTTCATCCCTGCCACCCTTCATCATGTCCCATTCCTTCCCAAGCCCCAATCCCTGCCTCTTTGCAGTCAAAGGCCTGTACCTGCAGTGGTTTTCTGGGCCTGCCATGTAAGAACAAAGTCTACTTGAGCAGGTCCCGGTTTATATTCAAATTCATTACTGCCAACATTTCCCTTCATTTCTGATTTGTCACTTGAACACTAAGTACAAACGAAGGACACTTTGTCAGGTGAATCTCCTTTCAGTATTTTTACAAATTTAAAATACTACATGAACTTATTAATTCAATTCGAACACAACTGCACCCATATGTTTTGAGGAACTGGAGAGCTAACCAAGCCATAGAAAGAGCAACTCCAGCTTTCACCCCAGTATCAAAGTTTCCGTGCGTGTCAATTTATCACATAATGGCCACTCTCCTCAAACAGATACAAATTCCCACACTCCCTCAGGGTAGAAAAGCGGCACTGCTCTATTTGGATCCATTTTAACCAATTCCCCACTACCATGGATAACATTTCATCGTTTTGTTCTAATGAAATGTAACCTATACCTCACTTACTATACGAGCTTTTAGATTTTACTAACCGAAACCTTGCAGCACATAAAGCAAAAAGATAACAGAACTGTGAAATACATCAAGAATTTTAATTTCTTCTGACATGAGGCAAAGCAAAAACGCAAAGCCACGTAAAATCAACTACCCCATTATTACTACAAACAGGCGTTAAGAATCCTCTCCATTGGAAATTACACCTTAAATTTATGCCCTTTAACAATTGTTGCAGTATTAGTAACTACTTTCATGTTGCAACCAACTCAGAGCTTTTATAAGTCCTTTCTTTGTGAAATGCCTTGAGAAAAAGCACATTTGAAACATCTGAGTCGCAGCTCCTTGTGTCCAAGTACCACCACCAAATTCACCAAGCACTGGTCCTTTACTTATCACTCTGCACATCAAGAACACTATGGGCTTCCTTTCAATGCTAAATTGCCAAAATAGCTCCAATTTAGGACTGAAGAGTTTACTTTGGTGGTATGGTACATAAGCTTATAACCCTAACCACGCATGAGCAGTCAAGACCAAAAAAAAAAAAAAAAAAAGACAAATTAGAAAGGAATTCAAACTCACTAAATGAAGATATGTTCAACAGATCCAGCACTGAGCTCCACCTTGAAGCAGGCAAATCAGCCAATCTTTTTTTTCCTAAAGTAAAGCAACTAGGGATACTGATCAAAACTAACCAGATTTTCCATGAGCAACACTAAGGTATCACTTAGCATTCTCAACCGTGAAAAATTCTTAATTGAACAGAATCATGCAGATTAAAAACATTATGAAATCAGTACACACATCACACGGGAACGGAATTTATCTTTACTCTGCACCACACTGCCTGGATTGAATAACAATATTTAGAGAACAGAGAAAACGACACTTGACAGAAACCAAAAGGATGACCTGAAATGACTCCAGAAGGGAGATACCTTTCCCTTCTCAAAGCAATCGATACAGGCAGGAGTCAAACTACGGACTGTGAAATCATCTGTGGACTTCACAGCAGTTATACGCTCTAACGCCCTACCCTCTCTGGAAGTCAAACACAAAATGACACAAATACAAAAACACAACACATCTAACATCCAATGGTTATTTATTGATTTACACGAATACAACGGATGGGGATGGAAGGTGCATGATGAAATGTTATTCTCAGGTAGGTAATACCTTTCTAAATCTCCGTGGAATTCATCAATTCATCGCTTTACCTTCACCGGCTAGTTTCTGACTAAAATACCTCGCCATCAAGTCTTTTCAATCAAAGCTGTCCAAAAATTCTACAATCGAGTAAATAACATGAAATTAGATACATTCAATGCTAGAATTTCCTCCAGGAGCCCTGATCCCCTCTAGACATCAGGCCTAAGAAAAGGAAATTAAAGTCTTTAAAAATATCCATCATAACGCAAGCCTTCCAAGAAGTGAGACTTTTGAGGGTGATGGGTAATGTCAGTTAACTTCCTCTTCCTTTAAAAAGGTCAAAGACAGGGAAGCGTCCGGTGTAACATTTCCTCCTCAGATCGCGTTCCACCACAAACCACATCACAACCCGCCCCCCCATCACTAAACAACATTAGCCAGAGGGGGTGCTTTCTGTACATTTTCACCATAGATTTAAAATCCAACTTACCTCAGAAACGAGCTGAGCTTAGTTTCAAACAGGAAATTTACCAACAAAGTTTATTATCTACTAATAATAACTAGGGAAGCCCACCAGGCCCCGCCGCAGGGGGAGCAAAAGGGAGATGGTGGAGGAGGAGGAGGAGGAGGAGGAGGAGGAGGAGGAGGAGGAGGACGACGACGTCGTGGTGGAGGAGGGAGAAGAGGAGGAGGAGGTGGTCGTCTAGGTCGTGGTGGTGGTGGAGGAGGGGGGGGAGCAGGGAGAGGGAGGAGGAGGAGGAGGAGGAGGAGGAGGAGGAGGAGGAGGAGGAGGAGGAGGAGGGTGTAGTCCTCACAACAATCAGAAAAGCCTTCCCCGCAGGGCTGGTCCCAGGCACCAGCAAATTCGGCCTAATAAAGGGGGGCGGGGGGGGTGCGAGGAGGGAGAGGCGGGGGGGGGGAGCGAGGAGGGAGAGGGCGGGGGGGGGGGGAAGCGAGGAGGGGGAGGCGGAGGGGAGGCGAGGAGGGGGAAGGGTCCCCCAGCTCTAAAAGGGAAGGGCTGCAGAGGCCGGGCCGAGCGGAGCTAGTTTTCACAGTACTGCAGAGGGTCCAGGGCCCCCCCCCAAAGTGCTGCTGCCGCCGGGGCACCCCAAAAGCTCCGGCCCACCCGGCTGCGGGGACTCGGGCGGCAGCCCCTTCCCTGGCTGGACTGTGGCAGCCGGCAGGAGGGTCCCCGGGGAGCCACGGGCCCCCTGGGCTGTGGCGAGGAGCCGAAGGGCCGGCAGGAAGGTGAAAAGGATACTGTTGGGGCGCCTGGGTCTGGAGGGCCCTGATGTTCGGGTGAGGAGGGGCCGCTACCGCCGCCGCCGCCGCCGCTGCCGCCGCCGCTGCTGCTGCCGCCGGGTGAGGAGGCGGTACCGCTGCTGCCGCCGCCGCCGCCGCTCCGGTGCCGGGTCCGGTTCCTGCTGCAGCCGCTGAGCCTGATTTCAGAGCCGGTTTCTGCGGTAAACTCATGGCAAAGCGAAGCCACCAACCCCCCCAGAGCGGGACCGGGCGCGCCGGGGTGCAGGGGCCGGGGGCAGCGGGGGGGCGGGATGGGGGCAGACCCGGGGAGGCGGCGGGAGCGGGGGGCCGGGGGGAGTCTGGGAGGAGGAGGAGGAGGGGGCCGGGGCCGGTCACACACGCCCGCCGCCGCCGCCGCCGCCGCCGCCGCCGGCAGCAGCAGCCGCCCCGCGGGCCAGCACCACCGGCTGCCGGTCTCCGTGACAACGCGACCCCAGGGGGGGGGCCGGACCCGGCGGGGGCAGGAGGCGGAGAGACCGGACCTTTCACGGCAATATCCTCATGGGCCGGCGGCGGGGGGTCTTTATCCCCCTCCCCGGGGGAAGCGGCGCCCTTCTCGGTAGCGGGGCTCAGGCGATGCCGGCGGATTTTCTTCACTCAACGAGCAGAGCATCCAACATGGCGCTGCGGCCGCCTCCAGCAGTCCGGCAGGACGGCCGCTCGGAAAACTTCGGGCCTTTTCGGAGAGGCTCGGGAGGCCGAGGGTGGGAAGCGCCTTCGGCTCTTTCCGGAGACTGAGAGCGGTCGGGATTCTTCGGAGACGCTCGGGGGCGTCTTCGGCCGCCGTTCGGGAGAGCTCTGGGGCTGACTCGCGTCCTCGGGAAAGATCGGCGAGAGGGGCTTCCCAGGCTCGCCGCCGCGGGGGTGCGGGTTGGAGGCAGAGACCAAAGGCGAGGTCTGGTCCGCCAGAACCCTCCCCTGCCGCCCAGCCTCGAAGAACAATGGCAACGGCCCTGGAGCCTGCGGTCCGCAGAGCCCTGCCCGCAGGGGCGGGAGGCAGCGAGGCGAGAAACCTCGGTTACAGTGGAAGGAACCGCTTAACCAGAGTGAAACCGCTGGAAAGGAACCCGCTGCGTGCATCTATTAGCATAATAAGTAGCACTCGCTGGCCTCTAATGCAGCTCGCGTCCATTGTGTCACTTCGCCCTAGTACACTCTGAGGGGTAAGTGGAATGAGGAGCCTCGCTTCCAGAGCACTTTGAGGCCGGGAGAGGAAAAGTGACTGGCCCAAGGTCACCCATCTGGGAAGGGGCAGAGCCAAGCCTGGATCTGAATTCCACCTTCCTCTGGAAGACCCTTGCCGACTCCCAAGTTGCCTGAGGACCTGATGCAACCCTCATCTAATCAGCAGCCTGGTCCGGGGGTTCTGTGGACGGATTTTTCCAAGGCCTGCCCCATGACTGGAGCGCCCCTCGACCAGCAGCAGCTCTGCAGTGGCCTATGCCACGGTGACACTTGTCCTTCTCTTCCTACAGGGCCGACCAAGACCGTCCAGCCCCACCCCGCACATGCCACCCCAAGGCAGGGGCCTTGTCCTCGGCACAGGTGATTGAGTGGAAAGGAATCTCAGGGATCAACGGAATGATCCCAGCAGTAATGGTTACCAGGCACAGAGCACTTCATATTCATTATCTCATACAGTCCTGTTAAATAGACAGCACCCATTTTACAGGTAAAGAAACCGAAGCTCAGAAAGGCTCAATACTGTCACACAACAGGAGAGCTGAGAAAATTGAGGCTCAAAACGGACAAGAGACTTTCCCAAAGTCACCTGGACAGGTGTAGTTGACAGAGTCCAAACTCGAATTTGGTTATGACTCCTGCTACACTGCTCCTGTTGCCCTCCTTTATTTTTTCCCCCCAATTCCCATAAAGCTCTACACATAGTGGGTGTTTAATTCCTGATAGTCCCTGCTAGCTCCAAATGCCTCATCCCCCATCTCAAGACTGGAAGACAGGAGTTACTTCATACACTGGAATCCTAAACCATTTGGATTTTTTATACCCGGTGATTTAGAATTGGATCTTCTGCTCTTCCCCAGGTATGACTGGCTCCAGGAAAAATTCCCATGTTGCTCATTTCACCCAGATTCTCCCTCCGTGTTCTGAGATCTCAGACTTCCTTCCCCAATCAAAACCTGTTCCCAGGAAAGAATTGGGCTTCTTCTTATTTACAGTAGATAACTGATAATTGCTTCATTGCTATTCTCTAAACTAGTTTCATTTTCTAACTTAATCACAGCTATAAGCATCAGGTGATTGCTGTGTGCCTGATCTGTGCTAAGCACTTTGTGAGCATTATCTCTCTTAAAACCGGAAAGACCTTGGGCAAAATAATGTAAAAGTCTCTGATAAGATTCTGGCCCCAGGCAATGAGGTGAGCCTTACAGAGAACAAAGTAAAAAAAAAGGTGGAGTGTTCTTTCATCCAAAAGTATGGCTCTACTCAACACCTCCCCTCTCACACGGAGTGGCTAGTATTTATTGAACACCTACTATGTGCCCAGGATACAACTCTGCTACACATTTCTCTTAGACTTTTACTCCCCTCAACAACTATATCAGGTGTTCTTCTATCCTGTTTACAAATGAAGAAAGTGAGGCTCAAAGACCGGTAAAAGCAACCTGTATAACTTTGAAGTAGAAAGGCTGGTATTCAGACCCAAGGCATCTGACTCCAGGTCTGGTATGCCACATTTCCTTCAACATAGCAACCTCCCCACTGTGGGAGACGTTGTCGACACGCACAGCTGCTTTTGTGAACTTGCCTGCTAAGGGCCCTCCAAGGTTCCCCCTTTGTCTTCAGGATCCAGTCTAAATTGGAGATCCATCGTCACCTGGGCCCTGCCTCCATCCTGCCACTCACATCTGGAGTGGTCTACAGCAGACAAAGCCATTTTCCTTTTCCCGCCACCCCCCACCCCCGCCCTGCACCAAGGCCTGTCTGCAGACAGCTCCTACTACCTATAACCCCAAACCACCCTCTTTCCTAGCCCATTGGCTCATTCCTGCTCCTCTTGGTTGGCTCAGGCCTCACCCCTTCCAGGCAGCCTTTTCTCACTGCCCAGACTGAGCAAGGCTCCCAAAGCAGTGGATGCTTAGTTCTCAGGACACTCTGTTAAGCAACTAAGCACAGCCATTGGAATCAAATTACCTGAGTTTGATTCTCAGGCCGGCCTTTTTTTTTTTTTTTTTTAATGTTTATTTATTTTTGAGAGCAAGACAGAGTGTGAGCCAGGGAGGCACAGAGAGAGAGGGAGACACAGAATCCGAAGCAGGCTGCAGACTCTGAGCTGTCAGCACAGAGCCCAATGCAGGGCTCGAACCCAAGAGCTGTGAGATCATGACTGAGCCAAAGATCATGACTTAACCAACTGAGCCACCGAGGCGCCCCTCAGCCCTGCCTTTTATTAGCTGTATGACCTTGAAGAAATCACTTAACCTCTCCAGACCTCGGTTTTCTCATCTGTAAAACAGATTCTACCTCCTATTATGAGAAATAAGGCAACAAATACAAAGCACTTAGTCCAGTCCCTGGCTCATAATAATTGTTGGACATGTTTCTTAGTCATTTAAAATATCCTGCATATCTAGCACTCAATAAATAGGATGCGAAAGTTGCTGAAGGCTAGGATAATTGTGAATTATCAGAGGATTTCATGCTACCCTGGCATCCTGGGTATCCCAGAGCCCAGGCTAGGCCTCACTGTACAGAGAAAACAGGACAAAAATGTCCTGGAGCAGACACCGCTAGCCCACAAGAGGAGTGTTGTACCTTTGACTTCTGCTATTCCCAGAGCCCACCATGCTCCCTCTGTCACAGACCAGCATTCCACCCCCCAGAATAAATATATCTCTCCATCCTCGTTCAGAGAGCCAGCAGACAGGTGAAGATTTGGCTAATATATCTCATATGGCTGGGTGATGGAGTTTTGCTTATTTGTTATCATGTGGGGTCACTGCTATTTCTCTGAATGAAGATTGGGCTCAGGAGGGCCCCTTAACTTCTTAATTGAAAACTTTTGAAAACAGTGCTACAAGCTAGCGTTCTCTCCCCCTTTCATTTTTCCTCCTGGAGGGGACTGGCCTTTCAGCATGAAGACAAGCCATGTTATGCCAACAGAAGCCATCTTAGTAGACACAGAGGGGTTTATATATTATTTGCTGTTCGACTCAACAACATGCAAACACCAAGGCCTGACAAGGGTAGAGCTGGGCATGAACCTTGGTGATCCAAGATCTAGACCCTAGGGAGTTAAGACCTAGAGATGGGAGACCAAGAAGGTTTAAAAACAGAAAGGGGGGCTCCTTGGTGGCTCAGTCAGCTGAGCATCTGAATTCAGCTTAGGTCATGGTCTCGTGGTTCATGAGTCCAAGCCCCACATGGGGCTAGCTGCTGTCAGCTCAGAGCCTGCTTCAGATCCTCTGTCCCCCTTTCTCTGCCCCCCTCCCCTCTCTGTCTCTCTCAAGAATAAATAAACATTAAAAAAAATATTTTTAAAAAACATAGAAAAGGAGAATTGAAGGCTGAGGAAGGAGAGAATTGAGGGCACCCACGTGAAGTGGTCGTGGGTGGAAGGAGAGAAGTAAAGAAATAGTTTGCCCTATTCCCTGTACTGTAAACATGTTCATAATTGGTCATGAATGCTCTTCAGTGAATAGCTGTGCCAGAAGGTCCTTCAAAACATCACAGGGCCCGGTGGTAGGGTGCCATGTGAAGGTGGTGGTTCCTTGAGAAGGTTATAAACTTTAAGACCCATCTAGATTCTAAACTTACAGACTGGCTGTACTATCTTAAGCAAGTTTCCTAACTTCTCTGGGCCATTTGCAAAATGATGGGGGTGGGGGGACTCTAAAGAATTAAAGCAAGACTGAAAGGAGCTGCCAAGCATCACCAGAGCCTAGGGCCTCAGAAGCACCTCCACAGAGCTTAATTCCTTCCCTATTCCCTCCAGAGCAGGGTGCAGCTTCTCTAACTTGCTGCCATTCTCACTTCTGGAACCAAGTTGTCCTGCCCCTTTGCCCACAGTGTGTGGGATGGCTCTCCTTTGCTCAGCTACTGCTGGAAGTGATCACAGGCCTTGCCAGCTGCCAGGATACAAGAAGGAGCCAAAAGTATGATCACAGAATGGTTAAGATGGTAAGCTTTATGTTATTTGTAGTTTACCATGATTTTTTTTTCAAGTATTATAATAGAGTCTAGGCAGGACTGAAAATACCTTAGAGATTACCTTATCCAGTGTTCTGGTTTTAGGAATAGAGCCCAGAGATAGGAAAGGATTTTTTCAAGGTCACACAGCAAGTGAGCCACAGAACAGAGACTGAAACTCTGGCCTCTCTTCACTGCTAGGCCAAGGGGTTTGTCGCTGGTACCATTCTCCCATTAAGAAGTCTGCCACCGGGGGCGCCTGGGTGGCGCAGTCGGTTAAGCGTCCGACTTCAGCCAGGTCACGATCTCGCGGTCTGTGAGTTCGAGCCCCGCGTCAGGCTCTGGGCTGATGGCTCGGAGCCTGGAGCCTGTTTCCGATTCTGTGTCTCCCTCTCTCTCTGCCCCTCCCCCGTTCATGCTCTGTCTTTCTCTGTCCCAAAAATAAATAAAAAACGTTGAAAAAAAAATTTAAAAAAAAAAAAAAGAAGTCTGCCACCAGGGCGCCTGGGTGGCTCAGTTGGTTGGGTGTCCGACTTCCACTCAGGTCATGATCTCATAGCTTGTGAATTCGAGCCACAGTCAGGCTCTGTGCTGACAGCTCAGAGCCTGGAGCCTGCTTCGGATCCTGTTTCCTTCTCTCTCTGCCCCTCCCCAACTCACTCTCTGTCTCTCAAAAGTGAATAAACATTTAAAAAAAAAAAAAAGAAGGGGCGCCTGGGTGGCTCAGTCGGTTAAGCCGCCGACTTCGGCCCAGGTCATGATCTCACAGTCCATGAGTTCAAGCCCCGCGTCGGGCTCTGTGCTGACAGCTCAGAGCCTGGAGCCTGCTTCGGATTCTGTGTCTCCCTCGGTCTCTGACCCTCCCCCATTCATGCTCTGTCTCTCTCTGTCTCAAAAATAAATAAACGTTAAAAAAAAATTATTTTTTAAATAAAAAAATTAAAAAAAAAAGAAGTCTGCCACCATGGCCCTGGCCTTTTCCCACTTCAAGCTTTGGCCATTCCTCTCCTGCCTGCCTCTGGAGCAGGAGAGCTTCAGGATTCATGTAACTGGCATTTTTTGAGTGACAATTATGTGCCAAGCCTCATGCTGGGATCCTAAGAGGAATATGATGCCACATCTAATGGGGAAGAGAGAGAGAGAGGTAACTAGACCTACCAGTTAAGTAATCCCCATAATTACTTACATTAAAAAAAATTGAGATTATGCCAGTTCTCTGCTCAGAGCATTGTCTTCTCTGCTTAGTTTGAGTGAAAGCAAAAATCTATCCAATGGCCTACAAGGCCCTACATGAGCTCTATCTCCCAACCCTCACCTTTACGTCTCTGAGCTTCTCTCCTATGCACTGGCCTTTTTGATGTACCTTTACACTGAGCACACTCTCACCTCAGGGCCTTTGCACTTCCTATTGCCTGTTTTGGGGATAGCTGCACTGCACATTCCCTCACTTCCTTCATGTTTCTGCTCAAATGTCACCTTATCTGGGAGGGCTTCCCAGACATCCCATGTAAATTAGCAACCCACCCCCATCCCCAGCACTCCCCAGCCTGCTTGCATTTCCCTCATTACACCTGTCACCATCTGACTCGTGATCTTTACGTATTTATGAGTTCATGGTCTATCTCTCTGCATTAGAATGTTATCCCTAAAAGAGGAAGGATTTTGTCTGTTTTCTTCACTGGTATGTCTCTAGGTTATAGATTCGTGCCTGACACGTATTATGTGCTTGTGGTATCGTGATTCGTAATAAGAAATTTATATTTGCTCTTCTACTAAAACTCCCTAAGCAATTAGAATGGTAAAGGTATCTTTTGTTATATTAATGAGGTGCTTTTGGAAAGCCCTTTGGTCACCTAAGGATGGGGTGAGGGGAGCTGGTTGTCAGGGGAAGGAATCCTGTGATCAGAGTTGAAATTTCAGCCCCGCCCCAGAATCTGAGAAGGGGAGGAGAGCTGGAGATAGAGTTAAGTGCCCAATGGTCAATGATTTAATCAGTCCTGCCTATGTAATGGAGCCTCCATAATAAGAACTCCAAAGGATGGGGTCCACAGAGCTTCTAGGCTGGTGAGTATGTGGACAGTGGACTCCTGGAGAGGGCATGGCTGATCCAGACCCTTTCCCCATACCTTGACCTGTACGTCTCTTCCCCCTGGCTGTTCCCAAGTTATATCCTTTCATAATAAACGGGTAATCTACTGAGTAAAATTCTCAGAGTTCTGTGAGCCACTCTAGCAAATTAAACCCCAGGAAGGGATCGTGGGAACCTCGGCTCTCTAGCTGGTAGGTCACAAGCACAGGTGCCAACCTCGACTTGCAAGACTTGCAACCAGCGTGTGAAAGGAGGAGAGCAGGGCAGTCCTATAGGACTGAGCCCTCAACCTGTGGGATCTGATGCCATCTCCAGGTAGATCGTGTCTAAGTTGAGTTAAATTGTAGAACACCCAGCTGCTGTCTGAGAATTGCTCGGTGGTGTTGAGCACTCAGTAAGTGTTGGTGGCCTGGACACAAAACAATGACTGCTCTGGGTACACAGGTTGTGAGAAGGGGGACAGAGTGGAAACAATAGAATGCAGTTCTGTCTCCTCAGCACTTCCATTCTCTGACCTAACTTGGCCAAAATTAGGACTGTCCTTCAACTTGAATATCACTCACAAGTGCTTTGAATTAAATCAAACTTGTTACATCTGGGTGTGTCCATCATCACCAAGATACTGCTTTTCTCTTTGCTGGTCAGTTTTGGGGGTTATTTTTAACTTTGTTTTTTTAGTAATCTCTATACCCAACATGGGGCTTGAACCCATGACCCTGAGGTCAAGAGTCCCATGCTCTTCTGACTGAGCCAGCCAGCCGCCCCGCATTTTTTTTTTATTATGGTAAGATATAAGCAACATAAAATTCACCACTTCAGCCATTTTTAAGCGTAGGATTAAGCGGCATGAGGTGGCATTCACGTTGTGCAACCCCCATCGCTGTCCAACTTCAGAACTTCTGCAACACCCCACCGGAAACTCTGTTCTCCTTAAACAGTAACTTCCTGTTCTCCTCCTCCCTGGCAACCACGTTCTACTCTGTCTCTGTGAATTTGACTCCTCGAGGGACCTCGTATAAATGGAATCACACGACACTTGCCCCTTTGTGTCTGGCGCATTTCACTTCACTTGATGTTTTGAAGGTTCATCCATCCTTGGGGCTCCTGGGTGGCTCAGTCAGTTAAGCACTCAACTGTCAATTTCAGCTCAGGTCACAATCCCATGGTTCATGAGTCCGAGCCCCATGTCAGGCTCTGCACTGACAGCACGGAGCCTGCTTGGGATTCTCTCACTCCCTCTCTCTCTCTCTGCCCCTCCCCTGGTTGCACACTCTCTATCTCACTTTCTCTCTCTCAAAATAAATAAACATTAAAAAAAAATTAAGGTTCGGGGCACCTGGGTGGCTCAGTCGGTTGGGCATCCGACTTTGGCTCAGTTCATGATCTCATGGTTCGTGAGTTCGAGCCCTGCATCGGGCTCTGTGCTGACAGCTCAGAGCCTGGAGCCTGCTTCAGATTCTGTGTCTCCCTCTTTCTCTGTTATTCCCCTGCTTGCGCTCTCTCTCTCTCTCTCTCTCTCTCTCTCAAAAATAAATAAAGATTAAAAAAAATTTTTTAAAGGTTCATCCATCCTGCAGCATGTATCAGAACATAATTCCTTTTTATGGCTGAATGATATTCCATTACATAGATGTATCACATTTTTGTTTGTCCATACATAGATCAGTGGACATTTGAGAATGGGTATGCAAGTTATCTGTTCAAGTTACTGCTTTCAGTTTTTTGGGGTATGTCCCTGGAGGTGGAATTGCTGGATCATGTGGTAATTCTGTTTCACTTTTTTGAGGAACTTCCATACTGCTCTCCACAGTGGCTGCACCATTATACATTCCTACCAGCAACGCACAAGAGTTCCAACTTGTCCACATCCTCATCAGCACTTGCCTTCTTTCCTTCCTTCATTTCTTTCTTCTTTTCGTCTTTCTTTCCTTCCTTCTTTCCTCCCTCCCTTCCTTCCTTCCTTCCTTCCTTTTCTTTTGTTCTGGCTAATAGCCATCCTAAGGGATATGAAGAGGTATCTTGTGGTTTTGACTTGCATTTCCCTAATGATATTGAGCATCTTTTCACATGGTTGTTGACCATTTGATACCCTCTTTATGGAAATGTCTATTCAAGTGCTTTCCCCATTTTTCAAGTAAAAAAACATTTTTTTAAATGTTTTATTTATTTTTTAGAGAGAGTGTAAGCCGGAGCAGGGGAGGGACAAAGAGAGGGGGACAGAGGGTCCGAAGTGGGCTCTGCGCTGACAGCAGCAAGCCTGATGCGGGGCCTGAACTCACGAACCGGGAGATCATGACCTAGTTGAAGTTGGATGCTCAGCTGACTGAGCCACCCAGGCGCCCCTGATTTTTTTTTTTTAAAGCAGTCTCCATTCCCAACATGGGGCTTGAACTCACACTCCTGAGATCAAGACGTGTGCTCCACCAACTGAGCCAGCTAGGTGCTCCCTGTTTATTTATTGTTGAGGTGTAGAAGTTCTTTCCTCTCTTCCATCTTTTTTATTTAAAAAAATTTTTTTATGTTTATTCATTTTTGAAAGACAGAGACAGAGCACAAGCAGGGGTGGGGCAGAGAGAGAGGGGGAACACAGAATCTAAAGCAGGCTCCAGGCTCTGAGCTGTCAGCACAGAGCCCAATGTGGGGCTTGAACCCACAAACAGTGAGATCGTGACCTGAGCCGAAGTGGGACACTTAACCGACTGAGCCACCCAGGCGCCCCCCTCTTCCACTTTTAACTGTGTGTTTTTGAGCAAGTCACATAACTGTGCCACAGTTTCCTCAACTATAAAAACAATTTTTTTAACCTATCCATTCCTACCTCCTAGAGCTGTTGTGAGCATGTAAGTGACCTAGCAAGCAGAAACCAACCACTAGCATGTCTGGCTGCCAAAAACAGCAACTAATATCCACTGAGCGCTCACAGTGAGCCAGGCGCTGGGCAGAGCTCTTTATATGTATTAACTCATTTCATCCTCCTAACACTGGTAGAGTGCTGAGTACCGATATTGCCTGCACATAGGAGGTGAACCATAACAGGGGCTCCTTCCTCCCTTGTCTCACCAACCACCCAGCATGTTCAGGAGGTGCCTGCTCGGTCTGGGGCAAGGCAGTCTTGACCTCTCTGATGCCAGGCCTTCTTAGAACCCCCTACACCAAATCTACTGAGCTCCACCTGCACTGCCACCGGGCCTGGCCCAGGGAGAGGTCTCTAATACCCGCCTAGCCGGCTTCCAGCCCTCCCTAAACCAAGGGACTTCTTCACACAATCACCCGCATAGCCCATCTTGAATCTGGAAACCATATCCTTCTACCCTGGGTGGCCCAGCCTTCCCCAGGCTCTTGTCAAGCCGAATGCTATTTAATCATCCTGCCAAGTTTGCTGCCTTGGGAAAACCCTGGGCTCTGTTTTCCCCCTATCCAATGATTGGAAGAGGAAGCTGGATTTCCAGATGCCCACAGCTGGCACCACGCACCAAACTGGCTCCGATCATCTCCATGGGAGCCAGCCTGCTAGCCTGGCCTGAGCTGCTGGCACTACAGACAACTGGAAAGAGGCTGAGGCACATTGCTGTGCTCTGCCTTTCCCACTGGCGTGAGAATGAAAATAGCAATTTAGAATTAATTCTGCAGATGGGCATTTTTTTTCAGTTTCCCGAACTTGGCAATCATGCTCCCCACCCCCCCCCCCCCATTACACGCCTTTTCTTCCACTTAAATAGAGTAGTTGAGGAAGATGCACGCTTTTGCCTCCTGTGCAGGCTAAGTGGCTACCGGCTAGAGTCCCAGCCACTAGGTTCCTGACTCGGATAGCTGCCATACCGCACCTGGCTCCTACCAATATCTGCGCCCTCAGTTCTTGCCCCTTCCCCATGGACATGCACCCTGAACAGCCATGCACTTTCATGTTGCTGAATCTTTCCATACATTGTTCCCGCCATGTGGAAGATCTCCTGCTCCTGGATTGCCTAGCAGGCTCCTTTTTATCCTTCAAAACCCAGCTCGAGTATCATTTTACGGGACACAACTTTCTCGATTCTCCTCCTGCTCCCCCCACGCAGATTTCACTGCTCCCTGGCTTCTGCTCCTTTCGTGCTGGGACATTATTTTCTTGTGATTCTATCACACTGTATTCATAAGGGGCTTGTGTAGCCTTGTACCTAGCATGGAGTAAGTAGTCAATAAATATTAATTTTTTAAATGTATTTTTGAGAGAGAGAGAGAGTGAGAGAGAGCGTGAGGGGTGGAGGGGCAGAGAGTTGGGGGGGTGGGGTGGGCAAAGGATCCAAAACGGGTTCCACGCTGACAGCAGTGCACCTGATGTGGGGTTCAAACTCACGAACGGTGAGACCATGACCTGAGCCAAAGCTGGACGCTCTACCAACTGAGCCACCCAGGTGCCCCTAAACATTAATTTATCTCTTCTATGAAGATGTAAATGCCTTGGGGATAAGTATCACATCTGAACATAAGGCAAATAGAAACTTCTTTCATCTCATGCCATAGCATGGCCAGCTTTCAGCACTAAGTTATATCCTCGGTCTTCTTGAGCCAAAGTGTCAGGAAGGTTCCTTTAAATAAATGTAAAACATCCACATCGACCCAGACCAACAGCCCCTGCTACTCACACCCATAGCGCCATTTACTTCTCACACCTCTACTTACTTGTCTCGTGGGTGTTCCTGGCTAGAGAGTAAGCTCCCAATGGCAGCGACCATGACTTTCACACTCATTGCTATATGCCAGGACCCAGACAGAGTCTGGCATAGAGGAGGCGTTCCATAGACGGCAGAGGGATGGAGGGGTTGATTGAGTTACTGAGTGCAACCTTACTCTGGTAGACTTGGGGGAGCACTATTTGGGTAGGTTGGAGTCCTCCACCATATAAGGGTTTCTGGAGTGGCCTTCCCTACTCATAGAAAAACAGCTAAAGGGGCGCCTGGGTGGCGCAGTCGGTTAAGCGTCCGACTTCAGCCAGGTCACGATCTCGCGGTCCGTGAGTTCGAGCCCCGCGTCAGGCTCTGGGCTGATGGCTCGGAGCCTGGAGCCTGTTTCCGATTCTGTGTCTGCCTCTCTCTCTGCCCCTCCCCCCGTTCATGCTCTGTCTCTCTCTGTCCCAAAAATAAACAAAAAACGTTGAAAAAAAAAATTAAAAAAAAAAAAAAAAGAAAAACAGCTAAACACCATAAGTGAGAAATGTGGGAGAAGGCCACCCAGGTCAGTGCTTTCTATCTGTGCAGCATAGGGCTTTGGTCTTGGAAAACAATTATTTGGCTCAAAACTGGTTCTGAGACAGTTAAATCACTTGGCCCTCTTGGACCTTGATTTCTCTCCTCTGTATGGGGATTACAATAGTTCCAATGTCCCAGCAGGCTGTGAGGTGGAAAGACCTAGAGCAGTACTGAACACAGGAGATCATCAGTAAATAGGGTCCTTTTCCCTATAGCTCTTTGGGGAGGGGAGAGGCCACGCGGCTCAGTCGTAGAACGACACACATGTAGGACTCACAGGCCAGAAAAGCACAGCAGTGAAGAGCTCAAGCTCTGGAGCCAGGTTGCCTGGGTTCACATCTCACCTCATTAACTCCGCCACCTTGTGTGAGACTTCCAATCTCTGAGTACCTCGGTCTTTTATCTGCGATAATAGTAATGATAATGTAGCATCTATCCCAAAGGACCTTATAATGAGTAAGTGAAAGAGTGCCTAGTGCGCACTAAGCCCGCAGGAAACCAAAACATGAGCCAGCTTTTGTATTCAAGGTGAACGTACCCTTTCGGCCATTCTCTGAACTGCCATTCCCGACCCAGAAGGGAGGGGAACCGGCTGCGGAAAGTTTGGCACGGCAGAGGGGGTAAAAGCCCAGCTCAGGGGTCAGGCCCAGCCTGGGTTTGAATCTCAGATTTGCCACTCTCTAGCTAGGCCATTTTTCCTCTCCCATGCCAGTCTCCTGCTAGGAACCACCATGTCTATCCCACCAGGTGGACTCCAGGATTCCAGGAAGTAACATACTCAAAGCACCCAGGATGGGGGCCGGGCCCAGAGAAGCTGCTGGTGAATAGTGAGTCCCTTACCCTCCCTCCAGCTGGCGCTCTGCCCCTCCCAGCGCTGGCACCGCCTGCCAAATCCAAAAGTGGCCCTGCAGCTGTCGTTCTGAAAACACATTCCCTGGCTACTTTTGTCTTATCATCCAAGTCTTCCCCAAAGCCTTAAACATTCCCACATCAAGGGTTTAAGAAGACAAAAAAGCCCAAGCGGACCTATCCACGCCGCTAGTTGGCAAATGTCCCAGAGGATCTTGCTCTGCCAGTCACTGAGCTTGACATTCAGTTCCCTCAGTCAAATTCGCTCACATCCGACAAGATCAATGAGAAAAATAGGCAGCAATGATCAAAAGGGCCGACAAAAGCTCTTGGGGCAACTCTCCCAGCAGGATTTCACACCACACAAAAGTGCATGCAGGGGGTGTTCCATAAAAGCTCTGCCACTCACAGCATCCCCCAGGCCCAGAGACCAAAAAACGGTTCCTATGACAACGCTGCTGCAAATGTTATATATAAATGTGTGTGTGTACACAGCCACACAGAGATGCACAGAAATAAACTCTTGGCACAATGCTTTCCTGTTCCAAACACGAAATAACCTGCAAGGATTGATTGCTGGAAGAGAAAGCAAAGAAGGGTTTGAACAAACATGCTTCCAACGGGCTGGCTCTCAGTGGATTATACACCTGTTTTGATGTGGGTCTGTTTCGTTTCCTGCACCTGGAGTATAGTAGATAGCCAATAAATATGTAATTGTTGAGTGAAGGATACGCGATGGATAAATAGAAGAAAGGAAGGGAGGGACGGGAGGGAGATCAGAGCAGCCTGGAATCTCAGGGCTAAAAGACCTCCCGCTGAGTATCCAATCTAATCCAACCTGCTGTTTTCTTCTCTTGGGCAGACTGATGCTCAGAAAAGGGAAGGAATCTTGCTGAAAGCCACTTACTCCAGCCTCGTTCCTGGAGAATCAAGTAAGCAGTTACGTGACTGTGAATCCAGTTTCTAGCTCAATTATAAGCGTATGTTGAGCAATTATTATGTGCCAGCAACTCTACGAAGACTTAGCACAGTTTGCAACTGTGCAAGGGATGTACTAGTCTACCCATTTTAACAGAGATGGAAACGGGGGCTCCAGGAGATGAAGTCACTCGGCCAAGGTAGCTTGGCTACCTTGTGGTTGGAGTGGGAATTGACCCCAGATGGCGGTGGCTCAAACACCAGGTTCTGAGCCCCTACATTACACAGCCTCTCTCTGAATTCAGGGTCTGCGCCAAACCGGGGAGCAAAACAGGAAGTAGTGGCAAAAATTCTGTCCTTTCTTGCAGATTTGGAGGCTCTTGGGGAGGTGAAGGAACTTGCCTAAGTCAGGGAGCTGTGGGGAAGGGGCTAGAACTCACATTTTGGGGCTCCCAGTCCAGGTTTCCTTCAATTTACTCACTGCTTTTTCACAAAACACCCCCAGGACTGAAGGCTAGCTCCTGTTAGCCCCAGAGTCAGCCATCTAACTGGGCAAGGAGAAGGGTCCACCTCCGGCTATGGCTGCCCGGGTCCCAGGACAGAGTCGGGAGAGGCGGACCCAGGTCCGACTCCAAGCGTCTCTTTAGGGTTTTGCGCCCTCTGGTGGTCATATGTTGAAATTAGCAAGAAACCCCTAGCTTGAACTCCCTAGCAAACTCCCTCTGTAGAACCATTTTTCCTTCCGGGTGCTGGAAGGAAATGGAAATGGTACACAGGGTCCAGGTCCAGGCTCTCCGCTGCCCTGGATGTGCCATGCTCCTCTTTTTTTTCTCTGCTTCCTGATTGGTCTCCCTGATTCCGCTCTGGCCTTCACTCAATCCATTCTCCGCACAATCAGCAAAAACGCTTTTAAAAACACAAAATTGATCATGCAACTCCCCTGTTTATACTCTCCAATAGTTCCCATTGCTCTTAGGATAAAGCCCGATCCCCATTATGGCTGGAAGGATGCAGCCCGATGGCCAGGCTGTCCCTCTCTCTCTCTCTCTCTGCAGTGTTTGCATCCCTGATCTCCAGCCTCACTTGCTTACATATGTTCAAGCTTTTTCCTCTTTAATTGAATTCTTACAAATCTCAAAACCCATTTTGCAGGTGAAGGAAATGAGCCTCACAGTGGTTACTCAGCTTCTCCCAGGTGACAGGGATTTACTGCTGGGAGCCAAGATTAAACCCAGGCAGTCGGGGCTGGAGCTGACCTTTTTGGTTTGCAGCCTCTCTTCCCACCATTGTCCCCATCCTGCTCCCAAGCTTGACCTCCCCACCTTCCATCCCAGGGGTCTCTGCCTCTGCGCCTTTGCACAGGTGAGGAAGCAGAGACCCCGGCATCAGTCACCCTGCGTGTGTGTTTGCTGCTCTCCCCTTAACAAGCGCCCTTACATCACCATTGCCTCACGGGAGCTGTGTGAGGTGGGCATCATCAGCCCCATTTCACAGGTGCAGAAGCAGAGAAGTGATTTCCTTCAAATACACAGTATTTCAAATACACAATATTAGGCAAGTATGAAAGTAGAGGACCCCTGGGAGTTGCAGCCAAAACATGAGTTAGCACCCACTCCGTCAGGCCTGGAGAAGGAGGGGGGTAGCTGCAGCTTCAGGGAAGGGGGTAAATCTCAACCTCACTGGGACCCTTTCCCTCTATAGAACAAAAGTCTTAGGCTGCTAGGGACAGGCAGCAAACCCTTAACCCCAGGGCTCATGTGAAGGCCCCCTGCAGTAGGTGGGGGGAGGGAGGGAAGGGCAGGAAACCATCCTGTACCAGGATCCTACACCTATGCTATTACAGGATCACTGGGGAAGCCTCAGCCCCAAGACCAGGAATGCAGAGTTTGCCTAAGACTGAGGCTGCACCAGGACAACAGACCATCCCCCTTCCCCCAGGCTAGTAAGCATCAGGTAATACACAACAGCAACCCGAGTGATGCGTGGAAAGCCCAGGGGTGGGGCAGGAGTGCTAATAAAAATCCCTCCAGCAGCCTAGCCCCCATCCTTTTTTTTTCTTTCCTTTTAAATAAGCTCTCTGCCCAACAGTGGAGCTTGAACTTGTAACCTTGAGCTCAAGAGTCGCATGTTCTACCTACTAAGCCAGCCAGGTGCCCCACTAACCCTATCCTAAGCCTGAGGTGATGCTAGAAGAATTGGAAGCCAGTGGAGCAATGAAGGTGACCATAGCAACAAGAAAGTCCAAACCAGCTCAACCTTTGACTAAACTGACTTAAGCTTCTATACTAATTGTCTAGCAGAAGATGTATTGCCCATTTAATGCAATTGTCATTAATACTATTTAATTTAGTGTCTAGTATCCTAACACAAAATGTCATTCAGTCAAAAATCATAATACACTAAAGAGCGAGGAAAAAACCATCCACTGTCAATAGACAAAGGAATCAACCAAGCCAGACTCAGAAATGATTCAGTTGTTGAAACAATTAGACAAAGGTTTAAATTTTTTTTTTCAATTTTTAAAATGTTTTATTTTTATTTTTGAGAGAGACAGCTTGAGCAGGGAAGAGGCAGAGAGAGGGGGACAACAGTAAACCCGATGTGGGGCTCGAACCCATAAACTACGAGATCATGACCTGAGCTGAAGTCAGATAGATGCTCAACCACCTGAGCCACCCAGGTGTCCCTTTAAATTAAAAAAAAAATTTTGGGGGGGGTAATATTTATTCATTTTTGAGAGAGAAAGACAGAGCATGAGTGGGGGAGGAGCAGAGAGAGGGAGACACAGAATCCGAAGCAGCCTTTCAGGCTCTGAGCTGTCAGCACAGAGCCCGATGCAGGGCTCGAACCCATGAACTGGGAGATCATGACCTGAGCCAAAGCCAGACGCTTAACCGACCAAGCCACCCAGGCGCCCCTAAAGATTTTCTTTTTAAGTAATCTCTACATCCAACATGGGGCTTGAACTCACAACACTGAGATCAAGAGTCATATACTCCACTGACGGAGCCACCTGGACACCTGATGAGCTGATAGTTTTGAGTGGAGCCCAGAACATAAGAAGGCTCTGCAACAGGTCTTAGGCTGGTTGGGCCGTGTGATCCAGCAGGTCCCACGGAGCTTTGAGTTTTACTGGCGGATAGAAATGGTAGGTGCCTACAGCTGAATCCTAGCACAGACCCTTCAGATTTTGGAACTCAGACCTTCCAACTTGAGTGGATATCTACACTTTTTTTGAGAAACAACTTTTGGCTTGCAACTGGGCACATGACCATGGGCCCCCACGTTACCACACAATCTGAGCTGCTCATCACGGATTGGGTATTGTCTGATCCACCAAGCCAGAAAAGTGGGCGGTACGCTCATTATCAAATTGGGCTTGTATATTTGACACTGGGCTTGAGGAAAGCCCCGGAGATACAAGTAATTGTATGAGGAAGTGGCCCAAATACCCACAACCCTTACTCCCACTACATTACCTTCTCTCTCCAAGCCCACCCTTATGGCCTTCTGGAGTGCTGTTACAAGTTGGCTTTTGTCTTAGGTAGAGAGGATTGATGTGTCATTCCGTGCATAGATCTCCATCACTGTTGTATCTTCGTTGTGAAACGTGGCTTTTAGCATTACAACGTGTCTCTCTTTGTCTCACTAAATGTTTTATTTTGGTTGAATTCTGGTATCAGGGTTGCAGACCCTGCTTTCTTGTTTCCATTTGTCTCATAAATCTGTGCCCATCCCTTCACTCTTCCCTGTTTCATTGTGTTTTGGTTGTGTCTCTTGTATAAACCATAGAACTGAGTTTTGCTTTTGAGTCTTTTTTTTTTTTTTTTTTTTTTTTTTTTTGTAAGTCAGCTCTACACCCAACATGGGGCTTGAACTCAGGACCCTGAGATCAAGAGTTGTATGCTCCACTGATGGAGCCAGCCAGGTGCCCCTTTATGAGCCAATTTTAAAATAATTTTCAGGGGCGCCTGGCTGGCTCTGTTGTTAGAGCATTGGACTCCTGATCTCTGGGTTGTGAGTTCAAGTCCCATGTTGGGTGTACAGATTACTTAAAAATAAAATCTTTAAAAATAATAATAACAATTTTAATAAGTGAGTCAAGCCCATTCAGTTACTATTTTTTTAAGTTTTATTTATTTACGTACTCTACACCCAACGTGGGGCTTGAACTCGTAACTCCAAAATCAAGAGTCACCTGCTCCACCGACTCAGCCAGCCAGGCGCCCCAAGTTTCTGTATTTGATTTAAGGTGTTTTCCCATATCCCCACCTGCTTGAGGATATTTAATTCAGTCTAGAGTATCATGTTACAGTTTTCTTCAGCTTTTTTTTTTTTATTATTTTGGGAAGATAATTTTTATCAGTTTGAAATGCTCTGAATTTGTATTTCTTTTCTTTTTTCTTTTTTCTAAGACATTTTTTTAAAAAAGTAATCTCTACACCCAACATGGGGCTCAAACTTACAACCTTGAGATCAAGAGTCACATGCTCTATCGACTGAGCCAGCGAGGTGCCCCTATTTGTATCTTTTTAAAGATGGCTGTGCTTACCCAAAGTTATAAACACATCCTGCTATATTTTATCTAATACTTTTATGATTATATGAAAGCATATGAAGCTTAGGTTTCTAGTACATGTAGAATTTATTGCTGTGACTGTGTGTGAGAGTTGTGTGAGGGAGGTGAGGTCTAGATTCATTTTTTCCCAAGTGGATGTCCTAACATCCACTTGTTAGATGGCTCACCATTTCTCAGCTGATTTAAAGGGCTTCCTTTATCCTATACTAATACCCACATATACAGAGAATTGTTTCTGGCTCTCCCCAAAATTCCAGTCATTCCATTCCTCTATCTGTACACACCAGCAGCACACTTTATTATTTACTATAAGTTTATAACATATACTGACAGGCCAGCTCCCTCATTGTTCTTTTTCAAAATGGTCTTGGCCATTGCACATTTTCTCCTCCATGTGAGTTGGCTTATCACGTGCCATGAAAAATGATCTTGGAGTTTTGGTTGAGAGAACACTGAAATTATAGATTAACTTGTGGGAACGTCAACACCTTGCATTACAGTGAACCTTTCCATTCATGACCAGGGTGCTCCCCTGTGTTTAATTCAGGTCTTCTTACATGCTCTTCAGTAAAAAGTCTTAATAGTTTTCTCCATAAAGGTCTGGCCCATTTCAAATTGGGTTTATAATTGTCCTAGATTCCTTAAAGTTTAGTGTCTTCTTCAGTCCCTCTGATGGGGTTTTGGGGTGATGGGGGGGGGTTCAGAGCTGACAGCCAAGAAGGAATCCTTGAAGATGTCTTTGGTGCAAAAGGTGATTTTATTAAAGCACGGGGACAGGACCCGTGGGCAGAAAGAGCTGCACTGGGGTTATGAACAATGACTGATTACATACCTTCAGGTTGGGAGGGGTTTAAGGACAGCGTAAGTCTCTAAGGAATTTTGGAAGCAAGGATTCCAGGACCTTGAGGGGCTAGCTGTTGTTAGGAAAACATCATTTATTACTGTTTAGTAAAACCTCAGTCATGAGACCCTTCAGATATATATCAGGGGCCATATGCTTAGAGTATAATTGCCAACATATACTTGGGGGCTAAAGATAAAGGAAGTTTGCAAAGGAATTTTTATGTGTTTAGGGATACTCACAGAATCCTGGGGCAGGATAATGTTAAGCCAAGATTCCCGTTTGCCCCTAGCAAGGAGTCATCATCGAGGCAACTGAGCTCCTAGAGGGAGGTCACTCTGCCTGTTTCAGGACTCTTCAGTGGGCTGTAGGCAGTAAGGGAATTTAATTTTTCATTTGCCTTTGTTTCCCATATCACCGTGGCAAGCACCTAAACCCCCTTCCATCTTGATGAGGGTGATATTAGGCCTCCAAGAAATGGCGGTCTATAGATTTCTGGAGAATAGGTTATGGATAAGATTGCCTTCTTCTTGCAGTTTACTAAGCTATCTGTAAACTGAAGGAGACTCCTGTCCTGCAGGACTGTGATCTCTATCAGTCAACCATCTGCTTTCTTTCCTTTCCCCTGTTCTGGGGCAGCCAGGAGTGTCTGAGGAATATCACACATATCTCACCTTGGGGGAAGGGGTGTTGTTAGCCTGTACTTTGCCCTCAGCTTGCCTTATGCTCCCTCATTACCTCCCTTCTGCAGTTCTTCAGCCCTCCCAGAGGGCCCCTGCTGAACCTCTTTGCTCACACAATTACTCACTGCTAGAAGTCCCATGGTTTCAACTTGCTTTTTAGTGGCATCTGGCAAGTAGTTTCATCTTTTCAACTGTAGGATAAACCCCTGTAGGGTCAGGCTGGGGTTTTAATTCCTGCTTGGGGGTGGGGGCTTGCACTGAGCTGAGGGGTAAGACCAGCTGCTACAAGGAAGGAAGGGGAGGAGCCAGGGGCCCCAGGGCTCAGAGGGGAGAGAGGGAAGGGCCTGTTCACTGGGTCATTGGGAAAAGGAGAGGAGCAGGAAGACAGCCCACTGCAGGGAAAAATGGCATCTCTCTTTGGCACCTCAGTGTGTGTGCATGTGTGTGTGCGTGTGTGTGGTCCCCAGGCCATCATTATTCCTTAGGAACCTCTCATATTTTCCCAGGCAGCTCCTTGCCAGCAGCCTGAGTTCAGAACTCAGCTCTGCCCCCATTCCCCTCTGATCTGGGTGCTAAAGCACCTGTCTTAGGAAATTGCTGTAAGCATTCAAGGAGAGGATGTGCAAGGACACGGCACACGGCTTGATTCGCAGTAGGCACACATGTGGAAGCTTTAAGAAAAAACGCATATGTTCATTCATTCATTGGCAAGGGTGTATGGAGGACATTCTAATCTGAGGGACAGGCAGGGAAGGACAGGGACTATTGAAGGTGCAGAAAGGAGGCTCAAGGTGGCAAGGGGGAGCTCTGGCGGGGGCAATTTGGGCAGAGCCCAGGTCCTAGGGCAAGTAAATGCAGTGAAGGGGAGTGATGTGATCTTTAAATAGGTTGCTCTCCTGAAGACAGTTGGAGGGGATAAGGCTGAGCTGTCCAGATGAGAGACACTGGGTTATGTATAAGCTCATGTACGTGTGGGGCAGGCACACACCTAGTGTGAATGTTGTGAGGGGTTCAAAGTGTATCACTGTCTCTCAAGCATCCGCACATCTCCCCAGTATTTGTGGGTCACAACAAAGAGAAGGCAGAGAAAAATGTCCATTTTACAGCTAGAGAAATAGAGTCTAAGACAAATGACTTATTCCTTTTAAAGCAAGGCAGGTTGAGGGGTTTTGCCCCTTGAATAGGTGCTTGCTCAGGTCATCACTCTGTCCAGTTCAGAGTACGAGCACCAATTCTCCCCCTTCAGAATTGAAGGCTCAGCTGAAGTCTCTGCTCTCCAGCAAGTTTTCCCTGGTTACCCCAGCCCACTGGGCTTGTTTTCTCTGGCATTAGTGTGTTGTGGGATGGCTCACTTAATGATATATTACTTATGACTATTTGTCCGTTCAGCCATTCTTCCATTCATCCACTTATCCATCCATCCATCCATCCATCCACCTACCCACCCACCCATCCATATACCTATCTATGCATCCATCCATCACCCATTTCCCAACCATCCACCCACTCATCCACCCACCCATTCTCCCATCCATCCATCCATCCATCCACTTATCCATCCATCCACCTACCCACCCATACATCTACCTACCCATCCATCCATCACCCATTCCCCTACCCACCCATCCATCCATCCATTCTCCTATCCATCCATCCACCCACCCATTCTTCCAACCATCCATCCATCCATCCATCCATCCATCATCTACCTGTGCACCCATCAATCCACTCACCCACATACTTACCCAACAGTCACTGAGCCCTACTCCATTCCTGGTCTGTGTCAGGCACTGGGCTGCTGGAGATGGTACAGACACCTTCACAGCCTAGAGAATTGGAACCTCTGTGTTATGAGTTGAGTTGTGTCCCCTCAAATTCGTATGTTGAAGTTGTAACCCTCAGTTCCTCAGAATATGATCTTCTAGGATCACTGCAGATGTAATTAGTTAAAATGAGGTTATCAGGGTGGGCCCTGATCTAATATGACTGGTGTCCTTATGAAAAGGGGGGGGAGATTCAGACACATACCAGATGTGCACACAGGGAGAACACCATCTAAAGATGAAGGCAGAGATTGGTGATGCTTCTATAAGCCAAGGAGTGCCAAAGATGGCCAGCAGATTGCCAGAAGCTAGGCAAGAGGCCTGGAACAGATTCTTCCTCCCATTCTTCAGAAGGATCAACTTTGTTGACCCCTTGATCTTGCACTCTAGCCTCCAGAAGTGTGAGACAATAAATTTTTGTTGCAATAAGCCACCAAGTTTGTGGTACTCTGTTACGGCAGGCCCTGGCACTAATACATTCTGGTAGGAGAGTGAAGCCCGTGTGATCCTACCTGATCTGGACTGGAGGTCAGGAAGGGCTTCCTAGAAGAAGTTATGCTGAGCTGGGCATTGAAGGATGAGTAGGAGTGTATCAGGCAGAGAAGTCAGAGAACATTCTAGGGAGAAGGAAGAATGTATGCAAAACTCAGGAGGAGGCATGAGTATATGTCAGACACTTTTCCTTGAACTTCTCTGATTTCATCTACTGTCTGCCCTGCCAAGCATCTGAGGCCTGGAAACCCACTGCCGACACCCTTTGCTCCAAGATAACAGAAAATTCAATTTTTCTAGGATGCCCCTTGGGCACAGTGGGGACATGCATCATTGTCACTAGCAGGGAGTGCTCACATGATCATATTGATGGAGGAAGGACGGCCAGATGGGCACAGGCACTGAGTAACCTTCTGGCACTTGTCAGGGTCCAAGTCCTCTGCTCTGGGGAGGGGTGCAGCTGGCCCCCATGCACATGCGACGGTGGGCAGCTCTGTGCTGGCCAGGAGCCCTCCCATAGCCTCCAAGCACTGTCCTCGGTGGCCACACACTCAGTCACATGGCGCTCGGTACAAGTCGTTTATTTCAGTTACAATAGTGCCACACCGAAACTACAGTAGCACAAAACATAAGAATACAAAAAATAGATTCCCAGCCCCAAACCCCACATCCAAGTAGCCGCAGAGAAGCCAGACCTATGGCTCCCGGGCCTCAGGGGAGGGGTCTCTCACAGGGTAGCTGTCCACCTCAGCCTTGTTTTCAGCTCGGCAGGGACAGTGGGGGTGATCCCTTTGCTTCTGTCCCTGCTGGGCCTGAGCCCTCCTCCCCCTTGGCCCCTGCCTATTCCCAGGACACCCTGAAGAAATGAATGTAGTCTACATTCCCTCTGGCTGGACCCTCAGCTCTGGGACACTTGCTTCTGGTTGGGAGGTCCCAGCCCAAGGTGAGGACAGACACCCCTGAGGACTGTGACCGCCCACGGGGAAGGCGGGAAGGCAGGACGAGGCGGGTAGAGGAGGTACCTGGAGGGCACTAGGGCTGGGAAATCCAAACTCTGTGTGGAAGCCCCCAACTCTAGCTCCTTCTCTGGCTCCTGTCCTACGTCTCTGAAAAGCGACCAGGACTGCTGCTTTCGGGGACCAGGGGCCTCATCTGGACCCCACCCCACCTCAGTGCTGAGGCTGATCTGGCTGGTCCTCTTGAGCAGGGAGGATTCTAACTTCCGGGGTGAGGTGACGGGGCACGACCAGGCTGTGGGCTGCCGAGAAGGGAGAGCCAGGGTGAGCACTGGCTGCTCTGGCCTCAGTCACAGGTGCCTGCTTCCCCCAGAGAGAGCGCCTGCACCACAGTTTCAAGGAGGGAAGCCACTCCTGGTTCCCTGACCCCACAGGCTAGACTGATCACATTGGGGGAACCTTTTCCTCAGTCTGCCTTGGCTGAAAACATCTCCAGATGAGGAGTCCCTCTAGTTACAAGTATCGTCTTGATTCAACCCAAGGGGCTGAGGGTGGGATGGGGCTCAGGGCAAGTTCAGGAGTCCTTCAGATTCCTGACCTTGGTGCCACTGCCCTGTAGGCTAGAGCTCCCAGGGCGCCGTGAGGGGCAGCTCTGTGGGCACTGGGAGTAGGGGGTATGGCCTTGCATTATAGTCAGGACACTTGAAGGCTTCACTGAGGAAGCAAAGGGGCACCTGGTAGGGGGTTGTCTCCTTGGGGTAGAGCCTGGGCTGCAGCCTCAGATAAGGCACTGGAGATGGAGGGCGGGCAGGCGGGGCTGCATGTGGTCCCTGGAGCCAAACCCAGGCCAGGGGTGCAGGACGGAGCTCAGAGGGAGGATCTGGGCCCTGTGGGACAGGAGAGCGGTCTTCTCTTTTCTCCTTCCTCTGCAGAAACGGGTCAGCAAGGCAGACCCTGAAGTGGCCAGGCTGGGAGGGCTGCTGTAGACAGGGAACCAGACCCTGGGACACACATGCAGAGGCCAGAAGAGGGACAGAGAGGGGCTATCTACGGCATGGCAGAGAGGATCTGATGGAGGGCCAGGTCTTACAGGCCTTCTGCTGTCCGGGCCAGGGCATCGGGGTGCCCCAGGATGGGTTTGAAGGCCATGACCTGGCCTCATCCTGCTGCAGCCATCAATTCCCTGCTGCAACTTTGGGGATCAGACCATCCTAGTTGGGGTTCCCACTGTTGGACTCTGGGGACAGAGGCAGGCAAGCTGCGAGGGGCGGTGCCCATGAGCTGGCCTCTGCCCCTTCCTGGCCTCCACACCTCTCCTCTCTACACCCTGTGACCGCAAAGCCAGGTGACAGAGGCTGAAACTGTAAATGCCAAGGGCAGCTCTCTACTTGGGGACGCGCTCAGTGGCTGGGGATGGCTGCCTCAGGCGACCTCACGGCAAGTGAGGAGGAGAGGGGTAAATCAGTGGGGCTTCCCTTATCCACAGGTTATTTAGAAAAACAGAATATAATAAATATACCAATCCTTTCCTTAAAAAAAAAAAAAGTGTTTTAAATTCATTATTTCCCTGAACATTTCCAGTGTATTCCACAATGTTTAAAAAATAGTTTCCCCAAAAATATATCTTTAAAGCATTTGACACAGTGGCATTTCTGGTGCTTCTGGCTCCGGATGTGGGCGGGGGGTTGCGTCCACTGCCCTTGTCAGCGTGGGGCCCAGGCCTGGTGAGCAATCAGCCTGATACCCAAATGCCCACCGGAGTTGACGCACATGTGCCTGGGATGCCAGGGTCTTCACAGGGGATCAAATCTCGGATTGTGTTGAGAACCCACATCGTAGGCTCAGTTCCGGCTGAAAACCCTCCAGTGCGGGGTAGGGGGGCCCTGGGTGGCCAGGGGGGCGAGGCGGTGCCCTGGACGCTGGATGGAGAGATGGCCTTGTTGGCCCCACCTGGGGGCTCATCCTCTGTCTCGGCTCGAGGTGCTCCCACCCTCACCAGACTTCGCACTTGTGATGAGGGTTCATGGGCGAGCCAGGGGGGCAGTGGAAGTGTTCTGAGAACTCCTTGGAGTTGGAGACGGAGCCAATGACCCGGAAGCGGGAGGGGCTGTGAGGATCGGTGATGAGGCCTTCGTGGGAGCTCTCGGGCGTGCGGACAGAGCACCAGACCTTTGTGAGGCAACAAAGGAGAAGCTGGGTCACTATGGGGCCCTGAGGCCGCCAGACTGCCCCCGTCCACGGCAGTAGGGAGATGGGCCCCCGCCTGGTTCTGAGAGCCTCGGGAGTCAGCTGGGGCTGCCGAGCGTGTGGGGAAGAGACGCTGGGCTGGGATGTCCCCCATCCCAGCATCCTCTACTGCAGTTACCTGGGTCTGTCCTGGGCCTCTGCATTAGATTTCATCTGAACAAAAGGTTCTGCCCTAAAACCAGTCTGAAAACCTTGAACTGAGTCCACATCACTCACCTCCTGGGCAGAACAAAAACTGTTTATGGCTCTGGGCACCAACAGAAGACTATACCTTAATGCCAACTCAAGGGACATCCTGGGGCATTTTGAGTTCAGGAAACTCCTAGAACCCCTGAACCAGGAGGCCCTTAGCACTTACCTGTCCTCTCATCTACCTGATACTGGAGACCTTTTAATGGCATTCACTGGATTTCTCTAATGGCAGGAAGCTCACCTTACAAACTGGATGCCCGATGGACGGGCCAATGAACTAGAAGGTTATCAATTGAGGGGAACTTGCCTTTTGGCTCTCGGAGCTCTTGGAGCTTCAAGATGGCAGAATGTGCCTGAGTTTGGCGTTTTTTTCCTCTAACAAACTCACCTGTGCAAAGCCCAGGAAGAAGAGCTGGTTGTTGGTGAGGCCCAGGGTGGGCAACGTTTGCTCAGCCCCGTTCTTCTCCACCCAGTTCTGGTAGGCCTGGGAGCAGAGAAAACAAAGCTCAGCGGCTCCCTCGACACAGGAGCAAACAGGGCGACAATGGAGGGCCAGTGCGGGAGATCCCGGGAAGCTCTACCCTGCTGGGGCGGGGACTCACACTGCGGAGTCTGGACCTCAGCTCAGGCTACAGGAGTGATCTTCACCCGCACTCATCCTGAAGGGGAGCGCGTTCAACCCTACGGCTTAGATACCACCGACACGCCCACAGCTCTCAAGTGCCTCCTTCCAGCTCCAGCCTCTTCCCTGACTTGTTTATTCAACTGCTTCAGCTGGATTTCCACGATGCATCCCAGAGCTAACATGGCACAGCGGAATGAGAGGTTGTACACGCCCACGCACACACACATGCACACACATACGCCTTTCCACCACAGTAAATGGTACCACCAACCGTCTAGTTACTCAGACTCCAGCCCCAGAGTTCTTTGAGCTTCTCTTTTTTTCTTTCTTCCTTTTGTTTTTTTAAAGATTTTATTTTGGGGGCGCCTGGGTGGCTCAGTTGGTCGAGCATTCAACTCTTGATTTCAGCTCAAGTCATGATCTCACATTTCGTAGGATCGAGCCCCACGTCGGGCTCTGTGCTGACAGCACGGAACCTGCTTGGGATTCTTTCTCTCTCCCTCCCTTTCTGTGCCTCCCCTGCTCTCTCTCCCTCTCTCTCTCTCTCTCAGAATAAATAAATAAATAATTTAAAAAAGATTTTATTAAAAAAATTTTTTAATATTTATTCTTGAGAGAGAGACAGAGAGACAGAGCATGAGCGGGGGGAGGAGCAGAGAGAGAGGGAGACACAGAATCCAAAGCGGGCTCCAGGCTCCGAGCTGTCAGCACAGAGTCCAATGCGGGGCTTAAACTCACGAACTGCAAGATTATGACCTGAGCTAAAGTCGGACGCTTAACCGACTGAGCCAGGCGCCCCAGATTTTATCGTTAAGTAATCTCTACATTCAATGTGGGGCTCGAACTCACAACCCCGAGATCAAGTGTCACACACTCTTCTGACCGAGGGAGCCAGGCCCCCTGAGCTTCTCTTTCAATCATCCAAACAATCCAAATCTGACCACTTCTTACCCTTGCCATGGCTTTATCCCTTCTCTTGCCGGATAATCTCACAACAGCTTTCTAACTAGACTCCTTGCCTCGAGCTGGTCCAATTCCAATCCCCTCCTGATACAGCATCTTAAGCCATCCTCATAAAGTGGGGGTTGGCAAACTTTCCCGTGAAGTAAATAGTTTCAGTTTTGGAGGCCAAAGGGTCTAGTTGAAACTACTCAGTTCTGGCGTTGTCAGTGTGAAAGCAGCTGCAGACAACGTGGAAGTGAACGGGCCTGGCTGTGTCCCCCTAAATTTTTTATTTACAAAAACAGGCTGAAAGCTGGATTTGGCCCACAGGGTGTAGGTTTGCTGACCCTTGTTTTAAAGGATAAATTAGATCGTGTCATTCTTCTTTTTAAAAATCGTGCGGCAGCTCCCATCGTACAGAACAAAACCCAAGCTCCTGAAGCCGTTGACCCAGACCTGGTGAGCTCTGATCCCGATCACTCCTCCAACATCCCCTCCCTCCGCTCCACCCCTGCCTGTCTTCCTGTCTTTGACCATGCCGGGCTGTGTCCATTTGCACGGACTATTCTATTCCAGCTTTCCCTGCCTCTTCCTCGTCATTCAAGGTCTCAATTCCAATGTCATCCCCTCCAGAAGGCCTACCCTGACCACCCTCCCCCCTTATGTTTCACTACCTTGTCCTATTTTATATTCTTCGTCTTATCAGTACTTGAAATTATCTTATTTGTTTACTTGTGTATTGGCTTTCTTCCCCCTCCCCTGCCCCACAAAATTGTGAGTTTTGTGAGAGCATGATTCCTGTCTGTCTTGGCACAAAATCTCCAGTGCCTAAGGCAGCCCATGGTGGGCAGAAGGTTTTCAGTACATTTTCACTGACTCCTGGACTTCAGGCAGGTTACTGAGTGTTTCTGGGCTCAGTTTCCTCACCTGCAAAATGGGGGCTGTAATACCTAATGGTAAAGTTGTGGGGGTACTGAGCAGAGTCTAGCACAAAATAAGGCCTCAATAAATGGCACCTCATTTATTTATTTCTGCTCTTACTGTCACAGTGAGAAGGAGGCTCTGTATTGCTCTTTTGAGAGACATCTCCTTCTCTTCTCGTGGCCTCTGCTCTCTCTCCCTTCCAGCTCAGCTGACCTTTCGGAGTGTCACTCTGTGCCCAACTTTCTTTTTTAAAAAAAATTTTTTAAACATTTATTCACTTTTGAGAGACAGAGAGAGACAGAGCGAAGCAGGAGAGGGGCAGAGATAGAGGGAGACACAGAATCTGAAGCAGGCTTCAGACTCCGAGCTGTCAGCTCAGAGCCCGACGTGGGGCTCAAACCCAGGAACTGCGAGATCATGACCTGAGTTGAAGTCAGACTCTTAACCGACTGAGCCACCCAGATGCCCCTATCTGTGTCAACGTTCTGCCACGCCAGCGATGTAGGGAGTAGGTGTTCACAGTCAAGCACACTGGGGCTCGAGGAGGCTAAGTGACTTACTCCAGAGCCAGGATTTGAACCCGGAACTGGCTCCATGACGGTGTCCCTCCTCCCCTTCCCTCCCGGGTCCACTGCTGTGTGAATTAGTGGTGGCTTTCCTTGAAAAGGTCGTCAGGTAGGTCCAGCCTAAGCCCTCTCCTATGTCTCCTAGTTGGGCCAGACTCAAGGCTGGAAAGCCCTCTGTGTGCCACGCTCTGTGCTAGGGACTTCCGCAAGCTTCTCCATCAGTTCTCGCCCATTTTGCAGACGGGGAAACAGCTCATGGAGTGGCTACAGTCTGCCCAAGCTGGTCTCTAATGACCCTTTACTGAGGAGACACCTGCACAGACCCAGACTTGGGCCGGGGCATGTGTGGGGGGTGAGCTCTTACCCGATAGGCCGCCTTGAGGCCCCCGTTGTCGGCGATGTTCTCCCCGAGGGTGTGCCGGCCGTTCACTGGCTCCCCGTTCACACTGTAGTTGCTGTACTGGCCCACCATGCACTCGGTCTGCTGCTTGAAAGCCTCCACGGACGAGTTCTTCCACCAGGGCCGAAGGTTCCCATCCTTGTCGTACTCTCGTCCTGTGGGTTCAGAAGGAAGCGTCAGGTCAAGGGGAAGGAGAGGCAGAGCTGGCACGCGTAGCTGCTAACGGAGCCTCTCCTCCCAGTGAGAAATGGCTCCACCCGCCCACCTCCCTGCTACCCACCAGCACTGGGGAGATGGTGCCGGTCTGGGGGCCAGAGGAGCTGGGAGGATGAGCCAGGTGGGCTGGGTGGCAGGTGGGGGTGAGAGAATGGAGGAACGGGATGCAGGCCAAGGGTCAGCTTGTCCACAATTTCAGCGGAGCGGGAGTCATTGTCAAGGCTGGCGAAGGGCCTTGTTCCCTGAGCCCAGGAAGGGGTAAATGGAGCCAGCAGCACTGGGGTCACAGACAGGCCCCGGCCTCTAAAGTCCCGCCACTTCCTTTTTGGCCTTGGAATCCACAAGGCAGGAGGGAATGAGAATTCTGGACATTTTCTGATGAGGAGGTGAATGACTTCAACTCCTCTGCTGGCGGTGGGGCCAGAGAAGTCTCTGGAGTGGAGGAGAAATTGTGCTCCCTGAGGACTACTAACACCCACTCCTGAGTATGGGACACCTCCCAGGAACCCCCTGTGTCTGACACAGTCCCCACAATCACCCCATGAGGTCGGAATTGCCATGCCCACTTCACAGACAAGGACGAGGAGGCCTGGAGAATGACAGGACTTGTTAAAGTTCATTCAGATGACGGGAGGCAGGGCCAGGACTGAACCCAGATCCATCTGCCTCCAGACTGTTGGAAGAGACGAGAGCAAAGCAGAAGCAGTGGGGCCAGGAGTCAATGTGCCCGGTCTGAAGGGGGCCCCAAGGAGTCGTACCTTGATCATCAAAAGCATGAGTCAGCTCGTGGCCCACGACAACACCAATGCCACCAAAGTTTAAGGCCCTGGAGGGGAGGAAACAAGAGTGAGGGTGACGTCACAAGGGGACACGGCTTCCTGTGTCTGGAGAAACAGCAGGGTCCTGTGGCGCTCTGCAGGGACATGGCCGCAGCTTGAACTTCCAGCCAGTCCCCTGAGGCCACGGAGAGGCTGGGCAAGCGGGCTGTGGTCAGCCTGTGCCCAGTGGGTGCCAAGCACTGTATGTGATGCTCCACAGAACGGCACTGTCCTCTTTGGTCCCCTCAAAAGCGTTCGGCATTAATGACCGATCTATGAATGAGCAAGCCACTTGGAATGGCTTGATCACATTGTCCACGGGCCACGCAGTGAGCAAAGAGCAGACCTGGGATTCAAACTCAGGGCCCCATACCTTGTCTGTGTGAGACAGGGCCCTCACCCCTCCACCTCCCCGGCCGTGATGGCTCTAAGATACCATTGGAGGGGCATTCCCCTAGATGGGGCTCCTGACTCCATGACATGCCCCCAAATCCCCACTGTGGAAGGGCTTCTGGATCCTGGGACCCCTGGAGGGAAGCACGGGATGGGGGGGGGGGGCGGAGTGGACGTCCCAAGCTGCCCGGTCCACTGGGACAAAGAGCACTCAGTGTGACTGTGGGCCACAGGGCTGGGCCGGGCGTCCACTGAGGGGCAGGGGAAGGAGACGGGACGGGAGCACCCCAAGCATCCTACTTGGGTGAGGAGCGGGTGTAGAATGGCGCCTGCAGGATGCCGGCAGGAAACACGATCTCATTCTTGGTGGGCGAGTAGTAGGCGTTGACCATGGGCGGAGTCATGCTCCACCTGCAAGGACACACAGGTGGGGTCAGCCGGTCTGGAGGACATCAGGAGCCTTAACCCCGGCCCCAAGTGCACACAAGTACAAGGACATCCTTAGCATCACTGTTTTGGAGGGAAAAGCCAGAAAAACCCCAACTGTCTGCAGACAAGGGATTGGTGAAATCCGATGTCACACACACGGAGGAACAGTGAGCCTCTTACAAAGAGAGACAGGCCACGGGCGCCTGGGTGGCTCAGTCAGTTAAGTATCCAACTTCGGCTCGGGTCATGATCTCACAGTCCATAAGTTCAAGCCCTGTGTCGGGCTCTGTGCTGACAGCTCAGAGCCTGGAGCCTGCTTCGGATTCTGTCTCCCTCTCTCTCTGCCTCTCCCCTGCTCATGCTCTGTCTGTCTCTCAAAAACAAACATTAAAATTAAAAAAGGAAGGAAGGAAGGAAGGAAGGAAGGAAGGAAGGCCACTGCTGCAAAGCATCTCTCGAAGTGTGGTCTGTGGACACTGGGAGGGGCCCTCAATTCCCTTGGGGGGGGGGTCTGCAAGGTCAAAGCTATTTTCATGATAATGTTAAATCGTTTACTTGCCTTTGTGACATGTTGACATTTGCAACAGTGGGTAAAGCTGCTGGAGCCTAAGTGTGACTCAAGACAGGGGCCCAGCTGCTCCAGTGGTCACCATGCTCCTCACCAGGAAGAAAAACCCCATTCCATTTGGGAACATTTTTCTTTCTTCCTTGCTCCCTTCTCTCTCTCTCTCTTTCTTTCAAGTTTATTTACTTATTTTGGGTGGGTGGGGAGGCAGAGAGGCAGAGAGAGAGAGAGAGAGAGAGAGAGAGAGAGAGAATCCCAAGCAGGCTCCACACGATGAGCATGGAGCCTGAAGAGGGGCCTGAATTCATGAACCGTTGAGATCATGACCTGATCCGAAGTCAGATGCTTAACCGATTGAGCCATCCAGGTGCCGCAGAATTTTTTAAAAATTAAAAAGAAACTTTGAAGTTTCAAGCAAAATTAATTACTTAATTAGTGAAATTACAAGAACTTGTATCAGTCCCTCCAAACTTGACAGCTTCCCAATACTTAAAAGACTTTTCTCAGGAGGTCAACAGTGATATGAACAAATGTGGATTTGGGGGGAAGGTATGTAAAAGTCAGCGGGGCCGTTGTTTCCCAAATGACCGATGTGTGATGTTACAAATTAGGGCTGGCTACAAGATCCATTCACAGTGCAAGACAGACTGATGGGTTTTAGTGTAACAGAGTAGGAAAAGTTCATGACTATGGGTTCAGGTTCCACAGTGCGATTAACCTTTAACAAATTATTACTTGCTGAGTTTTGGTGTAGTATCGACAAAGAGTGTGCACAATTATCAGAAAAGACTGGGGCGCCTGGGTGGCTCAGTCGGTTAAGCGGCCGACTTCGGCTCAGGTCACGATCTCGCGGTCCGTGAGTTCGAGCCCCGCGTCAGGCTCTGTGCTGACAGCTCAGAGCCTGGAGCCTGTTTCGGATTCTGTGTCTCCCTCTCTCTGACCCTCCCCCGTTCATGCTCTGTCTCTCTCTCTCTCAAAAATAAACGTTAAAAAAAAAAAAATTTAAAAAAAAAAATAAATAAATATAAAAAAAAAAAAAAAGAAAAGACTACTAAAGCATTCCTGCCTTTCCCAATTTCGTGTCTGCATGAAGCTAGGTTTTCTTTATATATTTCAAAACAAGGTATTGCAATAGATTGAACACAGCGTCAGATAAAGAATCTAGCTGTCTTCTATTTAGCCGGATATTAAAGAAATAGGCAAAAAGTAAAATAATACCTTTTTCTCACTAAATATTTTGTAAGAAAATAGTTCCTTTTAATAACATTTATAATAAGTTGGTATAATCGCCATACAAAAATGACTCTTTGGGGTCCAATAATTTTTCAAGAGTGTAGAAGTGGGGCAGAGTGCCTGGCTGGCTCAGTGGGTGGAGCGTGCAACTCTTGATCTCGGGGTTGTGAGTTCAAGCCCTATGTTGGGTGTACAATTAGTTAAAAAAATAAAACCTAAAAAAAAATTTAAAAACAAAGAATGTAGAAAGGAACCTAGTGGTAGAAACATCTGTCTACTTGATAATTTTTCTGGTATGGGTGGGGGGGGAGTTCAGTAAGGAGTGGAGTGCTGGGGTGCCTGAGTCAGTTGGTTGTGTCCAACTCTTGGTTTCAGCTCAGGTCATGATCTCACGGTTTGTGAGTTCGAGTCCTGCATCAGGCTCTGCGCTGACAATGTGGAGTCGGCTTGGGATTCACTCTCTCCCTCTCTCTCTGCCCTCCCCCACTGAGGCGCTCGCGCTCTCTCTCTCTCTCTCAAAATAAATAAACTTAAAAAAAAAAAAAGGAGCAGAGTGAGACAGGAAGGACGTTTTCTCCAGGAGCTTCGACAGTTCACTCTGTCTCCTCCAGGTAAGCGCCACAGAGATGTGTTGGTGGGTAACTGAGGCCATGGAAAGATACTGGGAAATTGAAAATTCATATTTTTTAAAAACACATGGTTACATGAACGGGCAGGAGGCAGAATTTAAATGATAAATTTTAAGTTAAATTGAAGACTTCAGATAAATTCGGAACCTTGTGGCAGTATCTGGGCCATAGTCTGGAGACAGAGGAAACAGAGATGTTCAAACCTCGGTTGGCCACGAGGGGGCACCAGAGGCAAAGAGAAGTTGCTTCCACCTTGGTAAGATTTATTCTGCAAAATGTTTTCGGCGTGGAGGGAGCTTATTTTGAGAACTAGAGCTGCGTTGACAACAGAAGATTTTTCCAAGGAGACTGCTCAAAAAATGACAGATGACAGAGCTCATTCCAGATTATTTTAAGAAGGTTTGAGGTCCAGGCGAAAGCTGTATTTAAAAAAACTTCCCCAGGAGGGGCGCCTGGGTGGCTCAGTGGGTTGAACGTCCAACTCTTGGTTTCGGCTCAGGTTATGATCTCACGGTTCGTGAGTTCGAATACCATATCGGACTCTCTGCTGTCAGCGCAGAGTCCCTTTGGAATCCTCTGTCTCCCTCTCTCTCTGCCCCTCCCATGTGCATATGCGCAGTCTCCCTCTCACAAATAAACATTAAAAAAAAAAAAAAAAACCTTCCTCAGGAAAACACACACACACACACACACACACACACACACACACACACACACACACAACTTCCCCAGAGGGTCCTGATATGCAGTGAGGTTTGGGAACCACAGCTGTTGGGGGCCCGTCTGGAATCCTCCCTAACCGAGGGCCTCCTCTGGGCCAGACACTCCTGCGAAGTTCTCACACTTGACTGTCCATGGGCTCCTCCCATCTTATCTGCAGATAACAAGGCAAAGGCTCTAAACACTGAAGCTGTGGAACCAGGACGTGAGGCCGGGCCCGCTCAAGTCTAGAGGCCACTACTCTGCCAACAGGCTGGGCACCGGGGGCACACAGACCTGGGCCAGTCCCAGCTCCTGGCTGGGCACACTTCCTTGGTCCCTGGTCTCTGCATCTGAAAAGTGGGAAAACCACGGTACCCACTCCTCAGACGGCACTTAGGAGAGTCACGGTGGGCACGTGGTGCATGTGCGACAAAGGCAAGCTCAGCCCAGAGCACCCTGTGTTCTGGGAGCTACTTCCTCCCAGCAAGGCCCAGGGACTCACTGGTCTCTGTTGGGAGCTTTCCTGAGCTGGTCAGCAGTGACCCTCCAGGAGAAGTTGAAAAACCGCATGGCATTCTCGAAGTAGAGGTCCGGAACTGCCGTGTACTGGACAAGACGAAGCGAAATCACAAGATCAGAGCGTACCCAGGCCAGGAGGCCCCCCAGCTCCTCGAAAGGCAAACCCCTTCTTCTAAAACTGAGGAAGCTGAGACCCCACGAGGTTAAGGGATTGGTCCACAGGTCAGAGGATGGAATGGAGGGCTCGGGACTGCAGGCTTGGTGGCTTCCTGCCTTGGCCCTGACCCTGCTGGGGCCCGGCACCCTCCCCTCTCCCTTTCGAGGACACGGTAAGAACTTCACCAGGACCGCTCAATACCAAGCAGTATCACGGCCTGCAGCAGCGCCTGGGCCTTAGGCAGGAAATCCCTCCAGTGATGTCCAATCCATGACGAGGGACATGTTCTATGCCTGCGTTATCCAGTATGGTAGATACCGGCCACATGTGAGCATTTCAAACGTGGCTAGTGTGACTTTGACATTTAATTAAATGTTAATGTGTTTCGATTTTCATTAATTAAACAGCAGTGGCTTGTAGCTACCACTCTGGATAGCACATGAATCAAGCCGGGATCTGTCTCTGACATGTCAGGGGACAGGCATCACTGCACATTTTCCTTAGCACTCAGCCCAGCCTTTCAGCTCTTTTCAGGGGGCAAGGTTCTCCCTCAGATCGGCTCCAGGGCTTTCTGGCTTCTCGTCAGGGCTCTGGTAAGACGCTGGGGCCCTGGGGACAGGACTCTGATCCTGTGGGCTGTCCGCAAGAGCCTCCGGATCCTGTATTGTGACACCCTGGGGCATCTTAAATTATTCTGAAGGAAACTCGCTGCAGAATGAGTCAGTCCCATATTCTCAGAAGTAGTTTTAATATTCTTGGGTTTTAAATAGAGCCATGATGAGAGGTTATTATAATTGCAAAAATGCCTGAATTCACAAATTTCAATCACAAAAAGATATAAAACTATCTTTCAGGGCAGAAATACAATCCATTTAAAGGAATGACCTGCCAAAAGTTCCAACTCCCAGGAATATATCAAGCACCCTGTTGCCTCATTTAAGCTTAAATGTGCATTTGGGATTCATGCTTCCTCTTTCCCATTAGCATTTAAGGTCCAAATGAGGTCCAGGTTTTTCTGGGAAGGTGGGGGAGGCCCCTGGGGAGAGGAGGCAACTTGGGGGCCTGGGAAGGAAAAGGTGGTATGAGGGGCTCCCTGATATTTTAGGGGCATCGATTCTGTCTGTCCCTTCCAGGGTCTGCTCACCTCCATGATTCCCACTCATTCAATGGAGCTGCCCATGAAATGGAGTGTCTGGCAGGGCACGTGGCACCATTTGGCACTGAGGGCTGGGCACTGACTGACAGAGGCTCGGGGGAGGCGGGCCCAGGAGGGGAGGAGCAGAGAACCCATCCCCACACCTCCCACCACCGCATCTTGAGATGTCCTGACGGTCAAGGTGCCTTCAGCATCCCACCTGGACCCAGCCTGCCTCTGCTCGTCCCCAACTGCGAACCTCCAGGGGCATTTGGGAACGCAAGGGGGCAGGGTGGGAGCCACTCACGTCATTGAACACTTTGTCGAGCTCCTTGGGGTCCATGATGAAGTTGGGGTAGCCTATCATGTTGTAGATTGCGTCTGCCTAGACAGGAGAGATACGGCGGACACTGAGCGCTCAGCAGGGCTGGCTGGCCTCGGGCTCTGGACCAAAGGGACACGGGCAGGTCCTCCTGCTTGGGGTTTCCACATCTCTTTCTGGAAATGTTCCTCTCTTGCCCGACTTCTACTTACCCTTTGGCCCTCTGCTTAAATGTCACGTCCCGAGGGAAGCCTTTCCTGGCTGTCCCCCACTGGACTCTATCAAGTCCCTCCCTCTTCGTTAGACATGTCACATCTCCCTGCATTTTTCTCTCACATGCTCAACACGGTCTGTTTTTACACAGTTATTAATGCAATCATGCGGTCAAGGCTGTCCCTCCCTCCTGCTGGACTGTTCACCCCCTGAGGGCAGGACAGCGTCCACGCCGGGCTTACTAGCTGGGACTGGTCTCCCTTCACGCACCCTCCTCCGTCCGTGGCTGTGGCCCCACGGGCGGGAAGCCTCAGCCATCCCTTCAGGCACCGGGCCAGCCTCACCTTCTCCTTGGCTGATCTCCGAGTGTCCTCATCCATCCACTTCAGTGTGTTCAGGCTTTCCTCAAATGCCTTCTTGATCTCTAGGATTATCTCGCTGGCCTGAGGAGAGAGAAGCTGACCAGTGAGGGCTGGGCACTGGACAGACACCCCAGGCAGAAGGGAGGCCCCGGGCCAGAGTCGAAACTCGGATCACAGCTCAAAACCTCAGGCTGTGAGTGCTGGGCGAAGAAGGGGAGCCCCAGCCACTTCCCCAACCTTGTTCCTCAGAACACTGAAGTCCTGCAGGACAAGACTGGACCTCCATAAACAGAGCTCCGTGGCCAAATATGCGTAGGACAAGCTTTGGGGAAGCTGGAAAAGTCTCTCCTCTGCAGGACTTTTCAGAACCTTTGGCGTACAACATGCACCGTGGTTCTTCTGGAGAGTGTAAAAGCCTTATTAGTCTTTCTCAGACTTACTGGCCCACAGGATTTCTTTATTGATGGAATGGGTTTTAAAATCTACAGAACCCGAGTGCTGAGAAGCAGTCTCAGAAATGCTGTGCTCAGGCTGGAGATGACCAGCTTCTCTTGAGGGCGATAATGTCACAGGCAGACCCGGAGGTCAAAGATGCTAGAGCAGGGGGAGGAAGTCGTGCAGCAGAAAGAGCAGAGGGGCTGACGGCTGACAGAACTAGACGAAGATTCTGTATCAGCTGCTCACAGGCGAGTCGAGTCGCCTAAGGAATGGGAGTCTCCCTTTGCTAATATCTGACTGCAGATAATACCTACATAATTAAAATCAGGAACAAAAACTGTAACAATAACATAATAATAATAACATAATAGCTACCACTCACTGAGCCCTTGTTTTGCGTGCGGGATGGACAGCCCCACTACCAAGTTAACGGTGAAGGGAGAAAAACTGTCCCAAGTCACCCCACCAGGAAGTGATGGATCCAGGATCTGGACTGGGGCCCGGCCGTCTTCACACACCTAGCCACGATGTTCCTCTGCGTGTCCAGAACAAACCCGTCACCCACAGGGTAAGAAGAATGTCACCCTCCAGGCCAGAGCTGCTCTGCCAACACCAGCTCGTTGGGCCCCTCATTCCCCTTGGAGGTAGAGGCAGGGATGGCTGGAATGGCCTTGCAGGGTTAAAGGGCAATACAGCTACAGTGCCTGCCACTCAATTACAGAGCTATCCCAAATAACTCCTGGCATTCAAGCCTTCAGAAAACAGGAACTTTGAGTCAAGGCTGGAGCCCTGGCCCGGAGTAGGAAAGGTCCAGAGCAGACAGAAGTGTGGGCTGTCCGGTTCACGAAGGGCTAGAGCAGGTGCGATGTCACAGCCTGTGTGCAAGACGAGGCACTCACTATGCTCTTGCTGTCCTCCGCAAAGGTCGCTTTGACAAACATAGGGCCCAGGGCGAAGCCCAAGTTGTTCTCTGTGTCGCTCACGCAGAACTTCCACCGGGGAAGACAGGTCTGGAAACACAAGGGACAGGGGTTACTTGGTCCTGTCCTTCTTCCCAACCCTTGTCCGTCCAGGAGGCAGCAGCGGCTGGGGCTGCTTCCTTCCAGAACCTCCAGGAGACCTTTTCTGACGCAGTGGAAGTTATTTTAGGCACTAGATCAAGAGGCCACAGAATATTCCTCATCGCCGCCATCTATGATTTCCTGAATGCCAGGCTCTGTGTACAGCATGTCATAAATGGGATCTTAAGGAGCCATCAGAACGAACATGGAAGGCAGGGATGTGGGCCTTGACAGATGAGGAAACAGACACAGAAACTCTGCAAGGGGAAGTCGCCGGTCCAGGGTCCCACAGCGAGCGAGGGGTGTTACAGTGACAGAACTCTGACATGCCTGCTCGCACGCCCCACCCCCCACCCCTACCTCGCCCTGCCCCCTGGGGGAGGCTAAGAATCCTGGTGGCAAAGACTTGAGAAATTACTGTGTCTATTCTTGTGCAACAGGAAAACCTTCCCAGAAGGCCAGACCCAACCCCATTTTCTTTTTTAATGTTTGTTTATTTTTTGAGAGAGAGAGAGAGACAGAGTATGAGTGGGGGAGAGGCAGAGAGAGAGGGAGACACAGAATCCAAAGCAGCTCCAGGCTCTGAGCTGTCAGCACAGAGCCAGATGCGGGGCTCAAGCCCACGAACTGTGAGATCATGACCTCCAGGACCCAACCCCATTTAAAGCCTCCTAGAGGAAGGACCAGCACAGTGATGCTGCAGGACGCACATGCCTTGGTAGCCCGTGGTCTTGCCCACAAGCCTGCCAGCCCACCAGCCCACCAGCCTCCAGGGCACCTATGGGGAGCTGGAAATGGGTGGCCTTAGGCTGTAGCCCCACAGAGCTCAGGGGAAGCACGCCCACGCTGGTTCGAGCCCCGCTTGCTCTCCTGCCCCTCCAGCCTGCTGGCTGTGCATGGTCCCCGTGATCATGAGTGGTGGCCCTGCTCACCCTGCTCGTGTAAATCCCTCGTGTGGCCTCCTGACCCTGAAGAACAGGTGGTAACAACCACCAGGCTTGGGGCAGCCTGCTTCATGATACTTTTCCAACTGAAAACAAGCAAATGCCCACCAACAGGCAGACGGATAAACAAAATGTGGTATTTTTATACAACAGCACACTACTTGGCAACCGGAAGGAGCGTGACACACAACATGGAGGCATTTCACAGCCATTAGCCCAGCAAAAGCAGCCAGACATGAAAGAGCCCACAGTGTGCAATCCCACCCACACCTGTCCACACCCACTCGGGGGACTGAAGGAACCTTCTGTTCCAAGGACACTGGATAAGTGGGTGACAGGAATGTTCTCTATCTAGATTGGGGTGCTGGTTACATGGGCGACTTCATTTGTCAAAACTCGCTACACTGTGTACTTCGTGTACCCCGTTCATTTTATGGTACGTAAATTCTACCTTAAAGAAATTTCTTCCAGGAAAGAAGGAAGAAGGGGAGGAAGTAAAAGGCATCTCAGCCTTCCACAAGTTGAGTGGCCCAAGTCCTTTTAAGCTTTCCCACCCATGTGTCCATTTAGATGCTGTGCCCTCCCACAGCTGGACATGGCTGTGGCCACATCTGGCCGAGGCCACCCACGCAGAAGGTCAGGACCGGGGGGGAGGGGGACTCGAACTCCCAGGCTCCGTGGGGGCCCTAGGCCCTGATGGCTGAGTCAGGGGCTGAGTCTTACTGCCTTCTCAGGAGAGCTTTTGCATAAACCCATTCATTCATTCACTCACTCATTCATTCACATGCCCAGTTCTCTCCGGGCAGTTCTTTTGCACCCTGAGAGCGCTAGGTGCTTGGAACCTAGAGGCGAATCAGCCGTGAGCTCTGCCTTCGAGGGGCTCAATAGAAACACCCAGAGCACCCAGTGGGAGAGACAGACACATAATAACAGCAACAATGGCAGCAAGACTAGTGTGTGCCAGCTGAGTGTTTATCGGGTGTGGGCCGTAGCTCATATAATCCTCATAATGTGGGCCACAGCTCATATAATCCTCATAATAACCCCACGAGGCAGGTTCTGTGCTCCTCTTTGCAGACAAAGTGCAGGGTGTGGAGTGCTTTAGCCTTTAGGACAGACTTTGTGGGAATACCTTTGTGTGATCCCAGACGGTGCCCTGGTCAGTAGGGCAGGGCAGGGATTAAGTATTCCTTTTTACATTTGGGAAGACTGAGTCTTCTGCTCCAATGAAGTGATTTGCCCAAGGCTGTGTGGTTAGAAGAAGCATTTCAAACACAGATCTTCTGACCAAAGTTCTGTGCTGTTTCCGTATACCATGCATGGGGCATATCGTGACCCTGGCTCACAGCCTCCCACCTCTAGGGGCTCCCAGTTGCCCTGGCTTCTGGCAAAGCCTTTCTGGGCTCCACCAGCTCTTAGCATCCCACTGATTAGAGCAGCACCCTGCACTCTGAGACTCGCCCAGGGAAGCTCTCCCTATGTATCTATGTATCTATCTACCTACCTACCTACCTACCTACCTATCGTGGTAAAATACACAGAAGATTTACCATTCTAGCTGCTTTAAGTGTATAGGTCAGTGGTGCTAAGCATATTCACATTGCTGTGCAACCAATCTCCAGAACTTTTCATCTTGCAAATGTGAAACTTCACACCCATTGAACAACTACCCATTGAACAACTCCCCATGCCCGCCTCCCTGCCCCCAGCCCCTGGCAACCACCAGGAAGCTCAATTTTGACTTCTGGCTTCTGCAGAGCAGAGGCTGAGTGGAGCAGAGTTCGGGTGGGGGCTGTGGAATCAACTGTGCTAGGTTTGAGAACCCACTCGCCACTAATGAGCTGTGTGACTTTGAATCGTCCTTTCCCCTCATGGAGCCTCAGTTTCTTTATCTATAAAATGGGCTGATGAGAATAGTTCCGAACACACAGAGCTGTTATAGGAACTTGGTGACATAATGCCTACAAAAGGCAACATCTAGTAATGATGTCTTTTATTATTCTGATGATCATCGTTAGCATCAGTGAGTGGCTGAAAGTGCCAAGATGTCACCATCATCCAGAGCTGGGTTTGAACTGGAGTTTGGCTGCCTCCTTGCTGGGTGACTTGGGAAACCCTTCACCACCTAGAGCCTGTTTCCTCATCTGTACCCAGTGGGTAAGCAATGATGCAGGTACATGATCCCCACACAGAGGCATCTCTGTAACTGCCATCCCCAGTCCTGGTCAGACCCTTCCTGAATAAAGTCCCGTGGGAAGCCAAGTGCTCCAGGGGACAGAGTCCATGTCTCGTCATGTCTGTGACCCAGGGCTCACCCAGGGCCGGTCCAAGGTAGGTACAGGTGGAGCAGGAAGGCGGGTCAGCTGAGCAAAGCAGCCAATCCTTCCCCTGGTCCTTCTCTGCAGGGCCACGTGGCTCTCATAGCTGAGGTCCTTTGGTGCCCCCAGAGGCCCCTCTTGTCAGGAGCAGGGCCTGTTCCCAGCCACCCTCTCCTTCCGTCCCCTTCCTGCCAGAGGTGGGTATATATGGGGAGGGTAAAGAAAAGGAGAACTCTTCCCAGGATGAACTCTAGGACCGGAGGCCAGCACCCACATCCCATCATTCTCTGCCAGCCCTTATCCGGCTCTGTCCACTACACTGGACTCTAGGAAGGGCCATGGGGGCAGGGCGGCCGGAGCCAGCTCTGCCCGTCCCCTGGGGTCTTGTTAGCTGCTGTCCTGGGTGGGTGCACTGGGCAAGCTTAGCGCCTCGCCCTCTATTGGTCTATGGCTGGGGCACCTCCCTGGGGCCCTGACTTGGTGTGCGTCCCATCAGCACATATGAGGACCTCACGATGTGGGCTCTTGGGGCACAGATGCCACCTCACTTGTCTCTGTGTTCCCACAAGGGACTCATGTCCTATGAATACATGTCTGTGGGCTACATGAATGAGAGGGTGACCTCCTTGGGGAAAAAGTGGAAGTGTCTGGGAAACTTCCCACCTAGGGTGGGGCCCTGAGAGGGGGGAGTGAGGGTCCTGGAGCCCTGGGACCTCTGGAAGAATGGGCCCTCGGGGCCAGGGAGCATGACAGCAGTGAACACATGTGCAGACTTACCACGAACCAGGTGCTGCACCGAGTGTTTTATGTTTATGGAGAAGCAGCAGTATTACTGGAGGTCCCCTGTATAAAATGGGGATGATGATCACACCCACCTCATAGGGATATTAAGATCACTGGAGTTACAGGAAAGTGTTTATTATCACCAGCATTGAGAAGGAGTTGGAAGGAAGAAAACAGAAGCCACCTTTTGCCGTAAAGTAGCTAACTCTCTAAGATTCCTCTTTACCCTTTGAGATTGGATGTAATCATCTCCTTCTGGAAGCTTCTGTCCATCCCCAGCTAGCTTAGATCCTCCCTCATGAGTTCCACGGCCCTAGAGGACACTAAGGTCACAAGAGCCTCCAACCCAGGGCCTGGCACACAGTAGGTACTCAGCACGTGCATAGGAATGCAGTCACAGAGGCTCACCTTCTTGGTCCCATACATGACTTCCATGAACTTCTCGTCGGCGTCCTGAAAGCGCTGATCAAGGAAGGAACTTGTCTTCCGCACCAGGTTCCAGATCATGTAGTTGTTGAGCAGGCTGGGGCAAGAGATCAGACCGCTCAGAAGGGCCCAGAGCTGAGAGCATCACAGCACTTCCCCCACTGACCTTTAGGGGGCGCTCAGAACCGGCCTTCAGCTAGCAGGCTCTTTCCCCCACCTGCCCCAGTCTGGCAGGTTACTGCTCACTAACAGGGAATGTCAGCTCTTCAAGGCAGAGCCTGGGTCCTCTTTTGAAAACCCCTCAGTGCCTAGTGAGGTGATTTGTACATCACACGTCCTCAATACACGCTTGTTGCATAGCTGCTTTTTGTCTGGAAGCCGTGGAAGGGCAGCATGGAGATGCCCCCTGGATGCTGTGTACTGCTGGGCTGGAGCAGGGAGGAGGCTGCCATGTCCCCAGCTTGGAGATGTCCCGGCCAGAGGGCCAGCGTCAGGGAAGGGGCCCTAAGAATAGGAGGGGCAGGAAAGGAAGCTCTGGCCAGCCCCGCCACGGTCTGCGTGAAAGAGCTCACTGCCCCCTCCCTCAGGGCACAGAGAATCCTCTGTGGCTTTTGTCACCTTTGCAAAGAAGCCACCTTGGTACAAAGAGATGTTCACAACGGTGAGCACCTAGCCTCAAACTGGAACCAACCTAAATGTCTGACAATAGGGGAAGGGTTGAGTAAATAATCATATGTATACTTGGTGGAATACTGTGCAGCCGTGAAGAATGAGGTCCACAGAGAGTGCGGGATAACATGGGGAAAATGCTCTTGACAAAGGTCAAGAGAAAAGCAGATTACACATGTGGTCACAACAATGGGGAAAAAAGGAACCATGTATTAGAAAATTCACCTCTCTCTCCCTCACACACGTGCGCGCGCGCGCACACACACACACATACACACACACACACACACACACACACACACACACACACACCCCATAGAATCAACAGCAGTGTTTGGGTAAGTTTAAGTTTTTTCTATTTTTTCTGTAGTTTTCAAAAACCTCTCCAACGAATCTTTAAAATTAAAAAAAATCAGAAGTATTAACTACAAATATGAGCGAACATTCACTGAGCCCCATCCCAAGTCATACCCTCACTCGGCTCTGGCATATCCTCACCAGGTAGGTGCTGTTTCCAGCCCCATTTTATGATGCGGAGCATGAACCAGGCGAGGGCGAGAAACTTGCCCAAGGGGACAGAGCTGGTGGGGGAGGGGCTGGGATTTGAAGGGCTGCCTCTCCCCAGGGCCCACGCTCCTGAGTCAGTCTGTCACCCGCTGGCCACACCTATCTGGCGGGAGAAGAGGACAGCAGCGGCAGCGGGAGGGTGTGACCCCAAGGGCTGCCTGGCCGTCCCTTACCATTTGTCCGTGTTGTTGATGAGGGTGGAGACCTGCCCCAGGTACTCCTTGTCGTAGACAACAATAGGCTCGGACTCATTGATCTCCACGGGGTAGAAGATGGTGTTGAGAAAGGGCAGCCAGTTGATGGCTGGCGCCAAGGCCTGGAAGGGAAGAGACCGTGTGACTCTGGCTGGGCTGTTTCTCCTCCACGCCCAAGGCTCCAGGGTGCTCTTTCGAGGAAGGCGGCACCATGCCTCCGAAGAGCTGGGCACGGACAGCGCCCTGTGCAGATGTCGAACTGAGGTCTCTGGCTTTCGTCAGAGATGCTCTCGACAGAATTCTAAGGAGCCAAACACCAACTTCAACTTGAAACGGAGCTGGGACGGAATAAAGGGGACACAGTGACAGCAGCAGTAGTTACCATTCTGCAAGCCCCTCCTGTGCCAGGTACCACTGCAAACGACTCACACGTCTTCTCTCAGCGGGACCTCATGAGAGGCCTAGGTGGGAGGCGCCACTGTCCCCAGTGTATCGATGAAGAAACTGAGCCCAGACGGGCCTATAACGGAAAGCTCTGTAGCGTCCAGAGCCAAACCGCCTGGGTTCGTATTCCAGCTCTCTTACTTACTAGCTGTGTAACCTTGAGTAAGTGGATGAACCACTCTGTGCCTCGGGGTCTCGTCTGAAAAGGGATCTCCTCATCATAACAGAACTCACGCCATGGGGTTAGTGTAAGGATTAAACAGGTTAATGCTGTCTGTGCCATTCAACATGCACTTCCATAATACCAATTACTAGGTGATTAGGCTATACGACCGGTAAATTCGAGAATGATAGCAGTAAAATGTGCAAATGCTTCGGGCCACGGGTGATTTTTCTTGGGCACGGGATCTGAAAAAATAAGCTTAGACTGACAACCTCTAGCAAGAAAGGAAAAGCCCCCAGCTCTGCTGATGCACAGGAGGCTGGCTGGTCAGCTCTATTTTACGATCATTTATTTTTATTTATTTTTATTGTTTAGAGAGAGAGAGAGAGAGAGAGAGAGTGCATGAGCTGGGGAGAGAGGCCGGGGGGTGGGGGAGAGAGAGAGAGACGATCCTAAGCAGGCTCCACCCTCAGCACAGAGCCCGACACGGGCCTCCACCTTGCAACCCTGGGATCATGACCTGAACCTAAACCAGGAGTCGGATGCTTGACCAACTGAGCCACCCAGGTGCCCGTAAGATCATTTAAAACGACGGCCGATGCCAGAGCTCCCTCTGCACTCCGGCTTCCAGTAACTTCCAGCTTCGAGCAGGTAGCCTGCTCTCAGCCCGCCTAGCAGCAGCAGCCCCCACTGCGCAGAGCCCATCCGCCTGCGCGGTCTCTGTGCCCACAGCAGCCTTCCTCCACTGCCCGCCAGGCAGCCTCCAGGCGTGCTGAGCTCTCTCCAGGTTCCAGTTATTGTTTTGGTTACAGACTTGCACAACTTCTGGGTTTAACTGTGGTCAAATACACAAACATGAAGTTTACCATCAAAACCATTTTTAAGCATGCAGTTCAGCGACATTAAGTACCGTCACCGTCCATCTCCAGATTCCATCTTGCAAAACTGAAACTCTGCACCTATTAAACAAGAATCCCCCCTAGTTCCCTCCCTACTGGGCCCCCAGTAACCATTATTCTACTTTTTGTCTCTATGAATTTGGCGTCTCTCGCTACCTCATGTAAGTGGAACCATACAGTATTTGTCTCTGTGACTGGTTTGTTTCACTTAGCGTGATGTCTTTCAAGTGGCACAACTTTTGAATCTAATTGGAGTTGTTTATACAATTAATGAGAGCTTCATAAACTGCAGGGCCCTGGAACGCTCTAAGTCCTATTTCTCCCACACGACCTGTTGTTCTTACTTTTCTGCCTTGTAATTTTACAAGATGCAAACATATACTGTGTTATACAGCAAAAGTGCTGATATGTGTCAGTCACAGAGAATGGTAGCCAGCACTTAACAAGCACTCAATCGATATTAACTATTGTAATCATTCTCAAGGTCTCCCAAGCGTGGGCCTGGGCTTGAAGGATTATAAATTCTGTTCTCTGTTCCCTTGCAAAAGGGCAGAACTGAAGACAAAGGCTGCAGGAGACACATTACAATCGGCCTTCATATGGTAAGATCGATCAATAATGTACAATGTAAAATCAATCTACAACATCAGATGAACCTATAACCTGTTGGTAACTACCTACGATACCCTCAGTGAGAAAGCAGTCATAAAGCCCTCCCCTTAACAGATGCTGACTTTGCAGATGAGCTAAGGTGACCTTTCTGAGTTCACGTAGTTAGCTAGTGTGTTCAGGTCTAAAATCTAGGCTCCCTCGTCTCTCCGGTTTCAAAGGGCAACTCAGCTCTTGGGGAATAAGGACCTCCGAGGACAGAAGAGGGCAGCTCCCACAGGCAGCGGTGTGCCAGCTCTTGGGGGGCAGGGAGGCGATTCATAGTGGCATCAGGACCTACCACAAACTCCCTCGGTGGTTTTTGTCAGAGATGCTCTAGACAGGATTCCAAAGAGGCGTGCCCGGCAGGCTCCCGCACATCCCCGCCCACCCGACTCCAAGAGGAGACACGGATCAGAGTCCTCACCATGAACTTGTTCTGGGACCTCAAGCCGTTCTGTAGCTTTTCTCTAAAATGGCCCCCCCAACACAAATATAAATACAAATAAAATGGGGACAACATTCTGCACCCCCCCCCCCCCACCTCACCGTGGTTGGTTGCTCTGTACCTCATGGGGATGGCCTGCTCTTTAAACCTGAGCTGCCTTTCTCCCTAGCTTGTCCATTAACTCTTTCTCTCTGGCAAGAATCCCCTAGGCAGGTAACCTCTGGGGCTTCTCTTTAACAATTTCTGTGGCTGCAAAACTGGGAGGTGTCCAGGTGAGACGGTCAAATAGGACTCAACGCTTAGAGACACCTGCCTGCATGATCTGTTGGCAAAGACGCCTGGGAAATTCACCAGGTTTACAAAATGTCATTGTTTACACAATGAACGAGAGCTTCACAAACTGCAGGCGACTGGAACATTCTAATCAGGGTACAGACATCAGGTGGTGATAAATCCTTGTGCACTTGACACACGCCTGTTTCGTCAGGGAGAACAGGTGTTCCATGCAGGCAAATTCCCATAACCCCAGATAAGGTGTGTGTTGAACAGAATTTTCACATTTTCAATCTTGCTTTAGTGAACGCCTAACTTAAACATGTGTGCCTAGATCTGTCTCCATAGAGACGGCTGTTTTAACTGACTGGGACATTCCACTTGTGACTCAAATCCTTTGGGGCACACCAGTCAGCTCTATTTTCCAAACCTGCAGCCAAAGAGTACTGCTGGTCACCAACCAGCCAGCTCAAGTAGGCTTGCAAAATAAGAGAGAAAAGGAAGATGCTATCAGACATGATCTCAGCTGGAGAATTTAGAGCAGAGGACAGGACTCATGCTCAAACAACTTTTTCTTATTTTTAATTTTTAAGTTTATTTACTTTGAGAGAGAGAGAGAAAGAGAGAGAGAGCGAGCAGGGGAGGGGCAGAGAGAGGGAGAGAGACAGAATCCCAAGAAGGCTTCATGCTGCTAGCGCAGAGCCCGGTGCGGGGCTCGAATTCATGCAACTGTGAGATCACAACCTGAGCTGAAACCAAGAGTCGGACGCTTAACCAACTGAGCCACCCAGGCACCCCTCAAACAACTTCTGATATGGAAGGTCTTAGAAAGGAATGAGAAGGGCCTCAGGCCCCCAGAGAAGGAACAGAAGGATGTCTGATTCGTGGCTCTGAATTCAGACTCTGATGGGGGCTGGCCTGGAACCACTCTATTCTGGTGGGGTTAGCCTGGACACATACTGTTAAGGCTGGCACACCTTTCCCTGAGTCACCTGGGGTGTAGGAAGAAAACCAAATTTCCAGCTACCAGGGAATAGCAAGGCATTCTCTGTCCAAGGCTGGAATAAATCAAATTGGTTTAGTGTTAGAGACGTGGGCTGGCATCATCAACAACAAAGGAATAACACGAATAATGATTACTACAGTACATTTGAATTGTGCACATGAGCTTACAAAATGAAATCTCATCCTTTGCCTCATCTCATCCTCTTAAACCCTGTGGGCAGGCCAGGAAGAGATTCTTTTGGAGGATACTAGGTTTCAGGGCTCCAGGACTTAATCTTTAAATGCTAGACATAATTTTTTAATATGCACACATGCCCTGTTCCCCTGGGAGACACTCTAGAGTTTTCAATTTGTTCTCAAAGAACTCTGTGACTAAAGAACCAGTCCACCTTATGGGGACAGGGGCTGCCTCTCATTTGTCTCTTGTGTTCTGGAATAAAGCAGGTGTGAATGAGTGAGGAAGGAAACAAAAGGCTCACATGGGGGTCTTGTGACTTGCCCAAGGTCACACAGCTCCTAGTGGGGCTGGGCCAGAGCAGTCTTCTGACTCCAAGCCCAGGGCCTGTACCTCTGCTAAAGTCCTCCCCTACGTGGAGGGCTCTGCAGCAGCGGGGGAGGAAAAGCCTTTCCTGTCTTGCTCGAAGATCAGAGCAAACGCAATGTTATAAGGTGCCCTGGGGTAGAGCCCGGAAGCCACGCTGGGGCAGATGTGCTCAGGGCTACCGTGTCTCCTCTGCTTCCCTGGGGGTGGTCGGTTGGCATTATGGCCACCGTGGGGGGCTGGGCTGCTGCTGGGGCCCTTCTTGCATTGAGAAGCGGACAGCTGGAGCAAACCAAATCACTGCACAGACAGCATCTCCGTTGACCTCCGGACCTCAGAGTGGCAACACGGTGCCAGATGGTCCCCGACACAGGCTGCTGATCTCTGTAACAACCCACGCACACCACTCACCCCGATGCCAGCTCCTCCGGGGACCCGAAGGGCAGCTGGCACCCAGAAGAGACTCTCTCACCTTCATCCCCAGCTTTGCCTGAGCTGTATCTCCACCTGGGACACCCTGTCGGCCTGGTGCTGCCTTTGCCCACACATCCCACTCACCTTCCCTGACTTCCCCCTACTCGGGTCCTAGTGCCCTCCTTCTTTCACCCGGAGCACTCAGCAGGGAGTCTGGGACTGCTTCCTGGTTGGTGTTCCTCTCTACCCTGGAAGTACCTCCAGAGCAAGGCCCTGACGGTGGCCCTATACCTGTCAGAGCAAGGAATGGAGGGTGAAAAAGGGTAGGGACCGAGGTGTTCTTTCTGAAAAGAGAGCGCATGAGCCAACTCCAATGGGTGGGCGGGACCTGGCTGGTCAAGGTAGACAAGGACGGAGGAGACATCTCGGTGCAACCCCTACACACTGGCCTAGTCACCCTCCCCAGCGGAGAAGCAGGCCTCACCGAGGCTTCCTAGGCAATGGCAGGAAACAGGAAGACTGGCCAAGGCCACCTTGCTGATTCCTCTGCGACCCTGGGGACCTGGGATAAAGCCAGACGCCAACACACGGTGAACTGGGAAGACGGAACTGGCAGTCAACTCACCACCTGCAAGCCTCAAGGAGCCACCAGGGGGCAGCCTTCAGCAGAGGGGCCACTTGCTTTCCAATGGGTTACACCCGGTGACAGAGAGAAACCCCCTCTCACCTCCAGGAGGTTGCCAGGGATCGTGGTCAAGAACAGATGCCATGAGCCACGCGTGAGTCCAATGTCCAGCTCCCCTGGCACTTAGGGAGCCTCAGGGACTTGAACATGTCACTTAACCTCCTGGCTTGGAAAAGGGAGAAGTGACTACAGAACCCACCTCTCAGGTCTATTGTTTGCTGTATATACACCAGGCTCGATGTGACTGGGGCTTGAGCATGGAAATGCCCAATCAGTGTGAGCTATTATCGTTATGACCACAGAGCCTCCCCAGGTAAATGCTGTTGTTACAGAAAAGCTGTGTGGCCTTCAGCAGATAACTTAGCCTCTCTGAGCCTCAGTTTTCCCATCTGTGAACTGGGGTGACAACCATCCTTGCTCCTTAGGGTTGTTCTGGGGACCTGATGAAGTGGGTATAAAAGCCCCAGCCCAGCACCCTACGTCCTGAAGCCCTGAGCCTGCCCCGGGCTCCACGTCAACCGGAGCTCACGTTACCTGCAATTCGGCAGCTGTCACTTTGTGGTAGATGAGCTCCTCGTCCCGGCGCTTCTCCTGGGGGATGGTGATGTTGGCCAGTGCCGTCTCAAAGTCCAGAATCTGTTGCATCTGGGGCCGGATGGTGGCCTCGTCCCCTCCACCCAGCAGCTTCCCCAGCTGGACCATGTAGTTCAGGTATCCCGTCAGCACCTGTGGGCCCAGCACCCGCAGTCTATCAGTCGTGTCACCTGCTGCACGCTGGACACGGGTGGCGGGTGGGGCAGGGCCAGCCCAGTGCGGGAAGTCCGCAGACCGGCTGCCCACAGAACTCGGGACGAAGCCCTCAGGTGCTCGAGTGGGTGGGGGACCCTGCTGTTCCCCACTCACACTCCTGCTCGGACGCCCATCACGGGAAAGCTACCCACAGACCATCCTTCGGTTCTCACAACACGCTTTTTCTGAGCTGCCCTCCTCTACCATGTCCCCAGATCTGAATTAGGTCCCCGTGTTCGACTTTCTCAGCTCACCGTTGAGCTATCACAATTTGTCATTATGCCTCCAACTGGGTGGTTAGTTCATTAACGTCTGCCTCCCCTGCTAGACTCTAAGCGGGGACCATGACTGTCTCAGTCCCCACTCTCCCCCCAGCATCAGGCACTTGGTAGTGCACGCCCAATACAAGTGGGCAGGATGAATGGAGACATGATGAACCACAGACAAGGTTTCTCCGGGACATCAAGAGAGGCATGGGTTTTGGAGTTAGCTGGTCTGGATGTGAATCTCAGCCTCACCCCCATGTGACCTTGGGCGGGTCACTTAGCATCTCTGGGCCTTGCTCTCTCCTCTATAAAAGGCAAGGTAAAAATAATACCCACATGGCAGATGAGATGAATGAAGTTCAGAGACGTTCTGTATCTGCGGGGTTACTGGGGGGGCGGGGGAAGAGGTAAGTATATAAGAGGCTTAGCACCCACAGATGGCCATGGCCATTACTGCTGTCTTGCTCTACAGTGGGGACAAAAGACATCTGCCCATCCCCTGCCTATTGTGCCCACGATGCCTGAATGGGAAACAGCCAGTCTGTTTCTGCCAGGGACTGCCTATCATCCATCAGATAACTGATTCGTCAGTGCAACTCCAGCTTCAAAGACCCGCACAGGTGTGATGTGGAGGGGACACTGAGAGGGTAAAACGTCACAGGGTGTGGGCTGGGAGCCACTCTCTCTGAAGAAGCACACTCACCTTCTCGTTTTCAGTTTTGTTCAGGTAATAGTCCCTTGAGGGTAAGCCCAGGCCAGACTGGTCCACCTGGAGAGAAAGGCAGGAGTGAGAGGGGGTCTCCTGTAGCACATACACACCGCCTGCTGTGGGGACAGCTGGCACATGGCAACACAGGACCGGCCTGGGTCCCAGCCAGAGCAGGAGCTGGTAGCGGAGGACCCCTCTGGGGTGGGGCCAGCCGGCGTGGGAACAGACACATGTCTGGCTGCATAGCTGCCCGGACACGGGGTTTCTGGGCCCTTCCGAAGGGCTAGAGCCACCCTCCCTCTAAACACCTCTTAGGCTTGGCATGGCGCTTCTACTTAATTAAACACTTCCCAAGACGGTGCAGTGGTTAAGACCCCTGTAGCCTTAGTCAAGTCACTGAACCTTTCTGGTCCTTAGTTCTTCGCATGGAAAATAGGGGAAATAATACCTAGCCCTCAGAGCTGGAATGAGGACTCAAAGGAGAGAGCCAGGGGAGGACGTGCTGAGGGTCTGGCAGGTAGGGGAGGGTCAGTTCCTGACAGCAACTCTCAGAGCCTAGAGGAGGTGTTGTTACAATTCATTTGATTGAGAAGGAAACTGCAGCTCAGAGCGGTTGAGGCACTTGCCCGAGGTCACATGCTGAGTGAGAGGCAGAACTGGATGGGAACTCGGCCTTCACGGCCCCCAGCCTGGGCTCCTCGCTTCCTCATCTGAGGGTGGGCAGATCAGGGCCGGGGCTTCCCTGGGGGTGCCGATACAAAGTCCAGGGCAGGCTCCGGCAGGAAGAGAGGGACTCCAAGCCATTCCAAGCAGAGCCACAAAGGGCGGAGGCTGAGGTGAGGGAACCGGGAGGTGGCTTTAGCTGTGTCCAGCAGTTGGCATCACTCTGGGGGCCCACGGTGACCGATCAGAACCCCGGAGACCCGTCTGTGCTGCACTGACCCCACCTACCCGAGGACGGCAGCCTGCTCTTTCGTGACTTGTTGCCGACAAAAATCTCACGGTTCAGAGTCTCCAGAAATAATCCAGGCTCAGAAACCAGAGGCCTGTCGCCCAGGGCAAGTCTGCCCCTACTCCGGCCCTTGCAAAACTCAGAACAGGTTAAATGCAAAACATGCCCATTCGTCTTCCTGGGGACCCAGGCCAGCTCACCTGGATCACGTTGCTGTTGGAATTCTTGGAGTCGGCACTGACGTAGACAGAGAAGAAGGGAGACGTGCGGTAGTGGGAGGTGACCACCTGCAGGGTGTCCTGGAAGTTGTCCTTGTCCCAGGGACCTGTGATGTTCCAGCCCCCTAGCTGCGGGCAGAGAGAGGGAAGGGGGAGGTGAAGAGGTGGCAGGAGACCCGGGTGTGAATTCTGCTCCTGCCACAGACTTGGTCTGTGACCCGGAGCAGTCATCTGACCGCTCTGAGCCTCAAGAGCAAATGAAAGGGATGGTCTTCGTCGAGTGTCTGACCAGCAACAGGAGACGCTGGGTGGAACGAGATTTGCCCTAAATGAGCGAGCAATGAATCCACGTGGCAGCTGCTCTCTTGGGGACGGGGATGGAAAGGAGACTTCTCCCACACCCTGTTCACTTTTTGAATACTGACTCATGTGGATTCACTTGTGCACAAAATTCAATTGTGCCTATGGAAAAAAAAAGTCTCCGTATTTTTAAAAAGGTTGATAAAGCCATGGTCTCTAGTGTCTCTCAGAGCTTGGACTCTTTTTTTTTTTTTTTTTAAGTTTATTTATTTATTTATTTATTTATTTATTTATTTATTTAGAGCATGAGAGAGAATCCCAGGCAGGCTCCACACTGTCAGTGCAGAGCCTGACGCGGGGCTCAAACTCATGAACCGTGAGACCATGACCTGAGCCGAGGTCAGATGCCTAACCGACTGAGCCACCCAGGTGCCCCTGGGAGTTTTGTTTTCAAGTAGGCTCTATACCCAACACAGGGCTCAAACTCACGACCCCGAGATCAAGAGTCACATGCTCTACCAACTGAGCCAGCCAGGTGCCCCGGAGATGGGATTTTGTAACCTCCTCAGTGTCTCTGGCTTGGCACACACTGGCATGTGGGACCAGTGCCAGAGGGGAGGACTGTCTGGTCTCCGGTGTCCACAGCTCCCCATCCTGCTGCAATGACTTCTCAGAGCCAAGCCAGGAGGCGGGGCCCTGAGGGAGCATGAGACAGCTGGAAAACATCCATGGCCACCCTCTGTGGGTGTCAGGCAGCCTGGCCAGTCATAGGCAGCCCCTGCAGAGTCCATCCAAGGCTGACTGGGAGGTGCCCAGCAAGAAAGAGTCCTCCCCCGTGAGAGAATGGGAGGCCTGGGGTAACTGGGGCCCTCCTCACGGGGGAGGAGAGGGTTCTTCTTCTTCTTCTTTTTTTTTTTTTTTTTAAGAGAGAGAAAGAGAGTGGGGAGAGGGGCAGAGGGAGAGAATCTGAAGCAGGTTTCACGCTCAGCACAGAGCTGACAAGGCTTGAGGCCACTACCTGGGATCACGACCCGAGCGGAAATCAAGAGTCAGACGCTCAACCAACTGAGCCACCCAGGTGCCCTGGGGGGGGGGGGGGGAGGGGGTTCTGCTTCAGATCTGAGACTTTCAGTTGGTCCTTCTGGAACATACCCCTCTTCACAAAAACACACCCTCTGCGGAAAGGGAAGCAACAAGGTAGAGAAATGCTTTTTCTACAAATACGGCCCCCATCCCACACACAGATGCAGAGAGGCATACATACGTGTGGCACACATCCACAACAGGTGCTGACGCGTACCCTGACACAAATACAGATATCCCCACCCACAGAGACGCATGCGTACACATGAGCACGTGCACGTGCACACACACACACACACACACACACACACACACACACACACACACCCAGACACACTCAGCCCCGACAGGTTCTACAGTCCAGCTGGGTGCGGTGGTTGGAGATGTGAGGTCGCCAGGCCCCAGTGGTACCTGAGAGCTGGGGTGGCAGCCAGAGGGGCGGAGGCAGGTGGCTCAGGCTGGAGGAGATCCAAGAACTCACCTTCTCAATCAGCTCCATCAGGGGCTTGGCCTTAAGCTCCTCGATCCTGGTTTCATTCATACATGCACGGTAGTATACTTGGGCCTTCCTTTCTGCCTCGCTCACACTGGCTGTGGAATTTTCTGGAATGACAAGGGATAGCAGTTTGCAACACGCCCTCAGTTGCTCAGTGGGTAGCACTGAGGGAGTCCTTCTCAGAGCCTCGGTGTTCTCAGCTGTAAAAAGACCTAGGACTTCTCCCTGTCGGGTAGCCAGAAAGACTCAGTCACAGCGGGTATATGACTGCCCCTGGGCAGATCCTGGGAAATGAGGTGCTTCCTAATTTTTGCTGAGTGCGAATAAGAAAAGCATACCATGTGTCTCCCTGTCTGCCAGGCAGGTTCGCAGACATGTCCCTAGGCTGGCAGCATGGGCCACCCAGAAGGACACCCTGCTTTCCCTGCTGGCTAACACGTGGCCCAGACACCCCCACCTGGTGTGTGGGACAGAGGCCTGTCTTGGTTTTCAGATCCCAGATGACTTCTCTTGGGATAAAGCCTGGGGCTGAATGGAAGCTTCCAAGGCCTCATTCCCTAGGAGTTTCCGTCTCCCTTTCTCCCCTGAGGGTCCAGGCTGTCCATCAGATTTACAGTTCACGCAGAGTGCTTTTGCCGTGTCTCTTCCTAACTCAACAGTCAGCACCTCTATCCTTACACCGGGACGCCTGGGAGACCTTGGTCCCCCTCTCCCTGTCCTCAGTGTCCCGGTCCAGGAGCCGCCTGCCGAGGGCCACACTCCTGTACGTGCACCAGCACAGGGCAGGGCCCTGCTTATACCCAGGGAAGGTGACCACGTCCTGCTGTTCAGGTCGTGAAGGACCTACTACCTGCCGGAGCTCCCATGCCTGAGCCTTCATCTCAGAGCCCTGCTCCAGACAACGCCTGGGTCCCTGACCCCCTCAATTCTGTCTGTCCACTTTGCTGCCTCCCTGGGGAACCCCTTCCTCACTGCTCCACAGTCACCTTTCCTCATTTCAAATTCACTTCTCCTGGACCCAGAAACTCCTTCTCTTGCTTCCTTCAAAGACTCCCCCAAGCCCCACCTCCTCCATGAAGACTTTTCTGGCAGAACCTTATCCACTCATCCACTAAACAGATGCTAGATGCTCACTCTGTGCTAGGTACTGCACAAGCTTCGGGGACACAAAAGACCATGTCCCCGTCCCCGTGCTTCTTCCTTTCTAGTATGACGACACCGATAACAGACAAGAAAACACACGAAGAAAAACGTCCCCCTGGCCCTCCTGTATGGGACACTGTCAAAATCCTACAGCCTTCAAGGCCTCTCCCGGAGGCCATCTTTCCTATGGAGCCTCTCCGGAGACGTTCTTTCATGAAGGCCCCAACATGGAGCACCTATTGAGTGCCAGGCACTGGGCTTGGCTCCGGTTTTACAGACATGAATAAGACCCAGGTAGTCTCTGCCTCCAGGGAGTTCATGGTCTAGTAGTGAACACAGCCAAGCAAAGAAATGACCGGGAGACACGGAGGTGCTTTGGTTAATGCAAATGGCTATGGAGCCCAAAGAAAATTCACACCCTTTGGTGGGGTGAGGTGGAGTCAGGGGGACTCTAGCTCTAAGCCAGTTCTTTTATTTATTTTTTATTAAAAATATTTCTTAGGGGGGCGCCTGGGTGGCTCAGTTGGTTAAGCGTCCGACTTCAGCTCAGGTCATGATCTCGCGGTCCGTGAGTTCGAGCCCCGCGTCGGGCTCTGTGCTGAAGGCTCAGAGCCTGGAGCCTGTTTCGGATTCTGTGTCTCCCTCTCTCTGACCCTCCCCCGTTCATGCTCTGTCTCTCTCTGTCTCAAAAATAAATAAATGTTAAAAAAAAAAATGAAAAAAAAATTTTTTTAGGGGCATCTGGGTGGTTCAGTCGGTTAAGGGTCCAACTTCAGCTCAGGTCATGATCTCACGGTTTGTGATTTCGAGCCCTGCATCGGGCTCTGTGCTGACAGCTCGGAGCCTGGAGCCTGTTTCGGATCCTGTGTCTCCTCTCTCTGCCCCTCCCCAACTTGTGCTTTGTCTCTCAAAAAATCAGTAAGTGTAAAAAACAATAAAAAAATATTAAAAAAAAATTTTTTTTAGTAGGCTCTACACCCACTGTGGGGCTCGAACTGACAACCCCTAGATCAGGTGTTGTATGTTCCACGGACTAAGCCAGCCAGCCTCCCCGAGCTGGTTCTTTTAAAGATAAGAAGTTATTCACCAGGTAGAAATGAGGGGAAAGAGCCTTGGGTTTGGACGGAATTGGAGATTTTGGGGAAATACGAGAGGCGCACAAGGGCATGCTATCTAGAGAAAAGATATCCATTTGGAGCGGCCTGTGGTGCATGGGGCACCCGTCAGCTCCTGACTTGACTTTCAGCGTGGGTCACTTTAGCTCTCCTAGCCCTGTTGCAAAAGCCCACCTGCCCTCCCCCCAATTCTTACCATAACCAGCACCACGGTTTTCTCTGGTCAGAGAGCATCAACCCCCATCTTGCTGAAGTCAGGGTGATGGCCCTGAAGAAGGCATGGGACCAGCCTGAGCTAGTCTGAAGGGAGATGCAGAGACAGAACCCTGAGAGAGACAGTGGTCCAGGGGCCTGAGTGACGAGGGGCTGTGGAGGGTCCACACAGCCCTGGAAGCCACAGCCTGCCATGCCGCTGAAGCCTAGAAACACCTGTGCGTCCCTATTCCCTTCTGGAGCACGAAAGGAAGCCTTCCGGAGGGGAGGGCAGAAATGGAGAGAGCTGGACCTCTCCCTGCTCCTCAGACTCAGGAAGCAGAACTTCAGGGAAAGCAAAAGGGGGGTGTCCACCCACCCCCCCAGAAGCCTTGTTTCTATGACAATGCCTCCCAGCAGCTGGGCTGTTAGAAGGGAAAGCAAAAGAATCATCATTGCTTGCCAGAGCCTGAAAGTAGCGTCTCATCTTCCATATGTGGCTCTGGCCGTGACCCTGAAATGCCAGGGTCAGTGAGGGGGGAGTGTGCTCTGTGTACTCTGGCCAATGAGAGGGCCTGGCATCTCCCTCCCCTGCTGCACCAAGGCCACTGAGATAAGAGGCCCAAAGAAAGGCTCCGGAGGAACAGCCTGGCTGTGCTCATTCTAGAGAGTTCCAGGTGCCCATCTTTCTCTGCATTATCGCCAGGCGGACAGAATGTGTGCTTCAGGCACACACACCCTCCCGCTCTCCTTTGCTGAGAGGCTGCCCCTAATGAGTTCAAACTTCCTTCCTCTGAGCTCCACACCCTGGATCTCACATTTACTTGTTTTTTCACAAATGTTTATTGAGTTCCTATGGTTTGGTGGCTGCCGGGCTGGGGGGAGAGTGCAGTAGACCACGCGGATACGCGTCTGTCCAAAGAAGGCCTGTAGGCTGGTAGATGAGACAGACAGCAATGAGATGATCACAAAGCATCTGACCGCACAGAGGGCAAACGCTGTGAGGACAGGAGGCCCTGAGAAAGGATGGCGGGGGAGGCCCCAGGGAACCCCTTGCTCGAACTCTGGGCTGAAGGCTGAGCTCAATGTGGCGGGGACACGGGGGCCTGTGCTTGGGCCGCTTCACCCACTAGTTTGCATCCTACTTGTCCGTTTCCTCGCCTGAACTCAGAGGAGGGCACAGAGTAGCCCCCAGAAGTATTTGCTGGGAGAACCGAGCCCAGTGTCTGTCTGATGAGGAAGGATGCTGTACCTGGGCGCCGAGAGGGTGATGAGGTCAGTGCCTGATGGAGACTGGCACAGGCAGGAAATGAGGCAGGTGTGGCAGGAAGGGCCAGGGGCACAGGCCTCACCAGGAATCGGCATTCACATCCCCTGTATTCCCACAGTGACACTGGCTGGGGCAGGAGCTCTGGGAGAAGGTCCAGCTCCTCCATGGCTCCCCCTGCCTCCCTCTGGTTCATGGAGCCCACTGGGACAACCCTCAGCACCCTCTCCCCTCCCCTCTCTTTCATCCTCTCCCGTGGGGCACCTATGACCTGGAAGGCACTGGGGAAACAGAGGTGAAGCAAGACGGCCAGGTGGCAGGCCACTGCAACAGACGAGGTGAGCGATGGTGCGGGCTTGGGCTGGGGCGACAGCAGAGAAGGGGCGAGAAGCAGTTGGAGTATGAGAGAAAGAGGAGTCTCAGATGCCACTGCATTTCCTTGACCTGAGCAAGGGGTCGAGGGATGGGGAGGGGGATAAGCAGTTCGGTTTCCAACATTTTTAGCTGGAGACGGTCTAGTAGACGCTGAGGTGGAACCCTGGGTGTGGACTTTATAGAGCAAGTGTCTTGAACGACTCTGAGTTCAAATATACTCTGGAGCACACAAATCCCTTAAAACTGCCTATAAGGCTCTATGTCGCGCATTCTCAACAGGGACAATACTGCCCCCGAAGGGGGAGAGAATTAGCTCTTAGGGAGCAGAAATATCTTACGCTTTCATGTGTACATATAGTACATAAACTGTGAGTAGTAGTATCTCTTATATTCTTACTGGACTTCATGGACGAAATGGATAGATTCTTAGAAATACACAGCCTACCAAGACTGAATCACGATGAAACAGAAAATCTGAACAGACCAATTACTGGTAAGGAGATTGAATCAGTAATCAAAAGCCTCTCAACAAACAAAAGTCTAGGACCAGACAGCTTCACCGGTGAGTTCTACCAAACATTCAACAAAGAATTAAGGGACCAATCTTTCTCAAACTCTTCCAAAAGACAGAAGAGATGACTCTTCCAAACTTACTTCGCAAGGCCAGCATTACCCTGATACCGAAACTGAAGATGCCCCAAGAAAAGAAAATTATAGGCCAACATTCCTGATGAACATAGACGCAAAAATCCTCAACAAAATATGAGCAAACAGAACTCAATAAAACATTAAAAGGATCATACACCACAAGCAAGTAGCATTTATTCCAGGGATGCAAGGATGGTTCAGTGTCCACGATGAAGGATAAAAATTATATCATCTCAACAGATGCAGAAAAAGCATTTGACAAAATTCAATATCCATTTATGATAAAAACTGTCAACAAAGTATAGAGGGAATGTGCCTCCACATGATAAAGGCCCACAGCTAACCTCACACTCACTGGTGAAAGCTTTTCCTCTAAGATCAGGTAAAGACTAGGATGCCCACTCTTGCCGCTTCTATTCAACATAGCACTGAAAGCTATAGTCAGAACAATTAGCTAAGAAAAAGAAATAAAAGGCATCTGAATTGGAAAGGAAGAAATACTTAAATCTATCAAGTTAAACACAAGTTATAAATCTTTTGTTCTGTGAATATGGTGAATGAGAGAATAAATGTCTTTTAACTTTGAAAAAAAAAAGGGAATGGAAGAAGTAACACTGTTGCTATAATGCAGAGAACGTGATATTATATACAGAAAGACTCCATCAAAAACCTGTCAGAACTAATAAACAAATCCAATAAAGTTGCAAGATACAACATAAATACGCAAAAGTCTGTTATATTTCTTTTTTCTTTTTTTTTTTTAAGTTTATTAGAGACAGAGAGAGAGAGAGAGTGCAAGTGGAGGAGGGGCAGAGAGAGAGAGGGAGACAGAGAATCCCAAGCAGGCACTGCATTATTAGTGCAGAGCCTGATTCAGGGCTCGAACTCATGAACCATGAGATCATGACCTGAGCCGAAATCATCAAACGCTTAACCGAATGAGCCGCCCAGGTGTCCCTGTTGTATTTCTATACTACACTAATAATGAACTATCAAAAAGAGAAATTAAGAAAACAGTCCCATTTACAATTACATCAAAAAGAATAAAATATATAGGAATAAATTTAACCAAGAAGTTGAAAGAGCTGTATATTGAAAACGACAAGGGGCGCCTGGGTGGCGCAGTCGGTTAAGCGTCCGACTTCAGCCAGGTCACGATCTCGCGGTCCGTGAGTTCGAGCCCCGCGTCAGGCTCTGGGCTGATGGCTCGGAGCCTGGAGCCTGTTTCCGATTCTGTGTCTCCCTCTCTCTCTGCCCCTCCCCCGTTCATGCTCTGTCTCTCTCTGTCCCAAAAATAAATAAAAAACGTTGAAAAAAAAAAATTTATTGAAAACGACAAGATATTGGTGAAAGAAATTGGAGAAGACGCTTAAATGGAAAGATATTCTGTGTTTATAGACTGGAAGAATTAATACTGTTATGCTGTCCATACTACCAGAAGCAATGTACAGATTCAATGCAATCCTTATCAGAATTCCAACGGCATTTTTTACAGAGACAGAACAAATAATCCTAAAATCTGTATGGAACCATGAAAGACCCTGAATAGCCAGAGTAATCTTTTTTTTTTTTTTAAAGTAGGCTCCACATGGGGCTTGAAATCATGACCCTGAGATCAAGACCTGAGCTGAGATCAAGAGTTGGATGCTTAACCGACTGAGCCACCCAGGCTCCCCCAGAGTAAGAAAGGAGAAAAAATCTGGAGGCATCATGCTTCCTGATTTCCCTGATAATGAAGACAGTATGGGCACAGCAGAGGAAACCATCCACAAAATGAAAAAGGCAACCTACTAAATGGGAGGAAATATGTACAAATCACACATCTGATAAGGGGCTTATATCCAAAATATATAAAAAACTCATATGATTCAACAGCAAAAAAAATAATAATTATTATCTTATTAAAAAATGGACAGAAGAGGGGTGGCTGGGTGGTTCGGTTTGCTGAGCATCACACTCTTGGTTTTGGCTCACGGTTCATGATCTCACAGTTCGTGGGTTCGAGTCCTGTGTCAGGCTCTGTGCCTGGGATTCCCTCTCTCTCTCTGACCCTCCCCTACTCATTTTCTTTCTCTCTCTCTCAAAAATAAATACATTTTAAAAAATGGACAGGAGACATAAATAGACATTTTTGCAAAGAAGACATACAGATGGCCGACAGACACATGAAAAGGTGTTCAACATGACTCATCATCAGGAAATGCAAACCAAAACCACAAGGAGAGACCCCCTCATACCTGTCAGAATGACTAGTATCGAAAAGACAAATAACAAGTATTGGTGAGGACGTGGAGAAAAGGAAACCTTCATGCACCGTTGGTGGGAATATAAATTGGTGCAGCCACTGTGGAAAACAGTATGGAGGTTCCTCAAAAAATTAAAAATAGAACAACCCTATAATCCAGCGATTCTACTTCTGGATATGTACCCTAAGTCAGCAAAAACACTACCTCAAAAACATATGCACCCCACGTTCACTGCAGCATTATTTACAATAGCCAAGATATTGAGACAACCTAAGTGCCCACTGATGGATGAACGGATAGAGAAAATGTGGTATACACACACATACACACACACACCAGGAATATTATTCATTCATAAAAAAGAAGGAAATCTTGCCATTTGTGATGACATGGATGAAACTCGAGGATATTATGCTAAGTGAAGGAAGTTAGACAAAGACAAATTAAAAAAATATATTGTATATAATATATATTTTAAAAACCAAGCTCATAGATCTAGAGAACAGATAAGTGGTTGCCAGAGTTGGTGGGTGGGGTGATGGGAGAAATGCATGAGCTGTTTTAGTTTATCTCTTTAAAGAAATTGAACTAAAAAAAATAAAGCAGAAAAAATATTAAAAAAATTTTTTTGACATTTATTCATTTTTGAGAGACAGAGGCAGAGCACGAGCAGGGGAGGGGCAGAGAGGGAGGGAGACCCAGAATCCAAAGCAGGCTCCAGGCTCCAAGCTGTCAGCACAGAGCCCGACATGGGGCTCAAACTCACGAACTGTGAGATCATGACCTGAGCTAAAGTCGGACGTTTCCAGCAGAAAAAAACCTTTTAGGGAGGGGGCAATTGATGAAAAAAGGTTGAGAAACACTTCCCTTGATGGGGGTCTCCACCCCCTGGTCTGTCTCCAGCCCCTCTCCCTCTTGCTCCCAGACCCCTGCCCCAGGACCACTGTGCTCACTGTCCTGCCTGGAATAATCTTCTCCTCACATCCACGTGGTCCATTCTCTCATGATTGATTCAAGTTTCGGTTCAAATGTCCCTCTTCTGAAAGCCCATCCCTCTTTGACTGGTGTAGTGACAGTGGCCTCTTACCTTCATGGCCCTGCATCCTATGTGATTGGTTTCAAAGCCCTAATGCTTCACAACATTCCTTATTTACTTGTTTATTTGTTTACTGTTTACTGTCTTCCTTGCTACAACATAAGTTCCACAAGAAAGGGCTGTCTTATTTCTTACACAATCCCTGCACCTAGTGACGTCTGGCACACAGCTGGTGTATAACATATTAACTGCTGAACGAAGGAATGAACGATGGAATATTCTGGGAGCTCTGCAAAGAAAGGTACCGATCACAACAGCCTGAGGGAGGAGGCTTTGGTTCAAAGTGAAATGAGCCACATTTAGTTTTCTCATGAGGAAAACCTTGGACTCCTCAGAGACATCCCTGCTTGCGCTTACTTTCCAGAAGAAGGTTCCATGGGAGCAGCCTAGCTGCTCAACAGTATAGCTCCCAGGATGGAGATGGAGGCCATGTTTGAATATGGCGGCACTTCCAGGGCCCCCACGGTATGAAAATCATTTGGCACCCCAGGGCCAGACAACAGGCCTCCCAATTGCCTGGGTACTTCCTTCCAGGGACCCTGAGTTCCAGAAACTCCCTCAGTCACTTCCCCAAAGTCTCAAAGAGGAAAGACAGCACACCGTTTAATCGGCCCACTTCTTCCTCTGTAAGTTTTTATTGGAACACCCTCTCCCACATCGCTCCCAGGGAGGAAACCGATCTCCAGCAGCTGGGCGGGCTGCAGAGATGGGGGTTCCTGGGAATTCTGTGGTTCTGTGGTCCCTGTGCTGCAGAAAGACCATCTGGCCAGGAGCATGTGGGACTCCACATCAGGGCAAGATCTGCACTGGTTTTAGATAAAGCCACAGACTCGGTTCAGGCCATCACAGGCCCCCATCCTGTGAGCAGAAGTGTGGGAGCAGATAAACGAAGCATCTTTTTCTGCAGAAGAACAATAGTAAATGATGAGATCATTACCACGACTGGTATCTGCTGCAGGCCAAGTCCTGGCCGAGCTCTACTCATCACCACGCTGACAGCCTGAGGTGATACTATCCCCCCCATTTCACGGGGAAAGAGAGTGAGGCCCAGGGAGAGGAAGGAACTTGTCTAGGGAGGCAAAGCTTATATGCGATGCGTTGGCATTTGAACCCAAGCATTCTTAAGCCATCCTGAGAAAACGAACTGCTTCCTCTCTGTGTGGGTGTGGCTGTGAGTGTGCATCTGGTCCTAACAGTTTCCACCAACGGGTGTTATCACTATCACGCCCAATTTATAGGCAAGAGGTTGAGTAATGTGCCTGAGGTCCCACAAGCGAGTGGCTGAGGTCAGGGACGTGAGCTCTCTCTGCGTTCCTTTCCTTTCCTCCAGGTTGGCAGCACCGAAGCAGTCCAGCCAGCCTGGAGAAGCCCTGGACACCCACTCCCGTCCTCAGAACGTGAAAGACGGGCACGCTGCTGCAGATGGAGAGCGTGTTGGACACAGCTTGTCCACAGAGTTTCCAATACGCATGGGAAGATGCAACAAAGCTAGACAGCAGCTACCGGGAAAACGAACCAAAATAAAAGTGCAAGACATATCACAGGGCGACACGATTAATTGCCAGGTCACTGACATGGACAAATTTAATACTGATGGAATGATTCTGTCTCTATTTCTCAGGCAGACTGGCGCTGGGGTAGAAAGAAGGGAGACCACAAATTCCTTGTGGAATACGGGTTGCTCAAATTGTTACAAAAACCAGGCATTAATTTTGCATGCATTAATCTTATAAAGTACAGTAAATATGACAGGCACATAGAGCACAATTGTAGCTCAAACTCAGAGAGGCCCTTTGGTAGCCACAGAAGGCCTCGCGGAGGAAGCAGGTTTTTGTTTTTTGTTTTTAAATGTTTTTATTTATTTTTGAGACAGAGAGAGACAGAGCATGAGCAGGGGAGGAGCAGAGAGAGAGGGAGACACAGACTGGGAAGCAGGCTCCAGGCTCTGAGCTGTCAGCACACAGCCTGACGCGGGGCTCGAACTCACGGACTGTGAGATCATGATCTGAGCCGAAGTTGGACGCCCAACCGACTGAGCTACCCGGGCGCCCTGGAGGAAGCAGGTTTGAGAAAAGTCCTGTAGGATTGGAAGGGGTGACGCAGGTAGTCCAGGCAGCAGCATAATCTGCATTAAGAGCACAAGCTGGAAAGCCTGGGGCAAGGCCCAGCCTAAGGGTGAGAGGTCTAGCTGCATCCCTCCCCTGATGAAGGGAGGCCATGCTCTTGCCTCCCCAAGGCCTACGAGGACAGCCCAAGCCGGCAACTTGGGTGGGTGGCAGAGTGTCTCTTGGGTGAGGCACCTCTGTCCTATGAAGCTGAGGTCAGCCCTCCCAGCCCGTGAGCTGCAAGGACATGTCACAGTGGCATCTGGCAGACTTCAGTCCACCTGCTACAGGTCTGCCTGGATATCCTCTGAGGGGGCCAGAGTGAATTCATTGTTCGGAGAAAAGGAGTGGCTCGCCCAAGGTCAGCCTGGCCAGCCGACACAATACTCACCAGCACTCTGAATGCTCCTTCTCCTTCCAGAGGACTCTGCCCTAGGCCAGCTTGGCCAGCCTGGGCACCCCCTGCACACTCCACTCCCCATCAGCTCCGGTCCCGCTCCTGAGGCCAGCTGGCTGACCCCTATGTCCTGCAGAAGCTGAAACCAGTCTGGCCTTGAGCCCAGGAATGCACTGGCCCATGTTCCCGCATTTTTTTGTCACCCACTCACCTGCCTCCTGCCCCTTCGGGGGTTTCCAGGTGTCAAAATCCCAGATATCAAGGCCCACAGGTGAGGGGCCATTTCCAGACTAATTCCCAAGAGTGAGCCTGGCAGGAAGGGGACTCCAGGATATTTCTTCTGGTCATAAGCTTCTGTTCAGTAGGATTTGGGGGTGACCTCACCTGCTGTGTTCATCAGGCTTGGGCCAGGTCCCACCTAGACTGGAGAGCTTAATCAAGCTGCCACTGGGAAAAAGGAGGTTGGTGAATTGTGCTTCTGGGCTGCTCTGTGGCCTCTGCATGGTGAATCTGACTCAGGGGAGTCGGTAGAAAAAGAGTGCAGGTTTGAGGCCCCACAGCTCCGGGGCTAAATCTCACTACTTCCTAGGTATTTGTGAGTCTCATCTGTACAGTGGGTATATACATCCACAGCTTAAATAAAATAATACAAGTAAACAACCTAGCATGGTCATGGATATGCCTTGTACCTCTTTCCCTAATAACTAGGTCCACATCAGTGCCTCTAAAAGAAGTAAAATTAGCAATAATGAGGTTTTCTTCAGCCACTGCACTAATCCTTACAACATTGCCATCAATGCTCTGAGTCAGTTCCCACCTTACAGACGAGGAGCCCAGTAGCTTCTCTGTGGTCGCATGGCTTGTCAGGGAGAGGTCTGGGCTGGCGCTCACTCGGGACACCGAGAAGGTGGCACTGCTTTGGTGAGCACTTACTAGGTGCCAAGCTCTGTGCTAAGCACGCTGACCTAGCACTTATAAGCCCATACTCATGGTAACCTTGGGTTAGATGGCATCATTACCCCCATTTTAGAGATAACGAAACTAAGCCGGAGAGGAGGCGGGTCACTTGTCCAAGGCCACACAAGTGATAAGCTAGCGTGTCAAGGCTGCCTGACTTCAAAACCCTGCAGTCTGGCGTCCTGATCCTACCAGACCCCGGCCGCAGGGTCAGGGGCTTGAACGCATGGTTCTGCCTGTTCCGTGCCCAGCACAGCACAGCTCTCCACCTGCACCTTGACTCTCAGGGATAGGATGGATGTTAAGGCCAGAGCGCGGGACTAGAGCCCACTCCTCATGGCCCCTGCCAGCTGGGGGGAGGGTCGGGGGATGGGGGATGGGACATGGACTCAGTCCTGGCAAAGACCCAAGGTCCTCCTGATAAGGACTGGCAGGAGCATGGGCCGTGGGCACCACACAGGAGGGCCAGTCCTGGGCCTACGCTGGAAAGTTAGAAGGCCTCTCTGCCTGTCTTCTCCGTCTCCTCTCGGTGCTAACTGCTCCCCAGGGCTGGAGCCCGTCTCCATCCAGGACCAGCAATGTATCCTCAGCAAAGTCACTTAATGTCTCTGAACCTGTTTCCTTATCTATAAAAAGGGAACAAGAGTTCCTAAGTGCCAGGGAGGCTGTGAGGATGAAGGAGGCAATGGATATAAAGAACCTGGTACAGGGGCGCCTGGGTGGCTCAGTCGGTTAAGCATCCGACTTCAGCTCAGGTCACGATCTCGCAGTCTGTGAGTTCGAGCCCCGCGTCGGGCTCTGTGCTGACAGCTCAGAGCCTGGAGCCTGCTTCAGATTCTGTGTCTCCCTCTCTCTCTGCCCTTTCCCTGCTCACGCTCTGTCTCTCTCTGTCTCAAAAATAAATAAAAACATTAAAGAAAAAAAAAAAAAGAACCTGGTACACAGCATGGCAAGCAGCAGACACTCAAACATCAGTTTCCTTCTCTCCTTCCTTCAGACCCTCAATGCCCCACACTGCCAGCAAGATGGGCGGGAGTCATAGCCGCCCCTTATATCTGAAGGAGGTGGGGTGAGACGGTGGGGGGGAAGGACACCTGGCCCCGATTCAGGCAAGTCCCAGCCATGCTACCTACTAGTCTGTCTTGTGGATGCCTCTGGACTTTAGTTTCCTCATCTATCAAGTGGGGTGAATGATACCTTCCCCGTTCCTACCTACAGGATCGAATAAGGCGACATCTACAAAAAGAGCTCTGTAAACTGTAAAGGACTGTGCAAAGGTCGAAGGTGAATCATAACTACGACACTAACATACACAGCAGCCGCCCCGCTATGCCAGGCCTAGGCAATGAGCTTTATTTTTTTTTTAGTTATATTTATTTATTTAGAGAGACTGCGTGTGGGTGTGAGAGTGGGGGAGGGGCAGAGAGAAAGGGAAAGAGAAAATCCCAAGCAGGCTCCGTGCTGTCGGCGGAGAGCCTGATGATGTGGGGCTCCCTCCCATGAACCATGAGATCATGAGCTGAGCCGAGATCGAGAGTGAGACGCTTAACTGACTGACACCCAGGTGCCCTGGCAATGCACTTTAAATACATTTTTCCCACTTTATTTTTGTAACCTGGAGGAGGCACGGTTCCCATTATACTGATGAGAGGAGAAGCCCTGGGAGGCCATGTCACTGACCTGAGATCACAGAATAAGTGGCAGAGGCAGGATTTGAACCCAGGTCCTGGTGACTAACGGAGAGGCCCTAGGCCATCTTGTTTCCTACTTGGACTATTCTCCTGCATTGGTTGTTGGTCTGTGCCAAGCCCTTGGATGTCTTTAGGTGCTAGAGAAGGGACATCCTGAATTCTAATCTGGCTACCATAGACATATTTGCCTCTTAAGCAAATATGAACTTCTAGTTCTGAACTCAAAGGCGGTGTCCCCTTTCAGAGGTACCTAGACAGCATATAGAGGGCGGGGGCTCTGCTGTCCCTGACATACTGAGTTCCTTCAGCCCCGCCTCCACACACTACCCTGCTCTGATCCTCAGGGAGACAAGCTGCAAGTTGGACTGCAGAGGGGGCTGCAGAGGGGGGCCTGCCCAGGAGCCACAGCGGGCCAAGGAGACATGGTGGGTGGGCCTCACCCAGCAGCAAGGGCACTTCCTTCCACCCCCGGGGGCTGGGTGTTAATTCGACAAACAGTATCCACGGTTAACCCTGCAAACAAGACAGACGTGGGGCTCTAACCTAAGGATGAAACCACCAACACCAAGGTCAACTAGAGGTGTCCGAGGCCCAACAAGGTGCAAAGAGGAGAACTTCAGTTAGACGGTTATCGTGCAAGCCCCACCACCACGAGGCCAAGGGACGGCCCTGCCTGCAATGCATAAACTCTCAGTTAGACTGTTCTAACTTTAATCTGCTCGCAACCTTAAAGTCTGACCAAGTGTGTTCACCTTGGTTCCCTTGGCTCACAACTTTCAAAGCTCACAGCCAATTCCAGTCCAAACTAAGCCACAGCTTAAAGCCACAAAAGCAAGGGCCACAGCTACCAGTCCTCGCGAACCTACTATGCGCCGCACATACTGCGCGAACCCTTTACACGTGTGCTGTATAGTTCTCAAAACTCCGAAGTTTGGGTATTATTAGTCCCATTAAAAAAAAATTTCTTTTGGGGGCACTTGGGTGGCTCAGTCAGGTAAGCATCCGACTCTTGATTTCGGCTCACAGTCGTGAGATCAAGCCCCGCGTCCATGCTTAGGACTCTCTCTCTCTCTCTCAAAATAAATAAATATTAAAAGAAATTCTTTTAGTTAAAGTATAGTCGACACACCATGTTACGTTAGTCCCAGGTGTACAACACAGTGATTCGACAAGCCTACACACCGTGCTGTGTTCACTGCACGAGGAGCTACTGTCTGTCTCCACACAAGGCTATGATGGTACCACTGACTACGTTCCCTGTGCTGTACCTTTCATCCCTGTGTATTAGCCCCGTTTTTATAGATGAAGGGACTGAGGCTCAGAGACAAGTAACTTACTCTGGACCACGCAATGAGTGACGGGGCAGACATTTTAACCCGGCTTCATCAACTCCAAAGCCTCTGGTCTTCCCTTGTGTCAAGCTCTTGCTCTAACCAGGCCTGGCCAGGTAGGTCCAGCCGACGGCTCCCCTCTGCAGCCCACGCACTGGCCTCCCTGCTGGGTGCTTACCGAGGAGGTGCTTGATGATGGCTTGGTTGTGTTCCCAGAGGTTGCTAAAGGTCCCCCAGCGTGAGTGGCCGTCAGGCACGGGGTTGGCTTTGATCCAGCCGCCACAGGCGTAGGTGAAGAAGTCCTGGCAGGGGTCCACCGTGGGGTCCATAGAACTCAAGATGGAGCTGGTCACAGAGACGCAGGCCTCACTTAGGCACACTGGGGGGGTTCCTGGCAGGGGTCAAGGATAAGAGGCCAGTGAAGGGCAGGGAGAAGGCTGTGGGAATACAGTGCAGGTGGCCTGGGGTGCCATGGCCCACCCCAGCCTTGACCAACTGGATTTGGAGCTGGATGGTCACTAGACTTCTAGAGACAAATGATTTCAGTAGATTAACAATTTCCTGGCTTATAAAATAAGACTTTTTTTTTTAGCTCCCTTTTTAAAATGCTTTCTGCAGCTCGAAAAGTACCCAGAACAGAGGTGTTTCTCTTAATCAGTCCTTCCTTTCATAAATATTCATTGATTTTTTTTATTATTCCCTGATGCTCAACAAGTTGATTCATTCATTCATGCAATCATTTATTCAACAAAATAATTACTGAGTTTCTTCCAGGGTCTTATTGAGTATGGTGTGACAGTGTGTGTGCGCAGGTGTGTGTGTGTGTGTGCATGTGCGTGTGTGCGGTGAAGGATATAAAAGGCATAGTCTTTCCTTCAAGAGCTAATAATTTAGCTGGGATACAGACATTATACAAGAAAAGTTAAATCACGACGGGAGGAGAAATGTCTGTCATTTATTCTATAAACATAAACTGAGTATATTTGGTCCATGACAACTGGGTGATACAGACAATATGGTGCCAGGACTTAAGATGAAGGAGAGCCTATTAGGAACAGAAAAAACTATGACAAATCATTCCCACTGAGTACAAGGTGGGAGATGATCTCATTGACTCTCAAAGAAACAAAAACAAAACAAACCTAAGAGACCATTTTGCTCAAGGCCATTTTTATATACGAGGAAACTGAGGCACAGAGAAGTTAAGTACCTTGTTCAATAGCCAAGGTACCCCATCCTTCCTCTGTTCTGTCTCCTATAGGCCTGGAGGGGTGCTATCCCAGCAATGACAGGAGGCATCTGCCAGGTGCCTCCCTAAGGAGGGATGGTAACCGGTGCAGGTGGGCCATGGGGAGGGCCACCGGATACTGTAAGTGCCCCCAGTGAATCAGCTGCCTCTGACCCGGCTCTCCTAGGACATGGGGCAGAGGCAGTGAGGCCTCATCGAAGGTCAGAGGCAAGAAGAGGGGCCGGACCCCTGCCTCAGCATTGGTCAGAGGGCTCCAGCAGAGGAACTAAACTGGGCAGCCTTAGCAGCCAGAGATCCAGCCTCGTGACTAAGAACACAGGCCCAGCTGGATCGTCCGCTGACATGCCACACGGGCAACAAGAGGGACTTTACACGCGTGTGTTATCTCATTCAGGCCTCACTGCAGGCTGTGACGCCCGGTTCAAAGAGAAGGAAACTGAGGCTCTGTGTGAATGAATGGAACGCGGTCACCCGGCCGAGGGGGAGAGCCGAGGCTGAACCAGCTCTGTTCTGCTGCAGCAACTCCAAGGCCAGGTTCCCAGTTTTCCCTCACCGCCTCTTTGCCGGTCACATCGGGTCTGGGGCGGCCCTTCTCTCAAGTTCAGCATCCCTACCACACAGGGAGGAGTGTGGCAGGGCCGGGGCTGGAGGCTCTGAGACCTGGGTTAAATCCCAGCTTTCTGATTCTGGCTGAGACTTGTGCAGGTGACCTCGTCTCCCTGAGCCTCAGTTTCTCCACCTAGAAGCGAGGAAGCACAGTGGACCTGACTTCACTGCGATGATGGCCGCCTTCGTGGCTGGGCCCGATGTTCCCAGCCCAACCTTCAGAGAGCAGGAAAGGATACAGAGTCTGGCACCAGCCCGGCTGGGGTGGCCTGTGGGCTTTTTAATATCCGATGACAGGCACCAAGTCTGGCAGGGCTCACAGGAGCCACACGATAGCATAAAAATCAAGGTAACCTTATTGTGAGGTAATTACTTGTTTGGAGAGAACTATACAACAATTACAAATTACCAGCATGTCAGGCAGGAAAACAGAGAAAGGAAGCGGCAGGGATATGGTGCCATTTAACTGTCTCTAGGTGAGACCATCTCAGTTCCAAGTCGCACGGCCCACTCCCCACTAAGGAAAATACATCTCCTAGAATCTTTAGGGTGGGTGGGGGGAAGGGGAAGAGCATTTCTGCGTAGTTTGAAAAAGCCTATTCACTATTATGGTAGAACTTCATATTCGGGAAAGGAAAAGAATACCTATTGTTTTTATACAACAAACTACAGGAAGTGAAGCCTGACAAAATCTTGGCTTGTGGGAATGCCCAGAAGACAGATTGCAAGATGGTGATTCTTGGGGAACAAGACATGTCAGAATCTGCATGCCAGCGTGCGTGGGAGAGACCATGGGTGGGGGGGGGTGGGGAGATCCTGGATGAATGGTTTTTGAGGTTATCATGAGAGGACTTGGGTTTAAACACAAAAGAAGAAACCAGTCTCCAGGAGTTACTCTAAGAGGCCTGAGTTCTTCACGAAAGCACCCAGTCTGCTAGGTACCAAGCTAGCGCTTAAGCAACAATAATTGGTTGTTTACCTGCTTAATGGTTTGTAGATCTTTTCTCGCTATTCCTGACCCAGCAGGGGCTTAACACGTATTTGATCAATTAATTGTTTCCAGGCCCCCCCACCACCTAACATCACGGTCAACACTTTCAAGGCTTCAGCTGTTGAGGAAAACCTTCCCAGACCCTCATTCTTTGCTGGGCCCCTTGGCTGGCTGCCTGGCTGTCCGCTCTCTGAGCACAGACTATGCTGTGTCATGACTGTCTCCCTGTCTCCCTCCCCAGCTGGAACGTGAGCTTGAGGGTAGGGCCAGCACCTTACTCACATTCACATAGTCTTTGCTCGGCACGGTACTTGGTACCTAACAGCTGTCCGATATGTGTTTGTTGAATGAATGAATGAATGAATGAATGAGTGAATGAAATGAGCTTTGTCCAGGACTTGGTCACCACCTGCAGAGGTGGAAAATATTTCTTCCTTTGAGGATGTATGCGATCAGTCGAGAAAGCAGGAACAGCCCCAGATCTAGTTCACAGACACCTGTCTGGGCAGTGCTGGGCCTCAACACCGAGTAAGACACTTAAGAATATTTTCTGGGAGAATCGGTGTGCTTTGTTGCCACTGTTTGTAAAGCGCCTGCAAGTTTCTGGAAAGCGGGGTGCAGGGTGAGGGTAGACAAATATGTATGTAAGGGCCCAGACATAACTTTGAGATGGTCTTTCAGAATCATCAGAGAATGTGCTTCGACTAGCCTGATGTTTGCTCAGGTGTGGCCAATGCCAGCACCTGCTGACAGGCATGAGGTTACTGTCAATATCTGGGGTGGCCATTGCTTTCCCTGGTCGAGGCAGCTGATGAAGACACATCAGTTGGCTCAGGGCTCATGAGATCCCCCATCCAGGCCCACCTGGGCGGAGAGGTCCTTTCATCCCGGTCCAGACTGGGGACCCCCTCCTGCGGTCCTCAGGGGGCCCTGATACAGGCCGAAGCAAGACTGCTCCCTGTGGGCCCCACCTGGGATCCAGCCCTTGGCGGCTCCCTTCTAGTTTCTGGGAACTCCTGGGGCACTCTCAGAGAGCCTGATCGAGGGGGCTGAAAGGATGACTCGGATGAGGTCCTGCCCTCCCTCCAGGCCCTCAAACTCCTTCCCCCTCCTAGTCTAACATGGCCAGCCACGCAGGCCAGCTACTTCACAGTGGGGAAGGCCCAGAGAAGCCTGGAGTGAATGCTCCCAGATCCCGTGAGGGGTCATAATCTCTCTGACGGGATGAGTAATCAGGTGACCAAGTAGGTGGGGTTGGACCCCGAGCAAAGCCCCCAGAGGCTGCTCAGATGGACCATCTGCCATTGGAAAGCTAGATGTTGGGGCACAAGGGTGTGAGAGACCCTAGAATCGGCAGGACTCCCCATCCTTGTTTCTTATCTTGACTCCACCCTTTCCAGTTCCATAAGTGCTTACTGAGCATCAACTCTACATGAAGTACTTGACTAGATCCTCTCAGCCAAACACAGACGGCCAGCCTCAAACCTGACAGCAGGATCAGAGGGGCCCGATCATGCCGCTAAACAAGGTACTATACAGAAATGTGATAATAATGTGTACAAATGAAGTACACAGAGGGCGGCTGGGCCGTGACAGGACAGCTGTTCTGGGGGTTCTAACACGCACTGGGGTGCACCCCAATCACAAAGGCAGGTGGGGCGTGCCAGCCTCCAGTTGAAATCCGGCTGCCCTAGTCACTTCTGCACCAGCCATGTAACCTTGAGCAAGTCACTTTGTCTCACTGCCTCAGTTTCCTCAGGTGTAAAACGGGGCCCAAAGTAACCACACCTCAAAGGGTTGCTGTGAGGAGGAAATGAGATTATGTGTGTGAAGAAGAGGTGGGGTGTTGGGTCCACGGAAAGTATTAAGTAAACGGAAGCTATTGTTGCTATTTTGTTGGAACTAAGGATGATGGGCAGTGCCAGACTGTGCATCTAATCAGCCCACATCCTAACAATAACAGCACTCAGAGCTCAGGTTAAAGAAGTCCTAATAGGCACCAGGTATGTGATAGACATTATCTCTAATCCTCAGAGCCAGCCCCAAATTGGACACCATTTTCCCCATTCACAGTAGAGAGGACACAGGCTCTGGGAGACTAAGTGACTTGTCCAAGGCCACACAGACAACGAACGGCTGGGCCAGTGTTTGGACTCACGTCCAAAACCTTTACACCACCCACGCTGTCCACCTCCCGTGCCCCAGTCCATCTCAGCACCGAGCCGCCCAGACCCACTCTCTCCTTGGCCTTGAAGGCCAGTCCCGGCTTGAGCAGGGAAGCCCTCTTGCACAAGTGGCTGGACAGAGCCGAAGGCAGGAGAGAGTCAAGCCCGCATCGAAACACAGAGGCACCTACTTGTCCGGTACTGAATGCCCAGGGCTGCCAAGCAGGCCGTCAGTCCGGCCGCCAGAAGTGCCACCAGCACCACCAGTCGCTTCTCCATCTGGGTCCGCGCAGCCCAGCATCTCTGGCCACTCCGGGGGCTGCGGAAGTTCACCTGCAGGGAAGGAGGCAGGAGGGGCGGGGAGGACGTGAGCCTGGGCCCCCCGCTCCCCAGGAGCAAGGGGCTCCTCGACAGGCTCGGGCCCCGGGGAGCCATCAGGGCTGCCCTTGGCCTCAGGGGTGGTCCGGTTCCCACGGAATCAGTCCTAATCCAGGAAGGGAACAGCCACCCTGCTCAGCAGCTCGGATTAGCTCCTAAATGCTAGAGTCAAGCCGCTCAACCCAGCCGGACTTGTGTTTTTTGTGTTACCCGATACGGGTCGAAGAAAAAAAAAAGAAGAGCTCTTCCCTGTTTCTCCAGTAAGGAGTTCAAAAAAGAACAGGATGTTTGGACTTGGCATCCAGTGAGCGTCCAGCTGGGCTCTTCTCAGAGCCCCCGCACCGGCAGGCCAGGATGACACAACCACAGCTCACACTTCCCAGGAGTGCGGACATCCTTAGCTCATTGCTCCCTCCGAGTCCCGCGAGGGCTGTGTTATTAGTTCTCCTTTACAGATGAGGAAACCGAAGTTCAGAGAGGGTGAGACCCCTGCCTCTCATCACACAGCTAAATGGGGAGAGATGGGTTTGAACCCACGTCTGTTGATTCCAGAGCCCACCAGGGGATCAGGGACTCGAGTCTGGGAGGTGTCAGGGGAGACGCAAGGGAGAGATAGCTCCACTGAGGCAGGCCCTCAAAGGGAGGAAAAATGTCCCCGGCCTAACAATCTAGCTAAACAGGAAGGGAGGCACAATGAGAGGAAGTGGAGGGCGTGGCGGGGCCCTTAGGGCTGAGGAGAGACAAACTGGCCAACAGCACTCAGAGCCCTCAGCCCAGGCCTTCACACCCCAGACCAGCTCGGGGGAGCCCCCCTCCATTCCAAGAGGTGCTTCCTGCAAAAGCCAGGGCCACAGGACAGGAGGCGTCCCCCAAAGGTGGGGCTCGGCTTAGTGACACGGTGGTGTGCCAACAGCTGAGCACCGGCTCAGGGCCATGTTGGAAATGCTGGGAGGAAGATAGACTCCCTTGCTTTCAGCTGCTCACAGTCCAGCAGGAAGGCAGATGCAGAAACAGACTAGGGTGGGAAGGGGTGGGGGTGGGGGCGTCCAGTCAGGGAAGGCTTCCTGGAGATGCAGACGCTTGTGCTGGGTGTTGAGGAATAAGTAGGACTGGCTGGCTGATGGGGAAAGAATGGAGAGAGGGGGCAAGGCCTAGATCCTAAGGGGCACTACAAGCCCATTTAAAGAACGAAGACATCTTCTGGAGGGCTGGAATGACATGACTGGAGTTGCCCTTTGGAAACACCAAGGTGAAGGGAGTGAGGCTTGCTGGGGTGTGGGCACGCAGGCGGGGAGACCTGTTGTTGCCGGGGTGGGGTGGGGTGGGGGCGACGGGTGGGGACCTGCCAGGGGAGATGAGGAGACTCAGATTCTGACCTGCAAGTGCCTCCCTAAAAGCTCAGGGGGTGGCTGTCCCCGGGAGCCAAGTCACAGCCCTCAGGGAGCCTTACACTGGCACTTGGGGGTCTGAGGTTGGTCACCTTAGGGAAAGGCACCACGCGGCCTCATGCTCATCCTGGGTATTTTCTGGGCAGGAAATGACTGGGAACTGCTACACCAGAGAAAGGGGAACACAAGGACTTTATGTGGAGGACAAAAAAAGAAAAAAATTATGTTCTAAGACCAACAAAAGGAACTTGGGGCCTAGTCATATTTCCGAGGAGGGCGAGGTGGCTCCCGATACCGAAACAGCTGTGTCAGGTAGAGGGAAGGGTGCCGCCTCCTGAAACCCCTTTCTCAAGAATGGTTTCAAAAATGTGAGAAACGAGGGACGCCCGGGTGGCTCAGTCGGTTACGCGTCCAACCTCGGTTCGGGTCATGATCTCGCGGTTCGTGGGTTCAAGCCCCGTGTCGGGCTCTGTGCTGACAGCTCGGAGCCTGGAGCCTGCTTCGGATTCTGTGTCTCCCTCTCTCTCTGTTCCTCCCCTGCTCTCTCTCTCTCTCTCTCTCTCTCTCAAAAATAAATACAGATTAAAATAGATATTTAAAAAAAAATGTGAGAAACGAAGATTCTGACCAGGCTCCTGCTGTGAAGTGAAAACTCTGGGCCGGGAGGGCCTGGTGCAGAGTCAGCTGGGACGCTGCTAAACGTGTTCCCAGCACTGGAAGGTTTATAAAGTGCTTTCTCCTCAGCATCAATTCTCGCACTGACATTTCACCCCTCCTGCCACACTGGCCCTGGCCCGTCTCACCGTCTGCCTCCACCTGAGGCTTCTCAGCCTCCCGTACCATGGCCCAGCTCATGGGGCGAGGGGGTGAAAGGCAAAGAAGCAGGGAGGCCTTGGTTTAAGAAGCACCCCTCTGCCTGGTGCCGGCTCTCGGAAGCCAGGGAGCACAGCCATCAGGCCTGGGGGAGCGGGCCGACTTACCATCTGCGGAGAGAGCAACACCTTGCTGTGAGGAATATGGTGAAAGGGAGGGAAGGAGGCAAGAAAGGGAGGGAAGAAGATGAAAGGAACAGAGAGGAGGAGAAAAGAGTCATAAAAGTAGCCAACACTTGAGTTCTCTCCCCGTGCCTGGCTTCGTGCTGATTCTGTTTGGTTGCTGGATGAGGCTACTCTCTTTTCACAGCATCCTTAAGAGAAGGTACTACAGTAGCAGCTCCAGAAGAAACACAGGAAGTAGGGGAGGAGAGAGAACCGTGAAAGAAACCTCTCTGTCTCCAGAACCCGCGGCCTCAGCCCCACGGCCGCGCTGCCCCTGAGGAACATCAATAGAGCCGAGCCTCATTGTTTAGCGTCAAGCAAACAGATGGTGCTCACTGCAAAAGTGAATCAAAATTAAGTCCGAATTAAATTACGAATGCAGTTCCAGGAAGAAATGGCAAACAGGACTTGAAAATAGGATTTTTAACCTTTGTCATGTTCTTCGCTCAACTCACACTGAACTAGCTGAGGGCCTGCTGGTTTCTTGACCAGCCTCGTCTCTGAGGGCAGAAGGAATCCAGAGACACCCCTCTGGGGCAGAAGTCCCCCGGAGGCACTGCGCCCAGATCCAGGGGCCTCTCCAGGAGAAGCCGTCCAATTCCTGGAGCGGTGGACAGGGCCAGGCTGCGAGGCCCTTCTCTCTGAGCCCTGTGGTCCTCGCCCTGCCTCCTTCAGAGCATCCAGCAAGTTGAGGTCACAGCAAGGGGAGGACACAAGCGGTTTCTCACATTCCTTTTGGAAATGAGGGCAAGTTGATGACCGGAGCCGGTCTGCAGCGACTCGGAGGCTGGGGGCATTTGAGTCAGGCAGCCCACTCCGTCTCGAGAGAGGTAACTGGGAGTGGCCATCAGCCAAGGAGCAGAGCTGCCAAAGCCTGGAAGATGGTGCTGAAAATTACTTTAAATGCTCAGCTCATGGGTGGGCTTAATATCCTATTTATTGTCACGTGAGGCAGAGAGAGAAAACCGAAGGAAAAGGATGCCCTCAAAAGAGAGAGGTGGAGAGGGAGACAGAGGAGGAAAGAGATAAGCAAAGCCAGAGAAACAGAGAGAGAGAGAAAGAGATTGAGCTGTCCAGCCTAGGGGTTCCCAGGGTTTCCACAGCCAAGGGAACAAAGCCCTAATGAGGGATAAATATTCGGTTACAGAAGGGAGTGCTTGGCTCACCTAGGCTTACAGCAAGAACGAGTTCTGCAGGCAAGGACGGGACCTGACTGCCTGGGGCCCAGGAGACAAGCCAGCAGGAGAAGGGGAGGGGAGTGGGGCAAAGCCTGATTTTCAGAGGAAGCAGGGGGTCAGGAAAAGAGGCAGAGGTTCTTCCTGAGCCACTGCCAGGTCCCCCAGCGACCTGGGCTGTGCAGAGAGGCAAACAGGAGTCAGTCTGGCCAAGGGTTTGGCAGGGAGCCCATCCCCGCTGCAGCCCAAGAGCCTGGCCACCCCACGAGGGCTGGCAGGGTGACCGGGCTGCCTGCTTCCAGTCAGTCTCTCAGAGCAGACAGACCATGACCAGTGAAGTTTTTATATCGAGGACTTCCAGCTGAGGCCATGGAGGCCAGCCCAGAGCAAAACTATAATGTCTTCTTGTCCTCCCACCTCTTCCCTGAGCCCTACCTGTCCCCTGCCCTCATGCCAGACACTCTTCCAATGACTGATAGTAGCTTATACCAGTACCTGCTGTGGGGTGGAGGGCTCCTTCCATCTAAACAGGAACCAAAGTCTAGTTTTTAGAAGAAGCACGTTTCCAGCTCTCTTTTCTTCCCGGAAGGAACACCCAGCTACCAAAGGTGTGAGAAAAGGGGGGCGTCAAAGGTCCGCCTCGATTTTATCAAGACCCCTGCGTGTATGTGTGTCTGTGTCGCTGGGCAGTCTCTGAACCTCCATCTCCTATCTTTAAAATGAGGAAGCTAGATGAGGTTCCAGGTCTGGCCATCTCAAATTCTAGAAGAACTTGAAAGCCAGGAGTGTAAGGCCCAAATGGGGAGATGAGCAGAAATGACCTGCTGGTGAGCACAGAGGTCTTTATAAAGTACTGAGCGGGCTCGTGCCTGAAATCGCCCTCGAAGGACAGGCCTGTGTGTGGCAGGGAGAGAAAAATGAGAAAACCACCACTAAGAATTAAATATCTCAGCTTTCTCTTCTCTTGAAACAATTGATTTTTTACGAGCAACAGGATGGGTTTCACAGGCTTTGGTAACAGTCACGGCCACCGGCTCTCCAGTTTAGGCTACAGGTATCACTTTAGCTATTTCCCTTTGAGTCACTGAAATGGTGTGTGCTGGGCTGCTGGGGAGGCCAGGCAGCCGGCCCGAGCAGAGCAGAGGCTCCAGAGAGCAGGGTGGTTATATTCAGGGCATCACTGAGATCTCACACCTGGTGAGTCACGATAATTCCGATAGCAACCCAGTCCATTTTCTGAGCACTATGCAAAATGCTTTCACTTACACTGCCTCATTCTAATCTTTGCCAACAACTGTTGATAAATAATATTAACCCCATTTGACAAAAAAAAAAAAAAAAAGCTGTTTCCATGAGTTGCTTTTAGGTCTCACAGCCCATAAGAGGCAAAGCTGAGGATCTGTCCTGGGGCCTATCCGGCTTTAAATTCGGCACTCAGTGGATCACAATTCACTGGGGCCTAAATATGAGACAAAGGAAAAGAAAAACAGGTAGAACGGGGGTCCAGCTAAATTCAGTATTTGGTCAGCATATTCAGTAACGAAGGGGTCAAGTTTCATTCAAGGTTTTCATTTGTTAGTATTGGTATAGATAACTTTGGTATTCTAGAATAATGGGCTTCAAAGTTGCGAAAAATCAAGTAGCTTATTTTTATAGCTGCCCATCAAAGAGGGAGAGTTGGGGGTGGGGGGACAGGGGCCATTTTTTAAATCTTAAACTTGAAGGAGCCGTTACGTCTTTAGTGTCAGGGCATAGGAAATCATCCGAAAGGCTAAAGGGTGGTCGGTCACCTGCAATGTTAAAGTTACCAGGCTTATCTTCCAACCTTAGCAGATTGAGTAAATATATTTTTATCTACTGGTACCAAGAGGCATTTTAGTTTTCAATGGCAGCATGTTTTGGAAGTTTTTAAACAACATAGAAAAATACTTATGAAGTGGCATTAAATGAAAAAAAGCACAGTACAACATCGTGTACTCAGTATCTCCAAATGCTGGAATTACTGTTTCTTTTTAAGTCATATATATATATATATATATATATATATATATATATATATATATAATGTTAGACTATTTGTTTTTAAGACAAATACAAATACTATTATACAAAGACTATTACTGTTTCTTTTTAAGTCATATATATATATATATATATAATATGTTAGACTATTTGTTTTTAAGATTTTCTGCTTAAGTAATCTCTATACTCGGTGTGGGACTTGAACTCACAACCCTGACATCAAGAGTTGCATGCTCCACCAACTGAGCCAGCCAGGCACCTCTACACTTGAATTTTGTTTGTTTGTTTTTTACAAATAAGCATGTAAAGTTTTTAAATTAGGAGGGGGGAAAACCTTAATGATTAAAAACAAAATTAATAGAAAACTCTGCTTTGTAAGTTGATCAAGTTCTTGATTCAAGCACTGGCTAGTTCACACTTGCCTTGGGGAAGTCAAGGGGGTTCAAGAGAAGCCGGGTTGGGTACCCAAAGAAATGCCCCAAGTCCTTTCAACATTTTTGGCTTTTCCTGTATAAAAAGTAGACAATGTGCCCAGTTTGGCAGATTGGTGTAGGGACGGCAACACTGTACTCCATCCCACATGACAGCTCTATGACCACAGGAATGTCCCCAACCTCCACGAGACTCAGCTTCATCATCTGTAACATAGCCATGGGGCCCTTACCTCATATGTCATAAAAACAACAATAATCCTAGCAGGCCCCATAATAGGAATTACATTTACTTTCTCCAAATCCCATTTTACAGTTTCGTGATTAAGCAGCTCAGCCAAGACCATGAAACCTGGGACCCCAGCTTCCACTCTGCTAGGCAGCCTCGGGCAGATGAACACACTCTGTGACATGAAAAAGGCTCTACCTATGGGGGCTACCTGTCCTATTATGGTGATGACAACGCCACATATTATTTTGCGGTGAATTCTGAAATGTGTTTGTGCTGATATATTTAGAACCTTCTCGGCAATATGAGACTGAAAAGGTTGCTGATTAGATTCTGTTTTGATTTGTGAAGGGAAAAGTGCCTGCCACAGAAATTTAATTTCCTGCTGGATTTAGCCTCTCAAGAAGGGTCCCAGGGAAGAGGTTTTAGGCAGACTGAGTTGATTTCTCACTCCCAGATTTCTAGCTCTTAGTGACTTAAGGCAAGTTGTATCCCCATTCAGAACCTGTTTCCTCATCTGTAAGTGGGAACAGTAATCCCCCCACGTGGGTGGTCCTGAAAGTGAAGTGGGATGATGTAGGTAAGGGTGCCATATTCTAGCGGGCAGACCACTTGGAATCATGAGTTGGGATCTCCCTGGGCCTACTTAATTAACTGTAGGAAGGACTCCATCAATGCTGTTTCCCTTTATTGGTATTGTTATTATTTTTAAAATCTTGAACATTATTATTATTTTTAAAAAGTGTTAACATTTATTCATTTTTTTTTAATATATGAAATTTATTGTCAAATTGGTTTCCATACAACACCCAGTGCTCATCCCAAAAGGTGCCCTCCTCAATACCCAACATTTATTCATTTTTGAGAGACAGAGAGACAGCATGAATGGGGAAGGGACAGAAAGAGGGAGACAGACTTCAGGCTCTGAGCTGTCAGCACAGAACCCAACGTGGGGCTCTAACTCAAGGACTGCAAGATCATGACCTGAGCTGAAGTCAAACGCTTAACCAGCTGAGCCACCCAGGCACCCCATTCCAGCTTCTAAGAGGTGTGAGTTTGCATGCACCCTAAGTTTGCCCCCGGGTGAATTGTGATTTGGTGGCAGCTCAATGCTTGGCCCCAACACGCTCCCCAATTCCTCCCTTGGTTAACCTGGCAGAAATCCTCGGACTGAGATGCCCTGCTCCTCTCTGCGAGCTGGCTTCCTAGGAGTCGGATCAAGGTCCCCCTGGGTGTCCCTGACACTTCCAACTCGTTCCCATCCACCCGCCTGGGTCCAAACCTCACCAGGGCTGAGGTCCTGTTCAACACTACCCCAGCTCAGCCCTGCAGGGAGAGAAGAGCAGCCGCAAGGTAGGGAGGCGGTGGGCAGGTTTGAGTCCCACAGGGGCAGACCGTGGGGAGGGGAGAAACTGGGTTTTGTGAGTGGGCTGCAAAGGGGAGGAAAGAGGAGGCAGAAGATGGGCTCCTCCCTGCAGGAAACGCAGGAAGTGAAGAATGGGGTCATGCCGACCAGAGAGGGTGACTAACCATCCTGGTTTGCGCAGCACTGAGGGGTTTCCAGGGACACAGGGCTTTCCGAGCCAAACCTGGGACAGTTTTAAACTCTGCCATTATTGGACTATGTGACCCTGGGCAAGTTCCTCGGCACTGGGGGGCTGCCTTTTGTGTGAAAGGTAATCGGTCCAGTTCAGTTCCATAGGGTGCTTCAACTCTGCCAAGGGGTGGAAGTCCCACTAGCAGGTGGCAGGAGGATTTAGGGGCAGCCGGGGCTGGGGAGAGGACACGGGTGGAAGGAGCCCAGCACCTCCGGACCACTTCTGTCCCAGAAAGTCCTCTTCCCCACGGAGCCCAGAGCTGCCAGGTTGGCACGGCCCCCTCCCGGGCTGGCAGGGATGGGGGCGGGGGCGACAGCAGCGCGCATGCCCGGCTGCCTTGGGGGCTCGCAGCGGGCCAGGGCTCCTACCTGCAGGCCGTTCGGGTACACTTCGCCCTCGGACAGCGAGTCGACCAGGTCCTCCTCGTCCAGCGTGGCCCGCTTGTAGGTCGACATCTGCAAAGCCAAGTGCAGCACGGACTCCCTCAGCGCCTCCATGGCTCTCGCACGAATGGGGAGAATGGGGAAGCGGCCCGGCGCCACCGCGCGCCCCGCCCCGGCCGGCCGGGACACCGAGACCGGCCCAAGGACCGGCCCGCGGCGGGGGAGGGGGGTCCCGCCTCCCTCCGCCCCCTCCCCGCCCCCCCTCCCCCCCATCCCGCTTATGCAACGCCGCGCCTCACCCCCAGCGCCCGCAGCGCCCGCAGCGCCCGCAGCGCTGCGGCCATCCGGCCATCCGCTCCGCATCCTGCGCCCCGCGACGCTCGGTCCCCACCGCCAGGGAGCCCGGGGCGACAGGCTGGCCGGGGCGGGCCGGGCTGCGGGGGCCCGGACGGCAACACGACACCTTGGCGGGCGGGGCCGATCCGCGCGCGGTTCCCGGTTCCCTCCCTGGCCCCGCAGGGTGACCCGGGGTAGGTGGAGGTCCCCCACCGCCACCCCCTAGCAGGCAGGAAGAGGTCTCGGGGCAGCCCCTCCTCCTAGGAAACCTCAACTCTCCCTTCAGTAAAGTGGGTGGCGGATACGGGAGTCAAGTATGAGGAAAATGCCCCTAATTTGGATCACGACTGTCAACAGAGAGGTTCCACCCACCAGTGGCCCTTAGGTGCCTCAAGTAAGTCTCCCCATCAGAGATAGAAAGGGGGGGGGTGGGGGGAGGGAAAGAGGGGGAATAAAAAAGACAGGTGTCTCCCCTCTCATTTCCCCCTTCCTCTAGCTCAGGGGCCTTATAAGCCAGAGAATTTCAGAAAACTCCAGACTTCGGAAGTCACCAGGAAGGTGACCCAGCCACCCCTCCCTCCACCTTCCCTGTCAGCAGTCCGGAGACTCAAGCAGGTGCTCCCTCCCCAGTCCCTGTGACCTGGGCTGGAAAAGTGGGCTCTCTCGGGCGTGGGTGCACTCAGGTAGGGACTCCAGGGGCTCCGTGCCTCCCACCTCAGAGAAGTCTAGCCGGCAAGTTTCCCAAAGGACCCTCCACTTCCAGTGAGACCTGGAGTCCCCTGCATTTGTACATTTTTCAGCTTTCCACAATGCACGTCTGTTGATTCCTATTATCTGGTTCTCACAGCCACACATATGTGCACAGAATCTGGCTCCAACGGCGAGGTGACTGCCTAGGGTCACAGCAACAGCTCCTGGCAGTCTCCCACTTCTACTCTGGGCCTCTCAGCACCCAGAGTGAACCTTTAAAAGGAAATTCTGGGGGTGCCTGGGTGGCTCAGTTGGTAAGCGGCCGACTTCGGCTCAGGTCACGATCTCGCGGTTCATGAGTTCAAGCCCTGTGTCGGGCTCTGTGCTGACAGCTCAGAGCCTGGAGCCTGCTTCGGATTCTGTGTCTCCCTCTCTCTCTCTGCTCCCCACCCACAACGCCCTCCCTCCCTGCTCATGTTCTCTCTCTCTCTCTCTCTCTCTCTCTCAAAAATGAATAAACATTAAAAAAAATTAAAAGGAAATTCTGATCTCGCTATGCCCTTGTTTGAAACTCTGCAAGGGCAGTCCCTTTACCAGTCCCCCACGGCCCCCGGGGCCACCCCTGACCCTCGTCTCATGCTGCTCCCCACCTCACTCACTAGGCCCCAACTTCTTTGGCCTTCACGCAGTTCCTCAGATTCTCAAGTTTCTCTCCTCTCCCAAGATCTTTACGGCTGCTGCTCCCTCTATCTGGAACATTCTTTACTCATCTCTACTCCTCCCATGACCAGTCCCTGCTTCAGACCTCAGCTTAAACTGCCACCTCGTCCAGTGTCCTAACCACTCTTAAGTAGCCCCTCAAATTCTCTTCCACATACCCCCTTTTTTCCCTTTATAGTATTTACTGCAGCCCTGTTGTCATCAGCATCATTATTTTTTTTACATCGATCCCTCCCTTCCCACCACAAGCATCATGAGCCTGGGACGCTGTTTGGCACAGAGAATCCCCATCACCTCGCATACAGTAGATGCTCGATAGACAGTTCAAATCGATACTGGAACAAGTACAGGGGAAGTGAAAATTACTCTGGGGCAGTGCCCTGAAGTTCCTGACAATCTAATTTTGCAATGTCTAAGGATAAAGGAAACATATCTAATGGGCACAGGCCCTGGGGGGAGGCAGGGTGCGTGGGAAGAATTTTAATTCTGGAATCTTCTGCCCTGCTCCCACTGGGTGGAGGAGTTCCCGTTACCCACTGGAGACACAGAGAAAGGACTCCCGTGCTTCTTCACTTCACGCTGGATTACAGCTGGACTTTTTCTGAAACGAGGACACTCGGTTACATTAAGTAACAAGTGTCAAGCGCCCAAGGAAAAGACCCTTGAAAAAGAAGTTCGATTCACCACACGGCCGGGCACAGCAGCTAATGTTTCATCCATCATCTCATTTAAGCCTCTGGCCCTTCCCTCTGAGTATTACTGGCCCCTTGTACAGAGCCTGAAACTGAGGCTCGGGCAAGTAACTTGCCTGGGTGCAGAGAGGCAGTGGCTCCTCCTTCTTCTGTCTCATTTCAGAGATCACCTCTTCTGGGAAGCTCTCCTCACCACCCTCTAGACAAGGGAGCCTCTGGCCCCCTGCTCAGTGTCCCCCCCACCCCAGGCCCCCACCCCGTGCTTCCTTCTGTTGAAGCCCACAGCACTCCAAACGAGAGAACCTTGAAGCGGGGGCCAGGGCTCCTCAGGTCCCGTAGCCCCCGGGGCCTAGGCCGCAGCCGGGGCCTCCGTGGGTGTTGGAGCGAAGGTAGGAGGCAAAGGAGGGAGGCTGGAAACCCATCCCAGGGGCCAAGGCCAGGCCACGGGGGCCGGCCGTCCCACTGCAGCCCGTTTGTGGATGGATGATGAACACAGCTCACATACCTCCCAAGCAGAAACCCGCTCAGATGGAGACTTGTTTATGTTCCGGTGCACAAAAGCTGAGGTGCCCCTCCTAAAACGCCTGCCTCAGACGTGGGAATGGCTTGGCTGGCTCGGTGAGGAGCACAGAGGCTCCAGTCAGTGAGTGAGTGGCACTCCCAACAATGGCAGCCGTATGTTTGTCCCCACCCGGAGCCGGAAGGGGCCTTCCCTTCACGGTCTTGTTGGGTCCCCACAACGACCTGGAGCCTCAGCCTCGGCAGGTATCACTTCCATGTTATAGGAGAAGTGGGAGGCCAGAGGGAGCGGAGGCCCTGGGCAGGGAGAAAACAGCACCTGCTCTGTGCTGCACAAAAAAACGCGCCTCTCCTGACCCCTAGATGCCCTGCTGGGGGCGGGGGCAGGGAACCATCACCTCCACTTTCCCAGTGAGAAGACTGAGGATTAGGGAGGAGGCGGGATGTGACAGTCCCCTCCCCAGCCGCCCAGGTGGCCCAGGTCGCCCCGGCTGCAGAGTGAGATGCCTCAGCTCATGCTGCCGCCTCCAGGAACCCCAGCCTCACGCTAGTAAGGCCCTGCACCTGGCCCTGTGCTCCTAGTCCTGTGCTCCCTGTGGAAGGGGGAGCTGCTCCTTCAGGTGGGGCCCTCACGGAGTGGAGTCCAGGCCCCGAGCCGGCAGGGTGGCCGTGCTTATTCCGTCTCATTGCAGGTGTCCCGCCCCACCCCATGAGCTTCCGGGAAAGGAGAAGAACACAACTGCTTTGCAGGGAGTCTGCCTTGATCTGCTTTTCCTCACCGGGCCCCTCAGTGTTCACGAGAAGGGCTCGGTGGAGACCAAGTACGGAGGAGTGGGGACCACAGCTCGTCCCCAGGCCCGCAGCTGCACACAGAGGGCGATGAAAGCCAGAGGCGTGGGTGCTGGTGCCCCGCTCTGGAAACCCCACCCCGGGGTGAACAGAAACGAGGAATATTGGAGAACCCTCACGTTTCTGACAACAAAGGCCTCTGGCCCAGTGACACACGGGTGTGATCCTGCGTGCTGTGACCGCGTTAGTCACTCTGATGGTTCTGTGGTTGGTTTGCCCAAGGCGGGGAGGCAGGAAGAGCAGTCGCGAGTGACATTCCGAGGCCCGCGACTCCTTGGCCACACCCTCCAAGCTGTTTTCGTGTTGTTTCTAAGCCTTGGCTCCGTCAGTTCCTGCCTCGGGGGCTCATAATTGGCTGGGATCCGTGCTGTCCTTATATGTCATCTAATACACACTTGCACTGTGTGTTAGTTCAATACTGTTATTTAACAGACACAACCACAGAGTGGGTAAGAGCTCTAGATCTGCACCTGTGCTCTGGATTCCCAGTGACAGCCTCTCTGTGCCTCAGTCGCTCATCTGGCGAGTGGGGGTGGTGATTGTAATACCTCTCTCGCAGGACTGCTGTCATACATATTTAAGTGAGTTGATACAGACGAAGTGCTTAGAGCGGGCTGGGCACACAGCTTGTGCTCACTAAGTGTGAATTGCCCTTATTTACTTCTTCATTACTTACAAAACATGAGGGCTGCAAACTTTCCCTTGACCCCCACCACCGAAAGAACAAACTCTAAACTCCTCCCTCTCCAGGTCCATCCTCCATATGCCCCTCAGGTGAGCGGCTGTCCCCCAACCCTGACCCAGCCCTGCAGGCGTTGACCACCCACAGGAGTCCATCGAGAGTCCTTGACGCAGGTCAGGCCTGTGCTGCAAGCTGAGGGGGCAGCTCCCGGTAGGACTTGGTCCCACCCCCGAGGGACCAGCAGCCGATCTCTCCTCTCCCAAGACTGGGCCCCCTCCCAACCAGTGCTCTCCATCTCTGGTCAATCTCCTCCGACATCTGGTCCTCCCTGCCTCCTTCCCTGTGGTGTGCCCGCCACCCCCTCCACCAAGTGGCAACTGCACTGATGTTCAGGCCTTGTCTGGGCATCTCCATCCCTGGGATGGAGAGGACCTAGGGGAGTAGGCAACAATCATCTTACTACTTTCCATCCCCAGTACTTAGAACATAACCTGGTATATAGATAACCGGTTAAATTTTTTTTAAGTTTATTTATTTATTTTGAGAGAGAGAGAGAGAGAGAGAGCGAGCGAGCGAGCAGGGGAGAGGCAGAGAGAGACGGAGAGAGAGAGAATCCCAAGCAGACGTGGGGCTTGATTCCGCCAACCGTGAGGTCATGACCTGAGCTGAAATCAAGAGTCAGACGCTCAACCCTGAGCCACCCAGGCGCCCAGTTAATTGGTTAATTTGTATCCTGGATTTTCACAAGGGCATAAGCATCTGTGACCGCAACAAAGAAGAAAGAGTAGAGTTGCTTGATGACAATCAAGTAAAATCAAACAGAACAGTTATGGGCACGAACAAGATAGTGAAAATAGGACTGTCCCTCCTAAAGACGATGCTACATGACGTTTATTACTATTGTATCATCTATTACACTGCTTGGTCTTTTACAGGAGAAATTTCCATATGATTAATCTCTTTTTAAATTTACCACAAAGTTCTTGAAGGAATGAACAGCTTCTTTGCTTTTTGATAATAGGCATCATAGCAATTGTCCCAGACCCCTTTTCGCCTTGGCTGCCAGGAAGCTGACCGGCAAATCAGAAACTCAGCTATGGGTACTTTCCTGGTCTTTATGTTCAGCTTTTTCCTTGTCCACATTTTTCAGTCTGTTTTCTCTGCTCTGATTTTCCATTTCTATTGTATAGTATTTTATTGAATGAGTTTTAGTCATAATCCATCATGAATCCTTTGTGGAATAAAGTGAATTATAAACAACCTGATTCAGGAACGCCCCTTCCCTCATCCACGCTGCGGGGAACACAGTTTCAAGAACTTTCTTCTTCTTTTTTTTTTTTTATAATTTTTAAAAATGTTTATTTATTTATTTTGAGAGAGAGCATGCATGCGAGTGGGGGAGGGGCAGAGAAAGAGGGAGAGAGAGAATCCCAAGTGGGATCCACACTTCCTCATAGAGCCCAATGTGGGGCTTGATCCCATGAACCATGAGATCATGACCCGAGCTGAAACCCAGAGTCAGATGCTTAACTGACTGAGCCATCCAGGCACCCCAAGGAACTTTTTCAACAGTGTGGGTGAGGCAGCCAACACAGACCTGGGCCCAATCCCAGGTTCCTGAGCTCATTTCCCCTTTTGGACCTCAGTTTCCTCATCTGTAAAAAAGGGTTGTTGTGAACTGCCTGGCATGTAAGCATCATATCCCATCCCCAAGTGAATTCACCTCATACCTGCTCCCCTTTATTTTTCTTCACCACTTTTCCATTTACTTCTGCCTTTGCCCCTGTTTCTGATCGCAACCGTAGTTCAGCCAACACTGGCCCTACTTTAGCTGTGCTGCTGTACTCAGGACAAAAATAACCAACTTCCTGCTGATCGAGGTTAACATCAGTGGTAAGTCCAGCGTGATAGTAGGCACTCTTGATACGTGATGGGAGGGGTACTTTACCTCTGTGCCCTTCCTCCCCAGGGCATATTATTGCCAGTCTAATAAGGAGAAAAACATCAGACAAATACCAACTAAGAAACATTCTACAAAATACCTGACAGTATTCCTCAAAACTGTCAAGGTCAAGGCAGTTGTCAACAAGCAAGGCAAGTCCAAGAAACTGTCACAGCCGAGAGGAGTTAAGGAGCCATGACTCCTGAATGTATTGGGGTGGGGATCCGAGAACAGAAAAGGGACATTAGTGAACAAGAGAAATCTGAATAAGGTACAGACTTCAGCTGGTAATAATGCATCAATATTGCAGTGTAAGGGAACTCTCTCAACCATTTTCTCAAAAATGCTATAAATCTAAACTGTTCTAAAACGAAATATTTTTTAAATGTTTATTTGTTTTTGAGAGAGAGAGAGAGAGAGAGAGAGAGAGAGAGAGAGAGAGATGCAGAGAGTGTGAGCATGGTAGGGGCAGAGAGAGAAGGAGAGAGAGAATCCCAAGCAGGCTCTGTGCTGTCAGCACAGAGCCTGAGGTGGGGCTTGAACTCTGAACTGTGAGATCATGACCTGAGCCGAAATCAAGAGTTGGGTGCCTGACTGAGCCAGCCAGGTGCCCCAAAATGTTCATTTTTTTAAAAAACCACAACTGCTGCCCTCTAAAACAGAAAATAGAGTCATCGACGTGGACACAAGCCCAGCACTGCCCAGGTCTCAAGGCTCTATTATATCCTTATCTTATATGTATCTCATGAGCACCCTGTGGAATAAGCCCTGGGACCCCCATTTTACAGATGTAGAAACCAAGGCCAGAGAAAGGAAGCAGCTTGCCAGTTGGTGACAGAACTGGGACTTGAACCCAGATCTTCCTGACCCTCTCACGGCCTCTTTCTCTCTTCTTGGGCCACCTTCCTGGGGCCTGGCTCCCTAGGCTGACCTGCTTTGGAGACTACCGGCTGCCCTGGTTGTGTTCTGAGACAGAGGGATGATGTAAGTGGCAGTGGAGGTTGGGGAAGGAGACTTCACTTGGTGCTGGAGGCCAGACATGGAAAGGTAGACAGGAGCTGGAGGCAGGGGAGGCCTACAGGTGCGACTCTGCAACAGACAGGAGGCCGAGGGTACAGAATGTACATGGGAGACCAAGGCTGCTCACCGCCTCCTCAGAGAACGTAGCAGCCCTAACAGCCCATGAGTCAATCGCCCTGGTCTGGACCAGAGTCGCAGGCCGAGCTCCCCTAATGTGCTGGCAGAGGAGACGTGCCTACACATGTAGGGAGCTGGAAAACACTCTCCTACTTGGCCCCACGTTGACTCACCTGCCTGGGGGCCCTGGGAGGCACTCAGAATCTACCTGGTGTTGCCAACCAACCGCCTGAGTGCTGCTGAGGAGGCTAGCCCACGCCCAAGCCCCAGAGCTGGCCGGTAACCTCCTCCCTCCTTCCTGACACGGGCCGCACATTACACTGCTGACCGAGGTGAGTGGCCTCTCTCCACCCCTGCACGGGACAGCTTCCGTCTGTCACCTCTGCCCCTTTGGGGGTGGGGGGCTTGGGTCTGCCCCTCCTCCCCCTGGAAGCCTTCCCTGGTTGGCCCCTTAACCAGCTTGAGCTCTGCTGATCACTCCCCCCAGTGTCTCCTCTCCCAGCTGGCTCCAAGCCGAACTTTCTAAACTAACTGATATGGTCCAGTCAGCCTCCTCCTTCACAGGTTGGCTCTCTGGAACTGGCAGAAAAAAAACAGGGGCCTTGGCCTGGCTTTCAACCTGCCCTCCCTGCTGGGGTCTGGCTCCTGGTTCCTTCTGAGCTTCTTTCTTACCAGTCCCCCCTCACATACTCGAATCTCAGTAAAATATGTACGGTCAGTCCCCTAAACACACCGTGCTTCCTGCTGCCAGGCCTCTGCATAGCCACTGCCCTCTGCCTGCCAGGCCTCTCCTCTCTCTCATTCCCCCCTCCTCCCCACCGACTCTTCAGCTCACATGCCTCTTCCTCCAGGCAGCCTTCTCGGACTTCACCGTGACCTCTCCTCTGTGCTCCCCAGCAGCACCCTGCACGACCTTCTAATATCTCATCCCAACATAGTGACTGGCAGCCAAGGGCAGCTGTGTGACCTTCACAAAGTCATGCCACTTCCTTTCTGTGGGTTTCTCGTCTATCAAGTGGAGATGATGATGGTACCTGCCCCACAGGGTCTTTATACATATCAACTCAAATGAGACACAGAAAGTCCTCTGTCCAGTGCTTGCAGAGAGGCAGCTTGGTAAACACGAGCGTGGGTGGTTGGTGGGTGGGTTCAGAAAGCCCTGAACCCCGTCATACTGAGAATGACAGAAGACGGGAAGGGAAGCAACAATTAGAAGGACCTATGACATGCCAGGTGCCGGGCCTGGCACCTGCTGGCTCACAGAATGTCCTTGACTCTTCCCCACTGCCCAGCGCAGAACAACTGTAAGGTGGGGAGGGAACAGGCTCAGAGCCCTACACCTGGTAAATAACGAAGCTCAGATTGCAGCCCAGCTGTATCGACGCCCAGAGCTTATGGTTTCGCCATGACAACACGTGAGATGGCAGCCCCAACCCGCTCCATCCTTCCCGCCACAGGCCTCACCTCTCGGCTGGGTTAACGGGCCAGCTCACTCACTCCGATCTTCTCTAAGCACCAAGATCAAAACAGACCAGAACCTTGCAGCTGGCCCTAAGCTGCGCAGGGTGACCAGTCTGGGTAAGTCCCAAGCCGAGGAGACCCAGTGTGCCTGAACAATTTGCTGATCTCATCACATAAAGCTTAGGACAAAGTTAATCCGTCTCACTTAATGATATTTGTAATGGTAATGACGGAGCTGTCTCATAATTAGGCTCAACCAGGAAGCAGCTCGTGGAAATGGCTGTAATTAGTATCTGTGTTACAGAGGTGGGTAGTGAGGGCAGGGAAGAGGGAGGGGGAAGAAGGTGGGGCTGGAAGTTTTGGGGACTCCTTGGATCCATGAACTGAGGGTGGCTGGGGCCCTCACAGTTGTGCCAGACCCCGTGCCAACCAACTCAGGTGAATGATCCTGTTTAACATTCATGATAACCCTGTGGTGTGGCCCCCATTCTCCCTTTTCTAAAGCGAGGAAACAGGCTCAGAGAGGTCCATTCATTTGTCCAAGGTCACACAGCCAGGGAAGAACAGAGCCAAGGTTCACACAGGGCTGCTCATCTCCCCATCCGGCCCAGGTGGTGTTCTAGACAGTAGGCTTGGGTGTGGGCTGGGAGGCAGGAGATCTACATTCTGGCCCCAAGTCGGATGCTGACTTCCCCTCAGGACACAAACAGGGTGTGCCTGTCAAGCTGGGCATGGCTGAAAGCATGGACTTGGGAGCTGGGTTCCTTGGATTCTAATGTTGGGGCAAACCACTTTGCCATCTGAACCTCAGTGTCCTCATCTGTAAAATGGAGACAAAAGTGTTGCCCTCAAAGGGGTGGGAGGGTTCAGCAAGCTAAAAAACCTAGAACAGTGCCTGAATATTTTTATTACCTATGGGGAAAGCATGGGCTTTGAAGTCAGTTTTTCCACCTGTAAAATGGGGAGGCAGTTTGCTAGATTAGAACGGTGGTTCGCAAGCACATATATTTTTAACCCCACAGAGCCCTTTATTTTGCAGAGTTAACATTGCCAGGTGTCGGGGTGGCTCAGTCGGTTAGGCATTCGACTTGATTTTGGCTCAGGTCATGATCTCATGGTTCACGAGTTGGAGCCCTGCATCAGGCTCTGCGCTGACAGTGCGGAGCCTGCTTGGGATTCTCTCTCTCCCTCTCCGCTCCTCTCCCCATGTGCCCATGCACACAGGCACACTCTCTTTCTCTCTCAAAATAAAGACATGAACTTAAAATAAATTAATTAAAAGGTTGCCATGGCAACCCAACCCAAACTACAAAAGAGATCTAAGCGGAGTTGCCACTTACGTTCGATGATCCCGTATCTTGACCCCAAACCGGCTTCCTCAAGGGCTCCACGGGGTGGATTTTGAAAATCACTCATTTATATTTCTTTCTGAGAACTACTGGCTCTAAAGCTCTGAGATCGAAGATGATGTGGATACAGGAAGTGGTGGCCTGGGGCTCGGGTGGTGTTTGCCCCGCGGGGTGGGCGCATGGGGGCCGTGGGGCAGGCTGGGCCGTGCCCACAGTGGAGCTCACAGGGACCTGCCGCCTGCCACCATTCAAGCCGATAGCTGTCTCCCCCAGTGGAGGCTGGGAGACAAGGGGAAGGGGCGCCTGAGTGGAGCATGTGACTCTTCAACTCTTGATCTCGGGGTTGTGAGTTTGAGCCCCACGTTCGGTGTAGAGATCACTTAAAAATAAAATCTTAAAAAAAAAGAAGAAGAAGAAGAAGGGAAACAGCCCTGGACCCACATTCCAGCCCAGCCATGTGGCCTCCAGCAGGTCACAGCACCTGTCTGGGCCTCACTGTCGTCAACTGGAAGACACGAAGTGATAACACCATTGTCATCTGGTGACATCAGGCCAGAACTGAATCATGCGCATGTAAAGCCTTTGCGATTGTGAAAGACTGCCCCAAATTGACCCTTTTTGCTGATTTCTAGTAGATTATTTTCTCTTCCTAGGAGCACAGAGTCTGGAGCCAGGCCGCACAGGGTCAAGTCTCAACTCCACCACGTACTGGCTGAGTCCCCAGGGTTCAGATACTGAGCCTGTTTCCTCCTGTGTCAAATGACAACATAAGGGCCTTAGCATAGTGCCTGGCAAACAGCAAGTGCTCAGCAAGTGTTGGCAGCTCTTGAGTCTGAGGAATAACTAAAGACAAACTTGCTCGCTAGCGCCCTCATCCAGTGTAGACACAGCTGAAGAAGGGTGAGGGACTCCTGATCCTCTGAAGCACGCAGCTTCAGACGCAGCAGTTGGCAGGTTTTGGTTCTGTGCTCAAGCACGGATCAAGCTAGACTGGGGATTTGTCTGTCCTTTGACTTTAAAAGTCCAGTTCGATTCAATAGCTGTTTCCCAGCGGTTCCGCGGTACCTGTTTGCTGAGTACCTAACATATGCCAGGCCCCCACCACAGCTCTGCGTGGTGGGTAGCACTGTCCCCATTTGACAGATGAGGAAACTGAGGCTCAGAGAAGTGACGTGACCGCCCCAAGGCCAGGCTGCCCCTTCACAATGCACGGGATGTGGAGCCAGGCCCAGAGGTCTCCCTTGGTGTGGAGCCTGCCAGAAGGCTTGTGAAGGCCTGGGGTATCAGCCCATGTGACTTGCTGCTCTGGTGGGAGGTGGCATTCTCAGAGTGAGGACACCCAACCAGCACACGTCTTATGCAGGAAACCACCTTACCCAGAGGAGAACCAGCAGCCCGAGAGGCTGGGCCATGTCACCTCCTCCGAGAGGTCCTCCTTAGCCAGTCCTGCCACCTCATCCCTGCTCTGGCCCATGGCCCACAGCCCTTTGCTGTGCACCAGAATGATGTGAAGCACCCTACATACATCACTCATTTACTCCTGCCAATGACTTTCTGCCTCTCTGAGCCTGGCTTTCTCACTGGTAAAATGGGGGACATAAGATAAGAACACATACCTTGGGGCACCTGGGTGGCTCAGTCGGTTAAGTGTCCGACTTTGGCTCAGGTCATGATCTCTCGGTTTGTGGGGTCGAGGCCCGCGTCGGGCTCTCTGCTGTTAGGGCAGAGCCTGCTTTAGATTCTCTCTCCCTCTCTTGCTGCCCCTCCCCCACGTGTGTGTGTGTGTGTGTGTGTGTGTGTGTGTGTGTGTGTGCGCGCGCGCGCTCTCTCTCTCTCTCTGTCTCAGAAATAACCATTAAAAAGAAAAAGAATACATATCTCAAGGGTGGGTGTGAAGATCAAATTGGGAAAAAACAAACAAACAAAAACAATGGCAAATGCTTATTTATCACTTACTTCATGCCAGCCTGGTTCAGTGACACACACAACAGACAGGAGGGTCTGGCCTGTCCCTGCCCTTCCCGTCAAGCTTCTGGGACACTTGCCTGCCAAGGACCACAGACCCTCTTTCCCCACCACACCAAGTCCTGAGGGACAGGACCAAACGGAGCACAAAGAGCACTGGAGTAGAAAGAAGCCAGTCCGGGTTTGGCTCCTGGCTGTGCCCTCTGGGCCTCAGGTTCCTCTTGTGCACCGCTCCCCCCCCCCCCGCCCCCCCGCCCAAGGTGGGAGGGGATGATGGAAACGCAGCACTGTTTTGCCTGATGATTCTTATCTTCCTTCCCCAAGTGATAGGCTTGTCTGGACGATGATGTGCAGAAAGGAGGCCAGGGCGGGGGCGGGGCGGGGGGGGGGGCATGGGTGCACCGTCCAGGATGCTCCTGCCACCAGCTCCCCAGGGCGGCAGCAGCCTGGCCTGGCCGTAGGCTCCCCTGGCTGATTCTTCCCTTCTCCCCTGCCCACCCCCACCCCGAGCCCGGGCTCTCCCCCTGCCGGGTTCCTGCTACTTCTGCCCCCACTTGCCCAGCGCTCCCTGACAGCCTCATCAAGGGGCAGCCAGCCTTCTGTCTTCCCAACCCCGCCCCTGGCTGCTTTCCCGGCACTTCCTGAAATCG